>NC_134357.1:102766585-105391585 GCF_048569485.1 Anomaloglossus baeobatrachus | reverse complement strand
TCCTGGACTGTATCTGTATTGTACTGTGTGTATAAGTGACTGCTGTGAGTGATACTGGACTGTATCTGTATTGTAGTACTGTAAATCTGAATGTGGCAGAACAGGATCAGATAAATGTTCATTGGATTTATATCTAAATGCTACAGGTCGCACTCTACTGTTATGGCTAAAAATGTTAACGTTTATGGGGCCCCCACCAGATATTCTGCCCAGGGGCCCCCACCAACCTTAATCCGGCCCTGTCCTCACATCATGCTGCCCCCTCCTCACAGTGTCCCATGCATACTGCCCCCTCCTCACAATGTCCCATGCATGCTGCCCCCTCCTCACAGTGTCCCATGCATGCTGCCCCCTCCTCACAGTGTCCCATGCATGCTACCCACTCCTCACAGTGTCCCATGTATGTTGCCCCCTCCTCAGTGTCCCATGCATGCTGCCCCTTCCTCACAGTGTCCCATGCATGCTGCCCCCTCCTCACAGTGTCCCATGCATGCTGCCCCCTCCTCACAGTGTCCCATGCATGCTGCCCCCTCCTCACAGTGTCCCATGCATGCTTCCCCCTCCTCACAGTGTCCCATGCATGCTGCCCCCTCCTCACAGTATCCCATGCATGCTGCCCCCTCCTCACAGTGTCCCATGCATGCTGCCCCCTCCTCACAGTGTCCCATGCATGCTTCCCCCTCCTCACAGTGTCCCATACACGCTGCCCCCTCCTCACAGTGTCCCATGCATGCTGCCCCCTCCTCACAGTGTCCCATGCATGCTGCCCCCTCCTCACAGTGTCCCATGCATGCTGCCCCCTCCTCACAGTGTCCCATGCATGCTGCCCACTCCTCACAGTGTCCCATGTATGTTGCCCCTCCTCAGTGTCCCATGCATGCTGCCCCCTCCTCACAGTGTCCCATGCATGCTGCCCCCTCCTCACAGTGTCCCATGCATGCTGCCCCCTCCTCACAGTATCCCATGCATGCTGCCCCCTCCTCACAGTGTCCCATGCATGCTGCCCCCTCCTCACAGTGTCCCATGCATGCTGCCCACTCCTCACAGTGTCCCATGTATGTTGCCCCCTCCTCAGTGTCCCATGCATGCTGCCCCCTCCTCACAGTGTCCCATGCATGCTGCCCCCTCCTCACAGTGTCCCATGCATGCTGCCCCCTCCTCACAGTATCCCATGCATGCTGCCCCCTCCTCACAGTGTCCCATGCATGCTTCCCCCTCCTCACAGTGTCCCATGCATGCTGCCCCATCCTCACAGTGTCCCATGCATGCTGTCCCCTCCTCACAATGTCTCATGCATGCTGCCCCCTCCTCACAAAGTCCCATGCATGCTGCCCCCTCCTCAGTGTCCCATGCATGCTGCCCCCTCCTCAGTGTCCCATGCATGCTGCCCCCTCCTCACAGTGTCCCATGCATGCTTCCCTCTCCTCAGTGTCCCATGCATGCTGCCTCCTCCTCACAATGTCCCATGCATGCTGCCCCCTCCTCACAATGTCCCATGCATGCTGCCCCCTCCTCACAATGTCCCATGCATGCTGCCCCCTCCTCACAATGCCCCATGCATGCTGCCCCCTCCTCACAGTGTCCCATACACGCTGCCCCCTCCTCACAGTGTCCCATGCATGCTGCCCCCTCCTCACAGTGTCCCATGCATGCTGCCCCCTCCTGACAGTGTCCCATGCATGCTGCCCCCTCCTCACAGTGTCCCATGCATGCTTCCCCCTCCTCACAGTGTCCCATGCATGCTTCCCCCTCCTGACAGTGTCCCATGCATGCTGTCCCCTCCTCACAATGCCCCATGCATGCTGCCCCCTCCTCAGTGTCCCATGCATGCTTCCCCCTCCTCACAATGTCCCATGCATGCTGCCCCCTCCTCACAGTGTCCCATGCATGCTGCCCCCTCCTCACAGTGTCCCATGCATGCTTCCCCCTCCTCACAGTGTCCCATGCATGCTGCCCCCTCCTGACAGTGTCCCATGCATGCTGCCCCCTCCTCACAGTGTCCCATGCATGCTTCCCCCTCCTCACAGTGTCCCATGCATGCTTCCCCCTCCTGACAGTGTCCCATGCATGCTGTCCCCTCCTCACAATGCCCCATGCATGCTGCCCCCTCCTCAGTGTCCCATGCATGCTTCCCCCTCCTCACAATGTCCCATGCATGCTGCCCCCTCCTCACAGTGTCCCATGCATGCTGCCCCCTCCTCACAGTGTCCCATGCATGCTTCCCCCTCCTCACAGTGTCCCATGCATGCTGCCCCCTCCTGACAGTGTCCCATGCATGCTGCCCCCTCCTCACAATGTCCCATGCATGCTGCCCCCTCCTCACAATGTCCCATGCATGCTGCCCCCTCCTCAGTGTCCCGTGCATGCTGCCCCTCTCCATGAGCTCCTAATGCTGCCTTCCTCTTTTTCATAATGACACCTCCATGCTGCCCCACTCATCATACTAAGACCACCACACTAGCGCTTATGCTGAGACACACACACACACACACACACACACACATTACCCCACTCTTGATATTGACTCCCCTACATTGTTACACTCCATACTGAGCCCACACATGCTGCCCCTTCTCCATAATGAGCTCCAAATGCTGCCCCCCTCTTATTCTGAGTCCTTACACTCCCCCCATAGATATTGTCATTGCTCTATCCCTCAACCCTTGTCCTCTGTCTCTAGCATTGGCCCCTCTCTCCCATTCCCCCAGCAGCCTCTCTCCCCCGCCTCCAGCAGCAGCCTCTCCCCCAGCATCAGCCTCTCTCCCCCCAGTATCAGCCTCTCTCCCCCCAGCATCAGCCTCTCTCCCCCCAGCCTCCCTCAGCATCAGCCTCCCTGCTCCCAGCTTACCCCAGCATCAGCCTCTCTCCTCCCAGCCTCCCCCAGCATGAGCCTCCTCCAGCATCAGCCTCAATCCTCCCAGCCTCCCCCAGCATGAGCCTCCTCCAGCATCAGCCTCTCTCCTCCCAGCCTCCCCCAGCATCAGCCTCCCTGCTCCCAGCTTCCCCCAGCATCAGCCTCCCTCCTCCCAGTGTAATACTATTGTATGTACTGAGGATTTCGATTGCGTTAGGGCAATGACAACCAGAGACGAGTTCTTGGTGCAAAAGAAGTTTTATAATATGTAACTGCAATATGTGCACAGAACAGAATATACACAATAATAAGTAACCGCAATATGTAAACAGAACAAAATATACACAGTAATATGTAACCGCAATATGCACACAGAACAGTATATACACAGTGGAACATAAACACAGTAAATACCTGCTGGGTTCAGAGCAAAGAGGAATTCCCGGGACCGCACACCGGACTCCCCCAGGGAGACCACCAGGAGCGAACCCCTATACAGGGGCTGTCCGGCAATCACCCCAGAAGGCCTAAATGCGCAGCAGTCGGGACACAAAATGGGCAACAGATATAGTCCAAAAAATGTCCGTACGTGATGTGAGTCCTAGGGTGGATATGAACGGAAGGGACCGGGCAGAAGTGCCAACCAGAGACGGCAGACAGAGTCCGAGCACAGTTGGATGAGAAGTGAAGTCCAGAGCTGGTGTCAGGTGTTTCAACTGGATCCAAACAGCAATCAGGAGACGAGAGCAGCAGGGCAGGAGTACACAGGAAGCAGTATACTCAGGCAACTAGACTAAGCTTAGGGGCGGCTTTTAAACAGATGGACAGGAAGTAGGGCAACAGAACAGAAAACTCCATGTTAACAAAGGGCAAGATCCTTCAAAAGAAAACTGGAAATCCCGGAACTCTGACAGTACTCCCCCCCCCCAGAAATGGCCTCAGGACGGATCAGGGCCAGGCTTTTCTGGGTACCTCTGATGAAACTGAGCAACCTTCCGGGGCGCTCGAATGTTACCCACAGGTTCCCAGGAATCGTCCTCGGGGGAGTACCCCTGCCAACGTACCAGATACTGAAGCCGATGCCGATGGAGCCCGGAGTCAATAATGTCCTCAACCACAAACTGTTCCTGGCCATCAACCATCACCGGCGGAGGAGGAGGCACGATACGACCATGAAACGTATTAGGGGAAACTGGTTTTAGCAGAGAAACATGAAAGACCGGGTGTACCTTTAAATTGTGCGGCAACCTCAGCCGACAGGCCACAGAGCTCACTATCCCGGTGATCTTAAATGGACCAATGAATTTCTGCCCCAGCTTCTGCGAAGGAACACCCAATTTCAGATTTTTGGTGGATAACCACACCGAGTCCCCTACCTTATACATGGGTGCCTGTTTCCGGTGAGTGTCTGCCGACTTCTTGTAACGCTCCTGAGCCGAAGCCAAAAGAGTCCTTTAAAACCTCCAGATTCCGTCGTAGCTCCGTCAATCTGTCCTGCACCGCTGGCACCGAAACCGCCACCGGTGACCTAGGCAAAATATTCGGATGGTAACCCAAGTTAGCGAAAAAGAGCGTTACCTTAGTGGAGCTGCTCTGAGTGTTGTTATACGAGAACTCCGCCAAAGGAAGCAGCTGCAACCAATCATCCTGCAGATGGCTGACATAACATCGTAGGTACTGCTCCAGGGTTTGATTAGTCCGTTCGGTTTGCCCATTTGTCTGGGGATGGTATGCAGAAGACAAACAGACATCAATATGGAGTGCCGAACAAAACCCCTTCCAGAACTTAGACGTGAACTGCACGCCCCGGTCAGAGATGATCTCATCTGGTACCCCATGCAATCGAAATATATTCTGGATAACCAAATCCACTGTCTCTGCGGCTGAGGGAAGACCGGTACATGGAATAAAATGAGCAGCCTTTGTCAACCGATCCACCACCACTAAAATGGTATTGTTACCGCCTGAGACGGGCAACTCCACAATAAAATCCATTGAGATGGATCCCCAAGGGCGAGATGGTACAGGTAACGGTTGAAGGAGTCCCGTAGGAGCCACACGAGGGACCTTGCACCGGGTACAAACCACACATGAGTGGACATAGTCTTTCACATCCTTTAAATAGGTAGGCCACCAGAAAAAACGACAGAAATTCCTGCGTCTTCTGTACCCCCCTATGACCTGCCAACACGGAGTCATGGACCAACTTGAGAACCCGAAGTCTTACAGCCTCCGGGACATAAATACGTCGCTCTCTCAACCACACACCATTCCGAAGGACAAGAGTCACATCATTCGGGGGGGCAGCAAGAAATACGTCACCATCATAGGCCAGCTTGATGTCCTTCCACAAGTCCTGGTCCTGGATTACTCCAACGAAATTGGCATCTGATAACACGGTCTGAGACGGGGTTCCAGGCACGGAGTCCATGGCGTGGATTCGGGACAAGGCATCGGCTTTCCCATTACGTGACCCTGGACGGTATGTAACGATAACATTGAACTGGTTAAGGAATAGGCTCCAACGGGCTTGCCGTGGAGACAGGCACCTGGCAGATTTAAGGAATTCTAGGTTACGATGGTCTGTGAGAACTATCACTTGTTGCGCTGCTCCCTGTTAGTGGTGTCTCCATTCTTTAAAAGCTGAAATAATCGCCAACAATTCCTTGTCCGCAATGTCATAGTTCTTTTCTGCAGGGGACAACCGGCGAGAAAAGAAAGCACACGGGTGCAAGAGACTCTTGTCCCCAGTCCTTTGTGAAAGGATAGCCCCTAATGCATAATCGGAAGCGTCGACTTCCACAATAAAAGGGAGTGCGGGATTCGGGTGTATTAGTATTGGTGCTGAGGTAAAACAAACCTTGAGACGATTGAAAGCTTCCCGGGCCTGGGCGGACCACACAAACTTCTGCCCTTTTTTGGTTAACAGAGTGATAGGGCGGACAATCTCTGAAAAGTTGCGGATAAAGCGTCTGTAAAAGTTAGCAAAACCGACAAAGCGTTGTACCTCCTTGATGTTTCCTGGTTCCGGCCAGTCTAGAGTTGCCCGTATCTTGCCAGACTCCATGTTCAGTTCCTGAGGAGAGATGACATATCCTAAAAATTGTATCTTTGAGCAATGGAATTCGCACTTCTCCAGTTTAATATACAGGTGGTTATCCCTCAGACAGGTAAGTACTGTCTTGACGTGCTCCTGGTGTTCCTGTAGGGAATCAGAAAAGATCAAGATATCATCCAGGTAAATCACCATGAACTGGTCCATTATATCCCTAAAAATATCGTTGACTAGGTGTTGGAAAGCCGCAGGGGCGTTACAAAGTCCAAAAGGCATCACTAGATACTCATAATGTCCATACCGACATCTGAACGCTGTTTTACACTCGTCCCCGGGACGTATGCGGAGTAGATTATATGCCCCATGGAGATCCAATTTAGTAAATATTTTGGCCTGTTGTACTCTCTCCAATAGTTCGGGAATCAACGGTAACGGATACCGGTTCCGGATGGTTATCTTATTTAGTTCCCGGTAGTCGATACAAGGTTTCAGAGTCCCCTCTTTCTTTTTCACGAAAAAGATGGGTGCCCCTGCTGGTGAGGTAGAAGGTCGAATACATCCCTTGGCTAGGCTTTCATCGATGTAATCTTTTAGTGCTTGTAACTCAGGTGCCGCCAACGGATAGACATGACCAAACGGGATCTCTGCCCCTGGGAGTAAGTCTATGGGACAATCATACGGTCTATGCGGGGGAAGCCGATCTGCTTTTCTTTTGTCGCATATATCAGCGAAGTCATTATAAACCGGGGGTAGAACAGGTACCTGTACAGTGCCCTCCGCATTCGGTGTTACTGGAACCGGTACAGTTGGACTAATGGTCGGACCACTCTGGGGTGGGAAGGATATTTCTTTAGTCTCCCAATCGATGACTGGATTTGTAGACTGCAGCCAAGGAATTCCTAAAATTATTGGAAAATGGGGAGAAGAAATCAACATGAAAACAAGGGTCTCCTGCTGACCTGGTTTCATCACACATTCAAGGGGTACTGTCTCCCGATCAACTGGTCCAGAAACTAATGGAGAACCGTCTACCGTCTCCATGGTAACCGGTGAGGATCTTTGTTGAGTCTGGATACCGTGTTTCCTGGCAAAAGAAGAGTCCATGAAATTTCCCCCTGACCCAGAGTCTATCATAGCAGATGTAGGAATTAACTGTCCCTCCCACCGTATCTGAATGGGAAGCGAGCAATGGGTGTATTTCCCTTCTGAGTCCTTAGGTGAAGTTGACATCAAAGTCAAGGAAAATACCGCATCCAGGTGTAAACTTGCCTCAGAGATATCGGACTCTGCGTCCGTGTTGTCACACTCTGCCATTGCTGCCAGTACCTTATTCGGGCGATTTGGACGTTTTGGGCAGTCAATCAGAAAATGGTCCGATTGACCACAATAGAAACACAAACGCTCACGGAGCCGGTGTTCACGACGTTCGTTGGTCTCTCGCTTTTGTAGAGAGTCCACTTGCATAGGAACATCCTCGGCCTCCCGTGGCGTCTTGTGAGCGGGTTCTCTAGAAGGAAACGCAAAGTTGGTTACCCGGTTTACAGCTGCCCATTTTTCCTGTCGGCGTTCCGTCAAGCGGGTATCGATACGCACACAGTGTTGGAGAAACAGTTCAAAATCCCGTGGAGATTCGGCATGAGCTAACTCGTCCTTGATGGTACCGGACAAACCCTTTCTGAAAACGGACAATAGTGCATTGTTTCCCCAGTCGGTGTCTACCACTAACCTTTTGAACTCAGTGGCGTATTTGACGACAGACCGCTTTCCCTGACGTAAGGAAAGCAGAGCCGATTCAGCGGTAGCACGGCGATTAGGATCATCAAACATTTGCGCCATTGCTGTTAAAAAGTCATCCAGGTTATTTAAACGGATATCACGATTCTCTATCATAGGATTAGCCCAAGCCAGTGCTCGTGAGGTTAACAACATGATCATACATAACACTTTTGACCAGTCAGAACGGTAATAATCAGCATGTACATCAAAAAATAGTATACACTGGTTAACAAACCCACGAAACTGACTTCGATCACCACTGAAACGAAATGGGGGTAACCTAGGCATACCGGCAGCTGATACGGACGTAGTGGGGGCGGCTTCCTGAGCCTCCACTCTGGTTTGCAAATCCTGAATAGCCGGACCCAGTACCTGGTGATCATGGCCCAGCTGTACCTCCACATCTCTAAGCTTAGTTTGCACCGCCTCCATCTCCTGCTGCAAGGAGTTAATCATGGAGAAAAGCTGATCTACTCGTGTCTCAGTCATTGCCCCAGCGAAATCCTCTTAGTGGCCTGAGTATAATGTAATACTATTGTATGTACTGAGGATTTCGATTGCGTTAGGGCAATGACAACCAGAGACGAGTTCTTGGTGCAAAAGACGTTTTATAATATGTAACCGCAATATGTGCACAGAACAGAATATACACCATAATAAGTAACCGCAATATGTAAACAGAACAAAATATACACAGTAATATGTAACCGCAATATGTACACCGAACAGAATATACACAGTGGAACATAAACACAGTAAATACCTGCTGGGTTCAGAGCAAAGAGGAATTCCCGGGACCGCACACCGGACTCCCCCAGGGAGACCACCAGGAGCGAACCCCTATACAGGGGCTGTCCGGCAATCACCCCAGAAGGCCTAAATGTGCAGCAGCCGGGACACAAAAAGGGCAACAGATATAGTCCAAAAAATGTCCGTACGTGATGTGAGTCCTAGGGTGGATATGAACAGAAGGGACCGGGCAGAAGTGCCAACCAGAGACGGCAGACAGAGTCCGAGCACAGTTGGATGAGAGGTGAAGTCCAGAGCTGGTGTCAGGTGTTTCAACTGGATCCAAACAGCAATCAGGATATGAGAGCAGCAGGGCAGGAGTACACAGGAAGAAGTATACTCAGGCAACTAGACTAAGCTTAGGGGCGGCTTTTAAACAGATGGACAGGAAGTAGGGCAACAGAACAGAAAACTCCATGTTAACAAAGGGCAAGATCCTTCAAAAGAAAACTGGAAATCCCGGAACTCTGACACCCAGCCTCCCCCAGCATCAGCCTCCCTCCTCCCAGCCTCCCCCAGCATCTGCTTCCCTCCTCCCAGCCTCCCAGCCCCCCTCCTCCAAGCCTCCCCCAGCATCAGCCTCCCAGCCTCCCTGAGAATCAGCCTCCCTCCTCCAAGCCTCCCCCTCCCAGCCTCCCCCAGCATCAGCCTACCTCCTCCAAGCCTTACCCTCCCAGCTTACCCCAGCATCAGCCTCCCTCCTCCCAGCCTCCCTCAGCATCAGCCTCCCTCCTCCAAGCCTCACTTTCCCCCTCCCAGCCTCCCCCAGCATCAGCCTCTCTCCTCCCAGCCTCCCCCAGCATCAGCGTCCCCCAGCCTCAGCCTCCCTCCTCCCAGCCTCCCTCAGCCTCAGCCTCCGTCCTCCCAGCCTCCTCCAGCATCAGCCTCCCTCCTCCCAACCTCCCTCAGCATCAGCCTCCCTCCTCCTAGCCTCCCCCAGCATCAGCCTCCCTCCTCCCAGCCTCCCCCAGCATCAGCCTCCCTCCTCCCAGCCTCCCCCAGCATCAGCCTCCCTCCTCCAAGTCTCCCTCAGCATCAGCTTAGCTTCCCTCCTCCAAGCCTCCCCCTCCCCCTCCCAGCCTCCCCCAGCATCAGCCTCCCTCAGCATCAGCCTCCCCCTCCCAGCCTCCCCCAGAATCAGCCTCTCTCCTCCCAGCCTCCCCCAGCATCTGCCTCTCTCCTCCCAGCCTCAACCTCTCTCTCCCCCCAGCCTCCCACCCAGCCTCCCTCTCCTCCCAGCCTCCCCCCCAGCTTCAGCCTCTCTCTCCCCCCAGCCTCCCCCCCAGCTTCAGCCTCTCTCTCCCCCCAGCCTCAGCCTCTCTCTCCCCCCAGCCTCTCTCTCCCCCCAGCCTCCCCCCCAGCCTTAGCCTCTCTCTCCCCCCAGCCTCCCCCCCAGCCTCAGCCTCTCTCCCCCCAGCCTCAGCCTCTCTCTCCCCCCAGCCTCAGCCTCTCTCTCCCCCCAGCCTCAGCCTCTCTCTCCCCCCAGCCTCAGCCTCTCTCTCCCCCCAGCCTCCCTCTCCCCCAGCCTCAGCCTCTCTCCCCACAGCCTCAGCCTCTCTTCCCAGCCTCCCCCCAGCCTCAGCCTCTCTCTCTTCCCAGTCTCCCCCCAGCCTAAGCCTCTCTCTCTTCCCAGCCTCAGCCTCTCTCTCTCTTCCCAGCCTCCCCCCAGCCTCAGCCTCTCTCTCTTCCCAGCCTCTCTCTCTTCCCAGCCTCCCCCCAGCCTCAGCCTCTATTCCCAGCCTCCCCCCAGCCTCAGCCTCTATTCCCAGCCTCCCCCCAGCCTCAGCCTCTATTCCCAGCCTCAGCCTTTCTCTTCCCAGCCTCCCCCCAGCCTCAGCCTCTCTCTTCCCAGCCTCCCCCCAGCCTCAGCCTCTCTCTTCCCAGCCTCCCCCCAGCCTCAGCCTCTCTCTTCCCAGCCTCCCCCCAGCCTCAGCCTCTCTCTTCCCAGCCTCCCCCCAGCCTCAGCCTCTCTCTTCCCAGCCTCCCCCCAGCCTCAGCCTCCCTCTTCCCAGCCTCCCCCCAGCCTCAGCCTCTATCTTACCAGCCTCCCCCAGCCTCAGCATCCCTCTTCCCAGCCTCCCCCCAGCCTCAGCCTCTCTCTTCCCAGCCTCCCCCCAGCCTCAGCCTCTCTCTTCCCAGCCTCCCCTCAGCCTCAGCCTCTCTCTTCCCAGCCTCCCCCCAGCCTCAGCCTCTCTCTTCCCAGCCTCCCCCCAGCCTCAGCATCCCTCTTCCCAGCCTCCCCCCAGCCTCAGCATCCCTCTTCCCAGCCTCCCCCCAGCCTCAGCATCCCTCTTCCCAGCCTCCCCCCAGCCTCAGCCTCTCTCTTCCCAGCCTCCCCCCAGCCTCAGCCTCCCTCTTCCCAGCCTCCCCCCAGCCTCAGCCACTCTCTTCCCAGCCTCCCTCCAGCCTCAGCCTCTATCTTACCAGCCTCCCCCAGCCTCTCTCTCTTCCCAGCCTCCCCCAGCCTCTCTCTCTTCCCAGCCTCCCCCCAGCCTCTCTCTCCTCCTAGCCTCCCCCAGCCTCTCTCTCTTCCCAGCCTCCCCCAGCCTCAGCCTCTCTCCCCCCAGCCTCCCCTTGCATGATTATAGTGGACAAAAAGAGGCATCGCAATGATCATCAACTAACCTGTAAGGTGCCCATACATTCTAGGCTCTGCCTTACCTGCTCCGGTGCCCGCCGCCCTGCTCTGGCTGGCTCCAGCTTCAGACGCGTCCTCCTCCGCGGCGTGTGTCGTCTGCAGCATTGGACGCTGCAGCACGGGGCAGTGAGTTGATTGTCGCGCCCGCGCGCCTCTGACCCCGGAAGTGCAGGCGATGGAACTTCCGGGGTTAATCAGCTCACTATGCCTGGCGCCCGCCATGTATTTAAATAGACAGAAGTGCACCTCTCCTCCCTCTCAACCCCCCCAAACACAGCCGAGTGTAACGGAGGGAGGAACGGGGGGCGGGGATGTAAAAATAATAAAAAAAAAAAATTTATATATATATATATATATTTTTTTTTTTTTGCTGCCACAAAGTGCCGCCCCCCGCAACGTGCCACCCTAGGCACGGGACCACGGGTGCCTAGTGGCAAATACGGCCCTGGTTACGGGGCTGCCTGGTATTATAACTAATTACAAGTAACAGGCAGTCAGGGCCCATCATGCAACTGCTGCTAGTGACAGCAGAACAGGGTGTCTGTACCACACAGAAGTAGTACTTGTTCCTGTAAGGCTGGTTTCACACTACGTCTTTTTAACATCCGTTGAAAACGTTATTTTAACGGAAGTACGGATCCTGTGCAAATCCGTTTTCACTTCAATGCATTTTCAATGGACTCGCGTCCACCTGCGTTCGCATGCGTTTGCGTCCGTTAGACGCAGGATCCGTCCTTTTGCGTTATTTTAACATGTTTCAAAAACGCAACATGTAGCGTTTTTTTGCTTTGTCAAAATAACGCATCTCACAGGATCCTTCACATTGCGCCGCGAGCTGCAATGCATTTCAATGAGTGCTGGATCCTGCCTAGCAGAATGCGTTCAGTTGCGTTGTAACAGGATCCTGCTTTTGTACTGAGCATGCCCAGAAAGTACTGAGCATGCCCAGAACCAGTCTCGCGTGATCTGTCTCTCTCTCCTCCTCCCTCCCTCACCCTCTCTATCTCTGTCTTTCCCCCTTCCTCTCCTCCCTCTCTCTCCCACCTGAGAGCTGCGGACACTCGTAACCAAGGTAAATATCGCGTAACCACTTCTCTTAGTTACCCGATGTTTACGTTGGTTACGCGTGCAGGCAGCCCGGCTCCTAGCAGCTGCAGACACTCGTAACCAAGATAAATATCGGGTATCCAAGGCCGATGTTTACCTTGGTTACCAGCGTCTGCAGCTGTCAGAAGCCTCTTCCCAGTCTAGCTCCCCTCACTCCCGATCACATGACTCCAATGCCCGCCCCTAAATATCCAGTGCAGGATCCTGCAAAATAACATATGCGTTTGCATACGTTATTTGCTGTAAAAGCAGGATCCGTACTTCCGCTAAAAAAACGTTTTCAGCGGATGTTAAAAAGACGTAGTGTGAAACTAGCCTTACTTCACAGAAACACAAGGACTAGTACGACACACCCTGTTTAACTCACAGCGAGTACCGTATTAGCATAAACTAATATGTGATAGCAAATAAATAAGTTAGGGTGACTACCCCCATACGAATAGGAAATACCTCTGTTACTTCACAGAAGTAAGCTAGTAAATTAACAAAGCATAAACAATGCTCCTAGGTAAGGCTGGTTTCACACTACGTCTTTTTAACATCCGCTGAAAACGTTTTTTTAGCGGAAGTACGGATCCTGCTTTTACAGCAAATAACGTATGCAAACGCATATGTTATTTTGCAGGATCCTGCACTGGATGTTTAGGGGCGGGCATTGGAGTCATGTGATCGGGAGTGAGGGGAACTAGACTGGGAGGAGGCTTCTGACAGCTGCAGACGCTGGTAACCAAGGTAAACATCGGCCTTGGATACCCGATATTTATCTTGGTTACGAGTGTCTGCAGCTGCTAGGAGCCGGGCTGCCTGCACACGTAACCAACGTAAACATCGGGTAACTAAGAGAAGTGGTTACGCGATATTTACCTTGGTTACGAGTGTCCGCAGCTCTCAGGCAGGGGAGAGAGAGACAGGAGAGGAAGGGGGAAAGACAGAGATAGAGAGAGAGAGAGGGTGAGGGAGGGAGTAGAGAGATAGACAGATCACGCGAGACTGGTTCTGGGCATGCTCAGTACTTTCTGGGCATGCTCAGTACAAAAGCAGGATCCTGTTACAACGCAACTGAACGCATTCTGCTAGGCAGGATCCAGCACTCATTGAAATGCATTGCAGCTCGCGGCGCAATGTGAAGGATCCTGTGAGATGCGTTATTTTGGCAAAGCAAAAAAACGCTACATGTTGCGTTTTTGAAACATGTCAAAATAACGCAAAAGGACGGATCCTGCGTCTAACGGACGCAAACGCATGCAAACGCAGGTGGACGCGAGTCCATTGAAAATGCATTGCAGTGAAAACGGATTTGCACAGGATCCGTACTTCCGTTAAAAAAACGTTTTTAACGGATGTTAAAAAGACGTAGTGTGAAACCAGCCTAAGGAGAGAATGCACAGGTCTCCTGTTAATGGTCACAGGCAAACCTAAGAACTAACCTCTATTATGCTCATAGAGGAAGTGTAATATGACAACTGATAACAGAGAGCAATAGCTTTCTCTGAAATGGCTGAAGTGCAAGTCCCTGTCCAAGCCCCGTGTGCAAACCGCACTATAAGGAGCCAGGGAACTCTCTATGCTATCTGCAGAGAGTAAACAGGAGCGAAGGGGGATGAGTTCCTACCTAGCCCGACTCCCCTAAAGCATGGGAAGCAGGTATAACGACGCCCGAATCGGTACTAGGTCCCTGCCTAACCCGGTACCACTATAGAGATTGGTAGCGGGGATATTATGCAGACTCGCATGGAGCGTCTACTCCCACACAAGCACATGTAACGACTGACCGCCGAGAGGCGGGCTCCAGTACCCTTTATAAACTTGGCTCCGCCCACAAGATGGAGGATAATTAACAGGAACGACCCTGGGCCAATAGTAACGAGCAACGACAGAAGTGACGTCACCCACGGCCAATCATGTAATGCCACGTCACATGCCGAGGACCATGTGATCCCCGCATCATCTGTGACATCACCCATGGCCAATCATGTAATGCCACATCGCAGACATGCTCAGAACAGAGTACACACTTAGCCTCAGAAATGACTAAGTCCGTGAGCATGCTCAGTAGCTCAAAATTGGGACTTAGACTCAGGAAGCTAAGAAGTTCCCAAACGACTGGAACGACGCAAACGAGAAGCAGAAGGGGAAGAAGGGAACGTGGAGCAACAGACCCAGGGGCCGAAACAGGTGCGTTCGGCGTCATAGCGACGTCACTGCGGCGTCACTAAGCGGCCGCCCAATAGCAGAGGAGGGGGCGGAGATGAGCGGCCGGAACATGCCGCCCACCTCCTTCCTTCCTCATTGCCAGTGGACGCAGATAAGGAGGTGTTTGTTGTTCCTGAGGTGTCACACATAGCTACATCGTACCTGCAGCAGCAACGATATTTGGAAAAGGAGCGACGTGTCAACGAGCAACGATTTTTCATGTTTTTGCGCTTGTTGATCGTCGCTCCTTGGTGACACACGCTGCGATGTTGCTAATGGCGTTGGATGTGCGTCACTAACAACGAGACCCCGATGATATATCGTTAGCGATGTTGCAGCGTGTAAAGCACCCTTTAGGCTAGGTCATTAATGTCTGATCAGCCAGGGTCTGTGAACAAAATGAGAGTTCATTGAGGTCCCCTGATTTCAGGTTACCTGCGATCACAGGTGGAGGGCCATGGGAACCTCCAGCTGTGACCACAAATAACTGTAGTGACATTACCGGTCATCACGGCTCAGTCTCTGCCTGAACACACAGCATTCAGTCTTGTTCTATGGTGCTGTTAGCTTCAGATGTAGCAGAGCTGGAAGCATAATGGGACCTTGTAGTGTGGATTACATCGGACATGGGTGTTTTGGGGTTTAATAAATTGGTGAAAGAGGGAGTTTTTGTATTTTTTTTTTTAAATAAACAAAGCCGCATGTGGTTCCTCCTATTTTCATACCCAGCAAACATAAGCGCACGACTGGGGCCTGTAGCAGTGGCTTTATTTGTGCTGGTATGAATAGATGGGGGGGACCAGACACCAATTGTTTTATTCATTTATTCATTCATTCATTCATTTATATATTTATTTATTTATTTATTTATTTATCACCTGTATAAGGATACAGACAGCATTTGTGATTCCAACCAATCACAGATGTTGTCTCAGAGGGTAGCAGTGTGATCTAAGGGCAGCCAATTAGAGACGCCAGTGGAAGGGGAAATCAGTGAATATGGATGAGGGATAGTTAGCAGACCCGGAAGTAGCTCTGCAGCAGCAGAAAGACTCAGTACGTTTGTACTGCTTTATCCCTTTTTTATTTTCTTTCTTTTACTGCCCTCATGCACAATTTTACAACCCTTCACTTTTGCCTCCCATTGAATTTAATGGGTTCAGCTAGGATCGCCGGCCATCTCAGGTGGGCTCAGCGATCCTGAGCTGATCCGATCCTTAGCAGAATCGCTCATCTTTACTCAAGTCTCCTAAGTGGACTAGTAAAATCAATAAAAAAATGAAAAAAAAAACCCAAAACCTCCAAAAATGTAACGTTCAAATGACCCCCCTTTTTCCCCATTGAAAATAAAATAATGAAAGAAACATGTTTTGTAATGCCGCTTTCAGAAATGAATGAACCATTAAAATATAAAATCAAATAATCTGATTGGTAAAAGATGTAACAAGAAAAAAAATTAAAATGCCAGAATTCCATTTTTTGGTCGCTGCAACATTGAATTAAAATGCAATAACGGGTGATCAAAAAAAACATCACATCTGCTCAAACATGGTATAATTAAAAATGTAAGCTCAAGATGCAAAAATAAGCCTTCACTCAGCCCCAGGTCCTGAAAAATGAGAACGCTACGGGTCTGGGAAAATGGTGACAAAAGCACAATTCCTTTTTTAATAAACTTTTCTGAATTTTTTTTCACCAATTAGATAAAAGTAAAACTATACATGTTTGGTATCTATAAACTTTAACTGACTGGAGAATTATACAGTCTGGTCAATTTTACCATATAGTGAACATGGCAAATAAAAAATAAAAAAACATTTTTTTTTGCAATTTCATCGCACTTGACATTTTTTTTTCTTATTTTGCAGTACAATATGTAGGAGAATGAATGGTGTCATTCAAAAATACAACTCGTCCCACAAAAAACAGTCCTTTCTACGGCTACAATGATGGACAGAAGAAAAAGTTATGGGTCTTGGAAGAAGGGGAGAAAAAAACAAAAGCAAATAATGGAAAAATCACCCAGGGGTCAAGGGATTAAATGAAAATGAAATATTGCCATTGTCATCTGCGTCAAGTTCTCTCATGAGTCATGACTGCACTAGCATGCAATGTGCACTGATATCATTAAAAATAAAAAGCATAGATAATGCATGTCTAGACTCCACCACATTAGAAAGTCCCTAACCAATTATAATTATTTATATTTAGTTGCCTTTAGCTCAATCTCGAGCCATGGATGAACACTCTGTAGGAAGATCAATCTTGTGCAAGCTTAGATAGATCCACCAGGGTCTTCTCCACTATTATATTGATTGTGTCAAATGATCAGATTGCTGGTCTTCCTTTTCAGATTGTTTCTTCTATTCTTCCAAGCATTGTCTTTCTCCAATAATCGCTCTCTTCGTATCCTGTATCCAAAGTAGGCAAGTGATAGCTTGGTGTTCCTTGGTTCGAGTGAGATGTCTGGTTTGGTTTGTTTCAAGACTGATTTGTTTGTTCTTCATGTCATCCATGGTATTGATAACATCCTTCTGCAGCACCACATTTCAAAGACTTCTTTCCTCAACGTTCAGGTTTCCCATCCATATGTTACTAGAGAAAAGATGAGACTATGTACAAGCCATGTCTTCGTCACTAGTGAAATGTTCCTCAGTTTGAAGACCTTGTCTAGGGACTTCATTGTTGATTTTTCCAAAGCTATTCTCCTTTTTGTTTCCCATGTCATTGCTGCATCTTGAGTGATCATTAATCCGAGTAGATTAAAGCCTCCAGTTTGTTGTCATCCATCTCAAATGTGTCCCTGTCGTACCTGGCAGTAGTCAATATCTTTGCCTTCTTTGTATTGAGTATAAATCCCATGTTTGAACTTTCAATCTTGACACTCTGTAATAAGTTCTTCATTCCATCTACACCTGTTGCTATCAATGTTTCATCTTCTGTGTACGGTATTTACGTCACATAGAGTTTGGCTTAAATTTCGCTGAGTGTCATAGTGACATCAGACGCTGTTCACACTACAGATTCAGACACTCCACACAATGGTTCCTGTGATATAGCAAATAGCATTTCAGCTCACCCGATAAAGTGCACGGTGCAGAGCAGCTCCATGGACAATCCAAAAGTAGCAATAGTACAAGAACAAATCCGTAAAAAAAAAATTTAAATTTTATTCAATGCAAAAAGGCATAAAAACAAAGAGGTAGGTGGATTAAAAATAAAAAAACACTGATACAAAACAGGTACAGGTAACCCATTTCTGGCCCAGAGTGGACCTTAGTCTCAACCCCGGGAATTAATACCAAGGGCCACTCTGGGCCAGAAACATATTACCTGTACCTGTCTTGTATCAATTTTTTAGATTTAATCCACCTACCTTCTCATTTTTATGCCTTTTTGCATTGAACGAAATTGAAAATACTTATTTACGGATTTGTGTTGGTACTATTTCTACTTATGATTTCTCTGATGCTTATGAGTTGCACAGGCATGCTCAGGCGTCAACCAGCTGTGTGATCATTAATGTTCGGGCTAGAAAGAGTTAACCTCTGCTAGCTTGATGGTTACCTCTGCTATCACATGTTGTGTGAAACCTATCACAGTTACTCCCCGTATTTTTAAGATGGTGAAATCTGTCTTTCCATGCCAACTATAGCTTTTGCTAAACTAGTCAGTGTGCTGTTGTGTCCTAGTTTGCTGGTGATTATACATACTGTTGTCGCGGACGGGTGCCGCCTCCGCTGTGGCAACGGGGCTGCTCGAGTGGCGCTCGTATCTGGGATCGTGTCCTGGTCTCGAATGGTGACCGGACCCGGGGCTCGTGCAACTGCCCGTCCTCGCACACAGTGAAAAAGGGAGGTATTTACAGGGGAGATTGTCTGTGACGCCACCCGTGGGTTGCGGTGATGGGATGGTGGCATCGCCACTGCCTCGCGGGGCCGGCATCCTGGACTGATGGTGTGGGGGCAGCAAGGTGGTATCCCCTCCACGGGTAGGGGGAAAGTGTAGTCCCGGGGCCCAGTTGTAGGTAGGAAGCAGGGTTGGGTCGCCGTAGGCAGGTTGGACCGGATGACACCGGTGTACTCACAATTAGGAAGAATTCATACCAAGTCTGTATTGTAAACCAATGCCGGATGCCAGTTGCCTCTGGAGGGGTGTGCTGGTCCGCACACGGGTTGACAAAGTAGGGACCCTTCCTCCTGCACTTGTGTCTTGTTGTGTGTGGATTAAACTCGCTTGAAACGGGGGAAATCTGCTCCCCTGCAGCTTTGGACGCAGAGGGAGCCGTTGCCCACAGACGCTGACCCGTGGGACATTAATGGGTTCTTGGCGGACACCCTGTCCCCCGCGTTGGGCTGCCGGTCTGCTCCATCTGGGCTTCTCTATTCGAGAACTAGGCCTGGTACCTTGTCCCACTGGTCAATTAACAAGGGGCTTGAAGCTTGCCTCGTACTAGGGTCCAGGTACCCTGTCTGTACACGGCCTCCAGACCGGATTCCCGTTGTCGGTACCGGCGGGCTACAACCCTGCCCCGGTCCACTTCAGGTCTCCTGCGACCGGATCTCCATCTCCTGTGGCCCTACAAAGCCGTCTGCCACCTAGTCGGTCCTCCGGTGGTCCAAGGGCTCCAACCCTGACTACACTGCTCTTCAGCTCCTCACCAACTCCAAACTCAACTCAACTCAAAACTAAACTGACTGGTTCCCTGCCCGTGTCACCTCAAGACCCCTAGGTGGGCGTTCCCATCTGCCTGGTCCCGCCCACTGGTGTGTCCTGGCTGTCATGGGGGGGCGACTAGGATTTGTGGCTGATGTTCCTATGTGTGGGATGTGTGTTGTTAATTCCCAAGGAGGATCCTATTCCTGTACCCTTGGTGGGGCGTACAGTCATCTGTGACTTCCTGGTTTTGCCAGGGCGTCACAACTGCATGCTGCTTGGATTGTTGTGGAATTCTCTCGTTGTCTTGTTGATTCCTTCCTGCTCTCATTTTCCTCCTTCTCACTTGACTTATACCTCTTTGTGACTGTGCTGTGCGATCAAGTTTTGTTTTCTTCTGTTTATCTATTACCGTGGGGTTAACCACTCCTGTCTCGGCCCTCTCCTGGGGAGGGGGAGGGGGGAGAGAGGATATTAGATCAAGGCTGGGCAGGAGCCGGCCAAGACATCCTCACATTCAGAGGTATAACAGGGAAGAGGGATAGTTAGGAGCCCTTAGCCTGAGGGCCAGTCTAGGAGCCCTGGTCTCCTGTTATCTATATACCACTCATGACAATTTAAGATTGCTGGTAATTCACCTAGCAAGTTTGATTCCTTCTACTGTTTGGGAAGTCCAGAAATTAGCCTCTACTTATAAATTGAAGAAAAATGGTGACAGGATGCAGCCTTGTCTAATGCCTTGTTCTACTTTGAACCATGTCATGTTACCTTGTTCAGGTCAGACCGTTGCTTCTTGGTCGATATCAAGGTTCCTAATGAGGCTGGTCAGATTGTTTGGCACACCCATATCGTTCATGGTGTTCCAAAGTTTCTTGTGATCAAAATGTCAAAGGCTTTGCTGTAGTCGAGGAAGCAAAAATAGAACTCCTTGTTGTATACTTTGGCCTTTTCTATTATCCATCTAATGTTAGCAATTACATCTCTTGTTGTTCTGCCTTTTCTGAATCCTGCTTGTTCCTTTGACAGTCCTTTGCTAAACTAATTCTATAGCCATCTTTGTAGGATCTTCAGTAGTATTTTGCTGGCATGAGGTATGAACAGAATAGTTGAATAGTTTCCACAGTCAATAGCATTTTCCTTCTTTGGAATTGGAATAAACATCAATCTTGCCCAGTCCTTTTGTTATATACTAGTTGTCCATATCTATTTACACAGGCGTGTGATGACACCAACTGCTGCTTCAGAAGACTTAACTAAAGCTTAATCACAGCAACGACTCCGTCTTTCAAGATGTTCAGTTCGCTATCATATCCGGTCTCAGTATCTTCCCGGATCACTGAGTAATTCTTGTAGAGATGTTCCGTGTACACATTCCATCTTTCCTTTATCTGTTCTGGCTCAGTTAGCTTGTTTCCGCTAGTGTCTTTGAAAATCACAGATATGCAAACAGCATGGACATTTCTCCATTTTTTTCTAAGATGACTTTGACACTGACAAAGTGGACACTTTGCATTTTCTAATATTGATTCACAAGTTTTGTCAAGTGTGGAAAAAAATGGCACATACAGACCCAGACTTGGATCGACCCATGGGGGAAAAAGTGAATTCCCTGGTGGACCCCTGTGCAGGAGTGGGATACCCATTCCTTACCTGAGCATATTTGGCATAATATCCTTAACCCCTTCACGACCGGCCGATTTTTCGCATTCCGTTTTTTTTTTCACCGTTCTTTATCTGAGAGACGTAACTTTTTGGTTTTTCAGTCAATATGGTCATGTGAGGGCTCATTTTTTGCCAAACAATCTGTAATTTTAAATGAAATCATCAGTTTTACCATATAGTGTACTGGGAAAACGGCAAAAAAATTCCAAATGCAGAAAAATTGCAAAAAAAGTGAGATAGCACTATTGTTTTTGAGATATTTTATTAACTGTGTTCACTATATGGTAAAACTGATGTGTGGGTGTGATGCCGCAGGTCAGTGCGAGTTCGGAGACACCAAACATGTATAGGTTTACTTTTATATAAGGGGTTAAAATAATCGGAAGTTTGTCAGAAAAGTGGCGCACGTTTTACGCCATATTCCGTGACTCGTAGCGTTCTCATTTTTCGGCATCTATGGCTCAGTGATGCCTTATTTTTTGCGTCTCGAGCTGACGTTTTTAACGGTACCATTTTTGCGCAGATGCTATGTTTTGATTGCCTCTTATTGCATTTTGCGCAAAAGTTGTGACGAGATCAAGCTGAAATCAGCTGAGATGTGCGCCGATCGCAGCATGCTGCCGCCGGCAGACCGCGGGCAGTAACGTTATGACCGCTAGGACATAATTTTACTGCCCGCGGTCGTTAAGGGGTTAAAGGAAATCTGTCTGCATGTTTTTAGTATATAATCTGAGAGCAGCATAACAGACTAAGAAAGCCTGATTGCTGGAATGTGTTGCTTACCCCTGTTTCACACATCCGGCTTTTCGCTGGTTTGGCGGATGTGGCACACGCCAGTAGTGTATACAGTACATTGGCAGCGCGACAAGCTCCAATCACATGCTCTCATGTGACCGGTGCATGTGACCCGGAAGTTTCCATTGTACTGTATACACTGTACTTGCGTGCGCCGCATCCGCCAAACCGGCGAAAAGCTGGATGTGTGAAACTGGACTTACTTGGCTGCTAAGTGTAATTTTGATCGAAACATTGTTTGTCTGATGTAAATGTAGCAGAGCTAATGTCGCGGGCAGAGGGGATCCGCTCGCCACGCTCGGGTCCGGGGCTTCTGCTTCTGCTGTTCGGTGGCTCGATCGGTGGACCGGACCCGGGGACTCGAGCAGCGCTCCTCACCTGTGAGTGAAAAGGGGGTGGTATGTTTAGGGAGATTGTTCGTGACGCCACCCACGGGACGTGGTGATGATGGCACCACCGCTGCTGGTAACGGGGATCTTGGGAGAGATGGTAGGGTGCAGCTAGGATGTTGTCCCCTCCGTGGGTAGGGGGGTTGGTGATCCCGGGGCCCGGTGGTGTAACGGGGAGGTCGGATGCCTGGGGTGAAGGGACTGCGCGGCGCGCTGCCGGACGGCACTGGTGTACTCACTCAGACAATCACTGACAGAGTCTCTGGTAAACCAAAACGGCCGGATGGATGGGTCCCGCAGCTGGCTGCAGTGTTGTTGTGCTCTCCACGGACGGCTGATGGTGGCTGTCTTTCCCTGCACCTGTTAGAAGTGTTCTGACTCCTGTGGTTGCCCACCGGTAGTCCGCTCCCCGGCGTATAGGTGCCGTAGGAGCCCGTTTTGCCCGCAGGCGCTGGCCCTTGGATCTCTAGCCTGTGGCGGTGGCTGTATATACTCTCTGGGTGGACTGTGCCTTCAATCGGGACTTGGTTGTTAGGAAACCCCTGGGGTTCCTGTCACATTCGGATTTGGCTATTGACGGCGGCTCCAAGCCTGGTCGGGGTTCGATGGCCCTGCCTGTATGCTTAGCTCCACTCCGTTCCCCGGTCCGGTACCGGTTGGTCGACGCCCGACCCCGGTCCTACGGCTCTGCGGAGTTCCACCAAATCCTGCAGACGACTGCCACCATCTGCCAACCTTGCTGTCAGTGCCTGGGCCCCTACCCAGACACCTGAAGTGTTTACTCCTCTCACTTTCACCTCCAAAACTGATCTGACGCTCTTCCCGCCTCCAGGCCTGTGAACTCCTCGGTGGGTGGGGCCAACCACCTGGCTCCGCCCCACCTGGTGTGGACATCAGACCCTGGAGGGAGGCAACAAGGGTTTTTGGTTGACTGTTGTTGCTGTCTAGGGTGGGGGTGTGTGTATGTTGTTATGTATGTGACTACCTGGCTAGTCCAGGGCATCACACTCCCCCTTGGTAAAATGCAGACCGTCCGCGGGCTGCCCGTCCATCACCGGTTTTATTTTTCAAACTGTAAAAGATAAATTAACATATGATAACATTCAACATACGTATATTTTCAAGTCTTCCCTTACGGGAGGTGCAGTGCTTTAACGTTTCAAATATTGAACATTTTTATTAAACGGACGGGTTCGTGGTCTTCCGCTCCCCCACCCAAATAACCTGATCCTTGATGCTGCCCCTAAGAAACGGGCAGCACCCCTCTTCCCCAGTCCTGGTCCAGGTTCCCCAAGCGGGAACGGGTACGGTGTCTCGCACCCGGCTGTCACTTCAGGGGACCCCACGTCCAGGGGGACCCCTGACTCCTGGAGGATGGCCACCAGTCCTGGTGGTGGCCGGGCCCCAGCCTGCTCTGCTGCGGGCCCTTCCTCCAATCTGCCTCTCCGGAGGCGGCACGGACGGAAACCAGCCCACTAAACTATTTACAAACCCACAAATTTGTGGGTGGCCTGCCAGTTCTCGGCCATGTCCATGAGCAGTTTCTCATGTGGGCGGTAAAACACATAGGGTCCCTCCGGGGACAACTTGCCGGCAACGGCCGGGATAATCATGGTTGACAATCAGGTGAAACTCGGCTTGATTTGTGTTCATTCATTCAGCTATTTACACAATTAACATATGACACCCCCTAGATGGTAGTTTCCCTGTACCTAAGTGGGGGCCGACCTAGGTTGGGGCGTGTGGACCTTCTGGGCCCAATGTCATCAGTGGAGGGCAAGGGGACAGAGGATACAGTCAGTTCCTCTTCCCTTATGGCAGGTATGGCAAGTGGAGACCCAAGGGGAGGGGGTATAGGTGCATCCCTGGGCGCTTGTTCGAGCGGCTCACTGGCGGGCGTTTCCGTCTCCATTTCTTCCACGTGTTGTGGGAACATTATGACCGGAACAATCACCGCACCGTTTTGCATAGGCCAGTCTGCTGGAAAATCACCCATCACTGTGTGGATCACCTTCTTCTCCTTTTCCCCGCTCGGCGTAGGAACCAGAACTTCGTTTGTCACTCTCAAGGGGTGAGGATATTTCTTCTGGTGGTCTCTGGAAACCGTAGTGGCAGTCTATCCCTGGTCGCGACTGATCAGATAAGCCTTCTCATTCTCCCATTCAGTGGGCTGTATGACATACGGGGTCCTTTCCCACTGGTGATCCAGCTTATGGGTCCGTCTCTTCCGCTTCAGCACGACATCCCCCGGCTCAAAGGGGATGGCTGACGCTCACTTATTGAAGCGTTGCGCTTGTTTCTCTCGGCTCTGACCGAGATTCTTCTCCACATACTCCTGGACTTGTCGGTATTGGATTTGCTGCCGAGTATCCCAGCCAGCAGTCAAAGGGGGAGCCTCAGGAGCTTCCACGCCCATTTCCAGGTCCACCGGCAGCCGGCCCGGTAGGGCTCTCATCAGATACGCCGGGGTGCATTTGGTAGAACTACTGGGGATGTTGTTGTACATGTCGACAAGGTCGGGCAGCTTTTCTGGTCACAGGTTCCGCTCTTCCAACGGTATCACCTTGAGGAGGTCCAGGACCAGATGGTTCATCTTTTCGCAGATCCCATTAGTTTGGACATGATATGGCGTGGTCCTGATCTTCTTACAACCGTACAATTGGCAGAATTCTTGAAACACCTCTGCTTCAAAGGCTGAACCCTGGTCCGTAAGTACCCTCTCCGGATATCCGTGCGGTCGACAGAAGTAGGCCTTGAATGCCCTGGCTGCGGTACGGCCGGTCAAATCCTTGACTGGAACAACTACCATGAACCTGGAGTAGTGGTCCACGATGGTCAAGGCATAGGTATATCCACTCCGGCTGGATGTAAGCTTGACATGGTCCAAGGCAATCAACTCCAGCGGTTGATGGGTGATGATCGGCTGTAGAGGGGCTCTTTGGCTGACTTCATCCTTCCTTCTCAGCGCACAGGGGCCGCACTCTCGGCACCAAGCCTCCACAGATTCTCGCATCCCACTCCAATAGAACCGCTCCCTTAGCAACATCTCCAGCTTTTTCCAACCAAAATGCCCGGTGCCATCGTGATATGCCCGTAGGACTTTGGGCACGCTGGCCTGAGGGATCACCAGCTGACGAACTTTCTCGTGAGTCTTCGGGTTTATCAGCCCTCGATACAGCTTCCCCTCGTGCAGGTACAGCCGGGCTCGTTCTTTCCACAGTCGCTGGGCCTCAGGGGGTCTTGCCGGATCCATTCTGGAGGAGCCTTGCTCAATCATGGTCTTGACCAATTGGACGGCAGGCGCTTGGTCTTGGGCTTCTCTCCAACCCTGACTGGGTAGCGGGTCCAGGTTCGCCTGCTGTTGTTTAACATGTAATCTTTCGACCAGTGGCCGATGGAACACGGGCAGCTCAATTTCTTCTAGGTCATCATCTTCCGACCCCCCATCCGGCAGGTGTGGCATCCGGGACAACGCATCCGCGTTGGTGTTCTTGCGGCCGGCTCAGTATTTGATAGTGAAGTCATAATTAGACAGCCTAGCCACCCACCGCTGTTCCAGAGCGCCCAGTTTGGCCGTGTCCAGATGGATCAACGGATTATTGTTCGTGTAAGCCGTGAATTTTGCCGCTGTGAGATAGTGTCGGAACCTCTCGGTGATTGCCCACACCAGGGCCAGGAACTCAAGCTTGAAGGAGCTGTAATTTTCGGAATTCCTTTCTGCGGGCCGGAGTTTTCTGCTGGCATAGGCGATCACCTTTTTTCGGCCGTTCTGGACCTGGGACAGGACTGCTCCCAAGCCCACATTGCTGGTGTCGGTGTAGAGGACGAACGGGAGGCTGTAGTCGGGGTACGCCAGGATTTCCTCCCCCTTCAAGGCCGTCTTCAGCTGGTGAAAGGACTCCTCATGCTTCTTCTCCCACACAAACGGAGATCCAGGGGACCTGCCACCCTTGGTCTGTCCCACGAGGAGGTCTTGCATGGGGGTGGCCATCTTCGTGTACCCCTTGATGAAGCGACGGTAGTAGCCCACCAGGCCCAGGAACTGTCTCACCTCTCTCACTGTGGTCGGTCTCGGACAGTCGTGGATAGCAGTGATCTTCTCGGGATCTGGGGCGACGCCTTCTGCGCTCACCACGTGTCCGAGGTATTGTACCCTAGGCTTCAGTAGGTGGCACTTGGAGGGCTTCAGTTTCATCCCATACTTGGCTAGAGACGCGAAAACTTCAGCCAGATGTTCCAGGTGGGCCTCATACGTCTGGGAGTATACGATCACATCATCTAGATACAGCAGGACCGTTTCAAAATTGAGATGTCCCAGGCAACACTCCATGAGCCGTTGGAAGGTTCCAGGGGCATTGCACAGCCCGAACGGCATGCTGTTAAACTCGCAGAGTCTCATGGGAGTGGCGAATGCAGTCTTCTCACGGTCCTCTGGTGCAACCGCCACCTGCCAGTATCCGCTGGTAAGGTTGAGGGTAAAGAAGAAGTTAGCAGTTCTCAGCGCAGCTAGCGACTCTTCGATACGGGGGAGAGGATAGGCATCTTTATGCGTTATTTGGTTGATCTTCCGGTAATCCACACACATTCTCATGGTGCCATCCTTCTTCTTCACCAGCACCAGTGGGGCTGCCTAGGGACTACAACTATCCCGAATGACCCCTGCCTCCTTCATGTTCCTCAACATGTCTTTGGCGCAATGATAATGTGCTGGCGGGATGGGCCTATATCTTTCTTTGATGGGTGCATGTATGCCTGTAGGGATATGGTATTGAACCCCTTTAATCCTCCCGAAATCTAATGGGTGCTTGCTGAAAACCTGTTCATACTCTTGCACTACCCTGTATACCCCCTCTTTGTGATGCGTGGGTGTGGCTTCAGTGCCTACATGTAGTTCCTGGCACCACTCCCCTAACTGTTCAGGGGGTATATGGTTACTGGCAGGGGATGATGAGGTAGGAGGGGCGGCTTCGTGAATGGTGTGAGGGTCTAGGGTGAGCAACTTGGCAAGGGTAGCATAACGGGGAAGCCTAACTTCCTCCTCTCCACAATTCAGCACTGTTACTGATGTCAACCACCCCTCTGGCCGCCATCACCGTGGGCCAGTGTTTGGAAGGCGTGGGTTCCACCATCGCCGGGTAGTCGCGCCCCTGGGGGCCTACTGCTGCCCTGCACCAAATCATCATCTCACTTCGGGGTGGCACTACCAAGGGGGCCCCATCCATCACCCTTACTCCACCGATCTCTCCACCAGTCGAGTTCACTTGCTGCCGATATAGAAGGGCCCGGATCTCATGCTGCACAGCTCTCTGTCGGCCTCTTCCGGCTGTGGCGGCCAACTGCTGCAACAGACTCAGCACCTCACTCATACAATGCTCTATCACATTGGTCCCTAAGATTACTTTCGGGGTATGATCACTGGGTTCATTCATCACCACTATCATCCCTTGATCCTTTAACTCCGCACGTCCCACAGTCAGGGTCACTTATTTGTATCCCACTTGGTTAGAGGGAGTCCATTGGCTGCGACAAGGGTCAGGCTATCATCAGAGGGGGCAAGTTCATCAGTACCCCAATACTGCTGGTACAGTGTATATGATATAGTGGTTACCTGTGATCCGGTGTCCAAGAAGGCCATGAGCAGGATGCTGTCCACTGCCAGAGGGATGATGGGGCGAGCTCCGACATACCGGTCTCGCCAGTCGGGGGGGCCATTGGTGTCTACCTTGGCTCCAGGGGCTGCTTGTTTAATGGGCATCGCTTAGAGTAGTGGCCAGGCTTGCTGCACCTGTAACAAATAGGAGGCCCATACCGTGAGTCAGTGGTCCTTCTCTGCTGCATCCAGGGGACGTTCTCCAGGCTGTCGGCGAGCTGGATCCTCCCTGGGGGCTTGACTCTCGTCGGAAGCTGGAGTGCAGCGAGGATCTTGGCTAGGTCTCCATCCAGGCGGCGGACCTGGGCAGCTAGCTCCTCCATCATCCCGACGGGCGCTGCAGGGGCCGGTAAAGCCGGGAGAGGAGGTGCCACCATGATGGGAGCGGTTTCAGCCAAAGTTTCCTCTTTGGGGGCGGGGCTTCACTTTCGCGCCTTCCCTGCTCAGGGAAAACGCTCGAGCGGGAAATCTTCGCGCCAAAGATGGCGGCGCTTCAAATTTTTCAGCCGGACGCCGCCGGCGGAGACCACAAGGCACACTTCTACTGGTAAGTAGATCGGTTCTATCCTGTTCATGACGCCAAGTTGTCACGGGCGGAGGGGATGCGCTCGCCACGCTCGGGTCCGGGGCTTCTGCTGCTGCTGCTCGGTCTCTCGAGCGGTGGACCGGACCCGGGGACTAGAGCAGCGCTCCTCACCCGTGAGTGAAAAGGGGGTGGTATGTTTAGGGAGATTGTTCATGACGCCACCCACGGGACGTGGTGATGATGGCACCACCGCTGCTGGTAACGGGGATCCCGGGAGAGATGGTAGGGTGCAGCTAGGATGTTGTCCCCTCCGTGGGTAGGGGGGTTGGTGATCCTGGGGCCCGGTGGTGTAACGGGGAGGCCGGATGGCTGGGGTGAAGGGACTGCGCGGCGCGGTGCTGGACGGCACTGGTGTACTCACTCAGACAATCACTGACAGAGTCTCTGGTAAACCAAAACGGCCGGATGGACGGGTCCCGCAGCCGGCTGCAGTGTTGTTGTGCTCTCCCCGGACGGCTGATGGTGGCTGTCTTTCCCTGCACCTGTTAGAAGTGTTCTGACTCCTGTGGTTGCCCACCGGTAGTTCGCTCCCCGGCGTATAAGTGCCGTAGGAGCCCGTTTTGCCCGCAGGCCCTGGTCCTTGGATCTCTAGCCTGTGGCGGTGGCTGTATATCCTCTCTGGGTGGTCTGTTGCCTTCAATCGGGACTTGGTTGTTAGGAAACCCCTGGGGTTCCTGTCACATTCGGATTTGACTATTGACGGCGGCTCCAAGCCTGGTCGGGGTCCGATGGCCCTGCCTGTGTGCTTAGCTTCTCTCCGTTCCCCGGTCCGGTACCGGTGGGCCGGCGCCCGACCCTGGTCCTTACGGCTCTGCGGAGTTCCACCAACTCCTGCAGACGGCCACCACCGTCTGCCAACCTTGCTGTCAGTGTCTGGAATCCTACCCAGACACCTGAAGTGTTTACTCCTCTCACTTTCACTTCCAAAACTGATCTGACGCTCTTCCCGCCTCCAGGCCTGTGAACTCCTCGGTGAGTGGGGCCAACCGCCTGGATCCGCCCCACCTGGTGTGGACATCAGACCCTAGAGGGAGGCAACAAGGGTTTTTGGTTGACTGTTGTTGCTGTCTAGGGTGGGGGGGTATGTATGTTGTTATGTATGTGACTACCTGGCTAGTCCAGGGCGTCACACTAAGGCTATGTGCCCACGCTGCGGATTTACCGCGGATTTTCCGAAAATCTGCAGCAGCGGCACTTCCAAGCCATTTCAATGGCATTTTGGAAATGCTGTGTCCATGCTGCGGATTTTTCCGCGGCGGATTTGCCGCGGATTTTGATCCGGAAAAATCTGCAGCATGTCAATTATTGTTGCGGATTTTGGTGCAGATTTTGGGTATAGAATGGGGAAAAAAAAAAAAAAATCCGCATCAAAATCCACTGCAAATTCGCGGTAATCCGCGGTAAATCCGCGGCAAATCCGCGGCAAAAATAAGGTGAGGATTTGCCGCGAAAGTCGCGGATTTTCATGCAGAAAAATCCGCAGGTACATTCTACCGTGGACACATAGCCTAAGACTTCTGGACTTTGTATAAGGCTACTTTCACACATCAGTTTTTTGGCATCAGGCACAATTCGGCGTGTGCCTGATGCAACGGATCCAGCGCAGAATATGCAAAAACGGATGCGCCGGATCCTTTTTTTTTTTTTACGGATCCGGTATACCGGATCCATATCAAAAAATGGATCCAGTACATCCGTTTTTGCATCTGTTTTGTCCATTTTTTTGCCGGATCCGTTTGTTTACAATAAATTGGAGCAGGCTCAGTTTAAAAAAAACGGATCCGGCGGCCGCATCTTGTTTTTGCCGCATTACGCTGGATCTGGCGTTCATAGACTTCCACTCTAAATTACGCCGGATCCGGCGCGATGCGTTTTTTTGTCAGAGACAAAAAACGTTACAAGAGACGTTCCATCCGGCCGCCGCATTAGCCAATTACGCCGGATCCGGCAAAAGCCGGATGCAACTCAATGCCATCCAGCACAATCCGGCGCTAATACAAATCAATGGGGATAAAACGGATCCGGTGCCGGATCTGTTTTATCCATTTTTTTCCGGATTGTGCCTGATGGAAAAAAACTGATGTGTGAAAGTAGCCTTACCCCACACACACCCCTGACTGGCAGCTTCTTGTATGCACTGTACATTGTGAGTAAGCTGCCAATTAGTGATGGGGTGGGGTTAGACAGATCAGCCTGATTGTCTCCCACATGAAAAGTAGTCCTGTAATCTTAATTGCCTGCTTATAAATACTGATTGTATTGAAACTACAGCACACAGCCTAATAAGTCCCTATATTATGCTGCTCAAAATAAATAGCAAAAAAACAGCTACATATTCCCTTTAAGGCAATATCTACAAAGGCAGATTCTCCTTATTGATTTAACAAGCTAATTATTTTTATTAAATAAAAAGCACAGGCAAATTTGTTGTGACAACTCAGCATCAATGAGCACAATTTGGCCACCTGTATGAGGTGAACAATTCTTAATTATGTCAGACATACTATACCTTTGTTCAGTAAGTCAAAGAACACGGGCCATTGTTTCATGTGAGACTGTTGGGTGCCCTTTTTGTGTGCTAATATGTGGAATATTTGCTGATTGTGGAGTGCATCAGCCACCTGTGGTGTATTAGGGTACTGTCACACTTTAGCAACGCTCCAGCGATCCCACCAGCGATCTGACCTGGTCAGGATCGCTGGTGCGTTGCTACATGGTCGCTGGTGAGTTGTCAATCAGGCAGATCTCACCAGCAACCAGTGACTAGCTCCCAGCCAGCAGCGACGCGTGGAAGCGATGGTGCGCTTGGTAAATAAGGTAAATATCGGGTAACCAAGCGCTTGGTTACCCGATATTTATCTTTGTTACCAGCGCGCACCGCTTAGCGCTGGCTCCCTGCACTCCTAGCCAGAGTACACATTGGGTTAATAAGCAAACCGCTATGCTTATTTACCCGATGTGTACTCCAGCTGTGCAGGGAGAAGGGAGCTGGCACTGACAGCATGAGAGCGGCGTACGTTGGTAACCAAGGTAAATATCAGGTAACCAAGCAAAGGGGTTTGCTTGGTTACCTGATATTTACCTTGGTTACAGCTTACCGCAGGCTGCCAGACGCCGGCTCCCTGCTCCCTGCACATTCAGATCGTTGCTCTCTTGCTGTCACACACAGCGATGTGTGCTTCACAGCGGGAGAGCATCGCCCAAAAAAAAATGAACCAGCACTGTGTGTAACGAGTAGCGATCTCACAGCAGGGGCCAGATCACTGCTCAGTGTCACACACGGCGAGATCACTAATGAGGTAACTGGTGCGTCACAAAAAACGTGACTCAGCATCGATCTCGCTAGCGATCTTGCTATGTGAGAAGTACCCCATAGTCTGTATCATTTGGAGAACAATTATGCCGTATAACTGAACTAGCAAACAATGAGGGAACAGCCATCTTTACTTTCCCCAAATCCTGTGCAGCACAATGCCCTGAAATGGGAGCTGAGGTATATAAACAGGGGCCTGCTCCTGTCACCAGTGTGATTCTACAAGATTTCAGCTTAGAGACCATGGTTCTAGTTGGTGGATTGCAGCACTTCTCCAATGCTTAACACTGAGCCCATGAATTCATTTGGAGTACCCAGGTTGGAACAATCTGGTCACCTGGCTACATACCTCGCTGTGCTCAGTCAGCCTCCTAAGCTTGCCGCTATCTCCACACAGTGGGCTCCTGCCAAAAGCAGGGTGCTGCTGGCTGGGGTAATTACCCTGATTGCCCCAAAGTCGGGTGGGGGGAAGGGGTATAATCCCTGGTGAGCCAGAAGAAGGGTGAGACTCAATTACTTGCATCATCTTGTGCCCTTGCTGGGAATGTACTATATACGCTCTATTATGCTACTGTACCTTGGAAGTGTCTGTTGGGTCAGGTGGTGTAGAACCTCCTGCCCTCCGGGTCTACTGCTGGGCCATTAGTATCCAACAGTTGAGGACCCCGGTGCCCTGATTTAGCGCTTGGTCCTGGAAAGCTTGGGACAGCTCTCTAACAGCGACCGTTCCCTTTCACTGCTACTAGAGTTCTTAGTTTTCTCTTCCTGTTCCTCTCTCTCTAACCCCTCCCCAGCCCAGAATGCACAGGGAAGCACGCCCCAAAAAGGACTTGAGTTCTCCTTTCTGGCCTGGATTAGGAAGTGTTGTGTGAGATTGTACCTGATATAGAGGTCTCCCCACTGCTTCCAGGTATAGCATTGCCCTCCAGTGAAGAGAATAACGCCACTGTAGCCCCCCTGACCACTGGGGTGCCACACATGTGTCATGGTTGCTACAATTCCTGTCTTGGTAGGGGAATTTAGATACAGGACTAGGTTAGTAAATTGAATCTTTGTCCTGAGTGAATTAAAGTCAAGTGATAATACTAAATTCCAAGGTGTGTAACTTTAATCCGGATGTGTCAACTTGTCTACTGTTTAAACTATGCTGTTTGGCACATCTCGCTTGTAACATGAGAACAGAATAGGAAGCTGAGTCCAAAAAGGAATTTGTGACGTTTAAAAAAGCTGTGTACTTTCGCCCACAGTAATATCCAAATGTCGTATTGCAGTTGTTAAAGTGAAACTGTCAGGTGCAATATGCACTGTAGCGGGGTGGGGGTCCCCCAGGACTAAAAAGACGCTGTGACTCCAATAGTCCGATTCCAACAGCTTTATTGTCCTCGCTGTACATATAAATTCACCCGGAACACAGCCGGGTTATGCACCGTCCATACGGGTCCCCGTCACACAGGCACCCCTTGCCGTAGGAGACGGTCTTACGATGCCCCGTTCGGCTGTTCCAGGAGGGTCCACGCCGGCCTGGAGCATTTCCAGGCTTCCGGCTCTGCAGCTTACAGAGCAGACTCTATTACAAGTTCATAGTGGAAGTTAACCACTTTCCTTTCTCTCTGGCACCTGCCATCAGACACCTCTAGCTGAGGTTCCCTCTCGGCCCCAGGGCCCTCTGCAGACCCCCCTCTGTTCAAACTTGTAGGGTTGAACACTCGATACTCTACAGGGGCCCGGAGACAGGGCATCCGGGCCACAATGCGCTAACAGGCAAGAGGGCCCTTCAGGACCCCCTCGAGCTTCTGGTCTCGCCGGACCGTCCGTCACCAAACCCTGCACAGGAAACCCACTATTCAGACACGGTCCCCGGCCAGACCCATCCCACCAAGGCTGTCGCCCAAGGTCTGAGCAAGAGGGAGATCCTCCCCTAGGTGGCACCATCGTCCTGTCAGTCCCTGAGCTACCCGGACCACTAGGGCCCTCACTATCGAGGAGCCTCCGCGGGGAGATGATAGAAGAGATGTCATAACTATGACGTCCGCCTGAGCCGTTCATAGATCTCTCTCGGGCTCTTTTACCCAGACATCTTCGTCTGGGTCTCGGACAGTGTACTTTCTTGTCAGCGTCCGTGGCTAACACAGCAGCCCTCCTTTCATTTAATCCTTCAGATTGTGTCTCGCAGGACGGAGACCCTTCAGAATCCGTACTACAGCCTGATAAATATCCGGGTCCTCTGTGACCCCGGCTCACTTTATCAACAGGCTTTCTTTCGCCCTCTGAGGTAACCCGTTCATCGAGTGGGCTACCTTCCTCTTCGGGGCCATAACTCCTATATGGTCGCCATCCCACACCAACTTGGCGGAGTTGTCTCGCAATTCTCTGTTTTTCTAAATTCAACTGTTTTAAGTCTTCCAAGTATCCCAGGCGGTATTCTAGGAGGACTCGCATATCGGCAACACAATCTGTCGTTCCCGCAATGGCACCGGGAACCATGCCGACTTCACAGGGTATCCTTGCTTTATTATGAATATCAATTCTTACTCTTGTCACGCCGGTCTTATCAACCATCTCCTGCATGGCCCTTCCATGTCGTCCAATAAGCCTCATGACCATCTCTTTGGGCACTTGAATGCTCTCTTCAACAAACTCCAATAACCGTCGAGCTGTCTTCACCGCTTCTGCAGTTTTTCCATAGATACGGAAGGTTCCGCTGTCTTTTTCGTACAGCGATAACCCCTGGAACCTCCCTGGCTTGCTTAATGTTATTTCTTAGCGCTCTCAATGCCAGCCCGATCAATGTTGTCTTCACAACCACCACTTCGTGAAACTCTGTGGTCAGCTGCGCCAAGCGGCTGGCGTCTGCATCCTTCCTGGCAGTGATGAGCCACTTCGTATGAAGACACCGGAGGTGCATGTCACTTAGGAGGGCCACTCGTCTCTTGGTGACGTCGCTAAAAGAGCACACGACCAACCGATTAGTCTCTGCGGCAAATTATACTTTACAGGCCCCTACTGCCTTCCGGAATCTCTCATGCACCCTCTCACTGGCACAGGCTTCTCTTACGTCTTCCGGCACGTCTATCCAGCACTCGCTCTTACTCACTGAGTCAGTCAGGTTCTCAGCTCCTGATGAGACCTTACGTCCGATCTTCACCTCTTCCTCAGAGGCTCTTTCCATTTTTACCGCATCAGCCGTGTCTTGGGACTTCACTGCATTCCCTCCTACTTCCTCTTGGGTCTCTGCAGTGACACCCTCTGCCTTCTATGGGGCACTTACAGCATCGCCCTCTACCGGGGTGTCACTCCCTTCAGCACGGTACTCTGTTCTTCTTAGAACCTTGGCACCATTGTCAACATTCAGCCCCTCAACACTGGGTAGCTTACTGGTCCGTTCACCAGGACCTTTGTGGATTTGTACTTCACCAACACTGTCTAGGACTTTGCTGTCCGACTCTACATGAGCGGTTGCTATCGGCAACGTGCCTTTCTCAACCTTCTCTGCACACTCAGTTTCTGGAAGGGAATCCGCACTGTGGGCAGAAATACAGGACACTGTCTCTACTTGGTCCATATTTTCGGAGGTTGTAGCTAGCTACGCCCTTCTGTGCCTGTTGCTCCTTCGGCGACTGGAGGAGGATTTCCCTTCTTTGCTCATCAGTCTGTTGCTGTACTCATTTGTCACTTTAGTAACGTCAGTGTCTATTCTGGAGTCAACGTCACTCCCCCTGGTGTTCTGGACTACCACCTCCCCATTTAACCAGGTGTCGGACCCCTTGTCTAGAGCTCTCCCGTTTTCAACGGTCACACTACCATTGGTTACTTTAACGGTCATGTCGCTAAGTTGGGCTTGTCCCCCATTATCTTTGGTCACTCCCAACTTAGGACTGTCCTTACAGGGAGGTACCTCCTCCTCAGTGTACCTCAACGTCCCACCGGGAATCTGTATAACCTCTTGCGGCAAAGAGGCTTCTGTAGACGGGAGCCGACTTATTCCTGTGCCATCGGTCCCGGCCTCTGTCTTCCAGAGGTCCCAAAAGAACTCAAAGTCCTGTCCTATGACAACCGAATATAACAGATCTGGAGCTACACCCACATCAGGGCGCCCCACACCTTTGGCCAACCAAATCTTCATCCTGCCAGAGGATATTCCTTAGTGGTCCCATGCACACAACGGCCTTCTATTTTCCTACCCTCCATAAACCAGAGATGGGACATGGGTCTCACTAAGGTCAACTGGCTACCCGGGTCCAACAGACCAGACACACTTAGCCCATTCACGTCCACGGAGCACTTCTGTGGCCTCACATCAGATGGATATCCTATACCGCAGGTAGGACATAGGTAAGGCGAATCCCATTGCCCCTTGCTATAGTCCCTCTGTTCGGATTTTGAATGCTCCACCCCCTTGTGGGTCACCACCGCTTTCTGGGGTCCCGCCCCGTTGGGTAACTACCCCATTCCGTGCCTCCGCCCCCTTTTGGGCAACCACCCCTTTTTGGGACTCCGCCCCCTTTTGGAGTTTCCATGCAATGTCCTTAGCCCCCAGTTCACACTGTTCGCCCTTATCTCCCTGGGCACCCAGTGTCCATACTGGCCCCCGAAGGGAACGCTCAAACTGGTTCATGGCTGCGACATCGCTACACTCTGACAGCTCCTGCTGTTCCACAATGTCCGCAGGGACCATTCCCTCTTTTTGGCTTTCAGCCCCCACTGCTGTCGCTGGACCTCCTGGCCCATGCTGTTGGTGCTGCTGACTCTGTAGCAGCTGGTTCAGGAGCTCCTCCATGCTGCAACGAGAAGAGGAACAGGAGGGGCGCTCCAATGGGTAATACCCGGTGGTCAAAGACAGGGGGGGGTTAGAGAACCACTAATCTTTCCGGGTTGTACTGCCCGTACAACCAGGGTCTCCAGCCTGTGGTGTATCACTGCTCACCAAGCAGGGCCTCGCAATTCCGGCTGGCCTGGAACCTCCAGTCCCTGGTCTTTCGCCACTGCAGACCCACTGATTCACCGCCAGCAGCTGGAGCACGCTGTCCCTGTTCGTGGACCCGCCGATCTACTGCCAGCTGCTTGAGTGCGCAGACAATTTTCGTGGACCCGCCGATCCACTGCAAACCGCTTCAAAAATTTTTCGTGGACCAGCCGATCCACAGCAAGCAGTCCGTATCCACAGGAATATGTCCTATGCCGTTGCCCCTAGCAACTAGGCTGCATGCCTGCATTCTCCACCATAATGTTTCGGGGTGGGGGTCCCCCAGGACTAAAAAGACACTGTGACTCCAATAGTCTGATTCCAACAGCTTTATTGTCCTCGCTGTACATATAAATTCACCCGGAACACAGCCGGGTTATGCACCGTCCATACGGGTCCCCATCACACAGGCACCCTTTGCCGTAGGAGACGGTCTTACGATGCCCCGTTCGGCTGTTCCAGGAGGGTCCACAAACTTATAAGCGCTCCACGCCGGCCTGGAGCTTTTCCAGGCTTCCGGCTCTGCAGCTTACAGAGCAGACTCTATTACAAGTTCATAGTGGAAGTTAACCACTTTCCTTACTCTCTGGCACCTGCCCTCAGACACCTCTAGCTGAGGTTCCCTCTCGGCCCCAGGGCCCTCTGCAGACCACTGGGTCTTGGTCTCCTCCAGGAGAGGCTCGGCCTTACAGCCCTCGTCTGGCTGCACTCACCTCAGTCTTAATAACGGAGTCCTGTGCTCAGCCTCCACACAGGTTGCTCCATCCAGAGCTCTTGGCTCTGCTCTCACTCTCTCAAACACACACTGCCAGTCTCCTAAATCAAGCTGGCCACACCCACAGGTGGAGGTCTGTGAATCTCAGCCCTGCAGAGCACCTTGGGATTATTAAAGGGAACCTGACCCTTATGTGTAGCAAGAAGCCTTTGTGGACTACAAGTCCCATAGCAACCTTTTCCGTCTAGATATCGCAGATACCTTCTCCACTGTGACATATAGCGACCATTTACCACGTTGGCGGTCGCTACGTCACAGCACCCAGAACTATGAACAGTTCTGGGTGCATATTGCTAATCCTTGCCTAACTGTCCCTGTATCTATTAACATACATAAAGAGATCTTTAGAAAAAGCATTCCTAAAGATCATCTATGATATGCTAATGAGCGCAGGGACTAGTCGCAAGGTTGTTAGTTCCTGTGCTCATTCCATCCTCTTAGCATATTAGCACGCAAACAGGGGCGTGCTAACATGCTATTCAATGCCCACTGCTTAGCATCATCATTGGCAGTGACGTACATACCTGTGTCCATTGCATCACCTCAGGACGCTGGGCTTAGGGTCAGTGCACATGATCAGAAGCACTTCAGGTCATTCGTGCTATATGGACTGCACCAGTTTGAAGCCGGGACATGTACACCCGGCTTCATAATGTGCATGACCAGAAGTCCGGGGATCAGAATCCAGCATTGGGCGCGGTGGCAGCAGAGGTGAGAGCGACCATGCCACAGGGGCATGCTGACATGCTAAGGGGGCCGACTAGACAAGGGAACTTAGTAAGTTGATACACACATCAGTTCTGGGCTGGTGCTCAAGTAGAGTCCAAAACCGTCTCAAGTAGATGTAGAAACCTGACACTCAAGATAAATGTGAATAGTGGTCTTTTATTAAGAAGAACTTGTAGGACCAGCACAAGCACAGACGTTTCAGTCAAAGACCTTCATCAGTGTGCGTGCAGAGGGTTCTCAGAAGGTATAGCAACTTGGCAAACGTCTGTGCTTGTGCTGGTCCTACAGGTTCTTCTCAATAAAAGACCACTATTCACATTTATCTTGAGTGACAAGTTTCTACGTCTAGCCAAGGGAACTAAAGCCCTTACGAGTAGTCCCTGGCCTCATTAACATATAATGAAGGATCTTAAAGGGAACCTGTCATCAGAAATTTAGCTACAGTTAGGTCCAGAAATATTTGGACAGTGACACAATTTTCGCGAGTTGGGCTCTGCATGCCACCACATTGGATTTGAAATGAAACCTCTACAACAGAATTCAAGTGCAGATTGTAACGTTTAATTTGAAAGTTTGAACAAAAATATCTGATAGAAATTGTAGGAATTGTACACATTTCTTTACAAACACTCCACATTTTAGGAGGTCAAAAGTAATTGGACAAATAAACCAAACCCAAACAAAATATTTTTATTTTCAATATTTTGTTGTGAATCCTTTGGAGGCAATCACTGCCTTAAGTCTGGAACCCATTGACATCACCAAACGCTGGGTTTCCTCCTTCTTAATGCTTTGCCAGGCCTTTACAGCCGCAGCCTTCAGGTCTTGCTTGTTTGTGGGTCTTTCCGTCTTAAGTCTGGATTTGAGCAAGTGAAATGCATGCTCAATTGGGTTAAGATCTGATGATTGACTTGGCCATTGCAGAATGTTCCACTTTTTTGCACTCATGAACTCCTGGGTAGCTTTGGCTGTATGCTTGGGGTCATTGTCCATCTGTACTATGAAGCGCCGTCCGATCAACTTTGCGGCATTTGGCTGAATCTGGGCTGAAAGTATATCCCGGTACACTTCAGAATTCATCCGGCTACTCTTGTCTGCTGTTATGTCATCAATAAACACAAGTGACCCAGTGCCATTGAAAGCCATGCATGCCCATGCCATCACGTTGCCTCCACCATGTTTTACAGAGGATGTGGTGTGCCTTGGATCATGTGCTGTTCCCTTTCTTCTCCAAACTTTTTTCTTCCCATCATTCTGGTACAGGTTGATCTTTGTCTCATCTGTCCATAGAATACTTTTCCAGAACTGAGCTGGCTTCATGAGGTGTTTTTCAGCAAATTTAACTCTGGCCTGTCTATTTTTGGAATTGATGAATGGTTTGCATATAGATGTGAACCCTTTGTATTTACTTTCATGGAGTCTTCTCTTTACTGTTGACTTAGAGACAGATAAACCTACTTCACTGAGAGTGTTCTGGACTTCAGTTGATGTTGTGAATGGGTTCTTCTTCACCAAAGAAAGTATGCGGCGATCATCCACCACTGTTGTCATCCGTGGACGCCCAGGCCTTTTTGAGTTCCCAAGCTCACCAGTCAATTCCTTTTTTCTCAGAATGTACCCGACTGTTGATTTTGCTACTCCAAGCATGTCTGCTATCTCTCTGATGGATTTTTTTCTTTTTTTTCAGCCTCAGGATGTTCTGCTTCACCTGAATTGAGAGTTCCTTAGACCGCATGTTGTCTGGTCACAGCAACAGCTTCCAAATGCAAAACCACACACCTGTAATCAACCCCAGACCTTTTAACTACTTCATTGTTTACAGGTTAACGAGGGAGATGCCTTCAGAGTTAATTGCAGCCCTTAGAGTCCCTTGTCCAATTACTTTTGGTCCCTTTAAAAAGAGGAGGCTATGCATTACACGAGAAAATGGGGGGGAGCCAGCACTGCTTATGAGTGGGATGCAATTATGACGAAATAAAAAGTGTAACATTCACAAATTCATTCCTACTGTATCAATTCAATGAGATTTTTAGCAAATAATTGATCAATGATTTGAGCCCCCCTGCCCCGTCACGGCAAATCTCTATAAGGGGGGTCCCTACACTACAGTATATAATATACATGTGTACCATGTGGTCTCGTGTGATGTGCAGGACCATATAGGAACACCACCTACCTGAGAAGTGTCAGAAACGCTCCCATGCTGCAAGGGCTGACAACTGCGAGTAGAGAGGCAGTCCAGGTGCCTGCCACTAGCACAATGTCTGAACTAGCCCCCACAGTGTCAGACCAGCAGACATGGATGAAGGGCGGAACAGCCCCAGGCAGGTGGTGCTTAAGTATTAATGCCTATGGAACAGGAGGAGGTGGCTGTATGTGAACAGGCACCAACATGAATTTTGATGGCAACAGAATGAATTTGCAAACCACACTGGGCGTGCACGGCATAGTGGTGGTCAGCCACTTGACCAGTAAACGAGAAAATGGGGGGGAGCCAGCACTGCTTATGAGTGGGATGCAATTATGACGAGATAAAAAGTGTAACATTCACAAATTCATTCCTACTGTATCAATTCAATGAGATTTTTAGCAAATAATTGATCAATGATTTGAGCCCCCCTGCCCCGTCACGGCAAATCTCTATAAGGGGGTCCCTACACTACAGTATATAATATACATGTGTACCATGTGGTCTCGTGTGATGTGCAGGACCATATAGGAACACCACCTACCTGAGAAGTGTCAGAAACGCTCCCATGCTGCAAGGGCTGACAACTGCGAGTAGAGAGGCAGTCCAGGTGCCTGCCACTAGCACAATGTCTGAACTAGCCCCCACAGTGTCAGACCAGCAGACATGGATGAAGGGCGGAACAGCCCCAGGCAGGTGGTGCTTAAGTATTAATGCCTATGGAACAGGAGGCGGTGGCTGTATGTGAACAGGCACCAACATGAATTTTGATGGCAACAGAAGGAATTTGCAAACCACACTGGGCGTGCACGGCATAGTGGTGGTCAGCCACTTGACCAGTAAACGAGAAAATGGGGGGGAGCCAGCACTGCTTATGAGTGGGATGCAATTATGACGAGATAAAAAGTGTAACATTCACAAATTCATTCCTACTGTATCAATTCAATGAGATTTTTAGCAAATAATTGATCAATGATTTGAGCCCCCCTGCCCCGTCATGGCAAATCTCTATAAGGGGGGTCCCTACACTACAGTATATAATATACATGTGTACCATGTGGTCTCGTGTGATGTGCAGGACCATATAGGAACACCACCTACCTGAGAAGTGTCAGAAACGCTCCCATGCTGCAAGGGCTGACAACTGCGAGTAGAGAGGCAGTCCAGGTGCCTGCCACTAGCACAATGTCTGAACTAGCCCCCACAGTGTCAGACCAGCAGACATGGATGAAGGGCGGAACAGCCCCAGGCAGGTGGTGCTTAAGTATTAATGCCTATGGAACAGGAGGCGGTGGCTGTATGTGAACAGGCACCAACATGAATTTTGATGGCAACAGAAGGAATTTGCAAACCACACTGGGCGTGCACGGCATAGTGGTGGTCAGCCACTTGACCAGTAAACGAGAAAATGGGGGGGAGCCAGCACTGCTTATGAGTGGGATGCAATTATGACGAGATAAAAAGTGTAACATTCACAAATTCATTCCTACTGTATCAATTCAATGAGATTTTTAGCAAATAATTGATCAATGATTTGAGCCCCCCTGCCCCGTCACGGCAAATCTCTATAATGGGGGTCCCTACACTACAGTATATAATATACATGTGTACCATGTGGTCTCGTGTGATGTGCAGGACCATATAGGAGCACCACCTACCTGAGAAGTGTCAGAAACGCTCCCATGCTGCAAGGGCTGACAACTGCGAGTAGAAAGGCAGTCCAGGTGCCTGCCACTAGCACAATGTCTGAACTAGCCCCCACAGTGTCAGACCAGCAGACATGGATGAAGGGCGGAACAGCCCCAGGCAGGTGGTGCTTAAGTATTAATGCCTATGGAACAGGAGGCGGTGGCTGTATGTGAACAGGCACCAACATGAATTTTGATGGCAACAGAAGGAATTTGAAAACCACACTGGGCGTGCACGGCATAGTGGTGGTCAGCCACTTGACCAGTAAACGAGAAAATGGGGGGGAGCCAGCACTGCTTATGAGTGGGATGCAATTATGACGAGATAAAAAGTGTAACATTCACATATTGCTATGCATTACAGAGCTATGATTCCTAAACCCTTTCTCCGATTTGGATTTGAAAACTCTCATATTGCAGCTGGGAGTGTGCACTTTCAGCCCATATTATATATATAATTGTATTTCTGAACATGTTTTTGTAAACAGCTAAAATAACAAAACTTGTGTCACTGTCCAAATATTTCTGGACCTAACTGTATAAACCTATGGGTGGTTAGTGCAGCCACGGGAAAAACTTTTTCCCTACGTGATTTCAGTAACTGCAAGACCTCCGGAGTTGTCTATAGGGCTACTTGCACGTGTCCTATGGACTACATTGGCAAGACCCTGAGAGAACTCCGGAGGCGGGTGGGTGAACACCTTGTGAAGCCCCACAGGTGTTGTATCGGTGCATACCTTCAGGGACTCCACGTAGCTGGAGCTGGTCACAGGTAGGGAATCTTCAGTTTTGATCGTGACGCCACTCTCAGTATTGCGGTCAGTGGGGACCGCCACTGCAGGTTAGGGGACGCCTGGGGCTGATGGTGGGTGCAGTCGGATATAGTAGCCTCCTGAGAGTGAGGCAAGCCCCAGGGCCCGGTGTGGGTTTGTAGTACCACAAGTCGCAGAATGACTCAAACACAGTCCAAGAAGTCTTTTAACGTGTTTACTCACTGTTTGGAGGTCGCGGTGAGATGCCCGGGCGACACTGTGATAACCAGGTGGAACCAGGAATTCCAGGAGGCCGTTCTGAGGGTAGCTGTCCACTCGCCTTCCTTGCACTCTTTCTGTTTTAGGAGGATCCTTTGCTTGAAGCGTAGTAGGACCCCTCCAGGGAAGCTGTTACCACCCTGCTCCCCTCTCTCTGGCTCGTCTGCCGGCAGCGTGGCCTTGGTGGGATGGCTTCTGGCCCTGTCCCCTTATGGGCCTGGTGTGCTGCTTGGCTCAAGCTCTGTGTAGTCGTGGTGAGGGCATGAAGTACCCCCCCCAACCTGTAGGTTAAGCAGCTCTGGATGATCTGCTGCCTGTTCTGGGGACCTAGTTCCCCTTGTGTGCTCGGATACTGGGATCTCCGTACTCAGCCACCCCTCTTTCTCTGGATGCTCTTCAGGCCGACCCACAGTACTCCGTTCTCCTCCGCTTTCAGCTACAGCACTCCTCAGGACCTGTCTGCACGGGAGCTTCTCTGCTCCCCCCTCCATACACTTCAACTTCTTCCTCTCGACTCCCTCACTTCCTCCTCTCTCTCTGCCCTGCTTCCTAGCAACCAGCCACTGAACACACCCCTAGCTGGGAATTGAAAGTTAACCCCTTCTGGCTACCCAAGGGTCCCCTCTGGTGATGTGGGAGGCCTGATCACTATATGTTTGTGTGTGCACCTCATCCTGGCCTTTGGAGATTACCTGGAAGCATTGCTCCCGCATGGGTGCAATACTCTGTGGTGCCTGACCAGGTCAGGGGCGCCACATTCCCCCTTAGTTATCATCAGCACGTCCTCGGGCTGCAAAGACAAGAGAAAAAGGTAAATACAAACTTTTCCCACGCAGGGGCAATTATTTACATTTAAACATGCCAGGTACCATTCCACCACCAACCACCCACATGTCCGAACCCCACCCAAAAACCTCCAGGAGGTAGGTCACCGGTCCTTTTGGTAACCAGGTCTGGGCCATCACATTCCCCAGACCTTTCCTCCAATCTTCCTCTCCTGGGGGGGAGTGGTGTAAGGTAGGCCCCATAAACAGGCGTACCCGCTTCCGAGTGTTGGAGGGCAGGCCCCATAAACAGGCGTGCCCCCTTGTTGGTGCAGAGCCATGCCCCTCAACAGGCAGACTCTGGGGTTGGTACCAAGAAGGCAACTTTTTACAATACAAAAGTTTGTGGTTAAAGCCAGTTCATAACCAGTGGTCTAACATTTTAAGAAGGTCTCACAATAGTCCTTGTGGGCACATTTCGCTTAAACGTTGCTTAACTATAAACAGGTTAAACATTACATTTCATACAGTCACTTTGAACTAAACTGTACTTTGTCTATAGCGTAATGGGAGCTGACCAAAGTTGCTGCGGGTTGATCTACGCAGTGCTATACTGTCATCTGTCTGAGGTTGTGTCCTCCCACCCGATGTATGTGTCTCAATGTGAATTCTGGGTGTACTGGGTACTGATACCAATGCGTGGTTTTCTGCTTCAGCTACATTTGGCACTTCTAGGTTCTGAACAGGTGCTTCTAGGTCTCCTACTTCTCTAGATTGAGTGAATGTAATGACTGGAATAACAACTGCTCCATTGTATTGAGGCCAACTTGCTGGAAAATCTCCAAGCGCAGTATGGATCATCCTTTCTTTTGGTTCTTGAACTGGCAAAGGGTTGGGAATTTCTTCAGGGATTCTTAGTTGTTCAGGACATTTCTTTAAGCGATCTCTAGAAACGACAGCTGTTGTTTTTCCTCCATCTTTGCTGATAAGGCATGTCTTTTCATTGCTAAGCGTTGATGGTAACACAGTATAGGGTTCTTCTTCCCAGTGATTGTCAAGTTTATGACGCCTTCTCTTTCCCTTGAGAACTATATCTCCCGGCATCAAAGGAACAGCAGGTGCTTTTCGATTGTAGGCCTTTTCTTGTTTCTCACGCTGCTGAGTCAGGCTTCGCTCCACACACTCTTGTACTTTCTTGTATTGGGCTTGGCGGTTGGAATCCCAATCAGCACCTTGTAGATGGTCTTCAGGGGTCTCAACTCCCATTTCCAGATCTACTGGCAACCTCCCTGGTCTGGCCCTCATCAGGTATGCCGGTGTGCAGTTCGTGGAACTCACAGGGATGTTGTTATACATGTCCACTAGATCGGGCAGTTTTTCTGGCCACTGACTTCGTTCTTCTAGTGGGAGCGTCTTCAGAAGGTCGAGAATGATGTGGTTCATCTTCTCACACATGCCATTGGTCTGAGGATGGTAAGGCGTAGTACGGATCTTCTGGCAGCCGTATAGGTTACAAAACTCCTTAAACACTTCAGCTTCAAAGGCTGGTCCTTGGTCAGTGAGCACTTGATCTGGATAGCCATGTGGTCGACAGAAGTGTGTCTGGAAAGCTTTGGCTGCGGTTTGACCTGTCAAGTCCTTGACTGGTACTACCACCAGGAATCTGGAGTAGTGGTCAACCATAGTGAGAGCGTAGTTGTAGCCTTGTCTGCTGGGTGCCAACTTTACATGGTCCAGGGCCACGATCTCCAGGGGCCGTTTAGTTTGGATGGGCTGGAGTGGTGCTCTCTGGCGGTGCTGGTCTTTTCTTCTAAGATTGCAAGGCCCGCAGTTTCGACACCACTTCTCTAGGGCAGATCTCATGCCCACCCAGTAGAATCTTACTTTAAGTAGGGCCTCCAGTTTCTTCCAACCAAAATGGCCTGCACCATTGTGATAGGCTTCTAGCACCATCCTCGTATCCTTCTGTGGTACAATCACTTGCCACACCTTCTCATGCGTCCTCGGGTCAATGATGCTCCTGTAAAGTTTGTCTTGATAGATGAATAATCGACCCCTCTCCTTCCATAGGTACTGTGCCTCAGGTGGGGCTCCTTTGTCAAGGCTGGCGCCAGGCTGGCTGATCAGTTTCTTTACCAAGCCTACCGCTGGATCATTTTCCTGGGTCTCCTTCCAGTTGTAATGAGGTAGTGGGTTCAGGGTCACCTCTTGGCGGTTGGCACGCGACTGCCGACACTGTTTTGCTCCATGGCGATGGAACGCTGGCAGCTCAATCTCTTCCAGATCATCTTCATCTTCACCCTCGTCTGCTAGGTGAGGCATCCTGGATGGGGGATGATCAAAAGAAATCGGGTTAAATGCTGCGCTAAAAACCACAATCCAAAGATATATCGTGAATTCCTTTTCTTTATTTTCACAGGTCAACGCGTTTCAAAGGCATCTCCACCTTCTTCATCAGGACAAAAGTCAGAAAGGTGAGGCATCCTGGACAGAGCATCTGCGTTGCCGTTCTTGCGGCCAGCTCGATACTTGACAGTAAAGTCATAATTCGCCAGTCGGGCTACCCAACGCTGCTCCATGGCACCCAATTTAGCAGTATCCAAGTGGGTCAGGGGGTTGTTGTCCGTGAAGACAGTGAATTTGGTGGCTGCCAAGTAGTGCTTGAACCGCTCTGTGATAGCCCATACCATGGCCAGGAACTCTAGCTTGAATGAGCTATAATTCTCCGGGTTTCTTTCAGTAGGCCTGAGCTTCCTGCTGGCGTAAGCAATCACACGCTCTTTGCCTCCCTGCACCTGTGAAAGCACTGCTCCCAGTCCCACATTACTGGCATCTGTGTACAGTACGAATGGCAGACCGTAGTCAGGGTAGGCTAGGATCTCTTCACCCGTCAAGGCCCCTTTCATCTGTCTGAAGGAGTGTTCTTCTGCTTCTCCCCAGTGAAATGGCGGGCCGGAGGTCTTTCCTTTCTTCTTTGGGTGGCCTACCAGGAGCTCTTGCAAAGGCGCTGCCATTTTCGTGTAGCCCTTGATGAACCTTCTGTAGTAGCCTACCAAGCCAAGGAACTGGCGTACCTCCCGGACGGTAGTAGGTGTGGGCCATTCCTGGATGACTGTGACCTTCTCTGGGTCCGGTGCTACTCCTTCTGCACTGACCACGTGACCTAGGTACTGGACCTTTGGCTTCAGTAAATGGCACTTGGATGGTTTCAGCTTCATTCCATATCGGGATAGTGCTTCAAAGACTTCAGCCAGGTGTTTCAGGTGGTCCTCGTAGGTCTTGGAGTACACGATGACATCATCCAGGTAGAGCAGGACGGTTTCAAAGTTGAGGTGCCCTAGGCAGCATTCCATAAGCCTCTGGAAGGTCCCGGGGGCATTGCAGAGTCCAAATGGCATGCTATTGAACTCACAGAGGCCCATTGGGGTGGTGAAGGCCGTCTTCTCCCGATCTTCTTCTGCTACAGATACTTGCCAGTAGCCACTAGTAAGATCTAGGGTAGAAAAGTAGTTAGAGGCTTTCAAGGCAGCGAGGGATTCCTCTATCCTTGGCAAAGGGTAGGCATCCTTGTGTGTTATCTGATTTATCCGTCTGTAATCCACACACATCCTCATCGTGCCATCCTTCTTTCTTACCAGGACTAGGGGAGCTGCCCAGGGGCTGCAACTGTCCCTTATGACTCCTGCCTCCTTCATGTCCTTCAGCATGTCCTTTGTGCGCTGGTAATGGGCTGGTGGAATAGGCCTATGTCTTTCCTTAATGGGAGGATGACTGCCTGTGGGTATGTGATGTTGCACCCCTTTGATCCTACCAAAATCTAGTGGGTTCTTACTAAAGACCTGCTCGTATTCCTGCACGACCCTGTAAACCCCATGTTTCTGGTAGTCGGGTGTAGAGTCAGTCCCCACGTGTAGTTTCTGGCACCAGTCCTCTAACTGCTTTTGGGAGGTCTCGCCCTCTTTTGAGTCAGCTTGTGTCAGGGGACCTACAGGTGTTATGGCGTCATCTGAGCATGTAAACAGTTTGGCTATGGTAGCGTACCTTGGTAGTCTGGCTTCCTCCTCCCCACAGTTCAACACTCGTACAGGCACTCGTCCCTTGTGTACGTCAACTACCCCCCTGGCTGTCAGAATCGTGGGCCAGTGGTCTGAATGAGTGGGCTCTAGTACAGCCTGGTAATCTTGTCCTCTGAGACCTACCGCTGCTCTACACCACATCATCATTTCACTCCGTGGGGGTATCACAATGGGGTTAGCATCCATCACCCGTACACTACCAATCTCACCGCCAGTCTGTTTTACCTGTTGCTTCCTCAGAATGATTCGGATCTCCTTTTGCAAGGCTCTTTGCGACCTGCCGTCAGCACCTTCAACAATCTGGTGAAGCAACAACAACACTTCCCCTAGGCAATTTTCTATGACATTAGTGCCTAAAATCATTTGCGGGTTCCTTTCTCTAACATCAGTGTCCACAACAATCAGTCCTTGTCCCTTCATTTCCTGCCTTCCCACCTTTATGGTTACCTCTTTGACCCCGATCTGGTCTATAGGTTGTCCGTTGGCAGCATAGATGGTGAGGGAGGGGTCCGGTGGTCGGAGATCGCCGTCCGACCAAAACCTCCGATAAAGGACATGCGGGATCGTGGTGACCTGAGAGCCGGTGTCCAATAATGCCGGGGTAGGGATCCCGTCCAAGACGATGGACAGGACAGGACGTCCACCCACGTACTGATCACAGCAGCGACTTGGGCCTGATCTTCTTAATCCTGAGGACTGGCCCTCGGCCCCAGGTTTGACTCGTTTAAAGGACAGGCCCTTGCATAGTGACCTGCCTTCTGGCAACGACGACAGATGGGTTGTCCAGCTGAGTCATAGCGATCACTGCTCCTGCCTCGAGTTGGGGGACCCCTTCTCCTCCGCATCCAAGGGACGTCCTCTGGGTTGTCGGCTAGCAGGATCTGATGAGGGACTTTGGTCTCTGAGGGCAACTGCATTGCTTTCAGGATTTGTGCGACGTCCTTAGTGAGCTGCTGCACTTGGGAGGATAGCGTACTTATGGTCTCTGCTGGCGCGTTGAGTCCTTTTGCAGTCATCAGGGCCTGCATGGAGGATTCCGCTCCTGCAGCCGTGGAACTGGCAGGGTCTGTGTCCACAGGGGGTTGGAGTGCTTTCACTGCCCGGTCTTTCAGAATGGCAAAGTCCACGTCGGGGTGTTCTAGGGACCACAGCTTCATCTGCTTCCCATCCTCAGGAGAGCGCAGGCCCCGCAGGAATTGTTCCTTCATCATCCGGTTTCCTTCCTGGTCACTGACAGGGTCCACCAGCTTGAGAGCCCGTAGTGCAGCCTGCAGCCTGAGGGCATAGTCTCTTATACTATCTTGGGGCTTCTGACGGCAGTGATAGAAGTCCGTTCTCAGCTCTCCCTCTGTGCGGTGTTCAAAAGCAGCTGCTAGTTTGGCAAAGATGGTCTCAACAGAGCTCCGGTCATCATTGGCCCAGGACTCAGCTTCCAATTCTGCTGCTCCAGTCAATTGTCCCAGCACCACAGCGGCCCTCTGTTTACCAGTCATCGCGTGCATGTCTAGCAGGGTGTTGATCTTTTTCTTAAACCCGGTCAGCGTGTCTATTTTACCGGCGTATTGAGGCAGCCATTGCGCCCCTGGGGCATACAACAAGGACACTGGCATTATGGGGGCGACCTCGGCCGGCGCAGCTGCGACCGTGGCACCGGCACCAGGCGCTGCGGCGTCCAGCGCGACAGGGGCTGGCATCGCTTGGGCTGCGTCGCCCTGACCAGGGGCATTACCTCCTGCAGCGTCCATTTTTCTTCAGAAATCTGCGCGCTCCCTTTCCACTTCCTGGGTCAGAACGCTCTCTGAATTGTGGGGATTCTGGGGCGGCCACACCTCTTCGTGGGCGGTGCTCTTCTCCCTCGCGCGGGCTGCAGCGCGCGCTTTTGAAGATGGCAATATGGCGGCGGTTCAATTTTTGCGGTCGGACCTCTGAGGCACACGGTCACCTGTCTGAACAGGTCTAGTCCTTATCCTGTTCGTGACGCCAGAAGATGTGAAGCCCCACAGGTGTTGTATCGGTGCATACCTTCAGGGACTCCACGTAGCTGGAGCTGGTCACAGGTAGGGAATCTTCAGTTTTGATCGTGACGCCACTCTCAGTATTGCGGTCAGTGGGGACCGCCACTGCAGGTTAGGGGACGCCTGGGGCTGATGGTGGGTGCAGTCGGATATAGTAGCCTCCTGAGAGTGAGGCAAGCCCCAGGGCCCGGTGTGGGTTTGTAGTACCACAAGTCGCAGAATGACTCAAACACAGTCCAAGAAGTCTTTTAACGTGTTTACTCACTGTTTGGAGGTCGCGGTGAGATGCCCGGGCGACACTGTGATAACCAGGTGGAACCAGGAATTCCAGGAGGCCGTTCTGAGGGTAGCTGTCCACTCGCCTTCCTTGCACTCTTTCTGTTTTAGGAGGATCCTTTGCTTGAAGCGTAGTAGGACCCCTCCAGGGAAGCTGTTACCACCCTGCTCCCCTCTCTCTGGCTCGTCTGCCGGCAGCGTGGCCTTGGTGGGATGGCTTCTGGCCCTGTCCCCTTATGGGCCTGGTGTGCTGCTTGGCTCAAGCTCTGTGTAGTCGTGGTGAGGGCATGAAGTACCCCCCCCAACCTGTAGGTTAAGCAGCTCTGGATGATCTGCTGCCTGTTCTGGGGACCTAGTTCCCCTTGTGTGCTCGGATACTGGGATCTCCGTACTCAGCCACCCCTCTTTCTCTGGATGCTCTTCAGGCCGACCCACAGTACTCCGTTCTCCTCCGCTTTCAGCTACAGCACTCCTCAGGACCTGTCTGCACGGGAGCTTCTCTGCTCCCCCCTCCATACACTTCAACTTCTTCCTCTCGACTCCCTCACTTCCTCCTCTCTCTCTGCCCTGCTTCCTAGCAACCAGCCACTGAACACACCCCTAGCTGGGAATTGAAAGTTAACCCCTTCTGGCTACCCAAGGGTCCCCTCTGGTGATGTGGGAGGCCTGATCACTATATGTTTGTGTGTGCACCTCATCCTGGCCTTTGGAGATTACCTGGAAGCATTGCTCCCGCATGGGTGCAATACTCTGTGGTGCCTGACCAGGTCAGGGGCGCCACAACCTCTCTGATATTCGGAACGGACGGGACACACCAATTTCCCGTCACATTAACACGTTTCATCGTGGTGACATAACTCATGTTCATTTTCATTTTTCTGTATTGGAAGTGGTCAGACCTAGCCCTAGGGGAGGTGATTTTGATAGGACACTACTGCAGAAAGAATCAGCATGGATATTTAAAATGGGATCTTTGACTCCAGGAGGGCTGAATGAACAGCTCTCCTTTAGCTGCTTCCTTCCCTCCTAGCCTTGAGAGGGACCCTAAATTGTTTTGTATAATCCACTATGCCTTACATTGGAAGACTTTTCCTCCTTTTTGGGGGGATGGCCCATATTGATGGGCACTATCTTTATATTTTCTTCTCCTCTTCTTGCCCCTTGGGATTGACAATAGGATTATGGAGGATATAGTTGTGTATATATATATATATATATATATATATATATATATATATATATATACGGTATCTTTTTATATCTCTCTATTGGGATCTCAATGTTAATATAATAATATATGATGCAATATTGTTTGCTACTATATAGTGTACCATATCTATTTCTTTATGTGTTCAGCGTTGTAAGCGGGGATCTTGTCCAGTACGGCGCTGTTATGTCTTTGAGCCACTGTATTTGCTCCACTTATGATATTATAGCAGCAGTGCATGTAATGTATGATATGCGCGTGTAAGACTAAGTATTGCTCGCACACTATTGCTCACGCGTAGAAACACTTCCATCTGCTTTGTCATGTGATTCCTCTATCTAACAGAGGCGCCGTACTATTTGAGACCTCGCGCATGCGCTGTTGAGTTGTTTCTTCCTGACTGGCTGTGACATGGCTGGGCTTCCGTCCACGCGTGCGCATTGCCTGTAATGTATTGGGCATGTGCATTCGCGGTGTTGACGGCAACATACGATTGCCCTGATCACTCACAGCTGATTATGGGAATGTGGGCTATTTAAAATCCACGTCGGTATGCAGCTCCATGACGCCTCTCTGGACTGTGGCAGCATCATTTATACAGCATTGCCTGTACCGCTGTGGATCCTTTTTGACTGGCGCCATGGACCTGCATATCTGACGTCATATCTCTTTGGGCATGTACCTTATATCTCTGTTCCTTCTTCTATCCTCATACCATATGTGGTGTAGTTTTAAACTTTGTACTTTATATGTATCATCTTTCAACCTTTGCTGATAGAATGTATTTACCTTATAGCCTCCTGATGAACCACATCTTCTATATGTGGGGAAACGCGTCGAGGTGGAGACTGATTTGCTAAACATTAAAGGTGATGGCTCACTTTTACTAAAGGGACACTTGGAGAGCAGCAGCATTTACATACCTGGACCTATATGGACTGCAACCTTCTTTTTGCCTCTTATACTATGTGGCGCTGCCTGAACAACCAACTATGGTCCCTAAGTTAAGTCTTGGGCTCTGATGTGATCCCTTATATGTGAACCCTCTCCTTTGACATTTTTTCATGTCTATGTCTATTTTGTCTTTGACCATGTCTACATGAAATGTGACCTATTTGGTTATCGTATTTGTATTTTACACTAGTGGTGTGACCTTTTATACTTCAATAAAGATTATATATTTGGGAATTACTGTATTAATTCCTAACTAGCACTTGTAAAACAGACTTCAAAAAAGGAGCAAACATAATAAATAATTGAGCACAAACAAAAAGAGGCATAAAACACACAAATGTAATGATGAATTGGGGCCAATATTTGTTTAATATCCATTGACATTAACGGGGCTGATTGATTAGGGTGCTTACACCACCTTAATAAGGCGCAATAATTGCCGCTTAATGAATCAGGCCAGTGCACTCTAGCGTGCGCTTCATTGAGATTGGAAGGTGCCTGTCTTAATGAATCACCTCCTTGGTACATACAGTATGCACTATATATGTCATGGCCACTTGCACAGACTTTATACAGTGGGACACATAATACATGCATGGCTTCTCTGAGTGCTACCTTTGGCCTCTTTCACACGTACGTGTTTGGTCCGTTTCCGCACGTACCGGAGACACATACACACGTTGACATATGTTTTCCTATGGTTTCGGGCACACGTAAGTATTTTTGCACGGAACGTATGTTCGGTCCATACTTATGTGTGCCCGTGTGCTCCACACGCTGACATGTCCGTTTTTCTCCGGCATCACGGGTGTCACACGGAACGCAAACGGGTCACACGTAACACACACGGACCACACAGATGCGTTCCGTTTGACACTCACCGGAGAAATGACATGTGTCTATTAGTGATGAGCGAGTACTAAAAAGCTCGGGTGCTCGAAGCTCGGGCCGAGCCTCCCAAGATACTCGTGTACTCGGCCCGAGCAACGAGCCCAATGTTATCCTATGGGAGACCCGAGTATTTTTGTGAAATGACCTCCCGGCAGCATGGAGAAACCCTAAAAATGTCACAAAAGTCTCAGAAGAGTGCTCAAATGACATGGCAACAGCATGGGGAAGACCCCTTGAAGCATTTATCACTCAAAAGTCACAGCTGTGAACAATTTTGTCCGCGTTTTACGCCATTTTTACGGACTCACCAGAAAACCTTCCAAAATGACCCCAAAATGATTTTTCATGGCGGAAATGTTAAGGGCACATACCCAATAGTGAGATAGAGCTGGTGTATGTTACTTTTTGAGATCAATACATGAAAGATTTTACGTGAAAACATTGTGTGGCACTCCGATGTCCCTGAGAAGAGACGTACATGAAGGCCTCTTGAGTCTAATGTGCCCATTTTGAGGAAGTGAGTCTTTGTAGTATTTTCCTTTGCCAGGGCAGTCCTAAATTGTGAGGTTCACCAATGCCCCTGCATACAGACGTGCATGAGGGCCTCAAAACATTAAGTGTCCATTGTCAGGAAGTGGGTGTATTATAGTATAGCCCTTAGGCAGGGCAGCCAAAAATTGGGAGGCTCCACATTGTCCCTGGGTAGAGACGTGCATGATGGCCTTTAAACCTGAAGTGCCCATTGTAAGGAAGTGGGTCTATTTCAGTATAGCCCTTTGCCAGGGCAGCCAAAAATTGGGAGGCTCCACATTGTCCCTGGGTAGAGACGTGCATGAGGGCCTCAAAACATTAAGTGTCCATTTTAAGGAAGTGGGTGTATTATAGTATAGCCCTTAGGCAGGGCAGCCAAAAATTGGGAGGCTCCACATTGTCCCTGGATAGAGACGTGCATGATGGCCTTTAAACCTGAAGTGCCCATTGTAAGGAAGTGGGTCTATTTCAGTATAGCCCTTTGCCAGGGCAGCCAAAAATTGGGAGGCTCCACATTGTCCCTGGGTAGAGACGTGCATGAGGGCCTCAAAACATTAAGTGTCCATTTTAAGGAAGTGGGTGTATTATAGTATAGCCCTTAGGCAGGGCAGCCAAAAATTGGGAGGCTCCACATTGTCCCTGGATAGAGACGTGCATGATGGCCTTTAAACCTGAAGTGCCCATTGTAAGGAAGTGGGTCTATTTCAGTATAGCCCTTTGCCAGGGCAGCCAAAAATTGGGAGGCTCCACATTGTCCCTGGGTAGAGACGTGCATGAGGGCCTCAAAACATTAAGTGTCCATTTTAAGGAAGTGGGTGTATTTCAGTATAGCCCTTAGGCAGGGCAGCCAAAAATTGGGAGGCTCCACATTGTCCCTGGATAGAGACGTGCATGATGGCCTTTAAACCTGAAGTGCCCATTGTAAGGAAGTGGGTCTATTTCAGTATAGCCCTTTGCCAGGGCAGCCAAAAATTGGGAGGCTCCACATTGTCCCTGGGTAGAGACGTGCATGAGGGCCTCAAAACATTAAGTGTCCATTTTAAGGAAGTGGGTGTATTTCAGTATAGCCCTTAGGCAGGGCAGCCAAAAATTGGGAGGCTCCACATTGTCCCTGGATAGAGACGTGCATGATGGCCTTTAAACCTGAAGTGCCCATTGTAAGGAAGTGGGTCTATTTCAGTATAGCCCTTTGCCAGGGCAGCCAAAAATTGGGAGGCTCCACATTGTCCCTGGGTAGAGACGTGCATGAGGGCCTCAAAACATTAAGTGTCCATTTTAAGGAAGTGGGTGTATTATAGTATAGCCCTTAGGCAGGGCAGCCAAAAATTGGGAGGCTCCACATTGTCCCTGGATAGAGACGTGCATGATGGCCTTTAAACCTGAAGTGCCCATTGTAAGGAAGTGGGTCTATTTCAGTATAGCCCTTTGCCAGGGCAGCCAAAAATTGGGAGGCTCCACATTGTCCCTGGGTAGAGACGTGCATGAGGGCCTCAAAACATTAAGTGTCCATTTTAAGGAAGTGGGTGTATTTCAGTATAGCCCTTAGGCAGGGCAGCCAAAAATTGGGAGGCTCCACATTGTCCCTGGATAGAGACGTGCATGATGGCCTTTAAACCTGAAGTGCCCATTGTAAGGAAGTGGGTCTATTTCAGTATAGCCCTTTGCCAGGGCAGCCAAAAATTGGGAGGCTCCACATTGTCCCTGGGTAGAGACGTGCATGAGGGCCTCAAAACATTAAGTGTCCATTTTAAGGAAGTGGGTGTATTTCAGTATAGCCCTTAGGCAGGGCAGCCAAAAATTGGGAGGCTCCACATTGTCCCTGGATAGAGACGTGCATGATGGCCTTTAAACCTGAAGTGCCCATTGTAAGGAAGTGGGTCTATTTCAGTATAGCCCTTTGCCAGGGCAGCCAAAAATTGGGAGGCTCCACATTGTCCCTGGGTAGAGACGTGCATGAGGGCCTCAAAACATTAAGTGTCCATTTTAAGGAAGTGGGTGTATTATAGTATAGCCCTTAGGCAGGGCAGCCAAAAATTGGGAGGCTCCACATTGTCCCTGGATAGAGACGTGCATGATGGCCTTTAAACCTGAAGTGCCCATTGTAAGGAAGTGGGTCTATTTCAGTATAGCCCTTTGCCAGGGCAGCCAAAAATTGGGAGGCTCCACATTGTCCCTGGGTAGAGACGTGCATGAGGGCCTCAAAACATTAAGTGTCCATTTTAAGGAAGTGGGTGTATTATAGTATAGCCCTTAGGCAGGGCAGCCAAAAATTGGGAGGCTACACGTTGTCCCTGGGTAGAGACGTGCATGAGGGCCTCAAAACATTGTTCCCATTGCAAAGGAGCGGGTCTCCTGTCGTTGTAATGTCCATTCTGCAAAGAATGGGCGAAAAAATTTACCACTGGGGGTATACCTGAAACAAAGACCTAACTATTGTAACGGTCATCATGATGGCGCATGAGGAGAAGGAGGAGCAGTCCAGCGATTATCCAAAGTCGAGAAGTGTACCCATGGGTGAGTGGAGGTACATGGCAAACTTTAAATTCCGCTCTCATTTGCTGGTGGTGTGGTGAAGTCTGGCCCAATCCAACCCTTGTTCATCTTTATCAGAGTCAGCCTGTCAGCATTTTCAGTTGACAGGCGGGTGCGTTTATCTGTAATGATTCCACCTGCGGCACTAAAAACACGCTCTGACAAAACGCTAGCAGCAGGGCAGGCCAGGACTTCCAAGGCGTAGAGAGCCAATTCATGCCACGTGTCCAGCTTGGATACCCAATAATTGTAAGGCACAGAGGAATGTCGGAGTACAGTTGTTCGATCTGCAAGGTACTCCTTCAGCATCTGGGCAAACTTAGGATTTCTTGTGGCACTACCCCGCACCTCAGGGGCTGTGGTACGTGAGGGGCTGAGAAAACTGTCCCACATCTTAAAGACTGTTCCCCTACCTCTGGCGGATTGGACTTGTGCCTCTCTCGGCTGTACGCCTCGGTTGTCCACTGATTCCTGACCTATGCCGCTAGCGTTTTGTGAGGGGAATGCTTTGCCTACTTCCGTGAGTATGGCCTTCCGAAACTGCTGCATTTTGGTTGACCTCTCATCCACGGGAATAAGAGACAAAAAGTTCTCCTTGTAGCGTGGGTCTAACAGTGTTACCAACCAGTAATGATTGTCGGCCAAGATGTTCTTAACGCGAGGGTCACGAGACAGGCAGCTTACCATAAAGTCAGCCATGTGCGCCAGACTCTTAACAGCCAGGACTTCAGTAGCCTGACCAACAAGATGACTGAACATGCTGTCCTCCTCCTCCTCCTCCTCCTCCTCCTCCTCCTCCTCATCTACCCTGTCCTCTGGCCAGCCACGCTGAATCGAGGATATGACTGGTGTGCATGTCATATCCTCAATTTGGCCGGAGAGTTGCTCCATGTCTTCATCCTCCTCCTCGTCATAGTCCTCCACTGCACGTTGTGATGAGACGAGGCTGGGCTGTGTGTTATCACCCACACCCACTACTGTTTCTTGCTGCAACTCATCGCGCTCCGCCTGCAATGCATCATGTTTGTTTTTCAGCAGGGACCGTTTTAGAAGGCAGAGTAGCGGTATGGTGACGCTAATAATGGCGTCATCACCACTCACCATCTTGGTGGAGTCCTCAAAGTTTTGGAGGATGGTACATAGGTCTGACATCCATCTCCACTCCTCAGGTGTTATGTGTGGAGTTTGACCCATTTCCCGACGGCTTAGGTGATGCAGGTACTCAACAACTGCCCTCTTCTGCTCACATATCCTGACCAACATGTGCAGAGTTGAATTCCAACGCGTGGGGACATCACACACCAGTCTGTGAGCCGGAAGATGCAAACGGCGCTGAAAGCCGGCAAGGCCGGCTGAAGCAGTAGGTGACTTTCGAAAATGTGCAGACAGGCGGCGAACTTTTACCAGCAGATCAGACAGCTCTGGGTATGACTTTATAAACCGCTGAACCACGAGGTTGAGCACATGGGCCACGCATGGAACATGTGTCAGCTGGCCTCGCCTCAAAGCCGCCACCAGGTTCCGGCCATTGTCACAAACGACCTTTCCTGGCTTTAGGTTCAGAGGTGTGAGCCAGTGATCTGCCTGCTGTTTCAGAGCTGTCCACAGCTCTTCTGCATTGTGGGGTTTGTCACCTATGCAGATTAGCTTCAGCACAGCCTGTTGCCGCTTCGCCGAGGCAGTGCTGCAGTGCTTCCAGCTTGTGACTGGTGTGGAGGGCACAGTGGATGAGGATGCGCAGGAGGAGGAGGAGGCTGAAGAGCATGACATTCCGGAGCTGTAGAGTGTGGGTGAAACACTGACTGAGGTAGGGCCTGCAAACCTTGGTGTGGGAAGGACGTGTTCCGTCCCTCGCTCAGACTGGGTCCCAGCTTCCACAATATTAACCCAGTGTGCCGTCAACGAGATGTAGCGGCCTTGCCCACAAGCACTTGTCCACGTGTCTGTGGTTAGGTGGACTTTGGGTGAAACAGCGTTGTTCAGGGCACGTGTGATGTTTTGTGACACGTGGTTATGCAACGCGGGGACGGCACACCGGGAGAAATAGTGGCGGCTGGGGACCGAGTAACGTGGGACAGCTGCCGCCATCAGGTCACGGAATGCTTCTGTCTCCACCAGCCTAAAAGGCAACATTTCCAGCGCAAGCAGTCGCGAAATGTTAGCATTTAGAACTGTGGCATGTGGGGTGTTGGCAGTGTATTTGCGCCTGCGTTCAAAGGTTTGCTGAATGGATAACTGAACGCTGCGCTGGGACAAGGACGTGCTTGATGATGGTGTTCTTTCTGCGTAGGCAACTGCAGGTGCAGGAGTGGAGGAGGCTTGTTCGCAGGCAGCATGGACAGAGGATTGGCTCGCATGCACAACCAGCGAAGACGTAGCAGTGACATCAGCAAGCACTGCTCCTCGACTCTGTTGTACTTCCCACAAAGTCGGGTGCTTGGCTGACATGTGCCTGATCATGCTGGTGGTGGTCAGGCTGCTAGTTTTGGTACCCCTGCTGATGCTGGCACGGCAGGTGTTGCAAATGGCCTTTTTTGAATCATCTGGATCCAACTTAAAAAACTGCCAGACTCGTGAAGACCTAACATTTGTACAGGCACCTTGTGTCGTCGTGTTGTTACGGGGAACGGTTGCCTGACTTCTGCCTGGGGCCACCACCCTGCTTCTTACTGCCTGTTGTGATGCTACGCCTCCCTCCCCCTGTGCACTGCTGTCCTCGCTCTGCATATCCTCCTGCCAGGTTGGGTCAGTTACTGGATCATCCACCACGTCGTCTTCCTCTTCCGCACCCTGCTCCTCCTCCTGACTTGCTGACAATTGTGTCTCATCATCGTCCACCACTTGTTGAGACACGTTGCCAACTTCGTGAGAACGTGGCTGCTCAAATATTTGGCTATCTGTACAGACGATCTCCTCATGACCCACTTCAATATGAGCTGGCGAGAGGCCAGAATGTGTGAATGGAAACGTGAACAGCTCTTCCGAGTGTCCAAGTGTGGGATCATTAATGTCCGAGGAGGACGTGTACTCAGCCTGGTGGTAGGAAGGAGGATCAGGTTCAGAAATGTGCGGTGCAGTATCACGGCTACTGACACTTGACCGTGTGGAAGACAGAGTGTTTGTGGTGGTGCCAATCTGACTGGAAGCATTATCCGCTATCCAACTAACAACCTGTTGACACTGGTCTTGGTTCAAGAGCGGTGTACTGCTGCGGTCCCCAAGAATTTGGGACAGGACGTGCGAGCGACTAGATGTGGCCCTTTGTTGTGGCGAAATTAGAGCTTGCCCACGACCTCGGCCTCTGCCTGCACCACCATCACGTCCACTTCCTTGTTCCTTGCCAATGCCCTTGCGCATTTTGCAATGCTGTGCACTGCTGACGTGTATATTCACTACTTGTGCGTTATATCAAAGTTTCTGGAAATTGCACACAAGTGCACCTGTACGCTGCCACCAACAGGCACACACGTGCGGTTTTAAAAACCAAGCACGGACGCAATAATAACCTAACACAGGTTTTAGGAGCAAAAATTAAGAACTCTGACACTATCAGCCACTGCTGACTGACGTGTATTATACACTACACTTGTGCGTTATATAATAGTTTGGTAAACGCACACCAGTGCACCTGTACGCTGCCACCAACAGGCACACACGTGCGGTTTTAAAAACCAAGCACGGACGCAATAATAACCTAACACAGGTTTTAGGAGCAAAAATTAAGAACTCTGACACTATCAGCCACTGCTGACTGACGTGTATTATACACTACACTTGTGCGTTATATAATAGTTTGGTAAACGCACACCAGTGCACCTGTACGCTGCCACCAACAGGCACACACGTGCGGTTTTAAAAACCAAGCACGGACGCAATAATAACCTAACACAGGTTTTAGGAGCAAAAATTAAGAACTCTGACACTATCAGCCACTGCTGACTGACGTGTATTATACACTACACTTGTGCGTTATATAATAGTTTGGTAAACGCACACCAGTGCACCTGTACGCTGCCACCAACAGGCACACACGTGCGGTTTTAAAAACCAAGCACGGACGCAATAATAACCTAACACAGGTTTTAGGAGCAAAAATTAAGAACTCTGACACTATCAGCCACTGCTGACTGACGTGTATTATACACTACACTTGTGCGTTATATAATAGTTTGGTAAACGCACACCAGTGCACCTGTACGCTGCCACCAACAGGCACACACGTGCGGTTTTAAAAACCAAGCACGGACGCAATAATAACCTAACACAGGTTTTAGGAGCAAAAATTAAGAACTCTGACACTATCAGCCACTGCTGACTGACGTGTATTATACACTACACTTGTGCGTTATATAATAGTTTGGTAAACGCACACCAGTGCACCTGTACGCTGCCACCAACAGGCACACACGTGCGGTTTTAAAAACCAAGCACGGACGCAATAATAACCTAACACAGGTTTTAGGAGCAAAAATTAAGAACTCTGACACTATCAGCCACTGCTGACTGACGTGTATTATACACTACACTTGTGCGTTATATAATAGTTTGGTAAACGCACACCAGTGCACCTGTACGCTGCCACCAACAGGCACACACGTGCGGTTTTAAAAACCAAGCACGGACGCAATAATAACCTACTAACAGGTTTTTTTGGGGAGCGACAATTACAGTACAGACAAGTCAGACACTATCTGGACTGTTTTACACTGTGTACACCAGCCCCAGATATGAAGGCTGGTATACGGTCACCACTACCCTGCCTGCCTGCCTGCCTGTATACTGCTACAATAGTCCTGACAAGGACTCTTTTGGTCACTAGCCTGTATTCAGACCTGGCTATACCCTGCCTGTATATAGCAACAATAGTCCTGAGAAGGACTCTGCTACTGTACTCCGACCTGGCTATACCCTGCCTGCCTGTATACAACTAGAATAGTCCTGAGAAGGACTTTTGGTCACACTGTTTGCAGCCCTGCAACTGAAAAAGCTATAAAGGGCCGCAAAGCTTTCCCTGAATCAGCGACACTCTCCCTACACTCACTGTCAGAATAGCTGTGAGCAGAGCACAGCGCGCCGGCCGATATAAAGGCTCGGTGACGCTGTGCAGGCCGGCCAATCACTGCAATTCCACAACTAACAGGGCTGTGGCATTGCAGTGGTCTGCCAGCCAATCCCTGCATGAGGGCTGGCTCTCAAAAGAGCGCCAACATGCAGAAATGAAGACCACGAGTAAAGCACGAGTATCGCGAGATTACTCGGTCCCCGCCGAGCAGCCCGAGTACAGTGATACTCGTGCGAGTACCGAGTAGTGACAAGCATGCTCGCTCATCACTAGTGTCTATTAAACAAAACAAACACTTTACTCACCTTCTCCAGCCCTCCTGTCTCTGCCGCTGCTGTCACTTTCTTCCAACCGCTGCTCATTATGCTCATTTAATATTCACTTCACTGCGGCCGGAAGCAGCAGCAGCGGGGAGTCGGCAGGACCGGAGACCGAAGATCAGCACCACGGACAGCGACGCCAGGGACAGGTGAGCAGAAAGTTCCCGTTCTCCGTGTGTTACCACGTATAATACACAGAGAACACACGTGTGCCATATGCATCTTTGACTCATCCGTGAAACACGTGCGTGATTTTCACGGGTGTGTGAAAGAGGCCTTATGATGTCTCTATGAAGAAATATGTTTTTTCTTTGAAGCATATTTTTTATGGAAGAATTCACCTGAGGTTCAGCACAAAATGGAACAGGCCCCTTTTTTCACTCCAAAAATTACATGTACAGGACCGGATTATATTAAGAGCATTTGGGGAAAATGACCCAAGTCAGCCATTAATATAAGTACTGAGGAGCTTCTACCTCCCACCCTCCATTTCTGTTTCTTTATATTCACTCTACCATTGATTACTAGTTATATTTTTTTCCGACTCTGCAAAAACAGTGGCGTCCAGGTCCTGGTGGCTTTCAATTATTATGTCCAGTCCAGAAGAGGTAGCGCATGTGTATCTTTTGAAGTGTAATGGAGTCACTGGCTCAGCAGCCTACAATATATAATTCCCACTGACTGCCATGGAGAGAGCTAAGCCAATGTTAACTGACAGTCTAATCAAAGTTGTGTTTTTTAATCTACACCAAGAAGATAAAATATGCAGCAGTTGAAATAAGTATTGAACACTTCACCAATTTTCTAAGAAAAAATACTTCTAAAGGGGTTATTGACAAGAATTTCTCACCAGATGTTGGTAACAACCAATCCAATCCACACAGATAAGAAAGCAAATTATAGATAAATAAATAGAAAGTATTGAATGTGCTTACTAAATTTATTTCATATTTTGCACAAAATCCTTTGTTGGTGATGCTAGAGATGGGTGAATAGTGAAATATTTGGGTTCGGATTATGCTATCCGAATGCCAAGTACTATTCCAGTAATTGTCACGAATAATGAATCTAATGCAAGTCAATGGGGAACTTGAGCATTTTGCAAGGAAATCTTCAAAAAACGCTTGTGTTCCCCATTGTCTTGCATTAGATTTGTTATTTGTGATGAATACTGGAATAGTACTCAGTAGTTCGATAGCATAATCCAAACCCAAATAGATCACTCTGCGCCCATCTCTAGTGATGACAGCTTCAGGACCCTGTATTGAGGTCCTGCGTAGGCGCACTTTGATCTGCCCTGCTTAGGGCAGATTTAAGCAGTCTGCACCGGAGCGACCTCCTAGGTGAATATTATAAATTGTTCTTTATGTTCTACACAGTGGCCTGGGCTCTTATATACAGCATGTTAGAACACTGTATAAAGAGCCCACTGGTGGTGGCCGCAGCTTATAGGCCTCAAAAAGATGATTTCCCTGAAGTATTTTGGCTTACTCACGTATGTGTTGGCAAACTGCAACTTGGCTTTATTTTTGTCTGCTTTCAGGACTGGTCTCCTCCCGGGTAGGGATGGGCGAACTCCCCCATGTTCGGAGTTCGGGAGACTCGTCCGAATGTTTTGTAAAGTTCGCATTCGGGTTCTGATATAACGCGAACTTGCGTCCGAACATGGAACTTGGACTTTACAGTTACGTGATGAGGTGGGGGGCTGTAAAATAAAGAATATAGTTAATAATAAACATTGTCATTATACTTACAGGTCCCGCGACGTGTCCTGCAGACTCTGTCTCCCGCCACTTCTCCTTCCGATCATCGCTGTGCCCTCCCGGTAACCAGCACTGATGATAGGACCTTCCGTGATGTCATAGCATGTGACCAGTCACGTGTGTATTATCTCATTGGCTACAGACTGGTCACATGGCTATGACGTCATGCTAGGTCCCGTCAGTGCATCTCGCCAGTATGCAGAGCTCACCCAAGCATCTCTGTACTCAGTATAGTCGGCGAGTACCATGTACCGACGAGATGCTCGGGCACATGCTTGGCTCCCCGTCCCTGCATGTCGGCGGTCTTTTCAGAGTCAGCCCACATGCAGGGACTGGCTGCCACAGCCGATGAATAGCGGCGCCGGGAATCAGGTGATCAGAGATCACCGTTGCTATAGCAACCCGCCTTTCAGGTTACTATTGCAACGGTGGCAGCGGTGACATCACCGCTTACCAACCCCCAGCCACTGCTTACTCATTGAGTGATTAGACTGCACGGGGAGCAGAAGTGTTCTTCCTCCCATGCAGTGCTGTTTGATGTAACACAGCTCCATGGGTTGAAGGCGAAAGAAGACAGAAGACAAGGATTGTGGAGGGGTGAGAGGGAGTAATAAATATGGAGTCTCTAACTGTGTCTGTGTATTTATTTCTAATAAAGTATTTTTTCTCTGTGTGGTGTCTTTTTTTTAAGCCTTTATTGGAGATTCTTAATGGCCAAGTCAAACTTGCCTGACATTAAGAATCTCTGGGTTAAGACTAGCTAGTAAAACAAAGCTAGTATTAACCCCTTATTACCCAGCATACCACCCATCACCAGGGCCACTGGAAGAGTTAGATACAGTGCCAGAATATGGTGCTTCTATGAAAGTGCCATTTTCTGGGGCGGCTGCGGACTGCAATTCACAGCGGGGGGCTCATACAGCTTGGGCCAACCTGCGCTACGGATTCCAATCCCCAACTGCTTAGATGTACCTGGCTGGACACAAAAATGGGGCGAAGCCCATGTAGTTTTTTTTTTAATTATTTCATGAAATTCATGAAATAATTAAAAAAAGGGCTTCCCTATATTTTTAGTTTCCAGCAAGGTACAAATGGGCAACTGGGGGTTGGGGGCTGCCGCACCTGCCTGCTGTACCTGGCTAGCATACAAAAATATGGCGAAGCCCACATCATTATTTCTTTTAGTTTTTTGGCAAAAAAAATAAAAAAAGGCTTCCCTGGATTTTCCATTGCCAGTGAAGGTAACACCAAGCAGGTGGGGTTAGCAGCCAGTAGCTGCTTAGATTACACTTAGCTAGCAATACAAAAAAATGCAGTGGGAGCCCACGCATTTTTTTTTTAAATTATTTATTTAAATAACTAAAAAAAATGGGGTTCTCTGTATTTTGATTGCCTGACATTACAGTACTGTAAAAATAAATAAATCATTAAAAAAAATGACGTAGCGCTCCGCGGTATTTTTGATTTTCAGCGCAGATAAAGCAGATGGCTACAGGCTTCCACCCCAATCTGCCTGGTATTAACTTGGCTGGCAATCAAAATACAGGGAAGCCCATTATTTTTTTTATTTAAATAAATAATTAAAAAAAAAAATGCGTGGGCTGTATTTTGATTGCCAGTCAGGTAAAGCCAGGCAGCTGGGGGCTGGGATTCTCTGCAGCCCGCAGCTTGCCCTGGAAATGGCTAATTGTTTCTTAGCGCCATTTCTAGGTGCTTTACCCGGTTTGTCCAGTGGCCCTGATGGCGGTGGCTCGATGGGTTATAAAGGGGTTAATACCAGCTTTGTATTCTCACATGGTACTTAGCCCGAAATTCATGGTGTCATGCCAACTTAGACATGGTCACCATGAATTTCTAGGAATACACAACACAGAGAAAATATTTTTATTAGAAATAAAACAAAAAAACATTTAGAGACTCCACCTTTATTATAAAAAAATCCTTAGTCCGACGTAATCCACAGAGACAGCAAAGTCAGTTTCATCACCCTGTACAGGCACAGTTTATACACAGTGAGAAGCAAAGCGCAATGTCAACTCTGCTTCATCACTGCACAGTGTGTATACACAGTGAGAAGCACAGAGAGCTATGTCAGGTCTGCTACATCGCTCTGGACAGAGCGATATAGCAGACTGACAGTTTGGAGATGATTGCACTTGCGTCTCGCAGTACATCACCCCTCTCTCACAACAGCAGCGCCTCAGCTGTGGAAATACATGCAGCTAACCCGCTGCCGTCAGGAGATTGTGTGCCGTGATGCGATGACACTCGCATCACGGCATACCAGGACCTTTGATGACGTCATACTCACGTGACCAGTCTGTAGCCAATGAGGTAATACAGCATTTACATGTGACTGGATACATGGGTATGACGTCATGGCAGGTCTTTTTAGCCAGAGGTGCTTACTGGGGGGAACAGCAATGATCGGACGGACGAGGAAGCAGAAGCGCTGGGAGGCAGACTCTGAAGGACATCGCGAGACCTGTAAGTATGATCAGAATGTTTTTTTAATAATGTGCTTTCTTTTAACAGCACCTGGACCCGAACTGTAACATGAACTGTAACACAAACGTCCCAGAAAGCTTGTGTTTGGGGTCGTGTGCACGAACACCATGTGTTCCGTACGGGCACTGAACTTTACAGTTCGGGTTCACCCATCACTAGTCCCAGGTCTCCTACCTAAGTGTTTAATTTCATTCAAATGATAGTTTTTCCTGACTCTGATGCAACCTAAGCCTGCAGGACAGCTTGAATTTCTTAGTAACTTGAATGGGGCTGCTTATCCACCATCTGGCTTATCCTGCCTTACAACCTTTCATCAATTTTTCTGTGCTGTTTATATACAGGGAGATTAGCTACAGTACCATGGGTTTTAAATAACTTGATTTTGTTGCACACCATGGACAAAGGAACATCAAGAAGATGGACTTGTAACCTTGAGATTGTTGATATGTTTCAACAATTTTAATAATTTTAGTAATACAAATGGCTTAAAACATTCTCTCAATATTATGGCATTTGACAAATATAAATAATTTTGACAATCACAGTTGACTTAAAACGGGAGAGGTTTATTCTGATTTCATTTCGGATAGTGAGAAAAACACACATATGTTTCTTTTTAGTTAGTGTATGTAAACGTCTGGGTTCAACTATATACGCTGGAGATCAAAATTAGAGAACAACACAATTTCCTAAATGTTAAGATAATTGTGTAGTCCTATGTGATTATATCCTAACATGAGTAAACCAGCAGAATGTTAAGCTTTTTTCATAAATTTAATTTATTATAAAGCACATAATGAAAATTTAAATTAGATAAATGACTAATAACACTGATCAAAATCAGAGAACACTTTCTGATACCTGCAAGTTATTGGGGTTAATCTGGAACCTGGTGCTAGTTTCCTTAATTATCTGACAAACCCTATTTAACTGGCAGCCTAACTTTCCTTTTTGCACTGACTTTGCAAAAATGGTATGGCATTCCAAAGTGACTGAAACCCTCTAGCAGCAGGTTGTCCAGATGAAGGGAAAGGGTAACCCTATCATCCATAGCGAGAGAAGTTAGTCATTCCAAGTCTGTGATTTCAAGAATTTTGCATCATAAACTCTTTCAATCCCTCAAGAAGGCTGGTCGCTGTCGAAAGACGAAAGTAAGAGAGGACAGGATAATGTGGAGAATCTCCATGGGTAATAGTTTCAACACTGCAGCTATAATTGTTCACCAGTCCAGCACTGAACAGGGTAAGGATCTGTCTCGTCATACAATGTCATAGCATTTAAAAGCATTTGGACTGAAGCCCACTCTGCAGTGACCAAACCTCTCATTAGCATAAAGAATCAAAAGTTAAGACTAACCTTAGAGTATACAGTACAGACCAAAAGTTTGGACACACCTTCTCATTCAAAGACTCTAAAAATTGTAGATTCACATTGAAGACATCAAAACTATGAATAAAAACATGTGGAATGAAACACTTAAAAAAGTGTGAAACAACTGAAAATATGTCTTATAATCTAGGTTCTTCAAAGTAGCCACCTTTTTCTTTGATTACTACTTTGCACACTGTTGGCATTCTCTTGATGAGCTTCAAGAGGTAGTCACCGGAAATGGTCTTCCAACAGTCTTTGAGGAGTTCTCAGAGATGCTTAGCACTTGTTGGCCCTTTTGCCTTCACTCTGCGGTCCAGCTCACGCCAAACCATCTCGATTGGGTTCAGGTCTGGTGACTGTGGAGGCCAGGTCATCTGGCGTAGCACCCCATCACTCTCCTTCTTAGTCAAATAGCCCTTACACAGCCTGGAGGTGTGTTTGGGGTCATTGTCCTGTTGAAACATAAATGATGGTCCAACTAAATGCAAACTGGATGGAATAGCACACCGCTGCAAAATGCTGTGGTAGCCATGCTGGTTCAGTATGCTTTCAATTTTGAATAAATCCCCAACAGTGTCACCAGCAAAGCACCCCCACACTGTCACACCTCCTCCTGGGAACCAGGCATGTAGAATCCATCCGTTCACCTTTTCTACAAAGACACGGGGGTTGGATCCAAAGATCTCAAATTTAGACTCATCAGACCAAAGCACAGATTTCCACTGATCTAATGTCCATTCCTTGTGTTCTTTAGCCCAAACAAGTCTCTTCTGCTTGTTGTCTGTCTTTAGCAGTGGTTTCCTAGCAGCTATTTTACCATGAAGGCCTGCTGCACAAAGTCTCCTCTTAACAGTTGTTCTAGAGATTAGAAGGTGTGTCCAAACATTTGGTCTGTACGGTATATATATATATATATATATATATATATATATGTATATATATATTTAGTTATTTATCTACATATTTATTTTTTATTGGTTATACCTTTTCAAAAATCATTATCTGCTAGCATGTATCAACATTAGTGCAGAGGAAATTCCAAGGACTTTGGTTCTCCAGCAAGACATCTGGTCTTTATGAAACTGTAAGCTTTCATGAAGCGCAAACATTGCAAGCATAGCTGGCTTATATCATGTGCTGTGTCAGCTTTGTTAAAATTTGCTTTTGGAAGAGAGCCAAGAATCGTATGGCTGGGGAACATCAATTGTCCATCAGGTGAGTGAGAATCTTTAAAATCACTCCACTTCATGTCCATATAATGTATATTACTGCTTTTGCTTTTAAAATAAAATGAAGCGTTTGCTGGATCCCTATGCCTCATATATACTTAGTTATCGTATGGCTCTTTAATTTCAGGTACCTTTTGTTGAATGTTTGTGCCTGTCTTGCTTTAAAAAGGTTTTATCCATCACTGTCAATGATAACATATCAGAGCCATGCATGTGTAAATCCACCTATCCTCTGCACCTGAATGCGAATGCAACCTCATCTATATTTTGACGTGGGCAGCCACACCTTGTAAACTTGAGTATATCATTTATCATGTTACATGCAGATGACAACAGGAAACTGCATTTGCCAAGTGTCTACTATATATTTCGCAATTAGGCAGAGGGCTTTACACACAGCTGCTAATGTCTCGTCATTTGGTAAATCATACGAACTCTAGCGCCACCTATTGGAAGTAGCAATCCTAAAAGTCAAAAGTGACCCTTTAATGAGCCTTGTCATATGACTTAGGATTTATGCCAGATCAGCACCTCAATTTACAGACATGGTGTTTCAGGGTGATTGCTCCTCATCAGTGCAAAGTATGAGATCTGATCTGGCTGTATGAGAATCTATAGTGGGGTCTAAGGGGAAAACTTTTCTCCTTGAGGAGACTGACAAACCAATCTGTCTGCCAGTTAGGAGTTTTATAGCTCCTCTGGGAAACATTCAATTGTCTCTTCAGGGAGGAAGGAGACGAACTTTAGTGCCACCTATTGGAAGTAGCAATCCTAAAAGTCAAAAGTGACCCTTTAACAAGCCTTTTTATATGCAATCACCCTGAAACACTGTGTCTGAAAATTGAGGTTCTGATCTGCCATAAATCCTTAGTCGTATGAAAAGGCTCATTAAAGGGTCACTTTTGAATTTTTGCTACTTCCAATAGGTGGCGCTAGAGTTTGCCTCCTATCTCCCTGTAGAGACAATTTGAATATTTTCCAGAGCAGCATTGCAGGTATAAGGCTATGTGCGCACGTTGCGTACAGTTACTGCAGAAATTTCTGCAGCGATCTGAAGAGCACATGTGCGCTTTAAATCGCTGCAGAAATGTCCGTAGTGAAAAAAAAAAAGCCGATTCCATGCGCTCTGCCTGCAGCTCCTCCCATAGACAGAGCAGGAGCTGCCGGCAAAGCGCACGGAAGAAGTGACATGTCACTTCTTTTTACGCAGCGCTTCGGCAGCAGCCGAAGCGCTGCGCTCTAAAACGCCACGTGCGCACGGCCCCTGCACAATCTCCATAGACTGTGCAGGGGACGCAGGACGCATGCAGTTACGCTGCGCTACAAAGCGCAGCGTAACTGCACGTATTTACGCAACGTGCGCACATAGCCTAAGACTTTACACTGGCAGCCAGATTGGTTTGTCAGTCTCCGCAAGGAGAAAAGCTTTCTCCTTAGACCCCATTGGTAAATCTGAAGGACAGATAACATGTTGTCCCAGGATGGCATCACAGACCCAAACATGTTGTCTTGCTAGCGATTTTTTTGCTAATATAAAAAAGAAATCTCCCAGTTACCAGACATTATTTGTTATAGAAAAATATAAAAAAAAACAACAAAACAGCAAAAGAACAATATAGTCCAATTCATAATTGTTTCTGCACCTTTTTTTCAGGAGGTATAATTACATTAGCAGTCCTAGCAATAAGTCAATTACGGACCACCCTTCACAACAATATATGTATCCCACTAAATCAGTCAAACCTATTAACTAAAAACAATAGAAGTGATGAGGTCTTTATGCAATATAAAATGAAATATTTCTTAATATTAAAAGATGAAATACAGCAAGTGGTGCTTATAAAAATACAAAAAGGGGGGACATGGAAAATTGTGTAATGGAACGGGTAGAGTTAAGTAACCAATTATTCCTAGATACTTTACAAGATATGCACCAGGAGACACCCATATGTATACTGCACTGGTATAAATATACTGGATTGCTGAACACTATACTGAATGGCCATAGAGTAACTCCTATTAAGCATAATTTGATACCCAGTGATTATAAACTTACATATGGCGCATGATAAGTTAAAATAAATGGATAAAGCATATAATATATATCCGTTGTGGTAGGTTGATACTGGCAAGTCTGCGTCCTATCACCCGTGTTTCGGCAAAGCGTCCTCACCCTGTTGTAAGGAGTCCATGGTGAGCATGCCAAAGACTCCCAACTGCGAAGATTCTCCATCAACTGGCCACGGCAAGAATGTGAGATCTTAATGCATCGCTCCAATGCCTTCTAGGAGACATTGAATGAAGTACAATGGCCAGATCCAGAGGCCGTGGGGCCCTTCCAAGAGGGGGACAGGCTGTTGCGAGACTAGTTCATATCAGAGCTAACCAACAAGTTCTTAAAGATCAAATTGCAAGAAATTAGCCGGATGATTGCCAACCTAACATTTTACAGAGTTTACCTTGAGAGAGGGAGATGGAGTCCACATATGTGGCTGAGAAAGCAGTGAGTAACACTTCAGTGACAGGAGGCTGGCCTGGGTCTGAAGATTTGGAAAGACCTTCAACTGGAAGAGTCTCAGCTGTGAATGAGACTGCTTTGGCCTTTGAAAACATCAACGGCTCCCCTTGCTAATTCATTTGCCATGACTGAGGTGCGAGGACCATCTGAAAGAGTCACATTTGAGAGACTAAAGGGTGCTTTACACGCTGCGACATCGCTACTGATATATCGTCGAGGTCACGTCGTTAGTAACGCACATCCGCCGCTGGTAGCGACATCGCAGCGTGTGACACCAAGGAGTGACGATCATCGATCGCAAAATCGCTCAAAAACGGTGATCGTTGAAACGTCACTCCTTTCCTTAATATCGCTGCTGCCACAGGTATGATATTGTTCGTCGTTCCTGTGGCATCACACATCGCTATGTGTGACACCGCAGGAACGAGGAACATCTCCTTATCTGCGTCCACCGGCAATGCGGAAGGAAGGAGGTGGGCGGGATGTTACGTCCTGCTCATCTCCGCCCCACCCGCTTCTATTGGCCGGCCGCTTAGTGACGCCGCAGTGACGTCGCTATGATGCCAAACGCACCTCCCCCTTGAGGGAGGGATTGTTCGGCGGTCACAGCGACGTCGCTGACAAGGTATGTGCGTGTGACGCTGCCGAAGCGATAATGTTCGCTACGGCAGTGAGCACCAAATGTCGCACCAACGACGGGGGCGGGTTCTATCGCTTTCGACATCGATGGTATTGCCAAATAGCCAGGGATTGCTACATTAAGACTGACCCCGAAATGTTCACACCTGCTGTAAACTAACCACCCCTGCAGTAGCTTGGTACTCTGCAGCAGGTTCCAATTTGTCAATAAACTAACAGGAAGAACATGATTATCCATGAAGTCCGGTGCTGGAGGCTGCCTTTGAAGAGCCTGACAGTGGCAGAAGTGGTGATAATTACGGACAATAACCCATTGGTCCACCAGGATAACACTAAATGGGGGTGCTGGAACAGAGATGGATGGCTCAGCTGTCTAAATTCAATTACCGTATAAAGTTCAAAGTTCCGATCCTGAAAGGAAAATAATAATGCAGATGCACTGTCCCGGATTCCAATGGACCCGTCTGCCAGGAGTATCAACGTTGAAGACAGGGAAACTCCTGACCTCTAATGATTGCCTGACTTCCAGGGCATTGTACACTGAAGTGGGGTGGCCTCTGGAATGCCCACGGTGCTCAAAAGAATTCCCGCAGACTGGGAGCGGGCCGAGAATGAAGATGTTTGGTTTGGGTCAAGGCCAAAAATTGGTCCTGGCCAGAAGAGCAGGAAGTTCTGTCCTCAGAGGGAAAAAAGATGCTGCGCCAATGGGATAAACCGAGCATGATACAAGGCCTTTTGCCCTGTAAGGTTTATCTACAGTCGGAGTTGTAGTAATGACAGCGGATAGTAATTCCCATGACGTTCAGTCCAGCAGCCGCCCAAGAAGCCCATGACAGAGGGGCTCACTTTGAGTGTGAGAAGACTTATAAGTGGTTACAGAGAATGGTGTACTGCACGTGTTATAAAAGATGGTGAATAAAAAATGCCGAGCGTGTGGGTTGAATAAGAGTGTGGAACAGCAGCCTCCCATTGAGATCATCTGCCCCGCTGTAGAGACTGATAGGCTATGTGCAAATATAGGACCCCAGTTCAGGACCCTCTTACTGTTTAAGTATGGTGGCTCACTTTACCAAATATGCTGTGGCGGTACATACCAGGGAACAGGGCACAGAATTGGCTGTTGACTCGTGCCTCTGTATTCCATATTATGACCAAACATGATAAATTTTATTGGATTTGCCAGTGGTGAGTGCCATTTTATACTTTTGTTTTGCTGAAGCGAAGCAATCTATACCTTTAATTAGGCAATCCATTGCTCCATTAGTGAAAAAATGTTGTCTTCTTAATTATTCCATATGCTAATGAGGCTTAAGTGCTATGGGAATGCAGAAACACTTTCCGAGGCTTTACCTTTCCATCTGAATTCTCCACCTTGAGCTACCTGATGCCTAGCTGGTTGACAGACAGTGTAGTCAAAATAACAGGAAAAAAGAGGGATTGCAGCACCTGGGTCAAGAAAAAGACTGCATGTGTATAAAAAAAACACCTAATAGCATTTCAGGGGTGCATGTCCAACATCAAGGGATTCACTTGATATACCATACCGGAAAATAAAGGATGACAGCGTCCCATCGGGTGAAGGCATCAATTCAAGTTTATTCCATCACGTGTACAAACAGCAACGATTCGACTGTAGTATTTATCAAGCATCTGTGCCATCAAAATAGGGAGGCAGAAGATTAGGGAACGCTTCAACATGGCAAAGTAACATTGTATTTTAAGTAAGTAACTAATATATTGCATAAGTAAAGGTACAGGTAGCTTTACTGTATGTTTCAAAGACTTTCATGCCCATATATGCAGTTTTGTGGTTAGGGGCAATGCACTAACAAACTGACAAAATATGAACTATTTACGAAGAGGTGCACCAAACTAGCAATATTGCATGTGACAGTAGGCATAAGTTAACTAAAGCCACTTAAAGTTACTAAAGCTACATTACGTTTAAGATGCACTTGTACTACTACAATACCCATGTCAGGATGTCAGGTTAAAACTGAAAAATCAGACAATAGGATCAGGATGAGTGCTGCTAGACAAGTTAGGCAGGTCTCTAACTAGACTGCTCAATACAAGATGCATATTGACACTTTACATATTTTTTTATGATTCAACGTGCTTAGGGGTATCTTTTCAGATACTATATTTTTTGAACTATATGATCTACATTTTTCCTCCAATATTTGTGAGGAAAGTGGGGGGTGCGTCTTATAGTCTGGATGTACCTGGCTCGCTGTGGGGGAGGACGGCAGTAGCAGCAGTAGAGGTGCTCACAGGAGGCAGGAGCATGGTTACCGCTGTAGGAATCTACCACTGTAAGAAGCCCTACTGGGGCACACAAGTGTGCCTGCTATTAAAGATAATGAATATTCACTGATACTATGCCCATAATCCTGCCCATCTTTCGGTACTGATACATCCTGGCATATATGTCTCCCATCCTGATATATATCTCCCCATGCTGGTATATATGTCCCCATCCTGCTAAATATGTCCCCATCCTGGGCCCATCCTGGTATTTCTGTTTCCATCCTGGTATATATGTCCCCACCCTAGTAAATATGTCCACATCCTGGGCCCATCCTGGTATATATGCCTCCATCCTGGTATATATATCCCCATAGTGGTATATATGTCACCATTCTGGGCCCATCCTGGTATATATGTTCCCATTCTGGAATATATGTCTGATTCCCAGACCCCATCCTGGTATATATGTTCCCATCCTGGTATATATGTCCCCATCCTGGTATATATAGTATGTCCCCATCCTGGGCCGTCCTGGTATATATGACCTCCATCCTGGTATATAAAATAACAGCATTCCCATGTCACATGGTGTCCTCTGTAGGCAGCGCGGAGTGTCTGGCAGCTGACATCGGAGTGTGCGCCATGGTGCATGTCGTCACTTTCATGCATCCCCAGTCATGTGCTCGCTGATGTCAGCTCCCGGTTACTCTTTGGCTGGCAGCTTGTACTGCAGAGCAGGGACCTGACGGGTCTTTGTGCTGCATTGCATTTCAGATGAATGTGTGTCCTTGGACGCCCATTCAGATAAACTAGGCGCTAGGGTCAGCGGGCTCCCTCTACCCTGGCCTCATACACCAGAAATGGTTACCCTAATCAATTCAATCATGTATATATTTTGTGTAGTGAAATCCTGCTGACAGATTCCCTTTAAGGTGCAATCTTAACCACTATCTTTTTTTATTTCACAGTGTTCTTGCAATCTCATATAAGTGTTATTACTCATAATGTTGTAAGAGATCACAGTATGATAAAATCCTTTTCCTTTAATTCAATAGTATACATTATAACCAGAGGCTGGATATGACACTACCATTATTTTTGTCTGAACATGTTTTTGTGGTATGCATACTGTATGTGAAATGTGAGATGAGGACAGTTCAAATTTTGATTTACATGTACGTACTGCAGATTGGAAAAAAAAAAGTGATAGTAAAACTAACATTTGTGAAGAAAAGCAAAAGTTACATTGATTGTCAGAAAAAATATTATTGTTATTTATTATTACAGCGCCATTTTTTCCATGGCACTTTACAAGTAAAAAGGGTATACGGTACATAACATCAAGTACAATAATCATAAACAATACAAGGCACAGACAGGTACAGGAGGAGAGAGGACCCTGCCCGCGAGGGCTCACAGTCTACAAGGGATAGGTGAGGATACAGAAGGAAACGTTTAATATTGTTCTTGTAACACAATAATCTGTCCTGTCTAAAGAGAACAATATCAACTATTAAAAGAGGGTGTTAGTATCTGTTGTTTATTATTTTCAGATTTTATTCTTTTAATCTATTTTCTTTACATTACATTTCCAATCTGAGTTGCTGTTCACATGCAGATATTTGATTTATAGCTGCTACTTAGACCATGGAAACTAATAAATTGCAGAAGATTTATTGACTTCTATGGGAAAGTGTTCTGTGCATGTTATCTGACCTGTGCAGAGGATGTTGTTCAGGGAGTGGGAGGAGGTGAGCTGTTACTGTAGAGCGCTGCCACACCCCAGGACCTTGGGATACTCGGTTCCGAGCGGTGGATAACGGGGATCACCGTCACAGGTGGCCGTGCCCGGTGCCGTGACCTGGGGGGCGCTCGGTAACAGGGTTATTTTGTATGTCACTCATGACGCCACTGGCAGGTTGCGGTAATAAGATTTCCCGCCGCTGCTGTGGTTTTAGAGACAGATGGTATAGCAGCAAGTATGTTTGCGCCCTCCGCCAGTAGGGGATTAAGTCCCATGTAGGTGTGCTGCACCTTGTGGTGCGGCAGTAATAGACACAACACAGTTCTTGCCAATTAACTGGTATTTACTCACTGGAAGTTGCAAGTGGAGTTTGGAACGGCTGGTCAACCGACTTTCCTTTGTCCCAGTGCTTACTTGAGACCCAGTTGAGCCCTCCGTGCACATAAAGAGCTGATGTTCCCCCTCCTGAAGCTGTCGGTGACCTGCGGCGCTCCGCTCCTTTTCTTTCCGGGCCCAGTATGACAGGCCTCGCGGTCCCTTGTGGGGTAGGCTACTTCTTGGTGCCCTCTCCCGGGTCCTATATATGAGGCTGTGTCCCTGAGCCTATCGGTGGTGTAGTATCCTGCAAGTCACCACACACGGCTGGATCAGCAGACCGCCTGGAGCTGTCGTCTACTCTGGGGTCCAGTACCCCATCGAGATGGGCAGTGAACCCCATAGGGGGGAATAGGCCCATGATGATCGGGAGGGTTAGGGTAGGAAAGAGTTAAGTTTCAAGTTAGAGGTATACATGGGGGCTGCCTGATTGGTGGGAGAGTCGGCAAAAGGGATTGGGTTAGGGACAAGATGGGAGGGTTGTTGTGCTCTGGTATAAAGTGGGCTGCGCAGAGGTCACTGCCCCTTTTGACCTACAGACAGCGTGTCCCCCCTGTGCTGCTGCATCCCTGACAGAACAATGGCGGACCTCGCAGCGCTGCTGGAGCTTGTGCGGGGGGCCTCTGAGGCCATCGGCGTGGATGCGCTGTGGGAGCAGCTGGAGGCGGTCTGCGGGGCTGGAGCGGCTATCTCTGCTCCTGCGCCCAGACTTGGGCTGCGCGCTCGGCGGACGCCGGAGCGCTACTCCCCTGGTGGGGGGAGAGTAAATAGATATAGGAGCCCCCTCGGGGACCCTCCGGGGCAGCGGAGCCCTCCTCACCTTCCAGGAGCGTCAGCGGCCGCCGGGAGGAATCCTCGCCAAAGATCCCGCGGGCCAGAGGTGGGCGGAGCTTCGGCGAGGCCTACTTCCGGTCCGCGGCCTGCACGGCCACGGACCAGAGCAGCGGCCCCCAGTGAAGTGCGCGCCTGGGGGTGGTGCCCGGTGCCACGGAGCGGAGGTGGAGACTCCCTGCAGTCGGCAGGGGAGAGATCACGGATGGAGCGGCGGCGCAGACCGGAGCTGTAGTCGGAGAGGGCTGGTGGCAGGGTCCTGCAGTCCGCAGGGCCCCTTTCTGCGGTCCGTTGTCACGGTACCTCCCAGCGGGGACCAGGCTGGGCGGTGTTCCCAGCATCCGGAGGGAGAGGCACGGCCTTCCTGCAGTCGGCAGGGAGGGGGACCACTGGGAGCTACAGAGGTTACAGTGGTGCAGCAGGCGGGGACAGCAAACAAGGACGGCGGCAGGACGCCGCGTTGCGGCAAGAGAAGGAGGCCAAGCAGGAGGCGCACGGAGGAGCAGGGTGCAGTGACCGTGGGGGTTGATGGCCGCCAAGTGCGGGCTGTCCCCTCGCTGGTCCCCCCAGCGGACTCCAGCAGCTCTTCTTATTCGGGCGAGGAAGAAGAACCGGAGGAGGCGGCAGGACGGATGGAGCGGCAGTAGGATGTTCGTGTTAGGGCTGCTCCGGATTCGGTTCAGAGGCAGCCCGGTGAGAGGACGACCAATATGTTTAATGTTGTGGGTAGTGTTAGCAGGGGCGGGGGTTCTACCGCGGGGAGTAGTTTGCCGGGGGTTAGTGCGGTCGGTCAGTCGGGGTTACCCGGGGCGGATTTTTGGGGACAGCTGTTGGGGGTGTTGCAGGGGTTGTCGGCTGAGTGGTCAGGTTGAAGCGGGCCTGGGTCCCCGGCGGGGGTGTGGGTGGGTCCCACGGTTGGGGTGCTGCCGGTGGTACCGGTGCACGAGGTAGAGGCTCAGGAGGTTGTGCCAGCGGTTGTTGCGTGTCAGGCGGACTGCGCGGCGGCCAGGGCGTTGGTTAGCAATAGAGATGAGCGAACCGGTCCCGGTTCGGCTCGAGGACGGTTCGCCGAACGGAGGTCCCGTTCGAGTTCGGCTCGTCGAACGTTCGACGAACCGAACTCGAGCCAATAGGAAACAATGGCAGGCAATCACAAACACAGAAAAACACCTAGAAAACACCCTCAAAGGTGTCCAAAAGGTGACAAACAACTCAAACACATGGGAAAGTGACAAGGACATATACTCATGCGAAAACAAAACAGCTGGACAAGGAAAAAGAGGAGGACACACAGATATAGGCATGGCACGCCCTTCTAAAATCATGTAAAACACCGCAAGGTGACTCCAAGCGGAGTCTCCCTTTTTTCCAAAAATTGGGCCCCACACACACCCACCCCTTCAGTGGCAGCAGTTGTGCCCCAGTTGTACACTTCACAGCTACATTTGCATCAAGCACATTCAAAAATACGCCATTCTTATCCGTCCCCAGGATGACACCGGGGTAGGTAGCAAAGTCTTTCCTGATCCCAGCTCTGTTCATCTTGGCTTCTTTTAAAAACAATGTAAGCAAGGGTTACTCCAAGCGGAGTCTCCTTTTTTTCCAAAAATTGGGCCACACACACACCCACCCCTTCAGTGGCAGCAGTTGTGCCCCAGTTGTACACTTCACAGCTACATTTGCATCAAGCACATTCAAAAATACGCCATTCTTATCCGTCCCCAGGATGACACCGGGGTAGGTAGCAAAGTCTTTCCTGATCCCAGCTCTGTTCATCTTGGCTTCTTTTAAAAACACAGCAAGCAAGGGTTACTCCAAGCGGAGTCTCCCTTTTTTCCAAAAATTGGGCCACACACACACCCACCCCATCAGTGGCAGCACTTGGGCCCTAGTTGCAAACAGGATGTTTTGATTTGCATCAAGCACATTCAAAAATACGCCATAATTAACCGTCCCCAGGATGACACCGGGGTAGGTAGCAAAGTCTTTCCTGATCCCAGCTCTGTTCATCTTGGCTTCTTTTAAAAACACAGCAAGCAAGGGTTACTCCAAGCGGAGTCTCCCTTTTTTCCAAAAATTGGGCCCCACACACACCCACCCCTTCAGTGGCAGCAGTTGTGCCCCAGTTGTACACTTCACAGCTACATTTGCATCAAGCACATTCAAAAATACACCATTCTTATCCGTCCCCAGGATGACACCGGGGTAGGTAGCAAAGTCTTTCCTGATCCCAGCTCTGTTCATCTTGGCTTCTTTTAAAAACACAGCAAGCAAGGGTTACTCCAAGCGGAGTCTCCTTTTTTTTCCAAAAATTGGGCCACACAGACACCCACCCCATCAGTGGCAGCACTTGGGCCCTAGTTGCAAAGAGGATGTTTTGATTTGCATCAAGCACATTCAAAAATACGCCATAATTAACCGTCCCCAGGATGACACCGGGGTAGGTAGCAAAGTCTTTCCTGATCCCAGCTCTGTTCATCTTGGCTTCTTTTAAAAACACAGCAAGCAAGGGTTACTCCAAGCTGAGTCTCCCTTTTTTCCAAAAATTGGGCCCCACACACACCCACCCCTTCAGTGGCAGCAGTTGTGCCCCAGTTGTACACTTCACAGCTACATTTGCATCAAGCACATTCAAAAATACGCCATTCTTATCCGTCCCCAGGATGACACCGGGGTAGGTAGCAAAGTCTTTCCTGATCCCAGCTCTGTTCATCTTGGCTTCTTTTAAAAACACAGCAAGCAAGGGTTACTCCAAGCGGAGTCTCCCTTTTTTCCAAAAATTGGGCCACACAGACACCCACCCCATCAGTGGCAGCACTTGGGCCCTAGTGGCAAACAGGATGTTTTGATTTGCATCAAGCACATTCAAAAATACGCCATAATTAACCGTCCCCAGGATGACACCGGGGTAGGTAGCAAAGTCTTTCCTGATCCCAGCTCTGTTCATCTTGGCTTCTTTTAAAAACACAGCAAGCAAGGGTTACTCCAAGCGGAGTCTCCCTTTTTTCCAAAAATTGGGCCACACAGACACCCACCCCATCAGTGGCAGCACTTGGGCCCTAGTTGCAAACAGGATGTTTTGATTTGCATCAAGCACATTCAAAAATACGCCATAATTAACCGTCCCCAGGATGACACCGGGGTAGGTAGCAAAGTCTTTCCTGATCCCAGCTCTGTTCATCTTGGCTTCTTTTAAAAACACAGCAAGCAAGGGTTACTCCAAGCGGAGTCTCCCTTTTTTCCAAAAATTGGGCCACACAGACACCCACCCCATCAGTGGCAGCACTTGGGCCCTAGTTGCAAACAGGATGTTTTGATTTGCATCAAGCACATTCAAAAATACGCCATAATTAACCGTCCCCAGCATGACACCGGGGTAGGTAGATAAAGTCTTTGCTGAACCATGACTTGTTCATCTTGGCTTCTTTTAAAAACAATGTAAGCAAGGGTTACTCCAAGCGGAGTCTCCCTTTTTTTCCAAAAATTGTGCCCCACACACACCCACCCATTCAGTGGCAGCACTTGTGCCCTAGTTGTACACTTCACAGCTAGATTTGCATCAAGCACATTCCAAATCCACAAGCATTTACTTTCCCCAGGATGACACAGGGGTTGTAAATTCCTTCTGGATCCATGACTTGTTCATTTTGATTAACGTCAGTCTGTCCACATTGTCACTGGACAGACGCGTGCGCTTATCTGTCAGCACACACCCAGCAGCACTGAAGACATGTTCAGAGACAACGCTGGCAGCTGGACACGACAAAATCTCCAAGGCGTAAGTTGCGAGCTCTGGCCATTTTTCTAGGTTTGAAGCCCAAAAGGAGCAAGGCTCCAGTTGCACAGTCATGGCATCGATGTTCATTTGGAGATACTCCTTTATCATCCTCTCCAGCCATTGACTATGTGTCAGACTTGTTGTCTCTGGTGGCCTTGCAAAAGAGGGTCTAAAAAATTATGAAAAGATTCCATAAAATTGCTGTTACCAGCACCAGATACGGTCCTACTGGTACGGGTAGACTGTTGAAGATGACGAGACCGTCCCATGTTTGTCAAGTTACAACTGGGAGATTCCCTCCCTGCACCTGCACGGTTGTTTGGTGGAAAAGCCGAGCTAAGATCGAGTAACAGCTTCTGCTGATACTCCTGCATACGTGCGTCCCTTTCTATGGCTGGAATTATGTCACAAAATTTGGACTTGTACCGGGGATCTAATAGTGTGGCAATCCAGTAGTCATCATCACTTCTAATTTTGACAATACGACTGTCATGTTGGAGGTAGTGCAACAAAAAGGCACTCATGTGTCTTGCGCAGCCATGCGGACCAAGTCCACGCTGTGTTTGTGGCATAGAGGTGCTAACCGTTCTTTCTTCCTCTGACATCTCCCCCCAACCTCTTTCAACTGAAATTTGACCAAGGTCTCCCTCATCCGCTGAGTCTTCCATGTCCATGGACAGTTCGTCCTCCATTTCTTCATGTTCTCCTGCACCTTGCTCAACATTTCACATGCTACTATGCGCCCTTGTCGATCCCTGTCCCCCATGGTCCCATGCCTGCTGCGTTGGTGATGATGAACGTCTGGACCTTGGTGATGTTGTTGTCCCTTGCGCATATGAATCCTCCTGTAGTTCCTCCCCTTCATGTTGTCCCACCCCCTGACTCCGAATAGTGTTTAGCGTGTGCTCCAGCATGTAAATGACTGGAATCGTCATGCTGATAATGGCATTGTCAGCGCTAAACATATTCGTTGCCATGTCGAAACTGTGCAGAAGGGTGCATAGGTCCTTGATCTGAGACCACTCCATCAGGGTGATCTGCCCCACCTCTGCATCTCGTTGGCCCAGGCTATACGTCATGACGTATTGCACCAGGGCTCTGCGGTGCTGCCACAGTCGCTGTAACATGTGGAGAGTTGAATTCCAGCGTGTCGCCACATCGCATTTCAGGCGATGAACCGGCAGGCCGAAAGACTTCTGGAGCGATGCAAGTCGCTCTGCTGCGGCGCTTGAACGGCGGAAGTGAGCAGACAGTTTTCGTGCCCTGTTCAGAAGGCCATCTAGGCCGGGATAGTGTGTTAAAAATTGCTGGACGACAAGGCTCAACACGTGAGCCATACAAGGTACGTGTGTCACCTTGCCCAGGCGAAGGGCCGCACCCAGGTTGGCAGCATTGTCGCACACGGCCTTACCAGGCTGCAGGTTGAGTGGAGACAACCATTTATTAAACTCGGACCGCAGAGCTGACCACAACTCCTCAGCTGTGTGACTCTTATTCCCAAGACATGTCAAGCTAAAGACCGCCTGATGCCGTTGCGCTCTGCTGCCAGCATAGTAATGAGGCGTGCGTGATTCCTTCTGCGCAGTGAGAACGCTGGTGGCCTGACCAGGCAGGCTTGGGGCGGAGGTGGAGGACCCAGATGAGGTGGAGGATGCAGAAGCAGTGGCGGAACTTGGACAGACAGAGGATTGACACACAAGTCGTGGGGACGGCAAGACTTGTGCAGCAGACCCTTCACCATCTATCACCATAGTTAGCCAGTGCCCAGTCAGCGACATGTAACGTCCCTGTCCATGCTTACTGGTCCAAGTATCGGTGGTGAAATGCACCCGTTCACACACAGAGTTTCTCAAGGAAGCGGTGATGTTGTGTGCGACATGCTGGTGTAGCGCGGGCACACCTTTCTTAGAGAAGTAGTGGCGACTAGGCATCTGGTACTGGGGCACAGCGACAGACATAAGGTCTCTAAAATCCTGTGTGTCCACTAGGCGGAAAGGCAGCATTTCGGTAGCCAACAGCTTACAGAGGGATAGAGTCAACCTCTTCGCTTTGTCATGGGTCGCAGGAAGTGGCCTTTTATTTGACCACATCTGAGGGACAGAGATCTGGCTGCTGTGTGTAGACGGTGTTGAGTAGGGTGTCCCTGGAAAAATGCAGCTTTGTGAGGAAAGTGCAGGCGGAGACATGATGTTGCCTTCATCCAAAGTTGGTGCTATCGATGTCTGAGAGAGCTGTACACACTCACTTGTTTCTCCTTCCAAAACAACTGACGACCTACCAAGCAAACTGCCTGTTGCGGTTACAGTGGTGGAAGTTGTGGGTGGAAAAACAGGTGTGACAGCTGTCCCAACAGTCCTAGAAGATGACGAGCGCACGGATGCACTGGAAGGGGCAGGCGGTGGATGGTTTGCTCCGCTAGGCCGCATTGCAGCACGGTGAGCTTCCCACCGGGCCATATGATATTTATTCATGTGACGATTCATGGAAGAAGTTGTCAAACTGCTGAGGTTTTGACCTCTACTAAGAGAACCATGACAAATTTTACATATCACATAATTTGGGCGATCTTTTTCTATGTCAAAAAAGGACCAGGCTAGGCAAGGCTTAGAGGCCATGCGACCTGTTGATGCACCCCGAATAATGCTCAGAGGCAGAGTGGTGGCTGAGGATGCAGTTGTAGATGTGCTACCAGTGCTCCGACTCTGTCCAGGAAGGCACAAGGTAACTTCGTCGTCGGTTGCATCCTCCTCCACCGCCTCTGTTGACCTCCTCGAGTGCCTGACTGGGGGTTGACAGTAGGTGGGATCTAGAACTTCATCATCAATTGTTGTGTTTGCACTCCCCTCCCCCTCTGACCGAGCCTCTTCTTGCCCTGACCGAATATTTAAGTTGTCATCCCAATCGGGTATCTGCGTCTCATCTTCATCAGAATGTTCCTCATTGTCTATAACCACAGGTGTTACAGTTTGTGACAAAGGGTCAACATTATGCTCAGAAAGTTGTTCCTCACGGCCTGAATCCGAGTCACAAAGGTTCTGGGCATCACTGCAGACCATTTCCTGTTCTGTACTCACTGTAGCTTGGGAGCAGACCTCTGATTCCCAGGCTATAGTGTGACTGAACAGCTCTGCAGACTCAGCCATCTCTGTTCCACCATACTGTGCAGGGCTGATGGAGACTTCAGAGCTGGGAGAAATCAAGTGTGATTGGGATGACAACTCAGAGGACTGGTGTTTTTTGGATGCGGTACTTGAAGTGGCTGAGAGGGCACTTGTTGGACCACTTGAGATCCATTCAAGCATTTTCCTTTTTTGCCCATCATCTACCTTTCTTCCTGTTGTTCGTGTCCGTAAAAAAGGGAGCACATCGGATTGTCCATGGTAAGTAGTAGACATCTTACTTTTGCTGGTAGAGGGTCTATCTTCAGCAGATGATAATGGAGCTTTGCCACCTTCCCCACGGACAAAACCTTTTTTGCCTTTTCCACCACGCCTCTTCCCCTTTCCACCAGCATCTGTCATTTTGCCACTCATGTTGATTGCGACAAGATTGTGGACTGAAAATGTGGTAGTAAAAATTGAGAGGTGGTGTAGATTGCAGTGGTGGTCTAGCTTTATTAACAGCAGAATAATAAAGAATAAATATCCCTGACAATGCAACTACAGGCCTTAAACTGGCAGCAAAAATTGCTAGTCTAATGGCTTAGTTATAATGAGTTGGAGTGTGCAACGCAGGCAGATGCGCTCTGCAAATGTCTTTGCACTAGTGGGACTATAGCAAAGTCCAATAGCCACAGATAGGATGCCACTAGGTACACTGAGTGTTTGCTAGTATAATGGCTTAGTTATAATGAGTTGGAGTGTGCAACGCAGGCAGATGCGCTCTGCAAATGTCTTTGCACTAGTGGGACTATAGCAAAGTCCAATAGCCACGTATAGGATGCCACTAGGTACACTGAGTGTTTGCTAGTATAATGGCTTAGTTATAATGAGTTGGAGTGTGCAACGCAGGCAGATGCGCTCTGCAAATGTCTTTGCACTAGTGGGACTATAGCAAAGTCCAATAGCCACGTATAGGATGCCACTAGGTACACTGAGTGTTTGCTAGTATAATGGCTTAGTTATAATGAGTTGGAGTGTGCAACGCAGGCAGATGCGCTCTGCAAATGTCTTTGCACTAGTGGGACTATAGCAAAGTCCAATAGCCACAGATAGGATGCCACTAGGTACACTGAGTGTTTGCTAGTATAATGGCTTAGTTATAATGAGTTGGAGTGTGCAACGCAGGCAGACGCGCTCTGCAAATGTCTTTGCACTAGTGGGACTATAGCAAAGTCCAATAGCCACGTATAGGATGCCACTAGGTACACTGAGTGTTTGCGAGTATTATGGCTTAGTTATAATGAGTTGGAGTGTGCAACGCAGGCAGATGCGCTCTGCAAATGTCTTTGCACTAGTGGGACTATAGCAAAGTCCAATAGCCACAGATAGGATGCCACTAGGTACACTGAGTGTTTGCTAGTATAATGGCTTAGTTATAATGAGTTGGAGTGTGCAACGCAGGCAGACGCGCTCTGCAAATGTCTTTGCACTAGTGGGACTATAGCAAAGTCCAATAGCCACAGATAGGATGCCACTAGGTACACTGAGTGTTTGCTAGTATTATGGCTTAGTTATAATGAGTTGGAGTGTGCAACGCAGGCAGATGCGCTCTGCAAATGTCTTTGCACTAGTGGGACTATAGCAAAGTCCAATAGCCACGTATAGGATGCCACTAGGTACACTGAGTGTTTGCTAGTATAATGGCTTAGTTATAAAGAGTTGGAGTGTGCAACGCAGGCAGATGCGCTCTGCAAATGTCTTTGCACTAGTGGGACTATAGCAAAGTCCAATAGCCACGTATAGGATGCCACTAGGTACACTGAGTGTTTGCTAGTATAATGGCTTAGTTATAATGAGTTGGAGTGTGCAACGCAGGCAGATGCGCTCTGCAAATGTCTTTGCACTAGTGGGACTATAGCAAAGTCCAATAGCCACAGATAGGATGCCACTAGGTACACTGAGTGTTTGCTAGTATAATGGCTTAGTTATAATGAGTTGGAGTGTGCAACGCAGGCAGATGCGCTCTGCAAATGTCTTTGCACTAGTGGGACTATAGCAAAGTCCAATAGCCACGTATAGGATGCCACTAGGTACACTGAGTGTTTGCTAGTATAATGGCTTAGTTATAATGAGTTGGAGTGTGCAACGCAGGCAGATGCGCTCTGCAAATGTCTTTGCACTAGTGGGACTATAGCAAAGTCCAATAGCCACGTATAGGATGCCACTAGGTACACTGAGTGTTTGCTAGTATAATGGCTTAGTTATAATGAGTTGGAGTGTGCAACGCAGGCAGATGCGCTCTGCAAATGTCTTTGCACTAGTGGGACTATAGCAAAGTCCAATAGCCACAGATAGGATGCCACTAGGTACACTGAGTGTTTGCTAGTATAATGGCTTAGTTATAATGAGTTGGAGTGTGCAACGCAGGCAGATGCGCTCTGCAAATGTCTTTGCACTAGTGGGACTATAGCAAAGTCCAATAGCCACAGATAGGATGCCACTAGGTACACTGAGTGTTTGCTAGTATAATGGCTTAGTTATAATGAGTTGTAGTGTGCAACGCAGGCAGATGCGCTCTGCAAATGTCTTTGCACTAGTGGGACTATAGCAAAGTCCAATAGCCACATATAGGATGCCACTAGGTACACTGAGTGTTTGCTAGTATAATGGCTTAGTTATAATGAGTTGGAGTGTGCAACGCAGGCAGATGCGCTCTGCAAATGTCTTTGCACTAGTGGGACTATAGCAAAGTCCAATAGCCACGTATAGGATGCCACTAGGTACACTGAGTGTTTGCTAGTATAATGGCTTAGTTATAATGAGTTGGAGTGTGCAACGCAGGCAGATGCGCTCTGCAAATGTCTTTGCACTAGTGGGACTATAGCAAAGTCCAATAGCCACAGATAGGATGCCACTAGGTACACTGAGTGTTTGCTAGTATAATGGCTTAGTTATAATGAGTTGGAGTGTGCAACGCATGCAGACGCGCTCTGCAAATGTCTTTGCACTAGTGGGACTATAGCAAAGTCCAATAGCCACGTATAGGATGCCACTAGGTACACTGAGTGTTTGCTAGTATTATGGCTTAGTTATAATGAGTTGGAGTGTGCAACGCAGGCAGATGCGCTCTGCAAATGTCTTTGCACTAGTGGGACTATAGCAAAGTCCAATAGCCACAGATAGGATGCCACTAGGTACACTGAGTGTTTGCTAGTATAATGGCTTAGTTATAATGAGTTGGAGTGTGCAACGCAGGCAGACGCGCTCTGCAAATGTCTTTGCACTAGTGGGACTATAGCAAAGTCCAATAGCCACGTATAGGATGCCACTAGGTACACTGAGTGTTTGCTAGTATTATGGCTTAGTTATAATGAGTTGGAGTGTGCAACGCAGGCAGATGCGCTCTGCAAATGTCTTTGCACTAGTGGGACTATAGCAAAGTCCAATAGCCACGTATAGGATGCCACTAGGTACACTGAGTGTTTGCTAGTATAATGGCTTAGTTATAAAGAGTTGGAGTGTGCAACGCAGGCAGATGCGCTCTGCAAATGTCTTTGCACTAGTGGGACTATAGCAAAGTCCAATAGCCACGTATAGGATGCCACTAGGTACACTGAGTGTTTGCTAGTATAATGGCTTAGTTATAATGAGTTGGAGTGTGCAACGCAGGCAGATGCGCTCTGCAAATGTCTTTGCACTAGTGGGACTATAGCAAAGTCCAATAGCCACAGATAGGATGCCACTAGGTACACTGAGTGTTTGCTAGTATAATGGCTTAGTTATAATGAGTTGGAGTGTGCAACGCAGGCAGATGCGCTCTGCAAATGTCTTTGCACTAGTGGGACTATAGCAAAGTCCAATAGCCACGTATAGGATGCCACTAGGTACACTGAGTGTTTGCTAGTATAATGGCTTAGTTATAATGAGTTGGAGTGTGCAACGCAGGCAGATGCGCTCTGCAAATGTCTTTGCACTAGTGGGACTATAGCAAAGTCCAATAGCCACGTATAGGATGCCACTAGGTACACTGAGTGTTTGCTAGTATAATGGCTTAGTTATAATGAGTTGGAGTGTGCAACGCAGGCAGATGCGCTCTGCAAATGTCTTTGCACTAGTGGGACTATAGCAAAGTCCAATAGCCACAGATAGGATGCCACTAGGTACACTGAGTGTTTGCTAGTATAATGGCTTAGTTATAATGAGTTGGAGTGTGCAACGCAGGCAGACGCGCTCTGCAAATGTCTTTGCACTAGTGGGACTATAGCAAAGTCCAATAGCCACGTATAGGATGCCACTAGGTACACTGAGTGTTTGCTAGTATTATGGCTTAGTTATAATGAGTTGGAGTGTGCAACGCAGGCAGATGCGCTCTGCAAATGTCTTTGCACTAGTGGGACTATAGCAAAGTCCAATAGCCACAGATAGGATGCCACTAGGTACACTGAGTGTTTGCTAGTATAATGGCTTAGTTATAATGAGTTGGAGTGTGCAACGCAGGCAGACGCGCTCTGCAAATGTCTTTGCACTAGTGGGACTATAGCAAAGTCCAATAGCCACGTATAGGATGCCACTAGGTACACTGAGTGTTTGCTAGTATTATGGCTTAGTTATAATGAGTTGGAGTGTGCAACGCAGGCAGATGCGCTCTGCAAATGTCTTTGCACTAGTGGGACTATAGCAAAGTCCAATAGCCACGTATAGGATGCCACTAGGTACACTGAGTGTTTGCTAGTATAATGGCTTAGTTATAAAGAGTTGGAGTGTGCAACGCAGGCAGATGCGCTCTGCAAATGTCTTTGCACTAGTGGGACTATAGCAAAGTCCAATAGCCACGTATAGGATGCCACTAGGTACACTGAGTGTTTGCTAGTATAATGGCTTAGTTATAATGAGTTGGAGTGTGCAACGCAGGCAGATGCGCTCTGCAAATGTCTTTGCACTAGTGGGACTATAGCAAAGTCCAATAGCCACGTATAGGATGCCACTAGGTACACTGAGTGTTTGCTAGTATAATGGCTTAGTTATAATGAGTTGGAGTGTGCAACGCAGGCAGATGCGCTCTGCAAATGTCTTTGCACTAGTGGGACTATAGCAAAGTCCAATAGCCACAGATAGGATGCCACTAGGTACACTGAGTGTTTGCTAGTATAATGGCTTAGTTATAATGAGTTGGAGTGTGCAACGCAGGCAGATGCGCTCTGCAAATGTCTTTGCACTAGTGGGACTATAGCAAAGTCCAATAGCCACAGATAGGATGCCACTACGTACACTGAGTGTTTGCTAGTATAATGGCTTAGTTATAATGAGTTGGAGTGTGCAACGCAGGCAGACGCGCTCTGCAAATGTCTTTGCACTAGTGGGACTATAGCAAAGTCCAATAGCCACGTTTAGGATGCCACTAGGTACACTGAGTGTTTGCTAGTATAATGGCTTAGTTATAATGAGTTGGAGTATGCAGAGGACACGAGGGTACAGTGCCAGGATTTTGGGGCTCTGGGTAGAGGAATGGAAGCCTGCCTTTCTATCCCTCCTAATAGGGAAATGCAGGGAGGAAATCCCTGACCTTGGCTACACAGACGCTGGCGCTGTTTTCAGGACCTGTCACCTTAACTCTGACCCTGCCGGTTTGAGCCCTTAAAAGGACTGCTATAAAGTGCTCTCCCTAAGCTGTCTAACGCTGTGTATGCAGCGCATACAGCTGTATCGGTGATAGGACTCAGGAGGACGGAGCTGCGACAGTGATGTCTGACACCAAAGACGCAGAAGACAGATAATGGCGTCCTGGAAGAAAATGTCCGGTTTTATAATGCAGGGACATGTGACATGGACATCCTATCACACATGCCGTTGCTTCTCTGGCTCAAAGTCCACTTAGCTGTGTGTGTCTGGGATTGGCTGACATGCTGGCCCGCCCCACAAGACGCGCGCGCTTAGGGAAAGAAGACAAGAAAAAAAAAAAAAAAATGGCGATTGCCATTATAGAAACAGCAGTGATCTGAAGGCGCTGTTCACGCACACTATACACTGAAATGTCATAATAGTGTGATTCACAGAGTGACTTACACTATTACAGCAGAAACCAAGCTATGATTTAGCTGGTTTTTTGCTGCTAGAACCGTTCTCGAACGTTTCTAGAACTATCGAGCTTTTGCAAAAAGCTCGAGTTCTAGTTCGATCTAGAACAGGCCCCAAAATCACTCGAGCCTAGAACTGGAGAACCACGAACCGCGCTCAACTCTAGTTAGCAAGGACGCGGAAAAAGAAAAGGAGGATGAGGTGGCGCGTTTGGATGATAGGGCACGGAGCGAAGTTTACGTGTGCTTTGAGAGTCCGTTGGGGGTGCATTTGAAAAAGGAGGTGAGGGAGAAGATATGGAAAGGGGAGTATGTGGAAATTTTTTCCCTGCTTCCCTTGGAAAAGTTTAACTTGGATAAAGTGAAGCCAAGTGACTCTAAAAAAGATAAGGAGGATGAGGAAAAAAGGAGGTATAGGTTGATCCCAAGAACTTTTACTAACTGGCTACAGGCCTTTGCGATATTAGCCAGCGTGGTTTTGGAGAAGGAGCCGGAGCATTGTTCCGCCCTTTTCGGTTATATGGACTCAATCGGCGAGGCATACAGGGTGTACGGTGGTTTAGGCTGGCTGCGATATGACGAGCAGTTCCGGCAACGGAAGGCTCTGCGGCCTGGCATCCGGTGGGACCACAAAGATATTTCTCTGTGGATGCGTTTAATGACGGCTCCGGCGCAGCCCTTTCGAGGGGGTGCCGGGAGCCCGAGTACGAGTGGCGGGTCCTCGGCTGGACAAAAGAAAGGGGCGTGTTGGCAATTTAATGAGGGGCAATGTAAGTTTGGGGCGGCGTGTCGGTTCAAACACGAGTGTTCCGGTTGTGGAGGTTCCCACTCTTTGACCAAGTGTTTCAAAAAGGGGAAAGGAAAGTCAGGGGAAGGTTCTGGAAAAAGGGAGGACGCCGGTGAAGGTCGAGGCGATACTTCCCTATTTAAATAGATATCCGGATGGTCGGGCGGCGGAGCTGTTGGCGACGGGTTTTAAGGAAGGTTTCCGGATTCCGTTTAAATCTGGGGCGCCGGTGTTTCGCCCGGGTAATTTGAGGCCTGCAAAAGAACATCCAGAGGTGGAAAAGCTGCAGAAGGAGGTGGAGTTGGGGAGGATGGCGGGTCCATTCAAGGACCCGCCACTCCCCAACTTGAGGAATTCGCCGCTGGGAGTGGTACCCAAGAAGGAGCCGAACAAGTTTCGGCTCATTCATCATCTCTCTTACCCGGCTGGGTTGTCGGTGAACGATGGGATTTCACCCGAGTTGTTGGCGGTCTGTTATGTATCGTTTGACAAGGCGTTGGAGTTACTGCGGGTAGCCGGGCAAGGGGCCCTGATGGCTAAGGCGGACGTGGAAGCAGCTTTTCGGTTACTTCCGGTGCACCCGGAGAGTTTTCACCTTTTGGGGTGCATGTGGGATGGCGAATACTATGTGGATCGGTGCCTGCCTATGGGTTGTTCTATTTCGTGCGCTTATTTTGAAGCGTTTAGTTCGTTTGTGGAATGGGTAGTCAGGGATGTGGCGGGTGTCCACTCAGTAATACACTATTTGGATGATTTATTTTGCGTGGGCCCAGCGGGCTCCTCGGTTTGTTCCTTGTTGTTATTTACGTTAGAACGCATTGCAGGCAGCCTGGGCATTCCGCTGGCACAGGAGAAAACGGAAGGGCCAGTGACGTCCCTGTGTTTCCTGGGCATTGAAATTGACATGGTGGCTATGGAATGCCGATTGCCGGAGGGCAAGCTGCGTGATTTGAAGGCGTCGGTGCAGTTGTTGCACCGGGCTAAGAAGGTGCGGTTACGGGATTTGCAGTCAGTGCTTGGGAAGTTGAATTTTGCCTGACGCATTATGCCGATGGGGCGAATATTTAACAGGCGTCTGGCGAGTGCGACGGCAGGGGTGATTGCTCCAAATCATTTTGTCAAAGTGACAAAGGTGATGAAAGGAGATTTGCTGGTGTGGGCTGCATTCCTCGAACGATACAACGGACAGACGTTATGGATGAGCAAGGCATTATCAAATAGCCAGCTGGAACTGTTTACGGATGCGGCGGGGGCATCGGGTTTTGGGGCAATTTTTCGGACGCATTGGTGTGTTGGCAAATGGCCACGGCTTTGGGTGGAAAAGGGGTTGGTGATGAATTTGGCGCTGCTGGAACTGTTCCCCATCATAGTGGCGGTGGAATTGTGGGGCCCAGAATTTGCGGGCAAGAAGCTTTGCTTGCATTGTGATAACATGGCAGTGGTGCATTTGATCAATTCATTGTTGGCAAAATCGCCCCCGGTAGTGGGGTACTTGAGACATCTGGTGTTGCGTTGCTTAGAACTAAACATTTGCGTGGTGGCGCGGCATGTGCCTGGAGTGCAAAATGAAGTGGCTGATGCACTATCTCGGTTTCAGTTCCATAGGTTCAGGAGACTGGTGCCAGGAGCGGATGAGGATGGAGAACTATGCCCAGCATGGCTGTGGGACCTAGCGTCGGTGTAGCATTTGAAGGAATCAGGAGATCGGTGGCTGAGGCTACTTGGTACTGATACCAGGCTGTGTGGCAGGAATGGGAGGAATTGGAGAAGGCGGATTTTATGGAGCCTGGTTATACAGGCCGAGTGCTGGGGGGTTTTGTCATTGATTAGCAGGCAATTTTCAGCAGGTCGGTCTGTTTCGGTGATAGGTTACAAGTTGGCGGCGTTGGCTTTCTTGTTTAAAATGCAAGGGGTTCGGGACGCGACAAAGGATTTTCTGGTGCGGCAGGTGATGAAGGGTTTTCGAAAGGGGGCGCGGTCGCGAGACAGGAGACGGCCAATAGCGTTTCCGTTGTTGGTTCGTTTGGTGGGGTGTTTGGGCGATATATGCTCGTCCGCTTATGAACGAGCCTTATTTACGGTTGCCTTCGTATTGACATTCTTTGGGGCTTTCCGCATCGGAGAATTAGATAGCCCTGCCAGGCATGCAGTAGGCGGGCTGTTATTGGAGGATGTTACGCTTGGGAGGGATAGAGTCGAGTGCCGGCTACGGTTTTCAAAGACGGATCAAATAGGTCGGGGACGTCTGGTGGTATTGTTTGAATTGCCAGGGCACCACCTATGCCCAGTGGTTCAGGTGATGGAGTTTTTGAAGGTGCGGGGTGGCTACCCCGGTGTTTTCCTTAGGCATGTAGATGGATCCACTTTATCGCGATTCCAGTTTATCGCAGTTCTGAAGACGGCTTTAGTACGGGCGAGGGAGGAGCCAAGGAATTACGGGTCCCACTCCTTTCGGATTGGGGCAGCGACCGAAGCGGCTAGGTGGGGGCTGCGTGAGGATTGGATCCGGCGGATTGGGAGATGGGAATCCTCCAGGTTTCATTTGTATATTAGACCACATCTGATTAGGTGATGGTTGGTGACATGGGTTAATGATTGAGTTATGGTTTTGGTGGGCAGTTTTTTCTTGTGTAATTGTTGTTGTATTCATGGTCTTTATATTTTGTAGGTCCATGCCTCGTGTGGATTCTCAGGCACTCCATTGCGTTTTGGGGATCTTTGCGGGCGGATGTTCGTCGGGACGGTCGGCAGCTCGAAGCGGCGATGTCGGAAGCCCGTGTGAAATGGCTCGGAATTCGGGGCATGACTTGGGGTAGAGTTCGCCCTGAAGTGGCGTATTATAGCCGGATTGACCGGGAACCTGATGTTCTAATTCTGCATGTGGGGGGGAATGACCTTGGAGTGAGGACGGCGAGAGAGTTAAAAAGGGATATCAAGTTGGACTTACTTCATTTGTGGAGGGCGTTCCCTGGCATCGTGATTGTGTGGTCCGATATCATAGCCCGGACGCAGTGGCGTTTCGCGAGGGCGGTGGATTAACAGGGCCCGGATAAAATTGAATCGGGCGATTGGCAGGTTCGTAGCGCGGAACGGAGGTTTGGTGGTTCGACATGGGGAGTTGGAGGAGTACACCGAGCAGTATTTGAGGCGTGATGGGGTCCATCTCACGGATGTAGGTTTGGATTTGTGGATGTTGGGTTTGAGGGATGGATTGGAACAAGCATTGGGGGTGTGGAGGGCCCGGGCCAAGTAAGGTGTCACTTGGCCGGTCTGTGGCGGGGTGATAGGTCCGTTCAGAGAGGTTTGGTGTACCGACAGTAGGTTTGTTGGTATGAAGCCACTCAGGGGGAGTGGCTTCAATTTGGATAGGAACTTGTGGGTGGAGGTCCTGCAGGTTCTGGGGAGGGGTAATTAACGATGGAACGTTAATTACCCCACACCTCGGGTCGGTTGGTCACGGCCGAGGTGGTCCCCTGGGTCGGTTGGAGGTTACGGCCGGGGGGTAGGAATGATGGTTGCCCTCTCGGATGGACCTATCAGGTGTCATTTTGTGGAGAATATGTATATATGTACAGGTTCAGGTGTTAATGGGGTGGCCACGAGTTTGGTACATATATACTGTTTAATAAAGCTGTGGCCATTCGGCAATAAAGTCGTAGTCTGAGTCGTTATTTTAAGTATAGTGGTAAGGGGAAGTTTGTCATTGGAGACCCGCTTATCCCTATTGATAAGTCATGTGTAGTACCTGGGATCTTCTGTCTACCCTCAGTACTGTGCCGCCCTGCACATTACCTTCAGGTGCAGGTCGTTGCAGGGTCTCCACGGGCTTGGTAGTCTTCTGGTCACAGGTAGGTTGACTTCAATGGGGGATTCGTGACGCCACTCTCGGTATTTGTGGTCAGGGCGACCGCCACTGCAGATTAGGGGACGCCTGGGGCTGATGTTGAGTGCAGTTAGATGGGGTGGCCTCCCGAGAGTGAGACTGGCCCCAGGGCCCGGTGTAAGTGTGTAGTACCACAGGTCGCAGAAGAACTCACACACAGAGCAGTAATGTCTTTCAGGGTTTTTACTCACGCTTGCTGGTAGCAGCTGTAATGTGGGAGAGAAAAAGGCGCAATAGGGTCTTACCCGATTTACTGGGTAGAAAGGTAGAGGAGTAGTGCACTCACCTGATCGGGTTGTGCCAGTCACAACCCCTTCATAGACGTGAATGAGTGCCTTTGTGGTCCAGCAGCAGCCCTGTTTCAGAGCAATATAGCAAGGAAAAAACTGGAGGAAAAACAGGTTTTTTGCCACGCTGAAAACCACGAACATCAATGTCATAAAAACAATGTTCTTTTTATTTATATTTTTATTTGAATTTGAAGTATTCAAATACTAAGAACATTGTTTTTATGACATTGATGTTCGTGGTTTTCAGCGTGGCAAAAAACCTGTTTTTCCTCCAGTTTTTTCCTTGCTTGCTGGTAACAGTGAGCCAACCCGGGCGATGCTGTGATGAACCAGGAGGGGAACCAGGCTCCTTCAGGCTGACTTAGGGGTGGCTGCTGACTCGCCTTCCTAGCCCTCTTGTTTTTGTGGTGACCCAGACTTGAGTCCTACGGGGTCACCCAGGGAAGTTGCTTCCGCCTGATCTCCCCTTTTCGGCCCGTTTGCTTGTAGCCTGGGCCAGGTAACTCCGGCTGCTTGCCTCTTGTCACCTATGGGCCCTCTCGTTGCTACGTGGCTGCAGACTCTGAGTTGGTTTGGTGAAGGGCATGGAGTGCCCTCACCTGCAGGTTTAGCAGGCCAACTGAATGGGCCCCTGCTCTGGGGACCTGTAACCCTGTGCGGGCAGGGTCTACTGGCAGTCTCCGTACTCAGCCACCTCTCTGCACTCTGGCCTCAGGTGGTTTTCAGGCGGCACTACCAGGTAGCCCTTTCTCCCCCGCCAGCAACCACTGCACCTGCGGTGTCCGACTAGTGACAGCCTGCAGGTTCTCTTCCTGTGACTGCTCTCTCCTCCTGAGCTTCACTAACTCACTGGCTCACTACTCCCTCCCCTCTGTGCCTGCCTCCGCAACTTAGCAACCAGACTCTCTACCACACCCCTTGAGTGGAGATGGAGGCCACGCCCCCTCCTGGATTCCCCAGGGGTCCCTTCAAAGGTCAATGTGGGAGACCTGGTTACTATGTGCCCGTGTGTCCACACCCTGGTCAGCCTTCTGGATTACCTGTGTTGTACTGATCCAGCATGGGTGCAGTACTCAGTGGTGCCTGACCAGGTCAGGGGCGCCACATTCCCCCTTAGTTATCAACAGCACGTCCTCGGGCTGTAAAGACAAACATTTAAAAATGCGTAAAACAGTAAAACAACATACAAGCATCATAAAACACTATAAAACCACACCAGGTACCATACATCACCACCCTCCACCCACAAGTCCGTTACCCACCCAAAACCTTCTCAGGAGGCAGGTCACCAGTCCTTTTAGCAACTAGGTCTGGGCCATCTGTTTCCCCGGACCTTTCCTCCAATCTTCCTCTCCTGGGGCTGGTGGTTGAAGGCAAGCCCCTCTCCCGTCGAGCCGCATCTTCGTCCTTTTCTGGCAGGATGTAGAGGCAGCTTTCATTGTCTGGTGGTTAACGGGTAAGCCTCTCTTGTGGAGCCGCACCTTCGGCCGCTTCTGGCAGGAATGTAGAGGCAGCATCCACAGTCAGTCCAGGCAGAGTACCATTTTTATAGTGGAGAGCTAAGCCCCATAAACAGGCATGCACTCTGGTCACAGATGAGCCAGGCCCCCTAAACGGGCGTGCTCTGGTGGTAGTACCTCTGGGGTAACTATAAACACTGTGAGAGTTTGTGGCTATAGCCAGTTCATAGCCTATTGGTCCTTATTTTCAAAGTGCACAAAACCAGGTGCAAAGTTGACTTAAGTTCTCACAATAGTCTTCGTGGGTACATTTCTTGAACTTCTTCAAACGTTGCAAACTGGTAACTTGTAACTTTTCTGTATTCTTTCTTTACATAAACTCTCTTTTCTCTTTACCAGGGCTTTGGCCTGTAGGGCTTTGGCACCGGACAGTCTCTGTATCTTCTTCTGTAGTACTCGCTGTGTCTTCATCTTGTCCTTTGTCTTTATCTTCTTCTTTGTCTTTTTCTGGATCTTGTTCTTTTGGTATTGACTTTGGGAGTTGGGTAGAGACAGTAGGGTTGCAATAAGGATTCCTTGGGCATGGTGTTACGTCTAGTGCGTACCATCCGCGTTCACCTTGGTGCTTGGTAAACTCTACCAGGTCTCCCATATGCAAATCTCTGCCAGGGTGTCCTCTGGGCAAGTGGGATCTCACATCTTTTCTACTGACAAAAATTCCTTCTTTCACGCCTAGCGCTACAATAAAGCCGTAACCAGACTTGAGGCTAAATTCCTCCACCACTCCACGGTAGAGAAGACCCCTAACCTGGTGGCGGGCTTTTCTCAGGGACTGTTTTTCCTCCAGATCCCGAACTCTCACTTCCTTCTTCTGCTGGTCTGGGGACTGCTGTGCAGAGGTTAGTTTCGCTCTGATGCGGCGCTGTGTCTTGCTGGCTGGACTCCTCTTTTCTGCCACTTCTTTGCCTGTGGGCTCCCAGGTAACATACAAACTGGGCATGAAGACGGTCAGCTCTTCCTCGGCAAGGGACGTCAGGCTCTCTTCATCCCAGCGGGAGTAAGGCAGCATCTTGGCCTCCGGGCCTTTCTCATCGCCACAGGGTGCTACATCCTCCTCTGACGCTTCAGGAGTCTGCTCTTCAGCCTCCAAGCCTCCCCTCCCCCTTAGTGCTCTTGAGCACTCCTCCGGCAGCAGCGCTGGGGACAGGCTTTCTTCAGTGGGACAAGGCAGTGGGCTCTTCTTAGACATGGCAGCTGCTGGGACCGCCCCATGTCCAGGTGACCGCCTGGGGATGAGGTAGCGATTCACCAAGTCTTTCGGGAACTGCGTCTCCAGCTCCACGTTGAATTTTAAGAACGCAGGGTCTTCCCCCTGCAGCAACGCAGGACCCGGTTTGTTAGTCAGCGGCTGGTGTGCGGTGGCTGCTTCTGCCTCGCAGACAGGGGTAGGTAACACTGCAGCCTGGTCTTCATGGGCCGGGCGTGGCATTTCTGCGGCCTGGTCTGGTCTGGCCGGACGTGACGCTTCTGCGGCCTTGTCTGGTCTGGCCGGACGGGACGCTTCTGTGGCCTGGTCTAGTCTGGCCAGACGTGGCATGGCTGCACTAGGTGTCTCAGCAGGAACCGCGGGCTCTGCAGCATGGATCGTGGCAGGCGTCGCTTCTGGGATCGCAGCAGGGATCTTTGCGGGCGTCGCCTCCGGGGTCGCAGCCGGGATCACAGCAGGTGCGGCAGCATGGCGCGCCGCGGGCATCGCAGCAGCCTCTGGGTGTAGCAGCGCCGGCGGGGTCGGTGCACTCGAGCGAGCAGGAGTAGCACGGGACTCACCCATAGGCAGCATCATCAGCGTCTGGGTGGTCGCCGCTCGGTGTGACACTTGCCTCGCAGTCCACCTTTCATAGGACCAGACCACTCCGGACATTTCCCGAAGCTCTGTGCGTCCCTCTCTTATCTGCTGCACGACCCAGGCCTCCAGAGGGTTGCAGAACTGGGAAAGTTCCCAGTCCCACCAAGCAGCGGAGCTTGGCTCTGGGTCACCGCGTGCAGACGCCATTCTCTCCGTGTCTTCTCTGCAACCTTCCAGCTTCACTTCCTGTAGCAGACTCGTGACTTCTCCTTCCCCTTCCACCAGCCTTGAACATCTCCGCCGGGTAAGGTCAGGTCTGCTCCCATCACTCACGAGATCAGAGAGCTGCAGGGGTTCTCTGGGTAGGCACACCTCTTCGTGGGCGGTAACTTCTTCTAGCGCGGGCTGCTGTTGTTTCCTGGCACGCTTTTCATGGTGGCAATATGGCGGCACTTCAAATTTTTCAAACGAATCACCAAGGCACATGGTCACCTGTCTTAACTGGTCTAGTCCTTATCTTGTTCGTGACGCCAGAATTGTGCTGCCCCGCGCATTACCTTCAGGTGCAGGTCGTTGCAGGGTTTCCACGGGCTTGGTAGTCTTCTGGTCACAGGTAGGTTGACTTCAATGGGGGATTCGTGATGCCACTCTCGGTATTTGAGGTCAGGGCGACCGCCACTGCAGATTAGGCGACTCCTGGGGCTGATGTTGAGTGCAGTTAGATGTGGTGGCCTCCCGAGAGTGAGACTGGCCTCAGGGCCCGGTGTAAGTGTGTAGTACCACAGGTCACAGAAGAACGCACACACAGAGCAGTAATGTCTTTCAGGGTTTTTACTCACGCTTGCTGGTAACAGTGAGCCAACCCGAGCGATGCTGTGATGAACCAGGAGAGGAACCAGGCTCCTTCAGGCTGACTTAGGGGTGGCTGCTGACTTGCCTTCCTAGCCCTCTTGTTTTTGTGGTGACCCAGACTTGGAGTCCTACAGGGTCACCCAGGGAAGTTGCTTCCGCCTGTTCTCCCCTTTTCAGCCCGTTTGCTTGTAGCCTGGACCAGGTACCTCCGGCTGCTTGCCTCTTGTCACCTATGGGCCCTCTCGTTGCTACGTGGCTGCGGACTCTGAGTTGGTTTGGTGAAGGGCACGGAGTGCCCTCACCTGCAGGTTTAGCAGGCCAACTGAATGGGCCCCTGCTCTGGGGACCTGTAACCCCGTGCGGGCAGGGTCTACTGGCAGTCCCCATACTCAGCCACCTCTCTGCACTATATAGTTATCTTTTATTGTAGTTCTACCTGTGATGGTAATGAGATGACTACTAAACGGTGATAGCTGCAGAACAGGAAGTCTCAGCCTAATAATATGAGGGAATAGGCTCAGATGAGATAGATTTTGCTAAATCATACGTTTTTCATTCAGAAAAATTCCAGAAAATTTTGAATCCATATTTTCATCCATAGGCAATCCGTATGGCAATTATATTATCCACATACCCTCCATATGCCCGTTTTTACAGCAGTATGACATACATATAGTGTCATACTGTCATATAATGCGTTACATCAAAAATGTATTAAATAATAAAAGGACAAATACAGTTATACAGGATGCTTGTAATTGTTCTGTGAAATACACACATACAGATAATCTATACGTGATCATTTTTGTTTATACCAATTGACGAACAATAGGTGAATTTGATCCAATTTAAAGATCAAAGTAGTGCATTTTCTTTACACCCAGTTCCTGAACATAAAACCCCTACATTTATTCAAATATATATAAAAACCAAAACCGAACCAAATTCTTTGTTCTTCTGTAAGCAGCAATTCACAGATTATGTTTTCCAGCTCAGAAAATGTGTTGCTGACCTGATCCACACTTTCTCTTGTTAGTAGGGATGAGCGAGCATGCTCGCTGCTACTCGGTACTCGCCCGAGCATCTCAGTGCTCGCCGGAGCACCTCAGTGCTCGGAATACTCGGCGAGCTCCGAGTACCGGCGAGATGCTCGGACAGATGCTCGGCTCCACCTCCCTGCATGTGGGCGGTATTTACAGAGTCAGCCCACATGCAGGGATTGGCTGTCACACACTGTAATGCCACAACCAACATGGCTGTGGCATTACAGTGATTGGCTGGCCGCACAGCGTCATCAGCTCTATATGACAGCTGACGGCGCTGTGCTCGGCAGTGTGATTTACAGTCAGCTAGCGTAGGGGGAGGGGCTGCTTAGCTAGGGACAGATAGTGTGTCTTTGGTAGTGTAGGTACTAGGAGATGTGACGTCACCGCTGCCACCATTGCCATAGTAACCTACCGACCGGGTTACTATAGCATCGGTGAGCTCAGATCACCTGATTACCGGAGTTGCTATGCACCGACTCCTGCAGGAGATAACTCTCTTTTTACCGGCGCGGCTATTCAGCGGCTTATGCAGGAGCCGCTGAATAGTGGTGCCGGGAATCAGCTGATCGGAGATCCCCCGTGCTATAGTAACCAGTTCAGTAGGTTACTATGGCAACGGTGGCAGCGGTGACGTCACCGCCTACCAACCCGCCGCAGCCTCTGCTCAATTACACAGCACAGGGGAGCAGCAGCGTTCTTTCTCCCTTTGCTGTGTGATATAGCAGAGCTGCATAGGTTGAAGAAGATAGAAGACCAGGATCGTGAAGGGGTGAGAGGGAGTAATAAACATGGAGTCCTTAAGTGTGTCTGTGTATTTATTTATAATAAAGTATTTTTCTCTGTGTGGTGTCTTTTTTTTAACCCTTTATTGGAGATTCTTAATGGCTGGGTCAAACTTGGCCAGACATTAAGAATCTCAGGCTTAATGCCAGCTGGTAAAACAAAGCTGCTATTAACCGCTATGAAAGCGCCATTTTCTGGGGTGGCTGTGGACTGCAATTTGAAGCGGGGGGGGTGGCAGTCTGCGCTGCGAATTCCAATCCCCAGCTGCCTAGTTGTACCTGGCTGGACACAAAAATTGGGCGGAGCTCATGTCATTTTTTTAAATTATTTCATGAAATTCATGAAATAATTAAAAAAGGGATTCCCTATAATTTTGGTTCCCAGGTGGATACAAAATAGGCAGCTGGGGGTTAAGGGCAGCCTGTTCCAGCCTGCTGTACCTGGCTAGCATACAAAAATATGGCGAAGCCTACGTAATTTTTTTTTTTAGTTTTTTGGAAAAAAACTTAAAAAAAGGCTTCCCTGGATTTTACATTGCCAGTGAAGATAACACCAAGCAGTGGGGGTTAACAGCCAGTAGCTGCTTGGGTTACCCTTAGCCAGCAATAGAAAATGCAGCGGTAGCCCACGCATTTTTTTTTTTACTCCTAACCCTTGGGTTAGGGTAATGTGTTTGGGTTTTTTCTTTTATTTTTTAATGATTTAAAAAAAAATAAAATAAAAAAAATCGACATGGGCTTTGCCATATTTTTGTATGCCAGCCAGGTACAGCAGGGAGGTGCAGGCTGCCCCTAACCACCAGCTGCCTATTTGTACCCAGCTGGGAAACAAAAATATAGGGAAGCTCTTTTTTTTTTTATTTCATGAATTTCATGAAATAATTAAAAAAAACGATGTGAGCTTCGCCCAATTTTTCTGTCCAGCCAGGTACAACTAGGCAGCTGGGAATTGGAATCCTCAGTGCAGGTTGGCCCAAGCTTTCTGGGCCCCACATGCTGCGAATAGCAGTCCGCAGGTGCCCAGAAAATGGCGTGTTCATAGAAGCGCCATCTTCTGGCGCTGTATCCAACTCTTCCAGTGGCCCTCATGCCAGGGGGCTCGTTGGGTAATAATGGGGTTAGGGCTAGCTGTGTATTATCAGCTGGCCCCAAGCCCGAAATTCATGGTGTCAAACCAATATTAGGCATGGTCACCATGAATTTCTAGTAAAGATTAAAAAACACAACACAGAGAACAATATTTTTATTAGAAATAAAACACAACACAATTAGTGACTACATCTTTATTGAACTAAACAACCCCCCATCCCCCGTCTGCCGCTGTAGTCCTAGGTCGAGGGTCCCGCGATGTCTAATCCGAACTTAATATCATCTGATAGGTTTACCGGAAGGCAAAGCGATTAGATGATGTGTCAGGTTCAAGGACCTGAATCACATGACACATCAGCTGATTGTATAAACGGCTTTTATACAATCAGCTGATGCATCAGTAGAAAAAAAAACTATACACCTCTCTGCAGACTCCCGTCTGATCGCTGCAGGAGCTGCCGGTAATCAGCTGATGCGGTCACCTGATAGCATCAGCTGATCGTTTAAACCGGCCGGGCGGTAAAAAGCCAGTCTCACCGCTGGACTTATACGATCAGCTGATGCTGTCAGGTGACCGCATCAGCTGATTACCGGCAGGTCCTGGAGCAATTGGACGTGTCCCGGGAGTCTGCAGACAGATGAATATGATATTGATTTTTTTTTGTACTGTTCACTTTTGGTTTCGCTTAGCAGTGAATGTACAGGCAGAGAGAAGCTGCCACACATACGCTACAAAGCGAAAGTGCATGTCACACATATCACACTGGAGGAGGAACACAGGATCCTTCCTCCCCCTGATACTCAGACAACATTGCTCACAACAGTGACAAGAGAGTCAGAAATGCTTAAAGTGGTCTTCCCCATGCTGCTACCATGTCATTTGAGCACTGTTGTTAGACATTTGTGACATTGTTTAGCTTTCACTGACCGCTGGGGGTGCCGCCGGAAAAATGTTCGAGTCTGCCATAGCCTAACATTGGGCTCGGTGTTCGGGTCGAGCACCCGAGCATTTCAAAATGCTCGACCTGAGCATCGAGCACCCGAGCATTTTACTGCTCACTCATCTCTACTTGTTAACATTTCCCTTATAACCTGTTGACTGAGGTTATCATACTCTGCTCGCCATTTTCAGACCATTTGAATATCCAACATTTTCTCTTTGCAGAAAGCAGTAAGATTTTTGCTCTGAGGGTCCTCAACAATTGCTTTATTGTTCGCAACGGAATAGCTCTTCCTTTTTGCACTCATCTTCTCTGGGGCCAAAATTCTAGTACGTTGTATATTTCTTGCTCATCTGTTTACATATGGTACTTTACAGTAGTAAATGATGAATAGAGCCTTCACCAAGAAAAGTAGAAACTTCTAAAAGAATCACACACTCAAAAGACTGAATGTGACCCAAAATAATAAGTGCTGACAAATGACGGGCTCTGGCAGGCTGCCACCTCACAGGCACCATCACAGTCCACCGCTACACAGGCCCCATCAAAGCCTGCCGCCGCACATGCCCCAGTACAGCCTGCTGCCGCCACACACGTCACAGCACAGCCCACTGCACAGGCCCCTGCACAGCTCACTGCCACACTGGCTCCCGCTCAGCCCGCCGCCACATTACAGGCCTCAGCACAGTGCCTGCCTCCTGCGACCCCTCTCCATCACCTCCCAGTAAGGTGCACTCGGAGACACCATTTATGGGAGGAAAAGTTTAGCACCCAGGGATATGGGGTACTCGGTTTCGGGCAGTGTACGTCTTGGGAATGTCACGATGGTGGCATGCTGGTTCCGTGCCCTGGGCTCTTTTTGTAGTGGGGATATTTACAGGGGATTGGTAAAGTGGGCGTCGAAAGAAGGAGTCCAGACAGGTATTCTGTTCAACTGGTTTACTCACTTGGGATGTTAACTGGTTGCCTGGTTTCGCCTCCAGGTACTCTTCGTCCCAGTACCAGATTGGTTCTCTGGTGCCTTCTTCCCCTGCACCTGTCTCTGGAAAGTGGTATGGAACACTGGGGGTACCCGGTCTGTGGTTTGTCAACTTCTGTCCGCCTGACGGTAGCGTGAACCCTGTGGAGTTGGAGTCTCTGGTCCTGTCCCCGGTTCTCCCTTTGCTACTGAGTCTTCGGATTCTTTAGGGTCAGCAAGGTCCTTGATGGTCCCCTTTGCTATGCAGGTGTTAACTGTTCGGCTTGAAGCTTTTTCCTGTCCTAGAGTCCTGTACCTCGTTGGTGCGTATCTCCGGGAGTACTCCACCGTACTCCACTGGCAACCACTTCTCCTGGGTACAGGTCACCGCCAACCAGAGTCAGACGTTGCTGAGTCACACCTTCACACTTCACTGTCTAGACTGACCGACTCACCTCTAGGCAGCCATCCATTGGTCCCACCCTAGCTAAGTACCATTGTATGGGGGAATGTTGGGGAAAACTGGGATTACCTGGGTTTCGTTGGTACCGGCAATGTGGTTCTGGGTCCCTAAGCGGGTAGGTCCTGCATCCTCATGTGGATGCAGAACCTTGTAGCACCCTGATGGTTTCAGGGGCACTACAAAAGTGCATCTTATAATCTGAAAAATACGATATACGTATATAGGTACATATGCAAGAAAGTTGTGAGTATAAGGGCGCCTATACATAAATAATGGTGGGAAGTACTTCAAGTAGATGATACAAATATGTGCGCAACAAAATTTTTTGTTAGACCATTAATTTGAAGAATGATGACAAGTTAGAGCCTAAAGGGTGCTTTATGTGCCGCCCCCATGTCAGTAGCAGCCGGGCTGCTCGGATCCGGATCCGAAGTGTGGCTCGAGGGATTCTCCGGACCCAGGGGTCATGCAGACACTCCAAATAAAAGGGGCCGTATTTGTATGGGATTTGCCGTAATCAGTCTGTGACGCCACCCACGGTATGTGGTGAAGTGTGGCACCACCGCTGCTGCTGTGTGGCATCCGGGGGCGATGGGATGGCAACTGGTTGTTAACCCCTCCGTGGGTAGGGATGGTTACCCCGGAACCCGGTGACTCGGTGCAGGGGACGGTGATGGCAGGGGCCGGTGCGCCTGGTCAGACCAGGGAGTCTCAGCTTACTCACGGTTAAATAAATCAGACAAGTCCAGTGATTAACCAAGGTGCTGGTGGCTGACCGCTGCGGCCTAGTGTACTCTGGTCCCCCACCCTGGCTGGTGGTCTGTGTCACTTTCCTCTGCACTGTGTTGTGATGTGGTGGACTTCCCGGTGTGGAACGTGGGAGTCCGCTCCCAGTACATCTCTTGGGAGCCGTGCCCACTGACGCTGACCCGTGGGATCTACCGGGCCCTGGCGCATTTCCTATCCCTCTCTGTGGGTGGTTGTCTGCTTTTGGGACTTTGGTTGGGACAGGACCTATAATCCTGCCCTCATTTGGTTAATTAGCTAGGCCATTGGTTCCGGTCCTGGCTTCAGGGTCCATGTACCCTTTTCTGTGCACGGTTTCCGGGTTGGATCTCCTGTATCGGTACCGGCGGGCTCCAACCCTGCCCCGGTCCACCTTGGATCTCCAGCTGCCGTCTTCCCGTCTTCTGTCAGACACGGACCACCGTCTGCCACCCCTAGCCAATGCACCAGGGCTCCAACCCCGGCGCCTCTGCTCTCTGTACTTGAGCTTCACCTTCTTACTCCTCCTCCACTACTACTCCACTTGAACTCCAAACTTGACTGACTCTTTTCCCGCCCCGGGCTCTCCAGACTCCTAGGTGGGCATTTTCTGTCCACCTGGTCCCGCCCACTGGTGTGTCTGTCCTACCCTGAGGGGAATGACTAGGGTTTCAGGTCGGCTGTGTGTAACCCTGTGAGGGAAGGTGTTGTGTAGGGTCCTACACTGTGTGACCACCTGGCGGCACCAGGGCGTCACATTCCCCCTTGATTTAATACAGACCGTCCGCGGGCTGTCCGACCGCCAACATTTATTAAACTGCATCTGTTTGGATGAAAAGGTGTATTTTCAACATTAAAACATTTCAAACATTTTGGAACATTTCTTCCCTTGACGGGAGGCACAGATCTTAAACTTTGCATTAACTAAACAGACCGGACAACCTTCTTTTCTCCCCTGCCACCCAAACAACCTGTTCCCTGGTGCCACCACTAGAACAGGTGTGTATCCCTTTGCCCAAGTCTAGGAACGGGTCCAGGTGACGCCCACACGGGATGGGTAAAAAGTTCCTTACCCGCCAGTCCTTGTTACGGGTCTCACGGTCTGGAGGGTAGTCACCAGTTGCAATGGTGACGGGCCTCGGCCAACTCCACCGCAGGCCCTTCCTCCAATTGGCCTCTCCGGAGACCGGGTCGGTGTTACAAGAAGGTAGTCAGGAATTATTTACAAAACCCAAAAGTTCTTGGGTTGGCCTGCCAGTTCTCGGCCGTGGTCCATTTTTAAAACTGCAGAACTGTAGAACTGTCCCGACAGGGACACATAACTGGGGTAGCCGGGAATCTGCTACCACTGCTGCATAGGGCCGTACGGCTCACTTGGCAATCTGGGAACAGCATCCCTGGACCAGCCACAATACATCCCTGAACTCTGGGCTTCTATCGGAAACAGAGGTGGTATAGCAGGCAGAGCTGTCACTTTTGCTAGCTGTGTCAACCGGCGTTCCCCGGCCATATTGGGAACGGGCTCTGGCTCCAGGAAGGTCAGCGAGGCTGGGAGGGTCTGCGTTCCTCTCTCCTGGCGTGGTGCTGTATGGGCAGCTCGACTCTCGCGGGCCCACACCACGGCCACCATTCTCCGGACCTCCGCTTTCCAATCCAGCACTTGTTGCAGCGACTGAGCTCGCACCCGGACACGGAATCTCGCTTGTTCTCGCTCCAGCCAGGCAGCGGTCCCCTGTGGTAAGTGGTCCGATTCTTGCTCCTCTGCAGGAAGCAGCACACCGCCTCTGCCACTTCGGAGCGCTGCCGCTCCAGCGGCAGGCGCTGCACCGCCATCAACATTGAGCGCAGACATCTTCCCACTTCTCCCCCTTGGCCTGTTGTGAGCACTCTCTTTGCACGGCTCCTTAGTTTTGTTTTCGGCCTCAGGGTGTTACTTCCTTCCGGCCGTGTTCCCAGGGGGCGGGGCTTCAGCTTTGCGCCCTTTCTCGGGAAGAAAATGCTGGGTTGTCGTTTTTCGCGCCTAAAAATGGCGACAAAATGAGGGCTTTTCAAAATTTTGCAGCGGAGCACCGCTGACAGTCCAGTACTTTCACCGCCTCGCACTTCCACCAGGTAGGTGGATGGGTTACAATCCTGTTTGTGACGCCAGGTTTTGGGGTGTGCTGCCCCATGTCAGTAGCAGCCGGGCTGCTCGGATCTGGATCCGCAGTGTGGCTCGAGGGATTCTCCGGACCCGGGGGTCACGCAGACACTCCAAATAAAAGGGGCCGTATTTGTACGGGATTTGCCGTAATCAGTCTGTGACGCCACCCACGGTGTGCGGTGAAGTGTGGCACTACCGCTGCTGCTGTGGGGCACCCGGGGGCCATGGGTTGTTAACCCCTCCGTGGGTAGGGATGGTTGCCCCGGAACCCGGTGACTCGGTGCAGGGGACGATGATAGCAGGGGCCGGTGCGCCTGGTCACACCAGGGAGTCTCAGCTTACTCATGGTTAAATAAATCAGACAAGTCCAGTGATTAACCAAGGTGCTGGTGGCCGACTGCTGCGGCCGGGTGTACTCTGGTCCCCCACCCGGGCTGGTGGTCTGTGTCACTTTCCTCTGCACTGTGTTGTGATGTGGTGGACTTCCCGGTGTGGAATGTGGGAGTCCGCTCCCGGTACTTCTGTTGGGAGCCATGCCCGCTGACGCTGACCAGTGGGATCTACCGGGCCCTGGCGGATGCCCTATCCCTCTCTATGGGTGGTTGTCTGCTTTTGGGACTTTGGTTGGGACAGGACCTATAATCCTGCCCTCAATTGGTTAGCTAGGCCGTTGGTTCCGGTCCTGGCTTCAGGGTCCAAGTAATCCCCTCTGTGCACGGTTTCCGGGTCGGTTCTCCGGTGTCGGTACCGGCAGGCTCCAACTCTGCCCCGGTCGGTCCACCTCGGATCTCCGGCTGCCGTCTTCCCGTCTCCTTTCAGACACGGACCACCGTCTGCCACCTAGCGAATGCACCGGGGCTCCAACCCCGGCGCCTCTGCTCTCTGTACTTGAGCTTCAGCTTCTTACTCCTCCTCCACTACTACTCCACTTGAACTCCAACTTGACTGACTCTTTTCCCACCCAGGGCTTTCCAGACCCCTAGGTGGGCGCTCTCCATCCACCTAGTCCCGCTCTCTGGTGTGCATGTCCTACCCTGAGGGGGATGACTAGGGTATAAGGTCGGCTGTGTGTAACCCTGTGAGGGAAGGTGTTGTGCGGGGTCCTACACTGTGTGACCACCTGGCAGCGCCAGGGCGTCACATTTACAACCTGCAACATCGCTAACGATATATCGTCGGGGTCACGGTGTTTGTGACACACATCCGGCGTCGTTAGCGACATCGCAGTGTGTGACATCTAGGAGCGACGATCAACGATCTCAAAAACGTCAAAAAACATTGATCGTTGACACGTCGCTCCTTTTCATAATATCGTTGGTGGTGCATGCCGCTGGTTGTTCGTCGTTCCTGCGGCATCACACACTGCTATGTGTGACACTCGCAGGAACGACGAACATCTCCTTCTTTCCTCAATGCCGTCCACCGGCATTGAGGAAGGAAGGAGGTGGGCGGGATATTCCGCCCGCACATCTCCGCCCCTCCACTTCTATTGGACGGCTGCCGTGTGATGTCGCTGTGACGCCGCATGAACCGCCCCCTTAGAAAGAAGGCGGTTCGCCGGCCACAGCGACGTCGCAGGGAAGGTAAGTCCGTGTGACGGGTGTAAGCGATGTTGTGTGCCACGGCAGTGATTTGCCCGTGATGCACAACCGACGGGGGCGGGTAGACTCGCTATTGATATCAATAGCGATATCGCAGCGTTTAACACTAGAACTACTGGACTCGTAGTCACAGAGGAGAAATACATAGTGCGAAGTAGTCAAAATGACTACCTCAGTAGTTTTAGTGTTAAAGTGCCCTTAAGAGGTTCAATGGAACAACTAAATTATTACAATAAAATGAGAAGCAGCAATAAAGGTGAATGCAACACACAATTATAGCAGCAGGGATGGTAAAGAGCAAATCTGATAAATAGCCCAGCTACTGTGCTATTGGTACTTGCACGGCGCAAAAAAGATAATTAGTTGATTCTAACTAATCAAAGGCAAGTTAGTGCCTTGAAATTCAATGGAGTTAAGTGAATAGCAGCAATGATTGTGAAAGCAGCATGCAAGTATTAGCAGCAGGGATGGTAAAGTGCAATTGCAGTAACCCAGCTATTTGAAAATGCTATTTGAAAAAAAAATCAATGACATAAATATTAGTGAAATCTAATGGAATGACTAAATCATTACTGACATAAGGGCACACAAATATTAGCAGCAACGATAGTAAAGTGCTAATACAATGAAGATAACCCAGCTGATGTGTGCAATAGGATGATTAAGAAGGCACACCATACAGCCAAGTACACCCCACGGAATCAACATCTTTACAACACTAATAGATCCCCAAAAAACACAATGGAGCCTACAGATTATAACATCCAATTTTCAGTATTAGGCCATGTGCTCATGGGAGAAAGTAACAGTGGATTTTGCCGCGAAAAACCCGCGGATTTTCTAGATTTTCCAGATAAATCCACGGGTTTACGCAAGTACAGACACTCCCCATGTTATCCTATGGGATTTGGGGAGTGTTGTATCAATGCTGCGGTATGTGTGGCTGCGGAAAATACTGCGGATTTCCCGCAGCCGCAGGTAACTGCATGTCCATTATTCATGCGCGGAATTCCTGCCTTTCCACTATGGAGATACAGGGCGGGAAATCCTCAGGTATTCCGCATGAAATCTGCACAGTTTCCACAGGTTTACCGCAACAACTCTGCAGAAATACTGCAGCAATGGATAGCTGCGTATTCCGGGGAGCTGCTGCGTGAACCTGCGGAAATACCTGCAGAAAAGTCCGCAGGTACGATCTCCCGTGGGCACATGGCCTTACATGATTGCCTCGAGAAATCTTGGCACATTTTATTAACCAACCCCATTTTGGCTGCATATCTTCCTCGTAGACCTAGTATTATCTACTGCAGAACACAAAATCTACAGAACGTTATAAATTAATTTGTAACCATTATAAAAATAAACCAACTATCCCCTGGTGTGGACATCAGCCCCTGGAGGAAGGCAACAAGGATTTTTGTGTAGCTTTGGTGCACCTATCTGGGGTGTAGGGTGTGGTGGTGTCATGACCTGTGACCCCTGGCTTGCCCAGGGCGTCACATATGCAGCTGCATACCCGGTATCTAGGGGGGGCGGCAGGGCATCTGCATCGGGCGCAACTGTGAGGGGGACGCTGTCGGGCTGCCTGAAACGGCAGTGTGAAATTCTGCCCGGGGGCTGCGTTTGCTACTACCTCCCAGGGCCATGTTAAAACAGGTTTTTTTGTTTTGTTTTAAACTTCACATTTACTTTTGCCTTCTAACAAATCTGGTGTTTTTTTTCAAGGGGGAGGGAAGAGGGGAGAGGGGATTTAATACAGTACCTGAGCACTGCAGAGGCAGGAGGCTCTAATCTGCTCCTGTGCAGGACCTGCAATGACATCATGCCAATGTGACACCCATGTGGGAGGAGCCAGAAGATACTTGAGAAGCTGTAGCAGGTGAGGGCACATGACCGGTAATGAGTGAAGAGAAGGACATGGAGGGTGCAGACTGTGACAAGAGGGGGTGCAGACTGTGACAAGAGGAGGTGCAGACTGTGACAAGACGGGGTGCAGACTGTGACAAGAGGGGGTGCAGACTGTGACAAGAGGGGATGCAGACTGTGACAAGAGGAGGGGCAGACTGTGACAAGAGGAGGGGCAGACTGTGACATAGAGCGTAGAGCGTGTATTATGGAGCAGGGAGGTGTAAAGTGTGTATTATGGAAAGAGGCTGTGTAGGTGGTGTGTTATGGTGTTCTGTAGAGGTGCGGTGTAGAAGGTGCATTATGGAGAGGGGCGGTGTAGAGGCTGTATTACGGAGAGAGGCAGTGTAGAGCGTGTATTATGGTGCAGGGAGGTGTAGAGTGTGTATTATGGAAATATAGGTTTTTCCAAGAGTGGTGGACTGTGGAAGGTTTGCGAGGTAGAGGCGGAGCTGGGGTGGTTACTGGGTGGAGTCTCAAGGGGGCCCCATAATTTTGACAGTATGGGGCCCTGAAATCCCTAATGGCGGCCCTGCTCATGTATCAGTGTCTCAGCCTCAAAGTTTCCCAGGATATGTTTCACAGCCAAACAGGAGCAAATTTACCTGGGTACAACACAGACTGGTATTAACACTAAACAACAGAAGAGATGTAAATCACTTGGGTGTATATCAGGGGGGAATCTCTGAGGCTTCACACCAATTTGCAACCTAAGAATTATATATGCAGCACAACACATCAACCAGAGGAGCAGTATATGTACATATACTCTCAGCAATTTTGTATACCCAGGTATATCTGATCTAAAGGTACTGTTAATTCTGAAAGAGCCCGTCACAGGCCTGTGAAGAGTCCCGACTGCAGCTGCTTCTGGAATCTTTAACCAAAAAGGGAAAACCAACATGCACAAACAAATCCATCATCTTTACATTGAAGTTCACCAGTAGCCCTCGGCTAAAGTCACAGTTCTGTGGAGAACAGGGATGAGAATCATAAGTCCGGGTGTCGTCTTCTCAGGGGAGTCTGTAGAAAGCCTCTTCTCCAACCTGGCAAGGGTCCACCCGCTCTCTCCTCAGGGAATAATCTTCCTCTCTCTCTCTAGGTCCCAAATGCACATCGCGTTCAGCATCTAACCTCCATCTCAAAGAGGACAGTCCTCAATAAGTGTCTCTACTTCTTGCAGCAAGAAAGTAAAGTCTGCTCCTCTGTGTCCAGGCACATCTTGTCCACACTGCCCCCTCTCATTCTGGCCCCCACCTTTGTCAGGCAGGAAACCTTTGGGTCTCAGTGCCCTCTCCGTTCTCTCCACACTTAGGCTATGTGTTTACGCTGCATCTTTGTGGTGACCATAAAGATGCATGTTTTTGGTCCCACATACACGTACCCTCCGCATGCATTTTTTTGCCGCATTTTACTGCGTTTTTTACCGAGTTTTTGCCCAGTGCATTTTAAAAGTCAAATCTATTGACTGGAAAGGCTCAAAAACGCTGGCAAAATGCAGAAAGAATTAACATGCTGCATCTTTATGGTCACCACAAAGTCGCAGCCAAAAAGAAGCTTCAAAATGCGGACAGAAAAACTGAAATCTCAGACATTTCTGGGAAAGGAAATGCATGCATTTTTGAGGACAAAACTGTACCCAAAAAAGGCAGCATGCGCACAAGACCTTAATGAGTCACACACAGGGAGAGGAGACGACAGAATTTACAGAACAACTCACAGCGCTTTTCACACTGTTACACCTGGCATCTGGAAGTTAGGCCCACAAATCTCTTATGAACCCAGCCTAAATATCCAAGCAAAATCGATGTGTTCTTATGATGTCCTCGGTGCGTCTTAGGCCCTGTGCCCACGGTAGCTTGCTTCTGCGGATTTTGCCGCGGAAAACCTGCAGATCTATCTGGATTTTCCAGATAAATCCGCAGGTTTCAGCATGTACAGACACTCCCCATGTTATCCTAGGGGACATGGGGAGTGCTGTGTCCACATTGCGGAATGTGCGGTTGCGGAATAAACTGCGGATATCCCGCAGCCGCACATAACTGCATGCCAATTATTCCTGCGGCATTACCTGCGGAAATCCCCTGCTTACCTGCCTTGATAGCAGACACCCGGTCATTTTCCCTCGGCCGTAGTCTTTTTGTGCTAACAATCCTCATTCCCTCCCTGTAACGCCGAAGCATGTATACTCTGACCATGAAATAAATCTGAACACTTCACAGCAATTACCGGTGAGTGCCGTTCCTTTTTTCTTCCTTTGCTTAATGTCCTATGCTCTGATGCTTTTGGAACAAGCACCCCGCAGCTGTATTCAGTATAGTCCGACCTGGAAGTCTCCTCTGGTCGCAGCAGAGATCAATAGCACCGTGTGTGCTTTTTACAACTAGCTGCTGATTGTTTAATGTGGACAGTCCTCAGTGAAAGTAGTGCCCCGCAAATCCTTCTTACTACTACTGCGTAAGCATTTTGTCAATGACACAGTGCAGTTGTAAACGCAGCCAAAACGCAGAAAAAAAACACAACGTGCGCACATGGCCTAAAGATGTTTTGTTGCTTTTTTTTCTGTAGGCTTTTGATGAAGTCCCTGAAAAAATGCAGGTAAAAAACGCCCAGATAAAATGGGCTTTTCTGTAGCATTAAAAAACTGTTAAAAAAGTAGATTATTATTATTATTATTATTATTTATTATTATAGCGCCATTTATTCCATGGCGCTTTACAAGTGAAAGAGGGTATACGTACAACAATCATTAACAGTACAAGACAGACTGGTATAGGAGGAGAGAGGACCCTGCCCGCGAGGGCTCACAGTCTACAGGGGATGGGTGATGGTACAATAGGTGAGGACAGAGCTGGTTGCGCAGTGGTCTACTGGGCTGAGGGCTATTGTAGGTTGTAGGCTTGTTGGAAGAGGTGGGTCTTGAGGTTCCTCTTGAAGCTTTCCACGGTAGTGGAGAGTCTGATGTGCTGAGGTAGAGCGTTCCAGAGTATGGGGGATTCACATCTGCACCAAAAACAGATCAAATAAGGGGAAAAACACACAAAACTAATTCAGCAAACATGCAATAATCATCTTGAACAACATCAGAAATATGAGTATGTCTATACTAAATTTTAGTAATCCCTTAATAAACTTTTTTGGGAATTTTTTAAACCTGGCTCTGGATCTGAAACTTAATTGAGACTTTCAGGGAATGCATTTGCAAGAAAATTTTGACTGCAATTATTATCTTTACAGTTGACTGACAGTGAATGCAGCAGATGTCTTCATATCACAATTATTCGCTGTATGCATGTATCTCTTATAATCATGATTTATTGTGATATTTCAATGTGTCTGTAAAAATTATTGTCTGTCTATGATTTTTTAAGAACTTGTCCAGAAAAAATGAGACATTAAGTTGGCAACCCTGGACTCAACCATGAAAGGCTATGGAGATCTGTGTTAAATGCATGTCACATTGAAGAAAAACTTTGCACTTCAGAGAAATGTCAGAATTTTCTGCATATTGTTAATTTTGGATAGAAAAAAGTTCAGTCCGTCTACCTGCTTCAGTACAAAAAAGCAGATGAGATAAAACTACTGAAGAAACTAGAAGGCAACAAGGATGACACATGAGGAAAAAATCATTCTGTTTCTCTCAGGTGGTATCACTCACACAGATGTGTAAATGTAGCCTTAATCTCACTATTAGAAAGGTTCAAAGAGAGATAAGAAGATTCCAACCATATGTAAAGATTTGGCTGGACATTTATGAATAGCCATAGAATAAGTTATAAATGTCTGATGAATGCCGGTCACAAGCCAATTGATAGTGCTAAACCACTGAGAAGTACCATTTATGCCAACACCTGACTGCAGGTTATCACAAACGTGGGGGTTGATGAATTAATCAAAAAGGAAGAAACTTCAGCTCTCCCCTCTTCACTCCCAAATCTTACCTCCGGTGCACGGAAACACCCTGACCTGGGTGAGAATTCCATGATTAAGACCTATTCAGGTTGAAACGCGTAGGAAACAGCTCCTCTGTCTTGCCTCTCTATTTTTTGCCTTGCTTGGATGGAATATTAATATTTTTATGATCAATAAAGAATCTGTTTTTTAAAAAAATTCTACTTTCTCCTGGAGTTGCTGGAATTTCTCCTTTTCTTCGTTGATGAATTAATCCAATATATTTAGGGTGTCATAGGCAATTATATGGTAAGTTTTGAAGAACAAAACTACTCACACTTTGGAGTCTTCATTTTGGGTGGACATGTCCACTTGCTTTTACTTGACTTCAAACTTTCAGTACTCTTTCAGTACTCTTCTTTCTTCAAAGATTGCCAAATAATTGCCTGTGACACCCCACATATGTTGAAGTCAGAGATGTAGGTTCCATTTCCGAGGTCTACACCTGTGTCCAGAACTGGGTTCTACCAATTCATGTAGCAGTTGAGCTGATTATTAGTCACTGTACCCAGGTAGAAGTCTCTGTGCATGTTCAAAGCTTCATTCATTAAAGTGTAAGGAAGCAAACGCTCGATTTTTTCTGTGACTCCTATGGAAGTAATTGAAAAAGCCATGGCTCTAACATGCATGCACAGCTCGACATTAATTCTAGACCTACAAGTGGTGGCTTTGTCTCGGGATAGTTGTAGGTTCCAGAAGTGAGATCCGAATGAGTCAAATATTTATGGCATTTCCTGTGGACATGGTAGAGATGATAATTCTGTTCCAAGAATCTGGTGTAAATAAAGGCCACTCTTTTTTAACAGGGGTTCTTTTGGAGAGGTTTCAAGTTTTAACAGTCCACCCATTGATATAATTAACATTTGAGAAATGATGCATAGGGGAGGAAAACACCAAAAATGTACATGTATGAAACAATTGTGACAGCATCTAGCACACATCTATGTCACAAAAACAAAAATTTGACCCAAAATTCTATTATGTCCCCCATAGAGACTATAGGTTGAAGCCCAACCTCCAGAGAATCATCTTAGAGAACTGTTCCCCAAGACGACTGATTCCAGGCCTAATGCTCCAGGCAGAATGTTTTGGTATTCTTCTTAATACATCTGCACAATACCTTAGGATCTTTCTAGTTGCTGCTCAAAAGGCCTTAATATTGTGTATTATGCTTTATTTCATACAGCATGTGGTTTGGATTCCAGTGCACTAACAGGCTCTTGAGACCAGCCTAAATATTCACTTTCCTCATGGGGTTGATTGAAAAGTACAACCAAGTGGATTTCATTAAAAAATCAACTTTAAGCAGCTCAATCCAGTTTAAAGCTATTTTTATCTAAAAGCACAAAATATTACAGGATAAAACAAAGGTTATTGAAATGTTGGAATTCATTTCTTATCAGTTGGTTAGTGAAGGGTTGTGTGCTGTTACAGATGTTCTCAGTAGAGCTTGTTCTGAACTATCAAACCCTTCAGGAAATTTATATATTTTTCCAAATAAGTGTTGAGAAGGGTTTTTATGTCAAATAAACACAGAGAAGAAATTGTATTTGTGAAAAGTAGTCTTTATTAAAGTGTCACATGGAATGGCGATGCACGCTGATTGCAGAACAGTTCACTCTGGAGCTTCATCATTTGGATGCATAGTTTGCAACAATCCTCCGATAAAGCCCTGCTAGAGAAACAAACATCCTTAAGGGCTAATCGAGCTCCTGAAGATTCAGACCTGATTTTTTGGCCTACCTAATATCAGGTGTCCATTGCATCTGACTATGGCAAGAGCATAAACACTAACTACCGTATATTATTAACCAGAAAGACACTGCTTGTCTATACTGTCCCACAACTTATACAAATCTACCTGAAAGCCTATGGACTAGAGATAAGTGGATCTCTTGAACTACAAATTCGCCAGTTTGGGGAATTTTTCACAAATGTTTGAGTAGGTTTGTGTGAATGTCAGTACTGGAAAGCTTGTGATTGCACTGAAAATACACATGGGGGAAAGTAGAGAAATCCCCACTGACCACATGAGCTTACACTCTACAGTTGAGTGAGGGAGAGGACTCCACTGACCACATGAGCTTACACTCTACAGGTGAGTGAGGGAGAGGACCCACTGACCACAATAGCTCACAATCTACTAGTGAGTGAGGGAGAGGACCCCAATGACCACATGAGCTTACACTCTATAGGTGAGTGAGGGAGAGGACCCCACTGACCACATGAGCTTACACTCTACAGATGAGTGAGGGAGAGGACCTCACTGACTACATGAGCTTACACTCTATAGGTGAGTGAGGGAGAGGACCCACTGACCACATGAGCTTACACTCTATAGGTGAATGAGGGAGAGGACCCACTGACCACAATAGCTTACACTCTACTGGTGACTGAGGGAGAGGACCCCACTGACCACATGAGCTTACACTCTACAGATGAGTGAGGGAGAGGACCCCACTGATCACAATGGCTTACACTCTACAGGTGAGTGAGGGAGAGGACCCCACTGACCACATGAGCTTACACTCTACAGATGAGTAGGGAGAGGGAGGAAAGCCCAAGATGAAAATAATATGGACATATACCCTGCTGTAACTAAATAATAGCATAGTGCATATAAATAAACATAGGGCCCTATTTTTGATCAAAAAGGCATGAAGCCATCCCACCGTGACAAGGTGTACCCAAATCGGCATGGTACCCAACATTCTCTACTATTGAAACCTTATCATGTGTCAGAACAGACACACAGCCATGGGAAGCAATGGATGAAATGCTCAGCTCAGTGAAAATGGGGCCACATGAGACCACAAAAAAATAAGCCGGAGCACCAGTTGGTATACATGCAGATTACAAGAGCATGTTAACACTGGCCATAAGATAAAGAAAGCTCAAGATGAAAATAATATGGACGTATACCATGCTGTAACTAAATAAAAGCAATAGGGCATATAAATAAACATAGGGTACTTAGTAAGCACTATTTGTGATAAAAAAAATGTAAAAGCCATCCAACCGGGACAAGGTGTACCCAGATCGGAATGGGACCTAAACCTCACCATGTGTCAGAACAGGCCTCACTCTAAATAAGGGCACAGTCACTCTTTGTAAATGCTGGCTCAGACTCTGTCTGGTGCATGGCCCATGCCTGACTGCTGTGCCATGACACTATGGGGCACTTGATTACACTTTCCTGGTGTCTTCCCCTAATTTTTGGAAATTATCAACAAAATTAGTCCACAGTCAGCGTAGTGGTAATTAAATTTTGAATTTACCGAAGGCAACTAAACCCCTAAACTAAAGACTACTAGTTAATATATAAGTTTTATTGATGAATATTTATAAATCGCACTCGACAGACATTTAAAACCACCAGGAGCCACAATGAAAAATACTGTCTTTTCAAATGTTATAAGTCATATCAGACCCTGTAGTGATTCAGTTGGTATCAGCTAAATATTGACTGATATTTGTGCCTCATTCCCCTTGATTACGCTAGTGTGGTGAAACATGTTGGGAAGGCCAAAGGTTTTGTACGTTTAAGAATTTGGAGCCCAATGGTCTTTGCATTGACTCTCTATGAACACTGAGAGCTAATTAATCAGCCAATATTTAGGTGGTGCCAACTGAATTACTATAGGGTCTGATATGACTTACTATAAGATTTAAAAGACATTATTTTCCATTTTAGCTTCAGGTGGGTTTAAATATCTGTCCAGTGCGATTTATAAATATTCATTAATAAAAGTTAAATTTTAGCTAGTAGTCTTTAGTTTAGGGGTTTAGTTGCCTTCGGCAAATTTAATAATTTTTTGAAATGGGCACAGAGTTATCAATTAGTATTTATCTCCAGTGATATACTGTATATGTACTGGAGGCCCACACGAGTATCTAATTATGTTTATCTCTGCTGGCAGGAGCACAGAATTATCTATCAGTATTTGTATGCTGAAATGTCTATTTGTGGCCAGCCACAGGACCACAGATTTAAATCAGAATTTAGATGCTGAAATTTCACTGGCAGAAGCACAGAAGTAGCAATCTCTAGAAGATAAAATGGCAATTTTTTGCATAGACCCACTAGCAATCTCTATTTAGATGATAACATAGCAATTTTTGGCTGACCCATATAATTTGCAATCACTGATGAAATACTAATTTGTGGCACACAACTATCCCTAAACTGCATACAGTTGCACTATTGCACTATTCTACATTATCACCCTTCTATCAATCTGAACTAGCTAAAATTAAACCCACTAGCTAAGCTATCTGTCTAGCAGCAGACGCAGCCCTAAGCTGGGGCATTCACAAAATGGCACCGATGATGCATGTCTGCTTTTTATATGCAGAGGCACATGTGACTTAGGCAGCCAATGACACAAGTCCTTGTGTCTGAACAGTGTGGATGTTTTCTGCACCCTGATTGGCTGGTGGAACATCCACACACAAAGTTAACCCCATTACGACAGCCTTACGGAGATAAACGGTGGCAGAATCAGGTCCTTATTCTGATCTGCCGTCTATAAACGGCGGTCAGAAAAAGGTAAATAGCGCCCCCCAGCGTCAGAAAATCTCCGGGGTTTCAGCTATCGGGGGTAGCTGAGACCCTGGAGATCATGATTCGGGCCGGATTTTCCGGTCCCCGCTCACGTGATGACCGCTATACACCGTATATGTTAGGGCCAGGTGGACGGGCAGACCCGGGAGGTGGATCCACTGGGCCGAACTCCCCGATGAGGGAAAGGAGTCCGGTAGCCGGAGCACTTTAGGTAGCAGAACAGTCCGTGCACTGGAAGACAATGGAGAAGTCCCTGGGACCACGAGGTCACTGATGGTGGTCCGGGTGACGGAGCTCAGGTTCGGAAGCCGTGATGATGTCAGGCGGGGTCCGGAACCGTTAGAGCGAGATGACGGGTCACCGCAGGGAACCGAGATGGTGCGGACTGTCAGGATGGCAGATGGGCAGCGTTCGGGGTTCGAGACACAGCAGGACCGGATGGCGATGCAGGATCGGCTCTAGAAGACAGAGAGGTAAGTATCTCACAGAACACAAGGAGACCTGACTCCTAGCTTGGGAAAACACGAAGAACAGGCCCCGCTCCCTTGGACATTAACCCCCTATATACCCTGTACCTGTGTGCATCATTTCCTGTTAGTGGACACTGGCCCTTTAAGAAAGGGTCAGTGACCGCGCGCGCGCCCTAATGCGCATGCGCGCGGCCCGGGTGCCAGAAGCCAACACAGGAAGCTGAGAGGAGGACGCAGCAGAGCCGGCCATGGACTGGGAAGCCGACGGGCGCCGGGAGCGGGGACCAGGGGGCCTGGGAAGCGCGGGGACTGGAGGCTGGAGAGCGGGGAGCGTGGCAGGTGAGCCGGGGAGCGGAGCAGAGGACCCGGGGAGCGTGACAGTACCCCCCCCACGCCCCCCTCCCCGCAACCGGGACAGGAAGGCACGGATCAGAGGAGTGCCCACGTTCTCCCTGGGCTCCCAGGACCTATCCTCAGGACCATACCCTTCCCAGTCCACCAGGAAGAACTGTCGACCTCGTACGGTCTTCATGGCCACGATATCCCTTACCGCATAGATGTCGTCCTCTGCAATAGGGGGAGGAGCCGGACTGGCGGCAGCGGAGAAGGGACCAAGGACAACCGGCTTGAGCAGAGAGACGTGGAAGGAGTTGGGTATCCTCATCGTGGCCGGGAGCTGTAGTTTGTAGGAGACCTCATTGATCTTGCCGAGGACTTTAAACGGTCCGATGTAGCGAGGTCCCAGCTTGTAGGATGGTATCTTCAGTCGGATGTACTTGGAAGCAAGCCAGACGAGATCTCCCGGAGAGAAACACGGAGGATCCAGACGTCTCTTGTCCGCGTGTCTCTTCATCCGCAGGGATGCACGTGCAAGGGACGCCTTAACTGAGTCCCAAATGGTAGCAAAGTCACGGAGCACTGCATCAGCAGCAGGGATGTCCGAGGAAGAGGATACCGGCAATGGGACAGACGGCTGAAGTCCGTAGACGACATGGAAGGGAGAACTGGAGGAGGACTCACTGACGTGGTGATTATGGGAGAATTCAGCCCAAGGAAGAAGCGTGGACCAATCGTCATGATGGGCGTTGACGTAGTGACGTAAGAAAGAGGTCAATATCTGATTGACCCGTTCCACTTGGCCGTTCGACTGAGGATGGTAGGCCGAAGAAAAGTCCAAAGTCACTCCCAGATGTTTACAGAGAGCCCTCCAGAAGCGGGAGGTGAACTGAGTTCCTCTATCGGACACGATGTGTGATGGAAAGCCATGCAAGAGGAAGATGTGAAGTATATAAGCGTCCGCGAGTTCCTGGGCAGAGGGCAGTCCAGCCATAGGAACGAAATGGGCCATTTTAGAGAACCGATCCACCACGACCCATATGACTGTGTGTCCGGAGGACATTGGCAAGTCCGTAATAAAGTCCATCGCTATGTGTTGCCAGGGAACTGAGGGTATGGGCAGAGGCAGAAGACGGCCATATGGCAGGTGTTTGGGAGTCTTGTTCCTGGCACAGGAGGAGCAGGCAGAGACAAAAGAGGCGACGTCCGTGCGAAGGGATGGCCACCAGTAATGACGCACAATCGCAGTCCATGTTTTCTTCTGACCTGCATGACCGGCTGTTTTCGAGGCATGGCCCCAGTGTAACACTTTTATATGACCCCTTTATTAAAGCAATACTTGGGCACTGCAGGGTACATTTGTATGGCGACTATATTGCATGGATTTTGTTGTATGGAACTTTTGTATTGCCTCCTTTACGGTGATTAGGTTCAATCCCCGGTAGTCTATACATGGGCGTAGGTCGCCCTCTTTCTTCTTTACGAAGAAGAAGCCTGCTCCAGCAGGAGAGGAGGATCTCCGAATGAATCCCTTAGCCAGGCTCTCTGTGATGTACGTAGACATGGCTCTTGTTTCGGCTGGAGACAGTGGATATATCCGTCCTCGAGGTGGTGTAGTTCCCGGGAGCAGGTCAATGGCACAATCGTAAGGACGATGTGGCGGAAGTACTTCGGACTCCTTCTTATCAAAGACGTCCACGAAGGACCAATAGGCTGAAGGCAGTCCCGGTAGGGACTCGGGAACCGGAGGTCGCCGGATAGGTTGTATGGTCTTCAGACACTTCTCATGGCAAGAAGACCCCCATCGAGTGATATCGCCAGTGCCCCAGCTGACTGAAGGCTCGTGTGTCCGCAACCAGGGAAGGCCCAGCAGGATTTTATGTGACATATGTGGGAGGACGTAGAGAGCGATGTTCTCGGTGTGCAGAGCACCGATACGCAGTTCAAGCGGCTTGGTGATCCAGGATATGGTGTCAGAGAGGGGTCTCCCATCCACAGAGGCAATCACAAGAGGTTTGGCGAGTGGAGTAACAGGCACCTGGTACTTGTCCACCGTGGCCTGCTGGATGAAATTGCCTGCTGCCCCAGAATCGAGGTACGCCTCAGCCGTAAACCGCGTCTCTCCCGTTGTCACTTGCACAGTCCATGTAACCGGGTCTGAGAGAGTCCCAGCACCTAGGGTGGCCTCTCCTACCAACCCTAGGCTTTGGAGTTTCCCGGCCTCTCTGGACAGGCGCGTAGCAGGTGTGTGCTTTCTCCGCAGTAGAAGCAGAGACCCTTGGCGAGCCGCTCTGCTCGACGTTGTTCCGACTGTCGCACACGGTCGATCTGCATGGGCTCATGGACGGAGACGCCTGAGGCCGTTGACTGGAGTACGGCGGGCTTCTGTGGAGGAGAGGAATGCCGTACCGGACGTCTCTCACGGGACACCTCTTTGGACCGCTCCTGAAAGCGTATGTCCACTCGAGTCGCTAGGGTAATCAGGGCGTCCAGGGTGGACGGTACGTCACGTCCAGCCAGCTCATCTTTGATTCGACCCGAGAGTCCTTCCCAGAAGGCGGCGGTTAGGGCCTGGTTATTCCACCCGAGTTCTGAAGCCAAGGTGCGGAAATGGATGGCGTATTGACCCACCGTCAGAGTTCCCTGACGTAACCGGAGAAGAGATGAAGCAGACGCGGAGGCGCGTCCGGGTTCGTCAAAGGTGCTGCGAAAAGCCTGTAGGAAGTCCTGGAGGTTCTTGGTCATAGGGTCCTCCTTCTCCCACAAGGGGTTCATCCACGCCAGTGCCTCGCCCTCTAGGGGAGACATGATGAAGGCGACCTTGGCTTGGTCGGAGGCAAACAAATGTGGCAGCTGCGTGAAATGGAGGGAGCATTGGTTTATAAACCCCCTGCAGGTCTTGGGATCTCCGGCGTACCGGGGTGGTGAGGCCAAACGCAGTCTGGAAGCATCCGAGGAGGCTGCCACGGGAGCGGGGGCCGTGGATTGACTAGTGGAGGCCCGGGACGCTGAAGATGTGACCGAGGCTTGTAGCGTATTCAAGCGGGCATCCACGGAAGTCATAAAGTTCAGCATGCGGGTCTGGACTTCACGCTGGCGTTGGAGTTCCTCATGCAAGGCCGCTAGTGCTTCGGCGGGATCCATGGCCTGTTCTTACTGTTAGGGCCAGGTGGACGGGCAGACCCGGGAGGTGGATCCACTGGGCCGAACTCCCCGATGAGGGAAAGGAGTCCGGTAGCCGGAGCACTTTAGGTAGCAGAACAGTCCGTGCACTGGAAGACAATGGAGAAGTCCCTGGGACCACGAGGTCACTGATGGTGGTCCGGGTGACGGAGCTCAGGTTCGGAAGCCGTGATGATGTCAGGCGGGGTCCGGAACCGTTGGAGCAAGATGACGGGTCACCGCAGGGAACCGAGATGGTGCGGACTGTCAGGATGGCAGATGGGCAGCGTTCGGGGTTCGAGACACAGCAGGACCGGATGGCAATGCAGGATCGGCTCTAGAAGACAGAGAGGTAAGTATCTCACAGAACACAAGGAGACCTGACTCCTAGCTTGGGAAAACACGAAGAACAGGCCCCGCTCCCTTGGACATTAACCCCCTATATACCCTGTACCTGTGTGCATCATTTCCTGTTAGTGGACACTGGCCCTTTAAGAAAGGGTCAGTGACCGCGCGCGCGCCCTAATGCGCATGCGCGCGGCCCGGGTGCCAGAAGCCAACACAGGAAGCTAAGAGGAGGACGCAGCAGAGCCGGCCATGGACTGGGAAGCCGACGGGCGCCGGGAGCGGGGACCAGGGGGCCTGGGAAGCGCGGGGACTGGAGGCTGGAGAGCGGGGAGTGTGGCAGGTGAGCCGGGGAGCGGAGCAGAGGACCCGGGGAGCGTGACAGTATACCGATGATCATGTTATAGTAAATCACAGCGCTGGTAAACAATGATTTATCTCCCATCTGGCATAATCAAACATGTCAGCTGGGAGATAAATCTCCTCCCCCGGTCCCCTCCGGTCCCCCGGGGTCGCCGAAGTGCCCCCCGACCCCCAACCCCCTCCCGAAAATCCAAGATGGCGGCGCGCACAGCAGCGCACCGCCCGCATTTACCCATTTCCTTTGACTTCTGTCGCATGTGCCATCACACATGCGACAGAAAACTCCTCCCCAGGCCCTGCCAGGTCACCCCCTATTCCCCGCCAGTGTCTCCCGGTGTCCCCCGTACCTGTCGGAGCGCTGATCCTCCGCGCCCCCTCCTCCTTCACAGCAGACGCCGGTCACATGTGCAGAGTGCGGCTGTCAGCTCAGCTTCCTGTGTCTGACTCAGAGACGCTGGCTCACTGCACGGACTCTGCAGCTGTGACCCGGGGAGAGTGGGTGCAGATTCTTTGCACCCACTCTCCTCAAATGGAAGATCTGCACTCCTAGAAAATGGGGGACACGTTCCCTGAACGTGCCCCCCATATTCTAGAAGATCGTGGGACTTCCAAAATGGCTAACAGGATATTTTTTTTTTCTTTTCAATAAATTCGTGAAAGAGGGATGGTTGGGGAGTGTTTTTTCAAATAAATTTTTTTTTGTTGTCAATTTTTTTTTTATTACTGTCAATTAGTTATGTCTGGTATCAAATAGACGCCGTGACATAACTAATTGCTGGGCTTGATGCTAGGTGACATTACACATCTGTTATCAACCCCATTTATTACCCCGTTTGCCATCGCACCAGGGCAACGGGATGAGTTGGGGTGAAGCGCCAGGATTGGCGCATCTAATGGATGCGTCACTTCTGGGGCAGCTGCGGCCTGCTATTTTTAGGCTGGGAAGAGTCCAATAACCATGGCTCTTCCCACCCTGAGAATACCAGACCCCAGCTGTCAGCTTCACCTTGGCTGGTGACCTAATTTGGGGGACCCCATGTTTGTTTGTTTTTTAATTATTATAAAAAATTAAAAAAAAAAACAGTTTGGGGAGCCCTCTAAATTGATCACCAGCCAAGGTGAAGCTGTCAGCTGTGGTTTGCAGGCTACAGCTGTCTGCTTTACCCTAGCTAGCTATCAAAAATAGGGGGGACCCCACGTCATTTATTTTAATTATTTTTTTTTCTTTTTGGGCTAAATACAAGGCTAGGCACCCTTTAGTGCCACATGAAAGTCACTGAAGGGCGCCAGCTTAGAATATGCAGGGGGTGGGACGTTATATTGGTTTCACATCTATCCATTCATCCACTGTAGCATTTTAGGCTGTGTGCCCACAATCAGGGTTTGCAGCGTTTTGGGCGCAGAGTGTTTTCCCTGTGTCCATAACGCTGCGTTGGGCAGTAGAAGCACAGTGGAAGGATTTTTAGAAATCCCATGCCCACTGTGCTTCTTTTCTCCGCAGCATACACTGACGTGTGGTGCAGCTTCCCGAGCCTCAGCATGTCAATTTATGCTGCGGAGACGAGAGTGTTCTCTGCACGTAGAATAGAGCTAAAGTCCACAGCAACCTGAACCCAAATCGTGGGCATGGGCAGCTGCGTTCTCCCATGCACAACACTCACATCTCTGCAGGAGGCTGACACTGTGTACTAGATGCCGTGTCGCTGGATCATGGCCACATAGCCTAACAGTGAGAATATTGTTGCTACAGCAACATTTTTGTGAAGTACCTGTGGAATCAAAATGCTTACTATACTCCTGAATAAAATCCTTGAGGGGTCCAGTTTCCAAAATGGGGTCACTTGTGGGGGGTTTCTGATGTATAGGTACCCAAGGGGCCCTGCTAATGTGACATGGTGTGCGCAATTTATTTCAACTTTTCCAAAATTCAAATGGTGCTCCTTCCATTCCAAGCCCTCCCATTTATCCAAACAGAGATTTTTTGCCACATGTGGGGTATCCCTGCTCTCACAAGAAATTAGATAACAACCTGTGGGATCCATGTTTTGTTGTTGCCTCTTGAAAAAGTGAGAAATTTGATGCTAAATGAACATTTTTGTGAAAAAAAGGAAAATTTTCAATATGGCAACCTAAGCTTATCAAATTCTGTGAAGTGCTCGTGTATTCAAAATGCTCACTATACACCTAGATAAAAGCCTTGAGTTGTCTTGTTTCCAGAATGGGGTAACTTGTGGGGGAGCTGCACTGTTTAGGCACCTTAGGGGCTTTCCAAATGCGACATAGCGTCCGCTAATGATTCCAGCCAATTGTGCAGTCATATGGCGCTCCTTCCCTTCCGAGCCTTGCCGTGCACCCAAACAGTTGATCTCCCCCACACATAAGGTATCAGCATACTCAGGAGAAATTGCACAATAAATTTTATGCTGAATTTTTTCCTTTTACTCTTGATAAAAAAAAAGCTGTCTGGTTGAAGTAACAATTTTGTGGTAAAAATGTATTTTTTTTTATTTTCACAGCTCAACATTATAAACTTCTGTGAAGCACCTGGGGGTTCAGGGTACTCACCAAACATCTAGATAAATTCCTTGAGGGGTCTATTTTCCAAAATGTGGCCACATGTTGGGGAGCTTCACTGTATAGGCACCTCAGCTGCTCTCCAAATGCAACATGGCGTCCGCTATTGATTCCAGCCAATTTTGCAGTCAAATGGCACTCCTTCCCTTCCGAGCCCCGCGGTGTGCCCAAACAGTTGATTTCCACCACATATAAGGTATCGCCAAACTCAGGAGAAATTGCACAATAAATTTCATGGTGATTTTTTTCCTGTTACCCTTGTGAAAAAAAAGCTACCTGGTTGAAGTAACAATTTTGTGGTAAAATTTTATTTTTTCATTTTCATGGCTCAACGTTATAAACTTCTGTGAAGCACGTGGGGTTTCACGGTACTCACCAAACATCTAAATAAATTCCTTGAGGGGCCTATTTTCCAAAATGGAGTCACTTGTGGGGGGTTTCTGCTGTTTACGTACCTTAGGGGTCCTCCAAATGCGACATGGTGCCCGCAATCTTTTTCAGCCAAATTTCCTTTCCAAAATTCAACTATTGCTCCTTCCGTTCCAAGCCCTACCATTTCTCCAAACAAAGGTTTCAGACCACATGTGAGGTATCACCGCATTCATAAAAAAGTGGGTAACAAACATTGGGGTCAAATTTTTGGAATTACCTCTTGAAAAAGTGAGAAAATTGATGCTAAAGCAACATTTTTGAGAAAAAAAAATTTTTCAATATGACAATGTAACATTATCAAAATCTGTGAAGTACCTGTGGGTCCAAAATGCTCACTATACCCCTAGATAGGAGCCTTAAGGGGTCTAGTTTCCAAAATGGTTTCACTTGTGAGGGTTTTCTGCTGTTTAGGTACCTTAGCGGACATCTAAATGCAACATGGTGCCCGCAATCTATTTCAACCAAATTTGCTTTCCAAAATTCAAATATTGCTACTTCTGTTCCGAGCCCTCCCATTTGTCCAAACAGAGGTTTCTGATCACATGTGGGGTATTGGCGCGTTCATAAGAAAGTGGGTAACAAGTTTTGGGGTCCATTTTGTTGTGTTATTTCTTCTAAAAGTGAATAAATTTGGGGTAAAGCAACATTTTAGGTAACATTTTATTTTTTGCTTTTTTTCATTCCACATTGCTTTAGTTCCCGTGTAGCACCTGAAGGGTTAATAAACTTCTTGGATGTGGTTTTGAGTACCTTGAGGGGTGCAGTTTTTAGAATGGTGTCACTTTAGGGTATTTTTTGTCACCTAGGCCTCTCAAAGTCGCTTCAAATGTGATGTGGTCCCTAAAAAAATGGTTTTGTGAATTTTGTTGAAAAAATGGGAAATTGCTGATAAACTTTGAACCCTTCTAACTTCCTAACCCCAAAAAATTTTGTTTCAGAAATTGCACTGATGTAAAGTAGACAAGTGGGAAATGTTATTTATTAACTATTTTGTGTGACATAACTCTCTGGATTAAGAGCATAAAAATGAAAAGAAAATGAAAATTTCAAAATTTTAAACATTTTCATCAAATTTCCAATTTTTTTACAAATAAAAGCAAAAAATATCGTTTTAAATTTATAACTGTCATGAAGTACGATATGTCACGAAAAAACAATGTCAGAATCACCGGGATCCGTTGAAGCGTTCCAGAGTTATAACCTCATAAAGGGACACTGGTCAGAATTGCAAAAAATGGCCTGGGCATTAAGTACAAAACTGGCTTCGTCCTTAAGGGGTTAAGGAAAAAAAGCAAAATCTGCTGCTCCTCTGACCTCTCCCCATCTTTTCCCCTCATCAAACACATCCCCCCACTCATCATACAGCACCACTATCTTAACCAAAGGGATAATAAGGTAGAAGAAAAGCATTAGTGCAACTCCTAACAGTTACCAAACAAGCCGATCTTTGCTGATTTTTGAGAAAAGTACTCTTTCATTCGAAAACTAATCCAGATGGGCAAGGCTCGTGCTGAATTTGAAATTGGCAAACCGCTTTCGAACACGTTCACTCATCTCTATTTACTACCTCTATCGCAATATTGTCACATTTAGGTGTTTTTTTACAGAATCTTATGATAGCAATGACATTATCTTTCAGGACGTTCAGTTCGCTAACATTTCCATTCTCAGTTTCTTCCTTTATCACTGAATTGTTCTTGTATAGGTGCTCCGACCTGCTGTCTAGTCCGTTTGCCCACTTGACCCTAATCTTGCTGCTAAAAGTTCATGATCAGTTCCACAGTTGACTCCTGGCCTTGTCTTCATAGTAATGATCGACAACCTCCATCTTTGGCCAATACATATGTAGTCAATCTGATTGTTATAGACCTCATTTGGTGATATACAGGTTTTCATGTTGGACATTTGATTTGCCTTATAAAAGTTAATGAATCTTCCTCCAGTCTTGTTTCGTTCATCAAGTCCAAAGTAAACACACTACATATTGACAAACGAACAAGACTGGGGCAGTGAAATATTGTTACAATGTGACATTACTTACAGATTGCTGGTCATTTATGGTTCCTAGGAGATGTATATTCTCTGAGATCAGAATGTGATGGCATACCCATGCTACATGACGTAGTGTTAATAGGTGAAAGGAGATGGCTTTTGCATTTCTATTTCCCAAGAACATATGCAATTTGTTTTGTGCCTTCTGTGTGAAAGACTGTATTGGACTACTCTTTCCCCATTGTGTTACCATGCAAAAGATTGACAAAAATTAATGGAGACATGACGAACGAACGCATTTTGTTGCAGAATATTGCACCCCAAATAGTGTTGAGCGATTAGTTAACTATTAGTACTCGCTAAGCTGTTAGCGAGTATTGTCCGCTACTCGCATATTCGTTATGAGTAGTGGGGGCAATGTAAGTCAATAGGAAATACTCGCTAAGTAGCAAGTAACCCGAAACCCTTACTATTCGCTACTTACACAAAAAGTACGGCTTTCGGGTTACTCGCTACTTAGCGAGTATTTCCCATTGACTTACATTGTGCCTGCTACTCGTAACAAATATGCGAGTAGCGCACAGTACTCGCTAACAGCATAGATAGTACGAAAAGTTAACTACTCGCTCAAAACTAACCACAAATGTACTAAAAAAACATTTCATGTGAATGAATACAATTTTTCAGCAGACGATGATTTTTTTAAAGAAATACTTCTAGAATATGTTTTATCAGACTATATAATACATAAAGAATCAACAACAAGTCTGGAAAGTATATTAAAATGAGAATAATTAAACATATGTGAACTCCACGCTTTTATATGTGCGGCCCCCGTGCCAGCAGCTGGCTCTGCTCGGGTCCGGGCCTTCAGGGGTGGTGGCTCGAGGGTCTCTGGACCCGGGGGTCTCGCGGACATGCCAAATAAATGGGGGGATGTATATGTATGGGCTGGGCCGTATTAAGTTCATGACGCCACCCACTGTGTGCGGTGAGGTGGGACACCACCGCTGCTGTTACGGGGCACCCGGGGGAGATGTTGTAAAGCAAGTTGTTAACCCCTCCGTGGGCAGGGATGGTGGCCCCGGGACCCGGTTGGTGCGTGCAGGGGATGGTGACCGCAGGGGGTGCTGGTGTACTCACAGTTAGTAAAACACACAAGTCTCTGGTAAACCCAGGTGATGGTGGCCGGTGCCGCGGCCGGTTGCGTTCTGGTCCCCCACCCGGCTGGTGGTTTCTATCCTTTTCCTGCGCTACTGTAAGTAAGATGGACCTTCCTAGTGCGAAACTCAGGAGTCCGCTCCCGGCTGGATGTGGCCTAAGGAGCCATGCCTGCAGACGCTGGCCCGTGGAATCTATGGGCCCTGGCGGTGACCTCTTATCCCTAATCGGTGGGCTGTTGTCTTCTATGAGGGACTTTGGGTGGGACAGAACCTCTAGTCCTGGCCTCAATCAGTTAATTAACCAGCTCCAGTTGGTTCTGGTCCTCGCTTCAGGTTCCGAGTACCCACCTTTGTGCTACGGTTTCCGGTTCGGTTCCCCGTGTCGGTACCGGCGGGCTACAACCCTGTCCCGGTCCACCTCGGTTCCACCAAGCTGTCTTCCCGTCTCCTGCTGACGGAGACCACCGTCTGCCTCCTAGCCAGTGGCACCAGGGCTCCTACCCTGGTACCGTTCAACTTGGAATTCACTGCTGGAGCTACCCCTAGCTTCAGCCCACACTCCTCTCCAAACTGAACTTCAGACTGAACTGATTTGTTTTCCCGCCCTGGGCTGTCTGGACCTTTGGATGGGCGTGTCCCAACTGTCTGGTCACACCCACTGGTGTGTCCATCCCTCCCTAAGGGGCGGTGACTAGAGTTTTTTGGTTGGCTGTATGTTTCCTAATGAGGGAACGGTGTAGTGCTGGGGCCTAACTGTGACTACCTGGTTTTGCCAGGGCGTCACATATACATTACTGGAAAATCCACAGCTGGGATATAAATATTTAGTTTATGTTCTACATGTGCCAAATTCTGCATTGTATATCGTTCCTAAGTATTTTCCCAGAAATGCAGAAGAAAGTTGTTCTAACTACTTCCTGTGCTTCCTTTCCAACACTTAGTCTATTGTAGATACATTTGGAGACTATTGTTGATGCAGATGTCTCGACAGATAAAGATAACGGAAAGTCAAAAGGTTTAGATATTTGCTAAAAAACTAAATGGGAAGTGAAAGAGACAAAACTGGGAAGTGATGAACAGTGTTGAACGTGAGCCCAAATAGGTGATGTTTCGGGGAATTTGTTCGTGCTGCCAGGATTAGCATAACCGATGAATTGATGCCCTACATAGTGGCTGTGAGGTGGAAGTGGAGTCGAGCCCTGTTGCTGTAAAGTCAATATGTAATAAAATCATTTTCCTAAACTGCATATTTTTCTAAAACATGAAATGCAATGGCTAGATTTATCTGTATGGGGTAAGGAAGTTGTAGCTGGTGTTCTTTCTAAAAGGTATTTACAGTATGTTCCTCATTTTCTATCTATGCCTTACAAGAAGAAGTACGGTATACAGAAATAGCACTTTTTTCATAACACATAATGTGATTAAAGGGAACCAGTCATCATTTGTGCTGCCCATAACACAAGCAGATACTGGCTATGCTATGAGATGTTGCGGTGTTTCAGTGTAAATATACTTTGAAAAGCTATCCAGAGACAATGGGCTTGAATCATGAAGACTGGCATTGTGTACAGCAGTCATGGACATCTGTAGCACCCCACGGGGCAGGTGGTTAACCTACTCGTCACTGGGCCGTTTAGGGTCGAGTCAGGTGTTATCACGGGTTGGCCTTGCCCGGTTCCGTTGCCCTGAGGCTTACAGCCAATGGTGGGGAAAGTGGGAAATGGGGGAAAGTTTGTCATGACACCACCTGTGGTATGCGGCCAAGGAATGGCCACCACTGCCGGGTTCCTCTTCAGTGCAGGTGTTAAGGCAGCCGGGATGGTGTCGTTCCCCACAGGTGGAGCAGGACTGAGGTGGATGATGAGGGCCGTAATGGCTGTTGGTGCCTAAGCACTGGGCTGCTGAACCAGTAAGGATGGGTTCAGGGTGTAGTTTACTCACAACTTCAGCTGCCAAACTGGTCACACTGGTCACTGCCGTGATGGGCTCTGGTAAATTCCAGATCCGGTAAGGGGTCACCACCGGTGTTTTGTAAAAGAGGAGTGAGAGACCTATTTCTAGGGTTTCCCCCTCCGCAGTTAGGTACCCCGGCTGAGCTCCCGCTCCAAGCCCCTGAGCCCAGTAAAGTGCAAGTTTTCCAGAGATGTCTTGCCAGAACTATGGTCCTGATGAGTCTGCTATTGATGTGTATGTGTTGTGCCTATTTCTACTCCCAGTGGAACTCGCCCCCCAGATGGCTGGCTTCAGTGACCGGGAAGTCCATGTTCGTATGGCCACCCCCACTGCCTACCCTGAGCCAACCCACTCTGTGTGAAGGCTCCAGAGCTGTATTTAGCATGTGAATGCAGAACACCGGTGATTAACAACCTCCTTACCTGAGATAGATAGCGCACCTTAATTAAGGTGCAGCACCATGTGGCGACCAGAGCTTGAGGGGCGCCACACATCCAGTGGCTGAGTCAAGCTGCCCATAATTGGCATGTAATGACAGGTCCCCCAGCCCCAGATGTATCATGGAACATGTCACATGATTCCCTTTGAATAGATCATGTAACAGGTCACGTGATTAATACACAGATGCTCTGGGGCACTACAAAATAGTAAACAGTGATGCACAAATTTTTATCCTTATGTAAAGCACTATACATAACATAGCACTACACATAATTGAGCAGGGGTGGGAAATTAATTTTCCCAAGGATCAATTCTGCTCAATATTAATATTAACATATTAGTTATTTTTATTTTATATTAGTATTAGTTGTATCACTTAATATTGTACAGAATTAAGTATTTTGACGCTTCTCTTATACTGTATGAGCCCCCACATAGTCCCTATATACAGAATGACCTACACATAGTCCCCCATATACAGTATGAGCCCTCACACAGGCCCCTACATACAGTATTAGCCCTTATATAGCTCCCCTATATACAATGAAAAAAATAATTATTTGATCCCTTGCTGATTTTGTAAGTTTGCCTCTATAATTTTAAGGGTAGGTAAATTTTAACAGTAAGAGATAGAATATCCAAAATAAAATCCAGAAAATCACATTGTATAAATTATATAAATTTATTTGCATTTTGCAGAGAGAAATAAGTATTTGATCCCCTACCAACCATTATGAGTTCTGGCTCCTACAGACCACTTCGACACTCCTAATCAACTCCTTACCTGTATTAAAGACAGCTGTTTTAAATTGTCACCTGTATAAAAGACTCCTGTCCACAGACTCAATTAATCAGTCAGACTGTAACCCCTACAACATGGGCAAGACCCAAGAGCTTACTCAGGATGTCAGGGACAAGCTCATAGGCTGGAATGGGCTACAAAACCATAAGTAAGATGCTGGGTGAGGAGGAGACAACTGTTGGTGCAATAGTAGGAAATTGGAAGAAATATACAATGACCATCAATCGACATCGATCTGGGAAACCATGCAAAATCTCACCTCGTGGGGTATCCAGGATCATGAGGAATGTGAGAGATCAGCCTAGAACTACATGGGGGGAACTTGTTAATGATCTCAAGGCAGCTGGGACCACTGTCACCAAAAAAAACATTGGTAACACATTAAACCATAATGGCTTAAAATCCTGCAGTGCCCGCAAAGTCCCACTACTGAAGATGGCACATGTGCCGGCCCATCTGAAGTTTGCCAATGAACATCTGGATGATTCTGAGAGTGATTGGGAGACGGTGCTGTGTTCAGATGAGACAAAAATTGAGCTCTTTGACATTAACTCAGCTCGCCGTGTTTGGAGGAAGAGAAATGCTGCCTATGGCCGAAAGAACACTGTCCCCACTGTCAAGCATGGAGGTGGAAACATTATGTTTTGGAGTGTTTCTCTGCTAAAGGCACAGGACAACTTCAGCACATCAATGGGACAATGGATGGGCCATGTACCATAAAATTGTGAATGACAACCTACTTCCCTCAGGCAGGACATTAAAAATGGGTCGTGGCTGGGTCTTCCAATACGATAATGACTCATATACAGCCAAGGCAACAAAGGAGTGGCTCAAAAAGAAGCACATTAAGGTCATGGAGTGGCCTAGCTAGTCTCCAGACCTTAATACCATAGAAACTTATGGAGGGAGCTGAAGCTCTGAGTTGCCAGGTGACAGACTAACAATCTTAATAAATTAGACAGTGTCTTCAATAAAATGGTGCCAGAGATCGAGGTACATGAATGCATGGGCTCCAGCACCATATCAATGAAGACATCATTACTGTAGCAATGCGCACGTGCCACCAACAGTAGCAATGACAGCATGGCACTATATTTAAAGAAAGAATCTGGGGTACGCCATAAAAGATGCAGGAGGAGGAATTTACATTAAGGACCCTACCCACAAATGCCTGCCCCGCTGCACATGTCAGTCACAGCATGCACAAATTTCTGTGCCTTTATGAATATTTTTTTCTGCAATCAAAGATTCAATATGAAAAACGAAGGCATGGTTTTATTCACCATGCTGGTGCCAGTATGCAACTGCCTTTACTTTATATGGGAAAATCCTGCTGGTTGGTTTTCTTTAAGATTTAAGTCAGTTAGTTTCTCACATAACTTATTAGACAAACCTGAATCCTCAATAATATATTTAAAAATTAAGTAATTCTTGTGTATATCACTCAACGCTGCTGATATCAAGGGGGTATAATTTAGCATGTGGGGGTCTGAAATGGCCTAGCCCCATTTATATCCCAGAGTATAGATTGGCCTAGGCCATAATATACCAGGGGAATAATCTAGCCTAGGACACTTTAACCCTGGGTATAGTCTGGACTCGGGGTATACTTTGGCCTGTTACATCAACACAGGTGTAACATCACAAAGTACTCATTGATTTTTTTAAAAAAACTAAAAAACTACTCACCTCTCCTCATTCAGCTGCTGCTCCGGTCTCTGCAGCATGTGGTCTGAACTGCTCAGCCGTTGCAATGTAATAACTTAATTGCACCGGCTGAGCTGAGATACCAGATGCATAGGAAGAATGATGGAGGAGAGAGAAGCTGATAATCCCTCCTCCATCATTACTTTCAACTGTATCGACATTTAGGAAATGGATACAGTTGAAAGTCAAGCGGTGGGTGGCCCAGCACCAGCTCCAATATTGGGCTCCCCAGACTCAAGGGCCTCATAGCAGCTTCTTGGCCTGCCACTATTAGCTGTATGCCACTGCCGAAACGTATATCTGCTGAATTTGTGTACTCTGCACATGGACTTTTATAACTCACCAAAATAAAACTGAATTTTTATGGGCTCCCCATGTGTTTCTGGACTTTCTCTTCTTTCTTGGTATATACTGTATTTTTTTAATTTCAGAGAAATTCAAGCATCACTGAATTTTTTCCTGAATTAATAAGTTAGATTATGTATAATGAAAAGAGATATGATTTCTCAACATGTTCTCTGCATGTTTGCTTATGCTTTTTAACTCCTTATTGACTAACCTGAAAAAGCATTAAAGGGATTGTTCAAAGACTGAAAAAAATTAAATCTAAATCCCTATCTATTTTTGCCCCAATCAATCTAATTTCTACTACAGTTGCATTAAAAATTCCCTACCCTTCCCTGACTACCCTATCTAACTATTAGTAATTTTTCCCCCCTACTTCCTATCTGATGACGCTTTGTATAAGAATCCCAGTGCATGCTAGAATACTCAAACAAAGCGTCATCAGGGTCAGAGACCAACCCCTGAGACAAGCGTCACTGATGGCACTTCATTACAGGGAGCGGCAGAGGCTGTGTCAGTAACCGCAGCTTCTGACCCTGATGAAACTTTGTTTGAGTATCCCAGCATGCACTGGGATTGTTAAACAATGCATCATTAGACAGGAAGTAGGGAAAAAAAATCAATAATAGTGTAATCAGGAAAGGGTAGGGAATTTTCAAAGCAGACGTATTAGAAATTAGTTTAAATTGGGGCAACATTTATATGTATGGATGTATATTACCATATTGCAGACTGCTTTTCGGAATATCTAGTCTGCTGAATACTTGTCAGATGACTGACTAGACAGCCAAAATTCACAAGAAGTTTAAAAATTGCAATGTTTAGAAAGTAGAACTTAGTCATCTTAATGCTATGATTCCTAAGAATTTCTAATGCTTTTATTGTAATAACTTGATTTGGGGCTGGTAGGGATGGTGGGCAAAATTTATAATGAAACCCTTCCAAGAATATCTATTTTCATTTATTCCGTGTATATGTGTAAGTAGTGTAGTGTGAGTGTATTAATATACTGATACTAATTTACTGAGTGTATTAATACACTCACATACTACCTCTTTCTACTAGATCCAGCATTATTCTGCTCCTTTTCTCAGTGGCATCACTGCTTTTCAGACTACTGGACTCACTCTTTGGTTTATGCGTGAGCTAGAAGTCTCTTTTACAGTATAAGTCTATGGAGCCTCGTTCTGATGCTGTAAAAGCCTCTTCCGGGGAATGCAGAGTGCACCATGACCTGGAGAGTCTAATAAGTGTGAAGGGTGGTAATGTCACTAAGAGGAGGAGCAGAACGGTGTTGGTTCTAGGAGAAAGCGGTGGTAGGTGAGTATATTTAACTCACTACACTGCATATATAGTACATATAGACAGATTTAAAGAAATATGAACTCCATAGGAGTGCTTATTTAATCCAGGGTTTCTACACAACACCTTCCAGTCTGGAGGAGACATAACATGCCTCCTAGTACCCTGAAGTTTGAAAAATAGATCCACTGTGCCAGGACATGATGCTTCTATCCCGGTGGAGCGACTCTTCCAAATATTGACAGGTTCTTTGGCATAGGAACATTTTGCCAGACATGCTTTTTCAGTTTTAATATGGATGTCAAGTTGATCACTAAAGAGGTTGTCACGCTCCCCGGGTCCTCTGCTCCGCTCCCCGGCTCACCTGCCACGCTCCCCGCTCTCCAGCCTCCATTGGCCGCGCTTCCCAGGCCTCCTGGTCCCCGCTCCCGGCGCCCGTCGGCTTCCCAGCCCCTGGCCGGCTCTGCTGCTTCCTCCTCTCAGCTTCCTGCCCTGGCTTCTGGCACCCGAGCCGCGCGCATGCGCATTAGGGCGCGCGCGCGGTCACTGACCCTTTCTTAAAGGGCCAGTGTCCACTGACAGGAAATGATGCACACAGGTACAGGGTATAAAGGGGATTAATGTCCAAGGGGGCGGGGCCTGTTCTTCGTGTTTCCCAAGCTAGGAGTCAGGTCTCCTTGTGTTCCTGTGAGATACTTACCTCTCTCTCTTTTAGAGCCGATCCTGCATTGCCATCCGGTCCTGCTGTATCTCAAACCCCGAACGCTGCCTATCTACCATCCTGACAGTCCGTACCATCCCGGTTCCCTGCGGTGACCCGCCATCTCGCTCCAACGGTTCCGGACCCCGCCTGACATCATCCCGGCTTCCGAACCTGAGCTCCGTCACCCGGACCACCATCAGTGACCCCGTGGTCCCAGGGACTTCTCCATTGTGTTCTAAGTGCACGGACTGTTTTGCTCCCTAAAGTGCTTCGGCTACCGGACTCCGTTCACTCTTCGGGGAGTTCGGTCCAGTGGATCCACCTCCCGGGTCTGCCCATCCATCTGGCCCTAACAGAGGTACAGGTATACTCTAGTCTTGGCATCTAGTTTTTAGATCCCCCATATTTAAAGAGGATTTCCAGTGAAATCAAGTTATCATGTATCTGAGGCGCCCCTGAGGCTTCAGTTGTCACAGGGTACTGCAGCTCATTTAAGCTGCAGTACTCATCTCGGTTAAGGAGGGGATTAATCACCGGTATTTCCACATTTACACTTTACATACAGTTTAGGTGCTTTCCCACTGGGGACTGAACTAGAATAGATAGGGGGGTGGCCATCACAAAGCATGGGACTCTCCCGGTCACTAGGACAACCACCTGGGGGGGGCCGGCACCACTTGGGGTAGAAGTGGGAGCAAACTTTACACAATCTTCAGTCAAGTCGGGACTTCAGTTCTGTATGACACAACACCATTCTCTTCTTCTCTTCTTTCACAGGGCCTGAGGCTTGGAGTGGGACGCTCAGCCCGGATTCCTCACACCAGGAGGGACAACTCTTAGAAAGGACACTTTCAAAATACCAGTGGCTACCTCTCACTTAACCGGGATTGGCTGGAGCCCAACACGGCGGTGACCGGTACCTCCTGAGCAATCTAAAGACAGTAAGTAAAACACCTGGAACTGCAGCAGCTGACTTAGCCTTTTGATTGCCGGCACCGCCGCCCCATTCTTCGGCACCGACGGCCACTACTCCCCTCATCATCCTTCCTGGGGCCAGCTCCACCTGTGGGGAGCAGAACCATCCTTGCTGCTATGATCATCCGGCCTGGAGTACAGCAACAGCAGCGTTGGCTAATTCCCTGGTTGTGTACCGCAGGGGCGTCACGAGACAACTCCCATCACCCATCCTCATCCCATCTCCATTCCCTTCCTTTTATCGTACACCTCGGGGACACAAAGCCTCAGGGCCACCCCTGACATCCGAGACCCAACATCACCAGCCCTGTGACGAGTTTTTTACCCCTGCCCCGTGAGTGCTACAATTTGACATCATGAACAGGTTAACGTGCCATCAACAACCGGATACTGTGTGCCTTACAGAAATGTGTTAAACATATTGCTTGAAAAGACAGTCGCCATTGACTATTTCACCCAGGAAAAGGAAAAGAAGGGGCATGCCATCGTTGGCGGGACCCAAAAAGATTGTGAAAGCGTGGGTGGAGCCCAGGAAGAGCACGAAAGAGAGCCCCACTGCCGGAAACCAGCAGGAAACCCTGTGCCTGCAAGTACATGTTCAGAGAGGAAGGAGACCAAGCCGTCCCTGTGACCGGAGCTGCAGCATTAAACACAGCTCCGGTGCTACCATTTACCATGACATACCTCCCAAGAGCAACGTGGTTACCTCAGTATTCTGGGGAGGCATATACCTTGGCTGACTTCAAGGAGAGACTTTACAGTTTATTCTGGGTGTACCCTATGATTGAGGACCAGAAAGCCAGCGTCCTTATTGATCAACTGACCGGGGCAGCTCGGCAAGAAGTTAAAAGAATGGCAAAGGACATTTTGACTAAACTCAGGGAAACCTTTTATACCCGTACAGCTGCTGAGATAAAGCTGTGATTTTATGGATGCAAGCAAAAGGTACAGGATAGTATACGGGACTAAGCTTTAAACCTTCAGGAGGCCATGAGAGCTATTCGGCAAGTGGAACTGGATGGAGGGCGTGATGGATGAGAACCGTCTGCTGACCGACTAGTTTATCGAGGGCTTCTGTCCGATGCCCACCGGACCCAGCTGTTCATTGTGTTCATGCAAAACCCTGACCTCAGCTTTGCGGAATTTAAAGACTGGGCCACCTGGGTGTTGCATGAGCCCGATCACTGCAGTGCTATGCTTCAGCAACCGGGGTTGGTGCCAGCTACACCAGTGCTGGTGGGAGCCAAGGAACAAACCATGGGTGAGAACTCCATCAATGAACTGCGGCTCCATATCTTGGAATTGATCAAAGGTATGACTACTCTGACCAAAGCGGTGCAACCTAAGCAAGGGATTCAGCAACCTGTATCCATTGAACTGGCTTCCAGTGGTGATGACCTCCCCTGCCGGCGACACGGGAGAAACCCACTGCCACAAGTCCCCAACCGGTAAGATGCTGATGGTCAGCCGATCTGCCGATGCTGTGACAATGTTGGACACTTTGCCCGGGGATGTCCTTGAGTGCCCAGAGCCAGAGGGCTGGGACAAGCCCTCTGGCACCACCAGCAGCCAAGCAAGAATAACTGTTTTCATATGCAAATGTTGATGTTTTTGTTGCATTGATAATACTGATAACCAGTAACTGTTTGAATGTTTTAAACTGTTGATTGATGGTGCCTCCCATAAAGGGAGATTGTTAATTTATTTACTTGCATATAAAATGCGGTATACCATTGTTATTTTATTGCAGCCTGGGAGTGTGGCGATTCATTGTGGGGGAATGTGGTACCCCTGAGGCTTCAGTTGCCCAGGGTACGGCCACTCATTTAAGCTGCAGTATTCCTTTTGGCTAAGGAGGGGGTTAATCACCGGTATTTACACTTTACATACAGTTTAGGTGCTTTCCCACTGGGGACTGGACTAGGATAGATAGGGGGTGGCCATCACAAAGCATGGGACTTTCCCAGTCACTAGGACAACCACCTGGGGGCGGGAACCACTTGAGGTAGAAGTGGGAGCAACCTTTACACAATCTTCAGTCAAGTCGGGACTTCAGTTCTGGCGACACAACACCATTTTCTTCTTCTCTTCTTTCACGGGGCCTGAGGCTTGGAGTGGGACGCTCAGCCTGGATTCCTCACTCCTGGAGGGGCAACTCTTAGAAAGGACATTTTCAAAATACCGGTGGCTACCTCTGACTTAACCGGGATTGGCTGGAGCCCAACACGGTGGTAACCGGTACCTCCCGGGCAATTTAAAGGCAGTGAGTAAAATACCTGGAACAGCTGACTCAGCCTTTTGATTGCCGGCGTCGCCTACCCGCGCTTCGGCGCAGACAGCCACTACTCCCCTCATCATCCTCCTAGGGGCCCTCTCCACCTGTGGGGAGCAGAACCATCCCTGCTGCTACGACCATCCGCCCCAGAGGACAGTGACAGCAGTGGCGGTTAATTCCCTGGCTGCATACCGCAGGTGGCATCATGAGACAACACCCATCCTCATCCCATCTCGATTCCCTTCCTTTTATTGTACACGAAGCCGGGAAGGGCCACCCGTCCCATCCCGGACCCGACATCACAGGCCCTGCAATGAGTATTTAACCCCTGCCCCTTGGGTGCTACATATCCATTGTATAGGTGATGAATACTGATCGGTGCAAGACCAACTATTGGGACACAAACTGATCAGCAGAACAGGGAATTTTTATCCCCAATGGGAAATTTTTATCTTGAATATGAAATAAACTAGCATATCAGATTCTGACTACCGCTCCACTCATTCTCTATGGAGCTGCCGGAAAAAGCCGAACACATCGCCTGGGTGCCCAATAGGGAATGAATTGAGCAGTGGTCAACAATGCCCACTGCTGCCCTATTCTAAGAGTAATAAATAATAAACATTAATTGTTCTGACAATTTGTATAGGTTCCAGTAGTCGGACTCCCACTTATTAACAAGTTGTAATTTATCCTGTGGATAGTTAATAACTTGTTTTCAGCAGATAATCCCTTTAAGGCTATGTGCCCATGCTGCGGAAAATTTGCGGAATTTGCCACAATTTCTTTCGCGGAAATTCCGCAGATTTTTCAAAAATCCGCAGTACAGCGAGTCCCCAGCCATTTCTATGGCATTTTGGAACTGCTGTGCCCATGCTGCGTTTTTTTCCGCTGCGGAAATAATGCGGATTTCTCTGTGAAAAAATCTGCAGCATGTCAATTATTCCTGTGGATTTTTCCGCACGATCCCATACTTACCTGCCTTGATAGAAGACACCGGAGTCACTTCCTCCAGTACAGAGGAGAGCGGTGGAGCCAGGAGTGGGCAGCAGAAGGTGGGCGGGGCCTGCACGAGCTCCGGTCCTGTGACAGCCAGAGCTAGTTCAGGCCTGCCCACCTTCTCCTGCAGAGTGCAGATAGACATGGCCGGAGAGTGAACTGCTGCGTGATCGAGGTAAGTATGAACTCCCCGATCACTCCAGCACTTGTTCTGCATTGAGGATGCAGTGCCCAAGCCATGGTACGGTATCCTCAATGCAGAATAACCACAGTATATCCGCAGGACATTCCGCAATACAACCGCAGCATTAAAACAGGCAAAGTTGTGCTGTGGTTTTTTGGGAGCTCCTGCGGAATGTCCTGCAGACATATCCACAGGACACTTTCCCCGTGGGCATATAACCTAAGTGTGTAGCACCCATGGGGCAGGGGTTGTCAGGCATGGGGTATCATGTACCTGAGTTACTCGTCACCGGGCTGGTGGGATGATCTGGGATGTCGCGGTGGCCTGCCCAGCTTCGTGCCCCGAGGTGTACACCAGTAAAGAGGGAAGATGATGGGGGCAGTAGTAGGCTAAATGTCGTGACACCACCTGTGGTATGTGGCCATAGATTAGCCGCCACTGCTGTCACTATCCTCCGGGGCAGATGGTAGTATCAGCTGAGATGGTGTAGCTCCCCACAGGTGGAGTCCGAGTCGGTTGCTGCGGCTCCAGGTGTCTTTACTCACAGTTTGTGTCGCTCGCACAGGTAGTACTGCTCACCCGCTGTGATGGGCCATGTCTATCCCAGACAAGTTAGGAGAAGCCATGGTGTTTGAAAGAAGAAGAAATCCTTTTTCAGAGTTGCCCTTCCTGCCAGGAAGAACCTGGGCTGAGCACTCCTTTCTAAGCCCCAGGCCCTGTGAAGAGAAGAAAGTGGTGCTGGTGTCCTGCCGCAGGACTGATGTCCCGGGTACATAAGGATAAGGCTGCACATCAAAGTTAGATAACAGTATAATGCTATAAGCATACCGAAAAACATTGAAGCATACAATGAAAAATGCCACTTGCTAGCTTGGAAGTGTGAGTAATGAAATGCATATCTGCCATGAACATTAGGAAAAAGGAGATATTTAGCAATCGCATTGATGAATGTAACTGAGCCCCAAAACCTCGTCAAGGTATATCTCTATATTGGGGTCCCTAGCTCTATGACCCTAACTGTGTGTCATCTCATTGCAATTAAAAACTGCTATGTGTGGAGAGGGGTAACCAAGGACTTTCTTATATAGGAGATGGAAAAAACATGGCCGAAAGGGGCGGAGCTGTGTTCACATTCAGAAAAAAACCTACATCATACATGTTTTTCGGCGCCTCAGGGGCGCCACAAGTGCACGTGTAGCAAATTGAAGATCATCGAAAAATTATGATTTGGAGATGTTATCAAAAATTGTCTTGGCAGGTAATGGCATATGGCTAAGATATGGCATTTTTGATCAATTGAGACCTGTGACTGACCTGACCCACACTAATCACAAAAATGAAGTTCTTCATTCCCCATTTAGCATTTTTCTGGCACAGCACCCTAACTCAGGTTCTATAAGAAAACTGAAAATTAGTTCTGATCAAATAAGACTTTATTCACATCTGTGTTTGACAATTCCAATTCCAATTCTGCTCCGTTATATGAACAGAAAATTAGATTCAAGCAGGAAAAGCGTGCATTGCCTGAATATATACATGGTATCCAATGGTCTCCATAAACTAGAGAGGATCTGTTTGATTTTTATCATGGTATCTATTTTACCAGAAAAAAAGAATAAATCCTAAAGCATTTTTTCTACTCTCTATTATTTATATAGATTTATTGAGGTCCTAATATTAGAAGTCTTTTAAAAAAGTAATGATGACATGTGATGAATTAGCTGTCACTTGCTTTAGTGGGGAAACACATTGCTGATTAAAGCTTTTGCACCTTTGTACTTTTAAGAGCCAGCCCCAAAGGTCGGTTTCTAGTGATAAGCCATAACTTTATATGATGGGAATACCCTTATGAGGTTCATTGGTTGGGTGAACTCCAGAAGCAATGTCACCATGGATATGTTAAAGGGGTTTTCAGAACTCTAGCGGTAATCATGTTTCCGTTTTCTCAATCCAGTCTAGGAAATTATAAAGGGGAATTACTACTGTATCCCTCTGATTTAAGGTGTTTTTATCTCCTAAAAATACACCTCAAAGTGACTGTAATATTAATACAATAGCACTGACTGTATGTTTAGTTTTCTTGGTTAGTCCTATTCTGCTCAAGAGAACTTTTTTTGTATTTGTAAAAAAAAATAAGTAAAAAAGTGAGAATCACATTTTAAATAATTTAATTTATCGTACAAGGTAATTGAGCTAGTTCACCGCACATTCAATGCAAATTTACGGCATTAAGAATTATAAATGTTCTAGTCATATCTGGTAGTTGGTGTTCCTCTGACAAATAAGAGAACACTAGTGTTACACATGGATGATGAGAGTTGTTTTCCTGTTGTATTTCTTTAGTATTTTATCTGTATAATATCATGTTTTTCTTATGGTCAATTTTAAAGGTCAGGATCCATGGTCCAAATAGGAATAACGTTTGGAACACCATTCTAAGTCCGAACTGGGTGCAAAAACCTAAAAAAAATCACTATGGGGAGATAAGGTATGCACACCAATGACTATGTAAGGGGAATACATGAACATATGATTCATGTATTCCCCTTACATAGTCACTGGTGTGCATACCTTATCTCCCCATAAGGATCCATGGTCCAGGCAAACCCTTATTCTATATTCTTTTATTAGGATAGATTAATGTGAACTTTCCTGACTAAGAGTCAGACCCTACAGTCATGACTTGCATGAAGCATAATTCTGGGGAACTATGATCAAATAAACTAACATGACCCTCTGTGATTTCACTCTTTCCATGAGGGGTTAATTGATGTAGAATTAAAACATATTGTGCACTGAATGCTTAAACTAAAGACATAGAAGCATCAATTATATGAAATTTTCCAGACTTAGAACCTGAGCTATAAAAAATAAGGACCTGTATACATCGTTGTGTTATCTCTGCAATTTGATAGTTTCTAAAGGGGGGACGCAGTGATGCCGGCTCTCATTCTCCCTATTAGAGATGAGTGAAACTCTGAAGGCTCGAGTTCAGTTCGGTTCGTCGAACGGAGGCTCCGTTCGACGAACGTTCGACGAACCATTCGACGAACCTCTCGAACCCCATTCAAACCAATGTCAGGCAAACACAAACACATAAAAACACATTATAAATGTACACATACAGTTAATAAACATTGCCATTACACTTACAGGTCCCCGCGACGCATCCTGCACTCTGTCTCCCGCCGCTTTTCCTTCCGATAATCGCTGCATCCTCCCGGTAACCAGCACTGATGATAGGACCTTCCGTGACATCAAAAAAGCATGTGACCAGTCACGTGTCTATTATCTCATTGGCTACAGACTGGTCACATGGCTAGACGTCATTGCTAGGTCCTGTCATTGCATCTCTCCGGTACGCGGTGATCGTTCCAGCATCTCCGTGTACCAGCAAAATGTTCTGGCACATGGTCGGCTTCCCCATTTTGCTTCCCCGTTCCGTTATTCACCGGCTGCCACAGCTGGTCAATAACGGAGATCACTGTTGCTATAGCAACCCGCCTGTCAACGGTGACGTCACCGCTTACAGCCTGCAGACTTTGCTCACTCACTGAGTGAATAGACTGCACAGGGAGCAGCAGCGTCTTCCTCCCATGCAGCGCTGTCTGATGTAGCAGAGCTGCATGGGTTGAAGGAGAAAGAAGACAGAAAACCATGGATCGTGGAGGGCTGACAGAGAGTAATAAACATGGAGTCTCTAAGTGTGTCTGTGTATTTATTTCTATTAAAGTATTTTTTTTCTGTGTGGTGTCTTTTTTTTAACCCTTTATTGGAGATTCTTAATGGCCGGGTCAAACTTGCCTGACATTAAGAATCTCTGACTTAATACTACCCAGCAAGCCACCCGGCTTCAGGGCTGCTGGAAGAGTTGGATACAGCGCCAGATGATGGCGCTTCTATGAAAGCACCATTTTCTGGGGCGGCTGCGGACTACAATTTGCAGCAGAGGGGCCCAGAAATCTCAGGCCAACCTGTGCTGTAGATTCCAATCCCCAGTTGCCTAGTTGTACCTGGCTGGACACAAAAATGGGGCGAAGCTAATGTCGATTTTTTTTTTTAATTATTTCATGAAATTTATGAAATAATTAAAAAAAGGGCTTCCCTATTTTTTTTGTTCCCAGACGGGTATAAATAGGCAGCTGGGGGTTGGTATTGTATTTTAGATGTCACTTTTTTCTCCTTTGATATTGTATTTTAGATGCCACTTTTTTTCCTTTGATATTGTATTTTAGATGTCACTTTTTTGCCATTTACTCTATTTAATAAATCTTTGTTATATTTTTGTAAAAAAGTTGTGTTGATGTAATCCTTGATGCATTGGTCCTATTTGTGACCTATGACTACAATTCCCTTGGTTCTCCTAGTCCTGTATCATTAGTATTAGGGTGTAGTTTGCACATAATGTTATGTTTAATGTCACATCTTGCCCTCATCCTTATAATTTGTACCTGCCTGCTGTACCTGGCTAGCATACAAAAATATGGTGAAGCCCACGTCATTTTTTTGGTGGGCAAAAAACTCCTGCATACAGTCCTGGATGGAGTATGCTGAGCCTTGTAGAATAATGAAGTGGCAGCTATTTTCAAAAGAGGAAAAGATGCCGCAGGTTTGTGACAGCCGTGCAGCGAGGCACCTGTGATAGGTGAGTAAGAAAGGGAGAGGGATTGTGCTGGGGACGCAGGAAGCATGCAGACAGCAACGTGTGCACATAGCCTTACTCTCAAAAGCCACGTTTTTGGTGCTCGAACCATTCTCGAACGTAACTCGAACTGCCGAACTTTTAGCAAAAAAGCTCAAGTTCGTCGAACGTCTCGAACACCCCTCCCCCCTCCCCCAAAATCCCTCGAACATGAAATTGGCGAACCTCGAACCTTGAACATCGCTCATCTCTACTCCCTATATAAAAATGTATTACATTTCAAAACTTAAGCACCAGAACTGGGGCAGAGTCCCCGCCTTACCACAACAAATAGTGGTGTGATGAGGACAGCATGTTGCTGATGTCATCACACTGCTGCTTAACCCACACCGCACAGGAGACTAGATGTCTGGCACCAGTAAGCGCTCCATGGAAAAACAGAAGGTGAAATGTGAGGGCTGTGGGGGGGTGGATTGGTGTTATGGTACACATTAGGTGGGATTGTGACAGGGGGTAGAGAATAGCAAGAAACAGTGGGGTGGGGTGGACTTTATGCAGAGAGGCATTGTGGGGGGGCTGTTATGGAGAGGGGCAGTGTGGGGAGGCTATTTTGAATATTATAGAGAAGGGGAGTGTGTTGGGGACATTATACAGAGTGGCAGTGTACGTGTGGGGATATTATGGAGACGGACAGTGTGTGGGGGTGACAGTATGGATAGGGGCAGTTTTGTGGGAGACATTATGGAGAGGGGCAGTGTTTGGGAATAATATGAAGCGGAGCAGTGTGTAGATGGGTACATTATAGAGCGGGGCAGATTGGTGAGATATTTTGTGCAGGAAGTATGGCAAGTTGCAATTATTTATTTAGGGGCACAACATGGGAGATTTTTATATTTATGGTGCAATATAATTATATTCGTATTTTTAAGGACACCATGTCAAGACGTCCTGTTGAAGATGGAGAAAACGGAATTCTGCAGAGACGAGCTGCGAGTGTGAAATTTCAACATGGCATCTGTACTACATGGAGACAGAAGGGATGAAAATATCATTATATTTGATCAGAGAAGATGTCATCTATAAGGTACCTGTAAATGTTTATTTGTGATACTGACTACATCTCATCAGTACTGTGGCCTCTTTATGGTCTGCAGTCTCATGATGGCTGGTAACAACAACTCCCAGTATTTCCTTATTATTGTTAAGGACATACTGGGATCTGTAAGTTCATGTGATACAATTGTATATGGGGCTGACCTGACATTACAATTGATCTCTTTACTAAGGTTGATGCTATATTTCTGAATTGACGGTGGTTCTGGCACAGCATTCATGTACTGACTGCTGTTCTTATGCTGCATTCACATACTGACGGTGGTTCTAGCTCTGCAGTCATGTTCTGGCGGTGGTTCTGGCACTGCATTTGTGCATATAGGCGGTTTTGTCGATGCATTTGTATCCTGATGGTAGTTATGCCACTGCATTTGTAATTCTGCCACTGGTTCTGATTCCGCAGTTATGTACTAACGGTGGCTCTAGTACTGCAGTCATGTACAGATGGTGGTTCTGGCACTGCATTTGTGTATTGATGGTGGGTCTGATGCTGCATTCATGTACTGTGGGCATACATATTACTGAGTAGCATACATATTACTGAGGGGCATACACATTACTGGGAGGCATACATATTACTGAGGGGCATACACATCATTAGGGGGCATACATATTACTGAGGGGTATACACGTTATTGGGAGGCATGCACATTACTGGGGTGGCAAACATGTTACTGAGGGGCATATACATTACTGAGAGGGTATACACATTACTGGTGGTGGGGCATATAAGTTACGGAGGCATTCACATTACTGGGGGCATACACATTACTAGGGGGAATGCACATTGCTGGGAGCATACACATTACTGTGGGGCATAAATATTTCTGGGGGGATACACGTAACTAGGGAGGGCATACAGCACTGGGTTGGAATACACATTACTGAGGTGCCATGCAGCACTGAGGGGGCGTACACATTACTGGTGGGCATACACATTACTGGAGTGGTGGGCACACACACATTACTGGGGGCATGTAAGGGGGCATACAGCTCTGAAGGGGTATGCACATTACTGTGGTGGGCAGGCATACAGCTCTGGAGGGGTATACACTGTGCTGGATGATGCTGCACTGCAGCGCCTCTCTTCATCTATGGGACAAGAGTGAATTGCTCATTAGTTTTACCCACATATGAACGTGCACACAGCATTCAGGATTGAATACTGGGTGCAATTGTGTCTTTAAAGTGCTAGCAAAATGCGGCTGCCAGCCCCAGATCTGCAGTCCCGGGGCAACAGAACTGATTACCACCGCTGACGACGGAGAGTGGCCCCCCTGGCTGTCCAGGACCATGGCATTTTTCTGGGTGCACCAGGTGCTGATGCCGGCCCTGTGACCTTTGCATGACATGTAGCCACTCTCAAATAGGAGAAACTGTAATTATGATAGTGGGGGTTCATAGGAAATGCTGTAGAACTTACAGTTGAATAGATTTTGTGCAGCCCTTGTGGGTAAGGAGATACTTCCTTTCTGTGGCTTCACTATATGTCACAATCCCCCACAGTTACTCTTTTCCACTAATCATTGCGCAAACTGGTCGTGACTAATTTTCATAACTATGCACTGATAAATTACAGCATTTTAGTATTTTAAATGTATTCCTATACAATGACTTTTTAGTCTCCCTCATAGATGTGAAACACTGGGTGAAATCCAGGGGCGAACTTAGAAATGACAGAGCCCCATAGCAACAGCCCTATTTGATTGCTGCATCCCCACCCCCCAAAAATATAAATTTACATACAGTATATTTGACACATTTATATCTCTCAACTTTTCTAAACAAAGAAATTAACATGTATTGTGGCCATTACAAAGTGATTATTTCCTTATTGAAGCTCATTAATGTTCACACCCACAATAACTTTTCATAGCCATTATACACTGTGTGCAGAATTATTAGGCAAATGAGTATTTTGATCACATGATATTTTGTATATATGTTGTCCTGCTCCAAGCTGTATAGGCTTGAGAGCCAACTACCAATTAAGTAAATCAAGTGATGTGAATTTCTGTAATGAGGAGGTGTGTGGTGTAATGACATCAACACCCTATATAAGGTGTGCTTAATTATTAGGCAACTTCCTTTCCTTTGTCAAAATGGGTCAGAAGAGAGATTTGACAGGCTCTGAAAAGTCCAAAATTGTGAGATGTCTTGCAGAGGGATGCAGCAGTCTTGCAATTGCCAAACTTTTGAAGCGTCATCACTGAACAATTAAAGGGAACCTGTCAGCAGAAATTTCGCCTTAAACATAACAGATTCCCCCTCTGCAGCTCCTGGGCTGCATTCTAGAAAGGTCCCTGTTATTATAGTGCCCCCTTTCTGACCCAAAAAAAGAGTTTATATCGAGGTACCTTTTTGGCTTCTGATTCTCTAAATGTGTCACGGGGGCGGGCTGCCTGATGGCCGTTATTCTGCCCCCTGTTCCTGTATGCCGCCCCCATCGCCAATTTCTATACTTCTGGACGCCGCCCACTGCTCCAGCCATCCCCGCGCATGCCCAGTGCTCATCTCTCGTGGATGAGCACTGTGCCCAGTGTCACCGGTGGTGACGTGCGCGCAGGGTTTAGATTATGGGCGGTGCTGTGATGTTAATTACCAAGCAACCGCCCATAATCGCGGGACCGCGCATTCCCCCTCGACCTGCTTCTTTCTGCGCAAGCGCGCTGCAGCTGAACTCACGTCACCTCCTTCCCATCTTGCCCTGAGGCAGGAAATAGATGGGAGGAGCGCGGAGCAGTGACTACACCGATCAGGAGGAGTTCAGCTGCAGCGCGCTTGCGCAGAAAGAAGCAGGCCGAGGGGGAATGCGCGGTCCCGCGATTATGGGCGGTTGCTTGGTAATTAACGTCACAGCACCGCCCATAATCTAAACCCTGCGCGCACGTCACCACCGGTGACACTGGGCACAGTGCTCATCCACGAGAGATGAGCACTGGGCATGCGCGGGGATGGCTGGAGCAGTGGGCGGCGTCCAGAAGTATAGAAATCGGCGATGGGGGCGGCATACAGGACCAGGGGGCAGAATAACGGCCATCAGGCAGCCCGCCCCCGTGACACATTTAGAGAATCAGAAGCCAAAAAGGTACCTCGATATAAACTCTTTTTTTGGGTCAGAAAGGGGGCACTATAATAACAGGGACCTTTCTAGAATGCAGCCCAGGAGCTGCAGAGGGGGAATCTGTTAGGTTTTAGTCGAAATTTCTGCTGACAGGTTCCCTTTAAGCGTTTCATGGCAAATAGCCAACAGGGTCGCAAGAAGCGTGCTGGGCAAAAAGGCGCAAAATAACTGCCCATGAATTGAGGAAAATCAAGTGTGAAGCTGCCAAGATGACATTTGCCACCAGTTTGGCCATATTTCAGAGCTACAACATTACTGGAGTATCAAAAAGCACGAGGTGTGCCATACTCAGGGACATGGACAAGATAAGGAAGGCTGAAAAAACGACCACCTTTGAACAAGAAACATAAGATAAAATGTCAAGACTGTGCCAAGAAATTTTTTTGGACTGATGAAATGAGAGTGATTCTTGATGGGCTAGATGGATGGGCCAGAGGCTGGATCAGTAAAGGGCAGAGAGCTCCACTTCGACTCAGACACCAGCAAGGTAGAGGTGGGGTACTGGTATGGGCTGGTATCATCAAAGATAAACTTGTGTGACCTTTTCGGGTTGAGTATGAAGAGAACCTCAACTCCCAGACCTACTGCCAGTTTCTGGAAGACAACTTCTTCAAGCGGTGGTACAGGAAGAAGTCGGTATCGTTCAAGAAAAACATGATTTTCATGCAGGACAATTCTTCATCACATGCATTCAACTACTCCACAGCGTGGCTGGTCAGTAAAGGTCTAAAAGATGAAAAAATAATGACATGGCCCCCTTGTTCAACTGATCTGAACCCCATAGAGAACCTGTGGTCCCTCATAAAATGTGAGAGCTACAGGGAGGGAAAACAGTAGACCTCTCGGAACAGTGTCTGGAGGCTGTGGTGGCTGTTGCACGCAATGTTGATCGTAAACAGATCAAGCAACTGACAGAATCTATGGATGGTAGGCTGCTGAGTGTTATCATAAAGAAAGGTGGCTATATTGGTCACTAATTTTTTGGGGTTTTGTTTTTGCATGTCAGAAATGTTTATTTCTAAATTTTGTGCCGTTATATTGGTTTACCCGGTGAAAATAAACAAGTGAGATGGGAATATATATGCTTTTTATTAAGTTGCCTAATAATTCGGCACAGTAATAGATAACTGCACAAACAGATATCATCCTAAGATAGCCAAATCTAAAAAAAAAACACTCCAACTTCCAAAAATATTAAGCTTTGATATTTATGAGTTTTTTGGGTTGATTAAGAACGTAGTTGTTGATCAATAATAAAAAAAAATCCTCTAAAATACAAGTTGCCTAATAATTCTGCACCCAGTGTATAGTATAATGCTCCCAAAAATGCTATCCCCAACAAACACTCAGTATGTTATCCCCAAACAAAAACCTTACCCCAAAACATATTACCTCACACATACAGTATGATGACTCGACAGTGCCTCCAGCAAAGAATGAGGTCCCTCACAGAATACTCCACAGCATGATGCCCCTAAAATGCCTCTCCCCGTTATGATGTCTTATTAGTTCTTCTCCTATACATACTAAACAAACATAGTATCATTAAAGTATGACATTCCCACCCACTCAATTAAATATCTCAAATCTAACTTCCCATGTAGCTGGGCATCCAAATACATTACTTATTTGGGCATCAAAATCGGAAGGAATCCTACAGAACTTTTTGAATTTAATTTTAAACCTCTCCTTCTCAAGATCTTTGAATGGATCAGGTCTTGGAGAACACAATTCTTATCATGGATTGGGAGGAAAAACCTGGTAAATAGTATAATCCTACCGAAATTCATATACTTATTCCAGATGCTTCTCATCTTGGTCCCAAAATCCATTCTATCCAGGGCTAACTCATTAATTTATAACTATATTTGGAATAATAATAATAGACCACGTATTAATTCACACACCCTCTCTCTACCTAAAAATAAAGGGGGAATGGACGCTCCAAGCCTACACAAATACTACCAGGCTGCCCTTGCTGCTGAAATCCTTGAATGGTTCCAGGAATCCAAAGGAAAGCAGTGGGTTGCCATTGAGGATCATACAGTTAGGTCCAGAAATGTTTGGACAGTGACACAAGTTTTGTTATTTTAGCTGTTTACAAAAACATGTTCAGAAATACAATTATATATATAATATGGGCTGAAAGTGCACACTCCCAGCTGCAATATGAAAGTTTACACATCCAAATCGGAGAAAGGGTTTAGGAATCATAGCTCTGTAATGCATAGCCTCCTCTTTTTCAAGGGACCAAAAGTAATTGGACAAGGGACTCTAAGGGCTGCAATTAACTCTGAAGGCGTCTCCCTCATTAACCTATAATCAATGAAGTAGTTAAAAGGTCTGGGGTTGATTACAGATGTGTGGTTTTGCATTTGGAAGCTGTTGCTGTGACCAGACAACATGCGGTCTAAGGAACTCTCAATTGAGGTGAAGCAGAACATCCTGAGGCTGAAAAAAAAGAAAAAATCCATCAGAGAGCTAGCAGACATGCTTGGAGTAGCAAAATCAACAGTCGGGTACATTCTGAGAAAAAAGGAATTGACTGGTGAGCTTGGGAACTCAAAAAGGCCTGGGCGACCACGGATGACAACAGTGGTGGATGATCGCTGCATACTTTCTTTGGTGAAGAAGAACCCGTTCACAACATCAACTGAAGTCCAGAACACTCTCAGTGAAGTAGGTGTATCTTTCCCTAAGTCAACAGTAAAGAGAAGACTCCATGAAAGTAAATACAAAGGGTTCACATCTAGATGCAAACCATTCATCAATTCCAAAAATAGACAGGCCAGAGTTAAATTTGCTGAAAAACACCTCATGAAGCCAGCTCAGTTCTGGAAAAGTATTCTATGGACAGATGAGACAAAGATCAACCTGTACCAGAATGATGGGAAGAAAATAGTTTGGAGAAGAAAGGGAACGGCACATGATCCAAGGCACACCACATCCTCTGTAAAACATGGTGGAGGCAACGTGATGGCATGGGCATGCATGGCTTTCAATGGCACTGGGTCACTTGTGTTTACTGATGACATAACAGCAGACAAGAATAGCCGGATGAATTCTGAAGTGTACCGGGATATACTTTCAGCCCAGATTCAGCCAAATGCCGCAAAGTTGATCGGACGGCGCTTCATAGTACAGATGGACAATGACCCCAAGCATACAGCCAAAGCTACCCAGGAGTTCATGAGTGCAAAAAAGTGGAACATTCTGCAATAGCCAAGTCAGTCACCAGATCTTAACCCAATTGAGCATGCATTTCACTTGCTCAAATCCAGACTTAAGACGGAAAGACCCACAAACAAGCAAGACCTGAAGGCTGCGGCTGTAAAGGCCTGGCAAAGCATTAAGAAGGAGGAAACCCAGCGTTTGGTGATGTCCATGGGTTCCAGACTTAAGGCAGTGATTGCCTCCAAAGGATTCGCAACAAAATATTGAAAATAAAAATATTTTGTTTGGGTTTGGTTTATTTGTCCAATTACTTTTGACCTCCTAAAATGTGGAGTGTTTGTAAAGAAATGTGTACAATTCCTACAATTTCTATCACATATTTTTGTTCAAACTTTCAAATTAAACGTTACAATCTGCACTTGAATTTTGTTGTAGAGGTTTCATTTCAAATCCAATGTGGTGGCATGCAGAGCCCAACTCGCGAAAATTGTGTCACTGTCCAAATATTTCTGGACCTAACTGTATGTCCCCTGCCACCCTACGCTCTATAGCATGCTCACCACCTGGTTATGGACCTAAAAGGAAAATAAACAACCAATTAACTATAACTGCAGTATCGGGTTGGTGAACCCCATCTACTACACTAGCCCCTCCTCTTTCAATCCTTACTCGTGTCTCAGACATACTTAAAATATGCACCCTGAACCCTAACACAAGGACCACAGGCCAACTTTTTAATTTACATATTACGGTTGACGTACTAATGGAGGGCACGTTATTGGCCTACCAATAGATGAGAGAAATTCCTGCTCTCGCAAATGTAACTTTCCTGCACGATAACAAATTAAAAAAGTTCATCCTTCACTCTCATACTGGCGGTAGCCTGCTTAGACCGCCCAGAAAATATGAGTCCACGTGCTCTCAGTTGAATTCCCCCAGGAAGGTCCTCTTGCAAGTTTACAACTTGCTCCTCAACTGGAATACTACAGTGAGAAGGGCTTTTGTGTCCTGCTGGGAGAAAGACCTGGATACTACATTTTCGGAATCCCAAAATAACCTCATATATTTAACCTTTCACATGGCCCCTCACACTGTATTAGGTTCTAAGAAAACTCATACAAAATAATCTCCCACTGGTACACAACCCCAATTCAATCACACCAACGGCACCCATCCTCCTCTCCTATGTGTTGAAGGTGCGGAACTGAGTTGGGAACTTTTCTCCATTTATGGTGGACATGCCCTTCCCTATGTAGCTTTAGGCACGATATCTCATCACTCATCATTTCGCGACTGCTTGCGCTGGAAATGTTGCCTTTTAGGCTGGTTGAGACAGAAGCATTCCGCGACCTGATGGTGGCAGCTGTCCCACGTTACTCGTTCCCCTGCCGCCACTATTTCTCCCGGTGTGCCGTCCCCGCATTGCATAACCACGTGTCACAAAACATCACACGTGCCCTGAACAACGCTGTTTCAGCCAAAGTCCACCTAACCACAGACACGTGGACAAGTGCATGTGGGCAAGGCCGCTACATCTCGTTGACGTCACACTGGGTTAATATTGTGGAAGCTGGGACCCAGTCTGAGCGAGGGACGGAACACGTCCTTCACACACCAAGTTTTGCAGGCCCTACCTCAGTCAGGGTTTTACCCACACTCTACAGCTCCGGAATGTCATGCTCCTCAGCCTCCTCCTCCTCCTGCGCATCCTCATCCACTTTACCCTCCACACCAGTCCCAAGCTGGAAGTGTCACGGGCGGAGGAGGGGACGCTGCGCTCTCCCACTGCTCGGGTCCGGCTGCCGCTGCTCTACGGCTGCTGCTGCTCGGTGGCTCGAGCGATGGCCGGATCCCGGGGACTCGAGCGGCGCTCATCGCCCGTGAGTGAAAAGGGGTCGTTTGGGTTTTGGGGATATTGTCCGTGACGCCACCCACGGTTGTGGTGATTGTGTGGACACCACCGCTGCTCTGGACGGGGATCCCGGGAGCCTGTGACAGGGAGCAGCTTTGTTGTTATTTCTCCCCTCCGTGGGTAGGGGGGTTGGTTGTCCCGGGGCCCGGTGATGGGGTAGAGATGGATGACAGGCGGGTTGCGGGGCCTTATGAGGTGCAGGGTCGCAGCGGCAGCGCTGTGCCGCACGGCACGGAGGTACTCACTCAGCCCAATGATGATGACACAGTTCACGGTAAAACAAGTGGCTGGATGGACGGGTCCCTCGGACGGCTGCGGTTGTTCCTCCCTGCAGGTTAGTGATGACTGTCTCTCCCTGCACCTAAGTTCAGTGTTGGTATTGATGGTTTCCCACCGGTAACCCGCTCCCCGACCTGGATATGGGCCGGAGGAGCCCCTTTTGCCCACAGGCGCTGGCCCTGGGAGACGGTTGCCCTTGGCGGTGGCGGTGTCTCCCCTTCACGGTTGGACGGTTGCTTTCTATCGTGACTTGGCTGTTTGGAAACCCTGAGGTCCCCTTCACTAACGGATTTGGCAAATTCACGGCGACACCAAGCCTTGCCGGGATCCGAAAGGCCCCTGCCAATGGTGCTGGCTTCTCTTTGTATACCGGTCCGGTACGGCCGGGTTACCACCCGTCCACGGTCCTTACGGCAGACTCCAATCGGCCTCCACTGCAGACGGTCACCACATCCTGCCAACCTTGCTGTCCTGTCCGGGCCACACACCCGGACCAACTTCAGGCTCTTTGCTGTCACTTTTCTCCTCTCTACTACTTTCCTCCTTCCACTTCCTTAGCTTAACTCTCACTGCCTGTGTTTTCCCTCCTCCTTGGTGGGTGGAGACCAACCGCCTGGCTCCACCCCCTGGTGTGGACAACAGCCCCTGGGGAAGGCAACAAGGATTTTGTGTTTTGACTATGATATGCCTGCAGGGAGTGTGGGGTGTGTAAGTGTTGTGCTCTGTGGCCCCTGGCTTGTCCAGGGCGACACAGAAGCACTGCAGCACTGCCTCGGCGAAGCTGCAACAGGCTTTGCTGAAGCTAATCTGCATAGGTGACAAACCCCACAATGCAGAAGAGGTGTGGACAGCTCTGAAACAGCAGGCAGATCACTGGCTCACACCTCTGAACCTAAAGCCAGGAAAGGTCGTGTGTGACAATGGCCGGAACCTGGTGGCTTTGAGGCGAGGCCAGCTGACACATGTTCCATGCGTGGCACATGTGCTCAACCTCGTGGTTCAGCGGTTTCTAAAGTCATACCCAGAGCTGTCTGATCTGCTGGTAAAAGTTCGCCGCCTGTCTGCACATTTTCGAAAGTCACCTACTGCTTCAGCCGGCCTTGCCGGCTTTCAGTGCCATTTGCATCTTCCGGCTCACAGACTGGTGTGTGATGTCCCCACGCGTTGGAATTCAACTCTGCACATGTTGGTCAGGATATGTGAGCAGAAGAGGGCAGTTGTTGAGTACCTGCATCACCTAAGCCGTAGGGAAATGGGTCAAACTCCACACATAACACCTGAGGAGTGGAGATGGATGTCCGACCTATGTACCATCCGCCAAAACTTTGAGGACTCCACCAAGATGGTGAGCGGCGATGACGACATTATTAGCGTCACCATACCGCTTCTCTGCCTTCTAAAATGGTCTCTGCTCAAAAAACAACCATGATGCATTGCAGGCGGAGCGCGATGAGTTTGAGCAAGAAACAGTAGTGGGTGTGGGTGATAACACACAGCCCAGCCTCGTCTCATCACAACGTGCAGTGGAGGACTATGACGAGGAGGAGAATGAAGACATGGAGCAACTCTCCGGCCAAATTGAGGATATGACATGCAGTCATATCCTCGGTTCAGCGTGGCTGGCCAGAGGACAGGGTAGATGATGAGGAGGAGGAGGAGGACAGCATGTTCAGTCATCGTGTTGGTCAGGATACTGAAGTGATGGCTGTTAAGAGTCTGGCACACATGGCTGACTTTATGGTAAGCTGCCTGTCTCGTGACCCTCGCGTTAAGAACATCTTGGCCGACAATCATTACTGGTTGGTAACACTGTTAGACCCACGCTAAAAGGAGAACTTTATGTCTCTTATTCTCGAGGCGGAGAGGTCAGGCAAAATGCAGCAGTTCCAGAAGGCCATAGTCACGGAAGTAGGCAAAGCATTCCCCTCACAAAACGCTAGCGGCATAGGTCAGGAATCAGTGGACAACCAAGGCGTACAGCCGAGAGGCGCACAAGTCCAATCCGCCAGAGGTAGGGGAACAGTCTTTAAGATGTGGGACAGTTTTCTCAGCCCCTCACATACCACAGCCCCTGAGGTGCGGGGTAGTGCTACAAGAAATCCTAAGTTTGCCCAGATGCTCAAGGAGTACCTTGCAGATCGAACAACTGTACTCCGCAATTCCTCTGTGCCTTACAATTAATGGGTATCCAAGCTGGACACGTGGCATGAATTGGCTCTCTACGCCTTAGAAGTCCTGGCCTGCCCTGCCGCTAGCGTTTTGTCAGAGCGTGTTTTTAGTGCCGCAGGTGGAATCATTACAGATAAACGCACCCGCTTGTCAACTGAAAATGCTGACAGGCTGACTCTGATCAAGATGAAAAAGGGTTGGATTGGGCCAGACTTCACCACACCACCAGCAAATGACAGCGGAATTTAAAGTTTGTAACGGGAATTTGCCATGTACCTCCACTCACCCATGGTAACACACTTCTGGACTTTGGCTAATCGCTGGACTGCTCCTCCTTCTCCTCATGCGCCATCATGATGACCGTTACAATAGTTAGGCCGTTGTTTCAGGTATACCCCCAGTGGTAAATTTTTCGCCCATTCTTTCAGAATGGGCATTACAACGACAGGAGACCCGCTCCTTTGCAATGGGAACAATGTTTTGAGGCCCTCATGCACATCTCTATCCAGGGACAATGTGGAGCCTCCCAATTTTTGGCTGCCCTGCCAAAGGGCTATACTACAGTAGACCCACTTCCTTATAATGGGCACTTCAGGTTTACAGGCCCTCATGCACGTCTCTATCCAGGGACAATGTTGAGCCTGACGCTGCCACCGACTGCCACACACGTGCGGTTTTTAAATGCAAGCACGGACGCAATAAGAACCTAACAGGTTTTTAGGAGCGACAATTACTGAGAAGTCTGACACTATCAGACACTGCTGACTGACGTGTATTATTCACTAGACTTGTGCGTTATATATTAGTTTGTGAAAAACGCACACAAGTGCACCTGTACGCTGCCACCGACAGGCACACACGTGCGGTTTTTAAATGCAAGCACGGACGCAATAAGAACCTAACAGGTTTTTAGGAGCGACAATTACTGAGAAGTCTGACACTATCAGACACTGCTGACTGACGTGTATTATTCACTAGACTTGTGCGTTATATAATAGTTTGTGAAAAACGCACACAAGTGCACCTGTACGCTGCCACCGACAGGCACACACGTGCGGTTTTTAAATGCAAGCACGGACGCACTAAGAACCTAACAGGTTTTTAGGAGAAAAAATTACTGAGAAGTCTGACACTATCTGGACTGTTTTAGACTGTGTACACCAGCCACAGATATGATGAAGGCTGGTATACGGTCACCACTAGGAATGGCTATATACCCTGCCTGCCTGCCTGCCTGCCTGTATACTGCTACAATAGTCCTGACAAGGACTCTTCTGGTCACTAGCCTGTATTCCGACCTGGCTATACCCTGCCTGTATACAGCAACAATAGTCCTGAGAAGGACTCTGCTACTGTACTCCGACCTGGCTATACCCTGCCTGCCTGTATACAACTAGAATAGTCCTGAGAAGGACTTTTGGTCACACTGTTTGCAGCCCTGCTACGGAAATAGCTATAAAGGGCCGCAAACCTTTCCCTGAAGCAGCAACACTCTCCCTGCACTGACTGTCTGGATGGCTGTGTGCAGAGCACAGCGCGCCCGCTGGTATAAAGGCTCGGTCACGCTGTGCGGGCCGGCCAATCACTGCAATTCCACAACTAACAGGGCTGTGGCATTGCAGTGGTCTGCCAGCCAATCCCTGCATGAGGGCTGGCTCTCAAAAGAGCGCCAACATGCAGGGATGAAGACCACGAGTACAGCACGAGTATCGCGAGATTACTCGGTCCCCGCCGAGTAGCCCGAGTACAGTGATACTCGTGCGAGTACCGAGTAGTAACAAGCATACTCGCTCATCACTACTTACAACCTAATTCCCACAATCCTCTTCTCCTCCCCGACCTGGTTTTCCCTATGTCTTCCCCAACTTCTTTGTTCTTCTAATTGTATATCTTCAATATCGGTTATTATTCCTTGAGTGCTTTTATTAATTACTTCAGACTACCTGTGACCTCTCCTCTCGCTTAGTCTTTTCCCCAAAGGACATTTAATTATAGTGCTACTTTATTTCGGCCAGGCCTGCTAAATGGTCCAGTGTATGCGAGGTGGGACTATCACGTAGCTGAGGCTAAACGTTGACTTTATTTAGTGATACTTTTGAATTGCTAGCTGTTTTCATCATTTTGCTGTTCATGATCTATAATGTTATATTTTGCAAGTACTCTAAATCAGCTGTATGTTTATATGAAAATTTAAATAAAACATTGAAAAGAAAAAGTATCATTAAAGTATGATGGCCTGCCAGTACGTTGCCACCACTCAGAATTATATACCCCCATCTCCCACTCAGTATGATGGCCCCACTGCCCTCTACTCAGTATGATAGCCCTCACAGCCACTCACAGTATGAGAGTCCCCACAGCCCCCACACACAGTATCGGGGCCTCTACAGCAACCCACTCTGTATGATGGCCCCCACAACCCCCTACGCAGTATGATAGCCCCCACAGTTCCCTACTCTGTATGAAGATCCCTGATTTCAGAGATTACCTTGACGTTGATGTCCGGGCTTACATGCATTGCCCAAAACATAAACCAAATATTTCTTTTTTCATATATTCCTACAGCAGTAATGCAGTACCAAGTTTCCCTTTATACATTGTTGGCTTTTTAGTGTGCAGCTGTATGCATTTTCTAGTTGCTATGTTTTTTTCAGCTGGCACCTATACACACTTGCTGGATGTGTGGGTCAGTTTTTTTCAAATATTTGTAGTGAGTCTCTTTCTAACTGAGCACTCTGCCCTATAACCAGGCTGTTTGCATAACCTTTATAGCAGGAGTCTAGCTGCCCATGCATGGAGGTTTGTGGTCCGGGTGGTGGCATTTGCCCAGACACGGATGTTTTTAGCCTAGATAGTGGCATTTAGGTTAGGTTCCTGGATTACAGAGATTACCTTGCCGTTGGATGCGGGCTTACATACATTGGCCAATACATAAACCAAATATTTCTTTTTTCATATATTCCTATAACAGTAATGCAGTACCAAAGTTCCCTTTATACAGTGTTGGCTTTTTAGTGTGCAGCTGTATGCATTTTCTAGTTTTTACATGCTCAGATTAGGTAGTAAAATGTTAAAATTACATTTACCGGTGAATGGTTATTTCACCATTAAAAGCAATCAGAAATGACAAAAAACACAGGAAAACACTGTGTGTGAACATAGCCTAAGGGGTGAAGGAGGCAGTTTTTCTCTGTGTTTAAATCTGCCTTATAGAAAAGTCATTATACAGAAAGGATGTTTCCTAAAATTTTTTCCTGTGAAATCTGTTATCTTCAGTTTGCTTTGTTTTATTGTCAGTCTATAAAAGGGGCGTTCCCAGCAGCAACATGGCATTCAGAGATGTGTCCATGCATCTTCCCCATTCTGTTCAGATTACATTTGAGCAGTTCTTACATACATTTCAGCGATTTTACTGCTCCCCAGATATCCCGGGGGGGTCTGCCCGAAAAATGCTTGAGTTTCCCATTGACTTCCATTTTACTCGTTACCAGAGATGAGCACCCAAGGAGTCCAATATGCGTGATTTGAGTACCGAGCACCCGAGCATTTTAGTGCTCACTCATCACTACTCCCAGTCTTTTTGCTGCTCAGGAATTTAGCCACCGACAATGTTCATGTGTATGCTGAAGCAGGGTCGGTGTCAGCACCCGGCATACCCGGGCAAATGCCGGGGCCCTGGAGAGCTGGGGGGCCCACTCGGCCTCGTCACTTCAGCTTCCCCGGGCCGTGCCCACTCTGCTTCAGTTCTGCTGCCCCCGGGCCGAGTTCCGGGGACTGCAGTCCTCGGCAGGAAACTGTGGCTGCCGTCCCTTAACTAGTTTCACACTTGCGTTGCAAAAAGTGTGATAAAAGGCCACGGATTCCAGTGAAATAACGCCTTGCGTTAAGTTTTCTGTAGCCGAGAGAGAGAGCCCTCATCATCACCGCACACATCCCGACATTACCACACACATCCCGACATTACCGCTCACATCCCGACATTGCGGCGGTGTTCTACTGCAGCTCCTGTCAGCTTCATGTAGCAGAGCTAGATGCGGGACCTTGTGTGGATTACGCCGGACCTGGAGGGGTATTTGGGGATTTTAATAAAGTGGTGAAAGAGGGTGTTTATTTTGTCTTTTATCTCAAATTCAGGTGTATGTGTTTATTTACTTTCACTTACAGGTTAATCATGGAAGGTATCTTGGAGAGACGCCTGCCACAATTAACCTAGGACTTAGTGGCAGCTATGGGCTGCTGCCATTAACTCCTTATTACCTTGATTGCCACCGCACCAGGGCAATTCGGGATGAGCCGGGTTGAGCCCCGGGACTGTCGCATCTAATGGATGCGGCAATTCCGGGCAGCTGCTGGCTGATATTTTAGGCTGGGGGGCTCCCCATAACGTGGCGCTCCCCATCCTGAGAATACCAGCCTTCAGCCGTGTGGCTTTACCTTGGCTGGTATCAAAATTGGGGGGGGCCGCACGCCGGTTTTTTAAATTATTTATTTATTTATTGTCCTGCATGATATAGACCCGCCCACCGGTGGCTGTGATTGGTTGCAGTGAGACAGCTGTAACTCAGCGTGGGGGCGGGTCTGACTGCAACCAATCATAGGCGCCAGTGGGCGGGGGAAGCAGTGAATACGAGATTGAATAATGGGCGGCCAGCATTTTCAAAAGCGGAAAAGCCGCCGGAGCAGTGTGAGTGTGTCTGTATTTATGCAGCAGAGCAGTGTGTGTCTGTATGCATGCAGCAGAGCTGTGTGTGTGTCTGTATGTATGCAGCAGAGCTGTGTCTGTATGTATGTATGAAGCAGAGCAGTATGTGTGTGTCTGTATGTATGTATGCAGCAGCAGTGTGTGTGTCTGTCCGTATGTATGCAGCAGAGCAGTGTGTGTCTGTATGTATGCAGCAGAGCAGTGTGTGTGTCTGTATGCAGCAGAGCTATGTGTGTCTGTCTGTAGGCATGTATGATGTGTATCTATGTATGTCAGTGTATATGACTGTATAGATTTGTCTGTTCATATGTATTTTGTGAGTTTGTCTTTAAATATGTATATGTACGTATCTGTGTATGTGTGTGTGTCTGCGTGTTTATGGGGCCCACTGGGACTCTTCCGCCCAGGGCCCACAAAAACCTGCAGCCAACCCTATGGTGAAGTCAGAAGAGGCTGTCTATGTACGATTGCATTTGGGAGCAGTATAGTAGCTGACAGCTGAATGAGATTCGAATAGGACCTCGGCTGTCACCATGTTTTGCATGTTGTCAACATAACATGTAAAAATTGTATTTAACTTGACGTTATAAACATCAATAAAGTATATATATGATGGTGCCATAAAGAGTACCTATTACCAATCTGATTTCTCCCTTTTTATTTAATAATAATTTTTCAAAATATCAGCTTTCACAAAACCATGCAGTAAAGTCATTCTTGATATTGTAGCAAAAGTTGGGCCCGAACTTCTAAATTTTGGAATATCAGCAAGTAGATAGAGTTCTCACAATCCTCCTCATCCTCTCTCGCAGTAAAACAGTGAGCTCTCAAGAGAGCTTGCTCTTTGCATTAATCCAGTGCTGCTGTGTACTTTACTAAGCTACTAGCTGTAGTATCCAGGGGTTGCCCGGGATAGTAACTGTCTCTCTGTCTCTCTCCCAGTCTCTGAAAAATACATATAGCTCCGGCACTCCTTAGAAGAAATTGCAAAAAGTCTCGGGTGGTGCTGAATGCGTTTTTATTAAACCAAGAGTGAAGTCTGTCCCATAGACGTTTCGGTCAACATCAGACCTTTATCAAGGGATCCATCAGACTAGAGTATTGTAGACATAAATATGCACCAACGGACAAGTGTAATCATCAATCGCGTCTAACAGTAGGGTTGGGTACTGTGAACGTGTAACCCAGGTAGTGTGTCGCGCTAAACGTACGAGAAGTAGGGGGAAGTCTCGTTTGCAACACTGTGGGGAGCGAGATACTGTTTGTATTTCTGTGCATGTGCTGACGGGCAAAAAAAGAAGAGAAGGGGGAAACCCAATTCAATATGTAGGGTATTATGCCCAAGGAGGTAGCCTGAATGATCAGGGTAGAAGTCACAAACACAGTTGTTCTCGGTCGGAGGTAAGGACCATGTATATCCAGTCAAGCATTAAGGAATCTCATATGGCTGCCATATTGAGTGCATAAACATGCATGCTGTGGAAAACCACAATGGCAAGTCTTCAATAGGATCAGGTAAAGGATCTCACGATCTGGGTGCTAGGCAAAGAGAGCAGCTGCAGGCTTAACAGGGTAAAAACCGTGGAGAATCGTCAGGAGTAAGATAGGGGACATATAGCCGGCGCTGGACTGTGCCTGTGTCAGGGTGGGTGTGTGTAGACCAGACCTGTTAAGCCTGCAGCTGCTCTCTTTGCCTAGCACCCAGATCGTGAGATCCTTTACCTGATCCTATTGAAGACTTGCCATTGTGGTTTTCCACAGCATGCATGTTTATGCACTCAATATGGCAGCCATATGAGATTCCTTAATGCTTGACTGGATATACATGGTCCTTACCTCCGACCGAGAACAACTGTGTTTGTGACTTCTACCCTGATCATTCAGGCTACCTCCTTGGGCATAATACCCTACATATTGAATTGGGTTTCCCCCTTCTCTTCTTTTTTTGCCCGTCAGCACATGCACAGAAATACAAACAGTATCTCGCTCCCCACAGTGTTGCAAACGAGACTTCCCCCTACTTCTCGTACGTTTAGCGCGACACACTACCTGGGTTACACGTTCACAGTACCCAACCCTACTGTTAGACGCGATTGATGATTACACTTGTCCGTTGGTGCATATTTATGTCTACAATACTCTAGTCTGATGGATCCCTTGATAAAGGTCTGATGTTGACCGAAACGTCTATGGGACAGACTTCACTCTTGGTTTAATAAAAACGCATTCAGCACCACCCGAGACTTTTTGCAATTTCTTCTAAGGAGTGCCGGAGCTATATGTATTTTTCTGAGGTTGTTTTTTCTCCAGAGCACCCAACTAGATAGTGAGCCAGGCTTATCTTTTCTCTCCCAGTCTCTGTCTGTGTGTCGCTGTCTGCCTGTCTCTCTGTCTGTCTCTTTCCTTGTCTTTCTGTCTATGTCTCTGTCTGTCTGTTTCTATCTCTCTGTCTGTTTTTGTATCAGTCTGTCTCTATCTCTGTGTCTCTGTGTCTGTCTGTCTCTCTATCTCTGTGTCTGTCTCTCTCTCTCAATCTCTGTGTCTGTCTCTATGTCTGTGTCTGTCTGTCTCTTTCCCCATCTGTCTCTTGCCCCGTCTGTCTCTTGTCCCATCTGTCTCTTTCCAGGTCTATCTCTTTCCATGTATGTCTCTTTCCCTGTCTGTCTCTTCCCCGTCAGTCACTTTCCCCGTCTGTCTCTTTCCAGGTTTGTCCCTTTCCAGGTCTTTTTCTTTCCCCATCTGTCTCTTTCCCCATCTGTTTCTTTACCCACCTATCTCTTTCCTGGTCTGTCTCTTTTCAGGTCTGTCTCTTTCAAGGTTTGTCTCTTTCCCCGTCTGTCTCTTTCCCCATCTGTCTCTTTCTAGGTCTGTCTCTTTCAAGGTCTGTCTCTTTCAAGGTTTGTCTCTTTTAATGTCTGTCTTTGTCTGTTTCTCTGGCTGTCTCTTCCTCCGTCTGTCTCTTTCCAGGTCTGTCTCTTTCCCTTTCTGTCTCTTTTCCCGTCTGTCTCTTTCCCTATCTGTCTCTTTCCCTTTCTGTCTCTTTCCTCATCTGTCTCTTTCCTCGTCTGTCTCTTTCCTCGTCTGTCTCTTTCCCCATCTGTCTCTTAACCCGTCTGTCTCTTTCCCTGTTTGTCTCTTTCAAGGTCTGTCTCTTTCCCTGTCTGCCTGTCTCTGTCTGTCTCTATCTCTCTGTTTCTTTCCCCTTCTGTTATTTTCCAGGTCTGTTTCTTTCCCAGGTCTGTCTCTTTCCCCGTCTGTCTTCCCATCTCTTTTCCTGTCTCTTTCCCTGTCTGTCTTTGTCCATCTAATGTCTGTGTCTTTTCCTGTCTCTCTTTCCCTGTCTGCTTGTCTCTGTCTGTCTCTTTCCTTGTCTGTCTCTATTTCTCTGTCTCTTCCCAGTCTATCTCAAAAAAGGTCTGTCTCTTTCCCTATGTCTTTGTCTGTCTCTCTGTCTGTCTCTTTCCCTGTCTGCCTGTGTCTGTCCCTGTCTGCCTGTCTCTGTCCCTGTCTGCATCCCTCTGTCTCTTTCCACATCTGTCTCTTTCCAGGTCTGTCTCTTTCCAGGTCTGTCTCTTCCTCCGTCTGTCTCTTTCCAGGTCTGTCTCTTTCAAGGTTTGTCTCTTTTACCGTCTGTCTTGTCTGTTTCTCTGGCTGTCTCTTCCTCCATCTGTCTCTTTCCAGGTCTGTCTCTTTCCCTATCTGACTCTTTCCCTTTCTGTCTCTTTCCCTATCTGTCTCTTTTCCTGTCTGTCTCTTTCCTCATCTGTCTCTTTCCTCGTCTGTCTCTTTCCAGGTCTGTCTCTTTCCCCGTCTATCTCTTTCCCCATCTCTATCTTTCCCTGTCTGTCTCTGTTTGTCTCTGTCTGTCTCTTTCACCGTCTGTCTGTGTGTTTCTTTCATCGTCTGTCTCAGTCTGTTTGTCTCTCTGTCTGTCTCTATCTCTCTGTCTCTTTCCCTGTCTGTCTGCCTTTGTCTCTCTCTCTCTCTGTCTGTCTCTCTCTAACCGTCTCCCCACTGACATCATATTACCTCACACATAAGCTTTTATCTTAACACTGTCCTTTGTTCCTATAGCAACCAATCACAGCTGCTATTAATAAACTGTAGTTCCAGGCTCCATTCACTTTAATGGAGGCATGTTTTTAGGAGAGCAACTGTAAAGCGCGGGGTTAAATTTTCCTGTCAAAACATAGTCTACGACGTTTCCTGGGTCACATGAGGCGTCTGTGCAAAATTTCATGATTGTAAATGTGACAGTGCGGATTCCTTTAGCAGACATACACACACACATACATACATACACACATACACTCAGCTTTATATATTAGATTCACTGTTCTATAATAATATTTATTCACTTATATAGTGCTATTAATTCCTTAGCGGTTTACATACATCAACATTGTCCCCTTTGGGGCTTACAATCTAAGGTCCCTATCAGTATGTCTTTGCAGTATAGGAGGAAACTGGCGAACTCGGAGGAAACCCATGCAAACACAGGGAGAACATACAAACTCCTTGCAGATGTTTTCCTAACCACTGAGCCACTGCACCACCTATTATTAATGTTGTTACCATCTGGTAACAGGGTAGCAAACTACACAGCAGGATCCCACAACCTGAAAGTTCAGACCTGACTTTTGGTAGAAGATCTGGCTTTTTAGGAGGATATTAGGGTGCCTCCTCACTTTTTTGTTAATAGATGATATTTAGAAATATCAACAATCTGAGGCTGACCATAGCGTTATAAAATAAAATGGACAGCCCCAGAGATAGGCAAGCTTAAAGAGTGTAACATGTACCGTAGTCATATGATTCCATTGATTTTTGGTGTTCATCTCCTACCTATGCGCACAATGGTTATATCCTTTCTCCCCCCTCCCTAAAAGTGCCAGTTATCTCCACTGCCCCTGCCTCTCCTTTATCACCCCTGTCTCTCAGGAACACATTTTTCTTATGTTGTGCAGTAGATAACACTACTTCATGCTATTTAATAAAGAAGAATAAAGGCACCTGCCTATATAGAGAGAGAATGGAGGACATTCATCACTCTATGTGTGACGCCCTGGACTAGTTCGGTCGTCCCAGGTAGTCCCATGCACACACACCCCCTCCCTGGAAAGGTGACAGCAGCCAACCAAAAAACCTTGTCACCACCCTCCAGGTTTGATGTCCACACCAGGGGGGGCAGAGCCAGGAGGTTGGCTCCGCCCACCGAGGAGTTAACAGGCCTGGCGGTGGGAAAGACACAAGTTCTAGTTCTATGACACAAGTAGATGAGTCTTGACAGTGAAGGAGAGAGGTTGAGTTCAAGGGCAGACCTGTGACCAGGCCTGCCAATAGTCTACTTAGGTGGCTAGGTCGGAGCCCAGTCACCTCTGGCAAGGAGGCAGATGGTGGTGGCCGCCTGCAAGAGCTGGGATTATAGCCGGTGGAACCGTAGGGACCGGGGTCGGCCGGCTGCGGGTCCCGTTCATCATCCCGTTTGGTTTACCAGAGACTCCAGTGTATTGTGTCATAGTAAGTACACCAGTGCCTTCGGGCCGCGCACCGCACAGCACCGCACCAGCATACGCCCGCACCCGCTCCCACGCCTCCGCACCTCCCTCGGGCCCCCGGGACCATCACTCCCCTACCTACGGAGGGGTCAACACCAAGCTGCGCAACACCATCCCCGGAAGGCCTAGTTAACGGCAGCGGTGGTGTCTATCTATTCACCACAACCCGTGGGTGGCGTCACAAACTTACACCCCTACCAAACCACCGCGGCCCCGGCCGTGGAACTTCCCCCACTGAAGTCCCTGCGTGTGGCGCCAACCCCCTTGCAGAGCGACGTCACCCACGGGTCCGTGAGGAGCTCGAGCCACCATCCACCGTACAAGCACGGATCCGAGCGGCTCGGCGGTCGCAGCCGAGCCCGCGGGGCGGTACATATGTATGTTCTACAATCTGCTAATGACCTAAGCCTAATGCTTATTTTAGACAGACATTTCCCCACCATCAGGCCATCTAAACAGGCCAACAATCACACAATATACTTGTAAAACATGATGACTTTTCAGTCGTTTTTAGAGTTGAGCGCGGTTCGCGGTTCGAGGTTCTCCAGTTCGGGGCTCGAGTGATTTTGGGGGCTGTTCTAGATCGAACTAGAACTCGAGCTTTTTTCAAAAGCTCGATAGTTCTAGAAACGTTCGAGAACGGTTCTAGCAGCAAAAAAACAGCTAAATCCTAGCTTGGTTTCCGCTGTAATAGTGTAAGTCACTCAGTGAATCACACTATTATGACATTTCAGTGTATAGTGTGCGTGAACAGCGCCTTCAGATCACTGCTGTTTGTATAATGGCGATCGCCATTTTTTTTTTTTTTTCCTTGTCTTCCTTCCCTAAGCGCGCGCGTGTAGTGGGGCGGGCCAGCATGTCAGCCAATCCCAGACACACACACAGCTAAGTGGACTTTTAGCCAGAGAAGCAACGGCATGTGTGATAGGATGTCCATGTCACATGTCCCTGCATTATAAAACCGGACATTTTCCTCCAGGACGCCATTATCTCTTCTACGTCTTTGTTGTCAGACATCACTGGTGCAGCTCCGTCCTTTGTCCTATCGCTGATACAGCTGTATGTGCTCCATACACAGCGCTGGACAGCTTAAGGAGAGCACTTTCTAGCAGTCCTTTTAAGGGCTCAAACCGGCAGGGTCAGAGTTAAGATGACAGGTCCTGAAAACAGCGACAGCGTCTGTGTAGCCAAGGTCAGGGATTTCCTCCCGCATTTCCCTATTAGGAGGGAATAGAAAGGCAGGCTTCCATTCCTCTACCCAGACCCCACAATCCTGGCACTGTACCATCCTGTCCTCTGCACACTCCAACTCATTATAACTAAGCCATTATACTAGCAAACACTCAGTGTACCTAGTGGCATCCTATACGTGGCTATTGGACTTTGCTATAGTCCCACTAGTGCAAAGATATTTGCAGCACCTCTACCTGCATTGCACACTCCAACTCATTATAACTAAGCCATTATACTAGCAAACACTCAGTGTACCTAGTGGCATCCTATACGTGGCTATTGGACTTTGCTATAGTCCCACTAGTGCAAAGACATTTGCAGCACCTCTACTTGCATTGCACACTCCAACTCATTATAACTAAGCCATTATACTAGCAAACACTCAGTGTACCTAGTGGCATCCTATAAGTGGCTATTGGACTTTGCTATAGTCACACTAGTGCAAAGCCATTTGCAGAGCGCGTCTGCCTGCATTGCACACTCCAACTCATTATAACTAAACAATTATACTAGCAAACACTCAGTGTACCTAGTGGCATCCTATACGTGGCTATTGGACTTTGCTATAGTCACACTAGTGCAAAGACATTTGCAGAGCGCGTCTGCCTGCATTGCACACTCCAACTCATTATAACTAAGCCATTATACTAGCAAACACTCAGTGTACCTAGTGGCATCCTATACGTGGCTATTGGACTTTGCTATAGTCCCACTAGTGCAAAGACATTTGCAGCACCTCTACTTGCATTGCACACTCCAACTCATTATAACTAAGCCATTATACTAGCAAACACTCAGTGTACCTAGTGGCATCCTATAAGTGGCTATTGGACTTTGCTATAGTCACACTAGTGCAAAGCCATTTGCAGAGCGCGTCTGCCTGCATTGCACACTCCAACTCATTATAACTAAACAATTATACTAGCAAACACTCAGTGTACCTAGTGGCATCCTATACGTGGCTATTGGACTTTGCTATAGTCACACTAGTGCAAAGACATTTGCAGAGCGCGTCTGCCTGCATTGCACACTCCAACTCATTATAACTAAGCCATTATACTAGCAAACACTCAGTGTACCTAGTGGCATCCTAAACGTGGCTATTGGACTTTGCTATAGTCACACTAGTGCAAAGACATTTGCAGAGCGCGTCTGCCTGCATTGCACACTCCAACTCATTATAACTAAGCCATTATACTAGCAAACACTCAGTGTACCTAGTGGCATCCTAAACGTGGCTATTGGACTTTTGTCTAGTCCCACTAGTGCAAAGACATTTGCAGCACCTCTACCTGCATTGCACACTCCAACTCATTATAACTAAGCCATTATACTAGCAAACACTCAGTGTACCTAGTGGCATCCTATACGTGGCTATTGGACTTTGCTATAGTCACACTAGTGCAAAGACATTTGCAGAGCGCGTCTGCCTGCATTGCACACTCCAACTCATTATAACTAAGCCATTATACTAGCAAACACTCAGTGTACCTAGTGGCATCCTATACGTGGCTATTGGACTTTGCTATAGTCCCACTAGTGCAAAGACATTTGCAGAGCGCGTCTGCCTGCATTGCACACTCCAAATCATTATAACTAAGCCATTATACTAGCAAACACTCAGTGTACCTAGTGGCATCCTAAACGTGGCTATTGGACTTTGCTATAGTCACACTAGTGCAAAGACATTTGCAGAGCGCGTCTGCCTGCATTGCACACTCCAACTCATTATAACTAAGCCATTATTCTAGCAAACACTCAGTGTACCTAGTGGCATCCTAAACGTGGCTATTGGACTTTGCTATAGTCCCAGTAGTGCAAAGACATTTGCAGCACCTCTGCCTGCATTGCACACTCCAACTCATTATAACTAAGCCATTATACTAGCAAACACTCAGTGTACCTAGTGGCATCCTAAACGTGGCTATTGGACTTTGCTATAGTCACACTAGTGCAAAGACATTTGCAGAGCGCGTCTGCCTGCATTGCACACTCCAACTCATTATAACTAAGCCATTATACTAGCAAACACTCAGTGTACCTAGTGGCATCCTATACGTGGCTATTGGACTTTGCTATAGTCCCACTAGTGCAAAGACATTTGCAGCACCTCTACCTGCATTGCACACTCCAACTCATTATAACTAAGCCATTATACTAGCAAACACTCAGTGTACCTAGTGGCATCCTATACGTGGCTATTGGACTTTGCTATAGTCACACTAGTGCAAAGACATTTGCAGAGCGCGTCTGCCTGCATTGCACACTCCAACTCATTATAACTAAGCCATTATACTAGCAAACACTCAGTGTACCTAGTGGCATCCTATACGTGGCTATTGGACTTTGCTATAGTCCCACTAGTGCAAAGACATTTGCAGCACCTCTACCTGCATTGCACACTCCAACTCATTATAACTAAGCCATTATACTAGCAAACACTCAGTGTACCTAGTGGCATCCTATACGTGGCTATTGGACTTTGCTATAGTCATACTAGTGCTAAGAAATTTGCAGAGCGCGTCTGCCTGCATTGCACACTCCAACTCATTATAACTAAGCCATTATACTAGCAAACACTCAGTGTACCTAGTGGCATCCTATACGTGGCTATTGGACTTTGCTATAGTCACACTAGTGCAAAGACATTTGCAGAGCGCGTCTGCCTGCATTGCACACTCCAACTCATTATAACTAAGCCATTATACTAGCAAACACTCAGTGTACCTAGTGGCATCCTATACGTGGCTATTGGACTTTGCTATAGTCCCACTAGTGCAAAGACATTTGCAGCATCTCTACCTGCATTGCACACTCCAACTCATTATAACTAAGCCATTATACTAGCAAACACTCAGTGTACCTAGTGGCATCCTATACGTGGTTATTGGACTTTGCTATAGTCACACTAGTGCAAAGACATTTGCAGAGCGCGTCTGCCTGCATTGCACACTCCATCTCATTATAACTAAGCCATTATACTAGCAAACACTCAGTGTACCTAGTGGCATCCTATACGTGGCTATTGGACTTTGCTATAGTCACACTAGTGCAAAGACATTTGCAGAGCGCGTCTGCCTGCATTGCACACTCCAACTCATTATAACTAAGCCATTATACTAGCAAACACTCAGTGTACCTAGTGGCATCCTATACGTGGTTATTGGACTTTGCTATAGTCACACTAGTGCAAAGACATTTGCAGAGCGCGTCTGCCTGCATTGCACACTCCAACTCATTATAACTAAGCCATTATACTAGCAAACACTCAGTGTACCTAGTGGCATCCTATACGTGGCTATTGGACTTTGCTATAGTCACACTAGTGCATAGACATTTGCAGAGCGCGTCTGCCTGCATTGCACACTCCAACTCATTATAACTAAGCCATTATACTAGCAAACACTCAGTGTACCTAGTGGCATCCTATACAAGGCTATTGGACTTTGCTATAGTCACACTAGTGCAAAGACATTTGCAGAGCGCGTCTGCCTGCATTGCACACTCCAACTCATTATAACTAAGCCATTATACTAGCAAACACTCAGTGTACCTAGTGGCATCCTATACGTGGCTATTGGACTTTGCTATAGTCCCACTAGTGCAAAGACATTTGCAGCACCTCTACTTGCATTGCACACTCCAACTCATTATAACTAAGCCATTATACTAGCAAACACTCAGTGTACCTAGTGGCATCCTATAAGTGGCTATTGGACTTTGCTATAGTCACACTAGTGCAAAGCCATTTGCAGAGCGCGTCTGCCTGCATTGCACACTCCAACTCATTATAACTAAACAATTATACTAGCAAACACTCAGTGTACCTAGTGGCATCCTATACGTGGCTATTGGACTTTGCTATAGTCACACTAGTGCAAAGACATTTGCAGAGCGCGTCTGCCTGCATTGCACACTCCAACTCATTATAACTAAGCCATTATACTAGCAAACACTCAGTGTACCTAGTGGCATCCTAAACGTGGCTATTGGACTTTGCTATAGTCACACTAGTGCAAAGACATTTGCAGAGCGCGTCTGCCTGCATTGCACACTCCAACTCATTATAACTAAGCCATTATACTAGCAAACACTCAGTGTACCTAGTGGCATCCTATACGTGGCTATTGGACTTTGCTATAGTCCCACTAGTGCAAAGATATTTGCAGCACCTCTACCTGCATTGCACACTCCAACTCATTATAACTAAGCCATTATACTAGCAAACACTCAGTGTACCTAGTGGCATCCTATACGTGGCTATTGGACTTTGCTATAGTCACACTAGTGCATAGACATTTGCAGAGCGCGTCTGCCTGCATTGCACACTCCAACTCATTATAACTAAGCCATTATACTAGCAAACACTCAGTGTACCTAGTGGCATCCTATACGTGGTTATTGGACTTTGCTATAGTCACACTAGTGCAAAGACATTTGCAGCACCTCTACCTGCATTGCACACTCCAACTCATTATAACTAAGCCATTATACTAGCAAACACTCAGTGTACCTAGTGGCATCCTATACGTGGCTATTGGACTTTGCTATAGTCACACTAGTGCATAGACATTTGCAGAGCGCGTCTGCCTGCATTGCACACTCCAACTCATTATAACTAAGCCATTATACTAGCAAACACTCAGTGTACCTAGTGGCATCCTATACATGGCTATTGGACTTTGCTATAGTCACACTAGTGCAAAGACATTTGCAGAGCGCGTCTGCCTGCATTGCACACTCCAACTCATTATAACTAAGCCATTATACTAGCAAACACTCAGTGTACCTAGTGGCATCCTATACGTGGCTATTGGACTTTGCTATAGTCCCACTAGTGCAAAGACATTTGCAGCACCTCTACTTGCATTGCACACTCCAACTCATTATAACTAAGCCATTATACTAGCAAACACTCAGTGTACCTAGTGGCATCCTATAAGTGGCTATTGGACTTTGCTATAGTCACACTAGTGCAAAGCCATTTGCAGAGCGCGTCTGCCTGCATTGCACACTCCAACTCATTATAACTAAACAATTATACTAGCAAACACTCAGTGTACCTAGTGGCATCCTATACGTGGCTATTGGACTTTGCTATAGTCACACTAGTGCAAAGACATTTGCAGAGCGCGTCTGCCTGCATTGCACACTCCAACTCATTATAACTAAGCCATTATACTAGCAAACACTCAGTGTACCTAGTGGCATCCTAAACGTGGCTATTGGACTTTGCTATAGTCACACTAGTGCAAAGACATTTGCAGAGCGCGTCTGCCTGCATTGCACACTCCAACTCATTATAACTAAGCCATTATACTAGCAAACACTCAGTGTACCTAGTGGCATCCTAAACGTGGCTATTGGACTTTTGTCTAGTCCCACTAGTGCAAAGACATTTGCAGCACCTCTACCTGCATTGCACACTCCAACTCATTATAACTAAGCCATTATACTAGCAAACACTCAGTGTACCTAGTGGCATCCTATACGTGGCTATTGGACTTTGCTATAGTCACACTAGTGCAAAGACATTTGCAGAGCGCGTCTGCCTGCATTGCACACTCCAACTCATTATAACTAAGCCATTATACTAGCAAACACTCAGTGTACCTAGTGGCATCCTATACGTGGCTATTGGACTTTGCTATAGTCACACTAGTGCAAAGACATTTGCAGAGCGCGTCTGCCTGCATTGCACACTCCAACTCATTATAACTAAGCCATTATACTAGCAAACACTCAGTGTACCTAGTGGCATCCTATACGTGGCTATTGGACTTTGCTATAGTCACACTAGTGCAAAGAAATTTGCAGAGCGCGTCTGCCTGCATTGCACACTCCAACTCATTATAACTAAGCCATTATACTAGCAAACACTCAGTGTACCTAGTGGCATCCTATACGTGGCTATTGGACTTTGCTATAGTCACACTAGTGCAAAGACATTTGCAGAGCGCGTCTGCCTGCATTGCACACTCCAACTCATTATAACTAAGCCATTATACTAGCAAACACTCAGTGTACCTAGTGGCATCCTATACGTGGCTATTGGACTTTGCTATAGTCACACTAGTGCAAAGACATTTGCAGAGCGCGTCTGCCTGCATTGCACACTCCATCTCATTATAACTAAGCCATTATACTAGCAAACACTCAGTGTACCTAGTGGCATCCTATACGTGGCTATTGGACTTTGCTATAGTCACACTAGTGCAAAGACATTTGCAGAGCGCGTCTGCCTGCATTGCACACTCCAACTCATTATAACTAAGCCATTATACTAGCAAACACAAAGTGTACCTAGTGGCATCCTATACGTGGCTATTGGACTTTGCTATAGTCCCACTAGTGCAAAGACATTTGCAGCACCTCTACCTGCATTGCACACTCCAACTCATTATAACTAAGCCATTATACTAGCAAACACTCAGTGTACCTAGTGGCATCCTATACGTTGCTATTGGACTTTGCTATAGTCACACTAGTGCAAAGACATTTGCAGAGCGCGTCTGCCTGCATTGCACACTCCAACTCATTATAACTAAGCCATTATACTAGCAAACACTCAGTGTACCTAGTGGCATCCTATACGTGGCTATTGGACTTTGCTATAGTCCCACTAGTGCAAAGACATTTGCAGCATCTCTACCTGCATTGCACACTCCAACTCATTATAACTAAGCCATTATACTAGCAAACACTCAGTGTACCTAGTGGCATCCTATACGTGGCTATTGGACTTTGCTATAGTCACACTAGTGCAAAGACATTTGCAGAGCGCGTCTGCCTGCATTGCACACTCCATCTCATTATAACTAAGCCATTATACTAGCAAACACTCAGTGTACCTAGTGGCATCCTATACGTGGCTATTGGACTTTGCTATAGTCACACTAGTGCAAAGACATTTGCAGAGCGCGTCTGCCTGCATTGCACACTCCAACTCATTATAACTAAGCCATTATACTAGCAAACACTCAGTGTACCTAGTGGCATCCTATACGTGGCTATTGGAGTTTGCTATAGTCCCACTAGTGCAAAGACATTTGCAGCACCTCTACCTGCATTGCACACTCCAACTCATTATAACTAAGCCATTATACTAGCAAACACTCAGTGTACCTAGTGGCATCCTATACGTGGCTATTGGACTTTGCTATAGTCACACTAGTGCAAAGACATTTGCAGAGCGCGTCTGCCTGCATTGCACACTTTAACTCATTATAACTAAGCCATTATACTAGCAAACACTCAGTGTACCTAGTGGCATCCTATACGTGGCTATTGGACTTTGCTATAGTCACACTAGTGCAAAGACATTTGCAGAGCGCGTCTGCCTGCATTGCACACTCCAACTCATTATAACTAAGCCATTATACTAGCAAACACTCAGTGTACCTAGTGGCATCCTATACGTGGCTATTGGACTTTGCTATAGTCCCACTAGTGCAAAGACATTTGCAGCATCTCTACCTGCATTGCACACTCCAACTCATTATAACTAAGCCATTATACTAGCAAACACTCAGTGTACCTAGTGGCATCCTATACGTGGCTATTGGACTTTGCTATAGTCACACTAGTGCAAAGACATTTGCAGAGCGCGTCTGCCTGCATTGCACACTCCATCTCATTATAACTAAGCCATTATACTAGCAAACACTCAGTGTACCTAGTGGCATCCTATACGTGGCTATTGGACTTTGCTATAGTCACACTAGTGCAAAGACATTTGCAGAGCGCGTCTGCCTGCATTGCACACTCCAACTCATTATAACTAAGCCATTATACTAGCAAACACTCAGTGTACCTAGTGGCATCCTATACGTGGCTATTGGACTTTGCTATAGTCCCACTAGTGCAAAGACATTTGCAGCACCTCTACCTGCATTGCACACTCCAACTCATTATAACTAAGCCATTATACTAGCAAACACTCAGTGTACCTAGTGGCATCCTATACGTGGCTATTGGACTTTGCTATAGTCACACTAGTGCAAAGACATTTGCAGAGCGCGTCTGCCTGCATTGCACACTCCAACTCATTATAACTAAGCCATTATACTAGCAAACACTCAGTGTACCTAGTGGCATCCTATACGTGGCTATTGGACTTTGCTATAGTCACACTAGTGCAAAGACATTTGCAGAGCGCGTCTGCCTGCATTGCACACTTTAACTCATTATAACTAAGCCATTATACTAGCAAACACTCAGTGTACCTAGTGGCATCCTATACGTGGCTATTGGACTTTGCTATAGTCCCACTAGTGCAAAGACATTTGCAGCACCTCTACCTGCATTGCACACTCCAACTCATTATAACTAAGCCATTATACTAGCAAACACTCAGTGTACCTAGTGGCATCCTATACGTGGCTATTGGACTTTGCTATAGTCACACTAGTGCAAAGACATTTGCAGCACCTCTACCTGCATTGCACACTCCAACTCATTATAACTAAGCCATTATACGAGCAAACACTCAGTGTACCTAGTGGCATCCTATACGTGGCTATTGGATTTTGCTATAGTCACACTAGTGCAAAGACATTTGCAGCACCTCTACCTGCATTGCACACTCCAACTCATTATAACTAAGCCATTATACTAGCAATTTTTGCTGCCAGTTTAAGGGCCGTAGTTGCATTGTCAGGGATATTTATTCTTTATTATTCTGCTGTTAATAAAGCTAGACCACCACTGCAATCTACACCACCTCTCAATTTTTACTACCACATTTTCAGTCCACAATCTTGTCGCAATCAACATGAGTGGCAAAATGACAGATGCTGGTGGAAAGGGGAAGAGGCGTGGTGGAAAAGGCAAAAAAGGTTTTGTCCGTGGGGAAGGTGGCAAAGCTCCATTATCATCTGCTGAAGATAGACCATCTACCAGCAAAAGTAAGATGTCTACTACTTACCGTGGACAATCCGATGTGCTCCCTTTTTTACGGACACGAACAACAGGAACAAAGGTAGATGATGGGCAAAAAAGGAAAATGCTTGAATGGATCTCAAGTGGTCCAACAAGTGCCCTCTCAGCCACTTCAAGTACCGCATCCAAAAAACACCAGTCCTCTGAGTTGTCATCCCAATCAAACTTGCTTTCTCCCAGCTCTGAAGTCTCCATCAGCCCTGCACAGTATGGTGGAACTGAGATGGCTGAGTCTGCAGAGCTGTTCAGTCACACTATAGCCTGGGAATCAGAGGTCTGCTCCCAAGCTACAGTGAGTACAGAACAGGAAATGGTCTGCAGTGATGCCCAGAACCTTTGTGACTCTGATTCAGGCCGTGAGGACCAAGTTTCTGAGCATAATGTTGACCCTTTGTCACAAACTGTAACACCTGTGGTTATAGACAATGAGGAACATACTGATGAAGATGAGACGCAGATACCCGATTGGGATGACAACTTAAATATTCGGTCAGGGCAAGAAGAGGCTCGGTCTGAGGGGGAGGGGAGTGCAAACACAACAATTGATGATGAAGTTCTAGATCCCACCTACTGTCAACCCCCAGTCAGGCACTCGAGGAGGTCAACAGAGGCGGTGGAGGAGGATGCAACCGACGACGAAGTTACCTTGTGCCTTCCTGGACAGAGTCGGAGCACTGGTAGCACGTCTACAACTGCATCCTCAGCCACCACTCTGCCTATGAGCATTATTCGGGGTGGATCAACAGGTCGCATGGCCTCTAAGCCTTGCCTAGCCTGGTCCTTTTTTGACATAGAAAAAGATCGCCCAAATTATGTGATCTGTAAACTTTGTCATGATTCTCTTAGTAGAGGTCAAAACCTCAGCAGTTTGACAACTTCTTCCATGAATCGTCACATGAATAAATATCATAGGTCCCGGTGGGAAGCTCACCGTGCTGCAATGCGGCCTAGCGGAGCGAACCATCCACCGCCTGCCCCTTCCAGTGCATCCGCGCGCTCTTCATCTTCTAGGACTGTGGGGACAGCTGTCACACCTGTTTTTCAACCCACAACTTCCACCACTGTAACCGCAACAGGCAATTTGCTTGGTAGGTCGTCAGTTGTTTTGGAAGGGGAAACAAATGAGTGTGTACAGCTCTCTCAGACATCGATAGCACCAACTTTGGATGAAGGCAACATCATGTCTCCGCCTGCACTTTCCTCACAAACCTGCATTTTTCCAGGGACACCCTACTCAACACCGTCTACACACAGCAGCCAGATCTCTGTCCCTTAAATGTGGACAAATAAAAGGCCATTTCCTGCGACCCATGACAAAGCTAAGAGGTTGACTCTATCCCTCTGTAAGCTGTTGGCTACAGAAATGCTGCCTTTCCACCTAGTGGACACACAGGATTTTAGAGACCTTATGTCTGTCGCTGTGCCCCAGTACCAGATGCCTAGTCGCCACTACTTTTCTAAGAAAGGTGTGCCCGCGCTACACCAGCATGTCGCACACAACATCACCGCTTCATTGAGAAACTCTGTGTGTGAACGGGTGCATTTCACCACCGATACTTGGACCAGTAAGCATGGACAGGGACGTTACATGTCGCTCACTGGGCACTGGGTAACTATGGTGATAGATGGTGAAGGGTCTGCTGCACAAGTCTTGCCGTCCCCACGACTTGTGTGTCAATCCTCTGTCTGTCCAAGTTCCGCCACTGCTTCAGCATCCTCCACCTCATCTGGGTCCTCCACCTCCGCCCCAAGCCTGCCTGGTCAGGCCACCAGCGTTCTCACTGCGCAGAAGGAATCACACACCCCTCATTACTATGCTGGCAGCAGAGCGCAACGGCATCAGGCGGTCTTTAGCTTGACATGTCTTGGGAATAAGAGTCACACAGCTGAGGAGTTGTGGTCAGCTCTGCGGTCTGAGTTTAATAAATGGTTGTCTCCACTCAACCTGCAGCCTGGTAAGGCCGTGTGCGACAATGCTGCAAACCTGGGTGCGGCCCTTCGCCTGGGCAAGGTGACACACGTACCTTGTATGGCTCACGTGTTGAACCTTGTCGTGCAGCAATTTTTAACACAGTATCCCGGCCTAGATGGCCTTCTGAACAGGGCACGAAAACTGTCTGCTCACTTCCGCCGTTCAAGCGCCGCATCTGAGCGACTTGCATCGCTCCAGAAGTCTTTCGGCCTGCCGGTTCATCGCCTGAAATGCGATGTGGCGACACGCTGGAATTCAACTCTCCACATGTTACAGCGACTGTGGCAGCACCGCCGTGCCCTGGTGCAATACGTCATGACGTATAGCCTGGGCCAACAAGATGCAGAGGTGGGGCAGATCACCCTGATGGAGTGGTCTCAGATCAAGGACCTATGCACCCTTCTGCACAGTTTCGACATGGCGACGAATATGTTTAGCGCTGACAATGCCATTATCAGCATGACGATTCCAGTCATTTACATGCTGGAACACACGCTAAACACTATTCGGAGTCAGGGGGTGGGACAACAGGAAGGGGATGAACTACAGGAGGATTCATATGCGCAAGACACAACAACATCACCAAGGTCCAGACGTTCATCATCACCAAGGCGCCAGGCATGGCAGCATGGGGGACAGGGATCAACAAGGGCGCATGGTAGCAGGCGAGATGTTGAGGAAGGTGCAGGAGAACATGAAGAAATGGAGGACGAACTGTCCATGGACATGGAAGACTCAGCAGATGAGGGAGACCTTGGTCAAATTTCAGTTGAAAGAGGTTGGGGGGAGATGTCAGAGGAAGAAAGAACGGTTAGCACCTCTATGCCACAAACACAGCGTGGACTTGGTCCGCATGGCTGCGCAAGACACATGAGTGCCTTCTTGTTGCACTACCTCCAACATGACCCTCGTATTGTCAAAATTAGAAGTGATGATGACTACTGGCTTGCCACACTATTAGATCCCCGGTACAAGTCCAAATTTTGTGACATAATTCCAGCCATAGAAAGGGACGCACGTATGCAAGAGTATCAGCAGAAGCTGTTACTCGATCTTAGATCGGCTTTTCCACCAAACAACCGTGCAGGTGCAGGGAGTGAATCTCCCAGTTGTAACTTGACAAACATGGGACGGTCTCGTCATCTTCAACAGTCTACACGTACCAGTAGGACCGTATCTGGTGCTGGTAACAGCAATTTTATGGAATCTTTTCATAATTTTTTTAGACCCTCCTTTGCAAGGCCACCAGAGACAACAAGTCTGACACATAGTCAACGGCTGGAGAGGATGATACAGGAGTATCTCCAAATGAAAATCGATGCCATGACTTTGCAAATGGAGCCTTGCTCCTTTTGGGCTTCAAACCTCGAAAAATGGCCAGAGCTCTCAACTTACGCCTTGGAGATTTTGTCGTGTCCAGCTGCCAGCGTTGTCTCTGAACGTGTCTTCAGTGCTGCTGGGTGTGTGCTGACAGATAAGCGCACGCGTCTGTCCAGTGACAATGTGGACAGACTGACGTTCATCAAAATGAACAAGTCATGGATCCAGAAGGAATTTACAACCCCTGTGTCATCCTGGGGAGAGTAAATGTTTGTGGATTTGGAATGTGCTTGATGCAAATCTAGCTGTGAAGTGTACAACAAGGGCACAACTGCTGCCACTGAATGGGTGGGTGTGTGTGGGGCACAATTTTTGGAAAAAAAGGGAGACTCCGCTTGGAGTAACCATTGCTTGCTGTGTTTTTAAAAGAAGCCAAGATGAACAGAGCTGGGATCAGGAAAGACTTTGCTACCTACCCTGGTGTCATCCTGGGGACGGTTAATTATGGCGTATTTTTGAATGTGCTTGATGCAAATCTAGCTGTGAAGTGTACAACTAGGGCACAAGTGCTGCCACTGAATGGGTGGGTGTGTGTGGGGCACAATTTTTGGAAAAAAAAGGGAGACTCCGCTTGGAGTAACCCTTGCTTACATTGTTTTTAAAAGAAGCCAAGATGAACAAGTCATGGTTCAGCAAAGACTTTATCTACCTACCCCGGTGTCATGCTGGGGACGGTTAATTATGGCGTATTTTTGAATGTGCTTGATGCAAATCTAAACATCCTGTTTGCAACTAGGGCCCAAGTGCTGCCACTGATGGGGTGGGTGTCTGTGTGGCCCAATTTTTGGAAAAAAGGGAGACTCCGCTTGGAGTAACCCTTGCTTGCTGTGTTTTTAAAAGAAGCCAAGATGAACAGAGCTGGGATCAGGAAAGACTTTGCTACCTACCCTGGTGTCATCCTGGGGACGGTTAATTATGGCGTATTTTTGAATGTGCTTGATGCAAATCTAGCTGTGAAGTGTACAACTAGGGCACAAGTGCTGCCACTGAATGGGTGGGTGTGTGTGGGGCACAATTTTTGGAAAAAAAGGGAGACTCCGCTTGGAGTAACCCTTGCTTACATTGTTTTTAAAAGAAGCCAAGATGAACAAGTCATGGTTCAGCAAAGACTTTATCTACCTACCCCGGTGTCATGCTGGGGACGGTTAATTATGGCGTATTTTTGAATGTGCTTGATGCAAATCTAAACATCCTGTTTGCAACTAGGGCCCAAGTGCTGCCACTGATGGGGTGGGTGTCTGTGTGGCCCAATTTTTGGAAAAAAGGGAGACTCCGCTTGGAGTCACCTTGCGGTGTTTTACATGACTTTAGAAGGGCGTGCCATGCCTATATCTGTGTCTCCTCCTCTTTTTCCTTGTCCAGCTCTTTTGTTTTTGCATAAGTATATGTCCTTGTCACTTTCCCATGTGTTTGTGTTGTGTTGTGAGTTGTTTGTGACCTTTTGGACACCTTTGAGGGTGTTTTCTAGGTGTTTTTATGTGTTTGTGATTGCCTGCCATTGTTTCCTATGCAGTTCGAGTTCGGTTCGTCGAACGTTCGACGAGCCGAACTCGAACGGGACTCCGTTCGGCGAACCGACCTCGAGCCGAACCGGGACCAGTTCGCTCATCTCTAGTCGTTTTACATTTTTTCCCTAGAGGCGCCAGGGAAGCAGGGAAGCCGATGGTCACCCAAACTATTTCCTGGCCAGCGTCTGTGCTGGATCGTGGCACGTAAATGCCTCTCTCAGGAAGTGACAGTGGAACTTAAGAGGTTAATAGCAGCAATTGGTTGGCAAACCAAACGCTTCAGATGTCAGCTATAAAATATAACTGGTATCTTAAATAATTAGAAAAAATATATTCCCAAAGTCCAAAATTTTATTAATAAATAGTGAAAAGGGTGCTGAACCCAGCAATATTAGCCATAGAGGTAGTCTCAATAGATCTTACATATATAGTATAATCCCTCCATCTGCTCCTGGATACCAGGAGCAGAATGGAGAGTCCTAAGTCAGATCTATAACAATTAATATATCACACAGGTTACCGTTTGATACAAACAATTATATACACAGAACTCCAAAAAGCCAATGTGATGCCCTGGACTAGTCAGGTCGTCCCAGGTAGTCCCATGCACACACACCCCTTCCCTAAAAAGGTAACAGCAGCCAAACTTCAAAACCCTTCTCACCTCCCTCCAGGTTTGATGTCCACACCAGGGGGGTGGAGCCAGGCAGTTGGCTCCGCCCACCGAGAAGTTCACAGGCCTGGAGGTGGGAAAAACAGAGAGTTGGAGAGTAGCTTTGACAGTGGAGGCGAGAAGTCGAATTCAAGGGCAGACCTGGGACCAGGCCTTCCAATAGTCTACTCAGGTGGCTGGGTTGGAGTCCAGTCACCAATGGCAAGGAGGCAGACGGTGGTGGCCGCCTGCAGGAGCTGGGATTACAGCCGGTGGAACCATAGGGACCGGGGTCGGGTGGTGGCCCACCGGTACCGAACCGGGGAACCGATTGGAAACCGGAGCACCAGGAGGGGTACTCAGACCCAGTACGTAGCCCAGAACCCGCTAGGCTAAGTCGAATCAACTGATTGAGGACTGGACTTTAGGACCTTTCCCACACAAGACCCGACTGAAGACAACAGCCCAACCTTTTAGGGTAAAGCCATTGCCAAGGCATAGAGACCCAAAGGGCCAGCGTACACATACCCTCTTTCTGGCGTCAGTGAACAGGATTGAACGCATCCACTTACCGGTGGAAGTGCGCCTTGAAGTTATTGTTAGCGGCGTCCTGCTGACGAATTGTAGAGTCCGCCATCTTGTCACTATCCAGTGGCGCGAAGTTTCCCTCCCAAGCCGTCTTCTCCAAGTAGAAATGGCGTGAAAAAGTGAAGCTCCGCCCCCTGAGAGCAGAGCGGTGCAGAAAGCAAGGGAAGTGCCCCGAAAAGACCAAGTGGGGGCGGGTGAAGATCCAGCCTCATGTGACTGAGGAGATAATCGGCAGGGACTCCAGGACTCTGCCACCCATCTGGTTCCTTAAAGCACAAGCTGCAAAATGTCCGCCCCGTCAGAGAAGCCCGAATTTCCAGAGCCCGCGCCCGGAACAGCGACATGGCTGAAGACTCAGATGACACTGCTTTGCTGCCGCAATCGAGCCCAAGTGCGTCTCTTGCTGGAGCAATGGACAGCTGAGATGGAGGAGCTGGCTGCAGTTGCGCGGGCGCATGGGGTGGAGACCATTTTAGAGGAGCTGGTAGGTGACTCACGCCCCTATGTCCCCAAGGGACCGGCCGCTGCGGCTGAGGGACCCGGCCTACCCCCGGCCCCTATATGGCCTCCCCCATCACCCGTGTCGGCCGTCGCTGCTGCCCCGCTCGGCTCGCTGCCGCCGGTGACGGTAGAAAATTCTGCAGTGCTGGGGAGACGGTCAGCCCGCTGGAAGATGTAGTCCCCGCATGGGCTAAAGGAGCTGCCAGCATGGAAGTACCGGTAGCGACCCCCCATGTGACAGCTGGCGGTGACCCGCCTGCCGCCGAGAGGGACCCTGCCAGCGGCCGCCTGGAGTCAGAAGATAGCGGCTCAGGGGCCGACACGGAGCTGGTCTCAGAAGATGAGGCCACTGGTACCGTCGACATGGAGGCTACTTACATCCCGCGGTGTAGTGGGAACAGGTACCGGATGGCCCTTTCCCGCCACGCCTGCTGTGTGCTGGAGCTGTACGAGGGCGAGGTAGAGTCTGCCTCAGAAGATGAAATCCCTCACCCCCGACCAGAAGAAACAGAGGATGAAAGTTAAAGGCAGCGGACCCCCGCTGCCAAAGTTGAATAGTCCCCGTTGGGACCATACTGCCCGTTGTTGTTGCCCCATTTTCAAAAAGACATGGCTGAGAACTAGCAGGCCACCCAAAAACTTTTGGGCATGTAAATAACCCCTCCTTACCGGCCTTCCGGGTTTCACACCCTCCTGAGAGGCAGACTGGAGGATGGGCCTGCGGGAAACAGATGGCCGAGGCCCGCCACAACTGCAACCGGTGGCCATCCTCCGGGTCCAGGGGCTCCCTGGACGTGGGGCCCCTGAGAGACAGGCAGATGTGAAACCTGCACCCGTCCCGTTAAACACACCTGGGCCCATTCCTGGACTGGGGAAAAGGGGTGCTGCCCACTTCTTAGGGGCAGCATCAAGGTTCAGGTTGTTTGGGTGGGTGATTGAAGGATCCGTTCCCGTTTCCCGTATTAATAATAATGTTACTGTTTGCAACGGTTCAATTATGTGCCTCCCGTAAGGGAAGATTAAAAAAAATGCATAATGTTAAAAAATGTTTTATCTCTTTGCAGTTACAAAATAAACCGGTGATGGACGGGCAGCCTGCAGATGGTCTGCATTAAACCAAGGGAGAATGTGACGCCCTGGACTAGTCAGGTCGTCCCAGGTAGTCCCATGCACACACACACCCTCCCTAAAAAGGTGACAGCAGCCAAACTTCAAAACCCTTGTCTCCTCCCTCCAGGTTTGATGTCCACACCAGGGGGTGGAGCCAGGCGGTTGGCTCCGCCCACTGAGGAGTTCACAGGCCTGGAGGTGGGAAAAACAGAGGGAAGTCGAGTTCAAGGGCAGACCTGTCACCAGGCCTGCTAATAGTCTACTCATGTGGCTGGGTTGGAGCACAGTCACCTCTGGCAAGGAGGCAGATGGTGGTGGCCACCTGCAGGAGCTGGGATTACAGCCAGTGGAACCGTAGGGACCGGGGTCGGGCAGTGGCCCGCCGGTACCGAACCAGGGAACCGATGGGAAACCGGAGCACCAGGAGGGGTACTCAGACCCAGTACAAAGCCCAGAACCCACTAGGCTAAGTCGAATCAACTGATTGAGGACTGGACTTAAGGACCTTTCCCACACAAGACCCGACTGAAGACAACAGCCCAACCTTTTAGGGTAAAGCCATTGCCAAGGCATAGAGACCCAAAGGGCCAGCGTCTGCGGGCAAACAGGGCTCTCCCGACACCCGGGGAGCAGACTACTGTTGCTTAGGCATAGGAGTCAGAACATTCACATTAAGGAGGTGCAGGAGAAAGGCGGAAACCACCAACCTGTTCAGGGAGAAGCTGCAGCCAGCTGCAGGCCCCGTTCGTCATCCCGTTTGGATTACCAGAGACTCCAGTGTGTTGTGTCATAGTGAGTACACCAGTGCCTTCGGGCCTTGCACCGCGCTGCACCGCACTGACACCCCCACACGTATACAATCTCCCACCTCAGCGCCTCCCTCGGGCCCCCGGGACCAACATTCCCCTACCCACGGAGGGGTCAACACCAAGCTGTGCAACACCGTCCCTGGTAGGCCTAGTCAACGCCAGTGTTGGTGTCCAACCATTCACCACAACCCGTGGGTGGCGTCACAAACTTAAAAATCCCTTACAAACCACCGCGGCCCCGGCCGTGGAACTCCCCAACGAAGTCCCCGCGTGTAACGCCAACCCCCCATTATGGAGCGACGTGACCCCCGGATCCGTGAAGAGCTCGAGCCACCCACCATACGAGTACGGATCCGAGCGGCTCGGCAGCCGGCCGAGCCCATGGGGCGGTACACCAATACTCAGCAATATTTAGCTAAAGAGCAATAGTCATTCACAGACATAGATTCCACTCTCATGGGTTGATGAACATGCTGTTTGGCAATGATATAAAAGTCCTCAGTATGTTGTAAAACTGTAGTAAATAGACGGTAAGCCTGGTGATTTCGCACTTTGGGAATATATTTTTTCTAATTATTTACTGTACTAATATTCCCTTACTATATGTCATTTTTGAGATTGATTATTATAACTGGTATCTTCCCTCTGTAGAGCGGGCTCTGTTTCTGAGCCTGCTCCAAAGTACCTGATATGCTCCATGGTGGATATACAGTTCATCGATCATGGGGCGTTAAAAGGGTAATTCTTATTAAATAAATACCTTGTTTGTAATATTTAGTTTTGAAATTGTTTGGCAATCCATCTCTGACATTTTCATCACAAATGCAGTGGGCGAACAATGCACTTCAGGCTCTCATGCCCATCTCCTTTTTTCCTGCCCGCCATCGGTCTTCAGGCTTTGACAAAAGACCACTCTTCACTCTACGCTGAACCATTGCCTGTGCAAATAGTTATTTATTACCTATCATTTAAATATTTAGCCTAATATGTTTCATGGCTTTGGATTTAGTCATAAAATAATCCCTTTTTACTGATGACTAAGCTTAGTGTTTCGAGCCCTTGGTGGTTTTTTCATCAGGTAATTTTCACAGTCTCATGGGAAAACAAAACCTTACATGGGAGAATAAGTTTTATTACTAAGAATAAATTGAACCTTTCAGTATTCAGTAAACTATTTTAGATTATACTGTATATACATGTGGGGTTTTCCATATAAAATCTGCTAAAACTATAACTTTTCATGTTCGTTCGATCTTTTGCATAAAACTAAGTCACTTTATTATTTGTTCTCTAAGGGAGCTCATTTTCTTATAGAGAGCAATTATTTTTATGGAAGGAAGTACTTTGGCAACAAGGAACATTACCTCCTGGCTAAGAAAGTTTTGGTTCATACCCATTTTATTTTTTTCTAGTGTTAGTATTTTTTATTTAACCCTAACCAGTTAAAGCTGCTAAAATATGTCTTTTGGATATGAAACATGTCTCTGTATTTTCATCATTTTGGTGTATGTATACATTAGCAGGAGGGCTCCCATGCAAGAATTGTCTTTGGGTCTTTTGCAGTCCAATAATCATAATTAGTGATGAGCGAGTATGCTTGTTACTACTCGGTACTCGCACGAGTATCACTGTACTCGGGCTACTCGGCGGGTACCGAGTAATTTTGCAATACTCGTGCTTTACTCGTGGTCTTGATTTCTGCATGTTGGCGCTCTTTTGAGAGCCAGCCCTCATGCAGGGATTGGCTGGCAGACCACTGCAATGCCACAGCCCTGTTAGTTGTGGAATTGCAGTGATTGGCCGGCCTGCACAGCGTGACCGAGCCTTTATACCGGCCGCCGCGCTGTGCTCTGCACACAGCCATCTCATATTCCCTGCTTTCCACGCCCACAGGCGCCTATGATTGGTTGCAGTGAGACACGCCCCCACTCTGAGTGACAGGTGTCACACTGCACCCAATCACAGCAGCCGGTGGGCGTGTCTATACTGTGCAGTAAAATAAATAAATAATTAAAAAAACCGGCGTGCGGTCCCCCCAATTTTAATACCAGCCAGATAAAGCCATACAGCTGAAGGCTGGTATTCTCAGGATGGGGAGCCCCACGTTATGGGGAGCCCCCCACCCTAACAATATCAGTCAGCAGCTGCCCAGAATTGCCGCATACATTATATGCGACAGTTCTGGGGCTGTACCCGGCTCTTCCCGATTTACCCTAGTGCGTTGGCAAATCGGGGTAATAAGGAGTTAATGGCAGCCCATAGCTGCCACTAAATCCTAGATTAATCATGTCAGGCGTCTCCCCGAGATACCTTCCATGATTAATCTGTAAATTACAGTTAAAAAACACACACACCCGAAAAATCCTTTATTAGAAATAAAAAACACTAACAAAGTCCCTCATTACCAATTTATTAACCCCTACAAACCCTCCATGTCCGGCGTACTCCACAGTCCTCCAGCGTCGCGTCCAGCTCTGCTGCATGGAAGTGACAGGAGCTGCAGAATACACCGCCGCTCCGGTCACCTCCACGCAGCTAATGAGATGAGTATAGCGATCAGCTGCTGTCAGTCAGGTAACTCCCGGCCACCGCTGGATGCAGCGGTGGCCGCGATTAACCTCAGTGACAGCTCAGCTGATCGCGCTACTCACCGCCGCTCCGGTCAGCTCTATGCACCAACTGAGGTGAGTATAGCGATCAGCTGCTGTCAGTCAGGTAACTCCCGGCCACCGCTGGATGCAGCGGTGGCCGCGATTAACCTCAGTGACAGCAGCTGATCGCGCTACTCACCTCAGTTGGTGCATGGAGCTGACCGGAGCGGCGGTGAGTAGCGCGATCAGCTGCTGTCACTGAGGTTAATCGCGGCCACCGCTGGATCCAGCGGTGGCCGGGAGTTACCTGACTGACAGCAGCTGATCGCTATACTCATCTCATTAGCTGCGTGGAGGTGACCGGAGCGGCGGTGTATTCTGCAGCTCCTGTCACTTCCATGCAGCAGAGCTGGACGCGACGCTGGAGGACTGTGGAGTACGCCGGACATGGAGGGTTTGTCGGGGTTAATAAATTGGTAATGAGGGACTTTGTTAGTGTTTTTTATTTCTAATAAAGGATTTTTCGGGTGTGTGTGTGTTTTTTAACTGTAATTTACAGATTAATCATGGAAGGAATCTCGGGGAGACGCCTGACATGATTAATCTAGGACTTATTGGCAGCTATGGGCTGCCATTAACTCCTTATTACCCCGATTTGCCAACGCACTAGGGTAAATCGGGAAGAGCCGGGTACAGCCCCAGAACTGTCGCATATAATGTATGCGGCAATTCTGGGCGGCTGCTGACTGATATTGTTAGGGTGGGGGGCTCCCCATAACGTGGAGCTCCCCATCCTGAGAATACCAGCCTTCAGCCGTATGGCTTTATCTGGCTGGTATTAAAATTGGGGGGACCACACGCCGTTTTTTTTAATTATTTAATTATTTATTTCACTGCACAGTATAGACACGCCCACCGGCTGCTGTGATTGGGTGCAGTGTGACACCTGTCACTCAGTGTGGGGGGCGTGTCTTGGGTATGTGCCCTTAACATTTCCGCCATGAAAATTCATTTTGGTGTCATTTTGGAAGGTTTTCAGGTGAGTCCGTAAAAATGGCGTAAAACTCGGACAAAATTGTTCAGAGCTGTGACTTTTGAGTGATAAATGCTTCAAGGGGTCTTCCCCATGCTGTTGCCATGTCATTTGAGCACTCTTCTGAGACTTTTGTGACATTTTTAGGGTTTCTACATGCTGCCGGGGGTCATTTCACAAAAATACTCGGGTCTCCCATAGGATAACATTGGGCTCGTTGCTCGGGCCGAGTACACGAGTATCTTGGGAGGCTCGGCCCGAGCTTCGAGCACCCGAGCTTTTTAGTACTCGCTCATCACTAATCATAATGCACTCATCTATGTGTTTGTAATACAAGCTACTTTAGAGGTGGTAGTATCCCCTTGACCCCCAGGACCCTGGTACCGCTGCACAGATTGCACCAATAGTACACCGTGTGCAGAATTATTAGGCAAGTTGATTTTTTTTATTATTGATCAACAACTATTTTCTCAGTCAACCCAAGAGACTCATAAATATCAAAGCTTAATATTTTTGGAAGTTGGGGTGTTTTTTTTTTTAGATTTGGCTATCTTAGGAGGATATCTGTTTGTGCAGTTAACTATTACTGTGCAGAATTATTAGGCAACTTAATAAAAAGCATATATCTTCCCATCTCACTTGTTTATTTTCACCAGGTAAACCAATATAACTGTACAAAATTTAGTAATAAACATTTCTGACATGCAAAAACAAAACCCCAAAAAATTAGTGACCAATATAGCCACCTTTCTTTATGATGACACTCAACAGCCTACCATCCATAGATTCTGTCAGTTGCTTAATCTGTTTACGATCAACATTGCATGCAGCAGCCAACCACAGCCTGCCAGACACTGTTCCGAGAGGTGTGCTGTTTTCCCTCCCTGTAGATTTCACATTTTATGAGGGACCACAGGTTCTCTATGGGGTTCAGATCAGCTGAACATGTGGGCCATGTCATTATTTTTTCATGTTTTATACATTTACTGGCCAGCCATGCTGTGGAGTACTTGGATGCATGTGATAGAGCATTGTCCTGCATGAAAATCATGTTTTTCTTAAACGATACTGACTTCTTCCTGTACCACTGATTATAGAAGTTGTCTTCCAGAAACTGGCAGTAGAGCTTCACTCCATCCTCAACCCGAAAAGGTCCCACAAGTTCATCTTTGATGATACCAGCCCATACCAGTACCCCACCTCCACCTTGCTGCCGTCTGAGATGGAGTGGAGCACCCTGCCCTTTATTGATCCAGCCTCTGGCCCATCCATCTGTCCCATCAAGAGTCACTGTCATTTTATCAGTCCATAAAACCTTTGAAAAATCAGTCTTAAGATATTTCTTGGCCCAGTCTTGACGGTTTGTCTTATGTTTCTTGTTCAAAGGTGGTCGTTTTTCAGCCTTCCTTACTATGTCCATGTCCCTGAGTATGGCACATATTGTGCTTTTTGATACTCCAGTAATGTTGCAGCTCTAAAATATAGCCAAACTGGGGGCAAATGGCATCTTGGCAGCTTCACGCTTGATTTTCCTCAATTCATGGGCAGTTATTTTGCGCCTTTTTTGCCCAACACGCTTTTTGCGACCCCTGTTGGCTATTTGCCATGAAACGCTTGATTGTTCAGTAATCACGCTTCAAAAGTTTGGCAATTTCAAGACTACTGCATCCCTCTGCAAGACATTTCACAATTTTGGACTTTTTCAGAGCCCGTCAAATCTATCTTCTGACCCATTTAGCCAAAGAAAAGGAAGTTGCCTAATAATTAAGCACACCTTATTTACTTCATTGGTAGTTGGCTCTCAAGCCTATACAGCTTGGAGTAGGACAACATGTATAAAAATTATCATGCGATCAAAATACTCATTTGCCTAATAATTCTGCACACAGTGTATGTCCACCCCTTAATATGAGATCTTAGTCCTTCTCTATGATTGCGATAGCTCCGGCAGATATGCCTGTGATTGCTATTAGGGTATGTCCACACACTGCAGTTTTGTGTTGTCACAAAAAAATGCACTTTCTGACCGAAAAACGCACCTGCCAGAAAATTTATCAAACGCATGCATCTTTTCTGCGTTTTCATGCATTTTTCGTACATTTTTCACACATTTTTTCCATGTGGTATTCTTTTTTTTTAGTAAAATCAACGACAGGAAGCGCTAAAGTTGCTGGTTAAAAATGCCAAAAGAATTGACATGCTGCTTCATTTTTCTGCACCCAAAACTGCAATGAAATAGCAATCAATGTGCACACAGCACATCTGAAATCTAATAGACTTTGCTGGAGAAGGAGAGACATGCAGTTCCTTTCAACAAACTACACCAAAAAATGTGGCAGATAAAAATGTTGCATGCGCACAGGGCCTTGTCTTGTACAGTGATGAGGTCATATTTTATCTTGCCAGTGAAGTAGTAAAGTAAACCTTTCAGCATGACAAAAGTGACTATTTTTTTATTTTAATTTATTCCTGCTGCTACCCTGAACATTCCAATTTTTTTTCACAACCGCCATATAGTTTGACATCTGGGCCTTTTTATTGAATGCTAATTTTTCTAGTCTATACAAAGGGGCATGACTCACAGATTTAGGCTGTTTTTTACCATATTTTTTGGATTATGAGACACACTTTTCCTCCTAAATACAATGTGTGCAGAATTATTAGGCAAATGAGTATTTTGATCACATGATAATTTTTATACATGTTGTCCTACTCCAAGCTGTATGTGAGGTTTTCGGACTTTTTGCCTTGTTTTGTCATTTTTCTTTAATCTGTTTTTTCTTCATTGGCCATCATGCTTCCTGTTCTGTTGCCCTCACCTTTGCCCTCAGTCAATGTGGATTCCTCAGATTCTATGTTCCCGCCCTGTTCCCTGCCAATTTCCTGCTTAAGCCATCTCAGCTGATGGACCAGTGCTTCTGAATCCTGTTTGCATTCTGCCTGTAACCTGGTCTCCTGAAGTCTTTGGAAGAACTACTTTTCTGCCATCCTATGTTTTGGATCCCTGGAACTCGTGTTCACACAGGAACCTTTCTGCTCTGCCATGGACGTTTACAAGTACAATAAGAGAGACTGAATTATACTTTGACACTTCTGCTGAACTTTGAGGATCCATTCCTGTTTAATTTGTTCCCAGCCTCTGTACCCTGCAACTGTTTAAAGGGAACCTGTCAGCAGAAATTTCGCAATAAACCTAAAAGATTCCCCTTCTGCAGCTTCTGGGCTGCATTCTAGAAGGTGCCTGTTGCTTTTGTGCCCCCTTTGAGTCCTAAATAAATACTTTATGCAGTCTTACCTTTTTGTATGCAAATGTTTTTATATGGTCACGGGGGCGGGTTGTCTTGCGTCCGTTATTCGCCTCCTGCCTCTTTACGCCGTCCCCAAGTGCTAATTTCCATACATGAGGATGCCGCCCAGTGCTCCAGAGGTCTCGCGCATGCCCAGTGGCACTATCGCGGGACAGCACTGTGTAAAGCGTGACCGCTGGTGAGGTGATTGCGCAGGCGCGAGATTATGGGTGGTGCTGCGATTGTCATCAGCAGCGTCATCCAAGTACCCGCCCATAATCTCGTGCCCGCGCTTTTCACTCTGCCTCCACCGGTATGAGCAAGCGCTGGCCATATGAATCCACGTCACCTATTACCGCAGGCGCGAGATTATGGGCGGTGCTGTGATTGTCATCCAAGTACCCGCCCGTACTTGGATGACGCTGCTGATGACAATCACAGCGCCGTACATAATCTGCAGAGGGGGAATCTTTTAGGTTTATTGCGAAATTTCTGCTGACAGGTTCCCTTTAACCCTTCACGTTTTGTACACTTGTATGAAGTAATACAAGAACTGTTTAGCAAACCTGTGTCTCTGTGTTTCCCATGTACCCTTGCACTAGACTCTATACAAACAGTATTTAACACCTTACACTGTATAGGCTTGAAAGCCAACTACCAATTAAGTAAATAAGGTGATGTGCATCTCTGTAATGAGGAGGGGAGTGGTGTAATGACATCAACACCCTATATAAGGTGTGCTTAATTATTAGGCAACTTCCTTTCCTTTGGCAAAATGGGTCAGAAGAGAGATTTTTCGGGCTCTGAAAAGTCCAAAATTGTGAATGTCTTGCAGAGGGATGCAGCAGTCTTGAAATTGCCAAACTTTTGAAGCGTGATTACTGAACAATCAAGCGTTTCATGGAAAATAGCCAACAGAGTCGCAAGAAGCAAAAAAGGCGCAAAATAACTGCCCATGAATTGAGGAAAATCAAGCGTGAAGCTGCTAAGATGCCATTTGCCACCAGTTTGGCCATATTTTAGAGCTGCAACATTACTGGAGTATCAAAAAGCACAAGATGTGCCATACTCAGGGACATGGTCAAGGTAAGGAAGGCTGAAAAACGACCACCTTTGAACAAAAAACATAAGATAAAACGTCAACACTGGGCCAAGAAATATCTTAAGACTGATTTTTCAAAGGTTTTATGGATTGATAAAATGAGAGTGACTCTTGATGGGCCAGATGGATGGGCCAGAGGCTGGATCAGTAAAGGGCAGAGAGCTCCACTCCAACTCAGACGCCAGCAAGGTGGAGTTGGGGTACTGGTATTGGCTGGTATCATCAAAGATGAACTTGTGGGACCTTTTCGGGTTGAGGATGGAGTGAAGCTCTACTGACAGTTTCTGGAAGACAACTTCTATAATCAGTGGTACAGGAAGAAGTCAGTATCGTTTAAGAAAAACATGATTTTCATGCAGGACAATGCTCCATCACATGCATCCAACTACTCCACAGCGTGGCTGGCCAGTAAAGGTCTAAAAGATTAAAAACTAATGACATATCCCCCTTGTTGACCTGATCTGAACCCCATAGAGAACCTGTGGTCCCTCATAAAATGGGAGATCTACAGGGAGGGAAAACAGTACACCTCTCGGAACAGTGTCTGGGAGGCTGTGGTGGCTGCTGCATGCAATGTTGATCGTAAACAGATTAAGCAACTGACGTAATCTATGGATGGTAAGCTGTTGAGTGTCATCATAAAGAAAGGTGGCTATATTGGTCACTAATTTTTGGGGGTTTTGTTTTTGCATGCCGGAAATGTTTATTTCTAAATTTTTTACAGTTTTATATATATACATATATATATATATATATATATATTAGGTTTACCTGGTGAAAATAAACAAGTGAGATGGGAATATATTTGGTTTTTATTAAGTTGCCTAATAATTCTGCACAGTAATGGTTACCTGCACAAACAGATATCCTCCTAAGATAGCGAAACCTAAAAAAAAAACCCAACTTCCAAAAATATTAAGCTTTGATATTTATGAGTCTTTTGGGTTGATTGAGAACCTGTTGATCAATAATAAAAAAATCCTCTAAAATACAACTTGCCTAATAATTCTGCACACAGTGTATTTGGTAGGAAAATGAGGGGTGTGTCTTATAATTCGAATGCACCTTACCGGGAGGTGGTGGAGAGGGGCCGCAGGAGGCAGGGGCAATGCTGGGGCCTGCAGGGCGTTGTGCTGGGGCGTTGTTCTGGGGCCTGCGGGGCGTTGTTCTGGGGCCTGCGGGGCGTTGTTCTGGGGCCTGCGGGGTGCTGTTCTGGGGCCTGCGGGGCGCTGTACTGGGGCCTGTGGGGCGCTGTACTGGGGCCTGCGGGGCGCTGTACTTTGGGCCTGCGGGGCGCTGTGCTGGGGCCTGCGGGGCGCTGTTCTGGGGCCTGCGGGGCGCTGTTCTGGGGCCTGCGGGACGCTGTACTGGGGCCTGCGGGGCGCTGTACTGGGGCCTGCGGGGCGCTGTTCTGGGGTCTGTGGGGCGCTGTTCTGGGGCCTGCGGGGCGCTGTTCTGGGGTCTGCGGGGCGCTGTTCTGGGGCCTGCGGGGTGCTGTTCTGGGGCCTGCAGGGCGCTGTGCTGAGGCCTGCGGAAGCTGTGCTGCGATGCTGTGCTGGTGCACTTTGTGAGTGGTGAGGCAGGGGTATCCAGAAAATGTCAGAGGTGTGGGTTTGAATAAAGGAGGTGGCGCCTGCACAGATTTAGCTCTCGGCTCAAGATCTCATCGCGCATGCACCGCCTCCAACCATTGATCTCCTAGCAGCGGACTTAAGGAAAATGGCACCCGGAGGAGGCACGTGTGCAAACGAGCTTATCATTGAGCCAATAACTCAATCTGCGCATGCGCCGACTCCGGGCATGATTCCTTTGAAGACTGCGCTGCTGACAGTTTCTGGAAGTTGCTTACCTCACAGCATCTGGGACACCCACTGTCCGCACCGCCCGCAGCATTGACCTGTTCCACCTCCTCGCTCCTGCCTCCTGTGACCCCGTTACACCACTTCTGCTATCCCCCCCCCTTAAAACACCAACAGATGGTAAGACGGACCCCATTTTTGTTTTCTAAATTTGGGGTGCATCTCATAAAGCGAAAAATACAGTAATTACCCTGTGACCACAACATTTTCACTAAATAAAAGCCGCAGATCTCCGTATTTCCATAAGGTAGCTTTAGAAAAAGAAAAAAAAATAAGGAAATACTCAGGAGAAGGGTGGGAATAAAATAAATGCAAGCATTGGCCACTTTTGAGCTGGTGACAGGTCATCTTTAACAATTAGAATTGAGATTTTCCCTGATACTGATTGAAGCTGTAGTACCAATGTTGTGCACCACGTCCGCTCCTGCTGTGGATCTTGCGATAGCACTAATGACATCAGAAAAATTTAAAGAGTTAAAATGTACACGGTGTGGCAGCCGCCCATAACATCTGTAATAATCATTGGTTAGAAAGCAATTAATGCTCCCATCTGTTTAAATTCCTGGAATTACTATATTTTCTTGCTATTGTGGAATATTCAAGCTTTTTTAACCTCTTTACAAATCATGAAATACATGTGTCATCAGTGGATGCAATTTCCTGACCATGATAGATACTGTATATCCGTCCTGATGAAGTTTGTATTTAATTTATAGTTTAGGTTCCAGCCACAACTGCCAGCACTGGAGTTACAAACGATGCCGGTAGTTTAACCATGTGAATGTCATTTATACTGCATGACAGCTGGAGGAAGCTCTCTGTCTATCGGGTTTGTAGGGTGTTCATGGGTTAGCAGATATCTTTCTTCCATTGGATTCTACCTATTAGGTCATGCCATAATCAAGGAATAATAGATACCTGCCAGATTGCCTGCCACTGATAGCTGGCAGGTTCTCTTCACAACCTTGCTCATTTTCAAAAAATGTCACCATGTCTGTATTGCTAAGTTAATACCATGCCTAACAATCCTTTTTTTTTCACTAATTGATTTCTGAACATGACAAAAAATAAAACGGCTCTAGTGTCTGACGGAGTCCGAAGTCACCACACTGCTCTGCAGTCCGCCGATGAAGCCGGGGTGAGTACACTCCGCTTACTGGAGGGCACTGAAGGGGTTAACGAGAGGGTAACAGACTGTGATGTCGCTCATTCCCCTTTATGTTACACCCCTTTTCCTTGGTTTATGGCTCAGTAGCCTAGCCAAAATATTTAGTTCAGACCTCTGGGTTTATAGTCCCATGAAATCATCCCTCTGTTTCCCACCCAACACGATGGTCTGTGTATATTTTCTAGTTATTGAAGGATATTGGTATTTGGTAGTTATTAGAGATGAGCAAACCCGTGGTAGAGTGTTTAGTGTTTGTACCAAACACAGACTTTACAAAAAAAACAGGGTTTAGATTCAGAGTTTGGACGCTTTACATATGCAAAGCACTCACATGAGCATCACTGTGCTCGGATACACTCGGTGCTCAGCCCAGTGCGAGCCGTGAGTGAATGGCTCTCACTGAGGGTAACAACAGCATGATCTGATATAGTTTCACCAAACAAAAAAAATTAATGGAAAAACCTGGCCCACCCTCTCCTGGAAGTGATCTGTTTATGGCTGCATGTGGGTGGAGACCTGAACTGCCCAATTAGTGACTTTCATTGGGGTTCAAGTCAAGTCCGGGTCCCAAACCAAACTTTATCTAAAGTTGAAACCGCCGAACCAAATTGTATGACTAGTGTGTAGAAAATAATGTCCTCATGAAAAGTCACCCACTAATTACCAAATTTGAAGCCCAATTAGAAAATTGCTTGGGAAGGGTATTAACATAGCAATAATACACGGTGGTGGAACCTGGGAAAGCTGTTAGGTTCTCGTTAAAGCTTTGTAATTGCCTGTATTCCAAACCATCATAAATTTCGCAATTTTCAAACTTTGATTTTTTATGCCCTTAAACCAGAGAGTTATGTCACACAAAAAAGTTTTTTTCTTGTTAGGAAGCTAAAAGGGTTAAAGGTTTTTCAGCAATTTCTACTTTTTCCAAAAAATGTACAAACCATTTTTTAGGGACCACATCACATTTGAAGTGACTTTGAGGAGGCCTTTGAGACAAAAAATACCCTAAAGTGACACCATTCTAAACTCTGCACCCCTCAATGTACTAAATATCACACCCACAAAGTCTTTTAACCCTTAAGGTGCTTCAGAGGAACTAAAGCAATGTAGAAGGAAAAAAAAATACTTTTTCCCACAAAAATGATACATTAGCCTCAAACTTTGCATTTTCAAAAGAGTAACAGACAAAAATGCACCATGCAATTTCTTTTGCAATTTCTCCTGAGTACACCGATATCTTTTATATGTGGTGGAAATCTACTGTTTGGATGCACAGCAGAGTTCGGGAGGGTAGGAGCGCTATTTGATATATGAATCACAGATTTTCCTAGAATAGTTTACAGACTCCGTTTGCAGTGCCCCTAAGTGCCAGATAAAACAGAAACCCCCTCAAGTGACCACATTTTGAAAACTAGATCCCTGTGGAAGTTCATCTATAGTTATAGTGACTATATAGTCCCTGGAAACACCCATGGAGTCAAACGCAGTGAATGTTGCAAAATTGAAAATTGCAAATAAGTCCTCATCATACCCAGTACATTGATGTTCCCATACATTGTGCCCAGCTCATGCTTCTGGAGACCTGCACCCAGTAAATTAAGCAAACTTTCTTCACTACAATAATGCCAGACATGTGGACATTAACTGTGGTTTAGGCACATTGTGGGCTGAGAAGTGAGAATGCACTTGGATTTAGGAGAACAGATTTTGATGGATTTCTTTTTTGAGGATGACGGAGACCATAGCATTTTTCCAGAGATTTTGTGCCATCTATAATGTGAAAGCCCCCTATATTTCCATTAACAGATGACAGGCCTGAGTGGGGACTTGTGTTTTTGTGGCCTGAGTTGAATGCTATCTGGTGGCAATTTGGGGTACAGAACATTAAGGATTAGTTCGCATTTATCTTTTCCTCTCTGCTGAGCAAGTACATCAGGGTTTCCATCTACATCTCCGAAATATGTGATTCAGGTGAAACCCACGACGGATCTATTCATTATAATGAAGCAGCAGAGTTACTCCAGAGTCCGCTTGGCCTCTGTTCTGTGGTGTCCATCTTTCAAAGGTGAACAAAAGTGTTGATGACTGCACTTTTGTGCATGTCCACAAAAAATGGACATTACCAGGTCACAGGCCAGACGGGAGTTCAAAATGACTCCCTCTGCCTCATTACAGTGAATTATCCTTTGGGAATTTTGTCTGAGTCCCATTTTCCAGAGATGTACACTTAATCTCTGCTGTATGCACTTAGTGTAGAGCGCAGGATAAATGTGATCCGTCCAGTACTGCTATCTTTAAACAGCAGTTGAAGAATTGCCTTAATTTATTTTTTACGCTCTTCACTTTGAGGCATAAGTGATTAGGTGCTTTTATTTCTGAGGTCAGTACGATTACAGTGATTAACATGTTTATATAGTTTTGTTTTTTTTTAAATTGTCTATCACGCTAAAAAAAGGTTTCTTTACAAAATACAGGATTTTTTTCCATCACCAAATTTTGAAGGCTAGAGTTTTGTTTTTTTTTATTTTTCTCCCAACATAGTCATTTTTGCAGGATGAATTGAAGTTTTTATTGGTACCATCTTGGGCCATATAGTATTTTTTTGATCGCTTTCTATTATGTTATGTGTGAGGCAGAAGCATTAAGAAACAGCAATTCAGGAACTGCTTTTTTTTACGACATTCACTGTCTCATAGAAGTGATATGATAGTGTCGCGGGCGGGGGGTGCGCTGCTCCTGCTGCTGCTGCTCGGTAGCTCGAGCGGTGGGCCGGATCCGGGGACTCGAGCGGCGCTCCTCGCCCGTGAGTGAAAGGGGGTGGTTTGGTTTGGGGATTGGGTTCGTGACGCCACCTACGGTTTGTGGTGAAGGTGGGCACCACTGCTGCTGGTGACGGGGATCCCGGGAGCGTTGTTAGGGAGCAGCTGGGATGTTTTCCCCCTCCGTGGGTAGGGGTTGGTGGTCCTGGGGCCCGGTGAGGTGTCGGGGAAGCGGGGTTGGTGAAGTGCAGGGTTGCTGGGACAGCGCGGCGCGGTGCCGGATGGCACTGGTGTACTCACTCAGTAACGGATGCATACACAGTCTCTGGTAAACCAAATGGCTGGATGGACGGGTCCCGCAGCCGGCTGCTGTTGCTTTCCCCGGACAGTTGGTGACGGCTGTCTTTCCCTGCACCTGTCGGTATGTTCGGCTCCGATGGGTTCCCACCGGTAGCCCGCTCCCCAGCGTATTGATGCCGGAGGAGCCCTTTTGCCCGCAGGCTCTGGCCCTGGGAACTCTAGCTGTGGCGGTAGCTGTATTTCCCTTTCTATTTGGACGGTCGCCTTCAATCGGGTCTTGGGTTGCTAGGGAACCCCTGGGGTTCCGGTCACTGACGGATTTGACCTTTACCGGCGGCTCCAAGCCTGCTCGGGGTCCGCAGGCCCTGCCTGTGTGTGCTGGCTTCACTTCGCTCCCCGGTTCGGTACCGGTGGGCCTCCGCCCAACCCCGGTCCTACGGTTCCACGTTGATCCACCTCTCCTGCAGACGGCCACCACCGTCTGCCAACCTTGCTGTATGTGCCCGGGCCACGTACCCGGACACGGTCAGTCTGCTCCTCCACTACCACTTTATTCAACTCATCTGCTCCTTTTCCCGCCTCCAGTACTGTGAACTCCTCAGTGGGTGGAGCCAACCACCAGGCTCCACCCCACCTGGTGTGGACATCAGCCCCTGGAGGAAGGCAACAAGGATTTTGTGTGCGGCTGTTGTGCTTGTCTCGTGGAGGGGGGTGTTGTGTGTTAGTACCTTAAGTAGTCTTGCTGCTTTTTCACCATAAAAATGTTTGTAGAAAACAAGGTTTGCATTGTTGTATTCTGAGGGCTACATCTTTTTTTTAGTTTTTGACTGATGGACCTATGTGGTGGTTTATTTATTGTGGGACAAGATGACAAGATTTTCAGCGGTACTATTTTTTTTTTTTTTTTTATTAATGACTTTTCGATCGCATTTTATTTTACTTTTTTTAGCGGTATAATGAAACAACATAGTTTTTGCTAAGTTTATTTTACCATGTTCACCGAAGGGGTTAACTAGTGTGACAAACTTATAGATCTGGTTGTTACAGACATGACAAAAATAAATATATGTAATTTTTTTTTTACATAAATATACATTTTTTTAAAACTGTTTTTTACTTTGCTCCTATATTGGACATTACCTTTCTCTGCTCTGAACACAGCTATACTGTATTGCAATGCATAATCATTGCAGTACAATGCAGCCATCAGTGCAGCTCTAACAAACACCTGGTATCATGCTCTGGTGAACTGAGTGACTTCATCTGCTCACAGCCGGGTCCCACTTGGCTGTCAGTGCTTTCCATAGCCTGCAAAGAGCAGATATGTTTTTGCTCTCTGCAACTTCTGGATGTAGCAGAACTGAGGATCGTTGTGGAACTTTATATGGATTACGTCAGATCTGACTGCAAAAGAGTTTTGAAGGTTAACAAAGGGGTGAAAAAGGGTGTTGTATATTTTATTTCAAATAAAGGAATTTTTTGGTGTTTGTGTTTTATTTCTTTTTACTTAAAAGATTAGTAATGAGCTGCCTCATAGATGCCTCCCATTACTAAGCCAGGACATAATGGCAGCTGTGATTTTTTTTTTTTTAACAAATCACAGCTGTCATTAACTCCTTATATTACTCCGATTGCCACTGCACCAGGGCAATCAGGATGAGCCGGGTAAAGCATCAGGATTAGAACATCTAATGTGATGTGCAAATTCTGGGCAGCTGCAGCCTGGTATTTTTTGGCTGGGGGGTGGAGGGGTGGGGACAATATCCATGGCTCCTCCCATCCTGATAATATCAGCTACAACCTGTCTTCTTTACTGTGGCTAGTTATCAAAAATTGGAGGAACCCTATGTCTTTTTTAAAATTATTTAAATACTTTTTTTTAAAAAAAACTGTGTAGGATCTCCTCTATTTTGCTATCCAGCCATGGTAAGGCTATGACCGCACTTTGCGTCGCCCTACATGCAGTTTAGAACGCACGTTTTTGCCTCATTTGATTTAGCCAAAGTTGCCTTTTCCAGAAATTTAGCGCTAAAAACACATGCGTGTTTACCGCATTTTAGATGCATTTTCAGCACTTTTTTCATGCTTTTTCACCTGCGTTTTGACAGATGCGTTTTGAATATCAAGACACTGCTAAATAAAGATTAAATATTCAAATAGAATGAAAAAAGAGAAAAAAAAAAAGTAAAACATATAATTTTGGAAATAATAAAGAAAATAGTTACCGTATTTTTCGTACCATAAGACGCACTTTTTTTCCGCCAAATGTTGGGGGAAAGTGGGGGGTGCGTCTTATGGTCTGAATATCAGCAGAGGAAAAAATCCAGCATCATGGAGATTTAGTAGAAATAAAACTTGATTTTATTGTAGCAGGATAAAAACATGCAGACTGTGCAGTGGGCACAGAGGCACAGGTGAAAAATGTGGGTTATCCAACACGTTTCGACCAGAGAGTCTTATTCATGGCAACGAGTGTGCCTCTGTGCCCACTGCACAGTCTGCATGTTTTTATCCTGCTACAATAAAATCAAGTTTTATTTCTACTAAATCTCCATGATGCTGGATTTTTTCCTCTGCTGATATCCATTGCCGCCCAGGCCAGGGCGTTTCCTTGCATCAGTGCAGAATCCAGGAGTGAAGAGGGGTGAGCTGACAACCTTTTTATTCTTATGGTCTGAATGTGGCTGCGGGGAATGACGTTGCTGCGGTGGAGCAGGTCATCGGGGGCACAAGCAGGCTGTAGCAGCCTGCCGTGACCATGTGGACCCGCTCATTTAATATGCACGCCCATCCCCCACCCATCATCCCTCAGTGCTGAAGAAGGCACTGACAGGTGGGCGGCATGATGGGCGGGGGATAAACAGCCGGCCCGCATGATCATCCCTGGCAACTACGGCCTGGAGTGATCATGTGCGGCTGTATTCACTGCTCCCGGCGCATCATCATCAGCATGGGGAGCAGTGAATCAGTGTACAGTACTCACCGTTCCCCTGCAGCATCGCTCGTCCTCCCGTCTGTGTCAGCGGCAGCGCCGCTGAGTGGAGCCGTCCCCGTTACCCTGCTGCATCGCGATCATCTCCTGTGTCTGTGCCGACGGCTGGCTGGAGACTAGCGGTGCGCACAACGATGACGTCATCGCTGTGCGCACGTGTCCACACGCAGCCGCCAGCACAGGCACAGGAGATGATCGCGATGCAGCAGGGTAACGGGGACGGCTCCACTCAGCGGTGCTAACGCTGACACAGACGGGAGGACGAGCGATGCTGCAGGGAGTGAGGTAAGGTGAGGTGAGTATGAATGTTTATTTTTTTTATGTGCCACAGGATGCGGCCATACACCAGGATGGGGGTATATTGCAGGATGGGGTCATATGATCAGGATGGGGGCATATGATCAGGATGGGGGCATATGATCAGGATGAGGTCATATCAGCAGGATGGGGTCATATCAGCAGGATGGGGTCATATCAGCAGGATGGGGGTACATTATGAGCAGGATGGGGGTATATGAGCAGGATGGGGGTATATAGCAGGATGGGGCCATATGCCAGTATATAGCAGGATGCGGCCATATGGCAGGATGAAGGTATATAGCAGGATGAGGGACACATACTGTATATACAATTCAGGAGGATCATTACCAGGATGCGGCACCTTATCAGAGAATTTGTGGACACCCCCATAACAGTGTCAGCAGCAGATCCTCGCCCCATAACAGTGTGTCGTCATGACCACATTTTTTGCTTAAAATTTTATTTTCCTCCTCTAAAACCAGGGTGCGTCTTATAGTCCGAAAAATACGGTATATTTAATGAAATTATAGCGGTTTTATAATATTTATTGCTAAAATAGCAAAATCATAATTTTCTTTAATTTAATTGTTGGACTATGTGTGTGTGTGTAAAGGGACATATTATTCCATTATTTTAATGTCAGAAAAGCATGCGTTTTTGAAGTCCAAAACGCATGTTCTCTGCACCTAAAAAGCAGGTAAAACGCAGGAAATTTCTTGGTTTTTGCCATTTCTCATTGACTTCAATATTAGCAAAACGCACCCAAAATGGCAAAAACAATTGACATGCTGCTTCTTTGAACGCATGTTTTTTGCCAAAAAATATGCAAATTAAACGCAGCGTTTTAAAACGCAAAGTGCGGTCTAGAAATCAACCTTTTCCCATAGACTATTATGGAAAAGCAAAACGCATGCCTTTTGGCATGAAAACGCTGCAGCTCAAAACGCTGCAGAAACGCAGGTAAAAACGCAAAGTGTGGTCATACCCTAAAGCTTACAGGTGGGGGCTGCAGCTTGTAGCTGCTGTGTTTACCCGCACTGGTTATCAAAATATGGCAGGAGCCTGATTAATTTATTTAAATCATTTATTACTTTTTACATTACCATACAGCAACCTAACTGCAACCAATCACAGATGCGGACACAAGGTGGGGGTTCGGTGAATATCCACAGGTTCGCTCATCACTATTTAGGAACAGTCAAGGAAGTGAAACAAAGTTGCAGAACTTTTAAATGATCAGAATACTGCAAAACTAGCCAACTTTTTCTCATTGGAATATTACTGTGATAAACAAACCATCTACAAATCAATTTTATTTAAAAAATAATCTTGCCATACTCTGAAAAGTTATTTTTGTGTCCACTGCCTGATGTGAATCATAATCTTTCTTAAGGAGAATATGTCAGCAAGTTTTTGCTGTGTTATCTTAGAGCAGCATGATGTAGGGATAAAGACTTTGATTCTATTGATATATCATTTACTGAGCTACTTGCTGTAGTTTTGATAAAATCATTATTTTCTCTGCAGCAGGTCTAGCAGTTCTCTGAATGCTGTGCTGTGTATAGCCCCGCCCACACCACTGATTGGCAGATTTCTCTGTATACTGTTCATAGACAGAAAGCAGCAAATTAGCAATTGGGAAGGGGTTACATACAACAGGAGGACTAAATGGCATGAGATCTTTAGGGCTCGCTCACACCACTGTATTAGTCGGACAAGTTCTATCCAATTTTTTATTGGATAGCACTCGGACCAAGGATAAGTAATGGCGGAGTTCTGATCAATGATTTTTTTCTCATTGCGATTTGTCATGAAAAACAAATCGCAGCATGCTTAGACTTGACGCACGAATCATATGCCACTCACCCATTCAAGTATTTGGGTAAGTGGAAAACATCGCACTGTACTCAGATGACCAATTTCCATGGACTTACACAATTGAAAAAATAGAGAAAATTTTTACTCCATCCTCTCACGCTATGCTGACCCATGGATCAAAATTTGACCAGAGTTCGAGTTGTGTTGTTAACATAATTGTTTTGATTCTCTAGGATGCGAGAATCTACGGTCACAAGAACCGCACCTTAGTGATAATCTCCTGCTGATAAAACACTGAGTTTATTTAAAGAACAATTAACAGCCCAGTATGTGACACATCACTGGAATCAGGTAGACTTCTCCTATTTAGGCTGCTTTCACACAACCGTTTTTTGCCGTGCGGCACAATACGGCGCTTTGCAGAAAAAAAGCAACCATGTTTTTACCCGCATAGACTTGCATTAGCGCCGTATTGTGCCGCATGGCCTTGCGTTGCGTCCGGTTTTTGCTGGATGCGGCATATTTAGCCCATGCAGCGGCCGGATGGAACGTTGCCTGGCACATTTTTTTTTGTGCGGTGAAAACCGCATCGTGCCGGATCCGGCGCGATGCGGCGCGATTCACAATGCCAGCCTATGGACGCTGGATGCAACGTCCTGCGGCAAAAAAACGCATCCGGCCGCCGGATGCATTTTTTTGTGTTGCACATGCTCAGTATCAAGCCGCATCCGTCAAACTGGATGGGCCGCATGGAAAAACTTATGCAACAGATCCGTTTTTTTCGCCGCATCCGTTGCATAGGTTTTTGAGCTGGATTGTGCTGCTGAGCACAAACCGGATGTGTGAAAGCAGCCTTAAATAGCAAAAACCTGCTGACTGATTCCCTTTAACATTAGAGGAGTTGTCCACTACCTTCTTGGTTAATCCCTTTTCATTACCCTTGTTTACCCTCATAAAAATAACAAACCCTATACTCACCTCCAGTGTCTATGCAGTTGCAGCAATGTCAAAAGGACAGACAGGAGAGGAGGCCAAGATAAAGACCCCACCTCTTAAAGGGGTTCTCCCCTACTTGGATATCCCATTCCCCATGAATACCCCCATAAAAATAATAAAACCTATACTCACCTCTGGTGCTGGCTCGGTTTCAGCGATGTTGGAACTTGTGCGTCTGCGTCCCACATGATATTGGGCCCTAGACGCGAGCCTCACAACCAATCAGCGCTGGCTTCTTTCTTCATACCCTCATACAGTTAAGTAATTAATAGGAAGTCTGTGGCAGCCGCAGCGCTCTCTTCCTGTTAATTACTTAACCGTACGAAGATGGGGAGAAGGAAGCCAATGCTGATTGGTCACAGGGCTCATGGGTCATGACAATGTCACATGGGCCACGGGAGCGCAAGTTCTGACATTGCTGAAATTGTTTCAGCACCGGAGGTGAGTATAGGCTGTTTTATTCTTATGGAGGAATTAGAAAAGGGATGTCCAAGTAGTGGAAACTCCTTTAAGAACTGAAGTCTTTATCTGTCCTGTGCTCCTTTCATGTCTGTCAAACTACCTACAAACATAATGGAAAAATGGCCTTTTAGGTTGGAGCACGCAAGTCATTTCACAATTGAAGGTTCAATGGTGGCTAGGGGGTAAGTTAGTTAGAGGAACCAGTGCTAAAAAGAATGGATGGCAAGTTACAGAGCATGAGAATCTGGTATATACAAGTGTAAGCCAGTGCTTTCGCCTACTTTTCCTGCAAAAGGATGGGTAAACTTTAATTGTGATAACCCTTTATTAAAAAGAAAAAACAGAAAATACCTATAAGTCAGACTCATTGTTACAAAGAATTGTAGAAATTACTCACTATGGACTTTATACCGTAGTAAGAAAAGTGTGCATTAATGATTAACTTTATTATATAAGTGAGAACTGCTTGATGGCTGAATTGCTGCCAGAAGGTACTACAATAAGATATTATAGAGGAGCACAAAGATGACCGGAAATACCAATACCCATCATGTACAAATGCAATAACTGAAATGAATCTGAGTGATAGGATTGATCAAGTTATATTTTACACTGATTCTAATCTTACACATGAAATATATTAACTCAATTTAGTAACCCATAAAAAGTTGTAAAATAAAGGAATTAAAGCGGATTTATGGTTTTAGAAAACCTTTTTCTCAGCTGAATTTCTGCCTTGTTTATTATTGTCTGCAGTGCTGAGGTCATATCGACAACACTGCAGGCAATCTGTGGCTCTGAGCAGGTTGTGCGGTCAACTCAGGCAAAGTCGCTGAGCTCATCCGTGGGCAGCAGTGCTTGAGAGTTACCCATACAATGATGCTTGAACCCCTTTTATCGCATGCTAATGAGCTTGGGAACTAGTCCCAATGACATTGCTTCCCTTGCTAATCGGCCCTATTAGCATGTTAGCACGACCCTGTGGATGTGCTAATAAAGCGCCCCTGAGACCCTCAGGACACTACGGGGAACTGCATCCTCTTGGGGATGCAGGACCTAGCCTCTGGGACCTGGAGTACCAGTGCCAATTCCACCAAAACACAAACAAATCCTAGTTCTCCACTCCACACAGGGCATAGAGGGTTAACCGTGTAAGGGGATGGTCGCCATGGGAATGAGTCCCTGGGTATAGCCAGCCTGGTGGGAGGGGTCATCAGTCAGTAGGAGTCAGTAGTTGGTGGCACACAGAAGAGGTGTGTGGAGGTGCCTGAGCTGAGTCCGTGTAACAGTGACCCCGGGGGCACAGGAGAGAGGTCGCCAGGACAGGTACCGGAGATACCGCTGGGACCGGAGCACGAACAGGGCACAGGGCCCTAGGTCAAGTGCAAGTTTTATACTGTTTGGCAAATACCTGACCGGTGAGGACACCTTCACGGACTTCACCGAACCAAATAATCCGGGGGCATCAGCAGTAAACTAGGATCGGGGTTCAGACACTTACCTCCCCACAGTGTCCGTACTGCCCACCGTACGGAGAAGGAGACTGAACCCCAAAGGGACAGTCGGGGCCCCCCAACTCTCCACGCTACGGGGACCCAATCAACTGAGAGTGCCGGGGACAAAGCAACCTGGGTCACTACATTGGCACTGGTCCTCCTGGGACCTGAACTGGCACCCCTGGGTCCACAGTGAGTAAAGAATGTTAAAGACAACCTGGTGTGGTCTCTATTATTGTCCCATTACATCTACCAGGCACAGCCTACCTGCGGAGGGCCTACCATCACAGCTGCTACTACCACCAGCCCTGGGAGTACCCACATTGAGCAGCGACGGTTCTCCATCCTTAACCGCAACCCGCAGGTGGCGTCACATGACAAAAACTCTTATCTCTCCTGTAAATACCCACATTTGTAAAAGGGGCCCAGAGCACGGGACTCGGCTACGGCCACCAGAGTGACATTCCCGTTTAGTACTGCCCATGACCGAGTCCCCCTTTTTCTGGGCGACACACTAACATGCTAGTGAATGCGCAGTGTCAGAAGATGATCTCACTCACCTCTCCATCATCACCATCACGTCCGGTACTGGATTTCGGCTCAGTGCACATGACCCCGGACTTTCGGTCATGTGCACTACTTCAGTTTGAAGCCGGGACGCATACACACGGCTTCAAAACTCCGGGGTCATGCGCACTGAGCCGAAATCCAACATTGGGCGGCCATGGCAGCAGGGTGGTGAGGGATATCATCCTCTGACTCTGCACATTCATTACCATGTTAGCATGCCCACAGGGGTGTACTAACATGCTAATGGAGAAGACTAGCAAGGGGAGCAACGCCCTTGGGACTAGTCCCTGCACTCATTAGCATATCATAAAGGATTTTTAGAAATACTTTTTCTAAAGATCTCTTTATCTATGCTACTATATACAGAGACGGTTAGGCAGGGATTAGAAGTATAAACCCAGAACTGCTTGTGGTTCTGGGTGCATATTGCACCTTACAGGTTCCCTTTAAAATATAGGAGAGATCTCCTTCCTCAATTTCCTTTTAGTTGTTTTTTTTCTTCTTTATTAATAATTTTTTTTCTGTAGTCGATACTATGTGATTTGTGTATGTTATATATTTCTGAAAATTGAATAAAAATATTACAAAAAATAACATGTTGAATGAGGTATTCAAAACGTGTCTTAAATTTAGGGTGACGTTTCTGAATACAACATGTTTCCTATACACAGCAAACAGACGGAATCCTGCTCTTCTTCCCTTACGTAGTATCCTGACTAAAGGAGAAGCATGCCAGATATTATAAAGCAGCATGAAGAACATTATACTGCAGCATGGTGGACATTATTTATCAGCATAAAAGACATGTAACCACATGTCACATGTCCACATGTAGACTATTATATACAGTTAGGTCCAGAAATATTTGGACAGTGACACAATTTTCGCGAGTTGGGCTCTGCATGCCACCACATTGGATTTGAAATGAAACCTCTACAACAGAATTCAAGTGCAGATTGTAACGTTTAATTTGAAGGTTTGAACAAAAATATCTGATAGAAATTGTAGGAATTGTACACATTTCTTTACAAACACTCCACATTTTAGGAGGTCAAAAGTAATTGGACAAATAAACCAAACCCAAAAAAAAAATTTTTATTTTCAATATTTTGTTGCGAATCCTTTGGAGGCAATCACTGCCTTAAGTCTGGAACCCATGGACATCACCAAACGCTGGTTTCCTCCTTCTTAATGCTTTTCCAGGCCTTTACAGCCGCAGCCTTCAGGTCTTGCTTGTTTGTGGGTCTTTCCGTCTTAAGTCTGGATTTGAGCAAGTGAAATGCATGCTCAATTGGGTTAAGATCTGGTGATTGACTTGGCCATTGCAGAATGTTCCACTTTTTTGCACTCATGAACTCCTGGGTAGCTTTGGCTGTATGCTTGGGGTCATTGTCCATCTGTACTATGAAGCGCCGTCCGATCAACTTTGCGGCATTTGGCTGAATCTGGGCTGAAAGTATATCCCGGTACACTTCAGAATTCATCCGGCTACTCTTGTCTGCTGTTATGTCATCAATAAACACAAGTGACCCAGTGCCATTGAAAGCCATGCATGCACATGCCATCACGTTGCCTCCACCATGTTTTACAGAGGATGTGGTGTGCCTTGGATCATGTGCTGTTCCCTTTCTTCTCCAAACTTTTTTCTTCCCATCTTTCTGGTACAGGTTGATCTTTGTCTCATCTGTCCATAGAATACTTTTCCAGAACTGAGCTGGCTTCATGAGGTGTTTTTCAGCAAATTTAACTCTGGCCTGTCTATTTTTGGAATTGATGAATGGTTTGCATCTAGATGTGAACCCTTTGTATTTACTTTCATGGAGTCTTCTCTTTACTGTGGACTTAGAGACAGATACACCTACTTCACTGAGAGTGTTCTGGACTTCAGTTGATGTTGTGAACGGGTTCTTCTTCACCAAAGAAAGTATGCGGCGATCATCCACCACTGTTGTCATCCGTGGACGCCCAGGCCTTTTTGAGTTCCCAAGCTCACCAGTCAATTCCTTTTTTCTCAGAATGTACCCGACTGTTGATTTTGCTACTCCAAGCATGTCTGCTATCTCTCTGATGGATTTTTTCTTTTTTTCCAGCCTCAGGATGTTCTGCTTCACCTCAATTGAGAGTTCCTTAGACCGCATGTTGTCTGGTCACAGCAACAGCTTCCAAATGCAAAACCACACACCTGTAATCAACCCCAGACCTTTTAACTACTTCATTGATTACAGGTTAACGAGGGAGACGCCTTCAGAGTTAATTGCAGCCCTTAGAGTCCCTTGTCCAATTACTTTTGGTCCCTTGAAAAAGAGGAGGCTATGCATTACAGAGCTATGATTCATAAACCCTTTCTCCGATTTTGATGTGAAAACTCTCATATTGCAGCTGGGAGTGTGCACTTTCAGCCCATATTATATATATAATTGTATTTCTGAACATGTTTTTGTAAACAGCTAAAATAACAAAACTTGTGTCACTGTCCAAATATTTCTGGACCTAACTGTACCAGTACTGAGCAGTGTGTCTGTAAATGCAGCACTGAGTTTAAATAAACACTTACTAGAAAGCTACATCATGTTCAGACTGACTGTGTCTATACTTCTTTCTTTTCCTGCCTCCTTATCCCTTTCATACCCGTGATGGTTAGATAGCAGGAATGGTGTGTGAGCTTGAGCTGTCCCTCAAGTCAGGGGGTCCATAGACTAACCCCTGTCCTCAGGAATACCCCTGAAGGTGGAGATGGCTAAGTCTTGTACCTTGCTAATCTCCTGTATACGACTCACCTAAATGCCCCCCTCCCCTGCCCTCAAGGGAGTATAGGGGTAGGAGAACAAAGAAACACACAAGTAATGCAAGCAAGGCAACATGTATGACAAGGTTCTAAAATTTTCTCCAGTTGCAAGTGTGACGCCCTGGCAAAACCAGGTAGTCACAGAAAGAGTTAATTCTCCTTGGCAGCTACACAATCCCCACACAGATGTACACCAGCCAATCAGGCCCTACTCACCCCCTCCCCAGGAAAAAGGGAGGGGGCGAGAGGAGCTAAGGAAGTGACTGAGCAGAATTCAGTTCAGTGGTGCTGTAGTCAGTGATGCACTGAAAGGGAGAAGCTTGGAGCTCCCTGGAGAAAGTGTAGTTGGGGGTTGGAGCCCCAGACTACTGGACTAGGTGGCAGTGAGGGCCACAGACGACGGAGATCCGGTTGCGGGGATCCTGAGTCGACCGAGACAGGGTTGTAACCCGCCGGTGCTAAGAGTGGTGACTCGTTCCGGAGGCCATTCGAGCGGACTAGTCCAGACACGAGGGAGACAGACAGAGAGAGTGGAAGGAAGAGCCCTGGCTGTACATCTGGGTTTGTGACCCGAAGACACCCGCCAAAGATGACCGGCCATTTGGCAAGTTGGTTGACAAAACAGACTGTGTATTCTTGACCCTCCACATCAACACAGCCTCATCCAGCACCACGACTACCAACTGTAAGTGCTCTACTTCCTCCCGCTTATAGACTGCTCCCTCTCCCATTACCCTGGGCCCCGGGACTACACCTCCCCTACCCGTGGAGGGCATCTCATCTTGCTGCCCTGCTCCATCAGCCCCGGGCACCCCCAAATCTAGGCAGCGGCGGTGTCACCATCCATCACCGCAACCCACGGGTGGCGTCACAGACAATCTCCCCTGTAAATATCCCCTTTTCACTCATGGGCGACGGACGGCTGCTCGAGCCCCGGATCCGGCTGCCACTCGAGCCACAGCCACTGCCCGGATCCGAGTGCCTCAAGCGGCTCCCTGTTGTGATCCGTCCCCCGCCCTTGACACAAGCTGTGCTGCTGCTAAAGGAACTACACCTCAGCTTAACAGAAACTTCACCATGGTCAGAATAGAAATTCTATATCCGGCATGGTCTGATCCCAAGGGTGGATAGATTTAGAGAAAGTGAGAGATAATCATAAGCTACAGCTGAAATGAAGGTTAAGAGAATTCTCAGCCATTGAGGAAAGGATCCCTAAACCTTTCGACATAGAAGGAAAAATACATAAGTAAGACAACAGTCAAATGAGCTCTACACAAGGCCTGCAATCCATTAAACCCTGAGACATCCTGACCCTAGGTCCCACACGGATGACATCAGGCTGCAGCACACTCATGACAAGCCCATTCCCATCTCCATAGACTTCAATAGTCAGCTACAGTCATATGAAAAAGTTTGGGCACCCCTATTAATGTTAACCTTTTTTATTTATCACAATTTGGGTTTTTGCAACAGCTATTTCAGTTTCATATATCTAATAACTGATGGACTGAGTAATATTTCTGGATTGAAATGAAGTTTATTGTACTAACAGAAAATGTGCAATCCGCATTTAAACAAAATTTGACCGGTGGAAAAGTATGGGCACCTCAACATAAAAGTGACATTAATATTTTGTAGATCCTCCTTTTGCAAAAATCACAGCCTCTAGTCACTTCCTGTAGCTTTTAATGAGTTCCTGGATCCTGGATGAAGGTATATTTGACCATTCCTGTTTACAAGACAATTCCAGTTCAGTTAAGTTTGATGGTCGCCGAGCATGGACAGCCGCTTCAAATCATCCCACAGATTTTCAATGATATTCAGGTCTGGGGACTGGGATGGCCATTCCAGAACATTGTAATTGTTCCTCTGCATGAATGCCTGAGTAGATTTGGAGCGGTGTTTTGGATCATTGTCTTGCTGAAATATCCATCCCCTGCGTAACTTCAACTTCGTCACTGATTCTTGCACATTATTGTCAAGAATCTGCTGATACTGAGTTGAATCCATGCGACCCTCAACTTTAACAAGATTCCCAGTGCCGGCATTGGCCACACAGCCCCAAAGCATGATGGAACCTCCACCAAATTTTACTGTGGGCAGCAAGTGCTTTTCTTGGAATGCCGTGTTTTTTTGCCTCCATGCATAACGCCTTTTTGTATGACCAAACAACTCAATCTTTGTTTCATCAGTCCACAGGACCTTCTTCCAAAATGTAACTAGCTTGTCCAAATGTGCTTTTGCATACCTCAGGCGACTCTGTTCGTGGCGTGCTTGTAGAAACGGCTTCTTTTGCATCACTCTCCCATACAGCTTTTCCTTGTGCAAAGTGCGCTGTATTGTTGACCGATGCACATTGACACCATCTGCAGCAAGATGAAGCTGCAGGTCTTTGGAGGTGGTCTGTGGATTGTCCTTGACTGTTCTCACCATTCTTCTTCTCTGCCTTTCTGATATTTTTCTTGGCCTGCCACTTCTGGGCTTAACAAGAACTTTACCTGTGTTCTTCCATTTCCTTACTATGTTCCTCACAGTGGAAACTGACAGTTTAAATCTCTGAGACAACTTTTTGTATCCTTCCCCTGAACAACTATGTTGAATAATCTTTGTTTTCAGATCATTTGAGAGTTGTTTTGAGGAGCCTATGATGCCACTCTTCATAGGAGATTCAAATAGGAGAACAACTTGCAAGTGGCCACCTTAAATACCTTTTCTCATGATTGGATACACCTGCCTATGAAGTTCAAAGCTCAATGAGGTTCCAAAACCAATTTAGTGCTTTAGTAAGTCAGTAAAAAGTAGTTAGGAGTGTTCAAACCAAGAAATTGATAAGGGTGCCCATACTTTTGCACTGGTCAAATTTTGTTTAAATGCAAATTGCACAGTTTCTGTTAGTACAATAAACCTCATTTGAATCTAGAAATATTACTCAGTCCATCAGTTATATTAGATATATGAAACTGAAATAGCTGTTCCAAAAAACCCAAATTGTTCTAAAGAAAAAAGGTTAACATTAACTTTTTCATATGACTGTATAATTATACTTCAGCTGACTGCCAATCTTATATTGACCAAGATAGATTTTAGTGGTTTGTAAATGTGAATAATGATTTTATGAAGAAAGAGGAAGAGAAAAAATGGTTCAAAGTGAAATATGATTACAAAATTTCTAATATTCATTTGTACTTGTTTTTATACAAAGTTTATTGAAATGAAAGTATCCATTTAACAATTGCAGTCTTTCCTAAACATCAGGAAAGGAGTGTTTGGAGCATCTGTTTCATGAGATCTGATATTATCATCAGATAGGGTCCTTACTCAATGCAACTTGGGGTTAGTATAATGGGACGGCCAATAATATTAGTGTGTCGCCCCTGAGGCTTCATTCGTTATTGCATTTCATTTAGGGTGCAATGCTTGAACTCGGGTGATGAAGGAGTTAATTACTGGTGTTGTTTTTCACTTACACAAAACATCTAGCTATGAGCCACCACTTATACAGGAAGCCAGGAAATCTGGGGAAATCCAGGTTGCCAGGGCAACAGCCACTAAGAGTCATCCCAAGGGTGGGGGCACTGAGTGAGGCTGAATGAGGAAGAAACTCACAGAGAGATTCTAGTTAGAACAGTCTGAGACAGTGAAGGAACAACAGGTCCCCTGGTTGGAGTGCTACACTCAGCTTCCCACAGGGGGACCGCCCGGGATGTGTACTTAGGAGCTATCTCAGGGGAGGAGGAGAGAGTGCCAGAACATCATGGAACTTGTAGTATCACGGCTACTATAGAGAGTGCTTCTATAGATATGACCAGCCAGACTGGAAAAGGGCGAGAGACAAAGGTGACTGGTGGAGATCGTGAGACAGAGGAGACATAGCAGTTTGGGAGAGTTTAACCGCTTCCACAGTGCCAGCGCAGTCGGGGTGCAGAGCCCTTGGTTGGGGACATCTTCAAGGACTCTAATAAATCTGCAGGGGTTGGGGATTTCATGTCCCATCAACCACCACCCACTTTCCTGGAGCACAGTGACATATAGGATCTGGGGTCGGGTTTACAGCCAAGCCACACGGCGAGGACCCACGTCACCTGCATACGGGACTGGACACTTAACAAGGACAGCAGGGTCCCCAAGTTGCTTCAGGCCACGGGGAGCTGAAAGTCAGCGCAAGGAGGAAGGTCTGATACATTTCCACAGACACTGGTGATTGCCTCTGATTCACCCGGGACCAGCTGGAGTCCATTCATGGCAGCAGAAAGAGGCACCTCCAGAAACCTTTTAGAACTGTGAGTAAAAAGAACTTTGAACTGCAGCCCCGGTGTTGTCCTTGTCATTGCCGGCACCGCCGCCTCGCGCTTCGGTGCCGTCAGTCGTCCCCATAGTCCTCATCCTCCCTGGGGCTCGCTCCACCTGTGGGGAGCTGGAGTATCTGGGCTGTGTTAACGTCAGCCCCAGAGGAGAGCAACACCTTGCAGCGACAGCCGATTCCTGGCCACGCACCACGGGTGGCGCTTCAAAGCATTCCCCATTCCCATCCAACACCGCTCCTGGAAGAGGAAAAGTCACAGGAAGGGTCTGTGGCGAAGGAGGCCCAGACCCCAGTCACTGCTGCAACCAGTGACACGCTTCCCAGGGACCCTTCACGCTCCTTCCATCCCCCTTTACACCGGAGACCCATTCGTTTGTCCTTTACATGTAGCTGACGGGGCCACGGAGTCGGGTCAGGCCAGTCACAGCAACCCCACAAAATCACTGGTTCAGTGACGAGTAACCCCTGAGGCCCCGTGGGGCTCTACATTAGTCTATTTGAATGAAATAATCAGATGGGTGGTTCCAGAATAAACATTCAGGCCATTGTGCTGCCAGTCTGTTTCTGTCAATGTTTTTTGTAAATCTGATGAACAAAGACTGATATGATTAGAGTTCAACTTTAAGGCTGGGGCCGTATGAGCATTACTGCGAGTGCACCGCATGACACTCAGCTACCGCATTGCTGGCTTGTAAACTGAGTGTCATGCCACTGCAATCACAGCACAGCCTTGGAGGAGGGGGGCGGGCACTGCGAAGGAGAGGGAGGGAATAATCTCCCTATCTCCCCCATTATTAGCTGCGTATATCGCACTAGATTCTGGTGTAATGCGAGTGCAATGCGATGTTTCTCTCGCACCCATAGAATTGTATGGGTGCGAGAGAAAACAAATCGAATTCCACCCGCATCATGCTATGATTATTTTTGTACTCGCTATGTGTCCTCAGCCTAAAAGTTTATGTAGGACAAATTATTGATGACAAGTTTTTTTTATAAAAAGCAAGCAAACACTTGATATGACAAAATATAAAGGATCTGCCCGACAACATTGTCGATATCAACCTTTAATAAAACAATAACCAATATATCTGACTCAATGCCAGATCTGCAATAATCTGGAATGAGATAACACTTGCAATATTTAGGCAGCCGTTATTCATTTGGCTTATACTTCAATCAACAGTAACACAACTATTTATGGTATGATGATGATTTCTTAGCAAAAGTGTGTAGTAACTGCAGTACCTTGTACATTATACATGCAGTAAAACGTGAACAATTAATCTAAGTACAGCACAATTAAACAAGATTAAAAAAGCTATCTGAGTGATGAAACAAGTCGACTCATAGACTTCACCTACACTTGTTTTTAGCAAGAAACAACTTTATAGAGTTTTCTTTCTGATGAATAGATAAGATAGAATTTATTATTTCCTCATTTATTCATAGCTGCAGCAGCCAGAACTTTCTAATTATTAAGTAAGCTTCATTATATGATGTGTCGCCCAGGGCTATGGGGTACTACTCGGTCCCGGGCCGTATATGTACGGGGATGCTGTGTCACGGTTGAGTAAAGGCTGATGCCCGGTTCCGTGACCCTGGGTACGCTTTTTGAAAGGGAATATATACAGGGGAATTGGAAGAGTTTGTATTGTGACGCCACTTGCGGGTTGCGCATATGGTGATGAACCGCCGCTGTGCAGTCTGTTACCTCTGGTGCTCATGGTGGTAGCAGCCTGGATGGTAGTCCCTCTGCAAGTAGGGCCAGCCCCCAGGGAGTGAATGGTGGGATCCAATGCAGAAAGAAGGGAAGCCACACAATGGGGATGCAGTGCAACTTCTGTTTACTCACGGTGATGTTGAGCTTTAGCACTGAGGATGGCTGGTTCAGACCCCTGGTCCCTTTTTTCTCAGTGCCGGTGTGGTGACCTGGTAGTCTCTTTGACCGGGACCTCTCACTAGTTGGTGGGACCCTGTACCTTGGAGCGTTTGTGGGTCCCTTTCTGTCTGTCGGCAGTCTCTCATCCATACGGCGGGCAGTGCAAACCCTGTAGGGTCGGTGTTCTGTTCCGGTCCCTGGCTCAAACTTTACTGCTGGTGCCCCCGGATTCTTGGGTCAGTGAGGTTCGTGAAGTTCCCCTGACTGCGCAGGTATGTCAGGTTGCCGGAAGCAGTTGCCTGACCTAGGGCCCTGTGCCCCATCGGTACTCTGGTTCCAGAGGTACCTGGCTGTACCCTCCCTGCCAACCACTCTCCTTTGCCACCTAGGTCACTGTTACACGACCCCGTCTGGAGACACGTCCGTCCCCGTCAACTGTCATTACCGGACTCTCTGAGCTTCTGTCTGTGTCTGTCTGTTTGTCCCCTCCCATCGGCTGTCGACTAGTGGACTGGACTGGCTCCACCTCTGGGTGGCCATCCATTGGGTCCCGGACTAGTCAGTCCTCCCTAATGGGGAGTGGGAAACTGGGGATGATATGTGTTTTGGTGGTACCGACACTGGTCTTCCAGGTCCCTGGGGGTAGGCCCTGCATCTTTGTCAGGATGCAGTACCTAGTAGTGCCCTGAGGGGTTCAGGGGCACTACATATGACATCTTGTTTTTTGTGTCTTTAAGGCCGTGTTCACGTGTTGCATAAATACTGTGTTTTTTGTTTTCTGCAGGTGTCTGCACCAACCTAAACAATAACAATCGTCTTTGCTTATTGGATTCTTGCTGTATTTTGCTATGCATTTTCCCCCATTATTTGATGTGTTTATGGTGCATATGTGAAGCTGCATTTTTAAGGGTTTTTTATAATACAGAAAAAAGTTGTTTAAAAAAACTGAGACCTCAGTAGCTTTTATTCTGCACATATATAAGTAACTGTAGTCATTTTACAAGTGTTTTTTTTAGACTCCACATAGAAGCCTATAGAGAAAAAAAGCACCAAATTCACATAGTTTGAGACACACAGGGGGTGAAATTTTCATTAAAGAGGTGGTCCACTACACAGCATATTGGCCATACATCGATATAAAGCTCATAAAGAAGGCTTTTCTCAAATACCTTGTGTAATTAATTGTGCCTCTGAGTGGTGCTATTGTGGTCCGCTCATCCCCATCATGTGACATCCCCCCCGGGCTCCATGACCTCTGAGATCTGGTGATTTCACATCAACTTCCAGTTGACCTGACATCAATGAGGTGGACCTCAGTCTCCCTGAGTGACTGGGCTGTGGGTGGAGTTTCACCGCCCGTCACAGCCTTGGTGATGTCCGGTCAAGAGGAAGTTGACGTGACATCACCGCATCTCAGAGGTCATGGAGTAGGGGGGTCATGTGATGGGGATGAGCAGACGGAAATAACGCCACTCACAGGCACAACTGACTACACAAGGTACTTGAGAGAAGCTTTGTTTATGAGCTTTACATAGATGTGTGGCCACTATGCTGTGTAGTGTACCACCTCTTTAAATCCATTTTAGTTGAACATTTGAACAAGCAGATTTTCTGTGTAAAAAAGCAGCAGAAAAAAATGCAACATTTACGTTACATATGAATATGACCTAAATGTCCAAGTAAAGTGGATGTGATTTCATCAAAACTCTTCCCTCATTGCGTCTTAAGATACCTTTGAAATCTGCGGTTTTGGTGCTTTTTTTTTCTATATTTATAGGCTTTTATGTGGAGCCTTAAAAAGACCCAGGTAAAAAAAAAAAGAATTTTTAAGTGCAGATCTAAAGCTTTTCTGAAATATTATGAAAGTATTAAAACAAGGATTTATATCTGCCCCAAAAACACATAGAATAAGAGGGGAAACGCAGCAAACTTGTCATCATTCAGGGAAGATTGTTATAGTGTTGTGTGGTACAGACACCTGCAGAAAAAAAGCAGTGGAAAAAAGGCAACATTTACGCTATGTGTGAACACTGACCCAGAGTTTTACGACTACAGGGACACCAATTACGTTCATATTATTTGATGATTTATGATGTTTATTATTTTTTTTAAAAAAAGTGCTTTAAAAATGTTAGTTTTTTATTATTTTTTAGTAATTTCATAGAAGGAAAAAAATCTCTTCTATTCTCCCACTAGAACAAAAAGGACATAGAAATACACTGATCTATAAAATGTATCTATATGCACCTGTACAATCAGCCTGTGGAGTGAGAGGCTGTACTATAGCTTCAAGTATACAAAATTCTCCCACTGACATCATAAGAGTGTGGAGTTGATAGGTTTATCTCCTGGGTGCAGTTCTAGAAATTGTAGGTTTAATTTCCAGGGACACTCACAAAAAAGACAAAGCTATGTGTCTGCAATTAGAAAAAATTTACATTTTGTAATTGTGTGTTTTTTTATTTTTTTAGTAATTTTATAGGAACAGAACAAGCTGATTCTTTGTTCACCTTTAGAATACAGGTACTGAGGATTTCTCTATGTACCTGTATCATCTGTTTCATGTCAAAAACTCCAATGTGAATAATGGCAAGTGGTCACCTAGGTCCCAGATTGAATACACAGCGCAGTGGGAAGCAAATTAATTGTTCAGCCCCAGAAAAGGGAGGGCTGCGCCCCCAACTTGCACTAAAGCAAGAGAACAAACAAAAAACTGAGCTGTAACAAAAAATCAGTAACCATGCAACATTACAAGCATGTAAATGGCAACCTCTAGACAGGAAAAAAACAAAGAGAAAAATTGTATGAAAAATACCCTGAATAATAATGGGTAAAATGCAAGTGCTTAATAACAGGGTACTTAGTATGTACATTTTTGCAAAAAGGTAAGAAGCCATCCCACCTTGTCAAGGTGTACCAATCTGGGATGGTCCCTAACCAACTAAAGTTGGGTACACCTTGACGAGGTGGGATAGCTTCTTACCTTTTTGCAATAATGTACATACTAAGTACCCTGTTATTAAGCACTTGCATTTTATTCATTATTATTCAGGGTATTTTTCATACAATTTTTCTCTTTGTTTTTTTCCTGTCTAGAGGCTTCCATTTACATGCTTGTTATGTTGCATGGTTACTGATTTTTTTGTTACAGCTCAGTTTTTTGTTTGTTCTTTTGCTTTAGTGCATTCATAAAGCTGTTGCCTATTATTATTATTATTTATTGTTTATTATATAGACAAGAATTTTGCAAGTTTGAGTCTTGATGAGACCAGAGATGTGAAATGTTTAATTAAACTATGTTCAGAGAGAAGCCATCCTTGCGCCACAAGGCGGACGGGCTACAGAGCCGACAAAGAGAGTGAAAATTGGTGCGAGTGGAGTGCGATACAAAATCGCATTCCACTCGGACCAATATTAGCCTGTGTCAGCACACATGAATGATTACTTTCTCAGCCCTAATCGGACCGAGAAAACAATCGCAGCATACTGCGATTGTAATGAGATAATTGTTTCTCTCGCACCCATTTAAGTTTATGGGGCGAGAAAAAAATCACACTGCACTCGCAGTACACCGGTGTACCGTGAGGGCATTGCGAGAATAGCAATAGCCGGCTATGGAGGAGAGTTGGAGATAAGTCTCTCCCTCCCTCCCCTCCTCAGTGCCGTCCTGCCCCCTGCAGCTGAAGTCTGCTCGCACGATCGGACCTCAGTCGCAGGGACACTTGCATGACACTTGGCTTTGCTGTACTGCCAGCGTGAGCAGAGTGTCATGCGAGGTGATCGCAGTAATCCCCGTGCAGTCCCGGCCTGAGAAGAAGTCAGGACAAAACCCCAACTAGCAGGACTGTTGAGAGCTATGTATCTGATGCCGCCCACATGATTAAGACATAAACAGCCCATATGATTCTTGTTTACGCTACAATTACAAATTTCTCCATGTGAAAACATTTTCTAACAGACATGGCAAAGCTCTACATGTTCTAAGCCCTGAAATTATTTGACTCCCACTTTCCATATGAGATCATTTTCTAGCATAGGCTTGTACCAATACCCACTAATATTTTCTATATAATGCTGGGAAAAAGAAAAAAGCTACATTGATATGCTATTGTCTCTTTCATATCACACCACTTCAATGTAAATGATCAACTATGTAAACCACAAGAAAGTCCCTTTTATTTTGAGATAGTACAATATATTTACAAGGAACAATAATAGTTGGCTCCCAGATGTCTATTGTAGCTTAACATAAATTCCAGTAATTGCATGGAACAGCATAGACAATTGATCATTAATTGTAGCCCAATTAAAACACCAGCAAAAAATAATAAAAGATGTAGAAGATGTAATGTATATTAGACTTTATATATAATCATCGTCACCTGATGCCCAAAATTTCAGTTTATCCTGGCACAACTAGATATGACTCTAGGACATGAAACATTGTAGTGTACCCCAAAGGGTCTTTAGTAGGCAGCTGACACATTCTGTAATATAGCACCCAATTATTAGCAAAACTTGCCCTAAATATGCTACAGTACTTCCCTGGGACTTTCAGCAAGTCACATGTGCTATAGATTGGGCATTGTCAGTTGAAAGCAATCTGATATCATTTTACCTACAGTGTTTTGGGGGGGTCATAGGTTTCATATCATAGCATTTCTGTATGCAAACTGTTGATTTGTATTGAATTGATGATTTCCTACAATTAATTTAATTCACTTTTTTCTCTATCTCGTTCCGTTTTCGAGTCACCAGCAGGTTGCGACAGAGAGACTGGAAGAGTCACAGAAGGTCAGAGAAGTGGACATCCTATGGCCATATCCCACACCGATGACCGCTTCATTGTGAACAATGCCCTTTAAAACTGGATGATGAATGCCACACAACTCCATGCACATTTAAGGGAGGTGAAGCACCTAAGGGGTACTTTGCACGCTGCGACATTGCAGGCCGATGCTGCGATGCCGAGCGCGATAGTCCCCACCCCCGTCGCAGCAGCGATTTCCTTGTGATAGCTGCCGTAGCGAACATTATCGCTACGGCAGCTTCACATGGACTCACCTGTCCTGCGACCGTCGCTCTGGCCGGCGACCCACCTCCTTGTTAAGGGGGCGGGTCGTGCGGCGTCATAGCGATGTCACACGCCAGGCGGCCAATCGGAGTGGAGGGGCGGAGATGAGTGGGATGTAAACATCCCGCCCATCTCCTTCCTTCCGCATATCCTACGGAAGCCGCAGTGACGCCGGTAGGAGATGTTCCTCGCTCCTGCGGCTTCACACACAGCGATGTGTGCTGCCGCAGGAGCGAGGAACAACATCGGACTGTCGTGTCAGCGTAATCATGGATTACGCCGACGCTGCACCGATGATGCGATTACAATGCTTTTGCGCTCGTTAATCGTATCATCGAGCCTTTACACACTACGATGTTGCATGCGATGCCGGAAGTACGTCATTTTCAATTTGACCCCACCGACATCGCACCTGCGATGTCGTAGTGTGCAAAGTGCCCCTAAGTGTCATGTCAGACCACTCAATGCCATTTACATCATTGTGGTCTGTGTGCTAGACGACCTGCAAGGGTTCCTGACCCCCCACCCCCCGCCACCAGGCACAGTTGTCATCATGTTGCTGCTGTTCACTGATGAAAGTTAATTCATGCTGAGCAAAAATGATGGCCACCAATGACGTTGGAAACATAAAGGAGAATACTATGCATTAGCCACTGTTGTCATCAGATGAGCCTTTGGTGGTGGTGGTACAGTGTGGGCAAGTGTGTTTGGTAAAATATAAAACTACCATATAATTTGTGAATGGTACAGTGACAAGCCCCTACAACCTGAATAACATAATTAATCCAGTCATTGTGCCTCTGCATGAACAACACAGACCTCATTTTAACTTCTTGAACGACAATGCTTGAGCTCATTGAGGTTGCATCATTAGGGAACAGCTGCTGGAGACTGAGGTGCATCAAATGGAGTGGCCTGCACATTCTCCAGACCCGAAACCCATAGAAAACCTATAGGATCAGCTGAGTCACTGTGTAGAGGCTCGTAACTCTGTAACCCAGAACCTCAATGACCTGAGGGCCTCACTTCAAGAAGACTGGGATACCATGCCTCAGCAGACAATAACTCATCTTGTGAACAGCATGAAATGTCATTGTCAAGCTGTAATTGATGCTCAAGGGTAGTGATGGGCGAACCCGAACTGTTACGTTCGGGGTCCATACCGAACACATAGTGTTCGTTCACACGATCTGAAACACAAGCTTCCCTGGGAAGCTTGTGTTATAGTTTGGGTCCAGTTTGGGTCCAGTTCGGGTCCAGGGGCTGTAAAAACAAGCACATTATTAAAAAACATTATGATTAAACTTACAGGTCCCGCAACACGTCCTGAAGAGTCTGTCTCCTGGCCACTTCTGCTTCCAGGTCCGATCATTAACTTCTGTCGGTATTCACTGCACTGCTGTCACTCAGCAGTCTTCGGCTGTTTTCGGCCGTGTTAATGGTGACGTCAAGATTCACCCGAGTCCGTGGCTCATCAACTCAATTGAACTTTGACTGTCACTGTGCGAGTCTTGCATCGGTATCACCCGGCAAAGCGCACAAACTACTAACAAGAGTGGGTCGGCTGCATGTATTTCCATGCAGCTAACGCTTTCCTGTCAAAAGAGTGTGTGCCATGTGGGGTGATGCAATGCGAGACTCGCATGAGTCATACGCAAGTGGAATCTTACCCTCAGTGTCAGTCTGCTTCTCACTCAGTAGAGACACTTGCCTGTACAGAGTGATGAAGATGAGATAACATTGCTCTTCCTGCTTCTCACTCTGTAGAGACACTTGTCTGTACAGTCATGAAGCAGAGCTGACATTGCTCTCTCTGCTTCTCGCTTTGTAGAGACACTTGTCTATACAGAGCAATAAAGCAGAGTTGACATTACTTTACCTGTGGACTATGTCAGACTAAGGATTTTTTACAATAAAGATGGAGTCTCTAAATGTTTTTATTGTTTTATTTGTAATGAAAAAAATCTATGTATTGTATTATTTTTTTTACTGTTTACTAGAAATTCATGGTGGCTATGTCTAATTTGGTGTGACACCATGAATTTTGGGCTTAGTACCAGCTGAGAAGACAAAGCTGGTATTAACCCCTTTATTACCCAATGTGCCACCGCCATCAGGGCCACTGGACGAGCCAGGTAAAGCGCCTGGAAATGGCGCTAAGAAACAATGTGCTATTTCCAGGGGCAGCTGCGGTCTGTGGATTTTAGTTTGGAGGTCCCAGAACACTTGGGCCTTACCATTCTGAGAATCCCAGCCCCCAGCTGCCTGCTTTCACCTGACTAACGATCAAAATACAGCAGGAGCCCACACATTTTTATTTTTATTATTTTTTTTAAATAATTAAAAAAAAAAGAATGGGCTTCCTGTATTTTGATTGCCAGCCAAGGTAAAGCCAGACAGATAGAGGTGGCAGCCCGTAGCCATCCGCTTTATCTGCGCTGAGAATCAAAAATACTAAGGAGCGCTACATAATTTTTATAAATGATTTATTCTTACACTATTATATGTGTGAGGGACCCAACAGCCAATCACAGACGCTGTCACGCAGAATGGGCGTCTATGATTTGCTGTTAGAATAACCTTGAATCTGCCCATACTTTCTAGATGCTAGAATGTATGGGTTGGTTTCAGGTTACTCCATCATCCAATCACAGACACCCACTCTGTGACAGTGTCTATGATTGTCTGTTATTATAACAGTAAAATAAAACAACAACACACAGAAAAAAATATTTTATTAGAAATAAAACAGGAGATATTTAGGACTTTATTACCCCAAAACAAACCTCCGACGTAGTCCAAAGGTGGGCGAGCATCTTGAGTTCTGCTACATCTGTGCGAGAAGACAAACACAGGTCTGCTCATACAGACTCAGCTGAAAGCTGTCAGAGACTTCACCTGAGTGAATAGCTGAGGCCGGTCAGCTGTGCCCCCGGGTAACCACCACTGACTACTGGACCTTCCATGACGTCAAAGCCATGTGACCAGTCTGTAAACCACGAGGTAATGCAACATTCACACCAGACTGGTCACATGGCTATGACGTAATGGAAGGTCCTGTAGTCAGTGGTGGTTACCCGGGGGCACAGCAATGATCAGACCAGGAAGCAGAAGCGGCCGGGACCTGTAAGTATGACAATGTTTATTATTAACTGTATTCTTTATTTTACAGCCCACCCACCCCATCACATAACTATAAATTCCAAGTTCGGGGTTCGTAAGCAAGTTCACGTTATCTGTGATCCCAAACACGAACTTTACAAAATATTTGGGCGAGACTCCCAATCCTGAACATCGAGGGGTTCGCCCATCACTACTCAAGAGGACATGACAAGTTATTAAGACAAGTTATTGTAATTTTTTTTATTGGGTCTGTTGTTGGCTTTTGTTTCATTGAATTGTATGAAATGAGGGAATCACCATTGCATGCTTCTACTTAAATGCCCTACTTCATGATACAGTATCACTGTATTTGTGAACATTTTATGCGTTACATAAATTTCACCAGAAAGTCAAACATCCATACCCTTTTGTGAGTAGTGTAACTTTACACTTGTTGGCCCCAGTGGTCTAGTTTTATTTCTCATTTATAGAATTTGGTTCTTGACACCAATTTATTGCTGCACTGTGCATTTTTTATTGTATATTTTTTTTATCAAAGGTTTCACGTCAAATTCGTGCATGAGCTATTGTGGTGCATTTCCCGTGAACCACACTAGCCATTGGTATATATACACATTATTATTTTACTTTTATTATTTGAATCATTACATATCAAGTAATTATCATATCAGGGTTTTTTTTACATGTGATTACATACTATTGTTTATGTGCTTTATATTCTGTACATTGTCGCTACTATTGGTTCATTGTACAAGCGCTCCTCCACCTCTATTTTAGCTCTTTATTTTATTTTGTCTTGCATGTCGTTTAATTGTCATTTTGTCAATAAGTGTTAATAAAGTATACAGAAATTATAGCCTTCATTTGGATGTTATTTATCTTAAAGTGAACCTGTCAGGTGCAATATGCACCCAGAACCACAAGCAGTTCTGGGTGCATATTGCAAATCACTGCCTAACCGTCCCTGTATACACTAGCATAGATAAAGGGATCTTTAGAAAAAGTATTTCTAAAGATTTTTTATATTATGCTAATGATAGCGGGGACTAGCCCCAAGGGTGTTATATCCCCCGACTAATCAGTTCTCTTAGCAGGTTAGCATGTCCACAGGGGTCTACTAATATGCTATTCAATGCGGCATCATCAGCGGTGCCGCGCATACCTATGCTCGCGCTTCTGAATGCCGAACACTTCCAGTCATGCACAGTATGAAGCCGGGTGTACGTGTACCGCCCTGAGAGGGGCCCAGCCGCTCTTCGCAGCTCGGGCCGAGCCGCTCGAGGTCCGGGCTCGGGTTTGTCGGTGGCACGAGCGCCTCCGGAATGGGGGCCACGTCGCTCTGTTAAGGGGAGCCAGTGGGGTGGTGGTGTGGGACGAGGTTCGCAGCCAGGGAGGTCGCGTTGTCGTCGTACGGGTCGTGACGCCACCCACGAGCCGTGGTGACGGGATGCACCACCGCTGCGGCTGGAGTGAAGGTGGCCTCGTCCGGGATCGGTGTTGCGGCCGCAGCCTAGATGTTAGCCCCTCCGTGGGTAGGGGCGGTGTGTCCCGGGTCCCAGCTGGGGGAATAACTGGCGACGGTGTTGTTGTCGGGGTGCAGGGTGCCGTGCTGCGGTGCAGTGTCGTGCCCGGATGGCACTGGTGTACTCACGATTAATTCAGACTCAGAGTCACTGGTAAACCAAAGTTCGGGTATGGTCGGGTCCCGCAGCCGGCTGCTTGTGTCCCCCTGTGAGGTTGATGGTGGCCCCTTTCCCTTGCACCTCTTGTTGTGGTTTTCAGCTCCCCTGCCTGGACAGTGGTAGCCTGCTCCCCGGCGTTGAGCTGCCAGAGGAGCCCTCGGTTGCCCGCAGGCGCTGGCCCGTCGGATGTTTGGCCCTTGGCGGTGGCTCTCACCCGGTATCGGTGGGCTGTTGCCTTCTTTCGGGACTTTGGGTGAGGATGAACCCGTGAGGTCCAGCCAGCAATCAGTTAATTTGCCGATACTCAGTGGCTTCTAAGCTAGGACGGGGTCTGAGTACCCGGTTTCTGGTGCTCCGGTAAACGGTTGACTCCCCGCTTCAGGACCGGCTCCAACCCAGGCCCGGTCCCTACGGTTCCGCCGGTTGCTGTACTGGTACTCCTGCAGACGGCCACCAGCGTCTGCCTGCCTGATGGTTCAAGGGTCCCAAGCTCCTACCCGGGTCCCTGACAGCTCTACAACTCCACTCCTCTCACTATCACTCTACAACTCAAACTGTTTGTATTTCCTGCCTCAGGATAGTAGTCTCCTCGGTGGGCGTGCCTTTCCGCCTGACTCCGCCCACCTGGTGTGCCCTACTGGCCCTGAGGGAGGCATCAGGTCTCCCTTTCGGGTGACGGGCGTGTCCTCACAAGGGGTGGGGTTGTGTGTGTAATGTGGTAGGTGTTGTTACCTGTGACCCCTGGGGTCCAGGGCGTCACATACCCCCTTGGTTTAATGCAGACCGTTCGCGGGCTGCCCGACTAACTCCGGTTTATTTTTATTTTTCATTCAACTGTAAAATGGTAAAACGGGAAACATTTACAATTATAATAACATTTGCTCAAACTATGGTTACTGAAGGTCTTCCTATAACGGGAGGCATTTTACTTTAACGTTTCATAACTTTATTAAACAGAACGGGTTCATGTCCTTCCGCCTTTCCCACCCAAACAACCTAGCTTTGATGCTGCCCCTAAGAAATGGGCAGCACCCCTTTTCCCCAGTCCGGAAACAGAAACATGGCCAGATCACCCAGGTGAGATTGGGTACGGTGCGGCGCACCCGGCAGTTGTCAAATGGCTCCCCGGAGGATGGTCACCGGTCCCGGTGGTGACCGGACCCCAGCCTGCTCTGCTGCGGGTCCTACCTCCAATCTGCCTCTCTGGAGACTAACGGAACGGGAAGGCACGTTAGAGGGGCAGATAGGGCAATATTTACAAGCCCAAAAGTTTTTGGGTGGCTGGCATGTCCACGGCCTTGTCCATGAGCAGTCACTCACACAACAGGGTGTAAAACGGCGGTTGCACACAAGTCCCAATGGGGACAGGTATTTTTATAGCCAACGGGCTACCGGCCTACTCCAGCTCTTCCTCCGACGCGGATTCAACCTCCGCCTCAAACATTTCCAACATGCAACAGGCATGGTGGGAAAGGGCCATCTGGTATCCATTTCCGCCGCTGCGTGGGATATAGGTGGCCGCCAGGGAACTACCGTCGAGGAGACTCTCATCGGCCTCCTCCGACCCTGAGACTGGCTCTGTATTGGGGCCAGAGTCGTTGCTATCAGCCCCCACTCGGCTGGGCCTCACTTCCCTCCGGGCCGGGCGGGCTTCCGGGGCCATCTTTCTCTCTGCATCCAGCGGGTTGTCGTCAGCTGCCATAATCTCCAGGCCGGCTGCTCCTTCAGCCACCCCGACCTTTGGACCTTCCGGAATCGGCGCTCCTAGCACTGCCGCCATGGCAGGGGGCGGTGGGCTGGGCAGATCAGCAGTGATGGTTCCCACGGGCTACGGTGGAGACCGTATAAGGGGCAGGGGTAGACCGGGTCTCTCAACCGCGGCGGCCGGTCCCTGCGGGACATAGAGGCATGAGTCACTCACCAACTCCTCCAACTCGGCCTCCATCTCGTGCACCTGGGCAATCGCAGCCAGTGCCTCCACCTCTGCGGTCCACTGCTCCATCAAGAGGCGTATCTGACTCCGGTGGCGCTGACAAATCTCCGCCATCCTGGCTCTCATCCACGCCGCGGTTCCGGGTGCGGGCTCTGAACCCTCGGGCTGCTCGGATGGGCCGGACATGCTGCTTCTACACCGACGGGGTCCAGGAATGGAACGGATGCAGGGTCCTGGAGTCCTTGCCTTTTTAGCTTCCCGGTTACATCAAGCAGCCTTCTCGCCCGCCTCCCCCTTCGTTTTCTCTTAGCACTCCTCCTTCGGGGGCGGGGCTTCACTTTCACACCTCCACTGCTCGGGGAAGATGACTCGAGCGGGAAACTTTCGTGCCAAGATAGCGGATTTTCAATTTTTTCGGCAGGACGCCACTGACGGATACTTCTTAAAGCGCACTTCCACAGGTAAGTGTACTGTCCGAATCCTGTTCGTGATGCCAGAAGAGTCGATGTGTACCACCCTGAGAGGTCCAGGCTCGGGTTTGTCGGTGGCACGAGCACCTCCGGAACGGAAGCCACGTCGCTCTGTTAAGGGGAGGCAGTGGGGTGGTGGTGTGGGGCGAGGTTCGCAGACAGGGGAGGTCGCGTTGTCGTCATACGGGTCGTGACGCCACCCATGGGTCGTGGTGACGGGATGCACCACCGCTGCGGCTGGAGTGAAGGTGGCCTCGTCCGGGATCGGTGTTGCGGCCGCAGCCTAGATGTTAGCCCCTCCGTGGGTAGGGGCAGTGTGTCCCGGGGCCTGGCTGGGGGGATAACTGGCGACGGTGTTGTTGTCGGGGTGCAGGGTGCTGTGCTGCGGTGCAGTGTCATGCCCGGATGGCACTGGTGTACACACGATTAATTCAGACTCAGAGTCACTGGTAAACCAAAGTTCGGGTATGGTCGGGTCCCGCAGCCGGCTGCTTGTGTCCCCCTGTGAGGCTGATGGTGGCCCCTTTCCCTTGCACCTCTTGTTGTGGTTTTCGGCTCCCCTGCCTGGACAGTGGTAGCCCGCTCCCCGGCATTGAGCTGCCGGAGGAGCCCTCGGTTGCCCGCAGGCGCTGGCCCGTCGGATGTTTGACCCTTGGCGGTGGCTCTCACCCGGTATCGGTGGGCTTTTGCCTTCTTTCGGGACTTTGGGTGAGGATGAACCCGTGAGGTCCAGCCAGCAATCAGTTAAATTGCCTATGCTCAGTGGCTTCTAAGCTAGGATGGGGTCTGAGTACCCGGTTTCTGGTGCTCTGGTAAACGGTTGACTCCCTGGTTCAGGACCGGCAGGCTCCAACCCAGGCCCGGTCCCTACGGTTCCGCCGGTTGCTGTACTAGTACTCCTGCAGACAGCCACCACCATCTGCCTGCCTGACGGTTCAAGGGTCCCAGGCTCCTACCCGGGTCCCTGACAGCTCTACAACTCCACTCCTCTCACTGTCACTCTACAACTCAAACTGTTGTATTTCCTGCCTCAGGACAGTAGTCTCCTCGGTGGGCGTGCCTTTCTGCCTGACTCCGCCCACCTGGTGTGCCCTACTGTCCCTGAGGGAGGCATCAGGTCTCCCTTTCGGGTGATGGGTGTGTCCTCACAAGGGGTGGGGGTGTGTGTGTAATGTGGTAGGTGTTGTTACTAGAGTTGAGCGCGATTCGCGGTTCGTGGTTCTCCAGTTCGCGGTTCGAGTGATTTTGGGGGCTGTTCTAGATCGAACTAGAACTCGAGCTTTTTGCAAAAGCTCGATAGTTCTAGAAACGTTCGAGAACGGTTCTAGCAGCAAAAAAACAGCTAATTCCTAGCTGGCTTTCCGCTGTAAGTCCCTCTGTGACTCACACTATTATGAAATTTCAGCGTATAGTGTGCGGGAACAGCGCATTCAGATCACTGCTGATCGCCATTTTTTTTTTTTTCCTTGTCTTCCTTCCCTAAGCGCGCGCGTGTAGTGGGGCGGGCCAGCATGTCAGCCAATCCCAGACACACACACAGCTAAGTGGACTTTTAGCCAGAGAAGCAACGGCATGTGTGATAGGATGTCCATGTCACATGTCCCTGCATTATAAAAATGGACATTTTCCTCCAGCACGCCATTATCTGCCTTCTGCGTCTGGGTGTCAGTCACCGCTGGCGTAGCTCCTGTCTCCAATACTGCTGTGTACGCTCTACACACAGCGCTATACAGAATAGGGATAGAAGTTTCTATTAGTCCTTGTAAGGGCTAATACCAGCAGGGTCAGAGCCATAGGTGACAGTCAGGTCCGTGAAAACAGATTTTAACAGCTACACAAGATAACAGCGTCTGTGTAGCTAAGGTCAGGGATTTCCTCGCTGCATTTCCCCATTAGGACAGATAGAAAGTGAGGCTTCCTTTATTCTACCCAGACCCACAACCCTGCCACTGTACCCTCCTGCCCTTTGCACACTCAAGCTCATTGTTACTAAGCCATTATACTAGCAAACACTGAGGAAACTTAGTGGCCTCCTAAAAGTGGCTGTTGGACTTCCATTAGTGTCCCACTGGTGCAAAGCTATTTGCAGCACCTCTGCATTGCACACTCAAGCTCATTGTTACTAAGCTATTATACTAGCAAACACTGATTAAACTTAGTGGCATCCTAAAAGTGGCTGTTGGACTTTCATTAGTGTCCCACTAGTGCAAAGCTATTTGCAGCACCACTGCATTGCACACTCAAACTCATTTTTACTAAGCCAATATACTAGCAAACTATGCTGCCAGTTTAAGGGCCGTAGTTGCATTGTCAGGGATAGTTATTGTTGTTTATTCTGCTGTTAATAAAGATAGACCACCGCTGAAATCTACACCACCTCTCAATTTTTACTACCACATTTTAAGTGCACAATCTTGTCGCAATCAAAATGAGTGGCAAAATGACAGATGCTGGTGGAAAGGGAAAGAGGCGTGTTGGAAAAGGAAAAAGAGGGTTTGTCCATGGGGAAGGTGGCAAAGCTCCATTAACATCTGCTGAAGATAGACCATCTTCCAGCAAAAGTAAGATGTCTAACAACTTACCGTGGACAATCCGATGTGCTCCCTTTTTTACGGACACGAACAACTGGAACAAAGGTAGATGATGGCCAAAAAAAGAAAATGCTTGAATGGATCTCAAGTGGTCCAACAAGTGCCCTCTCCTCCACCTCAACTACCGCATCCAAAAAACACCAGTCCCCTGAGTTGTCATCCCAATCACACTTGCTTTCTCCCAGCTCTGAAGTCTCCATCCGCCCTGCACAGTATGGTGGAACTGAGATGGCTGAGTCTGCAGAGCTGTTCAGTCACACTATAGCCTGGGAATCAGAGGTCTGCTCCCAAGCTACAGTGAGTACAGACCAGGAAATGGTCTGCAGTGATGCCCAGAGCCTTTGTGACTCAGATTCAGGCCGTGATGAACAAGTTTCTGAGCATAATGTTGACCCTTATTCACAAACTGAAACACCTGTTGTAATAGACAATGAGGAACATACTGATGACGATGAGACGCAGATACCAGATTGGGATGACAACTTACATATTCGGTCAGGGCAAGAAGAGGCTCGGTCTGAGGGTGAGGGGAGTGCAAACACAACAATTGATGAGGAAGTTCTAGATCCCACCTACTGTCAACCCACAGTCAGGCACTCGAGGAGGTCAACAGAGGCAGTGGAGGAGGATGCAACTGACGACAAAGTTACCTTGCGCCTTCCTGGACAGAGTTGGAGTACTGGTAGCACGTCTACAACTGCATCCTCAGCCACCACTGTGCCTCTGAACATTAGTCGGGGTGGATCAGCAGGTCGCATGCCCTCTAAGCCTTGCCTAGCCTGGTCCTTTTTTCGGGACTTTGGGTGAGGATGAACCCGTGAGGTCCAGCCAGCAATCAGTTAAATTGCCTATGCTCAGTGGCTTCTAAGCTAGGATGGGGTCTGAGTACCCGGTTTCTGGTGCTCTGGTAAACGGTTGACTCCCTGGTTCAGGACCGGCAGGCTCCAACCCAGGCCCGGTCCCTACGGTTCCGCCGGTTGCTGTACTAGTACTCCTGCAGACAGCCACCACCATCTGCCTGCCTGACGGTTCAAGGGTCCCAGGCTCCTACCCGGGTCCCTGACAGCTCTACAACTCCACTCCTCTCACTGTCACTCTACAACTCAAACTGTTGTATTTCCTGCCTCAGGACAGTAGTCTCCTCGGTGGGCGTGCCTTTCTGCCTGACTCCGCCCACCTGGTGTGCCCTACTGTCCCTGAGGGAGGCATCAGGTCTCCCTTTCGGGTGATGGGTGTGTCCTCACAAGGGGTGGGGGTGTGTGTGTAATGTGGTAGGTGTTGTTACTAGAGTTGAGCGCGATTCGCGGTTCGTGGTTCTCCAGTTCGCGGTTCGAGTGATTTTGGGGGCTGTTCTAGATCGAACTAGAACTCGAGCTTTTTGCAAAAGCTCGATAGTTCTAGAAACGTTCGAGAACGGTTCTAGCAGCAAAAAAACAGCTAATTCCTAGCTGGCTTTCCGCTGTAAGTCCCTCTGTGACTCACACTATTATGAAATTTCAGCGTATAGTGTGCGGGAACAGCGCATTCAGATCACTGCTGATCGCCATTTTTTTTTTTTTCCTTGTCTTCCTTCCCTAAGCGCGCGCGTGTAGTGGGGCGGGCCAGCATGTCAGCCAATCCCAGACACACACACAGCTAAGTGGACTTTTAGCCAGAGAAGCAACGGCATGTGTGATAGGATGTCCATGTCACATGTCCCTGCATTATAAAAATGGACATTTTCCTCCAGCACGCCATTATCTGCCTTCTGCGTCTGGGTGTCAGTCACCGCTGGCGTAGCTCCTGTCTCCAATACTGCTGTGTACGCTCTACACACAGCGCTATACAGAATAGGGATAGAAGTTTCTATTAGTCCTTGTAAGGGCTAATACCAGCAGGGTCAGAGCCATAGGTGACAGTCAGGTCCGTGAAAACAGATTTTAACAGCTACACAAGATAACAGCGTCTGTGTAGCTAAGGTCAGGGATTTCCTCGCTGCATTTCCCCATTAGGACAGATAGAAAGTGAGGCTTCCTTTATTCTACCCAGACCCACAACCCTGCCACTGTACCCTCCTGCCCTTTGCACACTCAAGCTCATTGTTACTAAGCCATTATACTAGCAAACACTGAGGAAACTTAGTGGCCTCCTAAAAGTGGCTGTTGGACTTCCATTAGTGTCCCACTGGTGCAAAGCTATTTGCAGCACCTCTGCATTGCACACTCAAGCTCATTGTTACTAAGCTATTATACTAGCAAACACTGATTAAACTTAGTGGCATCCTAAAAGTGGCTGTTGGACTTTCATTAGTGTCCCACTAGTGCAAAGCTATTTGCAGCACCACTGCATTGCACACTCAAACTCATTTTTACTAAGCCAATATACTAGCAAACTATGCTGCCAGTTTAAGGGCCGTAGTTGCATTGTCAGGGATAGTTATTGTTGTTTATTCTGCTGTTAATAAAGATAGACCACCGCTGAAATCTACACCACCTCTCAATTTTTACTACCACATTTTAAGTGCACAATCTTGTCGCAATCAAAATGAGTGGCAAAATGACAGATGCTGGTGGAAAGGGAAAGAGGCGTGTTGGAAAAGGAAAAAGAGGGTTTGTCCATGGGGAAGGTGGCAAAGCTCCATTAACATCTGCTGAAGATAGACCATCTTCCAGCAAAAGTAAGATGTCTAACAACTTACCGTGGACAATCCGATGTGCTCCCTTTTTTACGGACACGAACAACTGGAACAAAGGTAGATGATGGCCAAAAAAAGAAAATGCTTGAATGGATCTCAAGTGGTCCAACAAGTGCCCTCTCCTCCACCTCAACTACCGCATCCAAAAAACACCAGTCCCCTGAGTTGTCATCCCAATCACACTTGCTTTCTCCCAGCTCTGAAGTCTCCATCCGCCCTGCACAGTATGGTGGAACTGAGATGGCTGAGTCTGCAGAGCTGTTCAGTCACACTATAGCCTGGGAATCAGAGGTCTGCTCCCAAGCTACAGTGAGTACAGACCAGGAAATGGTCTGCAGTGATGCCCAGAGCCTTTGTGACTCAGATTCAGGCCGTGATGAACAAGTTTCTGAGCATAATGTTGACCCTTATTCACAAACTGAAACACCTGTTGTAATAGACAATGAGGAACATACTGATGACGATGAGACGCAGATACCAGATTGGGATGACAACTTACATATTCGGTCAGGGCAAGAAGAGGCTCGGTCTGAGGGTGAGGGGAGTGCAAACACAACAATTGATGAGGAAGTTCTAGATCCCACCTACTGTCAACCCACAGTCAGGCACTCGAGGAGGTCAACAGAGGCAGTGGAGGAGGATGCAACTGACGACAAAGTTACCTTGCGCCTTCCTGGACAGAGTTGGAGTACTGGTAGCACGTCTACAACTGCATCCTCAGCCACCACTGTGCCTCTGAACATTAGTCGGGGTGGATCAGCAGGTCGCATGCCCTCTAAGCCTTGCCTAGCCTGGTCCTTTTTTGGCATAGCAAAAGATCGCCCAAATTATGTGATCTGTAAAATTTGTCGTGATTCTGTTAGTAGAGGGCAAAACCTCAGCAGTTTGACAACTTCTTCCATGAATCGTCACATGAATAAATATCATATGTCCCGGTGGGAAGCTCACTGTGCTGCAATGCGGCCTAGCGGAGCGAACCATCCACCGCCTGCCCCTTCCAGTGCATCCGCACGCTCTTCATCTTCTAGGACTGTGGGGACAGCTGTCACACCTGGTTTTCCACGCACAACTTCCACCACTGTAACCACAACAGGCAGTTTGCTTGGTAGGTCATCAGTTGGTTTGGAAGGAGAAACAAGTGCGTGTGTACAGCTCTCTCAGACATCGATAGCACCAACGTTGGATGAAGGCAACATCATGTCTACGCCTGCACTTTCCTCACAAACCTGCATTTTTACAGGGACACCCTACTCAACACCGTCTACACACAGCAGCCAGATCTCTGTCCCTCAGATGTGGACAAATAAAAGGCCATTTCCTGCGACCCATGACAAAGCTAAGAGGTTGACTTTATCCCTCTGTAAGCTCTTGGCTACTGAAATGCTGCCTGGTGGACACACAGGATTTTAGAGACCTTATGTCTGTCGCTGTGCCCCAGTACCAGATGCCCAGTCGCCACTACTTCTCTAAGAAAGGTGTGCCCGCGCTACACCAGCACACAACACACCGCTTCCTTGAGAAACTGTGTGTGTGAACGGGTGCATTTCACCACCGATACTTGGAGCAGTAAGCATGGACAGGGACGTTACATGTCGCTGACTGGGCACTGGGTAACTATGGTGATAGATGGTGAAGGGTCTGCTGCACAAGTCTTGCTGTCCCCACGACTTGTGTGTCAATCCTCTGTCTGTCCAAGTTCCGCCACTGCTTCTGCCTCCTCCACCTCATCTGGGTCCTCCACCTCTGCCCCAAGCCTGCCTGGTCAGGCCACCAGCGTTCTCACTGCGCAGAAGGAATCACGCACCCCTCATTACTATGCTGGCAGCAGAGCGCAACGGCATCAGGTGGTCTTTAGCTTGAAATGTCTTGGAAATAAGAGTCACACAGCTGCTGAGTTGTGGGCAGCTCTGGAGACTGAGTTTAATAAATGGTTGTTTCCACTCAACCTGCAGCCTGGTAAGGCCGTGTGCGACAATGCTGCAAACCTGGGTGCGGTCTTCGCCTGGGCAAGGTGACACACATGCCTTGTATGGCTCAGGTATTGAACATTGTTGTCCAGCAATTTTTAACACACTATCCCGGCCTAGATGGCCTTCTGAACAGGGCACGAAAACTGTCTGCTCACTTCCGCCGTTCAACCACCGCTGCTGAGCGACTTGCATCGCTCCAGAAGTTTTTCGGCCTGCCGGTTCATCGCCTGAAATGCGATGTGCCGACACGCTGGAATTCCACTCTCCACATGTTACAGCGACTGTGGCAGCACCGCCGAGCTCTGGTGCAATACGTCATGACGTATAGCCTGGGCCAACGAGATGCAGAGGTGGGTCAGATCACCCTGATGGAGTGGTCTCAGATCAAGGATCTATGCACCCTTCTGCACAGTTTCGACATGGCGAAGAATATGTTTAGCGCTGACAATGCCATTATCAGCATGACAATTCCAGTCATTTACATGCTGGAGCACACGCTAAACACTATTCGGAGTCAGGGGGTGGGACAACAGGAAGCGGAGGAACTACAGGAGGATTCATATGCGCAAGACACAACAACATCACCAAGGTCCAGACGTTCATCATCACCAACGCGGCAGGCATGGGACCATGCGGGACAGGGATCAACAAGGGCGCATGGTAGCAGGCGAAATGTTGAGGAAGGTGCAGGAGAACATGAAGAAATGGAGGACGAACTACCTCCAACATGACCCTCGTATTATCAAAATTAGAAGTGATGATGACTACTGGCTTGCCACACTATTAGATCCCCGGTACAAGTCCAAATTTTGTGACATAATTCCAGCCATAGAAAGGGACGCACGTATGCAGGAGTATCAGCAAAAGCTGTTACTCGATCATAGCTTGGCTTTTCCACCAAACAACCGTGCAGATGCAGGGAGTGAATCTCCCAGTTGTAACTTGACAAACATGGGACGGTCTCGTCATCTTCAACAGTCTACCCGTACCAGTAGCACCGTATCTGGTGCTGGTAACAGCAATTTTATTGAATCTTTTCATAATTTTTTTAGACCCTCCTTTGCAAGGCCACCAGAGACAACAAGTCTGACACATAGTCAACGACTGGAGAGGATGATACAGGAGTATCTACAAATGAACATTGATGCCATTACTTTGCAAATGGAGCCTTGCTCATTTTGGGCTTCAAATCTTGAAAAATGGCCAGAGCTCTCCACTTACGCCTTGGAGATTTTGTCGTGTCCAGCTGCCAGCGTTGTCTCTGAACGTGTCTTCAGTGCTGCTGGGTGTGTGCTGACAGATAAGCGAACGCGTCTGTACAGTGACAATGTGGACAGACTAACGTTCATCAAAATGAACAAGTCATGGCTCCACAAGGAATTTACTACCCCTGTGTCAACCTGGGGAGAGTAAATGCTTGTGTATTTTGAATGTGCTTGATGCAAATCTAGCTGTGAAGTGTACAACTAGTGCACAAGTGCTGCCACTGATGGGGTGTCTGTGTGGCCCAATTTTTGGAAAAAAGGGAGACTCTTCTTGGAGTAACCCTTGCTGTGTTTTTAAAAATGATCCAAGATGCACAGAGCTGGGATCAGGAAAGACTTTGCTACCTACCCCAGTGTCATTGAAGCGATGGCCGAGAGGACAACCGCAGTGCAGAGTAGGTTACAGTACACAAGACGAGGTGCGAACAACAAGGGTATATTTATTAACAGGCGGGGAAAGATGTGGAGAAGGCAGGTTCAGGCACGGGGTATACAGTGGCAAAAAACGTGATTTAACAACACTTTTGTATTCTCTAGCTGGTCCGCTCAATAGCACGGCGCTCCAACTATTACAGGTTCAAGAAACACAAAAACAGTCAGGTACAATGCTACTCTACACGTAACCTCTCTGGCCTCTGCTAAACGGGCCACACGGATGCCGTGTTCTACCCACTGAAGCCTACTTTAGCCCCTAGTATGTGCACAATATTCAACTCACAGTGATGCTGGGGACGTGGATCCAGTCCCGGGGGCCCCCCAACAATAGTCTCATCTGAAGGTGCGCACTTCTCCTGGGCCGGGTTAAGGAGATCAAAATCTTCTTCTTTCTTCAGATTCCTCGCTGGTTCCCTGTTATCTGCAAGTCTCTCTCTTGATTCAGAAGAAAATTCCAATCCTCCGAGACACACCGGCTGTGTGTTCCTTCACACGCTTCTAAAATCAAAACAGAAACTCACTTCTCTTCTTACACTCTGGTTGTCCATTAGCACACTTTCTGCAGGGGGAGCAGAAAATTCCATTACCCCTCAACACGGGGAGGTTTCTGTCTCCTAAAGTGGCAGCGTGTTTCTTATTGTCCATAGCAGTAGCACCCCCCAATATGCCTCCCCACTTAATGATGGTCGTCCTCGGCCATCACAGCTTCGAGCCCACTGTGTTTTGAAGGAAGGTTCAAACCTGTAGAGGAGACAACAATGGCAGTACAGCAGACCTAGTACATTGTTCAACATATCGGATTGGTGGAACCCCTGCAGTAGACCTCTGAGATCTTCTAAGACCTTGACTATCAGGCCCGGCTTGACTAGCTTCCGGAGGAACACTTGCTGTGGGAGCTGCAGTGGAATCTTGGCTGATCTCTTCTTCCCGTGGCAGTAGTGTCTCATCCATGGGATCTCCGTTTCCGGAAGGCTGAGGATCCGCCCCTGCATCAGGGACTGTCCACCAGTCATCATCGACTTCACACACAGATGACGTAAGTTCAGGGAGTGGGGCAGAGACTGCAGGAGATCTTGGCGTAGAAAGAGCTTCAGACCGGCATGGTCGCAACATATTTCTTTGTAGTACTCTAGGGCCGGACGCTCCATTCTCAATTTGCACCTTGTAGACCGGGCCGTCAGCATACACCCGTTCGATTACTCTGTAGGGTTGAACTTCCCATCTTTCACTCAGTTTACCCTTGGGGCGTTTCTCTCTGACTAACACTCGATCTCCAGGTTGAAGCGGTATCTCTTGAATCGGTTTAGGGCTCATATGTTCTTTCTTCTGTAGCTGTTGACAAGCCAACCGACGTATCGTCTGTAATCGTTGTCGATGTTCTTTCACCCACGAAGTGACAGTTCGTTCCATGAAATCCTCTGGCTGCTCCAAATTCAGCTCGATGATTTCTCGCCCAACTCTTCCAAACAGCAGTAGATATGGGGTGTAACCTGTAGTGGAGTGAACTCGGTTATTGTAGGCCCAGACCAGTTCTGCCAGGTAATCCGGCCAACATGCCTTCTTATCTTCCTCTAATGTTCTCAGCATTTGAAGTAGAGTTCGGTTGAAGCGTTCACATGCTCCATTGCCTTGGGGATGGTAAGGTGTAGTCCGAGATCGCTCGATGTCATACATACGACATAATTCCTCCATCACCTTGCCTTGAAAACATGCACCTTGATCGGAGTGGATCCGCTTCGGGCATCCATACACCCGGATGAAGTCTTGGCAGATGGCCCGTGCCGCCGACTCAGCAGTCTGATCTCTAGTCAGGGTGACTACAGCGAACTTGGAGAAATGGTCGGTCATAACCAAACAGTATTGTAGTCCCCGAGTGGAGTGTCCCACGAGGAGATAATCAATCATCAACAGTTCTAGCGGTTCTTTGGTCTGTATGGTCTGAACGGGTGCCCTTTGTTCAGTGCTTTTAACGAGGTCGCATACTCGACATTGCCGGCAAACCTCTTCCACCACAGACTCCAACCTGGGGCAGTACACGTACTGCTGTAACCATTGGTAGGTCTTTGCGGGTCCAAAGTGAGCGCCAAACTCGTGAGCTTCCTTAGCTACCTCTTGAGCCATTTTTCCGGGGATGACCACCTGCCATCTTGCTTCTATATCTTTTGGCTGTTGTCTCTTACGATATAACACTGATCCTCGAACTTCCAGTCTATCCCACTGGTGTAAGACACTCTTCATCTCGGCGTCCAGGTTAGCCCTTTCTTGTTTGTCTGGCTTCTGCTTCTCAGTTACCCAGTGTTTCATCTGTTGCAGCCCTTCATCTGCATCTTGAGCACGTCCCCATTCTTCATTGGTTCTCCCCAGGGACCGGGGCAGTGTGCAAGCCTGCCTACTCAACTGGGACGCAACCACCGAGGGCCCAAACTTGCTAAAGTCTGGTGTTTCTTCCTCCTCTAATCGTTCATCGAGATCCCCCACTGGGGTCTCCACCGTCACTCTTGACAGCCCATCCGCATTTGCGTTTTCGGTAGCAGGGCGATAACAGATGGTAAAGTCAAACTTTGCAAGGCGAGCCACCCACCGTTGTTCCAAGGCTCCCAATTTGGTATTCTCAAGGTGGGCCAGAGGATTATTGTCTGTCCGGACCTGGATCTTGGTTCCTGTCAGGAAGCCAGCAAATTTCTCTGTCATGGCCCACACTAGGGCCAGGAGCTCTAGTCGAAAGGAGCTGTAATTGTGTGGGTTTCTTTCGCTGTCCCGCAGGGACCTACTGGTGTAGCCAATGACTCTCTCATGTCCATTTTGCATCTGAGACAATACGGCACCGAGTCCATGAAGGCTACCATCTGTGTACAGCAGGAATGGTCGGTCGAAGTCCGCATAGGCCAGGATCGGGGCTGAAGTAAGGGCATTCTTCATAGCCTGAAAAGCCTCATCTTGCCTCTGAGCCCAAGAGATGCCCTGGTTCTTCGACACTCCGGCGGTCCCCCTCAGCAGCTCGTTCAAAGGACCCGCCACCTTTGCGAAGTCTTTGACGAACCGGCGGTAATACCCGGCGAGTCCAAGAAATGCCTTGAGTTCCCTCACCGTTCGAGGGACTGGCCACTTCTGAATGGCCGCCACCTTTTCTGCGGAGGGTAGGACTCCATCTTGTGACACTGTGTGGCCCAGGTACTCGATCTCTCTCTTGAAGAGGTGGCATTTTTTGGGCTTCACCTTCAGGTTATGAGCCTGCAGTCTCCCGAGTACCTGTCCAAGCCGGTCAAGGTGTTCTTTGAACGTGGCCGAGAACACGATGATGTCATCCAGATAGATCAGGGTCGCTTCAAAATTTAGGGCTCCCAAGCACTTTTCCATCAGCCGTTGAAACGTGCCCGGAGCATTGGAGAGTCCGAAGGGCATCCGGTTAAACTCAAACAATCCCATCGGGAGGATGAACGCGGTCTTGGCTTTGTCTTTTTCTGCCACAGGTACTTGCCAGTACCCGCTTGCTAGATCCAAGGTGGAGAAGTACTTGGCCTTCCCCAAGGCCGTCAAGGATTCTTTGATTCGTAGTAATGGGTACGAGTCGCGAACGGTACAAGCGTTGAGTTTTCTGTAGTCTACACAGAACCGGATGGTTCCATCCTTTTTCTTGACGAGTACCACCGGGGCCGCCCAAGGGCTCTGGCTGCCCTGCACTATTCCTGAATCCAGCATCTGCTTCAGTAACATCTATACCTCTTGGTACATCTTGGGAGGGATCTGTCGGTACCGTTCTCAAATCGGACGAGCTTCCCCGGTCAGTATCTCATGCATGATGGCTTCAGTGCAGCCGAAATCTTCAGCGTGGCGAGCGAATGCGGCCTGGTTCTCCCACAGCATAGCTTCTACTGCTTGCACACGCTCAGGGCCCAGCGAATTCACATCCACTTCCATCTGATCGAGGATGGCCTTTCCACTCCACTCTGGGGATGGCATCTCTTTGGCCCTCGCAGAGAGTGCTAGGGTCCACCCCACACCCTCTATCGGCGATAAGGATATCTCTTTATGACTCATTACCTCGCCTTTATGTACGTACACCAGGGCCAGATCCGTCCCTTGAGGCAAGGTGGCCTCACCGGGGCCCACATTCAAGGCTCTGATAGGGACGCGTCCTTGTTGGACCACAGCTACCGTACGAGCTATCATAACTTCTTGGTCCACTCTTCCGGTTGCTACAGGCTGAACAATCACTTCTATCCCATCGAGATTGCGATAGGTTCCCACTGGGAGGTGTAATATACTTTCTAGGCCAGGAGGCAGGATTATAGGTTCCTTCCCAGGAGCCCTGATGACCCCTACCGGCTGATGAGATGGCACACTCTTCTGCGCCCCACAGACGTGGATCAGCCGTTGAAGTGCTTCCTGTGTAGGCTTATGTGTAGTAGCTTGCTTCCAGTATCCGGGTCCCCGTTTGGTGAACATAATCTGATCTAATTCACGTAAGACATTCATCCCCAATATTACAGGTACATCTTCGTTGATGGGCTCGGGGACTAGTAGGATCCCTTTTTTCCCCACTTCTTGCCCACAGATTCGAACATTCATCCACACAACTCCTGTGACCGGGATCGGTTGTTGATTAGCAGCAATCACTCGGATCAGGGTCTCTTTCTCTGGCCTGGCCAGTGTCTGGAAATGTTGATTAAAATATGCTTCTGGCATCGTCGTCACTTGTGACCCAGTATCTATCAAGCAATTCACTGGGACACTCTCGAATTCAGCACGTAGGATGGGACAACCAGCGATCAAATGTTCGTTATGATACGGAGCGGCCTCCCTTCTCGCCTCCCCCGCAGAGTGCCGCACTACTGCGGGGGTTGGTAGTTTAACGATGGCTTCCGTTGGCTTTGAGTGTTATTCCGGCACCTCCTGGCAATATGCCCCCGACCTCCACATCCCCAGCAGTGGATGTCTTCTCCTCGCTGGGGAATACCTCGTGCCTCTGGTGGCTGACGAGAGGAAGCCTGCAGCCTCCAGTCCCCCATTGGTAGAGCCGAGGAATTGTTGCGTAAGTATGATGGGCCAGGTTGGAAGGAGGAGGACACAGCTGGGTAGGGATGTTCACCAGACAAGTTCCTCATTTTTTGCTCCATCTGGGTCAGCTTCTCCTGTACGTTGAGTACGGATTTCTGTAAATCTTGCACCACCTGGACCAGTCCCACCTGGCAGTTTGGGTCCACTCTGGAGGTGGCGGTTTGGACGCGCACCACCCCAGAGGCGTAACTTTCTTCTTTACTTCGGGCTACTGCTTCTGCTAGGATTTGACGAAAAGTAAGAGCCGGATTCGCTCGGACCCGTTCTGCCAGGGCTCGCCGCAAGGATACGCTATGCAATCCCAGAATAAACTGTTCCCGGAGTATCCGGTCGGTAGAGCCTACGCCGCCAAGTCCATCTGACTCCTTTCTCTGGACCTCCGCTAACACTTCTTGTAGTGCTGTTGCATACTGAGAGATCCCTTCTTCTTCCCGCTGCAGCCTCGAAAAAAATTTGGCGCGAAGATGTCCCGCACTAGCAGTCTCGCCATAGATCTCTTCCAAGAATCCAACTAACTCTTTCAGGGTACTACGGGTGGGTTCTGGTTGTAGACAGACATTTCTACGTGCTTCTCCCTCTAGGGCAGTCAAAGCGATGTCCACCTCAAGCTCTGGGCCGATGTTATACACGTTCAGGGTGCTCTGCAGCCGGGACACCCAGTCGCACAGTGCCATGTTATTGCCATCGAATTTTGATAGCACACTAAATATGGTGCCCATTGGAAGTGTCCTTGCAGGGGTTCCACCATTGCCCACAGCACCCCCATTGATATTAGCGTTCCCGCCGTTGCTGTCTGCTGCCTCCATCTTGGTGACTGTACCCTGCTCGCAGCGCCACTTGAAGCGATGGCCGAGAGGACCACCGCATTGCAGAGTAGGTTACAGTACACAAGACGAGGTGCGAACAACAAGGGTATATTTATTAACAGGCGGGGAAAGATGTGGAGAAGGCAGGTTCAGGCACGGGGTATACAGTGGCAAAAAACGTGATTTAACAACACTTTTGTATTCTCTAGCTGGTCCGCTCAATAGCACGGCGCTCCAACTATTACAGGTTCAAGAAACACAAAAACAGTCAGGTACAATGCTACTCTACACGTAACCTCTCTGGCCTCTGCTAAACGGGCCACACGGATGCCGTGTTCTACCTACTGAAGCCTACTTTAGCCCCTAGTATGTGCACAATATTCAACTCACAGTGATGCTGGGGACGTGGATCCAGTCCCGGGGGCCCCCCAACAACAGCATCATCTGAAGGTGCGCACGTCTCCTGGGCCGGGTTAAGGAGATCAAAATCTTCTTCTTGCTTCAGATTCCTCGCTGGTTCCCTGTTATCTGCAAGTCTCTCTCTTGATTCAGAAGAAAATTCCAATCCTCCGAGACACACCGGCTGTGTGTTCCTTCACACGCTTCTAAAATCAAAACAGAAACTTACTTCTCTTCTTACACTCTGGCTGTCCATTAGCACACTTTCTGCAGGGGGAGCAGAACATTCCATTACCCCTCAACACGGGGAGGTTTCTGTCTCTTAAAGTGGCAGCGTGTTTCTTATTGTCCATAGCAGTTGCACCCCCCAATATCATCCTGGAGACGGTTAAGTAGGGCGTATTTTTGAATGTGCTTGATGCAAATCTAGCTGTGAAGTGTACAACTGGGGCACAAGTGCTGCCACTGAAGGGGTGGGTGTGTGTGGGGCCAAATTTTTGGAAAAAAGGGAGACTCCGCTTGGAGTAACCCTTGCTTACATTGTTTTTAAAAATGATCCAAGATGAACAGAGCTGGGATCAGGAAAGACTTTGCTACCTACCCCGGTGTCATCCTGGGGACGGTTAAGTATGGCGTATTTTTGAATGTGCTTGATGCAAATCTAGCTGTGAAGTGTACAACTGGGGCACAAGTGCTGCCACTGAAGGGGTGGGTGTGTGTGTGGCCCAATTTTTGGAAAAAAGGGAGACTCCGCTTGGAGTAACCCTTGCTTACATTGTTTTTAAAAATGATCCAAGATGCACAGAGCTGGGATCAGGAAAGACTTTGCTACCTACCCCGGTGTCATCCTGGGGACGGTTAAGTATGGCGTATTTTTGAATGTGCTTGATGCAAATCTAGCTGTGAAGTGTACAACTGGGGCACAAGTGCTGCCACTGAAGAGGTGGGTGTGTGTGTGGCCCAATTTTTGGAAAAAAGGGAGACTATGCTTGGAGTCACCTTGCGATGTTTTACATGATTTTAGAAGGGCGTGCCATGCCTATATCTGTGTCTCCTCCTTTTTTTCCTTGTCCAGCTCTTTTGTTTTTGCATGAGTATATGTCCTTGTCACTTTCCCATGTGTTTTTGTTGTGTTGTGAGTTGTTTCTTACCTTTTGGACACCTTTGAGGGTGTTTTCTAGGTGTTTTTATGTGTTTGTGATTGCCTGCCATTGTTTCCTATGCGGTTCGAGTGGTTCGCCAAACCGGTTCGACCGAACCGAACTCGAACGAGACCTCCATTCGGCGAACCGAACTCGAGCCGAACCGTGACCGGTTCGCTCATCTCTAGTTGTTACTAGTGACCTCTGGGGTCCAGGGCGTCACATACACGTCTTGGCTTCAGAGAGGTCTACTGTGCATGACTGGAAGTGCGGGGCATTCAGAAGCGCGGTCACTGCGAACAAAAGTACGTGCGGCACCGCTGGTGGCGCTGCATTAAATAGCATATTAGTACACCTCTGTGGGCGTGCTAACATGCTAAGAGGGAGGACTAGTCGGGGGATATAACACCATTGGGACTAGTCCCTGTTCTCATTAGCATAAGATAAAAGATCTTTAGAAATACTTTTTCTAAAGATCCCTTTATGCTACTAGATACAGGGACAATTAGGCAGGGATTAGCAATATACACCTAGAACTGCACGTTGTTCTGGGTGCATATTGCACCTGACAGGTTCCTTTTAAGGCCTGCGACACACATCCGTGCCCCAGGTACGTGTTTGGTACATTTTTGCACGTACCGGTGGCACGGAGACACGTTGACCAATGTTACCCTATGGTAGAAGGCACACACACGTAAAACCACACGGAACGTGTGTCCGTGTGGTTAGTACGTGTGTGCGTTTTTCCACATGGTCGACATGTCCGTTTTTGGCCATCAACACGCAGGCACAGACCCGCTAAAGTCAATGGGTCCGTGCCTGCACGGACGGCACACGTAGCATGTCCGTGTGCAGCACGTACTGTCCGTGTGCGTTTTTACTCCAAACATCAGCAACACTTGTTTCCAATTTATCAGGTCAATTGAAGGCCATTAATTCTGGCGCCAAACACTCATATCCTGTCTCATTTGCAAGCCAGATGGCAGCTGGGCACCTGTCCTCTCACTGCAGGGGAACACTTAGCTAATATTACACCACAGGTACTCATAATGGCGCCAAGGATCAATACAGAGAGGCTGATTGGGGAAGTAGAGAGGCACCCAGAGCTGTGGGACACACGTGTGGATGGATACCACGACAGGTTGATGGTGGAGAGAGCCTGGATGTCTGTGGCTGAACAAGTCTACCCCAGAAATGGATGGTCTCAAAGCACCCCTGGAAGGAAAAATAAATATGGTGAGTACAGATATTTTCAAGGCTTCTATCATTACCTACATGTGCTAATTCAGTAGGCAGACTCTCTATATTTTCAAAGAATAATAGGCATGTATTAATGGGCCTGACTCATTTTGAGCTACAGTGGAGACACACATACAGGATAGTGTGGATCTTTTTTGTTTTTGATAATTCTTCGATTTTTTCCATAATGTTAAAATGGAAATATGGCCTGTTAAGCATTTCATGCAATTCCCAAAGACATTTCATGTTTTTAAAGCAACAGGCTTACATGTTCTAAAACTTACATACCTATATAGTTTGTTTTTTGGTCTGCAACAGCCATATACTCATTGCTTCACCTGCATATGACTGCTAAATATGTTCATGTATATTTTTGGGACCTTATTTTTTTTTTTGTAAATTTTGTTTGTTAGAATAAAGAGTGCACATATGGCAATGCATGTCTTTTTGTACAGTATTGTTGCTAAGGTTTACTTATGCCTTATCAGTTGTTTTTCATATATAAAAAACAAGCTGTTTTTTTTTTTATTTTTTTTGGTCACGTTAACTGGGTTATTATGGCTTCCTTATGTGTTTATCATGACAATATATGCTAGACATGGGTGATTGTTTTTTAAGAATCCAATTTTTTTAACCATAAATATTTTTGGGGATATTTGAAGTACTTTTTTGCAATGAAATGTAAATTTGTTTTAAAACTAAATATACTGTTGTTGTTTTGTTTCAGTGGATATGGTGAAACGGCGTTGGCGGTCTGCACGAGACCAATTTCGTCGCGAATTTAACCCTGTTGCTACCACAGCTGCAGCATCCAAAAAGAAAAAATATGTTCATTATGACAGACTCAGCTACCTCATGCCAATTATGGAGGTTACAAAGTAAGTTTAAATATTGTGCTCACAGAGATGTTTTTATTTTTAATTAAAAAATCATTAATATTCTCATCTCATCAAATAGTACCGAGGATAATATAGAAGACTGTGAGGAGGTGCAGTCCGCAGTCTTATCAACTACAGCTACATCAGCATCAGAGATGGAGCCAACCTCCTATCAACAACCCACAACCCAGAACACCATCCAGCCAGAAGCAGAAGAAGTTTCATCTGATTTGGGTTTGGGAACAAGTCAATCCACTAATCAAATCACAGGCCAGTCTACAGGGCAACAAAGTGGTCCTTCACCAGTTCTTGCAGAGAGTAGTCCACAACAAAATGTAGGTACACAGCCAAGAACAACAACATATAACCTGTGCACAATAGCTCAAACTTTCTGTGTTTGCAGGCATAGGCGTTATGAGGATTTACGTTCCCTGCCAGATATCCTTGATACCAGAATAATACACATGATGAATTCACTGATACCAGAGAGTGATGGAGAGAGATTTTGTCGCTCCCTCTCTCCCTCTCTTGCGTTGGTTGCACCTGATAGGTAGGACAGATTGAGGGCATCCTTAATCACACTGATTTCTGCTACCCAACGTGAGCCTGAGCCCATATATTTTTTCGAATTGATAGAGCAATGGAGAGCAAATCCACGAGGCCCACACACAAACACGACATAACTAACTGTGGAAACCCAAACTGATGAACAGACATCTAATTCTCAACTAAATACTTTAGTGCAACAAGCACGTATACAGTGGCCACCTTCTTCTTTGGGAAGTGAATCACAAAATAGGCCAACAACTATCCCACACCAAACAGGTACATTATTTACACAAATGCCATCACAACAGCCATCTTTTTACCAACAAGGGCCACATCAGACACCTATGCAATCCTCTATTAGCTTTCCAAGTAATGTAAGTAATGTTCATGGACTACCACCAATGGTCCATCAACCAGCATCCTTACATATGCAACCTAATCCACAGCAACAGTACTTTCAAAGTCAGCCTTACACTACCAACTTCACATACACTCATACTCAGCCTCTACCGTCACATCAATATGTACCACCTACACTTGGTATTCAATCTGCTCAAACAACGACAGCAATGTTTGTTCCAAGCACAACAAATATCACTAGTGGAAACACTGTTCAGGCACTTACTACAACCTCTAGTGTTGTGCAGGTGACAATGCCATGGAGACAACACAGCAAAGCATCACTAGCCTAGAGGATTTAGTTGACACCTAATTTTATATAGTAATTTTTCAATAACATGTTGGAATTTTTTCTTTGTTATGGCTGTTTTGAAAACATTCCAAAATGTTTCATATTACTTAGTCCATATGTTTGGGTTACTATTTCTTTTCAATGGGTCAAATTACAATTGTACGTTACTCTATCACTTTCCAAACATTACCTGCATGTTACAATGTTGGCTTGCTCAGGACATGAGGTTATGACCATCCATTTAAAACAACTGTGTTCACGGAAAATATGCACGCACATAACCAACTACATATACATTCAAACACCTTTATCTATATTTACAAATCAAGGCAATATGCAGTATCTGCATATGGTCTGGTCCCATACATGTATTCCAATAGTGTCAAACAAATTTTGTTTGCGTGACATTATTGCATAATACAGTATGGTGTTTTGTCTGGGATAATGTCTCAGAACAAATTTTTTATTAAAATTAAAAATACAGGGTGTCTTGCAAAAGATAACAGGCATACATAGGTAACTAAAACATACAGTAATAATTGATTCTTGACAACAGTTCAAAATCAATTTTATTACCTTATCATAAATATTGTGCAAAACACAAAAACCCATAAATTTAAAATTATTGAGATACAATAAAACACAAAATTGCTTGAATTATAAACCAACATAAAATAAAACCAAATTATTTGCTAAATATATACTTATGTAAGGCCATTTTCTCTTTTGAAATACATATGTGTTTATGAATATGTAACCGAGTGATATAACTATATACAAATGTCTAAATTATACATTACTATGCAGATCTAAACTAAAATAATCTTTAAACTGATTTCTCACTTGTAGGCCAGAAGTGGCCAAATTGGTTCTTACACTTCCATTACCTACTAATGGAGCATTTAGAGGTGGCAGATCGTCAATGTCATCGTCATTGCTTTCATGTAATCTACAGTAATTATGTAATATTACTGTAGCTTTCATGACAGCCTTGACAGTGGTTGGTTGGAGCTGGATGGTGGTTTGATAAATGCGCCATCTTGATGCCAAAATGCCAATGGCTCATTCAACATAGCAACATGCTCTGGCCAATGTGCTATTAAATTGGGCTTTTGATCTGTCTAGTCCACGTCTTGGATATGGACGCATCAAATGCCTCGACAAGGCAAACCCCTGATCAGCAACCATGACAAATGGTGCATTAGGGCCATTAATACCAGGTAAAGGTCTGGGTTCTGGCAAATTTAGATTGTCTGACATTAAGCGCCTTGCTAAGTGTGAACTTCTGAAAATTCCTGCATCAGAGGCCCTGCCATAGGCACCAATATCAGCAAATAGAAAACAGTAGTTAGTGTCTACCAAAGCCAAAATAACTACAGAAAAAAACTTGTGGAAATTAAAATATCTTGAAGCAGAGTTAGGCGGTTTCTTCGCTCTAATATGTTTGCCGTCTATGGCCCCAATACAGTTAGGAAATTATGTTTTGTCAAAATATTCTTCAGAAATGCGCATCCAATCCTGTGTTGTTGGCTGCTGCATGACATGATGCTTAAGGGTTTCCCATAGCACAGTGCAGGTATGCAGTATTATCATGCCAATTGTTGAACTGCCCAATAAAAATTCAAAATGTAGACTGCTGATGGATTGCCCAGTTGCAAGCAAACTAAAAGTAACAAGGATATGACATTACTTGTTTATTATTAGTAGTGTTTTTTTTTTTTTTTAAATAAAAATGTTTATTATTATGGCTGGATACATATACTGTTTAACAATTTTTGTATGCCTTTATTTAAAAATCATAAATCAAAAATCATTTTTTTCCATATTGGAAAATTGAATATATTTATGTTTAATAAACAATCTTGATTGGATTTTGAATCTCGTATGATTTTTCTATTAAATGGTTGAATGGTATGTCTAAGCACTCAGACCATGTTATTACACTAAAATGATTAAATATGGGTTAGTAATAAATTTTAAAACCCACATACATAGGTATATGAATGTACATATGGGTATTTACTGAATGTTTCTACATTTAAACACATTATAAGCCTGAAAACTAACGTATGAGTATGCAATAAAACACATACAGTAAAGTTTTCCTTATCTTGACAAGGGGGTGGATCCACATCCTTTTTTCAACAGTTGGTTCATATTGAAGCATATGTCGCCTAACACCAAATCTCCTAGATATCAACCATAGCAAATACATTGTTGCTTCATTTGATAGAGACATTTTGGAGTCTGTAAAATGAGTGGAACAGCCCAGAAACAATGAATTTAAATGATGTTTAACCTAATAAACAGATGAGGGACGGTAATTGACCAATTAAACCCACCAGAATTGCATGATTAAGCATTAACAACGTAATTTGGGTATGAAAGCAAATCTCAAAAAACAGAAGTCACACGGACAACACACGTATGTATTTAATGCCAACACGGACGTTACACATGTACACACGGCGAGCATACGCCATCACATGGATGTCATACGTATAGGAGAAACGCCCATATAAAAACGGAACACGGACCCGAAAAAGAGAACGTGAGACACGTACGTTTATGCGTAAGTGTGTTTTAGGCCTAATACAGATTTTTAGGTCTTATTGTGTTGGTATGTATTAGTGTCGTACTTCATTGCACGTTATCAGTTAGCATTCCTTACAGTAGGGTAATTCCTGCTACAGTCATGTTCTACATCACAGATTACAAACCTGAGAAACGGATGTTTGAATGTGGCCTAACCATGACATTTATGACAATCTATAACTAAATGAAACAGCAGCCAAGCTGCTCCACTAATCTCTTAAGAGCCAGAAGAGTTTGATAACAGACATGACGTAACTACAAATTTGCAATTCCTGGGAAAGGGAGAAACATTGACACAGGTTTACACTTGCTTGTTCTTGCGTATATACACGTGGATATTTTATGTATGTCAGAGATATAATTTCTTGCTTTAATTTTCAGACGTACAGCAAATAGCATGGCAAAACAAGTCAAATTAATGGCTGTAAAGTGAAATAAAAGATAACCTATCTTAATATTCAAAATTAGCAAATGTTCTACATTCTATGAAATTGATAATACAATGTGGAATACACTGAAGCACGAGTATTCGAGTTTTATGATATTAGACTGATGGGGTGGGACTCTTGGCTGATCAGCTGTTTGGAGAAGCTCTGGAGTCTGTGTGAGCTCTGCAGCGTCTTTAGTAACAAACCATCAATATCCCAGTATTTCAGGACTAAAAATATGATATAAATAATGTAAAATACCAGTTTTAAATAATCTAATTTTGTAACTGGCCACTTGAGGAGACACAATGGCCTTCAACCAACCAGCAGGATTTTCGTATATAAAGTAAAGCCAGTGCTATACTGGGGCTAGGATGCTGAATTTAAGCAGAGCTTCTGTTCTGAGATTGGATGTTTTATTTCAGAAATATGTGCAAGTAAATTTCCAGAAATGCACTGCTATTTGATTGACAGGTGCATCAGGAAGGGAAAATGTGGGTCGGGTATTGCTATATGTTACTGCCTCTGTCTGCCTGCCTGACCTTCCTCCCTCTGTCACCATCATAGACGTTAATTCCAGCACAGGCAGACAGGCAGGAGCGGGAATTGATTGCAAGACCTGACTCACATATTGACTTGCTGTTATACCTGTCAATCAAACAGCAGTGCATTTCTGGAACTTTGCTTGCACATATTTCTTAAATAAAGCATCCAATCTCTGAACAAATTGTATGCTTAGATTCAGCATCCTAGCACCAGTACAGCACTGGCTTTACTTTATATATGAAAATGCTGATGATGGGTTCTCTTGAAGACTGGCAATTTTTACATATTAATGAGGAGCGTGCTTTAAGAAGAAGAGCCAAATTCATAAAGAGGCACACACCATGTAATGAATTTGTCATACCTTATTGGCGTGCACCTCACCAGAATTACTACTCAACCCAGGGACTGGAGTTACATTTCTGGCATAACTTTTAATGAATTTGTGAGACAAGCCTCTGGTTCCCCAGCTCCTCCCAAGCTCCAGCCATTTTGGCAGAGCTGGTCAAAACTGGTGTGTAAATGTGGCGCCCCTGAGGCTTCAGTCACCATAGGGTATTGCATCTCATTTAAGATGCAAGGCTTATCCCGGGTAAGAAGAGGTTAATCACTGGTGTTTTTCACTTACACAACATCCAGCCAGTGAGTCAGACAGTTACACAACTCAGGAAGCCAGACTGCAGAAGAAATTCCCGGTTGCTGGGACAACCACTGGTGAATCATCAGAAAGGTGGGGGCTGCACTGAGGTAGTAGGAACACACAAACAGTTTCACTTGAGAATAGTCAGAGACTCTTAAGAACATGGTCACAGGAGACACTGCTTGAGAGCTTCTCCTGCTAGAACCAGGCAGACTGGAAAAGGGCGAGAGGTAACCGGTAGAGCTAATGAGACAGAGGAGAACATGGTAGCGGAGGTCGAGCCTAATCGTTCAAACAGTGCCAGCGCAGTCAGGGTGCAGAGCCCTTGGGTAGGACATACTCCATGTTGGACTACCAAAATCTGCAGAGGATGGGGATTCCAAGTCCCATCGCCCATCACCCATTTTCCTGGAGCACAGTGACACAAAGGATCCGGGGTCGGGATTGTATCCAGGCCCCAAGGCAAGGATCAGCGCCACCTACATACAGGACGGGACACTTTACAAGAACACCGGGGTCCCCAAGTTGCTTTAAGCCACGGGGATCCACAAATAAGCGTGATCCGCCCCAGAGCTATGGGGTACTCGGGCGGTGTGTTTTTGGGATGTGTCACTGGGTAGCCGTTGCCCGGTTCCGTGACCCTGGGGGTCGCTTGAAAGATGGTTATGTACAGGGGAATAGTTATAAAGTTTGTATCGTGATGCCACTTGCGGGTTATGGTGATGGAACCGCCACTGCACAGTCTCTCACTGCTGGGTCTGAGGGTAATGGCAGCCTGAATTTTGGACCCTCCGCAAGTAGGGCCGAGGCCCCAGAGGGTAGGTGATGGAGTTAGGCGTGGAAAGAAGGTAGGCCACACAATGGATTGCAGTGTAACTGGGTTCTTTACTCACAGCGATTTGGTGGCCGGTACCCAGAGGAAAGCTGGTTCTCACCGCTGCTTCCCTTAGTCCCAGTGCCGGTTTTGTGACCTGGTGGCTTCTTTCCCCTGCACTCTTCTCTAGTTGGAGGGTCCCCGTGGCTTGGAGCGTCTTGGGGTCCCCTCCTGGTAGTTTCTCAATCTTTAGTCTGTACAGCGGCAGTTTGAACCCTGTAAGGTCGGTGTTCCGTTCCGATCCCTGGTTCTTCCATCACTGCTGATGCCCCTGGACTTTACGGTCAATGAGGTGCTGGATGGTCCCCTCACTGTGCAGATTTTATCAGGTCTGCCTGGAGCGTTTGCCTGACCTAGGGCTCTGTACCCCGTTGGTGATATGGTTCCGGGAGTACTCCACCGTACTCCACCGGCAACCACACTCCTGGGCCCTGAGGTCACCGTTACTCTCCCCGGTTACATTCATCTCGTCTCACTTCCACTTACTGACTCTGCTGTCTGATTCCTCCCACCTGGTTGTCATCTAGTGGACTGGATCGGCTCCACCTCTAGGTGGCCATCCATTGGGTCCAACTCTAGTCTGTCACCAGTCCTTGGGGATGGGAAAAACTGGGATTAAAATTTGTTTTGTTGTTACCAACACTGGTCTTCCAGGTTCCTGGGGGTAGGCCCTGCATCTTTGACAGGATGCAGTACCTTGTAGCTCCTGATGGGTTCAGGGGTGCTACAAACGCAGAGAAGGAAGGTTTCACACACCACAGAAATCGGTGATTACTTATGATTTACCCGGGAGCGGCTTGAGCCCATCGCGGCGGAGAACGGCACCACTGGGCCAGTTTATGAACTGGGAGTAAAAAGAACTTTGATCCACAGTCCCGGTGTCGTCCTTGTCATTGCCGGCACCGCCGCCCAGCGCATCGGCACTACCGGCCGTCCCCACCACCCTCATTTCCCCGGGGCCGCTCCACCTGTGGGGAGCGAAACCATCTTTGCTACTATTACCATCCGCCCCAGAGGACAGTGATCGCAGCGGCGGCTAATCCCTGGCAGTGTACCGCAGGTGGTGTGACGACAAACATCCACCTCTTATTCCCCTTTTATTGTGAACACCTCAGGCCACGACACGGAACCAACACCACCGGCCCGGCGACAAGTAAGGTGTCCCCCCTGGGTGCCACAAAAACTATAAAAGTCACAATAATTTTTGCTCAACTTATGTTGCCAATTCAAGGTGTTGTTGCCAGAATTCTGTCATTAACATAATGATGATGAATATATTCATCATATATGTTCACATTTCATGTTTTCTGTAGCTCACCTAGCTTAGGTAAATAAAGCTACAGTTAAGCATTCATTAGATTTAATTAGATTTTACAGGACAAGTCAATAACTACAGATTCCAGGAACTTATAGATTAAACTGCTATATATAGTGGTACATATTAAGGGCACTTATTGTGCTTGATTCAATTGTTTGTCTTGTTAGTTCTAGGAAATTCTTTTAATCGTAAAACTGACTTTCTTTTCCTGACGAGCATTAATTTTGCAATTGCAACTCGAAACACATTGTAACTATGTCTTCCTGTTTCTCAAATATCATAGGAAAACCCTTGATCTATTATTAGCAATTGCACTTGCTAATCTAAGGTAAAATATAAAGCTTACCATTCCCATCTACAATAGCTAAATATACACATTCTGGAAAAGTTATCAAATCTCCATCATGACAAATGTTGTTTATAGCTTATAGCAATCCATGGGCTGCCAAGATTAACAAGAAGTTTGTAATATACTGTAAAACACATGGTTACATATGCACTAACAACATTAAAAATCCTAGCTCACATGCTCTCATACAGATTAATTAATAATCTTTATTTTTCTTATTTAGCGCTAACATATTACGCAGCGCTTTACATACATCAGCAACACTGTCCCCATTGGGGTGCACAATCTAAATTCCCTATCTGTATGTCTTTGGGGTGTAGGAGGAAACCCGAGAACCCGGAGGAACCCATGCAAACACGGGAAGAACATACAAACCCTATTACTATTTTACTCATTACTATATTTCACAAATGTGAACTGCCAGAATTAGAAATGAGCAGATTGATCTGCGGAGGACTGACTACATTTTGAATTTAATTTGCCATAATACCATGTAGATATCGCGTCACTTGGCCTACCCCAGCCAATCAAGGAGCTATCATAGCCAGCATAACATTAGGTTCCGGTGAAGGAACACCATTTTATGCTTGTACAGTGTATAGACAGGAGGTGCATGGCTCATTTCACATAGCGATAGGGACCTGTCTGATGTATCTTAGCTGGTTATCAAAAATAGAGGGGACCCCAGGCTTTTTTTTTTTTTAAATGGAGAAAGAAAAATGTTGTAAAGATGAAATGGAGAGTGATGGTCATGAGGATTCCCTGTTGAGGGGAACAGAAGCCACTATCTGCAGATATAACCTCAAGAGAAATGTGCTGTGTTCCAGGAGCAGTAATCAAAGATGTGTCCGACAGGATATCAGGACTCTTCAGAACAACAAATAACTAGCCATTCCTGCTAATACGTTTAGGGGTAAATGACATTGCAAGAAAGGACCTGGAAACCATCTGGAGTGACTTTTAAGACTTATGCAAGAAGGTGAAAAAACTGGGAGCGTAGATCGTCTTCTCACCCATCCTACCAGTGGATGGCCATGGAACAAGGAGGGGGAACATAATTCTACAGGTGAATAACTGACTACAATGATGGTGTCGTCAGTAAGGATTTGGATTTCTGGATCCTAGAATAAATTACCAATACAATGGACTACTTGCTAGAGATGGGCTACACCTTACCAAGACCGGCAAACACATATTTGGAAGTGGCCTAGCTATACTAATCAGGAGAGCTTTAAACTAAAACAATGTGGAAAGGGAAACAAAAGGCCAGAGAAAACCATACAGCTGAAAAACAATATTGAGAACCTTGCTTATAGAAGTGGAATGAAAGATCAAAGGACAAAAAAAATATGAAAAATAAAAACATTGGAAGAAAGAGAAACCGATCACAAATTAAAATGTTTGCATACAAATACTCAGAGCATGGGCAACAAATAAGGAGAATTGTAGCTACTAACACAGGAAAAGAAATACATTGTTATTGGCATCACTGAAGCTTGATGGGATGATACATATAATTGGAATGAAAGGCTAGAAGGATACAACTTAAGGCCCCGTTACACACAGCGACGCACGGATTCTGTGACGCACATCCGGCATCGTTAGCGACGTCATTGCGTGTGACACCAACGAGCGGCCGTTAATGATGGAAAATACTTACCATATCGTCCATCATTAGCACGTCGTTCAGTTTCAAAAAATTGTTGATTGTTGAGGACGCAGGTTGTTTGTCATTCCCGAGGCAGCACACATCGCTATGTGTGACATCTCAGGAACGACGAACTACAGCTTACCTGCGGACGCCGGCAATAAGAAGGGAGGAGGTGGGCAGGATGTTTAGCCTGCTCATCTCCGCCCCCCGCTTCTATTGAGCGACCGCTTAGTGACGCCGCTGTAATGCAGCACGAACTGCCCCCTTAGAAAGGAGAAGGTTTGCCGGCCACAGCGACGTCGCTAGGCAGGTAAGTCCGTGTGACGGCTCTTAACGATATTGTGCGCCACGGGCAGTGATTTGCCGGTGACGCATAAACGATGGGGGCGGGTACGCTCGCTAGCGATATCGCTAGCGATATCACTATGTGTAAATCCCCCTTAAGTTGCAAGAAACAGACTTAACAAAAAGAGAGGAGATATTGCATTGTATCTGTCAGATGAAGATTTTCACAAACTTCGCTGACCGTCATGGCGGCACCAGGTTCTGTTCAGACTACAGATTCTGAAACTCCGCTCGATAACTTCTCTGGTGTCTGTGATCAATGCAGGCAGACATGGTCGTTGACCTGCAGAGTGATAATTCTTAGACAGGCTAACAAGAGTTAATGTCTACTAGTATGTTTGTTAGTCCCTTTGACCACATGTTGTGGGGGAGCCAATCACATCACCTCCCCTCCTACATATGCTGGTTAGCTCTTTCTACCTATGCCACCTAAAGTTTAACTTAAGGCCCCGTCACACACAGAGATAAATCTTTGACAGATCTGTGGTTGCAGTGAAATCATGGACATATTGTTCCATTTGTACACAGCCACAAACCTGGCACTGATTGTCCACAATTTCACTGCAACCACAGATCTGCCTCAGATTTATTTCTGTGTGTGACAGGGCCTTTAGTCTGGATCACAACACCTCACCAGACCAGCTATCTGGTGGTTGTAGTGCAGGCTAACAAGAGTTAATGTCTACTAGTCTGTTGTTAGTCCCTTTGATCGCATGTTGTGGGGGGGGGCAATCACATCTGCTCCCCTCCTACATATGCTGGTTAGATCTTTCTACCTATGCCACCTATAGTTTAACTTAGTCTGGATTGCAACACCTCACCAGACCAGCTATCCGGTGGTTATAGTGCCTGTTGCTTAATGTGCTTGTGGAGTTAACCCTTGTTGCCTTTTTTTGCTACCTTCCCTGATCTTGCTTTTCTCCTGAGTGTCTCATTGTTTCTTCCTGGGTATGCAGTGTGTCAGAGTTTTGGTTTTCCCTTGTATGTCTACGTCGTTATCCATCACACTCCTGCCCCATCCTTCCTTGGTGGGAGGGGGGTATCAGATTAGTTCTGGTCAGGAGTATAGCCATGCACAGGACTCAGGCATCTCCACCATCATGAGTAACACTGAGGTTAGGGATAGCCTAGGGTCCCCTAGCATGAGGGACAGCTTAGGTGCTTTTGTCCCTAGCTATCCTACAGTACCATTGTGACAGTATGTTAGAAAAAAATATATCTTCACAGAAATTAAGTCTTCAGATACTGGAAGTTCTGTGGAAACTGTTTGAGTAAGAATACAAGGAGAAGAGGAAAGGACACCATTGTACGCATTTACTAAAGGCCGCCGTGGTAAGCTGCAGATATGGATGAACTCTTTATGCATCAGATGGCGAAGTTCTCAAAAAAATATAGCAAAGTGATCATGGGAGATTTCAACTATCCAGACATTTGTTGAGAATCTCTCTCAGGCAAAAGTAACAGGTCCAGCTAATTCTTAGGCATCCGTCGGATCCGGCAAAATTTCTTCGTTCAGCTGCAGGAAAGGACGCAGCATACATCATTTTTTGTCTCCGGCAAAAAACTGGAGCACGCCGGATCCAGCGCCGTCCGGCATGTTGTATAATGGAAGCCTGTGGGTGCCGGATACGTCACCATCCGGCATTAGATGGAATCCAATGACGGATCCAGTTTTTTGAACTGAGCATGCTCAGTACCACAATGGATCCATCAAACAGAAGGAACGCATTGAAAAAACTGATGCGACAGATCCGTTTTGATCTTATAGAAGATTCTAGAAGATTGTTATCTTATAGAAGATGAATCACTTGATCTTCTATAATAAAAGGAAATGCATTATGTAGGAGCACTTCCCGTGCTTTTAGTAATATATGAGGCATTATAAAGCAATCCTATCTATTTTGAATAGAGTTGAGCGCGGTTCGCGGTTCGAGGTTCTCCAGTTCGCGGCTCGAGTGATTTTGGGGGCTGTTCTAGATCGAACTAGAACTCGAGCTTTTTGCTAAAGCTCGATAGTTCTAGATACGTTCGAGAACGGTTCTAGCAGCAAAAGGCAGGGCTTTTTACAGCTACAGTGTGCAGGAGCCATCGCTGGCAGCCTGCCAGAAGCTGGTAACCAAGATAAACATCGGGTATCCAAGCAAAGCGCTTTGGTTAGTAACCCGATATTTATCCTAGTTACGTGCAGGAAGCCCACACTTCCCCGCTCAGCTCACTCCGCCCCCTCCTGCATGCGGCATGTACACACACACACACACACACGCACACACACTCTCACACTCACCTGTCCCCAGCCAAGCAGTCCACGACACTGACGTCCTCAGCGCCACCCACTTCGCACTCCGCCGCCAGCACACATGGCTCCGCCCACCTGCACTCTGCACACATGGTCCCGCTCGGCTTACCTGTAGTGATGAAGTCCCGACCTCAGCGCTGTCACTGTCCTCCATGGCCGCCGCTTGTCACATCACCTTCTCTCGCTTCCGACCCGAGACTGACTAGCGGTGACGTCACGGGCCGCTCACGATACTTGGCTGTGAAGGCGGCGGTCACTGAACTCAGTGACAGGTGCTGTCAGCAGTGCAGGAGATCAGCGCAGGTAATGTACCTCGCTGACAGCAGCACTTGTCATCCCCTGCAGTGACCTGGGCTGACCCATTGATGTTAGCTCAGGTCACTGCACTGCTCTCCCAGCCAATGGAGAACATCCTGCTCTTCATTGACTGGGACAGTGTGGATCGTCATGGCAACCCCTTGGATTACACCAGACCTGGATTTGTTTTTCTTTCTAATAAATTGGTTAAAGAGGGAATGTATTGGGGAGTGTTTTTTCAAATAAAAATGTGTTTGTCGTCTATTTTTTTTATTACTGACTGGGTTGGTGATGTCGGGTATCTGATAGACGCCTGACCTCACAAACCCCAGGGCTTGATGCCAGGTGACATTACACATCTGATATTAACCCCATATATTACCCCGTTTGCCACCGCACCAGGGCGCAGGATGAGCTGGGGCGAAGCACCAGGATTGGCACATCTAACGGATGCGCCACTTCTGGGGTGGCTGCAGCCTGCTATTTTTAGGCTGGGGAGAGTCCAATAACCATGGACCTCCCTAGTCTGAGAATATCACACCCCAGCTGTCTGCTTTACCTTGGCTGGTGATCCAATTTTGGGGGGACCCCTACATGTTTTTTTTTTAAATTATTTATTTAATTTAAAATAACAGCGTGGGGTGCCCTCAGTTTTGGATTACCAGCCAAGGTGAGGTTGCCAGCTGTGGTCTGCAGGCTGCAGCCGTCTGCTTTACCCTAGCTGGCTACAAAAATAGGGGGAACCCTACGTCATTTTTTTTTCATTTTTTGGCTAAATACAAAGCTAAGCACCCCTTAGTGCCACATGAAAGGCACCAAAGGGTGCAAAATTACAAAATGCAGGAGAGTGGGACATTATGTGTCTTTCTGCCATTATAATGACAGAAACGACTGATATGAAGTGCACAAGCACAAGAAAATCACCAGAGCGCTCTACGCTGTGAAAAGCAGTAGAAAATGGCACTGGAGTGAACATGTGACCGCCTCATGTAGGATGAAGCTATGGATCCTGGGTAAATTTATGCATTTACCCTCCTTCAGTTTTTTTGCAGTACAGAAAAAAACGGAAGGCACACGGATGACAAACAGATGACATACGGACCGTCTACGGAACGGAAACGGATGCCACACGGATGCACCCGTGAAAAAAACGGACTGTTTTTTGCAGACCGCAAAAATGGATCGGTCGTGTTAATGTAGCCTTATTCTGATCTGCCGTTTATAAAGAGCAGGCAGAAATAAGTGAATAACGCCCCCCCAACGTCAGAAAATCTACGGGGTTTCAGGGCTAGCTGAGACCCTGGAGATCATGATTCAGGACGTTTTTTCCGGTCCCCGCTCACGTGATCACAGGTATACACCGTACACCGGTGATCACGTTACAGTAAATGACAGCGTCGGTAAAAAATTATTTATCTCCCATCTGGCATGAACAAACATGATAAATCTCCTCCCCGGTCCCCTCCGGTCCCCAGGTGTCGCCAAAGTGCCCCCCCTCCCAGAAATCCAAGATGGCCGCGTGCACAGCAGCGTGCCGGCCGCATTCACCCTACTCCTCTGATTTCTGTTGCATGTGCCATGACACATGAGACAGAAATCTCCTCCCCAGGCCCTGCCAGGTCACCCCCTATGACCCCACCGGTGTTCCCCGGTCTCCCACGGTACCTGTGCAGCGTTGATCCCCCCACGGCCCTCTCCTTCACAATAGACGCTGCCGCATGCACAGAGCGGCTGTCAGCTCAGCTTCCTGTGTTCAGACACAGTGAGTGGTGGTTATGCATCTGTAAGCTAAATGGGCGGCACGGTGGCTCAGTGGTTAGCACTGCAGTCTTGCAGCGCGGAGGTCCTGGGTTAAATTCTCACCAAGGACACCATCTGCAAGGAGTTTGTATGTTCTCCCCGTGTTTGCGTGGGTTTCCTCCGGGTACTCCGGTTTCCTCCCACACTCAAAACACATACAGCGCTATGGAATTAATAACGCTATATAAATGAATAAATTATTATTATTACTGCAATGCCCTGCTCATGAGGTAAGGAACATAATTGATCAGGAGAGCTATATACTACATTTCCAAATGGAGGGATTTGCTTTTATAGTTTCCCTGCTGAATGACTACCAAACATGAGAGTCCGTTATACACCACAAGAAAACACATCTAAATAGCGAGCTCTGTTGTTAAGTATTCATTCAGCTGGATAACTGGACTTAAAGGGGTATTCCATCTCCAAGATCCTATCCCCAATATCTAGTAGGTGGAATAGCAATAATATCAGCAAATACCACTATTTGGAAATGTAGAATAGTTCTCCTGATTAGGCATGCCCTTACCTCATGAGCAGGGCATTGCAGCTTTGGTAGCAACCATTACGACATGGACTCTGCTGCTGTGGACCCGGGGAGAGTGAGTGCAGATTCATTGCACTCACACTCCTCACATGAAGGGTCTTCACTCCTAGAAAATGGGGGATACGTTCCCTGAGTGTCTCCCCCCCATATTCTAGACGGTCCAGAGTCGTCGTGGGACCCCTTTATTTTTTTTCTTACAATAAATTGGTGAAAGAGGAAATGTTTTGGGGACTGTTTTTTCAAATAAATTTCTTTTGTCGATTTTTTTTTTGTTAGTACCGACAGTTTATGATGTTGGGTATCTAATAGACGCCATGACATCACAAACTGCTGGGCTTGATGTCAGGTGACCTTACAGCTAGTATCAACCCGATTTATTACCCCGTTTGCCACTGCAGAAGGGCACGGGATGAGCTGGGGTGAAGCGCCAGGATTGGCGCATCTAGTGGATGCGCCACGTCTGGGGTGCCTGCGGCCTGCTATTTTTAGGCTGTGAAGGCCCAATAACTATGGACCTTCCCACCCTGAGAATACCAGACCACAGCTGTCCGCTTTACCTTGGCTGGTGTCACGCTCCCCGGGGCCTCACCCCCGCTCCCCGGCTCACCTGCCACGCTCCCCGCTCTCCAGCCTCCGGTGCCCGTCCTTCCCAGGCCCCCTGGTGCCCGATTCCGGCGCCCGACGGCTTCCCAGGACCTGGCCGGCTCCCCTGCGTCCTCCTCTCAGCCTCCTTCCCTGGCTTCTGGCACCCGGGCGGCGCGCATGCGCAATAGGGCGCGCGCGCGGTCACTGACCCTTTCTTAAAGGGCCAGCGTCCATTAACAGGAAATGAGGTTGAACAGGTACAGGGTATAAAGGGGGTTATTGTCCAAGGGGGCGGGGCCTGATCTTCGTGTTTTCCAAGCTAGGAGTCAGGTCTCCTTGTATCTTCTTGCCATACTCACGTATCTCTCTTCTAGAGCTGATCCTGCCTTGCCATCCGGTCCTGCTGAATCCGGAACCCCGCACGCTGTCCGTCTGCCATCTGACAGTCCGTACCATCTCGGATCCCTGCGGTGACCCGTCATCTTGCTCCAAAAGGTTCCGGACCCCGCCTGACATCATCTCGGCTTCCGAACCTGAGCTACGTCACCCGGACTATCATCCGTGACTCCGTGGTCCCAGGGACTTCTTCGTTACGCTCTCTTGCACGGACTGTTCTACTGCCCATACTGCTTCAGCTACCGGACTCCTTACCACCATCTTAGAGTTCGGCCCAGTGGATCCACCTCCTGGGTCTGCCCGACCGCCTGGCCCTGACAGTAAGATCAGGCCATGGATCCCGCTGCAGCACTAGCGGCCTTGCAAGAGGAACTCCAACGCCAGCGTGAAGTCCAGACCCGCATGCTGAACTTTATGACTTCCGTGGACACCCGCCTGACCACGCTACAAGCGGCAGTCACGTCTTCAACATCCCAAGCCGCCACTAGTCAAGCCACGTCCCCCGCTCCCGTGGCTGTCTCTTCGGATGCTTCCAGACTGCGTTTGGCCTCACCACCCCGGTACGCCGGAGATCCCAAGACCTGCAGGGGGTTTATAAACCAATGCTCCCTCCATTTCACGCAGCTGCCACATCTGTTTGCCTCCGACCAAGCCAAGGTCGCCTTCATCATGTCTCACCTGGAGGGCGAGGCACTGGCGTGGATGAACCCGTTGTGGGAGAAGGAGGATCCTATGACCAAGGTTCTAAGAGTTCCTGCAGGCCTTTCGCAGCACCTTTGACGAGCCGGGACGCGCCTCTGCGTCTGCTTCATCCCTTCTCCGATTACGTCAAGGAACACTGACGGTGGGCCAATACGCCATCCGTTTCCGCACTTTGGCTTCAGAACTCGGGTGGAATAATGAGGCCCTAACAGCCGCCTTCTGGGAAGGACTCTCGAGTCGCATCAAAGATGAGTTGGCGGGTCGTGACGTGCCCTCCACCCTAGATGCCCTGATTGCCCTAGCAACTCGAGTGGACATTCGTTTTCAGGAACGCTCCAAAGAGCTGTCTCGTGAGAGACGTCCGGTACGGCATTCCTCTCCTCCACAGAAGCCCTCCGTACCTCAGTCATCAACAGCTGGGATTCCCGTCCACGAGCCCATGCAGATCGACCGAGTACGACAGTCTGAACAACGTCGAGCAGAGCGGCTCGCCAAGGGTCTCTGCTTTTACTGCGGAGAGGGAACACACCTCCTACGCTCCTGTCCAGAAAGGCCGGGAAACTCCAAAGCCTAGGGTTGGTAGGAGAGGCCACCCTAGGTGCTGGGACTCTCTCAGACCCGGTTATGTGGACTGTGCAAGTGTCAACGGGAGAGACGCGGTTTACGGCTGAGGCATACCTCGACTCTGGAGCAGCAGGCAATTTCATCCAGCAGGCCACTGTGGACAAGTACCAGCTGCCTGTTACTCTACTCGAGAAGCCCCTAGTGATTGCCTCGGTGGATGGGAGACCCCTATCTGATACCATCTCCTGGGTCACCAGACCGGTCGAACTGCGTATCGGTGCCCTGCACACCGAGAACATCGCTCTCTACGTCCTTCCACACATGTCCCATCAAATCCTGCTGGGACTTCCCTGGTTGCGGACACACGAACCATCAGTCAGCTGGGGTACTGGCGAAATCACCCGATGGGGTCCTGCTTGTCATGAGAAGTGTCTGAAGTCCATACAACCTATCCGACGACCTCCGGTTCCAGAGAACCTACCGGAACTGCCCTTGGCCTATTGGTCCTTCGCAGACGTCTTTGACAAGAAGGAGTCTGAGGTACTTCCGCCACACCGTCCCTACGATTGTGCCATCGACCTGCTCCCAGGAACAACACCACCTCGAGGACGGATATATCCGTTGTCTCCAGCCGAAACCAGGGCCATGTCTACCTACATCACAGAGAGCCTGGCAAAGGGATTCATCCGGAGATCCTCCTCTCCTGCGGGAGCAGGCTTCTTCTTCGTTAAGAAGAAAGAGGGTGACCTACGCCCATGCATCGACTACCGGGGTCTGAATCAGATCACCGTCAAAAACAAGTACCCTCTGCCGCTCATCCCCGAATTGTTCGACCGGCTCAGAGGAGCCCGTGTGTTCACCAAGCTGGATCTGCGGGGTGCCTACAACCTAGTTCGTATCCGCTCTGGGGACGAATGGAAGACCGCGTTTAATACTCGCGATGGGCACTATGAATACTGCGTGATGCCCTTCGGCTTGTGTAACGCACCAGCAGTCTTCCAAGAATTGGTGAACGACATATTCCGGGACCTCCTCTACATCTGTGTAGTAGTTTATCTGGATGACATCCTTATCTTCTCTCCGGACCTCCAGACCCACAGAGAGAACGTACAGCTGGTTCTACAAAGACTGAGAGAGAATCGTCTCTACGCCAAATATGAGAAGTGTGTCTTTGAGCAGTCTTCTCTTCCTTTCCTGGGATACATCATCTCGGGTACTGGACTGCAAATGGATCCAAAGAAGGTCTCCTCCATACTCAACTGGCCTCCCCCTTCTGGACTGAAGGCAATCCAACGGTTCCTGGGATTCGCCAACTACTACCGCCAGTTTATCCCTCACTTCTCTGCCCTGACTGCTCCTCTCTCCGCTTTGACCAAAAAGGAGGCTAATCCAAAGGACTGGTCACCTGCGGCCGACGCCGCGTTTTGCTCACTGAAGCGAGCATTTGCCTCCGCTCCTGTACTCCACCGTCCGGAGTTAAATCGCCAGTTCACCTTGGAGGTGGATGCCTCCTCCTCGGGAGCCGGAGCAGTGCTCATGCAGAAGTCCTCCTCCGGCAAGATGGTGACTTGCGGTTTTTTCTCCAAGAGCTTCTCAGCACCTGAACGTAATTACACCATCGGTGACCGAGAACTATTGGCGGTCAAACTGGCTCTGGAGGAGTGGCGCTACCTCCTGGAAGGAGCAGTGTACCCCGTGATTATCTACACGGACCACAAGAACCTGGAATACTTGCGGTCCGCTCAGCGACTGAACCCACGGCAAGCCAGGTGGTCCTTATTCTTTGCCAGGTTTGACTTCCAGCTCCATTTCTGACCCGCGGACAAGAATGTACGCGCTGATGCCTTGTCTAGGTCTTTCATGCCCATGGAGCAGGAGGAAGAGACTACCCAACCTATCATCTCTCCTAGCAAGATTATTCCGGTGGCCCCTGTCACCCTGGCCCAGATACCGCCCGGGAAGACCTATGTCTCTGAGACAGACAGGCAAAAAGTGTTACACTGGGGTCATGCCTCAAAAACAGCTGGTCATGCAGGCCAGAAGAGAACATGGGGTGCGATTGTACGCCATTACTGGTGGCCATCCCTTCGCACGGACGTCGCTGCTTTTGTCTCTGCCTGCTCCTCTTGTGCCAGGAACAAGACGCCCAAACACCTGCCCTATGGCCGTCTTCTGCCTCTGCCGATACCCTCAGTTCCGTGGCAACACATAGCGATGGATTTTATTACGGACTTGCCATTATCCTCCGGACACACAGTCATATGGGTCGTGGTGGACCGGTTCTCCAAAATGGCTCACTTCGTCCCTATGGCTGGACTGCCCTCTGCTCAGGAACTCGCGGAAGCCTATATACATCACATCTTCCGCTTGCATGGCTTTCCATCCCACATCGTGTCCGACAGAGGAACTCAGTTCACCTCCCGCTTCTGGAGGGCGCTCTGCAAACATCTGGGAGTAACTCTGGACTTTTCTTCTGCTTACCATCCTCAGTCTAATGGCCAAGTGGAGAGGGTCAATCAAATCTTGACCTCCTTCTTACGTCACTATGTCAACGCCCATCACGACGACTGGTCCACGCTTCTGCCTTGGGCTGAATTCTCACATAACCACCACATCAGTGAGTCATCCTCCAAATCTCCCTTCCATGTCGTTTACGGACTTCAGCCCTCCGTCCCATTGCCTATATCCCCTTCTTCGGATGTCCCTGCGGCTGATACTGTAGCCCGTGACTTCGCTACCATTTGGGACTCTGTCAAGGCGTCCCTTGGACGCGCTTCCCAGCGGATGAAGAAACACGCTGACAAGAGGCGTCTGGACCCTCCGCGTTTCTCTCCTGGTGACCTGGTCTGGCTTGCTTCCCAGTACATCCGGTTGAAGATTCCATCCTACAAGCTGGGTCCTCGCTACATCGGGCCGTTTAAGGTCCTCCGCAAGATCAATGAGGTCTCCTACAAGCTACAGCTCCCGGCCACGATGAGGATACCCAACTCGTTCCACGTCTCCCTGCTCAAACCGGTTGTCCTTGGTCCCTTCTCCGCTACTGCCAGTCCGGCTCCTCCACCTATTGCCGATGACGACATCTATGCGGTAAGGGATATCGTGGCCATGAAGACCGTACGGGGTCGACAGTTCTTCCTGGTGGACTGGGAAGGGTATGGTCCTGAGGATAGGTCCTGGGAGCCCAGGGAGAACGTGGGCACTCCTCTTATCCGTGCCTTCATGTCCCGGTTGCGGGGAGGGGGGCGTGGGGGGGGGGGGTACTGTCACGCTCCCCGGGTCCTCACCCCCGCTCCCCGGCTCACCTGCCACGCTCCCCGCTCTCCAGCCTCCGGTGCCCGTCCTTCCCAGGCCCCCTGGTGCCCGATTCCGGCGCCCGACGGCTTCCCAGGACCTGGCCGGCTCCCCTGCGTCCTCCTCTCAGCCTCCTTCCCTGGCTTCTGGCACCCGGGCGGCGCGCATGCGCATTAGGGCGCGCGCGCGGTCACTGACCCTTTCTTAAAGGGCCAGCGTCCATTAACAGGAAATGAGGTTGAACAGGTACAGGGTATAAAGGGGGTTATTGTCCAAGGGGGCGGGGCCTGATCTTCGTGTTTTCCAAGCTAGGAGTCAGGTCTCCTTGTATCTTCTTGCCATACTCACGTATCTCTCTTCTAGAGCTGATCCTGCCTTGCCATCCGGTCCTGCTGAATCCGGAACCCCGCACGCTGTCCGTCTGCCATCTGACAGTCCGTACCATCTCGGATCCCTGCGGTGACCCGTCATCTTGCTCCAAAAGGTTCCGGACCCCGCCTGACATCATCTCGGCTTCCGAACCTGAGCTACGTCACCCGGACTATCATCCGTGACTCCGTGGTCCCAGGGACTTCTTCGTTACGCTCTCTTGCACGGACTGTTCTACTGCCCATACTGCTTCAGCTACCGGACTCCTTACCACCATCTTAGAGTTCGGCCCAGTGGATCCACCTCCTGGGTCTGCCCGACCGCCTGGCCCTGACAGCTGGTGATCCAATTTGGGGGGGGGACCCTACTTTTTTTGTGTAATTATTAATATTTATAAAATAATTATAAAAAAAGAGCCTGGGGGGACCTCCACATTGGATCCCCAACCACGGTAAAGCTGCCAGCTGTAGTTTTCAGGCTACAGCCGTCTGCTTTACCCTAGCTGGCTATCAAAAATGGGGGGACCCAACGTCATTTTTTTTTTAACTATTTTTTAAATAGAAAAAATTAATGGGCTTCCCTGTATTTTGATTGCCAACCAAGGTAATGGCAGGCAGATGGGGGTGGCAACCCATAGCTGTCTACTTTATCTGCGCTGAGAATCAAAAATACCGCGGAGCGCTACGTCATTTTTTTTAAAGATTTATTTTTACAGCATTGTGATGTCCAGCAATCAAAATACAGGGAAGCCCATTTTGTTTTTAGTTATTTAAATAAATAATTTAAAAAAATATATATGGGCTCCCGCTGCATTTTTTGTATTGCTAGCTAAGGGTAATCCAAGCAGCTACTGGCTGGTAACCCCCACTGCTTGGTGTTACCTTCACTGGCAATGGAAAGTCCAGGGAAGCATTTTTTATTTTTTTTGCCAAAAAACTACAAAAAAAGGACGTGAGCTTCGCCACTTTTTTGTATGCTAGCCAGGTATAGCAGGCAGGTGCTGGAAGAGTTGGATACAGCGCCAGAAGATGGCGCTTCTATGAAAGTGCCATTTTCTGAGGCGGCTGCAGACTGCAATTCGCAGCAGTGGGGCCCAGAAAGCTCAGCCCAACCTGTGCTGCGGATTCCAATCCCCAGCTGCCTAGTTGTACCTGGCTGGACACAAAAATGGGGCGAAGCCTACGTCATTTGTTTTCTAATTATTTCATGAAATTCATGAAATAATAAAAAAAGGGCTTAACTTTATTTTTGGTTCCCAGCCAGGTACAAATAGGCAACTGGGGGTTGGGGGCAGCCGTACCTGCTTGCTGTACCTGGCTAGCATACAAAAATATGGCGAAGCCCACATAATTTTTTCAGGGGGCAAAAAACTTCTGCATACAGTCCTGGATGGAGTATGCTGAGCCTTGTAGTTCTGCAGCTGCTGTCTGTCTGTATGGAGAAGAGCAGACAGCAGCTGCAGAACTACAAGGCTCAGCATACTCCATCCAGGACTGTATGCAGAAGTTTTTTGCCCACCAAAAAAATGACGTGGGCTTTGCCATATTTTTGTATGCTAGCCAGGTACAGCAGGCGGCCACGGGCTGCCTCCAACCCCCAGTTGCCTATTTGTACCCGGCTGGGAACCAAAAATATAGGGAAGCCCGTTTTTTTTAATTATTTCACTTATTTCATGAAATAATTAAAAAACAAATGACGTGGGCTTCGCCCCATTTTTGTGTCCAGCCGGGTACAACTAGGCAGCTGGGGATTGGAATCCGCAGCACAGGTTAGCCCGAGGTTTCTGGGCGCCTCTGCTGCGAATTGCAGTCCGCAGCCGCCCCAGAAAATGGCATTTTCATAGAAGCGCCATCATCTGGCGCTGTATCCAACTCTTCCAACAGCCCTGAAGCCGGGTGGCTTGTTGGGTAATAATGAGTTAATACTAGCTTTGTTTTACTAGCTAGTATTAAGCCAGAGATTCTTAATGTCAGGCACGTTTGACCCGGCCATTAAGAATCTCCAATAAAGGGTTAAAAAAAAGACACCACACAGAGAAAAAATACTTTAATAGAAATAGATACACAGACACATTAGAGACTCCATCTTTATTACCCCCTGTCAGCCCTCCACGATCCATGGTCTTCTGTCTTTCTCGTTCAACAAATGCAGCTCTGCTCCATCACTGCTGCATGGGGGAAGACGCTGCTTCCCGTGCAGCCTTCACTCCGTGAAGGCTGCACGGGAAGCAGCGTCCAGCCTTCACTCCGTGAGTGATCAGTGCTGCTGGCTGTCAGCGGTAACAGCGGTAACGCTGACATACGCGTTACCATAGCAATGGTGCTCCCGGACCCGCGGTTAGCGGTGACGTCACCGCTAACTGCGTTGCTATGGCAACGGTGATCTCCGTTAATGACCGGCTGTGTCAGCCGGTCCCTAACGGAACGGGGAGTCAACCATGTGCTAGAGCATGTCGCCGGTACAAGGCGATACACAAATGTGCACTGTGTACCGGAGAGTGCAATGACAGGTCCTACATGACGCGTCATAGTCATGTGACCAGTCTGTAGCCAATGAGATAATAGCCACGTGACTGGTCACATGGCTATTTTGACATCACGATAGGTCCTGCATCACTGCTGGCAGAGCTGGTCACCGGGAGGATTCAGCGATCATCGGATGGAATAGCGGCAGGAGACAGAGTGCAGGAGGGATCGCGGGGACCGGTAAGTGTTATGGCAATGTTTATTAACTGTATGTGTACATTTATAATGCGTTTTTATGTGTTTGTGATTGCCTCCCATTATATCCTATTGGTTCGAGTTCGGTTCGTCGAACGTTCGCCGAACTGAACTCGAACGAGACCTCCGTTCGACGAACCGAACTCGAGCTGAACCACGGCCGGTTCGCTCATCTCTAATTTTGAATACATTTTGGGTAGGATATATGGGTGAAGTGAAAGTCTTGGATATATACAACATCTGATTCCTGGTGCAATTGAAAATAATCCAAAAATGTTTTTTTGTTATACTTTTTAAAAGCCCCTTATATTATGTGACATTACTGAACGCATGATAATTGTAAGGGGAGTGCTAAGTGCAGGGCCGTATTTACCATTAGGCACCCATGGTCCCGTGCCTAGGGCGGCAGGATGCAGGGGGCGGCACCTTCTAGCAGTAAAAAAAAAAAATTTTTTTTTTTTTTACACATTCATTAAATCCGCTGTATTTTCGGAGGGGGGAGAGGCGCACCTTTATTTATTTGTATCCGCGTCAATTAAGACGCGAATGCAGACAAACTGCGGCGGCCGGGCACAGAGAGCTGATTGACCCCGGAACTGCCGGCGCCTGCACTTCCGGGGTCACAGGCGCGCCAATCAGCTCCTTCCTCTGTGCTGCATCCAATGCTGTGTGGATTTCACATGCAGAGCTCACAGCAGTACGCCGCAGAGGACGCCGCGATGGAAGCCGGTGTCAGAAGAGGATACTCACGTGAGCCAGGAAGATGACGGCGGGCCCTGGAGCAGGTAAATGCTCGCAGAGCTGAAGATTCATAAGGAGCGTGGGGGTGTCTCTAATGCAGACTGGAGATCTGCGTATGGGGTGGGAGGAGAGAGGCTGATACTGGGGGAGACTTGGGGGAAGAGAAGCTGATACTGGGGGAGGCTGGGAGGAGAGAGTATGATGCTGGGGGAGGCTGGGAGGGGGAGGCTGATATTGCGGAAGGCTGGGATGGGGAGGCTGACGCTGGGAGAGGCTGGGAGGAGGGAGGCTGATTCTGAGGGAGGCTGATGCTGGGGGAGGCTGGGATGAGAGAGGCTGATGCTGGGGGAGGCTGGGAGGAGAGAGGCTGATGCTGGGGGAGGCTGATGCTGGGGGAGGCTGGGAGGAGGGAGGCTGATGCTGAGGGAGGCTAATGCTGGGGGAGGCTGGGAGGAGAGAGGCTGATGCTGAGGGAGGCTGATGCTGGGGGAGGCTGGGAGGAGAGAGGCTGATGCTGAGGGAGGCTGATGCTGGGGGAGGCTGGGAAGAGAGAGGGGGAGGCTGGGAGGAGAGAGGCTGATGCTGGGGGAGGCTGATGCTGGGAGAGTTTGGGAGCAGAGAGGCTGATGCTGGGGGACACTGGGAGGAGAGAGGCTGGTGCTGGGGGAGGCTGGGAGGAGAGATGCTGGTGCTGGGGGAGGCTGGGAAGAGAGAGGCTGATGCTGAGGGAGGCTGGGAGGAGGGAGGCTGATGCTGAGGGAGGCTGGGAGGGGGGAGGCTGGGAGGAGAGAGGCTGATGCTGGGGGAGGCTGGGAGGAGGGAGGCTGATGCTGAGGGAGGCTGATGCTGGGGGAGGCTGGGAGGAGAGAGGCTGATGCTGGGAGAGACTGGGAGTAGAGAGGCTGATGCTGCGGGAGGCTCGGAGGAGAGGCTGATGCTGAGGGAGGCTGGGAGGAGAGATGCTGGTGCTGGGGGAGGCTGGGAAGAGAGAGGCTGATGCTGAGGGAGGCTGGGAGGAGGGAGGCTGGGAGGAGAGAGGCTGATGCTGGGGGAGGCTGGGAGGAGGGAGGTTGATGCTGGGGGAGGCTGGGAGGAGGGAGGCTGATGCTGAGGGAGGCTGGGAGGGGGGAGGCTGGGAGGAGAGAGGCTGATGCTGGGGGAGGCTGGGAGGAGGGAGGCTGATGCTGAGGGAGGCTGATGCTGGGGGAGGCTGGGAGGAGAGAGGCTGATGCTGGGAGAGACTGGGAGGAGAGAGGCTGATGCTGCGGGAGGCTCGGAGGAGAGGCTGATGCTGAGGGAGGCTGATGCTGGGGGAGGCTGGGAGGAAAGAGGCTGATGCTGGGGGAGGCTGATGCTGGGGGAGGCTGGGAGGAGGGAGGCTGATGCTGAGGGAGGCTAATGCTGGGGGAGGCTGGGAGGAGAGAGGCTGATGCTGAGGGAGGCTGATGCTGGGGGAGGCTGGGAGGAGAGAGGCTGATGCTGAGGGAGGCTGATGCTGGGGGAGGCTGGGAAGAGAGAGGGGGAGGCTGGGAGGAGAGAGGCTGATGCTGGGGGAGGCTGATGCTGGGAGAGTTTGGGAGCAGAGAGGCTGATGCTGGGGGACACTGGGAGGAGAGAGGCTGGTGCTGGGGGAGGCTGGGAGGAGAGATGCTGGTGCTGGGGGAGGCTGGGAAGAGAGAGGCTGATGCTGAGGGAGGCTGGGAGGAGGGAGGCTGGGAGGAGAGAGGCTGATGCTGGGGGAGGCTGGGAGGAGGGAGGTTGATGCTGGGGGAGGCTGGGAGGAGGGAGGCTGATGCTGAGGGAGGCTGGGAGGGGGGAGGCTGGGAGGAGAGAGGCTGATGCTGGGGGAGGCTGGGAGGAGGGAGGCTGATGCTGAGGGAGGCTGATGCTGGGGGAGGCTGGGAGGAGAGAGGCTGATGCTGGGAGAGACTGGGAGGAGAGAGGCTGATGCTGCGGGAGGCTCGGAGGAGAGGCTGATGCTGAGGGAGGCTGATGCTGGGGGAGGCTGGGAGGAAAGAGGCTGATGCTGAGGGAGGCTGATGCTGGGAGAGTCTGATGCTTCGGGAGGCTCGGAGGAGAGAGGCTGATGCTGAGGGAGGCTGATGCTGGGGGAGACTGGGAGGAGAGAGGCTGATGCTGGGGGAGGCTAGGAGGGGGGAGGATGATGTTGGGGGAGGCTGGGAGGAGGGAGGCTGATGCTGAGGGAGGCTGATGCTGGGGGAGGCTGGGAGGAGAGAGGCTGATGCTGGGGGAGGCTGGGAGGAGAGAGGCTGCTGCTGGGGGAGGCTGATGCTGGGGGAGGCTGGGAGGAGAGAGGCTGATGCTGGGGGAGGCTGGGAGGAGAGAGGCTGATGCTGGGGGAGGCTGATGCTGGGGGAGGCTGATGCTGGGGGAGGCTGGGAGGAGAGAGGCTGATGCTGGGGGAGGCTGATGCTGGGGGAGGCTGGGAGGAGAGAGGCTGATGCTGAGGGAGGCTGATGCTGGGGGAGGCTGGGAGGAGAGAGGAGGAGGCTGGGAGGAGAAAGGCTGATGCTGGGAGAGGCTGATGCTGGGAGAGTTTGGGAGCAGAGAGGCTGATGCTGGGGGAGGCTGGGAGGAGAGAGGCTGGTGCTGGGGGAGGCTGGGAGGAGAGAGGCTGATGCTGGGGGAGGCTGGGAGGAGAGAGGCTGATGCTGAGGGAGGCTGGGAGGAGGGAGGCTGGGAGGAGAGAGGCTGGTGCTGGGGGAGGCTGGGAGGAGGGAGGTTGATGCTGGGGGAGGCTGGGAGGAGGGAGGCTGATGCTGAGGGAGGCTGGGAGGGGGGAGGCTGGGAGGAGAGAGGCTGATGCTGGGGGAGGCTGGGAGGAGGGAGGCTGATGCTGAGGGAGGCTGATGCTGGGGGAGGCTGGGAGGAGAGAGGCTGATGCTGGGAGAGACTGGGAGGAGAGAGGCTGATGCTGCGGGAGGCTCAGAGGAGAGGCTGATGCTGAGGGAGGCTGATGCTGGGGGAGGCTGGGAGGAAAGAGGCTGATGCTGAGGGAGGCTGATGCTGGGAGAGTCTGATGCTTCGGGAGGCTCGGAGGAGAGAGGCTGATGCTGAGGGAGGCTGATGCTGGGGGAGACTGGGAGGAGAGAGGCTGATGCTGGGGGAGGCTAGGAGGGGGGAGGATGATGCTGGGGGAGGCTGGGAGGAGGGAGGCTGATGCTGAGGGAGGCTGATGCTGGGGGAGGCTGGGAGGAGAGAGGCTGATGCTGGGGGAGGCTGGGAGGAGAGAGGCTGCTGCTGGGGGAGGCTGATGCTGGGGGAGGCTGGGAGGAGAGAGGCTGATGCTGGGGGAGGCTGGGAGGAGAGAGGCTGATGCTGGGGGAGGCTGATGCTGGGGGAGGCTGATGCTGGGGGAGGCTGGGAGGAGAGAGGCTGATGCTGGGGGAGGCTGATGCTGGGGGAGGCTGGGAGGAGAGAGGCTGATGCTGAGGGAGGCTGATGCTGGGGGAGGCTGGGAGGAGAGAGGAGGAGGCTGGGAGGAGAAAGGCTGATGCTGGGAGAGGCTGATGCTGGGAGAGTTTGGGAGCAGAGAGGCTGATGCTGGGGGAGGCTGGGAGGAGAGAGGCTGGTGCTGGGGGAGGCTGGGAGGAGAGAGGCTGATGCTGGGGGAGGCTGGGAGGAGAGAGGCTGATGCTGAGGGAGGCTGATGCTGGGGGAGGCTGGGAGGAAAGAGGCTGATTCTGGGGGAGGCTGATGCTGGGAGAGTTTGGGAGGAGAGAGGCTGATGCTGGGGGAGGCTGGGAGGAGAGAGGCTGATACTGGGGGAGGCTGATGCTGGGGGAGGCTGGGGGGGTGGAGGCTGATGCTGGGGGGCTGATGCTGGGGGAGGCTGGGAGGAGTGAGGCTGATGCTGGGGGAGGCTGGGAGAAGAGAGGCTGATGCTGGGGGCAGAGAGGCTGATGCTGGGGGCAGAGAGGCTGATGCTGGGGGAAGCTGGGGGAGAAAGGCTGATGCTGGGGGAAGCTGGGGGAGAAAGGCTGATGCTGGGGGAAGCTGGGGGAGAGAGGCTGATGCTGGGGGAAGCTGGGGGGGAGAGGCTGAAGCTGGGGGAGGCTGGGGGGAGAGAGACTAAAGCTGGGGGATGCTGGGGGGAGAGAGGTTGATGCTGGCGGGGCTGGGGGGAGAGAGGCTGATGCTGGGGGAGGCTGATACTGGGAGAGGCTGTGAGGGGGGAGGCTGGGAGGGGGGAGGCTGATGCTGGGGGAGGCTGGGAGGGTGGAGGCTGATGCTGGGGGGGCTGATGCTGGGGGAGGCTGGGAGGAGTGAGGCTGATGCTGGGGGAGGCTGTCAGAAGAGAGACTGATGCTGGGGGCAGAGAGGCTGATGCTGGGGGCAGAGAGGCTGATGCTGGGGGAAGCTGGGGGAGAGAGGCTGATGCTGGGGGAAGCTGGGGGGAGAGACTGATGCTGGGGGAAGCTGGGGGAGAGAGGCTGATGCTGGGGGAAGCTGGGGGAGAGAGGCTGATGCTGGGGGAAGCTGGGGGAGAGAGGCTGAAGCTGGGGGAGGCTGGGGGGGAGAGAGGCTGAAGCTGGGGGATGCTGGGGGGAGAGAGGTTGATGCTGGGGGGGATGGGGGAGAGCGGCTGCTGCTGGGGGAATGGGAGAGAGGGGCCAATCCTAGAGACAGAGGACAAGGGTTGAGGGATAGTGCAATTACAAAATCGATGGCGGGGGAGTGAAAGGACTCAGAATGAGAGGGAGGCAGCATTGGGAGCTCATTATGGAGAAGGGGCAGCATGTGTGGGCTCAGTATGGAGTGGAGCAATGTAGGGGAGTCAATATCAAGAGTGGGGTAGTGTGTGTGTGTGTGTGTGTGTGTGTGTGTGTGGGAGCATAAGCGTTAGTGTGGTGGTCTTAGTATGATGAATGGGGCAGCATGGAGGTGTCATTATGAAAAAGAGGAAGGCAGCATTAGGAGCTCATGGAGAGGGGCAGCATGCATGGGACATTGTGAGGAGGGAACAGCATGCATGGGAAACTGTGAGGAGGGAGCAGCATGCATGGGACATTGTGAGGAGGGGGCAGCATGCATGGGACATTGTGAGGATGGGGAAGCATGCATGGGACATTGTGAGGAGGGGGAAGCATGCATGGGACATTGTGAGGAGGGGGCAGCATGCATGGGACATTGTGAGGAGGGGGCAGCACGCATGGGACATTGTGAGGAGGGGGCAGCACGCATGGGACATTGTGAGGAGGGGGCAGCATGCATGGGACACTGTGAGGAGGGGGCAGCATGCATGGGACATTGTGAGGAGGGGGCAGCATGCATGGGACACTGTGAGGAGGGGGCAGCATGCATGGGAGATTGTGAGGGGGGGCAGCATGCATGGGACATTGTGAGGAGGGGGCAGCATGCATGGGAAACTGTGAGGAGGGAGCAGCATGCATGGGATATTGGGAGGAGGGGAAACATGCATGGAACATTGTGAGGAGGGGGCAGCATGCATGGGAAACTGTGAGGAGGGGGCAGCATGCATGGGACATTGTGAGGAGGGAGCAGCATTCATGGGACACTGTGAGGAGGGGGCAGCATGCATGGGACATTGTGAGGAAGGGGCAGCATGCATGGGACATTGGGAGGAGGGGGCAGCATGCATGGGACATTGTGAGGAGGGGGCAGCATGCATGGGACATTGTGAGGAGGGAGCAGCATGCATGGGACATTGTGAGGAGGGTGCAGCATGCATGGGACATTGTGAGGAGGGGGCAGCATGCATGGGACATTGTGCGGAGGGGGCAGCATGCATGGGGCACTGTCAGGAGGGGGCAGCATGCATGGGACATTGTGAGGAGGGGGAAGCATGCATGGGACATTGTGAGGAGGGGGCAGCATGATGTGAGGTCAATGTGCAGATCATATTTCATAATTGAGGAAGGTGTGGTGGGTATAATTTATAAGGGAGGGCAGTGTGTAGTTTATTAGGGGCAGTGTGACAGTCACAGTATATAAGTGGGGACGGTGTGGTGGGAATATTTTATACTCATGCTATGTTTTGATGTGCCCGTGGTGATCCCCATTGGGGGGGGGGTTAGTGCCCTTCGTTTCTCATTGATACTTTTTCAAGTGTTTTACAGAGTAGATCTGCCTTAAACAGATGTCGTGTGCGAAAACTCAGTGTTACGTTGTCACTAAGGGGCACGACCACTTAAAGTGCCTAGGGCAGCACGAAGGCAAAATACAGCCCTGGCTAAGTGTATGTGTCTTTTAGATGACAATGAACCCATCAAGTTTTCCTACAGAGCGATACTTCTGGAAAAGACAGAACACATGCACAACAAATCATTTTTACATTCATTGAATATTTTTTCAGGAGGGTTACGGAGTGGACCCACCAGAAAAAAGATATTATTTGTACATATTTAAAGGTAGTAAATTAAAAACAAAAAAGTTGCACCATGAAATTGAGGATATGGACCATGCAGTAGATCTGCATAGCTTTTCTCAATCGGATAGATGCTGAGATGTTTCAGGCACATGGGATACTGATTTTTGAATGGATTACAAATACAGGATAATTATTACTTTATTAGTGTGGTTGCGCCTGTCGATCCTTATTTTTTCTGGAAGGTTGCTGTTAATCAGCAGCTGGTATTGACACCCACTGTTACCAGATAGAAGGATTAATAATTCCAATAAAATGAGGTAAGCGCACAAATATTCCCTTCCATAATACACACATTACATCAACCTTGACTTTGATGTAATAAAATGATAGTCTACAATTAAACAGACTTAAGGCTGTCTAGTCTTGTTGAAAGATAAATAGCAGAAACAAAGGAGAACACATTACAAAGAGAAGCAGTACAATTAGCGGTATTATGCACGTCTTTTACTAGGTCCAGATTAAGACCAAAAAGCATCATAAACCCCACCAACACACATACTATAAGATCCATCAGCCCCGATCAGCGAATTTTAATTTTATATTGTCATACCCCTTACCACTCTCTTAAATTAATTATTTGAAGAGCCACATGTCCCTATGATCTATCTTAGATCAATTTACATAGTGCTCTTCAAAGCTACATTTCTCGGGATCATGTGGGTCCCAGCAGTCAGATCCACAGTGAACGCAAAGTCATCCCCTATCTAGAAAATGGTTGATAACGTCCAAACTTGTGATATCCAATGTAAACAAGATTTTCAAGATTTATTTTTATTTACCAATAGCTGTAAGCTCCATAGAATTCAGTGCACACTAGTCAAGTGTATGTTAATACAATTTGCATATTCACCGCTCCCCCACCGACCTCTCAGTGCATTTACTATCACTGTTGAGAGGTGGGAGGGAGTATAGGTGGGGGCAGCAGTGCAAATTCAGTTCAGATTTACTATCACTGATGACAGCACTGAGAGATGGCAGGAGAGTACAGGACATATGCACTTTGTATTTACATATGCTAAGATAGCAGGATAAGGTAGACCAATAAAACTTACTGATCCTGAAAGGTCTTCTTAAGCCCTAATTAAAGATATAAATAGTATTGTACTAGAAAATGACAAATTCCCTTTAAGGACCAGACCAAATTTTAGAAATCTGACCAATGTCACTATGATGTAATAACTTCTGAAAAGTGTTATTAGATCATAGTGACACAGGACTATCCTACTGTCCTTTTTGTGACCTTCCCGTGTGTTGTTATTTGGTTCTATTTTTAATGGACTTAATAAAATTTTGCTAATTTAACTTTGCCTTTCCTCCATGAGACGCTGGATTTTTTTCTTTCTTTTGAATCATGACAATTGTACAGTGTATTTTCTTCTGTTACCCTTGTGAAAATGCAAAATTTGGGACTAAAATAACATTTTTGTGGGAAAAATATGTTTGTTTTTTTCTCAGCTCAATGTTTAAAATTCTATGAAGCATTCTGAGGTTCAAGATACTCATCAAACATCTAGATAGAGTCTTTGAAGCACTTTTTTTTTTCCACTTTTTCGGCACATCAATGACTCTGCAAGCATGACATGGCATCCGTTCCCTTCCGAGCCTTGCCTTGCACCTAAAAGTAGTTTGGCACCACATATGAGGTATTGGTGCACCCAGGATAAATTACACATTAAATTGTATGGTACATTTTCTCCTTTTACCCTTGTGAAAATGCAAAATTTGGGCTAAAGTAACATTTTTGTGTGAAAAAGTAACATTTTCATATTTTCCTTTAACATTGCTTTAGTTCCTGTAAAGCACCTCAAGGGTTAATAAATTTTGCAAGTGTGGTTTTTTGAGCAGATTGAGGGGTGTAGTTTTTAGAATGGTGTCACGTTTGGTTATTTTCTGTCATCTAGGCCCCTCAAAGTCACTTCAAATGTGATGTGGTCTAATGTTTTAAAAATGATGGTGATGTAAAGTAGACATGTGAGAAATGTTATACATTAACTATTTTGTGTGACGTAACTCTCTGGTCTAAGGGCATAAGAATTAAAAGTTTGAAAAGTGTGAAATGTTCAACATTTTCGCCAAATTTCCAATATTTTCACTGCTAAACGCAAGAAATGTCCTAAATTTACCACTATGGTGAAGTACAATATGTTACTAATAAAAACAACCTCAGAATCATCGGGATCCGTTGACGTTTTCCAGAGTTATTATTACCTCATAAAGTGACACTGGTGAGAATTGTAAAACTAGGCCTAGTTATGAAGGTGAAAACAGGCTGGGTGGTGAAGGGGTTAAAAATTAGTCTATGGACTTTGTTCTTTATTCACAGTTTGTGTAAAGCTCTTATTCATCTAAAATTCTCAAGAAAAGATTTATTGGCAGAACTTATATGCTTTTAAACTAAATTGTAGTTCGAAGCCACAAGTACGGTAAAGGTCATAAGCCTAGTTAAGGAAATTGCTTCTAAGTATGTCATGTTTTTCCAAAACAATAAGAGGTTGGTTGCATTTGCAATAATAATAGACAATTTACAGTGCATTTCCAATTATTTGTTGAGGTGATAAAAGTTATTTACGTACATTCGGCATGCAATACCTTTTATTTTATTGCACTTAGAGAAGTAAAGTCATGGCCGATAGTGTTGGATCCCTTGACATTGTTCCAGAAAATGAAGCATTTCTCCTATAAAATTATTGCAACTACACATTTACACATCTATTCCCTTTGTGTGTACTGGAACAAAAAATAAACAAGAGAAGTAAAGGCAAATTGGACATAATTTCACACAAAACTCCAAAAATGAGTTGGACAAAAATGTTCGCACCCCCAACTTAATTATTTAATTTAACACCCTTTGGAATAAATAACTGCAATAATTTGTTTCCTATAACCATCAACAAGCTTCTTACACCTCAACTAGAATTTTGGACCGCTATTCCTTTTTAAACTGCCCCAGGCCTCTTATATTTGAAGGCACCTTCTCCCAACAGCAATTTTAAGATCTATCCACAGATGTTCAATGGGTTTTGTTGCCACTTCAGAACTCTTCAGTGCTTTTTTTCCATCCATTTCTTGGGCTTCTTGAAATATGTTTGAGTCATTGTCCTGGTGGATGACTTGAACTAGGATTCAAAACCAGTTTTCTGGCACTAATTTGTGACCCAAAATGCTTTGGTAATCTTCAGATTTCAAGATGCTTTGCACACAGTCAAGGCACCCAGTGCCAGAGACAGCAAACCAATCCCAAAAACGTCTTTGAATCTTGACCATAATTGACTATAGGTACTGTGTTCTTTTCTTTGTAGACCTTTGTAGACCTCCTTCCTTTTTCGGTAAATAGTAGAATGATGTATATGTATATGCTATATCAAAAAGCTCTACCTTGGTTTCATCTGTCTACAACAGTGTTCCCCAACTCCAGTCCTCAAGAGCCACCAACAGTGCATGTTTTCAGGATTTCCTTAGCATTGCACAGCTGCTGGAATCCTCTCCTGTGCAAGTGATTAATTTATCACCTGTGCAATACTGAGGAATTCGTGAAAATAAGCACTATTGGTGGCTCTTGAGGACTGGAGTTGGAGAACACTGGTCTTCAAGATGCTTTTCTAGAAGGATTTTGGCTTACTCACGTACATTCTGGCAAACTGCAGATTTTTTATGTCTCTGTGTCATCAGTGGGGCCCTCCCGGATCTCATGCTGTAGTATTTCATTTAATTGAAATATTGACAGATAGCCCGGACTGACACTGATGCTCCTTGAGCCTCGAGGACAGCTTGAATTTTTTTTTTAACGTTATTGGGACAGCTTATCCATCAACTGGACTATCCTGAAGTTGCATCCCTTCATCAATTATTTCTGCTGTCCACATCCATGGAGATTAGCTACAGTGCTATGGATTGTAAACCTCTTGATTATGATGTACACTGTGGACAAATGAACATCAAGATCTCTGGAGATGGACTTGTAAGGTCAATATTTTTGCTATTTTTCAACAATTTTGATTCTTAAGTCCTCAAACAGTTCTCTTCTCTTTCTATTTTCCATGCTTAGTTTGGCACACCCAAACACACAACAAGATTGAGTCAACGTCTCCTCTTTTTATATGATTTCAGCTGTGATTTTAAATTTGCACACACCTATTACGTGCCATAGGTGAGTTTGAATGAGCATCAAATGCTTGAAACAAAGTTGCTTAGTCACAACTTTGGAATAGTGGCAACAATTTTGTCTGGATGATTTTTGTGGTTTTGTGTGAAATTATGTCCAATGTTCTTTTTTTTCTCATGTTGTGCTGTTCTAATACACACAAAGCAAATAAATAATTGTCTAACCAAACGTGTACCATATTTTTCGGACTAGAAGACGCACCGGACTATAAGGCACACCCTCGTTTTAGAGGCAGAAAATAGGAAAATGAAATTTTAAGCAAAAAATGTTGTCATGACACACTTATGGGTCGAGGATCTGCTGCTGACACTGTTATAGGAGTAATGTCCCCAAATTCTCTACTAAGGTTCCCCATCCTGGTAATGATCCTCCTGCCTTGTATATGATCCCCATTTTTATATATATATATATATATATATATATATATATATATATATATATATATATATATTCATATATATGTCTCTCATCCTCGTCCTGGCATAGCCCTCATCATGCTATATACCGCCATCCTGGTATAGCCCCCATCCTGCTACATAGTGCCATCCTGGTATATGCCCTTATCCTGCTATATAGAAAAATGAATGTGTTCAGCTCACCCCTCTTCACTCTAGGATCCGCCACCGATGCACGGAACGCCCTGGCCCGGGCGGAAAGACACAGTCATGGAGAGAAAAATATCCAGCATCGGAAGACGGAGAGGTTAGGATAAAACTGGGAATTTTATTAAATCCATTAAAAGCAGGATGCAACACGCAAAGGGAGCATGGGGACACACAGTGAAACACAAGACTTATCCTACGCGTTTCAACCTTGCGGTCTTAATCATGGATTGTTTGGTATCTCCAGAATGAAATATTTAAGACATGTGCAAAAAAGGGGCGTCATAGGTGCTAATTAAGAACAAACATTCACAAGATGTGCACTCGTTTAAAATTATGGGGAGAAAAACACAATGAAATCACAATGTGATGTAAAGACAGAGATATCAAAAAATAAATAAACACAAACTAATGAAAAAGATGCATGAAAGATAGAATAAGAATGAATGTATGTACATCCTAAAATATAACATTGGAGTTGAAAAAGAAGCCCTGTTTTTATATCAGTATCAAGTGCCCTGCTGATTTATTGTTTCAATGAAAGCTGCCACGATTATATGTAAAATGTTTTCACTTTTACTGAGCCGCAGATGCGGCCCGTCGGGGCCGGGCATTCAATCACACCGCAGGAGAAGCTGCAGCGTGATTTATATGCGGCCACGATGAGAGCCGCAGCAGCGGCAGTGTATATCAGCACCAAAGCAACTTGTAGTAAACTTGTTATTAAAAAGTTGAAAAAGTGTGGCATATTATTGGAAAACAAGTTAGTTATAATATACATTAATGTAAAGGCATCAATGTGAATGATAGAAAAAGAAGAGTTTCTTCGTCAGGTGTGTAAAAAATGTATCTATCAAAGTGTTTTTACTTTTGCTGAGCCATAGATGCGGCTCGCCGGGGCCGGACACCAAAACACGCCGCAGCAGGGGCTGCAGCGTGATTCATATGCGGCCTCGACGAGAACCGCAGCAGCGGCACAGTGCATACCAGCACCATCAAAACATGTAATGAACTAATTGTTGTAAGGTTCAACTCCAATGTTTATCGGGGGGTACTCGCCCATCCTCTAATAAGTTCCCTGCTTTCTTTATAATCCCGCATGTATGCATGTGTGTGTATATACTTGCATAAGCGTATGCATAAGTATGTGTATGCATATATACATATGCACAACAAATTTCATTTTGCTTCCTTATATTTCATATGCATGGATATAATGTTTTTGTTTTAGGATATACATACATTCATTCTTATTCTATCTTTCATGCATCTTTTTCATTAGTTTGTGTTTATTTATTTTTTGATATCTCTGTCTTTACATCACATTGTGATTTCATTGTGTTTTTCTCCCCATAATTTTAAACGAGTGCACATCTTGTGAATGTTTGTTCTTAATTAGCACCTATGACGCCCCTTTTTTGCACATGTCTTAAATATTTCATTATGGAGATACCAAACAATCCATGATTAAGACCGCAAGGTTGAAATGCGTAGGATAAGTCTTGTGTTTCACTGTGTGTCCCCATGCTCCCTTTGCGTGTTGCATCCTGCTTTTAATGGATTTAATAAAATTCCCAGTTTTATCCTAACCTCTCCGTCTTCCGATGCTGGATATTTTTCTCTCCATGACTGTATCCTGCTATATACTCCCATCCTGCTATATACCCCATCCATCCTGCTATATACCCCCATCCATCCTGCTATATACCCCATCCATCCTGATATATACCCCCATCCATCCTACAGGAGCATATACAAGGGTGTGTCCAGCTCACCTCTTTGTTTTAGGAGACCAACCATATCACCATGCAGGGATCCATTTGGAGTCAGCCCGCACCCTTAGTATCCAAGATTCAAAGAAGTCGATCCAGCACGGTGCATTTGATTAAAAATAAAAGTCCTTTCTTGAAAAACCATTAAAAAGTCCATTATGCCATGCTAGGAGGACGCGTTTCGGACGGGTTGTCCTTACTCAGTCTCAGCACATCTCACAATGAGTCCAGACTAAAAACATATGGCACAGGACATGATGTCAGCAATCAGTACAAAATTTACAAATGCAGGAAAAAAAAAAAAAAAAAAAAATCCAATTCATTCATTATTATATGTGCAACCAAACAAGGAAACATACAAATAAATTCTCAATAGAAATACATTAGGTCATTTCTTATATTTAGTCCCATAGGAACCCTCGTTTCCATTTCAAAAATCCATTTTATCTCTTTATATTGTAACATTCTTTTTATATCACGTCCTCTCCTAGGTAGCAAAACTTTTTCAATGCCACTCACCTGCAAACTACCTAGATCCCCACCGTGGACACTGAGAAAATGCTGGGAGGCTCCTGAGGGACTCCTGGTTGATTTATTTAAGACATCGTACACATGTTCCGATATTCTTTTTCTCAGTGTCCTAGTGGTGTGACCTATGTATTGCAGTCGACATTTGGTGCAAGAAATTACATACACAACATTTGTAGAACTACAATTTATCATTGTTCTGATGTCAAACTGTTTACTACGGTATATGATGAGACATTCTTTGTATTGATAGCATATTTACACAAACCGCAGGTTTTTCCACCACATTTATATGAGCCGTTTACTGACAGCCAGTTCGACTTATCCGTTTTCTTGGTTTTATTATTATGATCACTGGGAGACAACATTGCACCCAGTGTAACATTTTTCTTTGAAACAAATTTAACACCTCCCTCCAATATGTGGTTCAGAGTTTCATCCGCTGTCAGAACCGGTAAGAATTTTCTCACAATGTGTATTATGTCATAATAATTCTTACTAAATTTAGTAGAGAAAACTGGTTGCACATTGTGAGAATTTTCCCTCCTACTCTGCTTTAAGTATTTCTCTCTAGTTTTGGAGTACACTTTTATTTTGGATTTTTCAAGGTTTTTTGGGAGTAACCCCTAGCAACAAATCTCCTGTCTATTTCCTTATATTCCTGCTCTAAATCCGACATTTTTGTACAGCAACGTTTGGCCCTTACATATTCCCCAGTGGGGATGTTTTCCACTACAAACCTAGGGTGACAGCTAGTCGCATGCAGGATAGAATTTCCTGCTGAGGGTTTACGGAATAATTTACAGTCAACAGTCCCATTTTTTTCATTACCCATCAAAATCATATCCAAAAAATGAATTTCCACTGGATTGCTCTGATGTGTAAACCCTAGATTATAAGGATTGTTGTTAATGAATGAAATAATATTTTCCATTTTTTTATGTCCATTTTTCCATATAATCAATATATCGTCAATAAATATGAGGAAAATTAATATATTCGGGCTGAAAGGATTTTTTAGATTAAAAATAAATTCCTCCTCCCACCAAAACATATAAATATTCGCCAGAGACGGTGAAAAACGTGAACCCATTGAACAACCCTGTGTCTGTAAATAAAATTCCCCCAAAAAAGTGAAATAATTATTTTTTAACAGAAAAAAGGTTACATCCAAAATGTACTGCTGCAAATCCTGGGAAAAATCAGAATATTTTTCCATTTGGGTTTTTAGTGCCAAAATGGCCAGGTAGTGCGGTATGGACGTATATAATGTACATACATCACATGTTAACCAACAATTATTTTCCTGCCATTCCATTCCATTTAAAATATTAAGCACATGTTTACTGTCCTGAACAAAAACCGGAGAGGCTTTAGCCAAAAATTGGAGATGTTTATCCAGCCACTCCGAGAGATGTTCAGTGACAGACCCTATGCCCGAAATACTAGGGCGAAAACTTGGTGGAAATTGATCTTTGTGGGATTTAGGAAGAGCATGCAGGAGGGGTGTCATTGGGGATGAAGGGTTAAAATAATCCTTCTGTTTTTGATTGATCAAACCCAGTGAAACTCCCTCTTCCAAAAGGCTCTCCAAAGTTTTCCTAATCTCATTTATGGGATTATGAGGCAATTTCTTATAAATATTGCTATCCTCCAACTTTCCCTGTACCTCCTTTTCATATAATCCCACATCAAAGATTACAATAGATCCCCCCTTATCAGAATTTTTGATTATTATGTTGTTGTTATTTTTTAAGGTTTTTTAGCTTCTTTGAATCCCCATGCATCCTAGTATATAACCCCATTCATCCTGATATATACCCCCATCCATCCTGGTATATGGCCGCATCCTGCTATATGCCCTCATCCTGGTATATACCCTATCCTGCTATATGGCCTGTATCCTGTGGCACACAAAAAAAAATAAACGTTTATACTCAACTTTCCTCGCTCCATGCAGCATCACTCCTCCTCCTGTCAGTGCCGGCAGCAGCGCCGCTGGAGTGTGGAGCCGTCACCGTTGTCTGCAGCATCGCTCGTCCTCATGTCTGCCTGTCAGCTGACCTGTGTGGAGACTAGCACTGCGCACAGTGATGATGTCATCCCTGTGCTCACCGCTCTCTACACAGATCAGCTGGTCGGCAGACAGGAGGAGATTGCGATGCTGCAGACAACGGTGACGGGTGAGTATACTGATTCACTGCCCCCCGCGCTGATGATGATGTGCGGGGAGCAGTGAATATAGCCGCACATGATCACTCCAGGCTGTTGTTGCCAGGGGTGATCATGCGGGCCGGCTGTTAATTATGCGCGAACCCCCCGCTCATCATCCTGCCCACCTGTCAGCGCCGGCTTCAGGGCTGAAACATGATGGGCAGGAGGATGGGCGTGCACATGAAATGAGCGGGCCCATGTGGTCACGGCAGGCTGCTACAGCCTGCTCATGCCACCGATGATCCGCTCTACTGCAGCACCCTCATTCCCCGCAGCCACATTCAGACTATAAGACGCACCCCCCACTTTTCCCCAACATTTGGGGGAAAAAAGTGCATATTATAGTCCGAAAAATACAGTAATTGCAATACATTTCTGGGATAAATACTTAATTTTCTGGAACAATATCAAGGGTGCCAACACTTTCGGCCATGACTGTAGGGATGATCTCCCTGTATTATGAGATGCATTAATAAGGAGAAGATGCTTTTTGCTATCGTGGATGCTGTTGCCGCTCTATTCTCCTATTGCACTTCTGCATATGTAATTCCCTTGTTTATTCTAGCTAATCCTTTGGCTTCCCAATTGTATGAATCACACTAAAATATTTGTGTTCTACAGTTTATATGGATCTATAATAATTTTCTATTCATTTTATTACTTTTTTATTAAAACAATAGCCCGTCACCCACCAGCAATTTTTTGTTTTTTTCCTCTCCTTCTTCCAAGAGCCATAACGTTTTTATTTTTCTGCCAATATTGCCATATGGGAGCTTCTTTTTTGCAGGACAAGCTGTACCTTTGAATGAAACTATTAGTTTTACCAAATAGTGTACTGGAATATGGGGAAAAAAATTCCAAGTGTGGTGAAATTGCAAAAAAAGTGCAGTTGCACAATTGTTTTTGGGGTCTTTTATTCGCCACGTTCACTATTTGGTAAATCTAACATGTTAGTATGGTACCTCAAATTAGTATGAATTTGTAGATACCAAACATGTATGTTTTTACTTTTATCTAGGGGATGAAAAAAAAAATGAGAAATTTGTCCAAAAAAAGAATAGTGCTTTTGTTGCCATTATCCGAGACCCGTAACGTTCTCATCTTTTGGGATCTGGAGCTCAGTGAGGGCTTGTTTTATTTATACTATATTTGTGCAGATTCTATGTTTTGATCACCTGTTATTGCATTTTAATGCAATATTGTGCCACCCAAAAAAAACGTAATTTTGTCCTTTGGAATATTTTCACCGCTAAATCATGTACTGATCAGATTTATTGACTTTATATTTTGATAGATTTGACGTTTCTGAACTTGGTGATACCAAATATGTGTATATTTTTATTATTATTGTTTTATATTTAATGAGGCGAAAGGGAGGTGATTTGAACTTTTTTTTTTTTATTATTTCACATTTTTAAAACTTTTTTTACTTTTGTTTACTGATTTTACTAGTCCTTTATCACTGTACAAAGGCTAGAGCATCGCATGTGCGGGGATTACCATGGGCTCGCTGCTATTCATTCAAGACCATGAAGGGGTTAGGTTAGACATACAATTGTTACTAGTCCTGGTAAGTATAGTTTGACAGAATATTGTTGATGAAGACTAATGGACTAGTGAAAAATGGTTGATTTGGGGCTTGAGACAGGGACATAAGCAATAATTCAGGGAGTTAACACTAGAAAATGTTGATTTATCTTTAAAAAGAACGTGTCGCCAGAAATTTTATCGGCAGTTTAAAAGACTACTTTCATACTAGTAATTTATGACATATCCATCAATGCCTGCTGAATGCCTGCTGTACATGGAACCCACCTCAACTCAGACGCAGCTCTCACTATTAATTATAATGAATGTTCCAAAAACAGCACAGCACTCTAAAGGCCGCTTTACATGCTGCGATATCGTTACCGATATCGCTTGCGTGTGTACCCGCCCCCATCGGTTGTGGGACATGGGCAAATCGCTGCCCGTGGTGCACAACATCGCTCAGACCCGTCACACTACTTCCCTGCCTAGCGACGTCGCTGTGACTGCCAAACCGCCTCCTTTCTAAGCAACATCACTAAGCGGGCACCCAATAGAAGTGGAGGGGCGGAGATGAGCGGGATGTAACATCCCGCTCACCTCCTTCCTTCCGCATTGCCGGCGGCCGCAGGTAAGGTGAGGTTCCTCGTTCCTGCGGTGTCACAATGATGTGTGCTGCCGCAGGAACGACGAACTACATCGTACACGCAGCAGCAACGATAATTGGGAATAGGGGGACATGTCACCGATTAGCGATTTTGAACGTTTTTGCGACGATTCAAAATCGCTCATAGGTGTCACACACAACGACATCGCTAAAGCGGCCGGATGTGCGTCACAAATTCCGTGACCCCTACAAGATCGCTTGAGCGATGTCGTAGCGTGTAAAGCTGCCTTTAGGCTATGTGCACATGCTGCATCTTTGTGGTGACTGGAAGGGCTCAAAAACGCAAAAAGAATTAATATGCTGCATCTTTGTGGTCACCACAAAGACGCCACCAAAAAAAAGCTAAACGTGCAGACAGCAAAACTGAAATCTCATAGACTTTGCTGGGGTAGGAAATGCATGCAGTTTTGGTACGAAAACTGCACCCAACAAATGAGGCAAAAACCGCAGTGTGCGCATGCTGCCTAACTGGTCTTTGTTTCCTTTTCCTTTTCTTGCACTGATGCCGTACTCTACCCACATGTGACTGCGGCAGCCAATCACTGGCCTCAGAGCTAGCTTGTACAGATCTAGAAAAGGGTAAATTGACACCGATAACAAAACAGTGGGATATTAAAAAACAAAAAAGTGTCATTCGACATCAGAGACTGATTTCACATGTCCATTGTCATCCATTTGAAATGGATCTAGTAAACAAAAATATGTATAAGTTTCAAACTGATTTTACCTATTTCCTTACAGATTGTAAGCTTGTGAGTAGGACCCTCACTCCTCCTGTAATTGTTTTATTGTGTTACTTTTTATTGTCTTTGCATGCCAAGGCTTAATTGTAAAGTTCTGTGGAATATGTTGGCGCTATATAAACAAAATTATTATTATCAAACCAATGACTGCATGATTTTTTGTCCAGCTACAAAATGATTCCAGCTAGATATAATTATTAACTCTTTAAGGACTGCAGGCCATAAAATTACGTCCTAAGCCATATAGTTGTAATTTGATTTGCCTTGCAGGCACAAGTGGATCCACGATCCACCTGTGCCTGTTAACCCATTAAATCAGGCTGTCAAAATGTGACATCGCGATTTAAATCCCTGTCACAGTAAATCTTCACTTACCCGCCTGGCTCCATCGGTGGTGCCCTGATGTGATCACTGTGAACTGATAGTTGCCATGGTAGCACAGGGTAATGAGATGACTCCTGTAGCTCACATGACTCACTTCCTGTTTCACACGGCCAAGTTCTGCCTGTAACAAGAGATGAGTATTTCTGGGGATTTCAGCTGTGAGGCTGTGATCAATAGAAATGAATGAGCGATCAGACTGCTGATCCTTATAGTCCCCTAGGGGAAATAGTAAAATAAAAAAAAGTTAAAAAAAGTTTAAAAAATCTAAAAAAAATAAAAAATCTAAAAGTTCAAATCCCCCCCATTGAAAATTAAATGGTTAAAAGAATAAAAATATACGCACATATGGTATCACCGCATTAAAAAATGCCCAATCTATCAAAATATAAAATCAATTACTCTGATCGGTAAACATTGTAGCAACAAAAAAAATCCAAATGCCAAAATTACTTATTCTGGTCGCTGCAAATTTTGGACAACAAAGGCAAAACAGGCGATCAAAACATAGCATCTGTGCAAAAATGGTACCGCTAAAAACGTCAGCTCGAGATGCAAAAAATAAGCCACCACTGAAACAGAGATCCTAAAAATTTAGAATGTTACGGGTTGCGGAAAATGGTGCAAAAAGTGCGCCACTTTTTTGGACAAACTTCTAATTTTTTTTAACTCCTTAAATAAAATTAAGTTTATACATGTTTGGTGTCTACAAACTCGCACTGACCTTAGTTATCACACTGATACATCATTTTTACCATATAGTGAAAATAGTGAATAAAATATCTCAAAAACCATCATGCAGTCGCACTTTTTTTTGCAATTTTTCCACACTTGGAATTCCTTTTGCAGTTTTCCAGTAGACTATATGGTAAAACTTATAGTTTCACTTAAAAGCACAACTTGTCCCACAAAAAACAAGCCCTCATATGGCAAGATTGATGGAAAAATAAAAAAGTTACGGCTCTTTAAAGATAGGGAGAAAAAAGAAAACAAAAGATGTAAAATCAGCCGGAGGTGAAGGGGTTAAAGTTTTTCAAGTTTCCAACCAATGTCTCAATAATGATTAAATACATGTGAAACTGTTAACTTTACAAAATTATGAGTCACATCAGATTATCTTCCATGGAACATCTTTAGCCGAATTTCCTTGGAATTAAAAGTGTTTGATGTAACAAGTTATATCTCATTCAGATATCGTTTTTTTATACACGAGTGCTATCCACATTTTTCACGGTTAGAACTCGTACCTATTATTATCTTTGAAGCGGTTTATGCAGCAACCAAGAGGCAAGGGGATAAATACTCATCGCCGGGCCTAGTGATGTCGGGTCCGGGAATGTCACGGGTGGCCCTTTTGCCCAGTTTCGTGGCCCTGAGGTGTACAATAATGAAGGGGAGAAGGGTGATGATGATGATGGAGGATTTGTCTCGTGACGCCACCTGCGGATTCCACCTGGAACAGCCGCCGCTGCTGTCGCTGTCCTCCAGGGCGAATGGTAGTAGTGGCTAAGATGTTTCTGCTCCCCACAGGTGGAGCAGGCCCCGGGGAGGATGATGAGGGGGGTAGTAATGGTGGCCGCCAAAGTGCCGGCAAGGAAAGGTGGACACAGTCTCTGCAGGTTCAAGGTCTCTTTACTCACAGTCTTGGTTTACCCGGGAGATGCCAGTCACCGCCGTGATGGGCCCCAGCTAATCCCAAGCAATTTGAGGTCACTGTCGATGTTCCCACTGTGAGTCCTTTCTGGTTGGGGTCCCTCCAATCCCGGTGTAGTTGGAATATGGAACGGGCTGCGGGTATTTCCTGCACTCGCCGCAGACTCCGGAATCCTGTGTAGCTGTGGAGAATCGAGGCTGAGCTATCTGCTCCAAGCCGCCGGTCCTATGGCGCTCCCAGAAGTGTGAGGTAAAGAAGATTGGACCGAGGTCCCAAGTGTGTCTCTCACCCCAAGCTGTGCTCGGAGCTCACTAACTATGTGTGAAGATGCTCCTTCCCTTTTCTCCAAGTGGTGCCCGCCCCCCAGGTGGTTGTCCCAGTGACTGGGAAAGTCCCATGCTTCATGATGGCCACCCCCCTGTCTACCCCAGGCGAATACCCCAGTGGGAAAGCACCTAACTGTTTTTGGTTTGTGAATGTGAGAAACACCAGCAATTAACCTCTCCTTACCCGGGAAGAGTACTACATCTTAAGGGAGATGCAGTAACCTGTGGCGACTGAAGCCTCAGGGGTACCACGTTTACCTCATCGTAATGGTTTTTTTTAAAACCAAACAATCTGTATTAGAGATAAACAGATTGGTTCACAGAGGATTGAGTTCGAGTTGAATTTCCACATGAATTCGAACATTCTGTGATTTGCTTTGCAAAACAAAAAAACTTGCCCAACACCATTTCCCACACTGGTGAAGCATCAAGGAGTGGGCTAACATTATTTTGCATTGACCACAATGCTCTGCAGCCATGACATGGATTATCACTCCAGATCAGCAGTTGCTAATGGAGCACAACATTTATTAGAGTCGTTTCCATCTCCAGAGACACTGCATAAGTATTTGTCGCGGGCGGGGAGGAGGGTGTCAGCACACCGCGCTCACCCCTTCTGCTCGGGTCCGGCAGTTGCTCCTGGTGGCTCGAGCTGCGGGCCGGATCCCGGGGTGTCTCGAGCCACACTCCTCGCCCGTGAGTGAAAGGGTGGGTGTTTGTTGTATAGTTCGTGACGCCACCCACGGTTGTGGTGATGGCACCACCGCTGCTCAGTGTGGGGGTCCCGGGGATGGTGATTGGAGCAGCCAGGTGTTGTGTTGCCCCTCCGTGGGTAGGGGTTGGTGATCCCGGGGCCCGGTGAAGAGATGTGAAGTGTAGGGCCTGGAGGGCGCAGGGACGCGGGGGCAGCGCTGTGCCTTGCGGCACTGTGGTACTCACTCAGCCTGAGACACGGACACAGTTTGTACGGTAAACCAACGGCTGGTAGGACGGTCCCACAGACGGTTGCACCTGCACTCCCGGTAGGTGACGGTGACGTCTCTCTTCCTTGCACCTGTTTGACTGATGGTAGCGGTGGATTCCCTCCGGTTACCCGCTCCCCGACTGCAATCTGGGCCGGAGGAGCTCTACACTTTGCCCGCAGGCGCTGGCCCTGGGGAAACTGGTGCCTTGGCGGTGGCGGTGTCTCCCCGGTAATGGTCGGGCTGTTGCCGTCAATCGGGACTTTGTTGCTGGGGGATCTGCGTCCCCTTCACTGACGGATTTGGCAAATTAGGCGACTCCTAGCCTTGCCGGGGTCCGAGAGGCCCCTGCCCTGGTGCTGACTGTCCTTCGGAACACTGCTCCAGACCACCGGGCACACAGCCAACGGGGTCCTTCCAGGAACTTCCAAACGGTCCCCCTCCGGACAGTCACCGCCGTCGCTGACCTTGCTGTTCTAGCCCTACACACAGCTGGGCTCTCAGGTTCTGCGCACTCCCTGCGCTCTCTCCACTTCTTGCTTTCCTCCTTTTCCACTTTCCTTTCCTTCACTTTCACTTCTGGTTGTTTCCTCTAGCCCCTGCCTGGGCTAATCTTGATGTTTACTCAAGCCCTGCCTGGGCTAATCTCACTCCTTCCACTTCCTCCTCCCTGACAGTTCTGCCTGGTAACTTCCTGCCTCCAGAGTTGTGAGCTCCTTGGTGGGCGGAGCCAACCGCCTGGCCCACCCCCTGGTGTGCATCAACAGACTCTTGGAGGGAGGCAACAAGGGTTTCTGGTTAGCAGGTGTGCCTACCTGGAGTGTGGGGTGTAGTGGTGTTGTTATCTGTGTCCCCTGGCTTGCCCAGGGCGACACATTCCCCCTTAGCAAAATGCAGACCGTCCGCGGGCTGCCGTCCTACACCGGTTTTATTTTTCTGTAAAAAGGGGATAACAGGGTTAAACAAACATGCATGACATTTTTAATCAACTCTTCCCAAGACGGGAGGCACATTTTACTTTTAACGTTTCAACGGTGTACGGTCACGGTTTCCGCTCTCTCCCACCCAAGTAACCTGGCCCTGATGCTGCCCCTAAAACCCAGGCAGCACCCCTTGACCCACAGTTCAGCACACGGTACCCGAGCGGGATCTGTCCTTCCCTCCAGAGGGTAGCCACCGGTCCCTTTGGTGGCTGGGCCCTGGCCTGCTCTGCTCAGGGCCCTCCCTCCAACCTGCCTCTCCGGAGGCGGCATTGCGGAAACGGTAACGGTACCCAACATATTTACAAGCCACTAACGTTTGTGGTTGCCCTGCAGAGTTCACGGGCTTGTCCATGGCTAGTTCCCATGCATTTTTTTAAACTTTGAACGGTCCCCACGGGGACAACGGTGCCGGCTCCAGCCGGTTGCAAATCACACGGTGAATCAGGTGAAAACTCGGATAATCATTTTTCATCATCTTTCAACTTTGGCAAAACTTTTCAACTTTTTCAAACAAACAGGTGGTCCCAACGGGGACGGTGCTGCGGGCCTCCATTGCCCTACTCCAGTTCCTCTACTAAGGTGGACCCATCCTCTGCCACCAGCACCTCAAACATGCACTGACATGCCTGCTGTGACAGGGGTACCCGGCACCCATTTCCACCGGTACGCAGAGTATGATAAACCACAGGGTCCCCCACATAGCGGGAACGCTCAATTGCTCCTTCAGCCACAACAGCGGGCCCGGAGCTGGGGCAGGAGTCGTCATTTCTTGTTTCTGCGTCAGGCGGGTTGCCGCCAGCTGCCGCAGCCTCCTGGCCTCCAGCATCCACCACTTCATCCCCATCTGCAGTAACATGGAGCAGCAGAGTAGGCGAGCCTATGTTGAGGCGCCCCATCAGTGACGGCAAGGGCGATGCATAGGCCGAGACTAGGCCGGGCCCCTCAGCCGCAGCGGCCGGTCCAGGTAGGACATAGGGACGTGGGTCACCAGTCGGTTCTGCTACATCTATTCCCCTTTCGCCCATCGGGGCAGTTGTAATCAGCTCCTCCACCACGCTGGTCCACTGCTCCAGCATCCGGAAGATCTGATCCTGCTGTCGTTGGTGGAATTGTATCACCCGGGCCTTCATCCAAGCCACAGTCCCGGGCTCAGGGTCTGGCACAGTCTCTACTGGGACTTCAGGCACCACGCTGTTAAGGGGTCGTGGTTCTAGCGGTTCCCCTTGGTGCATTTCAGGGCCGTCCTGGACGTCTGCAGCCGGCTGGTCCGCCGGAGCGGCCAGGCAGGGTATCGCTACCGGTCGGGCAGGTAGCGGGCCTAATGGCGGGGCGGCAGCCACCATCGCGGGTAGCGGGGAGAGAGGCAGGGTGAGCGGGAGCCGGCCGGGCCCCTCAGCCGCAGCGGCCGATCCTTCAGGAATACAGGGGCGTGGGTCACTTACCCGCTCCTCCAAATCCTCTTCTGCCTCGCGTCTCCACATAGCAGCCACCACGTCCGCCATGTCGGTCTCCCACTCCTCCAGGAGGAGTTGCATATGGGCCTGCAGACGGTTACTCAGCGGGACGGTCCGGTCCCTCAACCACGTCGCCGTGCCGGGCGCGGGGGCTTCCTCGTTGCGAGCTGAATCTTGCATCTTGGTAACGAGGCTTTTCCAGGAACCCAATCAGTCTGCAGAGTCCTGGCGTCCCTGCTCTTATAGCCGCAGCTACATGCGGCCGGCCGCCATCGCGTCCCCCTTAGCTCTTTCCGGCCCCTCCTCTCTCGGGGCGGAGTTTTGGCCTTCGCGCCTCTACTGCTCGAGAAGACGCTCGAGCGGGAACTTTTCGCGCCAAAGATGGCGGCTTCTGAAATTTTTCTGCCGGATACCTCCGGCGGTAACAAGGCGCACCTCTACCAGACGGCAGAGCGGTAAGATCCTGTTCGTGACGCCAAGTTGTCGCGGGCGGGGAGGAGGGTGTCAGCACACCGCGCTCACCCCTTCTGCTCGGGTCCGGCAGTTGCTCCTGGTGGCTCGAGCTGCAGGCCGGATCCCGGGGTGTCTCGAGCGACACTCCTCGCCCGTGAGTGAAAGGGGGGGTGTTTGTTGGGATTATAGTTCGTGACGCCACCCACGGTTGTGGTGATGGCACCACCGCTGCTCAGTGTGGGGGTCCCGGGGATGGTGATTGGAGCAGCCAGGTGTTGTGTTGCCCCTCCGTGGGTAGGGGTTGGTGATCCCGGGGCCCGGTGAAGAGATGTGAAGTGTAGGGCCTGGAGGGCGCAGAAACGCGGGGGCAGCGCTGTGCCTTGCGGCACTGTGGTACTCACTCAGCCTGAGACACGGACACAGTTTGTACGGTAAACCAACGGCTGGTAGGACGGTCCCACAGACGGTTGCACCTGCACTCCCGGTAGGTGACGGTGACGTCTCTCTTCCTTGCACCTGTTTGACTGATGGTAGCGGTGGATTCCCTCCGGTTACCCGCTCCCCGACTGCAATCTGGGCCGGAGGAGCTCTACACTTTGCCCGCAGGCGCAGGCCCTGGGGAAACTGGTGCCTTGGCGGTGGCGGTGTCTCCCCGGTAATGGTCGGGCTGTTGCCGTCAATCGGGACTTTGTTGCTGGGGGATCTGCGTCCCCTTCACTGACGGATTCGGCAAATTGGGCAACTCCTAGCCTTGCCGGGGTCCCAGAGGCCCCTGCCCTGGTGCTGACTGTCCTTCGGAACACTGCTCCAGACCACCGGGCACACAGCCAACGGGGTCCTTCCAGGAACTTCCAAACGGTCCCCCTCCGGACAGTCACCGCCGTCGCTGACCTTGCTGTTCTAGCCCTACACACAGCTGGGCTCTCAGGCTCTGCGCACTCCCTGCGCTCTCTCCACTTCTTGCTTTCCTCCTTTTCCACTTTCCTTTCCTTCACTTTCACTTCTGGTTGTTTCCTCTAGCCCCTGCCTGGGCTAATCTTGATGTTTACTCAAGCCCTGCCTGGGCTAATCTCACTCCTTCCACTTCCTCCTCCCTGACAGTTCTGCCTGGTAACTTCCTGCCTCCAGAGTTGTGAGCTCCTTGGTGGGCGGAGCCAACCGCCTGGCCCACCCCCTGGTGTGCATCAACAGACTCTTGGAGGGAGGCAACAAGGGTTTCTGGTTAGCAGGTGTGCCTACCTGGAGTGTGGGGTGTAGTGGTGTTGTTATCTGTGTCCCCTGGCTTGCCCAGGGCGACACATATTTCTCTCCTGTAAAATGTAAGCTCTTATGCACAGCAGGGTCTTCCCTTTCTCTTGTAGTGCGTAAGCTTTTATGCTCAGCAGGGTCCTCCCTTTCTCCTGTAAAGTGTAAGCTTTGATGCTCAGCAGGGTCCTCCCTTTCTCCTGTAGAGTGTAAGTGTGACACCCTGGCCTATCAGGACGTCACAGCGTATTGTGCAATCTGCCCTTCTGTGCAATATCCACCTCCTCCTTGGTTACGAGTCCCTAACAATGGTGTTGACAAAATCAGCTAATCAAAATCCTAGGAACACTCTGCACCACACCCACCAGACACACCAGTGGGTGGCCTTAGTGGAATAGGGTCACCCACTTGGAGGGTTGGTTAAGGGGAGGTCAGGAGTGTCAGGAGGAGAAGAGTTTAGTGTTGAAAGTGAAGGAGAGAGGAGGTCAGGAGGTGGGCTCCTTGGAAGTACTAGGTGGCAGATGTTGGTCTGGGCCTGGTTGGAGATGGACCCCCACGCACAGGGGATCGTGACAGGGGCACGGAACTGTCGAGGAGGACAGCCGGCAGCCTTGCACCATCACAGGGCTGGGGCCAGGGCACGACGGGGTACGTGGACCCTAGGTCAGGGAGTAGCTTCAGACAACCTGACATTTCACCCAACGAGGATGGAGCCTTCAAGATCCGCTCTCATCCCGCTCCAAAATCGGGGTACTAGCGCAACGAGGGGGATAGGACTTTCCACTAAAATGGTCCAGGAAATCCCAAGCGTGAACCCTGAGAGCAAGCTCTCTCAGTTAGCCACACTGGGGAGCAGGACCTAATTAGTTTCAAGCTAAAAGGGTCCATCAAGAGAAAGACACAGTGCCAAGAGAAAGATCCCAGATCAACAGGCAACACCAGCGGAAACGGGACCCAAAATGTGCTCCCCTCAGTGGCACCGGTATCCAGAACTTTGGTTTACTAAGTTGTCGATGTCAGCGTTATTGGGCTGAGTGAGTACTACCCCAGTGACCCTTACCTCCCCAACGGCACCCCCCCGTCACCATCACTGAGTCCTTCCTACCCATGGAGGGGTTAAACACCTGGCTGCCCACTCCATCGCCACCAGGTACTCCCCAACCGCAGCGGTGGTACTCCACCCTACCACACACCATGGGTGGCGTCATGAACTTTAGACACTGTCCCCTGTAAATATCCCCCTTCATTCGAGTGGCTGCACGACTCCCGGGTCCGGAGACCCCTCGAATCACCCCGGATCCGGATCTGAGCAGCCTGGCTGCTGGCACGGGGGCGGTACATAATTTTATATGCTCAGCAGGGTCCTTCCTTTCTCCTATAGAGTGTAAGCTCTTATTCTCAGCAAAGTCCTCCCTTTCTTTTGTAGAGTGTAAGCTCTTATGCTCAGCGGGGTCCTCTCCTCCCTTTCTCCTATAGAGTGTAAGCTCTTATGCTCAGCAGGGTCCTCTCTCTTTCTCATTTTCTTTCGTCTCCTCAAGTATATTTTCCAAGCAATAACAAGCTTTCCAGCATTGAGATTTGTGCAAATTTATTTGAATTTCTAAACATCCTCTCATTTCTAGTTTGCAACAAAACACAGATATGTCTAATTTTGATCCAAAATCGCCAATGCAAGTGTATGTGTCCTGTGTGTTGTCCAATTTTCATGTTTTTTTGAAAGGAAAAAATCAACAAAACGTCTCATACTCAAAAAACCCCACAAAACTCTAAACTAAACTCTAAAACTAATACATGACACAGACCAAACACTGATAAAAATTTGATCCAAAACTCTAATGAAAATTTGCCAGGGTTTTTTGTGTATGGCAAAAATCTCTGAAGCCTGAATGAACAATTAGTCTGGGGCTATTTCAAACCACTTATTTCTATGTAAGGAAGTTTGTAATAATTTGACAATATTTTTATGTAAAGAGAACCTATTACTTTGACCATGTCCAGCCCGAAGCACAGCAGCATTTCACTGCTTGTGTAACTCCCGTGAAATTAAAGAAATTTCTGCAAACAATGTAACACAGCAAGCTATTCAATTCCTGCAACTCAGAAAGTCTGCCAACATTGTAGCTCCATCTGCTATGCTGTGTCCATAATTTCCGTTCATTTCACTGGGAGTTATACAAACACCATAGCACAGCTGCGCTGAGCAGTGTAGGTATCCCTCAAGAAATTGTGCTGTTGCCCTTTAATTTTCATATTGTATACAGCAGATTTTCAGTATATATCTAATTTTTGCCACCTTCAAAAATTCTCGGATGACTGTGTAGTATTTGGATATATTAATGAGGGCAAGGGTGATGAGGAATATAGAAGAGTGGTGTTGGATTTTGTGGATTTGTGCCGCCCAGAGCTATGGGGTACTCGGTCCAGGCAGTGTACTACTGGGATGTGTCACTGGGTGGCCATTGCCCGGTTCTGTGACCCTGGGGGTCGCTTATAAAAGGGGTTATATACAGGGGAATAGTTGATAAAGTCTATGTTGTGACGGCACTTGCAAGTTGCAGTTATGGTGATGGAACCACCGCTGCACAGTCTCTCCGCTGGGGCTGATGTGAGGGTAGCCTGGATGTTGGGCCCTCCGCAAGTAGGGTTGGGACCCCAGGGGGATGTGGTAATGGTTTTAGGCGCGGAAAGTAAGGTAGGCTACATGAGGGGTTACCATTTAACTGGTTCTCTTTACACACAGTAGATGGTAACTGGTATCCGGAGGAAGGCTGGCATTCACCTCAGGTCCCCTTAGTCCCAGTGCCGGTTGGTGACCTAGAGGCTTCTTTCCCCTGCACCTTTCTCAAGTTGGTGGGTCCCCTTGGCTTGGAGCGTCTTGGGGTCCCCTCCTGTTTGTCTCTCAGTCTCTGGTCCGTACGACGGCAGTGTGAACCATGTAGGGACCACGGTATTCGGTCCCGGTCCCTGGCTCTCCCGTTACTGCTGGTGTCGCGGGCGGAGGAGGGGATGCCGCGCTCTCCCACTGCTCGGGTCCCGCTGCCGCGGCTGCTGCGGCCTGCCGCTGCTCGGTGGCTCGAGCGATGGGCCGGATCCCGGGGACTCGAGCGGCGCTCCTCGCCCGTGAGTGAAAAGGGGAATTGGTGTTTTGGGATAGTTTATTGTCCGTGACGCCACCCACGGTTGTGGTGATTGAATGTACACCACCGCTGCTCTGGCTGGGGATCCCAGAAGTGATGGTGTGGAGCAGCCAGTTGTTGTGTTTCCCCTCCGTGGGTAGGGGTTGGTGATCCCGGGGCCCAGTGATGGGGTTGGGATGGTGGACAGGTGGGTATGGGGCCTGTGGAGGTGCAGGGGCGCAGGGGCAGCGCTGTGCCACACGGCACAGAGGTACTCACTCAGCCAGTAAACACGACACAGTTCTCAGTAAACAAACGGCTGGTTGGACGGGTCCTTCAGACGGTTACGGTGCTGACTTCCCCTGCAGTTGACGGTGACGGTCTCTTCCCTGCACCTATGTGTTGTTTGGTAGCGATGGGTTCCCACCGGTAACCCGCTCCCCAGCTTGGATATGAGCCGGAGGAGCTCCACTCTTGCCCGCAGGCGCTGGCCCTGGGAAACTGGTGCCTTGGCGGTGGTGGTGTCTCCCCTTAACGGTTGGACTGTTGCCTTCAACGGGACTTGGTTGTTGGGAGACAGTCGTCCCCTTCACTGACGGATTTGGCAATTTCGGCGACTCCTAGCCTTGCCGGGATCCGAAAGGCCCCTGCCCTGGTGCTGACTAATCTTCGTATACCGCTCCGGTACCGCCGGGTCACCACCCGTCCACGGTCCTTTCGGCAACCTCCAATCAGTCTCGCCTGCAGACAGTCACCGCCGTCTGCCAACCTTGCTGTCTCAGTCCGGGGCACACACCCGGACCAACTTCAGGCTTGCTTAACTGTTTCTTTTTACTTCTTTACTCCTCTTACAAGCTCCTCTCCTTTGCTCCACTACCACCTCACTTCCTTCTACTTCTTCCTCCTAAACTGCACTGCCTGGTTCTCCCGCCTCCAGGGCTGTGAACTCCTCGGTGGGCAGAGCCAACCGCCTGGCCCACCCCCTGGTGTGGACATCAGCCCCTGGAGGAAGGCAACAAGGATTTTAGTTTTGACCTTGTGTGTACCTGCAGGGAATGTGGGGTGCGTGTGGTGTTGTGACCTGTGACCCCTGGCTTGCCCAGGGCATCACATTCCCCCTTAGCAAAACGCAGACCGTCCTCGGGCTGCCCGTCCAACACCGGTTTTATTTTCCTTTTTGCTTTCTGTGAAAATATGAAAAACGGTAACATATTTACAACTTATGGCATCATCCCACAGCGGGAGGTTCAATTCTTAAACATTGCAAACAGTGTACGGTTACGGTTTCCGCTCTCTCCCACCCAAGTAACCTGGCCCTGATGCTGCCCCTAAAACCCAGGCAGCACCCCTTGACCCCAGTCCAGCACAAGTTACCCGAGCGGGATCTGTCCTTCCCCTCCAGAGGGTAGCCACCGGTTCCTGTAGTGGCTGGGCCCCAGCCTGCTCTGCTGTGGGCCCTCCCTCCAACCTGCCTCTCCGAAGGCGGTAAACGCAGAAACGGTAACACAACTTATTTACAAGCCACTAACGTCTGTGATTGCCCTGCAAGTTCACGGGCTTGTCCATAAGGAGTCCCTTATGCAACCTTTTGAACGGCCCCCACGGGGACAACGGTGCCGGCAACGGCCGGTTTCAAATCACGGTAAATCAGGTGACTATTCGGTTATCATCTTATCATCATCTTTTTCAAACTTGCAAACAAAACTCAGTGGTGGTCCCAACGGGGACTGGACAACGGTACATTACTGGGCATTTTCGTCCTCCTCACCCGGCTCGGGGTGGAAGAACACGGGCTCCAGCCCCTCCAATGCATAGCAAGCACGACGTGGAAGGGCCGCCCGATATCCGTTGTTTCCACTTCGGGGGACATACGTGGCCTACATGCCATGCAGGGCAGCGACCCCCTCATCCTCCTCCGAAACGGGTTCGGTATCAGGCCCAGAGCCACCATCGTCTGTCCCTGCATCAGGCGGGTTGCCGCCAGCTGCCACAACTTCCAGGCTTGCCACTCTTTCTGCCACGGTCACAGAGGGGTATACGCCCGACGAGCCAGACGCAGTGCGATACACGAGCAGGGAGGACGGAGGCGGCGTGGGGGCCAGGGGTAGACTGGGTCCCTCGGCCACAGCGGCCGGTCCCTCGGGGACACAGGGGCGTGGGTCACTCACCAGCTCCTCCATCATGGGCCTCCATTCCATACACTCGCGCAACAGCAGCTATCGCCTACACCTCTGCGGTCCACTGCTCCATCAGTCTGCAGATCTGGCTCCGGTAGTGATGGCAGATCCCCACCGTCCGGGCCCTCAGCCATGCCGCTGTTCCGGGCACCAGCTCGGTAGCCTCCGCATAACTAGGTGGGGCGGACATTCCTTGCCAGGGTCGGCGGACTGTGGGGGTCTCAGCGTTTCTGCTTGTACCGCCACCTTCACATGCATCCAGCCGCCATCGCGTCCCCCTTAGCTTCTTTCCGGCCCCTCCTCTATTGGGGCGGGGTTTTGGCCTTCGCGCCTCTGCTACTCGAGAAGACGCTCGAGCGGGAACTTTTCACGCCAAAGATGGCGACTTCTGAAATTTTTCAGCCGGATACCTCCGGCGGTCACAAGGCGCACCTCTACCCAACGGCAGAGCGGTAAGATCCTGTTTGTGACGCCAAGTTGTCGCGGGCAGAGGAGGGGACGCCGCGCTCTCCCACTGCTCGGGTCCGGCTGCCACGGCTGCTGCGGCCTGCTGCTGCTCGGTGGCTCGAGCGATGGGCCTGATCCCGGGGACTCGAGCGGCGCTCCTCGCCCGTGAGTGAAAAGGGGAATTGGTGTTTTGGGATAGTTTATTGTCCGTGACGCCACCCACGGTTGTGGTGATTGAATGTACACCACCGCTGCTCTGGCTGGGGATCCCGGGAGTGATGGTGTGGAGCAGCCAGTTGTTGTGTTGCCCCTCCGTGGGTAGGGGTTGGTGATCCCGGGGCCCAGTGATGGGGTTGGGATGGTGGACAGGTGGGTATGGGGCCTGTGGAGGTGCAGGGGCGCAGGGGCAGCGCTGTGCCGCACGGCACGGAGGTACTCACTCAGCCAGTAAACACGACACAGTTCTCGGTAAACAAACGGCTGGTTGGACGGGTCTTTCAGACGGTTACGGTGCTGACTTCCCCTGCAGTTGACGATGACGGTCTCTTCCCTGCACCTATGTGTTGTTGTTTGGTAGCGATGGGTTCCCACCGGTAACCCGCTCCCCAGCTTGGATATGAGCCGGAGGAGCTCCACTCTTGACGGATTTGGCAAATTCGGCGACTCCTAGCCTTGCCGGGATCCGAAAGGCCCCTGCCCTGGTGCTGACTAATCTTCGTATACCGCTCCGTACCGCCGGGTCACCACTCTTCCACGGTCCTTTCGGCAACCTCCAATCAGTCTCGCCTGCAGACAGTCACCGCCGTCTGCCAACCTTGCTGTCTCAGTCCGGGGCACACACCCGGACCAACTTCAGGCTTGCTTAACTGTTTCTTTTTCTCCTTTGCTCCACTACCACTTCACTTCCTTCTACTTCTTCCTCCTAAACTGCAATGCCTGGTTCTCCCGCCTCCAGGGCTGTGAACTCCTCGGTGGGCGGAGCCAACCGCCTGGCCCACCCCCTGGTGTGAACATCAGCCCCTGGAGGAAGGCAACAAGGATTTTAGTTTTGACCTTGTGTGTACCTGCAGGGAATGTGGGGTGCGTGTGGTGCTGTGACCTGTGACCCCTGGCTTGCCCAGGGCGTCACACTGGTGCCCCCGGACTTCGAAGGTCAGTGAGGTCCTGGATGGTCCCCTCACTGTGCAGATTTTTATCAGGTCTGCTTGGAGTGTTTGCCTGACCTAGGGCTCTGTGCAACGTCGGTGCTATGGTTCCGGGAGTACTTCGACGTACTCCTCCGGCAACAACACGACTGGGCCCTCAGGTCTCCGTTACACTCCCATGTCAGAGCAGTCACGTCCATGTCCTCTCACTACCACTTTCTAACTGTTGAACTTCTGTCCCCTCCCACCTGCTCATTGTCTAGTGGACTGGATCGGCTCCACCCCTGGGTGGATGGGGGAAAACTGAGATTATAATGTGTTTTGCTGTTACCGTCACTGGTCTTCCAGGTCCCTGAGGGTATCCATCTTTGGCTGGATGCAGTATCTTGTAGTACCCTGATGGGTTCAGGGGCACTACAGGTTGGTGCCATGCTAACTAGTTACAACTAAACATAAAGAAAACTAAGGAGTTGGTGGTTAACTATAGCGAGAGAAAGATGGAAGGTTTATCTATCACTGTCAGTGGTCAGAAGATAGAGCAGTTTTAGAGTTACAAATATTTGGGGTCCACTTGGACAGCAAACTAGATGGGAGGTGCCATACAGAGAGGGTTAACAAGAAGGGGATGAGCAAACCATACTTCCTACGAAATATAAGGTTGTTTAATGTGTGCGGCAAAATGTTAGAAATATTCTACCATTCTTTAGTGGCAAGTGCCAGCTTTTTTCCACTCATATACCGGGGAAATAGTGTGTCTGATGGTAAGAAGCTCAATAAGCTTATCAATAAGGCAAGCTCCGACAATCCGGCAGCAGGTTCAGCTGAGATCATTCAGTGTGCATCCCAGTGACTTGACTGCCAGATTGACGGACTGTCAGATTGTGGGACATCCTGCAGGAAGATGCGTACGCAGTTCCTCTGTTTCCTGGACCATTGGAGGGAAGAGATGAGGAGTCTGGCAATGACGGTGCGGGCCCGTGAGATAGAGGTCCCACATATGGAGCGGGTAAGCAGCTACCCAGTCCCGGTTGACCCAGCCTACCCGGCCGCGGGATCCGGTCTGCCCCCGGCCACTGCAAGCACTCAGCCACCGCCACCTTCACCCTCGGCGGACGCCGAGCCGCTACCGCCAATACCAGCAGCGGAACCTCTAGCCCTAGTCTACAAAGCGCAGGCTGTGACACCTCTGGCATCACCACCGGCCAGACCAGACCAGGGCGCAATGCCTTCAGTCCCATCACCGGCCCGACCAGACCTGGCCATATCACCAGGCCCGTACCTCGGTACAGAGCACCCGGACTCTGCAACCCCGGCTGCGGAACAGTGACCCTCAGATCCGAGCGGTTCGACCGCTGCAGGGGTGGCACATAATACTCATTATTCCCAGAAGTTACCTGTGTATCAAAGATGCATCAAGGCATCTCCCCAATGCGGTTCCCAATTAATTTCAGCACTTTTCAATCCATTTCGGCATCTTTACATCTCCGCCTGACACCTTGGAAGGGTCCGCCAGAATATTATTCTCATTGAGTTGCATTAGATATGTTATTCATGACAAATACGCAAAAATTACAAAATATTTGAAACAAATAATCCAAACCCAAATATTTTAGTGTTTGCCCATCACTATTGATAATGTTATATGAAATATTACTCTATGCTGTAAGAGAAAGCAGTTTTATGTAAGATGTGATAATGGAGAGCATTATAATGTGTGTTTATAGAAATGTAGGTGAAATGACAATTCAGCCCAGCAACAGACTGTAGGGACAGACAGTGTTAATGTTGGGACTAGCCCATAGAGGAGGAGTCAGCATGGAGGGAAAGAAACAGGTTTCCTTCTAGAACTAGAGTCAAGGTTTAACTTGCAGCTAGAGCAGACGTTTATTCTGAATGTTTTGCAATGCCTCATGACAAAGGTGTCCCTACAGCTAAAGAGGACTACAGCCGAGGATAGCGTGAAAAGGAGGTGAAAGGTAAATGAAGTATCAAAGGTACCTAGGTCATCATGGTGATGAAGAGAACTAGCAACTGGGGTAGTCAGTTCCTCATACAGGACATCGAAGCTCCAGACAGTGTACAACTAGGTAAAAGGCCTAGTCCCACAGTACGTGAGATGAAAAGGTAACCCTGTGCAGACATTTAAAAAGTGACAGTAGAATGAGGCTAATGTTCAGCCATAGTGGCAACCTATGTCTTTTCAAAGGAGAACTGGACACAGAGTCGCAGTAAGGAATGGAATGACTCTCCTGGGTGTACTGTGATGTTGAGCTGGGTGGTGGTGAAACAACAGGGACGAGTAAGAACAGAAACAACTAGGTTGTAAGGAGTGGAGGGACTGTTGTTGATGATGCTTCGTATTGAGCAAGAAACATCAGAGAAGATTTGTGCCCCCTATTCCCTGTGTACTATGTTTGTCAAGTTACATTTAAGTAAAAGTCTGTGTTTTAAGAACTGGCTGTCTCCTTCTGCGCTTAAGTTAACATCTGGTCCTGGCCAGCCAAAACCATCAGCAGCTTGCGGCCTGTACCGAAGAATCGCCCTCACAGCTCAAGTCCACACATCCAGCCAGGACACCTCATCTTTCCTGTGGTATGCCAAGGCAAGAGACAACTGCACCTCGCCTGCGACTACCGCCCATGTGTCACGCTACAGAATGACAAACAGTTCTCCAGAATTTGGTTTTCACCAACATCTTTTCCATGAAGTATTAAAACCTACAGTTTGAATAGTTTATCTATTATTCTGACTCCTCAGCTTTGAGAAACTATTTTCAATTTGTGGAAACCAAAATAAACAAAAGGGCAGCTGAATGTCATAGCTTTTCTAATCCTATTAAACTGCTTCCAGAACAAGCAGGAGTGAGCCAAGTGCTTCTGCTGTTAATTAAGTCCATACATATAAGGTAGAAGACTCACAAAACACAAATAGTATAAGCTGTTAAAGATGATTGAATCTCTTCAGAGCAAACTTAATTTCCCTCAAATCTTAAAAAAGTACCATTTCTCCAGAATTACATTTTTTTAACAAATTGCTTATTGCAAATGCAACAAAATAGAGGAAAATACCTACCTCAACACTAATGGGTGCTTTATATGCTGCGACATCGCAAGCAATAGCTAGCGATGTCGTGCGCATTAGCACCCGCCCCCGTCGTTCGTGCGATATTTGGTGATCGCTGCCATAGCGAACATTATCGCTACGGCAGCGGCACACGCACATACCTAGTCAGCGACGTCGCTGTGACCGCCGAACAATCCCTCCTTCAAGGGGGAGGTGTGTTCGGCGTCATAGCGACATCACTTCAGCGTCACTAAGCGGCCACCAATAGCAGAGGAGGGGAGGAGATGAGCGGCCGGAACAAGCCACCCACCTCCTTCCTTCCTCATTGCCGGTGGACGGCAGGTAAGGAGATGTTCGTCATTCCTGTGGTGTCACACGTAGCGATGTGTGTTGCCGCAGGAACGACGAACAACCTCGCTACTGACCAGACAACGATTTTTGGTAAATGAATGAAGTGTTACAGACCAACAATTTTTAAGTTTTTTGCGATCGTTTAATGTCACTCCTAGGTGTCACACACTGCGATGTCACTAACGACGCCGGATGTGCGTAACAAAGACCATGACCCCAACGATATATCGTTAGCGATGTCACAGCGTGTAAATGGCCCTTTACTGTACCTGTTAGCCAGCATCCAGTGCTTTATGCCTTCTATTGCATCTTTTTCCAGGCTTTTGAAGTCAAGTAGGCCTCTAATGTCATGAATCAAAACTCCAGAATTGCTGTTATTCAGTCACTATACTTTCCCATAAAATTCAGTAAAAAAAATATTGAAACCATCATATAAAGTGTCATGCAAAAGTTTAGGCACCCCTGGTCAAAATTACTGTTTTTGTGAACTATAAAGCAAGTTGAAGATGAAATGATCTCTAAAAGGTATAAACTTAAAGAAGACACATTTCTTTTGTATTTTAAAATTACCAAAAAAGATCAATGGGCAGATGCAAAAGTTTTCACACCCTGCATTGTTAGTGCCTTGAAGCTCCCCCTTTGGCAAGTATCACAGTTTGTAAACACCTTTCGTAGCCAGTCAAGAGTCTTTCAATTCTTGTTTGAGAGATTTTCATCCATTCTTCCTTTCAGAGTGCTAGGCAGCTGCTTAGAAGAACCCATGGCTGTTGTTTTTTGGCACAAGGTTAGAGGAGGCTGCATTTTTATAACACTGAGAAATTTGCACCACCTGGCCTTTCCTAATGATGATAGTGAACAAGTCATAATCTTAACAGGTTAATTAAGGTTTGAAACCTTGGTCAAAGTTATCTGATCACACAAATCTCCAAGGGTGCTCAATCTTTTGCATAGACCCATTTTCATTTTTTGTAATTTTTAACCCCTTAACGACCCATGACGTACTAGATACGTCATGGATCGTGTTCCGGTAAGCCCCGCCCCCTGCCGCCGGCAGGCGGCGGCGAGACGCGCACATATCAGCTGTTATCAACAGCTGATATGTGTGCCTGCTAGCCGCGGGTGGAATCGCTTCCACCCGCGGCCATTAACCCCTTACATTTCGCTGCCAAAGTCTTGGCAGCGATATGTATATGGGCGCCGCCATGACAGTGACTTACCCCGCCCCCACCGGAAGTCACGTGACATGATCACGTGACTTTCGGCGGTTGCCATGGTAGCACAGGGTCATGTGATGACGCCTGTAGCTAACATGAGTCACTTCCTCTCAATGCCGGAATACAGCCGGCATTGAAAGTGAAGCAGCAAATCTGCAGTTCTCAGCTCTGTAGCTGAGTTCTGCAGATAGTGCAGAGCGATCGGATTGCTGATCGCAATAGCCCCCTAGGGGGACTAGTAAAATAAAAAAAAAAGTAAAAAAAAAGTTTTAAAAAATTAAAAAAAAATAAAAAAACCTAAAAGTTCAAATCACCCCCCTTTCACCCCATTAAAAATTAAAGGGTTAAAAAAATAAAAAATACACACATATTTGGTATCGCCACGTTCAGAAATGCCCGATCTATCAAAATATAAAATCAATGAATCTGATCAGTAAACGGCGTAGCGGCAAAAAAATTCCAAACGCCAAAATTACGTTTTTTGGTCGCCGCAAATTTTGCGCAAAATGCAATAACAGGCGATCAAAACGTAGCATCTGCGCAAAAATTGTACCGTTAAGAACGTCAGGTCGAGACGCAAAAAATAAGCTATCACTGAGCCTCAGATCCTGAAAAATGAGAACGCTACGGGTTTTGGAAAATGGCGCAAAACGTGCGCCACGTTTTTTGGACAAGCTTGTGAATTTTTTTTAACCCCTTATATACAAGTAAACCTATACATGTTTGGTGTCTACAAACTCGCACCGACCTGAGGCATCATACCCACACATCAGTTTTACCATAAAGTGAACACGGTGAATAAAATATCCTCAAAACTATTGTACAATCCCACTTTTTTTGCAATTTTTCCGCACTTGGAATTTTTTTGCCGTTTTCCAGTACACTATATGGTAAAACTTATGGTTCAATTTAAAAGTACAACTCGTCCCGCAAAAAACAAGCCCTCATCTGGCAAGATTGATGGAAAAATAAAAAAGTTACGCCTCTCGGAAGAAGGGGAGCAAAAAACAAAAACGCAAAAACGGAAAGTGCCCGGGGGCTGAAGGGGTTAAAAAGTAAAAGATGAAAATATTTTTTTTCTTTTTTTTGCTTAAAATACAAAGGAAATTTGTCATATTTAACTTTATGCCTTTTAGAGATCATTTCATCTTCAACTTGCTTAACTGTTCACAATAACAATAATTTTGACCAGGGGTGCCCAACTTTTAGATGCCACGGTATATGATGGTTTAAATGTTTTTTATTTTTTTTTATTAATTTTTTTCGCATTTAACTTCCAGTTTAAATAATTTTGGTAGATTGGACTTTTACAGATGTATGGACAACAAATATGTAATTTCTTTTTATTTTTGTACTAGGAAAAGTGTGTGATTAAAATGTTTCTATATTTTTTTTCAAGGTTTTCATAACATGTTTCGTGTCTATGAGGGAGTGTGCTATGGAAGCCAACTACAATCACTGACTGGGGTATATACTGTAAATTGTTAGACACCTGGTTTCAGATAGATGCTGGTTGTATAACACAGCCAACATCTGCCTAATATGGAGCAGAGCCTAAAATCAGTCCATATACATGTACTATGGTGTAAAGTTGCAGCAGCAAACACAAAGAGTGTTAAGCCCCGTCACATTCAGCGACGTATCTAACGATATATCGCCGGGGTCACGGATTCCGTGACGCACATCTGGCATCGTTAGTGACGTCGTTGCATGTGACACGCACGAACGACCATTAATGTTGGAAAATACTCACCAAATCATCCATCATTTACACGTCGTTCCTTTTTAAAAAATCGTTGATAGTTGAGCACGCAGGTTGTTTGTTGTTCCCAAGGCAGCACACATCGCTACGTGTGACACCTCGGGAACGACGAACTGCAGCTTACCTGCGGCCGCCAGCAATGCGGAAGGAAGGAGGTGGGTGGGATGTTACGTCCCGCTCATCTCCGCCACTCCGCTTCTATTGGGCGGTCGCTTAGTGACGCAGCTGTGACGCCGCAAGGTTCACCGGCAACAGCGACGTCGCTAGGCAGGTAATGCGGGCTTTACACGAGACGAGCTATCGTGCGATATGTCGTCGGGGTCACGGTTTTCGTGACGCACAACCGGAATAGCGCACTCAGTGGTCTCGTGTGACACCTCTGAATGACGCAGTATCGCTCACAAATCGTGAGTCGTATACTCGTCGCTCAGTTGTATAAAATTGTTTAATTAAAATGGCGCCGATTGTTCATCGTTTCCATGGTAGCACACGTTGCTCCGTGTGACACCACGGGAATGATGAACACAGCTTACATGTGTCCCGCGCCACCCGCCGGCTATGTGGAAGGAAGGAGGTGGGCGGGATGTTTACATCCCGCTCATCTCCGCCCCTCCACTTCTATTGGCCGGTTGCTGTGTGACATCGCTGTGACGCCAAACTTCCCTCCCACTTCAGGAAGTGGACGTTCGTCTTCCACAGCGAGATCGTCCAGCAGATTAGTACGTGCGACGGGGGTTAAACGAGTTTGTGCGCCAGGGGCAGCAATTTGCCCGTGACGCAAAAACAACGGGGGCGGGTACGATCGATCGTGCTATCGCACGATAGATCGACTCGTGTAAAGTAGGCATAAGTCCGTGTGACGGCTCCTAACGATATTGTGCGCCATGGGCAGCGATTTGCCCGTGACACACAAACGTTAGGGGCGGGTGCTTTCACCAGCGATATCGCTAGCGATATCACTGCGTGTAACACTCCCTTAAGTAATGAAAATGTTTCAGTCTTCTTTATGTTGTGAGAGAATAAAATCCTTTATCTTTTATACAAGTGTAAAACATGGTCTAATCAAGTTCTGCTGACAGAAGGAATAATGTGAGCCAGCGGACAACTTAACATAGGTCTTATATAAGCCATTAAGAACAAAAGCTTAACCGGATTTTAGATGAGTTTGTGGGAAATGTCTAAAATGAATGTAAAAAAAATTGGCTGCTTTCCCAGGAAAGTTGTTGCATAATGGCATGATTCATGGATCAAAGGTTAGTGTTAATTTCAGAAAGACATAATAAATTATAAAAGTCTGGTTATGGAGAAGGGAAAGGGATTGTGCTGATAAGAGGTGTACAATAAGACGCCTACTGGAGAATATGGTGAGTAAGGTGAGTATTGTGCAACGTCATACATTTTCCCAAGAAATCAGTGCATTTCCTGCCAAAAATTTTCAGCTTTGAAAAAAAGGTTAATGGTTGATCTATATCAGTATCATTCAAGGTGGTAATAAAATGATATTTCTACATAAATCTCTTTAAGGGCTCCGCCACACATCCGTGAAAACCACGTCCGTGTAAAACGGGCCGTTTTTCGGGTCCGTTTTCCGTTTTTTAGGTCCGTTTTTATGGTATGTGTGGCCTGCGTGTGTATCCTGTATGCTAGCCGTATGTGCGTGTGGAATGTCCATGTGTGCGTGATTGAAATAACTGACATGTGTATGTGTTGTCCGTGTGAAATGTACGTGTGTGATGCAAAATGTCGTTACTACATGTCGGAAGACAGAGTAGCGGGATGAGAATGAACTCGGGTGAACTTCACCCGACTTCATAGTCATGCTGCGGCTCTGTCTGTGTGCCGTGTACTGATTAGCGGTCACCTGTGAAGGATTCACCGGTGACCGCTAATCCCCCGAGTGACTGAAGTGTCCCCCCCTCTCTCATACTCACCGTTCCCCGATCACCGGCGCTGCACGGCGTTCACACTGCTTCGGCGGCTTTTTCTAATTTGAAAAAGCCGGCCGCTCATTAAACAATCTCGTATTCCCTGCTTTACCCGCCCACCGGCGCCTGTGATTGGTTGCAGTCATACACGCCCACCACGCTGAGTGACAGCTGTCTCACTGCACCCAATCACAGCAGCCGGTGGGCGTGTCTATACTGTGCAGTGGAAAAAATAAATAAATAATTTAAAAAAACGGCGTGCGGTCCCCCCCCATTTTAATACCAGCCAGATAAAGCCATACGGCTGAAGGCTGGTATTCTCAGGATGGGGAGCTCCACGTTATGGGGAGCCCCCCACCCTAACAATATCAGTCAGCAGCCGCCCAGAATTGCCGCATACATTATATGCGACAGTTCTGGGGCTGTACCCGGCTCTTCCCGATTTACCCTGGTGCGTTGGCAAATCGGGGTAATAAGGAGTTATTGGCAGCCCATAGCTGCCAATAAGTCCTAGATTAATCATGTCAGGCGTCTATGAGACACCTTCCATGATTAATCTATAAGTGACAGTAAAAAAACACACACACCCGAAAAAAATCCTTTATTAGAAATAAAAAACACAAACAAATTCCCTCATTACCAATTTATTAACCCCGACAAACCCTCCATGTCCGGCGTAATCCACGGACCTCCAGCGTCGCTTCCAGCTCTGCTGCATGGAGGTGACAGGAGCAGCAGAAGACACCGCCGCTCCGGTCACCTCCACGCAGCTAATGAGATGAGTAGCGCGATCAGCTGCTGTCACTGAGGTTACCCGCGGCCACCGCTGGATCCAGCGGTGGCCGCGAGTTACCTGACTGACAGCAGCTGATCGCGCTACTCATCTCATTAGCTGCGTGGAGGTGACCGGAGCGGCGGTGTCTTCTGCTGCTCCTGTCACCTCCATGCAGCAGAGCTGGAAGCGACGCTGGAGGTCCGTGGATTACGCCGGACATGGAGGGTTTGTCGGGGTTAATAAATTGGTAATGAGGGAATTTGTTTGTGTTTTTTATTTCTAATAAAGGATTTTTTTCGGGTGTGTGTGTTTTTTTACTGTCACTTATAGATTAATCATGGAAGGTGTCTCATAGACGCCTGACATGATTAATCTAGGACTTATTGGCAGCTATGAGCTGCCAATAACTCCTTATTACCCCGATTTGCCAACGCACCAGGGTAAATCGGGAAGAGCCGGGTACAGCCCCAGAACTGTCGCATATAATGTATGCGGCAATTCTGGGCGGCTGCTGACTGATATTGTTAGGGTGGGGGGCTCCACATAACGTGGAGCTCCCCATCCTGAGAATACCAGCCTTCAGCCGTATGGCTTTATCTGGCTGGTATTAAAATGGGGGGGACCGCACGCCGTTTTTTTAAATTATTTATTTATTTTTTCCACTGCACAGTATAGACACGCCCACCGGCTGCTGTGATTGGGTGCAGTGAGACAGCTGTCACTCAGCGTGGTGGGCGTGTGTGACTGCAACCAATCACAGGCGCCGGTGGGCGGGTAAAGCAGGGAATACGAGATTGATTAATGGGCGGCCGGCTTTTTCAAAATAGTAAAAGCCGCCGAAGTTTTTATAACAGCAGTGCAGCGCCGCGCCGGAGATCGGGGAGCGGTAAGTATGAGAGAGGGGGGGGGACTGACCGACAGACAGCTAGAGGGACAGATAAGACAGAGAGACCGACCGACAGACATAGAGACCGACCGACGGGCTGAGGGAGAGAACGAAACAGAAAAAGAAAAAAGACCGATGTGGCACCCCTAGGGGTATTATCCACAGTAAAACCATCATTAGTTACTCAACACAAGCACTAGAGCAGACACCGCACTACCACCTCTGGCCAGAAGGGGGAGCTCAAGAGACTCCCCTAGATATATTCTGATCTGAGGTAAAATTGACAGTTTAGTTTTTCAGTTGGAGCCGGGACGCTCAGAGGAGCAGTTACAGAGGAATTGCTCTGAGGTACTTAGGAGAGACTGACAATTTCCAGGGCCAAGCCATTGGTCTGAGGAAGAGGAGACAGAGAAGAGGAACATTTTAGGAACCGGGTAGCCATTAATCTCTACCCCTGAAAAGGCGCAAATACGGACACCGGATCCGTGGCTGCATTAGTTTCACACAATACAGCAACCAGGAGAAGTGAAGGCGATTCAAGTTTCACCAGGGTCAGACACAGCAACATCCAGTGAGTTCAGCGGTACTCCCAGAGGGGGTAAGCAGGGGAAAAGGACTCGAGTTGCCTGTTGAATTAGGACCCAGGAGGGACAGTTTGGGCCGGCAGCCAGTTCACAAACAGCAGCAGGGCCACACACAGACAGCGCAAAGAAGGAGGCCAAGGACCTGGCAGGGCAGAGTAACTTAGTCCTCCTTATACAGACTCCGGTGACGGGACTTGTTGTTATGCAGTTTTTTGTTGAAGTAAACCGGTTAAACGTTGCCTGTGCCTCAGTCTCTCATTTGGGCAGTAGCCACCTATCCAGGATTGGGACCATCGAAGCTGAAAAAACCTATTGCTGATCAAGTAAGTGTCTGCGCCCCTAAAGTCTCCTCACAATACCATTATCTATAACCACCATTGACTTTTACCTCACCTGCCTGGGACCCACAGCCCTACCCGGAAAGGGCTTTCCACCTCAGCTGCCCCACATCATCATCCCCGGCCAGCTACTGGCAGCGGTGGCCATAAATAGCCACATTTATTCCGGGTGGCGTCACTGGAAAGGAGAATTCCTGGGACTGGTGGGCTACTATCGCAGATTCATAAAAGGGTTCACAAAGTTAGCAGCACCCATACAAGACATCCTGGTAGGGCAGTCAAAGAAGCCCTCAGCCCGGAATCCTCCTTTCCAGTGGAGTGACGAGAGGGAAGAGTCCTTTGAGAAGCTAAAGAAGGCACTGACAGGAGAAGAGGTTCTAGCATACCCAGATTACCATCAACCCTTCATCCTCTACACAGATGCCAGTAATGTGGGACTAGGAGCAGTACTGTCACAAATGCAGGGAGGCAAGGAGAAAGTCATCGCCTTTGCAAGCAGAAAGCTCCGGCCTACTGAAAGAAATCCGGAAAATTACAGCTCCTTCAAGTTAGAACTATTGGCAGTAGTCTGGGCTGTAACCGAGCGTTTCAAACACTATCTGGCAGCTGCAGAATTCACCATCTATACTGATAACAACCCGTTGACCCACCTGGATACAGCAAAATTAGGTGCGCTGGAACAACGATGGATAGCCCGGCTGTCTAATTACAACTTTGTGATCAAGTATAGAGCAGGCCGCAAGAATGGAAATGCAGATGCCTTATCCCGGATGCCACGCTTGGAATATGTGGAAGAGGAACCGGAGGAGCTTGAAGAAATTGAACTACCGGCCTTCCATAGTCCCAAGATAGGACAGTATCAGTCAGGTGCCTATCAGAAACAACAACAAGCGACTCTTAACCCATTAGCACACCACAGATGGGCTGACACGCAAGACAGCAATCCGGCTGTGAAGTTGGTAAAGGAACTGCTGACGGAACAAGGTGCATTTCCCAACCAGAATGCCCCGGAAGAGACGCATCAACTCTGGAAAGAGAGAGGCAAAATGTTCTTGTATCAAGGGAAGCTCTGCAGAAGGTACACTAATCCAAAGACACATGAATTAGTCTGGCAAATAATAGTGCCTAAACAGGATGTAAAGATGGTCCTGGAAGCTTACCACAATGGTGCCGGTCATTTTGGATGGAAGAAACTAGAAATACTCTTGAGAGAAAGATTCTACTGGGTTGGTATGAGAAGATCAATTGAAGAATGGTGCAGAAACTGTGGCCCGTGCAACCTCAGAAGGAAAGATCAACGAAACCAAAGAGCACCACTCCAGCCCATAGTCACCAAGCAACCACTTGAGATTGTCGCCATAGACCATGTGAAGTTGACACCAAGCCGGTCTGGCTATGTCTATGCCTTAACCATCGTGGACCATTACTCACGCTTCTTAGTGGTGGTACCCGTAAAAGATCTCACAGCAAAAACAGCAGCTAAGGCGTTTCAAACATACTTTTGCAGACCCCATGGATACCCTGAGCAAGTACTTGCAGACCAAGGTACAGCCTTTGAATCAGAGATCTTCAGAGAGTTCTGCAATATGTATGGTTGCAAGAAGATCCGGACAACAGCATATCATCCTCAAACAAATGGCTTATGCGAAAAGATGAACCATATTGTAATTGACTTATTGAAGACCTTGTTGGAGTCAGAAAGAAATCAATGGCCAGAGAAATTGCCAGACTTGGTAGACCTATATAACAATGTCCCAGTAAGCTCTACAAATTGCACCCCAGCTTACCTTATGCGTGCAAGACCCGGTAAGCTACCAATTGATCTAGAAATGGGAATTCTGAAACCGGATGCAGAAGTGCAAGATTCCAATTGGGATACCCTACGTCAACAGCAGTATCGCCAAGTACAAGAGTGTGTGGAAAGAAGTCTCCAGCGAGCTAGAGAAAGACAAGAACGAACTTATAATCAGCATGCTCTAGCAACCCCGTTAAAACCTGGTGACCAAGTACTAAAGAGAAATCGACGCACCAATAAACTGGATAATCAGTGGGAAACCATCCCGTACACAGTTTTACCAGCAAGAGTGAACAATCCTAAAATGTGCCTTATCAGCAAAAACGGAGGGCTAACATCAGTACTAGTGTCAAGAGACAATCTGAAACTATGTCCTGAAACCTTGAAAGAGCCAGAAGTTATCCAATCGGAACCTGAAGTAATCCAACCCGTACAGGTTCAACCAGTTAAGGAAGAGGAAGGAAAAATTCATACAGTCTTAGGAGACTTTCCTAAAACCTGGCCCACGTACCATGGTGCAGTGGTAGTACCAATGATGGCCTTTTACCAAGTACCAGAACTAACACCAGAGCCCGTACAACCAGAAGCCCCAAGACAAACAGAATCAGAAGTTGACCCTGTACCACAAGAAGTCCCAAGACAGGAAGAACAGATTCCTAGTTATAGTGATCCCGGTCACGGTGGACTTGCCAACCCCACAAACTTGGAATCATCCTTAGCAGAACCAGAAGCACCCGGTAGGTACACATCCACTCATACCATAACGCTAAGTACGCCTAGTACACTAACCTTACGTTGGTCCCAGCGTAATACTCAAGGTCAACTACCGGCAAAATATGCAGATTATCAAATGTGAATAAGTCGAAATGGGAATTGTGTATATGTTATGTGGTACATTTAATAGAATTCAGAAAAATTTAGTTTAGTCATTAGTTATTAGTTTGCAACGTTTAAGCCCAGTACCTACAGAGACTTTCCTGTATGAACTACTTACATATTCTTGAACTTTTCTTCATTATTAACTATGAACCATGCCACAGGACTGGTTGTGGTAAAACTACTTGTAAATAGTTACCAGCCCGGAGGCGATAGACTAAAACTCCAGAAAGACTGCTTTTTGCTTTTTAATCTTTTTCAACTTTCTTTTACACTTTCTTTTAGACTCTGTTGGAAAAATGGAACAGAGTTCCAGGACGCTAATTGCAGTGCCTTTTCTAGCGGATAGTTAGTTATTTCAATATCTTCAAGAATAGAACTGTATTAATGGACGCTGTTTGAAGTGACTTTTTACAGAACTCTATTTTTGCCCTTTTAGTGGTTTTTGTAATTTTTTTATTTTTACGACTCTGTAAATATTAATTGTTATATCATTTGTTTATTGTATCACAGTCCCGGAGTACTGTTATTCACTAAGGGGGAATGTGGCACCCCTAGGGGTATTAGCCACAATAAAACCATCATTAGTTGCTCAATACAAGCACTAGAGCAGACACCGCACTACCACCTCTGGCCAGAAGGGGGAGCTCAAGAGACTCCCCTAGATATATTCTGATCTGAGGTAAAATTGACAGTTTAGTTTTTTCAGTTGGAGCCGGGACGCTCAAAGGAGCAGTCACAGAGAAATTGCTCTGAGGTACTTAGGAGAGACTGACAATTTCCAGGCCCAAGCCATTGGTCTGAGGAGGAGGAGACATAGAAAAGGAACATTTTAGTAACCGGGTAGCCATTAATATCTACCCCTGAAAAGGCGCAAATACGGACACCGGATCCGTGGCTGCATTAGTTTCACACAATACAGCAACCAGGAGAAGTGAAGGCGATTCAAGCTTCACCAGGGTCAGACACAGCAACATCCAGTGAGTTCAGCGGTACTCCCAGAGGGGTAAGCAAAGGAAAAGGACTCGAGTTGCCTGTTGAATTAGGACCCGAGAGGGACAGTTTGGGCCAGCAGCCAGTTCACTCACAGCAGCAGGGCCACACACAGACAGCGCAAAGAAGGAGGCCAAGGACCCGGCAGGGCAAAGTAACTTAGTCCTCCTGATACAGACTCCGGTGATGGGACTTGTCGTTATGCAGTTTTTGTTAAAGTAAACCGGTTAAACGTTGCCTGCGCCTCAGTCTCTCACTTGGACAGTTGCCATATATCCAGGATTGGGACCATCGAAGCTGAGAAAACCTGTTGCTGATCAAGTAAGTGTCTGCGCCCCCAAAGTCTCCTCACAATACCATCATCTATAACCACCATTGACTTTTACCTCACCTGCCTGGGACTCACAGCCCTACCCGGAAAGGGCTTTCCACCTCAGCTGTCCCACATCATCATCCTCGGCCAGCTACTGGCAGCGGTGGCCATAAATAGCCACATTTATTCCGGGTGGCGTCACGAAAAACTCTTATAAACTTTTATTTATCCCCTGTAAATACCCCCCATTGCACTGTGCATCGCCTGAGACCACAGCCTGGATCGAGCCACCCGTGACATCCCCTCAAGAAATAGACCCCCGATCCGGTGCTGGGTACCCCAGTCTCCTGGGCGTCACACCGACATCACATGAAAAAAGCACAAAACGTACAGGGAGCAAACAGAGATGCGTCCGTGTCACTCGGACGTGCGCACAGACCCATTGACTTTCATTGGGTCCGTGCTGCGTTTTGCGTGCAGAAAACGGACATGCTGGCGTGAGACACAGACCAAAAAACGCATCACGGAGACGGACTCACGGACATAACCAAAAACGCAATTGTAACCGCTGAGATATAGTAACATTGGTGCACGTTTGGCCGTGTCTCCAGTATACACGGAAACGGACCAAACACGCACGTGTTTCACGGATGTGTGTTTCAAGCCTAAAGCACAGGCATGGTCATAGAGGGTGTCCATGTAGCACCCAAGAGAACCTAAATGCCTCGCTGATACTCCAGAAGACAATGGTATTAAACTGCATCAAGGTCCAGGAGCTTCAAGTCAAGCCTTTTCGTTGTTATTATTATGACAAGATACAACGGGATATAAAAGGGTTTTCAATGAAAAAAAAATGTAATAAATTGGCTGAATAATGCTAAATATATGACAGCAAATTTGGGGGAAAATTACATACCGTACTTTTTTGGATTACAAGACTGAGTTTTCTTCCCAAAAAATTGGGAGAAATCTGCAGATGTGTCAGTTATAATCACACACAGCTCTGCAGTGAGAGCAGAGAGTGGCCATCACATATCACACTGGTAATGCCCCTTTTATTTAAAATAAGCTCTGGAGGCGGAGTTATCTTCCAGGCAGCATCTGCCCCATAGCCTAGAAGGGCTTATTTACATAAAGTGATAAAAGATGATATTTCAACCACAAGACATCTGATATGAGGCATACAGGTATGGCTTTTTTCAGCATTGTATAACCTGTATGCCCATATTAACAGCTTAAAAAGGTCAAAGTGGTGACAGATTCCCTTTATATTTCATACTTTATGCTTGCAAACTCGGCTTCAGTGCAACAATTAGCTGGATAATCTGTAGCATGCCATGATATCAAGGAGGATTTTTCCGCTAAATTATATATTATAATACATTTTTGGAGATTTTAAGTTTGAAAAGCACAATGAAATAAAAATATTAAAGGTCTATCTGTTTATGTCTAATCCATAAATACTTAGCCAGCCATCTAATTATCTGACTATGTGAGAGGAAGACGGGAGACATATTGGGCTTAGTTAATGAGGATGGCTTTGTGACGCTTACTATTTACATTTTATTATGCAAAATGTTAAATGGTCATTATGATATAAAAGGAGTGGCATTACCTTGGAAATGTGAGTCAGGCAGGGCCACAATTAGGGTCTGTCATATTTACAGGGACAATTACTGGGAAAAGGTGATGACTGCAATGTATGGTCACATTGACACTGGACCACATTGCTGTTTTGGGAATTTGATACTTTATTCATAATTAAAAAAAAATAAAATAAGAGAAGAAGGTGTTGTGCACAATGAACACATAAATACCTCATTAGTGCTATCACCAGGTGAGGGCATGAGCACAGTGGAGGCCTATTAATTAGGCTTGATGACCCAAGGATTGTATAGGGAATTAATCAGCTCACCCTCTACTGCTCTCTGCCTGACATCGGGGGTTAGCTAGATACCCTGATTTAGGTTGTGCCCCCCGCTTCAAGTCGTATCCAAACGTAAAGTGCTTATGTGCTAGGAGATAATCAAATACTTGAATCCTAAAAATATTAGGATGCAAATTAATGCCCCACTAAATAGCAATACCAATAAGTAGTCCAGCAATTATTGTAACTGTAAACATATAAGATTATATAAGCCATTCATAATAGGATTAGGTAAATATACAATCAGTAGGTATTGGGAATAATTTCCAGTCTTGCATACTGATGTGTGCTTACTGCTAACTCCACTTAGATACAATTTTGAGAAATAGAACCTGGAGTCTTTCCGCATGAATATTAAAACTGAATTTTATTAAAGATAAACATTTAAAAATCATTATATTATTTTTTTTCTTCAGTGCATGAGTCACAGTTGAATGTGCTACAACCCTCATATGAACAGTTAAGGCCCTCATATGAATAGACGGCAGAGTTTAGGTTCCCTAGCCAATCCCCTTGTGGTAGGGGCTTGATTAGGCAGCTCTACCCACCACTCCTCATCTGTTCTAGTTCATCTCCTGCCTAGATTCTGGAAAGGTGCTCTCTGTGTTGTCTTACCTTTTACTGTTTTAGCTTGTTTACCTGTTCTGTCTGATCTCTTTGCTCCTGATCTTGGCTTGTATTCTAAAGCTGTGCTGCCATCCCCGACCGTCTTACTACGCCTCTGCCTAGCCCTCCTGTACTTCATATATCTGCTGCTATCCTGGGGATTGCCTATCCTATCCTCACCACCAGAGACTCTAGTGAAGACCCGATAGACACTTAGTTACACCCCTCCAGTGTAAGCCTAGCCAGTAGTACAGTGGCTCTGTAGGGCGGTCAAGACTAAGTCACCACCCTGCAGAAGTAGCCGGCACACTGGAATGTTTATCAGATGTAATAAATTGTAATATGTATTTTGTAAATGGCCACCAGATGGCAATGTGGATTAGTGACGGCTGTCCTGGCAACTTGGGAAGTAGGAAAAGGGTTAAGTGAATGGAAGAGTATAGGGTATAAATAGGACAGAATGCAGAAGGAGGGTAGGAGAGTCCCCAGTAGGAGAAAGAGTGAACCAGCCCAAACATTCAATTATCAATGATCCTAAGGGTCATCCCTTTGACACCGGACATGAGGGGTCCTGCTCTTAAGAGGACTGTCAGAACTGCATACCCAGAAGAGGGGTTTAGTCGGGTTGGTCGGGGTGGTGTCTGCCTTTCCTGGATTGAAAACCCAACGAAATCCCCTGCAAGACCAAAGATTAGTGGGCTCTTAAAGGAGAAGAGTATGTCCTGGCCAGAAGCACGGGCAGAGAAGTGCTGTCTCAATAAACCCCTTCAATAGTATCACCTAAATCCCTGTGGGTGGGACGGAGAGGCTAAAGGACTTTTTGAATCGGCTAGTGCAGTGTGGTATCAGACAGGAGAATGAGGGGCCTAGCAGTATCCAAAGGCACTCAGGTGCCAGGAAAGCAGTCGGCTGGTAAATTCTATTATGGAAAGAATTCTGGAGGGAACCCTATCGGGGTCAGAAGTGATGCCTGTGTCATGCAAGATGAAAGTATAAAAATAAAGATTCGATTTGATTCCATTTGGTTCGATAAAGTTTCCCTGTAAAGAGTTCAAGTAAAGTTCCGCTGTTTGAAGACGGTATATCTGTGTCCGTATTTATTGACTCAGTGCAAGCATGCACTGTGGCGAATACATCCCTGCAGTGGAGTGGCCACCGAGAGGCAAGGGGTTATCGAGCGGCTATGCTGCGGCCTGGCAACCCCTGCACACACGACTACCACTGCGTCCCCTAGCCGCTCTACAGCTCCAAATCCACCACCAGCATTAGAGCCAAAACCAAGAATTGGTAAAAAATGCAGAAGTGGTGCCCGTGTTTCTATTATACTTTTCCGCTATTTGCTCCACTCCTGATTTTGGTTTACAAATACTGTGGTAAAAAAACCTCACGAAATACTAAACATGTGCATGTGGCTTAAGGGTCTGATTCGAAAACTTTTAGCCATTGTTCCTACAGTGAGCTTTTGGTGAGTTTTTGATCCTGCATATTTGTTGCTGCATCAAAGGCGCAGCATTTTGCAGTTCCAGCAAAGTGGATGGGATTTATACAAATATCATGCCCACTGGGCTTTTTTTTCCTTAAGCTGCGTAAACTAACATGCGAAGTCTTTTTCAAATCCGCAGCCTGTCAATTTCTCTTACAGGTCCACTGAATTTTATGAGCAGATTTTTCCCATAGACTTGCATTATATGCTTAAATCCTCAGATAAAAATGCACTTGCGTTTTTAGTGCGTTTTCGCGATGAAAACACATATAAAAAACACAAGATGAGGTTTCGTCACAACCAAATACCAGGGAGTTTCAAAAACAAAATGCCTTAATTTAAATGATCTGAAAAAAAGGAGTGGGAACTCACAGCCAAACAAACCAAACAAAAATAATAATGATGAAAACGTGAGGTTGCACTGTCTGCTGCAAAAGCAAGTGGAAATGAGAAGAGAAAAAAAGCAGACAACGGCACTCAACTCACAAATAATGCATAGCATACAATGTATAGAATGCCAATATTTTATTGAAAAAACACTTATTAAAACCACTTAAAAAGTATATCACAAGACACCAATGTAATACCATTAGATATGAAAATAGCCCCAGCCTGAAAATCATCCAACAATGCCTGTGGCTAAAAGGACATATTAGGGAATATCTATCAATTTCTAAACAATAAAAGGCTGGAAAGGGAGGATAAGGACAAGCCTACCACCAGACAATATCATTTACCATGGTATACACATAAACGGCAGGTGTCTGGTAGACCCCCCCAAGCCGATGCGTGTTGCTCATCAAGTGAGCTTCATCAGGATAAAAATGAGCACCTCCCTAATATGTCCTTTTGGCCACAGGTATTGTTGGATGATTTTCAGGCTGGGGCTATTTTCATATCTAATGGTATTACATTGTTGTCTTGTGATATACTTTTTAAGTGGTTTTAATAAGTGTTTTTTCAATAAAATATTGGTTTTTTTATACATTATATGCTATGTATTATTTGTGAGTTGAGTGCCGTTTTCTGTTTCCTTTCTATTCTCATTTCCACTTAATTTAAATGATGAAACACCAAATTAAGGGGAAAAAAATAGCTGTAATAACATGAGAAAAATGCATATTAAAAAAATGCAATGGAAAACTGCTAGTAACCTAATTTACATTATAGATGCCGAAATATTGCAGAAATTCTGCAACATCAAAAAACTCACCAAAAGCTCATCATGGGAAAGTAGCCTTATCCTCATTAGTATGAAGTGGCAGTTTGCATGCGTGACCTGTGCTCCATTCATTCTTTATGGGTCTTCCGAGGAGCGCACTTCGATATTTCCTGCAGCCCCATAGTGGCAGGAATAGAAATTCCCAATCTGAGATAAAAATTCCCCTGTCTGCCAGTAGGTAATAAAATTGTAATTAAAAGTAGATGTGATCAAGTTGTGTATAGATTAATAAAAAAAATCCTAGCGTTGAGAATAGTTTACTGTGGTGGGCTAAACATATACTGAATTTTTGTAAACGTAAGGCGAGGTGCACACATAGAGTATTTGGTGAGTTTTTATCTCAGTATTTATAAGCCAAAACCAGGAGTGGACAATCAGAAGAAAAGTATAATAGAAACATGTCACCACTTCTGTATTTTTTAACCACTCCTGGTTTTGGCTTATAGATACAGTGGTAAAAACTCACCAAATACTCAACGTGTAAACGTGGCCTTATAATCAGCTGTATAACGACAGGAATTTGGTGAAACTTCCACTTTAGCTGTTTAGTGGTTTGAAAGCAATAAACAAATGATGACGCCACAACACAGACTGACAAAGTTTGTAAAGTATAGTGTATAGATAAAGTGTGCATATAGTGTTTAAAGGGGGCTTTACACGCTACGACATCGCTAATGCGAACTCGTTGGGGTCACGGAATTGGTGACGCACATCCGGCCGCATTAGCGATGCCGTTGCGTGTGACACCGATGAGCGATTTTGCATCGTTGCAAAAACGTGCAAAATCGCTCATCAGTGACATGGGGGTCCCTTCTCAAAAATCGTTACTGCAGCAGTAACGAGGTTGTTTCTCGTTCCTGTGGCAGCACACATCGCTCCGTGTGACACTGCAGGAACGAGGGAGCTCTCCTTACCTGCGTCCCGGCCGCAATGTGGAAGGAAGGAGGTGGGCGGGATGTTACGTCCCGCTCAGCTCCGCCCCTCCGCTGCTATTGGGCGGCCGCTCAGTGACGTCGCTGTGACGCTGTATGGACCGCCACCTTAGAAAGGAGGCGGTTCGCCGGTCACAGCGACGTCGCCGGGCAGGTAAGTATGTGTGACGGGTCTGGGCGATGTTGTGCGGCACGGGCAGCGATTTGCCCGTGTCGCGCAACAGATGGGGGCGGGTACCCACACTAACGATATCGGGACCGATATCGCAGTGTTTAAAGCCCGCTTAAGGTGTGTAAATGTGTTTACAGCTATATATGTCTTGTTATCTTACGGATATTGAGCTAGCGCTGTCACCATATATTATACGATAGATGTCAAGGAGAATTGGAAAACATAATCCTTCAGAACTTCAAAGAAAAAAATAATAAGCTGTATAAAAAAAGCACCTAAAAAATAGTTCATGTGTAAATGCATGTTACTGGCTTGTGCACATAACAATGGCTAAAATAATATCAAAATACACTACTCACAAAAAGTTAGTCATGTTTGGCTTTTGGGTGAAATTTCAGGATGATCCTAAAATGCACAGTAACCTTTTCAGGGGAACTTAATGTGACCTCTAAACTTTTGATTGCTCATGTCCAACTGTTCAGTGTTTCAGTACATTTTGCAGAACTTGCTGTTCTCTATCAAGGAGATAAATGGCAAAATTCACATCATGTTTGACCATGAATCATCCAATAGTTTTGTGTGGTTCAATTAGAATTGGTATTAAACAGTCATCCTCATCATGCTGTTCACATTTTCACAGCATAAGATTAAAGGGGGCTTTACATGCAACGACATCGCTAATGAGATGTCGTTGGGGGTCACGGAATTCGTGACGCACATTCGGCCTCGTTAGCAACGTCATTGCGTGTGACACATACGAGCGACTGCTAACGATCAAAAATACTCACCTAATCGTTGCTGGTGCTGGACGCAGGTTGTTCGTCGTTCCTGAGGCAGCACACATCGCTACGTGTAACACCCCAGGAACGACGAACAACAGCGTACCTGCATCCTCCGGCAACGAGGTGGTCGTGACTTTCCTGCGGCTGCTCTCTGCCCCCCCCTTCAATTGGATGCCTGCCGTGTGACGTCGCTATGACGCCGCACAAACCGCCCCCTTAGAAAAGAGGCAGTTTGCCGGCCACAGCGACGTCGTTAGGCAGGTAAGTACGTGGGACTCCTAATAGCGATATTGTGCACCACGGGCAGCGAACACACAAGCGACGGGGGCGGGTGCGATCGGCTAGTGATGTCGCTGCGTGTAAAGTAGCCTTAAGGCGACACAGAACAATTGATCAACAGTACCTCACTATTCAAAGGCTTCAAGCAGGATATTTATAGACGAAAGTGGCCACTGAGTTCAGAGTGTCACAGAGTGTCATCAGCAGGATGCAACAGAGATACAGAGAGACTGGAAGAGTCACAGAAAGGTAGAGAGGAAGACGTTCTTTAGCCACATCACGCACTGATTACTGCTTCATTGTAAATAATGCCGTTTGGAACTGAATGATAAATACCACACAACTATACAGTGCTGGCCAAAAGTATTGGCACCCCTGCAATATCTTCATTTAATTTGTCTTCAATGAAAGAAAAAAAAATTGTCATAAAGCCAAATTGGATATAATTCCACACCAAACATAAAAAAGGGGGTGGACAAAAGTATTGGCACTGTTTGAAAAATCATGTGATGCTTCTCAAATTTGGGTAATTAACAGCACCTGTAACTTACCTGTGGCACCTAAAAGGTGTTGGCAATAACTAAATCACACTTGCAGCCAATTGACTCAACCTCTGTCCTGTGTCCTTGTGTGTACCACATTGAGCATGGAGAAAAGAAAGACCAAACAACTGTCTGAGGACTTGAGAATCCAAATTGTGAGGAAGCATGAGCAATCTCAAGGCTACAAGTCCATCTCCAAAGACCTGAAAGTTCCTGTGTCTACGATGCGCAGTATCATTAGTGCCCATGGCACTGTGGCTAACCTCCCTAGATGTGGAAGGAAAAGAAAAATTGATGAGAGATTTCAACGCAGGATTGTGCGGATAGTGGATAAAGAACCTCGACTAACATCCAAACAAGTTCAAGCTGCCCTGCAGTCCGAGGGTGCAACAGTGTCAACCCGTAAGGGACTGTATCGTAGGATACCCAGGAAGACCCCACTTCTTACCCCGAGACATAAAAAAGCCAGGCTGGAGTTTGCCAAAATAATAATAATAATAATAATAATCTTTATTTATATAGCGCCAACATAGTCCACAGCGCTTTAAAATTCAGGAAGATCATATACAAGCGAGGGGTACTTTGCACGTTGCGACATCGCTTCCGAAATATCGTCAGGGTCATGTCGTTAGTGAAGCACATCCGGCGCCGGTAGCGACATCGCAACGTGTAAATCCTAGATGCGCCGATTAACGATCGCAAAATCGGTGATTTGTGTAGCGTTTGTCATTTTCATAATGTCAGGTCGACCGCAGGTACGATGTTGTTTGTCGCTCCTGCAGCTCCACACATCGCTGTGTGTAAACCCGCAGGAGCGACAAACATCTCCTTACCTGCGTCCCGACAGCAATGCGGAAGGGAGAAGGTGGGCGGGATGTTACGTCCCGCTCATCTTCGCCCCTCCGCTTCTATTGGCCGGCCGATTAGTGACGTCGCAGTGACGTCGCTGTGACGCCGAACGCACCTCCCTCTTGAAGGAGGGATAGTTCGGCAGTCACAGCGACGTCGCCGAGCAGTTATGTGCGTGTGACGCTGCTGTAGCGATAATGTTCGCTACGGCAGCCATCACCAGATATCGCATGTGCGACGGGGGGCGGGTACTATCGGGCTTGGCATCGCTAGCCAATGCTAGCGATGTTGCAATGTGCAAAGTACCCCTGACAGTTATGGAAAATACAATATTTAGATGGGAAAAAAAAGACAACCATGCTCGTGAGAGCTTACAATCTACAATGAGATGGGGGGGGCAAGGTACAAGTGCTTATTTACAATGGCAATCCAGCCATCTCAAGGAAATGGGGGATAGATAATGGTTTCCTGGACCAGTTGCCCAGAACCTTGAGATGCATTTGGGTGCCATGGAGTTTGACGTGGAGTTATGTCGTGAGAAGTTGTAGAGGGACTATGTGAATTTAGCTACTTGAGAAAGCCTAAAACATTTTGGAAGAATGTTCTCTGATCAGATGAGACAAAAGTAGAGCTTTTTGGGAAAAGCCATCAACATAGAGTTTAAAGGAAAAAAAAGAGGCATTCAAAGTAAAAAACACGGTCCCTACAGTCAAACATGGCGGAGGTACCCTGATGTTTTGGGCTTGCTTTGCTGCCTCTGGCACTGGAGTGCTTGACTGTGTGCATGGCATTATGAAGTCTGAAGACTACCAACAAATTTTGCAGCATAATGTAGGGCCCAGTGTGAGAAAGCTGGGTCTTCCTCAGAGGTCATGGGTCTTCCAGCAGGACAATGACCCAAAACACACTTCAAAAAGCACTAGAAAATGGTTTGAGAGAAAGCACTGGAGACTACTAAAGTGGCCAGCAATGAGTCCAGACCTGAATCCCATAGAACACCGGTGGAGAGATCTCAAAATGGCAGTTTGGAGAAGGCACCCTTCAAATCTCAGGGACCTGGGGCAGTTTGCCAAAGAAAAATGGTCTAAAATTCCAGAAGAGCATTGTAAGAACCTCACTGATGGTTACCGGAAGCAGTTGTTTGCAGTTATTTTGGCTAAAGGTTGTGCAACCAAGTTAGTAAGGCTAAGGGTGCCAATACTTTTGTCTGGCCCATTTTTGGAGTTTTGTGTGAAATGATCAATTATTTGATTTTTGTTTCATTCTCTTTTGTGTTTTTTCATTGCAAGCAAAATAAATGAAGATAATAATACCAAAGAATTTGTGACTGCAATAATTTTCAAGAAGAAACTGAGTATTATCTGACAGAATTGCAGGGGTGCCAATACTTTTGGCCAGCACTGTAGGTATATATTAGGGAGGTGAGAGGCACAAAAGTGTCATGTCAGTCCATTCAAAACTATTTACATCAGCATGGTCTGCGTGCTAGAAGACCTGCAAGCTACCTGACAACACCACCAGGCACAGACATTATCATCTTGCTGGGCAAGAAACCAGTGGGCCTCACTACTTTTCACGGATGAAAGTCTATTCACGCTGAGCATAAATGATAGCCACCAATGATGTTGGAGATGTCAAGGAAAGTGCTATACATCAGCAACTGTTGTCATCAGATGAGCTTTTGGTGGTGGTGGTGTTACATTGTGGACAGGTGTGTCCAGTCAATATAGAACTACCCTACACTGTGTGGTACAGTGACAACTCCCTACTAATTGAATAACATCATTATAGTATATATAATAATATATTATATATAGTCATTGTGCCTCTGCATTAACAACCCAGGCCTAATTTCATATTTATGTACAACAATGCTCCAGCTCATCGAGCTTGCATCATTAGTGAACGGCTGCTGGAGACTGAAGTGCCTCAAATTGTGTGGTCTGCACTTTCTCCAAACCTGAATCCCTTAGAAATCCTATAGGATCAGCTGAGTCGCTGGGTAGAGGCTCGTAACTCTGTACCCCAGAACTTCAATGACCCGAGGGCCGCCGTACAAGCAGATTGGAATTCCATGCCTTAGCAGACATTAACTCCACTTGTGACCAGCATGGGACATTCTTGTCAAGGTCTAATTGATGCTCAATGACAAGTTATTGAGACAGTAACATTTCTTTTGGGGGGTATATTCACCACTTTTGTTGGCTTTTGTTTCAATAACTTGTTTGAGATGAGGAAATCACCATTGGATGCTTCCACTTAAATGTCCAACTTTCATGATAAAATATCACTGCAGCGTGAACTTTTTACCTTTTATATAAATTTCACCCGCAAGCCAAATATAATCCCCATAGTGATGTTTTTTAGGTTTTTTGCACCCAGTTCAGACATAGAATGGAGTTCCAAACGTTATTCCTTAATGTTAGTAGTTTTTCGTTTGTGAACCCTCCCCACACACACCTATTGCCAATCCACATTATACGCATATATAGCCTGGGTCTCAGCTTCCCATACACGGTAAGTTTTTTAACTGCATGAGAGGACACACACAAGCTAGGGACCCCAACGTAGAGAAATACTTTGGCGTAGTGTTGGGGCTCTTCTGCATTGATCAATTCAGTAGCTAAATTTCTCTTTATTCATATATTCATGGCAGTAATGCAGGTTCCATTTTTCACATTTCATTCTTACACATAGCTATTGAATTTTTCATGTCAGTATTCACACAGCAGTTTCTGCTATTCCATGTATTCCCCTTCCATAGTCACTGGTGTGCATACCTTATCTCCCCATAGTGATGTTTTTTAGGTTTTTTGCACCCAGTTCAGACATAGAATGGAGTTCCAAACGTTATTCCTTAATGTTAGTAGTTTTTCGTTTGTGAACCCTCCCCATACACACCTATTGCCAATCCACATTATACGCATATATAGCCTGGGTCTCAGCTTCCCATACACGGTAAGTTTTTTAACTGCATGAGAGGACACACACAAGCTAGGGACCCCAACGTAGAGAAATACTTTGGCGTAGTGTTGGGGCTCTTCTGCATTGATCAATTCAGTAGCTAAATTTCTCTTTATTCATATATTCATGGCAGTAATGCAGGTTCCATTTTTCACATTTCATTCTTACACATAGCTATTGAATTTTTCATGTCAGTATTCACACAGCAGTTTCTGCTATTCCATGTATTCCCCTTCCATAGTCACTGGTGTGCATACCTTATCTCCCCATAATAAAATTCCAGAAGAGCATTGTAAGAACCTCACTGATGGTTACCGGAAGCAGTTGTTTGCAGTTATTTTGGCTAAAGGTTGTGCAACCAAGTTAGTAAGGCTAAGGGTGCCAATACTTTTGTCTGGCCCATTTTTGGAGTTTTGTGTGAAATGATCAATTATTTGATTTTTGTTTCATTCTCTTTTGTGTTTTTTCATTGCAAGCAAAATAAATGAAGATAATAATACCAAAGAATTTGTGACTGCAATAATTTTCAAGAAGAAACTGAGTATTATCTGACAGAATTGCAGGGGTGCCAATACTTTTGGCCAGCACTGTAGGTATATATTAGGGAGGTGAGAGGCACAAAAGTGTCATGTCAGTCCATTCAAAACTATTTACATCAGCATGGTCTGCGTGCTAGAAGACCTGCAAGCTACCTGACAACACCACCAGGCACAGACATTATCATCTTGCTGGGCAAGAAACCAGTGGGCCTCACTACTTTTCACGGATGAAAGTCTATTCACGCTGAGCATAAATGATAGCCACCAATGATGTTGGAGATGTCAAGGAAAGTGCTATACATCAGCAACTGTTGTCATCAGATGAGCTTTTGGTGGTGGTGGTGTTACATTGTGGACAGGTGTGTCCAGTCAATATAGAACTACCCTACACTGTGTGGTACAGTGACAACTCCCTACTAATTGAATAACATCATTATAGTATATATAATAATATATTATATATAGTCATTGTGCCTCTGCATTAACAACCCAGGCCTAATTTCATATTTATGTACAACAATGCTCCAGCTCATCGAGCTTGCATCATTAGTGAACGGCTGCTGGAGACTGAAGTGCCTCAAATTGTGTGGTCTGCACTTTCTCCAAACCTGAATCCCTTAGAAATCCTATAGGATCAGCTGAGTCGCTGGGTAGAGGCTCGTAACTCTGTACCCCAGAACTTCAATGACCCGAGGGCCGCCGTACAAGCAGATTGGAATTCCATGCCTTAGCAGACATTAACTCCACTTGTGACCAGCATGGGACATTCTTGTCAAGGTCTAATTGATGCTCAATGACAAGTTATTGAGACAGTAACATTTCTTTTGGGGGGTATATTCACCACTTTTGTTGGCTTTTGTTTCAATAACTTGTTTGAGATGAGGAAATCATCATTGGATGCTTCCACTTAAATGTCCAACTTTCATGATAAAATATCACTGCAGCGTGAACTTTTTACCTTTTATATAAATTTCACCCGCAAGCCAAATATCCCTAACTTTTTGTTAGTAATGTATTTAATGTCCATATGTCCACAGCAATATCAAAAGTCTATTTAATATACAGTAGCCAGCAAACTGTAAAAATTATGTCAAAAAAATTCTCAGTTTTTTTAAATTTATTTTCAAAAGTAATACAAGTAATACACAGCTGAGACATATCTCTAAATATTTAAAGAAAATGATACATTTTTAAGAATAAATCTAAATAATTTGTCTTAATCTTCTATTATTTATGTTTTACTTTTGTTAACTTTTTTCAGTTGATCTTAGCATTTCCTTCATCACAGTTGAGCTGTTGCTTTGCTACTAGATAATCTTTTTCTGCCATCTACTGGTTATGATAAAATACTGCAACTCCTAAAAAAAGTCACCAGATCTGACAGTTTTAGCATCTTATAAAACGCACATTTCTTAAGGATTTCTTATTACTTTCTATGGGTGGAAAAAATGCTAAAAGAATTGACATGCTACAGATTTAAAATAACACAGCAATTCTCATATTCAGTCATGAATGTAAAACCAAGAGTATGCATAAGACTTTTTAAATCTCATAGTCTTTGCTTGTATTGTAAAAAGCATCTTTAAATTTGCATAAAAAAACCACTGCAAAAACCCTGCATATGAATATAGCCGAAAACGGGCTTTACACGCTATGATATATATATATATATATATATATCTAACGATATGTCATCGGGGTCACGTCATAAGTGACGCACATCCGGCATCGTTTGACATATTGTAGCGTGCGACAGCTACGAGCGAGTGTGAACAAGCAAAAATACTCACCTTATCGTTGCTTGTTGACACGTCGCTCATTTTCTAAAAATCGAATGTCCGGTTGTTCATTGTTCCCGAGGCAGCACACATCGCTCCGTGTGACACCTCGGGAACAATGAACACAGTTTACCTGCGTCCTGCCGGCAATGCGGAAGGAAGGAGATGGGCGGGATGTTTACGTCCCGCTCATCTCCGCCCCTCCGCTTCTATTGGCCAGCCGCTGTGTGACGTCGCTGTGATGCCGAACGTCCCTCCCCCTTCAGGAAGTGGATGTTCACCGCCCACAGCGAGGTTGTTTGGAAGGTAAGTACGTGTGACGGGGGGGTTACGACTTTGTGCGACACGGGCAAGAAATTTCCCGTGCCGAACAAACGATGCGAGTGGGGGTGATCGCATATGCGAACGCACGATTAATCGACACGTGTAAAGCAGCCTTAAGAACATCCACTGAAAGCCATTAAAGGGGTACTCCAAAGTGTTTTTATGAGCAGCTCAAAGCTGTGCAGTCTTCTTACTTCCTGGATTCTGGCAGAGCGGGCTCTCCTCCTTGAGTGACCAATGAGTTGAAGAGATGTAGTATTAGTGGAATTTTAAAACTCAGCAGTAGAGATGAGCAGTCCCGTGAAAGTTTGATTCGGCAAGTTCAGCCAGACTTTACATAAAGTTCGGTTTGGGACCCGGACTTGACCTGAACCCCAATGGAAGTCACCAATTGGGCAGTTTGGGTCTCCACCCACATGCAGCCAACCATAAACAGATCACTTCCGGAGGCGGGTGTTCGGGGTTTTACATTATTTTTTTTTGTTTAGTGCACACTACATACAATCACATTGTTGTTACCTCCAGTTCACGCCATTCAAACACTTCAAGTGGCTCTCACTGGGCTGAGCTCCGAGCATACCCAACCACAGTAGTGTTCATACGTGAGGCACCCAAACTCCGAATCCGAACTCTATTTTTTTGTAAAGTCTGTTTGGCACAAACATGAAACACTGAACATCGGGTTTACTCATCTCTACTCAGCACACTTTCTGCTTTAACACATTCAGCTATCAGTGGTTGGTTTTTAGTTTACACTGTTATCGTTATATTTTAATGAAGAGATAACATGGCTTTTGAACAAGTACACAGCGGCCGGTGATTTTGCAAGATTTATAACAGCAGCTTGTCATGAGCTGAGATGGAGAGGGAGAGGATAAGCAGCTAATTGCTGTATTGAAGTCATTGGGCTGGACAGAGAGCGCTGTGAATTTTTTTGCATTTTATTAATTCAGGCAATTATACGTGTAGTAATAAAAAATGTGATTTATTTTATTTTTCACTTTTCACTATTTACATTTGGAAAAAGGTGAGTGATGTAAAGTTGTACGTATATATTTTACTTTTTTGGGGGGGGGGCAGAACGGAAGGTTATATTTTTTTAATGTACATTTCATTTTCAATTAACCCTTAGAGGACTTGAGTCTGTAATCTCTTGATCTCCTTTGCAATGGACCGCAATATGATAATGAATGCTGATGTGATATAATGTGAAATAGATAATCACATGTAAAGTCCAGCCTTGCGCTGATAATTCTGTCCAGAATAGCAAAGAGAGAGGAGTTAAGGCCGCTTTACACGCAACGACATCGCTAACGTGATGTTGTTGGGGCCACAGAATTCGTGACCCACATCCGTTCTCATTAGCGACGTCGTTGCGTGTGACACGTACGACCGACCGCTAACGATCAAAAATGCTCACCTTATCATTGATAGTTGACACGCTGTCCATTTCCCAAATATCGTTGCTGCTGCAGGTACGATGTTGTTCGTCGTTCCTGCGGCAGCACAAATCGCTATGTGTGACACTGCAGGAACGAGAAACATCTCCTTGCCTGCGGCCGCCCGCAATGAGGAAGGAAGGAGGTGGGCGGGATAGTTGTCCCGGTCATCTCCGCCCCTCCGCTTCTATTCGGCGGCCGCTTAGTGATGTAGCTGTGACGCCAAACGAACCGCCTCCCTTAGAAAGGAGGCGGTTCGCCGGTCACAGAGATGTTGCTAGGCAGGTAAGTACGTGTGACAGGTCCGAGCGATGTTGTGCATCACGGGCAGTGATTTGCCTGTGATGCACAATCGACGGGGGCGGGTACGCTTGCTTGCGATCGCAAGCGAGATCGCAGCGTGTAAAGTGGCCTTTAGTCAGGTGAATGTAGCTCTATAATACATTTGTCATAAGTGGATACACATGAATACAAATGCCAGGTGGCACATGAAACAGTCTTGTGCCATAACTTGTATGCAGGGCCGGACAGGCCATAGGGCAATTCTGGCAAATGCCAGAAGGGCTAGTCCCTGTAGTTGACCGCTCACTTTACAGTCACTACCACTCTCCTCAGCAGTCTGCACGCCGAACGGCATTAATTTGCTTTGCGTTCAGTAGCATCACTCAAAGCAGAAGGTAGCAGCGCGCTGTGCTGTGCTGCCCCGGCCCTGCTGTTTAGTGAGATCCTGTGCCCGGCGTACTGCTGAGGAAAGCGCTGGTGACTGCAGCTTCCTCCTTCCTGTTCAAATGTGTTTGCGTTTCTCAGATGTAAATACATTTGATCAGTGACAGCGCCGGGCCTGGGGCTCTGACGTGCAACAACGTGATGAGATCAGCACCTTGCTGACATCATCACACTGCTGCAGGCGCTGCTGAGACTCGTTGACCAGCAGCTCATGTGTTGGGAAGCAGCCGTGAGACTGCTTTTTATCACTGCACATGAGCAGGTAAATATATGTGGTTTACACACTGTGCTACACTATACATCTAAGTGTAAATTATATGTTTTTACCAACAGCTACCCTGATCACAGCTTCCCTGATCACCTATCTGTAGAATAGATCATCAATATTAGTTCAGGGGGATCTGATTTTGTATCCCTGCCCATCAGCTATATGATGAGGCCTCAGCATTATATGGAGAGCTCAACATCCTCTTTATCTATGAGACCCAGCTCTGTAGGGAAAATAGTGTGATGCCCTGGCGCCACCAGGTGGTCACAGAAGTGTATTACACCCTACATAACATCTTCCCACACAAGGTTCCATCAGCCACAAAATCCTAGCCACCCCCCCAGGGTAAGAAGCGCACACCAGTGGGCAGTACCAGGAAGATTGGGAGCGCCAACCTAGGGGTCTTGAGGATCCGGGGGCAGGAACAAGTCAGATGAGTTTTGGAGTTTGAAGTTGGAGGTCAAGTGGAGAGGAGTGACAGTGACAGACAGTCAGAGGAAAGCTGAGCCTAGTGAAAGTGGACAAGGTAGTGGCCCTGGTTTACTGGCTAGGTGGCAAGCAGTGGACCGTGTCCACAGGCGACGGGAATACGGTCGCGGGAGATCCAGAGTGGACCGGGACAGGGTTGGAGCCCGCCGGTACCGACCGCAAAGATCCGGTCTGGAAACAGGCGGGGTACCTGGACCCTAGTTAGAAGACGGTTGCAAGCCCCTTCTCTAATTCACCAGGCCGGGAGCAGGTTTCAAGCCTAGCTCCAGAAGTTTAGCCCAGATAGAGCGAAACGGCAGCCCACCTCGAGGGATAGGGTATCCGCAAACACCCACTAAAATCCCAAGGGTCAGTTTTCGCGGGCACATCTCCCAACTAGAACATACCGGGAGCGGACTTCCCTGTTCCAGACGGAGTCGTCCAAAAGTGAGGAAAATTACAGAGTGCCGGAGGAAGGGACATCGGTACACCAGCCGGGTGTGGGACCCGAGTACACCTGGATTCGGCAGCCGGCCACTGACACCTTGGTGTACCAATGGACTTGTGTGCAATTATTCCACAGTGAGTACACCAACGCTCCCCGGCCTGGCACACCACCTCCGGCCCACAACACCCCTGTGTTCTGGACACTGAGCCCCGGGGCATCCATCCCTACCCACGGAGGGGTTAACATCCAGCTGCTATCCCATCTCCCCCTGGGTGCTCCCCCAACAGCAGCGGTGGTACCACATCTTACCACATACCGTGGGTGGTGTCACGAAAAATCTACAGCAATCCCCGTACAAATACGTCCCCTTTTTTTTGAGTGTCCGCGCGACCCCAGGGTCTGGAGACCCCTCGAGGCACTGCAGATCCAGATCCGAGCAGCCCAGCTGCTACTGACGTGGGGGCGGCACAATAGCAGCTGGTCCGGCAATTAAGAGCAATAAACAGGACTGAGCTGTAATACTGGACGCAGCCATGACTGCATGTAATATGGTCGTGTTAAGGCCCCGTCACACGCAGCGATATCGCTAGCGATATCGCTAGTGAGCGTACCCACCCCCGTCGTTTGTGCATCACGGACAAATCGCTGCCTGTGGCGCACAATATCGTTCGGAGCCATCACACGGACTTACCTGCCTAGCGATGTCACTGTGGCCGGCGAACCGCCTCCTTTCTAAGGGGGCAGTTTGTGCAGCATCACAGCGGCGTCACTAAGCGGCCGCCCAATAGAAGCGGAGGGGCGGAAATGAGCGGCCGTAACATCCTGCCCACCTGCTTCCTTCCTCATTGCCGGTGGCCGCAGGTAAGCTGTAGTTTGTCATTCCCGAGGTGTCACACGTAGTGATGTGTGCTGCCTTGGGAACGACGAACAACCTGTGTCTTCAACAATCAATGATTTTTGGAAAATGAACGACGTGTCAACGATGGACGATTTGGTGAGTATTTTCTATTGTTAACGGTCGCTTGTTGGTGTCACACGCAACGACAACGCTATTGATGCCGGATGTGCGCCACGGAATCCGTGACCCCGGCGATATATTGTTAGATACGTCGTTTCATGTGACGGGGCCTTTACACAATCTACAAGTGCACAAAGATATTACACATTCACCAAGTGGGCCTGTGTACCCCCAAATGCCAGGGCTGAATTTTAGTTCCAGTCCGGCCCTGCTTGTATGTATGTATTAAAGGGGTTATATGCTACCCAGACAAACCCTTCTCAATTTCTAAATGCCACGATATAAAATAAAATCAACCTGTATTCCCCTCGTGTGCCGACGATGTTTCAGTGACATTGGTGCCGTAGCTCACGTGACGTTGTTATGTAAGCCCTGCAGCTAATCAGCTGCTGCTAATGGGCCACTTCACTCTCACTTCCTGCAGATGAATATGACACCTGCAATGAGTGACAATTACTGCTTGGCTGCAGGGCTCTCATGGCATAACAATGTCAAACGAGCCTCAGAAAGCCCCGGTAGTGGTCAACCCTTTAAATTTAAAACTTAAATCAGCTATGGTCAATGCTAGGCAATAACAGTTTTTGAAGTCTGCAGAATTATAACTATTTCTGCATAAATTTCATCTAAAACTACACTAGATGTTCATAAAAGTCGTAAAATTAGATAAAGAGAAAAATATTAAAGCAATGAGTCCGAAACATTAGAGTGTAACTTTTTTAAATGAGAAAAATTATCCAATATCACACGTTTGTAAGTGGCAAAAGTTCAGTATATTTCAAAAGTGAGTATGTGCCGCTCCCGCGACAGCCGACGGCAGTTGCTCGAGGGGTCTCCGGATCCGAGGCAGGGTCGCGTGGCTACCTCGGAAATAAAAAGGGGGAAGATATGTGTTTTGGGTGGTCAATGGGATAATGTTCGTGACGCCACCCACGGTCCGTGGTAATATGAGAGACCACCGCTGCTGTTGGGGAGCCCGGTGAAGAAGCAGGATGTTTAACCCCTCCGTGGGTAAGGAGTTTGGTGTCCCGGGGTCCGGTGATGGGATGGAGTGGGGAACCCGTCGTGGGTGAAGGGATATCGGGTACTCACACAGTCCAAAGTCACTGACGCTGACACCAGGTAAACCAAACTCTTGAATGCTCTGTTTATCTTGGTTGAACACGCTGAGTCCGTCCGTGCCCCTTTGGTGTTGCTAGTCGGTCTGAAGCCTTGTCCCTTGGCACTGTGTGTAACTTGGTGGATCCCTTTCGCCTAAGACTACTCGGGTCCCGCTCACCTGCTTGGCTAGCAAGGTGAGCCTTCTCTCAGGGTTCACACTTGGGATTTTCTGGACGATTTTGGGAAGTCCTATCCCCCTCGTTGCGCTGGTACCCCAATTCTGGAGCGGGTGGGAAACGGTTCCTGAAGACTCCGTTCCCGTCGGGTGAATTACTGGCCTGCGTGAAGCTACTTCCCAGCCTAGGGTCTGCGTACCCCGTCGTGCCCTGGCCCCTACCAGTTGTAGCACAAGGCAGCCGGCCTGCTCTCTGTAGCAGCACTGTACCCCACTGTCACTACCCCCTGCGACCGGGGTTCTAGCTCCTTCTGGCCAGGCCAACGTCTGGCACCTGGGACAGGTACAGGAGCCCAGCTCCACAGCGTGACCTGCACTGTCACCGCTGTCTCACTGCTCAAGTCTACTGACATCTCTGCCCTGCCTCTTTCATCTGTTATAATCCGGAACCATGGAAGACCACCATAAATCATTGATAAAAGGTGACAAGAGCATTGGCAACTAATCTGGCCGCCATCCCCTTGCTAACCATCAACACTAGCAGTAGCCGAGGGATGAACTAACATCCTGTGCACCGCGAACCCAGCCGGAGAACTATCCTAAAGGAAGAAAAGATGAATAACTCTCTGCCTCAGAAAATAGATAAAGAATAGCAAGCCCCCCACATTCAAAGACTGTGGTGATATAGGAAAACAATACACAGATAGATGATAGGATTAGCAAAAGGTGAGGCCCTAATGACTAAATAGGACAGGTTAGGAAAGGGACTGATGGTGGCCAGAGAAAAACCCTGCAAAAATTCAAAATCCTGATAGTACAAAAGGCCCTCAGATCACTAGATCTGAACTCCATCCTATACCAAGCGCTCTTGTCATACCAATGAACAGAAAGCAGGAACCATTACAAATTCAAGAAGCAACAAACACATGGACTAATAGGAGCAATACTCCAAACATAGCTGCAGGGAGCTTCCCATCTGAGCAACTGAAAGGGAAGATCCCTGCATGCAAATAAACTGAAAACAATCACAGTAAATGACAAACTCAGATAAGAGCAAAAAGAACCAAACAACAAATAAAGAGCCAAGCACTTATCTGGGGTAGATGTGGTCTGGAGCAGGATGAAGCAGGCTGGTGTACAAAGAACAACTGACATCCGGCATAGCCTGCTAGCAGACCAGGGTTTAAATAGTATTAAGAACACTACCCAGTATTATAGAATACATTATTACATTTTCACAAATTGCGATATTCCATATATAATAATTTCGATTGTGAACCAGGACTATATCAAAAAAAGGGGCATAAATCGTACAATATATTATGAGAACAAAAACAGAGAACAGACGATCAAAGCCCAATAAAGATAAAGATCAAAATTGTACAAATAGTGAGTTTTTATTATCAAGTGTTGTTACAAGTGATTCAGTGGACACAAAATTATGCATCATATATATCATATATATAACATATTTATACAGCGGGATTGTATGGTTGTAACCACCAATTACATAGCATATTAATAAATGCAGCCTCTACTAATACACATAGTCTCCCAAAAAGACACCTATTTAGCCATGTATACACGCCCATAACAGCGCACTATATATACACCTATATTATACGGCACATGGTTCAAGGGAAGCTATATGTATAAGGTTATATTTAAATTAATATGGTAGAGGATATATTACTCAATAATATCCAGCATTTGTGTCTACAAGAGAACCTTAGTAAACAGGTACATCTTATATGGTACATGGCTCATTGCACATAATTAGATGCATATATCCATCACATAAGAAGAGCCAAGGACTCATATATATTAGGATCCTAAACGAAAATAGATCCAATCATATAGATGTAATTTTTACAAATAGACAGCAGAGGTCACTATATTATAGTTTTTTTCCAAGGCCAATATGTAGCCAAAAAGACCTCTGCATCATATGCTAGACATCCAGATTATGGGCATAAGACCTCTGATCGGCAATACCACATAGTGGCCAGAACCGACTATAACTACCGCATGTTGCGGCGTGCTACAGGCATCAAGCCACAGGGGTTAACAAAGCAATACAAAGTGTATTTACTGCTGTATCCTGGAACTCCCGACACGTGTTTCGGCTTCTCAACCTTCGTCAGGGGGCGTGTCTAATAACCCGGGAGTGCAGACTTTAAATACTGCCTGTCTCCAATCACCATCAACCCCTTAGATGACGCGCGCATTGTCATGACGCCTTGCCGACGCTGATCCAGTTACCGCGTCACCAGTCATCAGCCCCAGGATGTTATAGCCCGGGAGTGAAGAACCAGTATAGACACAGCAAACAGGTCAGCGTCGGCCACCAGTGACAGCCGTGCGTGCAGGTATCAGATGAATTATATATGTGCAAAAACATGATAATTGTGCTATACATATAAACTAGTTATGTGAAAAACATCATCTCATGAAAAAAGGCAAATATAGGATATATATATATATATATATCCATATCCTATTTATGGCACATAGATGTCGACAAAGGAGGTAAATGAAAACTATATTACCATACCACCACTGATTAAAGATATGAACCATATATGTGACAAAACATACAATTTATGGAATATCGTATATAAGCAAGCATATTTATACATTTATTCATATATTATAGAGCAAGGGGATGGGTATAGTCCCCCATCACTACAGCAGCCATGATGGTTGCTGTTGAGCATTTTCCATATATCCACCGAACAATGTCATTCGGCAATATCCATTGTGTCTGCCAATACATAGAGTATGAAATGTCAAATCCTCAGTCTTTCCATTTAGGCTACTTTCACACATCCAGTTTGAGCACTGCGGCTCAATCCGGCTGTGAAGCCTATGCAACGGATGCGGTGAAAACACCGCATCCTTTGCATACGTTTTTTACATGCGGCCGGTCCGGTCTTTGCCGCTTGCGGCATGCTACTGAGCATGCGCAGTGGCAAAAACCGCATGCGGCGGCTGGATGCGTTTTTTTCCGCATCGCGCCGCATCCGGCATCCATAGGGATGCATTGGGAAAAGCGCCGCATCGGCCGGATGCGGCGCGATGCGGTGTTTTTTGCCGGAGCAAAAAAACGTGCCAGGGAACGTTCCATCCGGCCGCCGCATCGGCTAAATCTGCCGCATGCGGCCAAAACCGGACCGAACGCAAGCCCATGCGGCACAATACGGCACTAATTAAAGTCTATGCAGGAAAAACGCAACCGGCAGCAAAAAAAAAACGGTTGCGGTTTTCCTGCAAAGTGCCGGATTGTGCCGCATTGCAAAAGCCGGATGTGTGAAAGCAGCCTTATTCTCTTCCATCAATAGGTATATCACCATTCATGAGAAGTTATTCACAATAAACTAGAAATAATAAAAACAAGGGGGTTAATTAGACAAAAATTAATTAACACAATAAAAATAGATGCATCTAAGGCACAAAAAATATATATATAGGCGTTACAGGCCATGCATGCCGAAAACGGCAAGCTACTCTATAAAAATGACGCAAAACTAATATTTTCATTGAGGCCAGATGGACACACAATACCCAGTGTGTATATCCATCTGGCCTACCACTATGTGGTATTGCCGATCAGAGGTCTTATGCCCATAATCTGGATGTCTAGCATATGATGCAGAGGTCTTTTTGGCTACATATTGGCCTTGGAAAAAAACTATAATATAGTGACCTCTGCTGTCTATTTGTAAAAATTACATCTATATGATTGGATCTATTTTCGTTTAGGATCCTAATATATATATGAGTCCTTGGCTCTTCTTATGTGATGGATATATGCATCTAATTATGTGCAATGAGCCACTATAAGATGTACCTGTTTACTAAGGTTCTCTTGTAGACACATATGCTGGATATTATTGAGTAATATATCCTCTACCATATTAATTTAAATATAACCTTATACATATAGCTTCCCTTGAACCATGAGCCGTATAATATAGGTGTATATATAGTGCGCTTTTATGGGCGTGTATACATGGCTAAATAGGTGTCTTTTTGGGAGACTATGTGTATTAGTAGAGGCTGCATTTATTAATATGCTATGTAATTGGTGGTTACAACCATACAATCCCGCTGTATAAATATGTTATATATATGATATATATGATGCATAATTTTGTGTCCACTGAATCACTTGTGACAACACTTGATAATAAAAACTCACTATTTGTACAATTTTGATCTTTATCTTTATTGGGCTTTGATCGTCTGTTCTCTGTTTTTGTTCTCAGGGTTTAAATAGGCAGAGAGTTAGCAATGGAAACTCCCATTGCTCAACACACCTGGTCTCTGTCCAAACCATTCCTGGCCACAAGAGAGAGCCTCACAGCAGCAAAAGCATAACTGACATTCACAACATCTATCCCCCCATCTGGGTGGCCCTATTCCCCTCAGGCTGCCCAATGGGTGGTTGGTGGGTGTGATGCAGAGTGTTCCTCAAGAAATGTGTACACCTGTTGGCAGCAACACCAAATTGACAGGACCCGTAACCAAGGAGGAGCGGGTACCATGCAGAAGGGCAGATTGCACGGCACCCTTGTGACGACCTGATAGGCCAGGGCGTCGCAAGTACACTACTGACATTTTTGTAAATATTTTATTATATCTTTTCAAGGGACAACACTTTGCCCAGCTTGTATAGCAGTAGAAATTTAGTGTCTTCTAAATAACCCAACACACAGCCATTAATGCCTAAACCACTGACAACAAAAGTGAGTACACCCCTATTTGAAAATTGTCAAAATGTGCCCAATTAGCAATTTCCCTTCACAGTGTCATGTCACTCATTAGTGTTACAAGGTCTTAGGCATGAATGGAGAACAGGTGTGTTAAATATGGTGTTCTCTCACACAGTCTTTCATACTGGTCACTGGAAGTTCAACATGGAACCTCATAGCAAAGAATTAGCTGAGGATCTGAAACCAATAATTGTTGCTCTACATAAAGATGGCCTAGGTTATAAGAAGATTGCCAACACCCTGAAACTGAGCTGCAGCACGGTGGTTGAGACCATACAGTGGTTTGATAAGACAGGTTCCACTCAGAACAGGCCTCACCATGGTCGACCAAAGAACTTGAGTGCACATGCTCAGCGTCATATCAAAAGGTTGTCTTTTCAATTGCTGCAGAGGTAACAGAGTCAGCAGTTAGCCTTATAATGCTCAGACCATACGCCGCAGACTGCATCAAATTGTTCTGGATGGCTATCATCCCAAAAGGAAGCCTCTTCTAAAGATGCTGCATGCTGAAGACATGCAGACTAAGGGGTACTTTGCACACTACAACATCGCAAGCCGATGCTGCGATGTCGAGCGCGATAGTCCCCGCCCCCGTCGCATCAGCGATATCTTGTGATTGCTGGCTTAGCGAACATTATCGCTATGCCAGCTTCACATGCACTCACCTGCCCTGCGACGTCACTCTGGCCGGTGATCCGCCTCCTTCCTACGGGGGCGAGTCGTGCGGCGTCACAGCGACGTCACACGGCATGCGGCCAATAGCAGCTTAGGGGTGGAGATGAGCAGGATGTAAACATCCCACCCACCTCCTTCATTCTGCATTGCAGCCGGGACGCAGGTAAGGAGATGTTCCTCGCTCCTGTGGCTTCACACACAGCGATGTGTGCTGCCGCAGGAATGAGGAACAACATCGTACCTGTCGCTGCATCGGCATTATGGAAATGTTGGACCCTACACCGATGATACGATAACAACGCTTTTGCGCTCGTTAATCGTATCAAAAAGGATCTGCACACTACGATATCGACTGTGACGCCGGATGTGCGTCACTTTCGATTTGACCCCACCGACATCGCACCTGCGATGTCGTAGTGTGCAAAGCCCGCCTAAGGATACGGATTTCTTGAATAAATTCTTGTGGTCTGATGATATCAAGATTGACTTATTTGGTTCAAATGGTATCAAGCGTGTGTGGCGGCAAACAGGTGAGGAGTACAATGACAAGTATATCTTGCCTACAGTCAAGCATGGTGGTGGGAGCGTCATGGTTTGGGGCCACATAAATGCTGCCAGCTGTGAAGAGCTACAGTTCATTGAGGGAACAATGAATGATAATGTGGCGCCCCTGAGGCTTCAGTCACCACAGGGTATTGCACCTCACTTAAGGTGCAGTACTCATCCCGGGTAAGGAAAAGGTTAATCGCTGGTGTTTCTCACATTCACAAACCACACACACAGTTACAGTAGTTGCATTCCCACTGGGATTGGCCATGGGTAGATAGAGGGGTGGCCATCACGAGGCATGGGACTTTCCCGGTCACTAGGACAACTACTGGGGGGGGCGGGCACCACTTGGGGAAAAGGAAGGAGCATCTTCACACTTGGGCAGATACCCCCGGGCACAGCTTGGGGTGAGGAGCACAGTCGGTACCTTGGTCCAGCCATCACCTTTACACTTCTGGGAGCACTACAAGACCCATGGCTTGGAGCAGGTAGCTCAGCCCGGGCTCTCTATAGCTACCAGATTCCAGGGTCTGCAGAGAGTCAAGGAAACACCTACAGCCCATTCCATCTTCCATATACGGGAGTGGAGAGACCCCGACCAGAAAGGACACACAGTGGGAACACAGGCGGTGACCTCCGAATTTTCCGGGATCGGCTGGGGCCCACCACGGCAGAGACCAGCACTCCAAGTGTGACAACTGGACTGGGAGTAAAAGTCCTTGAACTGCAACCACCGAGTCAGCCCTTCACTGCCGGCGCCATCGCCCCTCGCTCCGGCGTCAACGGCCACTACCACCGCCATCATCCTCCCTGGGATCTAGCTCTACCTGTGGGGAGCTGAACCATCCCAGCTGCAACACCATCTGCCCCAGAGGACAGCACTTGCAGCAGTTGCTAATTCTTGGCTGCACACCACTGGTGGTGTCACGAGACAACTACTACCTCCAACATCCTCATCACCCCACCATCCTTTCCTACATCCCTTTTGGTGGACACCTCAGGGTCACGAAACCGGACAGGGCCACCATGACATCCCCTGACCCTCACTGGCCCGGTGACGATTATTCCTCAAAGCCCCGTGGGATGCTTCAATAACATGTATTGTGACATACTGAAGCAGAGCATGATCCCCTCCCTTCTGAAACTGGGCCGCAGGGTAGTATTCCAACATGAAAATGACTCCAAACATACCTTCAAAACAACCACTGTTTTCCTAAAGACACTGAGGCTAAAGGTACTGGACTGGCCAAGCATCTTCAGACCTAAACCCTATTCAGCATCTGTGGGGCATCATCAAAGGGAAGGTGGAAGAGCGCAAGGTCTCTAACATCCACCAACTCTATTATGTCGTCATGAAAGAGTGGAAGAGAATTCCAGTGGCTCCTGTAAAGCTCTAGTGAACTTTATGCCCAAGAGAGTTAAGGCAGTGCTTGAAAATAATGGTGGCCACACTGTGCGTACAATTTGGCTATTTTCAATTAGGGTTGTACTCACTGTAGAAATGAACCCTATCACGACATACTGATATGTCTTCGGTCGTGTCTGTACCTTTACTGCGATCTGATCAGCTGCGCCACAGCCAAGCCTGTTAACCAGTTAAATCCTGCTGTCAATCTCTGACAGCGGTATTTAAGGCATGCCAACAGGGAGCACATCATTTCCCGCACTCATTGGCGACCCTGTGACATGATCACAGGGTGCAAAGGGGTTGACATGACAGCCGGGTGTCAGCTGATGACCTCTGTTACTGTCATGACGTAGTAGCTGAGTGCTTGCATTCACAATGCACCGCTCTGTACAGCACAAGCGATCGGATTATATCATCATCAAATCCAATAAGGGAACTTGCAGAAACAACAAAAAGTGTAAAGAAAAGTTTTTAAAAATATGGAAAAATTAAAAATAAGTGTCGCGGGCGGGGAGGGGACGCTGCGCTCACCACGCTCGGGTCCGGGGCTGCTGTTACTGCTGCTCGGCGGCTCGAGCGGTGGGCTGGATCCAGGGACTCGAGCGGCGCTCCTCGCCCATGAGTGAAAAGAGGATGGTTTGGTTTGGGGATGTTGTCCGTGACGCCACCCACGGTTGTGGTGAGGTTGGGACACCACTGCTGCTCTGGACGGGGATCCCGGGAGCGATGACAGGGAGCAGCCGAGATGTTTTTCTCTCTCCTCCGTGGGTAGGGGGATTTGGTGGTCCCGGGGCCCAATGATGGTGACTGGAAGGTGGATGGCGGGGTTTGGTGAGGTGCAGGGTCGCAGGAGGGCAGCGCGGTGCCAGACGGCATGATGGTACTCACTCAGCCAATGATGTAGATGGAGTCTCTGGTAAAACAAACGGCTGGATGGACGGGTCCCGCAGCCGGCTGCAATGGTCACTCCCAGTAGGTTGGCGGTGACTGTCTCTCCCTGCACCTGTGTTGTGTTGTCGGCTCCGATGGCTTCCCACCGGTAGCGCGCTCCCCAGCGGTGTATTCGCCAGAGGAGCCCCTTTTTGCCCGCAGGCTCTGGCCCTGGGAACTCTAGCTGTGGCGGTAGCTGTATTTCCCTTCACGGTTAAGCGGTTGCCTTCAGTCGGGTCTTTGCTGCTGGGAAACCCCGGAGGTTCCCGTCGCTGACGGATTTCACCGGTTTAACGGCGACTCCAAGCCTGGTCGGGGTCCGTAGGCCCTGCCGGATGGTGCTGGCTTCTCTTCGCTCCCCGATCCGGTACCGGCGGACCACCGCCCGTCCCCGGTCCTTACGGTTGTGCGTCAATCGGCCTCTCCTGCAGACGGTCACCACCGTCTGCCAACCTTGCTCTCAGGTGCCCGGGCCGCATACCCGGACACGGCCAGTCTGCTCTACTACCACTTCCTCCACTCTCAAAACTGTTCTCCAAAAACAACTGCCTTCCTTTTCCCGCCTCCAGGACTGTGAACTCCTCGGTGGGTGGGGCCAACCGCCTGGCTCCACCCCACCTGGTGTGGACATCAGCCCCTGGAGGGAGGCAACAAGGATTTATGTGTGTGACTGATGTGCTTAACCGGGGTGTGGGGTGTGTTGTTGTAGTACCTGTGACGTCCTGGCTTGTCCAGGGCGCCACATAAGCACAAACATTAAAACCACTCTCCTTTTGCCCTAATAATAATAATAATAATAATAACAATAATAATAACAATAAGAAAAAATACACATATCATAAAAGCCCTGTCTATCAAAATATAAAATAAATTATTCTGATTAGTAAATTGCGTAACAAGAAAAAAATCCAGAATTACGATTTTTGTTCGCTGTATAGGCTGCTTTACACGCAGTTCGTGAAAGCACCGGCCCCGTTGTTTGTGCGTCATGGGCAAATCGCTGCCCGTGGCGCATAATATCGTTAGTACCCGTCACACATACTTACCTTCCTAATGATGTTGCTGTGGCCGGCGAACAGCCTCTTTTCTAAGGGGGCGGTTCGTGCGGCGTCACAGCGACGTCACACGGCAGGCGTCCAATAGAAGCAGAGGGGCGGAGAGCAGGCGAAGGAAAGTCACGTCCACCTCGTTGCCGGAGAACGTGGGTACAGTGTTGTTCGTCGTTCCTGGGGTGTCACACGTAGCGATGTGTGCTGCCTCAGGAACGACGAACAACCTGCATCCTGCACCAGCAACGATTTTTTGAAAATGAACGACGTGTCAACAATCAACAATTAGGTGTAACACGCAACGACGTCGCTAATGACGCCGGATGTATCTGGTGCTACTGCTGCGGTTCCCTCCAGAGCATCGGTGGTTCAGCAGGACGCAGGCCCGGTCGTCGCTGGATCGGAAGAGGTGAACAGGACGCGAAGGAGCTTGAGAAGAAGGGAGTATCCGGGATTCGTTTAGGGATGTAATTTGCAGTATAGTGGCAGATTATTCACACAGGGAGGGTAAATCTACACATGTTAGCGCCCATCCCATTAACTCAGAGGTGGGGTGTCATAATGGTATCCCTCAAACATGTTTTAAGGAGGCCATTATGCGTCAACCTTCCCCACTGGGTTTTCATTTAGTAGCTAGTATTAAAGAAAAAATATGGAACAAGGAGTATGTTGATATTTTTTCATTGTTACCTATTAGCAAGGACCATTATCGCACCGGCTCTGAGGCCAAAGGTGAAAATGACGGGGATAAGAGGAAGGTGGTTAAGTCTTTTCTCAATTGGCTTCAGGCCTTTTCGATATATGCATCCATGTTGGGTGAAAAAGATCCCAGTATTTGCAGTGGACTTTTCCAACATACAGATTTCATATTGTAGGCTTACCCCAACTTTAGAGGTGTAGCCTGGCTGTCTTATGACAAATCTTTTTGCCAGAAGATGGCTGTGCACCCGAATATGAAATGCGGTAACAAGGATGTTTGTCTATGGCTGAACCTCATGTTGCCTCAAAGATATGGATTGGCTAGACAAACTGCTCCTAAGCAGGCTAAGAAAGGCTTTTGTTTTGCCTTTAATGAGTCTGCATGCAAATGGCTAGCCAATTGCAGATTCAGGCATGAATGTTCTGGATGTGTTACGTCACCGCTGGAGTCTGCTCCAGCGACTTCTGCTCCGATCGCCAGGCAACGCCGTGTTCCTGCCGTGGATGGTGCTGGTGATGGGAGAGGAGTCGATACCAGCGGCACCGGTGGGCACAGGCTCCGATCATCCACTGGGCTGGGTTATCTTGGGATCTGCAGTACCGCTGGATGACTGTGGGTGGCATGTGTCTTCCAGCTGAATTTGCCAGCGTTCAGCTACAGCCAATGGGAAGACACCACACCCTTCTTATTCCCCCTCCTGTCACATGACCACTGCCAGAGATAGTTCTGATTTTCCTGGCTCCTGTTACGTCCTATTTTGTTTGGTTATTCCTGTGTGCTGACTTCTGCGTGTTTTCTGACTACCCTCCTGCCTACTGTTTTTGTACCTCGCTGCCCGATCCGGATTTGACCTCTGCTACGTTTGCTGACTACGTCATTGGCTGCCGATTCTGTCCCTGTTCTGCAATTCCTGGTTTGACCCTGCCTGACTACTACTCTCATCGGACTGCAGCCTTCCACAGGTAGTGATCACCAGGGCCCTGTGTAATTCCAAATCCCTGTATAGGGGTTAAAAGGTTTCAGAGTTCTGGGGGTCCTGCTTGGTGATTGGCTTCCCTCTAGTCTCCCCATTACAGCCCATCTGAGTCTGTGGATCCAGGCAGGCATTACATTATCTCTGGCCCATCTAACAAGGAGAGAAAAAAAAATGGATTCTCTCCATGCTGTGCTAAATCAGGTGCACACCCTTTCTGGCCTTGTGCATGGACTTACACAGCAAGTACAGGATCTCAGGTCTGGTCAAGTTCAAGCCCCTACAGCACCTACCTCATCGTGTCCAGAGTCCTGTCGACTGCAAGGGTGCAGGTCACGTTGTGGAGCCAAACATGGAGTGCCTGGATCAGAGAGGCAATTGTTTCCAAGGTGGCAGCAGCACCTGACTGGGCCCCAGGATACTCGCTCAGGTGCCCAGGTACTCCCTGCAGACCCTATGAGGTTAATGATACCTGTCTCATTGTCTCACCAGGGAAAATCTGTACGGCTGCAGGCTTTTGTTGATTGTGGGTCTGCTGCTAATTTCATAGGCACTATTGTAGCAAAAGAGCTGGGTTTGACTTTGCTAAGGTTAAATGCACCTATTAGAATATCTGCTATCGATAGTACACCTCTCACTCAGGGTGTGGTTACTTTTATAACTCCAGAGATCTCCATGCTTGTTGGTGCTCTGCATGTAGAATCAGAGTCATTTTTTGTTCTTGAGAATCTGATGTCAGCAGTGGTATTTTGCATGCCATGGCTGAGCAAACATAACCCGGTCATAGACTGGCACCAGGGTGAGATTGTGCGCTGGAGCCCTGAGTGTCAGGAGACGTGTATGTCTTTATCTAATAACATGACTAGAGCTGAACCTATCTTCATACCTTATGCATTCAGGGATTTTGCTGATGTCTTTTCTGTATCTGAATCTGAAAAATTACCTCCGCACAGAGATTATGACGACTGCCCCATAGATTTGGTCCACAATTCCCGACTCCCCAAGGGTAAAATGTATAATCTTTCTGGTCCGGAGCATCAAGCCATGAAAGATTATATAGCAGACAGTCTGCAGAGAGGGTTTATCAGACCATCCAGGTCACCAGTCGGCACTGGATTCTTTTTCGTTGAGAAAACAGATGGTGGCCTCAGACCTTGTATTGACTACCGTGAACTTAATGCTATTACTGTAAAGAATCAGTACCCTCTGCCACTCATCCCCGATCTGTTTAACCAGCTCATAGGAGCCCATTGGTTCACCAAGCTGGATCTCAGGGGAGCATATAACCTAATCCGCATCAGAGAAGGAGATGAGTGGAAAACAGCATTTAATACTCCAGAGGGACACTATGAGTACCTGGTAATGCCTTTTGGATTAAGTAATGCGTCGGCTGTGTTCCAGAACTTTGTTAATGACATTTTCAGAGATATTTGTGGTCAATATGTGGTGGTCTATCTGGATGACATCTTGATTTATTCTCCTGATGCTACGTCACATGTCCAACATGTATGCACTGTACTCCAGAGACTCAGGGAGAACTCCCTATTTGCTAAATATGAGAAATGAGGATTTTTTTGAGGCAGAGGTTAATTTCCTGGGTTATATATTGTCTGCAGAAGGCTTCCGCATGGATCCCTCTAAGCTTCAACCGATTAAGGAGTGGGTACAACCGAAGTCTCTGAAAGCCTTGCAGCGTTTCCTTGGGTTTGCTAATTATTACCGCAAATTTATTAGAGATTTTTCCAAAATTGCCAAACCCCTCACAGATTTGACTAAAAAGGGGGCTGATGTGGTTAATTGGAAGCCAGAGGCAATCCATGCCTTCTCAAAATTAAAAGAATGTTTCTCCTCAGACCCGATACTGGTTCAGCCTGACCTTATGCGTCCGTTTATTGTGGAAGTCGATGCATCCGAGGTTGGAGTGGGAGCGGTGCTATCACAAGGTACTCCGTCTCTCACTCAGCTTCGTCCTTGTGCCTTCTTTTCCCGCAAGTTTTCTCCCACAGAGAGAAATTATGACATTGGTAATCGTGAGCTGTTGGCAATTAAATGGGCCTTCGAGGAATGGCGCCACTTCCTCGAAGGCGCCAAACATAAGGTCACAGTCATCACAGACCATAAGAACCTCACTTATCTGAAATCTGCTAAGAAACTCAATCCTAGGCAAGCTAGGTGGGCATTGTTCTTCTCCAGATTTGATTTTGTGGTAACATTCCGGCCCAGTACCAAGAACACAAAAGCTGATGCACTTTCCCGTAGCTTCTGTCCCTCTCAGTCTGAAAACTCTGAACCAGTGCATATTTTAGCTAAAGGCATTATTATGTCATCTGTTTCCTTAGATTTGATAGAAGAGGTCCATAATACCCAAGACCAAGCTCCTGAAACCACTCCTGTCCATAAACTGTTTGTCGCCCCCTCACTTCGCCTACGGGTACTCCAGGAATCCCACAATTCTGTGCTGGCAGGTCACCCTGGTATCGGCAATACCCTCTGATTAGTAACCAGGAATTTTTGGTGGCCAACCGTAGCGAAAGATTGTAAGGAATATGTACTGGCTTGTGAAACTTGTGCTCGAGCCAAGGCACCCCGTACCCGCCCTGCCGGATTTCTTCAGTCCTTACCTACTCCAGTAAGCCCTTGGACACATCTCTCCATAGACTTCATCACTGACCTTCCACCCTCAGAAGGGAAGACCTGTATCTGGGTAGTAGTGGATAGATTCAGCAAACAGTGTCATTTTGTTCCTCTGTCCGGATTACCCAATTCTGAAACACTTAGCCAGTTGTTTATTAGGCATATTGTGCGGTTACCCGGGGTTCCGGAAAATATTGTTTCTGACCGAGGAACACAGTTCGTCTCGAAATTCTGGAGGGCGTTTTGTAAAAAGATCAATATAGAGCTATCTGTTTCATCTGCCTACCACCCAGAGACCAATGGTCAGACCGAACGTTCCAATCAAACCCTTGAACAATATCTCCGGTGTTATGTGTCTGTACCGCTGGCTGACTGTGGGTGGCATGTGTCTTCCAGCTGAAGTTGCCAGCGTTCAGGTACAGCCAATGGGAAGACACCACACCCTTCTTATTCCCCCTCCTGTCACATGACCACTGCCAGAGATAGTTCTGATTTTCCTGGCTCCTGTTACATCCTATTTTGTTTGGTTATTCCTGTGTGCTGACTTCTGCGTGTTTTCTGACTACCCTCCTGCCTACTGTTTTTGTACCTCGCTGCCTGATCTGGATTTGACCTCTGCTACGTTTGCTGACTACGTCATTGCCTGCCGATTCTGTCCCTGTTCCGCAATTCCTGGTTTGACCCTGCCTGACTACTACTCTCATCGGACTGCAGCCTTCCACAGGTAGTGATCACCAGGGCCCTGTGTAATTCCAAATCCCTGTATAGGAGTTAAAGGGTTTCAGGGTTCTGGGGGTCCTGCTTGGTGATTGGCTTCCCTCTAGCCTCCCCATTACAGCCCATCTGAGTCTGTGGATCCATGCAGGCGTTACAGGATGTGGTGGTGCTCATCCTCTTTTTAAATGTTTTAAAACGACCTTACGGGTCAGCCAGCAGACCAACAACAATTTCCGGGAGTGTTTTCTTAAAAGCACAGACTCCGGTGAATTGGGAAAGAATGGTCCCATGGTTAAGGCGTTACCCTGACAAGGAGAAGGCCAGCATAGTGCTTAATGGCTTTAAAGATGATTTTCTTGTTCTGGGTTTTAAGGGGACAGGTTGCCTTTAGGTCTGTAATCTTTCATCTGTTAGGTCACATGAATAGTTTCTTTTGGAGCATATTAAGAAAGAAGTACAACTCGGTAGGCTGGCGCGTCCTTTTTCCAAGCCCACGTTTCCAAATTTTCAGATTTGTCCGCTAGGTATCGTTCCATAAAAAGAGGCTGGATCCTTTAGGGTGATTCACCACTTGTCTTACCCTAAAGGACAGTCTCTTAATGATGAGGTTGACAAAAATGTTTGGTCAGATTTGGTCAAGGCGCCTTTTTAGCCAAGTCAGACATAAAGTCTACGTTTTGTTATTACCAGTGTACCCCACGGGTTTTAATTCGTTAGGTTTTTGTTTTAATGATGAGTTTTATTTTGATAGGTGCCTTCCCATGGGGTTTTCTTTATTTTGTTTTTATTTTGAATGTTCTTCCTCTTTTTTACAGGTAGTGCAGGAGTCTGTGCCTATGGGTGGAATATTGCACTATATGGATGACTTTTTGTTTGTTGGTTTTTGTGGTTCTGATCTTTGTTTGGTTTTGTTACAGAAATTTTTGTTTTTTATGGAGTATTTTGGTGTTCCTATAGCTGAGGACAAGTATATCCTTGTCATAAATTAGAATTTTTAGGCACTACTATCGATGCCCTTGCTATGGAATGTAGATTACCTGACAATAAATTGCGAAAATTGCAAGGTTTAATTGATGGTTCTGAAGGAAAAGTTACCCTGCGAGAGATGCAGTGTCTGTTGGGCTCTTTGAATTTTGCACTAAGGATTATTCCTATGGGTCGAGTATTTTGTCGACGGTTGTACGATAGCACTGTTGGGTTGACTTCTAGTAATTCCCATATTAAGATATCCTCTTAGATGAGGGCGGATTTGCTTGTCTGGTGTAGGTTTTTGATTGAATTTAACGGTATCACGTGTTTTCAGGAGGTTTTTTGTTCATAAGATGAATTGCGGTTAGAAGTACATACTGATGTTACCTCTGGTCTCTTGGTCTGTTATGAGGCTAGTTGGTGTAGTGAATCTTGGCATGCGAAGTGACGTCAGCTGGGTTTGAACTCTAGGGGATTAGTTGTTGAGTTATTTGGTATTTTGGTGGTATTGTCTATTTGGGGTAAGTTTCTGGAAAATAGGCACATTGCGTTTTGCTCAGCTAGTGTGACGCCCCTGGACTATCAGGTCATCACAGGGTACTGCACAAACCACCCTTCCGTGCAGTATTCAAATCCCTCATGAAGTGGAAGAGGAGAAGTGAGGTAGCGCTTGAGCTGAGAGGCGCTCAGAGGAAGCGGGGAGTAGTGGCTCCCAGGAGAAGCTGACTAGGTTGCAGTCGGTAGTCTGGACCTAGAGGAGTCAGACCCCTGTCGCAGGGGATTGAGGCTAGGTGCCTGGACCTGTCAAAGAGGACAGTCAGCAGCCTGGTCCTATCACCGGTCCAGGACCAAAGTCACGGCGGGGTACACGGACCCTAGGTCGGGGAGAAGCTTAAGGCAACCCGGCAATTAACCTGTAGAGAACGGAGCCTTTATAGACTGTTCCAACTAGCTCCAGAATTGGGGCACTAGCGCAATGAGGGTGATAGGGCCTTCCACATAAGCAGCCCACTAAAATCCCAAGCGTGAGCCCTGAGAGCAGGCTCCCACACTTAGCCACAGTGGGGAGCGAGGCCTGACAAGTTCCAGACTACTGAGCCACTACGGTGAATTTAAACATTGTGCCAGGAGGCAGGTCACGGATCACCAGGCAGCACTGAAGGGAACGGGACCCGGACCAGCTCCCCTTGAGAGGCAGCGGCACCTAGAAACTTGGTTTACCCGATTGTCAGGATCTGCTTATTGGCTGAGTGAGTACCTGAGTGATTTCCCCTTGATGGCACCCTGTAGCATCATCCAGAGTCCCGGGCCACCCCCTATCCGTGGAGGGCAACGACACCTAGCTGTCCCACTCCATCACCCCGGGTACTCCAAACGGCAGCGGCGTTACCCCCAGTTACCACACACCACGGGTGACGTCACGAACTATAACTCCCCTGTATATATCCCCCCTTTTACTTTAGAGTGTGGCCCCTAAGCCCCCGGGTCCGGAGACCCTCGAGCCCCGAACGGACACTACCCCCGGATCCGAACGGTTTGATCCGCTGCTTGGGTGGCACACCCTCTAAAAACTTGCCGTCACAAACAGGATTCGGACAGGACCCACTTACCTGGGTTAACTGTGCCTTTAAAATCCGAAAACTGCATGTCAGGAGTCCTGTTCCCGCCATTTCCTGCCATTTTTGGCGCCAAAACGACATCTTCTCGACCAAAATCGCGCAAAGATGAAGCCCCGCCCCTCATCCTGAGAGTTTGCCTGAAACCGGAAGTTGCCAGAGGGCCCCAGCGCAGCAGTGAGTGGCTGGGGAAAACCGAGGGGGCGTGTAACAGCGAAAGTGGAGCAGGGACGCCAGGACTCTCCCATAACGGTCCTGGGTACCGCAGAGGCAAGATGGCGGCTGCACAAGACTAGTTACCGGAGCGTGCTGCTCCTGGGACCGTCACCTGGATCGAGCAGGAGACGGAACAACTCTGCAAGAGGATGCGGACGCAGTTACTCTTTATTCTGGAGGGAAGAGATGAGGAGCCTGGCAATGGCGGTGCGAGCCCATGAGATTTAAGTCCCACGCGAGGAGCGGGTAAGCAGCTACCCAGCCCTGGTTGATCCGGCCTTTATAGCTGTGGGGTCCGGTCTGCCCCTCTTCGATGCAAGTGCTCCGCCACCGTTACCCTCGTCCTTGGTGGCCACCGAGCTGCCTATCCCAACACCGGCAGCGGAACCTTCAGTCCCCATTTGCCAAGAACAAGCTGCAGAGCTTCCGACCCAACTACCCGACCAGGCCACGACAGTGGCTACCCCAGCATCAGCCCAACCAGACTCGGCCGCATCACCGGGCCCATACCTTGAGAAGGAGCACCCGGACTCTGCACCCCCGGCTGCGAAGCAGTCGGTCTTTCTTTCCATCATGGCGGAGGCGGAACCTGAGGAGCTACTAACTCCGCCACTGCGCGGTATCCCAGTGTCTGCTGGAGCCGCAGGAGTCCATCTCCAAGAGCTTCCAGTGAGGCAGGCGAGGCCTGAAGCTGACGCCCCTTACTGGGAAAGAGAAATGCAGGTACATAAAATACACATCGAAGTGACAACAAGAGATCAGCAACAACGGGAGATTGCTGCCCATACCCAAAGAGAAAAAGAGCACCTGAGAAGAGCTACCTTCCGGGTCCGGGGGCCATGGCACCGTGGTCTGGTGAGGCGCTTTGACCCCGATAAAGGATGGGGGTTCATCATGGAAGTGGGCCTCATGGATGAAGTGTTCGTCTCCCGGAGAGATGTAGAGGAGTATCTCCCGAGGGGGCATCCGGGCCATAACCTGGAGCCGGGAGAGGTGGTTTCATGCACCTGGCATTGTGGAGAGCGGGGCTGGTATGCCCTATATGTGAAGAGGCTCTTCATGATCGATGAGAAGGTCATGCCAGCCGCTTTATGTTATAAGCACTAATGGTAGCGGTACCAGGCTATCTGAAGTTAAAACTGTTAGAAATATGTGTTTTCTTTTATTGTTTTCCATAGTTTGTTATTTTTCCTGAGCAATGATAAGTGGTGTTCATATGCAAAATGATAATTACCGGTTTTAATCAACAGAGTACTTTACCTGATTAAGAAAGTTGATATGATGTTTGCACTTGGTGCATGGACTCCGTCTTCCTTTTAAATATTAGTAGTAAAAATGGACCATGGCTGTGGGACTGGTTGCGGCCAGCATGGACTTGTGCTCATTGTAAATAAGTTGCACATCCTGTGCCTACCAGAGTCATCCTTTTTAAATCCGGGACTTTAACCCTGTAACGGAACCAATTAGTAACCAGTGGGGTTCAGGTTGTTTGGGTGGCAGGTTAATGGGATCTGGGACGTTGGGACTGGACTGTCGCAGGAAGAGGCTGCAACAGAGCAGGTTGAGCCTCCGCTATCAATGTAGCCGGTAGCGTTCCACCGTTATTTATTAAAGATGAACTCTAAGAGTTAATGCAATGATTAAGTGATGTGCCTCACCTGTGAGGGATGTGAACCTGTTAATAAAAATGTTATTTATTTTTGCTTTTTCCTAGTTACAAAATAAACCTCTGGATGTTCTGTAGATCGAGGACGAGCTATGTTTAACCAAAGGGGAATGTGATGCCCTTGGACTATCAGGTCATCACAGGGTACTGCACAAACTACCCTTCCGTGCAGTATTCAAATCCCTCATGGTTCTGGGTCCCCATCTGACAGTGCTGCCTCCAACAGCAAATCAAATCCTAGATACACCCTGCACCACACCCACCAGACATACCAGTGGAAGGCTTGAGCGGAATAGGGTCGTCTGTGGTGCCCTGGACAAGCCAGGGGCCACAGAGCACAACACCCACACACCCCACACTCCTGGTCAGGCACACCGAAGTCAGACACAAAACCCTTGTTGCCTTCCTCCAGGGGCTGATGTTTACACCAGGGGGTGGGCCAGGCGGTTGGTCCCGCCCACCGAGGAGTTCACAGTCCTGGAGGCGGGAAAAGTAGAGAGATCAGCTAGGGAAGTGAAACTGGAAGGAAGGAAAGTGGCAGCTGAGCAGGCTAAAGTTGGTCCGGGTGTGTGGCCCGGACGGATCAGCAAGGTTGGCAGACGGTGGTGACCGTCTGCAGGAGTGGCCTATCGGAGTTTACCGCAAGGACCGTGGACGGGCGGTGGCCCGGCGGTACCGGACCGGTACGCAAAGAGAAGCCAGCACCATCTGATGGCAGGGGCTTACGGACCCCGGCAAGGCTAGGAGTCACCGTGAATTTGACGAATTCGTTAGCGACGGGAACCTCCTGGGTTTCCCAGCAGCCAAGTCCCGACAGAAGGCAACAGTCCAACCGAGAGAGGGAAACACAGTCACCGCCAAGGCTAAAGTTCCCAGGGCCAGAGCCTGCGGGCAAAAGGGGCTCCTCCAGCCCATATCCAAGCTGGGGAGCGGGTTACTGGTGGGAACCCATTGGAACCGTTACAGTACATAGGTGCAGGGAAAGGCAGTCACCATCAACCTGCCGGGAGAAAACAACACCGCAGCCGTCTGTGGGACCCGTCCATCCAGCCGTGTGTTTTACCGAGAACTGTGTCCTCATCATTGGCTGAGTGAGTACCACCGTGCCGTGCGGCACAGCGCTGCCCCCGCGACCCTGCACCTCACCAGGCCCCGTAACCCGCCTGCCATCCATCCCTACCCCATCACCGGGCCCCGGGACAACCAACCCCCTACCCACGGAGGGGAGAACTAACAACAAAGCTGCTCCCTGTCATCGCTCCCGGGATCCCCATCCAGAGCAGCGGTGGTGTCACCAATATCACCACAACCGTGGGTGGCGTCACGGACAATAACCAAATCCCCACAATCAAATCCCCTTTTCACTCACGGGCGAGGAACGCCGCTCGAGTCCCCGGGATCCGGCCCACCGCTCGAGCCACCACCGAGCAGCGGCAGCCGCAGCAGCAGCAGCGGCCGGACCCAAGCAGTGGGATTGCACAGCATCCCCTCCTCCGCCCGCGACAACTTGGCATCACGAACAGGATCCTACCGTTCTACCGACTGGTGGAAGTGTGCCTTGTGTGACCGCCGGAGGTGTCCGGCCGGAAAATTTGAAAAGCCGCCATCTTGGGCGCGAAAGATTCCCGGTCGAGCGTCTCCTCGAGTAGTGGAGGCGCGAAGGCTGAAACCCCGCCCCTGTAGAGGAGGAGCCGGAAAGAGACTAAGGGGGACTGATGGCGTCTGGCCACATGTAGCTCGCGGCTATAGGAACAGGGACGTCGGGACCCCACGATCCGCTAACCCCTGCAAAGAATGTCCGCTCCACCCAGCTATGCGGAGGCTACCGAGCCGGTGCCTGGAACAGCGGCATGGCTGAGGGCCCGAACGGCAGGGATCTGCTGACACTACCGGAGGCAGATATGTAGGCAAATGGAGCAGTGGACCGCGGAGGTGGAAGAGGTAGCTGCGGTCGCCCGGGTGTACGGAATGGAAGCAATGATGGAGGAGCTGGTGAGTGACCCACGCCCCTGTGTCCCCGAGGGACCGGCCACTGCGGCTGAGGGACCCGGTCTACCCCTGGCCCCCATGTTGCCCCCGTCTTCCCCACCCGTGCACCCCGCTGGTGCTGGTCCGTCTGGCGTACATCCCCTCGTAACAGTAGCTGGAAGAGTGGCGAGCCCGGAGACTGCGGCAGCTGGCGGCAACCCGCCTGGCGTAGGGTCAGATGATAGTGACTCCGGACTCAACACAGAGCCTGTTTCAGAGGAGGATGAAGGAGTCATCGCCCTGGATGGCATGGAGGCCACTTACATTCCCCGGAGCGGAAATAACGGAAACCGGGCAGCCCTTCCTCGTCGCGCCTGTTATGCGCTGGAGGGGCTGGTGCCTGTGTTCTTCCACCCAGGGCCGGCTGAGGATGATGAAAGCGAGCAGTGAAGTCGGCGGTCCTCCGCCCAAAAGTTGTCCCCCGTTGGGACCACAAGTGTTAAAAGTACCGTTTAAATGAATGATAAGAGTGATCAACCGAGAAGATTCACCTGATTTGCTGCTTGATTAGAACCGGTCATTGCCGGCAACTGGTCCCCGTTGGGACCCCCTTTTCAAATTATGTGTAGAAACTACCACGAACAGGCACGAGAACTAGCAGGGCAACCACAAACTTGTGGCATGTAAATAATGTTGTTGTGGCTTTTACCGTGACCGCCTCCGGAGAGGCAGATTGGAGGAAGGGCCCGCAGTGGATCAGGCTGGGGCCCAGCCACCACCAGAACCGGTGGCGATCCTCTGGGGGTTTCAGGGGTTCCCCATGGACGTGGGTCCCCTGAAAAGGAAAGAACCCGCTCGGGCAACTTGTGCTGGACTGGGGTCAAGGGGTGCTGCCTGTTTGCTTAGGGGCAGCATCAGGGCCAGGTTGCTTGGGTGGGAGAGAGCGAAAGCCGTAACCGTTGTAACGTTTAAGTAAGAGTACCTCCCGATGTGGGAAGATGTTAATATAATTGTAATGTGTTACCGTTTTTCTATTTTTCAGTTGTGAAAATAAAATCGGTGATGGACGGGCAGCCCGCGGACGGCCTGCATTTAACTAAGGGGGAATGTGGCGCCCTGGATAAGCCAGAGGCCACAGAACACAACACACACACACCCCACACTCCCGGTCAGGCACACCGAAGTCAGACACAAAACCCTTGTTGCCTTCCTCCAGGGGCTGATGTTCACACCAGGGGGTGGGCCAGGCGGTTGGTCCCGCCCACCGAGGAGTTCACAGTCCTGGAGGCGGGAAAAGTAGAGAGATCAGCTAGGGAAGTGAAACTGGAAGGAAGGAAAGTGGCAGCTGAGCAGGCTAAAGTTGGTCCAGGTGTGTGGCCCGGACGGATCAGCAAGGTTATATACGGATAAGGCTGCACATCAAACTTAGATAATAGTATAATGCCTCAAGCATATGGACAAATATTGGAATATACAATGAAAAATGCTACTTGCTAATTTGAACATGTGAATAATGAATTGCATACCTGCCATGAATATTAGGAAAAAGGAGATATTTAGCAATCGCATTGATCAATGTAACTGAGCCCCAAGGCCTCGTCAAGGCATATCTCTATATTGGGGTCCCTAGCTCTGTGACCCTAACTGTGTGTCATCTCATTGCAATTAAAAACTGCTATGGGTGGAGAGGGGTAACTAAGGACTTTCTTATATAGGAGATGGAAAAAACATGGCCGAAAGGGGTGGAGCTGTGTTCACATTCAGAAAAAAACTACATATAACTGAATAGGATAACTGAAGTGAGCACTAATATATATATTATGAGTGCAAGCCAAAAATTACATACTATATACGGATAAGGCTGCACATCAAACTTAGATAATAGTATAATGCCTCAAGCATATGGACAAATATTGGAATATACAATGAAAAATGCTACTTGCTAATTTGAACATGTGAATAATGAATTGCATACCTGCCATGAATATTAGGAAAAAGGAGATATTTAGCAATCGCATTGATCAATGTAACTGAGCCCCAAGGCCTCGTCAAGGCATATCTCTATATTGGGGTCCCTAGCTCTGTGACCCTAACTGTGTGTCATCTCATTGCAATTAAAAACTGCTATGGGTGGAGAGGGGTAACTAAGGACTTTCTTATATAGGAGATGGAAAAAACATGGCCGAAAGGGGCGGAGCTGTGTTCACATTCAGAAAAAAACTACATATAACTGAATAGGATAACTGAAGTGAGCACTAATATATATATTATGAGTGCAAGCCAAAAATTACATACTATATACGGATAAGGCTGCACATCAAACTTAGATAATAGTATAATGCCTCAAGCATATGGACAAATATTGGAATATACAATGAAAAATGCTACTTGATAATTTGAACATGTGAATAATGAATTGCATACCTGCCATGAATATTAGGAAAAAGGAGATATTTAGCAATCGCATTGATCAATGTAACTGAGCCCCAAGGCCTCGTCAAGGCATATCTCTATATTGGGGTCCCTAGCTCTGTGACCCTAACTGTGTGTCATCTCATTGCAATTAAAAACTGCTATGGGTGGAGAGGGGTAACTAAGGACTTTCTTATATAGGAGATGGAAAAAACATGGCCGAAAGGGGCGGAGCTGTGTTCACATTCAGAAAAAAACTACATATAACTGAATAGGATAACTGAAGTGAGCACTAATATATATATTATGAGTGCAAGCCAAAAATTACATACTATATACGGATAAGGCTGCACATCAAACTTAGATAATAGTATAATGCCTCAAGCATATGGACAAATATTGGAATATACAATGAAAAATGCTACTTGATAATTTGAACATGTGAATAATGAATTGCATACCTGCCATGAATATTAGGAAAAAGGAGATATTTAGCAATCGCATTGATCAATGTAACTGAGCCCCAAGGCCTCGTCAAGGCATATCTCTATATTGGGGTCCCTAGCTCTGTGACCCTAACTGTGTGTCATCTCATTGCAATTAAAAACTGCTATGGGTGGAGAGGGGTAACTAAGGACTTTCTTATATAGGAGATGGAAAAAACATGGCCGAAAGGGGCGGAGCTGTGTTCACATTCAGAAAAAAACTACATATAACTGAATAGGATAACTGAAGTGAGCACTAATATATATATTATGAGTGCAAGCCAAAAATTACATACTATATACGGATAAGGCTGCACATCAAACTTAGATAATAGTATAATGCCTCAAGCATATGGACAAATATTGGAATATACAATGAAAAATGCTACTTGCTAATTTGAACATGTGAATAATGAATTGCATACCTGCCATGAATATTAGGAAAAAGGAGATATTTAGCAATCGCATTGATCAATGTAACTGAGCCCCAAGGCCTCGTCAAGGCATATCTCTATATTGGGGTCCTTAGCTCTGTGACCCTAACTGTGTGTCATCTCATTGCAATTAAAAACTGCTATGGGTGGAGAGGGGTAACTAAGGACTTTCTTATATAGGAGATGGAAAAAACATGGCCGAAAGGGGCGGAGCTGTGTTCACATTCAGAAAAAAACTACATATAACTGAATAGGATAACTGAAGTGAGCACTAATATATATATTATGAGTGCAAGCCAAAAATTACATACTATATACGGATAAGGCTGCACATCAAACTTAGATAATAGTATAATGCCTCAAGCATATGGACAAATATTGGAATATACAATGAAAAATGCTACTTGCTAATTTGAACATGTGAATAATGAATTGCATACCTGCCATGAATATTAGGAAAAAGGAGATATTTAGCAATCGCATTGATCAATGTAACTGAGCCCCAAGGCCTCGTCAAGGCATATCTCTATATTGGGGTCCCTAGCTCTGTGACCCTAACTGTGTGTCATCTCATTGCCATTAAAAACTGCTATGGATGGAGAGGGGTAACTAAGGACTTTCTTATATAGGAGATGGAAAAAACATGGCCGAAAGGGGCGGAGCTGTGTTCACATTCAGAAAAAAACTACATATAACTGAATAGGATAACTGAAGTGAGCACTAATATATATATTATGAGTGCAAGCCAAAAATTACATACTATATACGGATAAGGCTGCACATCAAACTTAGATAATAGTATAATGCCTCAAGCATATGGACAAATATTGGAATATACAATGAAAAATGCTACTTGCTAATTTGAACATGTGAATAATGAATTGCATACCTGCCATGAATATTAGGAAAAAGGAGATATTTAGCAATCGCATTGATCAATGTAACTGAGCCCCAAGGCCTCGTCAAGGCATATCTCTATATTGGGGTCCCTAGCTCTGTGACCCTAACTGTGTGTCATCTCATTGCAATTAAAAACTGCTATGGGTGGAGAGGGGTAACTAAGGACTTTCTTATATAGGAGATGGAAAAAACATGGCCGAAAGGGGCGGAGCTGTGTTCACATTCAGAAAAAAACTACATATAACTGAATAGGATAACTGAAGTGAGCACTAATATATATATTATGAGTGCAAGCCAAAAATTACATACTATATACGGATAAGGCTGCACATCAAACTTAGATAATAGTATAATGCCTCAAGCATATGGACAAATATTGGAATATACAATGAAAAATGCTACTTGCTAATTTGAACATGTGAATAATGAATTGCATACCTGCCATGAATATTAGGAAAAAGGAGATATTTAGCAATCGCATTGATCAATGTAACTGAGCCCCAAGGCCTCGTCAAGGCATATCTCTATATTGGGGTCCCTAGCTCTGTGACCCTAACTGTGTGTCATCTCATTGCCATTAAAAACTGCTATGGGTGGAGAGGGGTAACTAAGGACTTTCTTATATAGGAGATGGAAAAAACATGGCCGAAAGGGGCGGAGCTGTGTTCACATTCAGAAAAAAACTACATATAACTGAATAGGATAACTGAAGTGAGCACTAATATATATATTATGAGTGCAAGCCAAAAATTACATACTATATACGGATAAGGCTGCACATCAAACTTAGATAATAGTATAATGCCTCAAGCATATGGACAAATATTGGAATATACAATGAAAAATGCTACTTGCTAATTTGAACATGTGAATAATGAATTGCATACCTGCCATGAATATTAGGAAAAAGGAGATATTTAGCAATCGCATTGATCAATGTAACTGAGCCCCAAGGCCTCGTCAAGGCATATCTCTATATTGGGGTCCCTAGCTCTGTGACCCTAACTGTGTGTCATCTCATTGCCATTAAAAACTGCTATGGGTGGAGAGGGGTAACTAAGGACTTTCTTATATAGGAGATGGAAAAAACATGGCCGAAAGGGGCGGAGCTGTGTTCACATTCAGAAAAAAACTACATATAACTGAATAGGATAACTGAAGTGAGCACTAATATATATATTATGAGTGCAAGCCAAAAATTATATACTATATACGGATAAGGCTGCACATCAAACTTAGATAATAGTATAATGCCTCAAGCATATGGACAAATATTGGAATATACAATGAAAAATGCTATTTGCTAATTTGAACATGTGAATAATGAATTGCATACCTGCCATGAATATTAGGAAAAAGGAGATATTTAGCAATCGCATTGATCAATGTAACTGAGCCCCAAGGCCTCGTCAAGGCATATCTCTATATTGGGGTCCCTAGCTCTGTGACCCTAACTGTGTGTCATCTCATTGCAATTAAAAACTGCTATGGGTGGAGAGGGGTAACTAAGGACTTTCTTATATAGGAGATGGAAAAAACATGGCCGAAAGGGGCGGAGCTGTGTTCACATTCAGAAAAAAACTACATATAACTGAATAGGATAACTGAAGTGAGCACTAATATATATATTATGAGTGCAAGCCAAAAATTACATACTATATACGGATAAGGCTGCACATCAAACTTAGATAATAGTATAATGCCTCAAGCATATGGACAAATATTGGAATATACAATGAAAAATGCTACTTGCTAATTTGAACATGTGAATAATGAATTGCATACCTGCCATGAATATTAGGAAAAAGGAGATATTTAGCAATCGCATTGATCATTGTAACTGAGCCCCAAGACCTCGTCAAGGCATATCTCTATATTGGGGTCCCTAGCTCTGTGACCCTAACTGTGTGTCATCTCATTGCAATTAAAAACTGCTATGGGTGGAGAGGGGTAACTAAGGACTTTCTTATATAGGAGATGGAAAAAACATGGCCGAAAGGGGCGGAGCTGTGTTCACATTCAGAAAAAAACTACATATAACTGAATAGGATAACTGAAGTGAGCACTAATATATATATTATGAGTGCAAGCCAAAAATTACATACTATATACGGATAAGGCTGCACATCAAACTTAGATAATAGTATAATGCCTCAAGCATATGGACAAATATTGGAATATACAATGAAAAATGCTACTTGCTAATTTGAACATGTGAATAATGAATTGCATACCTGCCATGAATATTAGGAAAAAGGAGATATTTAGCAATCGCATTGATCAATGTAACTGAGCCCCAAGGCCTCGTCAAGGCATATCTCTATATTGGGGTCCCTAGCTCTGTGACCCTAACTGTGTGTCATCTCATTGCCATTAAAAACTGCTATGGGTGGAGAGGGGTAACTAAGGACTTTCTTATATAGGAGATGGAAAAAACATGGCCGAAAGGGGCGGAGCTGTGTTCACATTCAGAAAAAAACTACATATAACTGAATAGGATAACTGAAGTGAGCACTAATATATATATTATGAGTGCAAGCCAAAAATTACATACTATATACGGATAAGGCTGCACATCAAACTTAGATAATAGTATAATGCCTCAAGCATATGGACAAATATTGGAATATACAATGAAAAATGCTACTTGATAATTTGAACATGTGAATAATGAATTGCATACCTGCCATGAATATTAGGAAAAAGGAGATATTTAGCAATCGCATTGATCAATGTAACTGAGCCCCAAGGCCTCGTCAAGGCATATCTCTATATTGGGGTCCCTAGCTCTGTGACCCTAACTGTGTGTCATCTCATTGCCATTAAAAACTGCTATGGGTGGAGAGGGGTAACTAAGGACTTTCTTATATAGGAGATGGAAAAAACATGGCCGAAAGGGGCAGAGCTGTGTTCACATTCAGAAAAAAACTACATATAACTGAATAGGATAACTGAAGTGAGCACTAATATATATATTATGAGTGCAAGCCAAAAATTACATACTATATACGGATAAGGCTGCACATCAAACTTAGATAATAGTATAATGCCTCAAGCATATGGACAAATATTGGAATATACAATGAAAAATGCTACTTGCTAATTTGAACATGTGAATAATGAATTGCATACCTGCCATGAATATTAGGAAAAAGGAGATATTTAGCAATCGCATTGATCAATGTAACTGAGCCCCAAGGCCTCGTCAAGGCATATCTCTATATTGGGGTCCCTAGCTCTGTGACCCTAACTGTGTGTCATCTCATTGCCATTAAAAACTGCTATGGGTGGAGAGGGGTAACTAAGGACTTTCTTATATAGGAGATGGAAAAAACATGGCCGAAAGGGGCGGAGCTGTGTTCACATTCAGAAAAAAACTACATATAACTGAATAGGATAACTGAAGTGAGCACTAATATATATATTATGAGTGCAAGCCAAAAATTACATACTATATACGGATAAGGCTGCACATCAAACTTAGATAATAGTATAATGCCTCAAGCATATGGACAAATATTGGAATATACAATGAAAAATGCTACTTGCTAATTTGAACATGTGAATAATGAATTGCATACCTGCCATGAATATTAGGAAAAAGGAGATATTTAGCAATCGCATTGATCAATGTAACTGAGCCCCAAGGCCTCGTCAAGGCATATCTCTATATTGGGGTCCCTAGCTCTGTCACCCTAACTGTGTGTCATCTCATTGCAATTAAAAACTGCTATGGGTGGAGAGGGGTAACTAAGGACTTTCTTATATAGGAGATGGAAAAAACATGGCCGAAAGGGGCGGAGCTGTGTTCACATTCAGAAAAAAACTACATATAACTGAATAGGATAACTGAAGTGAGCACTAATATATATATTATGAGTGCAAGCCAAAAATTACATACTATATACGGATAAGGCTGCACATCAAACTTAGATAATAGTATAATGCCTCAAGCATATGGACAAATATTGGAATATACAATGAAAAATGCTACTTGCTAATTTGAACATGTGAATAATGAATTGCATACCTGCCATGAATATTAGGAAAAAGGAGATATTTAGCAATCGCATTGATCAATGTAACTGAGCCCCAAGGCCTCGTCAAGGCATATCTCTATATTGGGGTCCCTAGCTCTGTGACCCTAACTGTGTGTCATCTCATTGCAATTAAAAACTGCTATGGGTGGAGAGGGGTAACTAAGGACTTTCTTATATAGGAGATGGAAAAAACATGGCCGAAAGGGGCGGAGCTGTGTTCACATTCAGAAAAAAACTACATATAACTGAATAGGATAACTGAAGTGAGCACTAATATATATATTATGAGTGCAAGCCAAAAATTACATACTATATACGGATAAGGCTGCACATCAAACTTAGATAATAGTATAATGCCTCAAGCATATGGACAAATATTGGAATATACAATGAAAAATGCTACTTGCTAATTTGAACATGTGAATAATGAATTGCATACCTGCCATGAATATTAGGAAAAAGGAGATATTTAGCAATCGCATTGATCAATGTAACTGAGCCCCAAGGCCTCGTCAAGGCATATCTCTATATTGGGGTCCCTAGCTCTGTGACCCTAACTGTGTGTCATCTCATTGCAATTAAAAACTGCTATGGGTGGAGAGGGGTAACTAAGGACTTTCTTATATAGGAGATGGAAAAAACATGGCCGAAAGGGGCGGAGCTGTGTTCACATTCAGAAAAAAACTACATATAACTGAATAGGATAACTGAAGTGAGCACTAATATATATATTATGAGTGCAAGCCAAAAATTACATACTATATACGGATAAGGCTGCACATCAAACTTAGATAATAGTATAATGCCTCAAGCATATGGACAAATATTGGAATATACAATGAAAAATGCTACTTGCTAATTTGAACATGTGAATAATGAATTGCATACCTGCCATGAATATTAGGAAAAAGGAGATATTTAGCAATCACATTGATCAATGTAACTGAGCCCCAAGGCCTCGTCAAGGCATATCTCTATATTGGGGTCCCTAGCTCTGTGACCCTAACTGTGTGTCATCTCATTGCAATTAAAAACTGCTATGGGTGGAGAGGGGTAACTAAGGACTTTCTTATATAGGAGATGGAAAAAACATGGCCGAAAGGGGCGGAGCTGTGTTCACATTCAGAAAAAAACTACATATAACTGAATAGGATAACTGAAGTGAGCACTAATATATATATTATGAGTGCAAGCCAAAAATTACATACTATATACGGATAAGGCTGCACATCAAACTTAGATAATAGTATAATGCCTCAAGCATATGGACAATTTTTGGCTTGCACTCATAATATATATATTAGTGCTCACTTCAGTTATCCTATTCAGTTATATGTAGTTTTTTTCTGAATGTGAACACAGCTCCGCCCCTTTCGGCCATGTTTTTTCCATCTCCTATATAAGAAAGTCCTTAGTTACCCCTCTCCACCCATAGCAGTTTTTAATTGCAATGAGATGACACACAGTTAGGGTCACAGAGCTAGGGACCCCAATATAGAGATATGCCTTGACGAGGCCTTGGGGCTCAGTTACATTGATCAATGCAATTGCTAAATATCTCCTTTTTCCTAATATTCATGGCAGGTATGCAATTCATTATTCACATGTTCAAATTAGCAAGTAGCATTTTTCATTGTATATTCCAATATTTGTCCATATGCTTGAGGCATTATACTATTATCTAAGTTTGATGTGCAGCCTTATCCGTATATAGTATGTAATTTTTGGCTTGCATTCATAATATATATATTAGTGCTCACTTCAGTTATCCTATTCAGTTATATGTAGTTTTTTTCTGAATGTGAACACAGCTCCGCCCCTTTCGGCCATGTTTTTTCCATCTCCTATATAAGAAAGTCCTTAGTTACCCCTCTCCACCCATAGCAGTTTTTAATTGCAATGAGATGACACACAGTTAGGGTCACAGAGCTAGGGACCCCAATATAGAGATATGCCTTGACGAGGCCTTGGGGCTCAGTTACATTGATCAATGCGATTGCTAAATATCTCCTTTTTCCTAATATTCATGGCAGGTATGCAATTCATTATTCACATGTTCAAATTAGCAAGTAGCATTTTTCATTGTATATTCCAATATTTGTCCATATGCTTGAGGCATTATACTATTATCTAAGTTTGATGTGCAGCCTTATCCGTATACAGTATGTAATTTTTGGCTTGCACTCATAATATATATATTAGTGCTCACTTCAGTTATCCTATTCAGTGGATCAGCAAGGTTGGCAGACGGTGGTGACCGTCTGCAGGAGTGGCCTATATGAGTTTACCGCAAGGACCATGGACGGGCGGTGGCCCGATGGTACCGGACCGGTACGCAAAGAGAAGCCAGCACCATCTGATGGCAGGGGCTTACGGACCCCGGCAAGGCTAGGAGTCGCCATGAATTTGCCAAATTCGTTAGCGACGGGAACCTCCTGGGTTTCCCAGCAGCCAATTCCCGACAGAAGGCAACAGTCCAACCGAGAGAGGGAAACACAGTCACCGCCAAGGCTAAAGTTCCCAGGGCCAGAGCCTGCGGGCAAAAGGGGCTCCTCCAGCCCATATCCAAGCTGGGGAGCGGGTTCCCGGTGGAAACCCATTGGAACCGTTACAGTACATAGGTGCAGGGAAAGGCAGTCACCATCAACCTGCCGGGAGAAAACAACAGTGCAGCCGTCTGTGGGACCCGTCCATCCAGCCGTGTGTTTTACCGAGAACTGTGTCCTCATCATTGGCTGAGTGAGTACCACCGTGCCGTGCGGCACAGCGCTGCCCCCGCGACCCTGCACCTCACCAAGCCCCGTAACCCGCCTTCCATCCATCCCTACCCCATCACCAGGCCCCGGGACAACCAACCCCCTACCCATGGAGGGGAGAACTAACAACAAAGCTGCTCCCTGTCATAGCTCCCGGGATCCCCGTCCAGAGCAGCGGTGGTGTCACCAATATCACCACAACCGTGGGTGGCATCACGGACAATAACCAAATCTCCACAATCAAATCCCCTTTTCACTCACGGGCGAGGAACGCCGCTCGAGTCCCCGGGATCTGGCCCACCGCTCAAGCCACCACCGAGCAGCGGCAGCCGCAGCAGCAGCGGCCGGACCCGAGCAGTGGGAGAGCGCAGTGTCCCCTCCTCTGCCCACGACACGTCCACCTAGGGGTCAGGGAGGGGAGGTGAGGAGTGTAGAATTGAAGTGGAAGAGGAGAAGGGAGGTAACCCTTGAGCTGAGAGGAGCTCATAGGAAGCGGGGAATAGTGGCTCCTAGGAGAAGCTGACTAGGTTGCAGACGGTGGTCTGGACCTAGAGGAGTCGGACCCCTGGTGTGATGGTGGAATATTGTGGATTGTATACCATTTTGTGTGGGTTAATGTTTGGGCGTTGTTCACTGTCTTATTTGCACTGCTTCGGTGTACATTGTCCCATTTGCAGGTTTATTTCCTCCCCTGCTAGCCTTTTGTTCCTAAATCGGGGGAGGGGGCGTGGAATCAACCTACTGTAAACTCTCTGCTTACCTGGGGGGAAGAGTCAGTCTGTTGGAGAACTTCAAGAATGAAGCAGGAAGATTGATCCTCTGGTAGAAGCTGAGACTTCTCAGAGAGAGACCTGGACATTTATCACTTACCGGACTATATTTGTGTTACTGGATTAATTTTACCCTCTGTTTTGTGGATTATCTTATGCACTGTTTTGATTTGCTTGGAATAAATGCTCTTTGGATTGTACCACCATCTCTTGCTCGGTTGATTGTGAGATATGGGAGAAGGACCCCGTGACAACTGGTGGCAGCAGTGGGATCAACAGAACGCAGCCTAATGGAGATCCACCAACAAAGTGAGTAGAGAAACTGGACTGCTTCCAGTCTAAAGGAGAGAGCCAAAGATCTGGGCCTGAACTACCAGGGACTGAGTAAAGAAGCCTTAATTGATCTACTTGTGGGTGAGAGCCAGTCCACCTCCTCCCAGATGTCTGACGGACAAACACTGGGGACGGGGATCCCTGCCCCAAAAAGCCAGTGGGTGGTGTGGTTCGAAGAAGAGTTGGCAGCTCTTGGCCCCGGTGTATCTCAGGAATATAAGGAGAAGGCTGCTCGCTGAGCCCAGAGGAGATAAGAAGCAATGGAGTCCGACAGAGGGAGTAATGTGAGTTGGAGTGTAAACCCAGCGATCCAGGAGCCTGTGCGGATCACCCGGGCAGACTTCAAGCCATTGATGAGGCTTCCGGAGATGTGGAAGGGTTCTTCAAGGACTTTGAGCAGCAGTGTGTCATGATGGAGGTTCCCCACTCTGGCTGGGTGCGTTTGTTAGTGGGACTCCTGAACGGAAGCCTGGCAGAGGCTTATCGCACCATTGACTCACAGCAGAACCGGGATTACAACATTGTAAAGCGAATTATCTTGGATTACCATGCCATCACCCCACACTCACATAGGGCACAGTTCCGAGACCTCCCATGCACCACGGGGGGATCGTTTAGGATGTATGCTCATAAGATGTCCCAGGCATGTCGGAGATGGCTGAAAGCAGAAGACGCCTTCACTGTGGAAGACATTATACAAGTATTTCTTATAGAACAATTTCTTTCCAAGTGTCCCTCAGAAATACGGGAATGGGTCAGAGAGCTCACGCCGTGCACCTTGGATGGAGCTGCAGCCCTGGCTGATGAGGCCCTTACTATCCGACCACAATGGAGTGGGCTTCTGGACAATAAGACACAGCCTGCTCCTGCTCCCTGGCCCTCTCCACTTATATCTGCCCCTCCAACCACCTGCAGGCCAATGACAACCATGGCTCCCAATCCTGGGCCCTAACAGTTCCGACCACGCCCTGGGAGGATCACAGAGAAGAGATGTTATGGGTGTGGATAACCTGGTCACCTGCAATCCAGTTGTCCCGCAAGGATTCGGAGGGACCCCCACACACCTCTATCTCATCCGGTGCATTTTGTGCATTCCATTCCGCCTGAGGAAGAGTTACCACCACCTCTACCGGAGTGTACCGCTGACCCCTCCACCATAGATGCCCCTGTTGGAGTGTATGGCCTCCGGCCTTTGTCACCAGGTTCTCCTACTGCCTTCTCCAGAATGCACACTGGAAGGAGTATGACGCAGAGGAGATGTTATCAATGTGGACAACCTGGGCATTTGCAAAACACTGGCCCTGTTGGTCGATTGAGGAATGACCTTGCACCAAATCGACCTGTTCATTCTCTACAGCTGAACACAATGGGGGAAGAGTTCTCACCCCTTCAAGTTGACTTGCCTAATGATTCAGACACTCATGGTTGGCCACTAGGGGTTTATGGGGTGCGAGTCACAGCCCCGAGTTCCTCTCACCATCAAAGTAAGCACTTACAGGAGGTTGTGCTGGATGGACAGAGAGTCATTAGATTTTGTGACTCTAAGGCATTTCTCACAATAGCTGATCTCCGAGTGGTTCGGCCAGAGGCAATACATTATGGATCAGGGATTATTATTGAATTGGCTGGAGGACAAAGGAGGAATATCCCAAAGGCGACTGCTTGATCCCAAAGCCAAAGTCCAGATCTACAATGTGTGGTTGAGGTGATGAGCGGCCTGCCTGCAGATATTCTCCTTGGAAATGATGTGGGAGATCTACAATGTCGATTTGGGGGTGCAGGAAACACAGTTTGAGTGAAGGAGGACACAAAGGGAAGCTAGTCCTTCCAACCCTACTGCTGTACAAGGGACTATCTACAGTTTCTTCATCCAATACAAGCATTCAAGCGAATGTCGCTGGCGGAGGAGAGGACGCTGCGCTCTCCCACGGCTCGGGTCCGGCTGCCGCTGCTGCTGCGGCTGCTGCTGCTCGGTGGTGGCTCGAGCGGTGGGCCGGATCCCGGGGACTCGAGCGGCGTTCCTCGCCCGTGAGTGAAAAGGAGGGTTTTTGATTGTGGGGGTTTTTGATTATTGTCCGTGACGCCACCCACGGTTGTGGTGATTTTGGTGACACCACCGCTGCTCTGGAAGGGGATCCCGGGAGCGGTGACAGGAAACAGCTTGGTTGTTATTTCTCCCCTCCGTGGGTAGGGGGTTGGTTGTCCCGGGGCCCGGTGATGGGGTAGGGATGAATGGCAGGCAGGTTACAGGGCCTGGTGAGGTGCAGGGTCATGGGGGCAGCGCTGTGCCGCACGGCACGGTGGTACTCACTCAGCGAATGACGAGGACACAGTTCTCGGTAAAACAAGCGGCTGGATGGACGGGTCCCACAGGCGGCTGCGCTGTTGTTTCTCCCAGCAGGTTGGTGATGACTGCCTTTCCCTGCACCTATGTACGGTAGATGGTTCCAATGGGTTCCCACCGGTAACCCGCTCCCCGGCTTGGATGTGAGCCGGAGGAGCCCCTTTTGCCCGCAGGCGCTGGCCCTGAGAAACGGTTGCCTTGGCGGTGGCGGTGTCTCTCTCACTTGGTTGGACTGTTGCCTTCTGTCGGGACTTGGCTGTTTGGAAACCCAGGAGGTTCCCTTCACTAACGAATTCGGCAAATTCACGGCGACTCCTAGCCTTGCCGGGGTCTGTAAGCCCCTGCCAGATGGTGCTGGCTTCTCTTTGCGTACTGGTCCGGTACCGCCGGGCCACCGCCCATCCACGGTCCTTACGGTAGACTCCAATCGGCCACTCCTGCAGACGGTCACCACCGTCTGCCAACCTTGCTGATCTGTCCGTTTCACACACCCGGACCAAATTCAGGCTGCTCTCTTACTACTTTCCTCCTTCCACTTCAAACTCCACAACTAATCTGCCTGTTTTCCCGCCTCCAGGACTGTGAACTCCTCGGTGGGCGGGACCAACCACCTGGCCCACCCCCTTGTGTGGACATCAGCGCCTGGAGGAAGGCAACAAGGGTTTTGTGTTCTGACTTTGGTGTGCCTGCTGGGAGTGTGGGGTGTGTGGATGTTGTGCTCTGTGGCCCCTGGCTTGTCCAGGGCGCCACATTCCCCCTTAGTTAAATGCAGACCGTCTGCGGGCTGCCCGTCCATCACCGGTTTTATTTTCACCAACTGAAAAAGATAAAAAATGGTAACACACATACAATTATAATAACTTCTTCCCACATCGGGAGGTACTCTTACTTAAGCGTTACGGTTACGGCTTCCGCTCTCTCCCACCCAAGCAACCTGGCCCTGATGCTGCCCCTAAGCAAATGGGCAGCACCCCTTGACCCCAGTCCAGCACAAGCTGCTCGAGCGGGTTCTATCCTTTTCAGGGGACCCACGTCCATGGGGAACCCCTGAAACCCCCAGAGGATCGCCACCGGTTCCAGTGGTGGCTGGGCCCCAGCCTGCTCCACTGCGGGCCCTTCCTCCAATCTGCCTCTCCGGAGGCGGTAACGGTAGAAAGCCACAACAAACATTATTTACATGCCACTAGTTTGTGGTTGCCCTGCTAGTTCTCGGGCCTGTTCATAAGGAGTCCCTTATGTAAAATAGTGAAGGGGGTCCCAACGGGGACCAGTTGCCGACAACGACCGGTTCCAAATCAAAGTTCACAATCACGTGCAAATCAGGTGACTTTTCCACGGTATCATTCACTTATTATTTTCAAACTTTTCAAACTTTAAACGGTGGTGGTCCCAACGGGGACGGTGACAACGGCATTCCGCTGCCCTTATTCTGAGTCCTCAGATGAGGCGGCCCCATCCTCTGCTACCAGCATATCAAACATGCAGTGACATGCCTGCTGGCACAGGGGTGCCCGGTATCCGTTCCCACCATTACGCGCGGTGTAATAGACTACCGATTCTCCCACGTAACGGAGACGCTCACTTGCCTCTTCATTTCCAGGGGTGGGCTCAACACCGGAGCTGGAGTCACTGGAGTCACTATCGCTTGTCTCTGCGTCAGGCGGGTTGTCGCCAGCTGCCGCAGCCTCCTGGCTTCCAGTATCCAGCACATCAGATCCCTCCACGGTAGCGTGGGGCAGTAGGTCAGGTTGGCTAACACTGAGGCGCCCCAAGGATAATGGTAGGGACGATATGAGGGCCGTGATAGGACCGGGCCCCCCAGCCGCAGTGGCCGGTCCTGGTAGGACATGGGGACGTGGGTTACCCGTTGGCTCCGTCACATCTGCGCCCATCCCATACATTGGGGCAGCTGCAACCAGCGTTTCCACCTCATGGGTCCACTGCTCCATCATGAGATATATCTGACTTTGCTGGCGTTGGTGGAACTCCATCACTCGGGCCTTCATCCATGCCACGGTCCCGGGCTCGGGGTCTGGCGCAATCACTGCCGGGACTTCTGGCATATCCTCATCAAGGGGTCACGGTTCCAGCAGTTCCCATGGGAGCGGTTCAGGGGGGTCCTGAGCGTCTGCAGCCGGTTGGTCCGCCGGGACGGGTTGGCAGGGTATCGCTACCGGATGGACAGGTAGCGGGCCTAGTGTCGGGGCAGCAGCAGCTAACACGGGTAGCGGGGAGGGAGGCAGGGTGAGCAGGTGCAGGCCGGGCTCCTTAGCCGCAGTGGCCGATCCCTCGGGAATACAGGGGCGTGGGTCTCTTACCCGCTCCTCCAAATCCTCTTCCACCTCACGTCTTCGCATATCGGCCACCACGTCCGCCATGTCGGTCTCCCACTCCTCCAGGAGGAGCTGCATGTGGGCCTGCAGACGGTTACTCAGCGGGACGGCCCGGTCCCTCAGCCACGTCGCCGTGCCGGGCGCGGGGGCTTCCTCGTTGGGAGTTGGGTTATGCATCTTGGTAATGAGGTCTTCCAGGAACCCAATATCGCCGCAGAGTTCTGGCTTCCCTGCTTTTATAGCCGCGCTCACATGCGACCGGCCGCCATTTCGTCCCCCTTAGTCTCTTTCCGGCTCCTCCTCTATCGGGGCGGGGTTTAGGCCTTCGCGCCTTTACTACTCGAGGAGACACTCGAGCGGGAACTCTTCGCGCCCAAGATGGCGGCTTTTCAAATTTTCCGGCAGGACACTTCCGGCGGTCACACAAGGCGCACTTCCACCAGTCGGTAGAACGGTAGGATCCTGTTCGTGACGCCAAGTTGTCGCGGGCGGAGGAGGGGAATCTGCGCTCTCCCACTGCTCGGGTCCGGCTGCCGCTGCTGCTGCTCCGTGGTGGCTCGAGCGGTGGGCCGGATCCCGGGGACTCGAGCGGCGTTCCTTGCCCGTGAGTGAAAAGGGGGGTTTTTGATTGTGGGGGTTTTTGATTATTGTCCGTGACGCCACCCACGGTTGTGGTGATTTTGGTGACACCACCGCTGCTCTGGAAGGGGATCCCGGGAGCGGTGACAGGGAGCAGCTTGGTTGTTATTTCTCCCCTCCGAGGGTAGGGGGTTGGTTGTCCCGGGGCCCGGTAATGGGGTAGGGATGAATGGCAGGCGGGTTACAGGGCCTGGTGAGGTGCAGGGTCGCGGGGGCAGCGCTGTGCCGCACGGCACGGTGGTACTCACTCAGCCAATGACGAGGACACAGTTCTCGGTAAAACAAGCGGCTGGATGGACGGGTCCCACAGGCGGCTGCGGTGTTGTTTCTCCCAGCAGGTTGGTGATGACTGCCTTTCCCTGCACCTATGTACGATAGATGGTTCCAATGGGTTCCCACCGGTAACCCGCTCCCCGGCTTGGATGTGAGCCGGAGGAGCCCCTTTTGCCCGCAGGCGCTGGCCCTTAGAAACGGTTGCCTTGGCGGTGGCGGTGTCTCTCTCACTTGGTTGGACTGTTGCCTTCTGTCGGGACTTGGCTGTTTGGAAACCCAGGAGATTCCCTTCACTAACGAATTCGGCAAATTTACAGCGACTCCTAGCCTTGCCGGGGTCCGTAAGCCCCTGCCAGATGGTGCTGGCTTCTCTTCGCGTCCAGTACCGCCGGGCCACCGCCCGTCCACGGTCCTTACGGTAGACTCCAATCGGCCACTCCTGCAGACGGTCACCACCGTCTGCCAACCTTGCTGATCTGTCCGGGTCACACACCCGGACCAACTTCAGGCTGCTCTCTTACTACTTTCCTCCTTCCACTTCAAACTCCACAACTAATCTGCCTGTTTTCCCGCCTCCAGGACTGTGAAATCCTCGGTGGGCGGGACCAACCGCCTGGCCCACCCCCTGGTGTGGACATCAGCCCCTGGAGGAAGGCAACAAGGGTTTTGTGTTCTGACTTTGGTGTGCCTGCTGGGAGTGTGGGGTGTGTGGATGTTGTGCTCTGTGACCCCTGGCTTGTCCAGGGCGCCACACGAACATCAGCACGTTGATGGACTGTCCCGCAAGAAGAACCATGGACTATTCAAAGCTGAGCAACATCGACTTAAGTGAGCTGGCCAGAGGTCTGTGTAGACCTCATGACAATCTCACTTATTCAGAAGGAGGGAGAGGTTGTGATGGTGGAATATTGTGGATTGTATACCATTTTGTGTGGGTTAATGTTTGGGCGTGGTTCACTGTCTTATTTGTACTGCTTCTGTGTACATTGTCCCATTTGCAGGTTTAATTCCTCCCCTGCTAGCCTTTTATTCCTAAGTCGGGGAAGGGGGCGTGGAATCAACCTACTGTAAACTCTCTGCTTACCTGGGGGGGAAGAGTCAGTCTGTTGGAGAACTTCAAGAATGAAGCGGGAAGATTGATCCTCTGGTAGAAGCTGAGACTTCTCAGAGAGAGACCTGGACATTTATCGCTTACCGGACTATATTTGTGTTACTGGATTCATTTTATCCTCTGTTTTGTGGATTATCTTATGCACCATTTTGATTTGCTTGGAATAAATGCTCTTTGGATTGTACCGCCATCTCTCGCTCTGTTGATTGTGTGATATGGGAGAAGGACCCCGTGACACCCGGTTGCAGGGGATTGAGGCTAGGTGCCTAGACCTGTCAAAGAGGGCGGTCAAGAGCCTGGTCCTATTACCGGACCGAAGGCACAGTGGGATACACGGACCCTAAGTCAGGGAGAAGCTTCAGGCAACCCGGCAATTAACCTGCAGAGAACGGAGCCTTTATGGACTGTTCCCACTAGCTCCAGAATCGGGGCACTAGCGCAACGAGGAGGATAGGGCCTTCCACATAAGCAGCCCACTAAACTCCCAAGCGTGAGCCCTGAGAGCAGGCTCCCACACTTAGTCACAGTGGGGAGCGGGGCCCAGCAAGTTCCAGACTACTGGGCCACTATGGTGAATTTAAACTTTGTGTCAGGAGGCAGGTCACTGATCACTAGGCAGCACTGCAGGGGACAGGACCCAGACAAGCTCTCCTTGAGAGTCAGCTGCACCCAGAGACTGCTTATTGGCTGAGTGAGTACGTGAGTGATTTCCCCTTCACGTTACCCAGTAGCATAATCCAGAGTTCCAGGGCCAGCCCCTACCCATGGAGGGCAACGACACCTGGCTGCTCCACTCCATCACCCCGGGTACTCCCTACGGCAGCGACGGTACCCACAGTTACCGCACACCATGGGTGGTGTCATGAACTATAAAGTAAAAGGGGGGATATTTACAGGGGAGTTAGTGTGGCCCCTAAGCCCCCGGGTCCGGAGACCCTCGAGCCACGAACAGACACTACCCCGACCCCGAGCAGTTTGATCCGCTGCTGGGGCGGCACACTAGCAAGGGGGTAGTACTCTGTATTAATGTTGCGGGCGGGCAGGACGCCACTGCGCTGCGCTCGCTAACGCTTGGGTCCGGCGCTGCTGCGATGGCTGCTCGGTGGCTCGAGCGGTGGGCCGGATCCGGGGACTAGAGCGGCGCTCCTCGCCCGTGAGTGAAAGGGGTGGTTAATTTGGGGAATTTAGTCCGTGACGCCACCCACGGGTCGTGGTGAAGATAGGCACCGCCGCTGCTGGTGACGGGGATCCCGGGAGCGATGGTAGGGAGCAGCTGGGATGTTGTTTTCCCCCTCCGTGGGTAGGGGTCGGTGGTCCCGGGGCCCGATGATGTGACGGGGAGGCAGGGTCGGTGAGGTGCAGGGTTGCAGGGACAGCGCGGCGCGGTGCCGGATGGCACGGGTGTACTCACTCAGCAAGAAAGGTACAAAGTCCTCGGCAAGCCAAACGGCTGGATGGACGGGTCCTGCAGCCAGCTGCAGTGTCTCTCCCCGGACAGGTGATGGCGGCTGTCTTTCCCTGCACCTTGATGTTCTTCTTCTGACTACTATGGATTCCCAACGGTAGTCCGCTCCCTGGTGTATGGGTACCGGAGGAGCCCGTTTGCCCGCAGGCGCTGGCCCTTGGGTCTCTAGCCTTAGGCGGTAGCTGTATACCCTCACGGTGTGGGCTGTTGCCTTCAATCGGGACTTTTGCTGTTATGAAACTCCTGGGGTTCCAGTCACATTCGGATCTGACTATTGTCGGCGGCTCCAAGCCTGGTCGGGGTCCGATGGCCCTGCCTGTGTGTGCTGGCTTCACTTCGCTCCCCGGTCTGTACCGACGGGGCGACGCCCGTCCCCGGTCCTATGGTTCCGCGTTGCTCCACCACTCCTGCAGACGGCCAGCACCGTCTGCCAACCTTGCTGTCAGTGCCTGGGCCACAAACCCAGACACCCAAGTGTTTACTACTCTCACTTCCACCTACTGGACTCAACTGTCACTTTTCCCGCTTCCAGGCCTGTGAACTCCTCGGTGGGTGGAGCCAACCGCTTAGCTCCACCCCACCTGGTGTGGACATCAGACCCTGGAGGGAGGCAACAAGGGTTTTGTGTTTGGCTGTGTGACGCCCTGGGCAAGCCAGGGATCACAGGTCATAACACCACACGCACCTCACATTCCCTGCAGGTACCGAAGTCAAAACTAAAATCCTTGTTGCCTTCCTCCAGGGGCTAGTGTCCACACCAGGGGGTGGGCCAGGCGGTTGGCTCTGCCCACCGAGGAGTTCACAGCCCTGGAGGCGGGAAAACCAGGCAGTTTAGCTCAGGCAGAGCTTGAGTGAGCAGTAAACAGTTGAGTGTTAGAGTTGAAAGAGAGAGGAGTAAACAGTGAAGTGGTAAAGGAGGAAAGTGAGAGTAATGACAGAGAAAGTGACAGCAAAGAGGCCTGTAGTTGGTCCGGGTGTGTGCCCCGGACTGGGACGGCGAGGTTGGCGGACGGCGGTGACCGTCTGCAGGAGAGATTGCTCGGAGGTTGCCGAAAGGACCGTGGACGGGTGGTGACCCGGCGGTACCGGAGCGGTATACGAGGAGCGGTCAGCACTAGGGCAGGGGCCTTTCGGATCCCGGCGGGGCTGGGAGTCGCCGTGATTTGCCGGGTCCATCGGTGGAGGGGACAACTGTCTCCCAACAACCAAGTCCCGTTTGAAGGCAACAGTCCGACCATTAAGGGGAGACACCGCCACCGCCAAGGCACCAGTCTCCTAGGGCCAGCGCCTGCGGGCAAGAGTGGGGCTCCTCCGGCCCATGTCCGGGCTGGGGAGCGGGTTGCCGGTGGGAATCCATCGCTACCAACGGACTACACACGGAGGGGCAAATCAACAACTGGCTGCTCCATACCACCACTCCCGGGATCCCTAGCCAGAGCAGCGGTGGTGTGTCCACATAATCACCACAACCGTGGGTGGCGTCACGGACAATAAACTATCCCCACAACCAAACCCCTTTCACTCACGGGCGAGGAGCGCCGCTAGAGTCCCCGGAATCCGGCCCATCGCTCGAGCCACCGAGCAGCAGCAGGCCGCGGCAGCAGCAGGCCGCGGCAGCAGCGGCAGCCGGACCCAAGCAGTGGGAGAGCGCGGCGTCCCCTCCTCCGCCCGCGACAGCTGGTGTCCCTGTCTAATGGGGGTCTGGTGTTTGTATGTTATCTGTGACGACCTGGCTAGGCCAGGGCGCCACATTAACACCTTGTCTTCTAGATGTTTTTGGCAGTTGGTTTTTCTCTGTTTCAAATTTAACATCTGGTTGAAGGCTTCTTTGATTAAAGATTACTCCGACTCTTCTTGCTTATCTGGGGTCCTGGGTTCTAGTCCCACTCAGGACAATATCTGCAAGGAGTTTGTATGTTCTCCACGTGTTTGCGTGGGTTTCCTCCGGGTACTCCGGTTTCCTCCCACACTCCAAAAAACATACTGATAGGGAATTTAGATTGTGAGCCCCAATGGGGACAATGTTGCCAATGTATGTAAAGTGCTGTGGAATTAATAGCGCTTTATAAGTGAATAAATATTATTATATATTATTATATTATTATCTTTTTTGGAGCTGCTGTCTTCAAGGAGCTTAGATTTACGAGAGGGAAGTGTGAGATGGCCTTTTCCAGACAAGCTATGGGAAATTCTGTGGACTTAATTTCGTTTTTTATTAAGAATTTTATTGCTTCCAATACATGGGCAGCGTATGCTGCTGCATGGGAGAGATGGATACATTTTTGTTGTACACGAGGTTTTAGTTGTTGTTCTGGAGATTTCACAGCTGCTTTGGAATATATTCAGTTTTAATTGTCTAGAGGTATAAGCTACTCCGCTTTACACAAGGCTTTGGCTGGGGTGTCATTTTTTCATACAGTGAAGGTGTCGTTAAAAAAACAAAAATGTCAATAACTGAATAAATGTAAGGTATTAATGTTTTAATGTTTTGTTTAAATATTATTATATGTTTTTAATTGAGCAAAATATAAAAAAAATTAAAAAGTTTGATATTTTCCACTGTTAATCACTAGGGAGAGCAACTGCTGAAATCCTACAGAAATCTCACTGTAGAAATAGCCTGGATTACAGCTGCAGTGAAGTGGGCAGAATCTGCGCTCCTGTGTGTGATGTCACCTCCCCCTCCCAATCTGGGTGTTTCCAACAGATAAGAGAGAATGAAATGTAGGGACACAGTGCAGAGCCATTTTGTTGGTGACCAGAAATGTCTAAAGTGTCACCAAGGACAGCTGGAGTATCACACAGGACAGGATTAGATACACAGCTCAGCCGAAAGTATCACACAGGATAGGATTAGATACACGGCTCAGCAGACAGTATCACACAGGAGAGGATTAGATACACGGCTCAGCAGACAGTATCACACAGGATAGGGCTAGATACACAGCCCTGCATATAGTATCACACGGGAAAGGATTAGATACACGGCTCATCAGACAGTATCACACAGGACAGGATTAGATACACAGCTCAGCAGACAGTATCACACAGGATAGGATTAGATACACGGCTCAGCAGATAGCATCACACAGGACAGGAGTAGATACACAGCTCAGCAGACAATATCACACAGGAAAGGATTAGATACACGTCTCAGCAGACAGTATCACACAGGATAGGATTAGATACACGGCTCAGCAGACAGTATCACACAGGATAGGATTAGATGCACAGCCCTGCATACAGTATCACAGGATAGGATTAGATACACAGCCCTAAATACAGTATCACACAGGATAGGATTAGATACACGGCTCAGCAGACAGAATCACACAGGATAGGATTAGATACACAGCTCAGCAGACAGTATCACACAGGATAGGATTAGATACACGGCTCAGCAGACAGTATCACACAGGATAGGATTAGATACACGGCTCAGCAGACAGTATCACACATGATAGTATGAGATACACGGCTCAGCAGACATTATTACACAGGATAGAATTAGATACACAGCCCTGCATACAGTATCACAAAGGATAGGATTAGATACACGGCTCAGCAGATAGTAATACACAGGATAGGATTAGATACACGGCTCAGCAGACAGTATCAGACAGGAGAGGATTAGATACACGGCTCAGCAGACAGTATCACACATGATAGTATGAGATACACGGCTCAGCAGACAGTATTACACAGGATAGAATTAGATACACAGCCCTGCATACAGTATCACAAAGGATAGGATTAGATACACGGCTCAGCAGACAGTATCACACAGGAGAAGATTAGATACATGGCTTAGCAGACAGTATCACACAGGATAGAATTAGATACACAGCCCTGCATACAGTATCACAAAGGATAGGATTAGATACATGGCTCAGCAGACACTATCACACAGGATAAGACTAGGTACATGGCTCAGCAGACAGTATCACACAGGATAGGATTAGATACACGGCTCAGCAGACAGTATCACACAGGAGAGGATTAGATAAACAGCTTAGCAGACAGTATCACAAAGGATAGGATTAGATACACAGCTCTGCAGATGGTATCACACAGGATAGGATTACATACACGGCTCAGCAGACAGTATCAGACAGGAGAGGATTAGCTACACGGCTCAGCAGACAGTATCACACAGGAGAGGCTTAGATACACGGCTCAGCAGCAGCGGCGGTGGCGGGCAGAGTGGGGGCTGGGTAAAGCGGAGGGAGGGAGTGTCATTGGAGATGGTAACGGTGGGGGGAGGGGCGGCAGTGGCAGCAGTAGCGGGGGTTTGTTAGAGTGGAGGGAGGGGGTGTCATTGCAGATAGTAACAGCGGGGGGTTGGGGTGGCGGCAACAGCAGTAGCGGGGGGGAGAGTGAGGCTGGGTAGAGTGGAGGGAGGGGGTGTCATTGAATACGGTAACGGCGGGGGGAGGTGAGTGTAGGCGGCCCGTACTCACACATCCCGGACGTTGACAGGGGTATAGTGGAGCAAACAGCATAGCTGTGAGCTCCACAATCATGGCGCCGATCTCCTCCCTCTGCTGTGATCTGGACAGCCCAGGGGGCACGTCCAGGTCACAGCAGAAGCCTACTGTAATGTTACTAAATGGGGTCGGATCCCGACCACTGTTCTCTATGCACAGGGGCTGCCATAAAGGAGTGAGTAACTGTCGTTACACACAGCAAATCCAGCATGGCAGCCCCAGTGCCTCCAGTAAAATTAGAATTACATAAAAACTAAATAAGCAGTGATTTTAATTTTATATTAAAAATACTTGATTTCATAATCACTATTTTTAATACAAAAATAAAAAACCGCGACACCTTCCCTTTAAGTTATATGGTGGTGAGTCATTGATTTCCTTTTTTTCCTATTAAGCAGGTTCTTAAGGGTTTAAAAAGAGATAGTTGTCATCCTGATGAGAGGCGTCCTGTATCCTTTGAGCTCTAAGTTAAGTTATGGCATTCTTTAAGTGTTGTTTGCATAGATGTTTTTGAGGCGTGCTTATTTAGATCTGCTTTCGTGTTGGCTTTCTTTGCTGCTCTTCGAGGTGGAGAATTGATGTCTCCTAGTAGGATGAAATTGGGTGGTTTACTCGCTCGAGTGCGTGATTCCCCTGTATGTCCGGTTGAGAACCTTCGTCTTTAGTTTTCTATGCGTCCAATGTTTGCTTCATTTGGGCATGTGTGATCAAAAGATTTCTTCTCACTCCTTCCGCATCGGTGCAGCTACTGTCGCCACTTCGCTTGGTTTGGGAAGAAACAAAATTATGAAGCTGGGTAGGTGGAATTTTGGCCGTTATAACATTTATATACGTCCTAATTTATTGCCTAATTAATTATTTTTAATTTCAGAACCCATGATCGTATGGATTGTTGGGCATTCCTTTGTTCACTGGGCTCAGAAGAGGGCCTAAATTTGTTCCTACACTGAGAACTTATCATTTTCTACTGAACATATTAATGTATTTTGGTTTAGTTCCAGAGGAAGGAAGTGGGTTCATTTGATTGGTGAACTAAAGAAGAAAGAAAAGCCCGGATGCCTGCCCTGAAAGGGCTCAAGGGAGGGCAACATGACTGAGGAGGGATGCTAGGCCTGAGGGTTAGCAAGGGGTTAAGGTGCAGGGTATTTTGTGCGGGAAAAGTGGGAGGAGGAGTTATAGGGCTGTTGGGCCATGTAATTGGTCAGGGGGTTGCTAGTGTAGGGGAGTATATATAGGGCCGGATTAGGAGGTGGGAGGTCATTCACTACCTGGAAGACGTCTGGAATTGTTGTGGAATCCAGGATGGGCCAAGGAGGTGGCCCCTATCCAGGTGAAAGTCGGCTATGGCGGAGCGGCGCTGGTTCCAGGGACGCAGTAGATGGCAGACGTGTGCTGGAGGAGGTCCAGGCTTCTACGGGACCCCGACTCCGGATGGCGCTCTGGACCGGAAGCCTAGCGGGACCAATCCGGCGATGGCGGCTGGATCCAGGTGCAGAGGCATCGGTCGGTGGACGGCGTGGGAGCGACGCTGCGAGGAGCCCAGCGGCGAGGTGGTTAGTGACGTCACCGGCCTCAATACCTTTCTCGCGGCACGGTCACATGGCTCGGTGGTGCGGTCATGTGACCGGGCGCTGAACCCGGAAGTGCAGCCTGCGCGATAGCGCAGGGCTAGGTCAGCACAGAAGGGGTTGCTGCGGCCCGTTTTCACGGGGCCTGGTCACAGAGGAGCTTCAGGAAGGGAGCGGATGAGGGCCCATGGCAAGTTACCACTTACAACCTGTCATGGGAAGATGTCGGCGCAGAAACTGCGGACCTGGACGGCAGTCAAGCAGCGGTGCGGGCGGTAGTGGGATGGTAAGTGCCATCACCGGCCCCTTCAACTTTCCTTCAGTTACGGCGCATGGGTCAGCGTGACACCAGGGGCGGCGCGGTCACGTGACCCAGGGCACGGTGCGTGGTCTGGCGGCGCAATCACATGTCCCTGGCATCACGGTCATCTGCTACTGCTGGGGATCTAGGTGGAACTGCCTGAACAGGGTCCAGCGGGCAGTAGCGGCACATCTGGCGCTGGCTCGGGGGGTCAGCGAACGGCAGGGCTGACCCAGAGCTGGACTTGTCACGCGATCGTCTGCATATTCCAGGAGCGCGGCCTGCACAGCCGCGTAGGGTCTGGTCAGCGGTCGGGTGGCAGCACGTGTTCCAGCTGGCGGATGTGCGGCTGGAGCGCACCACCCCCCTCTGAGCCGGTGACTATGTGACAAGCGTCCCCGGATGGCCGGTCAGTCCGGCCGGTTGCGTTGGGCCCTGGAGTGCTGCAACTTGCGTTTACCCGTGGAGAATATGGCGGTGCTCATCGCGGAGGACACATGACGGCTGTTCCGTGGGACTCCATGGAGTCAGCCTAGTAAGTTAAGGCTCATTTAAAACCTTGTATTAATGCTTGGATTATGGTGGGTGGTAAGGGTGTCGATACGTATGATTTCGGGGGCAATAGGGTGGTAGTTTGTTTGTCAGCGGGTTTCGTCAGGAGGTTGGGGGCCCTGTGTATGGCGTTGAATTTTGTGCGGGAGTGGTTGCTACGTGGTCCCAGATGCCTTGCTATGCACTTCATGAGCGTTGGGGTTTTTCATGCTAGGGTGTCTATCTCTAGGTGACAACATTGTTTATTCTGGTTGGCGTAATTGCGCTTGCATTCTCTGGGTGATTTTGTATGATTGGGTGATTTCCTGGTGGTTCGCGACTGATTCAGGTGTAAGTCGGCGGTGGGGCGGAGATTGAGACAGGGATACGAATACTTGCAAAGGGGTGGTGGATAGCCGTGTTCACGGCGATTCCATGGTTTATGTAATGGTCATGGGGGTCTTTTGGCTAGAGGGTTATTGCGGTTCATAGTATTTGATAAGGGTTCGATGGTAGTCCACTGACATGGTGGCCCATTCTGCGGGGGTGCATTTGCATTTGGCGGCTTACTCTTATGCGTTGCATGGGGTGTGTGCTATTGCTGGTGGGAGGTGAAGGGGAAGGTGGTTGCGTTTTACGAGGGGGTGTTTTATATTTTATAAGCATCGGTCTAGGTCCAGTTCTCCAACAGGGGGTTGTGTGAGCACTGGGGGGTTTTCAGGTTCACTGGGGCGTGGCATGTTTTGTTGCGGACAGATGTTAAGGAGAGGTCGAGATGATTGGGACAGCAGTTCTTTGGAGATCTGTCCTTGTGTACAACTGGGGCACAAGTGCTGCCACTGAAGGGGTGTCTGTGTGGCCCAATTTTTGGGAAAAAAAGGGAGACTCCGCTTGGAGTAACCTTTGCTGTGTTTTTAAAAAGGAGCCAAGATGAAAAAGTCATGGTTCAGCAAAGACTTTGCTACCTACCCCGGTGTCATCCTGGGGACGGTTAAGAATGGCATATTTTTGAATGTGCTTGATGCAAATCTACCTGTGAAGTGAAATTATACCCACCACACCTTCCTCGATTATGAAATATGATCTGCACCCTGTCCTCACATCATGCTGCTCTCTCCTCACAGTGTCCCATGCATTCTGCTCCCTCCTCACAGTGTCCTATGCATGCTGCCCCCTCCTCACAATATCCCATGCATGCTGCTCTCTCCTCACAGTGTCTCATGCATGCTGCCCCCTCCTCACAATATCCCTTGCATGCTGTCCCCTCCTCAGTGTCCCATGCATGCTGCCACCTCCTTAGTGCCCCATGCATGCTGCCCCCTCCTCAGTGTCCCATGTATGCTGCCCCCTCCTCACAGTGTCCCATGCATGCTGCCCCCTCCTCACAGTGTCCCATGCATGCTGCCCCCTCCTCTCAGTGTCCCATGCATGCTGCCCCCTCTTCACAGTGTCCCATGCATGCTGCCCCCTCCTCAGTGGCCCATGCATGCTGCCCCCTCCTCACAGTGCCCCATGCATGCTGCCCCCTCCTCACAATGTCCCATTCATGCTGCCCCCTCCTCACAGTGTCCCATGCATGCTGCCTCCTCCTCACAATGTCCCATTCATGCTGCCCTCTCCTCTCAATGTCCCACGCATGCTACCCCCTCCTCACAGTGTCCCATGCATGCTGCCCCCTCCTCACATTGTCCCATGCATGCTGGCCCCTCCTCACAGTATCCCATGCATGCTGCCCCCTCCTCAGTGTCCCGTGCATGCTGCCCCCTCCTCACAATGTCCCATGCATGCTGCACCCTCCTCACAGTGTCCCATGCATGCTGCCCCCTCCTCAGTGTCCCATGCATGCTGCCCCCTACTCACAATGTCCCATGCATGCTGCTCCCTCCTCACAATGTCCCATGCATGCTGCCCCCTCCTCACAATGTCCCATGCATGCTGCTTTCTCCTCACAGTGTCCCATACATGCTGCTTGCTCCTCAGTGTCCCATGCATGCTGCCCCCTCCTCAGTGTCCCATGCATGCTGCCCCCTCCTCACAGTGTCCCATGCATGCTGCTCCCTCCTCACAATGTCCCATGCATGCTTCCCCCTCCTCACAATGTCCCATGCATGCTGCTTTCTCCTCACAGTGTCCCATGCAAGCTGCTTGCTCCTCAGTGTCCCATGCATGCTGCCCCCTCCTCAGTGTCCCATGCATGCTGCCCCCTCCTCACAGTGTCCCATGCATGCTACCCCCTCCTCACAGTGTCCCATGCATGCTGCCCCCTCCTCACATTGTCGCATGCATGCTGCACCCTCCTCACAGTGTCCCATGCATGCTGCCCCCTCCTTAGTGTCCTATGCATGCTGCCGCCTACTCACAATGTCCCATGCATGCTGCTTTCTCCTCACAGTGTCCCATACATGCTGCTTGTTCCTCAGTGTCCCATGCATGCTGCCACCTCCTCACAATGTCCCATGCATGCTGCACCCTCCTCACAGTGTCCCATGCATGCTGCCCCCTCCTCAGTGTCCCATGCATGCTGCCGCCTACTCACAATGTCCCATGCATGCTGCTCCCTCCTCACAATGTCCCATGCATGCTGCCCCCTCCTCACAATATCCCATGCATGCTGCTTTCTCCTCACAGTGTCCCATACATGCTGCTTGCTCCTCAGTGTCCCATGCATGCTGCCCCCTCCTCAGTGTCCCATGCATGCTGCCCCCTCCTCACAGTGTCCCATGCATGCTGCCCCCTCCTCACAATGTCCCATGCATACTGCCCCCTCCTCACAGTGTCCCATACATGCTGCCCCCTCCAAAGTGTCCCATGCATGCTGCCCCCTCCTCAGTGTCCCATGCATGCTGCCCCCTCCTCACAGTGTCCCATGCATGCTGCCCCCTCCTCACAGTGTCCCATGCATGCTGCCCCCTCCTCACAGTGTCCCATGCATGCTGCCCCCTTCTCCCAGTGTCCCATGCATGCTGCCCCCTCCTCACAGTGTCCCATGCATGCTGCCTCCTCCTCACAGTGTCCTATGCATGCTGCTCCCGCCTCAGTGTCCCATGAATGCTGCCCCCTCCTCACAGTGTCCCATGCATGCTGCCTCCTCCTCACAGTGTCCCATGCCTGCTGCCCCCTCCTCACAGTGTCCCATGCATGCTGCTCCCTCCTCAGTGTCCCATGCATGCTGCTCCCTCCTCAGTGTCCCATGCATGCTGCTCCCTCCTCAATGTCCCATGCATGCTGCTCCCCCCCTCACAATGTCCCATGCATGCTGCCCCCTCCTCACAATGTCCCATGCATGCTTCCCCCTCCTCACAGTGCCCCATGCATGCTGCCCCCTCCTCAGTGTCCCATGCATGCTGCCCCCTCCACACAGTGTCCCATGCATGCTGCCCCTCTCCATGAGCTCCTAATGCTGCCTTCCTCTTTTCCATAATGACACCTCCATACTGCCCCACTAATCATACTAAGACCACCACACTAGAGCTTATGCTGAGACCCCCCCCACCCACACACACACACTACCCTACTCTTGATATTGACTCCCCTACATTGCTCCACTCCATACTGAGCCCACACATGCTGCCCCTTCTCCATAATGAGCTCCCAATGCTGCCCCCCTCTCATTCTGAGTCCTTACACTCCCACCCATCGATTTTGTCTTTGCATTATCCCTCAACCCTTGTCCTTGGTCTGTAGCATTGGCCCCTCTCTCCCATTCCACCAGCAGCAGCCTCTCCCCCAGCATCAGCCTCTTTCTCACCGCCTCCAGCAGCAGCCTCTCCCCCAGCATCAGCTTTTCTCCCCCCAGCCCCCCTAGCATCAGCCTCTCTACCCCCAGCATCAGCCTCTCTACCCCCAGCATCAACCTCTCTACCCCCAGCCTCCCCAAGCATCAGCCTCTCTTTCTCCAGCCTCCCCAAGCATCAGCCTCTCTTTCTTCAGCATCAGCCTCTCTCCCCCAGCTTCCCCCAGCATCAGCCTCTCTGCCCCCAGCATCAGCCTCCCCCCTCCCAGCCTCCCCCAGCATCAGCCTCCCCCAGCATCAACCTCCCCCCTCCCAGCCTCCCCCAGCATCAGCTTCCCCCTCCCAGCCTCCCCCAGCATCAGCCTCTCTCCTCGCAACCTCTCCCAGCATCAGCCTCCCCCAGCATCAGCCTCTCTCCTCCCAGCCTCCCCCAGCATCAGCTTCTCTACTCCCAGCCTCTCCCAGCATCAGCCTCCCCCTCCCAGCCTCCCCTAGCATCAGCCTCCCCTAGCATCAGCCTCTCTACTCCCAGCCTCTCCCAGCATCAGCCTCCCCCCTCCCAGCCTCCTTCAGCATCAACCTTTCTCTCCTCCCAGCATCAGCCTCCCCCAGCATCAGCCTCTCTCCTCCCAGCCTCCCAAAGCATCAGCCTCCCCCAGCATCAGCCTCTCTCCTCCCAGCCTCCCCCAGCATCAGCCTCCCCCAGCATCAGCCTCCCCCAGCATCAGCCTCCCTCCTCCCAGCCTCCCCCAGCATCAGCCTTTCTCCTCCCAGCCTATCCCAGCATCAGCCTCTCTCCTCCCAGCCTCCCCCAGCATCAGCCTCTCTCCTCCCAGCCTCCCCCAGCATCAGCCTCTCTCCTCCCAGCCTCCCCCAGCATCAGCCTCTCTCCTCCCAGTCTCCCCCAGCATCAGCCTCTCTACTCCCAGCCTCTCCCAGCATCAGCCTCCCCAGCATCAACCTTTCTCTCCTCCCAGCATCAGCCTCCCCCAGCATCAGCTTCTCTACTCCCAGCCTCCCCCAGCATCAACCTCTCTCCTCCCAGCCTCCCCCAGCATCTTGCCTCCCCCCTCCCAGCCTACTACAGCATCAGCTTCCCCCCTCCCAGCCTCCCCCAGCATCAGCCTCCCTCTCCCAGCCTCAGCCTCCCCCTTCCCAGCCTCCCCCAGCATCAGCCTCCCCCAGCATCAGCCTCTCTTCCCCAAGTCTCCCCCAGTATCAGCCTCTCTTCCCCCCAGCCTCCCCCAGCATCAGTCTCACTCCTCCCAGCCTCCCCCAGCATCAGCTTCCCTCTCCCAGCCTCCCCCAGCATCTTGCCTCCCCCCTCCCAGCCTCCCCCAGCATCAGCCTCCCCCCTCCCAGCCTCAGCCTCCCCCCTCCCCCCCAGCATCAGCCTCCCTCCTCCCAGCATCAGCCTCCCCCCTCCCAGCCTCCCCCAGCATCAGCCTCCCCCAGCATCAGCCTCTCTCCTCCAAGCCTCCCCTAGCATCAGCCTCTCTCCTCCCAGCCTCCCCCAACATCAGCCTCCCCCAGCATCAGCTTCCATCCTCCCAGCCTCCCCCAGCATCAGCCTCCCCCAGTATCAGCCTCCCTCCTCCCAGCCTCCCCCAGTATCAGCCTCTCTTCCCCAAGTCTCCCCCAGTATCAGCCTCTCTTCCCCCCAGCCTCCCCCAGCATCAGCCTCACTCCTCCCAGCATGAGCCTCCCCCAGTATCAACCTCTCTCCTTCCAGGCTCTCCCAGTATCAGCCTCTCTTCCCCCAAGTCTCCCCCAGTATCAGCCTCTCTTCCCCCAAGTCTCCCCAGTATCAGTCTCTCTTCCCCCAAGTCTCCCCACTAGCAGACTCTCTTCCCCCAAGTCTCCCCCCCTATCAGCCTCTCTCCCCCCCATCGCATGCTCAGATCTCCAGTCTACATTAGAGACACCCAAACACTCCTATGAATCTTCAGCTCTGCGAGCACTTACCTGCTCCAGTGCCCACCGCCATCTTCCTGGCTCACGTGAGTATCCTCTTCTGACACCGGCTTCCATCGCGGCGTCCTCCGCGGCGTCCTGCTGTGAGCTCTGCATGTGATGTCCACACAGCATTAGACGCAGCAGAGAGGAAGGAGCTGATTGGCGCACGCCTGTGACCCCGGAAGTGCAGGCGCCGGCAGTTCCGGGGTCAATCAGCTTCCTGTGCCCGGCCTCCGCTGTTTGTCTGCATTTGCGTCTTAATTGATGCGGATACAAATAAATGGAGGTGCGCCTCTCCCCCCCTCCCCCCTCCGAAAACACAGCGGATTTAATCGACTGTCTAACGAAGAGGGAGAGGATGTGTAAAAAAAATAAATAAATTAAAAAAAGAAAAAAAAAATTTTTTTCTGCCAGAAGGTGCCGCCCCCCGCAACCTGCCGCCCCAGGCATGTGACCACAGGTGCCTAGTGGTAAATACGGCCCTGAGAACGACCCCTTGTGGTCAGCTATGTTAAATGATGGTTATTGCATTTTTGTATTTGTTCTAGACCCGTTCAATCTTTGTCTATATATAGTATTTGAACTCATTTATCTATTATATATATCCTATACATATATATGCGATTCTGATAATTTTATATTGGTGATTCCTGATGAGTTGTCACATTTTTGTTCTTGCTAAAAACCTATTCGTATTTTTCCAATAAAAATTAAATATGATAAATATTGTCCTTTTGTCATTTGGGCTTTTTGATCGCGCTTCCTCTCTTTTTTTTGTTCATAACTGTTTATGCGATTTGCCATATAAATATTAGTCCTCAGATTCTATATATTAAGTTGATAATGAGTACCATTGAGTGATATCAATATGCATAAATGTTCACTGTTTAAATGTCTAATTGGGGTAGCCAGGCAGCGCCGGGCACATAAGGCAAGATAATCTGCATTACTTGGATGATCGCCGGGACCACAGGGTCCGCCGCTTCTGTGACCGGAGCGAGGGCCGCCGCTCTTGTGACTGGAGCGAGGGCCGCCGCTTCTCCGACATCCGCCACATTCGCGGGCGCAGCCGCTCCAGCGGCAGGCGCTGCCCCGCTATCAACATTGGGTGCGGACATCTTCCCGCTCTCCCCCTTGGTTTTTCGGGAGCAGTCTCTAGATGTGGCTCTCTAGTTTTGTTTTCGGCCTCAGGGTGTTACTTCCTTCCGGCCATGTTCCCAGGTGGCAGGGCTTCAATTTCGCGCCCTTTCTCGGGGAAGAAGACTCTGGGTCGTTGTTTTTCGTGCCAAAAAATGGCTGCAAATGGCGGCTTTCCAAAATTTTTACAGCGGAACACCACTAACAGTCCAGAACAAGACTCACTTCCACCAGGTAGGTGAATGGGTTACAATCCTGTTTGTGACGCCAGGTTTTGAGGTGTGCCGCCCCTGTGCCAGCAGCCGGGCTGCTCGGATCCAGATCCGCATTGTGGCTCGAGGGATTCTATTGGACCCGTGGGTCGCGCGGACACTTCAAATAAAAGGGGACGTATTTTTATTTGCCGTAAACTGTCTGTAACACCACCCACGGTGTGTGGTGAAGTGTGGCACCACCGCTGCTGTTGTGGGACTCCCGGGGGCGATGGGATGGCAGCTGGATGTTAGCCCCTCCGTGGGTAGGGATGGATGCCCCGGGGCCCAGTGTCTCTATGCCGGGGATGCTGACTGCAGGGGCCGGCGCGCCCGGTCGGACCGGGGGATGGGTACACCGTGACGAGGTGAGACAGCTTCTTACCTTTTTGCAAAAATGTATATACTAAGTACCCTGTTATTATGCACTTGCAATTTATTTATTTATAGTCAGGGTATTTTTCCTACAATTTTTCTCCTTGGTTTTTTTTACGTTACTCACAGTTGAGTAAATCACACAAGTCCAGTGGTAAACCAAGGTGGTGGTGGCCGGCCACCGCGGTCGGGTATATCTGGTCCCACACCCGGGCTAATGATCCATATGACTTTCCTAAGCACTCAGTGTGTGGTGTGTTGGACTTCCCGGGGTGAAACACGGGAGTCCGCTCCCGGTCCTTTTGTTGGGAGCCGTGCCCACTGACGCTGACCCTTGGGATCTACCGAGCCCTGACGGATGCCCTATCCCTCTCGGTGGGTGGTTGTCTGCTTTTGGGACTTTGGTTGGGACAGGACCTATAATCCTGCCCTCAATTGGTTAATTAGCTAGGCTGTTGGTTTCGGTCCTGGCTTCAGGGTCCAAGTACCCCCTCTGTGCACGGTTTCCGGGTTGGTTCTCCGGTATCGGTACCGGCGGGCTCCAATCCTGTCCCAGTCTACCTCGGATCTCCGGCAACAGTCTTCCTGTCTCCTAACAGACACGGACCACCGTCTGCCACCTAGCCAACACGCCGGGGCTCCAACTCCGACGCCTTTCCTCTCTGAACTTGAGCTTCACCTCCTTTCTCTACTGGAGCTACACTGCTCCCCTTCACTACCACTTGCACTCCACTCTCTCACTTCAGACTCCTACTTTCTCCCGCCCCGAGTTCTCCAGACCCCTATGTTGGCGTTTTTCATCCGCTTGGTCCGGCCCACTGGTGTGTCCCTCCTACCCTAAGGGGGGGTGGCTAGGGTTTCAGGTCGGCTGTATGTAACCCTGTGTGGAAAGGTGTTGTGCGGGGGCCTTTCTGTGTGACTACCTGGTTTTGCCAGGGCGTCACATTAGGATTAGAAATAGTGCTAATTACTGGGTTGCCACTCTGTTAGATCCATGGTACAAGAGTAAATTTAGCAAGATGCTTCCCCCCGAGAAAAGGGATGCTCGGATTATGGAGTATCAAAACATGCTTGTAGTCCATCTTAACAGTAGTTTTTCAAAAGACATCAGTGCATCGCAGCTCTAGAATTCCATCCATGGGAATGTTGCATCATCAACGCAAAAGCATTAGCAGCAGCAGTTCAAGTGGCAAAGCAATTTCTGTGAAGTTTGGCACACATATTTTAGACCACCGCATGCACCAGAAAAACAGAGTAGAGGTCTGACACATTGTGAATGATTGGAGAGGATGGTGCAGAAGTATCTAGAGCTCAATATCTGCTATCGGGGGGGATTGAACCCTTTTTCATTTTGGTTTTCAAAAATGGAAGAGGGCACTGAGCTCGCCAGTCACACCTTGGAAGTTTTGACCTGCCAGGCAGCCATCATTCTTTTAGAACGTGCATTCAGCGCTGCTGGGGTGTACACTGTGTGCAGAATTATTAGGCAAATGAGTATTTTGATCACATGGTACTTTTTACACATGTTGTCCTACTCCAAGCTGTTTAGGCTTGAGAGTCAACTACCAATTAAGTAAATCAGGTGATGTGCCTCTCTGTAATGAGGAGGGGTGTGGTGTAATGACATCAACACCATATATAAGGTGTGCTTAATTATTAGACAACTTCCTTTCCTTTGGCAAAATGGGTCAGAAGAGAGATTTGACAGCCAGACGGATGCAGCAGTCTTGAAATTGCCAAACTTTTGAAGTGTGATCACCGAACAATCAAGCGTTTCATGGGAAATAGCCAACAGGGTCGCAAGAAGCGTGTTGGGCAAAAAAGGAGCAAAATATCTGCCCATGAATTGAGGAAAATAAAGCGTGAAGCTGCCAAGATGCCATTTGCCACCAGTTTGGACATATTTCAGAGCTGCAACGCTACTGGAATATCAAAAAGCACAAGGTGTGCCATACTCAGGGACATGGCCAACGTAAGGAAGGCTGAAAAATGACCACCTTTGAACAAGAAACATAAGATAAAACGTCAAGACTGGGCCAAGAAATATCTTAAGACTGATTTTTCAAAGGTTTTATGGACTGATGAAAGGAGAGTGACTCTTGATGGACAAGATGGATGGGCCAGAGGCTGGATCAGTAAAGGGCAGATAGCTCCACTCCAACTCAGACGCAAGCAAGGTGGAGGTGGGGCACTGGTATGGCCTGGTATCATCAAAGATGACAGTAATACACAGGATAGGATTAGATACACGGCTCAGCAGACAGTATCAGACAGGAGAGGATTAGATACACGGCTCAGCAGACAGTATCACACATGATAGTATGAGATACACGGCTCAGCAGACAGTATCACACATGATAGTATGAGATACACGGCTCAGCAGACAGTATTACACAGGATAGAATTAGATACACAGCCCTGCATACAGTATCACAAAGGATAGGATTAGATACACGGCTCAGCAGACAGTATCACACAGGAGAAGATTAGATACATGGCTTAGCAGACAGTATCACACAGGATAGAATTAGATACACAGCCCTGCATACAGTATCACAAAGGATAGGATTAGATACATGGCTCAGCAGACACTATCACACAGGATAAGACTAGGTACATGGCTCAGCAGACAGTATCACACAGGATAGGATTAGATACACGGCTCAGCAGACAGTATCACACAGGAGAGGATTAGATAAACAGCTTAGCAGACAGTATCACAAAGGATAGGATTAGATACACAGCTCTGCAGATGGTATCACACAGGATAGGATTACATACACGGCTCAGCAGACAGTATCAGATAGGAGAGGATTAGCTACACGGCTCAGCAGACAGTATCACACAGGAGAGGCTTAGATACACGGCTCAGCAGCAGCGGCGGTGGCGGGCAGAGTGGGGGCTGGGTAAAGCGGAGGGAGGGAGTGTCATTGGAGATGGTAACGGTGGGGGGAGGGGCGGCAGTGGCAGCAGTAGCGGGGGTTTGTTAGAGTGGAGGGAGGGGGTGTCATTGCAGATAGTAACAGCGGGGGGTTGGGGTGGCGGCAACTGCAGTAGCGGGGGGGAGAGCGAGGCTGGGTAGAGTGGAGGGAGGGGGGTGTCATTGAATACGGTAACGGCGGGGGGAGGTGAGTGTAGGCGGCCCGTACTCACACATCCCGGAAGTTGACAGGGGTATAGTGGAGCAAACAGCATAGCTGTGAGCTCCACAATGATGGCGCCGATCTCCTCCCTCTGCTGTGATCTGGACAGCCCAGGGGGCACGTCCAGGTCACAGCAGAAGCCTACTGTAATGTTACTAAATTGGGTCGGATCCCGACCACTGTTCTCTATGCACAGGGGCTGCCATAAAGGAGTGAGTAACTGTCGTTACACACAGCAAATCCAGCATGGCAGCCCCAGTGCCTCCAGTAAAATTAGAATTACATAAAAACTAAATAAGCAGTGATTTTAATTTTATATTAAAAGTACTTGATTTCATAATCACTATTTTTAATACAAAAATAAAAAACCGCGACACCTTCCCTTTAAGTTATATGGTGGTGAGTCATTGATTTCCTTTTTTTCCTATTAAGCAGGTTCTTAAGGGTTTAAAAAGAGATAGTTGTCATCCTGATGAGAGGCGTCCTGTATCCTTTGAGCTCTTAGTTAAGTTATGGCATTCTTTAGGTGTTGTTTGCATAGATGTTTTTGAGGCGTGCTTATTTAGATCTGCTTTCGTGTTGGCTTTCTTTGCTGCTCTTCGAGGTGGAGAATTGATGTCTCCTAGTAGGATGAAATTGGGTGGTTTACTCGCTCGAGTGCGTGATTCCCCTGTATGTCCGGTTGAGAACCTTCGTCTTTAGTTTTCTATGCGTCCAATGTTTGCTTCATTTGGGCATGTGTGATCAAAAGATTTCTTCTCACTCCTTCCGCATCGGTGCAGCTACTGTCGCCACTTCGCTTGGTTTGGGAAGAAACAAAATTATGAAGCTGGGTAGGTGGAATTTTGGCCGTTATAACATTTATATATGTCCTAATTTATTGCCTAATTAATTATTTTTAATTTCAGAACCCATGATCGTATGGATTGTTGGGCATTCCTTTGTTCACTGGGCTCAGAAGAGGGCCTAAATTTGTTCCTACACTGAGAACTTATCATTTTCTACTGAACATATTAATGTATTTTGGTTTAGTTCCAGAGGAAGGAAGTGGGTTCATTTGATTGGTGAACTAAAGAAGAAAGAAAAGCCCGGATGCCTGCCCTGAAAGGGCTCAAGGGAGGGCAACATGACTGAGGAGGGATGCTAGGCCTGAGGGTTAGCAAGGGGTTAAGGTGCAGAGTATTTTGTGCGAGAAAAGTGGGAGGAGGAGTTATAGGGCTGTTGGGCCATGTAATTGGTCAGGGGGTTGCTAGTGTAGGGGAGTATATATAGGGCCGGATTAGGAGGTGGGAGGTCATTCACTACCTGGAAGACGTCTGGAATTGTTGTGGAATCCAGGATGGGCCAAGGAGGTGGCCCCTATCCAGGTGGAAGTCGGCTATGGCGGAGCGGCGCTGGTTCCAGGGACGCAGTAGATGGCGGACGTGTGCTGGAGGACGTCCAGGCTTCTACGGGACCCGACTCCGGATGGCGCTCTGGACCGGAAGCCTAGCGGGACCAACCGGCGATGGCGGCTGGATCCAGGTGCAGAGGCATCGGTCGGTGGACGGCGTGGGGAGCGACGCTGCGAGGAGCCCAGCGGCGAGGTGGTTAGTGACGTCACCGGCCTCAATACCTTTCTCGCGGCACGGTCACATGGCTCGGTGGTGCGGTCATGTGACCGGGCGCTGAACCCGGAAGTGCAGCCTGCGCGATAGCGCAGGGCTAGGTCAGCACAGAAGGGGTTGCTGCGGCCCGTTTTCACGGGGCCTGGTCACAGAGGAGCTTCAGGAAGGGAGCGGATGAGGGCCCATGGCAAGTTACCACTTACAACCTGTCATGGGAAGATGTCGGCGCAGAAACTGCGGACCTGGACGGCAGTCAAGCAGCGGTGCGGGCGGTAGTGGGATGGTAAGTGCCATCACTGGCCCCTTCAACTTTCCTTCAGTTACGGCGCATGGGTCAGCGTGACACCAGGGGCGGCGCGGTCACGTGACCCAGGGCACGGTGCGTGGTCTGGCGGCGCAATCACATGTCCCTGGCATCACGGTCATCTGCTACTGCTGGGGATCTAGGTGGAACTGCCTGAACAGGGTCCAGCGGGCAGTAGCGGCACATCTGGCGCTGGCTCGGGGGGTCAGCGAACGGCAGGGCTGACCCAGAGCTGGACTTGTCACGCGATCGTCTGCATATTCCAGGAGCGCGGCCTGCACAGCCGCGTAGGGTCTGGTCAGCGGTCGGGTGGCAGCACGTGTTCCAGCTGGCGGATGTGCGGCTGGAGCGCACCACCCCCCTCTGAGCCGGTGACTATGTGACAAGCGTCCCCGGATGGCCGGTCAGTCCGGCCGGTTGCGTTGGGCCCTGGAGTGCTGCAACTTGCGTTTACCCGTGGAGAATATGGCGGTGCTCAACGCGGAGGACACATGACGGCTGTTCCGTGGGACTCCATGGAGTCAGCCTAGTAAGTTAAGGCTCATTTAAAACCTTGTATTAATGCTTGGATTATGGTGGGTGGTAAGGGTGTCGATACGTATGATTTCGGGGGCAATAGGGTGGTAGTTTGTTTGTCAGCGGGTTTCGTCAGGAGGTTGGGGGCCCTGTGTATGGCGTTGAATTTTGTGCGGGAGTGGTTGCTACGTGGTCCCAGATGCCTTGCTATGCACTTCATGAGCGTTGGGGTTTTTCATGCTAGGGTGTCTATCTCTAGGTGACAACATTGTTTATTCTGGTTGGCGTAATTGCGCTTGCATTCTCTGGGTGATTTTGTATGATTGGGTGATTTCCTGGTGGTTCGCGACTGATTCAGGTGTAAGTCGGCGGTGGGGCGGAGATTGAGACAGGGATACGAATACTTGCAAAGGGGTGGTGGATAGCCGTGTTCACGGCGATTCCATGGTTTATGTAATGGTCATGGGGGTCTTTTGGCTAGAGGGTTATTGCGGTTCATAGTATTTGATAAGGGTTCGATGGTAGTCCACTGACATGGTGGCCCATTCTGCGGGGGTGCATTTGCATTTGGCGGCTTACTCTTATGCGTTGCATGGGGTGTGTGCTATTGCTGGTGGGAGGTGAAGGGGAAGGTGGTTGCGTTTTACGAGGGGGTGTTTTATATTTTATAAGCATCGGTCTAGGTCCAGTTCTCCAACAGGGGGTTGTGTGAGCACTGGGGGGTTTTCAGGTTCACTGGGGCGTGGCATGTTTTGTTGCGGACAGATGTTAAGGAGAGGTCGAGATGATTGGGACAGCAGTTCTTTGGAGATCTGTCCTTGTGTACAACTGGGGCACAAGTGCTGCCACTGAAGGGGAGTCTGTGTGGCCCAATTTTTGGGAAAAAAAGGGAGACTCCGCTTGGAGTAACCTTTGCTGTGTTTTTAAAAAGGAGCCAAGATGAAAAAGTCATGGTTCAGCAAAGACTTTGCTACCTACCCCGGTGTCATCCTGGGGACGGTTAAGAATGGCATATTTTTGAATGTGCTTGATGCAAATCTACCTGTGAAGTGAAATTATACCCACCACACCTTCCTCGATTATGAAATATGATCTGCACCCTGTCCTCACATCATGCTGCCCCCTCCTCACAATGTCCCATGCATGCTGCCCCCTCCTTACAGTGTCCCATGCATGCTGCTCTCTCCTCACAGTGTCCCATGCATTCTGCTCCCTCCTCACAGTGTCCTATGCATGCTGCCCCCTCCTCACAATATCCCATGCATGCTGCTCTCTCCTCACAGTGTCTCATGCATGCTGCCCCCTCCTCACAATATCCCTTGCATGCTGTCCCCTCCTCAGTGTCCCATGCATGCTGCCACCTCCTTAGTGCCCCATGCATGCTGCCCCCTCCTCAGTGTCCCATGTATGCTGCCCCCTCCTCACAGTGTCCCATGCATGCTGCCCCCTCCTCACAGTGTCCCATGCATGCTGCCCCCTCCTCTCAGTGTCCCATGCATGCTGCCCCCTCTTCACAGTGTCCCATGCATGCTGCCCCCTCCTCAGTGGCCCATGCATGCTGCCCCCTCTTCACAGTGCCCCATGCATGCTGCCCCCTCCTCACAATGTCCCATTCATGCTGCCCCCTCCTCACAGTGTCCCATGCATGCTGCCTCCTCCTCACAATGTCCCATTCATGCTGCCCTCTCCTCTCAATGTCCCACGCATGCTACCCCCTCCTCACAGTGTCCCATGCATGCTGCCCCCTCCTCACATTGTCCCATGCATGCTGGCCCCTCCTCACAGTATCCCATGCATGCTGCCCCCTCCTCAGTGTCCCGTGCATGCTGCCCCCTCCTCACAATGTCCCATGCATGCTGCACCCTCCTCACAGTGTCCCATGCATGCTGCCCCCTCCTCAGTGTCCCATGCATGCTGCCCCCTACTCACAATGTCCCATGCATGCTGCTCCCTCCTCACAATGTCCCATGCATGCTGCCCCCTCCTCACAATGTCCCATGCATGCTGCTTTCTCCTCACAGTGTCCCATACATGCTGCTTGCTCCTCAGTGTCCCATGCATGCTGCCCCCTCCTCAGTGTCCCATGCATGCTGCCCCCTCCTCACAGTGTCCCATGCATGCTGCTCCCTCCTCACAATGTCCCATGCATGCTTCCCCCTCCTCACAATGTCCCATGCATGCTGCTTTCTCCTCACAGTGTCCCATGCAAGCTGCTTGCTCCTCAGTGTCCCATGCATGCTGCCCCCTCCTCAGTGTCCCATGCATGCTACCCCCTCCTCACAGTGTCCCATGCATGCTGCCCCCTCCTCACATTGTCGCATGCATGCTGCACCCTCCTCACAGTGTCCCATGCATGCTGCCCCCTCCTCAGTGTCCTATGCATGCTGCCGCCTACTCACAATGTCCCATGCATGCTGCTTTCTCCTCACAGTGTCCCATACATGCTGCTTGTTCCTCAGTGTCCCATGCATGCTGCCACCTCCTCACAATGTCCCATGCATGCTGCACCCTCCTCACAGTGTCCCATGCATGCTGCCCCCTCCTCAGTGTCCCTTGCATGCTGCCGCCTACTCACAATGTCCCATGCATGCTGCTCCCTCCTCACAATGTCCCATGCATGCTGCCCCCTCCTCACAATATCCCATGCATGCTGCTTTCTCCTCACAGTGTCCCATACATGCTGCTTGCTCCTCAGTGTCCCATGCATGCTGCCCCCTCCTCAGTGTCCCATGCATGCTGCCCCCTCCTCACAGTGTCCCATGCATGCTGCCCCCTCCTCACAATGTCCCATGCATACTGCCCCCTCCTCACAGTGTCCCATACATGCTGCCCCCTCCAAAGTGTCCCATGCATGCTGCCCCCTCCTCAGTGTCCCATGCATGCTGCCCCCTCCTCACAGTGTCCCATGCATGCTGCCCCCTCCTCACAGTGTCCCATGCATGCTGCCCCCTCCTCACAGTGTCCCATGCATGCTGCCCCCTTCTCCCAGTGTCCCATGCATGCTGCCCCCTCCTCACAGTGTCCCATGCATGCTGCCTCCTCCTCACAGTGTCCTATGCATGCTGCTCCCGCCTCAGTGTCCCATGAATGCTGCCCCCTCCTCACAGTGTCCCATGCATGCTGCCTCCTCCTCACAGTGTCCCATGCCTGCTGCCCCCTCCTCACAGTGTCCCATGCATGCTGCTCCCTCCTCAGTGTCCCATGCATGCTGCTCCCTCCTCAGTGTCCCATGCATGCTGCTCCCTCCTCAATGTCCCATGCATGCTGCTCCCCCCTCACAATGTCCCATGCATGCTGCCCCCTCCTCACAATGTCCCATGCATGCTTCCCCCTCCTCATAGTGCCCCATGCATGCTGCCCCCTCCTCAGTGTCCCATGCATGCTGCCCCCTCCACACAGTGTCCCATGCATGATGCCCCTCTCCATGAGCTCCTAATGCTGCCTTCCTCTTTTCCATAATGACACCTCCATACTGCCCCACTAATCATACTAAGACCACCACACTAGAGCTTATGCTGAGACCCCCCCACCCACACACACACACTACCCTACTCTTGATATTGACTCCCCTACATTGCTCCACTCCATACTGAGCCCACACATGCTGCCCCTTCTCCATAATGAGCTCCCAATGCTGCCCCCCTCTCATTCTGAGTCCTTACACTCCCACCCATCGATTTTGTCTTTGCATTATCCCTCAACCCTTGTCCTTGGTCTGTAGCATTGGCCCCTCTCTCCCATTCCACCAGCAGCAGCCTCTCCCCCAGCATCAGCCTCTTTCTCACCGCCTCCAGCAGCAGCCTCTCCCCCAGCATCAGCTTTTCTCCCCCCAGCCCCCCTAGCATCAGCCTCTCTACCCCCAGCATCAGCCTCTCTACCCCCAGCATCAACCTCTCTACCCCCAGCCTCCCCAAGCATCAGCCTCTCTTTCTCCAGCCTCCCCAAGCATCAGCCTCTCTTTCTTCAGCATCAGCCTCTCTCCCCCAGCTTCCCCCAGCATCAGCCTCTCTGCCCCCAGCATCAGCCTCCCCCCTCCCAGCCTCCCCCAGCATCAGCCTCCCCCAGCATCAACCTCCCCCCTCCCAGCCTCCCCCAGCATCAGCTTCCCCCTCCCAGCCTCCCCCAGCATCAGCCTCTCTCCTCGCAACCTCTCCCAGCATCAGCCTCCCCCAGCATCAGCCTCTCTCCTCCCAGCCTCCCCCAGCATCAGCTTCTCTACTCCCAGCCTCTCCCAGCATCAGCCTCCCCCTCCCAGCCTCCCCTAGCATCAGCCTCCCCTAGCATCAGCCTCTCTACTCCCAGCCTCTCCCAGCATCAGCCTCCCCCCTCCCAGCCTCCTTCAGCATCAACCTTTCTCTCCTCCCAGCATCAGCCTCCCCCAGCATCAGCCTCTCTCCTCCCAGCCTCCCAAAGCATCAGCCTCCCCCAGCATCAGCCTCTCTCCTCCCAGCCTCCCCCAGCATCAGCCTCCCCCAGCATCAGCCTCCCCCAGCATCAGCCTCCCTCCTCCCAGCCTCCCCCAGCATCAGCCTTTCTCCTCCCAGCCTATCCCAGCATCAGCCTCTCTCCTCCCAGCCTCCCCCAGCATCAGCCTCTCTCCTCCCAGCCTCCCCCAGCATCAGCCTCTCTCCTCCCAGCCTCCCCCAGCATCAGCCTCTCTCCTCCCAGTCTCCCCCAGCATCAGCCTCTCTACTCCCAGCCTCTCCCAGCATCAGCCTCCCCAGCATCAACCTTTCTCTCCTCCCAGCATCAGCCTCCCCCAGCATCAGCTTCTCTACTCCCAGCCTCCCCCAGCATCAACCTCTCTCCTCCCAGCCTCCCCCAGCATCTTGCCTCCCCCCTCCCAGCCTACTACAGCATCAGCTTCCCCCCTCCCAGCCTCCCCCAGCATCAGCCTCCCTCTCCCAGCCTCCCCCAGCATCTTGCCTCCCCCCTCCCAGCCTCCCCCAGCATCAGCCTCCCCCCTCCCAGCCTCAGCCTCCCCCCTCCCCCCCAGCATCAGCCTCCCTCCTCCCAGCATCAGCCTCCCCCCTCCCAGCCTCCCCCAGCATCAGCCTCCCCCAGCATCAGCCTCTCTCCTCCAAGCCTCCCCTAGCATCAGCCTCTCTCCTCCCAGCCTCCCCCAACATCAGCCTCCCCCAGCATCAGCTTCCATCCTCCCAGCCTCCCCCAGCATCAGCCTCCCCCAGTATCAGCCTCCCTCCTCCCAGCCTCCCCCAGTATCAGCCTCTCTTCCCCAAGTCTCCCCCAGTATCAGCCTCTCTTCCCCCCAGCCTCCCCCAGCATCAGCCTCACTCCTCCCAGCATGAGCCTCCCCCAGTATCAACCTCTCTCCTTCCAGCCTCTCCCAGTATCAGCCTCTCTTCCCCCAAGTCTCCCCCAGTATCAGCCTCTCTTCCCCCAAGTCTCCCCAGTATCAGTCTCTCTTCCCCCAAGTCTCCCCACTAGCAGACTCTCTTCCCCCAAGTCTCCCCCCCTATCAGCCTCTCTCCCCCCCATCGCATGCTCAGATCTCCAGTCTACATTAGAGACACCCAAACACTCCTATGAATCTTCAGCTCTGCGAGCACTTACCTGCTCCAGTGCCCACCGCCATCTTCCTGGCTCACGTGAGTATCCTCTTCTGACACCGGCTTCCATCGCGGCGTCCTCCGCGGCGTCCTGCTGTGAGCTCTGCATGTGATGTCCACACAGCATTAGACGCAGCAGAGAGGAAGGAGCTGATTGGCGCACGCCTGTGACCCCGGAAGTGCAGGCGCCGGCAGTTCCGGGGTCAATCAGCTTCCTGTGCCCGGCCTCCGCTGTTTGTCTGCATTTGCGTCTTAATTGATGCGGATACAAATAAATGGAGGTGCGCCTCTCCCCCCCTCCCCCCTCCGAAAACACAGCGGATTTAATCGACTGTCTAACGAAGAGGGAGAGGATGTGTAAAAAAAATAAATAAATTAAAAAAAGAAAAAAAAAAAATTTTTCTGCCAGAAGGTGCCGCCCCCCGCAACCTGCCGCCCCAGGCATGTGACCACAGGTGCCTAGTGGTAAATACGGCCCTGAGAACGACCCCTTGTGGTCAGCTATGTTAAATGATGGTTATTGCATTTTTGTATTTGTTCTAGACCCGTTCAATCTTTGTCTATATATAGTATTTGAACTCATTTATCTATTATATATATCCTATACATATATATGCGATTCTGATAATTTTATATTGGTGATTCCTGATGAGTTGTCACATTTTTGTTCTTGCTAAAAACCTATTCGTATTTTTCCAATAAAAATTAAATATGATAAATATTGTCCTTTTGTCATTTGGGCTTTTTGATCGCGCTTCCTCTCTTTTTTTTGTTCATAACTGTTTATGCGATTTGCCATATAAATATTAGTCCTCAGAGTCTCTAGATGTGGCTCTCTAGTTTTGTTTTCGGCCTCAGGGTGTTACTTCCTTCCGGCCATGTTCCCAGGTGGCAGGGCTTCAATTTCGCGCCCTTTCTCGGGGAAGAAGACTCTGGGTCGTTGTTTTTCGTGCCAAAAAATGGCTGCAAATGGCGGCTTTCCAAAATTTTTACAGCGGAACACCACTAACAGTCCAGAACAAGACTCACTTCCACCAGGTAGGTGAATGGGTTACAATCCTGTTTGTGACGCCAGGTTTTGAGGTGTGCCGCCCCTGTGCCAGCAGCCGGGCTGCTCGGATCCAGATCCGCATTGTGGCTCGAGGGATTCTATTGGACCCGTGGGTCGCGCGGACACTTCAAATAAAAGGGGACGTATTTTTATTTGCCGTAAACTGTCTGTAACACCACCCACGGTGTGTGGTGAAGTGTGGCACCACCGCTGCTGTTGTGGGACTCCCGGGGGCGATGGGATGGCAGCTGGATGTTAGCCCCTCCGTGGGTAGGGATGGATGCCCCGGGGCCCAGTGTCTCTATGCCGGGGATGCTGACTGCAGGGGCCGGCGCGCCCGGTCGGACCGGGGGATGGGTACACCGTGACGAGGTGAGACAGCTTCTTACCTTTTTGCAAAAATGTATATACTAAGTACCCTGTTATTAAGCACTTGCAATTTATTTATTTATAGTCAGGGTATTTTTCCTACAATTTTTCTCCTTGGTTTTTTTTACGTTACTCACAGTTGAGTAAATCACACAAGTCCAGTGGTAAACCAAGGTGGTGGTGGCCGGCCACCGCGGTCGGGTATATCTGGTCCCACACCCGGGCTAATGATCCATATGACTTTCCTAAGCACTCAGTGTGTGGTGTGTTGGACTTCCCGGGGTGAAACACGGGAGTCCGCTCCCGGTCCTTTTGTTGGGAGCCGTGCCCACTGACGCTGACCCTTGGGATCTACCGAGCCCTGACGGATGCCCTATCCCTCTCGGTGGGTGGTTGTCTGCTTTTGGGACTTTGGTTGGGACAGGACCTATAATCCTGCCCTCAATTGGTTAATTAGCTAGGCTGTTGGTTTCGGTCCTGGCTTCAGGGTCCAAGTACCCCCTCTGTGCACGGTTTCCGGGTTGGTTCTCCGGTATCGGTACCGGCGGGCTCCAATCCTGTCCCAGTCTACCTCGGATCTCCGGCAACAGTCTTCCTGTCTCCTAACAGACACGGACCACCGTCTGCCACCTAGCCAACACGCCGGGGCTCCAACTCCGACGCCTTTCCTCTCTGAACTTGAGCTTCACCTCCTTTCTCTACTGGAGCTACACTGCTCCCCTTCACTACCACTTGCACTCCACTCTCTCACTTCAGACTCCTACTTTCTCCCGCCCCGAGTTCTCCAGACCCCTATGTTGGCGTTTTTCATCCGCTTGGTCCGGCCCACTGGTGTGTCCCTCCTACCCTAAGGGGGGGTGGCTAGGGTTTCAGGTCGGCTGTATGTAACCCTGTGTGGAAAGGTGTTGTGCGGGGGCCTTTCTGTGTGACTACCTGGTTTTGCCAGGGCGTCACATTAGGATTAGAAATAGTGCTAATTACTGGGTTGCCACTCTGTTAGATCCATGGTACAAGAGTAAATTTAGCAAGATGCTTCCCCCCGAGAAAAGGGATGCTCGGATTATGGAGTATCAAAACATGCTTGTAGTCCATCTTAACAGTAGTTTTTCAAAAGACATCAGTGCATCGCAGCTCTAGAATTCCATCCATGGGAATGTTGCATCATCAACGCAAAAGCATTAGCAGCAGCAGTTCAAGTGGCAAAGCAATTTCTGTGAAGTTTGGCACACATATTTTAGACCACCGCATGCACCAGAAAAACAGAGTAGAGGTCTGACACATTGTGAATGATTGGAGAGGATGGTGCAGAAGTATCTAGAGCTCAATATCTGCTATCGGGGGGGATTGAACCCTTTTTCATTTTGGTTTTCAAAAATGGAAGAGGGCACTGAGCTCGCCAGTCACACCTTGGAAGTTTTGACCTGCCAGGCAGCCATCATTCTTTTAGAACGTGCATTCAGCGCTGCTGGGGTGTACACTGTGTGCAGAATTATTAGGCAAATGAGTATTTTGATCACATGGTACTTTTTACACATGTTGTCCTACTCCAAGCTGTTTAGGCTTGAGAGTCAACTACCAATTAAGTAAATCAGGTGATGTGCCTCTCTGTAATGAGGAGGGGTGTGGTGTAATGACATCAACACCATATATAAGGTGTGCTTAATTATTAGACAACTTCCTTTCCTTTGGCAAAATGGGTCAGAAGAGAGATTTGACAGCCAGACGGATGCAGCAGTCTTGAAATTGCCAAACTTTTGAAGTGTGATCACCGAACAATCAAGCGTTTCATGGGAAATAGCCAACAGGGTCGCAAGAAGCGTGTTGGGCAAAAAAGGAGCAAAATATCTGCCCATGAATTGAGGAAAATAAAGCGTGAAGCTGCCAAGATGCCATTTGCCACCAGTTTGGACATATTTCAGAGCTGCAACGCTACTGGAATATCAAAAAGCACAAGGTGTGCCATACTCAGGGACATGGCCAACGTAAGGAAGGCTGAAAAATGACCACCTTTGAACAAGAAACATAAGATAAAACGTCAAGACTGGGCCAAGAAATATCTTAAGACTGATTTTTCAAAGGTTTTATGGACTGATGAAAGGAGAGTGACTCTTGATGGACAAGATGGATGGGCCAGAGGCTGGATCAGTAAAGGGCAGATAGCTCCACTCCAACTCAGACGCAAGCAAGGTGGAGGTGGGGCACTGGTATGGCCTGGTATCATCAAAGATGACAGTAATACACAGGATAGGATTAGATACACGGCTCAGCAGACAGTATCAGACAGGAGAGGATTAGATACACGGCTCAGCAGACAGTATCACACATGATAGTATGAGATACACGGCTCAGCAGACAGTATCACACATGATAGTATGAGATACACGGCTCAGCAGACAGTATTACACAGGATAGAATTAGATACACAGCCCTGCATACAGTATTACAAAGGATAGGATTAGATACACGGCTCAGCAGACAGTATCACACAGGAGAAGATTAGATACATGGCTTAGCAGACAGTATCACACAGGATAGAATTAGATACACAGCCCTGCATACAGTATCACAAAGGATAGGATTAGATACATGGCTCAGCAGACACTATCACACAGGATAAGACTAGGTACATGGCTCAGCAGACAGTATCACACAGGATAGGATTAGATACACGGCTCAGCAGACAGTATCACACAGGAGAGGATTAGATAAACAGCTTAGCAGACAGTATCACAAAGGATAGGATTAGATACACAGCTCTGCAGATGGTATCACACAGGATAGGATTACATACACGGCTCAGCAGACAGTATCAGATAGGAGAGGATTAGCTACACGGCTCAGCAGACAGTATCACACAGGAGAGGCTTAGATACACGGCTCAGCAGCAGAGGCGGTGGCGGGCAGAGTGGGGGCTGGGTAAAGCGGAGGGAGGGAGTGTCATTGGAGATGGTAACGGTGGGGGGAGGGGCGGCAGTGGCAGCAGTAGCGGGGGTTTGTTAGAGTGGAGGGAGGGGGTGTCATTGCAGATAGTAACAGCGGGGGGTTGGGGTGGCGGCAACAGCAGTAGCGGGGGGGAGAGCGAGGCTGGGTAGAGTGGAGGGAGGGGGGTGTCATTGAATACGGTAACGGCGGGGGGAGGTGAGTGTAGGCGGCCCGTACTCACACATCCCGGAAGTTGACAGGGGTATAGTGGAGCAAACAGCATAGCTGTGAGCTCCACAATGATGGCGCCGATCTCCTCCCTCTGCTGTGATCTGGACAGCCCAGGGGGCACGTCCAGGTCACAGCAGAAGCCTACTGTAATGTTACTAAATTGGGTCGGATCCCGACCACTGTTCTCTATGCACAGGGGCTGCCATAAAGGAGTGAGTAACTGTCGTTACACACAGCAAATCCAGCATGGCAGCCCCAGTGCCTCCAGTAAAATTAGAATTACATAAAAACTAAATAAGCAGTGATTTTAATTTTATATTAAAAGTACTTGATTTCATAATCACTATTTTTAATACAAAAATAAAAAACCGCGACACCTTCCCTTTAAGTTATATGGTGGTGAGTCATTGATTTCCTTTTTTTCCTATTAAGCAGGTTCTTAAGGGTTTAAAAAGAGATAGTTGTCATCCTGATGAGAGGCGTCCTGTATCCTTTGAGCTCTTAGTTAAGTTATGGCATTCTTTAGGTGTTGTTTGCATAGATGTTTTTGAGGCGTGCTTATTTAGATCTGCTTTCGTGTTGGCTTTCTTTGCTGCTCTTCGAGGTGGAGAATTGATGTCTCCTAGTAGGATGAAATTGGGTGGTTTACTCGCTCGAGTGCGTGATTCCCCTGTATGTCCGGTTGAGAACCTTCGTCTTTAGTTTTCTATGCGTCCAATGTTTGCTTCATTTGGGCATGTGTGATCAAAAGATTTCTTCTCACTCCTTCCGCATCGGTGCAGCTACTGTCGCCACTTCGCTTGGTTTGGGAAGAAACAAAATTATGAAGCTGGGTAGGTGGAATTTTGGCCGTTATAACATTTATATATGTCCTAATTTATTGCCTAATTAATTATTTTTAATTTCAGAACCCATGATCGTATGGATTGTTGGGCATTCCTTTGTTCACTGGGCTCAGAAGAGGGCCTAAATTTGTTCCTACACTGAGAACTTATCATTTTCTACTGAACATATTAATGTATTTTGGTTTAGTTCCAGAGGAAGGAAGTGGGTTCATTTGATTGGTGAACTAAAGAAGAAAGAAAAGCCCGGATGCCTGCCCTGAAAGGGCTCAAGGGAGGGCAACATGACTGAGGAGGGATGCTAGGCCTGAGGGTTAGCAAGGGGTTAAGGTGCAGAGTATTTTGTGCGAGAAAAGTGGGAGGAGGAGTTATAGGGCTGTTGGGCCATGTAATTGGTCAGGGGGTTGCTAGTGTAGGGGAGTATATATAGGGCCGGATTAGGAGGTGGGAGGTCATTCACTACCTGGAAGACGTCTGGAATTGTTGTGGAATCCAGGATGGGCCAAGGAGGTGGCCCCTATCCAGGTGGAAGTCGGCTATGGCGGAGCGGCGCTGGTTCCAGGGACGCAGTAGATGGCGGACGTGTGCTGGAGGAGGTCCAGGCTTCTACGGGACCCCGACTCCGGATGGCGCTCTGGACCGGAAGCCTAGCGGGACCAATCCGGCGATGGCGGCTGGATCCAGGTGCAGAGGCATCGGTCGGTGGACGGCGTGGGAGCGACGCTGCGAGGAGCCCAGCGGCGAGGTGGTTAGTGACGTCACCGGCCTCAATACCTTTCTCGCGGCACGGTCACATGGCTCGGTGTTGCGGTCATGTGACCGGGCGCTGAACCGGAAGTGCAGCCTGCGCGATGGCGCAGGGCTAGGTCAGCACAGAAGGGGTTGCTGCGGCCCGTTTTCACGGGGCCTGGTCACAGAGGAGCTTCAGGAAGGGAGCGGATGAGGGCCCATGGCAAGTTACCACTTACAACCTGTCATGGGAAGATGTCGGCGCAGAAACTGCGGACCTGGACGGCAGTCAAGCAGCGGTGCGGGCGGTAGTGGGATGGTAAGTGCCATCACCGGCCCCTTCAACTTTCCTTCAGTTACGGCGCATGGGTCAGTGTGACACCATGGGCGGCGCGGTCACGTGACCCAGGGCACGGTGCGTGGTCTGGCGGCGCAATCACATGTCCCTGGCATCACGGTCATCTGCTACTGCTGGGGATCTAGGTGGAACAGCCTGAACAGGGTCCAGCGGGCAGTAGCGGCACATCTGGCGCTGGCTCGGGGGGTCAGCGAACGGCAGGGCTGACCCAGAGCTGGACTTGTCACGCGATCGTCTGCATATTCCAGGAGCGCGGCCTGCACAGCCGCGTAGGGTCTGGTCAGCGGTCGGGTGGCAGCACGTGTTCCAGCTGGCGGATGTGCGGCTGGAGCGCACCACCCCCCTCTGAGCCGGTGACTATGTGACAAGCGTCCCCGGATGGCCGGTCAGTCCGGCCGGTTGCGTTGGGCCCTGGAGTGCTGCAACTTGCGTTTACCCGTGGAGAATATGGCGGTGCTCAACGCGGAGGACACATGACGGCTGTTCCGTGGGACTCCATGGAGTCAGCCTAGTAAGTTAAGGCTCATTTAAAACCTTTGTTGTTTCTTTGTTGAATTGGTCGGTGGTTGACCTCCACCTTGCTATGCACCCCAATTTGGGATGTATTCCATCTGTATAGATTTTGGCGTTTGGTGACTGTTCACATTGGGTCATCAGGCTTTGTCCACAGGCTATATATATACTTCATGCAGCATTTGCTTGGACCTGTCCCGCCCACAGCCATGACTCAGTCATGGGTACGGGACTGCAATAGACCAGGTGAGTGCTGCTGAGAGCAGTTCTGCTATTTATATGTGAGGCTGCATGGCACATTTTATAAAGATATTTTAGTGTAGGACTGCTTCAAATGAGATTTGCCGTGACGTGGCGAAGCAGCTCAAGAAATTGCAATTTTTTGCCAAAAATCTCAAAAAAAAAAAAAAAAAAATTTTTATAATGCAGTTTGGAATATTTGATGCCTTAGTGCACATTGGTGCTGGCTCTTTGTTGTTTCTTTGTTGAATTGGTCGGTGGTTGACCTCCACCTTGCTATGCACCCCAATTTGGGATGTATTCCATCTGTATAGATTTTGGCGTTTGGTGACTGTTCACATTGGGTCATCAGGCTTTGTCCACAGGCTATATATATACTTCATGCAGCATTTGCTTGGACCTGTCCCGCCCACAGCCATGACTCAGTCATGGGTACGGGACTGCAATAGACCAGGTGAGTGCTGCTGAGAGCAGTTCTGCTATTTATATGTGAGGCCGCATGGCACATTTTATAAAGATATTTTAGTGTAGGACTGCTTCAAATGAGATTTGCCGTGACGTGGCGAAGCAGCTCAAGAAATTGCAATTTTTTGCCAAAAATCTCAAAAAAAAAAATTTTTATAATGCAGTTTGGAATATTTGATGCCTTAGTGCACATTGGTGCTGGCTCTTTGTTGTTTCTTTGTTGAATTGGTCGGTGGTTGACCTCCACCTTGCTATGCACCCCAATTTGGGATGTATTCCATCTGTATAGATTTTGGCGTTTGGTGACTGTTCACATTGGGTCATCAGGCTTTGTCCACAGGCTATATATATACTTCATGCAGCATTTGCTTGGACCTGTCCCGCCCACAGCCATGACTCAGTCATGGGTACGGGACTGCAATAGACCAGGTGAGTGCTGCTGAGAGCAGTTCTGCTATTTATATGTGAGGCCGCATGGCACATTTTATAAAGATATTTTAGTGTAGGACTGCTTCAAATGAGATTTGCCGTGACGTGGCGAAGCAGCTCAAGAAATTGCAATTTTTTGCCAAAAATCTCAAAAAAAAAAATTTTTATAATGCAGTTTGGAATATTTGATGCCTTAGTGCACATTGGTGCTGGCTCTTTGTTGTTTCTTTGTTGAATTGGTCGGTGGTTGACCTCCACCTTGCTATGCACCCCAATTTGGGATGTATTCCATCTGTATAGATTTTGGCGTTTGGTGACTGTTCACATTGGGTCATCAGGCTTTGTCCACAGGCTATATATATACTTCATGCAGCATTTGCTTGGACCTGTCCCGCCCACAGCCATGACTCAGTCATGGGTACGGGACTGCAATAGACCAGGTGAGTGCTGCTGAGAGCAGTTCTGCTATTTATATGTGAGGCCGCATGGCACATTTTATAAAGATATTTTAGTGTAGGACTGCTTCAAATGAGATTTGCCGTGACGTGGCGAAGCAGCTCAAGAAATTGCAATTTTTTTGCCAAAAATCTCAAAAAAAAAAATTTTTATAATGCAGTTTGGAATATTTGATGCCTTAGTGCACATTGGTGCTGGCTCTTTGTTGTTTCTTTGTTGAATTGGTCGGTGGTTGACCTCCACCTTGCTATGCACCCCAATTTGGGATGTATTCCATCTGTATAGATTTTGGCGTTTGGTGACTGTTCACATTGGGTCATCAGGCTTTGTCCACAGGCTATATATATACTTCATGCAGCATTTGCTTGGACCTGTCCCGCCCACAGCCATGACTCAGTCATGGGTACGGGACTGCAATAGACCAGGTGAGTGCTGCTGAGAGCAGTTCTGCTATTTATATGTGAGGCCGCATGGCACATTTTATAAAGCTATTTTAGTGTAGGACTGCTTCAAATGAGATTTGCCGTGACGTGGCGAAGCAGCTCAAGAAATTGCAATTTTTTGCCAAAAATCTCAAAAAAAAAAAAAAATTTTATAATGCAGTTTGGAATATTTGATGCCTTAGTGCACATTGGTGCTGGCTCTTTGTTGTTTCTTTGTTGAATTGGTCGGTGGTTGACCTCCACCTTGCTATGCACCCCAATTTGGGATGTATTCCATCTGTATAGATTTTGGCGTTTGGTGACTGTTCACATTGGGTCATCAGGCTTTGTCCACAGGCTATATATATACTTCATGCAGCATTTGCTTGGACCTGTCCCGCCCACAGCCATGACTCAGTCATGGGTACGGGACTGCAATAGACCAGGTGAGTGCTGCTGAGAGCAGTTCTGCTATTTATATGTGAGGCCGCATGGCACATTTTATAAAGCTATTTTAGTGTAGGACTGCTTCAAATGAGATTTGCCGTGACGTGGCGAAGCAGCTCAAGAAATTGCAATTTTTTGCCAAAAATCTCAAAAAAAAAATTTTTATAATGCAGTTTGGAATATTTGATGCCTTAGTGCACATTGGTGCTGGCTCTTTGTTGTTTCATTTAAAACCTTGTATTAATGCTTGGATTATGGTGGGTGGTAAGGGTGTCGATACGTATGATTTCGGGGGCAATAGGGTGGTAGTTTGTTTGTCAGCGGGTTTCGTCAGGAGGTTGGGGGCCCTGTGTATGGCGTTGAATTTTGTGCGGGAGTGGTTGCTACGTGGTCCCAGATGCCTTGCTATGCACTTCATGAGCGTTGGGGTTTTTCATGCTAGGGTGTCTATCTCTAGGTGACAACATTGTTTATTCTGGTTGGTGTAATTGCGCTTGCATTCTCTGGGTGATTTTGTATGATTGGGTGATTTCCTGGTGGTTCGCGACTGATTCAGGTGTAAGTCGGCGGTGGGGCGGAGATTGAGACAGGGATACGAATACTTGCAAAGGGGTGGTGGATAGCCGTGTTCACGGCGATTCCATGGTTTATGTAATGGTCATGGGGGTCTTTTGGCTAGAGGGTTATTGCGGTTCATAGTATTTGATAAGGGTTCGATGGTAGTCCACTGACATGGTTGCCCATTCTGCGGGGGTGCATTTGCATTTGGCGGCTTACTCTTATGCGTTGCATGGGGTGTTTGCTATTGCTGGTGGGAGGTGAAGGGGAAGGTGGTTGCGTTTTACGAGGGGGTGTTTTATATTTTATAGGCATCGGTCTAGGTCCAGTTCTCCAACAGGGGGTTGTGTGAGCACTGGGGGGTTTTCAGGTTCACTGGGGCGTGGCATGTTTTGTTGCGGACAGATGTTAAGGAGAGGTCGAGATGATTGGGACAGCAGTTCTTTGGAGATCTGTCCTTGTGTACAACTGGGGCACAAGTGCTGCCACTGAAGGGGTGTCTGTGTGGCCCAATTTTTGGGAAAAAAAGGGAGACTCCGCTTGGAGTAACCTTTGCTGTGTTTTTAAAAAGGAGCCAAGATGAAAAAGTCATGGTTCAGAAAAGACTTTGCTACCTACCCCGGTGTCATCCTGGGGACGGTTAAGAATGGCATATTTTTGAATGTGCTTGATGCAAATCTACCTGTGAAGTGAAATTATACCCACCACACCTTCCTCGATTATGAAATATGATCTGCACCCTGTCCTCACATCATGCTGCCCCCTCCTCACAATGTCCCATGCATGCTGCCCCCTCCTTACAGTGTCCCATGCATGCTGCTCTCTCCTCACAGTGTCCCATGCATTCTGCTCCCTCCTCACAGTGTCCTATGCATGCTGCCCCCTCCTCACAATATCCCATGCATGCTGCTCTCTCCTCACAGTGTCTCATGCATGCTGCCCCCTCCTCACAATATCCCTTGCATGCTGTCCCCTCCTCAGTGTCCCATGCATGCTGCCACCTCCTTAGTGCCCCATGCATGCTGCCCCCTCCTCACAGTGTCCCATGCATGCTGCCCCCTCCTCACAGTGTCCCATGCATGCTGCCCCCTCCTCTCAGTGTCCCATGCATGCTGCCCCCTCCTCAGTGGCCCATGCATGCTGCCCCCTCTTCACAGTGCCCCATGCATGCTGCCCCCTCCTCACAATGTCCCATTCATGCTGCCCCCTCCTCACAGTGTCCCATGCATGCTGCCCCCTCCTCACAATGTCCCATTCATGCTGCCCTCTCCTCTCAATGTCCCATGCATGCTGCCCCCTCCTCACAGTGTCCCATGCATGCTGCCCCCTCCTCACAGTGTCCCATGCATGCTGCCCCCTCCTCAGTGTCCCATGCATGCTGCCCCCTACTCACAATGTCCCATGCATGCTGCTCCCTCCTCACAATGTCCCATGCATGCTGCCCCCTCCTCACAATATCCCATGCATGCTGCTTTCTCCTCAGTGTCCCATACATGCTGCTTGCTCCTCAGTGTCCCATGCATGCTGCCCCCTCCTCAGTGTCCCATGCATGCTGCCCCCTCCTCACAGTGTCCCATGCATGCTGCTCCCTCCTCACAATGTCCCATGCATGCTGCCCCCTCCTCACAATGTCCCATGCATGCTGCTTTCTCCTCACAGTGTCCCATGCAAGCTGCTTGCTCCTCAGTGTCCCATGCATGCTGCCCCCTCCTCAGTGTCCCATGCATGCTGCCCCTTCCTCACAGTGTCCCATGCATGCTACCCCCTCCTCACAGTGTCCCATGCATGCTACCCCCTCCTCACAGTGTCCCATGCATGCTGCCCCCTCCTCACATTGTCCCATGCATGCTGCACCCTCCTCACAGTGTCCCATGCATGCTGCACCCTCCTCACAGTGTCCCATGCATGCTGCCCCCTCCTCAGTGTCCCATGCATGCTGCCGCCTACTCACAATTTCCCATGCATGCTGCTTTCTCCTCACAGTGTCCCATACATGCTGCTTGCTCCTCAGTGACCCATGCATGCTGCCCCCTCCTCACAATGTCCCATGCATGCTGCACCCTCCTCACAGTGTCCCATGCATGCTGCCCCCTCCTCAGTGTCCCATGCATGCTGCCCCCTCCTCACAATGTCCCATGCATGCTGCTTTCTCCTCACAGTGTCCCATGCATGCTGCCCCCTCCTCAGTGTCCCATGCATGCTGCCCCCTCCTCAGTGTCCCATGCATGCTGCCCCCTCCTCACAGTGTCCCATGCATGCTACCCCCTCCTCACAGTGTCCCATGCATGCTGCCCCCTCCTCACATTGTCCCATGCATGCTGCCCCCTCCTCACATTGTCCCATGCATGCTGCACCCTCCTCACAGTGTCCCATGCATGCTGCCCCCTCCTCAGTGTCCCATGCATGCTGCCGCCTACTCACAATTTCCCATGCATGCTGCTTTCTCCTCACAGTGTCCCATACATGCTGCTTGCTCCTCAGTGACCCATGCATGCTGCCCCCTCCTCACAATGTCCCATGCATGCTGCACCCTCCTCACAGTGTCCCATGCATGCTACCCCCTCCTCAGTGTCCCATGCATGCTGCCGCCTACTCACAATGTCCCATGCATGCTGCTCCCTCCTCACAATGTCCCATGCATGCTGCCCCCTCCTCACAATGTCCCATGCATGCTGCTTTCTCCTCACAGTGTCCCATACATGCTGCTTGCTCCTCAGTGTCCCATGCATGCTGCCCCCTCCTCACAGTGTCCCATGCATGCTGCCCCCTCCTCACAGTGTCCCATGCATGCTGCCCCCTCCTCACAATGTCCCATGCATACTGTCCCCTCCTCACAGTGTCCCATACATGCTGCCCCTCTCCACAGTGTCCCATGCATGCTGCCCCCTCCTCAGTGTCCCATGCATGCTGCCCCCTCCTCAGTGTCCCATGCATGCTGCCCCCTCCTCACAGTGTCCCATGCATGCTTCCCCCTCCTCACAGTGTCCCATGCATGCTGCCCCCTTCTCCCAGTGTCCCATGCATGCTGCCCCCTCCTCAGTGTCCCATGCATGCTGCTCCCTCCTCAGTGTCCCATGAATGCTGCCCCCTCCTCACAGTGTCCCATGCATGCTGCCTCCTCCTCACAGTGTTCCATGCCTGCTGCCCCCTCCTCACAGTGTCCCATGCATGCTGCTCCCTCCTCAGTGTCCCATGCATGCTGCTCCCTCCTCAGTGTCCCATGCATGCTGCTCCCTCCTCAATGTCCCATGCATGCTGCTCCCTCCTCATAATGTCCCATGCATGCTGCTCCCCCCTCACAATGTCCCATGCATGCTGCCCCCTCCTCACAATGTCCCATGCATGCTGCCCCCTCCTCACAGTGCCCCATGCATGCTGCCCCCTCCTCAGTGTCCCATGCATGCTGCCCCCTCCACACAGTGTCCCATGCATGCTGCCCCTCTCCATGAGCTCCTAATGCTGCCTTCCTCTTTTCCATAATGACACCTCCATACTGCCCCACTAATCATACTAAGACCACCACACTAGAGCTTATGCTGAGACCCCCCCCCCACCCACACACACACACTACCCTACTCTTGATATTGACTCCCCTACATTGCTCCACTCCATACTGAGCCCACACATGCTGCCCCTTCTCCATAATGAGCTCCCAATGCTGCCCCCCTCTCATTCTGAGTCCTTACACTCCCACCCATCGATTTTGTCTTTGCATTATCCCTCAACCCTTGTCCTTGGTCTGTAGCATTGGCCCCTCTCTCCCATTCCACCAGCAGCAGCCTCTCCCCCAGCATCAGCCTCTTTCTCACCGCCTCCAGCAGCAGCCTCTCCCCCAGCATCAGCTTTTCTCCCCCCAGCCCCCCTAGCATCAGCCTCTCTACCCCCAGCATCAGCCTCTCTACCCCCAGCCTCCCCAAGCATCAGCCTCTCTTTCCCCAGCCTCCCCAAGCATCAGACTCTCTTTCTTCAGCATCAGCCTCTCTCCCCCAGCTTCCCCCAGCATCAGCCTCTCTGCCCCCAGCATCAGCCTCCCCCCTCCCAGCCTCCCCCAGCATCAGCCTCCCCCAGCATCAACCTCCCCCCTCCCAGCCTCCCCCAGCATCAGCTTCCCCCTCCGAGCCTCCCCCAGCATCAGCCTCTCTCCTCGCAACCTCTCCCAGCATCAGCCTCCCCCAGCATCAGCCTATCTCCTCCCAGCCTCCCCAGCATCAGCCTCTCTACTCCCAGCCTCTCCCAGCATCAGCCTCCCCTCCCAGCCTCCCCTAGCATCAGCCTCCCCCAGCATCAGCCTCTCTACTCCCAGCCTCTCCCAGCATCAGCCTCCCCCCTCCCAGCCTCCTTCAGCATCAACCTTTCTCTCCTCCCAGCATCAGCCTCCCCCAGCATCAGCCTCTCTCCTCCCAGCCTCCCAAAGCATCAGCCTCCCCCAGCATCAGCCTCTCTCCTCCCAGCCTCCCCCAGCATCAGCCTCCCCCAGCATCAGCCTCCCCCAGCATCAGCCTCCCTCCTCCCAGCCTCCCCCAGCATCAGCCTTTCTCCTCCCAGCCTATCCCAGCATCAGCCTCTCTCCTCCCAGCCTCCCCCAGCATCAGCCTCTCTCCTCCCAGCCTCCCCCAGCATCAGCCTCTCTCCTCCCAGCCTCCCCCAGCATCAGCCTCCCCCAGCATCAGCCTCTCTCCTCCCAGTCTCCCCCAGCATCAGCCTCTCTACTCCCAGCCTCTCCCAGCATCAGCCTCCCCCAGCATCAACCTTTCTCTCCTCCCAGCATCAGCCTCCCCCAGCATCAGCTTCTCTACTCCCAGCCTCCCCCAGCATCAACCTCTCTCCTCCCAGCCTCCCCCAGCATCTTGCCTCCCCCCTCCCAGCCTACTACAGCATCAGCTTCCCCCCTCCCAGCCTCCCCCAGCATCAGCCTCCCTCCCCCAGCATCAGCCTCCCCCAGCATCAGCCTCTCTTCCCCAAGTCTCCCCCAGTATCAGCCTCTCTTCCCCCCAGCCTCCCCCAGCATCAGTCTCACTCCTCCCAGCCTCCCCCAGCATCAGCTTCCCTCTCCCAGCCTCCCCCAGCATCTTGCCTCCCCCCTCCCAGCCTCCCCCAGCATCAGCCCCCCCCCTCCCAGCCTCAGCCTCCTCCCTCCCCCCCAGCATCAGCCTCCCTCCTCCCAGCATCAGCCTCCCTCCTCCCAGCCTCCCCCAGCATCAGCCTCCCCCAGCATCAGCCTCTCTCCTCCAAGACTCCCCTAGCATCAGCCTCTCTCCTCCCAGCCTCCCCCAACATCAGCCTCCCCAGCATCAGCTTCCCCCCTCCCAGCCTCCCCCAGCATCAGCCTCCCCCAGTATCAGCCTCTCTCCTCCCAGCCTCCCCCAGTATCAGCCTCTCTTCCCCAAGTCTCCCCCAGTATCAGCCTCTCTTCCCCCCAGCCTCCCCCAGCATCAGCCTCACTCCTCCCAGCCTCCCCCAGCATCAGCTTCCCCCTCCTAGCCTCCCCCAGCATCTTGCCTCCCCCCTCCCAGCCTCCCCCAGCATCATCCTCCCCCCTCCCAGCATCAGCCTCCCCCAGCATCAACCTCTCTCCTTCCAGCCTCTCCCAGTATCAGCCTCTCTTCCCCCAAGTCTCCCCCAGTATCAGCCTCTCTTCCCCCAAGTCTCCCCAGTATCAGTCTCTCTTCCCCCAAGTCTCCCCAGTATCAGTCTCTCTTCCCCCAAGTCTCCCCACTAGCAGACTCTCTTCCCCCAAGTCTCCCCCCCTATCAGCCTCTCTCCCCCCCACCGCATGCGCAGATCTCCAGTCTACATTAGAGACACCCAAACACTCCTATGAATCTTCAGCTCTGCGAGCACTTACCTGCTCCAGTGCCCACCGCCATCTTCCTGGCTCACGTGAGTATCCTCTTCTGACACCGGCTTCCATCGCGGCGTCCTCCGCGGCGTCCTGCTGTGAGCTCTGCATGTGATGTCCACACAGCATTAGACGCAGCACAGAGGAAGGAGCTGATTGGCGCACGCCTGTGACCCCGGAAGTGCAGGCGCCGGCAGTTCCGGGGTCAATCAGCTTCCTGTGCCCGGCCTCCGCTGTTTGTCTGCATTTGCGTCTTAATTGATGCGGATACAAATAAATGGAGGTGCGCCTCTCCCCCCCTCCCCCCTCCGAAAACACAGCGGATTTAATCGACTGTCTAACGGAGAGGGAGAGGATGTGTAAAAAAAATAAATAAATTAAAAAAAGAAAAAAAAAATTTTTTCTGCCAGAAGGTGCCGCCCCCCGCAACCTGCCGCCCCAGGCATGTGACCACAGGTGCCTAGTGGTAAATACGGCCCTGAGAACGACCCCTTGTGGTCAGCTATGTTAAATGATGGTTATTGCATTTTTGTATTTGTTCTAGACCCGTTCAATCTTTGTCTATATATAGTATTTGAACTCATTTATCTATTATATATATCCTATATATACATATGCGATTCTGATAATTTTATATTGGTGATTCCTGATGAGTTGTCACATTTTTGTTCTTGCTAAAAACCTATTCGTATTTTTCCAATAAAAATTAAATATGATAAATATTGTCCTTTTGTCATTTGGGCTTTTTGATCGCGCTTCCTCTCTTTTTTTTGTTCATAACTGTTTATGCGATTTGCCATATAAATATTAGTCCTCAGATTCTATATATTAAGTTGATAATGAGTACCATTGAGTGATATCAATATGCATAAATGTTCACTGTTTAAATGTCTAATTGGGGTAGCCAGGCAGCGCCGGGCACATAAGGCAAGATAATCTGCATTACTTGGATGATCGCCGGGACCACAGGGTCCGCCGCTTCTGTGACCGGAGCGAGGGCCGCCGCTCTTGTGACTGGAGCGAGGGCCGCCGCTTCTCCGACATCCGCCACATTCGCGGGCGCAGCCGCTCCAGCGGCAGGCGCTGCCCCGCTATCAACATTGGGTGCGGACATCTTCCCGCTCTCCCCCTTGGTTTTTCGGGAGCAGTCTCTAGATGTGGCTCTCTAGTTTTGTTTTCGGCCTCAGGGTGTTACTTCCTTCCGGCCATGTTCCCAGGTGGCAGGGCTTCAATTTCGCGCCCTTTCTCGGGGAAGAAGATTCTGGGTCGTTGTTTTTCGTGCCAAAAAATGGCTGCAAATGGCGGCTTTCCAAAATTTTTACAGCGGAACACCACTAACAGTCCAGAACAAGACTCACTTCCACCAGGTAGGTGAATGGGTTACAATCCTGTTTGTGACGCCAGGTTTTGAGGTGTGCCGCCCCTGTGCCAGCAGCCGGGCTGCTCGGATCTAGATCCGCATTGTGGCTCGAGGGATTCTATTGGACCCGTGGGTCGCGCGGACACTTCAAATAAAAGGGGACGTATTTGTATTTGCCGTAAACTGTCTGTAACACCACCCACGGTGTGTGGTGAAGTGTGGCACCACCGCTGCTGTTGTGGGACTCCCGGGGGCGATGGGATGGCAGCTGGATGTTAGCCCCTCCGTGGGTAGGGATGGATGCCCCGGGGCCCAGTGTCTCTATGCCGGGGATGCTGACTGCAGGGGCCGGCGCGCCCGGTCGGACCGGGGGATGGGTACACCGTGACGAGGTGAGACAGCTTCTTACCTTTTTGCAAAAATGTATATACTAAGTACCCTGTTATTAAGCACTTGCAATTTATTTATTTATAGTCAGGGTATTTTTCCTACAATTTTTCTCCTTGGTTTTTTTTACGTTACTCACAGTTGAGTAAATCACACAAGTCCAATGGTAAACCAAGGTGGTGGTGGCCGGCCACCGCGGTCGGGTATATCTGGTCCCACACCCGGGCTAATGATCCATATGACTTTCCTAAGCACTCAGTGTGTGGTGTGTTGGACTTCCCGGGGTGAAACACGGGAGTCCGCTCCCGGTCCTTTTGTTGGGAGCCGTGCCCACTGACGCTGACCCTTGGGATCTACCGAGCCCTGACGGATGCCCTATCCCTCTCGGTGGGTGGTTGTCTGCTTTTGGGACTTTGGTTGGGACAGGACCTATAATCCTGCCCTCAATTGGTTAATTAGCTAGGCTGTTGGTTTCGGTCCTGGCTTCAGGGTCCAAGTACCCCCTCTGTGCACGGTTTCCGGGTTGGTTCTCCGGTATCGGTACCGGCGGGCTCCAATCCTGTCCCAGTCTACCTCGGATCTCCGGCAACAGTCTTCCTGTCTCCTAACAGACACGGACCACCGTCTGCCACCTAGCCAACACGCCGGGGCTCCAACTCCGACGCCTTTCCTCTCTGAACTTGAGCTTCACCTCCTTTCTCTACTGGAGCTACACTGCTCCCCTCCACTACCACTTGCACTCCACTCTCTCACTTCAGACTCCTACTTTCTCCCGCCCCGAGTTCTCCAGACCCCTATGTTGGCGTTTTTCATCCGCTTGGTCCGGCCCACTGGTGTGTCCCTCCTACCCTAAGGGGGGGTGGCTAGGGTTTCAGGTCGGCTGTATGTAACCCTGTGTGGAAAGGTGTTGTGCGGGGGCCTTTCTGTGTGACTACCTGGTTTTGCCAGGGCGTCACATTAGGATTAGAAATAGTGCTAATTACTGGGTTGCCACTCTGTTAGATCCATGGTACAAGAGTAAATTTAGCAAGATGCTTCCCCCCGAGAAAAGGGATGCTCGGATTATGGAGTATCAAAACATGCTTGTAGTCCATCTTAACAGTAGTTTTTCAAAAGACATCAGTGCATCGCAGCTCTAGAATTTCATCCATGGGAATGTTGCATCATCAACGCAAAAACATTAGCAGCAGCAGTTCAAGTGGCAAAGCAATTTCTGTGAAGTTTGGCACACATATTTTAGACCACCGCATGCACCAGAAAAACAGAGTAGAGGTCTGACACATTGTGAATGATTGGAGAGGATGGTGCAGAAGTATCTAGAGCTCAATATCTGCTATCGGGGGGATTGAACCCTTTTTCATTTTGGTTTTCAAAAATGGAAGAGGGCACTGAGCTCGCCAGTCACACCTTGGAAGTTTTGACCTGCCAGGCAGCCATCATTCTTTTAGAACGTGCATTCAGCGCTGCTGGGTTGTACACTGTGTGCAGAATTATTAGGCAAATGAGTATTTTGATCACATGGTACTTTTTACACATGTTGTCCTACTCCAAGCTGTTTAGGCTTGAGAGTCAACTACCAATTAAGTAAATCAGGTGATGTGCCTCTCTGTAATGAGGAGGGGTGTGGTGTAATGACATCAACACCATATATAAGGTGTGCTTAATTATTAGACAACTTCCTTTCCTTTGGCAAAATGGGTCAGAAGAGAGATTTGACAGCCAGACGGATGCAGCAGTCTTGAAATTGCCAAACTTTTGAAGTGTGATCACCGAACAATCAAGCGTTTCATGGGAAATAGCCAACAGGGTCGCAAGAAGCGTGTTGGGCAAAAAAGGAGCAAAATATCTGCCCATGAATTGAGGAAAATAAAGCGTGAAGCTGCCAAGATGCCATTTGCCACCAGTTTGGACATATTTCAGAGCTGCAACGCTACTGGAATATCAAAAAGCACAAGGTGTGCCATACTCAGGGACATGGCCAACGTAAGCAAGGCTGAAAAATGACCACCTTTGAACAAGAAACATAAGATAAAACATCAAGACTGGGCCAAGAAATATCTTAAGACTGATTTTTCAAAGGTTTTATGGACTGATGAAAGGAGAGTGACTCTTGATGGGCCAGATGGATGGGCCAGAGGCTGGATCAGTAAAGGGCAGATAGCTCCACTGCAACTCAGACGCAAGCAAGGTGGAGGTGGGGTACTGGTATGGCCTGGTATCATCAAAGATGAACTTGTGGGGCCTTTTCGGGTTGAGCTCAACTCCCAGACCTACTGCCAGTTTCTGGAAGACAACTTCTTCAAGTAGTGGTACAGGAAGAAGTTGGTATCATTCAAGAAAAACATGATTTTCATGCAGGACAAAGCTCCATCACATGCATCCAACTACTCCACAGCGTGGCTGGCCAGTAAAGGTCTAAAAGATGAAAAAATAATGACATGGCCCCCTTGTTCACCTGATCTGAACCCCATAGAGAACATGTGGTCCCTCATAAAATGCGAGATGTACAGGGAGGGAAAACAGTACACCTCTCGGAACAGTGTCTGTGAGCCTGTGCTGGCTGCTGCACGCAATGTTGATCGTAAACAGATCAAGCAACTGACAGAATCTATGGATGGTAGGCTGCTGAGTGTTATCATAAAGAAAGGTGGCAATATTGGTCACTCATTTTTTGGGTTTTGTTTTTGCATGTCCGAAATGTTTATTTCTAAATTTTGTGCAGTTATATTGGTTTACCTGGTGAACATAAACAAGTGAGATGGAAATATATTTGGTTTTTATTAAGTTTCCTAATAATTCTGCACAGTAATAGTTACCTGCACAAACAGATATCCTCCTAAGATAGCCAAATCTAAGAAAAACCCACTCGAACTTCCAAAAATATTAAGCTTTGATATTTGAGTCTTTTGGGTTAATTGAGAACATAGTTGTTGATCAATAATAAAAAAAATCCTCTAAAATACAACTTGCCTAATAATTCTGCACACAGTGTATGGATGGATAAGCTCAACTGGCTGTCCCCTGAAAGTGTAGACCACCTAACTTTCATAAAGATGAACAAGTCGTGGATGTCCAATGATTTTCCCACCTCAGTCCCAGACTGCAAACTAGGTGATAGTGTACTGCTAAGGTTCTGGGAGAAAGATGCATACACCTGTCTGTCTTCTTGCTGTCGCTGGTGAAGGAAGAAATGCTGAATCAGGCCTTGCTCCACGGCCAGTCCCATGCAGCCATGTTGCTTTGTTGGACTAGTTGTAGTATGTGCCTTTTGTTGCCACTTTTCCTGTTGTCTGACCTTAATTTTTGAAAATGTGGGGAGACTCCAAGTAGGGCCTCCAAATTATCTTATGTCTATAGGGCCAGGGTTCTGGGAACAAAAGGCCTACACCTGTCACTCATGCATCTCTTGATTTTTTTTAAAATGAAAATGCCAGGCCACATCCTGTGTACAAGTCAACGCAATCAGGCAGTGCTTAACTGAATATGCATTGGATAACTCAGTCACACAGCTGCAGAGTTGTGGACCAGTATCCTCGCAGAGTTTGATCGATGGCTGTATCCACTGAACCTGGAGCCAGAGAAGTCCATGTGCGATAACATTGCAAACCTGCAGGGGGTACTACGCCTGGACGACATCACATGTGCATTGCATGGCTGATATGCTGAACCAAATTGTACAGAAATTTCTAGGGCACTATTCTGACCTGGATATGCTAGTGCAGAAGGCACGGTCACTGTGTGCTCACTTTTTAAAATGGAAATGCCATGCCACATCCTGTGTGTTGCATGGACATACCTCCCTGCTGTGCAAATGTAGCGCCCCTGAAGCCACCAGGAGCTACAAGATACTGCATCCTATCAAAGATACAGGGCCTACCTCCAGGGACCCGGAAGACCAGTGCTGGTAACACCAAAACACATATATAATCCCTGTTTTTTCCTTCCCCAAGGACTGGTGACAGACTAGGGTTGGACCCAATGGATGGCCACCTAGGGGTGGAGCCGATCCAGTCCCCTAGACGACAACCAGGGGAAGAGGGGTCAGACAGAGTCAATAAGTGGAAGGGAAAGGAGACGGACGTAACCGTACTGACGGGAGTGTGTAACAGTGACCTGTTTGGCGCAGGTGTGTGGTTGTCGAAGGAGTATGGTGGAGTACTCTTGATACCACAGCACCGACGGGGTACAGAGCCCTAGGTCAGGCAAACACTCCAGGCAGACCTAATAAAATCTGCACAGTGAGGGGACCATCCAGGACCTCACTGACAGTAAAGTCTGGGGCACCAGCAGTGACTGGAGAACCAGGGACCGGAACTCAATACCGACCCCACAGGGTTCAAACTGCCTGCTGTACGGACTAAAAACTGAAAGATAACCAGGTGGGGACCCCCAGATGCTCCAAGCCACGGGGACCTACCAACCAGAGACAGGTGCAAGGGAAAGAAGCCACCAGGTTACCACACCGGCATTGGGGCTAAGGGAACCAGTGGTGAGGACCAGCCTTCTTCAGATTCCAGCCATAACAACTCTGTGAGTATAGAAACCAGTTACACTGCAATCCCTTTTGTAGACTACCTTCTTTCCGCGCCTAACTCCATTGCCTATCCCCTGGGGCCTGGCCCTACTTGCGGAGGGCCCAACATCCAGGCTGCCACTAACATCAGGCCCAGCGTGAGACTGATGATTAGAGTTGAGCGCGGTTCGTGGTTCGTGGTTCTCCAGTTCGCGGCTCGAGTGATTTTGGGGCATGTTCTAGATCGAACTAGAACTCGAGCTTTTTGCAAAAGCTCGGTAGTTCTAGAAACGTTCGAGAACGGTTCTAGCAGCCAAAAAACAGCTAAATCATAGCTTGGTTTCTGCTGTAATAGTGTAAGTCACTCTGTGAATCAAACTATTATCACATTTCAGTGTATAGTGTGCGTGAACAGCGCCTTCAGATCACTGCTGTTTCTATAATGGCGATCGCCATTTTTTTTTTTTTTTTTTCTTGTCTTCCTTCCCTAAGCGCGCACGTCTTGTGGGGCGGGCCAGCATGTCAGCCAATCCCAGACACACACACAGCTAAGTGGACTTTGAGCCAGAGAAGCAACGGCATGTGTGATAGGATCTGCATGTCACATGTCCCTGCATTATAAAACCGGACATTTTCTTCACGGACGCCATTATCTGCCTTCTGCGTCTTTGGTGTCAGACATCACTGTCGCAGCTCCGTCTTCCTGAGTCCTATAGCCGATACAGCTGTATGCGCTGCATACACAGCGTTAGACAGCTTAGGGAGAGCACTTTATAGCAGTCCTTTTAAGGGCTCCAACCGGCAGGGTCAGAGAGCCATAGGTGACAGGTCCTGCAAACAGCAACAGCGTCTGTGTAGCCCAGGTCAGGGATTTCCTCCCTGCATTTCACCATTAGGAGGGAATAGAAAGGCAGGCTTCCATTCCTCTACCCAGAGCACCACAATCCTGCCACTGTACCCTCTTGTCCTCTGCACACTCCAACTGATAACTAAGCCATTATACTAGCAAACACTCAGTGTACCTAGTGGCATCCTATACGTGGCTATTGGACTTTGCTATAGTCCCACTAGTGCAAAGACATTTGCAGAGCGCGTCTGCCTGCATTGCACACTACAACTCATTCTAACCAAGCCATTATACTAGCAAACACTCAGTGTACCTAGTGGCATCCTATACGTGGCTATTGGACTTTGCTATAGTCCCACTAGTGCAAAGACATTTGCAGAGCGCGTCTGCCTGCATTGCACACTACAACTCATTCTAACCAAGCCATTATACTAGCAAACACTCAGTGTACCTAGTGGCATCCTATACGTGGCTATTGGACTTTGCTATAGTCCCACTAGTGCAAAGACATTTGCAGAGCGCGTCTGCCTGCATTGCACACTCCAACTCATTAAAACCAAGCCATTATACTAGCAAACACTCAGTGTACCTAGTGGCATCCTATACGTGGCTATTGGACTTTGCTATAGTCCCACTAGTGCAAAGACATTTGCATAGCGCGTCTGCCGGCATTGCACACTCAAACTCATTTTAACTAAGCCATTATACTAGCAAACACTCAGTGTACCTAGTGGCATCCTATACGTGGCTATTGGACTTTGCTATAGTCCCACTAGTGCAAAGACATTAGCAGAGCACATCTGCCTGCATTGCACACTACAACTCATTCTAACCAAGCCATTATACTAGCAAACACTCAGTGTACCTAGTGGCATCCTATACGTGGCTATTGGACTTTGCTATAGTCCCACTAGTGCAAAGACATTTGCATAGCGCGTCTGCCTGCATTGCACACTCAAACTCATTTTAACTAAGCCATTATACTAGCAAACACTCAGTGTACCTAGTGGCATCCTATACGTGGCTATTGGACTTTGCTATAGTCCCACTAGTGCAAAGACATTAGCAGAGCACATCTGCCTGCATTGCACACTACAACTCATTCTAACCAAGCCATTATACTAGCAAACACTCAGTGTACCTAGTGGCATCCTATACGTGGCTATTGGACTTTGCTATAGTCCCACTAGTGCAAAGACATTTGCAGAGCGCGTCTGCCTGCATTGCACACTCCAACTCATTAAAACCAAGCCATTATACTAGCAAACACTCAGTGTACCTAGTGGCATCCTATACGTGGCTATTGGACTTTGCTATAGTCCCACTAGTGCAAAGATATTAGCAGAGCACATCTGCCTGCATTGCACACTCCAACTTTTTTAAACTAAGCAATTTTACTAGCAAACACTCAGTGTACCTAGTGGCATCCTAAACGTGGCTATTGGACTTTGCTATAGTCCCACTAGTGCAAAGACATTTGCAGAGCACGTCTGCCTGCATTGCACACTACAACTCATTGTTACTAAGCCATTATACTAGCAAACACTCAGTGTACCTAGTTGTATCCTAAACGTGGCTATTGTACTTTTGTCAATTCACAGTATTGGAACGTTATTTGCAGCACGTCTGCCTGCATTGCACACTCAAACTTTTTTAAACTCAGCCATTTATAGTAGCAAACACTCAGTGTACCTAGTTGTATCCTAAACGTGGCTATTGTACTTTTGTCTATTCACAGTATTGGAACGATATTTGCAGCACGTCTGCCTGCATTGCACACTCTAACTTTTTTAAACTCAGCCATTTATAGTAGCAAACACTCAGTGTACCTAGTTGTATCCTAAACGTGGCTATTGTACTTTTGTCTATTCACAGTATTGGAACGATATTTGCAGCACGTCTGCCTGCATTGCACACTCTAACTTTTTTAAACTCAGCCATTATACTAGCAAACACTCAGTGTACCTAGTGGCATCCTATACGTGGCTATTGGACTTTGCTATAGTCCCACTAGTGCAAAGACATTAGCAGAGCACATCTGCCTGCATTGCACACTACAACTCATTCTAACCAAGCCATTATACTAGCAAACACTCAGTGTACCTAGTGGCATCCTATACGTGGCTATTGGACTTTGCTATAGTCCCACTAGTGCAAAGACATTTGCAGAGCGCGTCTGCCTGCATTGCACACTCCAACTCATTAAAACCAAGCCATTATACTAGCAAACACTCAGTGTACCTAGTGGCATCCTATACGTGGCTATTGGACTTTGCTATAGTCCCACTAGTGCAAAGACATTTGCATAGCGCGTCTGCCTGCATTGCACACTCAAACTCATTTTAACTAAGCCATTATACTAGCAAACACTCAGTGTACCTAGTGGCATCCTATACGTGGCTATTGGACTTTGCTATAGTCCCACTAGTGCAAAGATATTAGCAGAGCACATCTGCCTGCATTGCACACTCCAACTTTTTTAAACTAAGCAATTTTACTAGCAAACACTCAGTGTACCTAGTGGCATCCTAAACGTGGCTATTGGACTTTGCTATAGTCCCACTAGTGCAAAGACATTTGCAGAGCACGTCTGCCTGCATTGCACACTACAACTCATTGTTACTAAGCCATTATACTAGCAAACACTCAGTGTACCTAGTTGTATCCTAAACGTGGCTATTGTACTTTTGTCTATTCACAGTATTGGAACGATATTTGCAGCACGTCTGCCTGCATTGCACACTCAAACTTTTTTAAACTCAGCCATTATACTAGCAAACACTCACTGTACCTAGTTGTATCCTAAACGTGGCTATTGTACTTTTGTCAATTCACAGTATTGGAACGATATTTGCAGGACATCTGCCTGCATTGCACACTCAAACTTTTTTAAACTCAGCCATTATACTAGCAAACACTCACTGTACCTAGTTGTATCCTAAACGTGGCTATTGTACTTTTGTCTATTCACACTACTGCAAATCTATGTGCAGCACCTCTGCATGACAACCTCGTGCTCTGTTTTTAATAAGCTATAATGATAGCACAAAATACTGCCATTTTGTGGCATCATAGAACTGGCTGTTGTATTCCATTAGTGCCCCACTGGTGACAAGCTATTTCTAGCACCTCTACATCACACCCTCATGCACATTTAGCTACGCTAATGTTATAGCAAACTCATGGAATTCATTGCTGCATTTCATAATTCGGAGGGATAGAAAGTCAGGCTTCCTTTAGCTTTTCCTTCTGTTCATAGACAGCATCTCCAAGACAAATTTCCCCTCCACGTCTAAGTGTGGAGAGGCAGCTAGTGCGCATGCGTGTGCCGATGTACCCCAGCTGCAGCATAATTACAGTGTTTCGCCTAGTGAGTATGCTCAGCCTGACTGTGCCATTCCTGACGCTAAGTCTTCATTTCGGGATACAGCGCATGCTCCCACACTAAGTGTGAAAAGCCTCTTTGCACAGGTGCTTGCATTCTGTGCCGGGTCTAAGTCCTGTTTTGTGCCTAGACACCATGCTAAAGCTGATAGTCTTTTTTCAGAGACTGTATTTCATGCTACTGAGCATGCTCAGGCACTTCCTGCATCAGAGACTAGGTCCGGTAATGAACTCTTTGGCCCTGGCCCTGATGTGGGGGTCCCATATAGACCACAGGGCATCAGGTGTCCTCCCAAATGGCTTGCAGAGGCCCACACCTATGACTTGTCACCGCATTATTGATGGTCAGACGATGACTGGTGAGGTGTTTGGGTCATGGCAGCCATGAGGTCATCATTGAAGTTGCGTTTCCAAATAGGACGCTAGTTATGCCACTCATGACGTGTCACTCTGCTTTTGTCTCCAGGAGGTGCATTGTGGTTCACCCTGGTTTGGGGCGGACCCAGGTTATAAAAGGGGCTGGAGCCAACAAGGAGGTGCGCAGTCTTCTATTATGCTCCGAAAGAGCACACCTCCATGTGTTGAACCCATTGCGGCTTTAGGCCAGAGGTAGGCAGGGATAGGGTGGTGGATGCAGGCCACCACCACAGTTGGTAACGCAGAACGGTTAAGACCAGCTCCTGTCCTAACAGTCCTGCTTGTGCAGCCCAGTGGCATTAACAGGCCTGCTGCTGCTGATGCGCCTGCTGTCCACAGGTGTGGCCCCTACGCACACGGTCAGCGTACTCAATGGCCCCTGTGTTGTTAACAGGGAGTTCCTGGGCTGGGTGGGCATGTGGACCCTGTGACGCTAACAGGGCTCACAGTCTCCAGATCCGAATGGCGTCTAACTCGGTTCAGGGTACTATTAGTTTCATAGCCACACAGCTCTGTATCCTCCACCAAACCTTCAAGTTGCCAACCTCTCCTTTTCCAACTGGGAGCACGGTGGACACTGACTGCTGAAGGTGATATATACCTTTCTCTTTCTTTTCTTATTAATTTTTGTTATATAGCGGTCACAGATTATATACCACTTTATCCAAATCTGCCAGTCCCACTGTAACAGATGTTGTGTCTTCAGCAAATGTTACAGTTGTTTAACCACCAAATCCACGGACCAAAATTTTTTTCCCCTTTCCAACACACCTGTTCCCCTTTCCAACAGCATCTGTCCTTTTTCAACTCATTTTGGGATATGACCAAAAGTGCAACTGTGCAGGGACACCGTACTCAACGCCATCTCAGCACAGCAGCCATCCCTCGGTCCCTCCGATGTGGACAAGTAAAAGACCATTTCCTCCTATCCATGACAAAGTGTTGAGATTCACTCTGTGCAGCACTGGTGTTTAGTGGAAAAGTAGATCTAAGATTGCGTACCACATTCTGCAGATACTCCTGTATACGTGCGTCTATTTCTATGGCAGGAATTAGTTCGCCAAATTTTGTCTTGTACCGGGGATCTAACAGTGTGGCAACCCAGTATTCAGGATTACTTCAAATTCATACAATCCGAGGGTCATGTAGGTAGTGCAGCAAGAAGGCGCTCATGTGTCTTGTGCATCCAGGAGGACCAAGTCCTTGGTGTGTTGGTGGCAGAGAGGTGAGAATCGTGCATCCTTCCTCTGCCCTCTACCCACAACCTCGCACAACCGAAATGTGAGCAAGCTCTCACTCATCTGCTGAGTCTTCCATGCCCATCGCCAGTTCGTCCTCCATTTCTTCATGGGCTCCTGCACTTTCATCAACACTTTTTGCTGATACTATGCGCCCTTGTTAATCCCTCTCCCTCACCATGACTGCCGCATAGGTGCCGCTGACCATCTGGACCTCGTAGATCTTGTTATCCCTTCCGCATATGACTCCTCCTGTACTTCCTCCCCTTCCTCTTGTCCCAACACCTGACTCCGAATAATAATTACAGTGTGCTCCATCATGTAGATGACCAGAATTGTCACGCTGAGAATGACATTGCCAGTGCTAAACATCTTCGTCGACATTTCAAAACTGTGTAGCAGGGTGCATAGGTCCTTGATCTGACACCACTCCAGCAGCGTGATCTGCACCACCTCTGGATCAACTTATCCCAGGCTATATGTCTTACCGTATTTCAGCAGGGCTCTGCGGTGCTGCCACACACGCTGCAACATGTGCAGATTCCAATTCCTGCGTGTCGGAACATCGCATTTCCGGCGTTTAACTGCCAGACCCTAAGACTTCCGGAGTGATGAAAGTTGTTGAGCTGCTGTGTGCGCACGATGGAAGTGAGCACATAGCGAGCGTGCCCGCTGCACAAGGCCATGTAGGCCGTGATGGTGTTTTAAAAATTGCTGGAGAATTCGGATCAACACGTGAGCCATAAAAGGCACGTGTGTCACATTGCCCTGAGGATGGCCCGCAGCCAGGTTTGCATCATTGCCGCACACGGCTGTTAAGTCACCAACGGAGTCCGCTCCGTCAATTTGTACTCCGGTCGCCAGGTGACAACGTGTTCCTTTCATGAATAGTGCTGATGATGGGAGAGTAGTCGATGCCAGCGGCGCAGGTGGACGCAGGTTATGCTCACCCACTGGGCTGCATTACCTTGACAGATGCAGAATCTCTGGCTGAATGTAGCTGGTGGGTATCTCACAGATGAAATACCATCATTCAGCTACAACCAATGGGAAGACACCACACCCTTTTTTATGCCCATCCTGTCTGCAGACCACTGCCAGACATAGCTATGAACCTCTGGTTAATTTTACCCCCAGTTCAGTTTTATGATTTTGTGTGCTTGTTACCTGACTACTTTTCCTGCTTGCTGTTTATGTACCTTGTTGGCCGATACGCATTTCACCTCTGCTTGTTTTCTGATTAAGTCCTGGCCGTCCCATTCTGTTCCTGTTCCTCAATTAATGTTTTGACCCTGCCTGACTACTATTCTCTGTAATAGCGGTGTGACTCACATTTCCCATACATTTCAAAGTAAAACTTTGACCGCCTGATGGCATTGAGCTCTGCTGCCAGCATAGTAAGGAGGTGTGTGGTAGTCCTTGTGCGCAGTTGCAAGGAAGGGTGGCCTGACCACACAGGGTTTGCGCAAAGGTAGAGGACCCACACGAGGTTGAAGAGGCAGAAGCAGTGTATTAACTTCTACATACAGAACAAGGATTGAAACAACTCGTGGGGACGGCAAGACTTGTACAGCAGACCCTTCTCCATCTCTCACCATAGTTTGCCAGTGCCCAGTCAGTGACATGTAATGACCCTGTCTATGCTTACTGGTCCAAGTATCTGTGTTGAAATGCACCCTGTCGCACACAGATTTTCTCAAGGAAGTGGTGATGTTGTGTGCGACATGCCGGTGTAGCGCGGGCATGCTTTTCTTGGAGAAGCAGTGGTGATTGGGCATCTGGTACTGGGGCACAGCGACAGACATAAGGTCTGTAAAATCCTGTGTGTCCACTACGCGTAAAGGCAGCATTTCGGTAGCCAACAGCTTACAGAGGGATAGAGTCAACCACTTAGCTTTGTCATGGGTCGCAGTAAGTGGCCTTTTATTTGACCACATCTGAGGGACAGAGATCTGGCTGCTGTCTGTAGACGGTGTTGAGTAGGGTGTCCCTGGAAAAATGCAGGTTTGTGAGAAAAGTGCAGGCGGAGACATGATGTTGGCTTCATCTTGCCTTCAGATCTGTTCATCTTGTATCATTTTTAAAAAACACAGCAAGCAAGGGTTACTCCAAGCGGAGTCTCCCTTTTTTTCCAAAAATTGGGCCCCACACAGACACCTTATCAGTGGCAGCACTTGTGCCCTAGTTGCAAACAGGATGTTTTGATTTGCATCAAGCACATTCCAAATCCACAAGCATTTACTCTCCCCAGGATGACACAGGGGTAGTAAATTCCTTCTGGATCCATGACTTGTTCATTTTGATGAACGTCAGTCTGTCCACATTGTCACTGGACAGACGCGTGCGCTTATCTGTCAGCACACACCCAGCAGCACTGAAGACACGTTCAGAGACAACGCTGGCAGCTGGACACGACAAAATCTTCGAGGCGTAACTGGAGAGCTCTTGACATTTTTCTAGATTTGAAGCACAAAAGGAGCAAGGCTCCATTTGCAAAGTCATTGCATCGATGTTCATTTGGAGATACTCCTGTATCATCCTCTCCATCCGTTGACTATGTGTCAGACTTGTTGTCTCTGGTGGCCTTGCAAAGGAGGGTCTAAAAAAATTATGAAAAGATTCCATAAAATTGCTGTTACCAGCACCAGATACGGTCCTACTGGTACGGGTAGACTGTTGAAGATGACGAGGCCGTCCCATGTTTGTCAAGTTACAACTGGGAGAATCACTCCCTTCACCTGCACGGTTGTTTGGTGGAAAAGCCGAGCTAAGATCGAGTAACAGCTTCTGCTGATACTCCTGCATACGTGCGTCCCTTTCTATGGGTGGAATTATGTCACAAAATTTGGACTTGTCCCGGGGATCTAATAGTGTGGCAAGCCAGTAGTCATCATCACTTCTAATTTTGACAATACGAGGGTCATGTTGGAGGTAGTGCAACAAGAAGGCACTCATGTGTCTTGCGCAGCCATGCGCACCAAGTCCACGCTGTGTTTGTGGCATAGAGGTGCTAACCGTTCTTTCTTCCTCTGTCATCTCCCCCCAACCTCTTTCAACTGAAATTTGACCAAGGTCCCCCTCATCTGCTGAGTCTTCCATGTCCATGGACAGTTCGTCCTCCATATCTTCATGTCCTCCTGCACCTTCCTCAACATCTCACCTGCTACCATGCGCCCTTGTTGATCCCTGTCCCCCATGGTCCCATGCCTGCCGCGTTGGTGATGATGAACGTCTGGACCTTGGTGATGTTGTTGTGTCTTGCGCATATGAATCCTCCTGTAGTTCCTCCCCTTCCTGTTGTCCCACCCCCTGACTACGAATAGTGTTTAGCGTGTGCTCCAGCATGTAAATGACTGTAATCGTCATGCTGATAATGGCATTGTCAGCGCTAAACATATTCGTCGCCATGTCGAAACTGTGCAGAAGGGTGCATAGGTCCTTGATCTGAGATCACTCCATCAGGGTGATCTGCCCCACTTCTGCATCTCGTTGGCCCAGGCTATACATCATGACGTATTGCACCAGGGCTCGCCGGTGCTGCCACAGTCGCTGTAACATGTGGAGAGTTGAATTCCAGCGTGTCGCCACATCGCATTTCAGGCGATGAACCGGCAGGCCGAAAGACTTCTGGAGCGATGCAAGTCGCTCAGGTGCGGCGGTTGAACGGCGGAAGTGAGCACTGCAGACAGTTTCCGTGCCCTGGTCAGAAGGCCATCTAGGCCGGGATAGTGTGTTAAAAATTGCTGGACAACAAGGTTAAACACGTGAGCCATACAAGGCACGTGTGTCACCTTGCCCAGGCGAAGGGCCGCACCCAGGTTTGCAGCATTGTCGCACACGGCCTTACCAGGCTGCAGGTTGAGTGGAGACAACCATTTATCAAAATCAGTCTCCAGAGCTGCCCACAACTCAGTCGCTGTGTGACTCCTATTTCAAAGACATGTCAAGCTAAAGACCGCCTGATGCCGTTGCGCTCTGCTACCAGCATAGTAATGAGGGGTGCGTGATTCCTTCTGCGCAGTGAGAACGCTGGTGGCCTGACCAGGCAGGCTTGGGGCGGAGGTGGAGGACCCAGATGAGGTGGAGGATGCAGAAGCAGTGGCGGAACTTGGACAGACAGAGGATTGACACACAAGTCGTGGGGACGGCAAGACTTGTGCAGCAGACCCTTCACCATCTATCACCATAGTTACCCAGTGGCCAGTCAGCGACATGTAACGTCCCTGTCCATGCTTACTGGTCCAAGTATCGGTGGTGAAATGCACCCGTTCACACACAGAGTTTCTCAAGGAAGCGGTGATGTTGTGTGCGACATGCTGGTGTAGCGCGGGCACACCTTTCTTAGAGAAGTAGTGGCGACTAGGCATCTGGTACTGGGGCACAGCGACAGACATAAGGTCTCTAAAATCCTGTGTGTCCACTAGGCGGAAAGGCAGCATTTCTGTAGTCAACAGCTTACAGAGGGATAGAGTCAACCTCTTCGCTTTGTCATGGGTCGCAGGAAGTGGCCTTTTATTTGACCACATCTGAGGGACAGAGATCTGGCTGCTGTGTGTAGACGGTGTTGAGTCGGGTGTCCCTGGAAAAATGCAGCTTTGTGAGGAAAGTGCAGGCGGAGACATGATGTTGCCTTCATCCAAAGTTGGTGCTATCGATGTCTGAGAGAGCTGTACACACTCACTTGTTTCCCCTTCCAAACCAACTGACGACCTACCAAGCAAACTGCCTGTTGCGGTTACAGTGGTGGAAGTTGTGGGTGGAAAAACAGGTGTGACAGCTGTCCCCACAGTCCTAGAAGATGACGAGCGCGCGGATGCACTGGAAGGGGCAGGCGGTGGATGGTTCGCTCCGCTAGGCCGCATTGCAGCACGGTGAGCTTCCCATCGGGCCATATGATATTTATTCATGTGACGATTCATGGAAGAAGTTGTCAAACTGCTGAGGTTTTGACCTCTACTAAGAGAACCATGACAAATTTTACAGATCACATAATTTGGGCGATCTTTTTCTATGTCAAAAAAGGACCTGGCTAGGCAAGGCTTAGAGGCCATGCGACCTGTTGATCCACCCCGAATAATGCTCAGAGGCAGAGTGGTGGCTGAGGATGCAGTTGTAGACGTGCTACCAGTGCTCCGACTGTGTCCAGGAAGGCGCCAGGTTACTTCGACGTCGGTTGCATCCTCCTCCACCGCCTCTGTTGACCTCCTCGAGTGTCTGACTGTGGGTTGACAGTAGGTGTGATCTAGAACTTAATCATCAATTGTTGTGTTTGCACTCCCCTACCCCTCAGACCGAGTTTCTTCTTGCCCTGACCGAATATTTAAGTTGTCATCCCAATCGGGTATCTGCGTCTCATCTTCATCAGTATGTTCCTCATTGCCTATAACCACAGTTGTTGGAAAGGCAGCATTTTGGTAGCCAACAGTTTGCATATGATGAAAGTCAACCTCCAAGCCATTTCATGCCCTTCTAAAAGCATGTAAAACACAGCGAGGGGACTCCAACCACAGTCTCCCTCGTTGCCACTAACTGGGCCACACACACCCCACTTGACTGGCATCGGTTGAGCCCCCTTTTGAAAAAGAAAAAGATGCTTTGCATGAAGCACTCTCAAAAATACGCGTGCCTTTCCCGTCCCCTGGCTGACCCAGGGGAAGAAAAGTCCTCTGAGAGCCATGACTTGTTCATCTTGGTTCTTTTAGAGACACAGCGAGGGGACTCCAACCACAGTCTCCCTCGTTGCCACTAACTGGGCCACACACACCCCACTTGACTGGCATCGGTTGAGCCCCCTTTTGAAAAAGAAAAAGATGCTTTGCATGAAGCACTCTCAAAAATACGCGTGCCTTTCCCGTCCCCTGGCTGACCCAGGGGAAGAAAAGTCCTCTGAGAGCCATGACTTGTTCATCTTGGTTCTTTTAGAGACACAGCGAGGGGACTCCAACCACAGTCTCCCTCGTTGCCACTAACTGGGCCACACACACCCCACTTGACTGGCATCGGTTGACCCCCCCTTTTGACAAAGAAAAAGATGCTTTTCATGAAGCACTCTCAAAAATACGCGTGCCTTTCCCGTCCCCTGGCTGACCCAGGGGAAGAAAAGTCCTCTGAGAGCCATGACTTGTTCATCTTGGTTCTTTTAGAGACACAGCGAGGGGACTCCAACCACAGTCTCCCTCGTTGCCACTAACTGGGCCACACACACCCCACTTGACTGGCATCGGTTGAGCCCCCTTTTGAAAAAGAAAAAGATGCTTTGCATGAAGCACTCTCAAAAATACGCGTGCCTTTCCCGTCCCCTGGCTGACCCAGGGGAAGAAAAGTCCTCTGAGAGCCATGACTTGTTCATCTTGGTTCTTTTAGAGACACAGCGAGGGGACTCCAACCACAGTCTCCCTCGTTGCCACTAACTGGGCCACACACACCCCACTTGACTGGCATCGGTTGAGCCCCCTTTTGAAAAAGAAAAAGATGCTTTGCATGAAGCACTCTCAAAAATACGCGTGCCTTTCCCGTCCCCTGGCTGACCCAGGGGAAGAAAAGTCCTCTGAGAGCCATGACTTGTTCATCTTGGTTCTTTTAGAGACACAGCGAGGGGACTCCAACCACAGTCTCCCTCGTTGCCACTAACTGGGCCACACACACCCCACTTGACTGGCATCGGTTGAGCCCCCTTTTGAAAAAGAAAAAGATGCTTTGCATGAAGCACTCTCAAAAATACGCGTGCCTTTCCCGTCCCCTGGCTGACCCAGGGGAAGAAAAGTCCTCTGAGAGCCATGACTTGTTCATCTTGGTTCTTTTAGAGACACAGCGAGGGGACTCCAACCACAGTCTCCCTCGTTGCCACTAACTGGGCCACACACACCCCACTTGACTGGCATCGGTTGACCCCCCCTTTTGACAAAGAAAAAGATGCTTTTCATGAAGCACTCTCAAAAATACGCGTGCCTTTCCCGTCCCCTGGCTGACCCAGGGGAAGAAAAGTCCTCTGAGAGCCATGACTTGTTCATCTTGGTTCTTTTAGAGACACAGCGAGGGGACTCCAACCACAGTCTCCCTCGTTGCCACTAACTGGGCCACACACACCCCACTTGACTGGCATCGGTTGACCCCCCCTTTTGACAAAGAAAAAGATGCTTTGCATGAAGCACTCTCAAAAATACGCGTGCCTTTCCCGTCCCCTGGCTGACCCAGGGGAAGAAAAGTCCTCTGAGAGCCATGACTTGTTCATCTTGGTTCTTTTAGAGACACAGCGAGGGGACTCCAACCACAGTCTCCCTCGTTGCCACTAACTGGGCCACACACACCCCACTTGACTGGCATCGGTTGAGCCCCCTTTTGAAAAAGAAAAAGATGCTTTGCATGAAGCACTCTCAAAAATACGCGTGCCTTTCCCGTCCCCTGGCTGACCCAGGGGAAGAAAAGTCCTCTGAGAGCCATGACTTGTTCATCTTGGTTCTTTTAGAGACACAGCGAGGGGACTCCAACCACAGTCTCCCTCGTTGCCACTAACTGGGCCACACACACCCCACTTGACTGGCATCGGTTGACCCCCCCTTTTGACAAAGAAAAAGATGCTTTGCATGAAGCACTCTCAAAAATACGCGTGCCTTTCCCGTCCCCTGGCTGACCCAGGGGAAGAAAAGTCCTCTGAGAGCCATGACTTGTTCATCTTGGTTCTTTTAGAGACACAGCGAGGGGACTCCAACCACAGTCTCCCTCGTTGCCACTAACTGGGCCACACACACCCCACTTGACTGGCATCGGTTGACCCCCCCTTTTGACAAAGAAAAAGATGCTTTGCATGAAGCACTCTCAAAAATACGCGTGCCTTTCCCGTCCCCTGGCTGACCCAGGGGAAGAAAAGTCCTCTGAGAGCCATGACTTGTTCATCTTGGTTCTTTTAGAGACACAGCGAGGGGACTCCAACCACAGTCTCCCTCGTTGCCACTAACTGGGCCACACACACCCCACTTGACTGGCATCGGTTGAGCCCCCTTTTGAAAAAGAAAAAGATGCTTTGCATGAAGCACTCTCAAAAATACGCGTGCCTTTCCCGTCCCCTGGCTGACCCAGGGGAAGAAAAGTCCTCTGAGAGCCATGACTTGTTCATCTTGGTTCTTTTAGAGACACAGCGAGGGGACTCCAACCACAGTCTCCCTCGTTGCCACTAACTGGGCCACACACACCCCACTTGACTGGCATCGGTTGAGCCCCCCTTTTGACAAAGAAAAAGATGCTTTGCATGAAGCACTCTCAAAAATACGCGTGCCTTTCGCCTCCCCTGGCTGACCCAGGGGAAGAAAAGTCCTCTGAGAGTCAGGTCCACATTGTCAGTGGACAGACACGTGTGCTTATCTGCCAGCAGACCCCCAGCAGCACTGAAGACAGGTTCCGAGAGAACGCTGGCTGCAGGACACGACAAGATCCTCAAGGCGTACGTGGCGAGCTCAGGCAATTTATCCAGATTGGAAGCCTAAAATGAGCAGGGCTCAAGTTGCACAATAATGGAATCGATGTTTCTTTGCATATACTCATATATCTGTGTGTCTCCCTCTTTTTCCTTGTCCAGCTGTTTTGTTTTCACATGAGTATATGTCCTTGTCACTTTCCCATGTGTTTGTGTTATGTTGTGAGTTGTTTGTCACCTTTTGGACACCTTTCAGGGTGTTTTCTAGGTGTTTTACTGTGTTTGTGATTGCCTGCCATTGTTTCCTATGGGCTCGAGTTCGGTTCGTCGAACGTTCGACGAGCCGAACTCGAGCCAGACCCCCCGTTCGGCGAACCGCCTCGAGCCGAACCGGGACCGGTTCGCTCATCTCTACTGATGATGAGAGACTGTGCAGCGGTGGCTAACTTTACCTGGCCACAACCTGGAAGTGCCGTCACGACAAAACCTTTATTACTATTCCCCTGTATATAACCCCTTTCAAGCGACCCCCAGGGTCACAGACCCGGTCAACGGCAACCCAGTGAACTGTCCCCGTAAATATACGGCCCGGGACCAAGTACCCAATAGCCCGGGGGCGAGTAAGCTTTTTGGCATCATGAACAGAATTGGACTAGACCCGTTAACACGGTGATGTGCGCCTTATGGTCTGTTTTATTTGTTAAATTGCCACCATTTTTATGTGAAAAACTGACTGTGCCACAGCAGTGGTGAAAAGGGAGTGAAAAGTAGTCACTCCCCGGGGGCAGGGTTTATCATGTGAAAACGAAACTAGCAGCAGCGAGACCGGAAACCCTGCGACAGTATGCCCCCTGGAATGCTAGGAGAATGTCAGCTCCAAAGCACCAAGAGAACAAACCAGGTTGCTTTGGAACCTGGACAACACAGGGGTTAGAGGCGGAGGTCCAGCGGCTGTGCTGGATGTTGCGGTCGCAGCAGCTCCAGGAAGATTGCAGAGTGGCGAGCAAAGATGATGGGAGAAGTGGCGACCATGCGGGCCCAGGAGAACCGGGCGCTGCTTGTAGAGATGGTACCAGGACCTTCCCAGACCTCTTCGACCTGAATGCTGGCACCCTTCGTCGACCAGATTGCACCACCGTCCGACTCGGCCAGACCAGACCCAGCCGCACCGCCTTCTCCAGCCGAGAAGGACCAGGCCACACTGCCTCCTGACCCAGCAACGACAGACCAGGTCGCACCTCCACCGGGAGCAGCGGAGGAGGACGCCGCCTTAGCCAATGATCACCAGGTACTGTCCCAAGCTGCTGTCGGTGACCCGGCAGTGAGCAGCCCAGATTCAGATATAGAGACCTCTGAATCGGGTACTGAGGGAGCAGCGATTGTCACCGGGGAACGGGCCCGTGTCGAGGAGGACACCCGTGGGGCAGCCAGGTGGTGATTACCCAGTTGGCCCGGGAGCGGGAGCAGCGGGAGGCCAAGCGGGCGCAGGCGTTGGCCAGGGACCTCTAGGAGAAACAGCACATGTGGCGTGCCAGCTTCCGGGCACAGGGACTGTTGAGAGTGGTTAAGTCTGAAAAGAGGATGGGGTTTTATTGTGCCACCCCCGTGCCAGCAGCCGAGGAGCTCGGATCCGGATCCGCAGTGGCTCGAGGGGTCTCTGGACCCGGGGTCGTGCGGACACTCAAATAAAAAGGGGCGTAATATGTACAGGGGATTGTCTGTGGATAATTCGTGATCCCACCCACGGTGTGTGGTAAGGTGGAGTACCACCGCTGCTGTTGGGGAGTACCCGGGGGCGATGGGATGGCAGCTGGATGTTAACCCCTCCCTGGGTAGAGGTGGATGCCCCGGGGCTCAGTGTCCAAAACACGGGAGGTGATGGCTGCTGGTGGTGATGCATCGGGCCGGACCGGAGGGTGTTGGTGTACTCACGGTTGAATAAATGCACACAAGTCTGCTGGTAAACCAAGGTGTCAGTGGCCGGCTGCCGCTTCAGGGTGTATACGGTTCCCACACCCGGCTGGTGTACCAATGTCCCTTCCTCCGGCACTTTGTATTTTCCTTCTATTTTAGATGACCTCGTATGGAACAGGGAGGTCCTGGTCCCGGTTTGGTTTTGGTTGGGAGACGTGTCCGTGAAAACTGACCCTTGGGATCTCAGTGGGTGTTTGCGGATACCCAATTCCCCACGGTTTGCTGCCGTTTCACTCTATCTGGGGTAACGCTTCTGGAACGTCTGGAACCTTGCTCCCGGCCTGATGAATTAGAGAGAGGGGCTTGCAACTGTCTTCTAACTAGGGTCCAGGTACCCCGCCTGTGCACAGTTTCCGGACCGGATCTCCGCTGTTGGTACCGGCAGGCTCCAACCCTGGCCCGCCCCACTCTGGATCTCCCGCGACCGGACTCCCGTCGCCTTTGGACACGGTCCACTGCTTGCCACCTAGCCAGTAGATCAGGGCCACTACCCTGGCTACCTGCACTAGGCACATACTCCTATCTACTTGAACTCCAACTTTCACTGCCCTTATAAAACAACTGACTGGATCCCTCCCTGGGATCCTCAAGACCCCTAGGTGGGTGCTCCCAATCCACCTGGTCTTGCCCACTAGTGTGTCCTTCCTACCCTGAAGGGGGTGGCTAGGGTTTTGTGGCTGATGGAACCTGGTGTGGGATGGTGTTGTGTGGGGTGTAGTGTTCTTCTGTTACCACGTGCCGGCGCCAGGGCGTCACATTCCCCATTGGTTGAATACAGCCCGTACACGGACCACTGTCGTTTATTTTTTCTAAAAGAAACGGAAAAAGGTAAAACATGGTAAAACATTGTAAAACATTTCTTCCCTTAATGGGAGGCACATTTCTTAAATGTTGCAAAACATAAAACATTACATTCCCTCCTTCTTCACCCGCCACCCAAACAACCTGGTTCCTTGGTGCCACCGCTAAGAATGGTGGACAGACACCCCTTTTCCCCAGTCCACAGGAGTTCCGGGTAACGCCTACACAGGCCGGGTAAAAAGTTCCTTACCCGGCAGTCCATCTCAAGGGCCCCAAGTCCGGGTGACCCCTGGCCTGGAGGTTAGCCACCGGTTTCAATAGTGGTTGAGCCTCGGCCTATTCTACCGCAGGCCCTTCCTCCAATCTACCTCTCCAGAGGCAGTGTAGGTGGTGAAGAATAACAAGAAGTAGGTGGGGGTATTTACAAGACCCAATAAAGTTTTTGGGTTGACCTCACCAGTCCTGAGGTCGTGGTCCATGATTAAACGGAAAACGGGTTAACTTTAACTACTGAACGGGTAGCCAGGAACATCACTAGCAATTGCTAACAATGTCGAGCGCAATAGCACCCGCCCCTGTCGTTGTAACGATATGTGGTGATCGCTGCCGTAGCGAACATTATCGCTACGGCAGCGTCACATGCACATACCTGCTCTACGACGTTGCTGTGACTGCCGAACGATCCTTCCCTCAAGGCGGAGGTGCGTTTGGCGTCACCGCGATGTCACAGCAACGTCACTAAGCGGCCGCTCAATCAAAGCGGAGGGGCGGAGATGAGCGGGATGTAACATCCCGCCCACCTCCTTCCTTCCTCATTACGGGCGGCCGCAGGTAAGGTGAGGTTCATTGTTCCTGCGGTGTCACACGTAGCGATGTGTGCTGCCGCAGCAACGACGAACTACATCGTTACTGCAGCAGCAACGATAATTGGGGGGGATGTCACCAATGAGCGATTTTGAATGTTTTTGTTTATGTTTCAAAATCGCTCATAGCTGTCACACACAACGACATCGCTAAAACGACCAGATGTGTGTCACAAATTCCGTGACCCCAACGAGATCGCTTTAGCGATATCGTAGCGATTAAAGCCACCCTTACTCTTGGTCTTCAAACAGGAAGCTGTGGGAGGCTAGGCAGGGTTTCTCATTCACCACCACCCATTTATTCACATCTAGGGCAAACCACCCTCGCTCCCCACAGTGTCGGGTGTAACTCACTTGGTCCCCAACTCACGGTCCGGGTGACCTGTAGGCAGATGAGGGGCCACATCCCTTCGAGACACGAAAATCTTGGAATCCAGTCCCGGTTCGTAGATAAACCCCCATCCCTTTTGGTAGTTGAAGTGGCACACTTGCCTTCGGTGGCTCGGGACCCACACCCGGAAGGTAGCCTGACGTAAGTTATCCTTCTCTTGATAGGCACGTGCTAGCACCTTGGCCTTCTGCTTCTCCCGGGTAGCAATCTCCTGTTTTAGCTGTCACTTTTGTCGCTCCCAGTACGGGGCACGGGCTCCATGCTCCTCCTCCTGCTCAGGGGCTTGGCCCATACGGATGCCGTCGGTGCTGGCTACGACCAGCTTCTCACTCTGCTGAGGGCCCCATTTCTCATTGGCCTTCTCTGCCTCCCTCCAGGTACGTCCCGGCTGCTCCACAGCCAGGACTGGATACTGGGTGACGACTTGCATGGTTGCTACGGGTGGCTTCTGGGCGGGCAGACTGCCGGGGCCGTCGTCATCTCCGTCGCAGCCGGGCGGAATACCGGCGCCGTCTCTGTTGCGGCCGGGCGGATTGCCAGAGCCGGAGCCATCTCTGCTGTGGCCGGGCGGACTGCCAGGGCGGGGTATAACGTCATCAGCACTGCGACCGGGCTCGGGGTCGGAGGGGATGTCTTCCTGACTGCGGTCCGGCGCAGGGCTGGGACGGGTGTCAGAGCGGGTATGCTGGCAGGGCCCGAGGTCCCCATGGCTGGGGTATCTTCGGTAGACATGACTGGTTCCGCTTTTTGAGGTAGCAGGCCGATCGGGGTATTGGCTGCGGACACGGGCGGCAAGGGAGGCGACGTGGCGGACGGGAGCAGGCCGGGCCCCTCAGCCGGGACGGCCGGTTCCTGGGGAACATAGGGGCGTGGGTCACTGCTTACCTGCTCCTCCGAGGCCATCTCCATCTCGCATGCCCGGACAGCGGCAGCCAAGCCCTTCATCTCCGTGGTCCACCGCGTCATGAGAAAATGCGCCTGGGCCTGGATCCTCCGACACATCCTCTCCGTCTGCCCTTCAATCCAGTCTGCGATCCCGGGAATGGGCCTCTCCACTTGCTGGTTGTCGGACCCCTGAGACATCCTGCCGCTTGCTTGTCCAGGAACAGGATTTGGCAAAGTCCTGGTGTCCCTGCCTTTTATCTTCTTGTGTCACATGCCGCTTTTTCTGTCCTCCCCCTTGGTTTTTCAACAGCAGTGTCACGGGACCCATTGTCCTTTGCGCTTCCTGTGTGGGGAGTCACTCTCTTCCGTCCGTGTTCCCAGGGGGCAGGGCTTCAACTTTGCGCCCCTTTTCCGGGGAAGAAGACGCCGGCTTGTTGTTTTTCGTGCCCAAAAATGGCGGCAAAATGGCGGCAGATGAAAAATTTTAAAATAGAGCACCGTTTACAGTCCAAAACAAGGCACACTTACACCAGGTAGGTGGATGGGTTACAATCCTGTTCGTGATGCCAGGTTTTGAGGTGTGCCACCCCCACGTCAGCAGTCGGGCTGCTCGGATCCGGATCCGCAGTGGCTGGAGGGATTTCCGGACCCGAGGGGCGAGCGATCACTCAAATAAAAGGGGACGTATATGTACGGGGATTGCTGTAGATACTTCGTGATGCCACCCATGGTGTGTGGTAATATCGAGTACCACAGCTGCTGTTGGGGACCACCCGGGGATGATGGAATGGCAGATGGATGTTAACCCCTCCGTGGGTAGGGGTGGTTGCCCCGGGGCTTAGTGTCCAGGACACGGGGAGTGATGTAGGCCGGAAGTGGCGCACCGGGCCGGACCGGGGTATGTTGGTAAACCAAGGTGTCTGTGGCCGGCTGCCGCGTTCGGGTGTACTCAGGTCCCACACCCGGCTGGTGTACCGATGTCCCTTCCTCCGTCACTCTGTAGTTTTCCTCAATTCTGGACAACTCCGTATGGAACAGGGAAGTCCGCTCCCTGTATGTTCTGGTTGGGAGATGTGCCCGCGAAAACTGACCCTTGGGATCTCAGTGGGTGTTTGTGGATACCCTTCCGCCGCAGTGGGCTGCCGTTTTATTCTATCTGGGCTAACACTTCTGAAGCAATGTCTGGAACCTTGCTCCCGGCCTGGTGAATTAGAGAAGGGGCTTGCAACCGTCTTCTAACTAGGGTCAAGGTACCCTGCCTGTGCAAGGTTTCCGGACCGGATCTCCGCTGTCGGTACCGGTGGGCTCCCTGTCCCGGTCCACTTTGGATTTCCCGTGACCGCACTCCCGTCACTTTTGGACACGGTCCACTGCTTGCCACCTAGCCAGTAAACCAGGGCCACTAACCTGTCTACCCTTCACTAGGCTCAGCTTTCCTTTGACAGTCTGTCACTGTCACTCCTCTCCACTCCTCAAAACTGACTAAAACCTTCGACTTAGACTTACTTGTTCCCGCCCCCGGATCCTCAAGACCCCTAGGTGGGCGCTCCCAATCCGCCTGGTCCTGCCTACTGGTGTGTCCTTCCTACCCTGAGGGGGGTGGCTAGGATTTTATGGCTGATGGCACCTGGTGTTGGAAGGTGTTATGTGGGGTGTAGTACACTTCTGTGACCATCTGGCGGTGGCAGGGCGTCACACCTGCTATTCACACACATTCTATGGCTTAGTTGTCCTGAGCTGAATGCCTGCCTTTGTAGCAGCCAGGGATATGGGGTACTCTGTTCCGGGTGGAGTTTCTATTGGGAATGTCACGGTGGTGGCCATTACCTGGGCCCTTTTAGTAATTGGGGCATTTATAGGGGAGAATAAAATAATGTTCACTTCTGACGCCACTTGCGGTGTTGTGGCTAAGTATAGGGAACCGCCGCTGCAGAATGTCTCTACTGGGGCTGGTGATATAGGCAGCTAGAATGGTAGACCCTCCGCAAGTATGGTTTTGCCCCAGAGGGTGTATGGTGTAGTGGGCGTCGGAAGAAGGGAGTCCACAAAGATGTTCAGTGCAACTGGTTTACTCACTGCTTGTAGATGTTGTCTAGTTGCCCGAGGCCAGCTGGTTTCGCCTCCAGGTCCCCTTCGTCCCAGTGCCAGTCTGGTTCTCTGGTACCTTCTTCACCTGCACCTGTTTCTGGTCTAACACTGGGGGTCCCTGTTCTGTGGTTTGTCCACTTCTGTCTGCCTGATGGTAGCGTGAACCCTGTGGGGTTGGAGTCTCTGGTCCTCTCCCCAGTTCTCCCTTTGCTACTGAGTCTTCGGATTCTTTAGAGTCAGCAAGATCCTTGATGGTCCCCTTGCTGTGCTGGTTGTTAACAGGTCAGCTTGAAGCTCTTTCCTGTTCTAGGGTCCTGTACCCCGTCGGTGCGTAGTTCCTGGAGTACTCCACCATTCTCCACTGGCAACCACTTCTCCTGGGTACCAGGTCACCGTTAACCCGAGTCAGGATGTCACTTTTCTTCCACCTTCACACTCCTACAATCACTACAGCTCTCCCTACTCTCCACAGTCTGCCCCTCCCACCTGGTCAACTAGTGGACTGGATTGGCTCCACCTCTAGGCGGCCATCCATTGGTCCCACCCTAGCTGGGTACCATTGTATGTGGGAATGTTGGGGAAAACTGGGATTACGTGAGTTTTTGTTGGTACCGACACTGGGGTTCTGAGTCCCCAAGGGGGTAGGCCCTGCATCCTTGTGGGGATGCAAAACCTTATAGCACCCTTATGGTCTCAGGGGTGCTACATTCCCCCTTAGTTAATTCTAGCACGTCCTCGGGCTGCAAGGTAAAACTGGTTACACTTTTATTATATTTTCATGTAACCATAACAGGTCTTCCCACGCAGGGGAAGTTCATCACTTTAAATGTTTCAACCTGGGATACCCCTCCCTGCACCCACCACCCAAAGATCCTGGTCCCAGAACCCACTCAGGCGCAGGCCATCGATTTCACTAGTGACCAGGTCTGGATCATCTCTGTCCCGGACCTTTCCAGCACCGTGGTAGTGGTGCTTACAGCAATATCCGCTGGATGGGTGTACCCTGGTGTTGCACAACTGGTGCAACTTTTTACAACAACACAAGTTTGTGTTGGCTGCTGCCAGTCCTGCAGACTGGGTCCATTTTTATCAAAACAAACATAACTGGTAACTTTTTCAACTTTTTCAGGAACAGTCCAATGTTCAAACAACAAAACAATAAACTGGTAGCATAACAGGCATCAGCTACCAGGGTGCTGGATAGGGGCCATCTGGTTCACTTGGCCTCCTGGGATCAGCACTCACAGTCTGCTCCCAGGTGACAACTGCTGACTTCCCGCTACCTGGTTCAGGGTAGCTCTCTGTCGGCTCCCCGACAGCGACTGGGTACAGTACATGGGGACAGTCGTCAGCACTGGCGGCAGCCTCCTCCGCAGCTCCCAATGATGTCATCGCCTGGGCTGCCGTCACTGGATCAGAGGGTGCTTGCTCCTTCTCCAGCGGAGAAGGTGATGCGACCGCTTCTGGTCTGGCAGGGGACGCTGGCAACACTCTGTCCTTCTCCAGGGGAGAAGGTGATGTGACCGCTTCTGGTCTCTCTGGCTCTGGTGGTCACACGGCCTGGTCGAGGACGGATCCCGATAGCTGGAAAGGTGCAGCCTGTTTATGCGGCGCTCCACTTTCTTGAGCCCACATGGCTGCCACCACCTCCATCATCTCCGCCTTCCACTCCCCGACTCACTGCAGGTGTTCCGTTCGCAGAGTCCAGCACAACCGCTGGACCTCCACCTCTAGCCTTTCTGCGGTCAGGTCCCTGGTTATACTGAGACACTGGCACGATCCCCTGGAGCAGACATGTTGTCAGTAACAGTCCTGGAGGCATTCTGGTGCAGGGCCTCCGGACTCCCTGCTTCTGGTTTCATTTAACATTCTGGATACTCCCTGGGGGCAGGGCTTTCTTTTGGCGCCTTTTAGTCTGCTGTGACGCAGTTATTTTTCACAGCAAAATGGCAGCGTTTTTTCAAGTAATAAAGCACAGTCCACAAAACACAGTATTTAAGGTACACATCACTCGGTTTGACCGGGTCTAGTTCAATCCTGTTCGTGATGCCAGGAAAAAGGGTTGTAGCACCCAGGGATATGGGGTACTCAGTTCCGGACAGAATCTCTATTGGGAATGTCATGGTGGTGTACCTTCTTCCCCTGCACCTGTCTCTGGTAAGTGGGTCCCCGTGGTATAGAACGACTGGGGGTCCCAGTTCTGTGGTTTGTCCTCTTCTGTCCACCTGACGGTAGCGTGAACCCTGTGGGGTTTGAGTCTCTGGTAGAGATGAGCGAACCGATCCCGGTTCGGCTCGAGGTCGGTTCGCCGAACGGAGCGAACGTTCGACGAACCAAACTCGAACCGCATAGGAAACAATGGCAGGCATTCACAAACACATAAAAAACACCTAGAAAACACCCTCAAAGGTGTCCAAAAGGTGACAAACAACTCACAACACAACACAAACACATGGGAAAGTGACAAGGACATATACTCATGCGAAAACAAAAGAGCAGGACAAGGAAAAAGAGGAGACACAGATATAGGCATGGCACGCCCTTCTAAAATCATGTAAAACACCGCAAGGTGACTCCAAGCGGAGTCTCCCTTTTTTCCAAAAATTGGGCCACACAGACACTCACCCCTTCAGTGGCAGCACTTGTGCCCCAGTTGTACACTTCACAGCTAGATTTGCATCAAGCACATTCAAAAATACGCCATACTTAACGGTTTCCAGGATGACCCCGGGTTAGGTAGTAAAGTCTTTCCTGATCCCAGCTCTGTTCATCTTGGCTCCTTTTAAAAAACACATCAAGCAAGGGTTACTCCAAGCGGAGTCCCCCTTTTTTCAAAAAATTGGGCCCCACACACACCCACCCCTTCAGTGGCAGCAGTTGTGCCCCAGTTGTACACTTCACAGCTAGATTTGCATCGAGCACATTCAAAAATAGGCCATAATTAACCGTCCCCAGGATGACACCGGGGTAGGTAGCAAAGTCTTTCCTGATCCCAGCTCTGTTCATCTTGGCTGCTTTTAAAAAACACAGCAAGCAAGGGTTACTCCAAGCGGAGTCTCCCTTTTTTCCAAAAATTGGGCCCCACACACACCCACCCCTTCAGTGGCAGCAGTTGTGCCCCAGTTGTACACTTCACAGCTAGATTTGCATCGAGCACATTCAAAAATACGCCATTCTTAACCGTCCCCAGGATGACACCGGGGTAGGTAAAAGTCTTTGCTGAACCATGACTTGTTCATCTTGGCTCCTTTTAAAAAACACAGCAAGCAAGGGTTACTCCAAGCGGAGTCCCCCTTTTTTCCAAAAATTGGGCCCCACACACACCCACCCCTTCAGTGGCAGCAGTTGTGCCCCAGTTGTACACTTCACAGCTAGATTTGCATAAAGAACATTCAAAAATACGCCATAATTAACCGTCCCCAGGATGACACCGGGGTAGGTAGCAAAGTCTTTCCTGATCCCAGCTCTGTTCATCTTGGCTCCTTTTAAAAAACACAGCAAGCAAGGGTTACTCCAAGCGGAGTCCCCCTTTTTTCCAAAAATCGGGCCCCACACACACCCACCCCTTCAGTGGCAGCAGTTGTGCCCCAGTTGTACACTTCACAGCTAGATTTGCATCAAGCACATTCAAAAATACGCCATAATTAACCATCCCCAGGATGACACCGGGGTAGGTAGCAAAGTCTTTCCTGATCCCAGCTCTGTTCATCTTGGCTCCTTTTAAAAAACACAGCAAGCAAGGGTTACTCCAAGCGGAGTCCCCCTTTTTTCCAAAAATCGGGCCCCACACACACCCACCCCTTCAGTGGCAGCAGTTGTGCCCCAGTTGTACACTTCACAGCTAGATTTGCATCAAGCACATTCAAAAATACGCCATAATTAACCATCCCCAGGATGACACCGGGGTAGGTAGCAAAGTCTTTCCTGATCCCAGCTCTGTTCATCTTGGCTCCTTTTAAAAAACACATCAAGCAAGGGTTACTCCAAGCGGAGTCTCCCTTTTTTCCAAAAATTGGGCCCCACACACACCCACCCCTTCAGTGGCAGCAGTTTTGCCCCAGTTGTACACTTCACAGCTAGATTTGCATCGAGCACATTCAAAAATACGCCATTCTTAACCGTCCCCAGGATGACACCGGGGTAGGTAAAAGTCTTTGCTGAACCATGACTTGTTCATCTTGGCTCCTTTTAAAAAACACAGCAAGCAAGGGTTACTCCAAGCGGAGTCTCCCTTTTTTCCAAAAATTGGGCCCCACACACACCCACCCCTTCAGTGTCACCCCTTCACTTGTGCCCTAGTTGCAAACAGGATGTTTTGATTTGCATCAAGCACATTCCAAATCCACAAGCATTTACTCTCCCCAGGATGACACAGGGGTAGTAAATTCCTTCTGGATCCATGACTTGTTCATTTTGATGAACGTCAGTCTGTCCACATTGTCACTGGACAGACGCGTGCGCTTATCTGTCAGCACACACCCAGCAGCACTGAAGACACGTTCAGAGACAACGCTGGCAGCTGGACACGACAAAATCTCCAAGGCGTAACTGGATAGCTCTGGCCATTTTTCTAGATTTGAAGCCCAAAATGAGCAAGGCTCCATTTGCAAAGTCATGGCATCGATGTTCATTTGGAGATACTCCTGTATCATCCTCTCCAGCCGTTGACTATGTGTCAGACTTGTTGTCTCTGGTGGCCTTGCAAAGGAGGGTCTAAAAAAATTATGAAAAGATTCCATAAAATTGCTGTTACCAGCACCAGATACGGTCCTACTGGTACGGGTAGACTGTTGAAGATGACGAGACCGTCCCATGTTTGGCAAGTTACAACTGGGAGAATCACTCCCTGCACCTGCACGGTTGTTTGGTGGAAAAGCCGAGCTAAGATCGAGTAACAGCTTCTGCTGATACTCCTGCATACGTGCGTCCCTTTCTATGGCTGGAATTATGTCACAAAATTTGGACTTGTACCGGGGATCTAATAGTGTGGCAATCCAGTAGTCATCATCACTTCTAATTTTGACAATACGAGGGTCATGTTGGAGGTAGTGCAACAAGAAGGCACTCATGTGTCTTGCGCAGCCATGCGGACCAAGTCCACGCTGTGTTTGTGGCATAGAGGTGCTAACCGTTCTTTCTTCCTCTGACATCTCCCCCCAACCTCTTTCAACAGAAATTTGACCAAGGTCTCCCTCATCCGCTGAGTCTTCCATGTCCATGGACAGTTCGTCCTCCATTTCTTCATGTTGTCCTGCACCTTCCTCAACATTTAGCCTGCTACCATGCGCCCTTGTTGATCCCTGTCCCCCATGGTCCCATGCCTGCCGCGTTGGTGATGATGAACGTCTGGACCTTGGTAATGTTGTTGTCCCTTGCGCATATGAATCCTCCTGTAGTTCCTCCCCTTCCTGTTGTCCCACCCCCTGACTCCGAATAGTGTTTAGCGTGTGCTCCAGCATGTAAATGACTGGAATTGTCATGCTGATAATGGCATTGTCAGCGCTAAACATATTCGTCGCCATGTCGAAACTGTGCAGAAGGGTGCATAGGTCCTTGATCTGAGACCATCCATCAGGGTGATCTGCCCCACCTCTGCATCTCGTTGGCCCAGACTATACGTCATGACGTATTGCACCAGGGCTCGGCGGTGCTGCCACAGTCGCTGTAACATGTGGAGAGTTGAATTCCAGCGTGTCGCCACATCGCATTTCAGGTGATGAACCGGCAGGCCGAAAGACTTCTGGAGCGATGCAAGTCGCTCAGCTGCGGCGCTTGAACGGCGGAAGTGAGCAGACAGTTTTCGTGCCTGTTCAGAAGGCCATCTAGGCCGGGATAGTGTGTTAAAAATTGCTGGACAACAAGGTTCAACATGTGAGCCATACAAGGCACGTGTGTCACCTTGCCCAGGCGAAGGGCCGCACCCAGGTTTGCAGCATTGTCGCACACGGCCTTCCCAGGCTGCAGGTTGAGCGGAGACAACCATTTATTAAACTCGGACCGCAGAGCTGACCACAACTCCTCAGCTGTGTGACTCTTATTCCCAAGACATGTCAAGCTAAAGACCGCCTGATGCCGTTGCGCTCTGCTGCCAGCATAGTAATGAGGCGTGCGTGATTCCTTCTGCGCAGTGAGAACGCTGGTGGCCTGACCAGGCAGGCTTGGGGTGGAGGTGGAGGACCCAGATGAGGTGGAGGAGGCAGAAGCCGTGGCGGAACTTGGACAGACAGAGGATTGACACACAAGTCGTGGGGACGGCAAGACTTGTGCAGCAGACCCTTCACCATCTATCACCATAGTTACCCAGTGCCCAGTCAGCGACATGTAACGTCCCTGTCCATGCTTACTGGTCCAAGTATCGGTGGTGAAATGCACCCGTTCACACACAGAGTTTCTCAAGGAAGCGGTGATGTTGTGTGCGACATGCTGGTGTAGCGCGGGCACACCTTTCTTAGAGAAGTAGTGGCGACTAGGCATCTGGTACTGGGGCACTGCGACAGACATAAGGTCTCTAAAATCCTGTGTGTCCACCAGGCGGAAAGGCAGCATTTCGGTAGCCAAGAGCTTACAGAGGGATAGAGTCAACCTCTTAGCTTTGTCATGGGTCGCAGGAAGTGGCCTTTTATTTGACCACATCTGAGGGACAGAGATCTGGCTGCTGTGTGTAGACGGTGTTGAGTAGGGTGTCCCTGGAAAAATGCAGGTTTGTGAGGAAAGTGCAGGCGGAGACATGATGTTGCCTTCATCCAACGTTGGTGCTATCGATGTCTGAGAGAGCTGTACACACTCACTTGTTTCCCCTTCCAAACCAACTGATGACCTACCAAGCAAAGTGCCTGTTGCGGTTACAGTGGTGGAAGTTGTGCATGGAAAAACAGGTGTGACAGCTGTCCCCACAGTCCTAGAAGATGAAGAGCGTGCGGATGCACTGGAAGGGGCAGGCGGTGGATGGTTCGCTCCGCTAGGCCGCATTGCAGCAAGGTGAGCTTCCCACCGGGACATATGATATTTATTCATGTGACGATTCATGGAAGAAGTTGTCAAACTGCTGAAGTTTTGACCTCTACTAATAGAACCATGACAAATTTTACAGATCACATAATTTGGGCGATCTTTTGCTATGTCAAAAAAGGACCAGGCTAGGCAAGGCTTAGAGGGCATGCGACCTGTTGATCCACCCCGACTAGTGCTCAGAGGCAGAGTGGTGGCTGAGGATGCAGTTGTAGACGTGCTACAAGTACTCCGACTCTGTCCAGGAAGGCGCAAGGTAACTTCGTCATCAGTTGCATCCTCCTCCACCACCTCTGTTGACCTCCTCGAGTGCCTGACTGTGGGTTGACAGTAGGTGGGATCTAGAACTTCATCATCAATTGTTGTGTTTGCACTCCCCTCCCCCTCAGACCGAGCCTCTTCTTGCCCTGACCGAATATTTAAGTTGTCATCCCAATCGGGTATCTGCGTCTCATCTTCATCAGTATGTTCCTCATTGTCTATAACCACAGGTGTTACAGTTTGTGACAAAGCGTCAACATTATGCTCAGAAACTTGGTCCTCACGGCCTGAATCAGAGTCACAAAGGTTCTGGGCATCACTGCAGACCATTTCATGTTCTGTACTCACTGTAGCTTGGGAGCAGACCTCTGATTCCCAGGCTATAGTGTGACTGAACAGCTCTGCAGACTCAGCCATCTCAGTTCCACCATACTGTGCAGGGCTGATGGAGACTTCAGAGCTGGGAGAAAGCAAGTTTGATTGGGATGACAACTCAGAGGACTGCTGTTTTTTGGATGCGGTACTTGAAGTGGCTGAGAGGGCACTTGTTGGACCACTTGAGATCCATTCAAGCATTTTCCTTTTTTGGCCATCATCTACCTTTGTTCCTGTTGTTCGTGTCCGTAAAAAAGGGAGCAAATCGGATTGTCCACGGTAAGTAGTAGACATCTTACTTTTGCTGGTAGATGGTCTATCTTCAGCAGATGATAATGGAGCTTTGCCACCTTTCCCACGGACAAAACCTTTTTTTCCTTTTCCACCACGCCTCTTCCCCTTTCCACCAGCATCTGTCATTTTGCCACTCATGTTGATTGCGACAAGATTGTGCACTGAAAATGTGGTAGTAAAAATTGAGAGGTGGTGTAGATTGCAGCGGTGGTCTAGCTTTATTAACAGCAGAATAATAAAGAATAAATATCCCTGACAATGCAACTACGGCCCTTAAACTGGCAGCTTAAATTGCTAGTATAATGGATTAGTAACTATGAGTTGGAGTGTGCAATGCAGACAGACGTGCTGCAAATGTCTTTGCACTAGTGGGACTAGACAAAAGTCCAATAGCCACGTTTAGGATGCCACTAGGTACACTGAGTGTTTGCTAGTATAATGGCTTAGTTATAATGAGTTGGAGTGTGCAATGCAGACAGACGTGCTGCAAATGTCTTTGCACTAGTGTGACTAGACAAAAGTCCAATAGCCACGTTTAGGATGCCACTAGGTACGCTGAGTGTTTGCTAGTATAATGGCTTAGTTATAATGAGTTGGAGTGTGCAATGCAGACAGACGTGCTGCAAATGTCTTTGCACTAGTGTGACTAGACAAAAGTCCAATAGCCACGTTTAGGATGCCACTAGGTACACTGAGTGTTTGCTAGTATAATGGCTTAGTTATAATGAGTTGGAGTGTGTAATGCAGACAGACGTGCTGCAAATGTCTTTGCACTAGTGTGACTAGACAAAAGTCCAATAGCCACGTTTAGGATGCCACTAGGTACACTGAGTGTTTGCTAGTATAATGGCTTAGTTATAATGAGTTGGAGTGTGCAATGCAGACAGACGTGCTGCAAATGTCTTTGCACTAGTGTGACTAGACAAAAGTCCAATAGCCACGTTTAGGATGCCACTAGGTACACTGAGTGTTTGCTAGTATAATGGCTTAGTTATAATGAGTTGGAGTGTGCAATGCAGACAGATGTGCTGCAAATGTCTTTGCACTAGTGGGACTAGACAAAAGTCCAATAGCCACGTTTAGGATGCCACTAGGTACACTGAGTGTTTGCTAGTATATTGGCTTAGTTATAATGAGTTGGAGTGTGCAATGCAGGTAGAGGTGCTGCAAATGTCTTTGCACTAGTGGGACTAGACAAAAGTCCAATAGCCACGTTTAGGATGCCACTAGGTACACTGAGTGTTTGCTAGTATAATGGCTTAGTTATAATGAGTTGGAGTGTGCAATGCAGACAGATGTGCTGCAAATGTCTTTGCACTAGTGTGACTAGACAAAAGTCCAATAGCCACGTTTAGGATGCCACTAGGTACACTGAGTGTTTGCTAGTATAATGGCTTAGTTATAATGAGTTGGAGTGTGCAATGCAGGCAGACGTGCTGCAAATGTCTTTGCACTAGTGTGACGAGACAAAAGTCCAATAGCCACGTTTAGGATGCCACTAGGTACATTGAGTGTTTGCTAGTATAATGGCTTAGTTATAATGAGTTGGAGTGTGCAATGCACGCAGACGTGCTGCAAATGTCTTTGCACTAGTGGGACTAGACAAAAGTCCAATAGCCACGTTTAGGATGCCACTAGGTACACTGAGTGTTTGCTAGTATAATGGCTTAGTTATAATGAGTTGGAGTGTGCAATGCAGACAGACGTGCTGCAAATGTCTTTGCACTAGTGTGTTTAGACAAAAGTCCAATAGCCACGTTTAGGATGCCACTAGGTACACTGAGTGTTTGCTAGTATAATGGCTTAGTTATAATGAGTTGGAGTGTGCAATGCAGACAGACGTGCTGCAAATGTCTTTGCACTAGTGTGACTAGACAAAAGTCCAATAGCCACGTTTAGGATGCCACTAGGTACACTGAGTGTTTGCTAGTATAATGGCTTAGTTATAATGAGTTGGAGTGTGTAATGCAGACAGACGTGCTGCAAATGTCTTTGCACTAGTGTGACTAGACAAAAGTCCAATAGCCACGTTTAGGATGCCACTAGGTACACTGAGTGTTTGCTAGTATAATGGCTTAGTTATAATGAGTTGGGGTGTGCAATGCAGACAGACGTGCTGCAAATGTCTTTGCACTAGTGTGACTAGACAAAAGTCCAATAGCCACGTTTAGGATGCCACTAGGTACACTGAGTGTTTGCTAGTATAATGGCTTAGTTATAATGAGTTGGAGTGTGCAATGCAGACATACGTGCTGCAAATGTCTTTGCACTAGTGTGACTAGACAAAAGTCCAATAGCCACGTTTAGGATGCCACTAGGTACACTGAGTGTTTGCTAGTATAATGGCTTAGTTATAATGAGTTGGAGTGTGCAGAGGACAGGAGGGTACAGTGCCAGGATTGTGGGGCTCTGGGTAGAGGAATGGAAGCCTGCCTTTCTATTCCCTCCTAATGGGGAAATGCAGCGACGAAATCCCTGACCTTAGCTACACAGACGCTGTCTCTGTTTTCAGGACCTGTCACCTATGGCTCTGACCCTGCCGGTACGAGCCCTTAAAAGGACTTATAGAAAGTACTATCCCTAAGCTGTCCAGCGCTGTGTATGGAGCGCATACAGCAGTATCGGCGATAGGACAAAGGACGGAGCTGCACCAGTGATGTCTGACACCAAGGACGCAGAAGGCAGATAATGGCGTGCTGGAGGAAAATGTCCGGTTTTATAATGCAGGGACATGTGACATGGACATCCTATCACACATGCCGTTGCTTCTCTGGCTAAAAGTCCACTTAGCTGTGTGTGTGTCTGGGATTGGCTGACATGCTGGCCCGCCCCACAAGACGCGCGCGCTTAGGGAAGGAAGACAAGGAAAAAAAAAAAAAAAATGGCGATCGCCATTATACAAACAGCAGTGATCTGAAGGCGCTGTTCACGCACACTATACACTGAAATTTCATAATAGTGTGAGTCACAGAGTGACTTACACTATTATAGCGGAAAGCCAGCTAGGAATTAGCTGTTTTTTTGCTGCTAGAACCATTATCGAATGTTTCTAGAACTATCGAGCTTTTGCAAAAAGCTCGAGTTCTAGTTCGATCTAGAACAGGCCCCAAAATCACTCGAGCCTAGAACTGGAGAACCTCGAACCTAGAACCGCGCTCAACTCTAGTCTCTGGCCCTTTTCCCAGTTCTCCCTTTGCTACTGAGTCTTCGGATTCTTTAGGGTCAGCAAGGTCCTTGATGGTCCCCTTGCTGTGCAGGTGTTAACAGGTCGGCTTGAAGTTCTTTCCTGTACTTGGGTCGTGTACCCCGTCGGTGTGTAGTTCCAGGAGAACGGATTGGCTCCACATCTAGGCGGCCATCCATTGGTCCCACCCTAGCTGGGTACCGTTGCATGGGGGAATGTTGGGGAAAACTGGGATTACCTGGGGATTTTGTTGGTACCGGCACTGGGGTTCTGGGTCCCTAAGGGGGTAGGCCCTGCATCCTTGCGGGGATGCAGAACCTTGTAGCACCCTGATGGTCTCAGGGGCGCTACACCTCCCTGCAATGCATGTATGATGTTTGACAGACATGAGAAGAGAGAGACTAAAGGGTACTTTACATGCTGCGATATCGGTACCGATATCGCTAGCAAGCGTACCCGCCCCCGTCGGTTGTGCGTTACGGGCAAATCACTGCCCGTGTCACACAACATCGCTAACAGCCGTCACACAGACTTACCTTCCCTGCGACGTCGCTCTGGCCGGCGATCCGCCTCCTTTCTAAGGGGGCAGTTTATGCGGCGTCACAGCGACGTCACACGGCAGCCGTCCAATAGCAGAGGAGGGGCGGAGATGAGCGGCCGGAACATGCCGACCACCTCCTTCCTTCCTCATTGCCGGTGGACGCAGGTCCAGGAGATGTTTGTCGTTCCTGCAGTGTCACACATAGTGATGTGTGCTGCCGCAGGAACGACGAACAACATCATACCTGCAGCAGCAACGATATTAAGGAAATGAACGACATGTCAACGAGCAACAATTTTTTACGTTTTTGCGCTCGTTGATCGTCGCTCATTGGTGTCACATGCTGCGATGGCGCTAACGATGCCAGATGTGCGTCACTAACGACGTGACCCCCGACGATATATCGTTAGCGATGTCGCAGCGTGTAAAGCACCCTAAAGACCAACTTGTCGTAATAGAAAGCACCCTAAAGACCCACTTGTCGTAATAGATCTTGCCTACTTTCCTGCTAAATACAGGTTACACCTGTATGTAGAAGGGAGATTTTGAGTGATTTTTGGGGATTAGACAACATATGTTTTTAATAAAATGATTTCAAAATTGCCTAATTATGAAATATTAGAAACAAGGAGAACAAAGAAGATAAGGCACAAAAAATAAAATACAAAATAATACAAATTTTATTTAAGTAGAAAAATACACAATATAAAAATCAATCAAGAGAAATGGGTAGTAAAGTCACAGATGGTGTGGACACACTAGAGAAGTAAAATTGGACACACGGTACAAATATGAAGTGCACCCCTACCACAACCCATTTTCTATTTTTTATATATGTAGCATGGATCAATTCAATTTAGTCTGGTGTAAGTACAAAAATTCCATGCAAAGGAATGTACTCACCCTGAGGTATAAAAGTTGGATTGTATCCAGGGCAACTGGCTCAAACAATTGAGTGAAAAAATGTTCCCCCATGGGGGGCGGTATGGGTAATTGTTACTATCACTATACCTATGAGGCATTCAAGGTCAATGTAAAATATGTAGCGTAGCCCAGATGTATAAACCTGTATAAACAGGAAATACCCAAGGGGAAATATCAATTTAAGACAAATGCCGCAACTGTAAAACTGTATGTAAATCTGCACGTGCAATAAAGGGTTAATGGACCGTATAATGGAGATGGAAGTACGGTGGCGGTATGGAACTGCAGCAACCGATAAGGGCAGTGCAAAACCAGGTTTTGTCAAACACACCAGTCGTGCAGGAAAATGGCCAGTTACCTGCTAGGGGCTGCAGAGAGAATATGGGTGGTGGCGGGTGAAGGCCCCGACGTTTGTTTCGCTAGGCGCTTTTTCGAGGGGATGTCCTTAATTGCGGCATTTGTCTTAAATTGATATTTCCCCTTGGGTATTCCCTGTTTATACAGGTCTATACATCTGGGATACATATTTGACATTGACCTTGAGTGCATCATATGTATAGTGATAGTAACAATTACTCATACCGCCCCACATGGAACATTCTACTTAAATAAAATTTGTATTATTTTGTATATTACTTTTTGTGCCTTATCTTCTTTGCTCTCCTTGTTTGCAATATGCTTCCATGAAGTTGGCACTATTCCGGGGAATACTATGTAGTTATTCCCTCGGTGTACATATGATATAGCCATGTATCTTTTGTTTATAGTCATTAAATATCCATGAAATGAATTTGTCTGAATGTTCAATGAGTAATGAGTAAATTCTGTGCAATACATAGCTCAGGCTGGTTCAAGTTTGTGAAGTTTTGCAACATATTGTGTGAGCACCACTTCCCAAGTACCTGCTACATAATGTAAGAAAGGGGAAATTGTCCATACACCCTTAATAATTTCTGGGAGATCCAACTGTGACGCCCTGGCCGGGCCAGGTAGTCACAAATAGGGCCCCGCATTACACCTTCCCTCACAAGTAACATACAGCAAACCTCAAAATCCTAGTCACCCCCCTAAGGGCTTGATAGATACACCAGGGGGCGGAACCAGGCGGTTGGAAGACGCCCACCTAGGAGTTTTAGATAGCCCAGGGCAGAAAAGTAGCCAGATAAGGTTTAGAGTTCAAGTTGGAGAGGAGTGTGGGCTGGAGCTGTGTGCAGCTCCAGCAGAGGCGAAAACCCAAATTGAACAGGTACCAGGTAGGAGCCCTGGTGCCTTTGGCTAGGAGGCAGACGGCGGTCTCCGTCTGCAGGAGGTGGGAAAATGGCTCAGTGGAACCGAGGTGGACCGGGACAGGGTAGTGGCCCGCCGGTACCGAACCGGAGAACCGACTCGGAAACCGGAGCACACAGGGGGGTACTCAGACCCTGAAGCTAGGCCGAGAAGCTACTGGACTTAGTTAATTAACTGATTGCGGCCAGGACTAGAGGTCCTGCCCCACCCAAAGTCCCGACTGAGGGCAACAGCCCACCGAGGGGGATAAAAGGCCACCGCCACGGCTCAGAGATCCCACGGGCCAGCGTCTGTGGGCAAAGAGCTCCTCAGGCATGAACAAGCCGAGAGCAGACTCCTGAAGTTGCAAGCACAGGCAGTCCACCATTCTAAACAGGTGCAGGAGAAAGACATAGACCACCAGCCAGGTGGGGGAACCCGAACGCAGCCGGCTGCGGGCACCGACGACCATCACCTTGGTTTACCAGAGGCTTCTGTGTTTTCTAATAGTGAGTACACCAGCACCCTTCGGTCGCCCATCTCCCTGCATTGTCAAACCCCCAACGGGTCCCGGGGCCACTATCCCTGCCCACGGAGGGGTTGACAACTTGCTGCACAACATCTCCCCTGGGTGCCCCGTAACTGCAGCGGTGGTGTCCAATATCACCACACACCGTGGGTGGCGTCACAAACTCTGTAGGCTCACCCCGTACATATACGTCCTACATCCACGATCCCATCACTATCCCTTTTCATTTGAAGTGACCGTGAGGCCCCCGGGTCCGGAGACCCTCGAGCCACCCACAGAAGGGCCGGATCCGAGTAGCTCGGCTGCTGAGAGCGGGGCGGTACACCTCAAAATTCTGGCATCACGAACAGGATACTTACCCATCCACTTACCTTGTGGAAGTGCATCTTGTATTGAAGTCAGCGGTGATCCGTTGCGAAATTTCCAGAAAACGCCATCTTGCAGCCATCTTTTGGCGCAAAAATTCCCGCCCAAGGTCTCCTTCCCCGAGAAAGGGCGCGAAACTGAAGCCCCGCCCCCTGGGAACACTGCCAAAAAGCAAAGCCGGAAGTCGCAAAGCGAAACTTATCGGCCAGAAAGAGGAGTGCCAAGAAAAGACCAAGGGGGAGAAGCGGGAAGAGCTGATGTAACCACGGCTGATAAGTGCAGGGACGCCTGGACTCTGCAGACACACGTTCCTGGACCCAGCGGCAAGATGTGCCAGAAGTTCCAGGCCAAGGTCTACTCCGTGTTGGCGGAGTGGACGTCGGAGATGAAGGGCCTGGTCGCAACCGGTCGGGTATGCGAAGTGGAGGTGGTCTCAGAGGAGCAGGTAAGCAGTGACCCACGCCCCTATGTTCCCCAGGAACCGGCCTGCTGGGCTAAGGGACCCAGCCTGCTGCCATCCACCACGCCACCTCCCTCACTGCTCATGCCCATGATCAACGCCCCGACCGACCCGTTACCCCTGTCACCGGTAGCTGAGCCCACAGCGTCTGTGGGAGAGGGCCCAGATCTGGGGGCCCCCGGGCCTTACCTTTGTCACCACCCTGGCACCGGTCTTGGCTTCCTTCCCGGCCACACCGCTGATGACATCTCACCCGGCCCCGAGCATGGCCGCGACGGAGATGACGACGGCCCTGGCAGTCCGCCCGGCCGCGACTGAGATGGCGACGGCCCCAGCAGTCCACCCGGCCACAGCGGAGGCGGTCCTCGACCAGAAGCCAGCACCGCAAGTCACGTTGACCGCTCCCAGACACCCGGCCTCGGCTGAGGCACGGCGGGGATGTAGCTGCCAAGCGGCAGAGCAGGCCACGTCACAGCGGGGTCCTTCATTACCGAAGGTGCCGGTCGTAGCCGGCACGGAGGGACTCTGGCTGGGCCCGTCCCCCGCACAGGCTGACCCGGAGCAGGCAGCCGATGCTCCGTACTGGGAGCGGCAACAACGGCAGCTGCGCCACGACATTGCTGTTTAAAGATGAAGAAAGTGAGGTAGTGGTTCCCGGCTACCTTTTCTGCAAAGTCCTCATTTGGACCCTGTTGACGTTCTCCGTTGTTTAACTACCCGTTTACATACAAAAAGACATGGCTGAGAACTTGCAGGCCAACCCAAAAGCTATTGGGCCTTGTAAATTGTGCCTGACCACCCTTTTCATCATCCTGCAGTCTCCAGAGAGGCTGGTTGGAGGAAGGGCCTGCGGCAGAGTAGGCTGAGGTCCCGTCACCATGGAAACCGGTGACTATCCTCCGGGTCAGGGGTCCCCTGGACATGGGGCCTCTGAGAGAGACTGCCGGGTAATGAACTTATTACCCGGCCCGTGTGGGCAACACCCGGACCCGAACCCATTTCCTGGACTGGGGAAAAGGGGTGCGCACCTATGCTTAGCGGTGGCACCAGGGTTAGGTTTGCTTGGGTGGGTTAAGGTGAAAAGGACCCGGTCCCATCCCGTCCCGGTTAATAAAATGTGTTTTATTGCAATGTTTAACCCTAGAACGCATACCTGGGGCCTCGCAGGCCTGCTAGGTCATTTGTTTTCTATGGTAGATTGTTATGCTTGCGCGTTCTAGGGTTAAGCAAACTGCCTCCCATAAGGGAAGAAAGCAAGCCTTCATATAATGTAAATATGTTATAATTGTAAATATTTTATCTTTTTCAGTTCAAAAAGCAAAATAAACCGGTGGTGGTCGGACAGCCCGCGGGCAGTCTGTGTTTAACCAAGGGGGAGTATGACGCCCTGGCCGGGCCAGGTAGTCACAAATAGGGCCCCGCATTACACCTTCCCTCACAGGTAACATACAGCCAACCTCAAAACCCTAGTCACCCCCCTAAGGGCTTGATAGACACACCAGGGGGCGGAACCAGGCGGTTGGAAGACGCCCACCTAGGAGTTTTAGGTAGCCCGGGGCGAAAAAGTAGCGAGATAAGGTTTAGAGTTCAAGTTGGGGAGGAGTGTGGGCTGGAGCTCTGTGCAGCTGCAGCAGAGGCGAAAACCCAAATTGAACAGGTACCAGGTAGGAGCCCTGGTGCCTTTGGCTAGGAGGCAGACGGCGGTCTCCGTCTGCAGGAGCCGGGAAGACGGCTCGGTGAAACCGAGGTGGACCGGGACAGGGTAGTGGCCCGCCGGTACCGACCCGGGAAACCGACTCGGAAACCGGAGCACACAGGGGGGTACTCAGACTCTGAAGCTAGGCCCAGAAGCTACTGGACTTAGTTAATTAACTGATTGCGGCCAGGACTAGAGGTCCTGTCCCACCCAAAGTCCCGACTGAGGGCAACAGCCCACCGAGGGGGATAAAAGGCCACCGCCACGGCTCAGAGATCCCACGGGCCAGCGTCTGCGGGCAAAGGGCTCCTCAGGCATGAACAAGCTTGGAGCGGACTCCTAAAGTTGCAAGCACAGGCAGTCCACCATTCTAAACAGGTGCAGGAGAAAGACATAGTCCACCAGCCAGGTGGGGGAACCCGAACACAGCCGGCTGCGGGCACCGACCACCCTCACCTTGGTTTACCAAAGACTCGTTTGTTTTCTAATAGTGAGTACACCAGCACCCTGCGGTCGCCCATCTCCCTGCATTGCCAAACCCGCAACGGGTCCCGGGGCCACCATCCATGCACACGGAGGGGTTAACTTGCTGCACAACATCTCCCCCGGGTGCCCCGTAACTGCAGCGGTGGTGTCAAATATCACCACACACCGTGGGTGGCGTCACGAACGCCGTATGGCTCACCCCATACATATACGTCCTACATCCACGATCCCATCACTATCCCTTTTCATTTGAAGTGACCGTGAGGCAATGTAAGTCTATGGGAAGCCCGAATAGTTCCGAATAGTTGTTATTCGGGTTTTCCATAGACTTACATTTTGCATCGAATATTCGTGAATAGTTGAATAGTGGCGACCTATTCGGCAAATATTCGCAAAGCCGAATATTTAAGGTATTTGATCATCCCTAGTAATAAGCCATTCTATCCTCTGATAATGGGCAAAACCAGAATCCTGTTTGTATATTTTATGTCTGATTGTTTTTCAAGAGGTCTGTCACCCACAAAATCCATATTAAACTAGCTATACAGTAATATAGAAGCCTTTGCTACTATACAAATAATACCAGCACTGTACATCTTAGGCTACATTCACACTTCCATCTTTTTGCATTAGTCACAATCAGTTGTGTGACTGATGCAATGGATGTGTTGCAGATAGTGGCACCACTGATGTGATTGAGGCTGCAAAAAAACATCTGTTGTTTTTTTTTATTTTTACTGTTTGAAAGGGTATCAGCTGATCGTTCACAAAAGACGGCCGCCAGCCGGTCAGCTGATCGTTCCGGCCGCTGGAACTGGAACTGTATTTACAGTCGATCATGGTTTTTTACTGTGGGCATGCTCACAGTAAAAAAACGATTCGCCGCACACAAAAAACGTTGCATTGTGCAGTGCTCCCGCCCGACGGTCAGTCACTCGACGACGGATCCGTTGCGGGACGGATACAATGCAATGCCATCAGTCGCAATCCGTCGGTAATAAAAGTCTATGGGGAAAAAACGGATTCATGCAAAATATATTGCAGGATACCGTATTTCCTCAAGGCAAAGGATTGCAACTGATGCAAAAAGACGGAAGTGTGAATGTAGCCTTAGTAGTACAGTACTTTAGAAAATTACTTTTAATGTAAAAGGGATAAATGAACTGTTATGGCCAATCAATTTGCATTTTGTTGAATTCCTCAGCTGTTGTTGACCTGAACTCAGCCCGCGTGTATACACATGAGCACTGACACTGCATGAGCCCGGTCATGTACACATATCAGTGCTCACAGTGTAGGCGGACATGCTCTTCTCCCTGGCTACTTTCTGTGATGGCCGCTGGCTACACTAATACACTGCTTAGATAGGAGAAAATGGCCAATCTAATTAAGCCAGGAGCCATATACAGAAAATTTCTCTTTCCTTATGAAGCTGAGCACTGTCAATCAGAAGCGGGGTAAATCCCCAATATGCAATATGTGGGGGTGAAGCAGTGCACTTAACCCTTGGCCACGAGGGTTCACTGAGCCCCATCATTTGCATTTAAATTAAAAGTCTTTTTCTCCATCGGTGTATAAGTAAAATGTACAGTGCTAATGTGATTTTTATAGGGGCTGAGACATCTACATCACTGTATAGCTGGTTTAATATGCATTTTGCGGTGACAGACTCCCTTTAACATCTTTTAGTACCCTTATGTGTTCCTGCTGAAAAAGTCCACAATGTACTTGAGGTGAAAGTAGGCGGTGGCCACATTGTGTTAGGCTATGTTCACACGTTGCGTTTTTTCCCGCGTTTCTGCAGCGTTTTTAGCAGCAGCGTTTTTGCGCTAAAACGCATGCGTTTTTGTTTTCCAGCAAAGTCTATGGGAAAAGCAGAAATCCTGTCTGCACTTTGCTTTTTTTTCTGCAGCGTTTAATTTGCATATTTTGGGTCAAAAACCATGCAGAAAAAGAAGCAGCATGTTAGTTGTTTTTGCCATTTCTGCAGCGTTTCCTTAACATTGGAGTCAATGAGAAATGGCAAAACGCAACCAAAATCAACTTTCCTGCGTTTTTCATGCTTTTTCCCTGCCTTTCTACTGCGTTTTTGGCTCCAAAAACGCATGCTTTTCTCGCATAAAATTAAAGGGTTATAATGTTCCTTTACACACACACAAAAACCGAAAATTTAAATGATAAAAAATATTAAACTTTACCTATTTTTCTGTTAAAATGTGCATAACCGCTATTATTTCATTAAAATTGATAATGTTTCATATATTTTTATTAAAAGTTAATTTTATCCTTTTTTTCTCTTTTTTCATTATTTTTGACTATTCCAACTTTATTTCTTAGGCTATGTTCGCATGTTGCGTTTTTTTCCTGCGTTTCTGCAGCATTTTTAGCAGCAGCGTTTTTGCGCTAAAACGCATGCGTTTTTGTTTTCCAGCAAAGTCTATGGGAAAAGCAGAAATCCTGTCTGCACTTTGCTTTTTTTTCTGCAGCGTTTAATTTGCATATTTTGGGTCAAAAACCATGCTGAAAAAGAAGCAGCATGTCAGTTGTTTTTGCCATTTCTGCAGCGTTTCCTTAACATTGGAGTCAATGAGAAATGGCAAAACGCAACCAAAATCACAATTCCTGCGTTTTTCATGCTTTTCCACTGCGTTTTTGGCTCCAAAAACGCATGCTTTTCTGGCCAAAAATTAATGGGTTCTAATGTTCCTTTACACACACACACAATAACCGAAAATTTAAATGTTAAAAAATTATAAACTTCACCTATTTTCCTGATAAAATGTGCATAACCACTATTTTTACATTAAAATTGATAATTTCCCATATAGTTTTAATAAAAGTTATTTTTATACTTTTTTTTCTCTTTTTTCATTCTTTTTGACTACTTCAACTTTATTTCTCAGTGTCTTGATCTACAAAACGCATCTGCAGAAACGCAGGTAAAAAGCACTAAAAACGCACTAAAAACGCGTTAAAAACGCATGCGTTTTTAGCGCTAAAAAAATGGTCAAAAGCCTTTTGGTCAAAAACCAAGGGAAGGAAAACGTGCAGAATAAACTGCAGATACTCCGACGCAACGTGCGCACATAGCCTTAGAGTTCCTTTCGTCAATTTCCACTTAGGTTAACCCTATCCAGCCACATGTGAATCTGTGCATGTAGGGGATGTACATATTTTTCTGCATTACCAAATATTAATAGATACAGTGCCTTGCGAAAGTATTCGGCCCCCTTGAATTTTTCAACCTTTTCCCACATTTCAGGCTTCAAACATAAAGATAAAAAATTTACATTTTATGGTGAAGAATCAACAAGTGGGACACAATTGTGAAGTTGAACGATATTTATTGCTTATTTTAAATTTTTGTAAAAAATAATAAACTGAAAATTGGGGCGTGCAATATTATTCGTCCCTTTTACTTTCAGTGCAGCAAACTCACTCCAGGAGTTCATTGAGGATCTCTGAATGATCCAATGTTGTCCTAAATGAGTGATGATGATAAATATAAGCCACCTGTGTGTAATCAAGGCTCCGTATAAATGCACCTGCTCTGTGATAGTCTCAGTGTTCTGTTTAAAGCACAGAGAGCATCATGAAGACCAAGGAACACAACAGTCAGGTCCATGATACTGTTGTGGAGAAGTTTAAAGCTAGATTTGGATACAAAAAGATTTCCAAAACTTTAAACATCCCAAGAAGCACTGTGCAAGTGATCATATTGAAATGGAAGGTGTAACATACCACTGAAAATCTACCAAGACCCAGCCGTCCCTCAAAAATTTCATGTCAAACAAGGAGAAAGCTGATCAGAGATGCAGCCAAGAGGCCCATGATCACTCTTGATGAACTGCAGAGATATACAGCTGAGGTGGGAGAGTCTGTCCATAGGACAACAATCAGTTGTACACTGCACATATCTGGCATTTATGGAAGAGTGGCAAGAAGAAAGCCATTTCTCAAAAATATCTATAAAATTTGTCGCTTAAAGTTTGCCACAAGCCACGTGGGAGACACAACAAACATGTGGAAGAAAGTGCTCTGGTCAGATTAAACCAAAATCAAACTACTTGGGCACAATGCCAAACGATATGTTTTGGCGTAAAAGCAATACAGCTCATCACCCTGAACACACCATCCCCACTGTCAAACATGGTGGTGGCAGCATCATGGTTTGGGCCTTCTTTGCTTTAACAGGGACAGGGAAGATGGTTAAAATTGATGGGAAGATGGATGGAGCCAAATACAGGACCATTCTTGAAGAAGACCTGTTGGAGTCTGCAAAAGACCTGAGACTGGGACAGAGATTTGTCTTTCAACAGGACAATGATCCAAAACATGAAGCAAAATCTACAATGGAATGGTTCACAAATAAACGTATCCAGGTGTTAGGATGGCCAAGTCAAAGTCCAGACCTGAATCCAATCGAGAATCTGTGGAAAGAGCTGAAAACTGCTGTTCACAAACGCCTCCATCCAACCTCACTCAGCTCCAGCTGTTTACAAAGAAGCTGTTTGGAAGAAGGGGCAAGAATTTCAGTCTCTCGATGTGCAAAACTGATAGACACATACCCCAAGCGACTTGCAGCTGTAATTGCAGCAAAATGTGGCGCCACAAAGTATTAACTGACGAATAATATTGCATGCCCCACTTTTCAGTTATTTATTTTTTACAAAAATGTAAAATAAGCAATAAATATCGTTCACCTTCACAATTGTGTCCCACTTGTTGTTTCATGACCATAAAAATTTAAATTTTTATCTTTATGTTTGAAGCCTGAAATGTGGGAAAAGGTTGAAAAATTCAAGTGGGCCGAATACTTTCGCAAGGCACTGTATATTGATTATATTAAATATAATATTAGATGACTTAGGGCAGAAATCCTCCACAACTTTGTTTTTTCCTGTATTCATGTTATATGGTATCTGTATATCTGAGAATGTTGTAATCACCGTGTTTGAAAAATGAAAGTATTAGACACATGAAATTGGTTAATGCTCTTTATTCTCAATGAACCATCATATGTAAATTACATTGACATGCAGTTTCTTGGGATTTGGGGTCTTCCAGGATTCCCAATACTAAAAAAAAACATAATTGTTATTTGAAATCTTTTCTCATGTGTAACATCACTTTTACCACTTATTTTTGCTAGAAGGGTGCATTGTTTATAAAATGACTAATCACAGGTGCCTACTAATAATAATCAGTTGGTAATTATAGGTCGTTGAACTGCAGCAGGCAATAAACAATATCCGGCTCGGCAGCGTTCCCTGCCTGTAACCAGCTGCTGCCAGGCGGATGTCTGCTGGTGGGTGACCTATGGATTGGTCATCAGTATTTTACCTTTAATTATATGGTTAATGCAATTTGGTTATAGTTGGTTATACAGAGATGACCAGGGCTGTATTTACCGCTAGGCACCCAAGGTCCGGAGCCTAGAGTGACAAGCTGCGGAGGTGGCACTTTCTGGCAGCAAAAAAACCTTTTGTTTACACCCCCCCCCCCTCCGTTTGACAATCTAATAAATCCGCTGTCTTTTCAGAGGGGAGGAGGCCCATCTTCATTTATTTGTATCTGCATCTTTCAGGCCCCCTTCACACGTCCGTGAAACACGTGAGTGTTTGATCTGTTTCCGTATGTACCGGAGACACGGACGCACATGCTCCAATGTTATTTAATGTTTGTAGTTACACGTGCGTTATTTTGTACGGTGCGTGTGTCCGTGTGCGTGAAACGTATGTGTATCTGTATAGCACGGATGCATGTCCGTTTTCTGCACGGAACACGCACACACGCACATCTCTTTTGGCTTTTTCGAGCTTATTAAAGTGGTGAACCAGGGTATATGTTTGTGTTTTTTTATTTCTAATAAAGGATTTTTTCTGGTGTGTGTGTTTATTTACTGTCACTTACAGATTAATCATGGAAGGTATCTCGAGGAGACGCCTGACATGATTAATCTAGGATTTAGTGGCAGCTATGGGCTGCCAATAACTCCTTATTACCCCGATTTGGCAAAGCACCAGGGCAAATCGGAAAGAGCCGGGTACAGTTCCAGAACTGTCGCATCTAATGTATGCGGCAATTCTGGGTGGCTGCTGACTGATATTGTTAGGCTGGGGGGCTCCCCATAACGTGGGGCTCCCCATCGTGAGAATACCAGCCTGCAGCCATATGGCTTTATCTGGCTGGTTTTAAAATTGGGGGGGACCGCACGCCGTTTTTTTTTAATTATTTAATTATTTATTTCACAGCACAGTATAGACACGCCCACCGGCTGCTGTGATTGGGTGCAGTGAGACACCTGTCACTCAGCGTGGGGGCGTGTCTCACTGCAACCAATCATAGGCGCCGGTGGGCAGGGAAAGCAGGGAATACGAGATTGTTTAATGAGCGGCCGGCTTTTTCAAAATAGTAAAAGCCGCCGGAGCAGTGTGAATGCCGTGCAGCGCCGCGCCGGGGATCGGTGAGTATGAGAGAGGGGGTAAGAGGGATAGACTGACATGGACAGAGAGAGAGGGACAGAGATAGTGACCGACTGACAGAGATTAGTGAATGACAGACATTGTGAAGTGCTTCAGAACGCAGCTTTTCAGCTGCGCTCTGAAGCGGACCTTTTTTAAGCTGCGGTGCAGAGCGCACACCTGCGCACATAGCCTCAGACATCAAAATCGTATGAGGGATGTCACACGTTTCAATTGACTAGATTCGTGCAACAAAACGTTCAATTCTAGACAAAGATACGATGTGTTTGCGATCAACGGTTTTGCGTTCAATCCTGATCGCACGTAGGTGTCACACGCAGATACCTCACAAACTATGCCGGATGTGCGTCACTTACAACTTGACCCCAACGACGGATTATGAGATATATTGAAGCGTGTAAAGCGGGCTTAACAAATACCCTCGTTCACCACTTTATTAAGCCCATCCATGGAGGTCCCGCGACGCTCTCAGCTCTGCTACATGAAGGTGACAGGAGCTGCAGTAGAACACCGCCGCTCCTGTCAGCTCCACGCAGCAACTGAAAGAGAGTCGCGCGATCATCGATAACATCACTCAGGTTACTCGCGATCACCGCTGGATCCTCCAACTGACAGCGATGAAGTCACAGGTGAGTTGCGGTCTCGGGTGGGTGACTCCAGCTAGCCGCGAGTAACCTGAGTGACAGCAGCGCTAATCGCGCTGCTCACTTCAGTCACTCAGGGGATTAGCGGTCACCGGTGAGTCCTTCACGGGTGACCGCTAATCAGTATGCAACACAGACAGAGCCGCGGGATGACAATGAAGTCGGGTACAGTTCACCTGAGTTAATTCTCATCGCGCGACTCTGTCTGCTGTCAGCCGGCATGTAGAAACGTCATTGTGCATCACACACGGAATACTTCACACGGACAACACACGGACATGTCACTTACGTATCTCACGCACACACGGACATTCCACATGCACACGGCTAGCATACGTCATTCACACGGATGCCACACGTACCATTAAAATGAACATAAAAGCCGAACACTGACCCGAAAAACAGAACGTAACACACGTGCGTGTTTTTCACGGATGTGTGAAGGGGGCCTAAGATGTGAATACAAATAAATCGCAGGCATAGAGAGCTAATTAACCCTGGAAGTGACAGCGCTTGCACTTCTGGGATCAGAGGAACGCCAATTAGCTCCCTGCTACGTTCTGCAGGGTCAAAAACTGTGCAGACGTCACAGCAGGATGTTGCGGAGGACTTCGTAATGGGCACTGGAGCCAGAAGAAGAGAGAAGAGGCCGCTCACCATAGTAAGAAGAGGGCAGCAGACACAGGAGCCAGGAGGAGGGCGATGTATATCAGGCAAAGTAAGTGCTTGCAGAGCTGAAGATTCATTGGCAGAGGGTGTTGCTGATGCTGCTGGGCATGAGAGCCTCCTCTATAAGAAGCTAATGCTATAGACTGGGGATTGTGGGGGAGGGAGAGACTTAGGCGGGCTTTGCACGTTGCGACATCGCAAGCCGGATGTGCGTCACTTTCGATTTGACCCCACCGACATCGCACGTGCGATGTTGCAACATGCAAAGCCGCCCTCATGCTATAGACTGGGGATTGTGGGGGAGAGGGAGACTAATGCTATAGACTGGCGATTGTGGGGGAGGGGAAGGCTAAAGGCCGCTTAACACGCTGCGACATCGCTCAAGTGATCTCGTTGGGGTCACGGAATTTGTGACGCACATCCGTTCGCTTTAGCAATGCCGTTGCGTGTGACACCTATGAGTGATTTTGCATCGTCGCAAAAACATGCAAAATCGCTCATCGGTGACATGGGGGTCCATTCTCGAATATCGTTGCTGCTGCAGTAACGATGTAGTTCGTTGTTCCAGCAGCAGCACACATGGCTCCGTGTGACACCGCAGGAACGAGGAACCTCTCCTTACCTGCTTCCCACCCGCAATGTGGAAGGAAGGAGTTGGGCGGGAAGTTCGTCTCGCTCATCTCCACCCCTCCGCTTCTATTGGGCGGCGGTTCAGTGACGCTGCTGTGACGTCGCTGTGACGCTGAACGAACCGCCCCCTTAGAAAGGAGGCAGTTCGCCAGTCACAGCGATGTCGCAGGGCAGGTAAGTAGTGTGACGGGTCCACGCGATGTTGTGCGCCACGGGCAGCGATTTGTCCGTGTCGCACAACCAATGGAGGCGAGTACCCATGCTAGCGATATCTGTCACGATATCGCAGCGTGTAAAGCGGCCTTAATGATATGGGGATTAGGGGGCCTATGACTAAAGACTGAGGATTAGGAAGCCTATTATTGTAGTTTGGGGGTTAGGGCCCTATGATTCTACACAGGGGTTTGGGGATCTATTATAATAGGCTGGGGTTTATGGAGGGCTATTATAATAGACTAGTGTTTATGTACCGCCCCGCGCTCGGCTGCAGCTGAGCCGATCGGATCCGGGCTTGTTGGTGGGTGGCTCGAGCGCCCGGGGTCACTTCGCTCTGAAAGGGGATGCTGGCGCTTTTGGTGGGGGTTAAGTAGGTGCACGGCCAGAGCCGCGCTTGATTTCGTGATAAGATGTGGTGAAGGTAGACACCACCGCTGCAGTTACGGGGCACCCGGGGGAGACGGTAGTGCAGCAAGATGTTAACCCCTCCGTGGGCAGGGATGGTGGCCCCGGGGCCCGTTGGGGATAGCTGGGCGGTGCAGGATGGTGCGCGGCCGGATGGCACTGTTGCACTCACTGTTATTGACACACAAGTCTCTGGTAAACCAAGTTGATGGTGGTCGGTGCCCGCTGCCGGCTGTGTCTGGTCCCCCACCCGGTTCGGTGATCTTGGCCTTTCTCCTGCACCGTGTTGTGTATTTGGGCTGCCTGCGCTTCAGCAACGGGAGTCTGCTCCCCGGCTTTGTGAATGTCGGGAGAGCCCTTTTGCCCACAAACGCTGGCCCTTGGGATCTCTCTGCCTGTGCGGTGGCTTTCTATTCCCCTCGGTGGGCTGTTGTCTTCAGTCGGGACTTGGGTGGGAAAGGACCTATAGTCCAGACTGCAATCAGTTAATTAACTCAGTCCAGTGGATTCTGGACCTCGTTTCAGGGTCTGAGTACCCCCCTGTGTGCTCCGGTTTCCGAGTCGGTTCCCCGGGTCGGTACCGGCGGGCCACTACCCTGTCCCAGTCCACCACAGTTCCACTGAGCCGTCTTCCCGGCTCCTGCAGGCTAAGGCCACTGTTTGCCTCCTAGCCAAAGGTGCCCGGGCTCCAACCCCGACACCTTTCAGACTGCTGCAGACCTGGGCACAGGCCTGCTTCCACACTGACTACTCACTACTCCTCAACTCCTCAACTGACTGTTTCCTGCCTCAGGCCCTCTGAACTCCTCGGTGGGCGTGGCCAACTGCCTGGCTCTGCCCCCTGGTGTGTTCATCAAGCACTGAGGGAGGTGACTAGGTTTTAATGGTTGGCTGATGACACCTTTTTGGGGGACAGGTGTAGTGCGGGGGTCTATCTGTGACTACCTGGCTAGTCCAGGGCATCACATTTAGGGTGGCTATTAGAGTAGTCTTAGAGTTAGGGGGCCTATTATTGTAGAGGGGGTTTAGGGGCCTATTACTGTAGAGGGGGTTTAGACTCTTTACTGTAGGGTGGTATAGGGGCCTATTGATCTAGATGTTGGATTTTAGGGGGGCTTACAGAGTGAGGGATAGTGCAAGGAGCAAAATCGATGGGGAAAAGTGTAAGGACTCAGTATGGTGAGGGGGCTCAGTATGAAGAGAGGGCAGCATTATGAGCTCATTATGGAGAATGGGCAGCATGGAGGTTCAATATGGAGAGGGTCAGAGTGAGGACTCAGAATGGAAAGGGTGGGCTCAGTGTGTAATGGAGCAATGTAGGTGACTCTGTATGGAAAGTGAGGTAGTGTGTTGGGGGGGTCTCAGCATTAGGTGTGAGGTACCGTGGTGGTCTCAGTGTTATGAGTGGGGCAGAATGGAGTTCACATGATGGAAAAGGGGCAGACAGCATTGGGAGTTCATTAAGGAAAGGGGGCAGCATGGGAGGCTCTGTATTGAGAGGAGCAGTGTGAGGGCTCCGTATGGAGAGGGCTAGTGTGAGGGCTCTGTGTGGCGAAGGGCAGAGTGAGGGCTCTGTATGGAGAGGGGTAGTGTGAGAGCTCAGTATGGGGAGTTGCAGCATGCATGGGACATTGTGAGGACAATGTGCAGATCATAGTTCATAATTGAGGATGGTGTGGTGGGTATAATTTATAAAGGAGGACAGTTTGGCGATTTAGTTTATTAAGAGGCAGTATGACAAGTAAAGTCCAAGAGTTCCAGAAGTGTCTTATCAGAACTATGGTCCCGACTCGTCTGTTTTTGATGTGAGTGTGTTGCATCTATTTCTACCCCCAAGTGGAACCCGCCCTCCAGGTGACTGGCTTCAGTGACCGGGGAAGTCCCATGCATCATGATCGCCACCCCCTGCCTACCCTGAGCCATCCCACCCTGTGTGAATGCTCCTAAGCTGTATGTAAAGTGTGAATGTAAAACACCGGTGATTAAACCCCCCCCCTTACCTGAGATGGATACTGGACCTTAATTGAGGTGCAGTACCCTGTGGCGACCAGAGTCTCAGGGGCGCCACACATGCTCTGTTGGTGTGGTCTTTGGTTTGGTGCACCATTGGTGTGGTCTTTCCTTCGGTGCACTGTTGGTGTGGTCCTTGCTTCGGTACACCATTGGTGTGGTCCTTACTTCGGTGCTATGTTGGTGTGTTCTTTGCTTTGGTGAACTGTTGTTGTGGTCTTTGCTTTGGTGCACTGTTGGTGTGGTCTTTGCTTTGGTGCACTGTTGGTGTGGTCTTTCCTTTGGTCCACTGTTGGTGTGATCTTTGCTTTGGTGCACCGTTATGCCTTCATATTTGTATTTTAAAATCTTTTGTTTTTATTGACACTGCTCCATTAGTAAAAGTGAGTGCTGTCTAATATCACCTTGCAGGTCTTATTTTACTACTATTACCAAGTGAGCGCTGTCAATCAAGACAAGGGACTGGCTTTCATATGCAAATATAAGGGTATAAGGGTGCACCAAGGCATAGGTCATGCCAAGGGTTCACTGTAGTCAACTCATTTTCATTTTAAAAAATAGATTTTTAAGCAAATAGTAAAGGGCTTGTCCAGTCTAGAATAAGTCTGCAGGCGGGCGCAGCCTCACTCAATACGAGTGCATTAACCCCTTAACGACCGCGGGCCGTAAAATTACGTCCTAAATGACATAATCTTACTGCCCGCGGTCCTCCGGCGGCAGCATGCCGCGATCGGCACACATCTCAGCTGATTTTCACAGCTGAGATGTGTGCCTGCTAGGCACGAGCAGAATCGTTATCTGCTCGTGCCGATTAACCCCTTATAATGGCGCTGTCAATACATGACAGCGCCATTATAAGCGCAATCGCGGTAAAGTTTTACTTACCGCCGAAACCGGAAGTCACGTGACGCGATCACGTGACTCCCGATAGTTGTCATGGTAGTACAGGGTCATGTGATGACTCCTGTACTACACATGAATTGGTTTCACTTTCGCTGTGCCCGGGGCACAGCAAAAGAGAAAGAGAGCGTATCTGCTGTTTACAGCCTTCCAGCTGTGATCAGCAGATACTGCAGAGCGATCGGAATGCTGATCGCAATAGCCCCCTAGGGGGACTAGTAAAAAAAAAAAAAAAAGTAAAAAAATAAGTTTTAAAAAATTAAAAAAAAACAAAAAAACCTAAAAGTTCAAATCACCCCCCATTCGCCCCATTAAAAATTAAAGGGTTAAAAAAATAAAAAATATACACACATTTGGTATCGCCGCGTTCAGAAACGCCCGATCTATCAAAATATAAAATCAATTAATCTGATCAGTAAACGGCGTAGCGGCAAAAAAATTCCAAACGCCAAAACGACGTTTTTTTGTCGCCACAACTTTTGCGCAAAATGCAATAAGAGGCGATCAAAACGTAGCATCTGCGCAAAAATGGTACCGTTAAAAACGTCAGCTCGAGACGCAAAAAATAAGCCGTCATTGAGCCTAAGATCCCGAAAAATGAGAACGCTACGGGTCACGGAATATGGCGTAAAACGTGCGCCACTTTTTCCGGACAAACTTCCGATTTTTTTTTAACCCCTTATATAAAAGTAAACCTATACATGTTTGGTGTCTACGAACTCGCACTGACCTGAGGCATCACACCCACACATCAGTTTTACCATATAGTGAACACAGTGAATAAAATATCTCAAAAACCATAGTGCTATCGCACTTTTTTTGCAATTTTTCAGCATTTGGAATTTTTTTGCCATTTTCTAGTACACAATATGGTAAAACTGATGGTTTCATTTAAAAGTACAGCTCGTTCCGCAAAAAATGAGCCCTCACATGACCATATTGACTGAAAAATAAAAAAGTTACGTCTCTCAGAAAAAGAATGGCGAAAAAAAAAAACGGAAAGCGAAAAATCGGCCGGTCGTGAAAGGGTTAAGTGAGATACCCACTAGAAGAGTTCTGACCAGGAGTATGCATATCACTGTGAGTGACCTGGGAGGATTCACAAGTCTACAGTCATAGAGTGACACATAGAGTGACTGCAGAATTGTCATTCTAGACCGGACAACCCATTTAAGTTAAACTGTGTATGATTTTTGTAGGGGAACCATCCCTTATATAAATGTTTATTTATGTCAATGACAAAATCATTTCACCCTACAAACATACATTTTGCTTGTGCATCGGGGGATTTGACAGTTTCCGAATATTGGGAGCATTGTAAATGCACTTCAAAGAATAATTAAACTTTTGGGAGATTTTTTTTTTGTTTTATGCCCAATAATTCTGAGCATATTGGTGGAAACTCTGGTCCAGAGACCCCCAACCACAGCCGCAAAGTTCTTTTAGATGAGCGCTCACAACACAGAGCGGATGCAGTAGAAAGTCATAGTCCTGTCTCCTAAGCTGTGCACTTCTAAGAGGTCTTTTGAGCCATCTATGTGGGTCTCAGGACCCAGACTCACACCAATGCGCTCAGAATGAATTGACCCAAAACATAGAAGATATCGCCCAAAAGTTAAGGTATTTTTTACATGTTTAATAGTGCTACTGCCTGCAGCTCATCAGTACTGTGGTTCCTGTATGGTCCACAGTCTGATGATGGCTGGTAACAACACCTCTTAGGGGTACTTTGCACGCTGCGACATTGCTAGCCGATGGTAGTGATGCCGAGCGCAATGGTCCCCGCCCCCGTCGCACATGCGATATCTTGTGATAGCTGCCATAGCGAACATTATCGCTACGGCAGCTTCACACACACTTACCTGCCCTGCGACGTCGCTCTGGCCGGCAACCCGCCTCCTTCCTAAGGGGGCGGGTTGTGTGGCGTCACAGCGATGTCACACGGCAGGCGGCCAATAGAAGCGGAGGGGCGGAGATGAGCGGGATGTAAACATCCCGCCCACCTCCTTCCTTCCGCATAGCCGGTGGAGGCAGGTAAGAAGTTCCTTGCTCCTGCGGCTTCATACACAGCGATGTGTGCTGCCGCAGGAAAGAGGAACAACATCGTACCTGTCGCTGCAGCGAAATTATGAAAATGACCGACACTACACAGATAACTGATTTACGATGCTTTTGCGATCGTTTATCAGTGCATCTAGGCTTTACACGTTGCAACATCGTTACTGGCACCGGATGTGCATCACCTTCTATTTGACCCCGACGACATCGCAGTAGCGATGTCGCAACGTGCAAAGTACCCCTTAGTATCTCTTTACCATTGTTAACGACATACTAGGAACTGCAGTTTCATGCCATACAATTATATGTTGGACTGGCTTTGGTTCTGGTGATGTAATCTTGAATTCAGGTTGGTTCTGGTGATGTAGTCATGTACCAATGGTGGTTCTAGTGATGTAATAGTGAATTTAGGTTAGTTCTGGTGATATAGCCATGTACAAATGGTTGTTCTGGTAATGTTGTTGTGTACAGCTGGTTGCTCTGGTGATGTAGCAGTCTACAGATGGTGGCTCTGGTGATGTAGTCGAGATTTGCGGTTGGTTCTGGTGATGTAGATGTGATTTGAGGTTGGTTCTGGTGATGTAGTTGTATAGATGTAGCAATATTCACTTTAGTAGACTTGATAGTAGATCATTATGGGGTCAGTGCGCTAAACTAAAAATATAGCTATGTCAATGAGTCCATACATCCGCCAAATGAGTATTTGACTAAAGCCATATACACTATAGATAGCTGTCCCATCATTCAGCTGGCAACTATCTCGTCTGACTCTCCCATACAGAGGAGCACTCATTTTGTTGAGTGTGCTTGTGTTCTCTGAGACACACGCTACTAGACAACTCTGGTGGTGTGTTGATCTATTAGAGGAAAAAAAGGATCCCCTGGGTCCTCATCTCCGTGACGATCAGACTGTCAGCCAAACCTGTCTATCTCTGGGTTCGGCCAACTGTGGTCTGTGAACAAGCACCATAACTACTATCTAAAGGGTATATGAACTGTTAGGGTATGTGCCCACGATCAGGACCTGAGAGACTGTGAGCTCAACTGCTTGTGCCCACCAGGGCCGCCACTAGGAATTTCAGGGCCCCATACTGGCAACATTTTTAGGCCCCCTTGTGACTCCAAGGCTCTACCCCAGTATCACCTCCACTGCTAGAACCTTCCCCACTCTCACCGCCATGCTTGGAAAAACGTTCCAGAAAATGAAGTATATCCCTAATTAATAATACACCCCCTATACCAGCCCTGTCCATAATATACCCTCTACACCAGAGGTCCCCAACTCCAGTCCTCAAGGCCCACCAACAGTGCAGGTTTTTGGGATTTCCTTAGTATTGCACAGGTGTTAATGTAATTACCTGCCCAGGTGCTGGTTCCAACAGCAGTGCAATGCTAAGGAAATCCTGAAAACATGCACTGTTGGTGGGCCTTGAGGACTGGAGTTGGGGAACCCTGCTCTACACCACCCGTCTCTAGAATATCTCACCCACACTGCCCCATGTGTAATACCCCCCCAAACACACTGCATCTCTGTATAACATAGCTACAGACAATGCCCCGTGTATAATATCCCCACACACACACTGCTCCTCTGTATTCATGTATTTTCCACACACACTGCTCCTCTGTATAATCTCCCCCCACACACTGCTCCTCTGTATAATATCCCTCTTACACACACTGCTCCTCTGTATATTTATCCCCGCACACACACTGCTCCTCTGTATAATATCCCATACACACTGCTCCTCTGCATATTTATCCCTCCACACTCACTGCTCCTCTGTATAATATACCCCACACACACACAATGCTCCTCTGCATAATATCCCACACACACTGCTCCCCTGTATAATATCCCACACACACTGCTCCTCTGTATAATATTACCCTCACACACACACTGGTCCTTTACATATACACGTGGTCAAAATTGTTGGTACCCCTCGTTTAATGAAAGAAAAACCCACAATGGTCACAGAAATAACTTTAATCTGCCAAAAGTAATAAATTAAAAATCTATAAAAATGAAGAAATAAGTCATATATTGTTTTCTGCTTCCACAGAATTTTTTAAAACATAAAACTCATGAAATAGGCCTGGACAGAAATGATGGTACCCCTGAAAATAATGTGACAAAAGGAACATATTAAATCAAGGTGTGGCCGCTACTTAGCATCACAGGTATCTACAATCTTGTAATCAGTCAGTGGGCCTGTATATAGGGCTACAGATACTGACTTTGCTGTTTGGTGACATGGTGTGTACCACACTCAACATGGCCCAGAGGAAGCAAAGGAAAGAGTTGTCTCAGGGGATTAGAAAGAAAATTATAGACAAGCATGTTAAAAGTAAAGGTTATAAGACCATCACAAAGCAGCTTAATGTTACTGTGACTTCAGCTGCACATATTATTCAGAAATTTAAGATCCATGAGACTGTAGCCAACCTTCCTGGAGGAAAATTGATGACAAATCAAAAAGACGGACAATACGAATGGTAATAAAAGAGCCCAGAAAAACTTATAAAGAGATTAACGGTGAACTTCAAGCTCAAGGAACATTAGTGTCAGATTGCACCATTCATCGTCGTTTGAGCCAAAGTGGACTTCATGGGAGACAACCAAGGAGGACACCATTGTTGAAAAAAAAAAATCATAAAAAAGCCAGACTAGAATTTACCAAACTACATATTGAAAAGCCACAAAGCTTCTGGGAGAATGTCCTATGGACAGATGAGACACAAATTGAACTTTTTGGCAAGGCACATCAGCTCTATGTTCACAGACAGAAAAATGAAGCATATCAAGAAAAAAACATTGTCCCTACTGTGAAACATGGAGGAGGCTCAGTTATGTTCTGGGGCTGCTTTGCTGCATCTGGCAAAGGGTGTCTTGAATCTGTGCAGGGTACAATGAAAGCTCAAGACTATCAAGGGATTCTAGAGAGAAATGTGCTGCCCAGTGTCAGAAAGCTTGGGCTCAGTTGCAGATCATGGGTCTTGCAACAGGATAATGAGCCAAAACACACAGCTAAAAACACCCAAGAAAGGCTAAGAGGAAAACATAGGACTATTTTGAAATGGCTTCTATGAGCCCTGACCTAAATCCTATTGAGCATCTTTGGACAGAGCTGAAACATGCCATCTGGAAAAGGCAACCTTCAAACACGAGACAACTGGAGCAGTTTGCTCTTGAGGTGCCGCCAAAATACCTGTCGAGAAGTGCAGAAGTCTCATTTACAGTTACAGGAATTGTTTGATTGCAGTGATTGCCTCAAAAGGTTATGCAACAAGATATATGGTTAAGGAAGGAAGGATGACATCATATCTGTCCAGGCCGATTTCATGAGTTTTATTTTTTTAAATTCTGTGGAAGCAGAAAAGCAATGTCTGACTTTCATTTGTTCATTTTCATAGATTTTTTTTATTTATTACTTCTGTCAGATTCAAGTTATTTCTGTGGTCATTGGTTTTTTTTTTTCTTTCATTAAACGAGGGGTACCAACAAATTTGACGACGTGTGTACAGTCCCTGACAGAAGTTCTGTTGCTTATCCATGTTATGTACCATATTTTTCGGACTATAAGACACACCGGACTATAAGACACACCCTGGTTTTAGAGGAGGAAAATAGTAAAATAAAATTTTTAAGGAAAAAATGTGGTCATGACACACTGTTATGGGGCGAGGATCTGCTGCTGACACAGTTATGGGGGTAATGTCCCCAAATTCTCTACTAAGGTACCCCATCCTGGTAATGATCCTCCTGCCTTGTATATAATCCTGCTCATATACCCCCATCCTGCTATATACCCCCATCCAGCTCCTATACCCCCGTCCTGCTCCTATACCCCGTCCTGCTCCTATACCCCCGTCCTGCTCTTATACCCCCGTCCTGCTCATATACCAGCATCCTGCTCATATACCAGCATCCTGCTCATATACCCCCATCCTGTTCATATACCCCCATCCTGTTCATATACCTTACCCTGTTCATATACCCCATCCTGTTCATATACCCCATCCTGTTAATATACCCCCCACCCTGCTCATATACTCCCATCCTGCTCATATACTCCCATCCTACTCATATACCAGCATCCTGCTCATATACCAGCATCCTGCTCATATACCCCCATCCTGTTCATATACCCCCATCCTGTTCATATACCCCCATCCTGCTATATACCCCCATCCTGCTCATATACCCCCCGTCCGCTCACATACCCCCATCCTGCTCATATACCCGCATCCTGCTCATATACCCCCATCCTGCTCATATACCCCCATCCTGCTATATACCCCCATCCTGCTCATAATATACCCCCATCCTGGTATATGGCCTGTTTCCTATGGCACCTTTCCTCACTCCCTGCATTATCATCGATCATCTTCCTCTGTGTCAGCAGCAGCACCGCTGACCTGTGTGGATCCGTCCCCCTGCAGCATCGCGATGTCTTCCTGTCTGTGCCGGTCAGCTGATCTGTGTGGACATTAGCGGCGTGCACAGCGATGACGTCAACGCTGTGCTCACCGCTTTCTACACAGATCAGATGACCGGCACAGACAGGAAGACATTGCGATGCTGCAGGGGAACTGTGATGGGTGAGTACACTGATTCACTGCACCCCACGCTGATAATGATGCGTGGGGAGCAGTGAATACAGCCGCACATGATCACTCCAGGCTGTAGTTGCGAGGAGTGATCATGCGGGCCGGCTGTTTACTATGCGCGCACCCCCCGCCCACCTGTCAGCGTTGGCTTCAGCGCTGAGGGATGATGGGCGGGAGGACGGGCGTGCATATGTAATGAGCGGGCCCACGTGGTCACGGCAGGCGCTGCTACAGCCTGCTCGTGCCCCCGATGACCCGCTCCACCGCAGCACCCTAATTCCCCACAGCCCTACATTCAGACTATAAGGCGCACCCCCGACTTTCCCCCAACATTTGGGGGGGGGGAAGTGCGTCTTATAGTCCGAAAAATACAGTAAATAAAAGCATATAACCTGACTTTAAATTCATCCATTGGTTCCATAAATTACTCTTTTGAAAGCTGAAATCCTCCCAAATTTGGTTTAGGTTATGAAAATAAAGTTGCTGCAAAGCTGAAATATTGATCATTTAATGAACACAGAAAGGTCAGATTTTGGCAAGACAAAAGTTTTGTCGCCTTGTCATATAATGCACCCAATCCTAGTTTACATCCTCACCTCTGCTCACTAAATGATCGGTTAATTAGTGGGTGTGTATAACAAGAAACCCAGTACCCAAGTCCTTCACTTGAACTGCAACTTGACCTCTGACAACATGCCAAAAATCGACCCTGCGACCAAAACCTTGATTATCAAGAGGCTGAAGACCAGAGCCTCTGCAGAGGTGGCTGATATCTTTGATGTGTCTCAGCGTTAAGTACAAAGAATTAAAAAAAGATTTGAAGAGACTGAAGATGTTTTTGACAAGACCAGGTCCGGCAGACCCCGCAAGACAACTGCTCAGGAGGAACGTTTGTTGGTTAGAAAATTCAAAGCCAGCCCCTCTTCCACTGCAGCAGAGCTCCAGAAAGCCTGGTCACCTCAAGTCCCTGTGTCAGCTAGAACAGTTTGTAGGATTCTGTCTCGAAATAGCCTCCATGCTCGAATCAGTGCCCAGAAGCTAGCACTAAACAAAAGGCAATTAAAAAACTGTGTGCCATTTGCCAAGTCTCACAGTCTGCTAAACAGATGGATGCTGCAAAAAGTGTCAGAAGGTGGATTTCTCTGATGAATCTTCAGTTGAATTTCACCACAGCCACTGCAAATACTGCAGGAGACCTACTGGAGCCCATATGGATCTAGAAAACAGCTAAGTTTGGTGGTGGAAAGATCATGGTCTTGGGTTACATTCAGTATGGAGGTGTACAAAACATTTGCAAGGTAGAAGGCAATATAAATAGCCTAAAATATCATAAGTATTAGCTACCTCTTACATTCCCAATTATAAAAGGGGTCAAATTCTGCAGTAGGATGGTGCTCATCTCATACATCCATCTCTACAACAAAGTTCCTCCTGGCAAAGAAGATCAAGGTGCTCAAAGACAGGCCAGCCCAGTCACCAGACATGAACATGATTAAGCATGTTTGGGGCAGGATGAAAGAGGAAGCTTGAAAGACAAAACCAAAGAATCTAGATGAACTCTGATGAAACCTGCAGACAATAGTCATGATGAACAAATCAGACTACATGAATGAAGCACACAGACAACTGATGGACACACGCTACTATAAAAAATTGGAGTCTGACCCTACACAGGACTATTACAAGGAACTTAACAAGTTGGTCTCTTGTCTGCCTGACATATCCTCAACAGCCGATGAACTGAAACCGGTAAGTCCAAGAATAGGCACATTCTACATGCTTCCCAAAATTCACAAATCTGGAAACCCAGGAAGACTCATCATTTCATGTGTGGGCACCCTCACTGAACAAGTCTCTGGATGGAGGGTATCCTTAAACTCTTGGTAAGGTATACCACCAGCTACATCCAAGACACTACTGACCTATTGAAAAAACTATCAGCAATAGGTCCTCTACCAGAGGGAACCATCCTTGCCACCATGGATGTAGAATCCTTGTACTCTAATATTCCACACCAGGATGGATTGAATGCCTGCAAAGTCTTCCTGGAAAAAACGGGAACTGATGCCGATTCTGTAGTGAAGCTTACAAAATTCATCCTCACCCATAATTACTTTGCATTTGACAATAACATATATCTACAGGAGACTGGGACTGCAATGGGAAGCAAAATGGCACCACAATATGCAAATCTTTTCATGGCCAAGCTTGAGAGTGACTTTTTATCCTCTTGTCCTATCAGGCCTCTGGCCTACTACCGTTACATTGCCGATATTTTAATCATCTGGACAGAGTCTGAGGAGCAGCTGAAGACCTTCCATGAACACTTTAATCAGTTTCATCCCACCATCAACCTAACACTCAACTACTCCTGCACTGAAATCAACTTCTTGGACACCATCATTAAGCTACGGAACAATGAAATAGAGACATCCCTGTACAAGAAGCCAATTGACCGTCCAACATACCTGAAATGGGATAGTTTTCATCCAAAACACATAAAAATCTCTATTGTATACAGCCAGGCTATCAGGTACAATTGGATATGTTGCAACAGTACAGATAGAGACAATCACCTTGAGGGCCTCAGAAAGACCTTTCTGAATCAAGGCTACCATCCAAGAACAATTGAAAACCAGATTACAAGAGCCACCAGAATATCAAGAAATCATCTCCAACATTATAAAACTAAAGAAGAAAACAACCGGGGCCCCCTTGTAATCACCTACAATCCATATCTGGAGGTGTTAAGAGGAGCTACACGGAAACTACAACCATTACTGCAAAAAGATGCCCGGTTAAAATCTATTTTTCCAGACCCCCCACTTCTGTGTTTTAGACAGCCCCCGAATCTAAGAAGCATCATTGTCAGAAGCTCCCTGTGCTCTCCAACAACAACAGGAACACTTCCCTGCAACCAGAAAAAAATGTAAGACCTGTCCATTTAAATTGACAACGGACAAGATAAAGATTCCCAGCTCACATCAGGACTACAAGATCCCAGGTACCTTCAGCTGCACCACAACCAATGTGGTGTACTTAAAGGGGTTATCCGGCTTCTTTTGACTTTTTTTCATTATTACACTATTGGGCTACATTGGGGCAGGTAAGTAGATAGAGACCACTTACCTGCCCTGCTGTAAGCCCCTCTCCCCGGGCTCAGAGTGGTCATGTGACCGCTCCTGCCGCGATTTTGCTGCTTCCGGTCATTTCATGTCTACATGGGCAGGGCCATGTTGACATGCAAATCTGGAACAGCATGTTACCGCCCTGCTGGGCTGTACAGTGCGTGGAGTAACCGCCCCCGTTCCCTGCACCCTCCCACACATTGCCCAGCACCCCGTACTCTCACCGCAACCTCCCACACACTCCGTAGTCTCCCTCCCCGCCTCCTGTGCCCAGCTACGTGCGCCCTGAATTCCAGCCGATTCACTTGCTGTCAGATACACTGTCAGTGCTGTGTCCCCAGCGCTTTATCATGTTTACTGCCTGACGCCCTGGGAACTGTTCCCCCCCCCCCCCCGTGCGCGCTGTCTGTGTCATCATGGGTCATCTGTGTATGTGCATCAGTCTGTGTCCCGCGCCAGCCCCGCGGATGCCCACACTGCAGCGTGTCAGTGTTTGCCCCCCTCTGCTGTATAAGCTGCTTCTCACCCTGCAGTGCGTGCAGCCGCGGGGATGACGTGCAGTCTGTGTCCCGCTCCCTGCCAGCCCCGCAGCTGCCCGCACTGCAATGTCAGTGTCTGCCCGCAGTATCAGCAGCTTCTCACGCCGCGGGGCTGGCAGGGAGCGGGACACTGACTGCTAAAGGTGGTGTCACACACAGCGACAACGACGTCGCTGCTACGTCACCATTTTCTGCGACGTTGCAGCGACGTCCCGTCGCTGTCGCTGTGTGTGTCATCCAGCAACGAGCTGGCCCCTGCTGTGAGGTTGCCGCTCGTTGCTGAATGTCTAGCTTCATTTTTTGGTCGTCGCTCTCCCGCTGTGACGCACAGATCGCTGTGTGTGACAGCGAGAGAGCGACGAAATGAAGCGAGCAGGGAGCAGGAGCCGGCATCTGGCAGCTGCGGTAAGCTGTAACCAAGGTAAACATCGGGTAACCAAGGTGGCTACCCGATATTTACCTTCGTTACCAGCCTCCGCCGCTCTCACACTGCCAGCGCCGGCTCCTGCTCTGTGCACATATAGCTGCAGTACACATCGTGTAATTAACCCGATGTGTACTGTAGCTAGGAGAGCAAGGAGCCAGTGCTAAGCTGTGTGCGCGGCTCCCTGCACTGTGACATGTAGCTGCAGTACACATCGGGTTAATTAACCCGATGTGTACTGTAGCTAGGAGAGCAGGGAGCCAGCGCTAAGCAGTGTGTGCGGCTCCCTGCTCTCTGCACTGTGACATGTAGCTGCAGTACACATCGGGTTAATTAACCCGATGTGTACTGTAGCTAGGAGAGCAGGGAGCCAGCGCTAAGCAGTGTGCGCGGCATCCTGCTCTCTGCACATGTAGCTGCAGGTTAGATTAGATGAGATAATTACCTGCTGTGACGATCTCCTGCCTCCTGACGTCACCGCGGTCACTGCCTTCTCTGTCCGTCTCGCGGGCGGCCCGAGACTGTCACTAGCAGTGACGTCACGGGCTCTCATCTAACCTCCTGACGGCAGCGCTCGGCATCCCCTGCAGTGCCCTGGGCTGACCTATTGATGTTAGCTCAGGTCACTGCACAGCTCTCCCAGCCAATGGGGAACATTTTGTTCTTCATTGACTGGGAGTCTCATTGACTATGGTATGGATCGCCGTGCGACCCCCTTATTGGATTACGCCGGATCCGGATTGGATTGTTCTTGTCAATAAATTGTTGAAAGAGGGAATGTGGGGAGTGTTTTTTCAAATAAAACTTTTTTTGTTGTCTATTTTTTATTTCTTACTGACTGGGTTGGTGATGTCGGGTATCTGATAGACACCTGACCTCACCAACCCCAGGGCTTGATGCCAGGTGACATTACACATCTGGCATCAACCCCATATATTACCTCGTTTGCCACCGCACCAGGGCAACAGGATGAGTTGGGGCAAAGCGCCAGGATTGGCACATCCAATGGATGCGCCACTTCTGGGGCAGCTGTAGCCTGCTATTTTTAGGCTGGGGAGTGTCCAATAACGGTGGACCTCCCTAGTCTGAGAATACCAGACCACAGCTGTCCGCTTTACCTTGGCTGGTGATGCAATTTGGGGGGGACCCCACGTTTTTTGTTTTAAATTATTTATTTAATTTTAAATAACAGCATGGGGTGCCCTCTGTTTTGGATTACCAGCCAAGGTGAAGCTGCCAGCTGTGGTCTGCAGGCTGCAGCCATCTGCTTTACCCTACAAAAGATAGGGGGGACCTCACGTCGTTTTTTTTTAATTATTTATTTATTGGCTAAATACAAGGCTAAGCACCCTTTAGTGCCACATGAAAGGCACTAAAGGGTGCCAGCTTAGAATATGCAGGGGGGTAGGACATTATATTGGTTTTTCTCATCTATTATCTATCCCTCTATCTATCCCTTGATTCATTCATCCACCCCTCTATTTATCCCTCTAGCTATCTATCTCTATCTATCCCTCTATCTATCTAGCTGCTTCCGTTTTTTTGCAGTATGAAAAAAATAGGAAGGTACGCAGATGACACACGGACCATATACGGAACGGAACGGAAGCCACACAGTTGCATCCGTGAAAAAACATGACCATTTTTTTGCAGACCGCAAAAACGGGGCAGTCCTGTGAATGTAGCCTAATCGAGAGGCTTATGAGGGTGATGTATTTAATTACAAAAAACTGTTTTTTCTTGGTGTATGTGTTTATTTACTGTCACTTACAGTTTACTAAGGGGGGGGGGGTGTCTCATAGACCCTGACGATTAATATCTGGCTTAGAGGCAGCTGTGGGCTGTGATTAACTTCATATTAGCCTGATTGCCACCGCCCCAGAGCAACCAGGAAGAGCCAGGTAAAGTGCTGGGATTGTCACATCTAATGGATGTGACAATCCTGAGTGGCTGCAGGCTGCTATTTTTAAGAAATTTGTATGGTGTGAACACTGCACTATAGAGGTGGTATTGAGGTGCTAGTGAGAGGACCGAGGTCCGGACTCTAAGTTATATATTCAATACACTGCACTCTCATCAGCATGAGGTATTAGTAAAGAGAAGTCAACAGATTCTTTATCGTGCAAAAAAAATAGTCTTTATTTATGAATAAAGTGGGTAGGAGGGACTAAAGGACGTTTCGGCCCAGACTGGGCCTTCTTCATACCAAGTCACACTCCAAATATAGATGAAAATAATATCACAGAGGGAATTTTTTTCTCTCTTTCTCCTTTTTAGGGTTTTTTTTAATATGGTATAGCAGTGATTAGGGACTCCACCCAGGAAAATGGATATGGTAGTTGCACAATGCAAGCCCTTGCCCGTGTTAGCAAATGAATGGTTATTTGATTTTGTCCTTTTATATTGGGTGAGTTTAGTGACTCGTAATTCCTTAAGTTTATGATAGGTAAATATGGTCACGTGTGGTATGCTTGTGTCTACCAGCATAGGGGATTTATTTGCATCTGCAGGCTTTAGGATAAGTGTATAACCATGGGTAATGGAGTCCTCTTTATGGCCGTCTTCCCAGACTGTGGCACAGTCTGGGAAGACGGCCATAAAGAGGACTCCATTACCCATGGTTATACACTTATCCTAAAGCCTGCAGATGCAAATAAATCCCCTATGCTGGTAGACACAAGCATACCACACGTGACCATATTTACCTATCATAAACTTAAGGAATTACGAGTCACTAAACTCACCCAATATAAAAGGACAAAATCAAATAACCATTCATTTGCTAACACGGGCAAGGGCTTGCATTGTGCAACTACCATATCCATTTTCCTGGGTGGAGTCCCTAATCACTGCTATACCATATTAAAAAAAACCCTAAAAAGGAGAAAGAGAGAAAAAAATTCCCTCTGTGATATTATTTTCATCTATATTTGGAGTGTGACTTGGTATGAAGAAGGCCCAGTCTGGGCCGAAACGTCCTTTAGTCCCTCCTACCCACTTTATTCATAAATAAAGACTATTTTTTTTGCACGATAAAGAATCTGTTGACTTCTCTTTACTAATACCTCATGCTGATGAGAGTGCAGTGTATTGAATATATGGCTGCTATTTTTAGGCACGGGGCGGCTCAATAAATAGGGGTCTCCCCAGCCTGACAATACCAGCCCCCAGCTTTTGTGGTTTATCATGCCTGGGTACCAAAATTTGGGGGGACTGAATCTCGTTTATTTTTAAATTATTTTTGTAAATCAAGAAAAAAGCCGCATGCAGTTCCTCTTATTTGGAGGCACAGCCAAGATAAGCGCATGGCTGGGGCTGCATACTGTAGCCATATGCTTTTTCTGTTCTTGGTGTCATAATATGGGAGAAAAACACAGTGAAAAATTTTATGCGTTTTATACCACAATAATGATCCGCAGAGTTGAATTGGTTTCCCGCTCATCAACCGTCTTGGCGCCCGTGATTGGTTGTAGGCAGATGCTGTCACATACGCTAAGGGTGCGTCTGACTGCTACCAATCACAGGAGACAGGACAGCCGGAGGACGGGGAAAGCAGTGCATATGAATGAGCAGTAATTAGCGGCCCAGCAAGTGAAGGAGAAGCCACGGGAGCAGTGTACAGCTGCAACGGAGCCTCGGTCAGTATGAAGCGCTTTCTTCTTTTTTTTTTTTTACTTTACTATTCATTTTTAATTTCACAAGTGCCTGATCCTGATCACACATCCGGAATCCAGGGCCTGGTTCTGCCCAACAATAGCCTCTGATACTTTGAAAAGAGGGCTGTTTACCCCTACGCTGACTGATAGAACGGGTTTTTTCAGTAGCTACTCTGAATAGATGACGCAAAGTTTTGTGAACCTCCATTTTCAACAACCCACAAAGTACAGTTTCATCAACACAGTATGATAGCCCCGACACAACCCACCACATTTTATAATGGCTCACACACAGTATAATGCGCTTCACATAGACATCCAAATACTATAATGTCCCCCTCATACAGCCCAGCAAACTATATTTTGGCCCCTACACAGATCAAAACAGTATAATGGCTGCCCCACCTAATGATTAAAAAAATTACTCATCTCTCCCCATTCTCCCGCTGCTCCAATCTTCGCAGCAGGTGTCCTGAATGTTCGGCACTGGTCTGCAGAGGGTGCGTTGAAGTGACATCATTGTGCCCTCTGCACTGAGACATCAAAGCTCATAAGCACAGGGAGAATAATGGAGGAGTGAGCCGTCAGATCATTGCTTTCAATTATATTGGCGTTTATCGTTCAGTTGAACTTGCAATACAGGATGGAGGAGGGTCCAGTGCAGACCCTGGAACTGGGCCCCCTGACTCACAGGTCCCTTAGTAGCAACGTGGTCTGCCGCCATGAGCGGTACACAACTGTATATATCTTTCAATTTTAAATAAATAAATATATAAATATATATAAATATATATATATATATATATATAATCTAATATATAAAGCTGAGTGTGTGTGTGTGTGTCCGCTAAAGGAATCCGCACTCATTTACAATAACTTTTTTTTGCACAGATGACCCATGTGGCCCAGGGAACGTCGTAGACTATGGTTTCACAGGAAAATTTAACCCTGCGCTTTACAGTTACTCTCCAAAAAACATGACTCCATTAAAGTGAATGGAGCCTGGAACTACAGTTTATTAATCTCAGCTGTGATTGGTTACTATAGTAACAAAGAACAGTGTTAGTATAAGAGGTAATAAGATGTCAGTGGGGAGACGGATAGAGAGAGACAGACAGGGAAAGAAAAGAGACAGAAAGCTAGAGACAGACGGTGAACGAGACAGACGGTGAACGAGACAGACGGTGAACGAGACAGACGGTGAACGAGACAGACGGTGAACGAGACAGTGCGGAAATGAAAGCCACCTCACAGACCTGCATCATGCTAGTAGTGACATAGGCATGCTGTGATGTATGACAGCATGACCAAAATATCATGTAGCCCAAGGAAAAAATAGTGGTCAAGATTTTTCACAAAAATCTGCAGTAACTATATTTTATTGTAGATGATGATTACTATTATTATTATCGCACTATTTCTTGCTGGCTGCTACACAGTGTAGATATGTGAATCCTCACATCACATGCAGCAGACACAGTTGTCGACAGTCAGAATGAATGGTCATGTGACCACTCGTATGCAATCTGCACACTCTACATTCGGAGCCCAATGTGTCAATTCATATAGTGACACATAGAGGGATAAGCCCGGAGAATCTATGTGCATATATATATATATATATATATATATATATATATATATATATATATATATATATATATATATATATATTTACACACATAACTATATGACACAAACCACGCACACACACACATGTACCATACATGGCGTATATATCTACTATAGACTCACATTGGGTGCTATATATAGTCTGCCTTAGGCCCGTTTCACACGTCAGTGAAAAACAGTGACGTTTTTCACTGGCGTGTAAAACACGCACATGTCCCTGCGTGTGCCGTGAATCACGGCACACGTGGGTTGTCTAAGTGCAATCCGGGCTCCGTTCTCCGTGGCTGGTGATTGCACTTAGTAATCAACTCACCTGCGCCCGCTCCCGCTCTCCATGGTGCTGATCGCTCCCGCGGTGCAGCATCCGGCCAGCGCTGACCCCCGCAGCAGCTGCTTCCGGGTCGGCTGTGTCGCGTATCATGAATATGCGCGACAGTAATCAGCCGGCTCAGAAGCAGCAAGCTGCACGGGCTGCAGAGGACATCGCTGGACGCCGGGTGAGTTAAAATGTTTTTTATTTTAAAAGCACGTTTTTTTCTGGCACGTGTTTCACGGACCACACCACTGCGTGGTCCGTGGAACATCAGTGATGCCAGAAAAAAATGGACATGTCTCCGTGCAGCAATCACGCACACGCGGGTACGCCGCACGGAGACACGTGCAGTGACAAATCACTGACGTGTGAGCAGACCCATTCATTATAATGGGTCTGCGTATGTCAGTGATTCTGGTACGTTTAAAAAAAAGCACAAACGTCCCAGAATCACTGACGTGTGAAAGGGGCCTTACACAGTATTCATTTATCTATAAGGGGTGAGGAACATGTAACAACTCTTTCTGTTACCATTGTTGATGGGATGTGAGCCGATTGCTGTGTCACAGATGAGAGAAGCTGGATCTCTGCTCTGTCACATGCTGAGAGGTCAGGTGCTGGGCAGAATACTGACAGCCATTGAATGTGCAGAGGGAGGGCAGGGGGTGTTTCTGGACACTGAGGCCGGGCAGGGGGTGTTTCTGGACACTGAGGCCGGGCAGGGGGTGTTTCTGGACACTGAGGCCGGGCAGGGGGTGTTTCTGGACACTGAGGCTGGGTGGTGCCAGCTCTGACTGAGGTTTGTCAACCAAGAATACAGGAAATTGTCATGTTTGTTGGAGCTGAATGTAAACAAGGTGCTGCAGAGAATAAAGTGTGAATTCAAGAGGAACAAAAGTTAGAAAACTAAAAATAACAATGTAGGGGTGATTTATATAACAATACAGCACAGATTAGCTTACAAATTTTTTTGGAGTGTATGTCGGATAACTCCTTTAATTATATGTACCAAATGTCCAACTGGGGGTCTGTATGTAGGGGAGACAGGACAACAGCTAAGGACAAGGATGAATTGTCACCGCCATACTATTAGAGAAAAAAGTATAGATCTACCTGTGGCCAAACATTTTTGTAGCAGGAGACTATGGGAGTACAAACTTATGATGACCTTTGACACATTCAGAGCAAGAATGAATGTGTCTCATGGATTCATGTCTTTTTACATCAATTAAGAGATGTGCTCCTCAGATCATCCGGGGGCATCACAGCCCTGGACCAGACCCTGATCAGAGGACAATAAAACTTTCACACTGAACTGCAGCAATATTTATGGCCACAACAGTTTGTCCTCTTGCCATAGTGATAGTTCTGCTTCACATAACTTGTCTTATTTACTGCCCCATTCTATGTCCTGTTGTGTATAAATATGTGACTCTTCAGATTTTGTGTTATATTGAGCCTGAAGAAGAGACCTGAGTAGTCTCGAAAGCTTGCTATTATTACCATCTTTTCAGTTGGCCATTAAAAGGTATCAACCACTGAGGACTTCATTTTTTTAGATGAACTCTGGGAGGCATGTAAGACTGCATTCTTTGCTATTCCTGATGACTTCATCAATAAATTGTATGAATCATTGTTGAACTGCATGGATGGAGCCCTTCAAGCTCATGGAAGTCACACAAAATATTAAATATGGCTCTAATAGCACCACAACTTCATTCACCAATGTTATGCAACATATCTTTGTATTTGAAGTTAATTATTTGTTTGAATTTCACATTACTTTCTGTGGGCAACAAAACGTTTGTCTTGCCAAAATCTGACCTTTCTGTGTTCATTAAATGATCAATATTTCAGCTTTATAGCAACTTTATTTTCATAACCTAAACCAAATTTGGGAGGGTTTCAGCTTTCAAAAGAGTAATTTATGAAACCAGTGGATGAATTTAAAGTCAGGTTATAAGCTTTCATTTAGATTACATGGATAAGTGACAGAACGTCTGTCAGGGACTGTAATATCCCCCCACACACAATGCCCCTCTGTATAATATTCCATAACATCCCCCTACACACACACTGCCCCTCTGTATAATATTCCCACACTCACTGCCCCTCTGTATAATACCCCCCATGCACACTACCCCGCTGTATAATATCTCCTATACACACTGCCCCTCTGTATAATATCCCCCAAGTACACTGTCTCTTTTCCCACAAACAAGCTGCCTCTCTATTATACAGTACAGACCAAAAGCTTGGACACACCTCCTCATTCAAAGCGTTTTCTTTATTTTCATAACTCTAAAAATTGTAGATTCACATTGAAGGCATCAAAACCATGAATTAATACATGAGGAATGAAATAAAGTGTGAAACAACTGAAAATATGTCTTATATTCTAGGTTCTTCAAAGTAGCCATCTTTTGCTTTCATTACTACTTTGCACACTCTTGGCGTTCTCTTGATGAGCTTCAAGAGGTTGTCACCGGAAATGGATTTCCAACAGTCTTGAAGTAGTTCCCAGAGATGCTTAGCACTTGTTGGCCCTTTTGCCTTCACTCTGCGGTCCAGCTCACCCCAAACCATCTCCATTGGGTTCAGGTCTGGTGACTGTGGAGACCAGGTCATCTGGCGTAGCACCCCATCACTCTCTTTCTTAATCAAATAGCCCTTACACAGCCTGGAGGTGTGTTTGGGGTCAATGTCCTGTTGAAAAATAAATTTGGTCCAACTAAACGCAAACCGGATGGAATAGCATGCCACTGCAAGATGCTGTGGTAGGCATGCTGGTTCTGTATGCCTTCAATTTTGAATAAATCCCCAACAGTGTCACCAGCAAACCACCCCCACACCATCACACCTCCTCCTCCATGCTTCACGGTGGGAACCAGGCATGTAGATTCCATCCGTTCACCTTTTCTACAAAGACACGGTGGTTGGATCCAAAGATCTCAAATTTGGACTCATCAGACCAAAGCACAGATCTCCACTGGACTAATGTCCATTCCTTGCGTTCTTTAGCCCAAACAAGTCTCTTCTGCTTGTTGTATGTCCTTAGCAGTGGTTTCCTAGCAGCTATTTTACCATGAAGGCCTGCTGCACAAAGTCTCCTCTTAATAGTTATTCTAGAGATGAGAAGGTGTGTCAAAACTTTTGGTCTGTACTGTGTGTGTGTGTGTGTGTGTGTGTGTATGTGTATATATATATATATATATATATATATATATATATATATATATATATATATATATATCCTCACATACACACTGCTCCTCTGTATACTATCCCCCCCACAAACACATTACACCTCTGTATAATATCCTCCTGGTATATTTGTCCCCTTCCTGGTATATATGTCCCCATCTTGGTATATATGTCCCCAACCTGGGCCCTTCCTGGTATGTACATCCCCTTCCTGGTTTATTGTCCTCTTCCTAGCATATATGTTCTCCTCCTGGTATATATGTCCCAATCCTGTTACCCTCCTAATATATATGTCCCCATCCTGGTATATATCCTATCCTAGCATCTACATTCCCCACCTGTGCACATTCTGGTACAATATCCCCATCCTGGTTTTTGTTCCCTTCCTTTTTTATATGTCCTCCCTCTTCTATATATGTCCCCCTCCAGGGCCCCTCCTGGGTGTGTGTATATATGTGTATATATATAATATATATATATATATATATATATATATATATATATATATATATATATATATATATATATATATATATATATATATATATATATATATATATACAGTGCCTACAAGTAGTATTCAACCCCCTGCAGATTTATCAGGTTTGATAAGATGCAAATAAGTTAGAGCCTGCAAACTTCAAACAAGAGCAGGATTTATTAACAGATGCATAAATCTTACAAACCAACAAGTTATGTTGCTCAGTTAAATTTTAATAAATTTTCAACATAAAAGTGTGGGTCAATTATTATTCAACCCCTAGGTTTAATATTTTGTGGAATAACCCTTGTTTGCAATTACAGCTAATAATCGTCTTTTATAAGACTTGATCAGGCCGGCACAATTCTCTGGAGTTATCTTGGCCCACTCCTCCATGCAGATCTTCTCCAAGTTATCTAGGTTCTTTGGGTGTCTCATGTGGACTTTAATCTTGAGCTCCTTCCACAAGTTTTCAATTGGGTCAAGGTCAGGAGACTGACTAGGCCACTGCAACACCTTGATGTTTTCCCTCTTGTACCAGGCCTTGGTTTTCTTGGCTGTGTGCTTTGGGTCGTTGTCTTGTTGGAAAATGAAATGACGACCCATCTTAAGATCCTTGATGGAAGAGCGGAGGTTCTTGGCCAAAATCTCCAGGTAGGCCGAGCTATCCATCTTCCCATGGATGCGGACCAGATGGCCAGGCCCCTTGGCTGAGAAACAGCCCCACAGCATGATGCTGCCACCACCATGCTTGACTGTAGGGATGGTATTCTTGGGGTCGTATGCAGTGCCATCCAGTCTCCAAACGTCCCTTGTGTGGTTGGCACCAAAGATCTCGATCTTGGTCTCATCAGACCAGAGAACCTTGAACCAGTCTGTCTCAGAGTCCTCCAAGTGATCATGAGCAAACTGTAGACGAGCCTTGACATGACGCTTTGAAAGTAAAGGTACCTTACGGGCTCGTCTGGAACGGAGACCATTGTGGTGGAGTACGTTACTTATGGTATTGACTGAAACCAATGTCCCCACTGCTATGAGATCTTCCCGGAGCTCCTTCCTTGTTGTCCTTAGGTTAGCCTTGACTCTTTGGACTAGCCTGGCCTCGGCACGGGTGGAAACTTTCAAAGGCTGTCCAGGCCGTGGAAGGCTAACAGTAGTTCCATAAGCCTTCCACTTCCGGATGATGCTCCCAACAGTGGAGACAGGTAGGCCCAACTCCTTGGAAAGGGTATTGTACCCCTTGCCAGCCTTGTGACCCTCCACAATCTTGTCTCTGATGGCCTTGGAATGCTCCTTTGTCTGTCCCATGTTGACCAAGTATGAGTGCTGTTCACAAGTTTGGGGAGGGTCTTAATTAGTCAGAAAAGGGTGGAAAAAGAGATAATTAATCCAAACATGTGAAGCTCATTGTTCTTTGTGCCTGAAATACTTCTTAATACTTTAGGGGAACCAAACAGAATTCTGGTGGATTGAGGGGTTGAATAATAAATGACCCTCTGAATAAACTTTTCACAATTTAAAAAAAAAAAAAAAAGAAATAACATTCTTTTTTGCTGCAGTGCATTTCACACTTCCAGGCTGATCTACAGTCCAAATGTTACAATGCCAAGTTAATTCCGAATGTGTAAACCTGCTAAATCTGCAGGGGGTTGAATACTACTTGTAGGCACTGTATATATATATATATATATATATATATATATATATATATATATATATATATATATATATAATATACCGTGTGCAGAATTATTAGGCAAATGAGTATTTTGATCACATGATAATTTTTATACATGTTGTCCTACTCCAAGCTGTATAAGCTTGAGAGCCAACTACCAATGAAGTAAATCAGGTGATGTGAATCTCTGTAATGAGCAGGGGTGTGGTGTAATGACATCAACACCCTCTATAAGGTGTGCTTAATTATTAGGCAACTTCCTTTCCTTTGGCAAAATAGGTCAGAAGAGAGATTTGACGGGCTCTGAAAAGTCCAAACTTGTGAGATGTCTTGCAAAGGGATGTAGAAGTCTTGAAATTAAAAAACGTTTGAAGCGTGATCACCAAACAATCAAGCGTTTAATGGCAAATAGCCATCAGGGTCACAAGAAACGTGTTGGACAAAAAAGGCGCAACATAACTGCCCATGAATTGAGGAAAATCAAGCATGAAGCTGCCAAGATGCCATTTGCCACCAGTTTGGCCATATTTCAGAGCTGCAACGTTAGTGGAGTATCAAAAAGCACAAGGTGTGCCACACTCAGGGACATGGCCAAGGTAAGGAAGGCTGAAAAACGACCAGCTTTGAACAAGAAACATAAGATAAAACGTCAAGACTGGGCCAAGAAATATCTTAAGACTGATTTTTCAAAGGTTTTATGGACTGATGAAATGAGAGTAACTCTTGATAGGCCAGATGGATGGGCCAGAGGTTGGATCAGTAAAGGGCAGAGAGCTCCACTCCGACTCAGACGCCAGCAAGGTGGAAGTGGGGTACTGGTGTGGGCTGGTATCATCAAAGATGAACTTGTGGGACCTATTCGGGTTGAGGATGGAGGGAAGCTCAACTCCCAGACCTACTGCCAGTTTCTGGAAGACAACTTCTTCAAGCAGTGGTACAGGAAAAAGTCGGTATCGTTCAAGAAAAACATGATTTTCAGGCAGGACAATGCTCAATCACATTTATCCAACTACTTCACAGCGTGGCTGGCCAGTAAAGGTCTAAAAGATGAAAAAATAATGACATGGCCCCCTTGTTCACCTGATCTGAACCCCATAGAGAACCCGTGGTCCCTCATAAAATGTAAGATCTACAGGGAGGGAAAACAGTACACTTCTCGGAACAGTGTCTGGGAGGCTGTGCTGGCTGCTGCACATGTCGCGGGCGGGGAGGACGCCGCCGCTGCTGCGCTCTCGCTAGCGCTCGGGTCCGGCGCTGCTGCTGCTCGGTGGCTCAAGCGGTGGGCCAGATCCGGGGACTCGAGTGGCGCTCCTCGCCCATGAGTGAAAGGGGTGTTTGGTTTGGGGGATATAGTCCGTGACGCCACCCACGGGTCGTGGTGAAGATGGGCACCACCGCTGCTGGTGACGGGGATCCCGGGAACGATGGTAGGGAGCAGCTGGGATGTTGTTTTCCCCCTCCGTGGGTAGGGGTCGGTGGTCCCGGGGCCCGATGATGTGACGAGGAGGCAGGGTTGGTGAGGTGCAGGGTTGCAGGGACAGCGCGGCACGGTGCCGGATGGCACGAGTGTACTCAGTCAGCAAGAGATGCACAAAGTCCTCGGTAAACCAAACGGCTGGATGGATGGGTCCCGCAGCCGGCTGCAGTGTCTCTCCCCGGACAGGTGATGGCGGCTGTCTTTCCCTGCACCTTGATGTACTTTGTTGACTACTATGGATCCCCAACGGTAGTCCGCTCCCCGGTGTAGGGGTGCCGGAGAAGCCCGTTTGCCCGCAGGCGCTGGCCCTTGGGTCTCTAGACTTAGGCGGTAGCTGTATACCCTCATGGTGCGGACGGTTGCCTTCAATCGGGTCTTTGGCTGTTAGGAAACCCCTGGGGTTCCTGTCACACTCGGATTTGACTGTTTACGGCGACTCCAAGCCTAGTCGGAGTCCAATGGCCCTGCCTGTGTGTGCTGGCTTCACTTCGCTCCCCGGTCGGTACCGGCGGGCCAACGCCCGACCCCGGTCCTACAGTTCTGCATCGATTCACCTCTCCTGTAGACGGCCACCACCGTCTGCCAACCTTGCTGTTGGTGCCCGGGCCACAAATCCAGACACCCGAGTGTTTACTCCTCACACTTCAACTTCCTGAACTCAACTGACACCTTTCCCGCCTCCAGGCCTGTGAACTCCTCGGTGGGTGGAGCCAACTGCTTGGCTCCGCCCCCACCTGGTGTGGACATCAGACCCTGGAGGGAGGCAACAAGGGTTTTGTGTTTGGCAGGTGTCCCTGTCTAATGGGGTGGGGTGTGTTTGTGTTGTCTGTGACGACCTGGCTATGCCAGGGCGCCACACACGCAATGTTGATCGTAAACAGATCAAGCAACTGACAGAATCTATGGATGGTCGGCTGCTGAATGTCATCATAAAGAAAGGTGGCTATATTAGTCACTAATTTTGGGGGTTTTGTTTTTGTATGTCAGAAATGTTTATTTCTAAATTTTCTACAGTGATATTGGCTTACCTGGTGAAAATAAACAAGTGAGATGGGAATATATTTGTTTTTTATTAAGTTGCCTAATAATTCTGCACAGTAATAGTTACCTGCACAAACAGATATGCTCCTAAGATAGCCAAATCTAAAAAAAAAAACCACTCCAACTTTCAAAAATATTAAGCTTTGTTATTTATGAGTCTTTTGGGTTGATTGAGAACATAGTTGTTGATCAATAATAAAAAAAATCCTCAAACATACAACTTGCCTAATAATTCTGCACACTGTGTGTGTGTGTGTGTGTGTGTGTGTGTGTGTGTGTGTGTGTGTGTGTGTGTGTGTGTGTGTATATATATATATATATATATATATATATATATGTAGATATATCCCTCCTGGGCACATTCTGGTATAATATGGTCCCCATCTTGGTATATATGCCCTTCTTCTTGTATACATCCATTTCCATTGCCTCTCGTTTTATGTCTTCCGCAAAAAAAAAAAAAAATTTACTCACCTTCCCCGGCTCCTACATTGTGTGGTGCCATGCCTTTAGGCTGGATGTGCACCCTCCGACGTGCATCCAGCTAAAACAAGGCAGGGACTGTGGGCCCCCCTACCACTCACCACCCCCCGCGATCTTCAGCTCAGCCAGCGCCTACCTGTCCCCGCTGGATGTTGTGTCCTCGCCACCTCCGCATTGCCCGCAGCACTGTGATGAGGTGCAGAGTGATGACCTCATCACGCTAGGCTGTGGGATGATGCTCCGCCTCCCTTCTCTGCTCCACTTGCCTCGCTTCCGGCCACATGGCTAAATTGCATGCGATGCCCTAGAAGGGCTTCACATGCACCGTAGTCATATGTAGTGGCTGAAGCGACAGCGCCAGGCCCCCCTGCTGTGCCTGCGACTGGGGGGGGGGGGGCGGTGAAGAGAGGGGCTCGGCCAAGGCTTAAAAAAGGTAAGTGATCTTCCCGGCACGGCCGGGCCCACCCATCTTCCGCAGGCCCGGTACAAGAGTCACAGCTGTAATGCCCTGATGGCGGCCCTGGTGCCAACGATCTGTGTTCGGGCCACTGTGGACTTTCTCTCTGTTCAGCAACTTCCTGTGGGTAGCAGGCTGAAAAATGGCTCAGTTACCTATTTTAACAGATTAATGTCTTTGAAATCCTGAAGCTAGTAAAAGAATCTAAAAAAAACTGTATGCCCAGCAAGTGCAGATGTTCATTCTTTTAGCGTTTAGTACTTTCAAGTGTGTTATAGTGTAGATCCGCCTGAAATAGATGTCGTGTACACAGACTCATAGTTTTAGGTTGTCACTAAGGTGCGCGACCACTTAAAGTGCCTAGGGCAGCATGAAAGCCAAATACGGCTCTGGAGATGACTACCTGGTATTGTTCTAAGTTTTTCTTCTAATCATTTCTTACCTTCACAGTGCGTTTGCCTGGAATTGATTATTCTTATGCTTTTTCTTTGGCAATTTCTCCATAAATCTATCCACAAGTTCCATTGGGTCATTATCCAAAATATCATTAATGTATGTCACAACTATTGCTCCTTTTTGAATTTGTTCAAGGAAGACTGAACTAATCATGTGTAGCGCACACAGCACTTTATCAGTAAGGTTCACATCACATAATTTGGATTTAATTTTTTTGCTGACTTCATGAAGAATATGCTTATGCTTTTCTGACTTAAGGATATTGTTTAGAGCAGCTTCAATTTCGTCCATGTCATAACAGAGTTTGTCATAATCTTTGCTCTTGGAATTGCTGGGGGACATAGTGGAATCAGCTGGTAAAAAAAAATATTGTGGGTTAATATTGTTAACCAGCTCACGACTGGGCCATTTACCCATCTTCTTGACTAGGCACATTTTCTGGCTTTATTATACTTTTAACGACTCTATAATTTTTTATTAGGGTATTCAAATGATTTTTGCTATTTTTTTTACAACACATATAGCTTAGTTTTTATGTCATTTCTATTTTACATTTATTTATTTATTTATTGCTGATATTGTGAGAAAATGCAAAGAAAATAGGAAATACGTCTATTTTTTTAAATTTTTTTATTGACAAAATCAATTTCAACTGCTTATCCCCTTTCTGTAAAAAAATATTATGTTTTGGACACTTTTTTTTCTAAAGACTAAAGCGGTCTTTATACGCTACGTTCTCGCTAGCGAGATCGCAAGCGATCGTACCCGCCCCCGTCGGTTGTGCGAAACGGGCATATCGCTGCCCATCGCGCACAACCTCGCTTACCCCCGTCACACGTACTTACCTGTCCTGCGACGTCGCTCTGGCTGGCGATCCGCCTCCTTTCTAAGGGGGCAGGTCGTGCGGCGTCACAGCGACATCACACGGCAGCCGTCCAATAGAAGCGGAGGGGCGTTGATGAGCGGGACATAGACATGCCACCCACCTCCTTCCTTCCGCATAGCCGGTGGAGGCAGGTTAGGAGATGTTCCTCGCTCCTGCGGTGTCACACATAGCGATGTGTGCTGCCACAGGAACGACGAACAACATCGCTAATGAGAGGCCTCTCCACGGCAAACGATTTTGGCCGCTTTTGCGATCGTTTTAGGTCACACATAACTGTTACATGCAACGATATCGTTAATGATGCTGGATGTGCGTCACAAACAACGTGACCCCGACGATAATTCATTAACAATATCGTGTGTAAAGCCCGCTTAAGAACAGCGATTTAGAGTAGCAGTGTATCTTTTTTCTTTTAAATTTATGCATTGGTTTATATTTCAATTTTCCTATTTTTTTTTATACATTGTGTACCCCAGATGGTCTTAAAAGGCCTTTTGGTTGGCATTTTAACATATAAATGCACTTTGTTTTTTGCTAATTTCCCATGTATTGGGCCAGTAAATGAGGCCCATTAACAGGGGAATTACAGCCTATAGACGCAGCAGCTCCTGTTCCCTCCATACACTCACATGATCACTGAGTCCAGAGGAGGAAGCAGGGGAAGGGGAAGTGCTTCCCATTCTGAATATATAGCACTAGTTCAGCGCTGTATATAAAGAGATTGAGAAGATAAACACGTTCATAAACCATCCTTATCTTCTCTGGGAAGTCTGGCTGAATGTGACAGCAGCTTCTCTCTCCCATAGCTTCACAATTTTGTGAAAGCTGCTTAGACTACAATGATATTTTACAATGTAAGTGCAGGAGTAAGAGTGGTCTGCCCAGATTTTTAAAGTTTATGGGCAGTGATGGGCGGACCCGGACTTTGAAGTCCAGATCCGGGCGGTTTCAAAAGTTCTCAGGGAACTTCAGCTAATGATCTGGATATGGAAACTTGGGAAATAAAAGAAAACTAAATGAAAAATAAAAATAAAGGAAGCATGCCTTACTTACCGAGTCTCCGGAGCGGCTGTAACTGCTTCCGGCCCGCTCACTTTTCTTCCAGGGCCACTAATTAGCCTCATACATATTCACTGCTTCCCCTGCCCACCAGGAGTCCTCGCGTCTGTGATTGGTTGCAATCAGACAGCACACCCAGCCTGTGTGACAGACTCTGTGACTGCTTTCAATCACAGACTCTGTCTACGGGTCACTGTAGTTTGGTGTAAAAATAAAGGAAAATATTGGCATAGAGTTCCTCCATAATATGATACCTAGCACAGATAAAGCATACGGCTTCAATCTGCAACCCCCAGCCATGCGCTTATCTTAGCATGCGGCTTTTTTTAATGCATTATTACCCCCATTTGCCACTGCACTATGCCAATCAGGATGAGCCTGGTAAAGTTCTGGGATTCTAGCATCTAACGGAGGCTGAAAGCTGCTATTTTTAGGCTGGGGGGTCAAATAAGCATGGGCTTTCCCAGCTTGAGAATACCAGCCCACAGCTGTTGGACTTTAGCATGGCTGGTTATCAAAATTGAGGTTGACCACACGCCGTTTTTGTTCAATTATTTATTTAACCCCTTCACCCCTGGCTTATTTTTTGTTTTTTTGCTTCTCTTCTTCCGAAAGCCGTAATTTTTTTATTTTTCTGAAAATCTTACCATATGAAGGCTTATTTTTTGCGGGACAAGTTGCATTTTTTAATGAAACCATTAGTTTTACCATATAGTGTACTGGAAAACGGGAAAAAATCCATGTGTGATGAAATTGCAAAAAAAGTGCAATTACACGATTGTTTTGAGGGTATTTGATTCATCGTGTTCACTATATGGCAAAACTGATGTGCTGGTGTGATGCCTCAGGCTGGCGCTTTTGGTGCCATTTTCTGAGAGCCATAGCATTCCTTTTTTTTCAGGATCTGGGGCTCAGTAACAGCTTATTTTTTATGTCATGAGCTGATGTTTTTAATTATACCATTTTTGTATTACATTTTGATCGCCTGTTATTGCATTTTTTAAAAAAATTGCGGCGACCAAAGAACTTAATTTTGGCATTTGGGTTTTTTTTCTCGCCATGCTGTGTACCAATCAGAATAATTGATTTTATATTTTGATAGATCGGGCATTTCTGAATGCGGCGGTGATTTGAACTTTTAGGGGCTTTTTTATTTTGTCATATTTTTAAAAACTTTTTTTTTTTACATTTTTTTATTTATTCTACTACTCTCCTTAGGGAAATTTATGGATCCACTGTCTGATCGCTTGTGCATTCCTGTTGATCAGAGCTGCACAGCAAAAATGCACTGTTCCTTGGGGGCTGCAGCTTATACCCATATGCTTTATCTGTGCTAGATATCTTAATACGGGTGGACCCTACAATAATTTTTTTAAAATCTATTTACTTTTACACCAATCTACAGTGACCTACAGACAGGGTCTGTGATTGCAAGCAGTCAGACACTCTATCACACTGGGTGGGGGCGCATCTGACTGCAACCAATTACAGATGCCAGGACTGCAAGTGGGCGGGGAAAGCAGTGAATATGTATGAGGCTAATGAGAGGGCCTTGAAGTTGAATGAGTGGCCCGGAAGTAGTTGCAACCGTGCCAGAGACTCGGTAAGTATAATGCGCTTCCTCCAATCACCCTATCCCTTCTACCACCATTTTTAAGCTCAGGATTCTGACTTATATGGAATAAAATATATAGACTTATATGGGGACCGGAATCTACATGGGCTGAAAGGCCACTCTGCCAAGAAGAAGCCATTACTCCAAAAGAAACATAAGAAAGCCAGATTAATGTTTGCAAATGCACACAGGAACAAAGACCTTAATGTTTACAGATATCTCCTGCGGTCTGACAAAACTAAAATGGAACTGTTTGGCCATAATGACCATTGTTGCGTTTGGAGGATAAAGGGAGAAGCTTTGAAGCATAAGAACACCATCCCAACTGTGAAACAGGGAGGTAGGAGCATCATATTGTGGTTATGTTTTTGCTGCAGGAGGTATTGGTGCACTTCATAAAATAGATGACATTCTGAGGAAAGAAGAGTATGTGGCAATACTAAAGCAACATTTCAGGACATCAGCCAGGAGCTGAAAGTTTGGGTGGAAAAGGGTCTTCCAAATGGACAAGGACCCGAAGCATACTGCGAAACTGATTACAAAGTTACTTAAGAATAACAAAGTCAATGTTTTGGAGTGGCCATCACAAAGCCTTGATCTCAATCCTATTCAAAATTTATGGACAAAGCTGAAAAGGCAGATGTGAGCAAGGCGACCTACAAAGATGGCTCAGGTACACCAATTCTGTCACAAGGAATGGGCCCAAATTCATACCAACTATTGTGAGAATCTTGTGGAAGGATATCCAAAACGTTTGACCCAAGTTATACAATTTAGGGACAATAGTACCAAATGCTAATGAAATCTAGGGAAACGTTTGACTTTGCAAAAAGTAATAACAATGCATTGAAACATTCTCTTTCTATCTCATTATTCTGGCATTTGGCTAATATAAATAATTTTGGTAATCCTAATTGACCTAAAACAGGAAAAGTTTATTATGATTTGATGTCAGATAGTGAGAAAAACCTGCAGATGTGTCTTTTTAGATAGTGGATGTAAACTTCTGGTTTCAACTGTGCATTCCACAATTTTGCACAAGGTGGCTTAGAGGTTTGTAATTTTACAGTTTTGCTGAAGGGCTTTTAGTTTTTTAACTGAAACATTATTATATGATATGTTTCTCACTCACACATTCTCCTGCACACCATAGGACCTTTTAACCTTTATATAACTGTAATAATAGCAGTAATCTTACATATCATTAAAGGATTATTACCAAAATCATAATATTTAGCTTACTCATTGCTGGGGATCTGACTGTTGTGACCTGGGGCAATTCTATGACTGTGGCTCTGGAACCCAGAAACAAGGATCTCCAAAGCCCCTTCATAAATGGTGGGAAGGTGCATTTTCTCATCCTCCACTCCATTCATTGTCTATGAGTTTTCCTGAGAAAGCAGAGTAAAGCACTTGGCTTTCTCCAGCAGTCCCATAGAGTGAATATCCGGCATTTGCACCTCAGCTCCATTTAAAACAGAGCTGAGGAGCTTGGTTCCAGAGACCCTTTCTTGTGATCACTGGGTGTCCCAATAACTCAGACCCTCACAGATCACTGAATTTATGGATAAAAGATAACATTTTGAGAAAAAACCTAATATCACAATGAATAAATCCTACATTTTCATACCTTGTTGAGTCCATGTGATAATCAGAAGAGCGAGAAAAGTAACATAGCGTAACATTGCTGGTCAATGTGGTGACAGCCTGTGAAGGTCTCAATCCAATGATTTGGCCTCAAACTGTTTATTCTCTTTTTATTCTTCTTTTGTAAACAGGAGTGACCCCTCCCCCTTATCTACAATTATAGGATTATTATAATGATTATTATTGCTAGACAAAATCCATTTACTCAAATGTCACTACTAAGCGGGGTGTTAATCTAATAATTATATAGACTAAAAAGTCGTAAAACGTTTTGTTAACCTCTTAACCCTTTCAAAGGTTTTGGGAATGATTCCTATGACATTTTATCTAACACCACAGCAAAAAATAAATAATGGGCCACCCCATTGTCTTCATATGGGCTCCTTTCCTTACACTATATTGCATTTGCTACTTCTTATTTGAATATTTTCTACATTCTAATTGCAAATCTGTTTTAGTTTCTTACATAACATTTGCACTGAATGAAGATAGATATTACTCTGTTCTACAGCCAAATTGTTTCAAAGACAAAAACAGTTGAACTTAGCTAATTTTGTGGTCCTGAAACCAATATGATGCTTACAATTTCTCATTGGCTCTAATTTTCAACTTCCACAGGAACTTGTAATTACTTATGACCTTCTTAAAAAAAAAAGTTTGCCAATTTCAAATTGGGTACAAGCCTTGGCTTGTTCGAGTCTGACTTGTATTCACGAGCACGTTTCTCAAAAATCGGTAAAGATCGGTTTTGATCGCTAACTGTTCATGGTTGTACTAGTGGTTCTCTTCTACCTTATTATCACTTTGGCTAGGATAGTGGTGCTGTATGATGAGTGCTGGGGGGCGTGTTTGATGAGGGCAGGGGTTTCTGAAGATGTCAGATGATCGGTGGACTGTTGTTATTTAATTTATTTTTTTCTCTTAACTTTGTGTGGATGTTCCAACAATTAGAGCACAGACAACATCCACAATGTTCAGACACAAGGATTTGTGACATTAGCTGCCTGAGTCACATGTCCCACTACATATAAAATACAGACATGTGGTGTCGGCGACATTTTGTGATTGGGACAGCTTAGGGACAAAGGTGCCGTTAATGCTGACTGACAGTTAACTTAGCTAGGGGTTTAATCATAGCTAGCTGCTGCTAGTTGGATAGTTAGCACAATTTAATAATACAGTGCCTACAAGTAGTATTCAACCCCCTGCAGATTTAGCAGGTTTACACATTCGGAATTAACTTGGCATTGTGACATTTGGACTGTAGATCAGCCTGGAAGTGTGAAATGCACTGCAGCAAAAAAAAATGTTATTTCTTTTTTATTTTATTTTTTTAAATTGAGAAAAGTTTATTCAGAGGGTCATTTATTATTCAACCCCTCAAACCACCAGAATTCTGTTTGGTTCCCCTAAAGTGATAAGAAGTATTTCAGGCACAAAGAACAATGAGCTTCACATGTTTGGATTAATTATCTCTTTTTCCAGTCTTTTCTGACTAATTAAGACCCTCCCCAAACTTGTGAACAGCACTCATACATGGTCAACATGGGAAAGACAAAGGAGCATTCCAAGGCCATGAGAGACAAGATCGTGGAGGGTCACAAGGCTGGCAAGGGTTACAAAACCCTTTCCAAGGAGTTGGGCCTACCTGTCTCCACTGTTGGGAGCATCATCCGGAAGTGGAAGGCTTATGGAACTACTGTTAACCTTCCACGGCCTGGACAGCCTTTGAAAGTTTCCTCCTATGCCGAGGCCAGGCTTGTCCGAAGAGTCAAGGCTAACCCAAGCACAACAAGGAAGGATTTCCAGGAAGATCTCATGGCAGTGGGGACATTGGTTTCAGTCAATACCATAAGTAACGTACTCCACTGCAATGGTCTCCGTTCCAGACGAGACCGTAAGGTACCTTTACTTTCAAAGCGTCATGTCAAGGCTCGTCTACAGTTTGCTCATGATCACTTGGAGGACTCTGAGACAGACTGGTTCAAGGTTCTCTAGTCTGATGAGACCAAGATCGAGATCTTTGGTGCCAACCACACACGTGACGTTTGGAGACTGGATGGCACTGCATACGACCCCAAGAATACCATCCCTACAGTCAAGCATGGTGGTGGCAGCATCATGCTGTGGGGCTGTTTCTCAGCCAAGGGGCCTGGTCATCTGGTCCGCATCCATGGGAAGATGGATAGCACGGCTTACCTGGAGATTTTGGCCAAGAACCTCCGCTCCTCCATCCAGGATCTTAAGATAGGTCATCATTTCATCTTCCAACAAGACAACGACCCAAAGCACACTGCCAAGAAAACCAAGGCCTGGTTCAAGAGGGAAAAAATCAAGGTGTTGCAGTGGCCTAGTCAGTCTCCTGACCTTAACCCAATTGAAAACTTGTGGAAGGAGCTCAAGATTAAAGTCCACATGAGACACCCAAAGAACCTAGATCACTTGGAGAAGATCTGCATGGAGGAGTGGGCCAAGATAACTCCAGAGACCTGTGCCGGCCTGATCAGGTCTTATAAAAGACAATTATTAGCTGTAATTGCAAACAAGGGTTATTCCACAAAATATTAAACCTAGGGGTTGAATAATAATTGACCCACACTTTTATGTTGAAAATTTATTAAAATTTAACTGAGCAACATAACTTGTTGGTTTGTAAGATTTATGCATCTGTTAATAAATCCTGCTCTTGTTTGAAGTTTGCGGCTCTAACTTATTTGCATCTTATCAAACCTGCTAAATCTGCAGGGGGTTGAATACTACTTGTAGGCACTGTGTATCCAGTATGTTTTTTAATAAGATATAACCTTTAATTATATATTAAAAATAGGTGTATGCAACAATATACCCTTAGACATACAACAAAATACAAAAACACAGTACTGTAAATAAGGAGCAAACCACCAAGGGCCACCACCAAAGCCTAAATGACCCTAAAGTGCCCTAGACGAGGAATACCCCCTCTTCCATTACCATCTCCAACTTAAGAAGCAAATAAGATGTATCCCTCAAATAAGAGGGCAATGAGGTGACAAAAGGGGCCAGGACATTAGCTATATATATACCCACATTCTGACTGAGAGAGTTGGTACCTGCCACAATTGGTTACCCTCTAAGGGGCGTCAAGCCCTTATGGACTTTAGGCAGGGAGTAAAATGTCGGGATGGTCGTGAATTTGGGTAACAAACTTATAGGTTTTGTTCCTTTTCTATTGTACGGTGTTTTTGTATTTTCTTGTATGTCTAAAGGTATATTGTTGCATATCCCTATTTTTAATATTTAAAGGTTGTATCTTATTAAAAAACATACTGAATATATTTTTGAAGTTTGGTATTTATGATCCTTTCAGTCTATCCATTATTTGTATTAGATAGATAGTAAGCTTAGCTAGGGGGTTTAATTTTAGGTAGTTGAAATAGTTAGGAGGGCGATAGTTTAGAATGTGGAAGTGCAGAGGCATGCAGTGTAGGGAATATTGTGTGCCACAAATGAGCATTTCATAATCTAGTGATTGCTAATTGTGGGGTCCTTCCAAAAATTGCTATTTCATCATCTAATTAGAGCTTAAAAAATCTGTCATCCAGCCAAAATTGCCATTTAATCATCTAAATAGTATTAATTGTGTGGTCCAGCTCAAGATTGCTAATTCATCAACTAAATAATGCCAAATCTGTTGTCCAGCTCAAAATGAATATTTCCCCATCTAAATAGTGCCAAATCTGTTGTCCAGCTCAAAATTACTATTTCAGCATCGAAATAGTGCCAAATCTATTGTTCAGATCAAAATTGCTATTTCAGCATCTAAAGAGTGCCATATCTGTTGTGCAGCTCAAAATTGTTATTTCAGCATCTAAATAGTGTCAAATCTTTTGTCCAGCTCAAAATTGCTATTTCAGAATCTAAATAGTGCCAAATCTGTAGTCCAGCTCTCAATTACTGTTTCAGCATCTAAATAGTACCAAATCTGTTGTCCTGCTCAAAAATTGGTATTTCAACATCTAAATCAGGGGTCCTCAACATGTGGCTCAGGAGCCACTTGTGGCTCGTGAGCCCATAATGTGTGGCTCGTGGCTGTCTTCCAGCTTGGTACATAAGCACCAGGTCTAGCAAATAGCTATGAAAAGCAAGCCTCCAGATTTGTAAGTAGCCCCACACAGAAGTGCAAATCTGAAGGGAGGTTTGAGGAAGTTTGAATTTTTATGCTCTTAAACCAGCGAGACACATGACACAAAACAATTAATAAATAACATTTCCCACATGTCTACTTTACATCAGCACAATTTTAGGGAAAAAAAAATATTAAGTTATAGGGGGTTCAAAGTTTTTGAGTAATTTCTCATTTTTACAACAAAATTTACAAAGCCACTTTTTTAGGGACCACATCACATTTGAAGTGATTTTGAGAGGTCTACATGACACAAAACAGCCAAAAGTGACACCATTCTAAAAACGGCACCCCTCAGGCTACTCAAAACCAAATTGATGAAGGTTATTAACCCTTCAAGTGCTTCACAGGAACTAAAGCAATGTGGAAAGAAAAAATGAACATTTTACTTATTGCAACAAAAATGTTAATTTAGCCTCAAATATTGCATTTTCACAAGGATAGCAGGATTAAATGGACCCCAACATTTGTTGGGCGATTTCTTCTGAGCACACAGATACCTGATATGTGGCAAAAAAAAACACTGTTTGGGTGCACGGCAAGACTTGGAAGGGAAGGAGCGTCATTTGACTTTTTGAACAGAAAATTAGCTGGAATCGTTAGCCGCACCATGTTGCGTTTAGAGAGCCCCTGATGTGCCGAAACAGTGGAGCTTCCCACATGTGACCCCATTTTGGAAACTAGACCCCCCCATGACATAAATATAGATGGAATGAGAAACATGAGGACAAGAGTAAAGTGCAAAAATTGACAATTTTTATTGAATACACAACAAGACATATATTATATTAAAATGATGCACTACCAGTACATCCTGGGGATGCCAACATAGGATAGACCAGTGTATATAGCTAGGAAAGGTCAAAAAGACAAACTGGTCACAGTCTATACATATGTGGCTACAACTAGCCTGAACAGGTCACAATGATTGGGAACATACCCAGTAACAAGGGAACTGTTGTAGGTCAAATCAAACCGTGGTTGCCCACCATAAAAGGGTGGGGAATCATGGTGATGTTCGCTGGCTATGCTGCATATAACCATAAAAGTACAGCAGGGAATAAACATGCAATAACCATATAACACAAGTGTGCAAATCGGAAGTATTCCCTTACCTAAAGTGCTGAAGTGCAGACTAAGCCAGTGCAGATCGGCCAGCTGGGTATGTTCCCAATCATTGTGACCTGTTCAGGCTAGTTGTGCATCATTTTAATATAATATATGTCTTGTTGTGTATTCAATAAAAATTGTCAATTTTTGCACTTTACTCTTGTCCTCATGTTTCTCATTCCTGTTATGAGTAGTGCTGGCACCTTTCCTGCCTAATTGAGGGAGGCTTGGTGCTCATTTTCATATGGCTCTTGATGTGAGTTATGTTATGATAAATATAGATGGGTAATGAGTACTTTAAACCCTCACGTGCTTCATACATTGAGCCATAAAAATAAAAACCTTTTTTTTTACACAAAAATGTTATTTTAGGCTCAATTTAAAATTTTACAGAGGTAACAGGATAAAATGGACTGAAAAATATGTTGGGCAATTTGTCCTGAGTACGCTGACACCTCATATGTGGCAGAAAACCACTGTTTGGGTGCACGGCAGAGCTCTGAAGGGAAGGAGCGTATTTTGACTTTTTGAACGGAAAATTAGCTGGAAACGTTAGAAGCACCACGTTGTGTTTGGAGAGCTCCTGATGTGCTGAAACAGTGGAGCTCCCCCACATGCGACCCCATTTTGGAAACTAGACCCCCCCATGGCATAAAAAAATCAGGACGCACGCACAAATGTGCTGTAAAAAGGGGGGGGACTAGGTGGGATGGAAAAAAGAAGTCCTGTCCAAAGTCGAGTACGCTTGCTGATCAGGTACATCATTGTTCAAGTTTTGCCTTTTTTTTTTAAATTTGGGATGCACCAAAAAAAGCAAAAACGCGAGCAATTACGTATCTGATCAGCCAATCACATAGCTGATCAGCGATTGGGGGCAAGCAGGCGGGGGAGTGAAGAGGGAGTGGGAGGTGGCATTTGGGATAGTTAGAAAAGAGCCACGAACAATACTTATGGGATGGATCAGAACAGCAGCAGGATCACAGGAGAGATTGAGGCAGATCGATGAGGCAGCAGATGGGGGCCAGCAGCAGATGGGGGGCAGCGACAGATGAAGGGGAGCAGCAGATGAGTGGAGCAGCAATGGATGTGAGAGGGCAGCAGATGGAGGAGTGGTGGTGGATGGGAGGGGGTGCAGCGGATAGAGGAGTGGCAGCAGATGGGAGAGGGCCAGCGGGTGGAGGAGCGTCAGATGGAGGAGCGGCGGTGGATGGGAGAGGGCACAGTGGTTGGAGGAGCGGGGGGGATGGGGACGAAAAGGGGAAGGGGAGCCGGTGGAGGGTGGAAGGGGAGTGGGAGGTGAGATTGGGGATAGCTACTTTATAGGATGGATCTAGGCAGCAGGATCACCACAGATGAAGATGATCTAAGATGGCCGCGCTGTTCTTCATTGGTCCTGGTGCGTTGGATTTTGTGTTATGGGCAACCCAGTACTTACCTATGGGGTTCTGCCAGCATCCAAGATGGCCGCGCGTGTTTCGCATGCCCTGTGCCACTTGTGGTCTCGTGCGCACTGAGGAGCTCCGACCGACGGGAGATGACATTCCCCTTGTGAGCGTCACTTCTGCCGGGAGACCCGGAAGTGACATGCGGGACACAGGTACTGTCACAGCGCATGCGGCGCTTAAACAGCGGCAATTATGAATAATTACTTTGGGTATATATATATACGGTGTTCGCTATGCTGGGTCACACTGCCCCCCGAGGAAGCACTCTATCAAAACGCGTCGGGGCTTCCCCCTCTTTCTCACCGGACCTTTGATACGGCAACTGCACTGGCATCTAATATGAGTAAGCACTTGTTCTAAGCTATACACAGGAAATGGACTCTGTCCTTGATATACCTTGTAGGGCTTCATTTTGAATTAACCCTTTGTACTGTGTAATTAATCTTGCTACAATACTTTATGATACATGTGCTGTTGAGGTCCTTGGATGGGATATCTCTGTTTGTTCTGTACTCCAACCACTGTTATATTTTTATAATTCACCCTTATGACAGTGCCCCTATTTGTATAATCATTGTTCACAATAAATATTTATATACATCATTGGGTGCACAATTTATGTCTTCCTTATTATGTATGGCCATAAGAAACTCAGTTTTTCCTATCTTTGTATTGCTATATTGAGTGGCCTCTTACATATTATTGAACTTCCATCTGTTACCCTTTTTAATTGTCCATTATCTCCTGGAGGTTGTACACATCCTGCAGATTTGCTAGATCTGTTCTAAAGGCATGTGCGTGGCCACTACCCCTTATTTAAAGGTCAAGCTGCAGTCATGTGACAAAATTACCACCATGTGACAGCAGCATCTTCCTCTTATGAAGCCCATACTTCTATCGGTGACACTCTACTTTTTCTCCCCCTGATGAAGCCTAAAGATTCCTTATAAAGTGAAACGTATATTGGGGTCCTCCCTCTTCCATTTGTTCCACCGTCATCTGGAGTTCAATACTTATCACACATGGGTATGTTACATGCAATATTAAATATTAATTTGCATCCCTAGCTACTAGGTGCATTGTCTACATGATTTAGGGGTTCTGTGAATTTTTCCCTTATCCCTGATCCACTAACACTCTTGGGCCTTTCGTCTTGTTTTTGTTCCATACAACATTGTTTGTTTTTGTTGTGCATCCATGTAGTCAGATGTTGAGAAATAATACTGCTATTCAACCTACAGGGTTTTTATGTATTTTAATGTCTCACACCTGTCATACATATGTAATGAGTGCATTTTTTGATCATGTATTGATTTTCACTTGCTCCAGACATGGTGCTGTGCATATTCCTTTGTCATTTTAACACCATTTTGGATTTTTATATAGATGTTTAATAAGTATTCACATGTTGCATTATACTCCTTTCTTCCTCCGCTTTTTTCATTACCAAATATTAATATATTGATGATATTAAATATGTCAGCTAGCTTAGGGCAGAAATCCTCCACAACTTTGTGCTTTTGCCTGTATTCATGTTATATGGTATCTGTATATCTGAGAATGTTGTAATCACCGTGTTTAGAAAATAAAAGTATTAGACACATGAAATTTGTTAATGCTCTTTATTGCCAATGAACCAACATATATATATTACATTAACCTGCAGTTTCTTGGGTTTTGTGGTCTTCCAGGATTCCCAATACTAAAATAAAACATAATTGTTATTTTTAATCTTTTCTCTTATGCAACATCACTTTATCCACTTCTACTAGAAGGGTCAATTGATTATAAAATAGCTAATCACAGGTGCCTACTAATAATAATCAGTTGGTAATTATAGGCCGTTGAACTGCAGCAGGCAATAAACAATATCCGGCTCGGCAGCGTTCCCTGCCTGTAACCAGCTGCTGCCAGGCGGATGTCTGCTGGTGGGTGACCTATGGATTTGTCATCAGTATGTTACCTTTAATTAATTATATGTTTAATGTAATTTGGTTATAGTTGATTATACAGAGATGACTACCTGGTATTCTTATAGATTTTTCTTCTGATTGTGTCTTACCTTCACTATGCATTTTCCTGGTATTGATTAATTTTTATTATGATTCTTTTTCTTTTTCTGTGGCAATTTGTCCATAAATGCATCTACAAGTTTCATTGGGTGATCATCCAAAATGCCTTTAATGAATATCTCATTCATTGACCCATCTTTAACTTGTTGAAGCACGCTTTCACCAATGGTTATTAGTTCAGATACTGTATGAGCACTAAGGTAGAGATCACATGTTTTAGACTTTATTTTTTTGCTGACTTCATGAAGAATATCCTTATGTTTTTCTGATTTAAGTATTTCGTTTACAGCAGCTTCAATTTTGTCCATGAGAGAATGGAGTTCGTCAAGCTCTTTGGATTTGAATTTGCTGTTACAAGTAGTGAAATCAGCTGGTAAAACAAAAATAAATAGTGGATTATTAACGTTAACTAGCTGACGACTGGGCCATTTACCCTATTTGTTCACTAGGCACATTTTCTGATTTTATCATACTTTTAATGGCTCTATTATTTTTTGTTGGTTTATTCAACTGATTTTTATGTCATTTTTAAATTCTTTTCTTTTCTTTTTTTTTTTTTTGCTGATTTTGGTGGAAATGCAAAGAAAATAGGAAATACATAAATTTTTCACTTTTTTTTTTATAAACAAAATCAATTTAAATTACATATTCCCTTTCAGTAAAAAATATTGTTGGAACAGCGACTTAGTGCAGCAATGTCTCCTTTTTTATTTTTTTATTTTTAAGCTTGTTTATATTTTAATTTTAGCATTTATTTTTACATTTTTTTTTTATTTATTTCATACATTGTATCCCCCAGAAGGACTTGAAGGGTCTTTGGGTGGGCATTTGAACATATATACAGTACATACTTTTTTTGTTTGTGTTTTGCTCATTTCCCATGTTACTGGGGCTGGCATATGAGCCCCAGTTACAGGGGAATTTTAGCCTATAGACTCAGCAGCTCCTGTTTCCTCTGTACATTCTCATGATCACTAAATCCAGAGGAGAAAGCAGGGGAAGTGCTCGCCAATCTGAATACACAGCTGTAGTTCAGCACTGTGTATAAAGAGATCGAAAAGGTAAACATGTTAATAAATTATCCTTATCTTCTCTGGTCTGGCTGAGTGTGACAGCAGATTCCCTTCCTCACAGCTTCACAATTTTGTGAAAGCTGCTTAGACTACAATAACATTTTACATGTGAGTGCAGGAGTAAGAATGGTCTGTCCAGATGTTTAAAATGCATGGGCAGTCTAGAAGCAGTTAAAATGTAGGTAGAAGCTGATTTTAGTAAAACCATGCATTTAGAAAAAATAATTTAAAAATATGCATAGTGCCTACAGTGAAACATGGTGGTGACTGTCTCCTTATGTGGGGCTTCATGAGTGCTGCTGGTGTAAGTTAGCTACATTTCATTGATGATATAACAAATTCACACATTTACTGCTCTATAGTAAAAGAGAAGATGCACTTATTTTTGCCTCAACTAAGATTTTATATATATATATATATATATATATATATATAATATAATATATATAATATAATATATAGCTATATTATTAACCTTACGTTCAAGCTATGGATTAGAAAAATATTCTGTGAAATCCAGACTTCTCAAAATATTGAAAATTGTTCTTGTATTCAGTGAGATAATGATTAAAATTTTACTTTTCAAAAGGGGTGTACTCATTTATGCTGAGCACTGTACCTAATATGCCAGCATTCCACAAGTACTACATATATCAAACATTTTTGCACAGGGCGGCTTAGGGGTTTGTAATTTTGCTGTTTTGCTGTAATCATCTCCTGAATGCCTTTTAGTTTTTCAACTGAAATTCTAGTATATGATATGCTTCTCACTCAAACATTCTCACGCACACCATGGGACTTTTTAACCTTTTTGTAACTGTAATAATAGCAGTAATCTTATATATCATATATATGTACAGTATATATTCAGCTTACTCATTCGTGGGGACTGTTGGGATCCGCGGCAATTCTAAGAATGTGGCTCTGGAACCCAGAGACAAGGCTCTCCAAAGCCCCTTCCTAAATGGTGGAAAGGTGCATTTTCTCAACCCCCACTCCATTCATTCTCTATTAGATTTCTGAAGAAAGCAGAGTAAAGCACTTGGCTTTCTCCAGCAGTCCTATAGACTGTAAGCAGAGTGGATAGCCGGCATGTACTCCTCCGCTCCATTCAAGACCGGGCTGCGGAGCTTGGTTCCAGAGCCCCTTTCTTGTAATCACTGGGTGTCCCAATACTCAGACCCTCAGTGATCATTCAAATCTATAGATAAAAGATATCTTACCATTTTGAGAACAATCTTCTAATATTATATTGCATAAATGCTACATTTTCATACCTTGAGTCCATGTGATAACCAGAAGAGTGAGAAAAGTAACGCAGCGTAACATGGCTGGTTAATGTGGTGACAGCCTGTGATGGTCTCAATCCAATGATTTGGCCTCAAACTATTTATTCTCTTTTTATTCTTCTTTTTATTCTTCTTTTGTAAACAGGAGTGACCCCTCCCCCTTATCTACAGTTATAAGATTATTATTATTATTTTAATAATTATTATTGTTAGACAAAATGCATTTTCTCAAATGTCACTACTCAGCGGCGTGTTAATCTAATAATTAAATAGACTAAAAGGTCATGAAATGTTTTGTTAACCTCTTAACACTTTAAAAGATTTGGGAATAATTCATATGACATCTGATCTAATACACCAGCCAAAAATAAACTATGAGACACCACATTGTATTCATGTGTGCTCCTTTCCTTCCAAATTATTGCATTTGTTTGTTCTTAGGGCTCGGTTCCACTTTCGCGTAGCTTCCGATGCGAGAGTGTCGGAAGCAATATGCTTATGTCGGCTTTAGCAATGTGCGACTGGTACGGTCGCACAGAGTGCTGGCAGGCAGAATGCACAGGGGGCACAGTGCAGGGATACAGCAGTTCACTTTCCCTTGCTGCTCCTGCGATGAGTAGGTTCCAGCAGAGGGCGCCCTCCCCTCCTCTGTGTTCTGCATCTTGTCTTGTCTTGTCATCACCAGAGAGAGGGGGGAGAAGTGCCTGCACTGCCTGAGAAGTAGCTGAAAACACCTAGTGCTCTCTCAGAGTCGAGGAAGAAAAATAGGCTTCTATGTATGTGAGAATAATGTGCTGTGTGTCATATCTGTCATGTAATATGTGCTGTCTGTGTGTATTATACAGTCATATGAAAAAGTTTGGGCACCCCTATTAATGTTAACCTTTTTTCTTTATAACAATTTGGGTTTTTGCAACAGCTATTTCAGTTTCATATATCTAATAACTGATGGACTGAGTAATATTTCTGGATTGAAATGAGGTTTATTGTACTGTGTAACAGAAAATGTGCAATCCGCATTTAAACAAAATTTGACCGGTGCAAAAGTATGGGCACCCTTATCAATTTTTTGATTTGAACACTCCTAACTACTTTTTACTGACTTACTAAAGCACTAAATTGGATTTGTAACCTCATTGAGCTTTGAACTTCATAGGCAGGTGTATCCAATCATGAGAAAAGGTATTTAAGGTGGCCACTTGCAAGTTGTTCTCCTATTTAAATCTCCTATGAAGAGTGGCATCATGGGCTCCTCAAAACAACTCTCAAATGATCTGAAAACAAAGATTATTTAACATAGTTGTTCAGGGGAAGGATACAAAAAGTTGTCTCAGAGATTTAAACTGTCAGTTTCCACTGTGAGGAACATAGTAAGGAAATTGAAGAACACAGGTACAGTTCTTGTTAAGCCCAGAATTGGCAGGCCAAGAAAAATATCAGAAAGGCAGAGAACAATGGTGAGAACAGTTAAGGACAATCCACAGACCACCTCCAAAGACCTGCAGCATCATCTTGCTGCAGATGGTGTCAATGTGCATCGGTCAACAATACAGCGCACGTTGCACAAGGAAAAGCTGTATGGGAGAGTGATGCGAAAGAAGCCGTTTCTGCAAGCACGCCACAAACAGTGTCGCCTGAGGTATGCAAAAGCACATTAGGACAAGCCAGTTACATTTTGGAAGAAGGTCCTGTGGACTGATGAAACAAAGATTGATTTGTTTGGTCATACAAAAAGGCGTTATGCATGGAGGCAAAAAAGCACGGCATTCCAAGAAAAGCACTTGCTACCCATAGTAAAATTTGGTGGAGGTTCCATCATGCTTTGGGGCTGTGTGGCTAATGCCAGCACCGGGAATCTTGTTAAAGTTGAGGGTCGCATGGATTCAACTCAGTATCAGCAGATTCTTGACAATAATGTGCAAGAATCAGTGACGAAGTTGAAGTTACGCAGGGGATGGATATTTCAGCAAGACAATGATCCAAAACACCGCTCCAAATCTACTCAGGCATTCATGCAGAGGAACAATTACAATGTTCTGGAATGGCCATCCCAGTCCCCAGACCTGAATATCATTGAACATCTGTGGGATGATTTGAAGCGTTCTGTCCATGCTCGGCGACCATCAAACTTAACTGAACTGGAATTGTTTTTTAAACAGGAATGGTCAAAAATACCTTCATCCAGGATCCAGGAACTCATTAAAAGCTACAGGAAGCGACTAGAGGCTGTGATTTTTGCAAAAGGAGGATCTACAAAATATTAATGTCACTTTTATGTTGAGGTGCCCATACTTTTGCACCGGTCAAATTTTGTTTAAATGCGGATTGCATATTTTCTGTTAGTAAAATAAACCTCATTTAAATCCAGAAATATTACTCAGTCCATCAGTTATTAGATATATGAAACTGAAAGAGCTGTTGCAAAAACCCAAATTGTTATAAAGAAAAAAGGTTAACATTAATAGGGGTGCCCAAACTTTTTCATATGACTGTATATAAGATGTGTGTGTCCTGTATAGTGTGCAATATCTAGCTGTCTCTCTATCTATCTATCTATCTGTCTATCTATCCTTCTGTCATCTAGCTATCCAACTATCCCTTTATATACTACACTGCTCAAAAAATTAAAGGGAACACTTAACCAACCGAATATAACTCCAAGTTAATCAAACTTCTGTGAAATCAAACTGTCCACTTGGGAAGCAACACTGTTTGACAATCAATTTCACATGCTGTTGTGTAAATGGAATAGACATCAGATGGAAATTATTGGCAATTATCAAGACACACTCAATAAAGGAGTGTTTCTGCAGGTGGTGACCACAGACCACATCTCAGTACCAATGCTTTCTGGCTGATGCGTTGGTCACTTTTGAATGTTGGTTGTGCTTTTACACTCGTGGTACGGATTCTACAACCCACACAAGTGGAACAGGTAGTGCATCTCATCCAGGATGGCACATCAATCCGACCTGAGGCAAGAAGGTTTCCTGTCTCTGTCAGTGTAGTGTCCAGAGGATGAAGGCGCTAGGGGCCGTAGGAGGGCAACAACCCAGCAGCAGGACCGCTACCTCCGCCTTTGTGCAAGGAGGAACAGGAGGAGCACTGCCAGAGCCCTGCAAAATGACCTCCAGCAGGCCACAAATGTGCATGTGTCTGCACAAATGGTTAGAAACCGACTCCATGAGGATGGCATAAGGGCCCGACGTCCACAGATGGGGGTTCGTCTCACAGCCCAACACTGTGCAGGACGCTTGGCATTTGCCACAGAACACCAGGATTGGCAAATTCTCCACTGTCGCCCTGTGCTCTTCACAGATGAAAGCAGGTTCACACTGAGCACATGTGACAGATGTAACAGAGTCTGGAGACACCATGGAGAGCAATCTGCTGCCTGCAATATCCTTCAGCATGACCGGTTTGGCAGTGGGTCAGTAATGGTGTGGGGTGGCATTTCTTTGGGGGGCCGAAAAGCCCTCCATGTGCTCACCAGAGGTAGCCTGACTGCCATTATGTACTGAGATGAGATCCTCAGACCCCTTGTGAGACCATATTTTGGTGCGGTTGGCCCTGGTTTCCTCCTAATGCAGGACAGTGCCAGACCTCATGTGGCTCTAGTGTGTCAGCAGTTCCTGCAAAATGAAGGCATTGAAGCTATGGACTTGCCCGCCCGTTCCTCAGACCTAAATCCAATTGAGCACATCTGGGACATATTGTTTTGCTCCATCCACATCATGTTGCACCACAGACTGTCCAGGAGTTGGCGGATGCTTTAGTTGAGGTCCCTCAGGAGACCATCCACAACCTCATCAGGAGCATACCCAGGTGTTGTAGGGAGGTCATATAGGCATGTGGAGGCCACACACAATACTGAGCCTCATTTTGACTTGTTTCCACTTTCATTTTGTCTTGTTTTGATTTTCATTTTGACTTTGTTTCTAATTTCATTTTGTGTGTGTCTTCAAAGCCAGGCCTCCATTGGTTAAAACATTTGATTTCCATTGATGACTTTTGTGTGATTTTGTTGTCAGCACATTCTAGTTAGTACAGAACCAAGTATTCAATGAGAATATGCAGTGCCCCTGAGACCATCAGGGTGCTACAAGGTTCTGCATCCCCACCAGGATGCAGGGCCTACCCCCATAGGGACCCAGAACCCCTGTGCCGGTACCAACAAAAACGCAGGTAATACTAGTTTCCCCAACATTCCCCTATACAATGGTACCCAGCTAGGGTGGGACCAATGGATGGCCGCCTCAAGGTGGAGCCAATCCAGTCCACTAGCTGACCAGGTGGGAGGGGCAGACTATGGAGAGTAGTCAGTTGAGAGTTGAAAACAGGAGTGTGAAGGTGGAAGAAAAGTGACGTCCTGACTCGGGTTAACGGTGACCTGGTACCCAGGAGAAGTGGTTGCCGATGGAGTACGGTGGAGTACTCCCAGAACTATGCACCAACGGAGTTCAGGACCCTAGGACAGTAAAGAGCTTCAAGCCGACCTGTTAACACCTGCAAAGCAAAGGGGACCATCAAGGACCTTGCTGACCCTAAAGAATCCGAAGACTCAGTAGCAAAGGGAGAACTGGGGACAGGACCAGAGACTCCAACTCCACAGGGTTCATGCTACCGTCAGGCTGACAGAAGTGGACAAACCACAGAACAGGGACCCCAGTTGTTCTATACCACGGGGACTCACTTACCAGAGACAGGTGCAGGGGAAGAAGGTACCAGAGAACCAAACTGGCACTGGGACGAAGGGGACCTGAAGGGGAAACAATCCGGCCTCGGGCAACTAGTTATCATCTTTAGCAGTGAGTAAACCAGTTGCACTGAACACCTGTGTGGACTCCCTTCTTCCGACGACAACTGCACCATACACCCACTGGGGCAAAACTCTTCATGCAGAGGGACTGCCATTCTTGCTGCCAATACCACCAGCCCCAGTAGAGACATTCTGCCACGGCAGCTCCCTATACTTAGCCGCAACACAGCAAGTGGCGTCACATGTGAACATTATCATATTCTCCCCTAAAAATATCCCCATTACAAAAAGGGCCCAGTGACATTCCTAAGAGGGACACTGCCCGGAACAGAGTACGCCATATCCCTGAGTGCTACAAATATTTCACTCATTCAGATCTAGGATGTGTTATTTGAGTGTTCCTATATATATATATATATATATATATATATATATATACATATACTGTATATATACTACAGTTCAAAAGTTTGGGGTCACAAAGACAATTTTGTCTTTTCCATAACAAATCATACTTTTATTTATCAAATGAGTTGCATAATGAATAGAAAATATAGTCCAGACATTGATAAGGTTAGAAATAATGATTTTTACTTGAATAAAAAAATGTTCTCCTTCAAACTTTGCTTTCAGCACAGAATGCTCCCTTTGCAACAATTCCAGCTTTGCAGACCTTTGGCATTCTAGCTGTTAATTTGCTGGGGTAATTTCCCCCCATGCCTCCAGAAGCCCCTCCCACTAGTTGTATTGGGTTGATGGGCACTTTTTGCGCTCCATACAGTCAAGCTGCCCCCACAACAGCTCAATAGGGTTGAGATCTGGTGACTGGGCTGGCCACTCCATTACAGATAAAATACCAGCTGCCTTCTTTTTCCCTAAATAGTTCCTGCATAATTTGGAGGTATGCTTTGGGTCATTGTCCTGTTGTAGGATGAAATTGGCTCCAATCAAGCGCTGTCCACAGGTTATGGCATGGTGTTGCAAAATGGAGTGATAGCCTTCCTTATTCAAAATGCCTTTTACATTTTACAAATCTCCCACTTTACCAGCACTAAAGCAACCCAAGACCATGACATTACCTCCACCATGCTTGACAGATTGCGTCAGGCACTCTTCAAGCATCTTTTAAGTAGTTCTGCGTCTCACAAATGTTCTTCTTTGTGATCCAAACACCTCAAACTTCGATTCGTCTTTTCCAATCTTCCTCTGTCCAATGTCTGTGTTTTTTTGCCCATATTTCCTTATATTAGCCAGTCTCAGATATGGCTTTTGCTTTGCCACTCTGCCCTGAAGGTCATCATCCCGGAGTCGCCTCTTCACTGTAGACCAGGGGTGGGGAACCTTTTACTGCTGGGGGCCATTTGAACTATTCTACCAACCTTCAGGGGCCGCACAAAATGATCAACTTGAAAATTACCCCGCCATATTTGGTCAAACAATTAACCTACTACTTAATCACCCCTACTTGGTGGCTGGAGCTGCTTCTCTTTGCTGCAGCTGTGATGTTAGATGATATTGATCATATTGCTTCTCACAACTGCTTTTCCAGGCTTGTCTCGGTCTGGAGAGGCTGGGGGCATACACATCATAGGAGACGCTGGGGCACATAAATTAGAGGAGACGCTGTGGTATACACATCACAGGAGATGCTGGGGGACATAAATTACAGGAGACGCTGGGGTACACATCACAGAAGGAGCTGGCAGCATATATTTCACAGGAGAGGCTGGGGCATATACATCACAGGAAGGAATGTGGCACAGATATTACTAGGGAAGCACGGACAGCACTGGTAGGCCCAGATAGCACTGGCGAGCCCAGACAGCACTGGCGAGCCCAGACGGCCATGGCGGTGGCACGGGCAGCATGGACAGCACTAGGGGGTATGGAGAGCACTAGGGGGGCATGGAGAGCACTAGGGGCGACATGGACAGCACTGGGGAAGCACAGATATCACCAGGGGGGCACAGACAGCAATGGGGGGGCATGGACAACAGTGGCAAGTATGCAGCCTTGGTGAGTGGTACACAACACTGGGGGGTGGAACACAAAACTGGGGGTAAAGAGCACTGAGGAGAACGGACAGCACTAGGGGGGCAAGGACATGACTTGGGAAACTGAAACCACTGACCGTGGCATGGACAGCATTAGGTGGTGCAGAGAGCACTGGGAGGGCATAGATAGGACTGGAAGTCACGGACAGTACTGGGGGGATCACCAGGGGGGCATGAACAGCTCTAGGGGGTATGGACAACTGTGGGAGTTACACAGCACTGGGGGCTGGCACACACATTACTAGGGGGTATACAGCTCTGGGGGCTGGCACACAGCACTGAGAGCTGGCACAGCATTGGGGAATGGTACATAGCACTGTGGGATGGTACATAGCACTGGGGGTTGGCACACAGAACTGGGGGTTGACACACAGCACTGGGGATTGGCACACAGCACTGGGGATGGCACACACTACTAGGGGGCACCCAGCATTGAGGGGGACACACACACTACTAGGGGGTACACAGTCCTTGGGGCTGGCACACATCACTGGAAGATTGCAAACTCACTACTAGTGGGCACACATCACTGGGGGATGGCATATACACTACTAGAGGGCACATAGCACTGGGGGATGACACACACACACACTACTAGGGGGCACACATCACTGTGTGATGGCACACAAACTACTAGGGGGGCACACATCACTGTGGGATGGCACACACACTACTAGGGGGCACATAGCACTGGGGGATGGCACAGACACTACTAGGGGGCACACATCACTGTGGGATGGCACACACACGCTACTAGGGGGCATATAGCACTGGGGGATGATACACACACTACTAGGGGGCACACATCACTGTGGGATGGCACACACACTACGACGGGGGCACACATCACTGTGGGATGGCACACACTACTAGGGGGCACACATCACTGGGGGATGGCACACAACCTACTAGGGGGCACACATCACTTGGGGTGGCACACATACTACTAGGGGGCACATAGCACTGGGGAATGGCACACACACTTCTAGGGGGCACACATCACTGGGGAATGGCACACAACCTACTAGGGGGCACACATCACTGGGGGTGGCACACACACTATTAGGGGGCACATAGCACTGTGGGATGGCACACACACTACTAGGTGGCACATAGCATTGGGGGATGGCACACAAACTAGGGGGGCACATAGTGTGATGCCCTGGCCGGGCCAGGTAGTCACAGATAGGGCCCCACATTACACCTGTCCCTCACAAGGTAACACACAGCCGACCATATACACCCTAGTCACCTGCCTCAGGGCTGATGGGCACACCAGGTGGCGGAACCAGGCGGTTGGAAGACACCCACCAAGGAGTCCTGATAGCCTGAGGCAGGAGAAAGTGGTCAGTTCAGTTGTAGAGTTCAGTAGTGGAGGTCAGGCCTGTGTGTGGCAGGCCTGAAGAAAAGTGACAGGTGCCAGGGTTGGAGCCCTGGTGCCTTTGGCTAGGAGGCAGAGGTGGTCTCGTCTGCAGGAGCCGGGGAGACGGCTAGGTGGATCCGAGGTGGACCAGGACAGGGTTGTAGCCCGCCGGTACCGACCCGGGGACCCAACCCGGAAACCGGAGCACAAAGGGGGGTACTCAGACCCTGAAGCTAGGTCCAGAAAATACTGGGGACTAGTTAATTAACTGATTGAGGCCAGGACTCTAGGTCCTGTCCGTTCCAAAAGAAGACAACAGCCCACCGAGAAGGGATAAAAGGCCACCGCCACGGCTCAGAGATCCCACGGGCCAGCGTCTGCGGGCAAGGGCTCCCTAGGCCGTCACAAGCTGGGAGCGGACTCCTGAAGTTTCAAGCTCAGGTAGTCCAACGTTCACTAAGGTGCGGGAGAAAGACAGAGACCACCAGCCGGGTGGGGGACCAGAACGCAGCCGGCTGCGGGCACCAAACACCATCATTTTGGTTTACCAGAGACTCATGTGTTTCCTTCAATAGTGAGTACACCAGCACCCTGCAGTCGCCCATCTACCTGCACCAATGCCTACCGGGTCCCGGGGCTACCATTCCTGCCCACGGAGGGATTAACAACTTGCTGCACAACATCTCCCCCGGGTGCCCTGTCACAGCAGCGGTGGTGTCCAACCTCACCACACACCGTGGGTGGCGTCACGAACTCTAATACGGCCCAGCCGTACATATACGTCCAACCCCCCACCTTTTCATTCGGAGTCTCCGCAGGATCCCCCAGGTCCGGGGACCCTCAAGCCACCACTACCTGAAGGCCCGGACCAGAGAGGCAGCGGCGGCTGCTGGCGATGGGGGCAGCACAATAGCACTGTGGGATGGCACACACACTACTAGGGGAGCACATAGCACTGTGGGACACACACACACACTACTAGGGGGCACACAGCACTGGGGGATTGCACACACACTACTAGAGGGGGCACACAGCACTGTGGGACACACACACACACACTACTAGGGGGGCACACAGCACTGTGGGACGCACACACACACTACTAGAGGGGGCACACAGCACTGTGGGACACACTACTAGGCGGTAGATAGCACTTGGTTGCAGGATGAGGCTCACTGCATGGGGTGGAGGAGTCACACACCAAAGGTCCGGGATGCATGTGCAGCAGAGCGGGAAAGCTGCTGGTCCTCTAGTTCTTCTGTGGGACAGGATCGAAACTCGCGCTACTTGCCCCACCTACAAGGTAAGCCCTGAGCAGCATGAGGACCTCATGGTATGCGCACACAAATGCGTGCGCAGCCCCGCATCACCAATGGGATTTAAAGGGCCAGCAGCCTATAAAATTGCGGCTGCCGCTCAAGCACTGCGGTCACCGGGAACCACCGGGAATGTGCCCAGGGGCTGCATGAAAAGTCATCGCAGGCCGCAAATGGCCCACGGGCCGGAGGTTCCCCAGCCCTTCTGTAGACATTGGCACTGGCATTTTGCGGGTAGTATTTAAAGAAGCTGCCAGTTGAGGACTTGTGAGGCATCGATTTCTCAAGCTAGAGACTCTAATGTATTTGTCTTGTTGCTCAGTTGTGCAACGGGGCGTCGCTTTTTTTTTCTGTAGAAGTTTCCATGGGGAACTTAAAAAACTACATGGAAAAAACTGCTAAATTTTTATGTACTATAAAAATACTTAAAAATGCAGTTTCACATCTGCACCAAAAGTGCAAGAAATAATGGGGAAAAGGCATAAGAAATGCAGCAAAATCAGGGAAGATTGTTATTGTATAATTTGGTGCAGAGAGCATCAGAAAACAAAAAAAAAAAACAGGATTTATGCAACATGTGAACACAGCCTTATACAGTGCTGGCCAAAAGTATTGGCACCCCTGCAATTCTGTCAGATAATACTCAGTTTCTACTTGAAAATTATTGCAATCACAAATTCTTTGGTATTATTATCTTCATTTAATTTGTCTTCAATGAAAATAAAAAAAAATTGTGATAAAGCCAAATTGGATAAAATTACACACCAAACATAAAAAGGGGGTGGACAAAAGTATTGGCACTGTTTGAAAAATCATGTGATGCTTCTCTAATTTGTGTAATTAACAGCACCTGTAACTTACCTGTGGCACCTAACAGGTGTTGGCAATAACTAAATCACACTTGCAGCCAGTAAACATGGATTAAAGTTGACTCAACCTCTGTCCTGTGTCCTTGTGTGTACCACATTGAGCATGGAGAAAAGAAAGAAGACCAAAGAACTGCCTGAGGACTTGAGAATCCAAATTGTGAGGAAGCATGAGCAATCTCAAGGCTACAAGTCCATCTCCAAAGACCTGAAAGTTCCTGTGTCTACGGTGCGCAGTGTCATCAAGAAGTTTAAAGCCCATGGCAGTGTGACTAACCTCCCTAGATGTGGAAGGAAAAGAAAAATTGACGAGAGATTTCAACGCAAGATTGTGCGGATGGTGGATAAAGAACCTCGACTAACATCCAAACAAGTTCAAGCTGCCCTGCAGTCCGAGGGTACAACAGTCTCAATCTGTACTATCTGTCGGCGTCTGAATGAAAAGGGACTGTATGGTAGGATACCCAGGAAGACCCCACTTCTTACCCCGAGACATAAAAAAGCCAGGCTGGAGTTTGACAAAACTTACCTGAGAAAGCCTAAAACGTTTTGTAAGAATGTTCTCTGGTCAGATGAGACAAAAGTAGAGCTTTTTGGGAAAAGCCATCAACATAGAGTTTACAGGGAAAAAAAAGAGGCATTCAAAGAAAAGAACACGGTCCCTACAGTCAAACATGGCGGAGGATCCCTGATGTTTTGGGGTTGCTTTGCTGCCTCTGGCACTGGACTGCTTGACCGTGTGCATGGCATTATGAAGTATCAAGACTACCAACAAATCTTGCAGCATAATGTAGGGTCCAGTGTGAGAAAGCTGGGTCTTCCTCAGAAGTCATGGGTCTTCCAGCAGGACAATGACCCAAAACACACTTCAAAAAGCACTAGAAAATGGTTTGATAGAAAGCACTGGAGACTACTAAAGTGGCCAGCAATGAGTCCAGACCTGAATCCCATAGAACACCTGTGGAGAGATATCAAAATGGCAGTTTGGAGAAGGCACGCTTCAAATCTCAGGGACCTGGAGCAGTTTGCCAAAGAAGAATGGTCTAAAATTCCAGCAGAGCATTGTATGAAACTCATTAAAGGTTACCGGAAGCAGTTGTTCGCAGTTATTTTGGCTAAAGGTTGTGCAACCAAGTATTAGGCTAAGGGTACCGATACTTTTGTCTGGCCCATTTTTGGAGTTTTGTGTGAAATGATCAATGATTTGATGTTGGTTTCATTCTCTTTTGTGTTTTTTCATTGCAAGCAAAATAAATGAAGATAATAATACCAAAGAATTTGTGATTGCAATCATTTTCAAGAAGAAACTGAGTATTATCTGACAAAATTGAAGGGGTGCCAATACTTTTGGCCAGCACTGTAGACACAAAAAAGTAACATGTCATATAGTAAAGCTTATATAAATATGAGAACATTCTGGCTGATACGACTTTGAATGAACAGTTCGGGGTGTCTGCTGAACATCCCTCACTGCCAAGTGGGTGTGACTTGGGAGGTGGCAAGGGGCATGGTCAAAATTTGTGCACTCCGCATACTTTATCCCTCTTTCTATTCTTCAAAAGTTGGGAGATATATAATGACCATCTGCTGCGAGTGTGAGCCGCGGGTCCTATGACTGTGATCCGATCACAGCTGAGGAAAAGAGGGAGGCAGCACTTTCTCCATCTTCTCCGCTGCCTGTTTCTGTGTTCATTGCACTGTGGCTGGATGACATGCAAGTGCAATGCGATGTTTCACACGCACCCATAGACTTGTATAGCTGTGTGTGAACCGAGACTCTCTGCCAAAGGGTACGGTTCCACTAGCGTATGGCGTCTGATGCGAGAGCATCAGAAGCGATATGCTAATGATCCTTTGCTACGAGCGTGAGCTGAGGGTCTTGCGAATGTGATGCAAGATCAGATTTTACTGCAACAAAATTGCACTTTGTGAACATACTGTAGCTTAATAATGGTAAAAGTTGTCAAGTGGCTGATAGACTGATGAGCCAAAACCATAAGAAACATACGGTTTAACCCCTCTTTGTTGCAATGAACAGAAAAACACAGCAACCATATAGTTTGCTTGGGTCGGCCACAGCTTTATTATCAGAATTTCTCTTTTTTAAACCAACTTTTTACTTATTACCCTTTTGAACCATCAAAACCAGAACTTAAAGAATCCAAAACGGTATGCACTAGAGGACTCCCGGTGGGCAAGTTCATTTTTATTTCCTTTAGCATTTCAACCATGTTTTTTTTTCCTTCTTCTTTCCTGCCAGCTGTGACTTTTCTATGTATGTCTAAACATACTAAACAGTATAAACAACTCACATCACAAGTGGGGTATATATACATATATACATATATATATATATATATATATATATATATATATATATATATATATATATATATATATATACAGTGCCTACAAGTAGTATTCAACCCCCTGCAGATTTAGCAGGTTTACACATTCGGAATTAACTTGGCATTGTGACATTTGGACTGTAGATCAGCCTGGAAGTGTGAAATGCACTGCAGCAAAAAATGTTATTTCTTTTTTTTTTTTTTTTTTTAAATTGTGAAAAGTTTATTCAGAGGGTCATTTATTATTCAACACCTCAAACCACCAGAATTCTGTTTGGTTCCCCTAAAGTATTAAGAAGTATTTCAGGCACAAAGAACAATGAGCTTCACATGTTTGGATTAATTATCTCTTTTTCCAGCCTTTTCTGACTAATTAAGACTCTCCCCAAACTTGTGAACAGCACTCATACTTGGTCAACATGGGAAAGACATAGGAGCATTCCAAGGCCATCAGAGACAAGATCGTGGAGGGTCACAAGGCTGGCAAGGGGTGCAAAACCCTTTCAAGGAGTTGGGCCTACCTGTCTCCACTGTTGGGAGCATCATCCGGAAGTGGAAGGCTTATGGAACTACTGTTAGCCTTCCACGGCCTGGACAGCCTTTGAAAGTTTCCTCCCGTGCCGAGGCCAGGCTTGTCCGAAGACTCAAGGCTAACCCAAGGACAACAAGGAAGGAGCTCCGGGAAGATCTCATGGCAGTGGGGACATTGGTTTCAGTCAATACCATAAGTAACGTACTCCACCGCAATGGTCTCCATTCCAGTAGAGCCCGTAAGGTACCTTTACTTTCAAAGCGTCATGTCAAGGCTCGTCTACAGTTTGCTCATGATCACTTGGAGGACTCTGAGACAGACTGGTTCAAGGTTCTCTGGTCTGATGAGACCAAGATCGAGATCTTTGGTGCCAACCACACACGTGACGTTTGGAGACTGGATGGCACTGCATACGACCCCAAGAATACCATCCCTACAGTCAAGCGTGGTGGTGGCAGCATCATGCTGTGGGGCTGTTTCTCAGCCAAGGGGCCTGGCCATCTGGTCCGCATCCATGGGAAGATGGATAGCACGGCCTACCTGCAGATTTTGGCCAAGAACCTCCACTCCTCCATCAAGGATCTTAAGATGGGTCGTCATTTCATCCTCCAACAAGACAACGACCCAAAGCACACAGCCAAGAAAACCAAGGCCTGGTTCAAGAGGGAAAAAATCAAGGTGTTGCAGTGGCCTAGTCAGTCTCCTGACCTTAACCCAATTGAAAACTTGTGGAAGGAGCTCACGATTAAAGTCCACATGAGACACCCAAAGAACCTAGATAACTTGGAGAAGATCTGCATGGAGGAGTGGGCCAAGATAACTCCAGAGACCTGTGCCGGCCTGATCAGGTCTTATAAAAGACGATTATTAGCTGTAATTGCAAACAAGGGTTATTCCACAAAATATTAAACCCTAGGGGTTGAATAATAATTGACCCACACTTTTATGTTGAAAATTTATTAAAATTTAACTGAGCAACATAACTTGTTGGTTTGTAAGATTTATGCATCTGTTAATAAATCCTGCTCTTGTTTGAAGTTTGCAGGCTCTAACTTATTTGCATCTTATCAAACCTGCTAAATCTGCAGGGGGTTGAAGACTACTTGTGGGCACTGTATATATATATATATATATATACCTTAACCTGGGAGTGGCTGGCCAGGCCAAAAAGAGATGACTTTGAAAATGGCTGTACCCAAGGCAAGGTCATCGACTTTAATCAGTCCAGAGGCTTTGAGTTTATAGCTGAAGATAAGACTGGGTACCATATAACTGTTAACTGGGTCATGGTAAAATGGGATATGCTTCGCGCTAGCCTACAAAGCCTGTATGTGGTGGAAAGGGTGTCGTTGATGTGCCTATGGTGCTGCAAGGGGCGGTATGTGGTGAGGGTATCCAGGCCCACTATTAAAGAAGAGGTCGAGAGGTGGGAGGAGGAGATTGAGGAAGAACAGTGAAGTCGGCGTCTCGGGAAGACCCCGTCTGTTAGCCACATTTTGATGCATTTTTTGCCAGATGTAGATTTGGTGCCGGAATTGACAGTATAAATTTCAACAACAAATCTGCATCTCCTTTAAAAAACAGTTTTTGTGTGGTTTTCTGCCAAGAGATCCCGATTTGGTGCAGAAATGTCTGCACCAGATTTTTTTGGTGCAGAAATCTGGCGCAAATATTTCTGTACCAAATCTGCACCTCTTGGCAGAAAACCGCACAAAAACTGTGGTTTTTTTAAAGGAGATGCAGATTTGTTGCAGAAATCTATACTGCAAATTCCTGCATCTTCTAACAAAAAAACGCATCAACACACAATCCGATAGTGAAGCATTTCTTTGCCAGAAGATGCAGATTTGGAGCAAGAATTTGCAGCATAAATTTCAGTACCAAATCTGCATCTCTTGGCAAAAAACACCCATGATTTTGTGCCAGGAAATGCAGGTCTCATTGGACTGAGGTGACCTGAGCTGAGGTCACTGAGTTCAATGAGTTCACCTAAGGTCAGTTTATCTGAGGTCACAGCTGCAGTACCGTAGGAACCTCCAGCTGTGACCTCAGGTAAACTCAGTGACGTCACAGCTGTGGATCAGTGAGTCTCTGCCTTAAGCCACAATGGGCGGTCATGCTGTCTAATGTGACCGTGTGCTGCAACTTCAGGATGGAGCAGAGCCATGATCATCATGGAACATTGTTTGAGGATTATGTGGTTCTTTTAGGGGTGAATAAATTGCTTAAAGTGAGTGGTTTGCATTTTGATTTTTTTTAAAGGATTTTTTTGGAGTTTGTGGGGTTATTTTTACTTATAGGAGTAATGATGAGGGGGTCTCATAGACTAATCTAGGGCTTAATGGGAGCTGTTAGCTGTTATTAACTCCTTATTACACCAATTGACACCGAACCAGGGCAATCAGGGAGAGCTGGGTTAAGCGCCAGGATTGTTGCATTTAATAACCATGGGCCTCCCTAGCCTGAGAATAATAGTCCCCAAACTTGGAGTTGACCTCACGATTTTTTTAAAAAATTATTTAAATAAATTTAAAAAGCCACTTGCAGTCCCTCTTATTTTCATATATATAGCCAAGATATCGCAAATAGCTGGGGTGGCAGCTTGTAGACACGGCCTTTATCTGTTCTGGGTATCAATATACGGGGGGACCCTACACCATTATCTGTTTATTTTTATATGACTATAGGGACGCAGGCAGCGTGTGTGATTCCAACCAATTACAGACACTGTCAGAGAGTGTGGGGGAGCGGTATGACTGCAACCAATCAGATGCCTGGACTCACGGTGGGTGGGAAAAGCAGTGAATATGTATGAGAGATAATGTCACGAGTGTCTCTTGCCATTGAGAGATTTGGCACGGTTCACGTTTAGATTTTTTTGGCCTTTCTAGTAAATGTATTTTGCTTCTCTTGTTAACGCCATTTTTCCTTGCAGTTTGCCAACTAGATGATCTCAGCTGCAGCCTGTTTTGACCATTCTCCTCCTCTTTACATACTAACATGACCCATCACGTGACACCAGATATAGATTCATTCTGTACTGACCACCAGAGGAGAGAGGAAGGTTCTTGTTAGGATGAAGATCCTGCTTTGGGAGCTGAGTCATGTGCTATTTGGTGTTTGACTACACTGTTGTTTGTATATGCTCTTGTTGTTTCTCCCCTGCTCTTATTTCTAATTTTTCCCCCTCATCTGATATGGTATTATACCTCGTTGTGTGTGTGCCATGAGATTGAGTTTTGGTTTCCCATGTAAGTCTACTTTTGTGTGTTTAACCTCTTCTTTCCTGACCCTCCTCTACGGAGGGGAGAGAGGGGGTGCTAGATCAGGGCTGGCCAGGAGCAGGGCCAGGGTGGCGGCCCAGATGTCTTCACTATTAGAGGTATTTCTGGGATAAGCGATAGCTAGCGCTCCCTAGCCATAGGGTGAGTCTAGGAGCCCCTATCCTCAGTTTTCTCCATACCCATGCATTACACCCCTAGTCCTATTATCTTCATACCCTTCCGTGACACATAATGAGCGGCCCCCGGAAACAGTGTTACAGGACTGACACTTAGAGAGGGTTTAGCATTAAAAAACTTTAGGGATTTTCCTCAGCTATTTCAACTAGGGGCACTAAATATATTTTTTTAATAGTAATCAATTCCAGTGAAATTTTTCACAAACCTTGTAAGTTCTGTGTGATGCAAAACTCAGGCTGGTTCAAGTTTTTGCAGGTCATTTTGCAACATATTGTGTGAGAGCCACTTCCCAAGTAAGTGAAACATAATGTAAGGCTAGGTAAAATTGTACATATGTAACAGTGTGCAAAGTGATGGGGGTTCTGACATGTCTCCTCTTCCTGTGTGCAACTCAATGTGTGTGAAGAGGACTGTGAGAGCACTAGGACCCAGAGGCTTCCTCCCTGCAAGTGGTGGGGGCCAGAAAGTGAGAGACAACAGTGGATGGGAAATGTGCAGAGACGCCCGGGAGACAAGAGACAAGACACAAGACAGTACTGGACTGCTGCAGAGAGCTGGAGAGGTGGACTATTACCAGGCAAAGAAGGGACTCTCTACAGACCCCTGAAGAGGAGGCCTCTGGCATAAGGACTCTGATTCCTGAGCTCTGCAAAACTGTGAGTGACCTTTGGCTGAGGGATGTAAGAATCCTGCAGCAGACAAATTACAGATTCTTTTTGTGCAACTTGCTTTTCTCCTTTTGGCACCAAAGATTCCGGAAGTGGCCGCAGTCAGGACTCTTCACAGGCCTGTGGTAAGCTCTTTCAGAGTTAACAGTACCATTAGCTCAAATACCCATGTATTCAATCTGCTCAGTGTGTATATATGTACATATACCCCTGTTGTGTTTACATGTCTCTGTAAAGTTAGAATTGTTTAAGTTGTAACTTTGTGTGTAGTTTCAAAGATCCTCTCCAGAATACATTCATGTGATTAACACTTCCTCTGTGTTAGAGCACTAGTGCACAGATCCAAAGGTAAATTTGTTCGTGTTTGTTGTAATACACACCTTGGAGGAACTCTGAAGCTGACACACTGACCCCTGAGTATACTGTAACTCATTGTATGTGAATGATAGGTGTAGTAGTTTTGGGAAAGAAACTAAACACTGTGTATGTGTGACGCTCCTGGACTATCAGGTCATCACAGGGTACTGCACAAGCTGCCCTTCCGTGCAGTATTCCACCTCCCTCTTGGTTCTGGGTCCCTACTTAAGTGGTGTTGCCTCCAACAGCAAATCAAACCCTAGAGACACCCTGCACCACACCCACATGACACACCAGTGGACGGCTTGAGTGGAATAGAGTCGCCCTCCTGGGGGGTCAGGGAGGGGAGGTGAGGAGTGTAGGGAGTCAGTCTGAGAGTTGAATGACAAGGAGTTGGAAGTAGCCCTCGAGCTAAGAGGAGCTCAGAGGAAGTTGGGAGTGGTGACTCCTAAAGTAATTGCCTAGGTTGAAGATGGTGGTCTGGGCCTAGAGGAGTCAGATCCCCGGTCTCAGGGGATTGTGGCGAGGTGTTTGGACCTGTCGAGGAGGACGGCCAGCAGCCTAGCCCTATCAGCGGTCCAGGACCAAAGGCACGACGGGGTACATGGACCCTAGGTTGGGGAGTAGCTTCAGGCAACCCAACAATTCACCTGAGGAGAATGGAGCCTTTATGATCCATTTCCACCCGCTCCAGAATCTGGGCATTAGCGCCTACCTGTGGAGGGTTCCAACGCCTTGCTGCCCCCGCTCCATCATCCCCGGGTACTCCCAACGGCAGCGGTGGTACTCCCAATTACCACACACCACGGGTGGCATCACAAACTATAACTCCCCTGTAAATACACACTTTTTTCATTCCAGTGGCTGCATGACCCCCGGGTCCGGAGACCCTCGAGCCACAGCGAACCCGGATCTGAGCAGCTTGGCTGCTTCGACGGGGGCGGTACATATGCAACCTTTCCCCCATCCCTTTCAGTAAATAGAGTGTTGTGACATTTCTTCCTGTGCTTCAGTTTTGTGACTCGCTGGATCTTATTCTGAATTCTGGTCATTACACATATTAGTGGTGAATCCTGATGCCATTGGTTGGATCTACCACAAATTATTAAGATTTGTGATAGATCCAACCAATGGCATCAGGATTCACCACTAATCTAATGGTAATAAGCCATTCTATCCCCTGATAATGGGCAAAATCAGGATCCCATTTGTATATTTTGTTATGTCTGATTGTTCTTCCAAGGGTCTGTCACCCCCAAAATCCATATTAAACTAGCTATACAGTAAAATACAAAACTTTGCTTCTATAAAAACAATACCAGCACTGTACATCTTAGTAGTACAGTATTTTAAAAAAAAAAATACTTTTAATGCAAAAGGGATAAATGAACTGTTATGCCCCCTCAATTTGCATTTTGTTGAATTCCCCAGCTGTAGTTGACCTGAACTCAACCCGCGTGTATACACATGAGCACTGACACTGCATGAGCCCAGTCATGTGCAGATATCAGTTCTCACAGTGTAGGTGGACATGCTCTTCTCCCTGGCTGCTTTCTGTGATGGCCGCTAGCTACACTGATGCACTACTTAGGAGAAGATGGACAATCTAATTAAGTCAGGAGCCACATGCAGAAAATTTCTCTTCCCTTATGAAGCTGAGCACTGTCAATCAGAACTGGGGTAAATCCCCAATATGCAATTTGTGGAGGTGAAGCAGTGCACTTAACCCTTGGCCAAGAGAGTGCACTGAGCCCCATCATTTTCCTTTGAATAAAAAGTAATTTTCTCCGTCGGTGTATCACTAAAATGTACAGTGCTAATGTGATTTTTATAGGGGCTGAGACATCTACATCACTGTATAGCTGGTTTAATATGAATTTTCGGGTGACAGACTCCCTTTAACATCTTTTAGTACCCCTATGTGTTCCTGCTGAAAAAGTCCACAATGTACTTGAGGTGAATGTAGGCGGTGGACACATTGTGTTAGAGTTCTTTTTGGCAATTTCCATTTAGGTTAACCCTATCCAGCCATATGTAAATCTGTGCATGTATGGGATATACATATTTTTCTGCATTACCAAATATTAATAGATATATTGATGACATTAAATATAATGTCAGCTGATTTTGGGCAGCGATCCTCCACAACTTTGTGCTTTTTCCTGTATTCATGTTATATGGTATCTGTATATCTGAGAATGTTGTAATCACCGTGTTTGGAAAATAAAAGTATTAGACACATGAAATTGGTTAATGCTCTTTATTGTCAATGAATCAACATATGTATATTACATTGACATGTAGTTTCTTGGGTTTTAGGGTCTTCCAGGATTCCCAGTACTAAAAAAAAAACGTAATTGTTATTTAAAATCTTTTCTCTTATGTAGCATCACTTTATCCACATTTTTTCTAGAAAGGTGCATTGAATATAAAATAACTAATCACAGGTGCCCTACTAATAATAATCAGTTGGTAATTACAGGGTGTGCCATTGATTTGAAGCAGGCAATAAACAATATCCAGCTCGGCAGCGTTCCCTGCCTGTAACCAGCTGCTGCCAGTTGGATGTCTGCTGGTGGGTGACCTATGGATTGGTCATCAGTATGTTACCTTTAATTAATAATATATTTAATGTAATTTGGTTATAGTTGATTATACAGAGATGACTACCTGGTATTCTTATAGATTTTTCTTCTGATCATTTCTTACCTTCACCATTCATTTTCCTGGTATTGATTATTCTTATTATGCTCCTTATTCTTTTTCTTTGTCATATTCTCCATAAATGTATCTACAAGTTTCATTGGGTCATTATCCAAAATGCCTTTAATGAATGTCTCATCTATTGATCCATCTTCAAGTTTTTGAAGGAAGCTTTCACCAATGGCTATTAGCTCAGATAATATGTTAGCATCAAGGTTGAGATCACATATTTTAGACTTTATTTTTTTGTTGACTTTATGAAGAATATCCTTATGCTTTTCTGATTTAAGTATTTTGATTACAGCAGCTTCAGTTTTGTCCAGGAGAGAATAGAGTTCGCCATGCTCTTTGGATTTGCATTTGCTGTTACAAGTAGTGGAATCAGCTAGTAAAAAAAAAATAGTCAATTATTATCGTTAACCAGCTCATGACGCATCTATAAGGGATAAGCAGGTTAACAGGTTCTACCCCCCATACCCTATTTACTTAAATAAAGACGATAACTACGACTTTATTGCAAGGAATGGCCACAGCTTTTATTTAACCGTATATATGTATACCAAACTCGTGGCTCAACATGCCACCCATTGTTAAACATAACCTTTATACATATATACCCTTATAACCAAAACCACCGATAGATCCATCCGAGAGGGAAAACAACCATCATTCTTAACCCCCGGCCGTAACCTCCAAACCGGCCCAGAGGACCACCTCGGCCGTGACCAACCGGCCCAAGGTGAGGGGTAATAACGTTCCATCGTTAATTACCCCCACCCAGAACCTGCAGGACCTCCGCCTGCAAGTTCCCATCCACTCCGAAGCCACTCCCCTTGAGCGACTTCGTACCAACAAACCGACTGTCGGTACTCCCAACCTCTCAGACGGACCTATCCCCCCGCTGTGACAACAAATCAAACATTTTTTCTTTTTTTTTTTTTTTTTTTTTTTATTTTTTTTTTTTTTTTTTTTTTTTTTGACAAAAAGCCATCACCCCCTTTGTAGTTCTTTTTTTTTTTTTTTTTTTTTTTTTATTTTTTTTTTTTTTTTTTTATATATTACTCTCCTTTTTTTTTTTTTTTTTTTTTATATAATAAGGGCGGGCGGGTGGGCACAAAGTTCAAGCGACGAAAGGGGAGGTAACACACTTTACATTCTCTTTATACCTCAAACTACGCCCCCACCCCTTCCTTGCTCTCCACCAATCCCCCCTCCAGTACCAACCACCAATCCCATGCCCCCATCTATCTCCCTCATCCCCAACCAAAACCTTTTTAACTCCTTACTACCCTGCACCCTCCCGATCGTCATGGGCCTGCTCACCCCTATGGGGCTCACTGCCCTTCTCGACTGGGCCATTTACCCTACTTCTTGACTAGGCACATTTTCTGATTTTGTCAAACTTTTAACGTCTCTATAATTTTTTGTTGGGGTAGTCAAATGATTTATCCTCATTTTTTTGGCAAAACATTGAGCTTCGTTTTTTTGTCATTTTTATATTCTTTTTTGCTGATTTCGTGGGAAATGTAAAGAAAACAGGAAATATGTCTATTTTTCACATTTTTTATGAGCAAAATCAATTTAAATTATGTATCGCCTTTCAGTAAAAAATATTGTTATATATTGACATTTTTTTCAATAAAGGCTAGGAACAGCGATTTAGAGTAGCAGTGTCTCCTTTTTTATATTTAAGCTTTTTTTATATTTTACTTTTACCATTTATTTTTACTTTTTTTTAATTTCATACATTGTACCCCCCCAGAAGGTCTTAAAAAGCCTTTGGGTGGATAATTTAACATATAAATACATTTTTTTTTTTTTTCTCATTTCCCAAGTAACTGGGGCTGGTATATGAGCCTCAGTTACAGGGGAATTTCAGCCTATAGACCAAGCAGCTCCTGTTCCCTCCGTACACTTCCATGATCACAGAGACCAGGGAGGAAGTAGGCTTCTGTGCTTTTCAATATGAATATACAGGCTTTAGTTCAGTGCTGTGTGTAAAGATATTGAGAAAATAAACATGTTAATAAATTATCCTTATCTTCTCTGGAAAGTGTGACTGAGTGTGACAGCAGCTCCACAGCCCAATAGCGTCACAATTTTGTGAAAGTTGCTTAGACTACAATGACATTTTACAATGTCAGTGTAGGAATAAGAGTGGTCTGCCCAGATGTTTAAAGTTTATGGGTAGTCTAGAAGCAGTTGAAATGTAGGTAGAAGCTAATGTTAGTAGAACCATGTATTTATAAGAAAATGATAATCAAAAATGTATAGTGCCTACAGTGAAACAGGGTGGTGTCCGTCTCCTTATGTGGAGCTTCATGAGTGCTGCTGGTGTCCGTGACCTACATTTAATTGATAATATCATGAAATTACAGATGTACTGCTCTATACTGAAAGACAAGATGCACTCATTTTTGCCTCAACTAATATAGTATAATTGAAGTTATGTTATTAACTTTACTTTTGTGATGCTCTAACACTAGGTGCTGTTAGATACATTACTGGAAGAGAAGTGTGATGTTTGAACACTAGATGTCGCTAGATACAGTAGTGGAAGAGTAGTCAAACAAGCCTAAGGTCAGAAGCTGGAGAATTAAGGCCACTTTACACATCTTTACACATCTTTGGAAGATCTGTGGTTGCAGTGAAATCATGGACATATTGTTCCATTTGTACACAGCCACAAACCTGGCACTGTTTGTCCACAATTTCACTGCAACCACAGATCTGCCAAAGATTTATCTCTGTGTGTAAAGTGGCCTTTAGTGTCAGTTACACAGGAAGTCTGGAAGCCAGGAGAACACATGAAGTACAAAAGCAGAGAGAGGAGCCGAGGTCATGATACTAGCCAGAAGTCTAGAAGTCAGAAAGGCATGTCAAGTACAAAGGGAGAAAGCAGATCCAAGGTCAGGAAACAAGCCGGAGGTCTGGGAGTCAGGGAGTCAAGTCGGGTTGGGGAAACAGGTGAAGGAAGGTACTAGGATCGAGTAGCAAGACAAGATCAAGACGGTGCCAGCATTGCACGTGTTTTACATATATCACACAATTTTGCACAGGGTGGCTTAGGGGTTTGTAATTTTACTGTTTTGCTGTAATTGTCTTCTGAATGGCTTTTAGTTTTTTAACTGAAACAGTATATGATATGTTTCTCACTCAGACATTCTCCTGCACACCATAGGACTTTTTAACCTTTTTGAACTTATAATAATAGCAGTAATCTTACATATCATTAAAGGATTATTACCAAAATCATAATATTTAACTTACTCATTGCTGGAGATCTGACTGTTGGGACCTGCGGCAATTCTAAGAATGTGGCTATGGAACCCAGAAACAAGGCTGTACAAAGCCCCTTCCTAATTGGTGGGAAGGTGCATTTTCTCAACCTCCACTCCATTCATGAGTTTTCTGGAGAAAGCAGAGTAAAGCACTTGGCTTTCTCCAGCAGTCCCATAGACTGTGAGCAGAGTGAATATCCGGCATGTGCTCCTCCGCTCCATTCAAGACAGGGCTGCGGAGCTTAGTTCCTGGACCCTTTTCTTGTGATCACAGGGTGTCCCAATACTCAGAGCCTTAAGGGTGCTTTACATGCTACGATATCGCTAGCGAGCGTACCCGCCCCTGTCGTTTGTTCGTCACGGGCAAATCGCTGTCCGTGGCACACAATATCGCTATCACCCGTCACACGTACTTACCTTCCTAGCGACATCGCTGTGGGCGACGAACAACCTCTTTGTTAAGGGGGAGGTTTGTGTGCTGTCACAGCGACGTCACACAGCGGCCGACCAATAGAAGTGGAGGGGCGGAGATCAGCCGCATTAACGACACGCCCACCTCATTGCTGGAGGACCCAGGTAAGCTGTTGTTCGTCGTTCCCGGGGTGTCACACGTAGCGATGTGTGATGCCTCAGGAACGATGAACAACCTACGTCCACAATGACCAACGAGATTTTGAATATAGAAAAAACAAAAAAGCTAGCACTAAATGTGCACTACAGCACTAAAAAATTCCAACTGTACTTATTATAAATATGAGGTTTTTGGCAAAAAATTGCAATTTCTTGAGCCACCCCGCTACTTCACGGCAATTTTGAATATGAACGACATGTCAACGATCAACGATTAGGTAAGTATTTTTGATCGTTAACACTCGCTCGTTGCTGTTACACGTAACGACGTCGCAAACAACGCTGGATGTGCATCACAAATTCCGTGACCCCGACGACATATCGTTAGATACGTCGTTGCGTGTAATGCCCCCTTTAGGGATCATTAAATCTATGGATAAAAGATAACTTAACATTTTAAGAACACCTTCTAATATTACTTTGAATAAATGCTACATTTTCATACCTTGTTGAGTCCATGTGATAACCAAAAGAGCGAGAAAAGTAACGCAGCGTAACATGGCTGGTTAATGTGGTGACAGCCTGTGATGGTCTCAATCCAATGATGTGGCCTCAAACTATTTATTCTCTTTTTATTCTTCTTTTGTAAACAGGAGTGACCCCTCCCCCTTATCTACAATTATAGGATTATTATTATTATAATGATTATTTTTCATAAAAAAATGCATTTTCTCAAATGTCACTACTCAGCGTGGTGTTAATCTAATAATTATAGAGACTAAAAGGTCATAAAAAGTTTTGCTAACTTCTTAACATTTCAAAAGATTTGGGAATATTTCGTATGACATCTTATCTAATACACCAGCCAAAAACAACTAATGAGACACCACATTGTGTTCATATTAGTTCCTTTCCTTCCAATTTATTGCATTTGTTTCTTCTTATTTGCATATTTTCCACATTCTAAATGCAAATCTGAAGTGATCCAAATTTTGGATGTCAAGTTCAAATCAATTACCAAATTTTACATTACCTTAAAAACAATAATTTTATTGAACACTTATGCCACAAACACAGTACACACAATTTTTAGTTTTTATATGTTGATATAAGAAGATAAGGTGGAAATTCATATACTCTCTATTCTTGCTCTTCCTGAAATGCGGGGGTCGGTGTCCTAAATATACGTGACGCCCACGTTCCTCGTCGACTAATCTCTATGCTGACCCTCCTTTATCTATAAGTTGGATCCATAGATCTCAACTTTGGACTCATCAGACCAAAGCACAGATTTCCACTGGTCTAATGTCCATTCCTTGTGTTCTTTAGCTCAAACAAGTCTCTTCTACTTTTTGCCTGTCCTTAGCAGTGGTTTCCTAGCAGCTATTTCACCATGAAGGCCTGCTGCACAAAGTCTCCTCTTAACAGTTGTTCTAGAGATATGTCTGCTGCTAGAACTCTGTGTGGCATTGACCTGGTCTCTAATCTGAGCTGCTGTTAACCTGCAATTTCAGAGGCTGGTGACTTTGATAAACTTATCCTCCGCAGTAGAGGTGACTCTTGGTCTTCCTTTCCTGGGTCGGTCCTCATGTGAGCCAGTTTCTTTGTAGCGTTTGATGGTTTTTGCCACTGCACTTGGGGACACTTTCAAAGTTTTCCCAATTTTTCGGACTGACTGACCTTCATTTCTTAAAGTAATGATGGCCACTCATTTTTCTTTACTTAGTTACTTTTTTCTTGCCATAATACAAATTCTAACAGTCTATTTAGTAGGACTATCAGTTGTGTATCCACCAGACTTCTGCACAACACAACTGATGGTCCCAACCCCATTTATAAGGCAAGAAATCAAACCATTTCCGGTGACTACCTCTTGAAGCTCATCAAAAGAATTCCAAGAGTGTGCAAAGCAGTAATCAAAGCAAAAGGTGGCTACTATGAAGAACCTCGAATATAAGATATATTTTCAGTTGTTTCACACTTTTTTGTTAAGTATTTCATTCCAAGTGTTAATTCATAGTTTTGATGCCTTCAATGTTACATAGTTACATAGTTACTAAGGTTGAAAAAAGACCTAGGTCCATCTAGTTCAACCTTCCTCCACCAGTTCTACATTTGGTCACTAAGTCATTTATAACCAACAATGTTTTGTGTACTGAGGAAATCATACAGCCCTTTTTTAAAAGCTGTTATAGTATCTGCCATTACTACCTCTTGTGGTAGGGCATTCCACAGTCTGACTGCTCTAACTGTAAAGAACCCTTTCCTATTTAGCTGTCAGAATCACTTTTCTTCCACTCGCAGTGAGTGCCCCCTGGTCCTTAGTACTGTCTTTGGAAGAAATAAGTCATGTGCCAGTCCTTTATATTGACCACACATGTATTTATACATATAAATGAGATTTCCTCTGAGACGTCTTTTTTCTAAGCGAAACATATCTAACTTTTTCAACCTGTCACCATATGGGAGGCCTTCCATTCCTTGAAGTAGTCTAGTTAGCCGCCTTTGTACTGACTCTAACTTCTGAATGTCCTTTTTAAAATGTGGAGCCCAAAACTGGATACCATATTCCAGATGTGGCCTTACAAGTGATTTATAGAGGGGTAACAATACGTTGGGATCATGGGATCTTATCTCTCATTTTATACACCCTAGAATCTTGTTTGCTTTAGCAGCTGCTGCTTGACATTGAGTGCTGCTGCTCAGCTTATTTGTAATGAGAATACCCAAGTCCTTCTCCTGTTCTATAGACCCGAGTTTACTTCCATTTAATGTATATGCAGCTATAGGATTACTCCGTCCTAGGTGCATTACTTTACATTTATTAACATTAAATCTCATTTCTGCCCATTCTGACATTTTATCCAGATCTTTTTGTAATATTGTACTATCAAGGTCAGTTTTTAATATCCTACATAGTTTGGTGTCATCAGCAAAGACTGACACTTTACTATCAATCCCATCCACAAGGTCATTAATAAAGAGATACACCATATTACCAGCCACAGCGCTGCTGCATTGGCTAAACCCAGGACCTTTATCCTCAAGTTATTCTCTACCAAACACTATTAATCCACTCAAATCTCCATATCCCAGGCACCCATATTTAAGCGACTCTTGACTAAGACCCAGGCGGGGTTGAAACGTCAGAATGACTTCACAGTTGTCTGGATATGAATATGGCAGGACCCTACACCAATTTTTTATTGATTTATTTTTACAGCAAAATAGACACACACAGTCAGCGTATCTGATTAAAAGCAGTCAGACTCTGTCACACAGAGTGGGGGCGTGTCTGACTGCAACCAATCGGAGACGAGGGGAAGCAGTGCATATGCTTGAGGTTAATGAGTAGCCCCATAAGTAGTATGAGCAACCCCAATGCAGTGTACAGCCGCGTAAGATACTTGGTAACTATAATGCACCTGCTTTCCTCTTTTTTTCTTTATTTTTTTTAATTACCTGAGTCACGGGACCCAGATCGTTATCTGGATTCTCTGAGACCTGCAGGCCTGGGTTTGGTGCTCGGGTACTTTTGAAGCCATGCGGATCCAGACTTGTACAGTCTGTGTCCGCCCATCACTAATAGTAACTCATGACAAAACGGCCTATTGTCATGGCTTGCTCAAGCCTCTCAACATGAATATACCGTAATTGAAATTACACTTTAATAAATCTAGTAGAGATGAGTGGATCGATCCATAGAGGCTCGTGTTTGTGTCATTTCCTGAAATTTGCCGTTTCATGCAAATTCAAACATTTTCAGAATTGATTTGAAAAAAAAAAAATTCTGCTGAGTCAGAGAGCGGGCTAATATAATTTTGCTTTGTTTCCCTGGTCTCCTCATAATGTCCTGCAGGTATGACATCTAGTGGGTTATCATAACTTGTGCAGTGGTGGTCAGTACCTGGGCCAACACAGATCAGTGATTCTCAGTGGAGCACAGTTTGTACAACAGAGTAGTTTTCCATCTCCAGAATCACTGGATTAGCCTCCTTCTCCTGTAGAGTGTAAGCTCTTATGGTCAGCTTTCTCTCTCTACTGTAGAGTTTAAAGGGGTTTTCCCATGAACAATCTTAATTTTAAAGTTCACTTTATTCAAAAGATCCTGGAATAATAACAAGTTCCACAATTCGATGGGTTTAAAGAAAATATTCCTCTGCTGAGTTAATCTTATATATGTGTGTGTGTATATATATATATAATCTTATCAGAGTATACAGGCAGGCGTCCAGCTCCAGCAATGACGCTCACAGGTTTCTTCCCACCTGATAGTTAAGTTCCTGCATGGACTGGAATAGGAGTCAATCCATTAGTATGAGGAAACAATGAGGAAATCCAGCAAGGACTCAGCAAACCAGGATTGGAGTAAAATTTTCATTTCTTTATTTCTCTTCAAAAGTTAAAAAAGGACCCACAAGGATCAGGAACCAATGTGCATGGCAGAAAAACAGCGCAAATGGGACTACGCGTTTCGGCGGCCTTGTCCGCCTTCGTCACGGTCTAAACCTCGTGGATCGTGAGGAAGGCGGACAAGGGCGCCGAAACGCGTAGTCCCATTTGCGCTGTTTTTCTGCCATGCACATTGGTTCCTGATCCTTGTGGGTCCTTTTTTTAACTTTTGAAGAGAAATAAAGAAATGAAAATTTTACTCCAATCCTGGTTTGCTGAGTCCTTGCTGGATTTCCTCAGTTTCCTCATATATATATATCTTATATATTGCTGTGTACTGTGTAATGGACGTGTCTGACCGTACAGGGACATGGTCTGAACATACCATATCTCCTGGGCAGGGGAGGAAGGAAACCACTAAACAGACATTACAGCACACATTCACACCTGATTCTTTTTGTGAGGTAAAACATTTCCCTGCCTGTTTCTAAAAACTGTTTTACCTCAAAGAAACAATTATTTATGATCCCATGTTGTATTGTCTGTATATGTTTTTACTTCCTCCCCTGCCCAGTAGCTGTGGTATGATCAGACCATGTTCCTGTATGGTCGGCCATTGCACAGTGCACAGCAGGGACACATATATAATATTATCTCAGCCAGGGACATTTTTTTTAAAACACATCCAATTGTGGAACCTACTATTATTCCAAGATGTATTGATTTAAATGAACTTTGTTTGTGGGAAAACCTATTTAAGGCACAGGGTATTGCAAAAATAAATCACATCACTCGCCTTGTCAGAGGATACAGAGACATTTTCCCACATATTTTTATCCTCTATAAAGGACTATACTGTCATAGAATGTAATCCAATAGCAGTACTGTAGATACTGTATATGTTCCAGACAATAGCAGATTGTCCACTGATACCTTCCGTCTCTATTTTCTTTTCAAAGCCTTTGTTAAGGAAATAAAATGAAAATGTTTTCAGTAGAGTTATTTAAAAGAGAGTAGTCACCTTTTATTAGCCAGAACAACTACGTAAAAGGTTTTGTTAAATGTAATATATTTTTATGTAATATTATACAATATACAATGCATTTCATGGTATTGAGCAAATAATACCATGCATAGTGACATTTAGAAAACAGTAGTCGCACTGTACTTGAATGTAAGTCCTTCAAAGCATTGAATATTCTGTCCAACAGATAAGATGTGATTTGCTATTTTCAAAACTCCCTTGAAGGACTTGTTTGTTTGTTTTGGAAGTATTGTACAGAAGGTTCCTTGAGAAAACGTGTAATTTCTGAGCTACTCCCTCAATCCCAGCAAATCCCTGCAATGTGTGGAGGGAAATATTTAGTAAAGATTAAATTTCCATTGTAGAATTAAACAATTTCTCTTAAAATCTGTAAGCTATATGTGTAATACATGGACATGCTGTAGAAGTGTAGAGCCTAGGATTTTACCATATCATATACCGTATTTTCTTTTTAATTATCAGATGCACTGGATTATAAGGAACACCCCAAATTTAGAGATAAAAAGGGTAAAAAAAATGGGGTCCATCTTATACTCCGGTGGTTTCTTACAACAGTGGTGGAGCGGGGTCACCGGAGGCAGGGGGGTGCTGGATTAGGGCGATGCTGCAGGCGCTGCGATGGGAGCTGTACTGGCAGTGGAGGGGGCTGTTCTGGCTGCAGTGGGGGCTGTGCTGTCTGCAGATGCCATGCTGGCTGTGAGAAGCAGGGCAGTGCAGCAGGTGTCACAGATGCTCTGTCGGTGGTGCAGGCTTCAAAGAAATGGCGCCCAGAGTCGGTGCATTCACAGATTGAGCTCTTGGCTCAATGACATGCCAAGATTTCATCTGCACACGTGCCACCTCCGGGCGCCATTTTCCTTAAGTCCGCTGCTGGGAGATCAATGGGTTGGAGGCAGCGCATACACAGATGAGATTTTAAGCCAAGAGCTCCATCTGACCATGTGTCAACTCCAGGCACCATTATTTGAAGCTCGCACTGCTGACAGAGCATCTCTCACCCGCCGCACCGCCCTACTGCACACAGCCCACACCACAGCCAGCACAGCCCTCATTGCAGCCAGCACAGCGCCCCGCAGCCAGCACAGTGCCCCGCAGACAGGACAGCACTCATTCTCCACCTCCCAGTAACCTACATTCGCATTATAAGATACACCCCTCATTTTCCTCCCAAAGTTTTGGGAGGAAAAGTGCGTCTTATAATCCGAAAAATATGGCATTTCTGACTTTAGGCAGTACTTGGAGGGTTGTCACACTTGTGATCATAACCCCTTTGGGTGTTTTGATACTATGATTTATGCTCAGTTATTAGGCAAGTGAGTATTTTTACCATATCATCATAATTATGCAAATCTTCTAACTCGAAGATGTATAAAGAGGGAGGGTGCAGGTTAAAGATATCAGCAACCTTTATCAAGGTGTGTACAACTATTAGGCAGCTTGTGTTCCTCAGGAAAAGAAGGCCAAAGTAGATTTAACTGGCTCTGAAAAGTCAAAAATTGTTAAAAGTCTTACAGAGGGATACAGCACTTGTGAAATTGGTGTTGGAGCGTGATCACTGAACCATCAAAAGTTTTTTGCAAATAATCGACAGGGTCGTAAAAAATGTATTGAGAAAAAAGATACATATTACACTTATGAGCAAAAGGGTAATAATGTTTTGAACTTTTAACTTTCAGGCTCCATATCTCACCATCACCTACAGCTTTCTCCTTGAGATTACCATCATTTTATAGATGATCATTGTGGCTATCTCATACATAAATTTGAGTTGCAACTATTTCGCATATGATTAGTTATATGGATTTTTGTCATGTCACTGCGTTGTTACTGTTTTGCTCCTAAAAGCCTAAATTTAAATTTTCATTATTTTGATTGTATTTTGTAAATCTACATTTAGCTTTCAACACTATCTGAATTCTTCTGGGCATGTGTGGCGCCCCTGAGGCTTCCGTCGCCACAGGTCATTGCACCCCATCAGCGGTGTGATGCCCCATTCTGGGTGAGGAAGGGAGTGAACACCGGTCCCCTGGTAAATCCACACTACACCCATTGCTAGGAACACACTGGGACCAGGGATAGTGGCAGAAAACCTCCCATGCTGCATGCTGGGAGGGGCCGTAAGACCCATCCCTGCTCCTATAGGGTAGAACAGAGCAACTGGGGAGGTGGGAGGAGCCACAAGAGTGCAGACACAGAAAGGAAGGTCTAGTTGAGTCAGAAGGAGAAGGAAAGAGAGTGGGGAAGGAGGAGGAGGCCTGCCGGAGGCAGGCAAGGAGGAGAAGAGAAAGGAAAAAGAGCTCCAAGTCAGTCAGGGGCTAAGGAAATAAAGAGACGCTTCCTGGTGAAGATCCTGGGACTCAGAGGGTCCAGGTGACACCAAGCAGAGAACAGAAGGAGTCCCAGGGCCACGGGTAGCTGTAGAGCTGCGGTGGCCTGTTCCACAGGAACATCGGTGGAGGGATCAAGCTGCAGCAGGGGACGGTCCCTAGAAACTGGAGGAGTGCAAAATCATCTCCGAGTCCAGACAGTAAAAACCGAGGCCCAGGGAATGTTGTAAACTCCCCGGGCCACAGCCCACAGCAGAACTTCTAGAAAAGGGGTAATCAGCCGACAGGTGACCCCCCAGCCTGGAGGCTGTTGTGAAGGCCGAGCCAGGTTTATCCTACAAAGGCAAGGTTTATGGAGACAGCTGAAGACAGAGACACTTAAGAGAAGGGCACCGGGTTTTGCTTCAAGAATCACCCAGAAACGGCGGAGGTCCCTGACAGTGGTCCCAGCAGTCCAAGGGCTCCTGCCAGCCTTGACAAGAATTGTGAGTAAAGAACTTGAAACTGCACCCTTGAAGTTGCCTCTGTTATTCCATCTGCATAGACACTCATAAGCACCAACTGTGCCCCGGGGCACTGCTCCACCTGTGGGGAGTAGTACCACCATTGCTGCCATATCATCCCCCGGAGGCCTCATACAGCAGCGGCGGCTTATTAGCCGCATACCACAGGTGGCGTCACGAACACAAACTTTAATTCAAGCCACATATTCTACTGACACCCACCAGGGCCACGGAGCCGGGCCCAGCCACCACTGACTACCTCCGGACTAGTCCGGCCCGGCACCGGGTGTCCCATAGCCCTGGGGTGGGCGAGTCAACTTTTGGCGTCACAAACAGGATTTCGTGCCCGGTTACACCGGGTACTGTGCGCCTGAAGAATCGTAAAATAGCCTGTGTTTTACTGTGAGAAACTGCCGCCATTGAAGCCACTGAGCGCGGGAAGAAGGGGGGCGTGCCAGAAGAAAGGGCGCGAAGAAAAAGCCCTGCCCCCTTGTCCAAGAAAAGAGCGCGAAACAGTGCCCGCCATGGAAGGCGGCAGAAGAAGAAATGACGCCTAGAAAAGCTGGCCGGCTGGCAGAACAAGTCTAAATGCCAGACCAGCAGAGAGAGAAAATGGCTTCTGCAAGCGGAGGCCAGGAGGAGCTTACCTGGATCAGGCCTGTGACCGCCGCTGAGCTGGAGGCTGAGGTCGGAGGATGGCTGACGGGATGAAGGAGCAGAGCGGACGGGAGACAGCCGTGTGAGGGAAGGAGATGGTGCTGGCCATGAGGAGTGTGCAGATGTCAGTGCAGCGAGGCCTGTGTGGAGGTGCCGCCCACGACCATCCGGAGCCCACACCCGCGATGCCGATCCTGCTGCAGAGCATCTCCGGCCTAGATCTGGGTGAGTCCCATGCTGCCCTTGCCGGCGCGAGTGCCCCAACCCCCGCTGCCATTCCCGCGGTCCCTGGAGAGACTCCCGGCACGGCGACGCCGATCCAGGCCGCAGCCACGCCAGGTGCAGCCCGCCAACATTTCGCCGCCGGAGCGGCGCCCATCCACACCGCAGCAGCGACGCCAAGCCCGGCCCGTCCAGCTCAGGCCCCAGCAGCGATACCCTGCTCGGACAAGCAAGATCCCGCCGCAGCGGCGACGTTAATCCACGCCGCAGATGCGGCCCGTCAAGAATCGGTCACAGCAGCGACTCCAATACAGGCCGCCGCCATGCCAGGCGCGGCCCGCCAAGACCAGCAGACGCAGACTGTGCTGACCGCTGTCTACCTGCTGCCAGGTGGGGAGCCGGAGAAGAATCCCTACATGTAAAGAAGTAAGAAGATGCTGAACTGTATATAGCCCCTGTCTGCCCCTTATTCTTTGTGAAGATGTCCCTTTTGTGCTGCCCTAATGTACTTTTTGAAGAAGTCACCCCACCCCCCATGTTTATATGTACCGGGCCACGGAACTGTAATGTGGGCCCCGGTGAAAGTGAATGTGATGTCTTATGTGTCCTGTGTAACCAGGCCACTGGACTTAGTGGCTGGTTGTGTATTTGCCCTTTGTTGTTTGAAAAGAAACGAACTGCCAGGCTACTGGACTTGTTGTAGCCAAAATGTAATTAGTTGCACCCGTTGTGCCCCCTACCAGAATAATGTGGGAAGTGCCCAAACTGTGCAATGAACTGAAAGTGCACATTTAGATGTTTCTTTATAAGAAGTTTGCAACGTTCAAGTATTTGTGTCTCCCATAAAGGGAAGAAATGTTTTATTGTTTTATGTTATGCATAACAAAATTGTTTTTGCAGTTTCTCCCACATGTTTTGTTGTCTTTTCAGCCCGAGGACGTGCTGGGATTCGCTGTGGGGGAGTGTGGCACCCCTGAGGCTTCCGTCGCCACAGGTCATTGCACCCCATCAGCGGTGTGATGCCCCATTCTGGGTGAGGAAGGGAGTGAACACCGGTCCCCTGGTAAATCCACACTACACCCATTGCTAGGAACACACTGGGACCAGGGATAGTGGCAGAAAACCTCCCATGCTGCATGCTGGGAGGGGCCGTAAGACCCATCCCTGCTCCTATAAGGTAGAACAGAGCAACTGGGGAGGTGGGAGGAGCCACAAGAGTGCAGACACAGAAAGGAAGGTCTAGTTGAGTCAGAAGGAGAAGGAAAGAGAGTGGGGAAGGAGGAGGAGGCCTGCCGGAGGCAGGCAAGGAGGAGAAGAGAAAGGAAAAAGAGCTCCAAGTCAGTCAGGGGCTAAGGAAAGAAAGAGACGCTTCCTGGTGAAGATCCTGGGACTCAGAGGGTCCAGGTGACACCAAGCAGAGAACAGAAGAAGTCCCAGGGCCACGGGTAGCTGTAGAGCTGCGGTGGCCTGTTCCACAGGAACATCGGTGGAGGGATCAAGCTGCAGCAGGGGACGGTCCCTAGAAACCGGAGGAGTGCAAAATCATCTCCAGACAGTAAAAACCGAGGCCCAGGGAATGTTGTAAACTCCCCGGGCCACAGCCCACAGCAGAACTTCTAGAAAAGGGGTAATAAGCCGACAGGTGACCCCCCAGCCTGGAGGCTGTTGTGGAGGCCGAGCCAGGTTTATCCTACAAAGGCAAGGTTTATGGAGACAGCTGAAGACAGAGACACTTAAGAGAAGGGCACCGGGTTTTGCTTCAAGAATCACCCAGAAACGGCGGAGGTCCCTGACAGTGGTCCCAGCAGTCCAAGGGCTCCTGCCGGCCTTGACAAGAATTGTGAGTAAAGAACTTGAAACTGCACCCTTGAAGTTGCCTCTGTTATTCCATCTGCATAGACACTCATAAGCACCAACTGTGCCCCGGGGCACTGCTCCACCTGTGGGGAGTAGTACCACCATTGCTGCCATATCATCCCCCGGAGGCCTCATACAGCAGCGGCGGCTTATTAGCCGCATACCACAGGTGGCGTCACGAACACAAACTTTAATTCAAGCCACATATTCTACTGACACCCACCAGGGCCACGGAGCCGGGCCCAGCCACCACTGACTACCTCCGGACTAGTCCGGCCCGGCACCGGGTGTCCCATAGCCCTGGGGTGGGCGAGTCACATGGGCTCTATCAGATTCAAGCATGTCTCAACTGAAATATAATTCTAGGTCTCTTCTACATGTGTCCCAATATTGGTGCATACTGGTTGACCCACTTGGGTATGTATATAGCTTTTCCTGCAACTATACCCACAAGTATTCGATTGGGTTGAAGTCTGGGCACTTTAACTTCGACCCAGAAGGTCATGCCAAATTAAAGTTTTGAGTGTTTTTTCCTCCACCATTTCTCTCACAGTCTCAGTATGTTCCTCTCCCACAGGGACTCTCCTGCCACTTCCTCTCTTCCTAACCATTTTTTTCTGACTAAGCCCCTCCCCTTCATTAACTCCCTCTAGCCCGGGAGTACCAGGGAAGCAGCTTACCCATTGTGGCCACCTAGTGACTGTTTAAATACATTACACAATAACATGAACTTCAAACATTGCATTTCATACACAGTGGAGTTGCAGGTCTGAGGCGGCCGAGCCTTACACCCGCTTACATATACGCACTGAATAATCTATTACATATTGTGGGATGGTGACTGGGTACTCTGATACTTGTGGTGTCACAAGATTGACTAAAAGCATTACAACAGCCAGATTTGAAGGTTTCTAGCGATAGGGATGTGTCCACATACCTCCATCTGGGTGGGGCTCATAGCATATAATGTGAGTGTTTGATTGAGCACATGGTCTGACAGAGAGAGAGAAACATTCTCATGTGGAGATGGCCCCTGGAGGGGTGGCAGCCCCTGGAGGGTGTCTTTGTGTGCACTGACCGGAGTCAGTGTGTGGAGGCACCTATGCCTCCAGAAGAAACCTTCAGAGAAAGGAAAACCACCTTGGGGCAATGGTGTGCCCTGAGGTGGGTGCGTGCAGTGATGCAAATGGACAGACAGAGGTAATGGTGTATTAGGTAGTATGCAGGTGGGCAGGTCTGTATTGTGTATCATATTATGTAATGTGTTTTCCATATGATATGTTGTGTGTAATTCGGGAGGCGAGAAATTAAGGTCCCTACATGTGGACTGTTAGGGGTCTACCATACCGACATATTACGCCCAGCACATTATAAAATCTACAAATATTAACTCTATTACAAGAATGATCTATATGACTGCCTAGAATCACAATATGTAAGTAAAGCAAGTTTAATACAAAACGAACAAAATGCAAATTACATATTGTTCTTTCATGTACAAATTGTGTATTTTAATGGAGATAAATGTAAATGTATAAAATTCAAACACCAAATACATATTCCATATTTTTATTTCCAATTTCTACATTTATTCTTTGAGACATTATTTTAAATTGGATGGTGGAAATCCAAATGGAATTAAGGATTATTTTTTCTTTTCCTAGAAATAAAAATATAATAAAAAAGAAAATGTCATATAATAAATAATAACACAAACACTGATATACAGCAAAGCATTGAATTGTGAAAGAAGTACAGGTGTGTAAAACAGCAGTGTAGATGTTGCTGTCTGAAGCAAAGACAATATGCAAATAATGACAATCATTAAGGCTGCTTTACATGCAGCGGCATCGCTAGTGATGTCGCTGGTGAAAGCACCCGCCCCCGTCGGTTGTGCATCACGGGCAAATCACTGCCCATGACGCACAACATAGCTAGGACCCGTCACATGGACTTACCTGCCTAGCGACGTCGCTGTGGCTGGCGAAGCGCCTTTCTAAGGGGGCGGTTTGTGCGGCGTCACAGCGACATCACACGGCAGCCGTCCAATAGAAGCGGAGGGGCGGAGAGCAGCCGAAAGAAAGTGACGCCCACCTCATTGCCAGAAGACGCAGGTAAGGTGTTGTTCCTCGTTCCTGGGGTGTCACACGTAGCAATATGTGCTGACTCAGGAACGACGAACAACCTGCGTCCTGCAACAGCAACGAAATTTGGGATTAGAATGACGTGTCAACGATCAATGATTAGGTGAGTAATTTTGATCGTTAGCGGTCGTTCGTACGTTTCACACGCAACGACATTGCTAACGAGGCGAATTCCGTGACCCCAACGACATATCGTTAGCGATGTCGTTGCGTGTAAAGCCCCCTTTAGAGTTGGGCTAATTTATTTGAGTGGAAATGAATTATACTTGAATTTTTCAAAAATCTTTATTCTCCAGAAAGTGATTTTTTTTAGAATTATAATTTGCTCTGTGCAAATATTTTTGTTGAAGTGTTGAAGTACGGCAAAAGGTTAAAAAAAACCAAACATCTAATATATACATCCCCATCTACTGCACTGGACACCTCTGCTGTTCCCTGTCCTTTGTAAGGTCTTCAGCACCTCTTCTTACCACCACTGTGAAAAGAAATTTCAGGGATCGTGACATGCTAGATTGTGACTTCCAGCCAGGTTCAGGACATCCCTGCACAGGTCTTGTGGTGGGCAGAAATCCCAGCATAGAGTACGAGTCATAATGTCACACATGTGCAGAGACGTCCCGGACCTAGTCACAGCCAGAAGTCCCTGCCTTTGATGAAGATGTCCAGCGTTTAAGCACATATTGGCTGTAATGGGAGGAAACAAGATCCGTACTGGAGACAATGAGTATCGGAGGTGAGTAATTAGGTGTGTATTAGTTGGGATTTTTTTTTTCTAGATCTTCTGGAAAAATGCTCAAGTTTCCCATTGACTTCCACTATCTTCGGTATCTTCTCAAGTTGAGCCCATTCAAGCGTCTGACCTGCTCGTTTTGAGTACTGAACACCCAAACATGGTAGTACTTCGTCATCACTAATGGTGATTATTCGGGCATAGGAGCAGTGGTCGCATGATCACTGATGGAAGCTCAGCCTAACTAGAAGCATCTGAAGTGTTGACAAACTTCCTGACAGCCATTGAAAATATTTTAAGGGGAGCAGTTATTAAAATCATATAATTTTTGGGGGTGACCAATATATAGGCCCCTCAAAGTCACTTCAATAGTGAATAGCTCTTTTAAAATTAGGCTTTGTACATTTCATTGAATAAATGAAAAATAGCTGCTAAATGTTGGTTCATTGCTTATGTTTGATATATTTTATAAACTGTATATATAATGTACAATACAATGCTTTGAAAAAGTACCTTGAACTTTTCCACATTTTTTCTCTTTACTCCCTCAAACTTGAATGTATTTTAAACAAACATCTGAGACCTTCCCAAAAAGGCTGTGATCATACAGGGAATAAATTAAAGGGAACCAAGCATCAGTATTTTCGTCTATAAGGTGCAGCCAGTGCAGTACTGGCACTATCAAGCACAGTGTGTACATACCATTAGGGTGCAGCTCTGGTGTTTAGGCAGTGAAATCCAACTTTATAAAGTTTGAAAATTCGTGCACTTTTTTGATTGACGTGTGCACCTCTTTCCTAATGTCCGGGCGGGTTATGCACGTGTATCCCCATCCCCCACCCGCCACCTGTTCCTACCTCTCTCTGGTTGTATTTAAATTCCCCTCTTCAGTAACATGACATTGGAGTTGGCGCCTGCACATAGCGCTTATCTCCGGCGCCTTGTTTCTGAAGCCCACAGTACTGTGCAGCCGTGTGCATGAAAGGGCGGTGCATGCGCCCTCGCTTCTTCAGATCCCGTTGTGACCGCGGGAGCGCGCGCGGTTACAACAGGACTGGAGATCAGCTGACAGGAGGACGCGATTAGCTGCAGCTACCAGCACAGCAGCCGCCTAGGACACCGGGGCTCAGGTGAGGTGAGTTCACAATGCTGTGTGTGCGCCCCTATGTTGACCTGGGCTCACCTTCTGAATGCCAGGTCACCGCAGGAAAGCACTCACAGCTGGGTGTCTGTGCAGTGTGTGTGTGTGTGTGTGTAGTGTGTGCGCAGTGTGTGTGTGGTGTGTGTGTGTGCGCACACTGTGTGGTGTATGTGTGTGTCTGCGCGCACGCTGTGTGTGTGTGTGCAGTGTGTGTCTGTGTGCAGTGTGTGTGCGCGCTGTGTGGTGTGTGTGTGTGTGCACGCATGCTGTGTGGTGTGTGTGTATGTGCGCACGCTGTGTGGTGTGTGTGCGCACGCTGTGTGGTGTGTGTGTGTGCGCGCACGCTGTGTGGTGTGTGTGTGCACGCACGCTGTGTGGTGTGTGTGTGTGCATGCTGTGTGGTGTGTGTGCGCGCACTCTGTGTGGTGTGTGTGCACCCGCTGTGTGGTATGTGTGTGTGCGCACACTGTGTGGTGTGTGTATGTGTGTGCACGCTGTGTGGTGTGTGTGTGTGTGTCCTGAATCCAGGCCTGGGCTTACTGGAGTTTCCTCCGGTAGCCAGTCCGACGCAGCACTGAAGTTTTTATTTTTTTTTTCAGATGATATTGAATCCTGATTGGACGGCGCGGGACCCTTGACCCAGGATTACAGCGGAGAGGGGTTATTTATTTCAATAAAGATGGAGTCACTAATTGTGTTGTGTTTTATTCCTAATAAAAATATTTTTCTGTGTTGTGTTTTGTTTTTTTTATCTTTACTAGAAATTCATGGTGGCCATGTCTAATATTGGCATGACACCATGATTTTTGGGCTTAGGGCTAGCTGATAATACACACCTAGCCCTAACCCCATTATTACCCAGTGAGCCACCTGGCATCAGGGCAGCTGGAAAAGTTGGATACAGCGCCAGAAGATGGCGCTTCTATGAAAGCGCCATTTTCTGGGGTGGCTGTGGACTGCAATTCGCAGCGGGGGTGCCCAGAAGGCTTGGGCACTCTGCACTGCGGATTCCATTCCCCAGCTGCCTAGTTGTACCTGGCTGGACTCAAAAATTGGGCGAAGCCCATGTCATTTTTTTTTAATTGTGTGGTGTGGAGCAGAATAAAGCAGGCTGGTGAATACAAAGAACAACTGACATCCGGCATCGCCTGCTAACAGACCAGGATTTAAATAAGCAGATAGTTAGCAAAGGAAACGCCCATTGCACAACACACCTGGTCCAAGTCCAAACCATTCCTGGCCACCAGAGGGAGCCTCCCAGCAGCCAAAACATAACTAACATTCACAACACTGCACACACACACACTGCGCACACACACTACACACACACTGCACACACACTGCACACACACACACTGCACAGAATCACACACATAGGACACACACACACACAGCACAGACACACAGCTGTGTGTGCTTTCCTGCGGTGACCTGGCATTCAGAAGGTGAGCCCAGGTCAACGCAGGGGCGCACACACAGCATTGTGAACTCACCTCACCTGAGCCCCGGTGTCCTAGGCGGCTGCTGTGCTGGTAGCTGCAGCTAATCGCGTCCTCCTGTCAGCTGATCTCCAGTCCTGTTGTAACCGCACGTCACAACGGGATCTGAAGAAGCGAGGGCGCATGCACCGCCCTCTCGTGCACACGGCTGCACGGTACTGCGGGCTTCAGAAACATGGCGCCGGAGGTAAGCGCTATGCGCAGGCGCCAACTCCAACGTCATGTTACTGAAGAGGGAAATATAAATACAACCAGAGAGAGGTAGGAACAGACGGCGGGGGGGCGGGGATACACGTGCATAACCCGCCCGGACATTAGGAAAGAGGTGCACACGTCCATCAAAAAGTGCACGAATTTTCAAACTTTATAAAGTTGGATTTCGCTGCCTAAAAACCCGAGCTGCACTGTAATGGTATGTACAGCCTGTGCCTGATAGTGCCAGTACTGCACTGGCTGCACCTTATAGATGAAAATCCTGATGTTTGGTTCCCTTTTAAGCATGAGTGGACCATCTAATATATAAGCTGAATGTGTGTGTGTGTGTGTGTGTGTATGTGTGTGTGTGTGTATGTGTGTGTGTGTGTGTGTGTGTATGTGTGTATGTCCGGGATTGGCATCTGCACCGTCGCAGCTACAGCCACAAACTTTTGCACACTCACACGTCTGGACCCCGAGAGCATCATAGGCTATGTTTTGAGGGGAAATTTTAACCCCGCACATTACAGTTATTCGCCAAAAAAACTGCCTCCATTAAAGTGAATGGAGCTGGGAGCCACAGTGCAGCCAGAACAGAACAATGTGCAGCCACGCCCTTATATGGAATGTTGGCATGTCACAATGCAGCCAGTGAAAGAGACAGACACAGACAGGGAAAGAGGCATACACAGACAGGGTAAGAAACAGACATAGACAGGGTAAGAGACAGACACAAAGAGACAGACACAGACAAAGAGACAGACTGACAGGGAAAGAGACAGACACAGACAAAGAGACAGAGACAGACACAGGGAAACAGACAGACAGGGAAAGTGAAGGGTAAGAGACAGACAAAGACAGGTAAAGAGACAGACACAGGGAAAGAGACAGAGGGAAAGAGACAGACAGGGAAAGAGAGGGAAAGAGACAGACAGGGAAAGAGAGGGAAAGAGACAGACAGTGAAAGAGACAGACAGGGAAAGTGACAGATAGACAGACAGGGAAAGAGATAGATAGACAGGGAAAGAGATTGAGACAGACGGAGAAAGAGACAGAGACAGTCAGAGACAGACAGGGAAAGAGACAGACAGACAAAGAGATAGAGAGACAGAGAGATATATACAGAGGGGGAGACAGACAGAAAATGGGAGAGAAACAGAGAGACAGTTACTGTCCCGGGCAGCGCCAGGTGCTATGTTGTGAGGCGAAATTTTAACCCCGTGCGTTCCAATTTACCAATCAATTTTGCCCCTATCTACATAATGGGGAAAAAGTGAAATGAAAAGTGTTGGGGGCAAATTGACAGCTGCCAGATGTGAACAAGGGGGACTTCAAGAATGAGAGCGATGGCGCCAAAGAGTATATACCGTACAGTTGCTAAGGTGGGGCCCCGACATGAGATACTCACCACACTCGGGGTTATGAACACACACACAAAATGCGCCACACACTACCACGTACTTGAACACATATACCACCCTCAGCACACATTTCACCAAGTGAAACTATTTAATAATTACATTTCTATCTATTTGTTTTGTGGTGTTTGTGTGCAGAATACATTTTTGTTAATACATTCTATTTTGTTAACAGCAGTTATTAACCCGGGCGAAGCCGGGTAGTACAGCTAGTATTTAATAATTAGACAACTTCTGGAGGCAATTGGTCACTTAGGATTATATTTAGTGGTATCAGACTATAAGAAATGACTATAAATGAACATCACAATTTTCGGATTTATATTTCTAAATATTTTGAAAATCATATATGTGAATCCCAATAAAATACATTTAACCCCTTCACAATATATGAAGTATATTTACATCATATGTTGTGTCCCATGCTTTGATGCGGGCTCGGTGTGCTAACCCGCATCTTTACCTGTACATGACAGCAGATCTCATCAGTGGACGTGTGCATTGTGGATCAGAGATCTGCCTACAGCTGTTAACTAGTTATATTCAGCTGTCTATCTTTGACTGCGGGATTTAACAGGCGCCAGTGGAAAACAAATCATTCCGCGCTCCCATTGGCGCACCTGTGACATCATCGTGGGGTGCCAATTGTTTGTCATGGCAGCCAACGGTCAGTTGATGACCACTGTTTGTTATAACAATTTACTTGTGAATGCCAGCTACAAGCTGACAGTCATGGGAGATCATAATTTCCGCTATACACAGCAGTCCTAATTCATTACTCTGTAAAGCATAAGCGATTGGACGATCGCAGCTTCAAGTCCCACAAGGAGACTAATAAATATAATAAAAAGTACAAAAAAAATGGAAAAAAAACACATGTTCAAATCACCCCCCTTTTTCCCTATTGAAATTAAAACAAGTAATAAAAAAAATACATATATTTGGTATCGCTGCATTCAGTAATTTCCAATCTATCAAAATATAAAATAATTTAATCCAACAGCATAATGAAAAAAAAAAATTAAAACCGCCAGAATTACATTTTTTGGGCAGCCACAACTTTGCAATAAAATGCAATTAAAGGTGATCAAAATATTGTATCTACCACAAATGGTATCAGTAAAAATGTAAGCTTAGAGTGCAAAAAATAAACCCTTAGGGCTCATGCGCACACTGCGTCCTGACTAGTGCAGAAATAAATGCACCCTCTGGCAGACCTGACACTGCGTTTTGACAAAAAGAATGCATCCAAAACGCTGCACGGCGTTCACACTGTGGTGGCTTCTCTTTTGAAAATGCCGGCCGCTCATTATTCCATCTCGTATTCCCTGCTTCCCCCCGCCCACCAGCGCCTATGATTGGTTGCAGTCAGACACGCCCCCACACTGAGTGACAGCTGTCTCAATGCAACCAATCACAGCCGCCGGTGGGCGTGTCTATATTGGGCAGTAAAAAAAATAAATAAATAATTTAAAAAAAACAAAACAACGTGCGGTCCCCCCGCCCCAATTTTTATACCAGCCGGGGTAAAGCCACACAGCTGAAGGCTGGTATTCTCTGGACGGAAAGCTCAACGTTATGGGGAGCCCCCCAGCCTAACAATATCAGCCAGCAGCCGCCCGGAATTGCCGCATCGATTAGATGCGATAGTCCCGGGACTCTACCCGGCTCATCCCGAATTGCACTGGTGCGGTTGACGGGGTAAGAAGGAGTTAATGGCAGCCCATAGCTGCCACTAAGTCCTAAGTTAATCATGGCAGGCGTCTCCCCGAGATATCTTCCATAATTAACCTGTAAGTTAAAGAAAATAAACACACACATCCAAAAAGTCCTTTCTTTGGAATGAAAGACAAAAAAAACCCCTCTTTTACCACTTTATTAATCCCCAAATACCCCTCCAGGTCCGACGTAATCCACACAACGCTTTCAGCTCTGCTACATGAAGCTGACAGCGAACGGCCACAGACCACGACGGCTCTCTGTCAGCTCCACGCAACAACTAAAGTGAGTCGCACGATCAGCAATGACGTCACTCAGGTTACTCGCGGCCATCACTCTTCACGTGTGACTGTAAATCAGGCTGCGACACAGAGAGAGAGAGACGCCCGATGTCAGTGAAATCGAGTGAAGCTCTGACATCACTGCTGCGGACTCTTGTGTCCTGGCACTGACCTCGCAGGTTCATCTGAGTTCATGACAGCACACAGAGACAGAGCCGCGGGATGACAATGAAGTCGGGTGAAGTTCATCCGAGTTCATTCTCATCGCCCGTCTCTGTCTGTGTCTGCTGTCAACGGGCATGTAGCAGAGCTGAATTGCCGAGGGACCGCACTGACAAAAATGCATCCAAAACGCATGTAAAATGCATTCAAAATGCATCCAAAATACATGCACTTTATTTTCCTGTCTTGTTGCTGTCGCGGGCGGAGGGAGGGGACGCTGCGCTCACCCACTGGTCGGGTCCGGCTGCTGCTGCTGCTCGGTGGTGGCTCGAGCAGTGGGGCGGATCCCGGGGACTCGAGCGGCGTTCCTCGCCCGTGAGTGAAAAGGGGAATGGTTTTGGGGATTTACTGTCCGTGACGCCACCCACGGTTGTGGTGAGATTGTGACACCACCGCTGCTCTGGACGGGGATCCCGGGAGCGATGACAGGGAGCAGCTTGGATGTTGGTTTTCCCCTCCGTGGGTAGGGGGATTGGTTGTCCCGGGGTCCGGTGAGGGGTAGGGATGGATGGCAGGCGGGTTACGGGGCCTGATGAGGTGCAGGGTCGCGGGGGCAGCGTGGTGCCGCACGGCACGGTGGTACTCACTCAGCCAATGATGAACACAAAGTCTCCGGTAAAACAAACGGCTGGATGGACGGGTCCCACAGATGGCTGCGGTGTTTTTCCTCCCGGCAGGTTGATGGTGACTGCCTTTCCCTGCACCTGTGTTGTGTTACGGTTCCAATGGCTTCCCACCGGTAACCCGCTCCCCAGCTTGAATGGAGGCTGGAGGAGCACCTTTTGCCCGCAGGCTCTGGCCTTGGGAACTGTAGCCTTGGCGGTGACTGTATTTCCCTCACGGTTTGAGCAATTGCCTTCAATCGGGTCTTGACTGCTGGGAAACCCCGGAGGTTCCCTTCGCTAACGGATTTGACAAATTTAATGGCGACTCCTAGCCTTGTCGGGGTCCGTAAGCCCTGCTGGATGGTGCTGGCTTCTCTTTGCTCGCCGGTCCGGTACCGCCGGGCCACCGCCCGTCCACGGTCCTTACGGTTTGCTTCCAATTAGCCTCTCCTGCAGACGGTCACCACCGTCTGCCAACCTTGCTGATCCGTCCGGGCCACACACCCGGACCGCCTTCAGACTGCTCCACTACCACTTCACTTCCTCACTTCTCAAACTTCAAACTCTATCTCCTCTCCTTTTCCCGCCTCCAGGACTGTGAACTCCTCGGTGGGCGGGACCAACCGCCTGGCCCACCCCCTGGTGTGGACATCAGCCCCTGGAGGAAGGCAACAAGGACTTTGTGTTTGGCTTTGGTGTGCCTAGCCGGGGTGTGGGGTGTGTTGGTGTAGTTTTGTGATGACCTGGCTTGTCCAGGGCGCCACATTGCTGCTAAAATAAGGGAATATTTTTGTCTAGAAATTGTTTTTTACAATGTAATTTGAATTTTTAACATATTTCATTAATAAAATTTAGCATTTTATTCTCGCACTATTGTTATGGTCACTATCCCCCTTTTTTGGGGGTGTTTCATGCTGGCTCATGATTGGGGATTTTTTGATCGTTGATGTAGTATGACCTCTGTGATGCCCTGGGCAAGCCAGGGGTCACAGGTCATGAAACGACCACACTCTACACCCCAGACAGGAACATCAAAGCTAACCAAAAATCCTTGTTGCCTTCCTCCAGGGGCTGATGTCCACACCAGGGGGTGGGCTAGGCGGTTGGCTCCACCCACCGAGGAGTTCACAGACCTGGAGGCGGGAAAACCAGGCAGAACAGTTGAGGAAGTAGAAGAAAGTGGTAGAGGAGCTTGAGAGAGGAGTTAAAGTGGAAGACTAAGTGAGAGTAGTGACAGAAAAAGTGACAGTTAAGGAAGCCTGAAGTTGGTCCGGGTGTGTGCCCCGGACTGAGACAGCAAGGTCAGCAGACGGCGGTGACTGTCTGCAGGAACGGCTGCTTGGAGGTTGCCGGAAGGACCGTGGACGGGTGGTGGCCCAGCGGTACCGGAGCGGTATACAAAGAGCAGTCAGCACCATTGGCAGGGGCCTTTCGGATCCCGGCAAGGCTAGGAGTCCCTGTGAATTTGCCAAATCCGTCAGTGAAGGGGACCTCTGGGTCTCCCAACAACCAAGTCCCGATTGAAGGCAACAGTCCAACCGTTAGAGAGAGACACCGCCACCGCCAGGGCACCAGTTTCTCAGGGCCAGCGCCTGCGGGCAAAGTAGGGCTCCTCCGGCCCATAACCAAGTCGGGGAGCGGGTTACCGGTGGGAACCCATCGCTACCATCATCATCTCAGGTGCAGCAAAAGGGACCGTCACCGTCAACTACTGGGGAAAAGCAACTGCAGCCGTCCGTGGGAACCGTCTTTCCAGCCGTGTGTTTTACCGAGAACTGTGTCATCGTCTCAGGCTGAGTGAGTACCACAGGGCCGTGAGGCACAGCGCTGCCCCCGCGTCCCTGCACCCCGCCAAGCCCTGCACCAGCCCTGCCATCCAGCATCCCCCACCTCATCACTGGGCCCCGGGACAACCACCCCCTACCCACGGAGGGGAGAACTAACAACTTTGCTGCTCCCTGTCACCGCTCCCGGGATCCCCATACAGAGCAGCGGTGGTGTCCATACAATCACCACAACCGTGGGTGGCGTCACGGACAATAAACTATCCCATAAACCAACCCCTTTTCACTCACGGGCGAGGAGCGCCGCACGAGTCCACCGGGATCCGGCCCATCGCTCGAGCCACCGAGCAGCAGCAGGCCGCAGCAGCCGCGGCAGCCGGACCCGAGCAGTGGGAGAGTGCGGCGTCCCCTCCTCCGCCCGCGACAACCTCAATAAACGTCTATGAAGGGTGTATTACTTCACTATATTTTCTCTACTTGCAGTTTGTTCCAAACTGTAATATGGACGCATACTGTATATGAGTCCTACATATGTGAATAGATTGTGTATAATTTTTTACATTAAGCCCTTTACAACCTAGTAAAGACTGGCCAATGTGGTGTAGTCATATCTAAATTATATAATACAATAGATTTCACCCACTTACATCAAGGATAATCCCTTTTGGAATTGCATTAGGTTTTCTGTGCTGGTACACACAGTCACTATCACAGACACCGCTGCAGCACTTCAATGTCCAAGGACAGTCAAAGTTATTTTTGCATGGGCTTCCTGCAGAAAAAAACACAGAACAAAAAACACAGACAAATTACATCCAGAAATAATTCTGTTTTTCCATCAGATTTTTTGAGATAATTTTTTTGTCATCATTTTTACACATTGAGGCAGATTTAATGAAATTTAGCCAGAATTTTTGCACACATGCCATGCCCCATAATTGTCTACATCAGCACACAGCTCTTGTGCACCTTCACTCCCTTGTTGCTTGGGGGAAATGTACACTACTCCTTTTTTAGTGACAGTTTTCCATAACATTGTCCTTTTTGCTGAGCTTATTGTGCCACTGTGGCACTTTTGTCCACCAGTGCTTTTTCTAAACTTTACACTGCTATCACTATATTTGCAAAATAACAGAGCCTTTGAGCAGGCAGCTTCAGAATGAGAGCAGGGATTTGGAGAATTGTTGTGAAAGCAGGATCAGATCTGTGGCTAACGGGCGAGGAGGTAGCAGCTAAAGCATGAATAGAAATGAATGGGCAGGAGAAAGGTTACTGGGATCAAGGCCCGAGCTGGCAATCTACAAACCTGGCATATGCCCACTAAAGAGCGCTCCACTACAAATTGGGCTCCGTCCCTTTAAAATTTCTGCTTATGTGCACACACATGCACACAATCACAGGTCTGCTGAGGCTCACGCATTGTTGTTTTTTTTTATCTGACGCTGGCCAGTACCATACCTCCCAACTTTTCAGGAAAGGAAAGAGGGACAAAGTATGCGGCGCGCGCAGCGCGCCGCGGCAAATTTTGACCACGCCCCTAGCCACACCCCTAGCCACACCCATTTGGCAGTAAGGGTCATTCAGCAGATGCCCTGGACTGTTCATTCATATTCATAGCAGTCAGAATTTTTTTATATTTCTGTGTCACTATATGACATGTTGCTTATTTGTGCCTATCAATCCGTGTTCACACGTTGCATAAATTCTGTTTCTTTTTGTTTCTGTCTGCACCAAACTACACAATAACAATCTTCTCTGTTTTTTCCATTTTTGCTGCATTTTTTCTGCCTTTTCTCCATTATTTAATGCGTTTTTGGATCAGATGTGAATCTGCGTTTTTAAGTGTTTTTATTGTACAGAGAAGCTTTTTCCTGCATTTTTTAAGCTCCACATAGAAACCTCCAGAGAACCCCCACCCCCAAAAACCGCAGAATTCAGGAGCGTCTTTTCATGGAATCACATCCACTTTACTTGGACAATTAAACACAGCAGAATAAATGTGCAAAAAAACAGCAGAAAAAAATGCAGCATTTACACTACATGCGAATATGGACTAAATGTCCAAGCAAATGGATGAGACGTCAAGAAATCTCCTCCCCTGGTGCATGGAAAGACGCCGCTGAATGGTGCGGATTTGGTGTTTCTTTCTTTATAAGCTTCAGGATTCACATCAGCAACAAACATGTATCAAATAAGGGGGACAATGTATAAAAAATACCGCAAACACACAATAATCAGAGAACATTGTTATTGCACTCGTGGCGCGGACACCTGCAGAAAAAATGCAGCATTTACGCTATGTGTGAACACGGCCTCAGTGATCAATTTTTATTACATTTTTTATGGGTTTTAATAAAGAAAAATAATAAATTGCGCCTTTTTTTCCCGCCATTTACCGATCCCCATAAATAATCTGATCGCTGTGTTGTTCAGGTCATTACGATTACAGGGACACCAAATATGTCCATGTTATTTGGTGATTTGTGATGTTTATTATTTTTAAAAAAAGTGCAATAAAATTACATTATTCTATTTTTTTTTATTATTTTTAGTAACTTTATTAGAAGAAAAAAAATCCTCTTTTCCTCTCCCTCTAGAATACAGGACATAGAGATGCTGCTCTGTACAATGCTGTGTCCTGTGTAATCTGCTGTGCAAGAGGCATTGTAGGTTCATTTATGTGAAATCCTCCCTCTGACATCATCAATCCTAGTGGCTCAACAGCTAGAGCAGCTAGGAAAGCCAGGAGGTTGCTGGGCACAAGTTTTGAACGTTGCTGGTTTGAATCCAAGGTGGTGAAAATAAAAAAAATAAAAAAAATTGTATTTGTATTTTTTTCCTCATTTCTTTATAGTAGTTTTATGGGAACAAATGAATCTGACTCTTTCACCAACATTGAGATACAGTATTTATCTATCTCTATCCCTCTATCTATCTATCTATCTATCTATCTCTATCCCTCTATCTATCTATCTATCTATGATTCTATCTCTCTATCTATCTATCTATGATTCTATCTATCTATGATTCTATCTATCTATGATTCTATCTCTATCTATCTATTATCTGTCGTGTATCTATATATCCCTCTATCATCCATCCCTCTATCATCCATCCATCCCACTATCATCCATCCCTCCCTCTATCCCTCCCTCTATCTCTCCATTCATCCCTCCATTCATCCATCCATCCCTCCCTCTATCCCTCCATTCATCCCTCCCTCTATCCCTCCATTCATCCCTCTATCATCCATCCATCCCTCCCTCTATCCCTCCATTCATCCCTCTATCATCCATCCATCCATCCCTCTATCCCTCCATTCATCCCTCTATCATCCATGCATCCATCCCTCCCTCTATCCCTCCATTCATCCCTCCATTCATCCCTCTATCATCCATCCATCCCTCTATCCCTCCTTTCATCCCTCTATCCCTCCATTCATCCCTCCTTCTATCCCTCCATTCATCCCTCTATCATCCATCCATCGCTCTATCCCTCCATTCATCCCTCTATCATCCATCCCTCCCTCTATCCCTCCATTCATCCCTCTATCATCCATCCATCCCTCCCTCCCTCTATCCCTCCCTCCATTCATCCCTCTATCATCCATCCATCCCTCCCTCTATCCCTCCTTTCATCCCTCTATCCCTCCATTTATCCCTCCTTCTATCCCTCCATTCATCCCTCTATTCATCCCTCTATCATCCATCCATCTCTGCCTCTATCCCTCCATTCATTCCTCTATCATCCATCCATCCCTCTATCCCTCCATTCATCCCTCTATCATCCATCCATCCATCCCTCTATCCCTCCATTCATCCATCCCTCTATCATCCATGCATCCATCCCTCCCTCTATCCCTCCCTCTATCCCTCCATTCATCCCTCCTTCTATCCCTCCATTCATCCCTCTATCATCCATCCATCCCTCTACCCCTCCATTCATCCCTCTATCATCCATCCCTCCCTCTATCCCTCCATTCATCCCTCTATCATCCATCCATCCCTCTATCCCTCCATTCATCCCTCTATCATCCATGCATCCATCCCTCCCTCTATCCCTCCCTCCATTCATCCCTCTATCATCCATCCATCCCTCCCTCTATCCCTCCTTTCATCCCTCTATCCCTCCATTCATCCCTCCTTCTATCCCTCCATTCATCCCTCTAGTCATCCCTCTATCATCCATCCATCCCTCCCTCTATCCCTTCTTTCATCCCTCTATCCCTCCATTCATCCCTCTATCATCCATCCATCCCTCTATCCCTCCATTCATCCCTCTATCATCCATGCATCCATCCCTCCCTCTATCCCTCCCTCCATTCATCCCTCTATCATCCATCCATCCATCCCTCCCTCTATCCCTCCTTTCATCCCTCTATCCCTCCATTCATCCCTCCTTCTATCCCTCCATTCATCCCTCTATTCATCCCTCTATCATCCATCCATCCCTCCCTCTATCCCTTCTTTCATCCCTCTATCCCTCCATTCATCCCTCTATCATCCATCCATCCCTCCCTCTATCCCTCCTTTCATCCCTCTATCCCTCCATTCATCCCTCTATCATCCATCCCTCTATCATCCATCCCTCTATCCCTCCATTCATCCCTCTATCATCCATGCATCCATCCCTCCCTCTATCCCTCCATTCATCCCTCCATTCATCCCTCTATCCATTCCTCCATCCCTCTATCCCTTCTTTCATCCCTCTATCCCTCCATTCATCCCTCTATCATCCATCCATCCATCCCTCTATCCCTCAATTCATCCCTCTATCATCCATGCATCCATCCCTCCCTCTATCCCTCCATTCATCCCTCCATTCATCCCTCTATCCCTCCTTTCATCCCTCTATCCCTCCTTTCACTTTCATCCCTCTATCCCTCCATTCATCCCTCCTTCTATCCCTCCATTCATCCCTCTATCATCCATCCCTCCCTCTATCCCTCCATTCATCCCTCTATCATCCATCCCTCCCTCTATCCCTCCATTCATCCTTCTATCATCCATCCATCCATCCCTCTATCCCTCCATTCATCCCTCTATCATCCATCCATCCCTCCCTCTATCCCTCCTTTCATCCCTCTATCCCTCCATTCATCCCTCTATCATCCATCCATCCCCCTATCCCTCCATTCATCCCTCTATCATCCATCCACCCCTCTATCCCTCCATTCATCCATCCCTCCATTCATCCCTCCCTCTATCATCCATCCATCCATCCCTCTATCCCTCCTTTCATCCCTCTATCCCTCCATTCATCCCTCTATCATCCATCCATTCATCCATCTCTCTATCCCTCTATCCCTCCATTCATCCATCCCTCCATCCATCTTTTCAGCTGAATAACCTGCTTCTGTTGTCTGCAGTATAGAGGTCAAGATAACAAAATCTTCCTATTGGTTTCAATAGAGGCAGTAGCTCAGTGGTTAGAGCTGCTGCCTTTGAAACAATGAACTCACAGCTCCATGAGTTCGAGTCCCGGCCGCCCCGAAAATCCAGAGCCGATGATAATTTAATTTAATTTATTCACTCCACTGAGGGGAGGAGCCGGGACATCAGCTGTGAGCCGCGGGAGTGCGGGACAGCCCTGATAAATCGTGCAAGTCCCGCAGAATCCGGGACGGTTGGGAGGTATGCAGTACCAGTATGATGATGTCATATTTTGGGTCAAGTTCCCACTCTCCTCTCCAGTACAGACTATGGAGTATTCTCCTGCGCTACTGACACTGCAGCACTTCATCTTCCTCTCCATCTCACTAATCTGAGTGAGTCCCAATAAGGAAACATTTTATCTGTACCGCAGTTACAGCCTTCTACAAAATGCTGCTGTAAATACAATTTATAGGAGGCGGCAACTGCTGGATATACACTATAGAAGGCTGTAACTCTTGACAGCCTCCTATAAAATGTATATACAGCAGATAAAGCTCCTATCATATACATACAGTACAGACCAAAGGTTTGAATGGACACACCTCATTCAAACAGTTTTCTTTATTTTCATGACTCTGATAATTGTAGATTCAAATTGAAGGTATCAAAACTATGAATTAACACATGTGGAATGAAATAATTCATAAAAAAAGTGTGAAACAACTGAAAATATGTCTTATATTCTAGGTTCTTCAAAGTAGAGATTCAAGAGGTAGTCAACGGAAATAGTCTTCCAACAGACTTGAAGGAGTTGCCAGAGATGCTTAGCACTTGTTGGCCCTTTTGCCTTCACTCTGCGGTCCAGCTCACCCCAAACCATCTCAATTGGATTCAGGTCTGGGGTCTGTGGAGGCCAGGTCATCTGGCGTAGCACCCCATCATTCTCCTTAGTCAAATAGCCCTTACAGAGCCTGGAGGTGTGTTTGGGGTCATTGTCCTGTTGAAAAATAAATGATGGTCCAACTAAACGCAATCCGGACGGAATAGCATGCTGCTGCAAGATGCTGTGGTAGCCATGCTGGTTCAGTATGCCTTCAATTTTGAATAAATCCCCAACAGTGTCACCAGCAAAACACTCCCACACCAACATATCTCCTCATCCATGCTTCACGGTGGGAACCAGGCATGTAGAGTCCATCCATTCACCTTTTCTGTGTCGCACAAAGACACGGTGGTTGGATCCAAAGATCTGAAATTTGGACTCATCAGACAAAAGCACAGATTTCCACTAGTCTAATGTCCATTCCTTGTGTTCTTTACCCCAAACAAGTCTCTTCTGCTTGTTGCCTGTCCTTAGCAGTGGTTTCCTAGCAGCTATTTTACCATGAAGGCCTGCAGCACAAAGTCTCCTCCTAACAGTTGTTCTAGAGATGTGTCTGCTGCTAGAACTCTGTGTGGCATTGACCTGGTCTCTAATCTGAGCTGCTGTTAACCTGAGATTTCTGAGGCTGGTGACTCGGATAAACTTATCCTCCGCAGCACGGGTGACTCTTGGTCTTCCTTTCCTGGGGCGGTCCTCATGTGAGCCAGTTTCTTTGTAACGTTTGATGGTTTTTGCCACTGCACTTGGGGACACTTTCAAAGTTTTCCCAATTTTTCGGACTGACTGACCTTCATTTCTTAAAGTAATGATGGCCACTCGTTTTTCTTTACTTAGCTGCTTTTTTCTTGCCATAATACAAATTCTAACAGTCTGTTCAGTAGGACTATCATTTGTGTATCCACCAGACTTCTGCACAACACAACTGATAGTCCCAACTCCATTTATAAGGCAAGAAATCCCACTTATTAAACCTGACAGGGCACACCTGTGAAGTGAAAACCATTTCTGGTGACTACCTCTTGAAGATCATCAAGAGAATGCCAAGAGTGTGCAAAGCAGTATTCAAAGCAAAAGGTGGCTACTTTGAAGAAACTAGAATATAAGACATATTTTCAGTTGTTTCACAATTTTTTGTTCAGTATTTCATTCCACATGTGTTAATTCATTATTTTGAGTTATGAAAATAAAGAAAACTCATTTGAATGAGAAGGTGTGTCCAGACATTTGGTCTGTACTGTATATATATATATATATATATATATATATATATATATATATATATGTACAGTATATACAGCAGTCGCAGCCTCCTATAAAATCTACGTACAGCAGTCACAGCCTCCTATAATGTATATCCAGCAGTTGCGGCCTCCTATAATGTATATCCATGAGCCTCTCACCTGGAATTTTGCATTACTTATGTTTTGCAAACTGCTCCAGGTCTCTCATATTTGAAGGGGGCCTTCTTCCAACAGCAATTTTAAAATTTCTCTACAGGTGTACATTGCTGCCACTTCAGAACTCTGTAGCACTTTGTTTCCTTCCATTTCTAAGTGCTTCTTGAAGTATGGTTAGGGTCATTGTCCTGCTGGAAGACTCATGACGCAAACCCAGTTTTCTGACTCTGGGTACTACATTGCAACCCAAAATCCTTTGGTAATCATCAGATTTTATGATTCCTTGCACACAGTCAAGGCACCCAATGCAAAAGAACCCAAAAACATCTTTGAACTTCCACCATATTTGACTGCAGGTACTGTGTTCTTGTGTTTGTACGCTTCAATCCATATTCGGTAAACAGTACAATGATGTGCTTTACCAAAGAGCTCTATCATGGTCTCATGTGTCCACAACACGCTTTCCCAGAAGGATTTTGGCTTACTGACGTACATTTTGAAAAGCTTCAGTCTAGCTTTTTTATGTCTCTGTGTTAGCAGTGGGCCCTGCTGGGTTTCCTGCCATAGTGTTTAATTTCATTCAAATGTTGACTGATAGTTTGCGCTGATACTAATGCACCCTGAGCTGACACACGGGTGGACCCGTGGAAGCACTAGGAGGTGCGAAACAGTCGTCATCCCCTGGGGGCCTGCACCCGGCTCTCCTCACGCTTTTTAATGCACTTCTTGGATTAAATAAAGCACGTTTTGGATATCGAATGGATTGTGCCGTTGTCTTCTAATCTCCTGGGACTCATATCAGAAAAAACTAACACTGTTTCAATTGTCCTGTATACAAAATGCAGTTCTTGGAACCTGTATTATTCTGTATATATACCCTGCACGGTACCATTTCTCCTGTACGGTATATTGGGTGTAATTCTCAATATCTGTATTATTCTGTATATTTACACTACTTGAATGGGGATAGGGTGTTTAAGTATCTGGACTTCTGGAATTTGTCTGCCAGCAGGGCTGCTTTTTAGTCCCAGTCTGGCCCTACTATGATCTCAGGAGTTAATGGACTGTAACTTCTCTGCATCATCTAGGCCGAGTGCCCAAACTGTAGCCCTAAACCCAATTTTTTTCCAAGTGCCAACCAATCCTATTAGGTAAATAATTGATTTTAACACTACCTTTGCAGTCTTCTTTTCAGCAGGGGCATCACACTCATTCGTGCTTACCACACATTGAAGCTGAGCCTCTCCCACTACCCTTTCCAGACACAGCAGTTGGATTGATCTTTCTGGAAAAAATTGCAGCATATTAGACAGGCAGAGATTTTAGCATGGAATGCAATCAGATTTCACCCTGAAATCCACATCTACATTTCAAAGTCTGAACATCTTGAAATCCCATAAAGACTTACGAGTTGCTACCATCCCCTTTCATTGTGTAGTTATGTCCTTCCTGGGCCACTTCCTGGTAAACATGTCCCCCATCCTGATATATATTTCCTACATTCTGGTATATTTGTCCCCATCATGGCCCCATCCTGGTAAATGTACCCTATCCCGGCATATTCCCCGTCCTGGTAAATGTTCCTCATCCCGGCATGTACCCCATTCTGGTAAATGTCCTCCTTTCTGGTAAATGTACCCCATGCTGGTAAATATACCCATCATTGTAAATGTACCCCATCCTGGCATGTTCCCTCATGCTGTTAAATGACCCCATCCTTGTAAGTGTACCCCATCCCGGCATGTTCCCCCATCCTGGTAGATGTACCCCATCCTGGTAAATGTCACCCTTCCTGGCATGTTCCCCCTTCCTGCTAAATGTTCCCCAGCCTTGCATGTTTCCCCCATCCTGGCATGTTTCCCCCATCCTGGTAAATGTATCCCCCATCCTGGTAAATGTATTCCCCATCCTGGTAAATGTACCCCATCCTGGTAAATGTACCTCATCCTGGCATGTTCCCCTTCCTGCTAAATGTACCCCATCCTGGCATGTTCCCCTTCCTGCTAAATGTACCCCATCCTGGCATGCTTCCCCCCATCCTGGCATGTTTCCCCCCATCCTTGCATGTTTCCCCCATCCTTGCAGCCATGTTTCCCCCATCCTTGCATGTTTCTCCCATCCTTACATGTTTCTCATTCTTGCATGTTTCCGCCATCTTTGCAGCCACTTTTCCCCCATTCTTCCAGCTATGTTTCCCCCCATTCTTGTATGTTTCCCCCATCCTTGCAGCCATCTTTCCCCCATCCTTGCAGCCATGTTTCCCCCATCCTTGCATGTTTGCCCTGTGCTGTCCATGTTTGCCCTATACTGTCCATGTTTGCTCCACCATGCTGTCCATGTTTCCGCCGTGCTGTTCGTGTTTCCGCCATGCTGTTCATGTTTGCCCTGTGCTGTCCCTATATGATCCGCCGTGCTGTCCATGTTTCCGTCGTGCTGTCCATGTTTCCACCGTGCTGTCCATGTTTCCACCGTGCTGTCCATGTTTGCCCCATGCTGTCCATGTTTCCCCCATGCTGGCACTGTCCATTCCCCCACCTTGGCACAGCCGCACACAGTTTAAAAATGAAAATAAAAAAACTCACCTTCCAGCACCCACTCCACCGCTGCTCACCGCTGGGTCCTCAGGCAGTTCCTGCGTGCTCACAAGACGTCATTATGCCAGCGCCGCTTACTGACGCTCCGCCATCTCCTAGGTGACAGGCCTGTGGCCTAGGAGAGGAGGAGTGTCAGAGCGAGGAGAAATGTCTCCTCTGCTCCAACACAATTTTGAAAAGTGGCTGAATGTGGCGACAGCTTGCATGCCGGCAGAAAGGGCTCTGCGTGCCCTGTCTGGCATGCGTGCCATAGGTTCTCCATCACTGATCTAGGCTTTGTTGGTCTTTCTCCTTGGCAATAGGCTGTAAACTATGGAAAATAAATATACACTAAGCAGGAGTATGACAGTAGATAGAAAAAGCAAGTCAATTGCAAACGTGCTTATTTTGATGTTTTCTAATTACATTGATCAATTTCATAAAGTGAGAATTACCCTTCAATTGTTCAATACAATTCTGTATCATCCAACATGGGTTTGACTTTTCATATGTTACAAATAAAATTGGTTCAAAGTATGCTAGCAAAGAGATGGTATACAGTTAAGGCCCATTTACACACAACGATATCGCTAACGAGATATCCTCGGGGTCACGGTGTTGGTGACGCACATCCGGCCTCGTTAGTGATGTCATTGTGTGTGACACCTTTTTGCAATCAGTAACGATCGCAAAAAGGTGTCAAATCGTTCGTCGTGTACACGTCGTTCATTTTTAAAAAATCGTTGCTCGTTTGGAACGCAGATTGTTTGTCGTTCCTGCGGCAGCACACATCGCTATGGGTGACACCGCAGGAACGAGGAACAACATCGTACCTGCGGCCGTCGGAAATGAGGAATGAAGGAGATGGGTGGGATGTTCCGGCCGCTCATCTCCGCCCCTTCGCTTCTATTGGGCGGCCGCTTAGTGACGCCGCTGTGACGCCGAACGAACCTCTCCCTGAACAGGTAATTGCGTGTGACGCTGCCGTAGCGATATTGTTCGCTACAGCAGTGATCACCCCGTGACACGCCACCGACGTGGACGGGTGATATCGATCGCTAGCGATGTCGCAGTGTGTAAAGCCCGCTTTAGGCTAAAACATCTGTATAAGAATTGTTTTCTGGGGTTTGCATGTATTATGTCCTAGTCTGGTCGGAAATATTTTTCACCCTTTGTACTTTCTTGCCAAAGCAATTTTGCACTTGGTCTCTTCTTGTTATGATATAATATCATCTTCTCACCAGTGGCAAAATTACAATAAGCTGTTACTGCACTTCCTGCTATTTCTTGTAATCACTTATTTTTTTTAAACGCTATTACTCATGCCCTTCTATTCATGAATTTTTGATATAAAAAAGTTTGCATTAATTTAAGTCAATTGTGGTTTATTTTTTCACGCTAGTCTATCAGTTCTTCTTTGTGTTCCCTTTTCAGGAAAGATTGTCTATTCCAAATGGACTTTGGAATAGGGTTGGTATAAAATATCCAAAGATGCCTCATCCAATTTATCATCCAGTATGAGGTAAAGTGATACATTTGGATCATCTAATTCTAATCTGTTGAAATTTACAAGATTATTAGTAGATTAGACCCATAGCTTTTGCAATTTACTCAGTTTTAAGAAAAAAAAATGTCTACTATATACAGTGTGTGAAATAAGTATTGAACACATCACCAATTTTCTAAGTAAATATATTTCTACACATGAATTTCTCACCAGATTTTGGTAACAAGCCAACCAATGCACTGTTAAGGGGGCCATAAATTTACAGTGATGCAATCTAATTATGCATCTACCTTAACCCCGTCTGCATCCAAATCATGAGTCATTTGTTAGTAGCATGCATACTATTCTTCCATACAAATCAGAGAAATGTACACGGATCTGCATAGAAAATATGACTACTTTTATTGCGGAAGTTAAGACACATTTAAAGGAATCAGTTGGCTAGGAGCCAAGAATACGTAACAAGTCTCCTATTGGGTAAATCGTATAATAGCTTATTCTGTATATGTGCTTCCTCATTTATATTAAGCTATGTCACCATGATTCACTTGTCACATGAAAGTCCAGACTGTCTGAGTCTTATGATGTCTGAATGCAGATATAGGTGTGGTACACAGTTCAAGCACTATCTTAAATCCTGGTTTATGGATATCTTCATATAACTCTTAATACTCATAGTTCATAATCTTGTCCATAACAGCACAAAACCAAAGAAATAAAGCCGGAGATGTCCACAAATTAAGTTATGTGTAATAACGATACATAACACAGGGGAAAAGTATTGAGCACGCTTACTGGAATGTATTTGTTTTGTAGAACAAACATTGTTGGTGAAGACAGCTTCAAGATGCCTACTGTAGCATGCATTGTTCAGGTGTGATTTTGTTCCATTCTTCCACACAAACACTCTTCAAGTCCTAAATGTTCCATGGGCTCTTTCTATGAATTCTTAGCTTTATTTCTTTCCATACATTTTTTATTGAATTCAGAACAGGTTATTGGCTGGGCCACTCTAGCAGCTTTATTTTCTTTCTGTGAACCCAATAGAGTTTCCTTGGCTGTGTGTTTGGGTTCATTGTTTTGCTGAAATGTCCACCCTCATTTCATCATCATCATCATCATCATCATCATCATCATCATCATCATCCTGGTAGATGGCAGCAGATTTTTATTAAGATTGTCTTGGTACATTTGTGCTTTCATCCTGCCTTCAATTATATGAAGTTTACCAGTGCCTTATGTTGGAAAACCAACCCCACATCATGATGTTATCACCACCAAACTTCATTCTTAGTATGGTGTTTTAGGGTGATATGCAGTGTCTTTTGGTCTCCAAGCATGGTGTGTATTTTTGCAACTAAAGAGTTTAATGTTGGTCTCATCTGACCAGACTATAATCTCCCTTTATTTCACAGGGTTGTCTTAATGTTGTTGAGCAAACTTTAAATGCACTTAAGCATTCGTTTTGTTCAGTAATGGAGTTTTCATGGTGAGCGTGCATAGAGGCCATGGAGTAGAGTAAATTACTTAATGTTTTCTTAGAAACAATTGCACCTGCTGATTCCAGGTCTTTCTGTAGTTCGCCACAGGAGCTCTTTGGCTTTTACACAACCTTTTTCACTCCTGTGAAATCTTGTGGGGAGACCCTGGTCATGGCTGGTTTATGATGAAATTATGTTCTTTCAAAAGCATGAGAATGTTGGATTTTTTTTCAGCTAATTCTTGGCTGAAAAAATCCAACATGCCTGTTTTGGTAGAAATGAGCAGTTCATTTGAAATTCGAATTAGTCAACCTTGTTAAATTTTCTCCCTAAAATTAGATTCATGGCAAATAAATTAAATGTATTTCTAATTGCCTGGAAAATATGTGTACAAGACTCTGAAGTCTCCTAGGATTGTATTGAACCCATTTTGAGCTCTGTAATGCAAATACAACCTTATTAACATTAAAGTGACCTCAACCTATATGGCTAGGTATAAGCAGTGGTAACTAGAAGCTGTATTGTGGTGTCTACAGGTCTAATATTGGACTTTAACAAGTAGGAAGCTTCCAAAATAAATATTTTGTTTACAATACGCATACTTTGTATTTGATTTTCAATTTTTGGATTATAGAGACTTTTTTTTTTTGGATGTAAAAAATATATGGCATGCTTGTCTTACAATTTAGAAAATACACTTTCTGTGACGCACAAGCATTGGATTCAGGAATCTTTTTTTAGTAATAAAATTAGCATGGAGGGGTTTAATACTGCCCTCCTTGTTTGCAGTCTGGGAAGAATATACCAAAAATGCTGATACTAATGTATTGTTACTGCAGTATATTAAAGATCAATCAATTCAGATTATGCAAGAGCTGTACCTCTTTATATCACTTGACTGAGACTAGCACTTCCATTTTCCGTCTGTTTGAACATTGTAGTACACCACAATAAGATAAAGCTTATTTTATATCCCTATATGGAATGAGCTGTGTATTCCTATCTCTACACTGTACAAGCTTAAATTGGTGTTTCTAGCCTGGCCCATCTTTTATACTGGTCTTTGATTGGCTATGCTTGATCATGTGATGTGATAGCTGTAGGACATATGGGGAAGCCCACACTGCCACACCTGAAATCATTAGCCCACACTCTGTGTCACGCTGTACAAAGGCTAGTGAGACGCAGTACAGCGTAATCCCCACTTGGTGGCAGCAGAGTAGTGAAGGAGAGACAAAGAAACACTGTAACGGAAAGGCAGCTGAAGTATAGCAGAGTAACTTCAGAATTGTTAACAGGCGAATCAACAGGGGGCAAAAGAGTAGTCAAACAGTCAGGGCTTAGGCAGGAGAGTCTAGTCACTGCAAAGGGAGGATCAATATCAAAGTCAGAAAGCAGAACCGAGTCGGAAGTCGGGAGATTAGGTATGCAGAGGAAAACACAAACAACTGACAGGAGCGGGAAGTCAGGGACCGGGACAGATAGACGAACGGGGGAGGTTCAAAGTCAGGACACAGTAGCAGGGAGGCAGTACAGATCAGAAACACTCACCAGAGCCAGTTTACACACTGCAAGGCAGAAATATCACTGGCACTGAACCATAGGTAGAGAGGCAAGATCCATCCTGGGATCCAGAACGAGGCAAGGGAAGTTAACCCATGACATGACCAGGCCGGAGCTGGGTGTAACCAGCAGCAGGGAAAATCCGGCCTGGACCATGACACTCTGATTCTTCAGCAGTGTGTGAAATGACAGCAGTGTTTTATTCTTTGACTGATCCTCACAAATTGAATCACAGGTTTTTGAAATCTTAGGGACCAGCCAATAACAGGAAATTCAACTTGAAGTTGATCCCAAATTAATGAATCCGTTCATTTCAACTAATCGGTGTTCAGAATTATATAGACTGTTGTTTGGTTGGGCATAAGCTGAAAAGAAAAGTCATTTGTTTCTCTGTAACAGCCAACAATCATTCATAATAGTTGAAATTTAACATTTTAAGCAAATATAAGCAAGGATTTTTAAAAATATCATTGAAGTAGTAATAATTGCTAAGCGTAAATACATATAAATACAAAATAATTGGTTTGGCAAGGCCCTTCATTGATCAATATGTGTCAGAAGTATTTAACATAGCATAAAATTGGTAATATATCATCACACAACACATTAGTATCAAAGGTAGATCTTGAATTTAGTGATGCAATGTGCTTAATATTTAGAGGAACCCAACCCAACATTCTGTCCTACAAAAATGATAGAAACAAGTGTTTCAGGCGGCACAAAATCCAGGTGCACGTGTCCAAGGAAGGCATCCACAATATAACTTGAACAAAGGACCGGCACTCCAAATCTTTTGGAATTTATGAGTATTTATTCCATATAATCATTCAGGCGTAAATTAAGCGTTTTGGCTAATAGTGAGCCTGATGTGTTTGAAAAAGGCTCACTATTAGCTGAAACACGTAATTTACACTTGTGTGCTTATATGGAATAAATTCTCATGAATTCCAGAAGATTTGGAGTGCCGGTCCTTTGTTCAAACTACAAAAATGATAAAGACAAAAGACCGTACACTCGAGCATTTGAGTAGATTACTTTCCTGCCTATCAACTAAGTTTTTAGTGCCCTCTACGTGGCATAGTGACATCCATTCCCTACTTGATTGAAGTGGTCCAAGTCCCTCTCATTCTAACCCCAATAGTATATAAATTGGAAAATGGTAGTGGAAAATGTAACACACAGAATCAGAATGTATATATGCATATTACCTTTGGCCACTTGTTATCTTTTTATTATCAGACAGCCATAAAAGCATTAGTTATTCGATTCCTGGATACTCACTAAAGACTGGCGGGAGACATTCAGTCCCACATCTTTTCTTACAGCATTTTAGGCTTCCTACACAGTCAAAGTCATTGTCACAAGCTTGTGTTGAACAGCTGCCTTTATCTATACACAGATCAGAGCAGGGCGTAGATATAGGGGAGCCGAGATCTTCTTCCTCTACTTCAGGACATCTGCCTGGTTTCCCTACATTTTCTGCACCTTGAAAGAAAGAGTTAAAGAATGATATGGCTGAATAAAGCGATTCTGTGCATATAGACATTACTATAAAATCTTTGAACACATCAATGCTTTACTGTAATAGTAAGTTTTCCTTCTTTCAGTATCCTTTTTTGATATGTGATAATACTGGTGAATAGAGATGAGAGAATTCAAATTCTTCAGCTTTGCTGGAGGTCATTCAGGAAATTGGATTTACCTCAAACCAACTTAAGGCTACTTTACACACTGCGATATCGGTCCCGATATCGCTAGTGTGCGTACCCGCCCCCATCTGTTGCGCGACACGGGCATATCGCTGCCCGTGCCGCACAACATCGCCCAGAGCCGTCACACATACTTACCTGTCCGGCGACGTCGCTGTGACCGGCGAACCGCCTCCTTTCTAAGGGGGCGGTCCGTGCGGCGTCACAGCGACGTCACTGAACCGCCGCCCAATCGCAGCGGAGGGGCGGAGATGAGCGGGACATAACATCCCGCCCACCTCCTTCCTTCCGCATAGCGGCCGGGAGGCAGGTAGGGAGACGTTCCTCGCTCCTGCGGCGTCACACGCAGCGATGTGTGATGCCGCAGGAACGAGGAACAACCTCGTTACTGCTGAAGTAACGATTTTTGGGAATTAGGACCCGTGTAGCCGATCAGCGATAAATCACGCTTTTGCGACGATTTTACATCGCTGAACGCTGTTACACAAAGCTATATCGCTAATGATTGCGGAAGTGCGTCACCAAAACCGTGACCCCAACGACAAAATTCGGGCGATATCGCAGTGTGTAAAGCCCGCTTTAGTACAAATCAAATTGGGCAGGAAAAGGTTAAAAAAAAAACACACCCCCTTTCTTCGGCTATCCCTTATCGTTCCTCTGTTGAGCACCCCTGCACCTCCAATCTTTTATAAACTGCTGTCTATTGTCTGGGCGTCCAATACTTTTCTAGGCTTCTCGCTGCATGAGGCATGACACATGCTAATAACATGCGTCTTGATGATCACATGGGTCACAACATACAGTTAGGTCCATATATACAGTTAGGTCCAGAAATATTTGGACAGTGACACAAGTTTTGTTATTTTAGCTGTTTACAAAAACATGTTCAGAAATACAATTATATATATAATATGGGCTGAAAGTGCACACTCCCAGCTGCAATATGAGAGTTTTCACATCCAAATCGGAGAAAGGGTTTAGGAATCATAGCTCTGTAATGCATAGCCTCCTCTTTTTCAAGGGATCAAAAGTAATTGGACAAGGGACTCTAAGGGCTGCAATTAACTCTGAAGGCGTCTCCCTCGTTAACCTGTAATCAATGAAGTAGTTAAAAGGTCTGGGGTTGATTACAGGTGTGTGGTTTTGCATTTGGAAGTTGTTGCTGTGACCAGACAACATGCGGTCTAAGGAACTCTCAATTGAGGTGAAGCAGAACATCCTGAGGCTGAAAAAAAAGAAAAAATCCATCAGAGAGATAGCAGACATGCTTGGAGTAGCAAAATCAACAGTCGGGTACATTCTGAGAAAAAAGGAATTGACTGGTGAGCTTGGGAACTCAAAAAGGCCTGGGCGTCCACAGATGACAACAGTGGTGGATGATCGCCGCATAGTTTCTTTGGTGAAGAAGAACCCGTTCACAACATCAACTGAAGTCCAGAACACTCTCAGTGAAGTAGGTGTATCTGTCTCTAAGTCAACAGTAAAGAGAAGACTCCATGAAAGTAAATACAAAGGGTTCACATCTAGATGCAAACCATTCATCAATTCCAAAAATAGACAGGCCAGAGTTAAATTTGCTGAAAAACACCTCATGAAGCCAGCTCAGTTCTGGAAAAGTATTCTATGGACAGATGAGACAAAGATCAACCTGTACCAGAATGATGGGAAGAAAAAAGTTTGGAGAAGAAAGGGAACGGCACATGATCCAAGGCACACCACATCCTCTGTAAAACATGGTGGAGGCAACGTGATGGCTTGGGCATGCATGGCTTTCATTGGCACTGGGTCACTTGTGTTTATTGATGACATAACAGCAGACAAGAGTAGCCGGATGAATTCTGAAGTGTACCGGGATATACTTTCAGCCCAGATTCAGCCAAATGCCGCAAAGTTGATCGGACGGCGCTTCATAGTACAGATGGACAATGACCCCAAGCATACAGCCAAAGCTACCCAGGAGTTCATGAGTGCAAAAAAGTGGAACATTCTGCAATGGCCAAGTCAATCACCAGATCTTAACCCAATTGAGCATGCATTTCACTTGCTCAAATCCAGACTTAAGACGGAAAGACCCACAAACAAGCAAGACCTGAAGGCTGCGGCTGTAAAGGCCTGGCAAAGCATTAAGAAGGAGGAAACCCAGCGTTTGGTGATGTCCATGGGTTCCAGACTTAAGGCAGTGATTGCCTCCAAAGGATTCGCAACAAAATATTGAAAATAAAAATATTTTGTTTGGGTTTGGTTTATTTGTCCAATTACTTTTGACCTCCTAAAATGTGGAGTGTTTGTAAAGAAATGTGTACAATTCCTACAATTTCTATCAGATATTTTTGTTCAAACCTTCAAATTAAACGTTACAATCTGCACTTGAATTCTGTTGTAGAGATTTCATTTCAAATCCAATGTGGTGGCATGCAGAGCCCAACTCGCGAAAACTGTGTCACTGTCCAAATATTTCTGGACCTAACTGTATTTGGAGAGAGAAACCATTTCTCACATTTTTGTTCTATACATTACCACTATGGATTTTGAACAAAACAATTCGGCTGTAGTTGAAGTTCAGACCTTCAGCTTTAATTCAGTGGGTTGTACAAAATGATTGCATAAAAATGTGAGGAACTAAAGCATTTTTTAAACTCAATCTCTTCATTTCAGGGGATTTTAGGGGCTCAAAAGTAATTGGTAAAAACCAAATCAATAATCAAAAAGAGGAATAAATAATATAAAGACCAAGGAAAAAATCCCCTAAAACAATACTTTAGTTCAATAGATTAAAACGGTATGCCTCTGAACCAACAGTATAATTCTATCCGACCGTAGTCAAGTGAAGGGGGTGAAGTACAAAATGCAAGATAGGGTATGATAAAGTGGTAAAGAGGGGGTGACATTGTTCACCGATACCTACAGAGATAATACTAGTAATCAGAGGCAATATATCTGCTGTCAATTGGCTCTCACTTCACCTGCCTACCAGCGGAGTTGCACCATAATGTTTAGCCCCCCCCCTTCGCTCCTCTTCGGCTGTACCCTATCTCACCCTAGTTTGATATTTACCAAAGATTAACCCCCATCACCAAAAAATAATAATGTAAAGATAGTTTGTGCCCAAAAATCAGTCAGAGGTCAGAAAAGGCAAAGGTTAAGTCCTCCTAGTTATCGGGAACTCAAACTCAAACTGCCTAAATTAACAGATTAAACAATTGCTCAAAGAGCAAACACCAGATGAATATTCACATAAATACGGATATTAGAATGTAAATTCCAGCAGGGACTTATCTGCCAGTATCCGCAAACTCTCAGTCCCGACGCGTTTCCCCCTGAATTTTTTGGGGTTCATCAGGGGACCCTCACAGGACAATAGTCCAGGATATACTCGTATATATACTTGAAGGTTGGAGTGCCCTGTCATTCTACAGTGGGCACGAAACAGTCTCAATTGTGGGACTTTACCCAGGCACCAGCACTGTCTGCCCCTGGAATGGACACCATTAGATGGCCTTTTTGATCCTTGATCCGCTGGTAGGCAGGTGACAGTGTGGGCCAATTGACAGCAGATATAGTGCCCCTGATTACTAGTATTATCTCTGTAGGTATCGGTAAACACTATCACCCCCTCTTTACCACTTTATCATACCCTATCTTGCATTTTGTACTTCACTCCCTTCACTTGACTACGGTCGGATAGAATTATACTGTTGGTTCTGAGGCATACCGTTTTAATCTATTGAAATAAAGTATTGTTTTACGGGATGTTTTCTTTGGTCTTTAACTCAAAAGTAATTGGACCAATTAATCTTTTGGAAATAAAATGTGAATTTCTAATACTTGGTAGAAAACCCTGCGTTGGCAATGACTGGCTGAAGTCTTGACCTCATGACATCACCGTACGCTGTGTTTCCTCCTTTTTAATGCTCTTCCAGGCCTTTACTGCAGTGATTTTCAGTTACTGTTTGTTTGTGAGTCTTTCTGTTTGAAGTTTAGTTTTTAACAAGTGAAATGCGGCTCTATTGGGTTGAGATCAGGTGATGACTCGGCAATTCAAGAATATTCCATGTCTTTGCTTTAATAACCTCTTGGGTTGTTTTGGCTTTATGTTTTGGGTCATTGTCCATCTGTATTATGAAACACCGACCAATCCGTTTGGCTGCATTTGGCTGGATTAGAGCCCACAATGTCTCTGAAAATACCAGAATTCATCTGGCTGTTTCTGTCCTGTGTCACATCATCAATGAATCCTAGGGACCCAGTGCCACTTGCATCCATGCATGCCGGGCCATCACACTGCCTCCGCCATGTTTTACAGATGATGTGGTGTGCTTTGGATCATTAGCTGTACCATGCCTTCACCATACTTTTTTCTTTCCATGTTTCTGGTAGAGGTTGATCTTGGTTTTATCTGTTCAAAGAATGTTCTTACAGAGCTGTGCTGGTCTTTTAAGATTGTTTTTAGCAAAGTCCAATCTAGCTTTCTTATTCTTGAGGCTGATGAGTGGCATGCACCGGGCAGTCAACCCTCTGTATTTTCTTTTATGCAGTCTTCTCTTTATGGTACATTTGGATGTTGATACGCCTACATCCTGGAGAGTGTTGTTCACTTGATTGGATGTTGTGAAGGGGTTTCTCTTCACCATGGTAATTATTCTGCGATCATTCACCACTGTTGTCTTCCGTGGTCGTCCATGTCTTTGCATTGTTCAGGTCACAAGTGCTTTTTTTCTTTCTCCTGATATACCAAACTGTACATTTAGCCACTCCTAATATTGTATCAATTTCTCAGATGTTTTTTTTTTCTGTTTTTGCTGATGAATTATGGCTTGTTTCACTTGCATGAAGAGCTCCTTTGACCACATATTTACTTCTCAGCAAAAACTTCAAAATGCAAGCACCAAACCTCAAATCAACTCCAGGCCTTTTATGTGCTTAACTGAGAAATAAATAACAAAGGAATTGCTCACACCTGGCCATGAAACAGCCTTCAGTCAGTTGTCCAATTACTTTTGGGCCCTTTAAAACCAGGGTGGCACATGTAAAGAAGCTGAAACTTCTAAACCCTTCATCAAATTTTAATGTGGATACCCTCAAATGAAAGGTAAAAGTCAGGACTTTATGTCCATGTCCATAACTATAACTTGAATATGTTTCAGAAAACAGGTAAAAAAAACAACAAAATTTGTGTCAGTGTCCAAATATATATGGACCCAACTGTACAATATGTCATTGACCTGAGTCATGCAACTCACATGGAGTGGAGCTTAATGAAGAACAGCAGTGTCAGACATTTGGAAAGAAAAGAAAGATAGAACACAGACGAGAGAAAATAGATGAGCTGATAGGAGGACCAGCATAGGCAGGAGACACTTGGGGAGGAATGTGTAGAGAGGAGTATAAGATTTAATTTTTAAAATTTCTTCTTGACGCAAGAAATCCAACAAAATGGTGGACTGTTGCTATATTGTTGGCATTTATGCACATAGAAAAAAATTAAATTGTGGTGATTCTGAATTTGGGGGAAAATGGTAATGAGTGTGACTAGTCATGAATCAATTTTCTCATCTTTACTGGTGAAGAAATAGATGAAGAAGGCACATATATAAGGGGTTTGGCCAAAATGTACAAATGTAAAACCTGCATACTAGAGTAAAACCCACTATGTTATCGTCCAACTTTAGGGACCTCATCCTTGTATGAGAATGGGAATTTACTTGCTGCAAAGAAAAAAAGACAAAATAGAAAGGAGGATGCACATTAAGCTAAGGCTTCACAGCGACTTGTATAATATTGAGACATCAAATCTAATAATTTCCTATGGTGTCGAATTGTAACCTGGGACTGTGACACAGATTTGCTAATACGGTATATCCAAATGTCTTGGATTTTAGGTCGCTGATTGCAAGACGCACACAACTCTCTTGTCATGGACTATAATGCAAATCACAACTGACTACAACTTGCTTGTGACTCATCTGCGATTTGACTATTTTTTTACAGCAAAATCACAGTTCTAAAATGTTTACAAGTAGATCAAGCCATAGTGTGACTCAATAACGGAATACAACAAGCAACACCCGATATCAGACCTTTGCCCTGTGGATAAGGCACAAAAAATATAAAAAGATATGGTATTACCTGGTCTTCTAAATTAATTAAACCTATATTTTCCATGTAAGTACCACATTTTTCTGACTATAAGACACATGACAAATATTTAAAAAAAACCTGACCCGCACATCCAACAAATGTGAACAGGTGTTAGCTGAAAAAATATAGTAACTACAAGATGCATATAGCTGCACAATAAAAAGCCAACAATGTATAAGGTATCTCTGGTATTGCATAACTGCTATAGGAATATATGAAAAAAAGAGGTATTTAGTTTATGTATTGGCCAATGCATGTAACCACGGCAAGGTAATCTCTATTAAACCGGGGACCTAACTTGATTGCCACTGTCTAGGTTAAAAACAACCATGTCTGGGCAGCCAGACTAAAAATCTAACTTGAATTGCAACTGTTTGGACTACAAACCTCCATGCCTGGGCAGCTAGACCCCAGCTATAAAGGTTATGAACACAACCTGGTTATAGGGCGGAGTGCTCAGTCAGAAAGAGACTCACTACAAATATATTCAAAAAGACTGATCCGCACATCCAACAAGTGTGAACAGGTGCTAGCTGAAAAAACATAGTAACTACAAGAAGCGTTAGTTACATGAATTGGCCAATAGATAAACTAAATATCTCTTTTTTCATATATTCCTATAGCAGTAATGCAATACTAGAGTTCACTTATACATTGTTGACTTTTTAGTGTGCAGCTGTATAAGACACATGTTGTATCAAGAGTTTATGAGCGTCTTAGGCTAAGTTCACACAGAGCATCTTTTGCTGCATTTTTGGTGCATTTTTGAGGTCACAAAGATGCACCAAAATGCATGCATTTCCTTCTCCAGCAAAGTCTATGAGATTACAATTTTGCTGTCCACATGGGGTATCTTTTGTTGGCTGCATCTTGGCTGCGTTTTTCAAGATGCAGCAAAGATGCAGCATGTCAATTCATTTTGCGTTTTTACTGCATTTTTGAGCCCTTCCAGTCAATAGATTTGACTTAAAAAACGCACTGGGAAAACGCGTCAAAAACACATTGCGTATTTGATGCATTTTTGTTGTAGTGCATTTTTGGTGCATTTTAAGATGCACTGACAAAAAAGATGCAGCGTGTGAACATAGCCTTATAGAGTTGATACACATAGCACTTCTGGGGTGGTGCTCAGGTAGGTTCCAAAACCGTCCCAAGTACAGTAGATGTAGAAACTTGGCACTCAAGATTAATGTGAATAGTGGTCTTTTATTGTGAAGAACTTATAGGACCAGCACAAGCACAGACATTTCGGTCAAAGACTTTCATCAGTGTGCGTGCAGGTGGTCATCAGAAGGGGTAGCAACTGGCGTAGTCAGGTATGACGTGATGTCCACCACTGTCTATGTGGCAATGAAGGTCTTTGACTGAAACGTCTGTGCTTATGCTGGTCCTACAAGTTCTTCTCAATAAAAGACCACTATTCACGTTTATCTTGAGTGCCAAGTTTCTACATCAACATAGCCTTATAGTCTGCAGTCAGTAAGGTCAGCTGTTCCAGACCTTCCTGCGACTTAAATCACAGGGTGGAGCATACATAGGTGCTGTGCTCCAATGCTGTCATAATTAAGTGGTTGCCTAGTTCGCTCTCGATCTGTGTAATTATTGCTGAGCAGGAGAGACTGAGCTGAGTTTGCTAGCAGGTTAGGGAAAACTTGTATCGACATGCGCATTAATAGAATGGCTCTTTGGTGCACAGGCTGAAGAAAAATAAAACTGTCAACATAGTTTAAGTTTCCCAGACAAAAGCCGATCTCCTGCGGTAACGGTTTTGTCACAAATGACAGACAGTCTTGCAGTGTCCAGCTATAGAAAGTCACAGTGTTTGTCTGCAGATACTGCTCCCTGACCTTCTATCATTCCTGCTTGATTTTTATCCCTTTCCCTTTATGACACTGTAGTGTTATTCAGCCTGCCAGCTGCTGTTCATCAGTACTTCCCTTGTCTTTATATACCTTCACTTCCTATTACTTGGTGCTAGTGATATTTGATACATTTTTATCAAGTCTTCATTGCAAACAGGAGGCTTGCATACATCAGGAGAATCTTGGTGGTTTTTGCAGCTTCTCTCCCTGAGACAACTAGAGATCTGTTGTTTGTAGTTTTCCCATGTTTGTTATCCTTGTGTGTCCTTTAGCGCCTAGTGGGGGTGACAAAGAGTTCATCCCATCCGCTCCCTACCAAGGGCCCAGAACTGGGTCAGCCTAAGGTCAGATATCTGGCTCGGCGCATAGGTGTGGAACCTATCTAGGGTGGTGAGGGAACCGACGGCACAGCGGTAGGATTGGTATGGGGTTCACCATGTCACTCTTACCTAGACACAGGGTTTCCCTTCCTTTTCCTTTTGCCTTTCTCTTGATACTTTCCCGTACCTAGCGTGACACCTGCATTTCCATTCTCTATCTGTGCAACATATAGGGTACAGGATGCTAATGTGATATGTCCTTGTTTGCTCACATTTATATGTGATCATGAAGACCTTAGAAAGTGATTGTGGCACAGGACTGCTTCATATACAATCTGCAATAGTGCGAAAATTCGAAAAACATCTACTAAAGTCTACACGTGGCTAAACTGTGTATAAGGTGTTTAAGTGGCATAAATTAAAGACATTACACAAGTAAGACACCAGGCACACAGGTGATCCCACAATAAACACTTGTGCTCTTTATGAAGATTGGTACAAAACAAAGTAAAGTGTATTGGGACCTTCTTATGTCACTGCTGGGGACAGTATAAAATAACCATTATTTTTTGGTACAACCCTCCTAGTATAATTTTAACGCTTTAGAATAAATTACCCCCTCTTCTACCCCACTGCAAAACATAAGATAATCCCTTTTGTGTTCTCACTTAAATATAATAATAGATATTAAAATATATCATCTTAATTAAAATTACTTAAAAGGACTGAAAATCTATGCACTGTAATAATGTCTTATGTATTTTGGAACTGCAGAAAATAAATCTGACAATAGGATGCATAACAAATCATAATGCCTCGAATAGTAATATTATATTAAAAAAAAAAACCCTGCTCCTTATGCAGCTGCATAATATATTCTATGATAAACCCTCTGCTGAACCTGATTCAGAAATTGTAGTCATTAAGGTGTTCTGTGACCTGAAACATCAACTACGGACTGTCTGGGGGATTATACTGTATCATCTCACACAGACCCTCTTTTTAGAGCCTGAGAGAATTTACTATGCACCATATATTTATATAGTTTCGTCCCCGCCCAAAATTATTTTCAAACGTTCTGCAGCATCTTAATTTTGTACAATGCTTATTATTTAAAAGGATGTTAGTTGATATGAGTATACTACCATTAAAACCACTTCAATATTAAAGAGGTTGTCCAGGCATACTTGATAACCTACATATGGTCGTCAATAGCAGATCTTTAGGGGGATCCCCATCAATCAACTGTTTTCTGCTCTGACAGGCTGAATGTAAAACACTTTGAATACAGCTACTTAGCACAGGTCCAGTCAAAGTTTTGCGGCTGCTGTTGACCGTTGCCAGTTACTGCAGAGCAGCTCCTGTTCTTTTGAATAGAAACTATTCTACAGTGTTCGGCAGTGGCTGCTAAACTTTGGAGCTTCATTCATGAGTTCCCTTCCAATTATTTATATCGGGCAACCACAAGAGAAAAAAAAAAAGCTGATCAATGGAGGTGCCAGGTCTTGGATTCCCACAAATCTGCTATTTATTAAAGGTAACCTGTCACCAGCATTCTAACATGCTGTATATAAGAGCCCAGGCCACTGTGTAGAACATAAAAAACACTTTATAATACTCACCTAAACCAGTCGCTGCGGTGGATGTGGCTCAAATGGGTGTCTTCGTCCTCCGGTGCCGGCGCCTCCTCTTTAGGCCATCTTCGTCCTCCTTCTGAAGCCTGTGTGCATGACTCGTCTACATCATACACACTCGCCGATCCCACGCATGGCCACTACAATACTTTGATCTACCCTGCTCAGGGCAGATCAAAGTGCGCCTGCTCAGGAGCTGAATGTCGGCGAGTGTGTATGACGTCGGACGCGTCATGCACCGCGGCTTCAGAAGATGGAAGAAAAAGATGGCCGAAGGAGGAGGCGTTGGCACCGGAGGACAAAGACACTGGTGGTGACTGCAGCTTATAGGGCAAAAAACTGGTGACAGGTTCCCTTTAAATATCCTCCACCTAGATCATTTAATCCCTATCCCTGTAAAACCTCTTTAGTCTTACCTTAAATTACCAATGTCATATAATACATACGCATAAAAGATTTGCATACAACATTGTAGGAACACTTACCCCCACTTGCCTCTTCCACTTCTTGAGAAATGGCCAATGCAAAGATTCCCAACAGAACCAGGACAAAAAACTGAATGGACCTATCCATATCAACAGATCAGTAAATGATGAGTACAGAACAGAAATGACTCAGATATATAGTTCCGATGTTTAAATTAATGTGATATGTCTTCTGGGATTGATTCCACAGAGAAAATGACTATTGTATATTGTGAAGACGTAACCGGATGAGTTTACTACATTTACATCCTCTGCTGACATAAATGAAAGGTAATCGGATGACATTCACTTATTAGTCCTTGAATAAGAGCAAGCATTGCTTGTAAAAATAACAATGTCTTTGCTAACAAAAAAAAAGTGAATGCAAAGAAAACTCCGAATGTAAATGGAATTAAAGCCATTAGATCACATTACATTTCTCACGTAAGGTAAAAATACAAATTAATTTTATGATATGACTAAGAATGAAGCATACAATACATTCAACATCAGTGACTCACAACCGGATTTCTGCAGGGAAACCACTGAAAAATAGTTCTACTTTTAGGGGCCACTTAAAGCACCACTCCAGTATTATTTTTTATTTCACTGCTGGAGTGGTGCCATTAATGTAAATTACTTGCCCCTAGTAATATATTCACCAGACACCATCCTCATTGGTGCTGCTCTGATCGTTTTCTGCAGGTTGTGATCTGCCAGATTGTTCCAGTGTTTGCTGGATGAGCCAGAAGACACAATCCAATTTAAATCTTGGAGAGCCACAACAAGGCTCTCATAGACTTACATTCAGAGTTGGTGAACGTTATCTTTGATTTCCACTCGGTCAAATGTTATTATTCTCATCTATTCACAGGATTTTTGGGTCACATTTGAAACATATTAAACAGGTTTTACAAATACACAGAGAGAACAAATTGTATGCTAACTTAGAGAAATGTGTATTTGCCGTTCAGGAACTTCCATTTCTGGGTTACATAATTTCCGCTTCTGGTATTAGGCTAGATCCCTCTAAGTTACAGGTTATATTAAAATGGGACCGTCCTGAGAAGCTTAAGGCATTGCAGTGTTTCTTAATGTTTGCAAATTATTACAGAAAGTTTATTAAAAAATTTCTGCCATAGCATGACCTCTTACTGACATGATGGAAAAAGGACTTTTCTAAGTGGTCTAAGGGGTACTTTGCACGCTGCGACATCGCAGGCCGATGCTGCGATGCCGAGCGCGATAGTCCCCGCCCCCGTCGCAGCAGCGATATCCTTGTGATAGCTGCCGTAGCGAACATTATCGCTACGGCAGCTTCACATGGACTCACCTGCCCTGCGACCGTCGCTCTGGCCGGCGACCCGCCTCCTTGTTAAGGGGGCGGGTCGTGCGGCGTCACTGCGACGTCACACGGCAGGCGGCCAATCGGAGCGGAGGGGCGGAGATGAGTGGGATGTAAACATCCCGCCCACCTCCTTCCTTCCGCATATCCTACGGAAGCCGCAGTGACGCCGGTAGGAGATGTTCCTCGCTCCTGCGGCTTCACACACAGCGATGTGTGCTGCCACAGGAGCGAGGAACAACATCGGACTGTCGCGTCAGCGTAATTATGGATTACGCCGACGCTGCACCGATGATACGATTACGACGCTTTTGCGCTCGTTAATCGTATCATCGAGCCTTTACACACTACGATGTCGCATGCGATGCCGGAAGTGCGTCATTTTCAATTTGACCCCACCGACATCGCACCTGCGATATCGTAGTGTGCAAAGCCCGCCTAAGGGAGCTATATACGCGTTTGTCTTAAAAAATGTTTTGTATCAGCACCTTTATTGATACAGCCAGGTATATCGCTTCCCTTCACTGTAGAAGTTGATGCATCAGAGGTGGAGGTGGGAGCTGTATTGCCTCAGGGTCCATCTGTTGGTAAACTACGTTCATGTGTCTTCATTTCCAAGACGTTATCTCATGCTGAACATAAGCACGAGATTGGCAATAGGGGGATACTCGCTATCAATTGGCATTTGAGAAGTGCTAACACTTTTTTGAGGGAGCTATTCATCCAGTGAGTGTATTTACGGACCATGAAAATCATCCTTTACTTCAAGCCAGCAAAATGTCTTACACGAAGACAAGCTTTATGTTTTAATAGTTTTAATATTTTCACAATTCATCATCCTGGGTCTAAAAACACAAAGGCTGATGTATTTTCCAGGGGGTTTTCCGGGGGAGGAACCTGTGCCCATCCAGCAAAAGGGATTGGTGGTGTCGGCGCTCAGTACGGAGGTTGAATCTGAGATTGCGGAGGCCCAACACCATCTGGGGTCCCAACTAACAAGTCATTTGTCCCCCTGAATCTTCGCCTTAGCGTTGTAGGGGAACATCATGATTCTGCCCTGGCTGATCACCCTGGGGTGAATGGTACTCTGGATCTCTAATTGCGTCGTTTTGGTGGGATGTGGTGTTCTATGTGTCTGCTTGTGTCACCAGTGTGCATTCTAAGTCATCGCACTCTTGTCCATTAGGTTGTCTGACACCATTGAGTATCCCTAGCAAATGTTAGACGGACATTTACATGAATTTTATTATAGATCTTCCTCCCTCTGTTAGTAATATGGTTATTTTTGTTGTGGTGGACAGGTTTTTCAAAATGACATATTTTATCGCCTTACCTTCTTTACCCAGTGCTAAAGCTTTAGCTCAGGAATTTATATGTGAAATTGTCAATATATGGAGTCCTGTCTAATATTGTTTCTGATAGAGGTACTCAATTTATTGCTAATTTGTGGAGGGCTTTCTGCTCTCGCTTAGAGATTAAACTGTCTCACTCGTTGCTGTTCCATCCGCAGTCTAGAAAGAAAACAGAGGGCATGAATTAGAACTTGGAGCAGTATTTGTGCTGTTTTGTCTCGCATAATCAGGAGGAGTGGTCCTCGTTTCTTCGTCTTGGAAAATTTGCTATCAGTAATCGCTGCCATGAATCTTCTGGTATATCTTTCTTACTTTGTGTCTGTGGTCAAAATCCTCAGTTCTCTACTTTTCTTAAAGCGCACTCTTCCGGGGTAGCTGATGAGGACCAATTGGGTTCAGCATTATCATCTACCTAGGAAAAGGTTCAGCAGCACTTGCTTATCATGGGCTCTAGGTATAAGCGTCTGGCTGACTGTGTGCCTCTTCTGGACCTGTGTGTGGGTGGTCTGGTGTTGTTATCCACTAAAATAATTCGGCTTAAAGTACTGTCACTTAAGTTAACACCTTGTTTCATTGGTCTGTTCAAAATGACTGCTGTCATCAACTTGTTGGCTTTCCATCTGGCCTTAACAGCATCTAATAATCACAAATGTCTTCCAAAAATTCCCATCAAAGAAATTTGTCATTTCAAGAACTCCTCATCGTGCCCCACACCACTGGTCTTAGTTGATGGATCATTGGAGTTTCAGGTATTGAAAATTATACATTCTCAGGTCGTTCGTTGTTCCCTACAGTACCTCGTTCACTGGCAGGTACTGATTTAGCTCTCTCGTCATTTCGCCGTTTCCACCTTGCTCTTATTTTCCCCCCTTATCTCTTGTTATCTAATACCTGTGTGTGTGTGTGTCTGTGTGTGTGTGTGTCTGTGTGTGCTGTGTGATCGAGTTTTGGTTTCTCCTGTTTGTCCTTATCCATGGGTTCTACCACTCCTGTGGGAGAGGGGGTATTAGATCAGAGCTGTACAGGAGCAGGGCATGGAAGGTGGCCCAGACATCATCACCATCAGACATATATCAGGGATCAGGAACAGCTAGTGCCCCCCTAACTTGAGGGCTAGTTTAGGAGCACCAGTACCCAGTTATTCAATCACACCCCATGATAGGAGCTTATACATTACAGGAGGCTCCGGGACATCTACACATGATTATAGTGGCTTGGGGCATCTATACATGACTGGAGAGTCTGGGGTAATAGACATCACAGGAGATGCTGGGGCATAGACATCACAGGAGGGGCTTTGCGCATATACATGACAGCAGGGGCTGGGGAATGCACATCACAGTAGGAACATTGGCATGTACATCATACAAGAAGCTGGAGCATATACATCACAAGAGACGCTGTGGGCATATACATCACAGGTGGGGCAGGGGCAAATACATCACAGCTGGGGCATATACATCAAAGAAGACGCTGGGGACATGTACATCACAAGAGATGCTGAGGCATAGACAACACAGAGGCATAGACATCACTGGATGGTATATACATCACTGGATGGTATATACATCACTGGGGGGCAGCACTGGGGAGCACAGATTGCACTGGGTGGCATGGACCACGCTGGGGAGCACAACAGCACTGGGGGGCACGGACCTCACTGGAACACACAGACAGCACTGCAAGGGGTACGGACAGCACAGGGGGGCACAGACAGCACTGAGGGCACGAACATGATGGGGGGCACGGACAGCGCTGGGGGAGCATGAACAGTACTAGGGGGGCATGGATAGCACTAAGGGACACATACATCACTGGGGAGCACGGACAGCACTGGGGGAGCACGGATATCATTGGGGCAGCATGGACAGGACTGGCAGGCATGGACAACAGTAAGGGGGCACAAACATCATTAGAGGGCACACGGCATTGGGCGTGGCACACAGCAAGGGGGGGAGGTACACAACACTGGAAGACATGTACAGGACCAAAGAAATAGGGGGTGTTGTTCATCATGTTTTGTGGGACAAGAGCACGTTGCACGTTTTCCCCTACCCTTCTCTTTTATTCTTTTCTCTTCTATTTTTCCCCCTTATTATTCTTTTCTTCTGCTCTATGGTTAGTCTTTACAAATAATGCTGGAATATTTAATGTTTCAATAATAATGCAATCTCTAGATTTATCTTTGACAAGTGTTATTATCAAGCTGGTTTGCAATACGTTGCCTATTTTATTTTTCTTGACCAGTGATGATGATGTTACACTTTTTTTTTTTCATTTCTTTTGATATAACATTCATCTAAACAAATTGAACATGCAGTTGTGTTTCAGCATCATTGTTGCTGTGCTCGTGTGTTTAAGACAAACAATAATTTGTTTACCTTGTTTTTAAGCTTAATAAAAATTATTTACTGGAAAAAAAAATAGGTTTGTGGCGCCATTAATATTTTCCAATTATATGAATCCCAATCACTCCTCCAGAGGGTAGTTCCTTTTGGTGTGAGGAAATTGGGGCTTTGTCCAATCATAAGGCATGGTGGTATAGTTGTTGCATGGGAACTCTATGTGCCTCACATACTACATTGGTCCAATTGAGCTTGGTGGCCAAGTAGCATATGTGGTATTTTTTTATTGTTTTGGGTTATTTTTTAAATTTCACGTTTTTACTCCGTGATCTTTCATCACTTATTAATTAAAGGTAAAATTTGAGGTCTTGTCTAGTTAATAAGAATATTTATAAGAGAAAACCCTTTTTTTGCTAGTTCTTGATTCCATAGAGTTACGTGGGTTATATCCAAGGTATTTTTTGCTATTATTACATTTCTCATTATTACACATCATGAAATTTCTAGACATCCATGGCTTGATTTCTTTGCTTATAAAAAGCACCTTTAAAAATATATTTACTTTTAATTTGTTGTTGTGTTCCTTATTTATTTGAACCACTGTATGTCACCCATCCTGTGTCTCCCACTCAGGGCCCCATCCTGATAAAGATGTCCCTTATCATGAGCCCTTTCCTGGTATATATATGTCCTTTATCCTGTGCTAATGTCCCCCATCGTGCACAATTGACCCCCATTCTGGGCCCCTTCCTTATACATATGCTTTCCATCCTGTACTAATGTTCTCCTTTCCTGGTATATACAATATATCCCAGATCCTGGGCCCTTTTCTGGTATATTTGTCCCTCCTTTCTGCCGCTGTTCTCTAACACATAAAAAAAAACAAAAAAACATTCTTCTCACCTTCCTCCGCTTCCACAACTTGAGGCGTCCTCCTCAGAAGGCGGCAGAGAGGCTGTGTGACGCTCCTGGACTATTCAAGTCGTCACAGAGTACTACACGCTCTCTCCTTAGTGCAGTATTCAAATCCCTCATGGTTCTGGGTCCCCATCTTACAGTGCTGCCTCCAACAGCAAATCAAATCCTAAATACACCCTGCACCACACCCACCAGGCACACCAGTGGGTAGCTTCAGCGGAATAGGGTCGCCCACCTAGGCGCCAGGAAGGAGAGGTGAGGAGTGTAAGAGTAGTTGTGAAGTGGAAGAGAAGTTATGAAGTGGAAGAGGAGTAATTAAGTGGAGGAGGAGAAGTGAAGGAGCCCTCGAGCTGAGAGGAGCTCAGAGGAAGCTGGGAGTAGTGGCTCCCAGGAGAAGCTGACTAGGTTGCAGACGGTGGTCTGAACCTAGAGGAGTCGGACCCCCGGTCGCAGGGGATTGAGGCTAGGTGCCTGAACCTGTCAAAGAGGACCATCAGCAGCCTGGTTCTATCACTGTTCCGGGACCGAAGGCATGGCGGGGTACACAGACCCTAGGTCGGGGAGAAGCTTCAGGCAACCCGGCAATTAACCTGTGGAGAATGGAGCCTTTATGGACTGTTCCCACTAGTTCCAGAATCGGGGCACTAGCACAACGAGGGAAATAGGGCCTTCCATAAAGGAGCCCACTAAAATCCCAAGCGTGAGCCCTGAAAGCAGGCTCCCACACTTAGCCACAGTGGGGAGCGGGGCCCGGCAAGTTTCAGTCTACTGGGCCACTACGGTGAATTTAAACTTTGTGCCAGGAGGCAGGTCACGGATCACCAGGCAGCACTGCAGGGGACGGGACCAGGACGAGCTCCCTTTTGAGAGGCAGCGGCATCCAGAGACTTGGTTTACCCGGTTGTCAGCGTCTGCTTATTGGCTGAGTGAGTACCTGAGTGATTTCCCCTTCACGGCACCCAGTAGCATCATCCAGAGTCTCGGGGCCTGCCCCTACCTGTGGAGGGCAACGACACCTTGCTGCCCCACTCGATCACCCTGGGTACTCCCAACGGCAGCGGCGGAACTCCCAGTTACCGCACACCATGGGTGGCGTCACAAACTATATCTCCCATGTAAATATTCCCCTTTTACTTTAGAGTGTGGCCCCTAAGCCCCCGGGTCTTTAGACCCTCGAGCCATGAACGGACACCACCCCTGGATCCGAGCAGTTCGATCCGCTGCTGGGGCAGCACAGCTGCAGCTGACATCGGCATGCCTTCTATAGCGAAACATTACGTTAATGCCATGCAACGCCAATGCCTGGCATGTCAATGTCAGCTGACAGCCTCTGATTGACCAGCAGCGTGTATTGCGTTGCAGGAAACTGTTGTGTCTCTGCATCACAATACACTTCAGATGAATATGCATCCTCGGGACACATATCCAGCTAGATTACATGCTAGGGTCGGTCTTTCCCCTTGAGCATGGACACGGAAGCTGTCCTTTGGAACCCGAGATCATTAGGCCCCTCTTAGATGCTATTTGTCATGAACTGACTACAGGTATCAAGCCAGGAACAAGGGGACTCCAATCGAGCAGTGCCACACAGCAGTGACACCAGGGTAATGACACACCAGGGGAGGGGAGGACCCCAGGCGAGTGACGGAACACAAAGGGTACACAAAGCAATACAACAGTTTGCTTTGGTGCAAGGGAGAAGGGAGTGGGGTCATCTGCTAACACTCCACTGAGGCTGATCCCTTGGGTACTTTCATAGGAAACTTCGCAGCTGCAATTAACGACCCAGCTATGCAGCAACGAGCTCCTTCAACATGGTCAGCATAGAAATATTATTAGCAGAAGACAGTGGCTGTAGCTTAAGGTACAAGGATCTCTTACAGCACTGCAGAAATGCACCTAACCCCTTCAGTACTGGATGGCATTATATAAGCTCCAACTCAGGGTAAATGATGAGCTGGCACTAAAGAGGATCTACAATCCACAATGTGCTGTGACCTTCTGATCCCAGGTCACCCCAAGATTAGAGATGAGCGGACCAATGGCAGTTCGGGTTCTGTGGGTTCAGCTGACTTTAGAAAAAGTTCTGTTCTGGAACCGGACTTGACCCGACCATCATTAGAACTCACTGACTGGCAGTTCAGCTCTCCATAGCCATAAACAGTACACTTCCAGTGAGGGGATGGAGGGGTTTTTCTATTTTTTTTTTTTTGTTTGAGCATATTACATCCGATAACGCTGATTTTACCCCCAGTGCGTGCCATTCAAGCCCTGCAAGCAGCTCGCACTGAGCCAAGCACCGAGTGTACCCAAGCACAGCAATGCTTATTCCAGTGGTTTGCATACGTAAAGCACCCAAACAACACTGATGGTTTTGTAAAGGCCTTGATTCCACTTGTGTACAAATAATCACTCCGACACTCGTCCCGAAAAGTGGGACGGGTGTAATGCGTATGGTCTTGCGTATGTCATGCTAGTGTGCATTTTTTTTTCTCGCCTAGCATCCGTATTACATGTGAGTGTCATGAGAGTGCTGTGCAAGTGCTATGCAAGTGTGTAGGTTTTCCTCATCTACATGCTTATGCCATCCGTATGACATGTCTATGTAAGGCCGTGCGTTATTTTCTCACACCCGTAGACTTACATTAGCAAGTCTGGTGCAATCTACGCAGCCATAAACAGCATGCTGCAATTTGATCCTCAGCACGATCAGAGCTGAGGAAAAAATACCGTATTTTCTCGCGTATAAGACAACGTTTTAACTCTTGAAAATCTTCAAAAAAGTCGGGGTCATCTTATACACAGGGTGTCATCACCTTACACACAATAAAAGATATTCTCACCCCTCCTCCGCACCCGCGCTGCCTCCAGCGGTTTCTTGCAGACCACGCACAGAGTCCTCCGTGATAGCGTCCATGCACGGAGAGGCCGCTGCAGGATGTCATCATGGTTTTACTTCAGTTGAATGCCTTTGGCACCATAAAGCATTCAACTGTAGTAAAGCCATGACGACATCCTGCAGCGGCCGCCCCGTTCACGCTATCATGGAGGACTCTGTGTGCGGATAGCAAGAAATAGCTGGAGGCAGCGCGGGTACGGAGGAGGGGTGAGAATATCTTTATTGTGTGTAAACAATTGCCCATAGAGGACAGAAGGGAACCAGCAGGGGGACATTAATAAACAATGGAGACATTACTGCAGGGGACATTAAGGACAGGGCACATTACTATACAATGGGGACATTACAGCAGGAAGGCATTATTAAAAAATGGGTTCATTACTGCACAGGGTTCATTACTGCAGGGGATTTCACTAAAGAATGGGCACATTACTGGGGTCGGCTTACACTCGAGTATATACGATAAATGCCTAACTCTATATTTTAACTGGAATAGTTGGGGGTCGTTTTATACGCCCAGTTGTCTTATACAGCGTCGCACTGGCTACCGGAGGAAACTCCAGTAATGCCAGGCCTGGATTCAGGTACCTGCATTGCACTCCGGAGCTGTCACCTGAGCTCCGGCGTGCAGCCAAGACTGTACCGAGAGCGCCGGTACAGTCTAGGCTGCACTCTGGAGCTCAGGTGAGAGCTCCGGAGTGCAATGCAGGTACTAAATCCAGGCCTGGCATTACTGGAGATTCCTCCGGTAGCCAGTCCGACACTGGTCTTATACGCCGGAAGATACGGTAGTAGAAGGACACTGCCTGATTGATTAACACTGGTGCGAGCGCAAGCCAATGTTTTATCAGTTCGCACTCGTCCATGAAAATCGCAAGTTGAACCGAGCACAAAGTCTGTGTTCAGTAGAAACACTGAACTTTAAAGTTGGGGTCCACTCATCTCTACCCGACATAACATAAAGTCGTGACACACTTGTGATACTATTTGCAGCTGTCACTAACATTAACCTAAGTAGATCCCCATTATCCTCATTAAACCTCTATTTACTTTTGCATCAAAATTTGCCCCTTTTCAGAATAATTAAAGAGTGTTAACAAAATAATCATTGCTACAGCAGATAGTATTTTTTTTAATTAGTGGGACATCTGATAAATGTATAAAGAAAATACTATGACTGGGTAACATCACCGTACAATGACTAGAAAAAACTTCAATACAATGACTGGATATTTCTGCCTTATTATGACTAGTGAACATGAATAGGAGATAGTAAATCCCCTAAGAAAAGTAACCGAAACTTGGGACAAATAATTTTATTGATATCAAGATAAAATGTATACAATGAAAAAGTACAGCAATAGCTACAAAAATGACCTGAGGAAATGTACAAATATTGTCCTCCAGACCATCAAGCATAACACTGTTCAAGATGAAGAACAAGCTTCACAAATTCTCCATATAACAAGGTAGTAAGGTGGAGTAAATATAAAGTGACTAGTAAATGTGCACATAATACAATACTGGGGGTAAGAACTACCTTGTAAAATGCTAGGTGCTATTACAAGACAACTTCATATGACACGGATTGGCCTCTCGCCCCGGCCCCCTGCATGCATTGGCAACTCGGCCACGCCCCGCCCCCCTCACGCATTGCAAGCTCGCTCTGGCCCCGCCCCCCGCACGCATTCCCCGAACCGACACGGAGCCCTGACTCCCAGGTGAGTGCTGTACCCCCGGGAGCCCACACCAGCGTACGCCGGCAACCCAGCCGACACATACCCTCGCATTGCTGGGGTTGCCGGCATACGCTGGTGTGGGCTCCCGTGCGTGCGGGGGGCGGGGTACGCTGGTAACCATGGTACACATCCGGTAATATTGTGTTGCATGGTTACCAGCATACACCGGCTCCCGGTACACATGTGCAGAAGAGAGAAGACAGAAGAAAGAAGACCCCCGATCATACTCACCAGAAGCCGACCGGGAGCAGGTGAGCGCATCAAGGTCCTGCAGCGGCGGAACACACACACACGCACACACATAAGAACAGACACACACACACACACATCAGATCACACTCACTCTCACACACACCTCACACACACATCAGATCGCATCCACACACTCACAACATCCAGTGATATCGCTTGCTTTTCGGCGGCGATACTGTGCGTGCAGTGACCTTCCAGGACCTGCCGGAGGATCACATGGCCAGAAGCATGTGGTATCTCCGGATGTTGTGAGTGTGAGCGCGTATGTGCGATATCGTCAATGTGTGTGTGCGTGTATGCGATCGTGTGTGTGCGTGTATGCGATCGTGTGTGTGCGTGTATGCGATCGGGTGTGTGCGTGTATGCGATCGGGTGTGTGCGTGTATGCAATCGGATGTGTGCGTGTATGCGATCGGATGTGTGCGTGTATGCGATCGGATGTGTGCGTGTCGGCAGAAGGCAGAGGAGCACTGCGTGCAGCACAGCTGCTGGGACCGCCCACTGGAGGGCACAGGCAGAAGTGGGGTGTGAGTGTATGCGATCAGATGTGTGTGTGTATACTGTCTGATGTGTGACTGTGGAGCATGATGGTGGGTGCACAGCATGGGGGATGGAGCACGATGGGGAGTGCGCAGCATGGGGGATGGAGCACGATGGGGAGTGCGCAGCATGGGGGATGGAGCACGATGGGGAGTGCGCAGTATGGGGGATGGAGCACGATGGGGAGTGCCCAGCATGGGGGATGGAGCACGATGGGGAGTGCGCAGCATGGGGGATGGAGCACGATGGGGAGTGCGCAACATGGGGGATGGAGCACGATGGGGGGTGCGCAGCATGGGGGATGGAGCACGATGGGGGGTGCGCAGCATGGGGGATGGAGCACGATGGGGAGTGCGCAGCATGGGGGTTGGAGCACGATGGGGGGTGCGCAGCATGGGGGATGGAGCACAATGGGGGGTGCGCAGCATGGGGGATGGAGCACGATGGAGGTGCACACCTCCCCCCAAAACACACACACACTGCCACATGCGCACCGCACAACACACCACACTGGGAACCACAAACACCGCCCTACACAGACACCCACACACACAGACAACGCTGCACACACACAACACCCAACACACAAACACCGCAGCATACACAAATATATGCACATGCCGCGCAACACACACACATTGCACAAAACATACCTCCCCTCAAAACACACACACGCACCCCACACCCACACAAACCGCGCAACACACACAGCACCACACACAGACAACACTGCAGACACACAGCGCTCCACAAACAACACAACACACACACAGCGCTCCACACAAACACCACTCTCACACACCCCCACCCAGACAACACCCAGAACATTTACAGCGCCCTACACAAACACTTGGCAACTACACACAACAACATCTATATATATAACAAAAATCATACATTAACTACACAATAAATTCTAGAATACCCGATGCGTTAGAATCGGGCCACCTTCTAGTATATTATAAAGATCTATATAAGTTGGACTACCATCTAATGAGCACAAGGTGGCAGTATAACTCTCTATAGACATAGCTCACTATGGGAGCTGTATTACATAGTACATACACTACCAAGAAGATCGAGATATAAAACAAGTGCACAACAAAGTCAGTATACTATAGTATAATATACAATGTATGTATATTATCGAAAAAAAAAATGGGACCATGGTCAAGAGAAGTAAAACTTACTCTGGGACTGGTAGAATAATCAATAGGCCTCAGACCCCTCCATCCTTTTCACTTCATGCTTCATCAGGGGGTGTCACACTATGTAACACGGGTCCCATAGTGAGCTATGTCTATAAAGAGTAATACTGCCACCTTGTGGTCATTATATGGTAGTGCAACTTATATAGATGTTTAAAATATATTGGTGATGAATTTTCAGTGACCAAGAAACGTTCTTGCAGCATTACATTAAGCAATTTCTATATCTAACATTGCATTTTGTGCATGTCTTATTATATTAATATTTATCTGCCTGTCATATGAACTTGTCTTGTAACAGCACCTAGCATTTTACAGGGTAGTTCTTACCCCCAGTAAAATGTAAAGGGGGTGACTAGGCAGTAGAAAACCCCTTTAACATTTTCTTTCTGATCTTTTCTTGGGTTTTACATCCACCTTTCTAACTCCCTTTCTATCTATTCTATCTCAGGGATTCTCACATCCTCTTCATTTTCCGTCTGGATGGCAATTTCATGATGAACTGAAATGAAAAAGGAAACCAATAGAGATGAACAGATCGATTTGCAGAGGACCAATTTATTTGCAGTTAATCAAATTTCAGGGGTAAGTTTATCAAAGTCAGCTAATTTTCATTTCAAATGATCCACTCATTTCTAGAAAACCAATAAACAACAGATACCACAAAACCTTTCCCTATAAAAACATGAGTAATGCGATATAGGCACAATACAGCTCTGCAGCCCATAGCAGACGTAGCTCTCACTGCTGCATGACTCCGGAAAGCCTGGCTGAGGGCCTTAAGGCTACTTTACACGCTGTGATATCGGTCCCGATATCGCTAGTGTGGGTACCCGCCCCCATCTGTTGCGCGACACGGGCAAATCGCTGCCCGTGCCGCACAACATCGCGCAGACCCGTCACACATACTTACCTACCCGGCGACGTCGCTGTGACCGGTGAACCGCCTCCTTTCTAAGGGGGCGGTCCGTGCGGCGTCACAGCGACGTCACTGAGCGGCCGCCCAATAGCAGCGGAGGGGCGGAGCTGAGCGGGACGTAACATCCCGCCCACCTCCTTCCTCCCGCATAGCGGCCGGGAGGCAGGTAAGGAGAGGTTCCTCGTTCCTGCGGCGTCACACATAGCGATGTGTGCTGCCGCAGGATCGACGAACTACATCGTTACTGCTGCCGTAACGATAATCGAGAATGGACCCCCAGGTCACCGATGAGCGATTTTGCACGTTTTTGCAACGATGCAAAATCGCTCATCGGTGTCACACGCAGCAACATCGCTAATGCGGCCGGATGTGCGTCACAAATTCCGTGACCCCAACGACTCCGCATTAGCGATGTCGCAGCGTGTAAAGCCCCCTTCACCTTACCATACCGACCACCAACCCCAAACCCCATTTCCAGAATTCTTACCTAAACGAAGACAAAGCCTTTGTGACATCACCAGTAAAGACAGGTAAATATAAGCTCTGTCCGTACCTAGTTATTATGATATTTTATATTCATAGTTACCTGGCCTCCTTGACCACGACCACCTCCATCAGGTTTGCTTCCTCCATCATGTACCAACGTTTTGGGATCCCGTACAAGTAACTGTGACACAGAGAAAGGTCTTTATATAAACCAGTGCAGACGATAATATTCAGCTACCACCAGAATATACCCCTACCCCTCCCCCACTACAGGGTGAGATGTAACGATCCAGTGTATACCAGTCCTAGACTATATTACATCACATACAGCCCCAGAACAGGGAGAACAACAGCTACTGATTATAGCACAGCTCAGGGGTGGACACAGAGCTAAGGGCTCCTGTGCAAGAAGCATATGGGCCCCCCCTCCCCGGGGCTAAAATCCACCTCAGGGACACGCAGAGCAGCATGTCCCGGAGAGTCTGGAGCGCGGTGACGTCACTAAGAAGGGGAAGCCGGCACTGGATGTTGAAGAGAGCAGCCATAGGTCAATATATCATCACACTCACACTACATCACATGCACGTAGACACATTAAGTGAATACTATATTTAATAGGAGCCTTCTTTAACAATGGTAAGGTTGTTACCAGAAAACCGATTTACCTCTCCATACTGTCCACCCATGCTTCCACTTCAATATATAGTTCCCCTACTTCTCCATACTATTCCCCTTACACTCCCACTTCTCCATACAATCCCCCCATGCTCCCACATATCCATACTACATCATATGCTCCCACATATCCATACTGCCCCCTATGCTCCAACATATCCAAACTGCCCACCTATGCTACTATTTATCCATACATTTCCCCCTACAGTATACTATCACTTATCCATACTTTCCCCATATGCTTCCACTTATTAATACTGTCCCCATATGCTCCCACTTATCCATACACTCCCCCTAGTCTCCCACATATCCATATTGTCTCCCCTATGCTCCTACTTATTCATACTGTTCCCCTATTCTCCCACGTATCCATACTCTCCCCCTATGCTCCCACCCACTTATCCATACTGTCCCCCCCTTCTACATACTGCTCCTTCACCCCATCTTCCATATGGTCCACCCACGCCACACTGCTCTTGTGCCACCCCGCGACAGCCAACGGGCTGCTCGGACCTGGATCCACAGTGGCTCGAGGGGTCTCCGGATCCGAGGCGGGGTCGCGTATAGAGATGAGCGAACCGGTCGCGGTTCGGCTCGAGGTCGGTTCGCCGAACGGAGCTCCCGTTCGAGTTCGGTTCGTCGAACGTTCGACGAACCGAACTCGAACTGCATAGGAAACAATGGCAGTCAATCACAAACACATAAAAACACCTAGAAAACACCCTCAAAGGTGTCCAAAAGGTGACAAACAACTCACAACACAACACAAACACATGGGAAAGTGACAAGGACAAATTCTCATGTGAAAACAAAACAGCGTTACGAGGAAAAAGAGGACGAGACACAGATATAGGCATGGCATGCCCTTCTAAAATCATGTAAAATACCGCAAGGTGACTCCAAGCGGAGTCTCCCTTTTTTCCAAAAATTGGGCCACACAGACACCCCTTCAGTGGCAGCACTTGTGCCCCAGTTGTACACTTCACAGCTAGATTTGCATCAAGCACATTCAAAAATACGCCATACTTAACCGTCCCCAGGATGACACCGGGGTAGGTAGATAAAGTCTTTCCTGATCCCAGCTCTGTTCATCTTGGCTTATTCATACTGTTCCCCTATTCTCCCACGTATCCATACTCTCCCCCTATGCTCCCACCCACTTATCCATACTGTCCCCCCCCTTCTACATACTGCTCCTTCACCCCATCTTCCATATGGTCCACCCACGCCACATTGCTCTTGTGCCACCCCGCGACAGCCAACGGGCTGCTCGGACCTGGATCCACAGTGGCTCGAGGGGTCTCCGGATCCGAGGCGGGGTCGCGTATAGAGATGAGCGAACCGGTCGCGGTTCGGCTCGAGGTCGGTTCGCCGAACGGAGCTCCCGTTCGAGTTCGGTTCGTCGAACGTTCGACGAACCGAACTCGAACTGCATAGGAAACAATGGCAGTCAATCACAAACACATAAAAACACCTAGAAAACACCCTCAAAGGTGTCCAAAAGGTGACAAACAACTCACAACACAACACAAACACATGGAAAAGTGACAAGGACAAATTCTCATGTGAAAACAAAACAGCGTTACGAGGAAAAAGAGGACGAGACACAGATATAGGCATGGCATGCCCTTCTAAAATCATGTAAAATACCGCAAGGTGACTCCAAGCGGAGTCTCCCTTTTTTCCAAAAATTGGGCCACACAGACACCCCTTCAGTGGCAGCACTTGTGCCCCAGTTGTACACTTCACAGCTAGATTTGCATCAAGCACATTCAAAAATACGCCATACTTAACCGTCCCCAGGATGACACCGGGGTAGGTAGATAAAGTCTTTCCTGATCCCAGCTCTGTTCATCTTGGCTTCTTTTAAAAACAATGTAAGCAAGGGTTACACCAAGCGGAGTCTCCCTTTTTTCCAAAAATTGGGCCCCACACACACCCACCCCTTCAGTGGTAGCAGTTGTGCCCCAGTTGTACACTTCACAGCTAGATTTGCATCAAGCACATTCAAAAATACACCATACTTAACCGTCCCCAGGATGACACCGGGGTAGGTAGCAAAGTCTTTCCTGATCCCAGCTCTGTTCATCTTGGCTTCTTTTAAAAACAATGTAAGCAAGGGTTACTCCAAGCGGAGTCTCCCTTTTTTCCAAAAATTGGGCCCCACACACACCCACCCATTCAGTGGCAGCACTTGTGCCCTAGTTGTACACTTCACAGCTAGATTTGCATCAAGCACATTCAAAAATACGCCATACTTAACCGTCCCCAGGATGACACCGGGGTAGGTAGCAAAGTCTTTGCTGAACCATGACTTGTTCATCTTGGCTTCTTTTAAAAACAATGTAAGCAAGGGTTACTCCAAGCGGAGTCTCCCTTTTTTCCAAAAATTGAGCCCCACACACACCCACCCCTTCAGTGGCAGCAGTTGTGCCCCAGTTGTACACTTCACAGCTAGATTTGCATCAAGCACATTCAAAAATACGCCATACTTAACCGTCCCCAGGATGACACCGGGGTAGGTAGCAAAGGCTTTCCTGATCCCAGCTCTGTTCATCTTGGCTTCTTTTAAAAACAATGTAAGCAAGGGTTACTCCAAGCGGAGTCTCCCTTTTTTCCAAAAATTGGGCCCCACACACACCCACCCATTCAGTGGCAGCACTTGTGTCCTAGTTGTACACTTCACAGCTAGATTTGCATCAAGCACATTCAAAAATACGCCATACTTAACCGTCCCCAGGATGACACCGGGGTAGGTAGCAAAGTCTTTCCTGATCCCAGCTCTGTTCATCTTGGCTTCTTTTAAAAACAATGTAAGCAAGGGTTACTCCAAGCGGAGTCTCCCTTTTTTCCAAAAATTGGGCCCCACACACACCCACCCATTCAGTGGCAGCACTTGTGCCCTAGTTGTACACTTCACAGCTAGATTTGCATCAAGCACATTCAAAAATACGCCATACTTAACCGTCCCCAGGATGACACCGGGGTAGGTAGCAAAGTCTTTGCTGAACCATGACTTGTTCATCTTGGCTTCTTTTAAAAACAATGTAAGCAAGGGTTACTCCAAGTGGAGTCTCCCTTTTTTCCAAAAATTGGGCCCCACACACACCCACCCATTCAGTGGCAGCACTTGTGCCCTAGTTGTACACTTCACAGCTAAATTTGCATCAAGCACATTCCAAATCCACAAGCATTTACTCTCCCCAGGATGACACAGGGGTAGTAAATTCCTGGTTGATCCATGACTTGCTCATTTTGATGAACGTTAGTCTGTCCACATTGTCACTGGACAGACGCGTGCGCTTATCTGTCAGCACACACCCAGCAGCACTGAAGACACGTTCAGAGACAACGCTGGCAGCTGGACATGACAAAATCTCCAAGGCGTAACTGGAGAGCTCTGGCCATTTTTCTAGATTTGAAGCCCAAATTGAGCAAGGCTCCATTTGCAAAGTCATGGCATCGATGTTCATTTGGAGATACACCTGTATCATCCTCTCCAGCCGTTGACTATGTGTCAGACTTGTTGTCTCTGGTGGCCTTGCAAAGGAGGGTCTAAAAAAATTATGAAAAGATTCCATAAAATTGCTGTTACCAGCACCAGATACGGTCCTACTGGTACGTGTAGACTGTTGAAGATGACGAGACCGTCCCATGTTTGTCAAGTTACAACTGGGAGATTCACTCCCTGCACCTGCACGGTTGTTTGGTGGAAAAGCGGATCTAAGATCGAGTAACAGCTTCTGCTGATACTCCTGCATACGTGCGTCCCTTTCTATGGCTGGAATTATGTCACAAAATTTGGACTTGTACCGGGGATCTAATAGTGTGGCAATCCAGTAGTCATCATCACTTCTAATTTTGACAATACGAGGGTCATGTTGGAGGTAGTGCAACAAGAAGGCACTCATGTGTCTTGCGCAGCCATGCGGACCAAGTCCACGCTGTGTTTGTGGCATAGAGGTGCTACCCGTTCTTTCTTCCTCTGACATCTCCCCCAACCTCTTTGAACTGAAATTTGACCAAGGTCTCCCTCATCCGCTGAGTCTTCCATGTCCATGGACAGTTCGTCCTCCATTTCTTTATGTTCTCCTGCACCTTCCTCAACATTTCGCCTGCTACTATGCGCCCTTGTTGATCCCTGTCCCCCATGGTCCCATGCCTGCTGCATTGGTGATGATGAACGTCTGGACCTTGGTGATGTTGTTGTCCCTTGCGCATATGAATCCTCCTGTAGTTCCTCCCCTTCCTGTTGTACCACCCCCTGACTCCAAATAGTGTTTAGCGTGTGCTCCAGCATGTAAATGACTGGAATTGTCATGCTGATAATGGCATTGTCAGCGCTAAACATATTCGTCGCCATGTCGAAACTGTGCAGAAGGGTGCATAGGTCCTTGATCTGAGACCACTCCATCAGGGTGATTTGCCCCACCTCTGCATCTCGTTGGCCCAGGCTATACGTCATGACGTATTGCACCAGGGCTCGGCGGTGCTGCCACAGTCGCTGTAACATGTGGAGAGTCGAATTCCAGGGTGTCGCCACATCGCATTTCAGGCGATGAACCGGCAGGCCGAAAGACTTCTGGAGCGATGCAAGTCGCTCAGCTGCGGCGGTTGAACGGCGGAAGTGAGCAGACAGTTTTCGTGCCCTGGTCAGAAGGCCATCTAGGCCGGGATAGTGTGTTAAAAATTGCTGGACAACAAGGTTCAACACGTGAGCCATAGAAGGCACATGTGTCACCTTGCCCAGGCGAAGGGCCGCACCCAGGTTTGCAGCATTGTTGCACACAGCCTTACCAGGCTGCAGGTTGAGTGGAGACAACCATTTATTAAACTCGGACCGCAGAGCTGACCACAACTCCTCAGCTGTGTGACTCCTATTACCAAGACATGTCAAGCTAAAGACCGCCTGATGCCGTTGCGCTCTGCTGCCAGCATAATAAAGAGGGATGCGTGATTCCTTCTGCGCAGTGAGAACGCTGGTGGCCTGACCAGGCAGGCTTGGGGCGGAGGTGTAGGACCCAGATGAGGTGGAGGAGGCAGAAGCAGTGGCGGAACTTGGACAGACAGAGGATTGACACACAAGTCGTGGGGACGGCAAGACTTGTGCAGCAGACCCTTCACCATCTATCACCATAGTTACCCAGTGCCCAGTCAGCGACATGTAACGTCCCTGTCCATGCTTACTGGTCCAAGTATCGGTGGTGAAATGCACCCGTTCACACACAGAGTTTCTCAAGGAAGCGGTGATGTTGTGTGCGACATGCTGGTGTAGCGCCGGCACACCTTTCTTAGAGAAGTAGTGGCGACTAGGCATCTGGTACTGGGGCACAGCGACAGACATAAGGTCTCTAAAATCCTGTGTGTCCACTAGGCGGAAAGGCAGCATTTCGGTAGCCAAGAGCTTACAGAGGGATAGAGTCAACCTCTTAGCTTTGTCATGGGTCGCAGAAAATGGCCTTTTATTTGACCACATCTGAGGGACAGAGATCTGGCTGCTGTGTGTTGAGTAGGGTGTCCCTGGAAAAATGCAGGTTTGTGAGGAAAGTGCAGGCGAAGACATGATGTTGCCTTCATCCAACGTTGGTGCTATCGATGTCTGAGAGAGCTGTACACACTCACTTGTTTCCCCTTCCAAACCAACTGACGACCTACCAAGCAAACTGCCTGTTGCGGTTACAGTGGTGGAAGTTGTGCATGGAAAACCAGGTGTGACAGCTGTCCCCACAGTCCTAGAAGATGAAGAGCGCGCGGATGCACTGGAAGGGGCAGGCCTTGGATGGTTCGCTCCGCTAGGCCGCATTGCAGCACGGTGAGCTTCCCACCGGGACCTATGATATTTATTCATGTGACGATTCATGGAAGAAGTTGTCAAACTGCTGAGGTTTTGACCTCTACTAACAGAATCACGACAAATTTTACACATCACATAATTTGGGCGATCTTTTTCTATGTCAAAAAAGGACCGGCTAGGCAAGGCTTAGAGGGCATGCGACCTGCTGAGCCCCCCCGATTAGTGCTCAGAGGCAGAGTGGTGGCTGATGATGCAGTTGTAGACGTGCTACCAGTGCTCCGACTCTGTCCAGGAAGGCGCAAGGTAACTTCGTCGTCGGTTGCATCCTCCTCCACCGCCTCTGTTGACCTCCTCGAGTGCCTGACTGGGGGTTGACAGTAGGTGGGATCTAGAACTTCATCATCAATTGTTGTGTTTGCACTCCCCTCCCCCTCAGACCGAGTCTCTTCTTGCCCTGACCGAATATTTAAGTTGTCATTCCAATCTGGTATCTGCGTCTCATCATCATCAGTATGTTCCTCATTGTCTATAACCACAGGTGTTACAGTTTGTGACAAAGGGTCAACATTATGCTCAGAAACTTGGTCCTCACGGCCTGAATCAGAGTCACAAAGGTTCTGGGCATCACTGCAGACCATTTCCTGGTCTGTACTCACTGTAGCTTGGGAGCAGACCTCTGATTCCCAGGCTATAGTGTGACTGAACAGCTCTGCAGACTCAGCCATCTCAGTTCCACCATACTGTGCAGGGCTGATGGAGACTTCAGAGCTGGGAGAAAGCAAGTTTGATTGGGATGACAACTCAGAGGACTGGTGTTTTTTGGATGCGGTACTTGAAGTGGCTGAGAGGACACTTGTTGGACCACTTGAGATCCATTCAAGCATTTTCCTTTTTTGGCCATCATCTACCTTTGTTCCTGTTGTTCGTGTCCGTAAAAAAGGGAGCACATCGGATTGTCCACGGTAAGTAGTAGACATCTTACTTTTGCTGGTAGATGGTCTATCTTCAGCAGATGATAATGGAGCTTTGCCACCTTCCCCACGGACAAACCCTTTTTTTCCTTTTCCACCACGCCTCTTCCCCTTTCCACCAGCATCTGTCATTTTGCCACTCATGTTGATTGCGACAAGATTGTGCACTGAAAATGTGGTAGTAAAAATTGAGAGGTGGTGTAGATTGCAGCGGTGGTCTAGCTTTATTAACAGCAGAATAATAAAGAATAAATATCCCTGACAATGCAACTACGGCCCTTAAACTGGCAGCATAAATTGCTAGTATAATGGCTTAGTTATAATGAGTTTGAGTGTGCAATGCAGGCAGACGTGCTGCAAATATCTGTGCACTACTGGGACTATATAGAAGTCCAATAGCCACGTTTAGGATGCCACTAAGTTCACTCAGTGTTTGCTAGTATAATGGCTTAGTTATAATGAGTTTGAGTGTGCAATGCAGCCAGACGTGCTGCAAATATCTGTGCACTAGTGGTACTATACAGAAGTCCAATAGCCACGTTTAGGATGCCACTAGGTTCACTCAGTGTTTGCTAGTATAATGGCTTAGTAACAATGAGTTTGAGTGTGCAATGCAGGCAGAGGTGCTGCAAATATCTGTGCACTACTGAGACTATACAGAAGTCCAATAGCCACGTTTAGGATGCCACTAAGTTCACTCAGTGTTTGCTAGTATAATGGCTTAGTAACAATGAGTTGGAGTGTGCAAAGGGCAGGAGGGTACAGTGGCAGGGTTGTGGGTCTCTGGGTAGAGGAAAGGAAGCCTGCCTTTCTATCCCTTCTAATGGGGAAATGCAGCGAGGAAATCCCTGACCTTAGCTACACAGACGCTGTCATCTTGTGTAGCTGTTAAACTCTGTTTTCAGGACCTGTCACCTATGGCTCTGACCCTGCCGGTATTAGCCCTTAAAAGGACTGATAGAAAGTGCTATCCCTATGCTGTCCAGCGCTGTGTATGGAGCGTAATACAGCAGTATCGGCAATAGGAGCTGCGCCAGTGATGTCTGACACCAAGGACGCAGAAGGCAGATAATGGCGTGCTGGAGGAAAATGTCCGTTTTTATAATGCAGGGACATGTGACATGGACATCCTATCACACATGCCGTTGCTTCTCTGGCTAAAAGTCCACTTAGCTGTGTGTGTGTCTGGGATTGGCTGACATGCTGGCCCTCCCCACTACACGCGCGCGCTTAGGGAAGGAAGACAAGGAAAAAAAAAAAAATTATCCATACAGCAGTGATCTGAACGCGCTGTTCCCGCACACTATACACTGAAATGTCATAATAGTGTGAGTCACAGAGTGACTCACACTATTACAGCGGAAAGCCAGCTAGGAATTAGCTGTTTTTTTTGCTGCTAGAACCGTTCTCGAACGTATCTAGAACTATCGAGCTTTTATCAAAAAGCTTGAGTTCTAGTTCGATCTAGAACAGCCCCCAAAATCACTCGAGCCGCGAACTGGAGAACCACGAACCACGAACCGCGCTCAACTCTAGTCGCGTGTCCACTCGGAAATAAAAACAGGGAAAAATGTTTTGTGATAATTTTCGTGACGCCACCCACGGTGTGTGGTAACGTGAGGGACCACCGCTGCCGTTTATGGGGGACCCCGGGGACGATGACATTGCAGCTCGAGATGTTAACCCCTCCGTGGGCAGGGGGAGTAGTGTCCCAGGACTCGGTGATGGATGGGATGGGGGACCCGTCGGGAGCGAAGGGGCATCGGGTACTCACACAGTCCAAAGTCACTGACGCTGACACCAGGTAAACCAAACTCTTGAGCACTCTGCTTCCCTTGGTCGAGCACGCTGGGTCCGTGCCCTTTTGGTGTTGCTCGTTGGTCTGAAGCCTTGTCCCTTGGCACTGTGTGTCCTTCGTATGGATCCCTTTCACCTAGAACTACTCGGGTCCCGCTCACCTGCGTGGCTAGCAGGGTGAGCTTGCTCTCAGGGTTCACGCTTGGGATTTTCTGGACGGTTGTGGGAAGTACTATCCCCCTCGTTGCGCTAGTACCCCGATTCTGGAGTGGGTGGGGAACAGTTCCTGAAAACTCCATTCCCGTCGGGTGAATTATTGGGCTGCGTGAAGCTTCTTCCCAGCCTAGGGTCCGCGTAACCTGCCCTGGCCCTGGCCACTGCCCGATTGTAGCACAAGGCAGCCGGCCTGCTCTTTGTAGCAGCACCGCGCTCCTTGTCACTACCTCTTGCGACCGGGGTTCCAGCTCCTTCTGGCCAGGCCAACGTCTGGCACCTGAGACAGGTACAGGACTCCAGCTCCACAGCGTGACCTCTCTTGTCACCGCTGTCTCACGGCTCAACTACTACTTGACTGACATCTCTGCCCTCCCTCCTCCATCCCCCCCATCTGGGCGGCCCTATTCCCCTCAGGCTGCCCAATGGGTGTTTGGTGGGTGTGGTGCAGAGTGTTCCTCAGGATTTAAATATACCTGTTGGTAGCAACACCAAAGTGACAGGACCCGTAACCAAGGAGGAGTGGGTACCATGCAGAAGGGTAGGTTGCACGGCACCCTTGTGACGACCTGATAAGCCAGGGCGTCACATTCCCCCTTGGTTAAACGTAGCTCATCCGCGAGCTACAGAAAACCAAGCATTTGTTTATTTTATTTTTTTTAAGGAAGGAAAAAGGTTAACAATAACATTTATTTAAACATGAAAAATACCCCCCCTCGTTCACACGTTTTTGTATGTATTCTATGGGTTCATGTACACTACCATCATTATGAAGTTCGCTGTACTTGGTCTTTTTTTTCCCATTTATTTAAACGGGTTCATCCCACACACGGGAGGCATTTGCTTAAACCGTTACAAACTTTTATTTTTAAGAGTTCGTCTGCCACAGGGGACGCCACCGGTTTTAGTGGCAGCGGGGACCCAACCTTCCTCATTGCGGTCCCTCCCTGTGACAGTCGAGTCCCAACGTCCCGGATCCCAATAATCCCCCTCCCAAACAACCTGGTTCCTCTGGAAAGCAAGATGGGTCCTTGGGTCGGGTTAGGTTCCCGGGGTATGTCAGACGACTCTGGTAGGCACACCAGGTGAAGTTTTTTTTTACAAGACACAAGTTTGTGTTGGTCACGCCAGTCCTGTGACCGTGGTCCATTTTTAATTAACTATAAAACATAAAGTCCTTATAAAAGACATCAAGAGTCCCTGTACCATAGTACAACTGCTGTTAATTTAGGAGAAAATCAGGTTACTTTCCCATGCAATTAGCTTTTCATTAATTCTTTCATTTTCTAACATTTTCTATATGAAAAATAACAAACTATGGAAAATAACAAACAGAAAACAGATACCTAACAGTTTTACGGTATCACATTTTTGCTAGGTCAACATTCCTCTCTGTACCTCCGTGGAGGCTGGCCAAAGTTAACACGGGTGGACCTTCTTAACTCTGGACTCACATCCATTCTGATGACACCGCTACCTCCCCCACAACTTCCTCACTTCCTGCACTGGGTGTTGCAGGCAAGACCCTACATGTGCGTGGCAAGGGAACAGGTGTTACCCTAGGTGTTGGAGTGGGTGAAGTGTCAGTAAGCCCTTCCTGTTCTGTTTCTTCCACGGGTTGTGGGAATGTTAACACAGGGACTATTACTGCTCCATTCTGCATAGGCCAGTCTTCCGGAAAGTCACCTAGAATAGTTCGGATCACCTTCTTCCTTCTTTCCACCACTGGAGGTTGGGGTTGAGGCTCTTCTTTTAGCCTAAGCAGTTCTGAGCACTTCTTTAGATGATCCCGGGACACTGTGGCCGTAGTTCTTCCATGGTCCTTGCAGATCAAGCAAGTTTTGTGATTATCAAAGTTGGACGGCTGTATCACATATGGCTCCTTTTCCCATTGGTCATCTAACTTGTGCTGCTTCCGTTTCCTTTTTAGTACTACTTCGCCAGGAGCAAAGGGAGCTGCTTTCGCTTGTTTATTGAAGTTCCTTTCTTGCCGCTTCCAGGAGTGATTCAGATCCTCTTCAACACACTGCTGAATTTGCTTGTATTGGGCCTGACGACGGGTGTCCCAATCTTCCCCAGGTGCATATGTCTCTGATAATTCGACATCCATTTCTAAATCTACTGGGAGTCTTCCGGGCCTAGCCCTCATCAGGTACGCCGGAGTGCACTTCGTGGATCCGACTAGAATATGGTTATACAAATCCACCAAGTCCGGTAACTTCTCAGGCCACAAATTCCGTTCTTCCAAGGGAAGGGTCTTCAACAGGTTAATCACCAGGTGATTCATTTTCTTACACATTCCATTTGTTTGAGCATGGTAAGGGGTAGTGCGAATTTTCTTGCACCCATATAGACTACAAAACTCCTGGAAGATCTCGACTTCAAAAGCGGGGCCTTGATCCGTCACGACTCGTTCAGGATGCCCATGCAGCCTGCAGAAATAGGCCTGGAACGCCTTGGCTGTGGTGCTGGCTGTCAAGTCCTTAACAGGTACTACCACCAGGAACCATGAATAGTGGTCAACCATGGTGAGCGCATACGTGTATCCACTGCGACTGTGAGTCAGCTTAACATGGTCTAGAGCCACAGTCTCCAAGGGCTGCCGGGTGATGATCGGTTGAAGTGGTGCCCGCTGACTGGTGCCATCTTGCCTCCTCAAGGCGCATGGGCCGCAATTCCTGCACCAGGCCTCGATGGAATCTCTCATCCCAATCCAATAAAAGCGACTCCTTAGTAGCATCTCCAGCTTCTTCCATGCAAAGTGCCCAGTCCCGTCATGGTAGGCCTCCAGCACTACCGGGACATGCGATTTGGGAACCACTATCTGGCAGATCCTCTCGTGAGTCTTGGGATTGGCCAGGTTCCGACCCAGCTTGCCCTGGTGTAAGTAGAGCCAGCTTCGATCTTGCCACAACTTTCTGGTTTCCTCTGGAGCATTCGGTCCCAAACGGGCATCAGCTCAGGACAGCAGCAACTTGACTAGTTTGATTGCAGGATCCTGGTCCTGAACCCCTTGTCAGCCATGGTGAGGCAGGGGGTCACAAGTTATCTCCTGCTGGTGGACACTCGTTCGGGGTCGCTCTTCCGCAGAGGGTTGCTGGAAAGTGGGTAGCTCGACCTCTTCCAGGTCGTCTTCATCCCCTTCTTCATCCAGCAGGTGGGGCATTCTGGACAGCACGTCCGCGTTGGTGTTCTTGCGGCTAGTCCTATATTTGATAATGAAATCATAGTTCGCCAATCGTGCCACCCATCGCTGCTCCAGGGCTCCCAGCTTCGCTTTATCCAGGTGGGTCAGCGGGTTGTTGTCTGCGTACACAGTAAACTTCGCAGCAGCAAGGTAGTGCTTGAACCTCTCCGTCACAGCCCATACGAGTGCCAGGAATTCCAGCTTGAAGGAGCTATAGTTCTCTGGGTTTCTCTCCGTTGGCCTCAGCTTCCAGCTGGCGTAGGCAATCACCTTCTCCTTGCCCTTCTGTACTTGGGATAGGACGGCGCCCAGTCCCACATTATTGGCATCTGTGTACAACACGAACGGGAGGCCATAATCGGGGTAAGCCAGGATCTCATCTCCAGTTAGGACAGACTTCATCTGTTCAAAAGACTTCTCTTGTTCGGGGCCCCATGGAAGTGGCAGCTTTGAGGGTCGCCCATGTGTGGTCTGACCCACCAGTTGATCTTGCAAGGGGGCTGCCATCTGGGTATAGCCCTTGATGAACCTCTGATAGTACCCCATAAGACCCAAGAATTGTCGCACTTCCTTGACAGTAGTGGGTCGTGGCCAGCTCTGGATGGCAGTAATCTTTTCAGGGTCTGGAGCCACGCCTTCGGCACTTACCATATGCCCCAGGTACTGGACCTTGGGTTTGAGTAGATGGCATTTGAATGGCTTGAGTTTCATCCCGTATTTGGATATGGCATCAAACACTTCGGCCAGATGTTCCAAATGAGCCTCGTACGTCTTGGAGTAGACTATGACGTCTACCAAATACAGCAGGACTGTCTCAAAGTTACAGTGGGCCAAGCAGCACTCCATCAGCCTCTGGAATGTCCCGGGTGCATTGCACAACCCGAGGGGCATGCTGTTAAATTCTCACAATCCCATCGGGGTCGCGAATGCGGTCTTCCCTCTGTCCTCTTCAGCGACCGCCACCTGCCAGTACCCGCTGGAAAGATCAAGGGTGGAGAAGTAGGTAGCAGATTTCAAAGCGGCTAATGATTCCTCGATTCGGGGCAGAGGGTAAGCATCCTTATGGGTGGTTTTGTTTATCTGTCGGTAGTCCACACACATCCGCATGGTCCCATCTTTCTTCTTCACAAGAACCAGCGGGGCCCCATGGGCTGCAGTTATTTCTGATTACTCCTGCTTCCTTCATACTTTGGAGCATATCTTTGGCACATTGATAATGGGCAGGTAGTATGGGCCTGTATCTTTCCTTATTGGGGGGATGTGTGCCTTTGGGTATGTGATGCTGTACCCCTTTAATCCGCCCAAAGTCCAATGGGTGCTTGCTGAAAACCTGCTCGTACTCCCTGACAACCCTGTAGATCCCTTGTTTGTGATGTGCAGGTGTAGCGTCAGTGCCCACAAGTAGTTCCTGACACCATTTTTCTTCTGGATCCTCAGAGCTAACCTGGGGGGCCTGATGGGGACTCCCCTGTGAGATGGCTGCATGGATATTGGCTGGATTCACTGTAAACAGCTTGGCTATGGTGGCATACCGGGGGAATGTGACCTCCTCCTCCCCACAGTTAAGTACTCGCACGGGCACCCTCCCTTTCTAGACATCGACTACCCCTCTGGCCGTAAATACTATGGGCCAATGCTCTGAGGGCTGTGGCTCTACCACCACCTGGTAATCTTGTCCCCGGGAGAATACAGCTGCCCTGCACCAAATTAACATTTCACTTCTTGGGGGTACCACTAGAGGGGCTGCATCCTTTACCCATGCGCCACCTATCTCTCCTCCAGAGGGGTTTACCTGTTGCCACTGCAGGAGAGCACGGATCTCACATTGCAGGACCCTCTGTCGCCCTGCTCATGAAATTTCTGACAACTGTTGAAGCAAAAACAACACTTCACTCATGCAATTTTCAATCACATTTGTTCCTAAAATGATCTTCGGGTTCCGATCACTAGGGTCATTCTGGACTACAATAAGGCCCTGGCAGACCAACTCTACACGGCCCACCTTAATGGTCACCTCCTTGAACCTGATTTGAGTCACTGGCAATCCATTGACAGCATGGAGGCTATATCAGGCTATCGTCCAGTAGGGTCAAGTCGTCATCCAACCAGAACTTCTTGTACAGTACATAAGGTATAGTTGTTACCTGAGAACCGTTATCAAGGAGTGCAGAGGTCGGGATCCCATCCAGGGTGATAGAGACGATGAGCCGCCCCCCGACATACCGCTCCCTCCAATCAGATGGGCCTTGGCAATTTATTCCTGGGGATTGGCCCTTGACCCCAGGGGTTGCTCGTTTAAAGGACAGCTCTTGGTGTAGTGGCTGGTCTTGCTGCACTTGTAACAGACAGGTGGGCTATACCGGTCGCCGCCGCGTCCTTTCTATGCAGAGGTCCGCTTCCTCATCCAAGGGACATCCTCAGGGCAGTCAGCCAGTTGAATCTCTTTTGACGAGGTGGTCTTATGTGGGCGTCACACGGTACGATCTATCATGCGATCGTACGAGCGATCGTACCCACCCCCGTCGTTTGTGCGTCATGGGGAAATCACTGCCCGTGTTGCACAAAGTCGTTAAACCGCCGTCACACATACTTACCTGCTGAGCGACCTCGCTGTGGGCAGCGATCATCCTCTTCCTGAAGGGGGAGGGAGGTTCGGCTTCACAGTGACGTCACACAGCCGCCAGCCAATAGAAGCGGAGGGGCGGAGATGAGCGGGACGTAAACATCCCGCCCACCTCCTTCCTTCCGCATAGCCGGTGGGTGCCGCGGGACGCAGGTAAGCTGTGTTCATCGTTCCCGGGGTGTCACACGGAGCAATGTGTGCTGTCCCGGGTACAATGAACAACCGGCGCCATGAAAAATAAACGATTTTTTAAAAATAAGTGACATGTACACGACTCACGATTTGTGACCGATTCAGCGTCGCTCGAAGGTGTCACACGAAACGACATCGCAAACGATGCCAGATGTGCGTCACGAAAACCGTGACCCCGACGATGCATCACACGATAGATCGTCTCGTGTGACGCCCGCATTAGTCTTAAGCTGCATAGCTTCCAGGGTCCGGGCAACGTCTCTGGTCAGTTGCTGCACCTGGGTAGACAGGTCACTGGTCTCGGGCCCGGACATGGTTGGTAGGGACGGTGCAGGCAGGGCCAAGGCGAGCGCCCTTGCTTGCAGCGGGGAGGCCTCCACCTGCCACGCCGGGAGGGGGGAGTCAGGCGCCTCTAGGGGCTGCAGGGCCTTAATCGCTCGTTCTTTCAACGTAGAAAAGTCAAAAGCGGGATGTTCCAAGGCCCACAGCCGCATTCTGTTTCCCTCTGGCTCACCAATGTTATTAGTCAGCCTTAGGCGGGCTTTGCACGCTGCAACATCGGTAACAATGTGTTACCGATGCTGCAGCGATAGTCCCCGCCCCCGTCGCAGGTGCTATATCTTGTGATTGCTGCCATAGCGAACATTATTGCTACGGCAACTTCACATGCACTCACCTGCCCTGCGATGTCGCTCTGGCCGGCGAACCGCCTCCTTCCTAAGGGGGCGGGTCGTGCAGCATCACAATGACGTCACACGGCAAGCGGCCAATAGAAACGGAGGGGCGGAGATGAGCGGGACGTAAACATCCCGCCCCCCTCCTTCTATCCGCAGAGCCGGCGTGAGACACGGTGACGCAGGTAGATGTTCCTCGCTCCGGCTTCTCACACAGCGATGTGTGCTGCTGCAGGAATGAGGAACAACATCGTACCTGTCGCTGCTGCCAAATAATGGAAATGTCGGATCCTACACCGATGATACGATAATGACGCTTTTGCGCTCGTTAATCGTATCAAAAAGGATTTACACACTACGATATCGACTGCGATGCCAGATGTGCGTCACTTTCGATTTGACCCCACCGATATCGCACCTGCGATATCGTAGTGTGCAAAGCCCGCCTTAGGGTCCACAACGCCGCCTGTAGCCTCAGGGCATAGTCCCTGATACTATCTTGGGGCCGCTGCTTACAGCTTTAGAACCTCATCCGCAGTTCGGCCTCTGTACGAGTCTCAAACGCAGCTCCCAGCCTTTGGAAAATGGCGGAGGTACGATCCGCCTCCGTCCAGGTCTCTACTTCTAGCTCCGCCGCGCCGGTTAGCTGCCCAAGTACTACCGATGCCCGCTGCCGTCCATTCAGAGCATTTATGTCAAGCACATTGCAAATCTTCCGCTTGAATCCTTGCAGCGCGTCTGGCCGGCCATCATACTGGGGAAGCCAGGCCGCGCCCGGCACATAGGGCAGGGTTATAGGCATGATTGGCACTACGGCACCAGGTGCACCCGCAGCATCAGGGTTGCCCTGATCGAGTGGAGGCTGCGCCACCACACTCCCGTCATCCGGAGCCGACATCTTCACGCACCCCCTTTTTTTTTTTACCAGCACTCTTTTGCGCGCTGTGGCCCTCCTGGGAACTTCCGGTTCCTGTTTCAGGCTGAAGACAAAGGGCGGGGCTCCGGCTTTGTGCCCTTTTCCAAGAGGATGGCGTTTTTGGCGCAAAAACAGAGGAAAAATGGCAGACATCGCAGAAAACGGGATTCTGGACTGCGGTTTTCACTTTTCAAGGCGCACGTCACCCAGGTTAGTGGGTCTTGCTCACATCCTGTTCATGACGCCAAGTTTTTCCTAAGATGTGCCGCCCCGCGACAGCCGACGGGCTGCTCGGACCCGGATCCACAGTGGCTCGAGGGGTCTCCGGATCCGAGGCGGGGTCGCTTGGCGATCCGGAAATAAAAAGGGGGAAAAATGTCTTGGGATAGTGTTCGTGACGCCACCCACGGTGTGTGGTAATGTGAGGGACCACCGCTGCCGTTTATGGGGGAGCCCAGGGACGATGACGTGGCAGCTCGAGATGTTAACCCCTCCGTGGGCAAGGGGAGTGGTGTCCCGGGACTCGGTGATGGATGGGATGGGGGACCCGTCGGGAGCGAAGGGGCATCGGGTACTCACACAGTCCAAAGTCACTGACGCTGACACCAGGTAAACCAAACTCTTGAGCACTCTGCTTCCCTTGGTCGAGCATGCTGGGTCCGTGCCCTTTTGGTGTTGCTGGTTGGTCTGAAGCCTTGTCCTTTGGCACCGTGTGTCCTTCATATGGATCCCAGGGTGAGCTTGCTCTCAGGGTTCACGCTTGGGATTTTCTGGACGGTTGTGGGAAGTCCTATCTCCCTCGCGCTAGTACCCCGATTCTGGAGCGGTTGGGGAACGGTTCCTGAAGACTCCGTTCCCGTCAGGTGAATTACTTGGCTGCGTGAAGCTTCTTCCCAGCCTCGGGTCCGCGTACCCCATCGTGCCCTGGCCCCTGCCCGGTTGTAGCACAAGGCAGCTGGCCTGCTCTCTGTAGCAGCACCGCGCTCCTTGTTACTACCTCTTGCGACCGGGGTTCCAGCTCCTTCTGGCCAGGCCAACGTCTGGCACCTGGGACGGGTACAGGAGCCCAACTCCACAGTGTGACCTCTCTTGTCTCCGCTGTCTCACTGCTCAACTACTACTCGACTGACATCTCTGCCCTCCCTCCTCCATCCCCCCATCTGGGCGGCCCTATTCCCCTCAGGCTGCCCCTGTCAGTGGTTGGCAGAATAAATTTAATCAAAATGATATTACTTCCAATGCTTAGTTATACACTACAACATAGTGCAGTATCAGTACCCAAATCCTTCTTCTCAATGTTGAACTCGCTTACTACCTCTTTCATATGGGGTAAATCCAGACCCAAACTTCGGTTATCCATTTTACAAAGATCCAAAAGACTGGGAGGGATGGCTTTACCGGAGTTCTTCCTCTACTACCTCGCGGGACAGCTTAGGGCACTAGAGACTTGGATGCCTGGATGTCAGCTGCCAAACTCTGAGAGTCACTTGGCACATGCGGCTGGGACTGATTGTTTAATCGGTTTTCTGGAATCAGATGGACTGAGAACACCACGGCAATTACCCCTCCTCAGGTTGGCAAGATTAGTCTGGCGACAAGCCAAGAGGGTGGCACACTTCGAAGGGGTGGTGGCGGAACTCCCATTATGGGGGAATAGCCACTTCCATACTCTGAGAGATCACCCCTCGGCGTAATTCTGGGCCACTTACAGCGTCAGTGCATTAGGTAATCTGTTTGTCCCGGGAACCACAACCTTCAAGTCCTTTGAACAAGCCAGGTTGAATATAATGTTCCAAGATCACAGTTTTTTAGATACCTGCAGATTCGCACAGCGATTCAATCCCACAAACAGAAAATTGGAGTAAGGAAATTGATATCATCACTTCCTATGATAGGTATTCTAAAATCACAAGGTCCTCGAGGCCTAATCTCAGCTATATATACTTACTTGTTGTTGGTAGGGGTGGAGACGGACCCCTTGCCAGCCAAGGATAGATGGAAATCTCTAATTCCCTCTCTACAGGGAGAGGAATGGGAAGAGATATTGGAATCTCCGACTGCGGTATCCCCTTCGGTTAATAATAAGTTGATTCAATGCTACATTGTCCACCAGGCATACCTTACTCCAACTCGATTGTTTAGTACCGTGTTTACCCGAAAATAAGACATCCCCCGAAAATAAGACATCCCATTAGTTTTTAGGGATGCTTTAATATAAGACATCCCCTGAAAATAAGACATAGCTGCGGTCAATAATGAAGTGTCATGCAGCGGTGAAAGAGTTAAAGACACTGCAGGACACTTCATTATAGGCAGCGGGCACCCCCAGAAGAGAGAAGACAGAAGAAAGAATACCCCCAATCATACTCACCAGAAGCCGACCGGGAGCAGGTGAGCGCATCAAGGTCCTGCAGCGGCGGAACACACACACACGCACACACATAAGAACAGACACACACACATCAGATCACACTCACTCTCACACACACCTCACACACACATCAGATCGCATCCACACACTCACAACATCCGGCGATATCGCTTGCTTCTCGGCGGCGAATCTGACTCGCCCACCCCAGGGCTATGGGACACCCGGTGCCGGGCCGGACTAGTCCGGAGGTAGTCAGTGGTGGCGGGGCCCGACTCCGTGGCCCTGGTGGGTGTCAGTTAAATATGGCTGGTGACTTGGGGTTTGTGTTCGTGACGCCACCTGTGGTATGCGGCTATTAAGCCGCCGCTGCTGTGTAAGGCCTCTGGGGTGATGATATGGCAGCAATGGTGGTACTGCTCCCCACAGGTGGAGCGGTGCCCCGGGGACACTGTTGGTGCTCGTGAGAGTCTATGGTGTTGTGTGGATAACACGGTACAGGGCCGACAGGCAATGAAAGAAACAGGCATAAACAACAGTCTCTTTACCTTCTCCTCTTTTACTTCACAAACGGTTAGTCCTGGGAGACCGTTACAGGTGGTAGAGGGCTCCGGCCGGCCTGGAAGTAACTGAGATGTCGTTTTCGCCAGCTGAGTATGAGGCCTACTCCTGTTCCTTTTCATACTGTGATAGGACCCTGCTCTCTGGATTTAGCAATGGCCCTCTTTCTGCTGAGACCGGTGGTACGTCCCTTTCCCTCTGTGGCAGGCTGCACGGACCCTCTCTGGTGCTTCTCTGCTGGAGTCCACACCGGGCCCTGATGATGCAGCTGTACCTTCGGGCTGTTTATGGGCCAGGTGCTTGCAGCTCTCCTGCCCTTCGGATTCGGCTACCAGGGAGTATTTTAGGCTCCGATATCCGAGTCTCTTCTGTGCCTCTCTGCTCCTCCTGTTTCACTGGGCCAAGCTGCTCCAGCTCTAGGCCCCAGTTCCACAGGGCAGCACTACTCTGCGTCTGCTTGCTCTGACTTCTCTCTACAGACTGACCACTAACCCCTCCCTCAGGTCAGGCTTAAGGAATGCTCCCTGGAATTCCAGGTTCAGAGCTCCCCCTGCTGGCCTGAGGGAGGAACTGCGTTGGATGTTAAACTTACTGGCCAATAGACCTCCCAATTACCTCCAGGCTCAGCATTAACCCTTTGGAGGGGCAATGCTGTTGTGGCGACCAGGTCCTGGGGCGCCACACTCCCCCTTAGTTAAACTCAGTTCTCGGACTGAAGAAAACAAAACAAAACATGTTACAACCTTAAACAACTATAAGAGTCCAGTGTGGCTCCCTGCCGGGTGTCCATTACACTGCTCCATGGGGGACCCGCCGCGATAAAACCCCCAACGTAGGCTCTGGGCGTGCGTCAGAGCATTGATGACCCCACTCTATGCACGCCGGACGGGTTTTTCTTCAGGGGTGCTGAGCACACTGGTGCTAACTATGTACAGCTAGGTGTTGGCCACCCATAGTCCAGTGGCCAAATTGTCCATTTACTTAATCACCTGAAACAAAACATTACATACAAGACATTTCAACTAACTATATACATTCTGTTAGGTATTTTACTTTCTATGTTCTATACCTTGGAGGGGGCTGTCCCCGAGTGCTACGTTGGGACCGGCGTAGCTCTGGGGTTTGTCCCCGACTACTTGGAGTGTCTGCCCCCTCCGTGTTACTGGTAGGCCTAACCCTGACAGGTATGCGTGTTGGTTGCCTATGGGGTCTCAGATCGCCAAGGGTACGACAGGTTCACCACTGGCAGGGGTTTGATTCTCCTGTTCTACTGCTGGCGTGTCATCTTGTGTTGGGGCGGACAGTTCCTTAGATGGATCTGGAACCTCTTCTGTCTCTGGCTCGACCAACTGCGGGAACGTCAAGACTGGTACCACTATGGCATTATTTATTCGGGTCCAAGTTTTGGGGAATTTGCCAAGGATTGTTTGAATCATCTCTTCCTCTTTTTCTTGAATTTCTTCCACTTCTTTTTGGATTTTGCACCGCTCAGGGCACGCTTTCAGGCGGTCTCTGGACACTGTTTGATAAGTCTTGCCTTCATCTTTGCTTATAAGGCATACCTTACTATTGTCAAAGTTGGAGGGAATAATGGTGTAGGGTTCATTCTCCCACTGATCATCTAATTTATGCGCCCTCCGCTTTTTCTTGAGGACCTGTTCTCCAGGTGCTAAGGGAGTTGCTGGGGCTGTTTGATTGTAGTTCTGCTCTTGTCTCGTTCTTGCTTGGGACAGGCTCTTTTCTACGCATTCCTGGACTTTGCGGTACTGCTGTTGTCGCTCTGTATCCCAATCTTCTATCTCCTGAACCAATCAGGTGACACAGTTCCCATCTCAAAGTCTACAGGTAACTTGCCAGGTCTTGCTCGCATCAAGTAAGCAGGGCTGCAGTTGGTCGAGTTTACTGGGATATGGTTATACAGGTCTACCAGATCTGGTAACTTCTCTGGCCATTGGTTTCTTTCTTCCAGAGGTAGAGTCTTGAGCATATCAATAACCACATGGTTCATCTTCTCGCACAATCCATTGGTTTGGGGGTGGTACGGTGTTGTTCTGATTTTCTTACAGCCGTACATGTTACAGAACTCTTGGAACACTTCTGCCTCGAATGCAGGACCTTGATCAGTCATTACTCTTTCCGGATAACCGTGAGGTCGACAAAAGTATGCCTGAAATGCTCTAGCTGCTGTTCTGGCTGTCTGGTCCTTCACAGGCACTACTACCAGGAAACGAGAGTAAGGTCCACAATGGTGAGGGCGTACACATAGCCTGACCGGCTTGGTGTTAACTTCACGTGGTCCAGGGCCACCAACTCTAGGGGCTGCTTCGTGACAATTGGCTGTAAGGGAGACCTCTGGCTGGCACCATCTTTCCGCCTCTGGTTACACGGACCACAGTCTCGGCACCACTTCTCGACTGTCTTTCTCATTTTTATTTCTGCTGCGGTGTGGGTGTCAAAAGTACTCTTTAACTTGGCCAGTATCTGGGTTGCTGTCCCTTTATCTGTATCAGGCCAGGACTTCACTTCACGCTGGGCCGCGCCGGCTAGCTGCCCCATTAATATGCCCACCTTCTGGCTCTCAGTCAGCGGATACACTCTAAACAAGCTGTGCAGCCTTTCTCTGAAGTCGCTCAGGGTATGTGACTCCCCGGAGTACTGCGGCAGCCATTCTGCTCCCGGGATGTACGGCATTGTGATCGGCATTACCGGCGCTACAGCGAGGGCTGGGGCGACGGCGACTGGGATTGCTTCGGCTGGTGCTGCGGCGTCTCGGGCTATGGCAGCCACCTGCTCTCCCTCTGTGTCGGACATCTTCCTCCCCCTTAGTGAACCTCACCAGGCTCCGTTCACTTTTCAAAATCTCTTCCGGGTAGCGCGGGGTTAACGACCCTCCGCTCTGATGTCGCGCTCCCTTCGCGCTCTTTTTCGGGCACGCCCCCCTTCTTCCTGCGCTCAGCGAGGCTAATGGCGGCGGCAGTTTTCAAACAGTAACACAGTCTTTTAGGCACAGTTTCTGCAGGCGCACAGTACCCGGTGGGACCGGGCACGAAATCCTGTTCGTGACGCCAAAATTGACTCGCCCACCCCAGGGCTATGGGACACCCAGTGCCGGGCCGGACTAGTCCGGAGGTAGTCAGTGGTGGCGGGGCCCGACTCCGTGGCCCTGGTGGGTGTCAGTTAAATATGGCTGGTGACTTGGGGTTTGTGTTCGTGACGCCACTTGTGGTATGCAGCTATTAAGCCGCCGCTGCTGTGTAAGGCCTCCGGGGTGATGATATGGCAGCAATGGTGGTACTGCTCCCCACAGGTGGAGCGGTGCCCCGGAGACACTGTTGGTGCTCGTGAGAGTCTATGGTGTTGTGTGGATAACACGGTGCAGGGCCGACAGGCAATGAAAGAACCAGGCACAAACAACAGTCTCTTTACCGTCTCCTCTTTTACTTCACAAACAGTTAGTCCTGGGAGACCGTTACAGGTGGTAGAGGGCTCCGGCCGGCCTGGAAGTAACTCAGATGTCGTTTTGGCCAGCTGAGTATGAGGCCTACTCCTGTTCTTTTCCTTACTGTGATAGGACCCTGCTCTCTGGATTTAGCAATGGGCCTCTTGCTGCTGGGACCGGTGGTACGTCCCTTTCCCTCTGTGGCAGGCTGCACGGACCCTCTTTGGTGCTTCTCTGCTGGAGTCCACATCGGGCCCTGATGATGCAGCTGTACCTTCGGGCTGTTTATGGGCCAGGTGCTTGCAGCTCTCCTGCCCTTCGGATTCGGCTACCAGGGAGTATTTTAGGCCCTGGTGGCCACAGACTCCGATGTCCGAGTCTCTTCTGTGCCTCTCTGCTCCTCCTGTTTCACTGGGCCAAGCTGCTCCAGCTCTAGGCCCCAGTTCCACAGGACAGCACTACTCTGCATCTGCTTGCTCTGACTTCTCTTTACAGACTGACCACTAACCCCTCCCTCAGGTCAGGCTTAAGGAATGCTCCCTGGAATTCCAGGTTCAGAGCTCCCCCTGCTGGCCTGAGGGAGGAACTGCGTTGGATGTTAAACTTACTGGCCAATAGACCTCCCAATTACCTCCAGGCTCAGCATCAACCCTTTGGAGGGGAAATGCTGTTGTGGCGACCAGGTCCTGGGGCGCCACAAATCTGTGCATGCAGTGACCTTCCAGGACCTGCCGGAGGATCACATGACCGGAAGCATGTGGTATCTCCGGATGTTGTGAGTGTGAGAGCGCGTATGTGCGATATCGTCAGTGTGTGTGTGAGTGTATGCGATCGGATGTGTGCGTGTATACTGTCTTATGTGTGAGTGTGTTCTGATGTGTGAGTGTGTGTGTGTGTGTGAATGTATGCGATCGGATCTGTGAGTGTCGGCAGGAGGCAGAGGAGCACGGCGTGCAGCACAGCTGCTGGGACCGCCCACCGGAGGGCACAGGGAGAAGTGTGTGTGAGTGTATGCGATCAGATGTGTGCGTGTATACTGTCTGATATGTGACTGTGTGTGAACGTAAGCGATCGGATCTGTGAGTGTCGGCAGGAGGCAGAGGAGCACGGCGTGCAGCACAGCTGCTGGGATCGTGGGGTGGGTGGGAAGAAGTGGGTGTGTGTTTGTGTGTGAGTGAGTGTGATCTGATGTGTGTGTGTGTGTGAGATCTGATGTCAGCCAGACGCAGGGGAGCACAGCTGCAGGGAGATCACAGGGAGAAGTGTGTGTGTGTGTGTGATCTGATGTCGGCCAGACGCAGGGCAGGCATGCAGCGTACATGCTGGGAGATCACAGAAGGATCTGGGAGCCATACAGATGCCCTGGGCTGGTAAGTATGACGATCCTGGGATGGGGGGGGTCTGCTTTTTGTGGGGGGTAAACTTACCCCCAACCATGTCTCCTCGAGAATAAGACACCCCCTGAAAATAAGACATAGTGCTTTTTTCAGGGCAAAACAAAAAATATAAGACAGTGTCTTATTTTCGGGGAAACAGGGTATGGGCCGTTCTCGTACATCAGAGTGCCCGAGGTGTCATCTCTCAGGGGCAAATTTCATACATATGATTTGGAGCTGTCCCAATATATCTTTGTACTGGCGGGGAGTGACATCTCTGCTGACATCGATTGTGTCGATTCCTGTTTTGTGTGACCCTTTTATATGCCTGTTTGGGGTGGTGGAGGAAGAGTCCTGGGATCATTACATGACAATATTCCTCAGAGAGGCATTGTTTCTGGCTAGGAAATTAATAGCTCTGAGGTGGATGGGAGATTCGAATCCAACTGTGCGGTCCTGGGTTAAACTAGTCAATGCAACCATAGTCTATGAGCGGGTGACAGAACGCAGAAAGAGAGATCAGCTCACCCAGATCAATGGAGACTCCGATGAGAGACAGGTGCACGGTAAGGCCGGCCCGGCCAGGGAACTCCAGGGAAAGAAAAAGAATCCAGCACTCGTGTCCAGGATATATATATAAAACTTGATTTTATTCAAAATTTCATAAAAAATTGATATAGATCATATCCAAAGGTATAAAAAATCCCCATAAGAAATGAGAGATGGCAAGGATCCTTGGGCGTTTCCATTGCTAACTCTCTGCCTATTTAAACCTTGGTCTGCTAGCATTCCGAGCCGGATATCATTTGTTGTTTAGTTTTCCAGCCTTCTCATCCTGCTCCAGACCACATCTACCCCAGATAAGTGCTTGGTTCTTTCTTATGTTGTTTTGTTGGTTTTGCTCTTATCTGAGTTTGTCATTTACTGTGGTTGTTTTCAGTTTATTTGCAGGCAGGAATCTTCCCTCTCAGTTGCTTAGCTGGAAAGCTCCCTGCAGCTATGTTTGGAGTATTGCTCCTATAAGTCCATGTGTTTGTTGCTTCTTGAATGTGTAATGGTTCCTGCTTTTTGTTCATTGGTATGACACGAGTGCCTGGTATAGGACGGAGTTCAGATCCAGCGATCTGAGGGCTTTTTGTACTATCAGGAATTTGGATTTTTGTAGGGTTTTTCTCTGCCCACCATCAGCCCCTTTCCTATCCTGTCCTATTTAGTCAGTGGGGTCTCACCTTTGCTAATCCTTTCATCTATCTGTGTATTGTGTTTTCCTATATCACTGTTGTCTTTGAATGTGGGGGGCTTGCTATACCTTCTATATTTCTATAGGGTCTATTTCTGAGGCAGAGAGTTATTCATCTTTCCTTCCTTTAGGATAGCTAGTTCTCCGGCTGGGTTCGCGGTGCATAGGATGTTAGTTCACCCCTCAGCTACTTCTAGTGTTGATGGTTAGTAAGGGGATGGTGGCCAGATTAGTTGCCATTGCTCTTGTCACCTTTTTAACAATGATTTATGGTGATCTTTCATGGTTCCGGATCATAACACCAAACATAAAAAAGGGGGTGGACAAAAGTATTGGCACTGTTTGAAAAATCATGTGATGCTTCTCTAATTTGTGTAATTAACAGCACCTGTAACTTATCTGTGGCACCTAACAGGTATTGGCAATAACTAAATCACACTTGCAGCCAGTTGACATGGATTAAAGTTGACTCAACCTCTGTCCTGTGTCCTTGTGTGTACCATATTGAGCATGGAGAAAAGAAAGAAGACCAAAGAACTGTCTGAGGACTTGAGAATCCAAATTGTGCAATCTCAAGGCAACAAGTACATCTCCAAAGACCTGAAAGTTCCTGTGTCTACGGTGCGCAGTGTCATCAAGAAGTTTAAAGCCCATGGCACTGTGGCTAACCTCCCTAGATGTGGAAGGAAAAGAAAAATTGACGAGATTTCAGCGCAAGACTGTGCGGATGGTGGATAAAGAACCTTGACTAACATCCAAACAAGTTCAAGCTGCCCTGCAGTCTGAGGGCACAACAGTGTCAACCCGTACTATCCGTCGGCGTCTCAATGAAAAGGGACTGTATGGTAGGATACCCAGGAAGACCCCACTTCTTACCCCGAGACATAAAAAAGCCAGGCTGGAGTTTGCCAAAACTTACCTGAGAAAGCCTAAAACGTTTTGGAAGAAAGTCCTCTGGTCAGATGAGACAAGAGTAGAGCTTCTTGGGAAAAGCCATCAACATATAGTTTAAAGGAAAAAAAAAAAGAGGCATTCAAAGAAAAGAACACGGTCCCTACAGTCAAACAACATGGCGGAGGTTCCCTGATGTTTTGGGGTTGCTTTACTGCCTCTGGTACTGGACTGCTTGACCTTGTGCATGGCATTATGAAGTCTGAAGACTACCAACAAATTTTGCAGCATAATGTAGGGCCCAGTGAACCCATAGAACACCTGTGGAGAGATCTCAAAATGGCAGTTTGGAGAAGGCACCCTTCAAATCTCAAGGACCTGGAGCAGTTTGCCAAAGAAAAATGGTCTAAAATTCGAGCAGAGCATTGTAAGAAAGTCATTGATGGTTACCGGAAGCAGTTGTTCGCAGTTATTTTGGCTAAAGGTTGTGCAACCAAGTATTAGGCTAAGGGTGCCAATACTTTTGTCTGGCCCATTTTTGGAGTTTTGTGTGAAATGGTCAATGATTTGATTTTTGTTTCATTCTCTTTTGTGTTTTATCATTGCAAGTAAAATAAATGAAGATATTAATACCAAAGAATTTGTGATTGCAATCATTTTCAAGAATAAACTGAGTATTATCTGACAGAATTGCAGGGGTGCCAATACTTTTGGCCAGCACTGTATAATAAGCTTCTTTTTTTTTTTTTTAACTTATCCACTCTAAACATTTTCTGTGAACATTTATACCTGTTTAGGTACTTTGAACAGCAAAGTGTGTTATTGTGGCACAACCTTTTTAAGGGATTAACGCGTCTTGATCAGCTCCAAAACCAGTCGGGCCAATGCCACAGGGTGTTAGCTGTCACCTGTGGGATATCTGAATGCTGGAGGCAGCTATACACTTACTTATGGCCATGAAAATCCAGTGCTGAGCATTGGCCCCCTAATGACCGCCATGAAAAGGTGTATCGGGGGTAAAACACTGGTGACTGATCACATAGAAGACGGGTGTGATTGCTTTGACTTTGCCCATTATATGTTTGCTCTAGTTTCTGCAGTTGTATACAAGGTATAATCCATTCAATGAGTAGAGATGTCAGGTAGTTAGATTCATTTACAATTTATTTTATTCAATTTACATGAATTTACATTTTATAAAGTTGTAAACACACACTTCTAAATTACACGCATTCCTCTTCCTCAGGCTCAGCCAGTCACCTGAGTGGGGCGCTACATTTACATACAGTACACTCCTGTTTGGTAGTCTTAGCAGAGTATATGGGTCCCTTACTGGAGATGATCTTATCCTCCAGGGTGCTGCTCTGTAATAGCCGCCGTGTAATACTATATTGTACTGCAGCAATCTCCTTAGAAAAAATGTATGGCTAAAAAAGGCTTTCCCCGACAAAATATACCTTTTTAATGAAATATACAATATACTATAACTTAAAGCAAGAAAATCTTTACTCTCGGGTGAAGAACAAACTAATATGTATAATGTACAGTCAGGGGTTTAAGTGGAATTTATTGGGTAAAATGGAATGGCCCTGCCACCTCTTAAAGGGAACCTGTCAGGTGCAATGTGCACCTAGAACCACGAGCAGTTCTGGGTGCACATTGCTAATTCTTGCCTAACGGTCCCTGTATACACTAGCATAGATAAAGGAATCTTTAGAAAAAGTATTTCTAAAGATCTTTTATCTTATGCTAATGAGTGCGAGGACTAGTCCCAAGGGCGTTATATCACCCGACTAGCTGCCCTCTTAGCATGTTAGCAAGCCCACAGGGGTGTACTAACATGCTATTCAATGCAGGGTTACCAGCGGTGCCGCACGTACCTGTGTTCGCTGTGACTGCACTTCTGAATGCTCGGCACTTCCGGTCATGCGCTCTAGACTTTTCTGGAGCTGGGACGTGTACACCCGACTTCATACTGTGTATGACTGGAAGTGCCCAGCATTCAGAGGCGCGGTCATAGCAAACACAGGTACGCGCTGCACCGCTGGTGACACTTCATTGAATAGCATGTTCGTACACCTCTGTGGGCTTGCTAACATGCTAAGGGGGCGGCTAGTCGGGGGATAGAACGCCCTTGGGACTAATCCCCGTGCTCATTAGCATAAGATAAAAGATCTTTAGAAATACTTTTTCTAAAGATCTCTTAATCTATGCTACTGTATACAGGGACAGTTAGGCAGGGATTAGCAATATGCACCCAGAAATGCTCGTGGTCCTGGGTGCACATTCCACCTGACAGGTTCCCTTTAACAGGAAAGGAAAAAGCCGCACCACCAGCAATAATAAAAATGTATAGATAATAGCACCATATAGGAAAGAAATTAATGCTAAACATCAGAAAGTCTAGAATCTGCTATTTCAGACTTAAAGGAACAATGTTCTTGCACCTGAATGTGATCCTCCTCCTTTAAGCCCTATATCTAGTGCCTTAGTTACTATAGTTGTAGTTGGGTTATTATTTTTTAATTATTGGCTGCTTGTTCCGTTTTCCCTTTGCTTTTTTAGTCCCATGGTAGATGACCGACATTTATCTGTATTGTCTACAGGAGACTGAGGTAGTCTGAAATCACGTCCCTATATCAGTTGCTCAGGTTGCAGCATTGCGCCTCCTCTCCTCCTTGTTCAGACTGGCTGCTGTGCATAGGCAAAAGGTCACCGGTAAGTCAGTGCACTAAGAACACATGTGCAAAACTAAGTATTCAGCCACTTATTACGACGAGTCTCCTGGTCTGATGGACCCAGCCCATCCATATACTGCATGAATGTGATATAATACTACATGATAACAGCTGGTTGCTATGGGCGACATTCCGCATATCTTTGAGGCTGCCATCTTTACAATAAGTTTTGTCTTCAGGAGATGATTTTAATCTTCTTCTATTCAAAGTGCTTCCTCCTCATGACTATACACATTTATTTGGAGGCCTTCTCTGACCAATCAAAAAACATAAGGATTAAGCTTGACCGTGCTGGTGCTGGCGACTAACGATTTCTATTAGCTTTTCGGCAGTCCCTTGATTTGAAAGCTCTTGAAGGCTTTTAATAAGATAATGAAAAGCATCAGTCTTCCCATGAGCTTCATACCATCGCTTCAGCAGCTGAAATTTTTGCTCTTTAGCGTCACTGTGGTAATCACGTATAATGTCCTGAACTGCTGTGTCTGGTACTTCCATTTTACGAACGACATCACGTACAATAGTAAAATCCATGTTCTCTGCGAAGTCCGCTAAATGCTTAGTCAAATGAATATCTAAAAATGAAAACATATAGTTTTAATTGACGGACACAGTGCAAAAATAACTTACAACTTTAAATTTACCATTTCAAAGTGGTTGACCTACAATGAAATATTGTACTTCTTTCTTATACTACACAGATCATAACATTTTCTGAGTTGCAATAGTTTTAAAAATGCTCTTGCCCTAGATATTTCTGTTGCGTGCCTGTTATGTCGCTCCCTGGTGTTTCATTTTCTTCCTTCTCAGAACATACACTATGCATCAAAGCAAGAGCTCACACATGCAAGTGCATCTCAACAAATTAAATATCATCAAAAATGTAATTTATATCAGTAATTCAATACAAAAAGGAAAACACATATTATATAGAGTCATTACACACAGAGGGATCTATTTCAAGCATTTATTTCTGTTAATTTTGGTGATTACGGCTTACAGCCAATGAAAACCCAAAAGTCATTATCTCAGAAAATTCAAATATTAAATAAGACCAACTGAATAATTTATTTTAAACTCAGAAATGTTGGCGCCTACTGAAAAGTCTGTACAGTAAATGCCTCAATACTTGGTCGGGGCTCCTTTTGCATGAATTACTGCATCAATGCGTCATGGCATGGAGGGGATCAGCCTGTGGCACTGCTGAGGTGTCATGGAATAAATAAATAAATCTTTATTTTTATATAGCGCTAACATATTCCGCAGCGCTTTACATACATCAGGAACTTGGCATGGAAGCCCAGGTTGCGTTAATAGCAGTCTTCAGCTCGTCTGCATTGTTGGGTCTGGTGTCTCATCGTCCTCTTGACAATACCCTATAGATTCTCTATGGGGATTAGGTCAGGCGAGGTTTCTGGCCAATCAAGCACAGTGATAGGCTATGTGCGCACGTGTGCGCTCTGCACCGCACCTAAAAGGTGCGCTTCAGAGCGCAGCTGAAAAGCTCCGTTCTGAAGCGCATGGTGCCGGCAGAGATCGTGCGCTCTGCATACTGCCTCTCCCTATAGACAGCATGCAAACCGCACGGAAGAAGTGACATGTCACTTCTTAGAACGCAGCGATTCGGGCAGCAGCCGAATCGCTGCGTTCTAATATGCCACGTGCGCACGGCTCCTGCACAATCTCTATAGACTGTCCAGGGGACGCAGGACGCATGCAGTTATGCTGCGCTGCAGATCGCAGCGTAACTGCATGTAATACGCACACGTGCACACATAGCCATACTGTGGTTATTAAACCAGGTATTGGTACTTTTGGCAGTGTGGTCAGGTGGCAAGTCCTGCTGGAAAATGAAATTTCCATCTCCAAAAAGCTTGTTGGCAGAGAGAAGTATGAAGTGCTCTAAAATTTTCTGGTAGACGGCTGCGCTGACTTTGCTCTTCATAAAACACAGTGGACCTACACCAGCAGAGGACATGGCTCCCCAAACCTTCACTAATTGTGGAAACTTCACACTAGACCTCAAGCAGCTTGGATTGTGGCCTCTCCACTCTTCCTCCAGACTCTAGCATGGCGATTTCCAAATGAAATGCAAAATTTACTTTCATCTGAAAACAACACCTTGAACCACTTAGCAACAGGCCAGTTCTTTTTCTCCTTGGCTCAAGTAAGATGCTTCTGGCGTTGTCTATTGGTCATGAGTGGCTTGAAACAAGGAATGCGACACTTGTAGCCCATGTCCTAGATATGTCTGTGTGTGGTGGCTCTTGAAGCACTGACTCCAGCAGCAGTCCACTCCTTGTGATTCAACTCCAAATTTTTGAATGGCCTTTTCTTAACAATCCTATCAAGACTGCGGTTATCCCAGTTGCTTGTGCATCTTTTTCTACCACACTTTTTCCTTCCACTCAACTTTCCATTAATATTCTTGGATACAGCATTCTGTGAATAGCCAGCTTCATTAGCAATGACCTTTTGTGGCTTACCCTCATTGTAGAGTTTGTCAATGATTGCCTTCTGGACATCTGTCAAGTCAGCAATCTTCTCAATGATTGTGTAGCCTACTGAACCAGACTAAGGAACCATTTTAAATGCTTAGGAAGCCTTTGCAGGTGTTTCGTAGTAATTATTCTAATTTTATGAGATAATGACTTTTGGGTTTTCATTGGCTGTAACCCATAATCATCAACACTAACAGAAATAAACACTTGAAATAGATCACTCTGTTTGTAATGACTCTATATAATATATGTGTTTCCTTTTTTGTATAGAATTACTGAAATAAATTACATTTTTGATGGTATTCTAATTTATTGAGATGCACTTGTATATGTGAGCTCTTGCTTTGACGATAGTGTATGTTCTGAGAAGGAAGAAAAAGAAACACCAGGGAGCGACATAACAGGCACACAACAGAAATATCTAGGGACAAGAGCATTTTTAAAACTATTGCAACTCAGAAAATGTTATGATCTGTGTAGTATAAGGGTGCTTTCACACATCCGGCTTTTGCAATGCGGCACAATCCGGCACTTTGCAGGAAAACCGCAACCGTTTTTTTTTGCTGCCGGTTGCGTTTTTCCTGCATAGACTTTAATTAGTGCCGCATTGTGCCGCATGGGCTTGCGTTCGGTCCGGCTTTTGCCGCAGGCGGCAGATTTAGCCGATGCGGCGGCCGGATGGAACGTTCCCTGGCACGTTTTTTGCTCCGGCAAAAAAAAAACGCATCGCGCCGCATCCGGCAGATGCGGCGCTTTTCCCAATGCGTCTCTATGGATGCTGGATGCGGCGCGATGCGGCAAACACCGCATCCGGCCGCCGCATGCGGTTTTTGCCACTGCGCATGCTCAGTAGCATGCCGCAAGCGGCAAAAACCGGACCGGCCGCATGTAAAAAACTTATGCAAAGGATGCGGTGTTTTCACCGCATCCGTTGCATAGGCTTCACAGCCAGATTGAGCCGCAGAGCTCAAGCCGGATGTGTGAAAGTAGCCTAAAAGAAAGAAGTACAATATTTCATTGTAAGTCAACTGAAATAAATTAACTTTTTGATGATATTCTAATTTATTGAGATGCACTTGTACTTGCTCAATCAATCCCATCAACCAGACCTTCACACATAGAGGCAGCCGACTGGTTTCTGCTATTGTGAAGGCCAATCAGTAGAATCAGTGCACTGCTCTATTAACATTTTTCTCATCAGCACTGGAAACCTAAGGCTAGAGCTACATGGAGACAATGTGCTGTGCTACAGTAAAGGCCCCTTTACACACTGAGACTTTCAGCGATCCCACCAGCGATCCCAACCTGGCCGGGATCGCTACAAAGTCTCTGGTGAGTCGCTGGTGAGCTGTCAAACAGGCAGACCTGGCCAGCGACGCAACAGCGATCCGGACCTGCAGAACGACCTAGCTAGTCATTGGGGACGTTGTAAAGCAGCTTTTTGAAAGGGAAGTCGCTAACGAAGTCGCTGTAAAGTCCCCTTTACACACTGAGACTTTCTAGCGATCATGCTGCACAGCGGGAAACAAAGGACCAAAGAATGGTCCTGAACGATTTGTAGCGATCAGCAACTTCACAGCAGGGGCCAGGTCGCTGATGCGTCTCACACACTGCAATGTCGCTGGGGAGGTCGCTATTACGTCACAAAACCGGTGACGTTACAGCGATGTCGTTTGCGGTGTGTAAAGCCACCTTAAATCTCAAAGTTTGTGCAACAAAAAACCTATGTGCAACTTGTCTGACAACTATAGCACAATTATTTTAGAGCTACAAATAGCCTTTTCAGAGCATAAGGGAACTGAAATTCTGGTGCCAACTATCAGACGTAGCAATCCTAGAAGTAACTATCGACCCTGTCAAGGGATTCGCCACTTGACTTGTCCTAAGAAGCTAAACAGGAAACTCAATTTGCTGACATATACTCCATGGTATTTGGGCCTCATCAGTCAAAGGAAGAAATCAGATTTGTCTGGGTGAGAGAATTTTGACAGGGAGTCTAAGGGTAAAGTTTCTGCTTATGGAGAATGCTAAGCTGATGTAAGGAGACATATAAGCCATGCAATACTTCCTTGGGAACTTAAACATCCAAATAGCTTCTACTCAGAGGAAGAGCACTGCACGACTTATAAGTGGCACCCCCCACTAGCAGAAACTTTCCCTCTTAGGTTATGTGCCAAAGTTCATTTGTGTTTTTCCTGCTTCTTTTTGTGCTTTTTTTAAGTCATGGCGACCGCAGGGGTTCCTACGCTGTAGCTCCATGATCGCTGACGGGTCTCGAAATGATGTTACAGCCGGGACCCAGCTCTCTCTCCTAGGAGCGGTGCCCACGCTGCTCCTGGCAGTTTAACCCTCCTGGATGCTACAATTAGTGTGATCGCAGCATTCAGAAGGCAGGGAGAGGGATCTCCCTAGCGATCGAGTCCCTGTAATGCGATCACAGGGACCCAATTGCTGCCATAGTAACCCTGGGTTGCCACTATGACAGCCCCGGGTTACTGAACTTTGGAGAGCATCACACACCATGCTGTATAAACCATTGCAGTGGATTATAGAAGAGCAGCAAACAAACGTAGAAACAATTGACACGCTGCTTCTTTTTTCAGCAACAAAATCTGCAACGAAAAAAGAAGCAGCGTGTGCCCAGCAAGTCACGATTCTCAGACTTTGCTGGGATGCTTTCTCCTTGCTTTTAGTGATTAAAATAAGCAAGGTAAAACGCTAGGAAAAAAAATGCAAAAAAAAAAACCCCGCAACATGGGCACATAGCCTTAGGGGTACTTTGCACGCTGCGACATCGCAGGCCGATGCTGCGATGCCGAGCGCGATAGTACCCGCCCCCGTCGCAGCAGCGATTTCCTTGTGATAGCTGCCGTAGCGAACATTATCGCTACGGCAGCTTCACATGGACTCACCTGTCCTGCGACCGTCGCTCTGGCCGGCGACCCGCCTCCTTGTTAAGGGGGCGGGTCGTGCGGCGTCATAGCGGCGTCACACGCCAGGCGGCTAAACGGAGCGGAGGGGCGGAGATGAGTGGGATGTAAACATCCCGCCCATCTCCTTCCTTCCGCATATCCTACGGAAGCCGCAGTGACGCCAGTAGGAGATGTTCCTCACTCCTGCGGCTTCACACACAGCGATGTGTGCTGCCGCAGGAGCGAGGAACAACATCGGACTGTCGCGTCAGCGTAATCATGGATTACGCCGACGCTGCACCGATGATACGATTACGACGCTTTTGCGCTCGTTAATCGTATCATCTAGGCTTTACACACTACGATGTCGCATGCGATGCCGGAAGTGCGTCATTTTCAATTTGACCCCACCGACATCGCACCTGCGATGTTGTAGTGTGCAAAGCCCGCCTTAGTTTAGAGCTGCTATTTAATTGTGAAAAACAGCCAAATCCATCTTTCACCATTGACATAAAAACGAACAAACCTGGAGACAATTGCGACAGTCGCAGTAGTAGGTCACAATGCGACACCATGAGAAGTCAATAGATATGATGTCGCCTCGTAGCCCTAGCCATAGGTGGACGCTCTGAGCCGGAGACCCATAATAATTGTTTATCAGCAATGTATTGACACAGGAATTGTTTTACAATTATTACTGTTAGAACAATTTTATGTATTCCATAATCTCAAAGTCAAAATGTGATACTTAATGTTGGCAGAAATGTTAAGTTTTAATATTATAGTCCTATTCTCTGTTGTTACCTGTTAATTTCCCGAGAGAGATCTGTATTATCCCACTGGGCAAGTGTGCAAGTTTTTCCACTGCCAGTTACACATACAGTTAGGTCCAGAAATATTTGGACAGTGACACAATTTTCGCGAGTTGGGCTCTGCATGCCACACATTGGATTTGAAATGAAATCTCTACAACAGAATTCAAGTGCAGATTGTAACGTTTAATTTGAAGGTTTGAACAAAAATATCTGATAGAAATTGTAGGAATTGTACACATTTCTTTACAAACACTCCACATTTTAAGAGGTCAAAAGTAATTGGACAAATAAACCAAACCCAAACAAAATATTTTTATTTTCAATATTTTGTTGCGAATCCTTTGGAGGCAATCACTGCTTTTAGTCTGGAACCCATGGACATCACCAAACGCTGGGTTTCCTCCTTCTTAATGCTTTGCCAGGCCTTTACAGCCGCAGCCTTCAGGTCTTGCTTGTTTGTGGGTCTTTCCGTCTTAAGTCTGGATTTGAGCAAGTGAAATGCATGCTCAATTGGGTTAAGATCTGGTGATTGACTTGGCCATTGCAGAAGGTTCCACTTTTTTGCACTCATGAACTACTGGGTAGCTTTGGCTGTATGCTTGGGGTCATTGTCCATCTGTACTATGAAGCGCCGTCCGATCAACTTTGCGGCATTTGGCTGAATCTGGGCTGAAAGTATATCCCGGTACACTTCAGAATTCATCCGGCTACTCTTGTCTGCTGTTATATCATCAATAAACACAAGTGACCCAGTGCCATTGAAAGCCATGCATGCCCATGCCATCACGTTGCCTCCACCATGTTTTACAGAGGATGTGGTGTGCCTTGGATCATGTGCCGTTCCCTTTCTTCTCCAAACTTTTTTCTTCCCATCATTCTGGTACAGGTTGATCTTTGTCTCATCTGTCCATAGAATACTTTTCCAGAACTAAGCTGGCTTCATGAGGTGTTTTTCAGCAAATTTAACTCTGGCCTGTCTATTTTTGGAATTGATGAATGGTTTGCATCTAGATGTGAACCCTTTGTATTTACTTTCATGGAGTCTTCTCTTTACTGTTGACTTAGAGACAGATACACCTACTTCACTGAGAGTGTTCTGGACTTCAGTTGATGTTGTGAACGGGTTCTTCTTCACCAAAGAAAGTATGCGGCGATCATCCACCACTGTTGTCATCCGTGGGCGCCCAGGCCTTTTTGAGTTCCCAAGCTCACCAGTCAATTCCTTTTTTCTCAGAATGTACCCGACTGTTGATTTTGCTACTCCAAGCATGTCTGCTATCTCTCTGATGGATTTTTTTTTTTTTTTTCAGCCTCAGGATGTTCTGCTTCACCTCAATTGAGAGTTCCTTAGACCGCATGTTGTCTGGTCACAGCAACAGCTTCCAAATGCAAAACCACACACCTGTAATCAACCCCAGACCTTTTAACTACTTCATTGATTACAGGTTAACGAGGGAGACGCCTTCAGAGTTAATTGCAGCCCTTAGAGTCCCTTGTCCAATTACTTTTGGTCCCTTGAAAAAGAGGAGGCTATGCATTACAGAGCTATGATTCCTAAACCCTTTCTCCGATTTGGATGTGAAAACTCTCGTATTGCAGCTGGGAGTGTGCACTTTCAGCCCATATTATATATATAATTGTATTTCTGAACATGTTTTTGTAAACAGCTAAAATAACAAAACTTGTGTCACTGTCCAAATATTTCTGGCCCTGACTGTATTCTTATGGACAGTCCTTCTCCCTCTGTCCAGCTTTATTACAAGCTTTGCAGTGACATCTAGTGGCCTTTCACTGAAACTACTTCTTCTGATATATATCTGACCGCAAGTTCATAAGTTGCTAGACAGAATTTATATTAGCCCGGATGCACTTGCTTATTTGTTTTATTTATATACCTGACATCGTCCCATTTTTTATCTATTTTTGTCATGTATGTATATAAGTATATATTGTCATGGTTGATTTCATGATCTGGAATGGTTTTTCCTAGTGATTATCGTCATTTTCTTGTGTACCTTTTAAATGATCTTCAATAAAGTTTTATTTTTTTTATTTTTTGGCTGATTACTTTTTTAGACCATATACAGCAAAAAATACCTAAAACATAACCTTTAATGAGTCCCTTTAAAAACAGGTCCACCATGCCTCTGTTAAAAACAATATCTGCCACAGAAACTGCCGTGCTATAGTACCCTTTAGTTAGTATAAGGGACCAGTGCACTCTATCACATGATACAATACAGTTTCACAGATGGAATATCAAAGGTGTCACAACTGACCAACGGGGCACAAATTGGTACAGAAAAAAAATAATTTTTTTGACAACACTCAGGGATAAAGCAGATTAATGTCTCCACTGTAGCGCTGCCTCTACAATCGTGCAATACTCCCTTCAAGTTATTAAAAGGGGCTAATGCACCCTATCACGTAACATAACAATGTAAAGAACACAAGTGTCAAATCTGACCAACAGGCACCAATGGTTCCAGATTTTCCTTCTCCCGACGCATTTCATATATCCCATATATCCCAGGCACAGCCTGGATGATGCGTGTTGTCACGTCTGTAAACCCATGAGAGGTTTCACATTAGGGATTTGTATCTCCTCATTAAAGCTCCCCTGATGATTATGGGATATATGAAATGCGTCGGGAGAAGGAGAATCTGGGAAGGACAGTGAGCTCAATCTAAAGGGTCCCCGAGTCCAGTTTAAGAGGGACTGTGGAGACGCCTATAATGATGAGAAACTATCTGGAAATTGAATACACCAGAACGGGTGAGATTGATCCAATTTCTACTAAATATAGACAGTGCTCCGGTGGAGATACTAGAGTGTGGGTATCTCTGAGCATTGTCATATTTGTTCTGAACCATTGGTCAGATTTGACACTTGTGTTCTTTACATTGTTATGTCACGTGATAGGGTGCATTAGCCCCTTTTAATAACTTGAAGGGAGTATTGCACGATTGTAGAGGCAGCGCTACAGTGGAGACATTAATCTGCTTTATCCCTGAGTGTTGTCAAAAATTTATTTTTTTTCTGTACCAATTTGTGCCCCGTTGGTCAGTTGTGACACCTTTGATATTCCATCTGTGAAACTGTATTGTATCATGTGACAGAGTGCACTGGTCCCTTATACTAACTAGAGGGTACTATAGCACGGCAGTTTCTGTGGCAGATATTGTTTTTTAACAGAGGCAAGGTGGACCTCCTTTTTAAAGGGACTCATTAAAGGTAATGTTTTAGGTATTTTTTGCTGTATATGGTCTCTTCCATTTTCAAAATACCATACCAGTGGCTGTATTGAATTACTTTTTTACCTCACATATGTTCCTCAGGTTCCTTTTGAGTAAGCTTTTCTTATAATGACCTTATTTAAAGAGAATCTGTCACCACTTTGACCTACCTAACCTATTAATATGAGCATACAGGTAATAGTCTTACCTGTATGCCTCATAGCAGATGCCTTCTTGTTGAGAAATCATCTTTTATCACTTATGAGTTCTTCCAGGCTATGGGGTGTATGCTGCTCAGACCATAGCCCTGCCTTCTTGCTTCATCAGCATAGTTTATACATGATTCATGATGATATCCAGCGCCCCACTTATTAACTGAAAACTGCTTCAGTACTAGGCTTTAATGGGAGATAAACAGCAGAATTCGGCTCCTGCCTCTAAGAAATATAATGGGTTGCTGTATTCCTTCTTGTACAATCCTTAGATCCAACCACTGCTGGTCAGTTTTCAAATGATCGGTGGATGTGCAGAAAGTCAGACCCCCATTGATCTCATATTGATGACCGATTCGAAAAATAGGGCATCAGTACGTAAGTACCATACAACCCTTTTAATTTTGACTGGGCAGCACACTATGTGAAAAATGGAATCTGCATTACTGCCATGAACATATGAATCATTTCATATTTTCATATGGATTCATATGTTCATGGCAGTAATGCAGATTCCATTTTTCACATATTCACTCTTGCATATAGCTATTGGATTTTTCAAGTCAGTATTCACACAGCAGTTTCTGCTATTTCATGTATTCCCCTTACATAGTCACTGGTGTGCATACCTTATCTCCCCATACTCCTCACTGATCTCACCGCCACCACCTACTACAATTACAATTGGGGGAGTAGAGCAGAGCTGCGTGTAATTACATATCACACAGAGAAAGCTGGTTCTGATCCTCTCATCTTCTATGGGCACGTGTTCTTTTTCCCCCCCGCATGATGAATAATCCTGCATGTGATTGGTCAGTGATACACAGGGGAAAAATTAAACAGAATTCCTGCTAACACCTCCTTGGCTGAAGGGGAAATTTATACTGTGAGCACAATTAAGAAGTCTGTATTTTTTAGTAATGAACAACTACAGTACTGTTGGCCAACCCAAAGAGTTAATATTTAAGTAAAAGTGAGATTTTTCTTCAGAGAATATTTGTGTGCAGTATTATTGGGCAAATATTAGTATTCAGAATTATTATGCAATTAAGTAAAAATGGAAATATTTAATCCTAATTGTTTATTTTCATCTGTTAAAGTGAGAATATTAACCAAACAACTCAATGTTCAAAAATATATTTCTAATATTTGAGGAAAAAAAAAATCAGTGACCAATATAGCGGTCCTGCTTTTCAATAACAGTCATATGCCTTTTATCCATGGAGTCTGTCGGTTTCTTAATCTTTTGACAATCAACTTTTTGACAGCACCAACCACATCCTCCCAGACACTGTTCAGAGAGATGACTGTAAATCACTGTAAATCAGAAGTCCCGGCACTTCCGGTCATGCACACTATGAAGCCGGGTATATGTGTTCCAGCTTCAAAGAGGTCTAGTGCGCATGACTCGAGGTGCCAGGTATTCTGATCATGCGCACTGACCCTAAACCCGGCGTCTGAGGCAGTGACAATGAACACAGATTTGCGTCACCGCTGATGACACTGGGCAATGGACATTGAATAGCACGTTAGCATGCCCCTGTGGGTGTGCTAACATGCTAAGAGGGGGAAATAGTTGGGGAAAAACTGCCCTTGCTACTAGTCCCTGCGCTCATTAGCATATCATAGAGGATCTTTAGAAATACTTTTTCTAAAGAGCTCTTTATGTATGTTACTAGATGCTGGGACAGTTAGGCAGGTATTAGAAATATGCACTTAAAGCTGCTCATGGTTCTGGTTGCATATTGCACCTGACAGGTTCACTTTAAGGCTATTAATGGCTAGGCAAGAAGTGTAGACTTTGAAGCCTGTGATGGACCATTGTCCTGAATAAAATCATCATTTTCTTGAAAGATGCAGACTTTTTTTCTGTACCACTGCTTGAAGAAAGTGTCTTCTAAAAACTACAAGTAGGTTTTGGAATTAGTTTTGAGTCCATACACAAACAGAAAAGGTCAAACTAGCTCATCTTTAATAATAGTGGCCCATAGTAGTACTCCATCTCCACCTTGCTGGCATCTGAGTTGATGAGGATGTCTGTGCCTGTTACTGATCAGCTATGAGTCCCCCAATCTGGTCCGTCAAAGGTTACTCATTTCATCAGTCTAGAAAAACCTTTGAAAAATCTGTCAAGATGTTTTGTAGCCTAGTCTTGATGTTTCAAATTCTGCGACTTGTTCAGTGGTGGTTGGGATTCAGCCTTCCTTACTTCGATCATGTATCTGAGCACTGAACACCTTGTACTTCTGGGCACCTCAGAGAGGTTGCAGTACTGCATAATGGGTTCCTGGTCTCTTCACTTTTTATTCTTTTCAAGTCTTTGACAGTTAATGTGCATCTTTTTTTTCTCAGACCCTGTTGACCAATTGTCCCCAACTTTTCTCACCTTGAGAACCACATTCAGCTCTGAAAGATAGTCGTGAGCCACATCCACCAATCCCTCCCCACTCCCAGTAGTGATACCTAGAATTCCCATTAGTGGTATAATGAAACCACACCGAGATCTTGCATCCAATGGGCCCACATAAACCCAATACACTGTTCTTTCATCAGGCACACTCACAGCACTATTGCATCTAATGCGGGCTTTACACGAGACGATATATTGTGCGATATGTCCTCGGGGTCACGGTTTTTGTGACGCACATCCGGCATAGCGTGTTAGAGAAGCCATTTTGTCTCCTTGATAGTTACTCCTCAAATAGTTAGACAAAAGTTCATTATATTCTAATATAGTTATGTAAACAGTTACACAATCCGTTATGCAAGCTTGGAATGAGTAAAGCTTGGAATGAGTAATTGATGTTCTATTCCACATCTGCTATTCTTTTATTGTTTATACGGTCATCTTGACCTGGAGCTTGTTTGACAAGGTTAAATTGATCACATCTCTTGAAACACTTTTTTATTACATATTTCTTTGGCTTGAAATATTAATCCTTTCCTTATGTGATGATATCTGCCAAATATGGTCATTTGGGATAATGACTATATTTGCTTTCCTTATGTGATGATATCTGCCAAATATGGTCATTTGGGATAATGACTATATTTGGCATCTATCTAAAGTTATGTAACTATATCACATGTCTCATATTGTGTAATATTGTGTAATCAGCTTGAAAGGTATAAAGAAACCTTCAGATTCAATAAAGGAGCAGAGCTATTTGACTCACTATAGACTCCTGTCATGGTGTTTTAAGCGTGCTCTCACAACCGGCCGGTCCGTCCCTGCTACCTGAGAGGAAACAAGACCCAGGCTTTAACAGTTGGAGGCCCCCAGCGAGCCCCATGACTGGGACCAAGACTTTCCCCTTTCCATCCGTCTAGGACTGAACACAGCGATCTTCCTCGCTTCTTGAACAGAAAATACTAAACCTAGGTAAGTTGATCTTTTCGATCTCAAAGTATTTTCTCTTCAAGAGGGGGTAGAGAGCACGAGTCAGTCTCCGGGGGATATAAACAGGAAACTCGCGATTCCTCAGGTAGCCTTTATGTTTATTGTTTGTTTGTCTTGTCCTATATGCTGAAAACAAAGTTGTACATTTTGTAAATTATGCTGCTAAAGGTCTTTCTTTTTCTTCTTCTGTTTTCTTTCTTTATCTATTTCACAATACTAACCCACTAACTAATCATATAATACTTGGCTACTGCTTCTTACCCTTTCAATCTGATATATTATATTGAAGTTGTTTTTTTGTTTTTAGGTGAATAATATTCTGTCACTTTCCCCTGTATAGTCAGAGACTTACAGTGAAAAGTGAAGGGGGGAGAAAAGAGACTGCAGCGTTGTGACCTTATAACCCGCACTCGCTGTACAGAGCTCACGCTGAACAGAGCTCATAGAATTGGAATGCCGTGTATTAACTGAGTTAGAAGTATGTCATTTGTTTCTAGATGGGCAAAAACAGAAGATCTAGTCTAGTATATATTGTTAACAGTTGTTTTACATCTCTGATGTTTAGAGGTATGGTTTGAGCTGCATATGATTTGCATATGATTTGTGAACATTGTCTTTGCTTAGTAACATTGTGTGATGTGAAGGTAAAGTTGCAATAGAAGATATATAGAGAGTTGTTGGACTAGGAATGAGAGAGGATCCACTGGATTACATTCTCTGGGAGTCAGCCCTAGTAACGGGACCAGGAGGATGGACTTGTGTGTGCGGAGAACAAAATCCTGATTGGCGTGAATATTGTGCTGCCTGTGGCAGACCAAGACCACGAAAACGAGCAGGATCTTGTGTCCCCAGCATAAGATCAGGGAATAAGATCAGAATAGACGCACACCCTGTACCATGGGTGGATTCAGGAATAGAAGTATCAGCATCAGATGATTCTGATGAATGAGGAATATATAGCTATTGCAATTGGAGTTGTGTTGTATTTGTTTGTGTGTCTTTACTAGCTTAGACAATGGTATATTAGAAAAGAAAGAAAACTGGTTTGATTACCTTGAAAGATAGGGGTTCACCGTTGACTGCTAGTGGATAAATACTAGGTTCTAGAGGGGAATTTGTAGCTAGCGGAAAGGAATTAGTAGCTAGCGGACATAAGTCAACCGCTTGAACTGCTAGCCAAGGGATCGCTACCCTTTGGGCAGATCAGCAGATAGTGTGAGGTGGAGGGCCGCTACCTTTTAACTACCACACTATGGGAACCAGTCTTACCAGACATTCTACTAAGTCAAACAGTATGGATCAAAGATTCAGAATGATTGACTTGGTCAGAATGGAGAATGGAGAGAAAGCAGTTAAGAACAGTGCTAAAATACTGAAGAAGGCGGGGATGCCTAAGACAGGTTGTTTAGATTTTTGCCGGTGGCAGCAGTTCGGCCGAGAGAATTACCAATGGATTCAGAGGCACGGATACCATGCTCAAGTGGCAGCATGGCTCCGGACTTCCGAACGCCATCATCCTCTTATAAATGACCATGACGATAAGGATAGACTTAAGGTATCAGAGGAAAATATGATTGATAGATTGTGTTCAGAAATGTTTCAAAGGCAAGATGAAAATGTAGACGAATATCGTGCTCGATGTGTTTCCCTTTTTAAAGAACATGGTTGTGACTTAAAGGACTTTAGGGAAATAGCGCTCTTTAAGGGTATGTTTAAGGAAGGGTTAAGGAGAGATCTTAGGAAAGAAGTAGTAAGAACATGTATAGATTATAAATGTGTACCACTTGAACAATCATTGCACATGATAAGAGCTATAGAAGATCAGATGATGAAAAAGAAAGCTCAGGAACAAACCCCTGTAATGGTGAACATACACTCAAGAGCATTTGATAATGCGGTAAAAAGATCAGTGGAAGGATTACAGACTGAGCGTAGAATGGATAATATGCCAGACTTTGAGTATAAAGAAAAGGGATTGTGTTTTGGATGTGGAAAAAGGGGGCACTATAAACGAGACTGTCGCAGGATAAGAGGAAAAGGGCAACAACGGGAGGTACAGAGAAAGGGAGCATTTGTTAGAACAGATATAGGTTGCAATCATAAAAATAACAGACTGGGACTGGGAAATAGGCAGCCCCCAAAGAAAGCAAATAATTAAGGGTCAAACCTGTAGATGGCCCCATAGCCGCTGCACAGGTAACCCTTCCCACTAGCAAAAATTATAGATAGTATAATATGAGAGTAAGCCTTATACTAATTAAGAAACAAGAAATGCTGGAATAGTTCATTATAAAAAGGAAATCATTGTTACAGGATATATGCTTGTTGAAATGATGTCTTTGATTTAAATAGATGAAAGCAAGCTGAATGAGAACCATCATCAAAATTAAGGTACCTGTATATTTGTTTATAAAATAATATCCCCTGAGTAGAAAGCAGAATGGAAGCCATCACAAAACAGGTAGAAAATTATTTAAAAGAACAGGACTGGAGTAATTGGTGAGTTGTGAGTTGGGGAGTGTCATTCCTTCAGTGTCAGGAAAAAAAATAAAAAAAAAATAGAAAATGCAGCCAACTATTTTATGTGTTGGCAGCATGTAATGTTAACAGCAAAACTCTAAAAGCAAAAGAGGGTTTTGAGATGCTGAAGAGGTGACATTCTCTGTGGATTCATAATTCCCTCTACACCATGACTGGAAAATATCTCATTTTATTTGTTTTGTTATAATTTAGGGAAAAACACCATCTAGTGGGATGTGTATGTATAGAGATATATATATATATATATATATATATATATATATATATATATATATATGTACTAGTGGTGGTTACCCGTGCAAAGGAAGTATGTTAATGTTAATTTGGTAATACACCTTAGAAATACAAGGCACTATAAGTGTAGTAATTATTATTTCAAGTATTGACAAAATATTTATTAAATGAACTGACTAGCAAAGTGTAAGGTAGCTCTACTCATAATATTTAATCTAGCTACTTTGTTACTCGACACAAATGATAAATGAAGTTTAGAGACAATTGTTTGTATCGAAAACCCACAACCTTTGAATTGTTTGTATATTGTATATTTGTCCAGCAAAAATTTTGAGTGAATAAATATACAAAAGGGGGGAAAGGAGGTTATCTATTATATACTCTAGTAGTATAGTAGCACTTCCCTTGTAATAGCCACTATGAAACATGTCTATTAAGCAGAAAAATGAAAATATAATTGTTTTGTTCAGTATTTTTGACCATATCCATATAAAGTATAAATGCTGAAGACTATTAACTGGTTGGAGGTAATGTTGTAAGAATGATATGATGACATATTTTTAGCTTTGTTTTTACAGATGATTGGTTGCTTCTGCACTGGAAATGCTACGGCTTACACAGCACGAAATAATTAAAATTTAAACCACTCCCTTCTTGCCTATATTAGTATAGAAGGCAGTGAGGATGAGGCCCTCTCTGAATGGGAAAAGCAGAACTGGGTAAGATAGTTAAAGATCTTTACTGAGTGTCAACTGAAATGAAAAACTGTAGAATACGTATGAGCCCGAATGAAGGTTCCCCTGTTATTGCTCTCCTGTTATTAAATAAGCCAGGTACAATGAAGATAAAGTCTAGACCTGAGCTAACAAAAAGATGCTTACACAGGTGTAGTTAACAAAGAAACAATAACCGGGCCTAGAGTTGAGAGTTTTCCATCTTTCCCTGTACAGACCACCTTGGTGGCTCCTGTCACGTCCGTGACGTCTGCCACTCCTTGTGTTCTTAAATCCCTACAGGTACAAGAAATTCAACGAGGAGTGGAGATAGAGACGCAGGAAGCCCAGCTGACTGAGGTCTGTGGATACAGGGCGGTCTGCCATAAGCTCTCTTCTTATTGATGGTCCAGGTAACCAATAGATTAATAAGGAATTCTCTGTGAAAAACGGATATTAATGTGTGTCTTAAGAGACAAGGTATGGGTGACACCAGAATTTAGTCCAGATTTACCCAGACTTGTAAGACATATGCTCAAAATTACCCAAAATAATGTAAGAAGGAAAACTGTATAGTTCATAGAAGTATACCCTGCATTGGCTCTTCCCATCTCAGAGACTGCAGATAAATTATAGTGATATATCATAAGCAGGTGTTATGCAAGTTTGTGCGTGTTCTGTGGATTTCTTCCCAGATTTGGTCAGAGGCAATCCAGTGCAGAAAATGATATGTTATTACTAGAAAAGCACATGATAGAAATTGTATATATAAAAGATAAAAGATAAAAGATAAGAAGGTACAAAATGCAATTTTTGTTCACAGATCCAGTAATCAGACGTGTAATTTTTGATATATAAGATGATTGATTAAATATGTAATACCATGTAATAAACAGTTGATTTCAGTTTCATTCCAGATCCTTCCAATCTGGCACACATTCTCTGAAGTTTGGGGGACTGGGTGACGGTCTGGAGGCGTGTGTGGGAAACTTGGATCTACACCAAGTCCAACTCAGTACACCAACTTCAGTAAAAGTCCATACATCCCATTGCAGGAGGGTTCACAAAGATTAAAGAAATGGCATTAGGGAAGTATTGTGTATTGCTTCTCTTTCTATATGTTGTTTTCCTTTTAGGTATAAACAGTGGGACAATAAATTTGTAATGTATCATGAATATATATTAATATCATGTCTTGTTTTGTAACCCCCATACCCAATCAAATGTTAAAAGTTAGTTTTAAAGTAAGGGGTTATGCCCCAAACCAAAATCCGTATTGTACCAGACCTCCTTGTATATCCCTACAAAGATACATACATGAAACTAACTGGACCAGAGCCTATAGATTCGAACACGGTGACACTGATACCTGTGCAAATCGCAGTGCAATACACATGAGTGAAGAAGTTGAAGAAGGGCAGTTGGATGATGGAGCAGCAGATATGTCAATAGCTAATGATAGAGAACCATACTGTGTGCCCTTTCAATTTTATAGAGTAGTTACCACTGACTTAGAAGATTCTTGGTGTTTGTATGATGAGACCTTGCGATTTGTATCAGTAGTAATGGCGTTACTAAGTGAATATCAGTTTGAACTTCCAAAAGGTATTTACATTGTTTGTGGGGAAAAAGCTTATAGATGGATTCCAAAGGGAGCGGAGGGAACCTGTACATTGGCTAGATTGGAACCTGCAACATGGATATGGAGTGAGGATGATTTCCCATACAAAAACATTCCTCAACACATGCTTGCAAAACGTGATACTGACACAAAATCTAGCAAACAGACACAGAAGCATTTGTTTAGTACACCATGGTACATGCAGGCAGGAATGGTACTGACAGGTCCATTAGGAGTAATGTTGGGGAACATGAGAAATGCCCAAATGATTCAAGAACTAGGAGATATTTTTGATAATGTGACTGATCTATTATTTGATGCTATAAATATAGAATCAGCCTACACAAAACAGCTCATCATCATTACCAATCAACATTCTATGGTACTTGATTATCTCACTGCTTCTAGTGGAGGTTTTTGTCAGGTGGTGGGACCTTCATGTTGTCACTTCATAAACCCTGAAGGACTGATGCAGGTTACACATGATATAAACCAAGCAGAAAGACTTAAAAAGGGATTTAAGGAAGCCAATGCATTAAGTGAACTACCCTTCCCTGAATGGCTTTCCTGGTTAAACCCACTGAATTTATTCAAAGGTGTGGGTGGATGGATCACAGGGATAATACACTATGTCATTCAAGGAGCGTTTATAATATTAGTAATTGCAGTATTGGTAAAATTATTTGTAATGATTGTAAAGAAAATTCTAGGAGCTAATTGTAGCTGTTTTTCAGGAACATGCAAACCCCAAAAGAGAGAAGCTATTGATACTAAATCCCTCCAAACTCAAGTAATGATGACCATAACAACCACAAAGAGATGCAGATGTATGAATAACAACCACAAAGAGATGCAGATGTATGATATGTGACAAAGATACCCTGGCAGACTTAACCAACTGTGCCTACTGTGGAAGTCCTATGGAATCGTTTGACCACAAGATGCAAGAACATCAGCATGAAAAGAACTTTAATATTGTAAAAAAAAAAAAAACAAAACATAAAGTGTGTGATATATAAACACACTACAAGGACTATACATATTGTGTAAAACACCATAAAGTGTGTGATATATAAACACACTACAAGGACTATATAAACATATATCACATTTATATAATGAATAAACTGGTAGAACATACATATATGATATTATACTACACATATAGCCTTATATAGCCTCATATAGCCTTAAGTATATATTCCCCTCTAGGAACAGTAGATAGGATGGGTATAGGGACATGTAGGCCGATCCCACAGAGCACGTTTGAATGGCAGGGCCCCATGATGCGCGTAGGGAAAGCCTAGTGTATTGTGAAAGTAGGACAAGTCTCTGCGGTCTACCCTATAGGAAGGGACAGATGAGATAGAACATAATTAATCAAAAGAGGGGAATTGTTAGAGAAGCCATTTTGTCTCCTTGATAGTTACTCCTCAAATAGTTAGACAAAAGTTCATTATATTCTAATATAGTTATGTAAACAGTTACACAATCCGTTATGCAAGCTTGGAATGAGTAAAGCTTGGAATGAGTAATTGATGTTCTATTCCACATCTGCTATTCTTTTATTGTTTATACGGTCATCTTGACCTGGAGCTTGTTTGACAAGGTTAAATTGATCACATCTCTTGAAACACTTTTTTATTACATATTTCTTTGGCTTGAAATATTAATCCTTTCCTTATGTGATGATATCTGCCAAATATGGTCATTTGGGATAATGACTATATTTGCTTTCCTTATGTGATGATATCTGCCAAATATGGTCATTTGGGATAATGACTATATTTGGCATCTATCTAAAGTTATGTAACTATATCACATGTCTCATATTGTGTAATATTGTGTAATCAGCTTGAAAGGTATAAAGAAACCTTCAGATTCAATAAAGGAGCAGAGCTATTTGACTCACTATAGACTCCTGTCATGGTGTTTTAAGCGTGCTCTCACAACCGGCCGGTCCGTCCCTGCTACCTGAGAGGAAACAAGACCCAGGCTTTAACAAGCGCACGACGTCGTCTCGTGTGAAACCTCCGAGCAACGCAGTATCCCTCACAAATCGTGAGTCGTTAACTTTCATAATATCGTTTATTGTCATGTGTGCAGGTTGTTCATCGTTTCCGTGGCATCACACGTTGCTTCGTGTGACACCACGGGAACGATGAACACAGCGTACCTGCGTCCCACGGCACCCGCCGGCTTAATGGAAGGAAGGAGGTGGGCGGGATGTTTACATCCCGCTCATCTCCGCCCCTCCGCTTTTATTGGCCGGCTGCCGTGTGACGTCGCTGTGACGCCGAACGTCCCTCCCACTTCAGGAAGTGGACGTTCGTCGCCCACAGCGAGGTCGTCCGGAAGGTAAGTGCGTGTGACGGGGTTAAATGAGTTTGTGCGCCACGGGCAGCAATTTGCCCGTGACGCAAAAACAACGGAGGCGGGTACGATCGCTCGTGCTATCGCACAATAGATCGACTCGTGTAAAGCAGGCTTAACTTCAAGCATCCCTCTAACTAGCACTGGCAGTATCATTTTATCTCAAGCTTATCGTATTTATCCTCCTCCTCTCCCATGTCAGACTATGAACGTCCAGATATGCGCTTGAGCTTTGGGCTATTCACAAAAGTCACCATCTGAGGACCTGCTCTTGATAGCTGACTGATAGACCTGGTAACTAATATATCCCACTGGCAGCTGTGACCACACATTATGGGCCCGCGATCTACATGTGGCTTCGGAGCCAAAGGTTGGAGACTCTTGCTGTTGACTATTTACAACAAAACATTTGGTGGTTCTGCATCCCTCTGTAAGAGATGTAACAATTTTTGACTTTTCGAAGTCAGTTAAATTTCTATTTTGGCTCATTCTGCCCTTGGAAAACAAGTTGCCTAATAATTATGCACATCTTCATAAATAATGAGAGTTGATATCCTTAGCCCACCCCCCCAATACAGAAATAAACATCACCTGATCTGCATTATCCAATAAGCATTCAGTTTTATACAGCTTGGAGTTGGAAAATCTACATACAAATGATAATATGGTCGAAATACTCACTTGCCTAATAATTCTACACATAAGCCAATATCCCCACAATGCATATGAGAAAACAATCTTTATCCAGCTCTGCAGACACTAGTTTATCATGCTAAAACTGGTGACTTCCTCATTAACATAATATAATCTACTTAATATGCATAGAGGGTCAGTGAAACAATAGTAACATCTATACATTCATGTCAATACCAAATTACCTTTCAGGTACTCAGGGAAAATAAAAGGCTGAAAAGGAAGAAAATTGTATCAATAGCTTGCAGATTACTAAAGAATATGTTCATTACATATACAAGTCTAATAGAAGACAAAGTAACTGAGAAGCTTCGATATTTGTTTTATTAAACCCTCAGGAACAATTGCAAAGTTTTAAAGGGTGTCTTTGAAGTGTGCTGCTGCCACATTGTCTAGTATTGTTATAGGGGCCTGAGCACCATGTTTCTGATACAAAGCTCCAAATTCTCTGCTTCCCCTTAAACAATATTTCTAATAATTCTAAAAACATTTCTAGCGATCAGAGCTTTTTTTTTTTTTTTTGCCTGATGCCAATCTCCAAATCTTTTGTCCTCCAAGCACCACTGTGGATTTTTTTTTACAATATAAAGAACCTCTACATCTCTTTGTAGGGGATGTCTAGGACTAAAATATTGATGACTTATCCTTAGACATAGAGGTGCATCTCAATAAATTAGAATATCATGAAAAAGTTAATTTATTTTAGTAATTCAATACAAAAAGTGAAACACATATTATATAGAGTAATTACACACAGAGTGATCTATTTCAAGTGTTTATTTCTGTTAATGTTGATGATTATGGCTTACAGCCAATGAAAACCCAAAAGTCATTATCTCAGAATATTAGAATAAATTACCACAAAACACTTTCAAAGACCTCCTAAGCATTTAAAATGGTCCCTTAGTCTGGTTCAGTAGGCTACACAATCATGGGGAAGACTACTGATTTGACATGTCCAGAGGGCATTCATTGACACACTCCACAAGGAGGGTAAGCCACAAAAGGTCATTGCTAAATAAGCTGGCTGTTCATAGAGTGCTGTATCTAAACATATTAATGGAAGGTTGAATAGAAGGAAAAAGTGTGGTAGAAAAAGGTGCACAAGCAATCAGGTTAACAGCAGCCTTGATAGGATTGTTAAGAAAAGGCCATTCAAAAATTTGGGGTAGAATCACAAGGAGTGGACTGCTGCTGGAGTCAGTGCTTCAAGAGTCACCACACACAGACATATCCAGGACATGGGCTACCAGTGTCACATTCCTTGTGTCTAGCCACTCATGACCAATAGACAACACCAGAAGCATCTTACCTGGGCCAAGGAGGAAAAGAACTGGACTGTTCTCAGTGGTCAAAGGTGTTGTGTTCAGATGAAAGTAAATTATGCATTTCATTTGGAAATCGCGGTGCCAGAGTCTGGAGGAAAAGTGGAGAGGCCACAATCCAAGCTGCTTGAGGTCTAGTGTAAAGTTTTCACAATCAGTGATGGTTTGGGGAGCCATGTCATCTGCTAGTGTAGGTCCACTGTGTTTTATCAAGACTAAACTAAGCGCAGCCGTCTACCAGGCCATTTTAGAGCACTTGATGCTTCCCTCTGCCGACAAGCTTTTTGGAGATGGAAATTTAATTTTCCAGCAGGACGTGGCCCCTGCCCACACTGCCAAAAGTACCAAAACCTGGTTTAATAACCACAGTATCACTGTACTTCATTGGCCAGCAAACTCATCTGACCTAATCCCCATAGAGAATCTATAGGGTATTGTCAAGAGGAAGATGAGAGACACCAGATGCAACAATGCAGATGAGCTAAAGGCTGCTATCAACGCAACCTGGGCTTCCATAACACTTCAGCAGTGCCACAGGCTGATCACCTCTATGCCACGCCGCATTGATGCAGTGATTTATGCAAAAGGAGCCCAGACCAAGTATTGAGTGTATTGTACAGACTTTTCAGTAGACGCCAACATTTCTGAGTTTAAAATCATTTTTTCAGTTGGTTTTATATAATACTAGAAGGTGGCCCGATTCTAACGCATCGGGTATTCTAGAATTTATTGTGTAGTTAATGTATGATTTGTGTTATATATATATAGTTAGGTCCAGAAATATTTGGACAGTGACACAATTTTCGCGAGTTGGGCTCTGCATGCCACCACATTGGATTTGAAATGAAACCTCTACAACAGAATTCAAGTGCAGATTGTAACGTTTAATTTGAAGGTTTGAACAAAAATATCTGATAGAAATTGTAGGAATTGTACACATTTCTTCACAAATACTCCACATTTTAGGAGGTCAAAAGTAATTGGACAAATAAACCAAACCCAAACAAAATATTTTTTATTTTCAATATTTTGTTGCGAATCCTTTGGAGGCAATCACTGCCTTAAGTCTGGAACCCATGGACATCACCAAACGCTGGGTTTCCTCCTTCTTAATGCTTTGCCAGGCCTTTACAGCTGCAGCCTTCAGGTCTTGCTTGTTTGTGGGTCTTTCCGTCTTAAGTCTGGATTTGAGCAAGTGAAATGCATGCTCAATTGGGTTAAGATCTGGTGATTGACTTGGCCATTGCAGAAGGTTCCACTTTTTTGCACTCATGAACTCCTGGGTAGCTTTGGCTGTATGCTTGGGGTCATTGTCCATCTGTACTATGAAGCGCCGTCCGATCAACTTTGCGGCATTTGGCTGAATCTGGGCTGAAAGTATATCCCGGTACACTTCAGAATTCATCCGGCTACTCTTGTCTGCTGTTATGTCATCAATAAACACAAGTGACCCAGTGCCATTGAAAGCCATGCATGCCCATGCCATCACGTTGCCTCCACCATGTTTTACAGAGGATGTGGTTTGCATTGGATCATGTGCCGTTCCCTTTCTTCTCCAAACTTTTTTCTTCCCATCATTCTGGTACAGGTTGATCTTTGTCTCATCTGTCCATAGAATACTTTTCCAGAACTGAGCTGGCTTCATGAGGTGTTTTTCAGCAAATTTAACTCTGGCCTGTCTATTTTTGGAATTGATGAATGGTTTGCATCTAGATGTGAACCCTTTGTATTTACTTTCATGGAGTCTTCTCTTTACTGTTGACTTAGAGACAGATACACCTACTTCACTGAGAGTGTTCTGGACTTCAGTTGATATTGTGAACGGGTTCTTCTTCACCAAAGAAAGTATGCGGCGATCATCCACCACTGTTGTCATCCATGGACACCCAGGCCTTTTTGAGTTCCCAAGCTCACCAGTCAATTCCTTTTTTCTCAGAATGTACCCGACTGTTGATTTTGCTACTCCAAGCATGTCTGCTATCTCTCTGATGGATTTTTTCTTTTTTTTTCAGCCTCAGGATGTTCTGCTTCACCTCAATTGAGAGTTCCTTAGACCGCATGTTGTCTGGTCACAGCAACAGCTTCCAAATGCAAAACCACACACCTATAATCAACCCCAGACCTTTTCACTACTTCATTGATTACAGGTTAACGAGGGAGACGCCTTCAGAGTTAATTGCAGCCCTTAGAGTCCCTTGTCCAATTACTTTTGGTCCCTTGAAAAAGAGGAGGCTATGCATTACAGAGCTATGATTTCTAAACCCTTTCTCCGATTTGGATGTGAAAACTCTCATATTGCAGCTGGGAGTGTGCACTTTCAGCCCATATTATATATATAATTGTATTTCTGAACATGTTTTTGTAAACAGCTAAAATAACAAAACTTGGGTCACTGTCCAAATATTTCTGGACCTAACTGTAGATGTTGTTGTGTGTAGCTGCCAAGTGTTTGTGTAGGGCGCTGTAAATGTTCTGGGTGTTGTCTGGGTGTGGGGGGATTGAGAGCGGTGTTGTTTGTGTGTTGCGTTGTGTGTGTTGCGTTGCTTGTGGAGCGCTGTGTGTCTGCAGCGTTTTGTGTGTGTGGTGCTGTGTGTGTGTTGCGCGGTTTGTGTGGGTGTGCGTTTTGGGGGGAGGTATGTTTTGTGCAGTGTGTGTGTTGGAGGAGTAGTCCTGGGGAGAGAGGAGTATAATAGGAGGAGTAGTCCTGGGGGGTGATGAGTATAATAGGAGGAGTAGTTCTGGGGGAGAGGAGTAAAATAGGAGGAGTAATCCTGGGGAGAGAGGAGGATGATAGGAGGAGTAGTCCTGGGATGAGAGCAGGATAATAGGGGGAGAGCAGGATAATAGGAGGAGTAGTCCTGGGGAGAGAGGAGGATAATAGGAGGAGTAGTCCTGGGGGGAGAGGAGTATAATAGGAGGAGTAGTCCTGGGGGGAGAGCAGAATAAGAGGGGGAGAGCAGGATAATAGGAGGAGTAGTCTTGAGGAGAGAGGAGGATATTAGGAGTAGTAGTCCTGGGGGGAGAGGAGGATAATAGGAGGAGTAGTCCTGGGGGAGAGGAGTATATTAGGAGTAGTAGTCCTGGAGGTGAGGAGTGTAATAGGAGGAGTAGTCCTGGGGAGAGAGGAGGATAATAGAAGGAGTAGTCCTGGGGAGAGAGGAGGATAATAGGAGGAGTAGTCCTGGGGTGAGAGCAGGATAATAGGGGGAGAGCAGGATAATAGGAGGAGTAGTCCTGGGGAGCGAGGAGGATAATAGGAGGAGTAGTCCTGGGGGGAGAGGAGTATAATAGGAGGAGTAGTCCTGGGGGGAGAGCAGGATAATAGGAGGAGTAGTCTTGAGGAGAGAGGAGGATATTAGGAGGAGTAATCCTGGGGGGAGAGGAGGATAATAGGAGGAGTAGTCCTGGGGGAGAGGAGTATAATAGGAGTAGTAGTCCTGGAGGTAAGGAGTGTAATAGCAGGAGTAGTCCTGGGGAGAGAGGAGGATAATAGGAGGAGTAGTCCTGGGGGAGAGGAATATAATAGGAGGAGTAGTCCTGGAGGTGAGTAGTAGTCCTGGGGGGAGAGGAGGATAATAGGAGGAGTAATCCTGGGGGAGAGGGGGATAATAGGAGGAGTAGTCCTGGGGGAAGAGGAGTATAATAGGAGGAATAGTCCTGGGGGAGAGGAGAATAATAGGAGGAGGAGTCCTGGGGAGAGGAGTATAATAGGAGGAGTAGTCCTGGGGGGAGAGGAGGATAATAGGAGGAGGAGTCCTGGGGGGAGAGGAGTATAATAGGAGGAGTAGTCCTGGAGGTGAGTGGTATTCCTGGGGGGAGAGGAGGATAATAGGAGGAGTAATCCTGGGGGAGAGAAGGATAATAGGAGGAGTAATCCTGGGGAAGAGGAGGATAATAGGAGGAGTAGTCCTGGAGGAAGAGGAGTATAATAGGAGGAATAGTCCTGGGGAGAGGAGAATAATAGGAGGAGGAGTCCTGGGAGAGGTCCTGGGGAGAGGAGTATAATAGGAGGAGTAGTCCTGGGGGGAGAGGAGGATAATAGGAGGAGGAGTCCTGGGGGAGAGGAGTATAATAGGAGGAGTAGTCCTGGGGGAGAGGAGTATAATAGGAGGATTAGTCCTGGGCGGAGAGGAGAATAATAGGAAGAGTAGTCCTAGAGGGAGAGGAGGATAATAGGAGGAGTAGTCCTGGAGGGGGAGGAGGATAATAGAAGGAGTAGTCCTGGCGGGAGAGGAGTCTAATAGGAGGAGGAGTCCTAGGGGAGAGGAGTCTAATAGGAGGAGTAGTCCTGGGCGGAGGTGTCTAATAGGTGGAGTACTCCTGGGGAGGAGGTGTCTATTAGGTGGAGTAGTCCTGGGGGGAGGTGTATAGCTGCCCAATGTGTGTTGGGGGCGTGGCCGAGTGGGCAGAGTGTGTGTGGGGCGTGGCCGAGTGGGCAGAGTGTGTGGGGGACGTGGCCGAGTGGGCAACTATGCAAAGCAGTTTCCATAGTTACCCGATGTCTATCATGGTTACCAGCGTACGCCGCCTCCGGGACACGTGTGTCGGGAGCCGGGGTAAGCTAGTAAGCATGGTACACATCAGGTAACTATTCAAAGCGACAGTGCTGGTTCACTTTTTGTTTGTTGGTCTCCTGCTGTGCAGCACGCATCTGCGTGTTTGACAGCGGGAGACCAACGATCTGAATGGGCAGGTAGCTGGCATACGCAGGTAACCATGGTACACAATCGGGTAATTAAGCAAAGTGGTTTCCATGGTTACCCGATGTGTACCATGGTTACCAGCATACGCCGGCAAACCCAGCAACGCGAGGGTATGTCTCGCCTGGGTGGGCTCCTAGGGGTGCAGCACTCACCTGGGAGTCAGGGCTCCGTGTGGGTTCGGGAAATGTGTGCGGGGGCGGGGCCAGGCCGAGCGTCTAATGCGTGAGGGGGCAGGGCCTGACCAAGCGGCCAATCCGCGCAGGGGGCGGTGCTAGGCCGAGCCGAGCGGTCAATCCGTGCAGGGGGTGGGGCCAGGCCGAGCCCAGCGGCCAATGCGACGGTTGTCACTGTAATGACGTCATTTTGGTGACAGACAGACAGACAGAATAAGGCAATTATATATATAGATTCTAATTTTCTGAGATAACTTTTGGCTGTAAGCCATAATCATCAACATTAACAGAAATAAACACTTGAAATACAGTAGATCCCTCTGTGTGTAATGACTCTATATAATATATGTTTTTCCCTTTTTGTATTGAATTACTGAAATAAATTAACTTTTTCATTATATTCTAATTTATTGAGATGCACTTATATATCATGAATATCAAATCCTTGCAGACCTGACAGCCAGAAGCCCCAACTGCTATCAGCTCTGTCAGACGTAAACAGCAGGTGTCTGTAATCGGACTGTTCCGATTTCTATCAGACCACAGAGCATTGTGATAGTGATAGACAGGGAAATTGCAGACAAACAGGGGAAACTCTTCCAATGAAGTAACCCTATGTCCCCAACTGTAGTCCTTCCTGTCTCTCTGTCTGCACATGCACATTAGAAGCATGCGTGATGCAGAGGGATCAGTAAGAGCCCGTGCCATCCACAAGATGACGGTGAACGTCCATTGAAAACTAGGTTTATGAATCAAAGGTTTTTACATACTGACTGCTTTGAAAGTAAAATAAGTTACAAATGATTAGTGATGGGCGAATAGTAACTATGCCATTGTATGTAAAGTGCTGTGGAATTAACAGCGCTATATAAATGAATAAATATTATTATTATTATTATTATTATTATTCAGGTTTGGATTAATCGTAATGAATCCCAGAGTGCTATTCCGGTATTCATCACGAATAATGAACCTAATGCAAGTCAATAGGGAACCCAAGCGTTTGATGAATAGTCCTCTATATTCTGTATCATTTTCCCAACACCAATAGTTACTATTCCCCTATTTCTACTAATCATTATTTTGTAGAATATGTAGACTGTGATACATGTATTTTAGCTAAAGAATACCATAGATTAGATTACAATGCAATTGAAAATATCTTATTGTACTTCTGACACTTCTGTACTTCTATTTCTGACAAAGGAACCCCAACAATATTTTTGGAGATGTCATACTTGGTACCTACCAGTAATTCAGGAGTTGGAACACTATTTTCCTCGCCCTTATTCTGCAAACAAAACACCAGCAGTTCAATTTACTAATATTTTAGAAATAAACACATAGCATTAAACCGATTGCTTGAAACCAGAAATACCTTTGATATAGTGGAGGGAAAGGGTTGCAAATATATAAATATACAAAATGACATACAATGAAAACAAATCAACATCAGCAAACAATAAGTAATCAGGAGAAATAATATAACTAGGATTTCAATTTCACAAAGACCTTTCATATACAAATTGCCTCTTCAGAGAGGAAGAGGACTAGAGCTGTAGTGCCACCTACTGGAAGTACGGTAGTAATTCTAAAAGTCAATTGACCCTTTAATGAGACATGCCATATGACTTAGGATAAAAGCTAAGCCAGGATCTCAATTTGTAGACATCATGTTTCAAGCTATTGCCACTCGTCAGAGCAAAGTATGAGCTCTGATTTGGCTGTATGAGAGCCTTATGACTGTCATCTAAGATCTTTCAAAACCTTCAAGAAATGAGACATATTAGATGTGAAGATCTCACATTTTTTCTATTAAATGCTCAAGGGAAATGTCATAACTTTTAAGTAAGATTTTTTTTTTATTGTGTTGCTGACAATAGATCGAATATGCATTATAAGGGTCTGAGATCCACATCATACCCTTATACAGAGCTCCAAAGTGTACACTTCCCTGTAACAATATTTCTAATTATCCTACAACTTCAATTACCAAAAAGTTGGGATGTTGGGCAAAATGTAAAATCAAGAATGCAATGATTTTGAAATCCCTTGTAGTCATAGTTTATTCACAACAGAACATAGAACACGGATCAGAAGGTGAGCAATGGACATTTTTCTATTTTATTTGGAAAAAATAACTACTATATTTTTTTTTTTATGAGATGCACCCCAAATTTAGAGATAAAAAGGTTAAAAAAAAGTGGGATCAGTCTTATACTCTGGCGGTTACTTACCGGAGCGGGGCGACAGTGGTGGTGGAACGGGATCACAGAAGTGGCTGTGGTGCTGTCGGCTGTGCTGGCTGCGGTGGGCGTGGCTGTGCTGACTGCAGTGGGCGTGGCTGTCCTGGCTGTGGAGGCTGTGCTGGCTGTGTGGAGCAGACAGGTTGCGTCGGGTGTCCAAGATGCTCTGTCAGTGGTGCGGGCTTCAGAGAAATGACGCCTGGAATCGGCGTGTACGCAGATTGAGCTCTCTACTCAATGACAAGATGAGATATCATCTGTGCACGCGCCACCTACAGGCACCATTTTCCTTAAGTCCGCTGCTGGGAGATCAATGGGCTGGAGGCAGCGGTGGCACAGATGAGATCCTGAGCCAAGAGCTCCATCTGCACACGCGCCAGCTCCACACAGCCCCCACCACAGCCAGCACAGCCCCACACCGACAACAAAACATATCACCTGCCACACCGCCCTGGTACTCACAGCTCCCACAGCAACCAGCACAGCGCCCATTCTCCACCTTTCGGTAACCTACATTTGGATTTTAAGACGCACCCCTCATTTTCCTTCCAAATTTTAGGGAGGAAAATTGCATCTTATAATCCAAAAAATGCGGTAATTTAGAAATCGATGGAAGCAACACATCTCAAAAAAGGTGGTAGAGAGTTAACGAAAGGCTGAAAAGCTAAGTGTTACTAATGAAAAACATCCGGAGGATCAATATTCAATTACGTCGCATGAGTCTCTCAGAAGCAAAGATTTTCAGAAGTTCATCAAGGAACAATTATATCTAAAAAGTGTGATACATTTCAGAAAAATGTTCTTTGATGTAAAATAGCAAAGACTTTGAATATCTCATCATCTACATATAATATTATGAAAAGATTGTTCAATTCTGGAGAAATCCATGTGTACAAGAGTCAAGCCTGGGATCAATATTGGATTCTTGTGATTTACGCACACTCAGGTGGCACTGTATTAGAAAAAGTCATGCTTTGATCCTGGAAATCACTTCATTTGCTCAGGAATACTTCCAGAAATTATTGTCTATCATGCAGAGAAGAAACCACATAAAAGCACAATCCAGAAATGCTGCCATCTTGTGTGTGCCAAAGATCATTTAATATGGACTAAGGCAAAATGTCAAACTGTTCTATGGTTAGATGGTTCAAAATTTGAAAGCACGAACGCTGCGTCCTGCTTGGACTGATAAAAAGTGTGGCTGAATCGTGGCTCTGCCATTTTTTACTGCCTAGTATGTGAAGTAATAAAGGATTCACCTAAGGCCCTGGGCGCACACTGCGTTTTTACCCACGTTTTTTGTGCGTTTTTGTTGCAGAAATTTCTTGAGAAAATGGTTGTAACCTTTCTGCAGACATTCCCCAGCAAAATCTATGGTAAAAAATTAGCTGTGCACACACTGCGTTTTTTTCTTAAGAAAATTTTTTCTGTAGATTTTCTTGAAAAAAAGAATGAGCATGTCACTTCTTTTCTGTAGGTACCTGCGTTATTTCACTCCATTGACTGTAATGTAATCATGAAATCACGCAGGGAAGAACGCAGGTAGCAAACTATGTGCGTTTCATTGCGTTTTCCTGCGTTATTTTGCGTCTTTTGGGACATAGTGATCATCACTGCCCTGTTTTTTGCAGTGAAGTGATGTCACTAGGAGAGGAAGAGGAAATTGAGTAGAGAGTACACACACATATCACACTCACACAGACATATACTATACACATAGAAATCAAACGTACATATAAAAATAAAAAACAAAAACAAAAAAAACGTGGGCTCTGCCATATTTTTACCGTCCAGCCAAGGTAAACACACAGCGGCGGCCCGGTATTCTCAGGCTGGGGAGGGCGAGGGCCATGGTTATTGCCCCCCCCTCCCGCAGCCAAGAATATCAGCCCGCTGCTGCCCCGAGAATGTTGCATCCATTATGTGACAGTCCCGACGTGTTACCGGCTCTTCCCGATTGCCGTGCGGTGGCAACGGGGTAATAACGAGTTTTTAGCAGCACATAGCTGCCACTAAGTCCTAGCTTAATCATGGCATCGTCTAAGAGACAGCTTCCATGATTAACCTGTAAGTAAAGTGAATAAATACACACACTGAAAAATCATTTTTTTTAAATAAAATAACAAAAAAGCCACCTCTTTCACCAGTTTATTAACCCCCCAAACACACAGCTCTGGCGTAATCGACCGAGGTCCCACGACGCTTGCATCCAGTCACGTCTGACACATATTCTCAATGCAGCCTCGTTCAGTGAGCGATGCTGTAGGGGTAACTACAGGTCATTTCTCACGGTCGGTAATGTGAACACTAAACAGTGTGTCCTCACAGGGACTCTATTGATTGATTGATCTGTCCTCGATCAATTGATTATCTATTGATTAACTTTCTATCTATCTATTTATCCATCTATCCATTGTCTACCTATTTATCTGTCTATCTATTTATCTATTGATTATCTATCCATCAATCTATCCATTCATCTTTCCATCTATCTATCCATTATCTATCTATCTATTCATCTATCCATTATCTATTTATTTATGTCTATCCATCTATCTATCCATTATCTATTTATTATCTATCTATTCATCTATCCAACTTTCTATCTATCTATCTATTATCTATGTATCCATCTATCCATCATCTATTCATTATCTATCCGTCTATTCATCTATCTATCCATTATCTATCGATTATCTACTGTATCTATTATCTATATTATTTATTGCCGTTAAAGCATTAAAAAACGCAGGGACCAACCTGCAAAAAAACCGCACCAAAAATGCACCAAAACGCGGTAAAATGCATGCATGTTTTTTGGTGCATTATTGGTGCGTTTTTTAACGCAGGTGCGCTAATCCTTCACTCTCAAGAAATTTCTTAAGAAATTTGTTGAGAAACATCCTTTTTCTAGTGCGCACATAGCCTAAGAAATGACAAGAAAAGCAAATGAAGATGAGCATTTAGGAGAGTGGAGATAACTAAGGTAACTTCCCTGCAACACTTCAAAAAGTTAAAATTTAGTTGTCATGATAATATTTCTTCTTAGGGGTTGAAGCATGTTATAATACAGGGGGCCCATATGTTAGAGTCTGCTTTAGTGTTACTATTAACCCCTTCAGCCCCCGGGCACTTTCTGTTTTTGCGTTTTTGTTTTTTGCTCCTTTTCTTCCGAGAGCCGTAACTTTTCTTATTATTCCGTCAATCGTGCCATATGAGGGCTTGTTTTTTGCGGGACGAGTTGTACTTTTAAATGAAACCATAGGTTTTACCATATATTGTACTGGAAAACAGCAAAAAAAATTCCAAGTGTGGAAAAACTGCAAAAAAAGTGTGATCGCACAATAGTTTTTGGGATGTTTTATTCACCGTGTTCACTATATGGTAAAACTGATGTGTCAGTGCGATGCCTGAGGTCGGTGCGAGTTTGTAGACACCAAACATGTATAGGTTTACTTGTATCTAAGGGGTTAAAAAAAATTCACAAATTTGTCCAATAAAAGTGGCGTACGTTTTGCGCCATTTTCCGAAACACGTAGCGTTCTCATTTTTCCGGATCTATGGCTCAGTGACAGCTTATTTTTTGCGTCTCGAGCTAACATTTTTAATGGTACCATTTTTGCGCAGATACTACGTTTTGATCGCCTGTTATTGCATTTTGCATAAAATATGCGGCGACCAAAAAACGTAATTTTGGTATTTGGAATTTTTTTGCCACTACGCCGTTTACCAATCAGATTAATTGATTTTATATTTTGATAGATCGGGCATCTCTGAACGCGGCGATACCAAATATGTGTATATTTATTTATTTTTTAACCCTTTAATTTTCAATGGGGTGAAAGGGGGGTGATTTGAACTTTTAGTTTTTTGTTTTTTTTTATTTTTTAAAACTTTTTTTTTACTTTTTTTTTTTTTTATTGTACTAGTCCCCCTAGGGGGCTATAGCGATCAGCAATCCGATCGCTATTATCCATCTGCTGATCACAGCTATACAGCTGTAAACAGCAGATACAGTTACTTCCGGTTTCCCTCTGCTCCGTGCCAAGGAAAAACGAAAGTGAAACTTCGTAGCTGCAGGCGTCATCACATGACCCTGCGCTATGATGGCAACCACCGAAGGTCACGTGATCACTCACGTGACTTCCGGTGGGGGCGGCGGTAAGTAAAAAACATGGCCGCACGCATATAGATCTCGCTGCCAGACTTTGGCAGCGAGATTTAAGGGGTTAAATGTTGCGAGTGGAAGCGATTCCACTCGCAACATGCAGGCACACATGTCAGCTGTTGAAAACAGCTGATATGTGTGCCGACCACCGCCGCCTGCCCGCGGCAGGGGGCGGGGCTTAACGGGACACGATCCTTGACAGATAGATCCGTCCAAGGTCGTGAAGGGGTTACAATTCCTGGAAAGGAAAAAATGCTCAACTGTGTCATACCAAAAATCCCATCATTATAAATTCATAAGTTCACATAAAACCCACACAAAGAGAAGAAAAAAAAAAGGGGCACTTCATACAGCAGGTATAAGGACAACCACTGGCGGACACAGACAGAAAAGGACCCCTGTGCAAGAACAGTATATGGGCCATTTTCAGTCCAATTACTCATGAAAATTCACAATTCTCCCTGTTTTAGAAGAAGAAATGGACCCTCAAACTCTTGGGCCCCTGTGTGGCTGCATAGGTAGCACCAATGATATGTCTGCTCTTGAGGATAACACAGACACCTACGGTAGGCCTATACCGGTGATAATCAATAATCTATGTCATATACCATGTACAAGGTGGAACATATTATAGAAGAATATAACAGGTACAAAATCATATAAAAACTAAAATAGCCCAAATGTAGCAGGAAATTGCTCCATATACAAATTATATACAATAATACAGGATAATGGAAACAAAACCCTAAACAACAAGCTACCTATAAACGTGTTCCCACAGCAAGGGTAGGTGATGCCGTGCACTTGTTGTTGGGTAATATTAAGCTTTCATTCATCTTCTGCTATTTATGCATCAACTTCCTTGATCCATATTAGTACCCACTGGATTTAAAACATATATAAATAATGGTTACTAGACAAACAATAGGTGTTGTGCCTCCTGTCACAGATGGAAACCCTTCAGGCCTGAAATTACAGTATATTAAAATGGTTTTCCTATCTAAGGCATTTATATACTAGACCTCTAAGGGCCTGAACTATCTTCAGAAAAGGAGCCTTGTTTTAAAGTACAGATGATCTTGAGGCGCTTGAGTAGATACACATTCACAGCTTTATCCATTGACTTTTAGGGATACTTTGCACGCTGCGACATCGCAAGCCGATGCTGCGATGCCGAGCGCGATAGTCCCCGCCCCCGTCGCAGCTGCGATATCCTTGTGATAGCTGCCGTAGCGAACATTATCACTACGGTAGCTTCACATGGACTCACCTATCGTGGGACGCGCTCTGGCCGGCGACCCGCCTCCTTATTAAGGGGGCGGGTCGTGCGGCGTCACTGCGACGTCACACGGCAGGCGGCCAATAGGAGCGGAGGGGCAGAGATGAGCGGGATGTAAACATCCCGCCCACCTTCTCCCTTCCGCATATCCTACGGGAGCCGCGGTGACGCCGGTAGGAGATGTTCCTCGCTCCTGCGGCTTCACACACAGCGATGTTTGCTGTCGCAGGAGCGAGGAACAACATCGGACCGTCGCGTCAGCGTATTTATGGATTACGCCGACGCTACACCGATGATACGATTACGACGATTTTGCGCTCGTTAATCGTATCATCTAGGCTTTACACACTACAATGTCGCCTGCGATGCCGGATGTGCGTCACTTTCATCTTGACCCCACCGACATCGCACCTGCGATGTCGTAGTGTGCAAAGTACCCCTTAGAAGTGAATGGAGATGACTGCACATTCACAGCCGGTCAGCCACTTTTCCTTTCTGAGTGTATATTTGACTTTTATGTATTTAGATCCTCACAAGATCTCCTTCTCTACTCCTCTCTTATCTCTTCTTCCCACAATCGCATACAAGATTTCTCCTGTGCCTCCCTCATACTCTGGAGCGCTCTACCCCAGCATATCAGACTCTCTCCTACCATGGAAAGCTTCAAGAGGAACCTGAAAACCCACCTCTTCCGACAAGCCTACAACCTACAATAACCCTCAGTCCAGTACTCCACTGCGCAACCAGCTCTGTCCTCACCTATTGTACCCTCACCCATTCCCTGTAGACTGTGAGCCCTCGCGGGCAGGGTCCTCTCTCCTCCTATACAAGTCTGTCTTGTATTGTTAATGATTGTTGTACTTGTTTTTATATATACCCTTTTCACTTTTAAAGTGCCATGGAATAAATGGCGCTATAATTATAATTATTAATAATAATATTTATGTAAAAATGGGTGTACAGTAATTTTCTGGTATACTTGAATATACAGGTGTACAGAAGTACATGCATATATATGCAGGAAACTAAAGGGCATTTAGTAATGCTCAAATTGAAGGGGTTGTAACAAGTTTGGAGGTTATCGCCTATCTATAGAATCAGGGATAACTTCGCCTCCCACCAATCTGGAGAAATGAAGCTCTAAAGAGCCTAGAATGTAATCAATAATGTACACATCTATTTCTTTGATTCTCAGTGTGATCTCAATAGGTAGCTGAATGCCATGTTCAGCTGTTCTTTAGCACTCCCATAAGAATGGATGAAGATGTGAATGATCGACCATCGCTCCATTCACATGAGGCTTATCAGAGAGCCGGTTACTTACAAAATTGGTACATTCTCTGTATTAGGCCTCTTTCACACGTCAGTGATTCTGGTACGCTTGTGCTTTTTTTTAAACGTACCAGAATCACTGACATACGCAGACCCATTATAATGAATGGGTCTGCTCACACATCAGTGATTTTTCACTGCACGTGTCTCCGTGCAGCGTACCCGCGTGTGCAAATTGCCGCACGGAGACATGTCCATTTTTTTCTGGCATCACTGATGTCCCACGGACCACGCAGTGGTGTGGTCCATGAAACACGTGCCAGAAAAAAACGTGCTTTTAAAATAAAAATCATTTTTACTCACCCGGCTCCAGCGACGCTCTCTGCAGCCCGTGCAGCCTGCTGCTTCTGAGCCGGCTCATTACTGTCGCGCATATTCATGATGCACGACACAGCCGACCCGGAAGCAGCTGCTGCGGGGGTCGGCGCCGGCCGGATGCTGCACCGCGGGAGCGATCAGCACCATGGAGAGCGGGAGCGGGCACAGGTGAGTTAATCTCTAAGTGCAATCACGAGTCACGAAGAACGGAGCCCGGATTGCACTTAGACAACCCACGGAGGGACATGTGCGTGTTTTACACGCCAGTGAAAAACATCAGTGTTTTTCACTGACGTGTGAAACGGGCCTTATAGAGATCTGTTGAAGCGTAAGTACAACTGAAACTACCATTAGCTTGTCACTGCTCCCTCCTCTTGACCTAATGTTTTAAGCACTGTTTGTATCGGACTCTAATAAAGTATTGAATATCTACCTATGCTGAGTGCCACAAAATTCATTCTTTATTGAAAGCCAAATAAATACAGACCTAAACTTTCACAACCCTAACATAAAAATTGCCTTCAATTAGTTAGCCTTCCTGTGTCTCTGCCTGCACATGCACATTAGAAGCATGAGTGATATAGAGCGATCAGTGAGAGGCCATGCCATCCACAACATGGCGGTGCCCTTCCATTGAAAACTAGGTGTATAACTCAAATGGTTTTAGATCCTGACTGCTTTGAAAGTAAAACAGTTTACTAATGATTATTTTCTAGAATACGTAGCTGCTGATACAAGTATTTTACACACAAAAAAATGCCATAGATTAGATTACTATGCAATTGAAAACAACTTGTGCCTGTATTTCTGACAAAGGAATCTTCAACATTATTCTCAGAGATGTCATACTTGGTACCTACCGGTTCTGCAGGACCTGGATCACGATATTCCTTGGCCTTATTCTGCAAACAAAACACCAGCAGTTTAATTTACTAAGCTTTAATAAAAACATAGCATTAAATTGATTGCTATAAACCAAAAATTCCTTTGATATAGGGGAGGGACAGAGTGAAAATATCTAAATATACAAAATGACAAATAATGAAATCAAATGAACATCAGTAAACAAGTAATCAGGAGAGATGACATATCTAGGATTTCAATTTCACAAAATTAACTCTTCAGAGAGGCAGAGGACTAGAGCTCTAGTACCTCCTATTAGGCCTAAAACACACTTCCACATAAAAAACGTACGTGTGACACGTTCCATTTTTCGGGTCCGTGTTCCGTTTTTTATGGGTGTTTCTACGGTACGTATGACATCCGTGTAATGGCGTATGCTTGCCGTGTGTGCGTGTGGAATGGCTGTTTATGCGTACGTGTAATGTCCGTGTGAAATGATCTGTGTGTGGTGCTAAATGTCGTTGATACATGTCGGCTGACAGCAGACAGAGTTGCGCGATGAGAATGAACTCAGGTGAACTTCACCCGACTTCATTGTCATACCGCGGCTCTGTCTGGGTGTCGCGTACTGATTAGCGGTCACCCGTGAAAGACTCGCCGGTGACCGCTAATCACTTGAGTGACTGAAATGAGCAGCGCGATTAGTGCTGCCGTCACTCAGGTTACCCGCGGCCAGCTGGAGTCCTCCCCCCGAGACCGCAACTCACCTGTGACTTCATTGCTGTCACTCGGGAGACTTGCTGTCACAGTTGGAGGATCCAGCGGTGGCCGCGAGTTACCTGAGTGACGTCATCGCTGATCGCACTACTCACCTCAGTTGCTGCGTGGAGCTGACAGGAGCGGCGGTGTTCTTCTGCAGCTCCTGTCACCTTCATGTAGCAGAGCTGGCAGCGACGCGGGACCTCCGTGGATTACGCCGGACATGGATGGGTTTTTGGGGCTTAATAAATTGGTGAGAGGGTATTTGTTTGTGTTTTTATTGCAAATAAAGGATTTTTCGTTGTGTGTGTTTATTAACTTTAAATCACAGTTTAATGATTGGGGGTGTCTCATAGACGCCTGCAATGATTAATCTTGGACTTAGTGGCAGCTATGGGTTGCTGCCATTAACTCCTTATTACCCCGATTGCCAACGCACCAGGGCAAATCGGGATGAGCCGGGTAGAGTCCCAGAACTGTCGCATTTAATGGATGCGGCTATTCTGGGCAACTGCTGGCTATTTTTAGGCTGGGGGGCTCTCGATAACGTGGAGCTCCCCATCCTGAGAATACCAGCCTTCAGCCGTATGGTTTTACCCTGGCTGGTATCAAAATTGGGGGGGACCGCACATCGTTTTTTTTTATTAATTATTTATTTAACTGCACAGTATAGACCCGCCCACCGGCGGCTGTGATTGGTTGCAGTGAGACAGCTGTCACTCAGCGTGTGGGCGTGTCTAACTGCAACCAATCATAGGCGCCTATGGGCGGGGGAAGCATGGATTAGTAGATTGAATAATGAGCGGTCGGCATTTTCAAATTAATTGAAGCCGCATATCTTTGGCACAGCTGTTCCTCGCCCCGCTGATGATCGGGGATCGGTGAGTATGTGACAGGGGAAGATACAGACCGAGCGCCAAAGGGATGATGACTGAGAACAGCAGCAAAAAAGGTAAGTAGACTGACATTAAAAAAAAAAAAAAAAACCCCCGACATCGTTCATTTAAAAATGCACACGGACGAAACGTGCTGAACACGGACATGCTACGTATGCCGGCCGTGCAGGCACGAATCCATTGACTATAGCGGGTCCATGCCTGCATGTTGACGGCCAAAAACGGGCATGTCGTCTGTGCAGAAAAACGCACACACGTACTAAGCACACGGACACACGTTCCGTGTGATTTTAGATGTGTGTGCCATCTACCATAGGGTAACATTGGTCAACGTGTCTCCGGTACGTGCAAAAACGTACCAAACATGTACCGGAGGCACGGATGTGTGTTGCGGGCCTAAGAAGTAGCAACCCTAGAAGTCAATTGACCCTTTAATGAGCTTTGCCATATGACTTAGGATAAAAGCCAAACCAGGATCTCAATTTGCAGGCACAACGTTTCAGGCTGTTGCCCCTCATCAGTACAAAGTATGAGATCTGAGTTGGCTGTATGAGAGGCTTATGACTGGGATCTAAGAAGATCTTTCAAAACCTTCAAGAAATTATACAAATTAGATGAGAAGTTCTCACATTTGTTCTATTAAATTGTCGGGAAATTTCAGAACTTTTAATGACTACTTTCAATTGTGTTGCGAACAATAGATAGACTACCCTTTATGTGGGTCTGAGATCCACATTGTACCCTTATACAGAGCTCCAAAGAGCTTCCCTTTAACGTTATTTCTAATGATAATACAATGTTAATTACCAAGAAGTTGGGATATTGCGTAAAATGTAAAAAATCAAGAATGCAATGATTTTAAAATCTGTTTTATATTTTGTTCAGAACAAAGGATAAAACACAGATCAGAAGGTGAATGCTGGACGTTTTTACATTTTATTTGAAAAAAATTAACTTATTTAGAAATCGATGGCAGCAACACATCTCAAAAGAGTTGGTACAGGGCTAACAAAAGGTTGAAAAACCAAGTGGGACTAATGAAACACATCCAGAGGATTAATTTTCAATTAAGTCACATGACTTTTGTAGGAAAAGCATGTTAGAGAGGCAGAGTCTCTCAGAAGCAAAGATTTTCAGAAAATTATCAGGGAACAACTCGTCTAAAAATGTGATACATTTCAGAAAAATGTTCTTCAAATGTCAAATTGCAAAGACTTTGAATATCTCATGAGAGCCAAAGTTCTAAAAAAGCCCAGTGTGAATGGAGCAGTGGTCGATAATGCACACATCTATTATTTTGTTTCTCAGTGGGACTGAAATAGGTAGCCGATGCCGTTTTCAACTGGTCTTTGGCACTCGCATAAGAATGAATGGAGATGCGCATAATCGACCACTGCTCCATTCACATGAGGCTCATCGGAGACCCAATTCTCGGGATCGGTGGAGGTTCCAGCAGTCAGAAAGTTATCCCTTTCCTGTAGATAGGGTATAACTTACAAAATTGGAGCAACCACTGTTGTATAGAGATCTGTTGAAGCATAAGTACACCTGAAACAACCATCACCTTGTGACCGCTCCCTGTCCTGACCCAATGTCTTAAGCGCTGTTTGTCCTGGACTCAGATAAAGTATTGAAGATCTAGATGTGGTCAGTGCCGCAAAATTCATTCTTTTTTGAAAGTTCAATAAATATAGACCTGAGCTTTCAGAACCCTATTATAAAGGCTACCTTTGATTACTTGGTCTTCACTTCAACGCCAAATTATCGCTAAGTTTTACTATATTTCAAGATTTTCTCAGTTTCTTCACTATTAACCAGATTTTTATAAAAAGAAAAAAAATGGTTTAATGTTGGACCTATTTTATTAGTTATATCACAATTTACTAATTAATAGTTAATTTCAGATTTATATACTCATGTCACACAATGATAATAATACATATATACTCACCCTTGCCATTATGAAATAACCTAAAATACAAATGACATATGTTTGGATCACACAAGATGTAATAAAGCATAAAGTATTGGGCATTAATCAGCAATGTACAGAGAATAATTGCCGTAATTAAATTGGTATATTGTGAGATATCACATGAAATTGCAGCTCTAGTTCATGGCCAGATTTATAGAAAATGAATGACAGCTAAAGTCGGCCCTCAAAATTATATTTTTAAAAAGTTCTCACATTACGGTAATATATAACCACATAAATGGATAAAATGATGTCATACAATGTCCATATCATGTCTTTATTCAACTGCATCTACTTATTGGTACTATTCACATGTCACTAACATTTATTTATATATTTTCTTCATAATACTGTCTATCATTACTATTTTCAGATAAGGCCCTCAGAGCGCTCAGAGATACTTATCTTGGCTTGTACCCAATACAAGTTGTTCCTGAGAGCCTTGTTCCCAGGGCCGCCACCAGGAATCCAGGGATTTCAGGCCCCATACTAGCAGCAAAATTTTTGGTGCCCCTTGAGACACCACCCCAAGACCGCCTCCACCACTCAAACTTTCCACAGTCTCACCGCCACTCTTGGAAAAACATATATGATATATATACTGCTCCAAAAAATAAATGTAACACTAAAATACCATTGTGCTCTTTAAGTGTTCCCTTTATTTTTTTGAGCAGCATATATATATATATATATATATATATATATATATACTAGCTGTAGTACCCGGTCGTTGCCCGGGATTACATTGTCTCATTGTCTCTCTCCCAGTCTCTGTATGTGTGTTGCTGTCTGTCTGTCTCTCTGTCTGTCTCTTTCCTTGCCTGTCTGTGTGTATGTCTCTGTTTGTCTGTTTCTATCTCTCTGTATTTGCATCAGTCTATATGACTCCATCTCTGTGTCTGTCTCTATGTGTGTGTCTGTCTCTCTCTTTCCCCATCTGTCTCTTTGCCCGGCTGTCTCTTTCCAGGGCTGTCTCTTTGCCCGGCTGTCTCTTTGCCCGGCTGTCTCTTTGCCCGGCTGTCTCTTTCCAGGGCTGTCTCTTTCCAGGCCTGTCTCTTTCCAGGGCTGTCTCTTTGCCCGGCTGTCTCTTTGCCCGGCTGTCTCTTTGCCCGGCTGTCTCTTTCCCCGGCTGTCTCTTTCCCCGGCTGTCTCTTTCCCCGGCTGTCTCTTTCCCCGGCTGTCTCTTTCCAGGGCTGTCTCTTTCCAGGGCTGTCTCTTTCCAGGGCTGTGTCTTTGGTCGTTGATCTCTTTCTAGGTCTGTTTCTTTCTAGGTCCGTCTCTTTGCCCGTCCTTCTCTTTGCCCGTCCGTCTATTTGCCCGTCCGTCTCTTTGCACGTCCGTCTCTTTGCCCGTCCGTCTCTTTGCCCGTCCGTCTCTTTGCCCGTCTGTCTCTTTCCAGGGCTGTCTCTTTCCAGGGCTGTCTCTTTGCCAGTCTGTCTCTTTGCCACTCTGTCTCTTTGCCAGTCTGTCTCTTTCCAGGGCTGTCTCTTTGCCCGGCTATCTCTTTGCTTGGCTGTCTCTTTGCTCGGCTGTCTCTTTGCCCGGCTGTCTCTTTCCAGGGCAGTCTCTTTCCAGGGCTGTCTCTTTTCCCGGCTGTCTCTTTCTGTCTCTATCTCTGTCTCTTGCCCCATCTGTCTCTGTCTTTTTCTGTCTCTCTCTCACACATGCTTTTTATACTAACAGTTTATTTTGTTCCTATAGCAAGCACTGACAGTTGGTATTAATAGCTATAGCTCCCATCTCCATTCACTTTAATGGCGGCAGGATTTTTGGCGAGTAATTGTAAAGCGCGGAGTTAAATTTTGCCGCCCAAACATAGTCTATGACGTTTCCTGGGTCACATGGAGTGTCTGTGCAAAATTTCGTGATTGTAAATGCAACGGTGCAGATTCCTTTAGCGGACATACACACATACATACACACACACACATTCAGCTTTATATATTAGATATAAAATATATATATATATATATATATATATACACACACATACACACACACAGTCATGGCCATAAGTGTTAGCACCCTTGAAGTTGTTCCCTCTCAGAATTAAAACACCCTCTACACTGCCCCTCTCCATAATACACGCTCTCCACAATACACCCTCTACACTGCCCCTCTTCATAATATCTCACCCACACTGCCCCTATGTAAAATATCCCCCAAACACTCTGCCCCTCTATATAATAGACCCCCCACACACTGCCCCTTTGTATAATATCCTGCACACACACTTCCTCTCTGTATAATATCTTTCATACACACTGCCTCTCAGTATAATTTCCCAGCCCACACACTACTTCTCTGTATAATATCCCCACACACACTGCCCCTCTGTATAATATCCCTCACATACGCTGCCCCTCTGTATACTATTTCTCCACACAACCTGTCCCTCTGTATAATATTGTGCCACACACTGCCCCTTTCTTTAACACTGCCCCCCCCACACACACACACACACACACACACACTACCCCTCATCATCAACTACAAAAAACGTCTGACTGCTGTGGTTGCCAACAAGGGTTTTGCCACCAAGTATTGAGCCTTGTTTGCCAGAGGAATCAAATACTTATTTCTCTCTGCAAAATGCAAATAACTTTATATCATTTATACAATGTGATTTTCCGGATTTTATTTTGGATATTCTCTCTCTCACTGTTAAAATTAATCTACCATTAAAATTATAGACTGTTCATGTCTTTGTGAGTGGGCAAACTTCAAAATCAGCAAAGGATCAAACAATTACCGTATTTTTCAGACTATAAGACGCACTTTTTTTACCCCAAATGTTGGGGGAAAGTGGGGGGTGCATCTTATAGTCTGAATGTAGGGCTGTGGGGAATGAGGGTGCTGCGGTGGAGCGGGTCATCGGGGACACGAGCAGGCTGCAGTAGCGCCTGCCGTAACCACGTGGGCCCGCTCATTACATATACACGCCCCTCCTCCCGCCCATCTCTCAGCGCTGAAGCCAGCGCTGACAGGTGGGCGGGATGGTGGGAGGGGGGGTGCGTGCTTACTAAACAGCCGGCCGTGATTACCCCTGGCAACTACAGCCTGGAGTGATCATGTGCGGCTGTATTCACTGCTCCCCGCGCATCATCATCAGCGTGGGGTACAGTGAATCAGTACACTCACCGTTCCCCTGCAGCATCGCGATGTCCTCCTGTCTGCCGACAGCGGCGGTGTGGAGACTAGCGGTGCTCACAGCGATGACGTCATCGCTGTGCGCACGTGTCCACACAGCCGCGCCGGCACAGACAGGAGGAGGAGCGATGCTGCATGGAGCGAGGAAAGGTGAGTAGAAATGATTATTTTTGTGTGCCACAGGATGCAGGACATATAGCAGGATGGGGGTATATGAGCAGGATGATGGCATATTAGCAGGATGATGGCATATGAGCAGGAATATGGCAGATGAACAGGATGATGGCATATGAGCAGGATGATGGCATATGAGCAGGGTGATGGCATATGAGCAGGATGATGGCATATGAGCAGAATGATGACATATAGCAGGATGATGGCATATGAGCAGGGTGATAGCATATGAGCAGGGTGATAGCATATGAGCAGGATGATGGCATATGAGCAGAATGATGACATATGAGCAGAATGATGACATATAGCAGGATGATGACATATAGCAGGATGATGGCATATGAGCAGGATGATGGCATATGAGCAGGATGATGGCATATAGCAGGATGATGGCGTATATAGCAGGATGATGGCGTATATAGCAGGATGATGGCGTATATAGCAGGATGATGGCGTATATAGCAGGATGGGGGTATGTAGCAGGATGGGGGTATGTAGCAGGATGGGAGCATACCAGGCACATACCAGGATGGGGGTATATAGCAGGATGCGGCCATATGCCAGGATGGAGTATATAGCAGAACAGGATGCGGCCATATGCCAAGATGGGGTATATAGCATTATGCGGCCATATACCAGGATGAGGTATATAGCAGGATGGGAGCACATACCAGGATAGCAGTATATAGCAAGATGGGGCTATACCAGGATGAGGGACATATATATACAAGGCAGGAGGATCATTACCAGGATGGGGTACCTTAGTAGAGAATTTGGGGACATTACCCCCATAATTGTGTCAGCAGCAGATCCTCGCCCCATAACAGTGTGTCATGGCCACATTTTTTGCTTAAAATTTTATTTTCCTATTTTCCTTCTCTGAAACCAGGGTGCGTCTTCTGGTCCGCTGCGTCTTATAGTCCGAAAAATACGGTATTTCCTTCAATGTATACATGTCCCCTTCCTGGAAGATATCTACCCATCCTGGGCCCTTCCTGGTATGTTCCCATCATGGTATATATGACCCCCTGGGCCCATTCAATTATATATGTCCCCATCTTGGTCTATTTGTCCCCTTCCTAGCATACATGTCCTCCTCCTGGTATATATGTCCCCCACCTAGGTCCTACCTGGTATATATGTCACCATCCTGCTTTATTTGTCCCCATTCTGGCATATATGACCCATTCTGGGTCCTTCTTGGAATATATATCCCTCCTGTCTACATTTTATTAAATATGTCCCCATCCTGTTCTCTGACCCCTTCCTGGAATATATGTCCTCCTATTGGTATATATGTCCACTTTCTGGACCTCTCCTGGTATATATGCCCCCCTCCTGGTATATTTGTCTGCCTCAAAAAGAAAAAAAACAAAACATTTTACTTACCTTCCCCAGCTCCCACGGCGTCCTCTCTGAGCCGCGATGCATTTCAGCTGGGTGCGTGCCCTTTGACACACATCCAGCTGAAGCAAGGCAGGGACTGGGGTCGGCAGGCCCCCTAATCACCCCCCGGTGATCATCCCACTCCTGTCTTCAGCTCACAGAGCGCTTAACGTTCCTCGCTGGCTGCCATATCCATATCATAAGCCTCTGCAGCTTTGCGTTGTCTGCAGCAGTGTGATGAGGTCGTAGACTGATGACCTCATCACACTGCTGTACGCTGGGCCGTAGGATGACGTGCCAGCGCCCTGCCCCACTGACCCTGGCTCTACCACATGGCTAATTTGCATGCAATGCACCTGAAGCGCTTTGCATGCAAATTTGCCATGTAGCAACAAAGCCGGCCCCCTCTGCTGCGGCTGTGAAGAGGGGGGCCCAGCCCGAGCTTAATAAAGCTAAGAAATTACCCCGAGGCCGGGCCCCCTCTTCACCGGGCCCCATACACCAGTCATGGTTGTCATGCCCTGATGGTGGCCCTGCTTGTTCCTTCAAGGAAATTGTGTCTGTGTCCAATTATCCAGTTTGCCTCCCAGTATAGCCTGTTTTTGGACACTTACAACTGCAAATTGCTTTTTGCATTGACACTTAAAATCCATAAGTATATGATAGTCCAATAGTGATACAACTTGAAAGTAATTTTCTCATTTAGTTTCAGGAGAGCACCACTCTCCTGTATCCTGACTCCGAAGTTGCTTGATTGACAGTTGTGACCAGCAGTGTAGTTGTGCTTCTGGCTAAACTGTGTGCTCTCCTTTGATGCAAGTTAACGTTGCAGCGTCGGAGGAGCACAGGGTGACTGAAGCTGGCCTGATCCAGCAATCCGATCCGTTTCAAAGCAGCGCTTACAAGCTCAATTGGGTAGAGCTTGTAAACACTACATTCCTTGCCTAGGAGACTGGCCTACACTGATAGGTTGCAATTGTGGCTGGTAATTTAGGCAATGAGCACAAAGCAATAAAGTTACAAATGCAATTTTTTTTTTTGAAAAGTGAGGATTTTAATAAAAAGTTAATTGCAAAGTTGCCTATTTTTGCAAGCACTTTGCAATTTTTTCTATACAATAATTTGGAGATAACCCTTCAAAATTGTTAGCCTGTAATATCACTCTTTTACCAGTTAAATTGTATTAACATTGAAGCAACATTGTAGCATACAAAGGTTAGAGGAGTAGGGTGTACTTACATATCAGTGATATGAGAACCACTAATGGAACTAAATATGCGATCATGTAGTATCTTTGTCTTGGGTTGTCTGAAAAAAAAACCAGTAACATTGTGACTTTGATTATAGTGTTGATTATAAATAGATAGCATCCAGAGTGGACGAATCCACCCGGGTAGCAAGGTACCACACAATAAAGTGGAGTAGAGAGCAGTGAAACAATATAAATATTAAAACATAACCTTTAATAGGATCAGATAAAAGCTTTTAAACAAAAACGTGCTCATATAAAACACACTGTCAGTTTAGCAGTGGATGTGTGGCACCCTATATCACAGACCAGCTACTCTATGAATGCCACTTCTCCTCCCAATGGGGGGAGAGAGATAATTAGTATTGGACGGACAATGCTCCTTAATGCAAAGAAAGAGAAAAAATCTCATTCAGCCATAGGCTGATCTCACCACATCCAGTCGATCACCTTCGGCAGGGAAATAGGTCCGTCCCAGTCAGAGAGAAGGGGTTAGGAGCAGGGCCTCATGTAGTGGGGACTAGAGTTGAGCGGATAGTGAAAAATCCGGGTCCAGCGGCTACCCGGCGGGTTGAGAAAGAAGTCCGGATCCGATCCGGAGTTCGGCCCCATATATGTCAACGGGGAGTGGAATCCGGGGACGAGAGAGAGAGAAAAAAAACGGATCCGGATCGTGCACCCGGAATCCCGCGTCCGGGTCGGACTCGGATCTGCCGCTCAAACCGTGCGGATCCGGATTTTGCCGATCCGGGTCCGCTCAACACTAGTGGGGACACACTGACCCTCGACCCACAAGCTCCCGCCCTTACAAGGGCAGTCCACAGCTATCCCTAAACTGTGACTGCTCCACATTGATTCCGGTACCTCCCTACGCGTTTCACCACTGTGGGCTCATCAGGGGAGACGTGCACCACAATGTCAAATACTATAACTAAATAAAGGGTTCCCCATCAATTCCAGATGGGACCACTAACTGACTCAAGAGTAGCTTGTCTGTGATATAGGGTGCCACACATCCACTGCTAAACTGACAGTGTGTTTTATATGAGCACGTTTTTGTTTAAAAGGTTTTATCTGATCCTATCAAAGGTTATGTTTTAATATTTATATTGTTTCACTGCTCTCTACTCAACTTAGTGTTGATTATAGCATAATGTAGAGTAGGAATATGGTTTTATACTTTTTTATACCGACCTATGGAAAAAACATGCATTAAAAGGGAACCTGTCAGCAGAAATTTCCCCTAAAACCTAACAGATTCCCCCTCTGCAGCTCCTGGGCTGCATTCTAGAAAGGTCCCTGTTATTATTGGGCCCCCTTTCTGACCAAAAAAAAGAGTTTATAAAGAGGTACCTTTTTGGCTTCGGATTCTATAAATGTGACACGGGGGCGGGCAGCCTGATGGCCGTTATTCTGCCCCCTGGTCCTGTATGCCGCCCCCATCGCTGATTTCCATACTTTTGGACGCCGCCCACTGCTCCAGCCATCCCCGCGCATGCCCACTGCCAGTCTCACGGGACTGAGCACTGTGACTGCTGGTGACGTGTGCGCAGGCAAGTGATTATGGGCGGGACTGTGACTGTTATCAGCAAGTACCCGCCCATAATCTCGTGAGCGCGCAAACCTCACCAGCGGTCAGACACACTGTGCTCAGGGTAGTGCTAGACTGTATGGGCTGCTTCCAGGGATGACGTCCCTTTGTCACGTGATAGGGGCGTGTTCAAAATACTATCACGTGACAAAGGGACGTCATCCCTGGAAGCAGCCCATACAGTCTAGCATCTACACTGAGCACAGTGTGACGCTGGAGAGGTTTGCGCGCTCACGAGATTATGGGCGGGTACTTGCTGATAAGTCACAGTCCCGCCCATAATCACTTGCCTGCGCACACGTCACCAGCAGTCACAGTGCTCAGTCCCGTGAGACTGGCACTGGGCATGCGCGGGGATGGCTGGAGCAGTGGGCGGCGTCCAAAAGTATGGAAATCAGCGACGGGGGCGGCATACAGGACCAGGGGGGCAGAATAACGGCCATCAGGCAGCCCGCCCCCGTGTCACATTTATAGAATCCGAAGCCAAAAAGGTACCTCTTTATAAACTCTTTTTTTTGGTCAGAAAGGGGGCCCAATAATAACAGGGACCTTTCTAGAATGCAGCCCAGGAGCTGCAGAGGGGGAATCTGTTAGGTTTTAGGGGAAATTTCTGCTGACAGGTTCCCTTTAATACTGTAAGGCTACATTCACAACTCATGTATTATTCACATACACAAGGAGGTCCTCGCGCATATGTCCAATATATCTGTAGACCTCCATTCCCTGTGACGGACACCAAAATAGTATTATCTTGGTCTTTGTAGGGATGATATGTATTTAAATTTCAGTACAGTTCGAAAGTTTGGGGTCACCCAGACAATTTTGTCTTTTCCATGAAAAATCATACTTTTATTTATCAAATGAGTTACATAATGAATAGAAAATATAGTCCAGACGTTGACTCGGTTAGAAATAATGATTTTTACCTTAACCCCTTCACCCCCGGCCACTAAAACACCCTAATGACCGGGCCATTTTTTGCAATTCTGACCAGTGTCACTTTGACAGGTTATAACTCTGGAACGCCTCAACGGATCCCGGCGATTCTCACACTGTTTTCTCGTGACATATTGTACTTCATGTCAGTGGTAAATTTAGGCCGATATCTTTTGCGTTTATTTGTGAATTTTGGCAATTTTGCGAAAATTTTGAAAATTTCGCAATTTTCAAACTTTGAAAATGTATGCTTATAAATCTGAGATATGTCACACAAAATAGTTACTAAATACAATTTCCCACTTGTCTACTTTACATCAGTGCAATTTTCGAAACAAAATTTTTTTTCATTAGGATGTTAGAAGGGGTCAAAGTTCATCAGCAATTTCTCCTTTTTCCAACAAAATTTACAAAATAATTTTTTTAGGGACCACCTCACATTTGAGGTGACTTTGAGAGGCCGAGGTGACAGAAAATACCCAAACGTGACCCCATTCTAAAAACTGCACCCCTCACACTGCTCAAAACCACATCCAAGAAGTTTATTAACCCTTTAGGTGCTTCACAGGAAAAAAAACAAAGTGGAAGGAAAAAATGAAAATTTTACTTTTTAACACAAAAATGTTAGTTTAGCCATAAAATTTTCATTTTCACAAGAGAGAAAAGAGAAAATGCACCATACAAGTTATTGTACGCTGATACTTCATATGTGGTAAAAATCAATTGTTTGGGCGCACGGCGGAGCTTGGAAGGGAAGGAGCGCCATTTGAATTTTTGAACACCAAATTAGCTGCACTCATTAGCAGACGCCATGTCGGGTTTGAAGACCCCCTGAGGTGCCTAAACAATGGAGCTTCCCCACAAGTGACCCCATTTTGGAAACTAGAGCCCTCAAATAATTTTTCTAGATGTTTGGTGAGCACTTTGAACACCTGGAGGCTTCACAGAAGTTTATAACAATGAGCCATGAAAATATTTTTTTTTTTTTTACCACAAAACTGTTGCTTCAACTAGGTAGCTTTTTTTTTCACAAGGGTATCAGGAAAAAATGCACCATAAAATTTATAGTGCATTTTTTCCTGAGTATGACTATACCTCATATGTGGTTGTAAGTAATTGTTTGGGCGCATGGCGGGGCTCAGAAGAGAAGGAGCACCATTTGACAGCAAAATTGGTTGGAATCATTGGCTGATGTAATGTTGCATTTGGAGACCCCCTGAGGTGCCTAAACAATGGAGCTCCCCCACAAGTGACCCCATTTTGGAAACTAGACGCCTCAAGGAATTTGTCTAGATGTTTAGCGAGCCCCAACTGGCTCCACAGAAGTTGATAATGTTGAGCCATGAATACAATTTTTTTTTTTTACCACAAAACTGGTACTTGAACCAGGTAGCTTTTTTATCACAAGGGTATCAGGAAAAAATGCACCATAAAACGTATTGTGCAATTTCTCCTGAGTACGCAGATACCGCATATGTGGTGGAAAGTAATTGTTTGGGCGCATGGCGGGGCTCAAAAGAGAAAGAGCACCATTTGACAGCAAAATTGGTTGGAATCATTAGCGGATGCCATGTCACGTTTGGAGACCCCCTATGGTGCCAAAACAGTGGAGCTCCTCCACAAATGACCCAATTTTGGAACTAGACTTCTCAAGGAATTTATCTAGATGTTTGGTGAGCCCCTTGTACCCCCAGGGGCTCCACAGAAGTTGATAACGTTGAACCGTGAAAATTATTATTTTTTTTTTACCATAAAATTTTTGCTTCAACCAGGTAGCTTTTTTTTTTACAACGGTATCAGGAAAAAATGCACCATAAAATGTATTGTGCAATTTTTCCTGAGTACGCAGATACCTCATATGTGGTGGAAAGTAATTGTTTGGGTGCACGGCAGGGCTCGGAAGAGAGAGAACGCCATTTGACTTTTCAAACGCACAGACGCGGTGCGCTGATCGGCCGCTGCAGGACGCACGGTCGGATGAGATACAAAAAGTGTCGGGGATACGGAAAAAAAAAGTCACAACAAAAATTGAGCAGGGATGCCGATCCGTTATGTGCATCCCTGATCAGCGCTCGGCTGGACGCACGGACGGATGCGATACAAAAAGCGTCGGGGATGCGGGGAAAAAAAGTCACGCCAAAAATTGAGCAAGGATGCCGATCAGTTATGTGCATCCCTGATCAGCGCTCAGCGGGACGCACGGACGGATGTGATACAAAAAGCGTCGGTGATACAGAAAAAAAGTCACGCCAAAAATTAAGCAGGGATGCCGATCTGTTATGTGCATCCCTGATCAGGGCTTGGCGGCACGCACAGACGGATGCAATACAAAAAGCGTCGGGGATACGGAAAAAAAAAAAGTCACGCCGAAAATTGACCACAGATGCAGATCCATTATCTGCATCCCTGATCAGCGCTCGGCGGGACGCACAAACGGATGAGGTATGAAACTGGACAGGGGATACAGAAGAAGAAAAAAAAAAAAGTTATGCTCACAGTAGCCAGAGGATTAGCAGGAGGATCACTGACCAGAAGAACTGCAGGAGGAACAGGAGGCAAGCGAGATGGACAGCTTTACAGGAGCAGCAGGCAGGAGGTTGGACACCTTATCAGAAGACACAGGAAGGACCCAGCGATGGAGGCAGATGTGATCGGGCCAGTGAAGACCTCGGACGACCCGGTGAAGACAGGTAAGAAGACGTCGGAGGGAAAGCAGATGGGGAGGGGGTGGGGGAGACCGGAGAAGCAGCTGCAGAAGCAAGGAAGCAGAATAGAGATCACGCGGGGGGAGCAGATCAGGATGTCGAGGGGCAGATCAGGGCGTATGGCAGCGGCGTCGTGGTACTATAAGTACCAGCCACTGCACGCTGCAGACATGCTGGGCGAGGCTCCCCAGACCAGCACAGGCCTGGGGAGGGCGGCCACCTCCAGATCAGACCGCCCCACTGCACACCGATTGGAGCGATTGCACGTCATAGCACGATCGCTCCAATCAGTGCTGCAGGGGCAGGGGGGCGGCATGTTTGATCTCCTGCTATGATCTGCTGCAGTTGCTGAAGCACCTCATAGCAGGATCTCACAGTATTACACTGGTTCAGGCTTTGTTTTAGCCAAAACCAGTGCGAACGATGTGGCTGGCAGTTCAGATTTGAACAGCCAATCACAACGATCGTCGATGGGGGGTGGCAAATTTTAGGCAGTAAAGTTACGTCCATGGTCGTTAAGTCACGTTAAAATAGGACGTAACTTTACTGCCCGCCGGTCGTGAAGAGGTTAGATAATAATTTTCTCCTTCAAACTTTGCTTTCGTCACAGAATGCTCCTTTGCAGCAATTCCAGCTTTGCAGACCTTTGGCATTTTATCTGTTAATTTGCTGAGGTAATCTGGAGATATTTCACCCCATGCTTCCCCCCCTCCTCCCACAAAATGGATTGGCTTGATGGGCACTTTTTGCGTACCATACGGTCAAGCTGCTCCCACAACAGCTCAATAGGGTTGAGATCTGGTGACTGGGCTGGCCACTCCATTACAGATAGAATACCAGCTGCCTGCTTCTTCCCTAAATAGTTCATGCATAATTTGGAGGTGTGCTTTGGGTCATTGTCCTGTTGTAGGATGAAATTGACTCCAATCAAGCCCTGTCCACAGGGTATGGCATTGCAAAATGATTGCAAAATGGAGTAATAGCCTTCCTTATAAAAAATCCCTTTTACCTTGTACAAATCTTCCACTTTACCAGCACCAAAGCAACCCCAGACCATCATATTGCCTCCACCATGCTTGACAGATGGAATTAGGCACTCTTCCAGCATCTTTTCAGTTGTTCTGCGTATCACAAATGTTTTTCTGTGTGATCCTGCAATGCCCTGCGACATAGTGGATCAGAAGAACTATACACATACTACAAATTGGGATAGTATATTTAAGCTCCAAAAATCCATCTATCAAGCACTGAGGATGGTGGCTGTAAGCACACTGTGGCAAAGACTGTCAGCCGGCTTTACAGTGTTTAAATGCGGTAACTGTAGCTGCGCTGGGCATGCCTGTTTGACTGAAAACCGGCAGTTCCCAGGAGAAATAAAGTTCATTTTCTCCCAGGTGTCGCACTCTCAGTACTATGACCAGGCACCTTCAAACATTATTCTCCTGCAGATTATCCCCATATCTTGTAACTATTAGCGTTATCGGTCCTGACAGATTCCCTTTAGTAGTAAATCTTTAGAACTGTGGTCTCATTAAAGTCCATGGTTCTGATTTTATGTTCTATAATATATAATTTTTAGTTAGATGCAACTTACAGCACACTGTGTTCTTGATGGATGAACATCTATTGGCATGGCTGTGTGGACATCTAAAATACAGGCAAAAAAATACAAACACATAAGAAGCATGTATATATAACCCCAGACCAGAGCCTCTAAACAAATATAGATTTCCAAAGTAATTCAGATTTTATACCAAATCCATTAAAATAATGCAACCCCCCCCCATGCAAACTTCAGCCTTGGCCTAGCATCTGGACATTGCGTGCAGAAGAAGCCAGCAATAAAGAAGACTATAAAGCTAATTAGAAGTTTGAATATTTTAACCCCTTTTAGTAGGTGACAATCTTAGTTCTTGGATTCATAGGAGTAAAAAGATGGCTGTGATGGGGGCCTTTAGTAATCCATTGGCAGCCTGCAATTGTGTCACTAGATGGGGAGGCTAAAGACAGCCCGGACTGCTGCCCCAAAGGGGCTCAAGGAAGGGCGACATGACTAGGAGGGATGCTAGGCCAGTGGGGATAGACAGCCTGGACTGCTGCCCCCAAAAGGGGCTTAAGGAAGGGCGACATGATTAAGTAGGGATGTTAGGCCGGAGTGTATAGCAAAGGGTTAAGCTGTGAGCCTTTTGGTAGGTGGGGTTATAGGAATTATAGGGAAATTTGATTGGCCAGGGGGAGGTCAGTGTGGAGTATTATATATATAGGGCAGAGGTATGGGGGGCTGGTCATTCGGTACCTGGAAGACGTCCGGAATCGTCCCACCCATCTGCCCTATTTTTTAGATTTCTGGAGATCGATGTGGAGCGAAGAAGAGGATTTCACTTGTCACAGCAGTCAGCGGAAAGGAGGGGGGTATTTGAAGTCGGTGGATTGCACAAAGAGCAGGGGGGGACCCAGTGCAGGAACGAGTTACCCCTGGTGGTGCAATGGTAAAGTGGTTAAGGTGGGTCGCTGCTGTGCTGGGTCACAGTGGGACATGTTAATGTGGGTCCCTGCTGGGCTGAGTCCCAGCAGGGCAGTGGTTGGGCAACAGTCGGCTCGGTGTCCTCGAGTCGGTGTGCTGCGGCTGAGGGCAGGTGGTGGAGCTGATGTTGCAATCATGTACAACGATACTCTTCAATTACCCCCCCTCGTTTGCTGGTGGTTATGTTTATGGAATTATTACTATGTTTATTGATAAAATGTTATTGATTATTTCGGTAATAATAAACAGGGCTGCTCTGGCCTTTAACATCCAATGTCACGCAGTCTTGTGTTGTATTTTAGGTTAAGAAGTTGGAAAAGGGGTTTATGGGTTAGGGTTGGTACGGCAGGTAAGGCAGACTTTCCAGAGTCATGAAAGACATAAAGGAATTCCTTGAGGATTTAACCACTAGTAAAGGTCTCTGCCAATGATTGAGAGTGGCATCTACATTGTTAAACAGCGATTGGGGCTCGGTCTGAACGCTGCTATTAGAGATTGGTGTCAGCTGAATCATACAGCCGGCACTCACCACCCATTGAGTGTGAAGCAGGTTCATGTTCTGAGCCTCTATATTTATGTGCATCATCTATCGGGTAAAGCGCTTGTCTAAAGGCCGCTTTACACGCAACGACATCGCTAACGAGATGTTGTTGGGGTCACGGAATTCGTGACGCACATCCGTACTCGTTAGCGACGTCGTTGCGTGTGAAACGCACGAACGACCGTTAACGATTAAAAATACTCACCATATTATTGATCGTTGACACGTCGTTCAAATCCCAAATATCATTGCAGCTTTTGGACGTAGGTTGTTCGTCGTTTCTGCAGCAGCACACATCGCTATGTGTGACACCGCAGGAACGAGGAACAACCTCGTACCTTCGGCCGCCCGCAATGAGGAAGGAAGGAGGTGGGCAGGATGTTCGTCCCGCTCATCTCCGCCCCTCCGCTTCTATTGAGCGGCCGCTTAGTGACGTCGCTGTGACGTCGAACGAACCACCCCCTTAGAAAGGAGGCAGTACGCCGGCCACAGCGACGTCGCTAGGCAGGTAAGTAGTGTGACGGGTGTTAGCGATGTTGTGTGCCACGGGCAGCGATTTACCCGTGACGCACAACCGATGGGGGCGGGTGCGCTCGTTAGCGATATCGCAGCGTGTAAAGCCCTAGTCAATTTCTGCAAATACATATTTGCAATGGTGCAGAATTAATGGTGCTACATGTCATAAATTTCAGAAAAGATTCCCATTTTCTATAGAACATGCTAAATCTTATATTATATTATTGCATACTTTAATAAGACATTAATTACAAAACTAAAGTAGTCAGTACAATGTTTCACTCACTCTTTGCAATGTTGACAACGATGGCAGCCATTAGATTCAGTAGTGATATTTTCAGCGCAGAAGAAATCTTCTCTACATTTACATACAGTGTCTCGAGTCAGAGTGCAGGCACTTAGCTTTTCCAGGGCTGGAAATCAAAGATAATTAATTGGGTCAACTTGTGAAGTTTGGATACATTGTAGATTTTCAATACAATGGGAATTTTTCCTCTACAACATCAGTCTAACATTAAATGTACATCTTAACATATGGCTGCAGCACTGCGCTCCAAATTATTTTGGACTTTAGTATTTTTTTCTTATGGAGATAAGAATTTACAACCAGGTCATAGCCAACTACCTGCTTGTTCTGCTCGGCATCAATCTCTACTGCCTCAGAGCGATCGTGGATCAGTCTGGCTGGCAATTCTGCAGCTTCTCTTGATATCACATCAACAGAGCAGCTTCTTCTTTTCCATTCTGCTCTGTTGATGAGACGTGACTGCCGATGTCATGCTAATTAACAGCGAACACGCGCACTGCCTAAGGCCCCCTTCACACGTCCGTGAAAAACGTTCATGTTTTGTACGGGTGTGTGGAAGGTGCATACGGCCCATCCGTGTACCGTGATTTTGCCGCAGGTGTAATAGCACACGGAGAGCAGGAACTTTTTACTCATCTGTGGCTAACGCTGCTGTCCCCGATGCTGATATCTCCGGCACTGCTGCTTCCGGGTCCACGGTGCAGTAAATATGCAAGAGCATAATGAGCGGGACCCGGAAGCAAGTGAGAGCAGCGCTAAAGACAGAAGTGCTGGAGACAGGTGAGTATAGAAAAGCATTTTATTTCAAAGACACGAGTTTTCTCTGTTATGTGTCACACTCGTCACAACTGGATGTGTGATCTGTGTGACATCAGTGCTGCCATAGAAAAACTGACCTGTCTCTGTGCGGAACACCGACACACGTGCTCCATATGGTCACATGGTTCTTGCGAAAACACGGATGTGTGCACAAACCCACTGATTTTAATAAGTCTGCGTATGTCAGTGTCTCCGGTACGTATGAAGACTGTCATCATACGTACCAGAATCACTGACGCGTGAAGGGGGCCTACCTGAGAGAGCCAGTTGTTAATCAGCATGACGTTGGCAATGACACCCCATCAACAGACCGGCAGAGGAAGAACTTCTCTGATGATGTGGTCAAATAAAGCATCAGAATCACCGGAGTAGACAGTGACTACGCTGAGCAAGCAGAGATAGGCATCAAGCAACTAGTTAGCTACTACCTGCCTGTAAATTCTTAGTCCCACAAGAAAAAAATACAACAATGGATAACCCATTTAACAGTCATATTTTCTTTCCTGTAGGGGAAACGTGCTATGTTATTATTAGGTTCATGAATGATGTATACAGAATGCAGGAAGCTCCTCAGCTCTCCCTTGGAGTGATAGAATTGTATTGTTTAAAGGGAACCTGTCATGTCCTCAAATGCTATTAACTTGGCTGCCAGGAGAAAACGAACTTTATTCCTCCTGGAAGCTTCTGGCTTTCAGCCATAGAGGCTCGGCCATCTCAGTAGATAGTGAGCGGTGGCTGTAACCACAGCACTGACTGACATCGGACTCAGCATTGTACTGAGAGTTTTGCCTCTATGACTGACAGCCGAAGGCTGCCAGGAGGAATAAAGTTATTTTCTGCCCAGTAGCTGTGCTGTCAGTAGAGTGGCTACACAGCTTTAGACTGCTATTAACTTGCATATTAACACTATATCTAAAGTTAATAGTGTTTGAGGACATACGTTTCTTTTAAATATACAGTATATCACAAATGTGAGTACACCCCTCACATTTTTTGTAAATGTTTTATTATATATTTTCATGGGACAACACTGAGGATATGACACTATGATACAATGTAAAGTAGTCAATGTACAGCTTGTATAAAGGTGTAAATTTGGTGCCCCCTAAATAACTCACACACCCATTAGTTTCTGAACCGCTGGCAACAAACGCGAGTACACCTCTAAGTAAAAATGGACGAATTGTGCCCAAAGTGCTAATATTTTCTGTGACCACCATTATTTTCAAACACTGCCTTAGCTCTCTTGGGAATGGAATTCACAAGAGCTTCACAGGAGGCACTGGATCTTCTTTCACTCATCCATGATGACATCACTGAGTTGGTGGATGTTAGAGAACTTGCACTTCTCCACCTTCCATATGAGGATGCCCCACAGATGCTCAATATTGTCTTTAGCAAGGCAATGGTCGTCTTGGAGGTGTGGTCGTTATCATGTTAAAATACTGCTCCTTGACCCAAGGAGGAGATTATGCTCTGCTTTACCATGTCACAGTACATGTTGGCATTCATGATTCCCTCAATTAACTGTAGCTCCTCAAAGCCGGCAGCACTCCTGTAGCCCCAAACTATGTCATGCTCTCCACTATGCTTGACTGTAGGCAAGACATACTTGTCTTTGTACTCCTCACCTTGTTGCTGCCACACACACTTGACATCTTCTGAATCAAATAAGTTTACTTTGGTCTCATCAGACCACAGGACACGATTCCAGTAATCCTTTTCCTTAGTCTGCTTGTCTTAAGTAGACTGTTTGCGGGCTTTCTTGTGCATCAGCTTTAGAAGAGGCTTTCTTCTGAGACGACAGCCATGCAGATCTATTTGATGCAGTGTGCCGAGTATGGTCTGAACCCTGAGAGGCAGACCCCACCCCCCTCCCCTTTAAACTCTGCAGCAATGCTGGTAGCACTCATACGTCTATTATGAAAAGACAACCTCTGGATATGATGCGGAGAATGTGTACTCTACTTCTTTGGTCAATCATGGTGCGGCCTGTTCTTAGTGGAACTTGTTGTTAAGTCTTGGCCTCTGTGCTGCAGCTCAGTTTCAGGGTGTTGAAAACCATCTTATAGCCTTGACCATCTTTACATAGGGCAACAATTCTTTTTTTCAGATCCTCTGGCAATTCTTTGCCATGAAGCGCCATGTTGAACTTTCAGTGACCAGTATGAGCAAGTGTGTGAGGGATAACATTAAATGTAACACACCTGCTCTCCATTCACACCTGAGACCTTGTAACACTATTAAGTCACATGACACTGGGCAGGGAAAATGGCTACATGAGCACAATTTGGCCATTGTCCCTTAAGGGTGTACTCACTTTTGTTGTCAGCGGTTGAGATATTAATCACTTGGTGAGGTGGTTAAGGGGTTATCTGTTTTTCATTTTTTTACTCCTTTTTTCCCAAGAACCATAACTTTTTTATTTTTCCATCAACATAGTCGTAGAAGAGCTTGTTTTTTGTGGGACAAGTTTTACTTCTGTAAGTAACCATTAATTTTACCATATGGTCTACTGGAAAACAAGTGTGGTGAAATTGCAAAAAACGTTCAATTCCACAATTTTTATGTTTTTATATTTTTTACCATGTTCACTACATGGTAAACTGACCTGGCAGTGTGACTTCCCAGGTCAGTACGAGTTCGTAGATACCAAACATGTATGGTTTTGGTTTTTTTATTTAATTGGTGAAGAAAAATTGTGAAATTTGTAAAAAGAAAATAAAATTACGCTTTTGTTGCATTTTGCCATGATCCGTCAGGTTCTCATTTTTCTGGATCTGGGGCTCAGTGATGGCTTATTTTTTGAGTCCTGTACTGATGTTTTTACTAATACCATTTCTGGGTAGGTGCAATATTTTGATTGCCTCTTATTGCATTTTTTTGCAATGTTGCGGCACCCAAAAAAAATGTAATTCTTGCGTTTTGATTTTTTGTTAAGTTTATCTGATTGGTCAACAGCTTATTTTAAATTTTGATAAGTCGGACATTTCTGAATGCAGTGACACCAAATATATGTTTTTTTATTTGTTTTATTTTCAATGCGGTATAAGGGGGGTGATTTAAACTTGTGTATTTTTTTTTTTTACTTTTTCCCCACTTTTTATTGTTTGACACACCTTCTCATTCAAAGAGTTTTCTTTATTTTCAGGACTCTGAAAATTGTAGATTCACATTGAAGGCATCAAAATTATGAATTAACACATGTGGAATGAAATACTTATAAAACTGTGAAACAACAGAAAATGTCTTATATTCTAGGTTCTTCAAAGTAGCCACCTTTTGCTTTGATTACTACTTTGCACACTCTTTGCATTCTCTTGATGAGCTTCAAGAGGTAGTCACCGGAAATGGTTTTCCAAAAGTCTTGAAGGAGTTTCCAGAGATGATTAGCACTTGTTGGCCCTTTTGCCTTCACTCTGCAGTCCAGCTCACCCCAAACCATCTCGATTGGGTTCAGGTCTGGTGACTGTCGAGACCAGGTCATCTGGCGTAGCACCCCATCACTCTCCTTCTTGGTTAAATAGCCCTCACACAGCCTGGAGGTGTGTTTGGGGTCATTGTCCTGTTGAAAAATAAATGGTCCATCTAAATGCAAACCGGATGTAATAGCACGCCGCTGCAAGATGCTGTGGTAGCCATGCTGGTTCTGTATGCCTTCAATTTTGAATAAATCCCCAACAGTGTCACCAGCAAAGCACCCTCACACCATCACACCTCCTCCTCCATGCTTCTCGGTGGGAACCAGCCATGTAGAGTCCATCCGTTCACCTTTTCTACAAAGACACGGTGGTTGGATCCAAAGATCTCAAATTTGGACTCATCAGACCAAAGCACAGATTTCCACTGGTCTAATGTCCATTCCTTCTTCTGCTTGTTGCCTGTCCTTAGCAGTGGTTTCCTAGCAGCTATTTTACCATGAAGGCCTGCTGCACAAAGTCTCCTCTTAACAGGTGCTCTAGAGATGAGGTGTGTCCAAACTTTTGGTCTGTACTGTATATATATATATATATATATATATATATATATATATATGTATATATATATATATATATATATACATACATACATACATACATACATACATACATATACACACACACACAACCATACATATGTTTGTACACAGCTCTGGCAAAAGTTAAGAGACCACTGCAAAATTGACAGTTTTTCAGATTTTTCTCTTTATAGGTATATTTGAGTGAAATGTAAATTGTTCTTTTATTCTATAAACTAGTGTCAACATGTCTCCGAATTTCCAAGCAAAAAATTTTGTATTTATTTTCTGAAAATGAGAAATGGTGAAAATAACAAAACAATGCATTGCATTCAGACCTCAAATAATGCAAATAAAACAAGTTCATAATCATTTAGAAACAACAATACTAATGTTTTAACTCAGGAAGAGTTCAGAAATCAATATTTTGTGGAATAACCATGATTTTCATCACAGCTTTCATGCGTCTTGGCATGTTTTCCACCAGTCTTTCACACTGCTTTTGGGTGACCTTATGCCACTCCTGCTGCAAAAATGTAAGCAGTTGTTCTTCGTTTGATGGCTTGTGACTATGCATCTTCCTCTTGATTACATTCCAGAGGTTTTCAATGGGGTTCAGGTCTGGAGATTGGGCTAGCCATGACAGTGACCTACAAAAGGAATGGCAAATGGCAGCTGGAGTGAAGTGCACAGCAAGAACAGTTTGTAACAGGCTCCTAGAGGCAGGGCTCAAGTCATGTAAAGAGAATATAAGGTATACTTAAAGATCAAAGCAATATGACATGATATGTTTCAACCAAGTGTGGAGTGTTGAAAGACGCCAACAGGAACAACTGAGCCAAAATAGATCAAGGAAAGATGGAAAGAATACACAGAGCACTGGTACAAGGACTAAGTGATGTGGGAAGAAACTGAGACTGGAAATGCTAGGGAACTGAACATCTTGAAAAATTAAGTCATTGCTGTGATAAAGCTTCTGTCAAAAAACAACGCACCTGGATGTAACAATATTCCAATAATAAAATAGAGCTAAAGTCTTCTGAAGCAGTAGTTTGTCATCACACGACCGTGTCAACAGATATGGACAACTGGTATATGGCCAAAGGTGTTTATTCCTATTGCGAAGAAAGGAGATGCTACAGACTGTGGAAATTATCGGTCTATTGTGTTCATACCTCATACCATTAAAATACTACTGAAGATTCTACAAAGACGGCTACAGCCTTACTTTAACAAAGAGCTGCCAGAGGAACAAGCAGGATTCAGAATAGGCAGAGGAACAAGAGATGTAATTGCTAATGCTAACATTAGATGGATAATAGAAAAGGCCAAAGAATATAACAAGATCTATTTCCTTTTACAATGTTGATCACTAGAAACTTTGGAATACCATGAAGGATATGGGTGTGCCGAACAATCTGATCAGCTTCACTTGGATCCTTTATATCGACCAAGAAGCAACAGACCGAGCAGAATACTTTATGACAATTCATCAACAATCTTAAATATGCAGACGATACAACATTGATAGCAATAAGCGTAGATGGAATGAATTACTTATTAATCAAACACGAGCTCCATTCTAATGAGGATAAAAGTTCCCAATGCTGCCAACTGGTATGGGACCCAGGAGTGCAAACTCCTACAAATCAATAAGCTATCACTTATGCGGTGGAGAGAAGATTACTTGTTTTCACCAGAGAACATCTGTAAGTGCATCTCTGTTGCAGTGTAATAGTCATAGGGCAAGAAGGGGTTAAACTTCCAAGTATTTAATCTCTATAGGAAATAAAAGAATCTTGTAATTAATAACAGAGAGAACAAACAACCTCCATATACAATACAATCCACTATACCTAGACCAATAATACCACATACAAGGGACAAATACCACTACACCATGACAAGGCTATATATTAACACCACATCGTGGCCAAATAATACCACAAACCAGAGACAAATACCCCCGCACCATGACCAGACCACAGATTAACACATAATGACTGATAAATACCATATACAAGGATAAATCCCACTACACCATGGCCTGGCCACATATTACCACCACATAGTGACCAAACAATACCACATACAGAGGACAAATACCACCACACCATGACCAGACCATAAATTACCACCACAGAGTAACTAAATAACACCCCATACAAGGGACATATACCACCATACCATGACTAGACCACATAATACCACTACATAGTGACCAAATAATACCACATACAAGGGACAAATACCACCACACCATGACCAGACCACATATTTCCAACACATAGTGTCTAAAAAATACAGTGTGAGCCCTTTCACAGATCCCTATATACAGTATGATCCACACACAGCCTCTCTACATAATGTATGGCCCACACACAGCCTCCTATATACTGTATGACCCACACACAGCCCTATATAAAGAGTGACTCCCCCAGCCCTCCTATATACTGTATGACTCACACACAGTCCCCCTAAATACAGCATGAACCCACACACAGCCCCATTATATAAAGTATGAGCTCACAAATAGCCCCCTATATAGCGTATAAGCCCTCACACAACCCCACTATATTCAGCATAAGTGCCCACACAGTCCTACTATCCTACTATATAAAGCATGACCCCCACACAGCCCACTATATAGCGTATGAGAGCACACAGCCACTATATAAAGTATTAGCCAACAAACAGCCCCACTATAGCATGAGCTCACACAGAACCCCACTATACACAGCATCAGCGCACACACAGCCCCAACATATGCAGCATGAGGCCACACACAGCCCACTATATACAGAATGAGCACAGACAGCCCCACTATATACAGCATGACCCCAAACACAGCCCCACTATAAATAGCATGAGCCCTCACAGACCCCTATATACAGTATCAGCCAACATACAGACCCCCTGTATAGAATATGAGCCCACACACCCTCCAGTATATATAGTAGAAGCCCACACACAGCCGACTATATACAGCATGAGCCCACAGACAGTCCACTATATACAGTTTGAGCCCACACATAGCCCCCTACATACAGCATAAGCTCACATACAGCCCCATATATACAGAAAGATCCAAAGTTCCAGCAACAAACTCCAGGAGGATATTTTAAAATGTAGAAATTTATTTAAAGCATATTAAAAAGTCCAAGCATGGTTCAGAGCGTGACCGAGAGGACGCGTTTCGAACAAGGTAGTTCTTAGTCTATCTTTTTAATATGCTTTAAATAAATTTCTACATTTTAAATTATCCTCCTGGACTTTGTGGCTGGAACTTCGGATCTTTCTGTGTACAAGACTACAAGCTTTTCTTTCCTTGCACAAGTCCTGGATGCAGTGGTCTCCTTCGGCTACAGGCGAGCGGATACAATTTTCTCTTTGTGGCCGTTTAGCCCCCTATATACAGTATGATCACCCCGGTATACAATATGATCAACAACATAGCTACCTATATAAAGTATGAGCCCCTGCACAGCCCCCTATATACAGTATGAGCCCCCACATAGCTTGTTTTATGCAGTATGAGTCAGCACACAGGCTCCCTTTATACAGTATGAGCCCCCAAATAGTTCCTGAAATACAGCATCATCCCAGACACAGCCCCATTTTTTACTGCATGAGCCTCCACACGGGCCCCCATAGTCAATGTCAGCAAACACAAGGCCTCCTTTATACAGTATGAGCCCCCACACAGCTCCACTATATACAGCATGAGCTCACACACAGCCCCTATATACAGTATAAGGGTACTTTCACACTTGTGTTGTTTTCCTTCCGTCACAATCCGCCCTTTTGGAAAACAGCGGAATCCGTTAACGGATTCCGCTGTTTCCCATAGACTTGTATGGATGACTGATTGTGCCAAAAGGACCTGCGTTGCTTCCGCTGGGCGACGCTCCGTTGCTTCCGCCCAGTGGGAGGAACGCAGCATGTAACGTTTTTTGAGCAACGGAATCCTCAAGATTTCACTGCGCATGCTCTTTTTTTTTTTTAATCCAAACTTTATTTTGTCTCGCGGTGGCCGAGAGCGCACAGCTGAGCGCCCACCAGCATGCCCGGCCGCCGGCAAGTGACAGTGCTCAACTGAGCGCCCGCCCGCCGCCATGTGACAGTGCTCAGCTGAGTGCCCGCCCGCCGGCATGCCCGGCCGCCGGCAAGTGACAGCGCTCAGCTGAGCGACCGGCCGCCAGCTATTGAGAGTGATCAGCTGATAAAAAAAAAAAGCTTTCCGTTGTTTTGTACGATCCGTAGCATCCGTTGTGCCACTATATGCAACGCATCCGTTGCATCCGTCACACAACGCAATGCTACGGAAGCCGTCCAACGCAAGTGTGAAACTAGCCTAAGCCCTCACATAGCACCCTTCAGACTGTTTTAGCCCACATATAGCCTCCTATAGACAGTATTATCTTCAACAGCCCCTATAGAAAGTATTAGCCACACATAGCCCCTTATAGACAGTATTAGCCACAACACAGCACCTTTTAGATAGTATGAGCCCTAACATAGCCTCTCAGAAAATAAAAACGACACATACTCACCTTGCTCCAGTTCATGAGCGGTGTCCTCTTGCTGGTTCAAATTCAGCGCGATCGTTAAAATGATAGGTCGGCAGCTGACATCATCTGCCGGCCTGTACACTGATGGCCAATTTCTTACTACTGTGAACCACTTATTGGTGGGCACTTTCTACAATCTGTTTGGGGGCCCACTGATGGCCCGGGCCATACTGGAGAGTCGTCCGGTGTCCCGGCGGGAGTAATCCAACTCTGTGAAAGAGGCTAAAAATGTCTGAACAGCAAGCTCTACAGTAGTCAATCCAAGTAGTCATGGTGGTATGGGACAAAAAGGAGAAGAAAATTACTCCAGAAGAGACGTCACCAGTGAGTCACTTGACTCCAGAGGTGTAACTAATAGGTGTAGGATTGCAATCACTTCTGGGCCCTGGAGCCTAGGGGGTTCATAAGATCCTTTTGGCCCATATAAAAAGATTAATGTTAAAGACTTTCAATAGTTGGGGGCCGTATTGGAGATTTTTGCATTGGGGCCCACAACCTTCAAGTTACACCACTGCCTGTGACGGCATCTAATCAGTGCTGTATCTTTTTGAAATGTCAAAATAATAGCATTGCCCAAGCCACCACCTTTTAGAATTCTGGAACCACCACAGGTCGTTAAAATGTAAAAAGATCAAGAAACAAAGACAGGTAGGAGGGAGTACTCGTCACATAGTCAAGATGCCATATTTGTCTAAGCCTTGTTACTGGTGTCTTTCTACAACAAAGCGTTATTTATTATATTACATAGTTTAACCTACCACTCTGAAAGTCACAATGCGAGCATTTACGGCAGCTATGTGCACCATTCTTAATATCCATGTAATTCGTTCCTTCAATGCAATGTTTGCATACTGGTTCACCATGTTCCTGATTGCAGTCAGTAAGGACAAAGGTTCCTTTAAAAATAAAAAAAAAAAAAAAAACAGACATTGGATATTACCATAAAAATTTAACTAGAAACCTTTCTATGTTTTAATATTGTATCACATCGCATTTCTTTTGCCTTTTCTTCACTGATCCACAGAATAAAAAGATGTTTTTTTGTAATTATAGACAAATTGATCTACATAAATATTAAAAAAACTGAACATGAAAACATACCCTTAAAGGGATAATTTAATGAAAAAGTATTTTTAATATATTAGGAAGAAATGTGTATCAGTTACATGTATTAAAAAAAAAAAAAGATGTTCATTTATTTAATATAATTTTTTAATGTTACTCAGTGGACACTTATTAGGCTATGTTCACATGTTGAGTTTTTGCTGTGTTTTTTTTTCCTGCCGCCAAAACCTGCTCTGTAAGGCCGGTTTCACACATCTGGCTTTTCGCCGGTTTGCCGGATCCGGCGCTCTCCCGTACAGACAATACAGTACAGTGACAGCGCTGTAACTTCCGGGTCACATGCGCCGGTCACATGACAGCATGTGACCGGCGCTTGTTGCGCTGTCACTGTACTGTAGTCACTGTATGGGAGAGCGCCGGATCCGGCAAACCGGCGAAAAGCCGGATGTGTGAAACCGGCCTAAGCAGTAAAAAAAAAAAAATTGCTTCCAAAAAGAAGGTTTTACTGGGTTTTTGCTGCTTTTTTGGTTTGTCATTTGTCTACAGTGCATGTTAAATAAAGTTAAGGCTACTTTACACACTGCGATATCGGTCCCGATATCGCTAGTGTGGGTACCCGCCCCCATCTGTTGCGCGACACGGGCATATCGCTGCCCGTGCCGCACAACATCGCCCAGAGCCGTCACATACTTACCTGTCCGGCGACGTCGCTGTGACCGGCAAACCGCCTCCTTTCTAAGCGGGCGGTCCGTGCGGCGTCACAGCGACGTCACTGAAACGTCACTGAATCGCCGCCCAATAGCAGCGGAGGGGCGGAGATGAGCGGGACGTAACATCCCGCCCACCTCCTTCCTTCTGCATAGCAGCCGGGAGGCAGGTAAGGGGAGCTTCCTCGTTCCTGCGGCGTCACACGCAGCGATGTGTGCTGCCGCAGGAACGAGGAACAACTTCGTTACTGCTGCAGTAACGATTTTTAAGAATGGACCCCCATGTCGCCGATTAGCGATTTTGCACGTTTTTGCAACGATGCAAAATCGCTTATCGGTGTCACACGCTACGGCATCGCTAATGCAGCCGGATGTGCGTCACCAATTCCGTGACCCCAACGACTCCGCATTAGCGATGTCGCAGCGTGTAAAGCCCCCTTTAGTTTTATTCACCGCAAACCTTTTTTTTTTTTTTTTTTGCAGTGTTTTTGCGCTTATTGCTTTCGATGATGAAAAAATGCTGCAAGAATTGACAGTGCTTCTTTCAAAAACGCAGCAGTTTTCCTTTTCAGTCAGGAAAGAAAAGTGTGTGTGTGTATGTGTGTGTGTGTGTGTGTGTGTGTGTGTATGAGATTTCTGAAATCTCACAGCTTTTGCTAGCACTGTAAAAATCAGCCTTTAACCCTAGAATGCATACCTGGGGCCTCGCAGGCCTGCTAGGTTACTTGTTTTCTATTTTCTGCAAGATTGGTTGCGCGTTCTAGGGTTACTTTGCATAAAAAGCATGAAAACGCAGCAAAAATGCAATGTGTGAACATTATTCACAAAAGCAAGGGGAAAGTGGGACCTCATTCTTTGGTCATCGGGTCACTCCCACACAATATACTGAAACCCATGAACTGAAAACTTCTGGGAGTTTTCTGACCCATAAATATATGTCACCATATTATCAGTAAATTCAGAAACTGTTTTCTCATAATAAAAATTAATTAATTATAAAAGTACAAAAAACAGTTTATTATATTAAAATCAATACAGGTTATGCAGTTAATCAAAAATACATATCAAGCACATAGTTCCAAAAAGGGGACAGGACAGAAAGTGAGGACACTGGTGAAAAAGCCCAGAAAGGGGAAGGAAACCAGACATCAGAGCTTACACCGACCCAATCTATATATGGGCAGTAGTACACGTATAATAACGTATCTGGAGCATATGCACGTTGATTGAAATCTAGGTAGGAAAATCCCAGCTGTTCAATAAACGGGCACTAGATGGCGCTCAAGCGACAATAAGCAGTCAAAATGTGCCCGTTCGCTACAGCAATGGATTAAAAGCACCATCCTCCAGACTTATCCATGTTAATCACTTGTAAGGCTCAGATGTCGGGTCCCAACCCTCGCCCGACGCAGGTTTCGAGGTAATCTTCTTCGGGGGCCATGAGGGGAATGAAAGAGAGTGTGTTTAAATAGGGTGGATGCCATATAATGAGCGCATGTGGGGGGCGGTATTATGCACACGTGATCAACGCTCTCCGACCATTCCAGGGGAAGCACGGCTGGGAGGGAATCCCTCCCACCCTTGCTTTTTTGACTGCTTATTGTCGCTTGAGCACCATCTAGTATCCGTTTGTTGAACAGCTGGGATTTTCCCCCCTAGATTTCAATCATCGTGCATATGCTCCAGATACGTTATTATACGTGCACTACTGCCCACAGATAGATTGGGTCGGTGTAAGCTCCGATGTCTGGTTTCCTTCCCCTTTCTGGGCTTTTTTACTGGTGTCCTCACTTTCTGTCCTGCCCCCTTTTTGGAACTATGTGCTTGATATGTACAGTTAGGTCCAGAAATATTTGGACAGTGACACAAGTTTTGTTATTTTAGCTGTTTACAAAAACATGTTCAGAGATACAATTATATATATAATATGGGCTGAAAGTGCACACTCCAAGCTGCAATATGAGAGTTTTCACATCCAAATCGGAGAAAGAGTTTAGGAATCATAGCTCTGTAATGCATATCCTCCTCTTTTTCAAGGGACCAAAAGTAATTGGACAAGGGACTCTAAGGGCTGCAATTAACTCTGAAGGCGTCTCCCTCGTTAACCTGTAATCAATGAAGTAGTTAAAAGGTCTGGGGTTGATTACAGGTGTGTGGTTTTGCATTTGGAAGCTGTTGCTGTGACCAGACAACATGCGGTCTAAGGAACTCTCAATTGAGGTGAAGCAGAACATCCTGAGGCTGAAAAAAAATCCATCAGAGAGATAGCAGACATGCTTGGAGTAGCAAAATCAACAGTCGGGTACATTCTGGGGAAAAAGGAATTGACTGGTGAGCTTGGGAACTCAAAAAGGCTTGGGCGTCCACGGATGACAACAGTGGTGGATGATCGTCGCATACTTTCTTTGGTGAAGAAGAACCCGTTCACAACATCAACTGAAGTCAAGAACACTCTCAGTGAAGTAGGTGTATCTGTCTCTAAGTCAACAGTAAAGAGAATACTCCATGAAAGTAAATACAAAGGGTTCACATCTAGATGCAAACCATTCATCAATTCCAAAAATAGACAGGCCAGAGTTAAATTTGCTGACTAACACCTCATGAAGCCAGCTCAGTTCTGGTAAAGTATTCTATGGACAGATGAGACCAAGATCAACCTGTACCATAATGATGGGAAGAAAAAAGTTTGGAGAAGAAAGGGAACGGCACATGATCCAAGGCACACCACATCCTCTGTAAAACATGGTGGAGGCAACGTGATGGCATGGGCATGCATGGCTTTCAATGGCACTGGGTCACTTGTGTTTATTGATGACATAACAGCAGACAAGAGTAGCCGGATGAATTCTGAAGTGTACCGGGATATACTTTCAGCCCAGATTCAGCCAAATGCCGTAAAGTTGATCGGACGGCGCTTCATAGTACAGATGGACAATGACCCCAAGCATACAGCCAAAGCTACCCAGGAGTTCATGAGTGCAAAAAAGTGGAACATTCTGCAATGGCCAAGTCAATCACCAGATCTTAACCCAATTGAGCATGCATTTCACTTGCTCAAATCCAGACTTAAGACGGAAAGACCCACAAACAAGCAAGACCTGAAGGCTGCGGCTGTAAAGGCCTGGCAAAGCATTAAGAAGGAGGAAACCCAGCGTTTGGTGATGTCCATGGGTTCCAGACTTAAGGCAGTGATTGCCTCCAAAGGATTCGCAACAAAATATTGAAACTAAAAAATTTTTTTTGGGTTTGGTATATTTGTCCAATTATTTTTGACCTCCTAAAATGTGGAGTGTTTGTACAGAAATGTGTACAATTCCTACAATTTCTATCAGATATTTTTGTTCAAACCTTCAAATTAAACGTTACAATCTGCACTTGAATTCTGTTGTAGAGGTTTCATTTCAAATCCAATGTGGTGGCATGCAGAGCCCAACTCGCGAAAATTGTGTCACTGTCCAAATATTTCTGGACCTAACTGTATTTTTGTTTAACTGCATAACCTGTATTGATTTTAATATAATAGACTGTTTTTTGTACTTTTCTAATAATAAAAATTAATTAATTATAAAACAGTTTCTGAATTTACTGATAATATGGTGACATACCGTATATTTATGGGTCAGAAAACTCCCAGAAGTTTTGAGTTCATGGGTTTCAATGTGTGAACATTGCCTTATATTGTGACGCTCGTTTTTATCTGTGGTCCAAGTAGGATGACTGGGTAGCTCACATAACCCTAGCTGACCTTGCTGATGCTTGACACCACGGAGTAGTGATACTAGTCACTAGTGGCGCTGGATGGAATACTGAACACTAAGTGGCATAGTATGAGGTTTGTCACTAGATGGTGCTGGAATCACTAGTGTACAGAGTGAGCCGAGAGAAAGTTAGACAAGCTATGATCAGAAACTAGGAGGCCACGACAACACACAGGGAGCAGGTAGAAACAAGGTCAAGATACAGGCTGAGGGTCAGGATACCAGGAGAGATAAAGGGAGCAGGCAGAGACGAGGTCAGAAGGAGGTCTGAGGTCAGAAGCCAGGAGGTAATGACAAGGTCAAGGGTAGTGGGCAAAGTAGAATCAGTAACAGTCCAGGGTCGAGTAGCCAAGATCAGACACAGACAAAAACAGGAGCTGAAAGCACTTACTGCAGAACCAGGTATTACGACTAGCGTCGTTCTGGGCGAGCATGCTCCCTGATAAAGCAGAGCATTTACCCAAAACGAGGAGCATGTGAGCAAGCCTCTCCCAGCACCAGAGACACACCCGGTGCAGAGAAGCAACCCATCCACAGGAGTGCAAAACAGCCGAGCGTCTCAAGGTAAAAGGCTCTGCGCGGAGAAGTATAACCGCACATCACGGCACACAAGATGCAGCACAAATCAGAAACGTGACACTTGCTATGTGACTGACAGAAGTAGAGGTACTGACTCAGTTAGACCCCCACACGTCCATTGTTTACACTAGATACAGATGCAGAGTCCTCCAGGAATCTGACTGTTCTCATTAGTTCTTTTACATACAGTGCTCAGAATAAATGAAAAGTAAGATTTTAACCTCTCACTGAACACAAGAATACCTTTCACATTTTTTAAAAGACTGAGTCTCATTGAATTAAGGTTAATAAATTAAGTTTCATTACAAAACCTTTAGTTTTTGGCTGGAGTCACACTTGTGTGTAACTCACGTGAGGATCGCATCGCACTGCCCCAACCATCCGAGCTATTGTGTCAGCTGCATAGAAATAAATGAAGCTGATGAAATACTGGCGTGTGAGTCAGACCAAAGATAACAATTCTTCACTTTTTAGTCACTTACGTCTCGTCTTCGGCCCATTTTTGCCTGAGTAAAACCAGCTGAGCTATCAAAATATATGTGTTATCACTCTAAAACTGCACTCTGACACTTTATTACCTGATTTTTATAAGATCACATATTAAATTTGTTATGACCACCTGAATTAATTTGCCTTTTGATTATAAATAAAATCTTACGTGATATATATACACTTTATTAGGATAGTTGTACATCACTGCCACCTAGTGGACCACTGTAGTAACTTCTGTCTACATTCATTTCGTCTTATTTTGAACATTTCTTTAGTGTGATTTTGTTTGTTTATCTAGGGTTGCTCAGTATGTTCTGTCTATGTCTTCTTGTTACATTTTTAATCAATAAAATTTATAGATTGTTCATTAACTGTTTACTTCTGGTTTTTTTAGTTTTGTATTCTAATTTGGAAGTATTATTTGTATATAGTGGCCGATCAGTATTTAATGTAAATTTAAAAAGGGATGTCCGCTATTTGACAAACCCTATCAATGTTCCTAATGTGTCTGATGGACTGCTTAGAACATTGCCCATCTGAGAGGTAGGTATGTTTTCTTTACAAGGCACATTAGGGATAATAAAGGGAACCTGTCAGCAGAAATTTTGCCCAAAACCTAAAAGATTCCCCCTCTGCAGCTCCTGGGCTGCATTCTAGAAAGGTCCCTGTTATTATTGTGCCCCATGTGAGACCAAAATAACAACTTTATAAAGTGGTACCTTTTTGTATTCAGATACTGTAAATGTGACACGGGGGCAGGCTTTCTGGCGTCCGTTATTCTGCCTCCTGGTCCTGTATGCCGCCCCCATCGCTCCTTTCCATAGCTGATGCACCGCTCACTGCTCCAGCCATCCCCGTGCATGCCCAGTGCCAGTCTCACGGGACTGAGCAGTGTGACCGCTGGTGACGTGTGCGCAGGCAAATGATTATGGGCGGGACTGTGATTGTTATCAGCAAGTACCCGCCCATAATCTCGTGAGCGCGCAAACCTCTCCAGCGGTCACACTGTGCTCAGGGTGGATGCTAGACTGTATGGGCTGCTTCCAGGGATGACGTCCCTTTTGTCACGTGATAGTATTTTGAACACGCCCCTATCACGTGACAAAAGGGACGTCATCCCTGGAAGCAGCCCATACAGTCTAGCATCCACCCTGAGCACAGTGTGACCGCTGGTGAGGTTTGCGCACTCACGAGATTATGGGCGGGTACTTGCTGATAACAATCACAGCCCCGCCCATAATCACTTGCCTGCGCACACGTCACCAGCGGTCACACTGCTCAGTCCCGTGAGACTGGCACTGGGCATGCGCGGGGATTGCTGCAGCAGTGGGTGGTGCATCAGCTATGGAAAGGAGCGATGGGGGCAGCATACAGGACCAGGAGGCAGAATAACGGACGCCAGAAAGCCCGCCCCGTGTCACATTTACAGTATCTGAATACAAAAAGGTACCACTTTATAAAGTCGTTATTTTGGTCTCACATGGGGCACAATAATACCAGGGACCTTTCTAGAATGCAGCCCAGGAGCTGCAGAGGGGGAATCTTTTAGGTTTTGGGCGAAATTTCTGCTGACAGGTTCCCTTTAAAAGGGTTGGTCCATGAGTGAGGAACCTTTCTCCCTGTCTGGGATGATCTCCTGACTGCTTCAGTCATTCCTTGGCCTCGGTGGTTACTTGTACATACAGTGGACCCTTGGTTTATGAGAAGAATACGTTCTGGGAGCTTGTAAACCAAGTTACTCGTCTAGCAAAGCAAAATTTCCCTTAGGAAATAATGGAAGCTCAGACAATTTGTTCCACAACTTGTTAAATGTCCAATTCTGGTCCCCTATTGTGTCATTCCACACACGCACAAACACATGCAAACACACAGAAACACACGCAAACACACACATATTATGCTCACCTTACCTTCCGTTCCATCGCCGGCCTCCCGATTCTTGTAGTTCGCTGGTACATGATGTGTACTGGATAACCATCGTGACCGATGCCGGAGCTTCCGCTGCCAGTGCGCTGACGTCAAAGGCAGGAGTCGCTTGCCTCTGATTGGTCAACGCGCTGCCTTTTAGAAGTGGCTGACAGCGGAAGTTCCTCCATCGTTGCGATGGTTACCCGATACACATCCTGTACCGGCGAACTACAAGAACCATGAGCTCGGCGATGGAACTGAAGGTAAGGTGAGCATAATATGTGTGTGCATGCATGTTTGTGTAGACTGCTAGACAGGGTTAGAGCGTGGTTAAAGTACGGAACCGGAGGTTTGTGCAGTGAGTATTTGCTCGTACAGCAAAGCTTGCTCGTAAACTGAGTTACAAATTTACAGCAAGCTTTGCTCGTATAGCGAAATACTCGCACACCAGGTTACTCGTAAACCGGGGTTCCACTGTATTTTGCCTTTAACTGCTAAAGCCAGAGATTGGGTGCAGCAAACAGTTGAGGAGACAGATGGACAGGAGGTTGTACATTCCTATTTGAGCAGGGTTCCTTTAGTACTAATTGTCAAAAATTGAAGAAAAACCCTTTAATACAGTACGCAAAGCTAAGAAGTGACTGAAATGGTTGAGAAAATTGTGCATGGAAATGATTTTAAAATGGGTGTGACTTCCAAACACAAATAGGGAACATGTTTTTTCTTGGTTCAACTATCACAATTGTCTCTTGCTGTTGAGAGATTTGTTGTCTTAGTTTTGAGGCTCTGCAAATTAAAGGGAACCTGTCAGGTCCAATATGCACCCAGAACCACTAGCAGCTCTGGGTACATATTGCTAATCCCTGCCTAACTGTCCCTGTATACACTAGCATTGATAAAGAGATCTTTAGAAAAAGTATTTTTAAAGATCCTTTATGATATGCTAATGAGCGAGGGGACAAGTCGCAAGGGCATTATTTCCCTTGACTAGTCCTCTTAGGGTATGTGCGCACTAGGCGTTTTTTTCACGCTGCGTTTTTATGTGCGTTTTTGTCTCAAAAAACGCACCCGCGGCTAAAAAACCGCGGCAAAAACGCATGCGTTTTTTGCTGCGTTTTTGCTCACTGCGTTTTTAATCAGTGCACAATGCCATTAAAGATTGTTGATGAAAAAGAAAAAAAAAAAAGGTCTGATGTCATTTCCTTCTTCAAAATGTTCATTGTATGCAGGAGAGCAGACAGCTGCAGAACTAGTGTATGCAGGAGAGCAGACAGCAGCTGCAGAACTACAAGGCTCAGCATCCTCCATTCACTAGTGTATGCAGTGTTTTGCCCAAAAAGAAAAAAAAAATGACATGGGCTTCGCCATATTTTTGTATGCTAGCCGGGTACAGCAGGCAGGTACGGGCTGCCCCCAACCCCCAGCTGCCTATTTGTACCCGGCTGGGAACCAAAAATATAGAGAAGCCCTTTTTTTTAATTATTTCATGAATTTCATGAAATAATTAAAAAAAAAAAAATGACGTGGGCTTCGCCTAATTTTTGAGTCCAGCCGGGTACAACTAGGCAGCTGGGGATTGGAATCCACAGTGCAGGGTGCCCAAGATCTCTGGGCACCCCCACTGCGAATTGCAGTCCGCAGCCACCCCAGAAAATGGCGCTTTCATAGAAGCGCCATCTTCTGGCGCTGTATCCAACTCTTCTAGCTGCCCTGATGCCGGGTGGCTAGCTAGGTAATAATGGAGTTAGGGCTAGCTGTATATTATCAGCTAGCCCTAAGCCCGAAATTCATGGTGTCACGCCAATATTAGACATGGCCACCATGAATTTCTAGTAATGATAAAAAAAAAAAAAAAACAACACACAGAAAAATATTTTTATTAGAAATAAAAACACAACATAATTAGTGACTCCATCTTTATTGAAATAAAGAACCCCCCTCCGCAGTAATCCTGGGTCAGGGTCCCGCGCCGTCCAATCCGGATCCAATATCATCTGATCGGTTTGCTGGAAGGCAAAGCGATCAGATGATGTGTCAGGTTCAAGTGCCTAAATCACATCACACATCGGCTGATTGTATAAAAGCCGGTTATACAATCAGCTGATGCACCAGTGCAAAAAAAAAAATAATACTCACTTATGTGCTGATTACCGGCAGCTCTTGCAGCGATCGGATGAGAGTCTGATCCTGTCCCATCGCTGCCGGAGCTGCCGGTAATCAGCTGATGAAGTCTCCTGACGGCAGGATCAGCTGATAGCCGGCCGGGCGACACCGCGAGAATTACGATCAGCTGATGCGTCAGGTGACTGCATCAGGTGATCCACCGCCAGGTCCTGCAAGCAAGGTCCTGCCCCGGGGAGACTGCACACAGCCAGAGCGGCGGGACCGGGACAGGAGCGGACATGGCACCGGGACCCTGCAGACAGGTGAGTATATATGACATTTTTTTTTTTCTACTGTTCACTTTGGTTTTCGCCGCTGCCTCCACCTCCCGCCCAGACATGGCGCCGCACGGAGCTGACATGCACAGGACGGGAGGTGGACGCAGCAGTGACGGTACCGGGAGGATTCATGCCTCTGTGTTTACCAACAGAAGGAATCCTCTTCCTGTACACGTCACTGTAGTACCCACCCCTTGCGTTTATAGCTGCGTTTTTAGTCATAGAAACGCAGCTATATTTGCAATGTGCCTTTTTCATTGCGTTTTTGAACATCTCATTGAACTCAATGGGTGAAAAACGCAGTGAAAAACGCAGAAATAATTGACATGCTGCGTTTTTGTGGTCACCACAAAAACGCAGCTAAAAAAAAACGCTGTGTGCAGACAGCACTTCTGAAAACCCATTGACATTGCTGGGGAAGCAATGTCACTGCGTTTTCAGCACAAAAACGCGGTAAAAAACGCCGCTAAAAACGCGGCAAAAACGCCTAGTGCGCACAAGGCCTTAGCATGTTAGCATGAACAAAGGGGCTGTCACGGTTGTCTCCCTGCTGTTTTGAAACTGGTGACAGCCTTAGAACTGGAGCCTCTCATCTCCATCTAGACTCCTCATTTAAACAAAGTTTCCTTTCCTTTGGCATCTCATTAGTTAATGTAAGTTTTTGTTGCTAGCAGCTCATAGCAGTGCAGGTCAGCTGTAGCTGCATTGAGCTCATTCCCATTTAGGTTAAATAATGGAGCCTTCCCAGCAGTCCTGTTAGAATTAATTTTTACTCTGGCCAGCCTGGTGGAAGGAGCTGCTAAGGAATTGTCCTGTGCCCATCCATCTGCTACTTTAGAGTCTGTCTGCTGTTTTGAAGTTTGGTGTTTGTACCCTTCTGCTTATTCCTCCGTCTGTCTTTCCTCCCCCCCCCTGTTTATTAGTGTAGTTGCAAGTCTAATGTATTTGTCGGCCTACTCACTAGGCAGGGTGAGTTTAGGGCCAATTGAGGGCCCAAGGTATCCTGCTCACCGACAGATTGAAAGAACCTGTATAGGGACGCTAGTGGGTTCAGGAGTCAGCTGAAGATGAGATCAGTAGGTGCCCCCTCATCCCTCTCCCTAGCGGCAGGGACCTCCATTGTACCGTGACCCTGGTGTTTTCCCCTTTTTAAGTTGGTGGTGTTTCTGTAGTGCGTCAGACACTCGTCGGTCTGAACGCGTGTCACACGTTACATACGGACATCTCCTACTTTGTGCATGACAGGGGCGTGCTAACATGCAAATGCCCATTTCCTAGCTGCACTTCCAGTAATGCACAATAGACCTCTCTGAAGCCAGCTTTATAGTGTGTATGACTGGAAGTGCCAGGACTTCCATGCACACCGAGCCTAAACTCGGCGTCTGAGGCGGTGACAACGGACACAGGTGTGTGCATCACCGCCGATAATGCTGGGAAATGGGCATTGAATAGCATGTTAACATGCCCCTGTGGGCGTGCTACCATGCTAAGAGGGCAGAATAGTCTGGGGAAATAATGCCCTTGTGACTAGTCCCTGTTGTCATTAGCATACCATAGATCTTTAGAAATACTTTTTCTAAAGATCTCTTTATCTATGCTACTAGATGCTGGGATGGTTAGGCAGGGATTAGCAATATGTACCCAGAACTGCTCGTGGTTCTGGGTGAATATTGGACCTGACAGGGTCCTTTTAAATGTACAGTATTTGCTTTCTGTTGGCATTGCAAGGTTTAATGTTGTTTTTCCTTGCAGCTTGCTGCTAACTAGTTAAGCTCACCTGCAGCCCGGTATCTGACCACTCCCCTCCTTTCTAATTACTCACATTATTAATCATGTGATGTTGGCTATAGATTCATTCTATACTGACCACCCGAGAAGTCAGGAAGGTTCGTGTAAGGCTATGTGCACATGTCTGCACCATTTCTGCACATTTTGGCAGAAAAATGCACCAAAATCCACCTGCGGTTTTGGTGTGGTTTTTGATGAGTTTTTGCAGCTTTTTTTGGGGTGTGTTTTGTTGCCTGCAAGAAGGAAAAAACTGTCAATAAAGTTAGGTTAATAAAAGACAGAAAAAAAAGCTTTCTTGATATCATTTCCTGCTTCAACTGTTCTTCTGCTTAATTTTCCATTGTCCTGCTCCTGATGACATCACATCCTGTTTTAGGTATGCCTTTTTTGTGTTAAAAAAAACTCTGCAAATACGTGGAAAACCACACCAAAAACTCACTGAACACACCTGCGTATTTGCAGTGTTTTTTTTCATTACATCATTGAAATCAGTGGGTGAAAAAAATGCAGCAAATCCGGACCAATAATTGACATGCTGCTGATTTATTCTGCATCAAAATCTGCACCAAATCTGCAAGGGAAAAAAACGTAACATTGGCACAGCACTTCAAAAATCTCACAGACTTTGCAGGCGTCAAGAGAGGCATGCAGATTTTGAAAAAAGAATGCATCAAAAACGCGTCAAAAAAGTGTGCACAAGGCCTAAGGCTGAAGATCCTTCTATTGGACCCATGATGTGTGCTGTCTGGTGTTTGCTTTTGTTGGCTGTTTATCCTCCTGTTGTTTGCCTTAACTCTTGTTGTTTTATACCCCTGTGTTACCGTCAGGGCTGCCACAAGGAATTTCAGGGCCCCATACTGGCAATAATTTTTGGACCCCCTTGAGACCTGGCCACTCTTGGAAAAACTGCATATGTGAGTACACAGGCTGCATATGCATATTAATATTTATATATATATATATATATATATGTATGTGTGTATGTATATATGTATGTAGATATGTATATATATATATATATATATATATATATATATATATATATATATATACGGTATATATATTAATTATATTGGCTGCTGCAAGCTTTATACTCAATAGAGGCTATGTCACGGACATCTTCTGATATTAAAAGATTTGTGACAGGTTTGGGCCCTGAGTCTTACTTAGCCTTTTGAGACTCTGGTAATCAAACGTATTTTACTTTCCTTTGATGTATTAGGAGTTAATGTCAATTTTCTTGTCAGCAGCTTTCCAGCAGTCCTGGTCAGGTGTAGCTGCTTAGTTACCACGCCCATCACCTTTAAGTAGTGGCAATTCCCATCAACCATTGCTGTTGATAGAATCCATTTGTCAGGACTCTGGTTTTTCTGTTTATCCTATTTGGGCTTTTTTGCCCTTTTCCAAAATGGTGTCCATTGCTTCATTGTTCTCCATGTGTTCTGTGTCATCTTGCCTTTATAACCTCAGTCCAGCCTCCAGTCCTCAGCTTGAGTATTCTGCGTGGTTTCCTACTCCTAGTGGCATCTCAAGTTAAATCCTGTGTGAAACTCCTGTTGCTGCTCTTCAGAGGTTCTGCCAACCTCTGCTCACCTGCCGCCTCCAGCTGCTGATGCCTAGCCCCTGCTGTGGCTCTTGCCTGATCTGCCTTACTGACACATAAGCTGGCTTACTTAATTAACTGTTCTGCTGCTTCCACCATTGAATTGATGCAGTTGCAGAACACGGGACTGTTCTGGACACTAGAAACTGCTCTGCATTTGTTTTCTGAACATTGTATACTGCTCTGCATCTTACTTCGGACTTTCAGACACTTCCTTACGGAGCTCCAAATACTGCATTGCTAAATCATATTATCCTGTGAGGATTTCAAGCGACTTTCCTAAAGGCTTCATTTGATATGTTCACTGTGTGTTTATGGACTTGATTGTTTTTCCTCTGCACTTGTTTGCTAATCACCGTGTGTTACAATACAAACTTTATCACCTATAAACCGGGTTCAGTTGTGTATTTGCTCCACGCAAATAGATTCCTGAGTTATCCATTATAATTATTACACCATTCTGTCCTGACCACCTAGGTGGATGGAGCTGCTAGGGTCTGCCTGCCTGCCTTGGAGTCTGACGGCAGCCATGGAGTTTGCGTTGCATTCTTTTCTCCCTATTTATGTCTACTTTTCCCTTGTGTTGTGTTAGTATAGAGGTGGGACTAGTGATCCTCACCTGCCAGCTCACTAACCAGGGCTACTGCAGGGATTTCATAGGGTTTCAGGTATCCTGCTCTGTGACAAGTGTGGAACCTGTATATTTCTAACTAGGAGTGCAGGGTACAGCTGCAGGTGAGTGGAGGAGGTGTCCCATTTTCCCCCTCCTTAACGCCAGAGTCCACCATAGTTTAAGTGTCTCCCATGTTCCCCCTTTGGTTGTGTTTTTTGTAGTGTGCCAAACGCTCATAGGCCACAGTGCAACTGTCACGATGTGTATTCTGAGTTTTTCCACTCCGAGCGTGACATGCTGCTGCTGGCTGTATACTCAATAGAGACTGTTGTTGGTTGCATACTCAATAGAGGCTGCTGCTGGCTGTATACACAATAGACCCTGCTGGCTGTACACTCATTAAAGGATGCGGGCTATATACACAATAGAGGCTGCATATACAATAAAGGCTGCAAAAACAAGAGTCAGCAGGCTGTATACACAATAGAGACTGCATACACAATGGTCTGCTAGCTGTATACACAATAGAGGCTGTAGGCTATATAGTCAATAAAGGCTGCATATATAATAGAGGCTTCATACACAAGAGTCTGCGGGCTGTATACACAATAGAGGTTGCACACACATTGGAGGCTGCGGGCTGTATACAGAATAGAGGCTATGGGCTTATTATATTTTTACAATTTCACGCTTTTCTTTTTTTTTCTGTGATAATTGTAGTGTTATTTCTTTTTATTTAATGACATAGGTGATGTGTGTGACATTTTGATAAATTTGGCCCAAAAACCTTTAGCATGGAAAAAGCACACTCCTAAAAAAGGACTTAAAAAATCAGCTGATAAGAACTTACCCTTGAGTTGCCAATTTGTTTTATAAATATTCAGGAGGGATATCCGAGGAATGACATTTTGTTTGGGGGCGGGGGGTTGCACACTACATCCTATCATGTTGTTACTCCCAAACACTGCGAGCGGCTTGTACTGGGCTAAGCACTGAGAGTACTCGAGCATAGCGATGCTCGTGCCAATGGTCAGCATACTTAAAGCATCCGAACTCGAACCGAACATTGAACAATGGGTTCGCTCATCTCTAGACATGATGCAGTGTTGTAGGAAAAGGTGTTCCAGAATGACACGTGAATACAAGTGTCTACTGAAACAAAAATGCCGGGAAAGATGTCAGATCTATTTTAATTATCTCCTAAATTGAACTTACCTGCATTGCAATATTTACAGCAGATGTTTTCTGCCCGGTATTCACCGGTAGGACAGGAGTTTTCTCTCTTCCACAACTTATGTAATATGGAATTGCCCACTTTTTTCTTTACACCTCTGTCTGTTGTATTGTAGTAGTTATTTTCTGCCAATACCACAACATTTAGAAAAAGAGCCTAAAAGGATAAAAGTCAGAGAACAGCAGTCAGTACCTTCACACGTGTGTGTATTAGCAACATCATAATTCTCAAGAAAGGAAAATATAAGTTACTAATATTTTAAGAAACCAAATTTTTCGATAAGGCAGCCAATTAAAGATCAGCTGCTATTCTGGAAGAAAGGCTGGAGTCACACTTGCGTGTGACTTACTTGTTCCAGTATCGGATCGCACTGCCCGGACCGGCCGCGGCTCTCCTGACAGGAGTGGGTCAGCATCAAAGAAATACATACAAAAGAAAAAAGTGCACCCGCTGGCAGACTTGACACAGCGTTTTGATAAAAAGAATGCATCCAAAACGCATGTATTTTGGATGCGTTTTGCATGCATTTTACATGCGTTTTGGATGCATTTTTGTCAGTGCGGTCCCCCGGCAATTCAACTCTGCTACATGCCCGCTGACAGCAGACACAGACAGAGCCGGGCGATGAGAATGAACTCGGATGAACTTCACCCGACTTCATTGTCATCCCGCGGCTCTGTCTGTGTGTCGCGTCCTGATTAGCAGTCACCCGTGAAGGACTCACCGGTGACCACAAATCGCCTGTATGACTGACGTGAGCAGCGCGATCAGCAATGCTGTCACTCAGGTACCCGTGGACATAGCTGGAGTCCTCCACCTGAGAGCGGTGGCCGTGGATAACCTGAGTGATGTCATCGCTGATAGCGCGGCTCACTTCAGTTGCTGCGTGGCGCTGACAGAGAGCGGTCGTGGTCTGTGGCCTCTCCTGTCAGCTTCATGTAACAGAGCTGAAAGCATTGTGGGGTCTCATGTGGATTACATCGGACCTGGAGGGGTATTTGGGGATTAATAAAGTGGTGAAAGAGGGTGTTTTTTTTGTCTTTTATTCCAAATAAAGGATTTTTTGGATGTGTGTGTTTATTTTCTTTAACTTACAGGTTAATCATGGAAGGTATCTCGGGGAGACGCCTGCCATGATTAACCTAGGACTTAGTGGCAGCTATGGGCTGCTGCGCTGCCATTAACTCTTTATTACCCCGATTGTCACCACACCAGGGAAATTCGGGATGAGCCGGGTAGAGTCCCGGGACTGTTGCATCTAATGGATGCGGCAATTCCGGGCAGCTGCTGGTTGATATTGTTAGGCTGGGGGGCTCCCCATAATGTGGAGCTCTCCATCCTGAGAATACCAGCCTTCAGCCATGTGGCTTTACACTGGCTGGTATCAAAATTGGGGGAACCTCACATTGTTGTTTTTTTAATTATTTATTTATTTTACTGCACCATATAGACACGCCCACCAGCGGCTGTGATTGGTTTCAGTGAGACAGCTGTCACTCAGCGTGGGGGCGTTTCTGACTGCAACCAATCATGGGTGCCAGTGGGCGAGGGAAGCAGGGAATACGAGATGGAATAATGAGCGGCCGGCATTTTCAAAAGAGGAGAAGCTGCCACAGTGAGAACGCCGTGCAGCGCCACACCAGTGATCAGGGATCGGTGAGTATGAGAGAGGGGGTGGGAGGGAGAGACCGACATGGACAGAGAGAGAGAGAGACCAAAAGACCTGCTTTTGTTATGTCAAATAAACATGCGGATCGCAAGAAATTTTGGTAGCGTTTTACAACATACTCATATATTTCAATGAACGCTGCCAAAACGCTCAAAAGAACTGACATGCTGCATTTTTAAACGCAGAGATTTTGTCAAATTTTTGACTTTCAAAACGCTGCGTTCAAAAAAGCCACGTGGCACGGATTTTGCATTATTCTCATAGACTTTGCTGGGGAAGCAGAACGCGTGCATTTTGACAATGTGACGCTGCAGCTTGAAACGCTGCGGAAACGCAAAAAAAAGCAACGTGCGCATGAGCCCTTAATGCAATATGTGAATGCAGCCCTAGGGTAAATGCAAAATCTTCATTTGCACCCCCTAAACTTACACGCCTTGAGAGCAGTGTTAGGCTATGTTCACACTCTGCATCCACGCTTGCGTTGTTTTACACTTTTTTTGCTGCATTTTGCCCAAAGCGTTTTTTAAGTCAAATCTATTGACTTGAAGGGCTCAAAAATGGTGGCAAAAACGGAAAAAGAATTGACATGGTGCATTTTCAAAAACGCAGCCAAGATGCAGCGAAAAAAAGATGCCCAGTGTGGACAGCAAAATAGAAATCTCATAGACTTTGCTGGAGGAAGGAAATGCATGCATTTAAGTGCATCTTTGTGGCCTCAAAAATTCACCAGAAAGGCTGGAAAAGATGCAGTGTGTGAACATAGCCTTAGGGTACATGCTCATGATCATGACCTATTGCGTCCTGGACGCAGCGAGTCCTGACCTGCGGGGCCATGAGTCTCCTACGCCAAAAAAGCACAGCAAAAATGTGGCAAAAATCGCAGTGTGAGTATGGGGCCTTAAAATTCTCTGTATTATAAGAATTTCCTTTAAAAGGTACCTTCAATTTTAATATACTTCTGACAGTCTGGAAGTTTTGTGGGGAAATTAGAGCTAAAATGAAGGGGCTGTGCCCAGTGCTATTCATTTCTCCTTGGCTCACCTTAAAGGGGTGATTCACTACTCTATAGTGGCACAAAAAATCAATTTAAACCTCATGAAGAAGGCTTTTTTCAAATACCTTGGTATGCTGTATCCTGAGACTCTCTTACAATTAGTAATGTTTTATATTGTGACACTACCTGGCTTAGTTTACTGTAGTGGAGCAATGAGCCATATAATATAGTTATTTATTTTAATGTATTTTAGCACTCTGGAACACCCAGCACCATACTCTCTGATCAAAGTCCCTAGCTGAGAAGATTAGTTGTTCTGTGTGGAACCTGCAATCTGGTCTTCTTAGAAACATGGAGGATTTCGGGTATCATCCCTATGACATTACGGTTCAGAGCTTACTGCAGAGTTACTGACTGAGCCATTCAAAGCACAGACATGAAATCTCTACTCTGTGCTTTGAATGGACTGCAGCAAGTATTAAAGGAAATCTGTCAGCACATTTTCGCTACCTCATCTGAGAGCAGCATGATGTAGGCAAAGACATCCTGCACCTAATGATGTATCACTTAGATTACTGGGTGCAGCCGTTCTGATATAATCATATATTTTATTTTTTCATATAGCAGAGCTTAACAAGTTGCCCCTAACCCACACCAGGCTTTCAGTATACATTTCCATATACAGAAGCTGCTAATCATAGAGGAGGGACTTCAGCTCAGTACCCTCAGTCAGACTAATGATAGAGGAAGCTTAAACTAACATTGCAGGTAAACAAAAACACACTTTGAGATAAGAGAGGCAGGGCTGTAATCTGAATGTTAACTCCTATAGCATGCTATCTTCAGGTTATATAGCAAAAACCTGCTGTCCAAGACCCTTTAAGGAGCTGGAGGTCACAACACCACGTGACAGCTCAGGAACAGAGCAGAATTTTAATAACAAGCAAATTACGATGTTTCTTAATTTCTTATAGGCTTCACGGTGCTTTAATATATTTATGCTCCGAGAAGCCCATTAAAAAATTATGTTTTAACATTTATTTTCAAAGTCTCTAACTAAAAAGGGACGGCAACTGACTGTAGCAAGGAATTTCCAGTATGACAGTAGTGATGGGTCATATTGAAAGAGTTTGCAATGGTATGTGGTAAAGAAGCATTATACAGATACACATATTGCAGTAAATCTAAGTTGTTTCATTTTAAATTATATCTTTTTAGAATAAGCTGTCACATGAGAACTAACATTATTTCTGCCCATTATCTGACTTGCATCCTGCCTTTTCAACAGTTTTATCCTATGCAGGCAATTTCCCGAATTTTCAGTTGTCTCTGAGTTAGTGGGGAAAAATTAACTGCTATGATGTCTTCCATACGCAGTATGAAACAAAAACAGGTGACTCCCGTTTAATACAGAAAAGACTGAGCCACAGTGGGTGGAGGTCAGCATTGACGGGAGATTGGGAAGGAGGTGGAGTCAATCCTGACGGGAAGGGGTGAGGTGATTATTAGCCTTTATAAGGCTGGTTGGGGGCAGAGTTAGCCATTTTTAACTCTCGGGGCCCTTAGTATTACCCCCATTGCCACTGCAGCAGAGCAATCTGGAAGTGCCAAGCAAAGCACCAGAATTGGTACATCTAATAGATGCGCCACAACTAGAACGGCTGTAGGCTGCTATTTTGCAGTGGCAATTGTGGTAATACTAAGGGCCGAGGGAGTGTAAAAATGGCTAACTCTGCCCTCAACCAGCCTCGTTCACCAATTAAAAAGAAATCCTCAAAATTACGATGTAATCCAATTGGTTTAATACAAAAACTTGTGAACAAGAAGGGGTATTTATCATGTTGGGTTTTTTTAAGTAAAACTACTGTACCACAATTGTGAAAAAGTATACAGTTTTTATTATTACAAAAAGTGCAAATATCAAAAATCATGTGATGACAGTTAGTAGTTAGACATACATAGTTAATCCAATTAGATGAGACAGAGAGAGAAAAAGGTCCCAGGGAGGGAGACAGACTACCCCTTAACTAAAACTGGTAAGAAAGTAGTATTACTATATCCCGGGGGGGGGGGCATAAAAGTAACCAAAAGATATCAATAGTATACCCCCTGGGCTAGTGGAGTGATGGAAGGTCCATACATTAAACAGTAACCAACAGGATAAGGTCCAAATCAGGGCCTGAGTACACCAGTATGTAACACCACCAGAATAATCTCAGAGAAGAAAAAAAAAAAAAAAAGGTCATATAGTGGTGGGTAAATTGGCACCTGAAGGACCTACCTGTGGTATGTATAGCACCCAGGGGGTATACTATTGATATCTTTTGGTTACTTATATGACCCCCCACCGGGATATAGTAATACTACTTTCTTACCAGTTTTAGTTAAGGGGTAGTCTGTCTCCCTCCCTGGGACCTTTTTCTCTCTCTGTCTCATCTAATTGGATTTTAACTATGTATGTCTAACTACTAATTGTCATCACGTGATTTTTGATATTTGCACTTTTTGTAATAATAAAAGCTGTATACTTTTTCACAATTGTGGTACAGTAGTTTTACTTAAAGAAAAAACATGATAAATACCCCTTCTTGTTCACAAGTTTTTGTATGTATTCTATGGGGTCCATGTATATTACAACAAATATGAGGTCCGCCCTACTTGGTCTCTTTTTTTCCAATTGGTTTAATGTCCCACAACACCCATCAATTCCTATGGAGCTTTGTTCTCAGAATGAGGCTCCATAGATCACTCCTGGTCAGTGGCAGGTACAGAATTTCTCATGAGCCTGAGAAATTCTGTACCCGCTGCTGATTGGGAGTGACCTATGGATCTATCTCTGGATTTCTTTTAAAGTAACAAAAGAAATAAGACTGTCTGTGCCGGAGCCCAAGTAACTTTTTTGTAAATTTATTTAAATATTTAAAAAAAAAACAAAAAAAAAACTGGCATAGTATCCCCTGTATTTTTTATTACTAGCCAAAGTAAAGCAGACAACTGAGGCCTACAGCTCTCAGCTGTCTGCTTTACCTGTGCTGATAATCAACAATAGGGGTAACCTCACATCATTTTTTTTTTTTTTGTTTATTCCCTATCCAAATTTGTTTGCAGGGCCATTGACCTTATCTTACCTTGTATTGTTTCCTTTTTGCAGCCCCCAAGCCCTTACTATGACTATTTTACAGCTATTTTCTAGCACAGACGTTCGGGTCCCCATTGACTTATACGGGGTTCGGGGTCCATGGTCAAGAACAGGTCAAGTTCAGGTCCTGAACCAAGTTTTTAACTAAAGTCCGATCATCCCTAGATATTAGCTGATTATTTTACACTGCAATTCTCTAAAGGTGGTGTCACACACAGCGACGACGACAACGACGTCGCTGCTACGTCACCATTTTCTGTGACGTTGCAGCGAAGTCCCGTCGCTGTCGCTGTGTGTGACATCCAGCAACGAGCTGGCCCCTGCTGTGAGGTCGTTGCTCGTTGCTGAATGTCCTGCTTCATTTTTTCGTCGTCGCTCTCCCGCTGTGACGCACACATCGCTGTGTGTGACAGCGAGAGAGCGACGAAATGAAGCGAGCAGGGAGCAGGAGCCGGTGTCTGGCAGCTGCGGAAAGCTGTAACCACTGTAAACATCGGGTAACCAAGGGAAGACCTTTCCCTGGTTACCCGATATTTACCTTCGTTACCAGCCTCCGCCGCTCTTGCTGCTAGTGCCGGCTCCTGCTCTGTGCACATGTAGCTGCAGTACACATGGGGTTAATTAACCCGATGTTGTACTGTAGCTAGGAGAGCAAGGAGCCAGCGCTAAGCAGTGTGCGCGGCTCCCTGCTCTCTGCACTGTGACATGTAGCTGCAGTACACATCGGGTTAATTAACCCGATGTGTACTGTAGCAGTGTGTGCGGCTCCCTGCTCTCTGCACATGTAGCGACGTTATGATCGCTGCTGCGTTGCTGTGTTTGACAGCTAAGCAGCGATCATAACAGCGACTTACAAGGTCGCTGTTACGTCACAGAAAATATTGACGTAACAGCGATGTCGTTGTCGTTGTCGTTATGTGTGACACCAGCTTAAGATGTTCTCCTGTACTACTAATTTATGCAATGTTTGTTGAACAGACAAAGAGCAGTTAAGTGTAAGACACATACTTCCCATTACTAAGATGGGAGATGGCAGTTGTTACTGATGAGATTCTAAAATGATGGGAGGAGGGAGGAGCTAGAGGCAGAGGGAGAGGCTGGAGGCATAGTGGGGAGATGGAGGCAGAGGGAGGTGGTAGAGGCAGAGGGGGAAGCTAGTGACAGAGGAAGGAACTAGAGGCAGAGGGGGGAGCTGGAGGCAGAGGAGGAGGCTAGTGACTGAGGAAGGAACTAGGGGCACAGGGAGAGGAGGGAGCTGGAGGCAGAGGGGGAAGCTAGTGACAGAGGGGGGAGCTAGAGGCAGAGGGAGGTGGTAGAGGCAGAGGGGGAAGCTAGTGACAGAGGAAGGAACTAGAGGCAGAGGGGGGAGCTGGAGGCAGAGGAGGAGGCTAGTGACTGAGGAAGGAACTAGGGGCAGAGGGAGAGGAGGGAGCTGGAGGCAGAGGGGGAAGCTAGTGACAGAGGAAGGAACTAGAGGCAGAGGGAGGAGCTGAAGGCAGAGGGGGAAGCTAGTGACAGAGGAAGGAACTAGAGGCAGAGGGGGGAGCTGGAGGCAGAGGAGGAGGCTAGTGACTGAGGAAGGAACTAGGGGCAGAGGGAGAGGAGGGAGCTGGAGGCAGAGGGGGAAGCTAGTGACAGAGGAAGGAACTAGAGGCAGAGGGAGGAGCTGAAGGCAGAGGAAGAAGCTGAAGGCAAAGGGGGAGCTGAAGGCAGAAGGAGGAACTGGAGGCAGAGGGAGGAGCTAGTGACAGAGGAAGGAACTAGAGGCAGAGGAAGGGGCTAGAGGCAGAGCTCCACCCCTTCCTCTCTTCTATCTACATAGAATCTCCTCAGTTCTCACAGGTCTCATCTCCTATCTCAGTAATCCGAAAGTCTTCACTGAAAACAGATTTTACCTTGAGAATTTTGATAATTACTAATCAATTCTAAGACCGAAGCAAATTTTTCTGCTAAGATATATTACAAAGTTTCTTATTTTCATATGCATTATTGATTTATGAAATAAAAATAAAAATGATAATTACCCTTTAAGAAAACTAAACTGATGAAAAAACTGACGCCTAAATGAAGTCTCAGGTCTAGACATTTAGTAGTCATCTACAATTCAATGTCAGATTAATATTTTTCATTTATTCTTTTTAAACCAATACTAGGAGTGGTATATGAACCTATGAAAAATACTGGAAAATTGTACATTTCTTTTCTTTTTCATGGTGTTTTGTTGTTTATTCATTTCTTTAGTATTATTTTATACAGCAGCATGAACAAGTCTGATCCTGTCTGGAGGATTCTCCACCAGTCTATGAGTAAGCTATACATTTTCATGCCAATGATAATGTGGCGCCCTGGACAAGCCAGGGGCCACAGAGAACAACACCAACACACCCCACAATCCCAGCAGGCACACCGAAGTCAGAACACAAGACCCTTGTTGCCTTCCTCCAGGGGCTGATGTCCACACCAGGGGGTGGAGCCAGGCGGTTGGTCTCCACCCACCAAGGAGTTCACAGTTCTGGGGGAGGGAACACAGTCAGATAGAGTTTTGGAGGTGAAAGTGGAAGGAAGTGAAGTGGTAGTGGAGCAACTAACTGACAGCGTCCGGGTGTGTGGCCCGGGCGGTACAGCAAGGTTGGCAGACAGTGGTGACCGTCTGCAGGAGTGACCGATTGGAGTCTACCGTAAGGACCGTGGACCGGTACACAAAGAGAAGTCAGCACCATCTGGCAGGGGCTTACGGACCCCGGCAAGGCTAGGAGTCGCCGTGAATTTGCCAAATTCGTTAGTGAAGGGAACCTCCTGGGTTTCCCAACAGCCAAGTCCCGACAGAAGGCAACAGTCCAACCAAGTGAGGGAGACACCGCCACCGCCAAGGCAACTGTTTCTCAGGGCCAGCGCCTGCGGGCAAAAGGGGCTCCTCCGGCCTATATCCAAGCCGGGGAGCGGGTTACCGGTGGGAACCCATTGGAACCATCTACCGTATCTAGGTGCAGGGAAAGGCAGTCACCATCAACCTGCCGGGAGAAAACAACACCGCAGCCGTCTGTGGGACCCGTCCATCCAGTACCGAGGCAGAGTTGCGGATGCAGTTCTATCAATGCCGACAACGGCCCGCAGATAGCATTCGGGACTATGCTCTGCGCCTGCAAACCGCACTCCGCACACTGAAGCGGGTGGACACCATCAGCAGTGTGGACAGTAACAAGATGTTAAGTGAGCAGTTTGTGCAGGGGATGAGGTCCTCAGAGGACCATAAGCAGCCTGACGTGGACTTTGCCGTATTAAAGGAACGGGCCATCAAAGCTCTGCAACCCCCCGCATTGGAAGCTCCTGAGCCAACCCCGTGGCCAGTTGAGACTGCTCCCGTTGTGGTGGCTCCTACCCCACCGGCACCTCCAGTGCCTGCAGCCCTAAGCGGGACGATGGAAGAGCTCGCTGCTCGAGTTCGCCGCATGGATGGGGACCTTGCTAAGATTCTCGCCGCACTCCAGCCTCCAACCAGATCCCAGGCACCGGTGGAGATGCAGCTCGCCGACAGCCCGGAGGACGTCCCCTGGATACAGCGGAGAAGGGCCAATGGCTCACGGAACGGGCCCCTAATCTGTTACAGGTGCAGCAAACCCGACGGTGTCCGTTAAACGAGCAACCCCTGGGGCCACGGGCCAATCTTCAGGAGTAGAACCCCATGGCCCCCCAGACTGGCGGGACCGGTACATCGGGGCCTGGCCTATCATCCCCGTGGCTGTGGACGGCATACCGGTGATGGCTCTCCTGGACACTGGATCACAGGTAACCACTATACCATACACACTGTATCAACGGTATTGGGGAAAAGACGAACTAGCCCCCCCAGATGCCAGTATAACACTGATTGCTGCTGATGGACTCCCATTGACCCAACTGGGATACAAGCAAGTGGCCATGACTGTGGGACGAGCTGAACTGCAACACCAGGGTATGATTGTGATAATGAATGAACCCAGTGATCATAACCCGAAGATAGTGCTAGGAACTAATGTGATGGAGCACTGTATGAGTGATGTGCTGACCCTACTGCAGCAGCTGGCCGCCACGGCGGCGGGGAGCCGACAGAGAGCTGTGCAGCGTGAGATCCGAGCCTTGATGTACCGCCAGCATGTGAACTCGACAGGAGGAGAGATTGGTGGGGTGAGAGTGATGGATGTTGCCCCGTTGATTGTGCCCCCTAGGAGCGAGATGATGATTTGGTGTAGGGCAGCAGTAGGGCCCCAGGGGCGTGACTACCCTGCCATGATAGAGCCCATGCCCTCCGATCACTGGCCCACAGTAATGGCCGCCCGAGGGGTGGTAGATGTAAAGAAGGGGAGAGTGCCCGTGAGGGTGCTGAACTGTGGGGAGGAAGAAGTCAGGCTTCCCCGGTATGCTACACTTGCCAAGTTGCTCACTCTGGATCCCCACACCATCCGCGAGGCTGTTCCCCCAACCTCACCACCGACTGCCAGCACTCACCCGCCCCAAGGGGAGTTAGATGAGTGGCACCAACAGTTACATGTAGGCACTGACGATACCCCTACACATCACAAAGAAGGGGTATACCGGGTGGTACGGGAGTATGAGCAAGTTTTTAGCAAACATCCCCTAGACTTTGGGCAGATTAAAGGGGTCCAACACCATATCCCCACCGGTGAACACCCCCCTATCAAAGAGAGGTACAGGCCTATTCCCCCTGCACACTACCAATGTGCCAAGGACATGTTGAGGAACATGAGGGAGGCAGGGGTTATCAGGGACAGCTGTAGTCCCTGGGCCGCCCCGTTGGTACTGGTTAAGAAGAAGGACGGCACCATGTGGATGTGTGTGGATTACCGGAAGATTAACCAGATAACGCATAAAGATGCTTACCCACTGCCCTGTATTGAAGAGTCCTTGGCCGCACTGAGAACCGCGAACTACTTCTCTACCCTTGACCTCACCAGCGGGTACTGGCAAGTGGCCGTGGCACCCGAGGACCGGGAGAAAACTGCCTTCACCACCCCAATGGGGCTCTGTGAATTCAATAGTATGCCGTTCGGGCTGTGCAACGCCCCTGGAACCTTCCAACGGCTGATGGAATGCTGTCTGGGGCATCTAAATTTCGAGACCGTCCTGTTATACCTGGATGATGTGATTGTGTACTCCCAGACATATGAAGCCCACCTGGAGTACCTGGCCGAGGTGTTCGCGTCCCTTGCCAAATACGGGATGAAGTTGAAGCCCTCCAAGTGTCATCTGCTGAAACCCAGAGTGCAGTACCTGGGGCATGTGGTGGGTGCAGAAGGTGTCGCCCCCGACCCCGAGAAGATCACTGCCATCCAAGACTGGCCGAGACCAACCACAGTGAGGGAAGTAAGGCAGTTTCTGGGTCTGGTGGGGTATTACCGTCGCTTCATCAAGCGGGTACACGAAGATGGCTGCCCCCATGCAAGACCTCCTCGTGGGACAGACCAAAGGTGGTAGACCACTCGGAGCCCCACTGGTGTGGGAAGAGAGGCATGAGGAATCCTTCCGCCAGCTGAAAGCGGTCTTGACCGGAGAGGAGATCCTAGCGTATCCTGATTACAGACACCCGTTCATCCTCTACACCGATGCCAGCAATGTGGGCTTAGGGGCAGTCTTATCCCAGGTCCAAGACGGGAAGGAAAAAGTGATTGCTTATGCTAGCCGAAAGCTCCGACCGACTGAAAGGAATCCTGAGAACTACAGCTCTTTCAAGCTCGAGCTCCTGGCGCTGGTGTGGGCTATCACCGAGCGGTTCCGCCATTACCTGGCCGCAGCAAAGTTCACCGCTTTCACGGATAACAATCCGCTGACCCACCTGGACACGGCCAAGTTGGGCGCGTTGGAACAGCGGTGGGTGGCCCGGCTAGCCAACTACGATTTCACCATCAAATACAGGGCCGGTCGTGCCAACGTTAATGCTGATGCACTCTCTCGGATGGCCCACTTGTCGGAAGAAGGGTGCGAGGATGACGACCTCGAAGAGATCGAGTTGCCTGCATTCCACCAGCCACCAACTGAGAAGGTGCATGTCCACCAACAACGGGTGAACCTGGACCCGCTGCCCAGTCAGGAGTGGCAGGAAGCTCAGAACCAGGCGCCCGCTGTCCGCCTAGTCAAGATCCTGGTGGAGCAAGGTGCTGCTGGAATAGACCCTGCCGCCCAAGCTAAAGCCCAACGCCTGTGGCGAGAACGGACCCGGCTGTATCTAAACCAGGGGAAGTTGTACCGTGAGCTGATTAACCCGAAGACTCATGAGAAAATCCGCCAGTTGGTGATTCCCCAAGCTAATGTGCCCACCGTTCTACAAGTGTACCATGATGGTGCCGGACACTTCGGATGGAAGAAGCTGGAAATGCTGTTGAGAGAGCGGTTCTATTGGAGTGGGATGCGGGAGTCTGTAGAGGCCTGGTGCCGAGAGTGCGGCCCTTGCACGCTGAGAAGGAAGGACGAGGCCAGCCAGAAGGCGCCCCTATACCCGATCGTTACACATCAACCGCTGGAGCTGGTCGCCCTGGACCATGTAAACCTCACCCCCAGCCGAAGTGGGTACACCTACGCTCTAACCATAGTAGACCACTATTCAAGGTTCATGGTGGTTGTCCCAGTCAAAGACCTAACTGGCTGTACCGCCGCTAGAGCGTTCCAGGCTTATTTCTGTCGACCACATGGATACCCTGAGAAGGTGCTTACTGACCAAGGCCCGGCCTTTGAAGCGGAGGTGTTCCATGAGTTTTGTCAGTTGTACGGCTGCAAGAAGATCCGGACCACGCCTTACCATGCCCAGACCAACGGCATGTGTGAGAAGATGAACCACTTGGTCTTGGGCCTCCTCAAGACGTTGCCGCTAGAAGAGCGGAACCTGTGGCCGGAGAAGCTACCTCACTTGGTCGATATGTACAACAATATTCCTTCCAGCTCAACGAAGTGCACCCCAGCATACCTGATGAGGGCTCGCCCCGGCCGGCTACCGGTGGATCTGGACATGGGATTGGAAGCCCCAGAAGCACTCCCTTCGACAGCTGAATGGGAAACTCGGCGGAGGGTGCAATACAGTCAGATTCAGGAATATGTTGAGAAGAGCTTGAGTCGGAGTCGGGAACAGGAGGAGCAGCGCTTCAACCAGAGGGCGTCTGCTGGCCCTTTCCAGCCTGGAGATGTAGTGCTGAAGCGGAAGAGGAGGACCCACAAGCTGGATGATCAATGGGAACAAACCCCATACGTCATACAGCCCACAGGATGGGAAGATGGAAAGGCCTACCAGATCAGTCGTGACCAAGGGGGCACTTTGGCCACGGTTTCCCGGGACCATCTAAAGAGGTGCCCACCAGCATTGAGGGCAGCGGCTGAAGTTCCGGTTCCTCAACCAGCGGAAAAGGCAAAAGAGGTAATCCACACCGTGATGGGTGACTTCCCAGCGGACTGGCCTACACAGAACGGCGCGGTGATTCTTCCAGTGATACTGTTCCCACAACCCGTGGATGAAGAAGTGATGAAGGCGGTCAACCGTGAGCCAGTGCCAGTGCCCAGGGATGAACCTGTGCCCAACTCCCCTATGCCTCCGCCTGCCCCACACGATAACAGGGAAGAGGAACTGATTGTTCCCTCTCCCCCGCTGCCTGTCACCACTGACACCGGACCCCGGAGGTCCACTCGCCCCAACCTAGGTAGACCCCCACTTAGGTACAGGGAAACTACTATTTAGAGGGGAGGAGAACATTGTGTGTTAAAAATGCAGTTTGAAAAGTTTGAAAATGAATGATAAGTGAATAATCTACCGATGAAGTCATCTGATTTGCACCTGATTGTTAGCCTGCTTGAAACGGGTCTTTGCCGGCAACTGGTCCCCGTTGGGACCCCCCTTCACCATTTTACATAAGGGACTCCTTATGAACAGGCCCGAGAACTAGCAGGGCAACCACAAACTAGTGGCATGTAAATAATGTTTGTTGTGGCTTCTACCGTTACCGCCTCCGGAGAGGCAGATTGGAGGAAGGGCCCGCAGTGGAGCAGGCTGGGGCCCAGCCACCACCGGAACCGGTGGCGATCCTCTGGGGGTTTCAGGGGTTCCCCATGGACGTGGGTCCCCTGAAAAGGACAGAACCCGCTCGGGCAACTTGTGCAGGACTGGGGTCAAGAGGTGCTGCCTGTTTGCTTAGGGGCAGCATCAGGGCCAGGTTGCTTGGGTGGGAGAGAGCGGAAGCCGTAACCATAACGTTTAAGTAAGAGTACCTCCCGATGTGGGAAGAAGTTATTAAAATTGTATGTGTGTTACCGTTTTTTTTATATTTTTCAGTTGGTGAAAATAAAACCGGTGATGGACGGGCAGCCCGCGGACGGTCTGCATTTAACTAAGGGGGAATGTGGCACCCTGGACAAGCCAGGGGCCACAGAGAACAACACCAACACACCCCACAATCCCAGCAGGCACACCGAAGTCAGAAAACAAAACCTTTGTTGCCTTCCTCCAGGGGCTGATGTCCACACCAGGGGGTGGAGCCAGGTGGTTGGTCTCCACCCACCAAGGAGTTCACAGTCCTGGGGGAGGGAAAACAGTCAGATAGAGTTTTGGAGGTGAAAGTGGAAGGAAGTGAAGTGGTAGTGGAGCAACTAACTGACAACGTCCGGGTGTGTGGCCCGGGCGGTACAGCAAGGTTGGCAGACGGTGGTGACCGTCTGCAGGAGTGACCGATTGGAGTCTACCGTAAGGACCGTGGACGGGCGGTGGCCCGGCGGTACCGGACCGGTACACAAAGAGAAGTCAGCACCATCTGGCAGGGGCTTACGGACCCCGGCAAGGCTAGGAGTCGCCGTGAATTTGCCAGATTCGTTAGTGAAGGGAACCTCCTGGGTTTCCCAACAGCCAAGTCCCGACAGAAGGCAACAGTTCAACCAAGTGAGGGAGACACCGCAATCGCTAAGGCAACCGTTTCTCAGGGCCAGCGCTTGCGGGCAAAAGGGGCTCCTCCGGCCTATATCCAAGCCGGGGAGCGGGTTACCGGTGGGAACCCATTGGAACCATCTACCGTATCTAGGTGCAGGGAAAGGCAGTCACCATCAACCTGCTGGGAGAAAACAACACCGCAGCCGTCTGTGGGACCCGTCCATCCAGCCGTGTGTTTTACCGAGAACTGTGTCCTCATCATTGGCTGAGTGAGTACCACCGTGCCGTGCGGCACAGCGCTGCCCCTGCGACCCTACACCCCGCCAGGCCCCGTAACCTGCCTGCCATCCATCCTTTCCCCATCACCGGGCCCCGGGACAACCAACCCCCTACCCACGGAGGGGAGGAATAACAACCAAGCTGCTCCCTGTCACCGCTCCCGGGATCCCCGTCCAGAGCAGCGGTGGTGTCACCAATATCACCACAACCGTGGGTGGCGTCACGGACAATAATCAAAACCCCCACAATCAAAATCCCCTTTTCACTCACGGGCGAGGAACGCCGCTCGAGTCCCCGGGATCCGGCCCACCGCTCGAGCCACCACCGAGCAGCAGCAGCCGCAGCCGGACCCGAGGAGTGGGAGAGCGCAGCGTCCCCTCCTCCGCCCGCGACAATAACACTAAACAGAAATGAAGATCCAAGATAGTTTCAGGTTATTCCCATTATATGACAATACAGATTATATGTGCTACATGTAGAAGTGTAGAGATTTTCTCAGTAATCATAGGGTACAGATTTTATAAAATACACTTCAGATGTACACATGGAAGATATTAGGACAGTAATATACGGGTAGTGAGCAGGTAGTACAGGTAGAAATGAGTACATATATCTCATAGTGGTCGATAGCAGTAGTATACATAAAGCATCAGTAAAGAGCATTACAGTACATATAACACGTATAATACATCACATGTAGTACAGATTGGGAGCAGCACAATTTATGGCCTACAAGTATTGAACAGTACAGTACACACAGTACAGGTAGAATACTACATGAAGTATTAGTTGGTAGCAGTGCATGTGATATATGTATTAAGCAGTAAAATACAGGTGCTACATCGCAGTACAGTACATGTAGAATATGTAATTTGTAGTACAGCACATTTATGACATGTAGAGAGTGATACAATACATGGCGCAAAATAACAGCATACACTGACATAACTGACGTAGAGTCCTATAGGTCCCAGAGCAGACTTTGGACTAGAGACTCCTTATCAATGGCCCCCAAATCACTATGACAACTCCAGTGATTTACTGGTTAATTTATTTTGTAATCTTCCCCCTTTTAGTCATAGTTACCGTATGTGCACAGTATGTGGAAGAAGGAATTGGATGCGAAGAGTGTACATTATGACTATAGCTAAGGGGTAAAAAGTAAAGAAAAGATTCTCAATGCTTCTTTATTATGCCACCATGCACAGCTTATGCCAATGCCCTCACGGTTATGGCTAAATCCCAGTGGCTAGAAGGACCTTGGGCGTGACCGGCTTGGTTAGTGGCAGTCGCCGGCTTGGTTGGTGGGCGTGGTGATGTTTCTTCCCATCCACTATTATGATGGGGCCTTCACCCGCCCCAGCAACCCCCCATCTGGGGGTCTTACCCACAGACCCCTGCTTCTATTATAAACAACTCCATGACCATGTGGACTTAAAAAAATAATGATGCTTCCTGGTATCAGCTATGTTGGTGCAGGCCTCGCCCCTTTTGGTCACATGGGCATGACATCAGCAGAGGTCCCCTAGCCCACTGGGATTTATCCATTACCATGCCCTCATACACTGTCAGCCTGCACTCGGTTGGCATATTTTAATGTAGTATATTACAGAGTGCATCCCCCTCCATATAAAGGTATAATGACCACAGTATATACATCCATAGCCCCATATATTCACAACCGCCCCACACACACACACTAGTGAGATCCAGAGGTCCCCACTCATTCTAGTCACATTCAGAGCCCACATGGTGCAATCACACAATCACACCCAGCGTCCCCCTCCCTGCTATTATACGGCTAGCAGGATGTGGGTCAGCATATCTTCTAGCAGCACCCGTTGCATATGGCAGTAGTTTTTCTTAATAGACCAGTGTTGTGGATCAGTTGAAATTGATGAGGAGACTGAAAATCCTTGACAACTTTTGAATATCATAGGCCTCATATAGAGAGCGCCAAGCAACGCAAGCGCAGGCCACCTGACCCTTCTAGGTCAATTTCAGGTACTGTCCTCTGCAATCATCATCATTATGTCCCTGGCAGTACAGTACATATAGTACAAGTAGATAGAAGCACAGCACATGAAGTAATACATATATTGATCAGTGTAGTACTTGTAGGTAGCAGTACATTTCATGATCATCGCAGTACATGTAGTACACGTAGGTAACACTACATATATTGATCATCGCAGTACATGTAGTACAGGTAGGTGACAGTATAGCACATACTGTATAACAATTAGCTGTTCACCAGAAAGGCTCAGCTAAACTGCCAGCGCATTCTGGTCTCTAGGTCACTTTTTTATTAACACCTCCCTGAGCCTGCTCTCTGGAGGGCAATCTGTGAGACCTTTAAGAAAACATCTGTCCAGCCGAATTCCACAAGAAATCTTCTGTAACTGGAGGCCTCCTACATACGCACTGTCTGGTATAGCCTCCTACCGGTATGCTGCCAGGTAACCCCAGTTATGTTTATTAAACTGTCAGATTGCCAGTTTTTAGCACATACTGCAAATGATGATGTAGATGGCTAATACCGCTATTTTATTGTACGAGAGGGTGGTGTACCTTATAAAAGTCTAGTGTCGATGTTTTAACCATTTAAAAAGATTGTGTTGTCTTTTACAGGTAACATTTTTTTTTGATTACTGGATAATCGTTTGAGTTGTGTATTTTTTTTTTAATTACAGTCTAGATTTTATTTTTTGTACCATTGTTTTATAGTATTTTTTTCTTTCATTAGTTTTAATGTGAAAGAACACTGAAAAAATATCTGTTTACAAATTTTTAGTAATTTCAGTTTTTGTGGGACATAGTGGGCATAATATAGAGTTTGATATTTTACTATTCAGTTATGTTCATTTCAGGGTTATGTGGTGACGCTAACTGCTCTCTGCCTCGCCAATGACTTGAAACAAGCGGCTACAGGGAGGATATAAGGTCATTTTCTTCCTGTAGATGCTGCTCCACTAAGATAGCCTAACATGATTTTAACATTATTAACTTGCAGATTAACCCTATATCTGCAGGTAAATAGCGTTTCTGGACACGGCAGGTTCACTTTAACCAATTATAACCTTATACACCATTGTATTATAGGAAATACCATCAGAAGTAAAGAAGGGATGCAACATTTACAAAACTTTGCCAACAGGATTAATAGATAAGATATTGACATAAAGTAGTAGTAATATTAAATTGGATTCCTACAATTGTAATAACAATCACACAAGCCCACATGAACATTCCACCGGAGCATATAAGAAGCAGACTGCATTTTTTTTTTTTTTTTTTACTTCCAATTAGGCCGGTTTCAGATGTCCGTGTTTAATCAGGTACAAGTCACATGCATGGTTATAGTCATACGTGTGTCATACGTGTGTCACATGTGTGACATCCATGTTTGCATATGTGCGACAGGTACCAGAGAAAACACGGGTCTGTGAAATAAAAAGAGTTTCCATATTTACCTGCTTTCTTTGGCTCTGCTGCCTCCCGCTCCTGACCACCGCTCATTATATTCATTGATTATTTACCACACTCAGGACCTGGAAGCCGGAGCAGCGCGGGGACAGCATTGCAGGGAAAGGTGGGTATTCTACAAGCACAGTGACATCCAGGAGGTCATTGGAGTTCCCAATGAACTCTGATGACATCCTGATGACCCCCACGACCGCGCTATAGCTTCACGGGTTCATCAGAGTTCATTTTAAACTGTGATGAGTCCCCGCGATGCTCCGGCTTCCAGGTTCTCACTACACACAGAAACACACACACATATACACAGAGCACATATACACACAGTGGCGTAACTACCGCGGTCGCAGCGGTCGCGATCGCGACCGGGCCCGGGTGGTTAGGGGCCCGGCGGCCGCCAGGCAGATCAGCAGCCAGCTCCTGTCAGTGTGAGAGGAGCCGCGTTGATCTGTCACAGACCACGCGGCCACTATTTGAACCGCTGCCGCCGACGACACCGGGCCCCCCTGCCTGGTGTCAGCGGCGGCAGCGGGGCCCCCTACCTGGTGTTAGCGGCTGCGGCATCTCCCCCGTCGCCGCGCACAGTAATGATGAAGCATAGCGCAGCCGGCGCCGCGCTATGCATCACCATTCTCCCCCTGTGCGGTGACGTCACTCCCGAGCGACTGCTGTGCTGAGTGCACAGAGTGCAGGACGGGAGGACGCCGACTGCAGCACCGGGAGAATGAGCAGCGGGGAGGACAGCAGCGGTGGAAGGAAGAGAGAAGGTGAGTTTTTTTTTTTTGTTTTTTTTTTTAATATAAGTGAGTAAACAGTGGCCAGAGGCTTGGGAAGGCAGTTCTGGGGAAGCTGCATTATTATACATGGAAGCCTGGAGAGGCTGCTTTATACATGGAGGTCTGAAGAGGCTGCATTATATATGGAGGTCTGGGGAGGCTGCATTATATATGGAGGCCTGGAGAGGCTTCTTTATACATGGAGGTCTGAGGAGGTTGCTTTATACATGGAGGTCTGGAGAGGCTGCATTATTATACATGGAGGTCTGGGGAGGCTGCATTATTAGACATGGAGGCCTGGAGAGGCTGCATTATACAGGGAGGCCTGGAGAGGCTGCATTATACAGGGAGGCCTGGAGAGGTTGCATTATACATGGAGGCCTGGAGATACTGCATTGTACATGGAGGCCTGGAGATACTGCATTATACATGGAGGCCTGGAGATACTGCATTATACATGGAAGCCTGAGGAGGCTAGGTGCATTGTTATACATGGAGGCCTGGAGAGGCTGGCTGCTACATTATACATGGAGGCCTGAGGAGGCTGGCTGCATTATTATGCATGGAGGCCTGGAGAGGCTGGCTGCATTATTATATATGGAGGTCTGGGGGGCTGCATAATACAAAATGAAGGACACCTTATACATGGAATATAGGGGTGCATTATGCATGGAGGAGTATGGGGCTGCATAATGCAATATGAAGTTTTATGGGGTTGCGTTATAATACATGTAGGACTATGGGGGCTACATTATAATATATGGAGGACTACGGAGGCTACCTTATACATGGACTATGGGAGTGCATTATAAAACATTTGGGACTATGTGGTGCAGTATAATATATGGAGAACTATGGGGTGAATTATAATATATGGAGAACAATGAGAAATTCATTATAATAATTGGAGGGCAACTTTATACATGGAGGATTATGGGGGTGCATTATAATATATGGAGGACTATGTGGTGCAGTATTATATATTGAGTACTATGGGGTGAATTATAATGCATGGAGGACTATGGGAAATGCATTATAATACATGGAAGACTATGGAAGTGTATTCTAATATATGAAGGGTTATGTGGGACCCTTTATACTATTTGGAAGGCTATGTGGGTGCCATTATTGTATTTCGAGAACTATATACAAGGGGGGACAAAGATACAAGCAGGGGATGGGAACGTTTTGTGCTGAGGGAAAAAGGCTCTTTCCCTCAGCACCCAGCCTTAACCCATGCTCTGCTATACATCTTCTCTCAGCACCCAGCTTTCCCATGCTCTGGTATACATCATTTCTCAGCACCCAGCTTTCCCATGCTCTGATATGGGAAATCTGGGTGCTGAGGGATAGATGTATAGCAGAGCATGGGGAAGCAGTGTGCCGAGGACAAGATGGATATCAGAACATAGGAAAGCTGGGTGCTGATAGAGGGATTTCAGATCATGGGAAATCTGGGTGCTGTGGGTAAGAGCCAAGTGTCAGCATCATTATCCTGTACCCCGAGTGTCAGTGTCATTATCCCGTACCCTAAGTGTCGGTGTACGTGGAGGGGGGGCCCAGGTCTGAACTTTGCACCGGGGCCCATCAAACTCTAGTTACGCCACTGTATACACACATATGTATACACACATAGCAAACACACATGGATACACCGAGCACATACACACACATAGTGTGGAGCCCTGGACAAGCCAGGTCGTCACAGGTACTACAACAACACATCCCACACCCCGGTTAGGCACACTAGTCACACACACAAATCCTTGTTGCTTCCCTCCAGGGGCTGATGTCCACACTAGGTGGGGTGGAGCCAGGCGGTTGGCCCTACCCACCGAGGAGTTCACAGTCCTGGATGCGGGAAAGGAAGTCAGTTAAGCTCGGGCAGAGCTAGAGAGTAGTCGAGGAGTTGAGTGAAGTGGTAGTGGAGGAGCACTCTGACCGTGTCCGGGTACGTGGCCCGGGCACATACAGCAAGGTTGGCAGACGGTGGTGACCGTCTGCAGGAGAGGCCGATTGACGCACAACCGTAAGGACCGGGAACGGGCGGTGGCCCGCCAGTACCGGACCGGGGAGCGAAGAGAGGCCAGCACCATTCGGCAGGGCCTACGGACCCCGACCAGGCTTGGAGTCGCCGTTAAACCGGTCAAATCCGTCAGCGAAGGGAACCTCCGGGGTTTCCCAGCAGCAAAGACACGACTGAAGGCAACCGCTCAACCGTGAAGGGAAATACAGCTACCGCCACAGCTAGAGTTCCCAGGGCCAGAGCCTGCGGGCATAAAAGGGCTCCTCTGGCAAATACACCGCTGGGGAGCGGGTTACCGGTGGGAAGCCATCGGAGCCGACAACACAACACAGGTGCAGGGAGAGACAGTCACCGCCAACCTACCGGGAGTGACCATCGCAGCCGACTGCGGGACCCGTCCATCCAGCCGTTTCTTTTACCGGAGACTCCGTGTACGTTACTGGCTGAGTGAGTACCATCGTGCCGTCTGGCACCGCGCTGCCCCCGCGACTCTACACCTCGCCAAACCCCGCTATCCACCTTACAGTCACCATCATCGGGCCCCGGGACCACCAAATCCCCCTACCCACGGAGGGGAGAGAAAACATCTCGGCTGCTCCCTGTCATCGCTCCCGGGATCCCCGTCCAGAGCAGCGGTGGTGTCCCAACCTCACCACAACCGTGGGTGGCGTCACGGACTGACTTCCCAAACCCAAAAACCATCCCCTTTTCACTCACGGGCGAGGAGCGCCGCTCAGGTTCCCGGATCCGGCCCACCGCTCGAGCCACCGAGCAGCAGCAGCTGCAGCGCCGGACCCGAGCATTGGCGAGCGCAGCGCCCTCCCCGCCCGCGACAACTGCGCACATGCATATATACACTGAATACACACACACACACACACTCTGCTGTATACTCACCTAGCGATGCAGTCCCCGCCACTAAAGTACCTGCGATGCTCTTGCTTCCAGCTCCTCAGTGGAGTGAGTATAATTAGTGCGGGTCAGGAGCAGGAGGTAGCAGAGCCGGAGACAGCATCGCTGGATACAGGTAAATATCGAAAATCTTTTTATTTAAAAGACCCATATTTTCTCTTGTACGTGTCACACTGATGTCACACGGATCGTATCAGTGTGCGATAAGTGTGACACCCGTGCTGCCGGAGAAAAAATGGACATGTCTGCGTGAATGCGTGCGGGGTCACACTCTCCTCACAGGAGCGTCTCAGCTGCATAGAGATGCATGCAACTGACCCGCTCCTGTGAGAAGAGTGTGCGGCCGTGTCGGGTGATACACCGCAAGGCAATCTCATGTGTGATACCGGCCCAAGTGTCTTCAATCTGAAATACCGCTCTGTCAGTGGGAGTCTGGCAACTCTAAAAATGGCTATCAGGGACAGGCTTTGTGCTAGCCATTCTGTTTCCCAGATCCCTGGGGTTGCCTCTGCAGTCAACCTTTAACTCCTGGACTTGCATATGGTTGGATCCATGGAACGTGGTGCAGGCTGGCAGACAAGGTACAAAATCAGAAGACAGAAGAATAGTCCGTAAAAAGGCTGATAGCAGAACAAGAAAACTATAAACAAAACCGGAGTGGAGAGGCAGCAGCTAACCAGAAGTAAAAAAAAAACAATATCTAGCAGCTACCAGCACTAGGATGGGGGAGTATTAATAAGGTGAGGTGCTTTCCATTTCGCCAAAACAGAGAGCTGATTACTCCAGTTGAGCATTAGTCACACATACTGCCAGACAGCATGGCACAACATGTCCCAGCCATCCTGATCTTAGTGGCTGTGCACAGCTCATGCTGAACAGAATTTCTCACATCTCAACCATCGCCATCTGCAGAGTGAATATATAGGCGATATGACACAATCTTCCTCTAGTCCTTTCATCAGCTTCTTTTCTTACATCAACCAGGCTGTAACGTGTTGAAATAAATTTAAAAAAAAAAAGAGACGTTGGAGAAGGAACTGGCAGCTACTATGGGCTGAGTTTATACGATGTCGAAAGTACGGTATATATTTGGAGATCTTTCCAATGTATAGTTTAACGATCCCATAGGTTGTCATTTACCATCCTCCATTTGATTCTGCATATTGTTTATTTACCTATATAAGAAAACACATCAGGCTTCACTACTTTCTTCTACAATGGACCTTGTGCTTTACATTGTTTACAAGGGCTCTCCAGGGTGGACAGATGTCTATTCCTCCTGGGTCTATAAGCCTGATAATAGCAACATGCACAGTAAGCACAGGTGCCTATACCTCCTGAGTCTATAAGCCTGATAACAGCGACATGCACAGTAGGCACAGGTGCATATACCTCCTGAGTCTATAAGCCTGATAACAGCGACATGCACAGTAGGCACAGATGCCTATACCTCCTGAGTCTATAAGCCTGATAGTGGCGACATGCACAGTAGGCACAGGTGCCTATACCTCCTGAGTCTATAAGCCTGATAACAGCGACATGCACAGTAGGCATAGGTGCCTATACCTCCTGAGTCTATAAGCCTCATAACAGCGACATGCACAGTAGGCACAGGTGCCTATACCTCCTGAGTCTATAAGCCTGATAACAGCGACATGCACAGTAGGCACAGATGCCTATACCTCCTGAGTCTATAAGCCTGATAGTGGCGACATGCACAGTAGGCACAGGTGCCTATACCTCCTGAGTCTATAAGCCTGAAAACAGCGACATGCACAGTAGGCACAGATGCCTATACCTCCTGAGTCTATAAGCCTGATAGTGGAGACATGCACAGTAGGCACAGGTGCCTATAACTCCTGAGTCTATAAGCCTGATAACAGCGACATGCACAGTAGGCACAGATGCCTATACCTCCTGAGTCTATAAGCCTGATAGTGGCGACATGCACAGTAGGCACAGGTGCCTATACCTCCTGAGTCTATAAGCCTGATAACAGCGACATGCACAGTAGGCACAGATGCCTATACCTCCTGAGTCTATAAGCCTGATAGTGGCGACATGCACAGTAGGCACAGGTGCCTATACCTCCTGAGTCTATAAGCCTGATAACAGCGACATGCACAGTAGGCACAGATGCCTATACCTCCTGAGTAGTGTTGAGCGGACCCGGATCCGCAAAATCCGGATCCGCACGGTTTGAGCGCCCGATCCGAGTCCGACCAGTACCCGAGATTCGGGGTGCACGATCCGGATCCGTTTTGTTTTGTTTTTCTCCCTCTCTCTCTCTCTCTCTCTCATTCAAATTCAAATATGCTTTATTGGCAGGACCAAAATACAATTAGTGTTGCCAAAGCAAGAGAAATACAGTAAGTGTGGTGGGAGGGGTTCAGGGTTATGGGGAGTTGGGGGCACAATTTGGGCTCTGAAAGTCCAGTTAGGGGCCTTATGTTCCCCTCAGCTTATGACATGCATGTGGTGACATATTGGGCGGCGATCTCCACCATTGATTCCTCTTCCACCAGTAGGAAGCGGAGTTTCATGTCCTCGTCCATGGATGGAAAGTCCGGGGTGTGGGTGGTAAATTTCTGGAAGTGGGAGGCCCCCACTGCTGAGTATTTGTCACAGTGCAGCAGGAAGTGCGCCTCGTCCTCCAGAGCTCTCTCTCTCTCTCTCCCCTTCTCTCTCTCGTCCCGGATCCGGCTCCCCATTGAATTACATGGCCGCGGATTCCGGATCGGATCCGGACTTCGGCGGCAACCCGATCCGGATCCGCCGAACCCGGATTATGACCGATCCGCTCAACTCTACTCCTGAATCTATAAGCCTGATAGTGGCGACATGCATAGTAGGCACAGATGCCTATACCTCCTGAGTCTATAAACCTGACAGTGCAGTATGTACAGTAGACACCTAAACTAACATATAAAGTATATAGTTATGTAGCCAAAAGGCCCAACTGCAGGAATTCAAAATGGCCGCCCACCCATAGTTGCACAGAACTACTGCTCCAACAAGAAATGTTCATGCGCAGAGGTAAATGTTTGAATTTGAGCAGGATTATGCTTCAACAAATGTGGCTCTCTGTTTATATGATCAGAGGACTATAAATTGCTAAATTAACTGCCACAGAAGCAAATCACATTATATAAACGGTAAATTGGCCTCTGAACGAAGCAATTATAAAAAGAAGTATAGATCAAACAACGAACTTTGTTAAATTTCTGTGGCGCCCCTGAGGCTTCCGTCGCCACAGGTCATTGCACCCCATCAGCGGTGTGATGCCCCATTCTGGGAGAGGAAGAGAGTGAACTCCGGTCCCCTGGTAAATCCACACTACACCCATTGTTAGGTACATACTAGGACCAGGGAAAGTGGCAGGCAACCCTCCCATGCTGCATGCTGGGAGGGGCCGTAAGACCCATCCCTGCTCCTATAGGTTACAGCTTAGCAACTGGGGAGGTGGGAGGAGCCATCTGAGAGCAGACACAGAGAGGAAGGTCAAGTTTAGTCAGTCTACCTCAGGGAGAGCAAGGGTGAAGAGCCAGCATGTAGTTGGAGAACAAGAACGAGAGAAAGGAGGGAGGAGGAGGCCTGCTGGAGGCAGGCAAGGAGGAGAAAGAAAAGAAAGAAAGAAAGAAGGAAAGAAAGCTACAAGTCAGACAGGAGCAGAGGAACTGAAGGAGACGCTTCCTGGTGAAGACCCTGGGACCCAGAGGTCCAGGTGACACCACGTAGGAACAGAAGGAGTCGCAGGGCCGCGGGTAGTCCTGGAAGTATCACGAGCAGGCCTAGAGGTACCAAGGAGAGAGGGCCCTAGAAGTGCCACGGGTAGTTGTAGGTTGCGGTGGCCTGTTCCACAGTAACATCGGTGGAGGGATTAAGCTGCGACAGGGGACGGTCCCTAGAGACTGGAGGAGTGCAAAATCATCTCCAAACAGTAAAAACCGAGGCCCAGGGACGTTGCAAGCTCCCAGGGCCAGAACCCATAGCAGACTTCCAGAAAAGGGGTAATCAGCCGACAGGTGACCCCCCAGCCTGGAGGCTGTAGTGGAGGCCAAGCCAGGTCCATCCTAACAAAGGCAAGGCTAAGGAAGACAGCAGAAGAAAGAGACACTAAGAGAAGGGCACCGGCTTCCACTCTCTGAATCACCCAGAAACGGCGGAGGTCCCTGACAGTGGTTCCAGCAGTCTGAGGGTCCCTACAGCTGTGACAAGAACTGTGAGTAAAGAACTTGAACTGCACCCTTGAAGTGGTCTCTGTTATTTCCGCTGCATAGACATTCACAAGCACCAACTGTGCCCCGGGCATTGCTCCACCTGTGGGGAGCAGTACTACCATTGCTGCCATAATATCATCCCGGAGGCCTCACACAGCAGCGGCGGCTTAATAGCCGCATACCACAGGTGGCGTCACGAACACAACCATTAACAAACAAGCCACATATTCTACTGACACCCACCAGGGCCACGGAGCCGGGCCCAGCCACCACTGACTACCACCGGACTAGTCCAGCCCGGCACCGGGTGTCCCATAGCCCTGGGGTGGGCGAGTCAACTTTGGCGTCACGAACAGGATTTCGTGCCCGGTTTAACTGGGTACTGTGCGCCTGAAGAACCGTGTGACAGACTGTGTACTTTACTGAGAAACCGCCGCCATTAGCGCTGCTGAGAGCGGGAAGAAGGGGGGCGTGCAAGAAGAAAGGGCGCGAAGAGAAGCCCCGCCCCCTTGTCCAAGAAAAGAGCGCGAAGCGGTGCCCGCCATAGAAGGCGGAAGAAGAAGAAATGGCGACCAAAGAAGCTGGCCGGCTGGCAGAGAGAGTCTAAATGCCAGACCAGCAGATAAAGACAATGTACCTGATACTAAGCGGAGCGGCGCCGGCCGTGATGGGCTGGGCGCCAGTCTGGCGCCAACTGCTGGTGCAGCCTCCGGCTTCGCCTCCGAGAAGGGAAAGGGAGCAGCCGAGTGGCGTGGTCGAGCACTCGAGCAGTGTTCCAGGCAGCAATCCCCAGGCCGGCAGAATGGCGGAGGAGCTGCAGCAAGGTGCACCAGGGACCGGAAGAGAGGATCTCAAGCTGGACCTGCTCCAGGAAGAAATGAGAGTTCTGGCCCGGAGGCTGAGCAGCATGGAGGTGGAGGCGGACCGGCGGAGAGAGACACCGAGGGTGCCGGAGGATCTGGAACGGTGGATGGATGCCGCGGAGCAAGCGCAGGGTGAGCAACCAGAAACCCCGTCCAGTCCGGACCCAGGGCCCCGCCACGAGCCCCCGCTTAGCCCCTTCACCGACCCCCTGGCCTTCCCAGCCTACCCCGCAGACGCCCGGTGGGGCACCGGAGGCCTGCCTGAGACCCCCGCAGACGGAGCATGGGGTGGGGTGAACCCTGAACAACTAGCGGGCCCCCTGCCGAGTCCCCCTGTGAGCCTCCTGGGAATGGCATCCCCGGGAGTGAATTGGGACGCAGCGCCCATTGAAAGCAGGGGACTGCAGCGGCCGCTGCTCCCCAAGGAAACTCCCCTGGCCAGCGAGCTGACGTGCCGGAGGCTGGTGGTAGAGTACCAGAGGTAGCGGGAACTCCAGGAGGAGAAACGGAGGGCCCGAGAAGCCGCTAATCTGGCCTCCAAAGAAGAGGTCAGGAAGGCCCTGAAGGGATCCGAGGGCCCAGTGCGACGGGGCCTAGTAGTGGACTTCAGACAAGCTGGTGGCTGGGGCTTCATAAGGGAGCCCGGTCTGGGCAAGGACGTGTTTGTGGCCCGAAGAGACATCGAGGAGCACCTGCCCAGAGGCCACCCAGGGCGCGATGCCAAGCCGGGTGATGTGGTGGAGTATACACGGCTGATGGGGGACCGTGGGTGGTATGCGCTGCATGTACATATCCTGCGGGAAGAAGCGGCCCCAGAAGAGCCAGAGTGGCGCCGCACAGTGCAAGAGCGCAGCATCTCCCGTAGCAGCAGCACCACCTCAAGGCAGACCCAGGCCACAGAACTGAGCAGAGGTCCTGCGACAGCCACCCAGGAGACGCAGACCAGGATCTCCATGGCGCGTGTGATGCAGGGAGCCCGGCCAAAGCAGGGCCCTAGAGACCACAGCAACAGCCCCCTGCAGACAATCAGCCCTCTTCAGCAGCGCCGTGCAACACCTGCAAGCAGTCCCACTCCAATCCAGGCTACAGGACAGCGCAGAAGGTCAGGGACCAGCGCCCAGGGGACTCAGACGATGATATCGTCAGCGTACCTGCTGCCAGGAGCCATGCCGGAGTGGGACCCTGATATCTACCCTCGAGAGTAAAGAAGATGAAGAGTTGCTGAACTGTACATAGCCCCTCATTCTTTTTGAAGAAGTCCCTCGTGTTTTGCCCCTTATTCTTTTCGAAGATGACACCCTTTCCTGCTGTACTGCCCCTGATGCTTTTTGAAGACGTCACCCCCCCATGTTATGTGCTACCGGGCCACTGAACTGGAATGTGGGCCCCGGTGGATGTGTATGTGTCTTATGTAACCAGGCCATTGGACTTAATGGCTGGTTGATTTTGTCCCATTATTGTTTGATTGAAAGAAACGAACTGCCGGGCTACTGGACTTGTTGTAGCCGAAAATGTATATAGTTGCACCCGTTGTGCCCCCTACCAGAATTATGGGGGAAGTGCCCAAACTGTGCAATGAACTGAAAGTGCACACATAGTTTCTTTATAAGAAGTTCGCAACGTTTACTGATATGTGCCTCCCATAAAGGGAAGAAATGTTTTATTGTTTTATTACTTTGCATACAAAAATGTTTTGCAGTTTCTCCACATGTTTTTGTTGTTTTTCAGCCCGAGGACGTGCCGGGATTTGCTGTGGGATGTGTGGCGCCCCTGAGGCTTCCGTCGCCACAGGTCATTGCACCCCATCAGCGGTGTGATGCCCCATTCTGGGAGAGGAAGAGAGTGAACTCCGGTCCCCTGGTAAATCCACACTACACCCATTGTTAGGTACATACTAGGACCAGGGAAAGTGGCAGGCAACCCTCCCATGCTGCATGCTGGGAGGGGCCGTAAGACCCATCCCTGCTCCTATAGGTTACAGCTTAGCAACTGGGGAGGTGGGAGGAGCCATCTGAGAGCAGACACAGAGAGGAAGGTCAAGTTTAGTCAGTCTACCTCAGGGAGAGCAAGGGTGAAGAGCCAGCATGTAGTTGGAGAACAAGAACGAGAGAAAGGAGGGAGGAGGAGGCCTGCTGGAGGCAGGCAAGGAGGAGAAAGAAAAGAAAGAAAGAAAGAAGGAAAGAAAGCTCCAAGTCAGACAGGAGCAGAGGAACTGAAGGAGATGCTTCCTGGTGAAGACCCTGGGACCCAGAGGTCCAGGTGACACCACGTAGGAACAGAAGGAGTCGCAGGGCCGCGGGTAGTCCTGGAAGTATCACGAGCAGGCCTAGAGGTACCAAGGAGAGAGGGCCCTAGAAGTGCCACGGGTAGTTGTAGGCTGCGGTGGCCTGTTCCACAGTAACATCGGTGGAGGGATTAAGCTGCGACAGGGGACGGTCCCTAGAGACTGGAGGAGTGCAAAATCATCTCCAAACAGTAAAAACCGAGGCCCAGGGACGTTGCAAGCTCCCAGGGCCAGAACCCATAGCAGACTTCCAGAAAAGGGGTAATCAGCCGACAGGTGACCCCCCAACCTGGAGGCTGTAGTGGAGGCCAAGCCAGGTCCATCCTAACAAAGGCAAGGCTAAGGAAGACAGCAGAAGAAAGAGACACTAAGAGAAGGGCACCGGCTTCCACTCTCTGAATCACCCAGAAACGGCGGAGGTCCCTGACAGTGGTTCCAGCAGTCTGAGGGTCCCTACAGCTGTGACAAGAACTGTGAGTAAAGAACTTGAACTGCACCCTTGAAGTGGTCTCTGTTATTTCCTCTGCATAGACATTCACAAGCACCAACTGTGCCCCGGGCATTGCTCCACCTGTGGGGAGCAGTACTACCATTGCTGCCATAATATCATCCCGGAGGCCTCACACAGCAGCGGCGGCTTAATAGCCGCATACCACAGGTGGCGTCACGAACACAACCATTAACAAACAAGCCACATATTCTACTGACACCCACCAGGGCCACGGAGCCGGGCCCAGCCACCACTGACTACCACCGGACTAGTCCAGCCCGGCACCGGGTGTCCCATAGCCCTGGGGTGGGCGAGTCATTTCAATGTGTTCATTTTAAGAGCTTTACTTGCTGTCAGTGAGCGGAAATAGTCTCGTCTACACTCCCGGACTTGCAACGCCTACAGACCCAAAACCCACAACAGAGAGATAATACACTTGTATTATAATTAATACTTTTTCAGAAAAACAGCCTGTATTACATTTTACCTACATACTTTTTACAAACACTGATACATTGTTTGAAAACATAAATATATAAGGGTTAATTTTCAAAAAAATTGCCTTCATTGGATACAATGGTGCGGCAAAAACTCAGACTCAACTCTTTTAGTTCAAGCAATAAGGGAGATTAATTATAGTAAATGACCTGGATTTGTTACTCAATCTCTGGAAAAAAATGTTGGCATACATGCCTTGTACTATATGTTACAGACAATTTTTACTGCTAACCAGGTGGGCATAGCTTAGCACAAAAAGGTGTGGCTTATGTAGGATATTAAAAACTGACCTTGATAGTACAATATTACAAAAGGATATGGATAAGATGTCAGAATGGGCAAATACTTGGCAAATGAGATTTAATGTTGATAAATGTAAAGTAATGCACCTAGGACGGAGTAATCCTATAACTGCGTATACATTAAATGGAAGTAAACTCGGGACTACAGAACAGGAGAAGGACTTGGGTATTCTCATTACAAATAAGCTGAGCAGCAGCACTCAATGTCAGGCAGCAGCTGCTAAAGCAAACAAGATTCTAGGGTGTATAAAAAGAGACATTAGATCCCGTGATCCCAACGTATTGTTACCCCTCTATAAATCACTTGTAAGGCCACATCTGGAATATGGGATCCAGTTTTGGGCTCCATATTTTAAAAACGACATTCAGAAGTTAGAGTCCGTTCAAAGTCGGGCAACTAGACCACTACAAGGAATGGAAGGCCTCCCATATGATGACAGGTTGGAAAAGTTAGATATGTTTAGCTTAGAAAAAAGACGTCTGAGAGGAGATCTCATTTATATGTATAAATACATGTGTGGTCAATATAAAGGACTGGCACATGACTTATTCCTTCCAAAGACAATACTAAGGACCAGGGGGCACTCACTGCGAGTGGAAGAAAAGTGATTCCGACAGCTAAATAGGAAAGGGTTCTTTACAGTTAGAGCAGTCAGACTGTGGAATACACTACCACAAGAGGTAGTAATGGCAGACACTATAACAGCTTTTAATAAAGGGCTGGATGATTTCCTCAGTACACAAAACATTGTTGGTTATAAATTACTTAATAATAAAATGTAGAATTGGTGGAGGAAGGATGAACTAGATCTTTTTTCAAACCTATGTAACTATGTAACTATGAAAATGGGGTATGATTCAAAATGTTCCAAAATGTAATCAATATTTTGGTGTATAGTACGCCAACTGATATGTGTAAAAGAGTGTCAAAAGATGCACCAAAGATATCGGTTAGTTCGATCCACTGTAATACATTTTTATACTTTTTAACTAAGTTTTAGCTGTTTAAATATTATACAAATTGTTAAATCCACCTGATCCTGATATTTGCAAACCAACAAAACTTTTTTGCACCTGGATAACCACGTTATTAACTCATATAAAAAGCGGGTGAAATAACTATTGTACACGTCACCAATTTTCTAAGTAAATATATTTCTAAAGAAGCTATTGACGTGAATTTCTCACCAGACGTCAGTAACAACCCATCCAATTCACACAAGTAAAGAAATCAAACCATAGATATCTATAAATTTAAGTTAAGTTAATAATTAGAAATGACACAGGGAAAAAGTATTCAACACATGATGAATGAGAGGTGCAAAAGCCATGGAAAATCATGACACCAGCTGAAATCTATCAGTAATTAGAAAGCAATCCTGCCATTTAGTGAAAGACATCAGCTGGTTCAAATGGTTCAAACTATAAAAAGGTGTCTCATTACCAAGGTGCCACACAAGAAATATCTCATGTTGGGTAAAACCAGTGAGCTGTCTCAAGAACTTTGCAATATTATTGTTGCAAAACATACTGATGGAATTAGTTACAGGAGAATTTCTAAACTACTGAACATTCCAGTGAGCAGTGTTGGGGCCATAATTCGGCAATGGAAAGAACATCATTTCACCATAAACCGTAAAGATTTCAGACAGAAGAGTGAAAAGAAATATCAGAAGACTTGTCCAAGAGCCAATGACCACCTGTGGAGAGCTACAGAAAGTACTAAAATCAGCAGGAACAATTATTTCAAAGAAAACAATAAGGCTAGTTTCACACATCTGGCTTTTCGCCGATTTGCCGGATTCGGCGCACGCCAGTACAGTTTATACAGTACAATGGCAGCGTGACAAGCTCCGGTCACATGCTGTCATGTGACCAGAGCATGTGACCCGGAAGTTGCGGCGCTGCCGTTGTACTGTATACACTGTACTGGAGTGCACCGGATCCGGCAAACCGGCGAAAAGCTGGATGTGTGAAACGGCCCTAAGTAATACATTCACCCTCCATGACATGTATGCACACTCACCAGATAAGACTTCATTGCTGAACAAAAAGCATGTCAAGTGCATTTAAAGTATGCTCAACAACAGTTAGACAAGCCTGGGAAATACTGGAGAATATAGTCTGGACAGGTGAGACCAATTTTGAACTCTTTAGATACCATAATACACACCATGTTTGGGAGCCAAAGGAACTATACATCACCTTTAAAACACCATACAAACAGTGATGTTTGGAGGTGGGAACATCATGGCATGGGGCTGTTTTCCAGCATACGGCACTGGCAAACTTCATATAATTGAAGGAAGGATGAATGGACAAATGCAACTAGTTTTTCCATACAGGAGGCATCTTGAAGCAGTCATTGTCAAGAAATACTTATGTACAAAGTATTAAATCCATTTCAGTAAACGTGTTCATTACTTTTTCCCTGTGTTATTTCTCATTATTACACATCACTTTAATTTATGGACATCTATGGGTTGATTTCATTGTCTGTGTGGACTGGATGGGTTGTTAATGATATCTAGTGAGAAATTCATCATGGACAAAATGTTGGAACCCTTAAAATTGTTCTAGAAAATGAAGTATTTCTCAAAAAAAAATACAGAGAAAAAAAGACAAATTGGACATAATTTCGCACAAACCTCAAAAAAAAAATGAGCAGGACAAAATTAGCTAATATTTGGTTGCACACCCTTTTGAATAAATAACTGCAATCAATTGCTTCCTATATCCACCATCTGGACTATTCTGCATTGCAGCCTTTCAGCAGTTTTTCTTTGTTGTCCAAGTCCAGGGAGATTAGCTACAGTGCCATGGGTTGTAAGTGTCTTGATTATGTTACTCACCATGGTCAAAGGAACATCAAGATCTCTAGAGATGGACTTGTGACCTTGAGGATGAGGACTTGAGAACCAAAATTGTTTAAAAATATCAACACAGTTCTCTTCTCCTCTCTCTGTTCTCCATGCTTAGTGTGGCACATATAGCCACACAATGCAAAGCTTGAGTCAACTTCTTCCCTTTTTATCTGGTTTTAGGTGTGATTTTCATATTACCCACTCCTGTTACTTGCTACAGGTAAGTTTGAATGCGCATCACATGCTTGAAACAAAGTTGTTTACCCACAATTTTGCAAAGGTACCAACAATTTTGTCAGTCCCATTTTGGGGAGTTAAAGTGAAATTATGCCCAATATGCCATTTTTTTCCTCAGTTTTTTTTGTTTTTCTTTCAATACACAAAGTATATATAGGTGTAGGACAAAAGATGTGTGATTATAATAATCCTCTGGGAGAAATACTTCATTTTCTGAAACTAATTCAAGGGTTTCCGCACTAGCGACCATGACTGTATTTACATAGAAAATTGGTGATATACGTATTTCACCCCCTGTAAGTTTTTGCTTCAACTATAGTTGTAAATGTCGATTATTTGCACACCAACCTGAAAAGCAAATAACTACGCATATTCCAAGTGACAACAAACGAGGTCATTTACATACCAAGCAGGTAAAGGTCACACTCACGAATCTTCAATCAAGTGTTTACCTACTGGGCCACCTATATGGAAATGTATTTCCAAGTATTATGGATATGTTCACACATTGCTTTTGAGCTCCTTTTTTCTGCAGCAAACTGGCAGCAAAAAGATGCTTCCAAAAAGCAGGTTTTGCTTTGTTTTTGTTGGTTTTTTTTTAACTGCGTCTTTGGTGTCATTTGTCTACAGTACGTGTTTACACAAAGTTAGTTTCATTTGCCACAAAAGCAGCAAAAACGTGGCAAAACCGCTGAAATACTAACATGCTGCATCTTTAATGCTACAGTTTTCCATTTCAGTAGGGAAAAAAAACAAGTGTGTGTGAGATTTCTGAAATCTCATCTTTTATTAATACTTTAAAAAGCAGCTTTTAATTTGCATTAAACTCATTAAAGGGAACCTGTCAGCAGAAATTTCGCCCAAAACCTAAAAGATTCCCCCTCTGCAGCTCCTGGGCTGCATTTTAGAAAGGTTCCTGTTGTTATTGTGCCCCATGTGAGACCAAAATAAAGACTTTATAAAGTCTTACCTTTTCGTATGGCAATCTTTTTATATTGTCACGGGGGCGGGCTTTCTGGCATCCGTTATTCTCCCTCCTGGTCCTTTATGCCGTCCACCATTGCGCCTTTCCATACCTGATGATGCCGCCCAGTGCTCCCGAGGTCCCCGCGCATGCTCAGTGCCAGTCTCATGGGTCTGAGCACTGAGCAGTGTGACCGCTGGTGACGTGTTGCTTAGGCAAGAGATTATGGGTGGCGCTGAGATTGTCATCAGCAAGTACCCGCCCATAATCCCGTGCCCGCGCAACACGTCACCAGCGGTCACACTGTGCTCAGTGATCAGTCCCGTGAGACTGGCACTGAGCATGCGCGGGGACCGCTGGAGCACTGGGCGGCGTCATCAGGTATGGAAAGGAGCGATGGGGGACGGTATAAAGGATTTGGTGCAGAAATTGAATGCATGAAATCTACACCTTATGGCAGAAAAACGCATGCGTTTTGGTGCAGTTTTTTGGGCGCATTTTATGCCATGCTTTCTTTTAATGAAGTCAATTAGTGGAAGGGCTAACTATTGCGGAAAAAAACGCACCAACAATTGACATGCTGCAGATTATTTTCTGCACCAAATCTGCAAGTGAAAAAAATAAACAATGTGCGCACTACCCTTCAGGATTCTCATTGACTTTGCTGGCATAAAGTTGGCGTGCAGATCTGGGCTGGAATGGGGGAGCCTGTTCTCCCATGCCGATGATAGTTTTATGCGATCCCAGTCCTTGTGCTTTGATATCCAGTTATTAGTGAACTTCTGTGTGCTGTTTGGTGTATTGTGGAAACTTGTTGTCTGATTATTTCCTCCCTTCCTTTAGTTTCCTCCTGATCACGTATTGTCTATACCTCTGAGAGTGATTGCTGTGAATTTGAGTTTTGCCCCCGCACCCCACCCCGTTTATTTGTGTGGGATTAACTACTCTTGTCCCGGCCCTCTCCTGGGTGGAGGGAGGGGGCCACTATACCAGGATTATTCAGGAGCTAGGGTTACAAAGGTGGCCCAAACATTGTCACCTTCAGACATATCTTTGGGATCAGGTTCAGCCAGGGTTTCACTAAATGGGGGGAGGTTAGGCTCCCCTGTCCTAGTGCTGCCATCCCTCACATCCCGGGACAGGAACCTTTTATAGACAAAGGGGTTCACCAGGAGCAGTCAGTGTCCCTTTTTGGTGGGACCATCCAACCATCTCATGTGTGTTGGGCGACTTCAGAGGTGTTGAGCAGCAGTTTTTCTCCCTTAAGAACAAAACTATTGGGCAGTTACATTTCAACTGCCCAATCTTTCTAACCCAAAATCATGGGTCCGGTGAGAGTCAGTAGACCCCCATACACAGCTGTTTGACCGCTTTCAGATGGACTGACTGATTTAAAGGGATTGATCGGTTAAAACATGTTATTGCCCATCAACAGAATTGTTGATAAATTATTGATCAGTGGGACCATAGGGACCCCCACCAATTAGCAGAACAGGGAGGTTATATATCGGATTGACAACTTTTATGCCAGTTCCAAAATGGAGCAGCAGGTTAATGCCTGAATGCCGCTTCGTTAATTCTCTCGCTGAGCATGTTGCTCGGCAGCCCCATACAGAATTAATAATGCAAAGATGGGACATTAGCACTGTCGCTCTATTCTGAGATAAAAGTTCCATGTTCTGCCTAATGGTGCAGGTCCCAGGGGTCAGACCCAGCACCAGTCAATACGTTATCACCTAGCATGAGAATAGGTGATAACCGTTTTTATTTGGACAAACCCTTTAAACCGTGTGTGAACTACAGTAAGGTCTTTATATACATCAATCACTTAACTAAAATCTTCCTGTATACATAGGATTTAGATTGTTTGTGTAACTCGGTAACTGTTTTGTGCTGTCGGATCTCTTGTGATTTTTGGGGGTGGATGTGGTTCTCTGTAAGAACGCACTATAAGGGCTTGTGCAGACTACCGTATTTTCGGTCAGAATGCGAGCCAGGTGACCAATGTTACTCAATTATGCAGTTCCTTTGATCGAGTGGGCTGAGGAAAAATATTGCAGTATGCTCGATTTGCCTCTGAGAATCGGAGAGCACTTGGCCATAGAAGTCTATGGGCACGTTAAAAAAATAAAGGGACCACACCAGGATGACAGTAAAGTCCAGTCTGATTTTCATGGACTGACAGAATGGTGAAGATGGAGAAACTTTTTACTTAATCTTACTTAATCTGCAGGATAATAGCGTTCTGATCCTGCCCGGAACCTGCACATTAAACTCCACTGTTGGGAGGAAATTAACTTTAATCCTCCCGGCAGCATTCAAGCTTAAATCATGGGGGTTCAGTCACTGCCTTTTGTATGGAGAGTGGCAGCTGTAACCGTGCCCACTGCACTCACTGACAGCTTTCTTTAATGCAGTGTGGCCAGGGGTGTAACTAACGCAGTCGCAGGGGTCGCCATTGCGACCAGGCCCGGCAAGTTAGGGGCTCGCAGTCGCCCTGCAGATCAGAAGCCAACTCCTTTCTGTGAGAGAGGAGCTGCGCTGTTCTGTCGCATACCATGCGGCCGCTATATGATCCGGTGCTGCCATTGACACCGGTCCTCCCTGCTCCGTCATAGCCCACGCCCACTCCATGCTTCATCAATCTCCCCCTGTGCCTGCGCAGTGACGTCACTCCTGTGCGACTGCTGTGTTGACAGCACAGAGCGCAGGATGGGAGGAAACTGACCGGAGCAGCGGGGGAACGAGGAAAGAGGTGAGGACGGAGCAGCGTTGGAAGGAGGAGAGAGGTGGGTACTTGTTGTGGTTTTGGGGGGGTTCAGTTTTGTTTTTTTAAATAAATCAGTGAGTACACGGAGGCCTGGGGGGGCTGGCTGCATGACACATGGAGGCCTGGAGGAGGCTGCATTATACATGGAGGTCTAGGGGCCTGCATTGTACATGGAGGCCTGGGGGGCTGCATTATATATGGAGGCCTAGGGGGCTGCATGATACATGGAGGTCTATGGGGCTGCATTATACTTGGAGGTCTATGAGGATGCATTATACTTGGAGGTCTATGGGTTTGCATTATACAACATGAAGGACACCTTATACATGGACTATAGGGGTGCATGATACATATAGGAGTATGGGGCTGCATAATACATGGAGTATGGGGATCCATTATACAACATGAATGACACCTTATACATAGACTAGGGGTGCATTATACATGGAGAATGGGGCTGCATAAAACAATATGAAGGTTTATGGGGCTGCATTAGAATACATATAGGACTATGGGCACAACATTATAATATATGGAGGACTACGGAGGCTACCTTATACATGGACTATGGGGGGTACTTTATAAAACATGGAGGACTATGGGGTGTAGTATAATATATGGAGGACTATGTGGTGCAGTATAATACATGGAGTACTATGGGGTGAATTATAATACATGAAGAACTATGGGAAATGCATGGAGGACTATGGAGGTGCATTCAAATATATGAAGGGTTATGTGGGACCCTTTATACTATATGGAAGGCTATGTCGAGGCCATTATTGTAGTTGGAGAACTATATACGAGGGGGGACAAAGATACAAGCATGGGATAGGAATGTTTTGTGCTGAGGGAAAAAAGAGATGTCCCTCAGCACCCAGCTTTGACATGCTCTGCTATACATCTCTCAGCACCCAGCTTTCCCATGTTCTGCTATACATCTCTCAGCACCCAGCTTTCCCATGTTCTGCTATACATCTCTCAGCACCCTGCTTTCCCATGTTCTGCTATACATCTCTCAGCACCCAGCTTTCCCATGCTTTGATTTGGGAAAGGTGGATGCTGAGGGAATGATGTATAGCAGAGCACGGGGAAGCTGGGTGCCGAGGACAAGATGGATATCAGAACATAGGAAAGCTGGGTGCTGATAGAGGGATTTCATATCATGGGAAACCTGGGTGCTGTGGGTAAGTGCCAAGTGTCAGCTTCATTATCCTGTACCCCGAGTGTGAGTCTCATTATCCCGTACCCCAAGTGTCGGTGTATGTGGTGGGGTCCAAACTTTGCACCGGGGCCCATCAAACTCTAGTTATGCCACTGGCTGGAAGGGCTACAAAATGCAGGAAAAAAGAGCACCAACAATTAACATCGCTGCAGATATTTTCTGCAACAAAATCTGCATCAAATCTGCATGGGAAAACAAAACAACGTGCGCACAGCACTTCAAAATTCTCATAGACTTTGCAGGCTACAGGTTGGCATGCAGATTTCAGTGCAGATTTTTATAGAAAAAACGCATTGTGTGCACATGGCCTTAAAGTTCATTCCTTCCCAGCAGCGGGATTAATGTGCAGGGATCAGGCAAATTCAGAATGCTATTAAGCTGCACTGCAGATTAACCCCAAAGCTGCAGGTCAATAGCATTTTTCCATGTTAGGGTCTGTGCGCACTGCAAAATTTGCTTTTCTTAAGAAAAATCTGCACCCTCTGGCAGAATTCTGCACTTGCGTCAAAAACCGCGGTAAAAACGCACTCGCAAATTTACCGCGGTTTGTTGCGGTTTTGCCGCAGTTTTGTCTCTGCGTTTTTTTTACCATTATCTATGGCAAAAATGTAGGTACCTGCGGAAAAGAAGTGACATGCTACTTCTTTTTTTGCTGCAGAAAAGCTGCAGAAATTCTACAGCAAAACCTATAAGAAAAAAACGCAGTGTGCGCACAGCATTTTGGTTTTCCCATAGATTTTGCTGGGGAATGTCTGCACAAAGGTTATGAACAAAAACAACACCTTTTCTGCAGCAAAAACCACCACAAATCCGTGGCAAAAAACGTAGTGTGCGTACAGGGCCTAACAGTTTCTCTTTAAGTATAGTTTTCCTATGTATATTGTACAATATAACAGTAATGTATGCTGGGCCTAAACAAATGTCATTTTCTGATATTCTGCTTTACAATATTTCAACTCTTTGTTAGGCCATGTGTGGCGCCCTGGACCAGCCAGGGGCCACAGAGAACAACATCAACACACCCCACACTCCCAGCAGGCACACCGAGGTCAAACACGAAACCCTTGTTGCCTTCCTCCAGGGGCTGATGTCCACACCAGGGGGTGGGCCAGGTGGTTGGCCCCGCCCACCGAGGAGTTCACAGTCCTGGAGGCGGGAAAACAGAGAGATTAGTTTTGGAGGTGAAAGTGGAAGGAGGAGAAGTGGTAGTGGAGCAACTAACTGACAGCGTCCGGGTGTGTGGCCCGGGCGAGACAGCAAGGTTGGCAGACGGTGGTGACCGTCTGCAGGAGTGGCTGATTGGAGTCTACCGTAGGGACCGTGGACGGGCGGTGGCCCGGCGGTACCGGACCGGCACGCAAAGAGAAGCCAGCACCATCTGGCAGGAGCTTACGGACCCCGGCAAGGCTAGGAGTCGCCGTGAATTTGCCAAATTCGTTAGTGAAGGGAACCTCCTGGGTTTCCCAACAGCCAAGTCCCGACAGAAGGCAACAGTCCAACCAAGTGAGGGAGACACCGCCACCGCCAAGGCAAATGTTTCTCAGGGCCAGAGCCTGCGGGCAAAAGGGGCTCCTCCAGCCCATATCCAAGCTGGGGAGCGGGTTACCGGTGGGAACCCATCGTAACCATCTACCATACATAGGTGCAGGGAAAGGCAGTCACCATCAACCTGCCGGGAGCAGAAACCACCGCAGCCGTCAGTGGGACCCGTCCATCCAGCCGTGTGTTTTACCGAGAACTGTGTCTTCATCATTGGCTGAGTGAGTACCACCGTGCCGTGCAGCACAGCGCTGCCCCCGCGACCCTGCACCTCGCCTGGCCCCGTAACCTGCCTGCCATCCATCCCTACCCCATCACCGGGCCCCGGGACAACCAACCCCCTACCCACAGAGGGGAGAAATAACAACCAAGCTGCTCCCTGTCACCACTCCCGGGATCCCCGTCTAGAGCAGCGGTGGTGTCACCAATATCACCACAACCGTGGGTGGCGTCACGGACAATAACCAAAACCCCCACAAAATCAAAATCCCCTTTTCACTCACGGGCGAGGAACGCCGCTCGAGTCCCCGGGATCCGGCCCACCGCTCAAGCCACCACCGAGCAGCGGCACCAGCAGCAGCCGGACCCAAGCAGTGGGAGAGCGCAGCGTCCCCTCCTCCGCCCGCGACACATGTTCACACACTGCATCTTTTACTGCAATTTGGTGCATTTTTTAGGTCACAAAGATGCACCTAAATTCATGCATTTCCTTCTCCCAGAAAAGTCTATGAGATTTCTATTTTGCTGTCCACACTGTGCATCTTTTGTTGGCTGCATTTTGGCTGTGTTTTTTGAAGATGCAGCATGTCAATTCTTTGTATGTTTTTGCCAGTGTTTTTGAGCCTTCCAGTCAATAGATTTGACTTAAAAAAAACCGCACTGGACAAAATGTGGTCAAAATGCGGTAAAAACCCATGCCTTTTTGCCGCGGGTGCGTTTTTTTTGGGGCCAAAATGCTGCATTTTTGTGGTTAAGAAAATATACAGTGTGTGAACATAGCCTTATGAACAACAAATGCTTAAGGCTGCTTTCACACATTCGGTTTGTGATGAGCGGCACAATCCGGCTCAAAAACCTATGCAACGGATGCGGCGAAAAAAACGGATCCGTTGCATAGGTTTTTCCATGCGGCCTGTCCGTTTTTTGACGGCTGCGGCTTGATACTGAGCATGCGCAGTACAAAAAACCGCATGTGGCGGCCGGATGCGGTTTTTGCCGCAGGACGCCGCATCCGGCGTCCATAGGCTTCCATTGTGAATTGCGCTTTTGGGTTTTTTGGGCTAAATATGCCGCATCCGGCAAAAACCGGACGCAACGCAAGGCCATGCGGCACAATACGGCGCTAATGCAAGTCTATGCGGGAAAAAACGCAAAAAAAAAAAGGTTGTGTTTTTTCTGCAGAGCGCCGTATTGTGCCGCACGGCAAAAACCGGATGTGTGAAAGCCGCCTAAATATGGCAGCAAAGCATGAATCGGCTAAATATTCCAATAAAAGAAAAAAGAAACAATGTCCAAAGACAAGTCAAGACATGATCCAGCCATTCTGAATTGTCACATTAATGACAGAGTCCTATCACATAAAGCGATAAACTATAACTTGCCGTTTGCCAGCTGCATGCCATCACAGCCGGCAGGGCATGCTGGGTCTTGTAGTGTCACAACAACTAACGAGATATATATGAACTGCATGAAGAAGATCCTATTTACAGTCAAACTAGGCAGGAGAAGAGGTCAGCCAGGCAGGACAGTGTTAACTAGGCAGGAGAAGAAGTCAGCCAGGCAGGACAGTGTTAACTAGGCAGGAGAAGAGGTCAGCCAGGCAGGACAGTGTTAACTAGGCAGGAGAAGAAGTCAGCCAGGCAGGACAGTGTTAACTAGGCAGGAGAAGAGGTCAGCCAGGCAGGACAGTGTTAACTAGGCAGGAGAAGAAGTCAGCCAGGCAGGACAGTGTTAACTAGGCAGGAGATGAGGTCAGCCAGGCAGGACAGTGTTATAAGCTGTCACATCTTCCACAGGCAGCACATAGGAGTGTGTGAGGTGTCCCTGTGTGCACACATCTGTGCTGTTTGTATATCCTTCACCACTTTTCTATTTTCTCAGGACAGATCGTTCCTTTTTTTCTTCTCCCCTGTTTAGTTAAAGTTTCTGTCACTAGTTTACAAAAAAATGGAAACTTTCTACAATACTTAATAAACTTACCGTCAGAAGAGCTCCGCACCCAAACTTCATGACTACGAGAAAATGCCTAGAAGGGAAACTGAAACTAAGAAGGGTGAAGAAGGCCACAGCCTGCAAGGAGGAGCCAGGAGATTCCCTTCTTGTAATTGATTTTACTGTGACTTTCCTGTAAATGTGGCAATTAAATATTGAAAAACATGTTCTACTTCCTTATTTACAGGACATTTGTGTTTTGTTTGTTTTTTTTAATTGATTTTTCTTTTCTTTTTTTTGTATTTTGTTATATATTGATGTTTTTTGGTGGACCAAATTCTTCAAAATATTAAAAAAAATACAAAAACAGATTCAGTCACCGCACCCAGCCTAAACTAAGTGAAGAAGAGAATAATCCGGCATCCAGGATCCATAAAAAATATAAATTTTATTAGAATATCATTAAAAACTTTCAATCCATTTGAAAAAAGGAAAAAATACAATGGGCAAGAATATCCAGGTTCATGCAAACGCATTTCAGACTAGCTGTCCTTATTCATTGTATGATACAATGAATAAAGGATAGCTAGTCCGAAATGCATTTGTGGAACAATTCCCAGCAATAAAAGGGCAACAATGTTTATCTGCCCCGGCCACAGAATCTAATGCACTAAAAGGATGCAGCAAAACCCCTTAATTAAGATGGAGGCAACACAGGTGCAAAACACTGATGGAGCAACCACTCACACACTGCCAATGCATGGAGGGGGTGATTGCTTAGGCTGCTTTCACACATCCGGCTTTTGCAATGCGGCACAATCCGGCACTTTGCAGGAAAACCGCAACCGTTTTTTTTTTTGCTGCCGGTTGCGTTTTTCCTGCATAGACTTTAATTAGTGCCGCATTGTGCCGCATGGGCTCGCGTTCGGTCCGGTTTTTGCCGCATGCGGCAGATTTAGCCGATGCGGCGGCCGGATGGAACGTTCCCCAGCACGTTTTTTGCTCCGGCAAAAACAACCGCATCGCACCGCATACTGCCGATGCGGCGCTTTTCCCAATGCATCCCTATGGATGCCGGATGCGGCGCGATGCGGCAAAAACCGCATCCGGCCGCCGCATGCGGTTTTTGCCACTGCGCATGCTCAGTAGCATGCCGCAAGCGGCAAAAACCGGACCGGCCGCATGTAAAAAACTTATGCAAAGGATGCGGTGTTTTCACCGCATCCGTTGCATAGGCTTCACAGCCGGATTGAGCCGCACTGCTCAAACCGGATGTGTGAAAGCAGCCTTAGTATTAAAATTACACACAAATGGCTTATATAGGGCACCGTTTACACATTTAGGTGCGCAGTGTCTGGCTTACAGCCTATTGATGACGTCCATACTATTAGATTACGCGGACTGCCCAGCACTAAATAGGTGCACTACACAGGAATGGAGACCCCAGTTTACAAGGCCTACATTTTTTGGGCTTAAATAGTAACAGGAGGAAAAAAAATGGTTAATATCGCTGCCATGGATATAAACAGGAGATAAATCCAAGGGTTAATCTTCATGATTTTTATTATTCAATGCGTTTCAGAGTCCAAATGACTCCTTCATCAAGAATCAAAAACCACTGATGTACATGTGTTGCCTCCATCTTTATTAAGAGGTTTTGCTGCATCCGGTTACTGCATTAGATTATGAGGCTGGGGCAGGTAAACATTGTTGCTCTTTCTATGGTTTAGCTTTTGTATGAACCTGGATAGTCTTGGCCATAGTATTTTTACCTTTCTTCAAATGGATTGAAAGTTTTTAATTATATTGTAATAAAATGTTTTTATTAATCCTAGATGCCGGATTATTCTCTTCATAAATTCTTTAAAATGGCACACATGAATCACAAATTTTGCCCAAAAAAAATAAAAAACGCTTTTCATTACTTTTTTTTTTTATTGAAAACCCACATGTTCCTCCAAAGGTTTCCAAAATTTTTCAGACGAATTTCAGACATACATACAATGATTCTGGGTAGAGGACTGGAGTACTTTTGGGCAAAAATGTAGCAACTTTCACAATTGTTGGATTAACAGAAAACATCTGAAAATCCCAGACCATGCCCACAATGTTGAATATTAAAAAATAAAACACATAAAATAGACTGGAAAAAAAGGTGCAAATTAAAAAAAAATTAGACACAAATGCAAAACAGGTGAAATACAGAAAAATGGAATAAAAAATAAAGGCACAAATACGATAACGAGTCAAGCCCTATGGACCGGATTATTCTCTTGACAGTTTTGATGAGGGGGCGTAGTGGACCCAGACACTTCTGATTGTGAATCTGGAGCGTCAAATGGATGGAGGGCACCTCTATGGGCAACACCAGAAATCTCACTACAGACGGGCGTACAGAACACCTTTTGGTGGAACTCGCATGAAAATTTGAAACAAAAAATTGGAACAAAATTTTGCAACTTCAAAGCAATTTACGCCAGAATTTAGGCAAAATTGCTTTGATCAGTTAGGGCCTGTGACTTTTGAACATAGACAGGTGGGCAATATGATGCCTCTGCTCAGACATGTATCTAGATTTTCTGGCACTTGAGGCAAGAATTCTGTTTGGCGCCCCACCTCTCTCCGCCACGGTTTGGTTAGTCGTCATGTGACCGCTCATGATTTGCACACTTAGTAACGTGCAGATGAGCTGCTCTTCATATCTCTCTCAATGTTCAATGAAAAACAATGAAGTAGAAAGAGAAGCAAATTGCACATGAATTGAGTAGAAATGTGATGGCTGCTAGAACCTGAATGCAGAGCTGAATCCTGAAAGGGAATATATTACATGCTGTTAGGATTGGGCTACACTTCTTAATTTTATAATTAAAGGGGTTGTCCAGGTTTATGCTAAAAGTCTGCAGTCACTCTAGATGACTGCAGACTTCTGAATTCTCAGAAAGCATGCTCTGCACACTTTTAGGATTCTCCCATGCCAGTGCCAAGAGTGGACAGTTATGTGAACACAAGTAAGCCGGGTGCTGCACATCCGCCACATTGATTTGAATAGGAGCGGATGTGCAGTACCCAGCCACGGCCACTATCAAGACAGAGCAGATCTGAAATTGGGTACTCCGGCTGTCTGCTGCTTTCGTCGCTGTCAGTAACTAGAGCAGCCGATTGGCAGGGGGGGCCGGACCCCATCCGATCAGACATTGATGATCTATCCTACGGAGAGGTCATCAATGTTAAAGTAGTGGACAACCTCTTTAATATACATAACATCCCGCCCACCTCCTTCCTTCCGCATTGACGGTGGACGCAGGTAAGGAGATGTTTGTCGTTCCTGCAGAATCACACACAGCAATGTGTGGTGCTGCAGGAACGACAAACAACATCATATCTTCAGCAGTAATGACATTATGGAAATGAATAACGTGACACAGATCAGCGATTATTAACACGTTTGCGCTCGTTAATCGTCGCACCTAGGATTTACACATTGTGATGTCGCTACCGGCGCTGGATGTGCGTCACTAACGACGTGACCCCGACGATATATCGGTAGCGATGTCGCAACGTGTAAAGCCCGCCTAAGTACATCCTTAACAATGGTAAAGAGATACTGAGCGTTATTAGTCTGCAGTCATACAGGAAGCTCAGTACTGGTGAGAATTCGGCTATGTGTCCACGATGCTTCGAGCTAGTTGCAGTTCTAAACGCACCCTCTGGCAGTAATTGATTTTGCCAAAGTTGCTTTTTACCACAAAATAGTGCAAAAAACGTGTGCGTTTTTACCGCGTTTTTGATACGTTTTTAGCCCTTTTTACATGCTTTCCCTTTGCGTTTTGACAGATGCGGTTTGAACATAAAGACACTGCTAAATAAAGTTTAAACAGTGAAATAATGAAAAAAGGGAAAAAAAGGAACACATATAATTAGTGAAAAAATATTTATATTTCATAAAATTATAGCGGTTTTATACTATTTATCGCTAAAATTGCAATAAATTCATATATTTCATTATTTTAATTGTCAAACTATGTGTGTGTAAAGGGACATATCATTTCATTATTTTGATGCCAAAAAAACATGCGTTTATGTAGTCCAAAACGCTGGATTTCTGCACCTAAAAAGTATGTAAAACGCTGGAATTTTGATGTTTCTTGCTTTTTGCAACTTCTCATTGACTTCAATGTTATCAAAACGCAGCCCAAATGGCAAAAACAATTACATGCTGCTTCTTTAAACGCTGAGTTTTTTGCCCAAAATTATGCAAATTAAACGCAGCGATTTGAACTGCATGGTGGACACAAGAAATCCCTATTTCTCATAGACTTTACTGGGAAATCACAACGCATGCATTTTGGCATTAAAAAGGTGCAGTTGAAAACGCTGCAGAAAAGCATGTAAAAACGCATCATGGACACATAGCCTAAAGGCCGCTTTACACTCTGTGACATCACTCTAGCGAACTCGTAGGGGTCACGGAATTTGTGACGCACATCCGGTCGCTTTAGCGATGCCGTTGTGTGTGACACCTTTGAGCAATTTTGCATCGTTGCAAAAACGTGCAAAATCGCTCATCGGTGACATGGGAGTCCACTCTCTAATATCGTTGCTGCAGCAGTAACGAAGTTGTTCCTCGTTCCTGCGGCAGCACACATCGGTACATGTGACACCGCAGGAACGAGGAACCTCTCCTTACCTACCTCCCGCCCGCAATGCGGAAGGAAGGAGGTGGGCGGGATGTTATGTCCCGCTCATCTCCGCCCCTCCGCTTCTATTGGGTGGCGGATCAGTGACGCAGCTGTGACGTCGCTGTGACGCTGAACGAACCGCCCCCTAGAAAGGAGGCGGTTCGCAGGTCACAGCGACGTCGCAGGGCAGGTAAGTAGTGTGACGGGCCTGGGCGATGCTGTGCACCACGGGCAGCGATTTACACATGTCGCAAAACCGATGGGGGGCGGGTACCCACGCTAGCGATATCGGTCACGATATCGCAGCGTGTAAAACGGCCTTTAGTCAGTATCACAAATAAACATTTGCTTTCAGGTACCTTATAGATGAAGTTGTCTCTGATCCAAGTCATGTCTTTCATTTCTTCATCTTGTCCAGACACCATAAGGACTTTTCACATCCCCAGCTCGTCTCTGCAGACATCCATCTTCTCCAGTCTTCTGCTGCACATCTCTGCACGTTACCCTTAAAAATAGCTGAATGATTATAATTCTCCTATATAAATATATTTGTCCTATGCTGTGCCCCTGAATAAATAATGGCCCCTCACTGTGTTCTCTGCACAAAATAAGATGCACACACTTTCCTTCTAATGGTACATGCACTCCACATTACCCTCTCCTTTCCATACTGAGCCCCCCCTTTGCACTGTCCTCTACACTGTGTCCCCACTATACTGCCCAGTCTTTATACTTTGCCCCCACCTCTCACACGCCTCCTCGCTATGGCCTCACACTGTCCCACCACCCATGCTGCCCCCTCTCCATACCATCCACTACCTAGTCTCTATTTTGACCCCCTCACATTTTTTCATCCCAAACTGTCTCCACACTATTGCCACACACATTCCTGCTCATTCGCCATACTGTGTCTGCATACATTTCTTCCTTGTTCCCCATTCTGCCTGCTTGCTCCCAAAAACCATGTACTCAAAATTCCCCTCTTGCTCATATACAGTTAGGTCCAGAAATATTTGGAAATGGAATTGACTGGTGAGCTTGGGAACTCAAAAAGGCCTGGGCGTCCACGGATGACAACAGTGGTGGATGATCGCCGCATACTTTCTTTGGTGAAGAAGAACCCGTTCACAACATCAACTGAAGTCCAGAACACTCTCAGTGAAGTAGGTGTATCTGTCTCTAAGTCAACAGTAAAGAGAAGACTCCATGAAAGTAAATACAAAGGGTTCACATCTAGATGCAAACCATTCATCAATTCCAAAAATAGACAGGCCAGAGTTAAATTTGCTGAAAAACACCTCATGAAGCCAGCTCAGTTCTGGAAAAGTATTCTATGGACAGATGAGACAAAGATCAACCTGTACCAGAATGATGGGAAGAAAAAAGTTTGGAGAAGAAAGGGAACGGCACATGATCCAAGGCACACCACATCCTCTGTAAAACATGGTGGAGGCAACGTGATGGCATGGGCATGCATGGCTTTCAATGGCACTGGGTCACTTGTGTTTATTGATGACATAACAGCAGACAAGAGTAGCCGGATGAATTCTGAAGTGTACCGGGATATACTTTTAGCCCAGATTCAGCCAAATGCTGCAAAGTTGATCGGACGGCGCTTCATAGTACAGATGGACAATGACCCCAAACATACAGCCAAAGCTACCCATGAGTTCATGAGTGCAAAAAAGTGGAACATTCTGCAATGGCCAAGTCAATCACCAGATCGTAACCCAATTGAGCATGCATTTCACTTGCTCAAATCCAGACTTAAGACGGAAAGACCCACAAACAAGCAAGACCTGAAGGCTGCGGCTGTAAAGGCCTGGCAAAGCATTAAGAAGGAGGAAACCCAGCGTTTGGTGATGTCCATGGGTTCCAGACTTAAGGCAGTGATTGCCTCCAAAGGATTCGCAACAAAATATTGAAAATAAAAATATTTTGTTTGGGTTTGGTTTATTTGTCCAATTACTTTTGACCTCCTAAAATGTGGAGTGTTTGTAAAGAAATGTGTACAATTCCTACAATTTCTATCAGATATTTTTGTTCAAACCTTCAAATTAAACGTTACAATCTGCACTTGAATTCTGTTGTAGAGGTTTCATTTCAAATCCAATGTGGTGGCATGCAGAGCCCAACTCGCGAAAATTGTGTCACTGTCCAAATATTTCTGGACCTAACTGTATAGTCCTGAAATTCCCCATACTGTGTCCTCAAAATTTCTTTCCCCCATTTGCTCCCTATGCTGTGTTTGTATGCACTCCCAAACTTGCTCCCCATACTATGTCTGTATACATTCCCCCTTCACCATACTGTCTTTATATATATTTCCCTCTTCCCCACCCTCTCTCCCCATACTATGTGGCCATATATAAATTTCCCCTCCCCACACTCTCTCCCCATACTGTCTCCATATGTATATTCCCCTTCCCCACCTTCTCTCCCCATATTGTGTTGCCATATACACTTTCCCCTCCCCACTTTCTCTCACCATACTGTGTGGCAATATATACAATTCCCCTCCAAACACTGTGTGGACCCCTCCCAATACTGTGGCCATATGTATATATAAGTATTATATATATTGCCTTCCCCACTCTCTCTGCCCATAGTATGGCTGCATATACATTCCTCCTCTCCCCTCCCCCCATACTGTGGCCGCATAAACATTCCTCCGCTCCCCTATACTGTGGTTGCATATACATTCCTTCCCTACTGTGGTCGCATTTACATTTCTCCCCCATACCGTGGTTACATATATATTCTTCCAGGGTGAGAGGTACTGGGCACCACTAATCCACTATAGGCTGACCGCTCAGTTCTGGTAGAGCATATGAGATCCGGGTATGTGTCCCAAGGTATAGACCATGAAGATATCCAAAATGTAGACAGAAAGGGTCGCACTCTCAAAGGATCTGGGTGCAAGATTTTCTTTAATCCATGTTCAAATCAGGGATACAGGTGTTGGGGGAGGGTGAAGACATACAACGCCGGATGACGGCGGGCCGTTTCGCAAACAAGTTGCTTCTACTGGACCCGTAGAAGCAACTTGTTTGCGAAACGGCCCGCCGTCGTCAGGCGTTGTATGTCTTCACCCTCCCCCAACACCTGTATCCCTGATTTGAACATGGATTAAAGAAAATCTTGCATCCAGATCCTTTGACAGTGCGACCCTTTCTGTCTACATTTTGGATATATACTGTATTCTTCCCCTCATCCTCCCACATACTGTGTCCATATATACTTTCCCCTCACCCTCTGGTGTTCCTTCGGTGTCTGTTTGCCACCTCTGCGGTGCCAACAAGTGACATCATCAGTATGATTAGCTGACCTAATCACACTGCTGTTGTCGCCCTGACCCAGTAGTGCCAGTGGCCACGGTTGGATTGTACTCACGTTTGAAAGACAAAAGTACAAATGATCACAGGGAACCCCGTGCCACACTTCTCTGAGTCCGGCTGTCAGCTTGACAGCCGGACTCAGAGAATAGCTGGCTTGCACTATGCAGGGTGGCAAAAAACAACTACCAGGGAGACTCTAAGAGCGCCGCATCAGGTGTACCTACGGCGCCCCCTGTCAGCTATACCCGGGGCATATGGCCCGCCAGCCTCTCCCCCCCCTGCTAGATACGACTCCGCCTCTGTTGGTCTAAAGGCATTAGGCTGTGTGCACACAGAGCGCTTTTATCATGGTATTTGATGTGTTTTTAGTGTGTAGTGTATTTTTGTCACAAAACTGCAAGCAAATCCTGATGCCAGAAAAGTCAATTAAAAACATGATGTGTAGTGTACACGCTGAGTATTTTCTCCTTGCAGATTTAGTGCAGAAAATAATCTGCAGCATGTCAAAGCTTTCACAAAATTTGAAGCGTTTTGCACTGAATTCAATTGTAAAATGCATGCAAAAACACACAAAAAAAACACAGCATAAGGGCTCCGCCACACATCCGTGAAAACCACGTCCGTGTAAAACGGGCCGTTTTTCGGGTCCGTTTTCCGTTTTTTATGTCCGTTTTTATGGTATGTGTGGCCTGCGTGTGTATCCCGTATGCTAGCCGTATGTGCGTGTGGAATGTCCGTGTGTGCGTGAGTGAAATAACTGACATGTGTATGTGTTGTCCGTGTGAAATGTACGTGTGTGATGCAAAATGTCGTTACTACATGTCGGAAGACAGAGTAGCGGGATGAGAATGAACTCGGGTGAACTTCACCCGACTTCATTGTCATGCCGCGGCTCTGTCTTTGTGCCGTGTACTGATTAGCGGTCACCTGTGAAGGATTCACCGGTGACCGGTAATCCCCCGAGTGACTGAAGTGTCCCCCCCTCTCTCATACTCACCGATCCCCGATCACCGGCGCTGCACGGCGTTCACACTGCTCCGGCGGCTTTTTCTAATTTGAAAAAGCCGGCCGCCCATTAATCAATCTCGTATTCCCTGCTTTACCCGCCCACCGGCGGCTGTGATTGGTTGCAGTGAGACACGCCCACCATGCTGAGTGACAGGTGTCACACTGCACCCAATCACAGCAGCCGGTGGGCGTGTCTATACTGTGCAGTAAAATAAATAAATAAATAATTAAAAAAAACGGCGTGCGGTCCCCCCCCATTTTAATACCAGCCAGATAAAGCCATACGGCTGAAGGCTGGTATTCTCAGGATGGGGAGCTCCACGTTATGGGGGCCCCCCACCCTAACAATATCAGTCAGCAGCCGCCCAGAATTGCCGCATACATTATATGCGACAGTTCTGGGACTGTACCCGGCTCTTCCCGATTTACCCTGGTGCGTTGGCAAATCGGGGTAATAAGGAGTTATTGGCAGCCCGTAGCTGCCAATAAGTCCTAGATTAATCGTGTCAGGCGTCTATGAGACACCCTCCATGATTAATCTGTAAATTACAGTAAATAAACACACACACCCGAAAAAATCCTTTATTAGAAATAAAAAACACAAACACATTCCCTCATTACCAATTTATTAACCCCGACAAACCCTCCATGTCCGGCGTACTCCACGGTCCTCCAGCGTCGCGTCCAGCTCTGCTGCATGCAGGTGACAGGAGCTGCAGAATACACCGTCGCTCCGGTCACCTCCACGCAGCTAATGAGATGAGTAGCGCGATCAGCAGCTGTCAGTCTGGTAACTCGCGGTCACCGCTGGATCCAGCGGTGGCCGAGGGTAACCTCAGTGACAGCAGCTGATCGCGCTACTCATCTCATTAGCTGCGTGGAGGTGACCGGAGCGGCGGTGTATTCTGCAGCTCCTGTCACCTGCATGCAGCAGAGCTGGACGCGACGCTGGAGGACCGTGGAGTACGCCGGACATGGAGGGTTTGTCGGGGTTAATAAATTGGTAATGAGGGAATGTGTTTGTGTTTTTTATTTCTAATAAAGGATTTTTCGGGTGTGTGTTTTTTTACTGTAACTTACAGATTAATCATGGAAGGTGTCTCATAGACGCCTGACATGATTAATCTAGGACTTATTGGCAGCTACGGGCTGCCAATAACTCCTTATTACCCCGATTTGCCAACGCACCAGGGTAAATCGGGAAGAGCCGGGTACAGCCCCAGAACTGTCGCATATAATGTATGCGGCAATTCTGGGCGGCTGCTGACTGATATTGTTAGGGTGGGGGGCCCCCCATAACGTGGAGCTCCCCATCCTGAGAATACCAGCCTTCAGCCGTATGGCTTTATCTGGCTGGTATTAAAATGGGGGGGGACCGCACGCCGGTTTTTTTAATTATTTATTTATTTATTTTACTGCACAGTATAGACACGCCCACCGGCTGCTGTGATTGGGTGCAGTGTACTAATATAGGGAAATTGGTGTGCACTCTGCCCTAATGAGGGGAGATTGAGGTGCTAGTGAAGGGACCGGGGTCCGAGTAACAATCTATAGAAATCACTGCACTCTCCTATAATAAGAAGGTAGCAACAGATTCGTTTTTGTGCAAAAAATCTTTTTTATTATTATTGTTATTCAAAAAGAATTTCTTTCAATCATAAGATAGTCTAAGTGAAGATGGGACGTTTCGGCCCAATAACGGGCCTTCTTCACGCCAAAAAACACTAAAAAAATACAAAAACAGACAACAATCAATATATACATTAGGTTACAGGGTTAACATGAGAATAATGAAGCAAATATGTAAAAGCACATGTAGAAGTATTAACATGTCACACTTGGGTAAAAATGTAAAAAGACATACTGGAAGTTTATCACAGAGGTAAGTATTTAGAGAAGAGGGAAGAAGGAAGAAAGAAAGAAGAAAAGCAAGAAGAAGCAGGCAACATGGTGGTCTATGTGGATGGTATATCATACCTCAGTAGCTATGGGGTGATTATTTCAGGTTCAGTGCATGAAAAGAAATCTTGCAAGAATGGAGTATCTTGTAGAAAGGGAGTATCTAGAAAGGACCAACACTCTAGTTTATTAGCTCCTATACTGGACGTCTTAGAGACCAGATCCTGAGGAGAAGAAGTACAGGTATAAGTAAAGGGAGTATTAGATAAATATTCAAAATTAATATGAAGTTATTATAGAGGTTATTTTACCTTAATGGCATTTATGTACACCCTCCCAGAGTGAATTATTAGAAATTCTGAAGACCGGGCTACTGACCAAATATATTCACCTTGTGAATCCTTTAAAAAGATTCAGGACATGTAAAATTAGAGGTCCGAGCACTTAAATTGGTGGATATGTGGCATATATCATAAATACCTTATGGTTTGTAAAGTTCGGTATAGTAGTACTAGAATTGGCAGGCACAGACCTGGAACAAGTGGTCTATGAGGAAGAGAAAGAAGCTGACTACCAGCGCCACCTATTGGTACGGTATTTTAGAGACTAGCTTATAGTGTATATACTACCTTAATAAAGCTGCTATAGGATCCTATTTCATTTCTGTGCTTAAACACTTGGGTAAATATTCTAGCTTGTATACTCTGGAGGATTTAAAGATACATAATCAGAGGGGTATATATGGATCTCTCAGAGAGATCCATATATACCCCTCTGATTATGTATCTTTAAATCCTCCAGAGTATACAAGCTAGAATATTTACCCAAGTGTTTAAGCACAGAAATGAAATAGGATCCTATAGCAGCTTTATTAAGGTAGTATATACACTATAAGCTAGTCTCTAAAATACCGTACCAATAGGTGGCGCTGGTAGTCAGCTTCTTTCTCTTCCTCATAGACCACTTGTTCCAGGTCTGTGCCTGCCAATTCTAGTACTACTATACCGAACTTTACAAACCATAAGGTATTTATGATATATGCCACATATCCACCAATTTAAGTGCTCGGACCTCTAATTTTACATGTCCTGAATCTTTTTAAAGGATTCACAAGGTGAATATATTTGGTCAGTAGCCCGGTCTTCAGAATTTCTAATAATTCACTCTGGGAGGGTGTACATAAATGCCATTAAGGTAAAATAACCTCTATAATAACTTCATATTAATTTTGAATATTTATCTAATACTCCCTTTACTTATACCTGTACTTCTTCTCCTCAGGATCTGGTCTCTAAGACGTCCAGTATAGGAGCTAATAAACTAGAGTGTTGGTCCTTTCTAGATACTCCCTTTCTACAAGATACTCCATTCTTGCAAGATTTCTTTTCATGCACTGAACCTGAAATAATCACCCCATAGCTACTGAGGTATGATATACCATCCACATAGACCACCATGTTGCCTGCTTCTTCTTGCTTTTCTTCTTTCTTTCTTCCTTCTTCCCTCTTCTCTAAATACTTACCTCTGTGATAAACTTCCAGTATGTCTTTTTACATTTTTACCCAAGTGTGACATGTTAATACTTCTACATGTGCTTTTACATATTTGCTTCATTATTCTCATGTTAACCCTGTAACATAATGTATATATTGATTGTTGTCTGTTTTTGTATTTTTTTAGTGTTTTTTGGCGTGAAGAAGGCCCGTTATTGGGCCGAAACGTCCCATCTTCACTTAGACTATCTTATGATTGAAAGAAATTCTTTTTGAATAACAATAATAATAAAAAAGATTTTTTGCACAAAAACGAATCTGTTGATACCTTCTTATTATAGGAGAGTGCAGTGATTTCTATAGATTGGGTGCAGTGTGACACCTGTCACTCAGCGTGGTGGGCGTGTCTCACTGCAACCAATCACAGCCGCCGGTGGGCGGGTAAAGCAGGGAATACGAGATTGATTAATGGGCGGCCGGCTTTTTCAAAAGAGGAAAAGCCGCCGGAGTTTTTATAACAGCCGTGCAGCGCCGCGCCGGAGATCGGGGAACGGTAAGTATGAGAGAGGGGGGAACTGACCGACAGACAGCTAGAGGGACAGACAGACATAGAGACCGACCGACAGACATAGAGACCGACCGACGGACTGAGGGAGAGAACGAAAGATAAAAAGAAAAAAGACTGACATGACATGAAAAAAGCACAAAACATACAGGGAACAAACAGAGATGCGTCCGTGTCACTCGGACATGCGCACAGACCCATTGACTTTCATTGGGTCCGTGCTGCGTGTGGCGTGAATAAAACGGACATGCTGGCGTGAGACACGGCCCACAAAACGCATCACGGAGACGGACAAACGGACATAACCAAAAACGCAAGTGTAACCGCTGAGATATAGTAACATTGGTGCACGTTTGGCCGTGTCTCCAGTATACACGGAAACGGACCAAACACGCACGTTTTTCACGGATGTGTGGCGGAAGCCTAAATGTGTTTTTGCACTGCGTTTTTCTTGCCAAGAGATACAAAAATGGTGCAGAAATTTCTGTGCACATAGCCTTATATTGACTTTCTGTACTTGTGATTGCACAGTCTAACATAAAATAAGCACAGTACAACGTCTATGTACTAGTTACCATATAAGTATCAGTGTGTGGGTTTCCGATAAGGCACCTGACTGAATTTTATATTGTGTAAAGTAAATAACGGCGTCACTATTTCCTCTGAATCATGTCTAAGCTTCTCCATTATCAAAATCAGTGCAGTTTCCAGTAGAGGAGGACAGAGGAGTTTCTCTAGAATAACAGGTATATGGAAATCCCAATTTTTTACTATGAGACAATATGAAAACATTAAATTATGAGTGGTTCATGTTTCATGTCTCAAATCCAACCAAAGACAATAAAAACAACTTGATACAATGTAAATTCAGTATGTTTAAAAAATTCTGGTCTTCTAAAGGGTGGGCCCCATCTTCTCAAGCAGGAGCACACCGCTCCCCAGTCTCCCTACTTCCCGGTTGTAGGGTGGACGGGCACTCATGGATGATTGACACTGCAGTCTAGCAGCATTGAAATGCCACTGGTCTGTTCTGGTCTGATCTGTGTGCACTTGATTCTGCTGAGTGGTGGCTATGTAGCATTAGTAAAGCGGGCTTTACACGCTGCGATCTCGCTAGCGAGATCGCAAGCGATTGTACCCGCCCCTGTCGGCTGTGCGACATGGGCAAATCGCTGCCCGTCGCGCACAACCTCGCTTACCCCCGTCACATGGACTTACCTGCCCTGCGACGTCGCTCTGTCCGGCAAACCACCTCCTTCCTAAGGGGGCGGGTCGTGCAGCGTCACAGCGACGTCACACTGCAGCCGTCCAATAGAAGCGGAGGGGCGGAGATGAGCGGGTCGTAACATCCCGCCCACCTCCTTCCTTCCGCATAGCCGGTGGAGGCAGGTAAGGAGATGTTCCTCGCTCCTGCGGTGTCACACATAGCGATGTGTGCTGACGCAGGAACGAGGAACAATGTCGCTAATGAGAGGTAAACGATTTTTTGTTGTAGGACGACCTCTCAGCGGCAAACGATTTTTGCCGCTTTTGCGATCGTTTTAGGTTGCACATAACTGTTACATGCTACGATATCGTTAATGACGCCAGATGTGCGTCACAAACAACGCGACCCCGACGATAATTCATTAACGATATTGTAGCGTGTAAAGCCCGCTTTAGGCTGGGGAGAGGTGGCCACGGCGCTCCTCGCCCGTGAGTGAAAAGGGTGGTTGGTTTGTTTGGGGATTTAGTCCGTGACGCCACCCACGGGTTGTGGTGAAGATGGGCACCACCACTGTTGGTGACGGGGATCCCGGGAGAGATGGTAGGGAGCAGCTGGGATGTTGTTTTCCCCCTCCGTGGGTAGGGGTCGGTGGTCCCGGGGCCCGGTGGTGTGACGGGGAGACAGGGTAGGTGAGGTGCAGGGTTGCAGGGACAGCGCGGCGTGGTGCCGGATGGCACGGGTGTACTCACTCAGCAAGAGATGCACAAAGTCCTCGGTAAACCAAACGGCTGGATGGACGGGTCCCGCAGCCGGCTGCAGTGTCTCTCCCCGGACAGGTGATGGCGGCTGTCTTTCCCTGCACCTTTGTGTACTGTTTTGACTATGATGGGTCCCCAATGGTAGTCCACTCCCTGGTGTATAGATGCCGGAGGAGCCCGTTTGCCCGCAGACGCTGGCCCTTGGGTCTCTAGCCTTAGGTGGTAGCTGTATACCCTCACGGTGCGGACGGTTGCCTTTTAACGGGTCTTTGGCTGTTAGGAAACCCCTGGGGTTCCTGTCACACTCGGATTTGACTTTTGTTGGCGGCTCCAAGCCTGGTCGGAATCCGATGGCCCTGCCTGTGTGTGCTAGCTTCACTTCGCTCCCCGGACGATACCGGCGGGCCACCACCCGACCCCGGTCCTACGGTTCCGCGTTGATCCACCACTCAGCCATCAGAGTCTTGTCTATTGACTTTCGTCTCATTGCTCCAAATCACCCTTTCCAACCTTCCACTGTCCACTTTTCATACTTGAGCTGGAGCTCGTTATGATAATATTGAAGTCAAGGCTTTTACTTTTTTCAGACCAACATTCCAGACATGTGTAACATGTGTCGTACGGTGCTTGCATGGATGTCTGTGATCTCACTATCACAAAATATACAAGCCACCTCCACTGCCGGGTTTGTTGCGCCAGAACCGATAGGCCTTACAATGTTGTGTGCTGCCCCTAGGCAGGTGAGCTGCTTGGATCCAGGATTACTGTGGCACGAGGGTCCCCGAAACCAGGGTTTAGCGGACACTCAATGAAGGGGGGTATTTACAAGGGAGAAGTGTTCGTGACTCCACCTGCGGGTGGCGGTAATGGATATACCACCGATGCTGTGCAAGGGACTGGGCTGATGGGATATAGCAGCTGGATGGAAGCCCCTCCACAGGTAGAGGATGCCCAGTATCCTCGTGGTGTTGGATGAGGTGGATAGTGCAGGAGACCTCTTGGTGTTGGATGAGGTGCACAATTCAGGAAACAGGGACACACACTGCTGGTTATCGTGCTGCTGGATAGGGCTGCAGAAAGGAGACACACGCTGATGGTAAACAAAGTCTCTACTCTCGATTGTAGCAGGGTAGGCCGGTTCAGGTCCCCGGTACTGCCACTGCCATTGTGTGATCCAGGTGCTCTTTCCTTGCACTTTGTCCATGTAGTATAGTGGGTCCCTGTAGCATGGAACTTCTGGGGCCCGACTACTATGTACAGCAGTCACTTCTCTTGTAAAGAGAAGGCAGTGTGGACCCTGCAGGTTAAGTCACTTTGTCGCAGACCCTGGTCCTATTCGTTATCTGCTGTTGCTCTTTAGTTCAGGTCTGTCAAAGAGGCCCTTACAGGCTACCTCCCCGGTCAGGTCAATTACCAAGGCTCCTGAAGACTTCCTTGGTCTAGGGCCCTGTGCCCTGTCTGTGCTCGATCCAGTTAGGTCCCTGCACCCTCTTGACTCCTTCACAGGTCTCAGGTCACAGCTCTCCCTGAACTGGTCATCGTCCGGCTCTGTTCCCGAGTCACGTTACACACCCAGCTCAGAGGTCTTTTCTTAGCTCCTCTCTCTTTGGAGCTCCACAGTAGACTGAACTCACTAATCCCCTCCCACCAGTCAGCCTAGTCCCTCTGGGCTGGTCCTGGGACATTGGACTATCCCCCCCAGGTCTTGAACTGACAGTCACTGGTGTGAGTGGTAGCTGGGATTTGTGGTGTAGGTGGTAGTGACACTGGGTGCCCAGGAACCTTGGAGGAGTGGGTTCTGCATCCTGGGAGAGGGTGCAGTTCCCTGTAGTGCCCTGATTACCTCAGGGGCACTACAGTTGTTGTTCCGGAGATCGTCAATGCTGTGCAGAACCTCATATTGGAGAATCATTGAATTTCAGCTAAAGCAATAGCAGACATCATCGGGATTTCCCGTGACCATGTTTGTGTCATTATCCATGCATATTTGGACATGAGGAAGCTATCTGCAAAGTGGGTCCCTAAATGTTTGAGAACAGATCAGAGAATCATGCGAGTGAAAACCTCCTGGTCCATTTGTCAGCGTTTTCGGACTGACAAGAACTTCCTGGATCGACTCTTCACTATGGATGAGAACTGGATTTATTTGTATGACCCTGAAAACAAGGAGTAGCCAAAAGAGTGGAGACACATTGGTTCTCCTCGTCCAAAGAAGTTCAGGGGGCAAAAATCAGCCACTAAGGTGATGGCATCTGTGTTCTGTGTGCTGCTAGTGGACTACCTTTAAAAGGGTTTCACCATGAATGTGAAGCGATGGCCGAGAGGACCACCGCAGTGCAGAGTAGGTTATAGTACACAAGACGAGGTGCGAACAACAAGGGTGTATTTATTAACAGGCGGGGAAAGATGTGGAGAAGGCAGGTTCAGGCACGGGGTATACAGTGGCAAAACGTGATTTAACAACACTTTTGTATTCTCTAGCTGGTCCGCTCAATAGCATGGTGCTCCAACTATTACAGGTTCAAGAAACACAAAAACAGTCAGGTACAATGCTACTCTACACGTAACCTCTCTGGCCTATGCTAAACGGGCCACACGGATGCCGTGTTCTACCTACTGAAGCCTACTTTAGCCCCTAGTATGTGCACAATATTCAACTCACAGTGATGCTGGGGACGTGGATCCAGTCCCGGGGGCCCCCCAACAGCAGTCTCATCTGAAGGTGCGCACTTCTCCTGGGCCTGGTTAAGGAGATCAAAATCTTCTCCTTGCTTCAGATTCCTCGCTTGTTCCCTGTTATCTGCAAGTTTCTCTCTCGATTCAGAAGAAAAACTCCATTCCTCCGAGACACACCGGCTGTGTGTTCCTTCACACGCTTCTAAAATCAAAACAGAAACTCACTTCTCTTCTTACACTCGGGCTGTCCATTAGCACACTTTCTGCAGGGGGAGCAGAACATTCCATTACCCCTCAACACGGGGAGGTTAACACGGGGAGGTTTCTGTCTCTTAAAGTGGCAGAGTGTTTCTTATTGTCCATAGCAGTAGCACCCCCCAATAAATGCAAGGTATTACATTGAACTTTTGGACCAATTGAAGGCACCTCTGAAGGCCAAAAGGTGCGGCAAGCTGTCCAAAGGAATCTTGCTCTTGTAAGACAATGCCACCGCTCACACTGCACAAGCAACCACGGCAAAACTGGGCTTCCAGCTGGTTGACCACCCACCTTATTCACCAGATCTTGCTCCCTCCGACTATCATCTGTTTCCAAACCTGAAGAAACACCTTAAGGGTACCAAATTTCCCACCATTTCTGATGCTGTGACTGCTACGGATTCCTGGTTTGAGGCACAACAAAAATCCTTCTTTTTGCAAGGCTTACAGAACCTGAAATACCGATGTAAAGAGTGTGTTGACATCAGTGGAGAGTATGTGGAATAAATGTAAAGTTTCATCATCCCATTTTGTTTCTTTCTGGGTAAAGCCAAAGACTTATCAGCAGCCCCTCTTGTATATTACCTAGTCGCTAACAGTGTGAAATCTTATCTTAATACTGAAACATCTGTATGATATTATTGAAATATAATATTGCCAGCCAATATTTCCAACTCTGGTGGCGACAATACTCACACATAGCAATTATTATCACTGTAGTGCTTCCAGGCACTCCTGTTTTTCTGTTTTGTTTTATTTTCACATGGTGCGTTCACTTACCTTGATCAATAAAAAATTATTCACCTGCAATCAGGACGTCTGGTCGTAGTTTGTACTTTTTCTTGTGTTTGCTTCTTTATGCGACTTGTCCAGTGTAATATGTGTAGTCATATCTAGGTTGCTGATATTTATGTATTGACAGAATTATATATAGCATTTAACATGCAACTGTTTCTCCTGTGGGTTCTTTTTCTTTCCCATCGAAGAGAAGCATGATGTCGGTGAAGAGTTCATGATTCCAATGATTTGCCACTTACTGGGCTGCTTGCTGCAGTTTTGATAAAATTATCTGTTTTATCTACTGCAGATCTAGCAGTTCTCTGAATGCAGAGCCCTATATAACCCACATATGGGGATCCATTCATTCGCAGAAGAACAGGTAAATGAAGCCCCTATTGTAGTGAAAGTCCTAGAGCTGGGACCCTCACAGGATCAGTCATTTTATCATATAACCCTGTGGGTAGGTTATAAAGGTATTTAGTAAGAAACCCCCTTTATATTTTAGTCATGTTTTGGTTTTATTAGGGCGTTAGTTGAACTCTTAGAAGACTTTGGACTTTCCCTGTCTGTGCTGATGGTCCTAGAAGTTGATTACATTATAACTAACATGCCAAAAATGTAAAACCACAAACCCTGGGTGCAACCGTGAAATAATGGTTACAGTTAGTGGGTTGAAAACAAATATAAATCAGGCTAAAAAGTTATTCCCATGTTCAAAGTGCTTGTAAAATCAAATCATTTTGCAATTTACTTGTAATTAAGGGGGATATCCACTATTCAGACAACCACTTCCCAAATGCTATATTCCTGTCATGGTTCGCCTCCCTGTCCACATGGCTAGGGGGCGGAGCCTTCTCTCGAGCCTCACTTCCAGACCCTGGATGCCTTAAAAGCTGGCATTTCCAGTGAACCAGCGCCAGCTATAAGCTTAGCACTGCTTTGCCTGTGATTGCTGGTCCTGTGAGTGATATCCTGATCTGTCTGTTCCTGTTCCCCCGTGCCCTTGTCTGTGTTCCATCCCCTGGTCGTCCCTCCTGTCCTCTGTCCCCTCTCCTATTTCCCCACTCGGTTGCTTCCTCTGGTACTGAACTTGGCCTGACTTTGACTCCGCTTTTGCTCGTTCCTCCGGTCCTGCTTCTGCCCGTACGGTGTTTGACCCATCCTGTCTTGCATGCTTTGCAGCTCTGCTTCTCAGTTGTGCTTTGAGGTAATGCTTGAGAACGCTGTGAATTCACTTCCTGGTTCTCATTGCTCTATATAGTGTATTATGCTACAGAGCTCTGGCTCCCCCTGGTGGCACCATTACAATTCCCCCTTATAAAATAATCTTCGCTATACTCACTTCTGGAGTGAGCACCATTCCAGCGATGACACCATTGGCTTTTCCAGGAATCTTTTCACGGGCAGCTTTGCTCTCACTTTCTTTAGACATGCCGTATATCACAAAAGTGAGTGACCCCTCACATTTTTCTAAATAACTTCAAGGGACAACACTGACGAGATGACACTTGGATACAATGTAAAGTAGTCAGTGTACAGCTGGTATAACAGTGTAAATTTGATGTGCTCTCTAAATAACTCAACACACAGCCATTAATGTCTAAACTGCGGGCATCAACAGTGAGTACACCCCTAAGTGAAAATAGCCAAATTGTGCCAAAAGTGTAAATTTTTCTGTGTGGCCACCATTATTTTCAAGCATTGCCTTAACTCTTTTCAGCATGTAGTTCACTAAAACGTCATTAGGATCTACTGGAATCCTCTTCCATCATCCATGAAGACATCATGGTTCTGGTGGATGTTAGAGAACCTGCACTCCTCCTTTTTCCATTTGAGGAGGCCCCACTGATGCATAGGGTTTAGGTATGGAGATGCTTGGCCAGTCCAGCACCTTTACCTTCAGCTTCTTTAGCAGGGCAGTGATCATCTTGCAGGTTTTTGGGGTCATTATCATGTTGGAATACCAACCTGGGGCCCAGTACTGCTATACTGCAGAAGAGCAGCTGCATTATATAGCGACATATATAACGCACAGTTCATATCAGGGGTGAAGAGATGTCATTGGTCTAAACTTTCAATCAAGGAGTATGTCACACTCCAAAAACAGGAATATGGGAGGTTGAAGATGATAAGAATAACCATTTAACCTTTTATACTTGAAGGGAGTTTGTCACCCCAAACTGATAGTTTAAATGGGAACTGCGTTTTCAGCAAAATTTGCAGAAATCAATAGTACATGTGAATTTAAGAAACTTCTTGTAATTTTCACATCAACTACTGGAGCTTTATCAGACCGTCACTTCCTGCTGTTTCAGGAAACACCAAATGTAAGTTGGCTTCAATGAACAGAATGGCTCATCTTTTATATTGAAGCATCTAACGAGACTGGGAACTGAGCGTGAGAAAGGGTCTGCTGTGACATTGCCTATTGTGAATGTCGGTTACGTGTTATCAACTATGTGATGAAGAGTCGACTGAAACCTGTTCCTGAAAAGACAGGATTTATGAGTCAAAAAAGCTGGTGGACAAAAAAAATAATAATGAAAATTATAATAAACTCCAAGCACTGATTAGACAAGACTGGGTTGCTATCAGTCAGGATTTGGCCCAGAAGCTGATATTCAGCAGGTCAGGGAAAATTTAAGAAGTCTTAAAAATAAGGGTCAACACTGTAAATATTGAGTCTTTGCATACAGTTGATGTATTTGTCAAAAAAAAGTTTAGAACTGTATAAAATGTTTACAATTGTACTTCATTAACAAAAGAAACATCATACTAAAAGATTTAAAAACACTTTTTAGGTTAAAGGGGAACTTGTTAGATAAATCGCTGCCCAAACCACAGAGTGCAAGAATCACTGTCTCGTATGTTGCTTGTGATTTTGGCAGCATTAATCACTTGACAGGTTTCAATTAATGTTTGCTTGTTATGGTACATCTGAAAAATCATTCATTCATTCATTCATGCTTTCATTCATTCATTCATTCATTCATTCATTTACTGTTTCATTGCATGCTAGGATACAGTCACCAGTCTTATTCTAGAGTGCTACCACTAGATGTCATGATCAAAGCAGTTTACATTTGGTCAATTGTTTGAATAGCCAGGATTTGGTAAATAGTTTCTTCAATGGGAATATAAAACGTACTACTAAAGCTACATATATCTACATACAAAAGCTAAGTCAATAAAAGTATACCTGTTGTTTTAATTTTAATATATCTTAGACAAATATATCTTAGATGTATTAATATATCTTAGACAATTTTGCTTCTTTTTCTGACAAAATTGATCAGTCATTATCAAACTTCTCAATTCTGAGGTAAAATCTGTATTCAGTGAAGACTTTCCACTACTGAGATAGGAGACTGCGGCTGTTACTGATGAGATTCTATGTAGATAGAAGAGAGATTAAAAGGGAGGAGCTCTGTCTCTAGCTCCTCCCTCTGCCTCTAGTGCCTCCCTCTGCCTTTAGCGCATCCTTCTGCCTCTAGCGCCTCCCTCTGTCTCTTGCTCCTCCCTCTGCCTCTAGCGCCTCCCTCTAGCTCCTCCCTCTACCTATAACGCCTCTGCCTCTGGCGGCTCCTTCTGCCTCTAGCTCCTCCCTCTGCCTCTAGCTCCTCCCTCTGCCTTTAGCTCCTCCCTCTGCCTCTAGCTCCTCCTCCTCCCTTCAGTATATAATTTCATCAGTAACAGTCGCCGTCTCCTATCTCAGTAATGGGAAAGTCTTCACTGAATACAGATTTTACCCTAAAATTGAGAATTTTGATAATGGCTGATCAATTCTGGCAGAAAAAGAAGCAAATTTATTCAATAAGAAATATTACAAAGTTGCTTGTTTTCATGTGCACTATTGATTTAGGAAATAAAAATTAAATAAATAGTTCCATTTTAATGATGATGAACACTGCAAATGTAATTGGCCCTGAGAATAATAACGATACCAATCTGTAGTGTCAGAAATATACCACAAAATGTGAATAAAGAAGCAATAATACCTTCCACACTAATGTAGTCTTTGTATCTTAATCATAACAAAACACTTTAATATTTGACTGTTTCTGGTTATTACAAATTTGCATATTGTTAATTGGACATTTTTAAGCATTTTTTAGAATAGTACTTTAATAGTTTGTAAACTGTGATGTGTGGACTATATGAAAAGTCAATGCTGTAGGAGGTAAGCAATGATTGTACTTTTTTATGTTTTTTTTTATAACTTTATGTTTCTTTACCCATGTTTTGTGTCTGATTACTTCCCCATAGCAGCTTGTCCATTTATTTTCAACGGCAAAGAAATGTTAAAGTCTATTTTGACATATGTGAACACACACACAGATCAAACCAAGGGTATCATTATGTGGTCACTATCACATAAGGAATAAGGAGCTTTATAATATATATAACTTGTCAGAGAAATAAGCTTCTTTTGCCACTTATGAGCCACTTTTCTTCCTCTTCCTTCCTCTTGAACGCACCATCCACTCTGAAAAATAAAAGATTAAATCTGCATTGGTTAAAGCAATTTGGGCTGCCATCACAGTAACGTTTCAAGTTCCACCTCTTATTAAACTCTGAGTGAAGGAGGAGGTTAACATACTGCCCACGTTCCCCCTTGCAAACACGAGTACCGTACTTATGATGTGTAATGTGTATTATCAAGCATTATTAGTGATAGATTGTATTTTGCCTGACATTAGGGAAAGTTAGGGTTAATTTTTGGGACTAGCCAAGAGTGGGAGGAGCTGAAGTGAAGGGACAGAGACAGTTCCTGATAGGAGGTTAGATAGAAGCCATCATGCAATAAAAGCCGACCTATGGTGTTATTAATGAGCAGAGCTGCATGACGTGGATGTTGTTGATGTGAGTGGAGACCGAGGCAGTGGATAGCGTGATCCTGAGTAGAGAGAAAGAGAGAGGATTGACCAAAGGACAGATTGATAGATTGAAGACGGGTCTTGAGACAGGAGTACAGCCCCGAGTCTATAACTTACAAAGGTAATGGGCCAGTACAGAATAGAGAATGTAAGATGAAGCGAATTTCCCAGGCGAAGTTTCAAGGCTCCAGACGTAGAGCAAGCTAAGCACCAGCCATATTAGCAAATGTATGCCCTATAAGAAGAGAGAGAGAGCGAAACCAAGGGTTGACTATAGGACTCTCACTAACTATACTGTAGTATGGAGCTGGATTGTGGTAAATGGGACTAACTGAGGCAGAAACAAGGAAACTTGAAGAAATAAAGAGACTGTGTGTGTGAAAATACTATGTATTGTGAAGGAAACGTTCTTTAAGCCGTGTACCCGCTATGTCCTGTACATACTCCTCATCAAGTTACTGCTTAGTAAAAAGTTTATTTCTGAATGTTTGTCTCTCTCATTGAAATGTCTAACATCTGGTCCTGGCCAGCCGAAGGCACAAGCATCATGCAGCCTCCAAGGGCATAGCACCGCCATAGCAAAAGTCCACACACCCAGCATGGACCCCCACCTTCATGTAATGTACCAGGGTTTAAGAGACAAGTAACTCACCCAAGGCTACTGCCCCGCACCACATTGTAGAAGATCAGGCAGCATAGTTGGAGACTAAGCAAACAGGGAGATCATGCTGCAGCTTCTTGCTAATGCATTTAATAAGGCCTAAGCCACACGGCATGAAAATTGGAGCGAGTGTAATGAGATAAAACATCGCTTTCCACTGGGACTAATATTGCTCTATGTGCTAGCACCCATGAGCGATAATTTTCTCAGCCCTCATCAGACCGAGAAAACAGTCACAGCATTCTGAGAGTGCAATGCGATCCTTGTTTCTCTCGAACCCATTCAAGTCTATGAGGCGAGAGAAAAATTGCACTGCACTCGCAGTACACCGGTGTAGTGCGAGTGCAGAGCGAGAATGGCAATAGCTGGCAACGGAGGAGAGAGGGAGATAAATCCCTCCCTCTCCTCCTCAGCGCCAGCCCTCCCCTCCTCAGTGCCAGCCCGCCCCCCACAGCTGTGGTCCGATCACACGATTGGACCTCTGTCAATGTGGCGCCCCTGACCCGGTCAGGCACCACTGAGTATTGCACCCATGCTGGGACAGTACTTCCAGGTAATCCTAAGGGCCAGAACGAGGTGTGTACGCACAGACACATTAGCAACCAGGTCTCCCACACCTTTAGAGGGGACCCTAGGGTAGTCTCCAGAGGGGGCTAGCTTTCAAATCTTTTCAAGAGGTGGAGCAGAGGGGCTGGGAGCTAAAGTGCAGAGGTTGTCAGGAAGGGAGGAGAGCCAGTCTGGTAGTGGAGCGTGGTGGTCGCGAGGTGATACGCGCGCGACCACTAGTCAGACCCTGCACGAGGTAGTAGCCCTTGGCGGGGGAGAACGGTCACCTGGTCAGTCAGAGAGAAGTGTCCGCGGTGACTAGGCACGTATGGGGTACAGGTCCCTAAAGCAGACTCCAGTTTAACTATCTGATAAACCTGCCGGTGAGGGGAACTACAAGTACTTCACCAACCTCACAGAGTCAGAGCCTCAGCAGCAACACAGGGACCCATAAGGAGACAGAGCCTGAAGCCATCTCACCTGGTCTACGCTGCCGGCAAACGGGCCAAACACAGGGGAGAAAAGGCAGTTGCGACTCCTTGGATAGATCCCCATGGTACTTCAAGTCAGGGGGTTATCCGAACACAAAGTGCTAGGAAAGCGAGCTAACAGCTTACCCTCAGACTGGCCCGAAGGAGCCCCTGGTCCTTTCCTGGTTGATCACAGCAACGCCTGAGTCAACTCACAGCAACAACTGAGTGAGTAAAAACCAGTTAAAAGACTTTTGGACTCAGCCTGTGTTATTCCTGGACCCGCTTATCTGCTCACCCGAGCCCCTGGGGCCTGCCTCCCTCACGGGAGGCTACATCATCTGGCTGCAGCCCCAATCAGCCCCAGACGCTCGTAAAAACCTACAGCGGTGGTCATTCACATCCCTGAGGCTTCCGTCGCCACAGGACATTGCACCCCAGTCAAAGGTGTGATGTCCCATCCTGGGTAAGGAAAGGGGTACATGCCAGTTTACAGGTAAAACTGCACTACACCCATTGCTAGGCACACACTGGGACCAGGGACAGTGGCAGCAACCTTCCCATGCTGCATGCTGGGAGGGGTCGTAAGACCCATCTCTGCTCCCATAGGGTGGTAGCTTAGCAACCGGGGGGTGGGAAGAGCCAGCCGAGTGTAGAGCAGAGAGGAAGGTCAGAGTTTCAGTTTACCTCAGAGAGTGAGAGAGTGAGGAGACAGCATGTAGCTGTGAAAGAGAAAGGAGCTCTGTGAGTTCAGAGTGTCCACAACAGAGAAAGAAAGCAACAGAGAAGGAGAGAAACAGAGAGTAGAAAAAGAGCTCTAGTCAGGCAGGAGCTAAAGAAAGAAGAAAGTGACGCTTCCTGGTGAAGACCCTGGGACTCAGAGGGTCCAGGTGACACCAAGCAGGGAATGAAGGGATTCCAGGGCCACAGATAGCTTCAGAGCTGGTGGCCTGTTCCACAGGAACATCGGTGGAGGGATCAAGCTGCATCAGGGGACGGTCCCTAGTCACTGGAGGAGGAGAAGCCATCTCCAAAGGTTAAAAGACCGAGGTCCAGGGAAAGCTGCATGCTCCCCGGACCAAAGCCCACAGCAAGAATCTCTGGAAAAGGGGTGAATACCGACAGGCAAGCTCCCAGCCCGGAGGCTGCAGTGGAGGCCGAGCCAGGTTCAGCCACAAAAGGCAAGGCTAGTGAAGTCAGCTGAGAAAGGACACAATTAGAGGGGTGCACTGGCATTTACCCCCAGATCTACCCGGGATCGGCGGAGGTCCCTGACGGTGGTCCCAGCAGTCCAAAGGCTCCTGCAGGCCTTGACAAGAACTGTGAGTAAAGACCTTGAAACTGCACCCCTGGTGTTGCCTCAGTTATTTATCTGCATAGACACTTACGAGCACCAACAGTGTCCCCGGGGCACCGCTCCACCTGTGGGGAGCAGTACCACCATTGCTGCCATTCCATCACCCCGGAGGCCTCACACAGCAGCGGCGGCTTAATAGCTGCAAACCACAGGTGGCGTCACGACAACCATAAACTTTATTCACCAGCCATATTTAATTGACACCCACCAGGGCCACGGAGTCGGGCCCCGCCACCACTGACGACCCCCGGACTAGTCCGGCCCGGCACCGGGTGTCCCATAGCCCTGGGGTGGGCGAGTCATCTCCGCGTGGCCGCGGCCTAATAGGAGATATAGCAGGAAGTCTCCACCCACTAGGTCAGAGAAACTGGAAAATAGAGATAAAACTTACAGAGGGGAAAGCTAGTAAAAAATGCAGGATGAGAAGTCATATAGCTGGCAAGAAAAAAATCCAATTCCTCATGTACATACATCACTGTTTATACAGAAAAGATTTATGAAACACTCCTTACAGCATAACAGATCTCGGACTTTTCTATTGCTGAAAGAAAATCTAGTTTTATGCTGTAAATGACATATAATAAATGTGAGATCTTACAGACATTGAATTGGGGCTTATCAGTTTCAGAACATAAGGTCTATTAAAGGAGTTGTCCGACATTAGCTTAACAAAAAATTTTGAGTTTATCTGTGCTGTATTGTCATATAAATCACACCTACATTGTTATTTTTTGTTTTCTAACTTTTGTTCCTCTTGAATTATCCCTTTATTCTCTGCAGCTCCTCGTTTACATTCAGCTCCAGCAAACATGACCACTTCCTGTGCTGAACCTCAGTCAGAGCTGTCACCGCCCGGCCTCAGTGTCCAGCCCCACCCCAGTGTCCAGCCTCGCCCCCTGCCCGCCCCCTGCACACACAGTCCCTGTCAGTATTCTTCCCCAGCACCTGACCTGGTATCACTACAGCATTGCAAATAACAGCCCCACATCGGGCTCTGCACCGTACACGCACACACATGGCTCTGCACCGTACACGCACACACATGGCTCTGCACCGTACACGCACACACATGGCTCTGCACACGCACACATATGGCTCTGTACTGCACACGCACACATATGGCTCTGCACACGCACACACATGGCTCTGCACCGTACACGCACACATATGGCTCTGTACCGCACACGCACACATATGGCTCTGTACCGCACACGCACACACATGGCTCTGCACCGTACACGCACACATATGGCTCTGTACCGCACACGCACACACATGGCTCTGCACCGTACACGCACACACATGGCTCTGCACACGCACACATATGGCTCTGCACCGCACAAGCACACATATGGCTCTGCACCGTACACGCACACACATGGCTCTGCACCGTACACGCACACACATGGCTCTGCACCGTACACGCACACACATGGCTCTGCACACGCACACATATGGCTCTGTACCGCACACACATGGCTCTGCACCGTACACGCACACATATGGCTCTGTACCGCACACGCACACATATGGCTCTGTACCGCACACGCACACACATGGCTCTGCACCGTACACGCACACACATGGCTCTGCACCGTACACGCACACACATGGCTCTGCACACGCACACATATGGCTCTGCACCACACACGCACACATATGGCTCTGCACCGTACACGCACACACATGGCTCTGCACCGTACACGCACACACATGGCTCTGCACCGTACACGCACACACATGGCTCTGCACCGTACACGCACACACATGGCTCTGCACATGCACACACATGGCTCTGCACCGTACACGCACACACATGGCTCTGCACACGCACACATATGGCTCTGCAACCCCCCCCATCCCCATCCCCATAGGGAACATATGTGGAGTACATACTCACCCGTCCTCGGTCCCCGCCGCTCCTGCACGTTCGCGCGCTGTCTGTGCTCTCTTCACCACAGTAGTGACGTCACCGCTGTGCTGCAGAGAGCACAGACAGCGGGAGGGAAAGTGATGAGAAGCTGCGCTGCGCTGCTTCTCATCAGCACTTTCAAATGTACCGGCATCGGTGATCTGTGATGCCGGTACATTTGAATGTGCGATCCTGGGCAGGGGGCCCGGTGCTGGCGCTGACACCACGGCAGGTGCCGCCAGGCCCCGCCCCCAGGTCACGGACCCCACAGCAGTGCAGGGGGAGGTTACTGGAGGTGCGGGGGGAATGTGTGGGAGGGTGCAGGGAAGGGGGCGGTGACTCCTCGCACTGTAGACACCCAGCAGGGAGGTGACATGCTGTTCCACATTTGCATGTCAACATGGCCCTGCCCATGTAGACGTGCAATGACCGGAAGCAGCAAAATCGCGGCAGGAGCGGTCACATGACCGCTCTGAGCCGGGGGAGAGGGGCTGACAGCAGGGCAGGTAAGTGGTCTCTATCTACTTACCTGCCCCAATGTAGCCCAATAGGGAAATAAAAAAAAAAATGTCAAAGAAGCCGGATAACCCCTTTAACAATTCACCTACGCAAAATACACCTTCAGTATGTTCAGAGCAGGGTCAAATTAGCGCACAATAAATATCAGGACAGTTGTACATATCAGAGAATAGTCGGCTGAAACTCCTAATTTTGATCATAATGGATGACTGTTGGCTGTCTCACCCAGTCAACGAATGTTCAATATTGTTGGATTTTGTCTGACCAATTTGTGAGCGCTCGCGTAATCGTTGCCCAAAAAAATCTAGTATTTGTTTATGGTCATTGTCCTGCTGGAAGATGAACCTTCATCCTAGTCTCAACAGTGTGGCAGACAGGTAGGTTTTCCTTCAATCCTGACCAGCTTTGCAGTCCTTTCCCACCAGTATCGGATACAGACAGTGCAAGAATATGTGGACCCTTTGCAGTCCAATATTTCATCACAATGCACAATTCCTCCTGCTTCCAATTGTAAGTGAGCCCCATACTTCTTGGGCCCCTGTGTGGCTGCACAGGTTGTACCACAATGATATGGCCACCCTTGCTCCCCATGTAAGTGATCACACAGAATCATGCTGCGACCACCATGCTTCACTGTGCAAATGGTGCTCTTGCGTTGATGGCTAGTGGGTGTGTGCCACACTTATCCTTTTGTATGATGAGCAAAAATCTATATTTTAGTCCCATGTAACTGAAGAACCTTCAACATTTGTTTGGCAAACTCCAAATATGTTTTCATATGTTTTACTTTAAAAGTCCACTCCAGTGGGGGGTTTCAGCACTGGAGTGTTGCTTTAATAAATCTAAGTTCCCTGCCCATTGGCCATATCAGTGTGTTCATTTTTTTTTTCGTCGCTGCTTCAGTCCTGCAGGGCCATCTTGTGCCCATAACTTATAGCTGGCTGGAAGTCACAAGCGCTCAATGCAAGTTTATGAGAACAAGAAGAAGGCTCTCATAGACTTACATTGACTTACATTGAGTGGTGACATCTGGCACTCCTGTTTCAGTACAATACGTATTTTATTCGGACGAGATTATTACTGTTTGAAACCTCGTCCAACCACACCTCCAGCACTGATCAGCAGCTTATTGTTAATATACAATGAACACACAAAGCTGTGGTGTGGGCGGGGTTAGCTGTCTGAGCTATGCCTCATGCAACATCTAAAAACTCTGATTCTGTCACAACTGCTGCACTCAGTGAGCTAAGTGATACATTGTTAGAATCAGGATCTCTTTTCCTAAGTTATGCTGCTCTCAGATGAGTTCGCAAAAACCTGGTGACAGATTCCCTTTAAAGGGTTACAGAACGTTTCACTGATGGCAGGACAGTCAAAAACACTACTCATTATCTGATGAGTGACAAGTCTGAAGCTAATTGTTTTAGACTATCAGAGCAGCTCTGCGGGTCCAACGGGACTGCTTCATTATGTAGCAGAGTGTGCAGCAGGGGGAGATTAATCAAGATCCATGCGGCTACTAAAGTCCAACCCAGTCTTCACACCACTAACCATAACCACTCCAATACCCGCATCTGCAGGAGTCATCATAGCGCAAGAAGTTGTGCTGGGACTTCATGAGTCCCCATCAAGTCTCTAACGGTAGCCATTTGATCCTTCAGCTCTGATACCTCCAGCCTCTTCTTTATGGTCGATACTGGATCTTAATGCAGAGTATCAACCCTGCATAAAATTCGGTGATCCTATTCTGACCTATTAGCTACTGCTATACAGTGCCTTGCGAAAGTATTCGGCCCCTTTGAATTTTTCAATCTTTTCCCACATTTCAGGCTTCAAACATAAAGATAAAAAATTTTAATGTTATGGTGAAGAATCAACGAGTGGGACACAATTGTGAAGGTGAACAAAATTTATTGCTTATTTTAAACGTTTATAAAAATTAATAAACTGAAAATGGAGGCGTGCAATATTATCCGGCCCCTTTAAGTTAATACTTTGTAGCGCCACCTTTTGCTGCAATTACAGTTGCAAGTCGCTATGGGTATGTGTCTATGAGTTTTACACATTGAGAGACTGAAATTCTTGCACATTCTTCCTTTGCAAACAGCTGGAGCTGAGTGAGGTTGGATGGAGAGTGTTTGTGAACAGCAGTTTTCAGCTCTTTTCCACAAATTCTCGATTGGATTCAGGTCTGGACTTTGACTTGGACATTCTAACACCTGGATAAGTTTATTTGTCAACTATTCCATTGTAGATTTTGCTTTATGTTTGGGATCATTGTCTTGTTGGAAGACAAATCTCCGTCCCAGTCTCAGGTCTTTTGCAGACTCCCAACAGGTTTTCTTCAAGAATGATCATGTATTTGGCTCCATCCATCTTCCTATCAATTTTAACCATCTTCCCTATCCCTGCTGAAGAAAAGCAGGCCCAAAACATGATGCTGCCACCACCATGTTTGACAGTGGGAATGGTGTGTTCAGGAAGATGAGCTGTGTTGCTTTTACGCCAAACATTTTGTTTGGCATTGTACCCGAATAGTTTGATTTTGGGTTCATCTGACCAGAGCACCTTCTTCCACATGTTTGGTGTGTCTCCCAGGTGGCTTGTGGCAAACTTTAAATAACACTTTTTATGGATATCTTTGAGAAATGGCTTTCTTCTTGCCACTCTTCCAAAAAGGCCAGATTTGTGCAGTGTACGAGTGATTGTTGTCCTATGGACAGACTCTTCCCACCTCAGCTGTAGATCTCTGCAGTTCATCCAGAGTGATCACGGGCCTCTTGGCTGCTTCTCTGATCAGTCTTCTCCTTGTTTGAGATGAAATTTTTGAGGGACGGCCGTGTCTTGGAAGATTTGAAGTGGTATAATGCTCCTTGAATTTCAATATGATCGCTTGCACAGTGCTTCTTGGGATGTTTAAAGTTGTGGAAATGTTTTTGCATCCAAATCCAGCTTTAAACTTCTCGGACCTGCCTGTTGTGTTCTTTGGTCTTCATGATCCTCTCTGTGCTTTAAACAGAACACTGAGGCTATCACAGAGCAGGTGCATTTATACGGAGAGTTCATTACACACAGGTGGATTATATTTATCATTATCAGTCATTTAGGACTACATTGGATCATTCAGAGATCCTCAATGAACTTCTGGAGTGAGTTTGCTGCACTGAAAGTAAAGGGGCCGAATAATATTGCACGCCCCAATTTTTAGTTTATTCTTTTTTACAAAAGTTTAATAAGCAATGCATTTCGTTCAACTTCACAATAGTGTCTCACTTGCTGTTGATTCGTCACCATAACATTAACATTTTCATCTTTATATTTGAAAATTTAGGAAAAGGTTGAAAAATTCAAGAGGGCCGAATAATTTTGCAAGGCACTGTACATGAGGGTTTAGCCCAATTCCCATTCCCGCAGCTTCTCTAGTCTGCGGGGGCACCGTCGAACAGTTTTTAAATAAAAAGAAAATAAAAATAAAAATATAGTCCGTCTACGTCACTCGCGGTTCGCGGCCAGGGATGGTAGGGCCACCGCTACATGTTCCCATGATGGATGGGCGCAGTATGGATGGTGGAGCCCTCCACGAGCAGGGCTTTTCTCTAGGGGTAGGTGAAGGGTTAATGTGGAGGTGTGCAGCAATAAGTCAGTCCAGACAGGGAGTGCAGTTTGGTTGTTTTTACTTACTGGGTTTGCACCCTGGAGACGTACTAGATCCCAGGTGCGCCCGTGTCCGTGATAGCTGTGCCAGCCAACCTGATGCCACTCTCCCACCTTTGCACTCTGGTGTATTTGTCAGTCCTCTCTGGCATGGAACTCCTGGAGGTCCGTCTGGTCCTGGTCTGTTCTGGTATCTGCACCCCGTGCGTACAAAGTACTGAGAGCCCTGGATGTCCACCCCACAGGATCCCTCTGTCATTGGAGCTTGCTCTCTCGCTCTCCAGCTGCTTTCTCCTCTGATTGGCTGATCTTTCTACTCAGTTCTTTGCAGAGTCTTTGCTACTTTCACTGTGTCTCAATAATCCGTTGTCTGTCTTGACACCTGTTCTTTTACTACCACTCACTTCTCTCCACTCCTCACAACTCCTCTCTCTCACTCCTACCAACTAACTAACCCCTCCCGCTGTCTACCCACACTTCCCAGGTCACTTTCTCCTCCCCCAGGTCTGGTCCCTCACTTCCCAGTTGGCTGCCTGTTAGCTCACAGTGCCCAGCCCTGTCACCTGGCTCTAAGGGGGTCTCCCAACCTAGTTGTGGGTGTAAATATCCTGGTGTGCTAGTGTGTGTGCACTGACTGCCACAGTCATGATGGACCCAAGCTGTTACCTTGTTGTTGTGACACCTGGTTACCGCAGGGGCGTCACACTCACCTATACCTGACCTCCCACTATACCTTATCCTAAGCCTGCATGTCTAATCACACAATAAATTATACTATAAAATACTTTACATTACTATAAAAAGCACATTATGCAGTAATACCATAAAATATACATTTGTTTTATCGTGCTTTAGCGCTAGGTGGCGCCAGCCGCTACACCCAGTCGGCTCTGCTATGTTGGGGAAACATATCCTCTCACAGCAGCACCGCTTAGCACATATATAACACAATAAACATATCATACAATAATACAGCACAATACTCAGTAGGGGTGGGGGTAAGTCGAGCACCCCTACACATGTGATATGTACAGCTCCTAATCACTTCTGGACTGTGCCCCCTTATTGCGGTTTCTAGAGGTTGAGGAGCATGGTGTTGTAGATTTTCTGCTGGGTTTGGCTAGAAATACCTCAAATCAGAACTTTTTTTTGTTAGAGAGCATTTCTCTGAATTGGATGAGGAGTCTGGCCAGAAGCCATGGATCCTCTCAGCCAATCACTGCAATGTTACCATAAATGTAGATCTCAGCCCGTATGTGCTGCAGGGCTCATTATTTTAGTTAGTGAGCCGTAGAGATGTGCTGAGCACAGAGCCCCTCTCCGCAGCTTGTAGGGAGTGGTATCTATACATAGCAGAGCCGTCAGGACAGGCTCCATAGGTGTATCGTAGAGACGTATACGCAGCAGATTGGGGTGATTGTGCCTAAATCATTTTCAAGAATCTGCTTTACACATTAAAATACTTCAGATTACACGAAGAACCAGTTTGTTGTTAAAGGGACATTATTTGTTAAAATAAAAAGGTATTTTGCTCTCAGATCTAGTCCCCTTATTGTCTTTATGGCAAAACACATGACAGCTGGGACAGGAAACACAGGATAATATTAAAAGGGTTGTCTACTACTGGGACCACTATTTTTATACTTTGTGGTCCCTGACAACCACACTGTCCCAGTGATGTTTATGTATCTGCCGATGCTGTGACACCACTATAGTACTTCTGAGGTTTAACCGCTGCAGCCTATCAGCAGCTGATGATAATCTGCAGCGTGCACATGTCAAACAATACGATGCAAGCGCCAGCAGACCCAGTGTAAGAACAGTGGGCTGTGACTGTTGTGTTCCTAACCCTGAAAACACTAATCGCATCAATGTGTTGTTATGTTGTATAGTGTGAATAGTGTCTTGTGTCTTTTGTGAATACTGGGTCATGTGAATTGTAATGTAATGTGATGTATTGTGATGTGCAGCATGAAATGTAATGTGTTCCTGTATAGTGTATGTTGTGATAGAGTAATATATAATGTGAAACATAATATGCTTAGTCATGTATAACAGTGTTATAGGATGTGATAATATAAGGTGTTAGAATTGTGTGACAGGTTAAGATTTGCCCAGCAACAGACCGCAGGGACAGAGACAGTAAATGTTGGGACTAGCCCACACTCGGAGGGCTTAAGCAATAGGGAAAGTGACAGTTCATTCTAGAAGGTCTAGTGAGAATATGTGGCAGATGTATAGTCGGTCATGACGGTCGCATACAGTGGGTGGTTTGTGGCAATGGAGGAAAGGAGACAAAAGGCAAGATAGTGTGAATATTGAGAGTGGCTGGAGAAACAGGGTGTGAACAGCATGAAACGATAAGAGCCAGAAGACGGAACCCTAGGAACCAGGCCCCTTAAACCGTCAAGGTACCGGGTCACTTCTACTGGTGCAAGACTGTAATGCCCAGGCCTCCTAACCATCGAGGTACCGGGTTAACCTCAACTGGCAAGTGAACATAGTCTAGTCTACCAACTGAGCGATTTCCCACTATACGTCCGGGAGGGCAAAGCTTTACTTCGGTCATTATGGGACCTTAAGGAGAGTGGAGGTGGTGCTGCAGGAAAGGAGAGTGACCGTCATGGTGTACACTGTAACGCTGAAGTTGGTTGCACTGTGACTCACCAGCCTAATTACATCGAACGCAACACAGAGGAAAGTTAGACTGTGTCTGATAATGTTGAGTAAAACTATAATGTGCTGAAAGTTATGAGCCCACTATCTGAAATCTACAATTGTGAAATAAAATGAACAGTGGAGTTAAGAATTGTTGTTTAAAGGGAACAGTTGGTCTCCTTGTGAGTGTGAGTCATCATTCGGTCCTGGCCAGCTGACACCAGCGGCAGTATTCGGCCTACATGGGCTCCCAGCTCGCGTGCTGAAAGTCCACACACCTCGGTAGGACCAGGTATTCTATGAAGAGTGCCAGAGTGTCTGGAGTCAATCCCTCGCCCACGATAATCGCTCCACGCCACTTTACACCAGCACTAACATCACTGGCACAGCAGTGCTGCGGGAGGTAAGTTTTATAATTTTACACTGTGAACTGTTACATCTCGTGGCTCTCCTGAGGCAAGGACTGAGGCAGTCTCCCATTCCTTGCCTGCCACGAGCACTCCTGCTCAGCAGCGCCAAAGGTCTGCCAGACTGCGCAGTGTGCAGGAGATGCCTTCTCAGAGAGGAAGCAGAAGGGTGACACCTAGTGGTTCTCCTGTTACAAGGAGTGAAGCGGTCTCCCATTCCTGGCCTGCCGCAGACTCTCCTGCTCAGCGGCCCCGAAGGTCTGCGAGGCTGCGCAATGTGCAGAGGTTTACTGCTCAGGGAAGCAGTGAGATTCCCGTTATCTCTGCACATTGTGAGACCGAGGATCCCGCCTCTATTTCCCAGAGGCAGGAGGGTGAGCATGTGCAATGCGTGGTGGGTCCTGATTCGCTCACTGACGTCACACGGCTTGATGACAAGGCTGGTGACGTGGTGAATCCTGACTGGCCAGGCTGGGACGTCGTGGACCCTGATTGGGTCAAGTCCGTCATCTCCGCCTCGCGCCCGCCCTCGGGTGGAGCTGCACCTCCTTAAAAGCTCCCCCTGCCATGATGGCGGCGCGCGACCGTCCTTCTATGTTTGGATGTCTGGCAGCGTGCTGCCACGCCACTGCCCAGGCATTACTGTCTCTTGTGGGCTTGGCCCTTGCTGCTCCGGCAGTACCTCGTTTGCAGGCCGTGTTCCTGCCTTGCTGCTCCGGCAGTACCCCCGTCAACAGGCCGTGTTCCTGTCCCAGGTGAGCTCCTCAAGTCTCCATTGGACTCACCTGGTTATTGAAAGCACACGTGCGTGGGCACCTCTGTGCTACCCTCGTGCCATATTCTCGTGACTTCCACTGGCACACGTTCGTGGGCACCTCTGTGCTTCCCCGTGCAACAGGTACACCGAGCCGTGAGATCTGTGCCATACAACCCTCAGGGGTTAGGGCAGATCGGTGTACATAGATCGTCTGTGACATTCCAGACGATCGCTAGCAGCAACCCGCTCACTCTTCACCCACCATAGCGGCGGTCCCTTACACCGCACAGTGGACCTTGACCGGCGGAAGCAGTCCATTTCCCATCTTGGCACGCTTCCCCGGGTCCCCCTCGTAACATTACGGTTGCGCCAAAGGTCTGGCTATGGCTGAAGAGCAGCAGCAGTTGCTGCGTTATGTGCAGCAGTTGGAGTCACGATTGGCAGCAGTGGAGCAGTCTTCCTCCGATAAGACTACTCTGACGACAGTCGCCACCCAGGCGGCTACCCAGGCTGTGCTATTGGGCGGAAGGTCTCCTCGCCTTGCGCTTCCAGAGCACTTTAGCGGCAACAGCTCTGAGTGCCGTGGGTTTATAAACCAGGTTACCACCTACTTAGAGCTGTCCGCGACTCTTTACGCTACCGAGAAGGCGAAGGTAGCCTTCGTCCAGTCCCTGCTCACAGGGAGAGCGCTGAAGTGGTCCACGCCGTTGTGGGAGTGCGGAGATCGTGTGGTGAATAACTTAGCAGCTTATCTTGGGGCCATGAGAATGGTGTTCCTCGGGCCTCAAGTCACCCACGATTCCGCGCTGCGCCTCCTACGACTTCGGCAAGGGTCTGCTTCAGTCGGAGACTTTGCTGTACACTTTAGGACACTGGCCGCAGAGCTGGACTGGCCGGATAAGGTCCTTGTCCCTGTGTTTTGGGAGGGCCTGGCAGGGTTTGTCAAAGACGCACTGGCCACACGTGAGGTGCCTGCCACTTTAGAGTCCTTGATTCAGGTTGCCTCTCGCATAGACATCCGCCAGGCGGAGCGAAGGCTCGAGGTCTCTTCAGCACCCACGTCTTCTTGGCCTAAAAAGCGTCTGACTCCCGTCTTCCATCAGACAGGTCCCCCAGCCAGTCCTGTAGGCGACTCCGTGGAGTCAATGGAAGTGTCCAAGGTGGTCTCCTCTGCCCCAGGTTCTCGGTCTTGTGTCATCTGCTTTTCCTGTGGGCAGAGGGGACACATAGCTACCCTATGTCCCAAACCGTCGGGAAAAGACAGCGTCTAGTTTCTATCAGAGGGGGGACTCTGGACGCTACTTCTCCCTCTAGGTTGACTATCAGCGCCCAGTTGCAGTTCGGCACTACTCTCTTCTCTGCCCTGGCTTGCTTGGACTCAGGCGCTGAAGGCAATTTCATCTCGACCTCCCTGGCAACCCGATACTCAGTTCCCCTGGTTCTGTTGCCCAAGCCACTCAGGGTCTGGGTAGTCGACGGGTCCATACTACTCGATCCTATCACCCAGATCACCATCCCTCTCAGGATGGATGTACCACCGGGACACCATGAGCAGGTGTCCTTCCTGGTGCTTCCAGGGGGGACGGATGAGATCCTACTGGGTCTTCCCTGGTTGAGACAGCATGCTCCTATACTCAACTGGGCAACAGGGGAGATCTCATCCTGGGCAGGATCCTGTAGAGAGCACCTCGTGACTACCGAACCACCCGCTACCATTAGGTCGGTTGGGTCCTCAGGGAATACTGAGGGGCCGGGTTTACCGACACCTTATGAGGCCTACAGGGATGTCTTTTCCAAAAGGGCCGCAGATACTCTTCCTCCCCACCGGCCATATGATTGCCGAATAGACCTGAAGCCAGGCTCCGAGCCCCCTAGGGGCAGAGTGTATCCACTCTCTGCTCCAGAGACGGAGGCTATGTCCAAATATATTCAGGACAGCCTGGCGAAGGGGTTCATTCGCAAGTCTATTTCACCGGCTGGTGCAGGGTTCTTTTTTGTGCAGAAGAAGGAAGGGGATCTGCGCCCCTGTATCGATTACAGGGGATTAAATGCAATCACAATCAAGAACAAATACCCTTTGCCCCTCATTACTGAGCTATTTGATCGATTCCGCGGGGCAAAGGTCTTCACAAAGCTGGATCTACGCGGGGCGTATAATCTAGTGCGAGTCCGAAAGGGCGATGAGTGGAAGACCGCCTTTAACACCAGGGACGGTCACTACGAGTATCTAGTAATGCCCTTCGGACTCTGCAATGCCCCCGCCGTATTTCAAGACTTTGTGAATGACATTTTCCGGGATTTGTATCTTTCCGTGGTTGCATACCTGGATGACATTCTTATCTTCTCCCCCGATCTTACCACCCATCGGAGGGATGTCATCCGAGTACTTAAGAGGCTCCGCACCCATTCGTTATATGCTAAGCTGGAAAAGTGCGTTTTTGAACAGGAATCCTTGCTGTTCCTGGGGTACATAGTGTCCAGTCAGGGGTTAGCAATGGATCCGGGGAAGTTGGAGACAGTGATGAACTGGCCTGAGCCCCGCTCGCTGAAGGCGATCCAGCGATTCTTGGGGTTTATCAATTATTATCGCCAGTTCATTCCCAACTTCTCGACGGTGGCAGCACCCATCATTGCCCTTACCCGCAAGGGCGCTAATCCCAAAGCATGGACACGGGAAACGGTAGAGGCATTTCACACTCTCAAAACTCACTTCTCCAGAGCTCCCATCCTTCATCGTCCAGACATCTCCAAACCCTTCCTACTGGAGGTAGACGCCTCTTCGGTCGGTGCAGGTGCAGTCCTGTACCAGAAAAACGAACGAGGAAGGAAACATCCGTGTTTCTTTTTCTCCAAGACCTTTTCTCCGGCCGAGAGGAACTACTCCATAGGGGATAGGGAGTTACTGGCGATGAAACTAGCATTCCAGGAATGGCGGCATCTCCTGGAGGGTGCGAAGCATCCATTTGAGGTTTTTTCTGACCACAAAAACCTCACATACCTCCAGACAGCACAACGCCTGAACCCAAGGCAGGCCCGTTGGTCTTTATTCTTCTCCCGGTTCCACTTTATTATCCGCCACCTGGCCGGTGAGAAGAACGTACGGGCCGATGCCTTGTCACGTTGTATGGTTGTGTTGGAGGAGGACGAGGAGCCTCGTCTTATACTACCCCCGGACAGCTTGAGGATGGTCACTCCCACTTCTTTGGACCAGGTGCCACCTGGAAAAACCCTCGTTCCCCCTGAACTACGGAACGAGGTGCTATCGTGGGCCCATGCCTCCAAGGTCGGGGGTCACTTCGGGGTCAAAAGGACCAGAGACCTGGTGACCAGGCATTATTGGCGGCCGAGACTACCCCAGGACATACAGGAATATGTGGGAGCCTGTATGTCGTGTGCTCGGAATAAGCCGTCCCGGCAGAGACCGGCAGGTCTTCTTCACCCACTGCCTGTGCCGGATCGTCCCTGGGAAGTGGTAGGGATGGACTTCCTGGGAGATCTGCCCAAGTCAGCAGGGCACAGGGTCGTATGGGTCATCACGGACCACTTCTCTAAAATGGTCCACTTGGTGCCTCTCCCACGACTCCCGACGTCACGTGCTCTCGCCACCTTGTTCATTCGGCATGTATTTAGGTTGCATGGCATGCCTGACAAGGTGGTGAGCGACCGGGGTCCCCAGTTCGCGTCTCGCTTCTGGAGAGAGCTCTGTAAGCTCCTGCAGATAGAGCTGAACATCTCCTCCGCATACCATCCCGAGACCAATGGACTAGTGGAGAGGACTAATCAGACCTTGGTAACTTACCTCCGCCATTTTATATCCGCGCACCACGACAACTGGGCTAACCTCCTTCCTTGGGCCGAATTTGCCATTAACAATTCGGTCCATGAATCCTCTGGCCAGACTCCGTTCCTACTCAATAACGGACAACATCCCAGAATCCCGGTTCCGATGCCCATTACGTCACCCGATACTAGAGTGGAGGATTGGGCGACCAAGGCCCGGGAGATCTGGGATGACACCCAAGAGGCTCTTAAAAGGGCCAAAGACCGGATGGTGACAACGGCTGATGTTCGCCGCCGCCCTGCACCATCCTTCGCCCCTGGTGACCTAGTATGGCTGTCCTCTAAGAATGTTAACCTACGGGTACAGGCAGCCAAATTCGCCCCTAGGTATCTGGGTCCGTTTAAAGTACTACAGCAGGTAAACCCAGTGCCATATCGACTCCAGCTCCCTCCACGCTGGGCTATAGCCAACACCTTTCACGTGTCCCTCCTGAAACCCGTACGACTTAATAAATTCTCGGGGTCCCTGCCGGCTCAAACCGACTCCCCGTCCGACGACCCTGAGGTGGCAAAACTTGTGGAGACAAAAGTCATACAGGGCAAGAGGTACTACCTCGTGGAGTGGGCCGGCCGTGGTCCGGAGCATAGATCCTGGGAGTTGGAGGATCATATCCGCGCCCCGGGTTTGATAGCGGCCTTCGAGCACGGACAGGGGGGGGGGCCTAGACGGGGGGGTAATGTTACATCTCGTGGCTCTCCTGAGGCAAGGACTGAGGCAGTCTCCCATTCCTTGCCTGCCACGAGCACTCCTGCTCAGCAGCGCCAAAGGTCTGCCAGACTGCGCAGTGTGCAGGAGATGCCTTCTCAGAGAGAGAGCAGAAGGGTGACACCTAGTGGTTCTCCTGTTACAAGGAGTGAAGCGGTCTCCCATTCCTGGCCTGCCGCAGACTCTCCTGCTCAGCGGCCCCGAAGGGCTGCGCAATGTGCAGAGGTTTACTGCTCAGGGAAGCAGTGAGATTCCCGTTATCTCTGCACATTGTGAGACCGAGGATCCCGCCTCTATTTCCCAGAGGCAGGAGGGTGAGCATGTGCAATGCGTGGTGGGTCCTGATTCGCTCACTGACGTCACACGGCTTGATGACAAGGCTGGTGACGTGGTGAATCCTGACTGGCCAGGCTGGGACGTCGTGGACCCTGATTGGGTCAAGTCCGTCATCTCCGCCTAGCGCCCGCCCTCGGGTGGAGCTGCACCTCCTTAAAAGCTCCCCCTGCCATCATGGCGGCGCGCGACCGTCCTTCTATGTTTGGATGTCTGGCAGCGTGCTGCCACGCCACTGCTCAGGCATTACTGTCTCTTGTGGGCTTGGCCCTTGCTGCTCCGGCAGTACCTCGTTTGCAGGCCGTGTTCCTGCCTTGCTGCTCCGGCAGTACCCCCGTCAACAGGCCGTGTTCCTGTCCCAGGTGAGCTCCTCAAGTCTCCATTGGACTCACCTGGTTATTGAAAGCACACGTGCGTGGGCACCTCTGTGCTACCCTCGTGCCATATTCTCGTGACTTCCACTGGCACACGTGCGTGGGCACCTCTGTGCTTCCCCGTGCAACAGGTACACCGAGCCGTGAGATCTGTGCCATACAACCCTCAGGGGTTAGGGCAGATCGGTGTACATAGATCGTCTGTGACATTCCAGACGATCGCTAGCAGCAACCCGCTCACTCTTCACCCACCATAGCGGCGGTCCCTTACACCGCACAGTGGACCTTGACCGGCGGAAGCAGTCCATTTCCCATCTTGGCACGCTTCCCCGGGTCCCCCTCGTAACAGTGAACTATAGCATGTAAAGATGTGGTTGTCCAAGTAGTGAACAAGGTTAAAAAGCATATTTAAATGTAGCAAGATTAAGTTTATCATTGGGTGTAACTCATCAAATGTACTAGTCACCTACGGACTAACCCCCATGCATGATGTAAAATATTCCAAGTAAAGGTTAAAGTGGCTAGTCTGAGCTTGAGACAAAAGTCTGCAATCACTAAGTGACAGACTGCTGAACCATGTGACAGCATGCAGTGTGCACACTGTCAGAATTCCCCAGTATTGCCAGTACGATTGGGTGTTCCTGTGACTTCTGTGAGGAATTACACTCACCTAGACAGCAATGCTGTGAGGGAAGAACACTTCTGTAATCTATCAGGTAGAACATGCCACCATGTTTTTTTTCTCTAGTTTTCCATATGAAATATACTCCAAATAAATTGTATCTAGCAGTACAAGAGCGCTGCATACTGTATGTAGCCTTTATTCTGACGCTCACACACTTTAGACAACTAATATGGATGATAAAAAAAGTAATTTATTTAGCTCTGAATCTTCTTTTTATAGATGTTTATTTGCACGGTAGATACAGTGACTATATACTGTTTGTGTTTCCTCATGGCTTTTTATTCACTTTGGACACATTACTTCAAATACAGGATATAAAATAAGCCTGTACCGCCCCTGCAGAAATCGGACTGCTCGGATCCGGTGTTGCCGTGGCTCGGGGTCACCCGAAAATGAAAGGGGGCTATTTACAGGGGATTAATGTTCGTGACGCCACCCGTGGTTCGCGGTAAGGGAAGTACCGCCGCTGCCGATGGGAGTACCCGTGGGAGATGGAGTGGGGCAGCCAGATGACGTTCTCTCCATGTATAGGGGAGGCCCCGGGACTCTGGATAGTGGAGGCGCAGGGGAGCGTTGTGCAGGCCAGGCAGGGAGATTCAGGGGAGAGTATACTCACTGAGGCCATATGGATGTTGGTGCGACCGTCAAGCAGACTCTGACACAGAAGTAAACCAAGTCTCTGGGTGCCGCTGCTGCTTCAGGCGGTGCTCGTCCGGGAATCCGTCCTGTGGGTATTGCTGATGGTTCTGGACCTGCCTCCATGCACTAATTTTAGAGTGTTCTGAGTGACCCCTCAGCCTGGAGCTGTCGGGGTCCTGCTCCCTTTCGGTTAGTTAGAGGAGCTGTGCTCTCGATGGCTGACACTTGGGATCTCAGTGGGCTGCATAAGCTGGAAGGCCCTATCCCCCTCGTTGTGTTGATGCCTTCAATCTCTGAGCTCTTGGGGAAAGTTCATAAAGAGACTATCCTCCACAGGTTAATTATCAGATTGTGTGAAGCTACTCCCTGATCTAGGGTCCAGTAGCCCGCCGTGCTAGGTACCGGTTCAGTTACTAGATCTTCTGGTGCCGACCGTTCTCCTAAACTAAGTCTGGCACCCCTCTCTAATACCCTGCGACCAGGTTTCCAACTCCTCCGATCCCAGACCACTGTCTGCGACCTAGCCAACTTCTCCCAGGGAGCTCCAACTCCCTCCAGCTCCTCACTCTGAGGGCTACCACTGCTCCGACTCATCCCCTCACACCAGTCTGCCTGACCCCTAGGTGGGTGGCTCTGTTCCAGCTAGACCACTCACTGGTGTGCCTGACAGGGTGTGGTGCGAGGTGTGGCTAGGATTTGAATGCTGATGGAGCAATACCAAAGGTTAGGATCCCAGAACCATGGGGGGTTGAGCTCTGCACCAAAAGGGAAAGAAGTGTAGTACCCTGTGACACCCTGACTAGTTCAGGGGCGTCATATAGTCATTTCATGACTTTCATGGTTCCAAGTAGTTTATATGACCAATGTGAAATTATAGAAACAATTATGTATATGTACCGCTCTGGGGCTCGGCCGCAGCCGAGCCGCTCGGATCCGGGCTCGTCGGTGGGTGGCTCGAGCGCTTTCGGACCCGGGGGTCACGTCGCTCTGAAGGGAGGCTGGCGCTACATGAGGGGTTTCGGTGGGGAGGTTCAGCAATAAATAATTTACAATTTAATTATGTGAGGGTGCATAAGCCCAAAGGGAACAATGGAAAACAAGGAGAAAGCTTGGGCTAATAATGCACTCCACTCACTAGTATACAAAAAATGATGGATGGCACCTTGTTTTTAACATGTTTTTAATTGTCTGTCTAAATAAACATGGTTGATTTTTTTTGTATACTAGTGAGTGGAGTGCATTATTAGCCCAAGCTTTCTCCTTGGGTTTAAATTCGTGACGCCACCCACGGGTCGTGGGGAGTGTGGACACCACCGCTGCCGTTGACTAGGCTCCCGGGGACGGTGTTGCGCAGCCAGGTGTTGACCCCTCCGTGGGTAGGGGGTTGATGGTCCCGGGGCCCGGTTGTTGGGGTTAGGATGTGGGGGTGCGGACAAGTTGGTGCAATGCAAGGCGACGCGCGGCCCAAGGGTACTGTTGTACTCACTATGACATATACACCGGAGTCTCTGGTAAACCAAAAAGGATGGTGGTCGGTGCCTGCAGCCGACAGCGTCTGGTCCCCCACCCAGTTTGGTGGTTCCCGCCTTTCTCCTGCACCTCGTTTTGTAGATTTTGACTGCCTGCGTTTCCGCGACGGGAGTCCGCTCCCCAGCTTTGTGTGTGTGTGTCGGGAGAGCCCGTTTGCTCGCAGACGTTGGCCCGTGGGATCTCTCTGCCTGAGTGGTGGCTTTCTATCCCCCTCGTAGGGCTGTTATCTTCAGTCGGGACTTGGGTGGGAAAGAACCTAAGGTCCATACCCAAATCAGTGAATTTGACTCGGTCCAGTGGTTTCTGGGCCTCGTTCTGGGTCTGAGTACCCCTCCTGGTGCTCTGGTTTCCAGTTGGTTCCCCGGTTCGGTACCGATGGGCCACTACCCTGTCCCAGTCCCTTACGGTTCCACCAGCCGTCTTCCCGGCTTGATCAATCATTTGCTGAAAATCTCAATTTGCATTATAGTACAGTTGGAATAATTGTGAATTTACACTAAAATTTTTTTATTTTTTTGCATGCCATTCTCAGGCAGTGCTGGCTCCCCCTCTCTCTCTGTGATTTTGGTCCACTCTTCTTCCAGTCGTTTCCACAGTTCTCTGATTCGTGTGGGTTTCTTGGCCATATCTTTGTCACCAAGGATTTTCCAGAGGTTTTCGGTTGGGTTTAGATCAGGACTCTGGGCGGCCATTTCATTGTTTCAATGTTTTCTGTTTCAAGAAACTGCTTTACCCATTTTGCTATGTGACAGTGGGCATTGTCCAGCATGAAAATTGCTGACTAATAAAGTGATGAACGCAAGTAAGGAACCACGTGTTGTTGAAGAAGGTTCTGATACACACTTGCATTCACTCTGCCATGTAGGTGTATGAGATGTACAACTCCTGCTGCAGAAAACATTCCACAAACCATGAGACTTCCTCCACCACCTTTCACTTACTTCTTAACACACTTTGGGTTCAGTGTTTCCCCAGTTTGCCGACAAACATGTTTCCCATCAGACCCAAATAAATTAAACTTGCTTTCATCACTAAAATGAACTGTGGACCACTTCTCCTCTGTCCACACAACTTGCTCCTCACCAAAGGTGAATCTAGCCTTTTGATTCTTTCTGCTAATGAGATGTTTGGTCACTGCAGAGTGGACTTTCAGTCCAAATGCTCTTGACACTGTATGACGAGATAGATCTTACCCTGTTCAGTGCTGAACTGGAGAGCAATTCCAGTTGCAATGTTGAAACAATTACCCATGGAGATTCTCCCCATTATCCTGTCCTCTCTTGCATTTGTCTTTTGAGGGCAACCAGCCTTCTTGGGAGATTTGAAAGAGTTTGTGATGTTGTAAAGATGCAAAATTCTCAAAATCATAGACTTGGAATGACCAACTTCTCTTGCAATGACTGATAGAGCCAACCTTTTAGCTTTCATCTGGACAATCTGCTGCCGGAGGGTTTCAGTCACTTTGGAACAACACACCATTTTTTGCAAGGTCAGTGCAAACTGGAAAGTTAGGCTGCCAGTTACATAGGGTTTCACAGAAAATTAAGAAAATTAGCCCCATTTGCCAGATTAACACCAAAAACTTACAGGTATCTGAAAGTGTTCTCTAATTTTGATCAGTGTCCTTTTCACTTATCTCATTTACATTTTTATTATGTGGTTTGGAATAAATTAATGTATGAAATAAGAATAAAATACTGTGAGTTTACTCATGTTAGAATATAATCACATAGAAATGCACAATTAACATTTAAGAAATTGTGTGTTGTTCTCTAAGTTTGATCTCCAGTGTATAGGGATCTCACTCCTCTCCCCCTATGACAGATGGCAGTGGCATTAGGCTGCAGTTTTTTCCCCCTTGCCATTGAAAAACATGTATGTGTAGCACCCCTGAATATATCAGGGTGCTACAGGGAGCTGCATCCTGTTCCCCAGGGTGCAGGCCCTATCCCCCATGGTTCCTGGATCCCCAACAACGGTGTCACTAGCATCCGCACTACATATCCCAACCACACCTCCCTCACACCATGACTTGTACAGACACACCAGCGGGTTGGTCAAGTTGGAGCAGGGCCACCCACCTAGGGTCAGGCAGACTGGTGGGAGGGGAGACAGAGAGTTGATTGTTAGTCCTGAAAGAGTGAGGAACTGGGGAGTTGTAGCTCCCAGGGAGGCGACAGGTTGGGTCGCAGACGGCGGTCTGGGACCACAGGAGTTGGGGACTAGGGTTCTCCAAAGTACACAACCCACTAAAATCTCAAGTGCCTGCCATCATGAGCACAGCTACACTACACATAGTGAGCGGGGCCCTGAAAGCTTCAAGCCGAGGTGCCACAACGGTCAATCAATTTGTGCACAGAGGCAGGGCTCCAGACTTAGCAAGTGACACCGGTGGGAGCGGGACCTGGACGGGCTCCCCTGCAGAAACTAAAGTACCTAGAGACTTTGGTTTACCATCTGTTTGAGTGTCTGCTTATTCCACCTAATCCAGCACCAAGACTTCCGCAGTGAGTAACTTGAACCCTGCACCCTGCTTTCCCAAGGTCAAGCCGCCCGCTCACTATCCCCCCCACTGTCCGGGGCCTTCCCTACCTGCGGAGGGACTGACACCTTGCTGCCCCACACCATCTGCCCCAGTACTCCCTTCGGCGGCGGTACTCCCCTTACCGCAACCCGCAGGTGGCGTCACGAACATTTATCCCTTGTAAATACCCCCTTACATTTGAGTGGCCACAAGCTCCCGGGTCTGGAGACCCTCGAGCCCTACAGCAACCCCGGATCCGAGCAGTTCGACTGCTGCAGGGGCGGCACATATGCTTACTCATCCATGCTATTCGTGCATGTATATGAGGACGTTAGGAGGTATACCTGTTGGCTGACTTCTTTCTAAAATGTATGGGACATCTACAGAATTAGTATTAAGTGTTTGTAGATCATACCAATGGTCCCTGTTGTTCAAAAGAACTGAGGGCCCCATATTCCCCACTTGCTGCTTCATCCATTGTTCAGGAGAATCAGGTCGCTGATGGCTTTACCCTTTTCCCCTCCTGCTGCCCATGACTGACAGTTCTCTCTCTGCATGTACTGTATAGGGAAATCCTGCACCTCCATGGCAGAGGGCGAGTAGAGGCCACCCGTCTGCCTAGTTTCTAGTGCGGCTCGGTCTCTGGCGGATTTTAAAGTATCTTTTTCTTGTACATTTCAGACTCAAACATACCTGGCTGAAATTATACAGCCAGTGCCTGATACATGTTGATCGTGGATCGGCAACATGTTTTAGCTGTCAGATTCACTTTAATAGACAAATCCTATAGAAAACTTTAATTTTAAAGGTGACGTTCTACTTCTTTTGGACTTCACGCCTCGTAAATATGGTAAGCAGGCACTGAGTGTGCTGCCATATGTCTACCATAGAAATCTAGGAAAAATATTCTCTCTGTGCAGCTACGGTATGGGCCCATGGGTTGTGTGCATAAGGCCTAAGATGTACTTGAAACAAATTCAAAGATGGAAATCTAGTGAGATACTGACATTCACCAGCTCTAGTCCTAATGTAAGATTTTCATAATTACAGTCAGATCACATCATGTCATGACCTGCACGTCTATAATCTATGCAAGACATATTATCCTCTGCATGAAACAATGTGATTCAGCCAATGCTCGACTATGAAAAGCACATTAATAGAGTCATGAACCAGGAGCATTTCCAAACTGGTGATAAATGGTGATCAGGACCGAAGTAAAGACTGCTTTACACGCTGCGACATCGCTAGTGATGTCGCTAGCGATCGCACCCGCCCCTGTCGTTTGTGCATCACGGGCAAATCGCTGCTGTGAAGCCCCGCAAACGCTGTGTCAGTGCATTACCTTCAGGGACTCCACGCAGCTGGATCTGGTCACAGGTAGGGAACCTTCTTCTTTTATTGTCGTGACGCCACTCTCAGTATTGCGGTCAGCGGGGACCGCCACTGCAAATTAAGGGATGCCTGGGGCTGATGGTGGGTGCAGTCAGTATATTAGCCCCCTGAGAGTGAGGCAAGCCCCAGGCCCCGGTGTATGAGTGTGGGACCACAGGTCGCAGAATGACTCAAACACAGTCCAAGAAGTCTTTCAACGTGTTTACTCACTGTTTGGAGGTCACGGTGAGATGCCCGGGCGACACTGTGATAACCAGGTTGAGCCAGGAATTCCAGGAGGCCGTTCTGAGGGTAGCTGTCCACTCGCCTTCCTTGCACTCTTTCTGTTTTAGGAGGATCCTTTGCTTGAAGCGTGGTAGGACCCCTCCAGGGAAGCTGTTACAACCCTGCTCCCCTCTCTCTGGCTCGTCTGCCGGCAGCGTGGCCTTGGTGGGATGGCTTCTGGCCCTGTCCCCTTATGGGCCTGGTGATTGCTGCTTGGCTCAAGCTCTGTGTAGTCGTGGTGAGGGCATGAAGTACCCCCCCCACCTGTAGGTTAAGCAGCTCTGGATGATCTGCTGCCTGTACTGGGGATCTAGTTCCCCTTGTGTGCTCGGATACCGGGATCTCCGTACTCAGCCACCCTTCTCTCTGGATGATTTTCAGGCCAACCCACGGTACTCCTTTCTCCCCCGCTTTCAGCTACTGCACTCCTCAGGGCCTTTCTGACACGAGAGCTCCTCTGCTCCCTTCCACACACTTCAACTTCTTCCTCTAGACTCCCCTCTTTTCTCTCTCTCTGCCCTGCTTCCTAGCAACTAGCCCCTGAACACACCCCTAGCTGGGAATTGAAAGTTAACCCCTTCTGGCTACCCAAGGGTCCCCTCTGGTGATGTGGGAGGCCTGATCACTATATGTTTGTGTGTGCACCTCATCCTGGCCTTTGGAGATTACCTGGAAGCATTGCTCCCGCATGGGTGCAATACTCTGTGGTGCCTGACCAGGTCAGGGGCGCCACATTCCCCCTTAGTTATCATCAGCACGTCCTCGGGCTGCAAAGACAAGAGAAAGAAAAGGTAAATACAAACTTTTCCCACACAGGGGCAATTATTTACATTTAAACATGCCAGGTACCATTCCACCACCAACCACCCACATGTCCGAACCCCACCCAAAAACCTTCAGGAGGTAGGTCGCCGGTCCTTTTGGTAACCAGGTCTGGGCCATCACATTCCCCAGACCTTTCCTCCAATCTTCCTCTCCTGAGGAGAGTGGTGTAAGGTAGGCCCCATAAACAGGCGTACCCGCTTCCGAGTGTTGGAGGGCAGGCCCCATAAACAGGCGTGCCCCCTTGTTGGTGCAGAGCCATGCCCCTCAACAGGCAGACTCTGTGGTTGATACCATGGAGGTAACTTTTTACAATGCAAAGTTTGTGGTTAAAGCCAGTTCATAACCAGTGGTCTAACATTTTAAAGAGGTCTCACAATAGTCCTTGTGGGCACATTTCACTTAAACGTTACTTAACTATAACAGGTTAAACATTACATTTTATACCGTCACTTTGAACTAAACTGTACTTTCTCTATAGCGTAATGGGAGCTGACCAAAGTTGCTGCGGGTTGATCTACGCAGTACTATACTGTCATCTGTCTGAGGTTGTGTCCTCCCACCCGATGTATGTGTCTCAATGTGAATAATGGGTGTACTAGGTATTGATACCAGTGCGTGGTCTTCTGCTTCAGCTACATTTGGCTCTTCCAGGTTCTGAACAGGTTCTTCTGGGTCTCTTACTTCTCTATATTGAGGGAATGTAATAACCGGAATAACTACTGCTCCATTGTATTGAGGCCAACTTGCTGGAAAATCTCCAAGTACAGTATGGATCATCTTTTCTTTTGGTTCTTGAACTGGCAAAGGGTTGGGACTTTCTTCAGGGATTCTTAGTTGTTCAGGACATTTCTTTAGGCGATCTCTAGAAACGACAGCTGTTGTTTTTCCTCCATCTTTGCTGATAAGGCATGTCTTTTCACTGCTAAGCGTCGATGGTAACACAGTATAGGGTTCTTCTTCCCAGTGATTGTCAAGTTTATGATGTCTTCTCTTTCTCTTGAGAACTATATCTCCTGGCATCAAAGGAACAGCAGGTGCTTTTCGATTGTAGGCCTTTTCTTGTTTCTCACGCTGCTGAGTCAGGCTTCGCTCCACACACTCTTGTACTTTCTTGTATTGGGCTTGGCGGTTGGAATCCCAATCAGCACCTTGTAGATGGTCTTCAGGGGTCTCAACTCCCATTTCCAGATCTACTGGCAATCTCCCTGGTCTGGCCCTCATCAGGTATGCCGGTGTGCAGTTCGTGGAACTCACAGGGATGTTGTTATACATGTCCACTAGATCGGGCAGCTTTTCCGGCCACTGACTTCGTTCTTCTAGTGGGAGAGTCTTCAGAAGGTCGAGAATGATGTGGTTCATCTTCTCACACATGCCATTGGTCTGGGGATGGTAAGGCGTAGTACGGATCTTCTGGCAGCCGTATAGGTTACAAAACTCCTTAAACACTTCAGCTTCAAAGGCTGGTCCTTGGTCAGTGAGCACTTGATCTGGATAACCATGTGGTCGACAGAAATGTGTCTGGAACGCTTTGGCTGCAGTCTGACCGGTCAAGTCCTTGACTGGTACTACCACCAGGAATCTGGAGTAGTGGTCAACCATAGTGAGAGCATAGTTGTAGCCTTGTCTGCTGGGTGCCAACTTTACATGGTCCAGGGCCACGATCTCCAGGGGCCGTTTAGTTTGGATTGGCTGGAGTGGTGCTCTCTGGCTGTGCTGGTCTTTTCTTCTAAGATTGCAGGGCCCGCAGTTTCGACACCACTTCTCTAGGGCAGATCTCATGCCCACCCAGTAGAATCTTACTTTAAGTAGGGCCTCCAGTTTCTTCCAACCAAAATGGCCTGCACCATTGTGATAGGCTTCTAGCACCATCCTCGTGTCCTTCTGTGGTACAATCACTTGCCACACCTTCTCATGCGTCCTCGGGTCAATGATGCTCCTGTAAAGTTTGTCTTGATAGATGAATAATCGACCCCTCTCCTTCCATAGGTACTGTGCCTCAGGTGGGGCTCCTTTGTCAAGGCTGGCGCCAGGCTGGCTGATCAGTTTCTTTACCAAGCCTACCGCTGGATCATTTTCCTGGGTCTCCTTCCAGTTGTAGTGAGGTAGTGGGTTCAGGGTCACCTCTTGGCGGTTGGCACGCGACTGCCGACACTCTTTTGCTCCATGGCGATGGAACGCTGGCAGCTCAATCTCTTCAAGATCATCTTCATCTTCACCCTCGTCTGCTAGGTGAGGCATCCTGGACAGAGCATCTGCGTTGCCGTTCTTGCGGCCAGCTCGATACTTGACAGTAAAGTCATAATTCGCCAGTCGGGCTACCCAACGCTGCTCCATGGCACCCAATTTAGCAGTATCCAAGTGGGTCAGGGGGTTGTTCTCCGTGAAGACAGTGAATTTGGTGGCTGCCAGGTAGTGCTTGAACCGCTCTGTGATAGCCCATACCATGGCCAGGAACTCTAGCTTGAATGAGCTATAATTCTCTGGGTTTCTTTCAGTAGGCCTGAGCTTCCTGCTGGCGTAAGCAATCACACGCTCTTTGCCTCCCTGCACCTGTGAAAGCACTGCTCCCAGTCCCACATTACTGGCATCGGTGTACAGTACGAATGGCAGACCGTAGTCAGGGTAGGCTAGGATCTCTTCACCCGTCAAGGCCCCTTTCATTTGTCTGAAGGAGTGTTCTTCTGCTTCTCCCCAGTGAAATGGCGGGCCGGAGATCTTTCCTTTCTTCTTTGGGTGGCCTACCAGGAGCTCTTGCAAAGGCGCTGCCATTTTCGTGTAGCCCTTGATGAACCTTCTGTAGTAGCCTACCAAGCCAAGGAACTGACGTACCTCCCGGACGGTAGTAGGTGTGGGCCATTCCTGGATGACTGTGACCTTCTCTGGGTCCCGTGCTACTCCTTCTGCACTGACCATGTGACCTAGGTACTGGACCTTTGGCTTCAGTAGATGGCACTTGGATGGTTTCAGCTTCATTCCATATCGGGATAGCGCTTCAAAGACTTCAGCCAGGTGTTTCAGGTGGTCCTCGTAGGTCTTGGAGTACACGATGACATCATCCAGGTAGAGCAGGACGGTCTCAAAGTTGAGGTGCCCTAGGCAGCATTCCATAAGCTTCTGGAAGGTCCCGGGGGCATTGCAGAGTCCAAATGGCATGCTGTTGAACTCACAGAGGCCCATTGGGGTGGTGAAGGCCGTCTTCTCCCGATCTTCTTCTGCTACAGATACTTGCCAGTAGCCACTAGTAAGATCTAGGGTAGAAAAGTAGTTAGAGGCTTTCAAGGCAGCGAGGGATTCCTCTATCCTTGGCAAAGGGTAGGCATCCTTGTGTGTTATCTGATTTATCCGTCTGTAATCCACACACATCCTCATCGTGCCATCCTTCTTTCTTACCAGGACCAGGGGAGCCGCCCAGGGGCTACAACTGTCCCTTATGACGCCTGCCTCCTTCATGTCTTTCAGCATGTCCTTTGTGCGCTGGTAATGGGCTGGTGGAATAGGCCTATGTCTTTCCTTAATGGGAGGATGACTGCCTGTGGGTATGTGATGTTGCACCCCTTTGATCCTACCAAAGTCTAGTGGGTTCTTACTAAAGACCTGCTCGTATTCCTGCACGACCCTGTAAACCCCATGTTTCTGGTAGTCGGGTGTAGAGTCAGTCCACACGTGTAGTTTCTGGCACCAGTCCTCTAACTGCCTTTGGGAGGTCTCGTCCTCTGTTGAGTCAGCTTGTGTCAGGGGACCTACAGGTGTTATGGCGTCATCTGAGCATGTAAACAGTTTGGCTATGGTAGCGTACCTTGGTAGTCTGGCTTCCTCCTCCCCACAGTTCAACACTCGTACAGGCACTCGTCCCTTGTGTACATCAACTACCCCCCTGGCTGTCAGAATCGTGGGCCAGTGGTCTGAATGAGTGGGCTCTAGTACAGCCTGGTAATCTTGTCCTCTGAGACCTACCGCTGCTCTACACCACATCATCATTTCACTCCGTGGGGGTATCACAATGGGGTTAGCATCCATCACCCATACACTACCAATCTCACCGCCAGTCTGTTTTACCTGTTGCTTCCTCAGAATGATTCGGATCTCTTTTTGCAAGGCTCTTTGCGACCTGCCCTCAGCACCTTCAACAATCTGGTGAAGCAACAACAACACTTCCCCTAGGCAATTTTCTATGACATTAGTGCCTAAAATCATTTGCGGGTTCCTTTCTCTAATATCAGTGTCCACAACAATCAGTCCTTGTCCCTTCATTTCCTGCCTTCCCACCTTTATGGTTACCTCTTTGACCCCGATCTGGTCTATAGGCTGTCCGTTGGCAGCATAGATGGTGAGGGAGGGGTCCGGTGGTCGGAGATCGTCGTTCGACCAAAACCTCCGATAAAGGACATACGGGATCGTGGTGACCTGAGAGCCGGTGTCCAATAATGCCGGGGTAGGGATCCCATCCAGGGCGATGGACAGGACAGGACGTCCACCCACGTACTGACCACGGCAGCGACCTGGGCCTGATCTTCTTAATCCTGAGGACTGGCCCTCGGCCCCAGGTTTGGCTCGTTTAAAGGACAGGCCCTTGCATAGTGACCTGCCTCCTGGCAACGACGACAGATGGGTTGTCCAGATGAGTCATAGTGATCACTGCTCCTGCCTCGGGTTGTAGGACCTCTTCTCCTTCGCATCCAAGGGACGTCCTCTGGGCTGTCAGCTAGCAGGATCCGATGAGGGACTTTGGTTTCTGAGGGCAACTGCATTGCTTTCAGGATTTGTGCGACATCCTTAGTGAGCTGTTGCACCTGGGAGGATAGTGTATTTATAGTCTCTGCTGACGCGTTGAGTCCTTTTGCAGTTACCAGGGACTGCGAGGAGGATTCCGCTCCTGCAGCCGTGGAACTGGCAGGCCATGCGGGTGCGATGGGGTCTGTGTCCACAGGAGGTTGGAGTGCTTTCACTGCCCTGTCTTTCAGAATGGCAAAGTCCACGTCAGGGTGTTCCAGGGACCACAGCTTCATCTGCTTCCCATCCTCAGGAGAGCGCAGGCCCCGCAAGAATTGTTCCTTCATCATCCGGTTTCCTTCCTGATCACTGACAGGGTCCACCAGCTTGAGAGCCCGTAGTGCAGCCTGCAGCCTGAGGGCATAGTCTCTTATACTATCTTGGGGCTTCTGACGGCAGTTATAGAAGTCCGTCCTCAGCTCTCCCTCTGTGCGGTGTTCAAAAGCAGCTGCTAGTTTGGCAAAGATGGTCTCAACAGAGCCCCGTTCATCATTGGTCCAGGACTCAGCTTCCAATTCTGCTGCTCCAGTCAATTGTCCCAGCACCACAGCGGCCCTCTGCTTACCAGTCATCGCGTGCATGTCTAGCAGGGTGTTGATCTTCTTCTTAAACCCGGTCAGCGTGTCTATTTTACCGGCGTATTGGGGCAGCCATTGCGCTCCTGGGACATACAGTAAGGAAACTGGCATTATGGGGGAGACTTCGGCCGGCGCGGCTGCGACCGCGGCACCGGCACCGGGCGCTGCTGCGTCCAGCGCGACGGGGGCTGGCATCGCTTGGGCTGCGTCGCCCTGACCAGGGGCATTACCTCCTGCAGCGTCCATTTTTCTTCAAAAATCTGCGCGCTCCCTTTCCACTTCCTGGGTCAGAACGCTCTCTGAATTGTGGGGATTCTGGGGCGGCCACACCTCTTCGTGGGCGGTGCTCTTCTCCCTCGCGCGGGCTGCAGCGCGCGCTTTTGAAGATGGCAATATGGCGGCAGTTCAATTTTTGCGGTCGGACCTCTGAGGCACACGGTCACCTGTCTGAACAGGTCTAGTCCTTATCCTGTTCGTGACGCCAGATGTGAAGCCCCGCAAACGCTGTGTCAGTGCATTACCTTCAGGGACTCCACGCAGCTGGATCTGGTCACAGGTAGGGAACCTTCTTCTTTTATTGTCGTGACGCCACTCTCAGTATTGCGGTCAGCGGGGACCGCCACTGCAAATTAAGGGATGCCTGGGGCTGATGGTGGGTGCAGTCAGTATATTAGCCCCCTGAGAGTGAGGCAAGCCCCAGGCCCCGGTGTATGTGTGTGGGACCACAGGTCGCAGAATGACTCAAACACAGTCCAAGAAGTCTTTCAACGTGTTTACTCACTGTTTGGAGGTCACGGTGAGATGCCCGGGCGACACTGTGATAACCAGGTTGAGCCAGGAATTCCAGGAGGCCGTTCTGAGGGTAGCTGTCCACTCGCCTTCCTTGCACTCTTTCTGTTTTAGGAGGATCCTTTGCTTGAAGCGTGGTAGGACCCCTCCAGGGAAGCTGTTACAACCCTGCTCCCCTCTCTCTGGCTCGTCTGCCGGCAGCGTGGCCTTGGTGGGATGGCTTCTGGCCCTGTCCCCTTATGGGCCTGGTGATTGCTGCTTGGCTCAAGCTCTGTGTAGTCGTGGTGAGGGCATGAAGTACCCCCCCCCCACCTGTAGGTTAAGCAGCTCTGGATGATCTGCTGCCTGTACTGGGGATCTAGTTCCCCTTGTGTGCTCGGATACCGGGATCTCCGTACTCAGCCACCCTTCTCTCTGGATGATTTTCAGGCCGACCCACGGTACTCCTTTCTCCCCCGCTTTCAGCTACTGCACTCCTCAGGGCCTTTCTGACACGAGAGCTCCTCTGCTCCCTTCCACACACTTCAACTTCTTCCTCTAGACTCCCCTCTTTTCTCTCTCTCTGCCCTGCTTCCTAGCAACTAGCCCCTGAACACACCCCTAGCTGGGAATTGAAAGTTAACCCCTTCTGGCTACCCAAGGGTCCCCTCTGGTGATGTGGGAGGCCTGATCACTATATGTTTGTGTGTGCACCTCATCCTGGCCTTTGGAGATTACCTGGAAGCATTGCTCCCGCATGGGTGCAATACTCTGTGGTGCCTGACCAGGTCAGGGGCGCCACACTGCCTGTACAATATCGCTAGGACGCTTCAAACTGACTTACCTTCCTAGGGACGTCGCTGTGGCCGGCGAACAACCTCTTTTTTAATGGGGCGGTTCGTTCGGTGTCACAGCAACGTCAATCAACGGGCCAATAGAAGCGGAGGGGCGGAGAGCAGCCGCATTCACGTCACTCCCACCTCATTGCTGGAGGACGCAGTTAAGCTGTTGTTCGTCATTCCCGGGGTGTCACACGTAGCGATGTGTGCTGCCTCAGGAACGACGAACAACCTACGTCCACAACGAGCAACGATATTTTGAAAATGAACGACGTGTCAACGATCAGCGATTTGGTGAGTATTTCTGATCGTTAGCGGTCGCTCCTAGGTGTCACACGCAACGACGTCACTAACGAGGCCGGACGTCATATCGTTAGATACGTCGTTGTGTGTAATGGGGCCTTAAGACTGTAATGTGGATGAAGTTTCCTGTAATGCTGAAATTTTCCTTTTAATGTATTGTTTAATAATAAGTCAATGGTAACAAGGAACACATTGAATACAAACGTTGCAGGGGATGCCCAACCTGATGTCATTTGTAACTTTCAATCTTCTGTAAATCACTTTTGAAATGAATGAATATAATGAAGAAATCCCCTTTGTTACAGATGGGAATTCCCCTCAATTGTAAAGTGCTGCAGAATGTGTTGGTGATATATAAATAAAATTATTATTTACTATGGGACTCAGCATGTCCTTACCATTTAACATCTTCAATTCTATGTTCCTAAACTGCAGTACTGTTTCAGTCCACAGTCACTGAGAGGATGCCTTCATTTGCTGTTTTTAGGTCTATTGTTGTTGCAATAGACCTAATAACAGCAAATTTGTTCCTGTGATTTGCCAAAAAGCATTTTTTTCCCATCATAACTGGACTGCTGAATCATGACAGCATGGCATTGTCAGATTGCCATTATATCCGGTATTCAGCTCAATTTGGTAAGGGAAGATAAAGCCAACTATGTTTTTTTTTTAAATTCTGACCGGTGTCACTTTAGGAGGTAATAACTCTGGAACACTTCAACAGATATCAGTGATTCTGGATTTTTTCTTTTTGTGACATATTGTACTTCATGGTAGCAGTAAATTTAGGATTACATCTTTGCATTTGTGGAAAAAAATTGGAAATTTGGTGAAAAAATTAGAACATTTTCAAATTTAGAATTTTTATGCCCTTAAACCACAGAGTTATGTCCGTATTTTAAGTTTTACAAGATGGACTAGATTATAAGACGCATCCCAAATAGAGAAAAAAAAATAAGGGGGTCTTATACTCTGGTGGTGTCTTACTGGAGGGGGAGCGCAAGGAGTGAGGTCACAGGAGGAAGGAACTGTGCTGGAGTAGGGTGATGCTGCGGGCACTACGGTGGAGGCCGTGCTGGCTGCGGGGTCTGTCCTGACTGGGGGGGTTGTGTGGAACAGGGCGGTGCGGCGGGTGTCCCACTCCCAGTTGCTTCAAAGAAATGGCCCCCGGAAGTGGCGCATGCGCAGATTGAGCTCTCGGCTCAATGACAAGCCGACATCTCATCTGCACACTCGCCACCTCCGGGTGCCATTTTCCTTAAGTCCTCTGCTAGGAGAGCAATGGGCCGGAGGCGGCATATGCGCAGATGAGATCTTAAGCCGAGAGCTCCATCTGAACGTGCGCCGACTCCAGGTGCCATTTCTTTGAAACCCGCACCGCTGACAGAGCATCTGGAACACCCGCTGCACCACACTGCTCCACACAGCCAGCAGGGCTCTTAACGCCAGCACAGGCTCCAGCGGCCAGCACAGCATCCACCACCAGCACAGGCCCCAGCCGCCAGCACAGGCCCCAGCCGCCAGCATAGCGCCCATTCTCCACCTCTATGTAAGCTACCTTCAGATTGTAAGAAAAAGTGCGTCCAAAATCCGAAAAGTATTGTAGTTAATAAATGAAATTTCCCACATGTCTACTTTACATCAGCACCATTTCTGAAACACATTTTTTTTTGTTAGGAAGTTAGAAGGGTTAAAATTTTATCAGTAATTTCTCACTTTTCCAACAAAATTCACAAAACCATTTTTCTTTCTAAGGACCACATCACATTTGAAGAGACTTTAAAGAACTTATATGTCAGAAAATACCCAAAAGTGACACCATTCTAAAAACTGCACCCCTCACACTGCTCAAAACCACATCCAAGAACTTTATTAACCCTTCAGATGCTTCACAGGAACTAAATCTATGGAAATGTTACTTTTTCCCACAAAAATGTTGCTTTAGCCCCAACTTTTGCAGTTTCACAAGGGTAACAGGAAAAATTGCACTATACAATGTGTTCTCCAATTTCTCCCGAGTACAGAGATACCCCATATGTGGGAGAAAACTACTGTTTTGGTACATAATAGAGCTTGGAAGGGAAGGAGCGCCATTTCACTTTTTGAATCCAAAATTGTATGTAATCATTAGTGGATGCCATGTTGCATTTGTAGAACCCCTGATGTACCTAAACAGTGGAAACCCCACACATATTACCCCATTTTGAAAACTACACTCTTCAAGGAATTTATCTAGGTGTGTGGTGAACTCCTTGAATCCCCAAGTGCTTCACGGAATTATAGAACGCTGCACCATGAAAATGAAAAATACATTTAAACCACAAAAATGTTGCTTTAACTCCATCTTTTTTCATTTTTGCAATGGTAACAAAGGAAAATACAATTTGTTGTGCAATTTCACCTTAGTACAGGAACACCCCATATATGGTGGAAAACTGCTATTTGAGCACAAGGCAGGGCTCGGAAGGGAGGAGTGATATTTTGGGGGGAACAGATTGTGACGCCATGTCCCATTTGAAGATCCCGTGAAAAACCAAAACAGCAGAAACCCCCAACAAGGGAACCCATTTTGAAAACTACAAATGTCAAGGAATTCATCTGGTTGTATAGTGAGCAATTTTAACTCCCAGATGATTCACAGAATTGTATAACATTGGGCTGTGAATATATATATAAAAAAAAAAATATTTTTTTCCACAAAAACATTATTTTGGCCCCAAAGTTTTAATTTTCAAAAATTGTAACAAGACAAAATGGACTGTACAATTTGTTACACAATTTCTCCTGAGTTTGTCAAAACCCTATATCTGTTTGAAAACTACTTTTATGGCATAGTGCAAAGCTTAGAAGGGAAGGGGTACAATATTTGAGTTTAGATTTAGATGGAATGGTTTGGGGTGCCATATCACATTGGCAGAGCCCCTGACATGCCAGAAAAGTAGCGCCCCCCATAAGTGACCCTATTTTACAAACTGAGCCCTCTAATTCTTCTAAGAGTGCAGTGAGCATATTGACACCACAGGTGTGTCACAAAATTTTATACTATTGGATGGTGAAGAAAAATAAATTAATTTTTTACCTGTAAAATGTTGTTTTAGCCTCAGATTTCCAATTTTCACAAGTGGAATAAGGTAAAAAAATCCCACAATGTGTTATATAATTTTTCCTGAATGTGGCAATACCCCACATGTGACTGTACAGTCCTGTTCGGACATATATCAGGGCTCAGGGGGGAAGGAGCACCATTTGACTTTTGTAGCACATATTTTCATATAATAGCTTGTGGACTCCATTTACAGAGCCCCTGAGTGCTAGAAAACAGAAACCCACCAAGTGACCAAATTTAGGAAATTAGACCAATCTGGGAATCCATTTGTCCAGTGATGATTTAGTCTGGAACACACGTATAGTGTCAAACGCAGTGAATGTTGCAGAATTAAAAATTGCAAATAAGCCCTTGTTGTGCCCAGTACATTGTAGTGCCTATACATTTTGCCCAGCTTTTTCTTCTGGAACCCTCCCCACCAGTACATTAAGCGGTCTCTCCTCACTACAATAATAACAAACATTTGGATGTTAACTATGGTTTAGGCACATTGTGGTGCTCAGAAGGGAGGCTGGCATTTGGATGTGCAGATTTTTCTAGATTTCTAGATTTGACGGGGAACCATAGTGCTTTTCCAGGGCCTTTGTGCTGCCAGTAACATGGAAGACTCCTATATTTCCATTAACAGATGATGGACCTGAGTGGGGACTTTTATGTTGGTTGAGTTGAATGCTATTGGTGGTAGTTTGGGAACAGAACAGTTTGGATCAGTTCACATTTATCCTGTGCTCTATGCTGAGCTCTTACATTAAGGTTTCCATCTATATCTCTGATATTTGTGATTTTGATGTCACCCCCAATGAATCCATTCACTAATGAGGCAGCAGTGTTCTTCTTTTCAATGATACACAAAACTGTTGTTGACCGCACTTTTGTGCATGCTTAAAAAGATGGACACCGCCAAGCCAAAAGACAGAGGGGAGTTCAAAACGACTCCCTCTGCCTCATTACAGTGAATTTTCGGTTGGAAATTTTATCTGAATCATGTTCTTCAGAGATTTATACGTAATCTATGGTGTAAGTTCTCATAATAGAGCGCGGATAAATATGAGCTGTGCTATACTCCAATCTTTGGGAGGCAGAATGAACACATCAACAGAAGTTGAAGAATTGGCTTAATTTATTTATTTATTTTTTTATGCTGTTCACCTTGTGGTATAAATGATAAGGCAGCTTGATTCCTTAGGTCAGTAAAGTTACAGTGACACCATATTTATATAAAGTTTAAGTTTGGCTACTATTACGCTAAAAACACTGTTACAAAATAAAGGTTTTTGGTATCATCAAATTTTATAGGCTATAATTCTTTTTTATTTTCCTGCTAAAAGTCATGTGAGGCCTTGTTTTTTGTAGGATGAATTGGAGTTTTTACTGGTACCATTGTTGGGCCATATAATTTTTTTTGATCGCTCTCTATTTCACTTTTTGTGATGCAGAATGAAGAAGAAACAGCAATTTAGGATTTTTTTTTGTATGCCATTCTGTGTTGTAAAAGTGATAACACAGCTTTATTCTTTGGGTCAGTTTGATTACAGCAATACGACTTTTATATGTATAAAAAAATAAATAAAAATACTGGTTTGCCGCTTTTACATCTTAAAAGCAATTTTTAAGGTTTTTGCTTTGTGTATTCTGAGAGCTATAGCTTTTTTATTTATTTTTTTTTTGCAGTCGGAGCTGTATGGCAGTGTGTTTTTTTGCGAGACAAGATTAAATTTCCAGCTATACCATTTTATTTATACATGACTTTTTGATTGCTTTTTATTCTACTTGAAAAAAAGATGTTTTTTGCTATTTTTTTTAAGGTGTTCACTGAAAGGATTAACTAGTTTCACAGTTTTATAGATTGGGTTGTTCTGAATGTGGCGATACCAAATATATGTATTTATTTTGTTTTTACATAAATATATACATTTATTGATATCATATATATATATATATATTTTCCATTTTTTTGTTTTTATTTTCTGGGGATATTTTTTAATATTCTGTAGGGGAATGCAGCCCCTACTAAGAATGTTGCTTCACTGTACTTTCTGTGTTGTGTCGCGCTGTGGCTTCAAGAAACAGGTTTATAAGCAGAGCTTATGAGGTCATGAAGGGGTTAAAGGATGTTCCAAAAATATGTTATTCTATATCCGTAAGATATGGGATAACTTTCTGATGCACTGGTAACCTTCTGATTCAGAAAATGTAGCAAAGAAGTGGAGGTTTGCTTGTTTTATCACTTTTCAATCCTTTATCTATGGGACTTTTGTAACTAGTTTAGCAATATAAGAAGCTTTCTTCAGCAATACTATTGGCATAAGCACCTCCACTCCATTTAAGATGGGGTTCCCCAAAGCCCTGCTCTCGTAGTCACTCGGATCCCAATGGTTGGACCACCAGCAATCAGCAAAGTATCCCTAATACTATATATTGGAGATTATAAGGGAAATTATAACATCAGTGAAATATCATTAGTTTAAAGCTGCCATTCACATGACTGACACTACACAAAGGGTATAACCTCTATGTACTCATTACAGGAAGTCAAAACCAAAGGGGGTATCACTGAGTGTTATTCCAGAAATCTTGATCTGGTGAGCCCCAGCTTCAAAGCTTGGGCAAATGGTACTTTCTGGCCACGCTGAACTTTTCCTATTTGGAAGAAACAAGGTATTTCAAATGTAAGGTGCTCACCCCTAACTTGTGCATGGTCCAGTTACAGCCATGCCATTCTAATTTTTTAGTCCAGACCTAGGCTAGAAGTTGATGCGAACACCATTTCTTTGTGTAGCCCATCTTCTCTTTGACTAGGCACTTTTTCTAGCCTAATTTTATTTTGCATATACTTGCATGTACAGTACATACTATTAGCATATTCTTTTGGCATATGTTTGGCTAACTTTAGCCAATTTATCTTTGTCTTGACTCCTGAGCTGGTGGTTACGGCTGGGAGTAACTGTGGTTCAGGGTGAGGTTACTGTTAATATTGGCAATCACCAGATTTATGAGCTTTGAGAACTGAACCCAATCTAAGTTATTTCTGAATGTTTTATGTTGCCAAATAAAAGGCTGCTGTGGCCATTTTATCAAACTTGGTGTCAGTGTCTTATTTCAGAGCCAGCTGCGGGGGACATTGTGGGAGTTTGTGTTCCACAAAGGAGTGGAACGGTAAATGTCAGTCTAGCATCAACTATACTCTCTATATTAGCTCTTCCACTGGGACTGGGGTAGGGTAGGTGCTGAGGTGGCCATCACAAGGTATGACGCTTCCCACTAGTTCAGGAACCCAAGAGGCGGGGCACCAATAGGGGTAGTTAGGAGCCACCACACTTAGTAGTCAGTCTGTATCGGGCGCAGAAAGCACCAGGTTGCACTCAGGAGGAGATTAGCAGAGACATGGACAGTTCGGGGCCCGTGGTCTGGAGCTAGAGGCTCGACCCGGGTTCTTAAGAAAGAAAGGGGATCCCAGGGTTCGCGGGGAGTGCAAAAGGCATCCGTGACCCGTTCCACGACCCAGGAGCTGGGGGTGGAGGAAAACCATTGAAATTAGATGCGCTGAAGGAAACAGCGGCCTTGATCTCCGAAATATCCGGGATCGGCTGAAGCCCATCAAAGCATAGCTAAGTGCTCCAATGGCAGTGTGCTTCCAATGAGTAAAGAACTTGAACTGCACTCTCTGTGTCATCCCGTTACTGCCGGTGCTTCCAACATTGCGCACCTTCGCCATAGGCGACTACCACTTCTATCATCCTCCCTTGGGCCAAGGTCTGCCTATGGAGAGCTGCAACACCCGAGTTGCGTTACCATCCGCCCCAGAAGAAAGAAGTCCCGCAGCCATGACTAACAATTGGCCGCACACCACAGGTGGCGTCACAAACAACTACCCCCATCGTCCCCCATCCCCAGCTTTATTGACACCGTCGGGGTCACGGAACTGGGCAAAGCCACCGCGGCGACCCAGGAGAAGAACCGCGGCCCGGTGACGGGTAACCACAGGACCCTGTGGGCGCGTCACTACAGATTGAGGTCCCTGTCCCCTGCTCTACAGTCTGCTTTTTTTATTCCTCAAGGTTGAAATATTACTATTTGCCGCAGCAAAAACACTGGTATAATAAGTACCAGAGGCCATAAGGATATTGGTGGCTTCTATGAGGTAAATACATGAAGAAGATATTGAAAAACACAATGTGAATATTTTACTAAAATGTGGTTAAACATGCTATACAAGTAGTATATGCACAGGGAGAAATCTTGATTTGACTCATTATTTACTTATTTCTTTTAGAAAGAACCAATTGATTTAATTTTTGTTTCTGTATAAGAATATATGTAGCAATGAATCTGTGGCACTCAGCCGTTTTCACTATATGAATATGATTGGTACGAGCCTCACGAGAAGCTGCACAGTAGCAGCACTTGTTCTATCCACTTATGGTGCTCGCTGCATTTGCAGGCTGTGATTGGAGCAGCGTGTTTATAGCAGCCGAGGGTCTCTCTAAGGGAACTGAATAAAGTGACAGCTCCGGGTGCTGCTACAGAAGACACAATCCCTGTAAAACCTGCACTACAAAATAGGATTCTTCTTACATACAATACTTTTTTTAAAAATAAAATTGTGCATCAAAAATCAAAAAGGTCCTGCAATTGTCTACCTAATCCTATCTAACCGTAAGGCTGGCAGTATAGATGTCTCAGGGTGCGCTTGTCCTAAGCCATAAGGCTGGCAGCAGTATAGATGTCTCAGGCTGTGCTTGTCCTCAGCCATAATTCTGTCAGTATAGATGCCTCAGGGTGCGCTTGTCCTTAGCCATAAGGCTAGCAGTATAGATGTCCAGGGTGCGCTTGTCCTAAGCCATAAGACTGGCAGTATAGATGTCTCAGGGTGCGCTTGTCCTAAGACATAATTCTGTCAGTATAGGTGCCTCAGGCTGTGCTTGTCCTAAGCCATAAGGCTGGCAGCAGTATAGATGTCTCAGGCTGTGCTTGTCCTCAGCCATAATTCTGTCAGTATAGATGCCTCAGGGTGCGCTTGTCCTTAGCCATAAGGCTAGCAGTGTAGATGTCCAGGGTGCGCTTGTCCTAAGCCATAAGACTGGCAGTATAGATGTCTCAGGGTGCGCTTGTCCTAAGCCATAATTCTGTCAGTATAGATGCCTCAGGCTGTGCTTGTCCTAAGCCATAAGGTCAGGGTGTGCTTGTCCTAAGCCATAAGACTGGCAGTATAGATGTCTCAGGGTACACTTGTCTTGGGCCATAAGGCTGGCAGTATGGATATCTCAGGGTGTGCTTGCCCTAAGCCATAATTCTGGCAGTATAGATGTCTCAGGCTGTGCTTGTCCTAAGCCATAAGGCTGGCAGTATAGATGTCTCAGGGTGCGCTTGTCCTAAGCCATAAGGCTGGCAGTATAGATGTCTCAGGGTGCGCTTGTCCTAAGCCATAAGGCTGGCAGTATAGATGTCTCAGGGTGCGCTTGTCCTTAGTCATAATTCTGTCAGCATAGATGCCTCAGGGTGCGCTTGCCCTAAGCCATAACTCTGGCAGTATAGATATCTCAGGATGCGCTTGTCCTAAGCCATAATTCTGGCAGTATAGATGTCTCAGGGTGCGCTTGTCCTTAGTCATAATTCTGTCAGTATAGATGCCTCAGGGTGCACTTGTCCTAAGCCATAAGGCTGGCAGTATAGATGCCTCAGGGTGTGCTTGCCCTAAGCCATAATTCTGGCAGTGTAGATATCTCAGGCTGTGCTTGCCCTAAGCCATAAGACTGGCAGTATAGATATCTCAGGATGCGTTTTTCTTAAGGCATAAGACTGGCAGTATAGATATCTCAGGGTGCGTTTTTCTTAAGGCATAAGGCTGGCAGTATAGATATTGCCAGGTGTGCTTGTCCTAACCCATAAGGCTAGCAGTACAGATGTTGCAGGGTGCACTTGTCTCTTTTCTATTTGTAACTTATTGTGAAATGATCTGTTTGTTTAAATAGGACTGAAGATAACATAGTAGGTTTATCGTAAAAGCGGTTGCCTCCAAATATCCTATTTTGGCAGACATTTTTGGCATATTATTTGAATGTGTTGTAAATGTTAACCCCTTTCAACAATTTAATTTTTAAGTAAATGTATGTATTTGTGGGTAAAAATCTTTTTGCAAATGGCTTAATTTTTCCACTTTTTACTTTCTATTACCTCTTTGTTGAACGATCTATCACTGGGAGCAGAATGAGTTAAATAAGAATCTGTCAGTGAGCTCATTCAGATTGAATGACGGGAGAACTGTTATTTTTTTAATCTGAGTTCCTCGCAGCTAGTTTATGGTCACAGACCATATCAAAGTTGAATGAGCCAAAGAAGCAAACAGCTTGCAAAAGCCAAACTGCAATTTTTATAATGAAATCCAATTGCAAAACTTATTTTAGCCCCAAATACCTGCAAATAAGAAAAATAAAAACAAATCCCAAACAAAGACAAACAAAAAACAAATACCTCAAACGTGGACAACCCCTTTGAATTCAACCGGCTTCATAACCTTCCTATTCTGTTCTCCAAGGTATATGGTTTTCCTAATAGAGGCATTATTAGGTTAGCTTACTAAAATTTTTCCTGTGTGTGAATGTATGTGTGCATACAATATATTAATATTCTGCATTACTGCATGTTATTACTATATTCTCTATATCTTATTATATGGAAAATTAACAGTTTCCTCTGTCAGTGGTATGGGAGGCAAAATTTCCGCATATATTGTATAGCAAATATAAACTCAGGACCTCAGGCTAACATTGGTAACTACTGAGCCACCCTGTCTCCCTCCTGTAGCACAACAGGTTGGTGAAAGTTTACAATTTGAAAAGAATTCTCCATATTAGATCATATTAAAGAATTTTTATACTTAAAGGGAATCTGTCAGCAGGTTTTGCTATGTAAGCTGAGGACAGTATGCTGTGGGGGTTAAGAAAACCCCCAAAAAGCAGCTGTGTTTCTCTTATCTGTGTATGTGCAATTGTTTACTTAGTCACAGGATAATAAAGCCATTAGTTTAACATTACAAGACTAGAAACTCACCTGCAGAGATGTCTGATATGCCCCCTGCTGCGATTGGCATCTCACAGTCAATGTACAATCTCTACTGAGAGCCTGGTGTGGGCAGGAAAGCTCTCCTGCCTCTATTACATGCTTAAAACTCAATTCCTTGATTATGTGAGAACATCTGCATCCAGTAATCTAAGTGATACACCGTTGGATCCAGAATCTCCTTGCCCACATTATGTTGCTGTGAGATGAGGTAGCAAAAACCTGCTGACAGATTCCCTTTAACCATAAAGACTGCCCTGAAGAAGCACTCATTTTGATTATTTTTTAAACATAAAAATGCATGACCTGAAACTAATTCCATTATATTCAATCCATTGCTATTATAGATGTTTAAAGTCAAATGAATGGTTTGAATTTGAGAAGATTGGATTCTCTGGCTATCTGTATATATACTGTATATCTTGCATACCATGGGCCATGTGGACTGCGGTAGTTACCAAGCTACCATGGCAAAATAATAAGACGAAAATAAAACAAATAAAAAGAGAGTTTGTGACTCCAGGGTGCACTCAATTTACCTCTGTTTCTGTAACGCCTGCCTAAATCCACAGACTCAAACGGGCTGTAATGGACAGGCTAGAGGGAAGGCACTCACCAAGCAGGACCCCCAGAACCCTGAAACCCTTTAACCCCTATACAGGGATTTGGAATTACACAGGGCCCTGGAGATCACTACCTGTGGAAAGCTGCAGTCTGAGAGAGTAGTCGTCAGGTAAGGTCAAACCAGGAATTGCGGAACAGGGACAGAATTGGCAGGCAAAGACGTAATCAGAAACAAGCAGAGGCCAAAACCGGATCGAGCAGCAAGGTACATAAACAGCAGGCAGAAGGGTAGTCAGGAAACAAGCGGTAATCAGCACACAAAATCACAGGACGAAACAGGAGCCAGAATTCTCAGAACTATCTCTGGCAGAGGTCAGCAGACAGGAGGGGAATTAAAAAGGGTGTGGTGTCTTTTCATAGGCTGTAGCCAAATGATGGCACCTCAGCTGGGAGACACTCGCCACCTACAGTCAGCCAGTAGCACTGCAGATCCCCAGGAAACCCAGACCAGTTGATGAACGGAGCCTGTGCCCACCGGCGCTGCCGGCATCGACCCCTCTCCCATCACCAGCACCATCCATGGCAGGAACACGGCGTCGCCTGGCGATCGGAGCAGAAGTCGATAGAGCGGACTCCGGTGGTGACGTAACAGTTTCCTGGCAGTGTAATGTGGTGCATTCTGATTAGTCCAGAAAACAGGGAAGCCAGTGGAGAAGGAGAAAAACACATGGCTTTGTTAGTGGGCGTGATCGGCTTGGTTCGTGGGCATGGCAATGTTTCCTCCGGTCCACTATAATGATGCAAAGGGAGCTTCACCCACTGCTGAACTCCCATCTGAGGATCTTACCCCCAAATCTCCGCTTCTATAATAATCAACTCCATGCCCAAGTGGAGTTAGAAAAATAATGCTGCTTCCTGGTATCAGTCATGTTGGCAAAGGCCCCGCACCTTCTGGTCACATGGGTATGACGTCAGCAGAGGTCATTCTAGCCACTGGGATTTATACATTACCTTTTACTAGTATCTTCACTAAGATGGCTAGAATGACCTCAGCTAACGTCATGCCTATGTGATAAGAAGGTGCGGGGGCCTCTGTCACCATAGCTGATACCAGGAATCAACATTATTTTTCAAAGTCCATGTTGGCATGGAGTTGATTATAATAGAAACGGGGGTGTGGGGGTAAGACCCCCAGATGGGGGGTGCAGAAGGGGCAAAGCCCCCCTTGCATCATTATAGTGGACGGGAAGAAACATCGCCACGCCCATTAACCAAGCCAGTCACGCACAAAATCCTTATAACCACTGGGATATAGTCACAACCATTAGTAAAATACTATAATGGGATTAGCATAAATAAAAGATAGTGGGAGGAAAAGGCAGGGGTAGGAAATCACTATGAAAACCCACCCCAGATATTACCTGCTCTGCAGCTGCTGCCAATCAAAAAGCTGTACATTTTACAAACTTTACTTGCTTGGATTTCAAAACCTATGCAACCGAGCTGACAACTAAAGGTATGTGTAGAATCAGCCTGATAGTGCCAGTATAGCACTTGTCCGGGGCTTCTGCTGCTGCCACAACTGGTAATCTCTTGTGGGGGTCCTGCGGTGACATGGCCTGGGCTGCCGCTTTGCAGCGACGACCCGGCGCAGCCTCAGCCGAGGCGTGGGGTGCAGGGACAGCAGGTCTCACCTGTTGGGCCTTCCGGTTCACGGCTTCCACTTCTCCAGTTGCCGGACGGACTGCCGGGGCCGGGACGGGCTCGGGTGTGGTCGTTTCCGGGGCCGACGCCTCCTCTTCGCGGACGGGCACCTCCCGCGGGATCTTCCATGGCAGCGGGAGTGACGCCTTCAGGCTGGTCCTCTAGGGCGGACGGACTGGGTTCCGCTGCCGGTGTCGGGGACAGCGAGGATAGTGGCGAGGCGGCAACAGCCGGTGCGGGTGGCGGGGGAGGCAGCAGGGTGAGCGGGGCGCAGACCGTGCCCCTCGGCTGCAGCGACTGGTCCTACAGGAACACAGGGGCGTGGGTCGCTTACCCACTCCTCCAACACTGCCTCCACCTCATGTCTCTGCACAGCCGCCGCCACCTCCTCCATTTCGGCCACCCACCGCTCCATCAAAAACTGGACCTGGGCTTGCAGGCAGCAGCACATTTGCGTGGTCCGGGCCTCCTCGCCGCTGTTCCTGGCGTGGGCTCCGGGATCTCTGCGTGGCCGGATGGGACGGACATGTCAGCGCTTGTGCTCCCAGGAACCGAATGTGTAGCAGAGTCCTGGCGTCCCTGCTTCTTATGCCCTCGGTTACATGAGGCAGGCCTTCACCCGCCCCCCCCTTGGTTCTTTCTAGCACTTCCTCTTTGGGGGCGGGGCTTCACTTTCATGCCTTCCCTGCTCGGGGAAGACGCTCGAGCGGGAAATCTTCGCGCCAAAAGATGGCGGAACTTCCAATTTTTCGGCTGGACGCCGCCGGCGGGGACTGCAAGGCGCACTTCGACCAGTAGGTAGATCAGTTCTATCCTGTTCGTGACGCCAAGTTGTCGCGGGCGGAGGGGACGCGATCGCCACGCTCGGGTCCGGGGCTTCTGCTGCTGCTGCTCGGTGGCTCGAGCGGTGGGCCGGATCCGGGGACTCGAGCAGCGCTCCTCACCCGTGAGTGAAAGGGGATGGTTGGTTTGGGGAGAGAGTTCGTGACGCCACCCACGGGACGTGATGAGGGCACCACTGCTGCTGGTGACGGGGATCCCGGGAGAGATGGTAGGGAGCAGCTAGGATGTTGTCCCCTCTGTGGGTGAGGGTTGGTGATCCCGGGGCCCGATGGTGTAACAGGGAGGCTGGACGGCTGGGATGCAGGGTTGCAGGGGCAGCGCGGCGCGGTTCCGGATGGCACTGGTGTACTCACTCAGACAGTCAATGACAGAGTCTCTGGTAAACCAAATGGCCGGATGGACGGGTCCCGCAGCCGGCTGCGGTGTTTTTGTGCTCTCCCCGGACGGTGTGATGGTGGCTGTCTTTCCCTGCACCTGTTAGAATGTTCTGACTCCTATGGTTGCCCACCGGTAGTCCGCTCCCCGGCGTATAGGTGCCGTAGGAGCCCGTTTTGCCCGCAGGCGCTGGCCCTTGGATCTCTAGCCTGTGGCGGGGGCTGTATATCCTCTCGGTGTGGACTGTTGTCTTCTGTCGGGTCTTGGTTGTTGGGAAACCCCTGGGGTTCCTGTCACATTCGGATTTGACTATTGTCAGTGTCTCCAAGCCTGGTCGGGGTCTGATGGCCCTGCCTGTGTGCTTAGCTTCACTCCGCTCCCCGGTTCGGTACCGGCGGGCCAACGCCCGACCCCGGTCCCTACGGCTCTGCAGAGTTCCACTAACTCCTGCAGATGGCCACCACCGTCTGCCAACCTTGCTGTCAGTGCCTGGGCTCCTACCCAGACACTTGCAGTTTCTGACCTCTTACTTTCACCTCCAAACTCTAACTCAAACTCCACTGAACTTACTGCTTTTTCCCGCCTCCAGGCCTGTGAACTCCTTGGTGGGTGGGGCCAACCGCCTGGCTCCGCCCCACCTGGTGTGGACATCAGACCCTGGAGGGAGGCAACAAGGGTTTTTGGTTGACTGTTGTAACTGTGTCTAGGGAGGGGGGGGTGTATGTTGTTATATCTGTGACTACCTGGCTAGTACAGTGCGTCACACACTGGCTTTAGGTTATATAGGAAAATCCTAGTGATTGGTGTGCTTTAAAACGCACATACACAACAACTTTGGGTTATTACTCACATTTACTGTGTATATATATATATATATATATATATATATATATATATATATATATATATATATATATATATACACACAGTACAGACCAAACGTTTGGACACACCTTCTCATCTCTAGAACAACTGTTAAGAGAAGACTTTGTGCAGCAGGCCTTCATGGTAAAATAGCTGCTGGGAAACCACTGCTAAGGACAGGCAACAAGCAGAAGAGACTTGCTTGTGCTAAAGAACACAAGGAATGGAAATTAGACTAGTAGAAATCTGTGCTTTGGTCTGATGAGTCCAAATTTGAGATCTTTGGATCCAACCACCGTGTCTTTGTAGAAAAGGTGAACGGATGGACTCTATATGGCTGGTTCCCACAGTGAAGCATGGAGGAGGAGGTGTGATGGTGTGGGGGTGCTTTGCTGGTGACACTGTTGGGGATTTATTCAAAATTGAAGGCATACAGAACCAGCATGCCTACCACAGCATCTTGCAGCGGCATGCTATTCCATCCAGTTTGTGTTTAGTTGGACCATCATTTATTTTTCAACAGTACAATGATCCCAAATACACCTCCAGGCTGTGTAAGGACTATTTGACTAAGAAGGAGAGTGATGGGGTGCTACGCCATTTGACCTGGCCTCCACAGTCACCAGACCTGAACCCAATCGAGAAGGGCCAACAAGTGCTAAGCCTCTCTGGGAACTCCTTCAAGACTGTTGGAAAACCATTTCCGGTGACTACGGGGCACTTTGCATGCTGCGACATCGCTACTGCGATCTCATCGGGGTCAAATCAAAAGTGATGCACTTCCGGCGCCGGTAACGACGTCGTAACGTGTTAAGCCTAGATGCGCCGATAAACGATCGCAAAAGCGTCGTAAATCGGTGATCTGTGTAGTGTCGATCATTTTCATAATGTCGCACCAATAGGAGATATGTACCGCCCTGCGGCCTCGGCTGCGGCCTCTGAGCCGCTCGGATCCGTGCTCGCGTTCTACGGGTGGTGGCTCGAGCCTCTCACGGACCTAGGGGTAACGTTGCTTTGCAAGGGGGTTGGCATTACACACGGGGATGCGGGTATTTGGTTTTGGGATGATTGTTCTTGACGCCACCCACGGGTTGTGGTGATGGTGGACACCACCACTGCGGTGAAGGTACGGGGACTCCCGGGAGCGGTGTAGTGGCGCAGCTAGGTGTTGACCCCTCCGTGGGTAGGGGATGTTGGTCCTGGGGCCCAGTTGTGCGAGGGCCGGGGTGCAGGGCGCAGTGTTGCGGTGCAGCACGGTGCGGTGCCTGATGGAACTGGTGTACTCACGATTAAACCACACAGAGTCGCTGGTAAACTAAACGGAGGAAATAACGGGGTCCGCAGCTGGCTGCAGCTTCCTAGTCGAGTTAGCAATGCCCGCCTTTCTCCTGCACCTGTGTTTGTAGTGTGACCACTAGTCCACTCCCCGGCGTGTATGTGTCGTAGGAGCCCCTGTTGCCCGCAGGCCCTGGTCCTTGGATCTCTGGCCTCTGGCGGTGGCTACTATCCGGACGGGTTGGGCTGTTGCCTTCAAACGGGACTTTGGTGGGAATGAACCCCTGAGGTCCAGACCGCAATCAATTAATTCGACTATGGTGGTGGCATATAGCCTAGTTCAGGGTCTGAGTACCCTGCCTGGTGCTCCGGTATCCTGTTAGCTCCCCGGTTCGGTTCTGGTGGGCCACTACCCTGTCCCGGTCCCTTACGGTTCTGCTGGTCGTGTTCCCGGTCTCCTGCAGGTGGCCACTGCCGTCTGCCTGCCTGTTTGGACTCGACTGCTCTCTTCTCCACTGTACTGTACTGACTGTTTACTGTTTTCCTGCCTCAGGCCAGCAGACTCCTCAGGGGGCATGTCTTTCCACCTGACTCCGCCCACCTGGTGTGCCTGTCCAACACTGAGGGAGGCAATCAGGTCTTTGTGGTTGACTGATGGTACCTTTCTAGTGTGGGGGGTGTATGTGGTGAGTGTAGTGACCAGTGACCTCTGGGATCCAGGGCGTCACATTCCCCCTTGGTTTAATGCAGACGGTCCGTGGGCTGCCCGTCCACACCGGTTTACGGTTTATTTTGTTGTTAACTGCAAAAAGATAAATAACAGGTAAACATTGAAAAAGCATTTTCATTTCTTCCCTTATGGGAGGCACATCACTTGAACCGTTGCAAACGGGAAAACATTTTTAATAACATTAACGGGGACGGGTCCCTCTGCTTTCCCACCCAAGCAACCTGAACCTTGATGCTGCCCCTAAGAAACAGGCAGCACCCCTTTTTCCCAGTCCGGAAAACGGGAACTGGCCCAGGCCACCCAAGCGGGAACGGGTACGGTGCTACGCACCCAGCAGTCCTTCAGAGGCCCCATGTCCAAGGGGACCCCTGATCCGAAGGATGGTCACCGGTCCTGGTGGTAACCGGACCCCAGCCTGCTCTGCTGCGGGTCCAGCCTCTTCGGGGACTGGCAATTGCGGGAAGGGGCAGTTGGGGACTATTTACAAACCCAATAGTTTTTGGGTGGCTTGTGTGTTTGTTCTCAGCCTTGTCTTTGAGGGGGGAATGGTGACAACATCAGTCCCAACGGGGACGGGCACTTCAGCAGCCAACGGACTACCACAAAATAAACTTGTTGGTCCCAACGGGGACTGTCACTGTTGACAATGGGAGTCCGCTGCCTTACTTTAGGTCTCCTTCTTCATATTCCTCCTCCAGCTCCACATTGGGGCTGTGTAGCGGGGGAGGGGGCTGGGGCCGCCCAGGATTGCCGCGGCTCGCCCTCCTTCTGACATCAAGGGTGAACCAGCCCCTCTCCCCGCAGTGGCGGGTGTAGGAGACCAGCTCACCGGCTTTCAGGTCACGATCCGGGTGACCCAGGGGAAGATGGTGGTACACATCCCTTCTGGAGAAAAAGACCTCGGCCTCCAGGCCCGGTTCGTATATAAACCCCCATCCACGCCAGGGGCAAAAACGCCGGACCTGGCCCTCGTAGGTCTGGCCCCGCACCCGGTATGTTGCATTCCGGAGGTTCTCTTTTTCCCGGATGGTGCGGGCCAGTACTGCGGCCTTCTCCTTTTCACGGGCCTCAATCTCCCGACCCGTCTGGTTCAGCTGCCACTCCCAGTATGGGGTTTCCGCATGCTCCTTCTGCGCGGGGGTCGGGCCCAGTCGGCGCTCCCCGATACTGGCTACAACCGGCACCACCGGTGTTGGGGAGCCCCACTGTGTCGCGGCCTGTCTTGCTGCCTTGCAGTGACATCCCTCCGCTGCCTCAGCCGAGGCCTGGAGCTTGGGAGTGGCCAGCCTTACATTCCGGGCCTCTGTCCGGTCAGCATCCATCATTCCTCGGGCCGGGCGGACTGCCGGGGCCTCTTCGGGCGTGGTCGCTTCTGGGACCTGCGGTTCCTCACGGGGAACGGGCACCTTCCAGGGCAACGGGATCGGTGCCGACCGGGCAAGCGGACGTCCGCGGGCCGCTTCTACAGGCCTGCCCTCGCGGGCAGGTACGATGGAATCCGCTGCCGGTGTCGGGGGCAACGGTCCGATCGGTGGAGCAACAGCGACCGGTACGGGTGCGGTGGGGGACGCAGCAGGGTGAGTGGGAGCAGAACGGGCCCCTCGGCAGCAGTAGCCGTTCCCTCTGGGACATAGGGACGTGGGTCGCTTACCCGCTCCTCCAACACTGCCTCCACCTCACGTAGCCCGCACGGCTGCAGCTACCTCCTCCATCTCGGCCACCCATCCTTCCACGAGGAGCTGGACTTGGGCCTGCAGACGGCGTCTCATCTGCGCTGTCCGGACTTCCACCCACGCCGCTGTTCCGGGCGCGGGCTCCGGGGCTTCAGACTTGCTAGACGGGGCGGACATGTTTCTTGCTCGGGATCCAGGAACAAGACGGGTGTAGAGTCCTGGTGTCCCTGCTTCTTATCTCCGAGATCACATGAGGCCGGCTCCTCGCCCACCCCCCCTTGGTTTTTCTACAGCACTTCTCTCTTTTGGGGGCAGGGCTTCACTTTCGCGCCTCAACTGCTCGGGGAAGATGACTCGAGTGGGAAACCTTCGCGCCCAAGATGGCGGATCTTCAGATTTTTCAGCGGGACGCCGCTGACGGGGATCACAAGGCGCACTTCTACCGGTAAGTAGACTGGTTCTATCCTAATCGTGACGCCAGAAGAGTCGATGTGTACCGCCCCGCGGCCTCGGCTGCGGCCGCCGAGCCGCTCGGATCCGTGCTCACGTTCTACGGGTGGTGGCTTGAGCCTCTCACGGACCCGGGGGTCACGTCGCTCTGCAAGGGGGTTGCACATGGGGATGCGGATATTTGGTTTTGGGATGATTGTTCATGACACCACCCACGGGTTGTGGTGATGGTGGACACCACCACTGCGGTGAAGGTACGGGGACTACCGGGAGCGGTGTAGTGGCACAGCTAGATGTTGACCCCTCCGTGGGTAGAGGATGTTGGTCCCGGGGCCCGGTTGTGCGAGAGCCGGGGTGCAGGGCGCAGTGTTGTGGTGCAGCGCGGTGCGGTGCGGTGACTGATGGCACTGGTGTACTCATGATTAAACCACACAGAGTCACTGGTAAACCAAACAGAGGAATGAACAGGGCCCGCAGCCAGCTGCAGCTTCCTAGTCGGGTTGGCAATGTCTGCCTTTCTCCTGCACCTGTGTTTGTAGTGTAGGAGAAAATGGGGGGGAGCCAGCACTGCTTATGAGTGGGATGCAATTATGTCAAAATAAAAAGTGTAACATTCACAAATTCATTCCTACTGTATCAATTCAATGAGATTTTTAGCAAATAATTGATCAATGATTTGAGCCCCCCTGCCCCGTCACGGCAAATCTCTATAAGGGGGGTCCCTACACTACAGTATATAATATACATGCGTACCATGTGGTCTCGTGTGATGTGCAGGACCATATAGGAACACCACCTACCTGAGAAGTGTCAGAACCGCTCCCATGCTGCAAGGGCTGACAACTGCGAGTAGAGAGGCAGTCCAGGTGCCTGCCACTAGCACAATGTCTGAACTAGCCCCCACAGTGTCAGACCAGCAGACATGGATGAAGGGCGGAACAGCCCCAGGCAGGTGGTGCTTATGTATTAATGCCTATGGAACAGGAGGCGGTGGCTGTATGTGAACAGGCATCAACATGCATTTTGATGGCAACAGAAGGAATTTGCAAACCACACTGGGCGTGCACGGCATGGTGGCGGTCAACCACCTGACCAGTAAACATCCATGTCTGCTGGTCTGACACTGTGGGGGCTAGTTCAGACATTGTGCTAGTGGCAGGCACCTGGACTGTCTCTCTACTCGCAGTTGTCAGCCCTTGCAGCATGGGAGCGGTTCTGACACTTCTCAGGTAGGTGGTGTTCTTAAATGGTCCTGCACATCACACGAGACCACATGGTACGCATGTATATTATATACTGTAGTGTAGGGACCCCCCTTATAGAGATTTGCCGTGACGGGGCAGGGGGGCTCAAATCATTGATCAATTATTTGCTAAAAATCTCATTGAATTGATACAGTAGGAATGAATTTGTGAATGTTACACTTTTTATTTTGTCATAATTGCATCCCACTCATAAGCAGTGCTGGTTCCCCCCCATTTTCTCGTTTACTGGTCAGGTGGTTGACCGCCACCATGCCGTGCACGCCCAGTGTGGTTTGCCAATTCCTTCTGTTGCCATCAAAATGCATGTTGGTGCCTGTTCACATACAGCCACTGTGGCGCCCTAGGACCTGGTCGCCACAACAGCATTGCCCTCCCAAAGGGTTAATGCTGAGCCTGGAGGTAATTGGGAGATCCATTGGCCAGCAGGTTTAACACCCAACACAGTTCTCCCTCCGGCCAGCAGGGGGAGCTCTGAACCTGGAATTCCAGGGAGCCTTCCTCTACCCGACCAGAGGGAGGAAGTGGAGTCAGTCTGAAGGGAGTAGTGGAAGTGAACAGACGCAGAGTGAGCTGTCCTGTGAATCTGGGGCCTAGAGCTGGAGCAGCTTGGCCCAGAGAAGCAGGAATAGCTGAGAGGCAGCAGAGAGACTCAGACATCGGAGTCTGTGGTTGCCAGGGTATAAAATCCGTCCCTGGTAGCCGAGTCCGAAGGGCAGGAGAGCTGCAAGCCCCTGGCCCAGAAACACCCAAGGTACAGCTGCAGCATCAGGGCCCGGTGTGGACTTCAGCGGAGAAGCACCAGAGAGAGGGTCTGCGCAGCCACCTACAGAAAGAAGGGACGTGCCATCGGTCCCAGCAGCAAAGAGGGCCATTGCTGGATTCAGAGAAGCAGGGTCCTATCATCACAAAGCAAAGTACAGGAGTAGGCCTCATACTCAGCTGGCCAGAAAGATCATCCCAAGTACTTCCAGGCCGACCGGATCCCCATCACCACCTGTAACGGTCTCCCAGGACTGGACTGTTTCCAGAGTAAAAGAGGAGAAGGTAAAGAGACTGTTGTTTGTGCCTGGTTCTTTCCTCGCCTGTCGGCCCTGCACCGTGTTAGCCACACAACACCATAGACTTTCACGGGCACCAACTGTATCCCGGGGCATCGCTCCACCTGTGGGGAGCAGTACCATCATAGCTGCCATAACATCACCCCGGAGTTCTCCCATAGCAGCGGCGGCTTAATAGCCGCATACCACAGGTGGCGTCACGAACATTAACTTTAACTCATCAGCCACATATTCAACTGACACCCACCAGGGCCACGGAGCCGGGCCCAGCCACCACTGACTACCACCGGACTAGTCCGGCCCGGCACCGGGTGTCCCATAGCCCTGGGGTGGGCGAGTCAACTTTGGCGTCACGAACAGGATTTCGTGCCCGGTCACACCGGGTACTGTGCGCCTGAAGAATTGCGCTTTAAAGACTGTATTACTGCGTGTTTCACTGTTTGAAAACTGCCGCCGCCATTAGCCTCACTGAGCGCAGGAAGAAGGGGGGCGTGCCTGACAAAGAGCGCGAAGGGAGCGCGCCATCAGAGCAGAACGCTGTTAACCCCGCGCGACCCAGAAGGAAATTTGAAAAGTGAACGGAGCCTGGTAAGGTTCACTAAGGGGGAGGAAGATGTCCGACGCAGAGGGAGGGCAGGTGGCTGCCATAGCCCGAGACGCCGCAGCACCAGCCGAAGCGATCCCTGTCGCCGTCGCCCCATCCCCCGCTGTAGCGCCGGTAATGCCGATCACCATGCCGTACATACCGGGCGCAGAATGGCTGCCGCAGTACTCCGGGGAGTCCCATACCTTGAGCGACTTCAGAGAAAGCCTGCACAGCTTGTTCCGGGTGTATCCGCTGACTGAGAGCCAGAAGGTGGGCATATTAATGGGACAGCTAGCCGGCGCAGCCCAGCGTGAAGTGAAGTCCTGGCCTGATACAGATAAAGGGACAGTAACCCAGATACTGGCCAAGCTAAAGAGTACTTTTGACACCCGCACCGCAGCAGAGATAAAGATGAGATTCTTTGGGTGCAAGCAGCGGGCCACAGACAGCATAAGGGACTATGCCTTAAACCTGCAGGAGGCCCTGAAAGCGGTTAAACAAGTGGACCCAGAGAGTGTACGTGAGGAACACAAACTCCTAACTGAGCAGTTCATAGAGGGGCTCCTGTCAGATGCCCACAGGACCCAGCTGCGTATCATGGTCCTGCAGAACCCTGCTCTGGACTTTGCAAAGTTTAAGGACCAGGCCATCCGGGTACTGAGAGAATCTACACCGAATGACCCAGTACCCCTCCGGCCTCTTGCTATCACGTACCCCGGGGTGGTGCCTGCAACACGAGCCACTGCAGGGGCTGAGGCGCAGTCCCTGGATAAGGATCCCACTGCAGAGCTCAGACAGCAGGTCCAGGAGCTGACCAAGACTGTAGCTGCCCTTGCCAAGACCGTGCAGTCTCTACAAGTGACCCCATCGCCTGCAAGAATCGAGTTGGCCTCCAGCCCAGATGACGTCCCATGGATGCGACAGAGGAGGGTTCCGCCGACCCGAGGCAGAGACACAGACCGGTATGATTCAACGGGACAACCGATCTGCCGCCGCTGCAGCCAGGCGGGCCACATTGCACGATACTGTCCTTTAAATGGGCCGAGCCTGGGGCCAGGAGCCGACCCCCAGGTGTAAGGAAGCCCGGCTCAACACCCAGCCGCAGCAAGTATGTGGGAGGACGACCGGTCCTTCCCATTGTGCTGGATGGGATCCCTTTGAATGCCCTCCTGGATACGGGGTCCCAGGTAACAACCATCCCCTACAAACTGTACAAAAGATATTGGGCTGATTCAGACATTGACCATGGCCCAGATGATGATTTAACAATTGTGGCCAGTAATGGTCAGCCCTTACCTCAAATTGGGTACAAAGAAGTAACCATTAAAGTGGGGCGGGTAGAATTGCCGTGTCAGGGGATGATAATTGTAGATATTGATCGCAAAGAATCTGACCCATTGGTAACCATTGGTACAAATGTGATAGAAAATTGTGTTGCCGAAGTGATAATTTTGTTGCAACAGGCGTCTGAAACTGCCAGCTCCGGGCAGCAGCGTGCCCTACAGAGGGAGATCAGAGCCCTGATGAGGAGGCAGCAGGTAGAGCTGGCCGGAGGAGAAATTGGCAGTGTGAGGGTAAGTGACCCCCTCCCCATTGCAATACCCCCAAGAAGTGAAATGTTGATATGGTGTCGGGCAGCAATAGGCCTCAAGGGTCAGGATTACCATGCCTTGGTAGAACCGGTGTATTCAGACAGCAGGCCTGGAGTCCTGATAGCCAGAGGGGTAGCAGACGTCCGCAAGGGGAGAGTGCCCATCCGTGTCCTGAATTGTGGGGAGGAGGAAGCCAAATTGCCCCGGTACGCCACTGTAGCAAAACTGTACACTGTCAGCAACAACACCATCAAAGCAGTGGAACCCTTGATCCCGTCCGACCAGGCGGAAGACAATGGCTCCAAGGGGCAGCTGGAAGACTGGTGCCAAAACTTACATGTGGGCACCGACTCCACCCCCTCACACCAAAAGCATGGGGTTTACCGGGTGGTACAGGAGTACGAGCGGGTCTTCAGCAAACACCCCCTAGATTTTGGGCAGGTGAAAGGGGTTAAACATCAAATCCCCACGGGAGATCATCCTCCCGTTAAAGAGAGATACCGCCCTGTACCCCCCGCACAGTATCAGCGTGCCAAAGAAATGTTACGGGAAATGAAGGAGGCTGGGGTTATCAGAGATAGTTGTAGCCCCTGGGCAGCTCCACTAGTGCTCGTAAAGAAAAAAGATGGTACAATGAGAATGTGTGTAGATTACAGGCAAATTAACCGCATTACACATAAAGATGCTTATCCACTACCCAGAATAGAGGAGTCACTAACAGCCTTAAAGTCAGCTAACTATTTCTCCACCTTGGATCTCACCAGTGGGTATTGGCAGGTTCCCGTGGCAGAGGCGGACAAGGAGAAGACTGCATTCACGACGCCAATGGGCCTCTGCGAGTTCAACTGTATGCCATTCGGGCTCTGCAACGCCCCAGGGACATTCCAACGGTTGATGGAGTGCTGCTTGGGCCACCACAACTTCGAAACCGTGCTGTTGTACCTGGATGACGTCATAGTCTACTCCAAGACTTATGAAGACCACCTGAAGCACTTAGCAGAAGTGTTTGAGTCTTTGTCAAAATATGGCCTGAAGATCAAGCCGTCCAAATGTCACCTCTTGAAGCCAAAGGTACAGTACCTGGGTCATGTGGTCAGCGCAGAAGGTGTGGCACCTGATCCGGAGAAAGTCACCGTAATCAAGGACTGGCCAAGACCCACCACGGTAAAGGAGGTGCGGCAGTTCCTTGGGCTGGTGGGCTACTACCGAAGGTTCATTGATGGTTTCACCAAGATAGCAGCGCCCCTTCAAGATCTCCTGGTGGGCCAGCCAAAGCAGGCTAAGAAGCAGAGCCCTCCCTTTGAATGGAGCAGCCAACTAGAAACATCCTTTGTCCAGCTGAAAGGGGCTCTCACGGGAGAAGAAATTCTGGCCTACCCTGACTACAGCCAGCCGTTTGTACTGTATACAGACGCCAGCAACGTGGGCCTGGGAGCCGTGTTGTCCCAGGTGCAGGGAGGCAGAGAGAAGGTGATAGCGTACGCCAGTAGGAAGCTTCGGCCCACAGAAAGGAATCCAGAAAACTACAGTTCCTTCAAGCTGGAGTTCCTCGCTATTGTTTGGGCAGTGACTGAACGCTTCAAGCACTATCTGGCGTCGGCCAAGTTCACCATCTTCACGGACAACAATCCGTTGACACACCTGGCAACAGCCAAGTTAGGTGCGTTGGAACAGCGGTGGATGGCCCGGCTGTCTAACTTTGACTTTACCATCAAGTATCGGGCTGGCAAGAAGAATAACAATGCTGATGCGCTGTCCAGAATGCCTCACTTACCCGAATCTGGAGAAGACCTGGATGAACTCGAAGAGATAGAGTTACCGGCTTTCCATCATCAGGGTGTTTCCCAGTGTGAGCATGCTGTGGGAGTGAAGCGCTCGAGCCAACACGAGGTCTCGGTTAACCCATTACTCCACCATAATTGGGAAGAGACACAGAACGGTGACCCGGCTGTGCGATTGGTCAAAGAAAAGCTAGCACAAGCTGAGACTCATCTTGGCCCAGATGCTCCAGAAGAAGCCCAGCAGTTGTGGAAAGAGAGGGGACGACTGTTCACCTACCAAGGCAAGCTCTGCAAGAGATATGTCAACTATCGAACAAATGAACTTGTCTGGCAGATAGTGGTTCCGCAGAGAGATGCTCCAATGGTCCTAGCAGCGTATCATGATAACGCAGGACACTTCGGGTGGAAGAAGTTGGAAGCCCTACTCCGTGATCGGTTCTATTGGGTGCACATGAGAAAGATGATCGAGAAGTGGTGCCGAGACTGTGGCCCGTGTAACCTGAGGCGGAAAGACGATGCCAGCCAAAAGTCTCCCCTACAGCCAATTGTCACAAAGCAGCCCCTGGAGTTGGTGGCCCTGGACCACGTGAAGTTAACACCAAGCCGGTCAGGCTATGTGTACGCCCTCACCATTGTGGACCATTACTCTCGTTTCCTGGTAGTAGTGCCTGTGAAGGACCAGACAGCCAGGACAGCAGCTAGAGCGTTCCAGGCATCCTTTTGTCGACCTCACGGCTATCCGGAAAGGGTACTGACTGATCAGGGTCCTGCATTCGAGGCTGAAGTGTTCCAAGAGTTCTGTAACATGTACGGTTGTAAGAAAATCCGAACCACACCGTACCACCCCCAAACCAATGGACTGTGCGAGAAAATGAACCATGTGGTTATTGATATGCTGAAGACCCTGCCGCTGGAGGAAAGGAACCAATGGCCAGAAAAGTTGCCAGATCTGGTAGACCTGTACAACCACATCCCAGTGAATTCGACCAACTGCAGCCCCGCTTACCTGATGCGAGCCAGACCAGGCAAGTTGCCTGTAGACTTTGAGATGGGGACTGTGTCGCCTGAGGCGGTTCAAGAAATAGAGGATTGGGATACAGAACGGCAGCAGCGGTACCGTAAGGTCCAGGAGTGCGTAGAGAGGAGCCTGTCTCAAGCAAGAACGAGGCAAGAACAGCATTACAATCAAACAGCCCCAGCAACTCCCTTAGCACCTGGAGAACAAGTCCTCAAGAAGAAGCGGAAGACGCATAAATTGGATGATCAGTGGGAAAACGAGCCCTACACCATTATCCCCTCCAACTTTGACAACAGTAAGGTGTGCCTCATAAGCAAGGATGAAGGCAAGACTTGTCAAGCAGTATCCAGAGACCGCCTGAAGACGTGCCCTGAGCGGTGCAAAGTTCAAAAGGAAGTGGAGGAAGTTCGAGAAGAGGGGGAAGAGATGATACAAACAATCCTCGGCAAATTCCCCAAGACTTGGACCCGCATAAATGGTGCCGTAGTGGTACCGGTCCTGACGTTCCCACAGTTGGTCGAGCCAGAAACAGAACAGGTTCCGGATCCACCCAAAGAACCGTCCGCCCCGACACGAGGTGACACGCCAGCAGTGGAACAGGAGGATCAACCCCCTGTCAGTGGTGAACCTGTCATACCCTTGGCGACTCTTAGACCACATGGGCGATCATCATGCATACCTATTGGGGTTAGGCCTACCGGTAGTGCTGAGATAGGAGACACACTAAGTAGTCAGGGACAAACACCAGAGCTACGCAGGTCCCAACGCAGCACTCGGGGACAACCCCCTCTAAGGTATAGGGAATCAAATGTATAAAGGAGAAAGAAAGAGTATTTATTGGAATGTAAATAGTTATGCGAAATGTCTGTAATGTTGTGTACAAAATGTTTTTCTTTTTCTTTGATTGTGAAAATGGACAATTGGGCCACTGGACTATGGGTGGCCAACACCTAAATTGTTCATAGTTAGCACCAGTGTGCTCGATACCCCTGAAGAAAAACCCGTCCGGCGTGCATAGAGTGGGGTCATCAATGCTCTGACGCACGCCCAGAGCCTACGTTGGGGGTTTTATCGCGGCGGGTCCCCCATGGAGCAGTGTAATGGACACCCGGCAGGGAGCCACACTGGACTCTTATAGTACTGTTTGAATTTGTAACGTTAAAGAGAATGTGCCTCCCATATTGGGATGAAATGTATGACATGTTATGTTTTGTTTCCACAGTCCGGGAGTACTGAATTTAACTAAGGGGGAGTGTGGCGCCCTAGGACCTGGTCGCCACAACAGCATTGCCCTCCCAAAGGGTTAATGCTGAGCCTGGAGGTAATTGGGAGATCCATTGGCCAGCAGGTTTAACACCCAACACAGTTCTCCCTCCGGCCAGCAGGGGGAGCTCTGAACCTGGAATTCCAGGGAGCCTTCCTCTACCCGACCAGAGGGAGGAAGTGGAGTCAGTCTGAAGGGAGTAGTGGAAGTGAACAGACGCAGAGTGAGCTGTCCTGTGAATCTGGGGCCTAGAGCTGGAGCAGCTTGGCCCAGAGAAGCAGGAATAGCTGAGAGGCAGCAGAGAGACTCAGACATCGGAGTCTGTGGTTGCCAGGGTATAAAATCCGTCCCTGGTAGCCGAGTCCGAAGGGCAGGAGAGCTGCAAGCCCCTGGCCCAGAAACACCCAAGGTACAGCTGCAGCATCAGGGCCCGGTGTGGACTTCAGCGGAGAAGCACCAGAGAGAGGGTCTGCGCAGCCACCTACAGAAAGAAGGGACGTGCCATCGGTCCCAGCAGCAAAGAGGGCCATTGCTGGATTCAGAGAAGCAGGGTCCTATCATCACAAAGCAAAGTACAGGAGTAGGCCTCATACTCAGCTGGCCAGAAAGATCATCCCAAGTACTTCCAGGCCGACCGGATCCCCATCACCACCTGTAACGGTCTCCCAGGACTGGACTGTTTCCAGAGTAAAAGAGGAGAAGGTAAAGAGACTGTTGTTTGTGCCTGGTTCTTTCCTCGCCTGTCGGCCCTGCACCGTGTTAGCCACACAACACCATAGACTTTCACGGGCACCAACTGTATCCCGGGGCATCGCTCCACCTGTGGGGAGCAGTACCATCATAGCTGCCATAACATCACCCCGGAGTTCTCCCATAGCAGCGGCGGCTTAATAGCCGCATACCACAGGTGGCGTCACGAACATTAACTTTAACTCATCAGCCACATATTCAACTGACACCCACCAGGGCCACGGAGCCGGGCCCAGCCACCACTGACTACCACCGGACTAGTCCGGCCCGGCACCGGGTGTCCCATAGCCCTGGGGTGGGCGAGTCACCACCGCCTCCTGTTCCATAGGCATTAATACTTAAGCACCACCTGCCTGGGGCTGTTCCGCCCTTCATCCATGTCTGCTGGTCTGACACTGTGGGGGCTAGTTCAGACATTGTGCTAGTGGCAGGCACCTGGACTGCCTCTCTACTCGCAGTTGTCAGCCCTTGCAGCATGGGAGCGGTTCTGACACTTCTCAGATAGGTGGTGTTCCTATATGGTCCTGCACATCACACGAGACCACATGGTACGCATGTATATTATATACTGTAGTGTAGGGACCCCCTTATAGAGATTTGCCGTGACGGGGCAGGGGGGCTCAAATCATTGATCAATTATTTGCTAAAATCTCATTGAATTGATACAGTAGGAATGAATTTGTGAATGTTACACTTTTTATTTTGTCATAATTGCATCCCACTCATAAGCAGTGCTGGCTCCCCCCCATTTTTTTGTGTTTGTAGTGTGACCACTGTGCATGGGCCCTGGTAGTCCACTCCCCGGCGTGTATGTGTCGTAGGAGCCCCTGTTGCCCGTAGGCGCTGGCCCTTGGATCTCTGGCCTCTGGCGGTGGCTACTATCCGGACAGGTTGGGTTGTTGCCTTCAAACGGGACTTTGGTGGGAATGAACCCCTGAGGTCCAGACCGCAATCAGTTAATTCAACTATGGTGGTGGCATATAGCCTAGTTTGGGGTCTGAGTACCCTGCCTGGTGCTCCAGTATCCTGTTAGCTCCCCGGTTCGGTTCCGGCGGGCCACTACCCTGTCCCGGTCCCTTACGGTTCCGCTGGTCGTGTTCCCGGTCTCCTAAAGGCGGCCATTGCCGTCTGCCTGCCTGACTGGACTCGACTGCTCTCTTCTCCACTGTACTGTACTGACTGTTTACTGTTTTCCTGCCTCAGGCCAGCAGACTCCTCGGGGGGCGTGTCTTTCCACCTGACTCCACCCACCTGGTGTGCCTGTCTAACACTGAGGGAGGCAATCAGGTCTTTGTGGTTGACTGATGGTACCTTTCTAGTGTGGGGGGTGTATGTGGTGAATGTAGTGACCTATGACCCCTGGGGTCCAGGGCATCACAGATAAGATGTTGTTCCTCGTTCCTGCGGCAGCACACATCGCTGTGTGTGAAGCCGCAGGAGCGAGGAACATCTCCTTACCTGCCTCCACCGGCTATGCGGAAGAAAGGAGGTGGGCGGGATGTTTACGTCCCGCTCATCTCAGCCCCTCCGCTTCTATTGGCCGCCTGCCATGTGACGTCGCTGTGACGCCGCATGACCTGCCCCCTTAGGAAGGAGGCGGGTCGCTGGCCAGAGCGACGTCGCAGGGCAGGTAAGTGTGTGTGAAAATGTTCGCTACAGCAGCTATCACAAGATATCGCATGTGCGACGGGGGTGGGTACTATCGCGCTCGGCATCGCTAGCATCAGCTAGCGATGTCACAGTGTGCAAAGTACCCCTACCTCTTGAAGCTCATCAAGAGAATGCCAAGAGTGTGCAAAGTAGTATTGAAAGCAAACGGTGGCTACTTTGAAGAATCTAGAATATAAGACATATTTTCAGGTGTTTCACACTTTTTTAAGTATTTCATTCCATGCTTTAATTCATAGTTTTGATGCCTTCAAAGTGAATCTACAATTTTCAGAGTCCTGAAAATAAAGAAAACAACTTTGAATGAGAAGGTGTGTCCAAACCTTTGGTCTGTACTGTATATGTATATATATATATATATATATATATATATATAATTGCCTTATTCTGTCTGTCTGTCTGTCTGTCTTGCTCCAAAATTGTGTCCTTACGGTGACACAAAGCTGATTGGCCGCTGGGCTCGCCATGGCCCCGCCCCCCCGCACGGATTGGCCACTCGCCCAGGCTGCGCCCCCACACGGACTGGCCGGCCGCTTGCCCTGGCTCCGCCCCCCCCCACAGATTGGCCTCTCGCCCCGGCACCCTGCAGGCATTGGCAACTCGGCCACGCCACGCCCCCCTCACGCAATGCACGCTAGCCCTGGCCCCGCCCCCCCACGCATTCCCCGAACCGACACGGTCACGGAGCCACGACTACCAGGTGAGTACTGTACCCCTGGGAGCCCACATCAGTGTACGCCGCCAAACCAGCCGACACATACCCTCGCATTGCTGGGGCTGGCCGGCGTATGCTGGTGTGGGCTCCCGTGCGAGCGGGGGACGGGATACACTGGTAACCATGGTAGCATAGTTACCAGCGCATCAAGGTCCTGCAGCGGCGGAAAATACACACACACACACACACACATAACAACACACATACACACACACATCAGATCACACTCACTCTCACACACACATCACATCGCATCCACACATCAAGGTCCTGCAGCGGCGGAACATACACACACGCATACACATAACAGCACACACGCACACACATAACAACGCACGCACATAACAGCACATACACACACATCAGATCACACTCACTCTCACACACACCTCACACACACATCACATCGCATCCACATACTCACAACATCCTGGGATATCGCTTGCTTCTCGGCGGCGATACTGTGCTGTGAGCTTCCAGGACCTGCCGGAGGATCACATGGCCAGAAGCATGTGGTATCTCCGGATGTTGTGAGTATGAGTGCGTATGTGCAATATCATCAATGTGTGTGTGCGTGAGTGTATGCGATCGGGTGTGTGTGAGTGTATGCGATCGGGTGTGTGTGAGTGTATGCGATCGGGTGTGTGTGAGTGTATGCGATCGGGTGTGTGCGAGTGTATGCGATCGGGGGTGTGTGAGTGTATGCGATCGGGGGTGTGTGAGTGTATGCGATCGGAGGTGTGTGAGTGTATGCGATCGGGGGTGTGTGTGAGTGTATGCGATCGGATCTGTGAGTGTCGGCAAAGGAGCACGGCGTGCTGGAGGAGGCTGGGAGGAGAGAGGCTGATCCTGGGGAAGGCTGGGATGGGGAGGCTGAGAGAAGAGAGGCTGATGCTGGGGGAGGCTGAGGCTGGGGTAGGCTGGGAGGAGAGAGACTGATGCTGGGGACAGAGAGGCTGATGCTGGGATGAGAGAGGCTGATGCTGGGGACAGAAAGGCTGATGCTGGGATGAGAGAGGCTGATGCTGGGATGAGAGAGGCTGATGCTGGGATGAGAGAGGCTGATGCTGGGGACAGAGAGGCTGATGCTGGGGACAGAGAGGCTGATGCTGGGAGGAGAGAGGCTGATGCTGGGGACAGAGAGGCTGATGCTGGGGACAGAGAGGCTGATGCTGGGGACAGAGGCTGATGCTGGGGACAGAGAGGCTGATGCTGGGGACAGAGAGGCTGATGCTGGGGACAGAGAGGCTGATGCTGGGGGTAGAGAGGCTGATGCTGGTGCAGCATGGGGGATGGAGCACGATGGGGGGTGCGCAGCATGGGGGATGGAGCACGTTTGGGAGTGCGCAGCATTGCGGATGGAGCACGTTTGGGAGTGCGCAGCATGGCGGATGGAGCACGTTTGGGAGTGCGCAGCATGGGAGATGGAGCACGATGGGGGGTGCGCAGCATGGCAGATGGAGCACGTTTGGGAGAGGGCAGCATGGCGGATGGAGCACGTTTGGGAGTGCGCAGCATGGCGGATGGAGCACGTTTGGGAGTGCGCAGCATGGCGGATGGAGCACGTTTGGGAGTGCGCAGCATGGCGGATGGAGCACGTTTGGGAGTGCGCAGCATGGCGGATGGAGCACGTTTGGGAGTGCGCAGCATGGCGGATGGAGCACGTTTGGGAGTGCGCAGCATGGCGGATGGAGCACGTTTGGGAGTGCGCAGCATGGCGTATGGAGCACGTTTGGGAGTGCGCAGCATGGCGTATGGAGCACGTTTGGGAGTGCGCAGCATGGCGGATGGAGCACGTTTGGGAGTGCGCAGCATGGCGGATGGAGCACGTTTGGGAGTGCGCAGCATGGCGGATGGAGCACGTTTGGGAGTGCGCAGCATGGCGGATGGACCACGTTTGGGAGTGCGCAGCATGGCGGATGGAGCACGTTTGGGAGTGCGCAGCATGGCGGATGGAGCACGTTTGGGAGTGCGCAGCATGGGAGATGGAGCACGATGGGGGGTGCGCAGCATAGGGGATGGAGCACGATGGGGAGTGCGCTGCATGGGGGATGGAGCACGATGGGGAGTGCGGAGTATGGCGGATGGAGCACGTTTGGGAGTGCGCAGCATGGCGGATGGAGCACGTTTGGGAGTGCGCAGCATGGTGGATGGACCACGTTTGGGAGTGTGCAGCATGGTGGATTGAGCACGTTTGGGAGTGCGCAGCATGGCGGATGGAGCACGTTTGGGACTGCGCAGCATGGGAGATCGAGCACGATGGGGGGTGCGCAGCATAGGGGATGGAGCACGATGGGAAGTGCACACCTCCCCCCAAGACACACACACACACGCGCGCGCACTGCACAACACACCACACACACACACACACTGGGAACCACAAACAACTGCCCTACACAGACACCCACACACACAGACAACGCTGCACACACACAACACCCAACACACAAACATCGCGGCACACACAAATATACGCACATACCGCACAACACACACATTGCACAAAACATACCTCCCCCAAAACACACCACACACACAAACCGCGCAACACACACACACACAACGCTACAGACACACAGCGCTCCACAAACAACGCAACACACATACAACACCGCTTTCACCCCCTGTCACACCCAGACAACACCCAGAACATGTACAGCCCCTACACAAACACTTCGTAACTACACACAACAACATCTATATATATATATATATATATATATATATATATATATATAAAACAAAAATCATACATGAACTACACAATACGTAAATTCTAGAATACCCGATGCGTAGAATCGGGCCACCTTCTAGTAATATATATATATATATATATATATATAATTGTTGTTTTTTTTTTAATATACAGATATACACTGTAAATACCTGGTTGCCGTCAGCAGTGTGAACGGAGATGTTGCTAGCCAAAATGGTGGACAGTTCAGAAGACCATCCTGGTGGTTCCGCTGGGGGGCTAGTCACTGGGCTAGTCAAGGGGTGGGCTCAACGGCCAGCGGTTTCTCTAACCTAATGTGTCTTGTCACCTGAGCCAAGTATTGGAAACTTTATGTATACAACTTTGGTGTACCAATTGTTACTGTGTCTTCTAACCTGGCTGATCTACCAATGTTTCTCCTGATTATCACTCAGTTGCCCTGGTTTGACCCCTAGATTTCGCTCTGCCTTTTGATACCGATTGGCTTCCTGTACTCTGACCCAACTTCCCCTGACCACACATTTTGATGTTATTTTGCCCTTGTCCTGGACTCTCTGCTTCTACACTTGGTAAATTTAATTCTCAACTTTGTGTGTTGGTCATCATCTCTGGAGTAGATGCGACCCATAGGCCCTGCAGTAAAGTCCAAATCCCTGTAGAGGAGTAACAGGATGAAAACCAGAGCATTCCTGTGCCCTGCTACACAGACTAGAAAGCACCAAGCCGGATCACCTTTGAGTTAAATCGGTTGTCAGTTATGATTAGCCCAAAGGCTCAATCATATACTAATTAAGAAAGTGAACTTTATTTACCCTACATGGGTCCATCAATGCCTCTCCACTGCTGCCCTGGTCTTTGTTGATCAACTGCCGTGGTGATGACGATACAGCCAGGCGTCACCACTGCAGCTGATCAATAAAGATTGTAGCAGCCTGGAGAGGGTAAGTAAAGCTACTGTATGTATATCACTGAGCCTATGGGCTAAAGATAGTTAAAACAGATATTGTATGAGTGAAAATACAATCGGGTTGGACAAAGGGTCATAGATATAACTAAATATTACCACATTAAGTAATCTTGGGAATTTATGCTATGTGCCATCCAATACAGGGAGGAAATGTGTTTGCATACCTTCTGTGCTAAAATAGGGTACTGTGCAATGTTTGTCTGTAATACCATGGTTTATGAGAAGCTGCAGACAGAAATGTTTAGGAGCAGATACCACATTCAATCTGTTTTATATACTTCACTTATGGATTAGGGGAATCTTATCAGAATATCTATTAGGCATATACTCTTAAACAATTCGTATAACTTGTCCAAGTGAACTGTGCAACATTTTCCAGAACAGTTTAAACCGAAAAGAGAACCATGAGCAAAAATTGCTGAAGAATAATAAATATTTTTATTTGATACAATGGTCAAACTGCACAGTGCATGAGGTATTTAGAATACAGTACATACAGTAAAGGCCGCTTTACACGCTACGATATATCTAACGATATGTCGTCGGGGTCACGTCGTTAGTGACGCACATCCGGCCTCGTTTGACATATCGTAACGTATAACACAAATGAGCGACTGTGAACGAGCAAAAATACTCACCTTATCGTTGCTCGTTGAAAAAAATCGAACGTCCTTCTGTGCTCAGGTTGTTCGTCGTTCCTGTGGCAGCACACGTCGCTTAGTGTGACACCCCGGGAACGATGAACACAGCTTACCTGCGGCCGCCGGCAATGCGGAAGGAAGGAGGTGGGCGGGATGTTTACGTCCCACTCATCTCCGCCCCTCCGCTTCTATTGGCCGGCCGCTGTGTGACGTCGCTGTGACACCGAATGTCCCTCCCCCTTCAGGAAGAGGATGTTTGCCGCCCACAGCGACGTCGTTAGGGAGGTAAGTACGTGTGACGGAGGTTACCGAATTTGTGCGACACGGGCAACAAATTGCCCGTATCGCACAAACGATGGGCGCAGGTGCGATTGCACATTCGAACGCACGATAAATTGATACATGAAAAGTAGCCTTTAGACATGAAAAGAAGACAAAGTAAATCAGGCAATTAGACAAAACCTACAATTGGAGTGCAAGACAGCTACAAAAATGATTGGGTTAACATGTGTATAATCTTATCCTAGAGCAGATTGTATCCTATTATTAAATGGAGATGGTAGTAAGAGGTCAATACAAAGCGTATTTAAAGGGGGTTATACCACAAAAAGTCCAACCAAATTCAAACATGTGGGGGGAGGGCACTGTGCAAAAATTGTAATATAGAGGTTGAAATTAATCAGATACCAGAAATGTTTTGGCTGGAGAATCCAAATACCACTAATAGATGTATTACTGATCATCCTCAAAAAATGGACGGGTAGAAAAAAATTATATAGCGCAATGTCCACAACCCATCTACAGCAAGGTAGGACAAAAAATGTGACCTCTCAAAATACTGATATCCAATGAATCAACAGTGTGGATACAAAAAGAGACTGCAACAAAATAAGTCCACCAAAGTAGAACCAGTTACAAGAAAAACTGCACAGTAAACATAGTGTGGAGCCTAGGAGCTGGGGAGCACAGATTGCAAAAGCCTAATAAAAAATTACCGTTGTATTAAGAAGTGGGGAAAACCCCTGACATACGTTTCGCGGCTTACGGCCGTGAAGCCAGCCGCTTCATCAAAGGGAAAGGTGAAGAGTGGTGCACACTTCCCACCGTGCATCTGTTAAATCAGATCACCTGCCACAATATTTAAAAAAAACTGACCCGCACATCTACAAATGTGAATAGGTGCCAGCTGAAAAAACATAGCAAATACAAAATGCATACAGCTGCACACTAAAATACCATCAATGTATAAGGGAACTCTAGTACTACATTACTGCTATATAAAAAAATTAGATTTTTAGTTTATGAATTGGCCAATGCATGTAAGCCCGGAAACCAATGGCAAGGTAAATCTCAATAATCCGGGTACCTAACTAAAATGTCACTATCTAGGTTAAAAACATCCGTGTCTGGGCACCTAGACTAAAACAATCTAACTTGAAAAGCCACTATTTGGACTAACCTTCATGTTTGGGCAGCTAGGACTCGTGGTATAAGGATTATGTATGTATTTTGTATGCGCCTGCCACAATAGGCTAAGATGGAACGTTATTCCGATGTCCGTGTGTAATGGCGCATGCGCGAGTACATCATCCGACCCCAATGACATCACCGCGGTAGTCAATGTGCCAAAGCACATGTGCGGAGACCGAAACTGGTTGTTAAGGTATCTGCGCATGCGCAGACACACTGGAAGACGCCACAGCGAGGCACGGGGGTGGGGGACGGGCGCGCGCACGCGCACAAGCACATGACAAGGGAATATACAAACCACAGGCATAACATAAGTATAGATCACAGTGAGATGTTAAATAGCATTTTCCAGAACAGATAATCTATTGGCATGACCCTTTAAAGGTGTATTCGAATCTTATAAAGTGACATCATATAGCCGTATCCCATCACTTTACGGACTGAGGGGTTTAACACTAGAAGTCCCAGAGAGGGGTCATTTAACATTTCTTCCTTCGGAACCCAGAGACAGGTCGAATGAACTGAAGGATTTTAGCTAACATCCTATAATCACCGTCTTTTGTGCTGTAATTAAGGCCATTACTGTCGCACCACAGGAGATGTTGTTTTCCATTGAGTTTAGAAATTTAGTTTTAGTTAGTTAGATCAGTTTGGACTAAGGGTCATTTGACCCTCTTTCAGGACTTCAGGGGGGAGCTCGAAATTTCTAGGACTTCTAGTGTTAATGGGAACCTGTCACTAGTTTTTTTAGTATTGAACCAAAAGTATCACCTTCTGCAGCTCCTGGGCTGCATTCTATGAAGGTGCACCTTGTTCCTTAACTCGCCTTGCAGACCCCAAAAATACCTTTATAAAATCTGACTGCCACATATGCAAATGACCTGTTCTGGTAGGATGGGCATGCTCATTTTCGGCTCCTGTCCCCCCTTCTGCCGCTGTTTGCTGTCCTCCTTTGATGATTGACGGAGACGACAGTCATGTCAATCATCAAAGGAGGACGGCAAACAGCGGCAGGAGGGGGGATAGGAGCCAAAAAAGAGCATGCCCATCTGACCAGAACAGGTCATTTCCTTACATATAGATTTTATAAAGTTATTTCTGGGGTTTACAAGGGGAGTCAGAGAACAAGGTGGACCTTCATAGACTGCAGCCCAATACTGAAAAAACTGGTGACAGGTTCCCTTTAATTAAGCACTAGAGATGAGCGAACCAGTCGAGGTTCGGCTCGAGTTCGGTTCGTCGAACGGAGGTCTCGTTCGAGTTCAGTTCGTCGAACGTTCGACGAACCGAACTCGAACTGCATAGGAAACAATGGCAGGCAATCACAAACACATAAAAACACCTAGAAAACACCCTCAAAGGTGTCCAAAAGGTGACAAACAACTCACAACACAACACAAACACATGGGAAAGTGACAAGGACATATACTCATGCGAAAACAAAAGAGCAGGACAAGGAAAAAGAGGAGGAGACACAGATATATGAGTATATGCAAGGAAACGTCGATGCCATTACTGTGCAACTTGAGCCCTGCTCATTTTAGGTTTCCAATCTGGATAAATTGCCTGAGCTTGCCACGTATGCCTTGGGGATCTTGTCGTGTCCTGCAGCCAGCGTTCTCTCGGAACCTGTCTTCAGTGCTGCTGGGGGTCTGCTGGCAGATAAGCACACGTGTCTGTCCACTGACAATGTGGACATGGCTCTCAGAGGACTTTTCTTCCCCTGGGTCAGCCAGGGGAGGCGAAAGGCACGCGTATTTTTGAGAGTGCTTCATGCCAAGCATCTTTTTCTTTTTCAAAAGGGGGGTCAACTGATGCCAGTCAAGTGGGGTGTGTGTGGCCCAATTAGTGGAAACGAGGGAGACTGTGGTTGGAGTCCCCTCGCTGTGTTTGTAAAAGAACCAAGGTGAACAAGTCATGGCTCTCAGAGGACTTTTCTTTCCCTGGGTCATCCAGGGAAGGTGAAAGGCAGGCGTATTTTTGAGAGTGCTTCATGCCAAGCATCTTTTTCTTTTTCAAAAGGGGGGTCAACTGATGCCAGTCAAGTGGGGTGTGTGTGGCCTAATTAGTGAAAACGAGGGAGACTGTGGTTGGAGTCCCCTCGCTGTGTTTGTAAAAGAACCAAGATGAACAAGTCATGGCTCTCAGAGGACTTTTCTTCCCCTGGGTCATCCAGGGGAGGTGAAAGGCACGCGTATTTTTGAGAGTGCTTCATGCCAAGCATCTTTTTCTTTTTCAAAAGGGGGGTCAACTGATGCCAGTCAAGTGGGGTGTGTGTGGCCCAATTAGTGGAAACGAGGGAGACTGTGGTTGGAGTCCCCTCGCTGTGTTTGTAAAAGAACCAAGATGAACAAGTCATGGCTCTCAGAGGACTTTTCTTCCCCTGGGTCATCCAGGGGAGGTGAAAGGCACGCGTATTTTTGAGAGTGCTTCATGCAAAGCATCTTTTTCTTTTTCAAAAGGGGGGGTCAACTGATGCCAGTCAAGTGGGGTGTGTGTGGCCCAATTAGTGGCAACAAGGGAGACTGTGGTTGGAGTCCCCTCGCTGTGTTTGTAAAAGAACCAAGATGAACAAGTCATGGCTCTCAGAGGACTTTTCTTCCCCTGGGTCATCCAGGGGAGGTGAAAGGCACGCGTATTTTTGAGAGTGCTTCATGCCAAGCATCTTTTTCTTTTTCAAAAGGGGGGTCAACTGATGCCAGTCAAGTGGGGTGTGTGTGGCCCAATTAGTGGAAACGAGGGAGACTGTGGTTGGAGTCCCCTCGCTGTGTTTGTAAAAGAACCAAGGTGAACAAGTCATGGCTCTCAGAGGACTTTTCTTTCCCTGGGTCATCCAGGGAAGGTGAAAGGCACGCGTATTTTTGAGAGTGCTTCATGCCAAGCATCTTTTTCTTTTTCAAAAGGGGGGTCAACTGATGCCAGTCAAGTGGGGTGTGTGTGGCCTAATTAGTGAAAACGAGGGAGACTGTGGTTGGAGTCCCCTCGCTGTGTTTGTAAAAGAACCAAGATGAACAAGTCATGGCTCTCAGAGGACTTTTCTTCCCCTGGGTCATCCAGGGGAGGTGAAAGGCACGCGTATTTTTGAGAGTGCTTCATGCCAAGCATCTTTTTCTTTTTCAAAAGGGAGTCAACTGATGCCAGTCAAGTGGGGGGTGTGTGGCCCAATTAGTGGAAACGAGGGAGACTGTGGTTGGAGTCCCCTCGCTGTGTTTGTAAAAGAACCAAGATGAACAAGTCATGGCTCTCAGAGGACTTTTCTTCCCCTGGGTCATCCAGGGGAGGTGAAAGGCACGCGTATTTTTGAGAGTGCTTCATGCCAAGCATCTTTTTCTTTTTCAAAAGGGGGGTCAACTGATGCCAGTCAAGTGGGGTGTGTGTGGCCCAATTAGTGGAAACGAGGGAGACTGTGGTTGGAGTCCCCTCGCTGTGTTTTACATGATTTTCGAAGGGCATGACATGCCTAAGAGGTTGAGTTTCATCATCTGCAACTTGTTGGCAACAGAAAGGCTGCCTTTACACCCTTTTGAGACCGAGGATTTTCGAGACCTTATGCCCATTGCAGTGCCCCAAGAGCCGATGGCCAGTCGTCACTCCTCCAAGAAAGGCGTGCCCGCGCTACCACAGCAGGTCGCACACAACCTCACCGATTCCTTGAGAAACTCTGTGTGTGACAGGGTGCATTTCACCACAGCTACTTGGACCGGTAAGCATGGACAGGGGAGTTACAAGTTGCTGACTGGGCACTGGGTAACTATGGTGAGAGATGGAGAAGGGATTGCTGTACAAGTCTTGCCGTCCCCACGATTTGTGTGTCAATCCTTCCACTGTATGTACAAGTTCCTCCACTGCTTCTGCCTCCTCAACCTCGTGTGGGTCCTCCACCTCGGCCCAAACCCTGTGTGGTCAGGCCACCCTTCCTTGTAACTGCGCCCAAGGAATCCCACACACCTCCTTACAGTGCTGGCAGCACAGCTCAACAGCATGATGCGGTCGACTCTTTACTTAGAAATGTCTGGGAAATGTGAGTCACATCGCTGAGGAGTTGTGGACGGTAAGCTCTGGAGAGTGAGACCGAGTTTCATCAATGGTTGTCTCCACTCAACCAGCAGCCAGGGAAGGTCGGGTGCGACAATGATGCAAACCAGTCTGCGACCCTTCTTCAGGGTGTGTGACACACGTGCCTTGTATGGCTCACGTGTTGAACCTGCTTGTCCAGCAATTTTTAAAACTCTATCCCGGCCTACATGGCCTTCTGCAGAGGGCACGGTGTTACGCCTGCCTGGATCGACACACTCAGATGGGCTGTAAAGGATAGGCTAGAGGCAAGCGACTCACCAAGCTGGACACCCAGAACCCTGAAACCCTTTAACCCCTATACAGTGATTTGGAATTACACAGGGCCCAAGTTGATCAATACCTGTGGAAGGCTGCAGTTCCAGAGAATAGTAGTCATGCAGGGTCAAAAACATTAATTGAGGAAGAGGAACAGAATGGGATGGCCAGGACTTAATCAGAAAACAAGCAGAGGTGAAATGCGGATCGGCCAACGAGGTACATAAACAGCAAGCAGGAAACGTAGTCAGGTAACAAGCACACAAACTCATAAAACTGAACTGGGGGTAACAGTAACAAGAGGTTCATAGCTTTGTCTGGCAGTGGTCTGCAGACAGGAGGGGCCTAAAAAAGGGTGTGGTGTCTTCCCATTGGTTGTAGCTGAATGATGGTACTTCATCTGTGAGATACCCACCACCTACATTCAGCCTGTGGTTCTGTATCTGTCAAGGTAACGCAACCCAGTGGGTGACCATAACCTGCGTCCACCTGCGCCGCTGGCATCGACTCCTTTCCCATCATCAGCACTATGCACGAAAGGAACACGTTTTCACCTGGCGACCGGAGTACAAATTGATTGAGTGGACTACGTTGGTGACTTAACAGCCGTGTGCGGCAATGATGCAAACCTGTCTGCGGCCCTTCGGCAGGGCAAAATGACACACGTGCCTTGTATGGCTCACATGTTGAATCTGATTCTCCAGCAATTTTTAAAATACCATCCCGGCCTACATGGCCTTGCTATGTGTTCACTTTCATCCTTCGCACCCAGCAGCTCAACAACTTTCATCGCTCCTGAAGTCTTAGGGTCTGGCGGTTAAACGCCGAAAATGCAATGTTCCGACACGCAGGAATTGGAATCTGCACATGTTGCAGCGTCTGTGGCAGCACCGCAGAGCCCTGCTGAAATACGGTCTGACGTATACCCTGGGCTAACTTGATCCAGAGGTGGTATAGATCACGCTGCTGGAGTGGTGTCAGATCAAGGACCTATGCACCCTTCTACACAGTTTACAAATGTCGACGAAGATGTTTAGCACTGGCGATGCCATTCTCAGCGTGACAATTCTGGTCATCTACAAGATGGAGCACACTGTAAGCATTATTCGGAGTCAGGTGTTGGGACAAGAGGAAGGGGAGGGAGTACAGGAGGAGTCATATGCGAAAGGGATAATAAGATCTATGAGGTCCAGACGGTGAGCGGCACCTAGGCGGCAGTCATGGTGGGGGAGAGGGATTAACAAGGGCGCATAGTATCAGCAAAAATTGTTGAGGAAGGTGCAGGAGCCCATGATGAAATGGAGGACGAACTGGCGATGGGCATGGAAGACAGCAGATGAGTGAGAGCTTGCTCACATTTCGGTTGTGTGAGTTTGGGGGGAGAGGGCAGAGGAAGGAGGCGCGATTCTCACCTCTCTGCCACCAACATACCAAGGACTTGGTCCTCCTGGATGCACAAGACACATGAGCGCCTTCTTGCTGCACTACCTACAACATGACCCTCGGATTGTACGAATTCGAAGTAATGCTAACTACTGGGTTGCCACACTGTTAGATCCCTGGTACAAGACAAAATTTGGAGAAAAAAATTCCTGCCATAGAAAGGGACGCACGTATACAGGAGTATCTGCAGAAGGTGGTACGGATTCTTAGATCTGCTTTTCCAGTAAACACCAGTGCTGCACAGAGTGAATCTCAACGCTTTGTCATGGATAGGAGGAAATGGTCTTTTACTTGTCCACATCTGAGGGACCGAGGGCTGGCTGCTGTGCTGAAACGGCATTGAGTACGGTGTCCCTGCAGAGTTGCACTTTTGGTCATATACCAAATGAGTTGAAAAAGGACAGATGCTGGTGGAAAGGGGAACAGTTGTGTTGGAAAGGGGAAAAAAGTTTTTGTCCGTGGGTTTGGTGGTTACTGGTTAAGCAAAAGTAACATTTGATGAAGAAACACCATCTGTTACGGTGGGACTGGCAGATTTGGATAAGGTGGTATATACTATGTTACCTCTATATAACGAAAATTAATAAGAAAAGAAAGAGAAAGGTATATATCCCCATCAGCAGTCAATGTCCACCGTGCTCCCAGATGGAAAAGGAGAGGTTGGAAACTGGAAGGTTAGGTGGAGGATACAGATCTGTGTGGCTATGAAACTAATAGTTGCCTGAACCGAGTTAGACGCCACTGGGATCTGGAGACTGGGAGCCCTGTTAGCGTCACAGGGTCAACACGCCCACCCAGCCCAGGAACTCCCTGTTAACATCACAGGGGCCATTGAGTACGCTGACCGTGTGCATTGGGGCCACACCTGTGGACAGCAGGCGCATCAGCAGCAGCAGGCCTGTTAATGCCACTGGGCTGCACAAGCAGGACTTGTAGTACAGGAGCTGGTCTTAACCGTTCTGCGTTACCAACTGTGGTGGCGGCCTGCATCGACGCCCTATCCCTGCCTACCTCTGGCCTAAAGCCGCAATGGGTTCAACACATGGAGGTGTGCTCTTTCGAAGCATAATAGAAGACTGCGCACCTCCTTGTTGGCTCCAGCCCGTTTTATAACCTGGGTCTGCCCCAAACCAGGGTGGACCACAATGCACCTCCTGAAGACAAAAGCAGAGTGACACGTCATGAGTGGCATAACTAGCGTCCTATTTGGAACCGCAACTTCAATAATGACCTCATGGCTGCCACGACACAAACACCTCACCAGTCATCGTCTGACCATCAATAATGAGGTGACAAGTCATAGGGGCGGGCCTCTGCAAGCCATTTGGGAGTGGCCTGGCCACATCATCAGGACACCTGATGCCCTGTGGTCTATATGGGCCCCCCACATCAGGGGCAGTACCAAAGAGTTCATTACCGGACCTAGTCTCTGATGCAGTAAGTGCCTGAGCATGCTCAGTAGCATGAAATACAGTCTCCGAAAAAAGACTATCAGCTTTAGCATGGTGTCTAGGCACAACACAGGACTTAGACCCGGCACGGAGTGCAAGTACCTGTGCAAAGAGGCTTTTCGCACTAAGTGTGGGAGCATGCGCTGTATCCCGAAATGAAGACTTAGCCTCAGGAATGGCACAGTCAGGCTGAGCATACTCACTAGGCGAAACACTGTAGTTAGGCTGCAGCTGGGGTAAATCGGCACACGCATGCGCACTAGCTGTCTCTCCACACTTAGACGTGGAGGAGAAAATGCTCTTCGGGTGTGGACTTGGATATGCTGTCTATGAACAGAAGGAAAAGATAAAGGAAGCCTCACTTTCTATCCCTCCGAATGATCAAATGCAGCAAGGAATTCCCTGAGTTTGCTATAAAATTAGCGTAGCAAAATGTGCATGAGGGTGTCATGCAGAGGTGCTGCAAATAGATTTGCACCAGTGGGACACTAATGGAAGTCCAACAGCCAGTTCTTGTATGCCACTAAATGGCAGCATTTTTTGCTATCATTATAGCTTATTAAAAACAGAGCAGGAGGGTGTCCTGTACAGGTGCTAGAAATAGCTTGGCACCAGTGGGACAATAATGGAATACAACAGCCAGTTCTTGTATGCCACTAAATGGCAGCATTTTTTGCTATCATTATAGCTTATTAAAAACAGAGCAGGAGGGTGTCATGCAGAGGTGCTGCACATAGATTTGCACCAGTGGGGCACTAATGGAGTACAACAGCCACTTCTTGTATGCCATTAAGTTTACTCAATTTTTGGTATTATAATGTCTTAGTAACAATGAGTTTGAGTGTGCAATGCAGGCAGACGTGCTGCAAATATCTTTGCACTAGTGGGACAATACAGAAGTCCAACAGCCACGTTTAGGATGCCACTAAGTTCACTCAGTGTTTGCTAGTATAATGGCTTAGTAACAATGAGTTTGAGTGTGCAATGCAGGCAGACGTGCTGCAAATATCTTTGCACTAGTGGGACAATACAGCAGTCCAACAGCCACGTTTAGGATGCCACTAAGTTCACTCAGTGTTTGCTAGTATAATGGCTTAGTAACAATGAGTTGGAGTGTGCAAAGGGCAGGAGGGTACAGTGGCAGGATTGTGGTTCTCTGGGTAGAGGAAAGGAAGCCTGCCTTTCTATCCCTCCTAATGGGGAAATGCAGCGAGGAAATCCCTGACCTTAGCTACACAGACGCTGTCATCTTGTGTAGCTGTTAAACTCTGTTTTCAGGACCTGTCACCTATGGCTCTGACCCTGCCGGTATTAGCCCTTAAAAGGACTGATAGAAAGTGCTATCCCTATTCTGTACAGCGCTGTGTATAGAGCGTACACAGCAGTATCGGAGATAGGCGCTGCGCCAGCGGTGACTGACACCAAGGACGCAGAAGAGATAATGGCATCCGGACGGGCAGATACTCGTTTTTATAATGCAGGGACATGTGACATGGACATCCTATCACACATGCCGTTGCTTCTCTGGCTAAAAGTACACTTAGCTGTGTGTGTGTCTGGGATTGTCTGACATGCTGGCCCGCCCCACTACACGCGCACACTTAGGGAAGGAAGTAAAGGAAAAAAAAAAAAAATGGTGATCGCCATTATCCATACAGCAGTAATCTGAATGCGCTGTTCCCGCACACTATACACTGAAATTTCATAATAGTGTGAGTCACAGAGTGACTTACACTATTACAGCGGAAAGCCAGCTAGTAATTAGCTGGTCTTTTTGCTGCTAGAACCGTTCTCGAACGTATCTAGAACTATCGAGCTTTAGCAAAAAGCTCGAGTTCTAGTTCTTTCTAGAACAGCCCCCAAAATCACTCGAGCCGCGAACTGGAGAACCTCGAACCGCGAACCGCGCTCAACTCTATTAAGCACTGATCATGAGAATGAATGGGATGACCCACTGTTGTTATTTCTTTGTGGCATTAATTTTCATTACATTTTTAAAATATGTTTTTGCAAGGTCTAACCAAGCCCTAAGCAGAGCCATGGGCGGAGTGACCCATGACTCAGCTTTGAAGGGCAAACAATGGGTTAAAGCGGAGCAAGTTGGTCAGTGTTTGGGGTCAAGAGTTTAAGGGGAGATAATTTAGAGGGGAGTGGTTATGAGTTTTATAGGTGAATATATAAGGTGAGGAAAAGGGGATGGCTTGCAATTGGCACCACTGCTGAAGGTGCCTCCCTCCCTTCCAGATGAACGCCGATGTACATAGGTTAATTTTTATTTTACTTATTTATTTTTTTAAAAAAGGGAAGGTGAAGTGTTAACGAGTCATTTCATCGTCACGGAGGAGAGGAGGTTTTTGGAGTTGGTGGCAAAATTGTGGTTGGGGGTGATACATCTGGTGGATGTAACCTCCCATTTTGGATCTGATCTTGGTTAATTGCCTGGCGGATTTGGGGCTCTTCACGGTGTGGTCGCTGGATGTCGACGATGTGGTAATGTTTTTCGGCAATAGTGGTGCCCCTGAGCTGTTGGTTGCGGCTGGGGGTAATGCTGGATGGTTTTCAGTTATTAATGGTTTCGCAAGGTTTTTGGAGCGCCAAGAACCTCCTCACCTTTCATGTTAATTTATTGTGTATTTGTTAAAATAAAGGCTGCTTTGGCCATATTAATCCAAAATGGTTGTCTGTTGTTTGTGGGAAGGGATCTGGGTAGGGGATGTAGACGGGGTACAAGGTGAAGTCTCTACAATACTGCAGTCATAGGAGAATCATATGCAGAGTACTCTCACTTTAAACAGATACACTGACCTTTAAAAGAAAGAAAGGTGCATCTTATGTAGGGCGTTTCTAATTCAGCTTTCAGTGTTTCAAACCAGACTCAATAAAAACATTGCCATATACAAAACTGAAAATGCACAATAAAAATCTCATAAACAGAAAAGATACCAGGCACACATTTAAAAAAAACAAAACACCAGAATATAAGGAACCACTAACCATAGAATATGTTCAGCTAAATCAATAAAACGGTAAACCCTACATATTTTTCTAAGCCCTGTAACAGGCAATAGTACTAGGGAGTAATACAGCCGTGCTTATGTTCGCCCGTCAGACTGGCCAGCGCACCCTCCACAGCTTTATGAAAGAAATTCCTAAACCAAAATGAAGCAGACACATAGTTTAGTGCAGCGCTGTATGCGCGGACCAATCACCGCCGAGGAGGAAGAGCTACAGCGAACACACTGCTTTCCCTTATAAAGTCAAGACACATATCTGGTATTTTGCCTGTTATGAGTTTAGGGGATTACACACATTATTTCATGTTTTCCACAATACTCCCTGAAATATCTTCTTTGACCACATATTTGATAGTTGTACATTTCCTAAAAGGCAGATGAATAGCTGAGAGTCCCCTTTGTCACTACAGTTTGACAAGCTACCGGGAGCCATCGGACTTGTGTGCGGTAACCGGACCGAAAATGTGTTTCACACTTAGCCTGGAACAGCCGTTAACGTTTGGGATTCTGCCTTTTCACCATATATAGGATTCCCCACGGAGTTAATTTATCATCAAGTTATCTGACATTGTGTTAACCCTGTAATTGTCACAAAGATATGCTCCATGTAGGAATGCAACCTAAAATAGAATCTCGGACTGTAAATACTTCTGTCACTCACTATCAACACCCCCATCATTATTACTGGGATAAGCTGAATTATTATTATTATTATTATTATTATTATTTGTCTACCTGTAAATAAAATGTAAATCAACTACATAATAGTTTTAGTTACTATTTTGTTAAAACATTTTTGCTTCTATGCCAATGTATTGATCTTTTATGTAGAGGTTAATCATGTTGGATTCTTAAGGCTGCTTTACACCAGACAATCTATCGTGCTATAGATCGTCGGGGTCACGGTTTTTGTGACGCACATCCGGCATCGCTGGCGATGCCGGCCTGTGTGACACCTCCTAGCGACGCAGTATCGCTCACAAATCGTGAGTCGTGTACTGCTCGCTAGGTTCCATAATATCGTTTAATTTAGTTGTTCATCGTTTCCGGGGTAGCACACGTCGCTCCATGTGACACCCCGGGAACGATGAACAGCAGCTCACCTGCGTCACACGGCCGCCGCCGGCTATGTGAAGGAAGGAGGTGGGCGGGATGTTTACGTCCCGCTCATCTCCGCCACTCCACTTCCATTGGCCGGCGGCCGTGTGACGTCGCTGTGACGCCGAACGTCCCTCCCACTCCAGGAAGTGGACGTTCGCCGCCCACAGCGTGGTCGCACGAGAGGTAAGTACATGTGACGGGGGTTACTGACTTTGTGCAACACGGGCAGCGATTTGCCCGTGACGCAAAAAGGACGGGGCGGGTACGATCGATTGTGAAATTGCACAATCGGTCGTACCGTGTAAAACAGCCTTTAGGATCATTCTTAACTGGGGTTGTCTGTAGGTAGTTCTTTAGATGCATGTAACTAGAGGCCTTTAAAGAGAACCTGTCACCAGGTTCATAAGCTGCGGACACTACTAGTAAACTATTATATGCAGCATTCTAGAATACTGTATACTAGTCCACAAGCTGATCTGTATAACATAAAAAATAGATTTTATTATACTCACTTGTTGGGCGGTCCAGTCCGATGGGTATACGGCCCCGCGCTCGGCTGGCAGCCGAGCCACTCGGATCCGGGCTCGTCGGTGGGTGGCTCGAGCGCCTCTGGACCCAGGGGTCACGTCGCTCTGAAGGGAGACTCGCACTACGTGAGGGGTTTCGGTGGGGAGGTTTACGGCCGGGGCCATGGTGTTTAGGGATTTAAGTTTTTGACGCCACCCACGGGTTGTGGTGAATGTGGACACTACCGCTGCCATTAACTAGGCTCCCGGGTACGGTGTTGTGCAGCAGGGGGTGATGATCCTGGGGCCCGGTGGTTGCGAGGTGCAGGCGTGTTAGTGCGGTGCGGTGCGGTGCGCGGCCCCAAGGGCACTGTTGTACTCACTATGACAGATACACCAGAGTCTCTAGTAAACCAAAAGGATGGTGGTCGGTGCCCGCAGCCGGCTGCGTCTGGTCCCCTACCCGGTTGGGTGGTTCCCGCCTTTCTCCTGCACCTCGTTTTGTAGAATTTGACTGCCTATACTTCAGCAACGGTAGTCCGCTCCCCAGCTTGGTGTGTGCCGGGAGAGCCCGTTTGCCCGCAGATACTGGCCCGTGGGATCTCTCTGCCTGATTGGTGGCTTTCTATCCCCCTCGTTGGGCTGTTGTCTTCAGTCGGGACTTGGGTGGGAAAGAACCTAAGGTCCAGATCTCAATCAGTGAACTTGGCTCAGTACAGTAGTTTCTGGGCCTCGTTCTGGGTCTGAGTACCCCTCCTGGTGCTCCGGTTTCCAGTCGGTTCCCTGGTTCGGTACCGGCGGGCCACTACCCTGTCCCGGTCCCTTACGGTTCCACCAGCCATCTTCCTGGCTCCTGCAGGCGGCAACCACCATCTGCCTCCTGGCCACAGGGTATCTGGGCTACGACCCAGATCCCTGACAGACGTTTACTCTTAACTACTACTCTCTTTCACCTCCAAAACTGATCTGTTTGTGTTTTTCCCGCCTCAGGCTATCCGAACTCCTCGGTGGGTGTGGCCAACCACCTGGCTCCACCCCCTGGTGTGAACGTCAAGACCTGAGAGGGGTGACTCAGGGTTTTTAGGTTGGCTGCTGTTACCTTGTTAGGGGACTGGTGTTTGTGCAAGGGCCTGTCTGTGACTACCTGGCTAGTCCAGGGAGTCACATTAGCGTCTCTGATCTTGATTCAGCTCCTCCTCTCTGCTTGCGATCACCGTCATCTTTCCCTGCTTCATGTAGATGATGCGTCCTATGCCACATACACAGTGTCCTCCATTGCCCCCCTCTGGGTGTGCACTTCTCTCTGCCCTAATGAGGGCAAAGCAAAGTACTGTAATGTGCAGGTGTGCGGAAAGGTAAAAAACCACCCCCACATGCGCACTACAATACTTTACTCTGCCCTCCACAGGACAAAGAGAAGGGCGTGTGCGCAGGAGTGCAATGGAAGACAGTGTGGATTATGTACAACTTGTCATCCACATGGAGCAGGAAAGAGGATGGCAATCGCAAGTAGGGAGCTGACGCTGGACTGAGACTAGTGACGCCCATCAGACAAGACTACTCCGCAGGTGAGTATAATAAAAGGTCTTTTTTATGTTATACAGATTGATTGGAGACATATACAGTATTCTAGAATGCTGAACATAAGGACTTACTGGTGGTGGCTGCAGTTTATGTGGAAAAAAACCTGGTGACAGGTTCCCTTTAAATATATCACAAAGTAGCAGCTACAAAAAATGTAAGCTTACTAAGTAAGAGATTAGCACAGAAAGCACGAGGTCAATGCCGGTAAGGGTTTCCAATCTACGTCCAAAATGCTGCGTTGTACAGTACAAGCACAGTGGTTGGGATTTCTAGAAATATCCTGCCTACTTTGATTATTTTTCTTGCAGCGAAAACTAACCTGTGGTGCAGCTTTCCGAGCAGCAGCATGTTAATTGTTTGCTGCGGAGACACAAGCGTTCTCCGCAGGGAGAACACAGTGAGAGACCACAACTGCTTGAGCCCGCATTGTGGGCACGAGCAACTGCGGTCTCCTGCAGAGGAGATTCGCGGACCCGCAGATCAGGACCTGCCGCTTTCAGGACATAGCGGGTCTTCATCGTGTGCACATACCCTTATAGAAGAATATACAGTTAGGTCCAGAAATATTTGGACAGTGACACAAGTTTTGTTATTTTAGCTGTTTACAAAAACATGTTCAAAAATACAATTTTATATATATAATATGGGCTGAAAGTGCACACTCCCAGCTGCAATATGAGAGTTTTCACATCCAAATCGGAGAAAGGGTTTAGGAATCACAGCTCTGTAATGCATAGCCTCCTCTTTTTAAAGGGACCAAAAGTAATTGGACAAGGGACTCTAAGGGCTGCAATTAACTCTGAAGGCGTCTCCCTCATTAACCTGTAATCAATGAAGTAGTTAAAAGGTCTGGGGTTGATTACAGGTGTGTGGTTTTGCATTTGGAAGCTGGTGCTGTGACCAGACAACATGCGGTCTAAGGAACTCTCAATTGAGGTGAAGCAGAACATCCTGAAGCTGAAAAAAAAGAAAACATCCATCAGAGAGATAGCAGACATGCTTGGAGTAGCAAAATCAACAGTCGGGTACATTCTGAGAAAAAAGGAATTGACTGGTGAGCTTGGGAACTCAAATAAGCCTGGGCGTCCACGGATGACAACAGTGGTGGATGATCGCCACATACTTTCTTTGGTGAAGAAGAACCCGTTCACAACATCAACTGAAGTCCAGAACACTCTCAGTGAAGTAGGTGTATCTGTCTCTAAGTCAACAGTAAAGAGAAGACTCTATGAAAGTAAATACAAAGGGTTCACATCTAGATGCAAACCATTCATCAATTCCAAAAATAGACAGGCCAGAGTTAAATTTGCTGAAAAACACCTCATGAAGCCAGCTCAGTTCTGGAAAAGTATTCTTTGGACAGATGAGACAAAGATCAACCTGTACCAGAATGATGGGAAGAAAAAAGTTTGGAGAAGAAAGGGAACGGCACATGATCCAAGGCACACCACATCCTCTGTAAAACATGGTGGAGGCAACGTGATGGCATGGGCATGCATGGCTTTCAATGGCACTGGGTCACTTGTGTTTATTGATGACATAACAGCAGACAAGAGTAGCCGGATGAATTCTGAAGTGTACCGGGATATACTTTCAGCCCAGATTCAGCCAAATGCCGCAAAGTTGATCGGACGGCGCTTCATAGTACAGATGCACAATGACCCCAAGCATACAGCCAAAGCTACCCAGGAGTTCATGAGTGCAAAAAAGTGGAACATTCTGCAATGGCCAAGTTAATCACCAGATCTTAACCCAATTGAGCATGCATTTCACTTGCTCAAATCCAGACTTAAGACGGAAAGACTCACAAACAAGCAAGACCTGAAGGCTGCGGCTGTAAAGGCCTGGCAAAGCATTAAGAAGGAGGAAACCCAGCGTTTGGTGATGTCCATGGGTTCCAGACTTAAGGCAGTGATTGCCTCCAAAGGATTCGCAACAAAATATTGAAAATAAAAATATTTTGTTTGGGTTTGGTTTATTTGTCCAATTACTTTTGACCTCCTAAAATGTGGAGTGTTTGTAAAGAAATGTGTACAATTCCTACAATTTCTATCAGATATTTTTGTTCAAACCTTCAAATTAAACGTTACAATCTGCACTTGAATTCTGTTGTAGAGGTTTCATTTCAAATCCAATGTGGGGGCATGCAGAGCCCAACTCGCGAAAATTGTGTCACTGTCCAAATATTTCTGGACCTAACTGTACAAGTATTTTTTCACTGGCTTAAGGAAACAATGAATTGGCAGGAGATGGTTGGGTGGTTGAGTATAGATGACAGTTATGAAGGGCACAATGGAATCAAAGGTGAACCCATCACTTGAAGACTGGAGTTGATAAATTAATCTGTTCTGATATTTACTAATGTTTTCATTTCAATAACTTTTCTATAGTAAAACAATATAATAAAAAAAAATACACAGAGTAACTTTATGATTCAATACATTCTGCGGTTGCATCAAGGGGTACATTGTTACTGAAATCCATTTATTTTTGTCTAAAAATACTTTTTGGTAAATTTTCAAGCAAATTACTAGGAAAGCCATTAGACAGGCTGCCTGACAGCTCAGTCTCCAACCTCAGTCTCTGTCCTGAATTGTTTTATAAGATGATTTATGATCAAAGGAAAGGTCATTTCCAGCCTCCTTGATGTGAACACAGGAGGTTCTTAGAAATTCAATATTTTTTTTATTTGAGAGTCTAAAACCAACGCAAACCCCTTTACATTGAGTTATCACTGAAGTTCTACTCAATATAGTAAGAACAGAAAGTCTATGAAAAAACTCAGTGGGGCAATTCTACTATGATTACCTAACATTAAGGATATGTGCACACGTTAAATAATTGCTGAAGATGAAGACATTTCTGCACCAAAAACATGTCTCTGCAGGAAAAACACTGCATAAATTATGCAAGTATTTGGAAAAAGCAACAAAAAGAGGAGTATTATTTCCCCAAAAAACTCAACAATTACTTACAGCAACAAGAGACCAACAGTCTTAACCTGCCCTGCCAAAGAAGCTAATCCACTGACAGGATGCAGCAAGACCCCTCAATAAAGATCCTCTTGTAGCTGTAAGTAATTGTTGAATTTCTGGAGGAAATTATATTCCTCTTTTGGTTCCTTTTTCTATATATCAGTGTAGGGATTCGCAAGACATGAGGACCCTTGACGTTGGGTTGCAAGCTTGTGTATTTTGGCCAAAATAATAACCAATACCTCATATATATATTTTATATACAGTATATGTTTCTGCACATTGTATTTCTATGCAGGATGCAGCTAGGCCCTTTAATGTAGGCCTTATAAATTGGGGTCTCCATTCCGTTCAGTTATATAGTGTTGGGCAGTCCACCTAATCTAAAAGTATGGACGTCACTAATAGGTTGTAAGCCAGACACTGTGCACCTACATGTGTGAACTGCGCCCTATACAAGTCTATTTTTTGTGTAATTTTATCACCAAGCAATCACCCTCTCCATGGAGTGGCAGTGTGTGAGTGGTTGCTCCATTAGTGTTTTGCACCTCTTGCCTCCATCTTTATTGGGGGGCTTTGCTGCATCCTGTGACTGCATTAGATCCTTTTGGCTGGGGTAAGTTAAGACTCTTGCCCTCTTTTTGCTGTAAGTAATATGCAAGTATTTGCTGTATTTTCACCTCAGTTTCCCATTTTATTCCACTTCTTGAATGGTATAGTGTAGACTAATTCTTACTCCTAAAAACTGTTGAACACTAGTACTAAATTTGGCACATCTTACAGACAGAAAGCCAAGGCCTTTGTTTTATTCACTTTTATAAAGCTCTGCTGGTTCTGTTGGCAATTTTTAATAAATACAGCTAAAATTACAATTCTGGCACAAGAGAGACTGTAAATCTGCCCCAAGGTTTCTGAGGTTTTCCAAAAATGCCACCTATTTTACAGAGAAAACTCAAGATGAAAATAATATGGACGTATACTCTGCTGTAGGTAAATAACAGCATAGTGCATATAAATAAACATAGGGTACTTCGTAAACACTAGTTTTGATTAAAAACCGTGAAGCCATCCCACCGCCACAAGGTGTACCCAAATCAGGATGGTACCTAACACTCTCTAGTATTAAAACTTCACCAAGTGTCAGAACAGACCTCAGTCTGAATAAGGGCAGAGAGTGGCTGGGTCCCGACTATGGACACACAGCCATGGGAGGCACAAGATAAAATGCCCAGCTCACTGAGAAGGGACCACACCCTATTTGAACTGAGTACTACAAGAGACAACAGAAGAAACAAAAAAATGAGCATGAGTTGGTTTACATGCAACTTATAAGTGCATGTTCACACTGGCCATAAGACTGTAAGAGGGTGACCAGTACTCTACCACCCCCACATCCCCGATGGTGACTAATGTGCTTTGCTGCATTGTATTAATGTGTGTTTTTATTCCTCCCCCTGTGTAATACGGCTGCCACTGGAGGTCATGGGTCCCGGGTCCCTTAGAGAGAAGGAATGGACTGGGAGATGACAGGGTAGCAGAGAGTTAATTGTGAGGATGGCTAATCAGCACAGGAGGAGATATAGGGGAGGGAGCATCCTGGTTCAGGAGATAGGGAGACACTGTCCAAGTGTAAGGAACTAGAAAGAGCCCAGGAGGGACAGAAGTGCAGAGTGGAGCACAGAAAGTTGGAGGTGACAGGGACAGGACCTAAGGAGTAAATATATCCCAAACCCTCACCATCCCCTGGTCCCTGCTACAGAAGCATAAAGAAGAAAGAGAGAAGAGCAAAGTGATAGGTCCCGCTGCAATAGAGCCCTTTCAAAGTCCAGAAGTGATCCTATCTGAGGCGTCATCTGCCGGTACCTGAGGGAAAGCAGTTGCAGCGGTAAGGCAAGTGTTCTACCCGTTCATTAGCCGAGTGTCCCACCACCATGTTGAGGGAGTGGGTCCAAAGATGAAGGGTCAGTCACCCCACCATGGCCGTTTCCGCAAGGCCAAGTCGGTTGTATGTAAAATGGCTGTTGGACTGTTGTGCATTAAAACCATTCAAGTTGTACCCTGCGTCCGACTCTTTACTGAGCGCATGGGGCCTGAAGCCCATGGGAGTAAACAGGACTCAGGGAAGTGAACGACAGCAGCCCACAGAAGGTATTACCTCCACACCGCCGGATAACACCTACTGTACTCTGCCCCCCATGTCTGTATTGTTCCACAGTGGGTTGAGGACCTCTGCAAACACCTTCACCCACGATTGCCCCTCCCTGGCACTTTATAAGACAAAGAAAACGCAAGATGAAAATAATATGGACGTATACCCTGCTGTAACTAAATAAAAGCATAGTGCATATAAATAGACATAGGGTACTTATTTGATCAAAAATAGTGTTTACTAAGTGCAAAGCCACCCCACCGACACAAGGTGTACCCAAATTGGGACAGTACCTACACTCTCTAATATTAAAACCTTACCATGTGTCAAACAGACCTCAATCTGAATAAGGGCAGAGAGTGACTGGGTCCCATCTGGACACAGCCATGGGAAGCAATATAGATGAAATACCCAACTCAGTGAAAAAGGGGCCACACCACATTTGTACTGAGTACAAGAGACTACAAAAATATGAGCCGGAGCATGAGTTGGTGTAGATGCAACTTATAAGTGCCTGTTCACACTGGCCATAAGACAAAACCCAAGATGAAAATAATATGGATGTGCGACACCTATTTTATAGGTTGGGACACCCTATTTATGATTATGTAGGAGGCACAACTGTACCCACGCAACAGGTGCCTGTCAAAGTAAGGCACAAACACAACATGGAGTTGAATGTTACAATGGATAAGCACAGCTGAAATGAGTAAGAAATGTGTCTTCATTATATGATCAGTTTCATGGACTCCTCTAAAAAAAGTATAATGTGTAAAGAGTTAGCATGATTTTGTAATGTAAAGTCATGGCTGTAATGGCACCGTAATATGGACTAAAATGATACCTTTGATGGAGAAATTCACTTTGTTCTTCTTTATTCACCATTTGAAGTTTTCTGCTAATAAGATTTTGGTGCACGGGGGCCAGACTATACACTGGGTCTTCTCCTCCCTGTCTGTGATGCCCTCTGGACCTCCTTTGGCACAAGGATTCCAAATTGCATGTACACATATAATGGCACTTACTACTATGGAAGATACATATTGATCAACAAGCATGAAGATTACTATGCGTTACACTCAGGAAACAGACTTTGTTGTTATTTAAGCTGTGCCAAATAGTTATTCATAGGAAACTGTTTCTGTATCTCATCAAGAGATCTGATATCTGTAATAAGCTGGATAGATTGAGTTTGTTTTTCTTGCTACTTTGGAGTAAATCTACGAATGTTTATGTGCCAGTTCCATAACCGAACACCATATTTACAAAGCATCATTGTGAAATTCTGACGTATATCACTTAGTTGTGCTATGGTGGCACCTGTTAGTATTTTTTTATGAGAACCAATTATTGGTGAAGTATATATGAAGATAAATCAAGTATTCATAGGAACAGTCAGAAAAAATTGCCACAGCAACCAATCACAGCACACCTTAGAATTTTCAAGAGCTCTATAGGATATAAAAGCTGCACTGTGATTGGTTGCTATGGACAAAAAAGAATTTTTCTATTAGACGGTTTGGATTACATTTTTCCTTTCTTCAGTGACATGCTCGTTATTCAGGTGGCTTCCACTCGCTATACTCAACAGCATAGGATGAAAGATGCAGAAAATTAGGGTTTTCATGATGCTGTTTCGATTTGCATAACTTGGCGCCTGCACCAGCATCTAAAAGGCACTGCGTGCATCTTCTAATAAAATCATAGAATGGTAGAGTTGGAAGGGACCTCAAGGGCATCAGGTTCAACCCCCTGAGAGTGCAGGTTTTCCTAAATCATAAATAAGGAATATAGTTCAACTCACCTCTCCAAGGCAAGTCTCTCCAACTTCTGGTCCAGTGCACGGAACAAGTGATTTGGCTACCACAGCTGAATAATCAGTCACATCAAGAGAAGGAGGGGAGGAAAGAAGATCCAGAACCAACGTAATAAAAAGATTCTTTATTCACAATTCATAAAAAAGATTATTCCAACCAAGTGCAAGATAAATTTACGCTTGACGCGTTTTGGAGAAGATAGACTCCTTATTCATAAGCAACAATTTTGAATAAAGAACCTTTTTATTACGTCGGTGCTGGATCTTCTCTCCTCCCCTTTTCCTAAATCATCCCAGCTATATGTTTATCCAGTTTCCGCTTGAAGATTTCCATTGATTGAGAGTTCACTGCCTCCCATGGTCGCCTGATCCATTCTCTGACTGCCCTCACTACCTCCCGTGGCACCTGTTCCACTCTCTGACTGCCGTCACTGTCAGAAAGTTTTGCCTAATGTCTAATCTGAATCTCCTTCCTTTTAGTTGTACTTCCTTGTGCTAATGAGAATAGAGTGGTTCGCTCTACACCGTGACTTCCTTTCAGATATTTGTAGATCACTATTAAGTCTCCTCTCAGCCTTCTCTTTTGCACACTAAACATTCCTAGTTCTTTTAGCTGGTCTTCATATGACATGGTTTGCAGACCTTCTACCATCTTGGTTGTTCTTCTTTGCATTTGCTCCAATATATTGATGTTTTTCTTGAATTGGGGGGGCCCTGAACTGTACACAGTATTCCATGTGGGGCCTGACCAGGGCAGAGTATAGGGGAATAATTACCTCTCTCAATCTAGATTAAACACTTGTTTTGATACATCCCAGAATTTTGTTTCTCTTTTTAGCTGCAGCTCCACACTGTTGACTCTAGGATATTGAATCTAGGATCTACTATTATGCCCAAGTCCTTATCCCCGGTGCTATCACCTAGTTCTATTCCTAAATGCTTTATACAATTCTTTTACCCAGATTTAGGACTTTTTATTTGTCGCTGTTAAACACCATTCTGTTTGCTTTGACCCATAGTTTGAGTATGTCTAGATTCTTTTAAATACGATCTCTCTCCTCTCTTGTGTTGGCTATTCCTCCTATCAGTATCATCTGAAAATTTTATGAGTTCCCCAATAATTCCATTGTCCAGATCATTTATAAAGATATTCAACAGCCCTGGGCCAAGGACAGAGCCTTGCGGCACCCTGCTTTTGACTTTCATCCAGTTTGATATACAGCCATTTAGTATTACTCATTGTGCAAGATCATTAAGCCAGTTTTGAATCCATGTAACTGATTTTTTGACGATTCCGTACTTGACCATGTTTTCATTGAGGATGTTATGTGATTCCCAAGCACATCTCTCCTGGCCCCCAGCTTTCAGGGATGTTGCAGGGTGCACTTAAACATTGACAGTTTATCAACAGAATGGTTGTACCTCTCGTCCAAACTAAGCTTTACAAGGCTGAGAGGCAACTTCGGCTCTTAAACATTGGACGTCATTCCCATTAGATCACAATATCCCATTCCAGTGGAGCTTCTGGTCCATCCACGTCACTAGCACCTAGTAGCGTGCCTATGAGTCGCCCACCGCTGCAGCAGTCGCCTCAGAGACACCGCTCCACCTCCAGGGACGCCGCAGGGTGACCTCTTGGGAATCTTCTGGCAACAGGTATGTCTGGTTATTTACTTCTGAGTCGTGACGCCACTCTAGGTTTGCGGTCGGGTGAAGAATAACCGCCACTGCAGTTTAACGAGCGTCTGGGGCTGATGGGATCTGCAGTTGGATGGTGTGGCCTCTCGGGAGTGGAAGGGACCTCAAGGGCATCAGGTTCAACCCCCTGAGAGTGCAGGTTTTCCTAAATCATAAATAAGGAATATAGTTCAACTCACCACTCCAAGGCAAGTCTCTCCAACTGCTGGTCCAGTGCACGGAACAAGTGATTTGGCTACCACAGCTGAATAATCAGTCACATCAAGAGAAGGAGGGGAGGAAAGAAGATCCAGAACCGACGTATATATATATATTCATTATATGATCAGTTTCATGGACTCACATGCCGTCGGCCGTGTAAAACTGTAAAAGGGAAAAAAGCGCAATAGGGTCTTACCCGGTATGAGGGTGGACAAACAAGACAAAGAAGCACTCACCTGGTGAGGTTGTGCCAGTCACAACCCCTTATGATAGCCTGTGAGTGCCTGGTGGTTTAGCTGCAGCCCCGGGAGAGGAATTTTGTATCACACAGGTAGAGGAAAAGACCGGGTTTATGCCGCGCTAAAAACCACTGATGCGTGTAAATTAAAAGATTTCCTTTTTATTGGATAGTTCCTACGCGTTTCAGAGACATCCGTCTCCTTCCTCAGGAAAAGAAATCATAACGAGCTGAACGTTCGGCCGCCGAGAGACAAAATAAAGTTTCTGTGATAAAAAAAAAAAAAAAAAGATGAGCATGCGCAGTGAAAAATAGAGGATTCCACCGCTCAAAAAACGTTACATGCTGCGTTCCTTCTGCCCGGCGGACGCAACGCAGCATCGGCCAGCGGAAGCAACGCAAATACTTTTGGCACAATCCGTCATCCATACAAGTCTATGGGAAACAGCGGAATCCGTTAACGGATTCCGCTGTTTTCCAAAAGGACGTATTGTGACGGAAGGAAATTAACGCAAGTGTGAAAGTACCCTAACGGCCCCTATTACTGCTTAGCAGTGATGACAATACATACACAATGATTCCAAGCTCTTTTCAGTAGAGCTTATAAACTCTGCTCCAAAGCTGGATGGATCACTAGAATGTACTGTTACATCTACAGTGTAACTGTGCTCCTCTGATATAGCTAATACAAAGATTCCTCTGCTTGAAACATTATAAAGTGCACAGTCTGGGCAAATTTACTATTATCTAGTGGTATAAAGTCAGCCAGGACAATAGGGTCAGCCTACTTTGAGCGGGGGAGCCATTTGTGCATTTAACAGGATACCAACCCCTGTAGTTAAATCACGGCAGATACAGTTAAGTCCAGAAATATTTGGACAGTGACACAATTTTCGCGAGTTGGGCTCTGCATGCCACCACATTAGATTTGAAATGAAATCTCTACAACAGAATTCAAGTGCAGATTGTAACGTTTAATTTGAAGGTTTGAACAAAAATATCTGATAGAAATTGTAGGAATTGTACACATTTCTTTACAAACACTCCACATTTTAGGAGGTCAAAAGTAATTGGACAAATAAACCAAACCCAAACAAAATATTTTTATTTTCAATATTTTGTTGCGAATCCTTTGGAGGCAATCACTGCCTTAAGTCTGGAACCCATGGACATCACCAAACGCTGGGTTTCCTCCTTCTTAATGCTTTGCCAGGCCTTTACAGCCGCAGCCTTCAGGTCTTGCTTGTTTGTGGGTCTTTCCGTCTTAAGTCTGGATTTGAGCAACTGAAATGCATGCTCAATTGGGTTAAGATCTGGTGATTGACTTGGCCATTGCAGAATGTTCCACTTTTTTGCACTCATGAACTCCTGGGTAGCTTTGGCTGTATGCTTGGGGTCATTGTCTATCTGTACTATAAAGCGCCGTCCGATCAACTTTGTGGCATTTGGCTGAATCTGGGCTGAAAGTATATCCCGGTACACTTCAGAATTCATCCGGCTACTCTTGTCTGCTGTTATGTCATCAATAAACACAAGTGACCCAGTGCCATTGAAAGCCATGCATGCTCATACCATCACGTTGCCTCCACCATGTTTTACAGAGGATGTGGTGTGCCTTGGATCATGTGCCGTTCCCTTTCTTCTCCAAACTTTTTTCTTCCCATCATTCTGGTACAGGTTGATCTTTGTCTCATCTGTCCATAGAATACTTTTCCAGAACTGAGCTGGCTTCATGAGGTGTTTTTCAGCAAATGTAACTCTGGCCTGTCTATTTTTGGAATTGATGAATGGTTTGCATCTAGATGTGAACCCTTTGTATTTACTTTCATGGAGTCTTCTCTTTACTGTTGACTTAGAGACAGATACACCTACTTCACTGAGAGTGTTCTGGACTTCAGTTGATGTTGTGAACGGGTTCTTCTTCACCAAAGAAAGTATGCAGCGATCATCCACCACTGTTGTCATCCGTGGACGCCCAGGCCTTTTTGAGTTCCCAAGCTCACCAGTCAATTCCTTTTTTCTCAGAATGTACCCGACTGTTGATTTTGCTACTCCAAGCATGTCTGCTATCTCTCTGATGGATTTTTTCTTTTTTTTCAGCCTCAGGATGTTCTGCTTCACCTCAATTGAGAGTTCCTTAGACCGCATGTTGTCTGGTCACAGCAACAGCTTCCAAATGGAAAACCACACACCTGTAATCAACTCCAGACCTTTTAACTACTTCATTGATTACAGGTTAACGAGGGAGACGGCTTCAGAGTTAATTGCAGCCCTTAGAGTCCCTTGTCCAATTACTTTTGGTCCCTTGAAAAAGAGGAGGCTATGCATTACAGAGCTATGATTCCTAAACCCTTTCTCCGATTTGGATGTGAAAACTCTCATATTGCAGCTGGGAGTGTGCACTTTCAGCCCATATTATATATATAATTGTATTTCTGAACATGTTTTTGTAAACAGCTAAAATAACAAAACTTGTGTCACTGTCCAAATATTTCTGGACCTAACTGTATTTAAGGTGGCCACTTGCAAGTTGTTCTCCTATTTGAATCTCCTATGAAGAGTGGCATCATGGGCTCCTCAAAACAACTCTCAAATGATCTGAAAACAAAGATTATTCAACATAGTTGTTCAGGGGAAGGATACAAAAAGTTGTCTCAGAGATTTAAACTGTCAGTTTCCACTGTGAAGAACATAGTAAGGAAATGGAAGAACACAGGTACAGTTCTTGTTAAGCCGAGAAGTGGCAGGCCAAGAAAAATATCAGAAAGGCAGAGAAGAAGAATGGTGAGAACAGTCAAGGACAATCCACAGACCACCTCCAAAGACCTGCAGCTTCATCTTGCTGCAGATGGTGTCAATGTGCATCGGTCAACAATACAGCGCACGTTGCACAAGGAGAAGCTGCATGGGAGAGTGATGCGAAAGAAGCTGTTTCTGCAAGAACACCACAAACAGAGTCGCCTGAGGTATGCAAAAGCACATTTGGATAAGCCAGTTACATTTTGGAAGAAGGTCCTGTGGACTGATGAAACAAAGATTGAGTTGTTTGGTCATACAAAAAGGCGTTATGCATAGAGGCAAAAAAACACGGCATTCCAAGAAAAGCACCCACAGTAAAATTTGGTGGAGGTTCCATCATGCTTTGGGGCTGTGTGGCCAATGCTGGCACCGGGAATCTTGTTAAAGTTGAGGGTTGCATGGATTCAACTCAGTATCAGCAGATTCTTGACAATAATGTGCAAGAATCAGTGACGAAGTTGAAGTTACGCAGGGGATGGATATTTCAGCAAGACAATGATCCAAAACACCGCTCCAAATCTACTCAGGCATTCATGCAGAGGAACAATTACATTGTTCTGGAATGGCCATCCCAGTCCCCAGACCTGAATATCATTGAACATCTGTGGGATGATTTGAAGCGTGCTGTCCATGCTCGGCGACCATCAAACTTAACGGAACTGGAATTGTTTTGTCAACAGGAATGGTCAAATATACCTTCATCTAGGATCCAGGAACTCATTAAAAGCTACAGGAAGTGACTAGAGGCTGTTATTTTTGCAAAAGGAGGATCTACAAAATATTAATGTCACTTTTATGTTGAGGTGTTCATACTTTTGCACCGGTCAAATTTTGTTTAAATGCGGACTGCATGTTTTCTGTTAGTACAATAAACCTCATTTCAATCCAGAAATATTACTCAGTCCATCAGTTATTAGATATATGAAACTGAAATAGCTGTTGCAAAAACCCAAATTGTTATAAAAAAAAAAGTTAACATTAATAGGGGTGCCCAAACATTTTCATATGTCTGTATATATATATATATATATATATATATATATATATATATATAATATATAAAGCTGAATGTGGGTGTGTGTGTGTGTATGTGTGTATGTCCGGGATTGGCATCTGCACGGTCGCAGCTACAGCCACAAAATTTTGAACACTCACACGTCTGGACCCCGAGAATGTCACAGGCTATGTTGTGAGGCGAAATTTTAACCCCACATGTTCCAATTTACCAATCAATTTGCCCCTATCTACATAATAGGGAAAAAGTGAAATGAAAAGTGTATCCGCACCGTCAAATTTACAATCACAAAATTTTGCACAGACACCTCATGTGTCAGGGAACAACATAGAATATGTTTTCACAGGAAAATTTAACCCCGCGCTTTACAGTTACTCTCCAAAAAACATGCCTCCATTAAAGTAAATGGAGCCTGGAACTACAGGTTATTAGTAGGAGCTGTGAGTGGTTGCTATAGGAACAAAAGACATTCATAGTATAAGAAGCTTATATGTGAGGTAATAAGATGTCAGTGGGGAGACGGATAGAGAGAGACAGAGAGAGACAGACAGACAGAGAGACAGAGAGACAGAGAGACAGATAGAGACAGATAGGGAAAGAGACAGAGAGATAGAGACAGACAGGGAAAGAGACAGACAAAGACAAACTGTGAAAGAGACAGACAGAGACAGAGGGTGAAAAAGACAGACAGAGACAGACGGGAAAAGAGACAGACAGAGACAGACCGGGAAAGAGACAGACCTGGAAAGAGACAGATGGGTAAAGAGACAGACAGACATGCAGACAGGGACAGAGACAGGCAGACAGGGAAAGAGGAGACAGTCAGAGAGACAGACAAAGATAGGGAAAGACACAGACCTTGATAGAGGCAGACAGGGAAAGAGACAGAGAAATAGAGACAGACAAAGACAGGCAGACAGGGAAAGAGACAGACAGGAAAAGACAAGACAAAGAGACGGGGAGACAGACGGGGAAAGAGACAGACCTGGGAAAGAGACAGACCTGGAAAGAAACAGATGGGGAAAGAAACAGAGAGATAGAGACAGACAAAGAAAGAGACAGAGACAGGCAGACGAGGAAAGAGGCAGACCTGGAAAGAGGCAGACCTGGAAAGAGACAGATCTGGAAAGAGACAGAAAGAGCACATTACTTGGCCAATTTAGTTAAATCTGTGTGGAATATCTGTGGTGTTGAAATATATGTTGTGAAATGCTTCTATTAGCTTAGTTTTTGCCTTTTAATAATTACATTTATATCTATTTGTTTTGTGGTTTTTGTGTGCAGAATACATTTTTGTTAATATATTCTATTTTGTTAACAGCAGTTATTAACCCGGGTGAAAGCGGGTAGTACAGCTAGTATATATATATATATATATATATATATATATATATATGTATATATATATATATATATATATATATATATATATTATATACATATACATATAGTGACTTCCCACATACCCTAATGTTATGTTGTATCTTTATATTTATTTATGGCTGTATCCCCTCAACTTATTTTGTGTATTTGTTAACTGGTCTGAAAAATAATTTGTAGATGTTTTTTCTTCCAAATACAATGATTTTAGGTATATTTCTGTGAGTTTAATTTGTACACACCAACCCTGGAGTGATGAAAAGTCTGACTCATAAACCTTATATGTGTGGGATGAAAACTGAATTATCTGAGTGAAAAGCAGAGCAAGTAACAGTGTTCAAACAACACTGAACTTATAAAAACAAGTAACTCTGCAAGTGGTTAGAAAAAAGTTCCGTCATCTATCCTGTAAGCAGACCAGAGAGTTCTAAGAAAATATCACTTAAATAAGAACACAATACAAGTTACACAACTAAAATTCTTTTGTATGGTACGGGGAAAGAACTTCATAGATATGTGTCACATGAAGACCCACTAGGCCACTATACATATACAGTGCTGGCCAAAAGTATTGGCACCCCTGTAATTCTGTCAGCTAATACTCAGTTTCTTCTTGAAAATGATTGCAATCACAAATTCTTTGGTATTATTATCTTCATTTAATTTGTCTTCATTGAAAAAAAAAAAAAATTGTCATAAAGCCAAATTGGATATAATTCCACACCAAACATAAAAAATGGGGTGGACAAAAGTATTAGCACTGTTTGAAAAATCATGTGATGCTTCTCTAATTTGTGTACTTAACAGCACCTGTAACTTACCTGTGGCACCTAACAGGTGTTGGCAATAACTAAATCCCACTTGCAGCCAGTTGACATGGATTAAAGTTGACTCAACCTCTGTCCTGTGTCCTTGTGTGTACCACATTGAGCATGGAGAAAAGAAAGAAGACCAAAGAACTGTCTGAGGACTTGAGAATCCAAATTTTGAGGAAGCATGAGCAATCTCAAGGCTACAAGTCCATCTCCAAAGACCTGAAAGTTCCTGTGTCTACGGTGCGCAGTGTCATCAAGAAGTTTAAAGCCCATGGCACTGTGGCTAACCTCCCTAGATGTGGAAGGAAAAGTTAAATTGACGAGAGATTTCAACGCAAGATTGTGCGGCTGGTGGATAAAGAACCTTGACTAACATCCAAACAAGTTCAGGCTGCCCTGCAGTCCGAGGGTACAACAGTGTCAACCCGTACTAGCTATCTGTCGGTGTCTGAATGAAAAAGGACTGTATGGTAGGATACCCAGGAAGACCCCACTTCTTACCCCGAGACATAAAAAAGCCAGGCTGGAGTTTGCCAAAACTTACCTGAGAAAGCCTAAAACGTTTTGGAAGAATGTTCTCTGGTCAGATGAGACAAAAGTAGAGCTTTTTGGGAAAAGACATCAACATAGAGTTTACAGGAAAAAAAAGGCATTCAAAGAAAAGAACACGGTCCCTACAGTTAAACATGGCGGAGGTTCCCTGATGTTTTGGGGTTGCTTTGCTGCCTCTGGCACTAGACTGCTTGACCGTGTGCATGGCATTATGAAGTCTGAAGACTACCAACAAATTTTGCAGCATAATGTAGGGTCCAGTGTAAGAAAGCTGGGTCTTCCTCAGAGGTCATGGGTCTTTCAGCAGGACAATGACCCAAAACACACTTCAAAAAGCACTAGAAAATGGTTTGATAGAAAGCACTGGAGACTACTAAAGTGGCCAGCAATGAGTCCAGACCTGAATCCCATAGAACACCTGTGGAGAGATCTCAAAATGGCAGTTTGGAGAAGGCACCCTTTAAATCTCAGGGACCTGGAGCAGTTTGCCAAAGAAGAATGGTCTAAAATTCCAGCAGAGCATTGTAAGAAACTCATTGATGGTTACCGGAAGCGGTTGTTCGCAGTTATTTTGGCTAAAGGTTGTGCAACCAAGTATTAGGCTAAGGGTGCCAATACTTTTGTCTGGCTCATTTTTGGAGTTTTGTGTGAAATGATCAATGATTTGATTTTTGTTTCATTCTCTTTTGTGTTTTTTCATTAAAAAAACAAAATAAATGAAGATAATAATACCAAAGAATTTGTGATTGCAATCAATTTCAAGAAGAAACTGACTATTCTCTGACAGAATTGCAGGGGTGCCAATACTTTCGGCCAGCACTGTATTATATTAGGGCACTTAAGCTGCCTGTTAGTTATTATTTGGTCATTGCGTAATCAGTATTTTTACGCCAAAACTAGGTGTGGCTCCAAAACAAAGAACATGTGGGAATCTTTCAAGGCCTAGTATTTCCCTCTGTCCATTCCTGCTCTTGGCTTACAAATAAAACATTCATGAATAGAGATGAGCAGATTGATATGAGAATCAAGGAAAAAAAACTTGCTCAGCCCCATTTCCCACACTGCTGAGGCATTAGAGAGCAGACTAATGTAATTTTGCGTTGCTATGTGGGCCTCCCCGTTATGACCTGTATCTATGACATCATACGGATTATCATACCTTGTACATTGGTGGTCAGTGCCTGTGACATCACAATCAGTGGTCCTCAGCGGAGCACAGTTTGTAACGAAGAGTCATTTTCCGCCTCCAGAGTCACTGGGTAGTTCTCTCATTTGTAGTGTTTTAAGTTCTTATGGTCAGTGGGATCCTCTTTCTTTCTCACCAGAAGAATGCAAGCTCTTTTAGTCAGCGGCATCCTCTCTCCTGTAGATTGTATTCTCATATGGTCAGTGGGGTCCTCTCTCTTGTAAAGTGTAAGCTCTTATAGTCAGCGGGTTCCTCTCTCCAGTGGAGTGCATTCTCTTATAGTCAGTGGGATCCACTCTTCTGTAGAGTGTATTATCTTATGGTCAGTGGGGTCCTCTCTCCTGTAGAGTGTATTCTCTTATGGTGAGTGGGGTCCACTCTTCTGTAGAGTGTATTCTCTTATGGTCAGTGGGGTCCACTCTCCTGTAGAGTGTATTCTATAATAGTCAGTGGGGTCCTCTCTCCTGTAGAGTGTATTCTCTTATGGTCAGTGGGGTCCACTATCCTGTAGAGTGTATTCTCTTATGGTCAGTGGGGTCCTCTCTCCTGTAGAGTGTATTCTCTTGGGGTCAGTGGGGTCCTCTCTCTTGTAGAGTGTAAGCTGTTATGGTCAGCAGGGTCCTTTCTATATTTCCCCTGGAGGGTGTAAATCCTATGGTCAGCAGGGTCCTCTCTCCTGTAGAGTGTAAACTCTTATGGTCAGTGGGGTCATTTGTCCTGTAGCATGTAAGCTCTTATGGTCAGCGGAGTTCTCTCTCCTATATACAAAGTGTAGGGGACTGATTAAGACATCTAACTACAGCACTTATCTTTGTCCATCAGCCCAAGACCACCACTCTATTCAATTTTATGGACACTGATGGCTATGAGTTAACCCGCGGTGGTGCCTCCAGTGTTCAGACATTTGGCATCTATCCTGTGGATGGAGAGTGACCTGTCAATCAAGCCAAGTTGGGTGTAGAGAAGTCAATGAAAAACCACCCAAATGACTCTTCCCCTCATTCCAAGAATCTTTTCATCTAGGTTTTCTCTGAACCATCACACATATTGCAGCACGGGGAGGGAGCCTGTTCCGGACTCATGCTGCTATGTTTCCCTTTATCTTTTTGTTAACTGCTACATTGTAATTTTAACTGTAAATTTCATGATCTACACATTTAGTGCAGTGACTGTATAACGGTAGAAATAAAGCTCTCCAGGAGCTGCAATTTCCATGAAGATTCATTCTCCAGTTCAACATTTTATCGGTCCAGCAGACATGTAAATGTTTGTACAGCATGTGTACACTGCCATACATCTTGGCCGTTCAGCGCACATGCTCTCTTCTGCGCTGTGTATCATCATTAGATCTCCTTTTACAGCAGCTAACACCCAGAACATTTAGCTCCCTGTAGTAAGCACTTAGAAGCCAGCAAGAAAAAAAACCTCTCCCTACCATATCAGATAATTTCCTTTTATGTACATTGATGGGAGATGCAAACGTGCACACCCTTTTGGAAGTAAGGACTGTAACCGAGACCATGCTCTCCTGTGCCCGTTAGGGCCCTAAGTACTTCAATTACTATAGACATCTGAAATGTTAAACAGCAAGGAAGTCATGCTCTTTTTTTTTTTTTCAGATTTTGCCCAACAAACAGTATATATCTATATAATAAATATTAGTATACTGTATGTTTAGAGAATTTTTTAGCTTTGGTAAAATATATACTGTATTTTTTGGAGTATAAGACGCACTTTTTTCCCCAAAATTTTGGGGGACAGTGGGGGGTGCGTCTTCCCCGATGGCTGCGGGGAAGGGGGTGTGGTGGTGGTGGTGGAGCGGGTCAACAGAGGCCGGAGCAGGCTGTAGCAGCGCCTACCGTGACCACGTGAGACCACCGATTAGCCTCATTTAATATGCACTGCATCCCGACGCACATCATCTTTCAGCCTAGAAGCCGGCGATGATGGGTGGGGGGTGCGCGTATACTAAACAGCTGGCCCGCGTGATCATCCCTGGCTCCTATAGCCTCCAGTAAACATGTGTGGCTATATTCACTGCCCCCCCCCCGCGTATCATCATCAGCACGGGGGGCAGTGAATAAGTATACTCACTAGTCAGCAATCCCTGCAGCATCGCAATGTCCTCCTGTCTGCCGGCCGCTGATGTGTGTGGAGAGCGATGATGTCATCACTGTGCGCATGGCTCCACACAGGTCAGTGGCACTGCTGCTAGCACAGACAGGAAGACGAGCGATGCTGCGTGGAGTGAGGAAAGGTGAGTATAAACGTTTATGTTTTTATGTGTGCCACAGGGGGCTATACCAGGATGGGGGACATATATACAAAGATGGGGATCATATACAAGGCAGGAGGATCATTACCAGGATGGGGTACCTTAGTAGAGAATTTGGGGACATTGCCCCCATAACAGTGTCACCAGCAGATCCTCGCCCCATAACAATGTGTCATGACCACATTTTTTGCTTAAAATTTTATTTTCCTATTTTCTTATTTCATGTGTGACATGCACATTAATTCCATAGCATAAATTCTGCGGGTAAATCCGCAGGTATAAAAAACACAGTGTGCGCACAGCATTTTTTTATACACATAGATTTTGCAGGGGAATGACTGCAGAAATGTTAGAAACATTTTCTGCAGCAAAACCGAGGCAAATCCGCGGTAAATCCATAGCGTGCGTACATAGCCTAAAGGCCGCTTTACACACTGCAATATCGGTACCGATATCGCCAGCGTGCGTACCCGCCCCCATAGGTTGTGCGACACGGGCAAATCTCTGCCCGTGTCGCACAACATCGCCCAGACCCATCACACTACTTACCTTCCCTGCGATGTCGCTGTGACCGGCGAACCGCCTCCTTTCACAGCAGCGTAACTGAACCGCCGCCCAATAGAAGCGGAGGGGCGGAGATGAGTGGGATGAACATCCCGCCCACCTCCTTCCTTCTGCATTGTGGCCGGGAGGCAGGTAAGGAGAGCTTCCTCGTTCTGCGGTGTCACACGGAGCGATGTGTGCTGCCGCAGGAACGAGGAACAACTTCGTTACTACTGCAGTAACGATATTTGAGAATGGACCCCCATGTCACCGATGAGCGATTTTGCACGTTTTGCGACAATGCAAAATCGCTCATAGGTGTCACACGCAACGACATTGCTAAAGCAACCGGATGTGCGTCACAAATTCCGTGACCCCAACGAGATCACTTGAGCGATGTCGTAGCGTGTAAATCCCGCTTTAGAGTAGAAAATTCTAATTAACAAGAATTCAACCATGTGTAAATCTAATTATTCATTGAACAGATGTCCAGCAGACAGGTAACTATAAAAGGTGTTACTTAACAAAGAAAACCCCTCACCATTTTATGCTGTCAGCAATGGCACCACGTGGAAGAGAAATGTCACAAGACTTGAGAAGCAAAATAATTTCTTGACACAGAGAAATGTGTATTGCTTATAGCTTAAAGCTTTAATTATCAGTCAGAATACTGTAGAAAAAATGATACAATAATGCAACAGAGTGAACTGGGACCATCTCATAGAGATGTCCATGCTGGCCATAGGAGATAACACTTAAACAAAAACATTTTCTGATGAGAAGGGTTGAGGACAATCAACATGCAAGATCCCTGCAGTTAGTTATGGCTGCAAGTATTAGCACCCTTGAAACTGTGAAAATGAACTATTTCTCCCAGAAATGTATTGCAATTAGATGTTTTGTTCTACACATATTTATTTCCTTTGTGTGTATTGGTGCAACACACAAAACAGAGAATAAAAGGCAACTTGGAAAGAATTACACGCAAACCTCCAAAAATGTGTTGTACCCTCAACATAAAATTTCATTGCACATCCTATGTAATAAATAACTGCAATCAATTGCTTCCTATAACTATCAACAAGCTTCTTACACCTCAACTGGACGTTTGGACTCTTCTTTTGCAAACTGCTGCAGGTCTCTCATTTTTGAAAGGTGCCTTTTCCCAACAGCAATTTTAATACACAGGAGTTCAATGTGATTTGGAGCTGGACTCATTGTTGCCACTTTATAACTCTCCAGCACTTTGTTTCCATCCATTTCTTGGGGCTTCTTTAAGTATGTTTGGGATTATTGTCCTGCTGGAAGACCCATGACCTAGGACACAAACCCAGCTTTCTGACACTGGGCACTACATTGAGAACCAAAACCCTTTGGTAATCTTCAGATTTCATGATACATTGCACACAGTCAAGTCACCCAGTCTGAGAGGCAGCAAAACAACCCCAAAACATCCTTGAACCTCCCCCATATTTGACTGTAGGTACTGTGTTTTTACTGTGTAGGCCTCATTCTTTTTTTGGTAAACAGTAGAATGACATGCTTTACCAAAAAGCTCTAACTTGGTCTTGTCTATCCACAGGAAGGATTTTGGCTTACGTACATTTTGGAAAACTGAAGTCAAGCATTTTATGTCTCTGTGTCAGCAGTGGGGTCCTCCTGGGTCTCCTGCCACAGCGATTCATTTCATTTAAATGTCAATGAATACATCACGCTGACACTGATGCACCCTAAGTAAGCCTGCAGGACAACTAGAGTTTCTTTGGCATTTGATTGGGGCTGCTTATCCACTATCCGAACTGTTTTGCTTTGCAACCGTTTATCAATATTTCTCTGTAATCCATGTCCAGGGAGATTAGCCACAGTGCTATGGATTATAAACTTCTTGATTAAGGTGCTCACCGTGGACAAAGGAACATCAAGATCTCTGGAGATGGACTTGTAACACTGAGGTTGTTGATATTTTTAAACAATTTTGTTTCTCAAATCTTCAGACAGTTTTCTTTTTCTCTTTCTGATCTCCGTGCTTAGTGTGGCACATACAGACACATAATGGAAAGATTGAGTTAACTTCTCCCCTTTTTATCTAATTTCATATTGCTCACACCTGTTACTTGCCACAGGTGAGTTTGAACAAGCATCACATGCTTGAAACCAAGTTGTTTACCCACAAATTTAGAAAAAGAAAAACAATTTTGTCCAAAACATTTTGAGGGTGTTGTGTGAAATTATGCTCAAGGTACCATTTTTCTCTCTGTTTCTCTGGGTTTTTTGTGTTGTTCCAATACACACAAAGGAAATAAACATGTCCATCACAAAACATGTGTAATTGTAAATAATTTTCTGGGCGAAATACTTTATTTTCTAGAACAATTTCAAGGGTGCCTACCCTTTTGGCGATGACTATAGCTAAAGAAGTAGAAAGCCAAACTGAGGTGAGTGTTTCTCATGACACAATATGGCGCACACTGCAGAGGAATGGCATACATGAATGTCATCCATGAAGTCTCTCCTAAATCCAGTACACAAAAAGTAACCTATAATTTGCCAGGATTCATGCTAAAAAAAATATGAAGACTACGGTGACTTTATACTCTGGAGGTGATGAGACCAAGATAAATGTTTTTGGAACGCATAGCTTCAAAACTGTATGGTGTAACAAAAGTCAGGAGCACAAAGAAAAATGCACAGTGCCTACAGTGAAACATGGTGGTGACAGTTTCCTTATGTGGGGCTACATGAATGCTATTGGTGTCGGGGAGCTACATTTCATTGATGATATGAATTTCCAAATGTACTGCTTTATATTGAAAGAGAACATGCTACCATCACTCATTGCCATTGGTAGACATGGACTACTCCAACATGACTATGAGCTTAAAGACACATCTAAGGCCACTGTTGCATTTCTGAAACAGAACTGGGTGGAAGTGATTCAATGGCCAAATGTCTCCTGATCTGAACCCAATCCAACACCTATGGGGAATTCTGAAGAGACAAGTTGTCATCACTTCATCCAGCATCCAATAGAAAAGATAGATGTTGCTGTTGCCCAGTTGATTATTCCAGCCTAGAAGACTTGATGTTGTCTTTATAAATTATGGCAGTCATACAAAATACTAGAGGTCGTTTTTGATGTGGGGTGCATTCATTTGTGCCTCAACTAAGATTTTGTAATGAAAGTTATATTAACCTTACTTTCATGTTGTGGATTAAAAAAATGTTCTAGGAAAGCCAGTCTTGTAAAAATGTTGACAATTGTTTTTCTGTTCAGTGATATATTGATTAAAATCTTACTTTTTAAAGGGAGTGTGGTTATTTATGCTGAACACTGTACATCATGCCCCATTTTGATGAAATTGTTGCAGATTCCGTCAGTGCAAAGAAAAAGGCAAGTAAAAAAATTAGTTAAAAAAACCTAATTGATGAATGAGTTCAAGATGGCAGATATGTCCAATCATCTTTAAATTCAGTCTTATCCAAAGTATCTTGGAATTTCCACTTTCCTGAAAAATGGAAAACAAAATGGTACCCCAACTGATCAGATATCTTAGAAAAATTTTCCACATCACCATAACAGGAAAATTCCCGTGGGTCCTATATATGTAGAGACCCCTCTTGTAGCACAAACTCATGATCAAAATTCATGGAAACGAGAAAACTGAGGTTTTTAAAGTGCAAATATGTATAATTTATTGGACAAAAAGTGACAATTTCAGTAAAAAACTTTTAGTTAAAAACAATAACGCCATGACTGATCCGGATGATGTTAAATCACAATACACAAATTGAGGAAATCTCCCATCAGAAGTAGTGCAATCATGCATAACCACAATGTAAAATACAGATCACAAGTAATGTACATCAAAGTCTATGGATATATATAAAGAGCAGGGCATGTAAGAAATTTTAGATGATTTGTAATGCAGCACCAAAGGTTCTGTATCAAAATGCAGGACCAGAGATTCTATTTGTTAAATAATCAATATTATTAGATCCCATTAGTCCAAATCATAGATTAACAGAGCTGCTGGAGGCGCACAATTGTGGCAGCAAATGTTCCTAGGGGGATTAGTAAAAATCCAGAAGGTATACCGGACAGTCCAGGCGTTAGGGGGGGGACCCCAGAACGCCCTACGTACGTTTCAATTCTTTTTCGTGTAGAATCTTCCTCAGGGGACGAGGTGGTTATGCATGAGTGCACTACTTCTGATGGGAGATTTCCTCAATTTGTGTATTGTGATTTAACATCATCTGGATCAGTCATGGCGTTATTGTTTTTAACTAAACGTTTTTTACTGAAATTGTCACTTTTTGTCCAATAAATTATACATATTTGTGTCGCGGGCGGGGAGGAGGGTGTCAGCACACTACGCTCACCCCTTCTGCTCGGGTCCGGCGGCTGCTGCTCAGTGGTGGCTCAAGCGGTGGGCCGGATCCCGGGGGTTTCTCGAGCGGCACTCCTCGCCCGTGAGTGAAAGGGGGTTTGTTGGGTGTGGGAATTGTTTATTGTCCGTGACGCCACCCACGGTTGTGGTGATTTCACCACCGCTGGGATGTAGGGTGTGGTGGTGTGTGACCTGTGTCCCCTGGCTTGCCCAGGGCGACACATTCCCCCTTAGCAAAATGCAGACCGTCCGCGGGCTGCCGTCCAACACCGGTTTTATTTTTCTGTAAAAGATAACATGGTAAAACAACATATGTACATTTTTAATAAATCTTCCCTTAACGGGAGGCACATTTCTTAAACGTTGCATAACGGTTTACGGTTACGGTTTCCGCTCTCTCCCACCCAAGCAACCTGGCCCTGATGCTGCCCCTAAAGCCCAGGCAGCACCCCTTGACCCACAGTCCAGCACACGGTACCCGAGCGGGATCTGTCCTTCCCTCCAGAGGGTAGCCACCGGTTCCTTTGGTGGCTGGGCCCCAGCCTGCTCTGCTCAGGGCCCTCCCTCCAACCTGCCTCTCCGGAGGCGGCATTGCGGAAAACGGTAACGGTAAACAACTTATTTACAAGCCACTAACGTTTGTGGTTGCCCTGCAAGTTCACAGGCTTGTCCATGGATAGTTCCCATGCAAAACTTTTTAAACGGTCCCCACGGGGACAACGGTGCCGGCTCCGGCCGGTTGCAAATCACAAAGAAAATCAGGTAATGTACTCAGTATCATTTTCATCATTTTTCAACTTTTCAAACTTTTTAAACAAACAAACAAAATGGTGGTCCCAACGGGGACGGTGCAACGGGCATCCGCTGCCCTACTCCAGACCTTCAGGCTCAGGTGCTCCTTCCCAGGGAGGGGGCACGGCGCTCACTCGGGACTCTTGGCTGCCCCTTAACTTAGCGTCCAGCGCAAACCACCCCCGCTCCCCACAGTGCCGGGTGTATTGCACGATGTCTCCCGGCATTAGGTTGCGGCCGGGATGCTCCTCAGGCAGGTGGGCATTCACATCCCGCCGGGCTACAAACACTTCGGCCTCCAGGCCCGGCTCGTAGATGAACCCGTAGCCCCGGCGGACATCAAACCGCCTCACCTGCCCCTCGTACAACGGACCCCGGACACGGAACGTGGCCTGTCGGAGATTCTCTTTTTCTTTGATAGCTCGGGCCACCAGCTCGGCCTTCTTTCGTTCCCTCTCGGCGATCTCCAGGCCCAGCGGTACCGGCTCCCTATCCCAATACGGCGCTGCTGCCAGCGCCGGCGCACGGGTCGGGCCCCGCGGGACATCCTGGACGTTGCCCACTGTCAGGAATCTGGGCGGCATGTCCCGCGGTGTCTTGGCCTTGGGCGCTGCCTTGCAGCAACAACCCGGCGCTACCTCAGCCGAGGTGTGGGGGATGGGCATAGGGGCTTTCCGCTGCTGGGCCTTCGGCTCGGAGCGGGTCATCGGCTCCGGCTCGGGGGATTTTTCAGGGGATGCCTCCGGTTCAACCTTCGGAATCTTCCACGGTAACACCTCCGGTTTACTGCGGGCTCCGGCTACAGGTCAGTCCGCCTGGGCGGGGACGCTGGGTATTGCTACCGGTTGCGGTGGTAGCAGGCCTAGTGGCGGGGTCACGGCCTCCGAGACGGGTGGCGAGGGAGGCAACGGGGGGAGAGGGCTTGGACCGGGCCCCGCAGCCGCGATGACCGGCCCTTCCAGGGCATCGGGACGTGGGTCACTCACCCTCCCTTTCTCCGCTTCCTCCTCGCGTCTCCGCACGGTGGCTATAACGTCCTCCATGTCGGTCTCCCACTCCTCCATGAGGAGCTGCATCCTGACCTGCAGCCTTTGGTAGAGCTGCGCGGTTCAGATTTCCACCCACGCCGCGGTTCCAGGCGCGGGGGCTACGGTGTCGCGGGACGGCATCCACATGATGGCTTCTCCTTCCAGGAACGGTATGTCTGCAGAGTCCTGGCGTCCCTGCTTTTATAGCTGCAGCTACATGCGTCCAGCCGCCATCGCGTCCCCCTTAGCTCTTTCCGGCCCCTCCTCTCTCGGGGCGGGGTTTTGGCCTTCGCGCCTCTACTACTCGAGAAGACGCTCGAGCGGGAACTTTTCGCGCCAAAGATGGCGGCTTCTGAAATTTTTCTGCCGGACACCTCCGGCGGTAACAAGGCGCACCTCTACCAGACGGCAGAGCGGTAAGATCCTGTTCGTGACGCCAAGTTGTCGCGGGCGGGGAGGAGGGTGTCAGCACACTACGCTCACCCCTTCTGCTCGGGTCCGGCGGCTGCTGCTCAGTGGTGGCTCGAGCGGTGGGCCGGATCCCGGGGGTTTCTCGAGCTGCACTCCTCGCCCGTGAGTGAAAGGGGGTTTGTTGGGTGTGGGAATTGTTTATTGTCCGTGACGCCACCCACGGTTGTGGTGATTTCACCACCGCTGCTCTATACGGGGATCCCGGGGATGGTGATGCGGAGCAGCCAGGTGTTGTGTTGCCCCTCCGTGGATAGGGGTTGGTGATCCCGGGGCCCGGTGATGGTGAGGGAGGTGCAGGGCCTGGTGGACGCAGGGACGCGGGGGCAGCGCTGTGCCTTGCGGCACTGTGGTACTCACTCAGCCTGAGACGTTGACACAGTTTTACGGTAAACCACACGGCTGGAAAGACGGTTCCCACCGTCGGCTGCACTTGCTCTCACAGTAGGTGACGGTGATGTCCCTCTTCCTTGCACCTTTGTTTACTTGTTGGTAGCGATGGGTCCCCACCGGTAACCCGCTCCCCGGCTTCAAGCTGGACCGGAGGAGCTCTACTCTTTGCCCGCAGGCGCTGGCCCTGAGAAACTGGTGCCTTGGCGGTGGCGGTGTCTCTCCTACTCTGGTTGGGCTGTTGCCTTCAATCGGGACTTGGTTGTTGGGGGATCTACGTCCCCTTCACTGACGGATTTGGCAAATTATGGCGACTCCTAGCCTTGCCGGGGTCCGAGAGGCCCCTGCCCTGGTGCTGACTGTCCTTCGGAACACTGCTCCAGACCGCCGGGCCACTACCCGTCCGCGGTCCTTCCAGGAACTTCCAAACGGTCCCCCTCCAGACAGTCACCGCCGTTGCTGACCTTGCTGACCTGTCCTGCACACAGCTGGACTACTTCAGGCTTTCTCTCTGTCACCACTCTTGCTGTCCTCCTTTACCACTTTACTTCACTTCTACTTTCACTTCCTCCTCCTAAACTCAACTGTACTCGAGCCCTGCCTGGGCTTATCTCCTGTTACTCCTTCATGTCCCTCTCTGGACTCAACTCCTGGACTCAACTGCCTGGTTTCTCCCGCCTCCAGAGCTGTGTCCTCCTCGGTGGGCGGAGCCATCGCCTGGCCCACCCCCTGGTGTGAACATCAGCCTCTGGAGGAAGGCAACAAGGATTTTTGGTTAGCTGTGGTGTTCCTAACTGGGATGTAGGGTGTGGTGGTGTGTGACCTGTGTCCCCTGGCTTGCCCAAGGCAACACATTTGCACTTTAAAAACTAAGTTTTCTCGTTTCCATGAATTTTGATCAGATATCTTGTAGGAAAAATGTTTAAGGTCTGTTCACACTTTACATCCTAGCTGCATGCATTTATTGTCATAAGGCTGCTTTACACCCAGCGACATTGCTAGCGATGTCGCTCGCGAAAGCACCCGTCCCCATTGTTTGTGCGTCACGGGCAAATCGCTGCCCGTGGCGCACAATATCGGAGGTACGCGTCACACGTACTTACCTTCCTAGCGACGTTGCTGTGGCCGGCGAACCGCCCCTTTTCTAAGGGGGCTGTTCATGCAGCGTCACAGCGATGTCACACGGCAGGTGTCCAATAGAAGCGGAGGGGCGGAAAGCAGCTGCAGGAAACTCACGCCCACTTCGTCGCCGGAGGCCGCAGGTATGGTGTTATTCATCGTTCCTTGGGTGACACACATAGCGATGTGTGCTGCCTCAGGAACGACGAACAACCTGCGTCCAGCACCATCAACGATATTTGGGATTTGACCGACGTGTCAACGATCAACGATTAGGTGAGTAATTTTGATTGGTAGCAGTCGCTCGTACGTGTCACATGCAACGACGTAGCTAACGAGGCCGGCTGTGCGTCACGAATTCCGTGACCCCCAACGACATCTCGTAAGCGATGTCGTTGCGTGTAAAGCCTCCATTAGGGTTTGAAATGTAAAGAGAATCTGTCAGTCAAATTATTCTGCACTATTGCAGCCAGTTATGTTTTTCTCTAGTTTTAAAGATCTAATGAGACTAGGCTGGCACTTCGCTCCTCACTACTCTAGTTGATTGATAGGTCTCTCACATGTGAGTACATAGGGAAACTCCTGTCATTCACCTGGAGAGATGGGGGAGATGATGGTGGGCAGCAGCACCGAACTAGCCTCATCTCTGCCTATGGCACTTGGTTAGATCTTTAAACAATGGTTTCTCTGAAACGCTTTGGTAGAGAGAAACATCAGGCGCTATTTTATGAATGAATCACCTGAATCATCCCTTATAGTAAATGTGATTGTTGTAGCTAATGGAAGCCGGACAGAATGTTTATCCTGTCTCTCATTCTGTTGTGCCAAGCACACGGATTACAGCTTTATGTATTTCTGTATTTACTGTGAATATTCTGGTTAAAGGGAACCTGTCACCACTTTTTTTGCCCTATAAGCTGTGTCCACCACCACCAGGCTCTTATATACAGCATTCTAATATGCTGTATATAAGAGCCCAGGCCAGCGGTATAACATAAAAAACACTTTATAATACTTACCTAACGGTGACGCGGTGGGCCTTATGGGCGTCTCCGTTGTCCGGTGCCGGCGCCTCCTCTTTCGGCCATCTTCGTCCTCCTTCTGAAGTCTGGGTGCATGACGTGGCTACGTCATACACACTCGCCGGTCCTGCACAGGCGCACTACAATACTTTGATCTGCCCTGCTCAGGGCAGATCAAAGTGCGCTTGCTCAGGACCTGAATGCCAGCGAGTGTGTATGACGTCGGACCCGTCATGCACCGCGGCTAGAGAAGAAGGAGCACAAAGATGGCCAAAAGAGGCAGCGCCGGTACCGGACAACAGAGACGCTCATAAGGCCCACCGCGTGACTGTTAGTTAAGTATTATAAAGTGTTTTTTATGTTATACACCTGGCCTGGGCTCTTATATACAGCATGTTAGAATGCTGTATATAAGAGCCCGGTGGTGGTGGCCGCAGCTTATAGGCCCCAAATCTGCTGACAGGTTCCTTTTAAACTCACAGTTTAATAATTGTAAGCTTCCCCTGCATAACCTCTGCTGATAGACAGCTTTCTCCTTGTGCACATTTATGGAACAGATGTTATTTTGTACTGGGTGCCCAGGGGAACCTACATATTATAAGTACACTGGATTTGTTCACAGTGCTGGTAGCACAATGCAACTATTTGTAGAAACAAACAACTTTGCAATTCACTTATTTAATATTCTCTGTTTTAAAAAAATAGAAGGATTTTTAATTCTATGGCTACTGCTGCTGCCTAGGATACTGGACACTTATGCAGTCTATCAGAGTTGGCTGGTCTCCTACCTAGGTGATGAGTGCAGCCCTTCCAAACTGTTTCCTATAGAGCTTACAAGCTTCACTGCCCCTGTTTTTGCACCATTTGTGAGAGGAAAGATGAGTCACTAGAGAATAAAATATTTCCACTTTAGTGTAAGGAGACAATCATTTATTGACATTTTTATTTTTTTTATAATGTATTTCTGCTAACAGAATATTGAACATACCTAAATATATAGAAAAAAGCTGACATACGTGCCTAAAGGGTCATCATCTCCAACCCACAAAAATAGTATTCAGCACCCCTAAAAATCCTGACACCATTGTCTGCAGCTTGGATCATGTATGAGGGTTTACAGAAGCATTTCAAGCTTTTCTTCTCAACAGTCTTTCTGAGACATGGACCTTGAATGCCAAATGTTTAAAATTAGCATCTGGGACAGATCATCGGAACAGTCTTTTTGGCATCAAGGAAATTAACCAATTATGTAAAAAGAGGTCTGTTTCTAAAATAAGAACAGTTGCCTTCCCTGAATTATCTACAAAGAGAAGAAGTCACACTAAACAGGCAATATACAGTATAGTGGGGAAAATAAGTATTTGATACACTGAAGATTTTGCAAGTTTTCCCACCTACAAAGAATAGAGGTCTGTAATTTTTATCGTAGGTACACTTCAACTGTTAAAGGCAGAATTAAAAAAAAATAACATCACATTGTATGATTTATAAATAATTAACTAAATATTCAGTACAGAAACCTTTGTTTACAATTGGTCAGACGTTTCCTGTAGTTCTTGACCAAGTTTGCACACACTGCAGCAGGGAGTTTGTCCCACTTCTCCAGACAGATCTTCTCCAGATTTTTCAGGTTTCAGGGCTGTCACTGGGCAACATTGAGTTTCAGCTCCATCCAAAGATTTTCTCTTGGGTTCAGGTCTTAAGACTGGCTAGGCCACACCAGGACCTTGAAATGTTTCTTAGAGAGCCACTCCTTAGTTGCCCTGGCTGAGTGTTTTGGGTCATTATCATGCTGGAATACCCAGGGGTGACCCATCTTCAATGAGGGAAAGAATTTGTTGGCCAAATCCTCACGATACATGACCCCATGCATCCTGCCTTTAATATGGTGCAGTTGTCATGTCCCCTTTGTAGAAAAGCACCCAATAAATTATGATGTTTCCACCCTAATTTTTCATGACTGGGATGGTGTTTTTGGGGTGTACTCATTAGGGATGATCGAATACCAAAATATCCGCTTCGACGAATATCCGACGAATACGTCGGCACTATTCGACTATTCGCGAATATTCAATTCGCAATGTAAGTCTATGGGAAACTCGAATAATTTGACGTTGGACCTAATGGCTAGCTGTGGTGACTGAGGAAAAGGCTGAAATGGAAGGGAAAAGGCAGAAACAGTATGGGCACAGCCTGTAGAAGGTGCGTGACTGCATTTCTGGTGTCTTGGAATAACGTGCTCAGAGCTGCACGTGGCGTTAACGTAGTCGCCAGAACAGCTCTCAAACCAAAGTAATCGCTTTTTGACAAACAGAGTGCTGGTCTTTTGGTCTCTCTCTCTGTCTGTCGGTCTCTCCCTCTCCCCCCCTCTCTCATACTCACCAATCACTGACCGATCACCAGCGCGACGCAGCACAGCTGTCACAAAGCTCCGGCGGCTTCTCCAGCTTTTGAAAATGCTGGCCGCTCATTATTCTCATTCATCTCGTATTCCCTGCTTCCCCCACCCACTGGCGCCTATGATTGGTTGCATTCAGATGCGCCCGCATGCTGAGTGACAGCTGTCTCACTGCAACCAATCACAGCCGCCGGTGGGCGGGTCTATGTACTGCAGTAAAATAAATAAATAAATAAATAATTTAAAAAAAAACGGCATGCGGTCCGCTCCCCCAATTTTGATACCAGCCAAAGTAAAACCAGAAGGATTTAGGCTGGTATTCTCAGGATAGGGAGCCCCACGTTATGGGAATCCCCCCAGCCTAAAAATATCAGCCAGCAGCCGCCCCGGAGTTGCCGCATCCATTAGATGTGACAGTCCTGGGATTCTACCCGGCTCATCCCGAATTGCCCTGGTGCGGTGGCAATTGGGGCAATAAGGAGTTAATGGCAGTCCATAGCTGCTACTAAGTCCTAGTTTATTCATGGCAAGCGTCTATGAGACACCCTCAATGATTAACCTGTAAGTGAAAGTAAATAAACACATACACCCGAAAAAAATCCTTTATTTGGAATAAAAGACAAAAAAACACCACCTCTTTCACCACTTTATTAAAATCCCCAAATACACTTCCAGGTCCGCCGTAATCCATACGAGGTCCCACGACGCATACAGCTCTGCTACATGAAGCTGACAGGAGTGGCCGTATAACACCACGGCTCCTGTGAGCTCCATGGAGCAACTGAAGTGAGCCGCGTGATCAGCGGTGACGTCATTCAGGTTACCCGCGGCCACAGCTCTCAGGTGGAGGACTGCAGCTGTCCGCGGGTAACCTGAGTGATGGCACCGTTGATCGTGCGGCTTACTTCAGTCACTCAGGGAATTTGCGGTCACCGGTGAGTCCTTCACCTGTGATCGCAAATCAAGCCGCGGCACACAGACAGAGCCGCGCGATGGCAATGAAGTCACGTGAAGTTCATCCGAGTTCATTCTGATCGCACGGCTCTGTCTTGCAGCCAGCCATGTTGTATGGGGATGCAACAGAGCCGAGTTGGACCGCACAGTCAAAAATACATCCAAAACGCTGATCGGGAATGTTTCCACTCACTGACAGCAAGCAGAGATGGTGGGGAATGTTTCCATTTGCTAACAGCAAGCAGACGTGTTGGGGAATGTTTCCATTCAATGACAGCAAGCAGACATGTTGGGGAATGTTTCCATTCAATGACAGCAAGCAGACATGTTAGGGAATGTTTCCATTCAATGACAGCAAGCAGAGATGTTGGGGAATGTTTCCACTCACTGACAGCAAGCAGAGATGGTGGGGAATGTTTCCATTCACTGACAGCAAGCAGAGATGATGGGGAATGTTTCCATTCACTGACAGCAAGCAGACATGTTGGGGAATGTTTCCATTCACTGAGAGCAAGCAGAGATGATGGGGAATATTTCCAATCATTGACAGCAAGCTAACATGTTGAGGAATGTTTCCATTCACTGACAGCAAGCAGAGATGATGGGGAATATTTCTATTTATTGACAGCTAGCAGAGCATAGAGCATGGCTTTCTGCGAGACAGAGCCGCCCGATCAGAATGAACTTCACCCGACTTCATTGTCATCGCGCAGCTCTGTGTGTGTGCTGCAGCCTGAAGGACTGACTCGGGTCGGCGGAGGATTGATCCCTGGTAGCTAGTAAGATACCAGTCTCCATATAAAGTCTATGGGGACCAGAATCCGACGCAAAGGGGTAAGAGCAAGCGCTTCATACTTACTGAGTCACCAGGCTGGCTGTCATGCTGCTCCCACGGCCTCTCATTCTTCTTACCGGGCTGCTCATAAGGCTCATACATATTCATTGCTTCCCCAGCCCATTGGCATTTGTGATTGGTTGCAGTCAGATGAGTGACGCTGAGTGACAGTGTGTCTGAGGCTTCCAATCACAGATGTCGGTGGGCGGATCTATATCGTACAGAAAAATAAATAATTTAAAAAAATTGGCGTAGGATTCCCCATATTTTGATGCCAGCACAAATAAAGCCTGACAGCTGAGGGCTGGTATACTCAGGCTGGGGATACCCATGGTTATTGAAAGCCCCCAGCCTAAAAATATCAACCAGCAGCCACCCGGAATTATCACATCCATTAAATGAGACAGTCCAGGCACTTTACTGGGGGGCTCACCTGCAGGGGTGTTTTGGGGGTTAATAAAATGATGAAAGAGGGTTTTTTGTCTTTTATTTCAAATAAAGGATTTTTTGGGTGTTTGTGTTTATTTACGTTCACTTACAGATTAGTGATGGGGGGTCTCATAGACACCTCCCATTACTAGCCTAGGACTTAGTGGCATCTGTGGGATGCCATTAACTCTTTATTACGCCGAATGCCACCGCACCAGGGCAACAGATGAGCTGTGGTCAAGCGCCAGGATTGGCACATCTAATGGATGCACCACTTCTGGGGCGGCTGCGGGCTGCTATTGTTAGGCTGGAAAGGGCCAAACAACCATGGCCTTTCCCACCCTAATAATATCAGCCTCCAGTAGTGTGCTGTACCTTGGCTGCTTTTAGAAAAATGGGGGGGGGCACATAATTTTTATTTTAAATAAAACAAACCATTTAAAAATAAAAGTGTAGGACCCCCTCTATTATTTGTACCAAACCAAGGTACAGAAGACAGCTGAGGGTTGCATCCCACAGCTGCTGCTGTTCCTGTGCTTATTATGAAAAGCAAGCTATTGCTCTATTTATCAAAGTATTCTTTCTATCTGTTCGTTATTATTATCTATTCTTTCTTTCTCTCAATTCTATATGTTATTAATTTCTATTCTTTCTATCTATCAATAGATTTGACTTAAAAATGCATTGGGCAAAATCGCAATAAAAAAGTGCTTTTTTTGGATGCGTTTTTGCTGTGGATGCATTTTGTGGTGGTCAAAAACAAGCATCTTTGTGGTCACCACAAAGATGCAGCGTGCACATGTGACACCCTGGCCTATCAGGTCGTCGCAGGGTATTGTGCAATCTGCCCTTATGCATGATATCCAATCCTCCTTGGTTACGGACCCCTAGCCTGTGGTGTTGGTAAGAACAAGCTAATCAAAATCCTAGAAACACTCTGTACCACACCCACCAGACACACCAGTGGACAGCCTGAAGGGAATAGGGCTGGACACTTGGGGGGTTGGTAAGGGAAGGTCATGAGTGTCAGGAGTAGTCAGTCAAGTGGTGACTCTCGAGAGGATAGGTCACAAGTCGTTGGAGGAGGTAAGGAGCTGGGCTCCTCAGTTACTAGGTGGCAGACGTTGGTTTGGGCCTGGTAGGAGCTGGAACCCCGGTCGCAAGGGGATCGTGTCAAGAGGAACGGAACTGCCGAGAAGGGCAGCCAACGGCCTTGAGCCATCTCCGGGCAGGGGCCAGGGCACGGCGGGGTACGTGGACCCTAGGCCGGGAGGTAGCTTCACGCGTCCTGGTAATTTACCCGACGAGGGCGAAGACTTCATGATTCGAGGGGGATAGGACTTTCCCAATATACAGTCTAGAAAATCCCAAGCATCACCCCTGAGAGCAAGCTCACTCCATTAGCCATACAGGTGAGCGGGACCCGTTCAGTTTCAAGCTGAGAGAGACCAACTACAGACAGAGGTGCCAAGGTCAAGGTCACAGGCTAACAGGCAGCACCATAGGGCACGGGATCCCAGCGTGTTCCCTCCTTGCTACAGCGGTGCTAAGAATTCTGGTTTACCAGTTATCGGTGTCAGCATTATTGGACTGAGTGAGTACGCAGTGCCCCTTTCCTCCCCAACGGTGCTACCCTCTCACCATCACCAAGCCCCGGGGCATCTTCCCCCTACCCACGGAGGGGTTAAACATCTGGCTTCCATTCCACCTCCACCGGGCGCTCCCAACAGCAGCGGTGGTATCCCACCTTACCACACACTGTGGGTGGCGTCACGAACTCTAACCACAAAATCCCCTTTAAATAACCCCCTTTTAGTTCGAGTGTCCGCACGACCCCACTCGGGTCCGGAGACGCCTCGAGCCACCGCGGATCCGGATCCGAGCCGCGGCTCGGCTGCTGGCGCTGGGGCGGTACACACACATAGCCTAAAAACAATGAGTCTGCGCACACGTGCGTGCTTTCACACGGACCGTGTGTCTTTGTGGAGCATACTTGTGTTAGTGTGCTCCACACAGCGACATGTCAGTTTTTCTCCGGCAGCACGGGTGTCACACAGACTGCACACTGATGTGATCTGAGTGACATCAGTCTGACACGTACTGGAGAAAACGTGTGTCTTTGAAATGCTCATGAATATTCACTGCACTGAGGACCCAGACGTAACAGCATTGTCGGAGACAGCAGCCCCGGAGACAGGTACAGGAAGTATAGAACTTCATGCTGTTAGGGTACTATCTGGATGTCACATGGATGACACACTGACAGCACATGCTGAGCACACACACAGGCACACACACACGCACCTTCACCATGGACCGTGCAAAATGTGTGTGTTTTGCACGGACGTGTGAAAAAGGCCTTAGGTGGATTCTAGGGCCCAGGATTTGGGAGTGACTGCATGGAGCCCGGGTGGGATGGTCATTGTTGTACTGCTCTCCAGGCTTTAGACCTGCTGAGCTCAGAGTCCAGGTGATGTTGTAGAGGTGATTAAGGGTAAAGTGCCTGTATAAGGTAGAGGAGAAAGTATGCGCTGCTGGAAAGGACAAACCTTTGCAAAACATTGATGTGCTTATTGGGATTTTTAGAGGGGTAACCGTAAGTGTCCCAATCATATCCAGTCTGTGTGTGAGCATTAGCCTGTACCTAAGGAAAGGGTCTTCTATTGTTTGCCTATTACTGCAGAAGTCTGTTTTCATAAGGGCTCTAGGCTTATCCCAGAATCAAAGACCAGTAGCTTTTAAGGCTATGCTATGTGCGCAAGTGTGCGCTCTGCACCGAACCTAAAAGGTGCGCTTCAGAGCGCAGCTGAAAAGCTCCGTTCTGAAGCGCATGGTGCCGGCAGAGAACGTGCGCTCTGCATGCTGCCTCTCCCTATAGACAGCACGCAAACCGCACGAAAGAAGTGACATGTCACTTCTTAGAACGCAGCGATTCGGGCAGCAGCCGAACCGCTGCGTTCTAATAGGCCACGTGCGCACGGCTCCTGCACAATCTCCATAGACTGTGCAAGGGACGCAGGACGCATGCAGTTATGCTGCGGTGCAGAACGCAGCGTAACTGCATGTAATACGCACACGTGCGCACATACCCTAAATGCTGTCTGGATAACAAGTTATCACTGATTCACAGGGAAGGGGTCTGATCTTTGGGGTTTGAACTGAATGGTAGAATGTGACGCTCAACCACCCTGCAGGTAATGGATGGAGCAGTGGTCGGGTATGCGCTCTGCTACTCTGTTGTAATGAATAAAAGTGCCTCGTTCTGCTGTCCCGGCGGTTAGACCCCACCAAAAAGGGTGCGTTTTTTTTAACGCAAGTGCGCTAATCTTTCAGACTCAAGAAATTCTTGAGAAAACTTCATTTTCTAGTGCACACAAGGCTTAAATGTCAGTATTTGTGTGGGATGGGGCATTATGCTGTAGGAGTATTGTGTTTTCGGCATCATACTGTACATGTCAGTATATCGTACTGTGTGTGGAGGCATTTTTGGAGTAGCATACCCTAAAACGAACATGAGAAGGTTATCGTGAGTGACAACACTAAGTCTATGTTCATACGTTGCGTTTTTGCTGCAGCAAAACCTTCTTTCTTGGCAGTAAAAAAAAAAGTGGCTTTTTTTGCTGCATCATTCCTGTAGAGTACATGTTAAAGTCAAAAGCAGCAAAAAATGTATATAAAAAATGCAGCTGGATTTTTGCACACTCTGCTTTTAATGGTGAAAAAAGCAGCAAAAACACTGAAAGAATTGCCATGCTGCTTCTTTGAAACATGCAGTTTTCTATTTCAGTCAGGAAAAAAGTGTGTGCATGTGAGATTTATGGAATTACATAGGTTTTGCTGGTAATGTAAAAAAACTGATATGAGAAAAAAAAAACATGGAAAAATGCAACATGTGAACATAAGCGAAGGGGCTTAGGTGAATAATGACTGTGTATGTACCAGAATGCATATCCCTCTTGCTATTTAAAAAAAAAAAAAAAAAAAAAAAAAAAAGTTGAGCTATGACCATCCTACTTCGCTGAATTATATATTTTTTTTACGCTTTTGGAGGGAGGGGGAAGTCCCATTTAGGGCCCTGTGATTCTCATATACAACCCTGCCCACCAATCAATAAGTTATCACCTATCATGTGAATAGGTATTAAGGGAACCTGTCATCAGAAATTTTGCTTTAAACCTAAATGTTTCCCCCTCTGCTGCTCCTGGGCTGCATTCTAGCAAGGTTCCTGTTGGTTTTTTGCTCCCTTTTAGACCAAATATAATACTTTATAAAGGTGTACCTTTTGGGATGCAAATTTTCTAAATCGTCCATTTGGGCGGGCTCTCTGGTGTCCGTTATATCCATCCTGCCAATTTATGACGTCCCCCAACGAGATTATGGGCGGCGCTGTGATTATCATTGCAAGTGCCCACCCATAATCTAGTGCACGCGCTTTCCTCTCTGCCTCCAGCGTTCTGCGCAAGCGCTGGCCGTAACCGGTGGTGTCCTGCTCCGATCCTCCCATCTATTTCCTGCTACAGGGAACGATGGGAAAGAGGGGACGTGCGGTCATCTGGCCAGCGCTTGCGCAGAACGCTGGAGGCAGAGGGGAAAGCGCGGGCACTTGCGATGACAACACAGCGCCGCCTATAATCTCGTGGCTGCGCAAACGTCACCAGCGGTCACACTGTGCACACAGTAAATCTGCAGGAGGGACATAACTGACACCAGAGAGCCCGCCCTCATGGACGATTTAGAAAATTTGCATCCCAAAAGGTACAACTTTATAAAGTATTATATTTCGTCTAAAAGGGAGCAAAAAAACAACAGGAACCTTGCTAGAATGCAGCCCAGGAGCTGCAGAGGGGGAAACATTTAGGTTTAAAGCAAAATTTCTGATGACAGGTTCCCTTTAACTTGTTTTCACCAGACAACTCCTTTAAATGGAACTTATTAGATTTATGCTGTCACAGGGAGCAAGAATTATGGTTTGGTTGCATCTTTTTCCTCCCCGTTCTTCTCCCTTTGTATTTAAATAAAATATACCTAATTTAAATGACCGTTTCTTCTCAGTGCAATCACTTCCACAGGCTTAAAAGGGTTGGCTGGTGGAAGAGCATACATAGAAATCATGGGGCCACATAGCAAAAGGTCTATCTGGGGGCCTCCCACCAAAACAATATTCAGATGGGGCCATTAATGGCATTTATCACAACTTTTGAGGCCTTTCATAGTAATTCTCCTCCTTTTTGAATCCCCTAGATTGCCCTTTCATGGCACCTATAAAGTATGATGCCAACATAAATTCCTACAAACCCTATATGATACCCCCACAGTGATTCCTCCATATGCACAGGTCTCTAGAATCTCTGGTCCTGTCCCCGGCTCTATCTTTGCTACTGAGTTTCGCATTTTTAGGGTCAGCGAGGTCCGTGATGGTCCCCTCGCTGTGCAGGTGTTAACAGGCCTGCCTGGAGCTTTATGCCTGTCCTAGGGTCCTGTACCTCGTTGGTGCGTAGTTCCGGCACCGTACTCCACTGGCAACTACTCTCCTGGGTACCAGGTTACTGTCAACCCCATGTCAGTGCGTCTCCTCACGTCCACCTTCACTGCTGGACTCCGACTGACTACTTTCCACTGTCTGCCCCTCCCACCTGGTCAACTAGTGGACTGGACTGGCTCCACCTCTAGGCAGCCATCCATTGGTCCGACCCTAGCTTTGCACCATTGTATAGGGGATTGTTGGGGAAAACTGGGATTACCTGGAGATTTTTTGTGTGTTACCGGCACTGGTCTTCCGGGGCCCTAGGGGGTAGGCCCTGCATCCTGGTGAGGATGCAGAACCTTGTAGCACCCTGATGGCTTCAGGGGCGCTACACATAGCCTTCCATATAGTGTAATGCATCCCCTATAGTCCTTCATATGTTATGAGCTCCCCATAGTCCTCTATATCAGAGGTCCCCAACTCCAGTCCTCAAGGCCCACCAACAGTGCAGGTTTTTGGGATTTCCTTAGTATTGCACAGGTGTTAATGTAATTACCTGCCCAGGTGCCGGTTCCAACAGCAGCGCAATGCTAAGGAAATCCTGAAAACATGCACTATTGGTGGGCCTTGAGGACTGGAGTTGGGGAACCCTGCTCTATATAGTATAATGAGCTCCCCATAGTCCTCTATATAGTATCATGGGCTCCCCGTAGTCCTCTATATAGCATTATGGGCTCCCCATAGTCCTCTATATAGTATCATGGGCTCCCCGTCGTCCTCTATATATACTGTAGTATCATGGGCTCCACGTAGTCCTCTAGTATCATGGGCTTCCCGTAGTCTTCTAGTATCACGGGCTCCCCGTAGTCCTCTATATAGTATCACGGGCTCCCCATAGTCCTCTATATAGTATCACGGGCTCCCCGTAGTCCTCTATATAGTATCACGGGCTCCCCGTAGTCCTCTATATAGTATCACGGGCTCCCCGTAGTCCTCTATATAGTATCACGGGCTCCCCGTAGTCCTCTATATAGTATCACGGGCTCCCCGTAGTCCTCTATATAGTATCACGGGCTCCCCGTAGTCCTCTATATAGTATCACGGGCTCCCCGTAGTCCTCTATATAGTATCACGGGCTCCCCGTAGTCCTCTATATAGTATCACGGGCTCCCCGTAGTCCTCTATATAGTATCACGGGCTCCCCGTAGTCCTCTATATAGTATCACGGGCTCCCCGTAGTCCTCTATATAGTATCACGGGCTCCCCGTAGTCCTCTATATAGTATCACGGGCTCCCCGTAGTCCTCTATATAGTATCACGGGCTCCCCGTAGTCCTCTATATAGTATCACGGGCTCCCCGTAGTCCTCTATATAGTATCACGGGCTCCCCGTAGTCCTCTATATAGTATCACGGGCTCCCCGTAGTCCTCTATATAGTATCACGGGCTCCCCGTAGTCCTCTATATAGTATCACGGGCTCCCCGTAGTCCTCTATATAGTATCACGGGCTCCCCGTAGTCCTCTACATAGTCCTCTAGCAACACCCCAGAAGCACACTGATAATTACCAGGGAAATAAAGGAAATTATCCCAGTGTGACCTTTCAGGTCTATGTAGTTAGTTATGTGAGAAATAGATATGGAAGACCAGTCCTGTAGGTTTTTGCAAACAATAACCTGCTGCGATCTTTGAGGACATTACGGTAGCAGGAATATCGCCATCCTATGCTGATACAATTTGATTATTCCTTTCCACCAGTTGTCTCCATTCATTGAATGGTTTGCTTTACTTACTGTACTTCATTTGACAGTAGAACTTAAGACTACCAATAAGGTAAGAATAGTATAAGGAAAGGAGAGTTTATTGCTTGCGGAGAGCATTGCGAGCATACCAACCTGGTGAGAACAGAGCACCGAGATGAGAGCTTTTCAGTAAACAGCAGCAGATCCGTCATGTCCTTGTATTTTCGTCATAGTTTGGAGGTCAGCGTAGAGAATATAATGTAGTCATAGCACCACTGTTTATCTTCACAAACTGTAAAGGCTTATAGGGATGTGGTGACATCGTTAAAGAGAACCTCTCAAATTGAAAATGTAGCCCGGTCTATTAGAGCTGCATAGGATGAGCAGATTAATATATAACTTTGTGGGGGAGGGGGGAATGGTATAAATAATGTTATTTAAATTCCTGCTCATTCTTGGCTTTCTGGTCAACTGGACGGTCCCAATCAGTGACTTATGGTTAACTCTGTCACTGATCAGGACTGTTCTGTTCACTGAAAAGCCTAAAATGAGCAGGAATATTAATTAAAAAAATACATTTTATACTGAATCTTTTCTCTCAAAACTATATATTAATCTGCTCATCTCCTTCTGCTTTATAGGAATCTGCCATTAAATGAGAACTCCTTTTTAGTGTGTACCGCCCTGAGAGGGGCCCTTCCGCTTGCTCGGGTCGAGCCGCTTGAGGTCCGGGCTCGGGTTGTCGGTGGCACGAGCGCCTTTGGACCGGGGGCCACGTCGCACTGTTAAAAGGGGAGAGGTAGTGGGGTGGTGGTGGTGGGATGGGGCGCGCAGCCGGGGAGGGCCATGCTGTCGTCTCACGGGTCGTGACGCCACCCACGGGTCGTGGTAACGGGATGCACCACCGCTGCGGCTGAGGCGATGGCGGGCTCGTCCGGGATCGGTGTTGCAGCCGAAATGGTAACCCCCTCCGTGGGTAGGGGCGGTGTGTCCCGGGGCCCGGCTTGGGGGATTGCAAGCGCTGATGTTGTCGGGGTTCAGGGTGCCGTGCCGCAGTGTAGTGTCGTGCCCGGATGGCACTGGTGTACTCACGATTAATTCACACTCAGAGTCACTGGTAAACCAAAGTTTGGATGTGGTCGGTTCCCGCAGCCGGCTGCTGATGTCCCCTGTGGGGTTGATGGTGGCCCCTTTCTCGTGCACCTCTGGTTGTTGTGTTTCGGCTCCCCTGCCTGGGCAGTGGTAGCCCGCTCCCCGGCGTTGAGCTGCCGGAGGAGCCCTCGGTTGCCCGCAGGCGCTGGCCCGTCGGGTGTTTAACCCTTGGCGGTGGCACTCACCCGGTCTCGGTGGGCTTTTGCCTTCTTTCGGGACTTTGGGTGTGGATGAACCCGTGAGGTCCAGCCAGCAATCAGTCAATTTGCCTATACTCAGTGGCTTCTAAGCTAGGACGGGGTCTGAGTACCCGGTTTCTGGTGCTCCGGTCCACGGTTGACTCCCCGGTTCAGGACCGGCGGGCTCCAACCCAGGTCCGTTCCGTATGGTTCCGCCGGTTGCTGTACCGGTACTCCTGCAGGCGGCCACCACCGTCTGCCTGCCTGACGTTTCAAGGGGGCCCAGGCTCCTACCCGGGTCCCTGACAGCTGCTCTCCTACCACTCACTGTCAACTCCAAAACTTAACTGTTTGTACTTCCTGCCTCAGGACAGTAATCTCCTCGGTGGGCGTGCCTTTCCACCTGACTCCGCCCACCTGGTGTGCCCTACTGGCCCTGAGGAAGGCATCAAGTCTCCCTTTTGGGTGACGTGTATGTGACCTACAGGGGTTGGGAGGTATGTGTGTATGTGGTAGGTGTTATTACCTGTGACCCCTGGGGTCCAGGGCGTCACAAGTGCATCAGGTTCCATTTAAAGACAATGGAGAAAATAATAACAGTACACTGAAGACTGAGAATAGGGGAAGGTAGATAAAATATCAAATTGTATCTGTACTGTTAGGATATAGTAAAAAGTACTAAAAACCATAATAACTATAGCTTGTCACATCTTCTCCAAGAACTGGTGCTGCTTCTCTTCCCATCGTATTCATTCTGCGATCAGTGCTGGTGAAGAAAGAGCGGTCATGCTCAGCCGCCCAGAGCTTCTAATTGGAATAACCCACAACCTAGTATAACTCCCAGCTTATAGCAGGCAGCTGCCAGTTATAGTTTGCTCTTCTTCTGGTTCGCTGCTGCTTCTCAGCTCCTGTTTTGACTATAGGTTTCCTGTTCTGACCTCGGCTGTTTACTGACTTCTCTATTCTGTCTTCTGATTTTGTACTTCTACTTCACTCCTGCTTCTGACCCAGCAAATTGATGGCAGCAGTTATAACCTGCCCAGGCCAAGGAACTAATGCACAAGCAGGATGCAGCAAGACCCCCAATAAGGTGGAGGCATCACAGGTGCAAAAGTAGCAAATCACTCACACACTTCCAGTCCATGGAGGGGGCGAGTGCTGGATGATAAAATTGCACACAGATGGCTTGTGTGACTCCCCTGGACTATCTGGTCATCACAGGGTATTGCACAATCTGCCCTCCCATGCAGTATCCACCTCCTTCTTGGTTTAGGGTCCCTAACTATATGGTGTTGCCTACATCAGCTAATCAAATCCTAGATACACCCTGCACCACACCCACCAAACACACCAGTGGACGGTGGGTGTGGTCCTGGGTGTACCTCCCCTCTTCAACCCCTTCCCCCTGTTAGAATTAGCATAAGTATTATACAAATGACTCACTTTGTCTAGCAGGACCTGTGAGGTCCTACACATGTGACCAGAAGGGGCGGGTCCTCAGCCATCAAAGCTGGATACAAGGTCACATGGGTATGACCGCACCACAGGTCCTGCAAGAGACAAAGTGAATCATTTGTATAATACTTATGCTAATTCTAACAGGGGGAGGGGGTTGAAGAGGGGAGGTACACCCTGCACCACACCCACCGTCCACTGGTGTGTTTGGTGGGTGTGGTGTAGGGTGTATCTAGGATTTGATTAGCTGATGTAGGCAACACCATATAGTTAGGGACCCTAAACCAAGAAGGAGGTGGATACTGCATGGGAGGGCGCCGCTGCTGTATGTGGGTGTGGCGCCCTGGACCAGCCAGGGGCCACAGAGAACAACACCAACACACCCCACACTCCCGGTCAGGCACACCCAAGTCAGACACAAAACCCTTGTTGCCTTCCTCCAGGGGCTGATGTTCACACCAGGGGGGTGGGCCAGGCGGTTGGTCCCGCCCACCGAGGAGTTCACAGTCCTGGAGGCGGGAAAAGCTGACAGATTAGTTTTGGAGGTGAAAGTGGAAGGAAGGAAAGTGGTAGTGGAGCAACTAACTGACAGCGTCCGGGTGTGTGGCCCGGGCGGTACAGCAAGGTTGGCAGATGGTGGTGACCGTCTGCAGGAGTGGCCTATTGGAGTCTACCGTAAGGACCGTGGACGGGCGGTGGCCCGGCGGTACTGGACCGGTACACAAAGAGAAGTCAGCACCATCTGGCAGGGGCTTACGGACCCCGGCAAGGCTAGGAGTCGCCGTGAATTTGCCAAATTCGTTAGCGAAGGGGACCTCCTGGGTTTCCCAGCAGCCAAGACCCGACAGAAGGCAACAGTCCAACCGAGAGAGGGAAACGCAGCCACCGCCAAGGCAACCGTTCCCAGGGCCAGAGCCTGCGGGCAAAAGGGGCTCCTCCAGCCCATATCCAAGCTGGAGAGCGGGTTACCGGTGGGAACCCATTGGATCCATCTACCGTACATAGGTGCAGGGAAAGGCAGTCACCATCAACCTGCCGGGAGAAACAACACCGCAGTCGCCTGTGGGATCCGTCCATCCAGCCGTGTATTTTACCGAGAACTGTGTCCTCATCATTGGCTGAGTGAGTAACACCGTGCCGTGCGGCACAGCGCTGCCCCCGCGACCCTGCACCTCACCAGGCCTGTAACCCATCTGCCATCCACTCCTACCCCATCACCGGGCCCCGGGACAACTAACCCCCTACCCACGGAGGGGAGAACTAACAAAGCTGCTCCCTGTCACCGCTCCCGGGATCCCCGTCCAGAGCAGCGGTGGTGTCACCAATATCACCACAACCGTGGGTGGCGTCACGGACAATACTCAAATCCCCCACAATCAAATCCCCACCCTTTTCACTCACGGGCGAGGAGCGCCGCTCGAGTCCCCGGGATCCGGCCCACCGCTCGAGCCACCACAGATCAGCGGCAGCAGCAGCCGGACCCGAGCAGTGGGAGAGCGCAGCGTCCCCTCCTCTGCCCGTGACATGGGTACTCGCAGAGCTGATGGTAGCTGTGATGGTAGGCCCTCCACAGGTAGGGCTGTGCCTGGGAGATGTAGTGGAGCAATAATGGAGACCACACCGGGTTGTCTTTAACAGTCTCTACTCACTGTGGACCCAGGTGTCGCTGGTTCAGGTCCCTTGGAGGACCAGTGCCGATGTAGTGACCCAGGTTGCGCTGTCCTCGGCACTCTCTGTAGATTGAGTCCCTGTAGTGGTGAGCGTTTGGGGACCCCGACTGTCCCTTCTGGGCTACAGTCTCCTTCTCCGTACGGCGGGCAGTGCGGATCCTGCGGGGAGGACAGTGTCCGAACCCCTGATCCTAGTTTACTGCTGATGCCACTGATTTATTTGGTTCAGTGAAGTCCGTAAAGGTGTCCTCACCGGGCAGGTATTTGGCAAAGTCTAAAACACGGACCCACCTCAGGCATGTCCGCACACCTCTCCCGTGTGCTACTCTGACTGACTGCTGACCCCTCCCACCAGGCTGGCTATACCCAGGGACTTGTTCCCATGACGACCATCCCCTTACGTGGTTAACCCTCTATGCCCAGTGTGGAGAGGAGAACTAGGATTTAGATTGTTTTGATGGAATTGGCACTGGTACTCCAGGTCCCAGGGGGTAGGTCCTGCATCCCCAAGAGGATCCCTGTAGTGCCCTGAGGGTCTCGGGTGCTACATTCACCCTTGGTTAAACACAGCACGTCCTCGGGCTGTAAGCGAAGTAGAGTTTTATTTAACCGCAAAATAAGGTAACAGATTAAGGCATACCATTCTTCATAACAATCTTCCCGCACAGGGAAGGCACATATCTTTAACATTGCAGTGAGTAACCCCCCATCAACCCACCACCCAAAAAGGTCCTGGTCCCACAAAACCCTTTGAGGAGGCAGGTCACCGGTCCCTTTGGTGACCAGGTCTGGGCAATCTCTATCCTCTAACCTTCCTCTCCTTAGTGGTGGGATCAATGTCCTGATAGTGCAAATGGGATTACTCTGGTAGGCACACTGGGTGCAACTATTTACAATAACACAAGTTCGTGTTGGCTGCTGCCAGTCCTGCAGCCATGGTCCATTTTTAACTTAATTTGTTGAACAGGTTAATCAGGTGACTGTCCCAAGTGATTAAATTTTTCAAAACATGTTCAAATTTTTGTTAAGCATTTAAGATTATTGGCAGAAAAATAACACGTATAACATTTCAACATTATTTACATCAATGACTGCATATTCCTCCTATTCCCTATATCTGAGCGGGGGTTGCGCGAAATTGCTACGGGTAGACCTACGCAACTCTGGTTCTTCATCTAACCCCTGTGGTGTTATGATGTCTAGAGCAGGTGTCTCCCTACTGTTTGCAGGTGGACTAGTCAATTATCTACGTGTTCTTTGTAAGCCTACTAGTGTATGGTCTGAGGGTTCTTCCGGAACTGATTCCTCCACCACTTGTGGAAATGTAAGGTCTGGCACAATGACAGCTCCATTATACTGAGGCCAATTCTCTGGAAAGTCTCCCAAGATAGTGTGAATCACATTTTCTTTCCTCTCTTCTTTTTGTGGTTGGTTTGGTATTTCTTCTCGCGGCTTCAGTGGCTCTGGACATTTCTTCAAGTGGTCACGTGAGACAGTAGATGTTGTTCTTCCCTGATCTTTACTGATTAGGAAGGTCTTCTGATTATCAAAGTTTGAAGGTAGTACGACATAAAGTTCCTTCTCCCATTGATCATCGAGTTTGTGGAGTCTTCTTTCTCTTGAGAACTGTTTCTCCAGGTGTGAGAGGATTAGCTTATGCCTTCTTGTTGAAATCTTTTTCTCGTTTTTTCTCGACTACGGTTCAAGTTTTGTTCAACATAGTCTTGAATTCTTCTATATTGGGCTTGACGGTGAGAGTCCCAGTCTTTGCTTGCATAGGTGTAACATGTTCTACTGGGTGCCAGCTTGACGTGATCCAGGGCAACAATTACCAAGGGCTACTTGGTGACTATGGGTTGTAGTGGTGACTTTTGACGGTTACCATCTTGTCTTCTCAAGGTACAAGGACCACAACGTCTGCACCATTCTCCTATGGTGACTCTCATGTCAATCCAATAGAACAGATCACGCAGTAAGGTTTCCAGCTTCTTCCAGCCAAAGTATCCTGCTCGATCATGGTACGCTTCTAGAACTGCTGGAACATGGCTTTTTGGCATCACTATCTGACAGACCCTCTCATGTGTCTTAGGATTGGTGAGGCTTCGGCACATTTTTACCCGATGAAGATACAATCAACCTCTGTCCCTCCACAACTTTTGAGTCTCTCGTGCAGCTCTAGGATTCAGGTGTGAGTCTGGTTGGACTATTAGCTCTTTGATCAACTTGATTGCAGGATCATTGTCTTGTACTTCTCTCCACCCATGGTGAGGCAGGGGATCTAGTGTGGTTTCTTACCGCATACTGTAGGGTTGATGGTCTAATGCGGGCGTCACACGAGGCGATCTATCGTGCGATAGGTTGTTGGGGTCACGGTTTTCATGACGCACATCCGGCTTTGTTGGCGACGTCGTCCCGTGTGACACCTACGAGCAATCGCAAATCGGTGACAAATTGTGTATCGTGTACTCGTCGTTTATTTTTAAAAAATCGTTTATTTTACTTTGCGCCGGTTGTTCATCGTACCCGGGGTAGCACACATTGCACTGTATGACAGCCCGGGAACGATTAACACAGCTTAACTGCGTCCCACGGCTCCCGCCGGCTATGCAGAAAGAAGGAGGTGGGCAGGATGTTTACGTCCAGCTCATCTCCGCCAATCCGCTTCTATTGGCCGGCCGCTGTGTGATGTCGCTGTGACAGCGAACGTCCCACCCCCTTCAGGAAGTGGATGTTCGCCGCCCACAGGGACGTCGCTCAGCACGTAAGTTAAACGACTTTGTGTTACACGGGTATGGTGTGACGCCCGCATAAGTCACTAGGGCGGTGAAAAGCTGTCAACTCTATTTCCTCTAGTTCATCTTCATCTGTCCCTTCATCAGACAGGTGAGGCATCCTGGATACTGCATCTGTTGCGGGCGTCACCGCTGCTTCTTTCTTTCTCGGTGGGCCTGCTCGGATCCGGGTTACTGCTACAGCTCGAGTGGTGACTGCACCCGGGCTCCCACGGCTGCCCGTCCTCACAACCGTCGGAAAGGGGATATTTACAAGAGAGGTTGTCTGTGACGCCACCCGTGGGTTGCGGTGAGGGATGTTGGCACCGCCGCTGCCTCTTGATGGGGCACCCGGGGCTGATGGAGCAGGGGGGCAGCAAGATGGGATCCCCTCCACAAGTGGGGGAGGTGTAGTCCCGGGACCCGAGGGTCGAACACGGGAGTGATGGCTGCTGGAGGTGGCGCACCGGACAGGATCAGGGGACAGTGGTGTACTCACAGTTCAATAACTTCACATAAGTACAGTAGTAAACCAAGTTGCCAGTGGCCGGCTGCCCTTGGAGGGTGCATTCGGGTCCCGCACCCAGATTGATGAACAGATATCCCTTCCTCCTGCACTTTGTGTTTCCTTCTCTTTTGGACGACTTTGCATGGAACGGAGAAGTCCACTCCCGGTTCTATTTGTGTTGGGAGCTGTGGCCCACAAAAGCTGACCCTTGGGATTTCAGTGCGTTCTTGGCGGACACCCTATTCCCCGCGTTGGGCTTCCGTTTCGCTCTATCTGGGCAGTAAATTGGGACAATGTCTGGAACCTTGTCCCCAGCTGGTTAATTGGAGAGGGGCTTGCAACCTTCTCGCCCTAGGGTCCAGGCACCCCGACTGTGCATGGCCTCTGGACCGGATTCCCGCTGTCTGTACCAGCAGGCTACAACCCTGCCTCAGTCCACTTTAGGTCTCCCGCGACCGAATCTCCGTCGTCTGTGGCTCTGCTCACAGTCTGCCACCTAGCCAAGTAGTCCAAGGGCCACTACCCCTGACTACCACTGCACAGTTTGCACCTCCAACTCTCCACTTGGACTCTCTACTTCAACTGTCAACTTTTTAAACTGACGTGTTCCTGCCTCTGACACCTCAGGGCCCCTAGGTGGGCGTTCTCATCCGCCTGATCTCGCCCACTGGTGTGTCCCTATTATCATGAGGGCGTGGCTAGGGTTCAATGGCTAAGTGTAGGTTTCTGATGGTAACAAGAAGAATGTACACATCTATGACTACCTGGTGTTGCCAGGGCGTCACACATCTGTGTTGGCATTCTTGTGACCAGCTCTGTATTTGATGATGAAGTTGTAGTTCGCCATTCTTGCCACCCAGCGTTGTTCCAGTGCACCAAGATTCTCAGTGTCCAGATGGGTCAGAGGGATGTTGTTGGTGTACACCGTGAACTTTGCAGCTGCCAGGTAGTGCTTGAACCTTTCCGTCACTGCCCAGACCAGTGCCAGGAACTCCAGCTTGAAGGAGCTGTAATTTTCGGGATTCCTCTCAGTAGGACGGAGCTTCCTGCTTGTATAGGCAATCACTCTTTCTTTGCCACTCTGTACTTGGGATAGTACAGATCCCAATCCCACGTTACTGGCATCTGTGTACAGCACAAAGGGAAGATGGTAATCAGGATACGCCAGGATCTCATCTCCTGTCAGGGCCAACTTCATCTGTATGAAGGAGCTTTCTTCTTCTCTCAACGTGAATGGTGGGCCCGAAATCTTGCCGTTCTTGGTTTGCCCTACCAGGAGGGCGTAGCCATCTTTGTTTATTCCCTCACGAACCTCCTGTAGTATCCCACTAGGCCCAGGAACTGGCGCACCTCCTTGACGGTAGTTGGTTTGGGCTAGTTCTTGAAAGCTGTTATTTTTTTTCAGGGTCGGGGGCCACTCCCTCAGCGCTGACCACATGTCTCAGGAACTGGAGCTTAGGTTTCAGCAGATGACACTTGGATGGCTTCAACTTCATCCCATACTTCGCCAAGACTTCGAATACCTCTGCCAGGTGTTCCAGATGTTCTTAAGTTTTTGAATATACGATCACATCATCTAGGTAAAGCAGTACGGTCTCGAAGTTGCAGTGGCCCAGGCAGCATTCCATTAGCCTCTGGAACGTTCCTGGTGCATTGCACAATCCAAACGGCATGCTGTAGAATTCACACAGACCCATAGGAGTGGCGAAGGCAGTCTTCTCCCGGTCCTCTTCAGCAACTGAGACTTGCCAGTGGCCACTGGTTAGATCTAGAGTAGAGAAATCGTTAGCAGCCTTCAGTGCAGCCAGTGACTCTTCAATAAGGGGTAATGGATAGGCATCCTTGTGAGCGATTTTGTTGATCTGCCTATAGTCCACACACATCCTCATGGTGCCATCTTTCTTCTTAACCACAACCAGTAGAGCTGCCCAGGGGCTGCAACTATCTCAGATGACCCCTGCCCCCTTCATGTTCCTTAACATTTCCTTGGCGCATTGATAGTGTGGGTGGTATAGGCCTGTATCTCTGTTTTGATGGGTGGATGGTTGCCTGTGGGTATATGATGTTATACCCCTTTTATCCTCCTGAAGTCTAGTGGATGTTTGCTGAAGGCCTGCTCATACTCTTGCACTACCCGGTAGACTCCCTGTTTATGATGTGAGGGTGTAGAGTCAGTACCTATATACAGTTCTTGGCACCAACCCTCTAGCTGACCCTGGGGTTTGTCATGTTCTGTTTGCTCTCATGGGGCTGTGGGTTCTGCTGCCTGGATGGACTCTTCAGTGACAGTAAATAATTTGGCAATGGTGGCATACCTGGGCAATTTGGTCTCTTCATCCCCGTAGTTCAGCAATTGCACAGGCACTATCCCCTTATGGACATCCACTACCCCTCTACCTGTCAAAACAGTGGGCCAGTGCTCGGAATTTAGTGGCTCTACTACTGCCTGGTAGTCCTGTCTGCTAAGGCCTATGGCCGCTCGGCACCATATCATCATTTCACTTCTCGGGGGTATTACAAGAGGACCAGCATCTGTGACCCTTACACTGCCAATTTCACCATCAGACAAGTTTACCTGTTGTCTCTACAGGATGGCTCAGATCTCTCTTTGCAGAACCCTCTGCTGCCCAGCACTTGCAGTCTCAGCCATCTGGAGCAAAAACAGCACTTCTCCCAAACAGTTTTCAATGGCATTTGTCCCTAGGATCATTTTAGGATTTTTATCACTACCATCATTTTTTACAACAATCAGTCCTTGTTTTGCTAGCTCTACCCGTCCCACCTTTATGGTCACCTCTTTAAACCCAATCTGAGTCACTGGTGAACCATTGACAGCATAGATGGTAAGGCCTGCATGGGGCCGGGCGAGTTCAACATCTGACCAAAACCTTTTATACAGTATGTACAGTATGGTTGTTTCCTGCGAGCCAGTGTCCAACAGGGCAGAGGTAGGGATCCCATCCAAGGTGATGGAGATTATGGGACGCCCCCCTACATACCGGTCTCACCAGTCAGCGGGGCCTTGTTGTCCTATTCCTGGTTATTGGCCCTTGGTCCCAGGAGTTGCCAGTTTAAAGGACATCTTCTGGCAAGATGGACGACTTGCTGGCACCTGCGACAGATGGGCTGTCCTGATGCACTGTAGCGTTCGTTGCTCCTCCCTCGAAGCGGTGGGGTCCTACTCCCTCGCATCCAGGAGACATCCTCAGGGCAATCAGCCAGCTGGATTCTCTCTACCGGCTTGATCTCTGGCTGGAGTTGCATCACCTCTAGGATTCTGGCCACATCTTTGCTCAGCTGCTGTACGTCAGAACACAGATCACTAGGAGCACATGAGGGTACCACCTGAGGTACAATCTTTGCCACAGAGTAGGGGGCTCCGCCCGCTGAGGGGAGGTGCTGGCTTGACAGGACGGTGGGTTTGAGTCAATGACCTCCGGGGGCTGCAAGGCCTTGATAGCCCGATCTTTGAGGACAACAGAGTTCACATTTGGGTGCTCCAGGGCCCGCAGCTGCTTGCGGTCCTCCATGGATTGTAAACCCTGCAGGAATTGCTCCACCATCATCTTATTTCCTTCCTGGTCAGTAATGGTGTCCACAAGCTTTAGGGTCCGCAGCGCTGCCTGCAACCTAAAGGCATAGTCTTTGCTACTATCCTGGGACAGCAGTTTTCAGTTATAGAATTCCATTCTGAGCTCTGCCTCAGTGCAAGTTTCAAAAGCAGCTTTAAGCTTTTCAAACATAGTGTTCACTGACTTTCTGTCGTCATCTGACCAGGTCTCCACCTCCAGCTCAGCTGCGCCCGTTAACTGTCCCAACACCACAGATGCCCGTTGTCTGCCGGTCATCGCGTACATATCCAGTACAGTGCAAATTTTCTTTTTAAATCCCGGTAAGGCATCGGGTTTGCCATCATATTGGGGCAGCCAGTCTGCACCGGGTAAATACGGTAAGGTTATCGGCAGTATCGGAGCGGCCGCCGCGGCTACGGGCGCTGCTGCGTGTTCTACCGGAGCAGGCCCCACCACGTTGTCATCTCCTTGCACGGCCTGCTAGCGCCCCCCGGTGCTCCCATTCTCCGGTGCCTGCATCCTTCGTTCCACCTCGGTCATCTCTCACCACTCTCAGGGACTGGGCACACTGGGAGCTTCCGTGTCCGGTCACTGCCGACTTCCGCCCGCACTCTCAGGGCTCATGGGTGGGGTTTACGTGTGCGCGCTTTTGCAGTTTTGCGCTCTTTTGGCCACAATGATGGCACAGCAAATTTTTCAGCATTAAAGATGGCAACAGTCTTTACACAAATAGTCCATTAAATACAGTTCTTAAGGCACACGTCACCCATGTTAACGGGCCCTGTCCATATCCTGTTCATGACGCCAGAAAAAGGGGATAACTGTAGCGCCCAGAGAAGGGGGTACTCTGTACTGGGCAGTAACAAATGGGAATGTGACTCTGGTGGCAGTTGCCCGGTCCCGTGCCCTGGGCCCCTTTTGTTAATGGGGGTATTCATAGGGGAGAAAAGTTTTTGTCATGTGACTCCACCTGTGGGTTGCGGTTAAGGATGGAGAACCGCCGCTGCTATATGTGGGTACTCCAGAGCTGATGGTAGTGGCAGCTGTGATGGTAGGCCTTCCGCAGGTAGGGCTGTGCCTGGGAGATGTAGTGGGGCAATAATGGAGACCAGACCAGGTTGTCTTTAACAGTCTCTACTCACTGTGTACCCAGGGGTTGCTGGCTCAGGTCCCTTGGAGGACCAGTGCCGCTGTAGTGACACAGGTTGCTCTGTCCCCGGCACTCTTTCTAGATTGAGTCCCCGCAGCGTGGAGCGTTTGGGGACCCCGACTGTCCCTTTTGGGGTACAGTCTCCTTCTCCGTACGGCGGGCAGTGCGGATCCTGCGGGGAGGAAAGTGTCTGAACCCCGATCCTAGTTTACTGATGATGCCCTTAAATTATTTGGTTCGGTGAAGTCCGTGAAGGTGTCCTCACCGGGCACGTATTTGTCAAACAGTCTAAAACTTGCACTTGACCTAGGGCCCTGTGCCCCATGCGTGTTCCGGTCCCAGCGGTATCTCGGTACCCATCCTGGCGACCTCTCTCCTGTGCCCCGGGGTCACCGTTACACAGACCCAGCTGAGGCACGTCTGCACAACTCTTCCGTGTGCTACTCTGACTACTCTGCCTGACTGCTGACCCCTCCCACCAGGCTGGCTATACCCAGGGACTCGTTCCCATGGTGACCATCCCCTTACGTGGTTAACCCTCTATGCCCAGTGTGGAGAGGAAAACTAGGATTTAGATTGTGTTTTAGTGGAATTAGCACTGGTACTCCAGGTCCCAGGGGGTAGATCCTGCATCCCCAAGAGGATGCAGTTCCCTGTAGTTCCCTGAGGGTCTCAGGGGCGCTACAACATAGTTGTAAGTTTGATCTTCCAGCTTAGATTTATTATGGCCGATATTAAAGATTTTTGAATTTGCAAGCAATTTCTCTAAGTGTGCCTTTTCTAATAAACAAAACAAAACTATACAGAATGCTCCTAGACATTATACAGTATCAGTCAAAAGTTTGGACACACTTGTTGATGCAATTGTTTTCCTAGTTCTTATTGGAATGTGCATATTGTAGATTTGGAGTAAAACCAAGAACAAACGTACATCAAAATAAGTAGTAAAAAAAACACGTGTGAAACGAAGCAAAATACGTGTTAAAACTAAGAGTCCTCAAAGTAAACCACCTTTTCCTCTGATTACAGCTCAATACACGCTTGAAATTCTTTCAAGCAGTTTCCACAGGTAGTCACCTGGAATGTCTTTCCAACAATCTTGAACACGTTCTCAGAGATGCTGAGCACTTGGTGGCTTTTCCTTCACTCTGTAGACCAACTTGGGTTGAGGAGGGGTGATTGGTTGTCAACAGTGCCACCAGCAAAGCACCATCATACCTTGACCTCCATGCTTCACTGTGGGCACCACAGTTGGTCCCAAAAACTCTTAAATTTGACAAATCAGACACAATACAGATTTACACTGATTTAATGTTGAATTTTTGTGCTTGACCTAAATGTATCGTCTGGTTTGTGGTCCTCATTAGTGACTTCTGTGCAGCAATTCGACCTTAAAGGACTGCTTATCTGTTTCATCTAGATAATGATGTTGAGATGTGGCTGCTTCTCCATATCTGTACATCATTGGAGGGCTGTTATCTAAGGTGGTAGCAATTTGTAGTTTCCAAAGCAGTTAACACTAATGAACTTTTCCTCTGCAGCAGAGTTACTTCTTGGACTTCCTTTCCTAGCATGGTCCTCATGAGATCCAGTTCCATCAAAGCAATTGATGGTTTTCATGCCTGCAGTTGAGGATAACTTTAAGGTACAAGTAATCCTCCTGATTTACGGACCACCTTGTCTTATAGTAATGATGATCTGTTGTATTGTTTCTCTTTACTTAGTTGAGTGGTTATTGTCACATAGATCACGTGTGGAATATAACTCAGCACTGTATGGAACTATGTACCAACACTGCCTCTGCGTAACACAACTGATGCTTGCAGACACTTTTTGACTGCTAGATTCCACAACTGAACCCATGATGAGGGATACATACACCTGAACCCATGATAAGGGATACATACACCTGAACCCATGATGAGGGATACATATACACCTGAACCCATGATGAGGGATACATACGCCTGAACCCATGATGAGGGATACATATACACCTAAACCCATGATGAGGGATACATACACCTGAACCCATGATGAGGGATACATATACACCTGAACCCATGATGAGGGATACATACGCCTGAACCCATGATGAGGGATACATATACACCTAAACCCATGATGAGGGATACATACACCTGAACCCTTGATGAGGGTTACATACACCTGAACCCTTGATGAGGGTTACATACACCTGAACCCTTGTTGAGGGTTACATACACCTAAACCCTTGTTGAGGGTTACATACATCTGAACCCTTGTTGAGGGTTACATACATCTGAACCCTTGTTGAGGGTTACATGCACCTGAACCCTTGATGGGGGGAGGGTTACGTACACCTGAACCCTTGATGGGGGGGGTTACATGCACCTGAACCCTTGATGGGAGAGGGGGGGGGGTTACATACACCTGAAGCCTTGATGGGGGGGAGGGTTACATACACCTGAACCCTTGATGGGAGGAGGAGGGTTACATGCACATGAAGCCTTGATGAGGGATATGTGTGAATTGAAATCCATTCCAGGTGATCACCTGATGAAGCTGCTTGAGATAAAGTCTGTGGTGTGTAAAATCATCTGTGTAGGGGTGTACTTTGAGGAATCTAACATGTAACACATACTCCAGTTTGTTTCATACATGTTTATCACTGTTTCCATATGTGCTCCTTCGTGGTTTTGCTGCTTTCAGTCTGAATCTACAATTTGCACATTTCAAAAAGAACAAAGAAAGGCATTGCATGAACAGGTGTGCCCTAACTATTGACCAGTACTGTATGTACCGTATTAGTGATCTCGTTAGAGCAGCAGGGATCCGTGTGTCACTCCCTTTTTGGAGAGCAGATTCCTACATGTACAGCGCGCGCCATACCTTTCTCCTGCCAGACGTGCACTGGATCTGCCCTGTATGGGAGTATGTTTCTTGATGCCAGGGGGCAGCCTGTCAGTAGTACAGTGACAGTATTTTACCAGCTGTCCGAATTTTTTTTCATTTGTTTATATTCCACAGCTGAAATCTCCTCCTGTTTCTTGAATACTATACTGGAATGCAATGGAAGAGACCCAGGGTCCTCATCCACCCAGATTAGAGGTTTTTGTCTTGAGGTCCCTATATGGATGTGTTAGAGTGAGAGATGGGGTAGAAGTCTGTCTGTGCTCCTTCTTTGGGAAGCTGGTGGGAGGAGAACAGGCCAACACACTATATAGCCAAACATGTTCCAGATTTCCCGTGCACCATCCCGGAGCAGCTAACCCCAGCAAAGCACTGTCAGGGTAAGTGATACCCAGTCACCGGTATACTGAGCCTGTGTGACCTCTGCAAGGGGATGGCTACATAGGCAGCCTGCAGTGTATATTATACCTGATGATGACTTTTAGCCTTCCTTCTATAACTTCCTTTTATATTACTTTGGGGCATCATAAGTTGCTGATGTAAAGATATAGCAGAGCTGAGATTGTCATTGTGAATTCACACAAGACTGCACTAAACCAGTGAGGGAAAAGATTTCAGCCCAGAACATGAAATGACAAATTCAGCTATGCTACATCTCTAAATACTAATTCAGCTCTGCTATATCTCTAAATACTAATTCAGCTCTGCTACATCTCTAAATACTAATTCAGCTCTGCTACATCTCTAAATTCTAATTCAGCTCTGCTACATCTCTAAATTCTAATTCAGCTCTGCTACATCTCTAAATTCTAATTCAGCTCTGCTACATCTCTAAATTCTAATTCAGCTCTGCTACATCCCTAAATTCTAATTCAGCTCTGCTACATCTCTAAATTCTAATTCAGCTCTGCTACATCTCTAAATTCTAATTCAGCTCTGCTACATCCCTAAATTCTAATTCAGCTCTGCTACATCTCTAAATTCTAATTCAGCTCTGCTACATCTCTAAATTCTAATTCCGCTCTGCTACATCTCTAAATTCTAATTCCGCTCTGCTACATCTCTAAATACTAATTCAGCTCTGCTATATCTCTAAATTCTAATTCAGCTCTGCTACATCCCAAAATTCTAATTCAGCTCTGCTACATCCCTAAATACTAATTCAGCTCTGCTACATCCCTAAATACTAATTCAGCTCTGCTACCTCCCTAAATACTAATTCAGCTCTGCTACCTCCCTAAATACTAATTCAGCTCTGCTACCTCCCTAAATACTAATTCAGCTCTGCTACATCTCTAAATTCTCATTTAAAGTCTGCACCTTTTAAGCAATAATTCATATTTTATGAGACCTTTATCTTAACTGAATGGAAACTGGAAGCAGATGTTTAACCATTTGTTGCCTGGAAGGAAGTAGAATAGCAGAGCAGATGTTTGCAAAGGTTTGATAAATGCTGTGAATGACTGGGGTTCTAGGCAGCAGACTGTGACCAGACAGTGATAAAAGTCAGCCCAGGTCTAGAGGCTGATAATGGGCATGTTCTTGCAATGAGGTCTGTCTGCAGGTACTAATATAGGCCTGCGCTCCATATGACAGTTTGATGGAATCTGGATGTAGCAGAGCTGAATGTGTGTTTTTGTTTCTTTGAGGCTGCAGTTGTGCACAGTCATAGTTCTCTGGGTTATAAAAGTTGAGGGGTTTAGCCTGCATTCCTGTGCTGAGTTATCTTGCGTTACGTCAATTGTCAAACTCAACTCTGCTACAATCAGTTTGGTGGTCTATGACTAAATATGGTTCGTGCTTGGAGTAGTTCTATAAATTTGACGTTTCTCGCGTCCCCTCCCTGGCTTTTTTTCTCTTTTGGCTGGCAGTAAGTCTTGGATGTGAGTTTGAACGAACAAAACCCCTGACCTGGAATTCTGCTCCCAAAAGATTCCAGACTATTGCCTAATTAGGAAGTGGATATTGTGAGCAGTCCCCTCCATCATTGGGGCACCTGGGAGAGCGCCGCCCGCACCCTAATAATCAGCCACATTCTGCTCCATGATTATACAGCTTTATATTTCTTTCAAATTTCTATTTTTTTTTTATTCTTTGCGAATGGGACAGAAGTTAGAACAGATGTAAAGTAAGAAATGGATTTTTTTTAAAGGGGTTTTCAGACATTAGCAAAGCATACAGATGAGTCACTGCTGTTGTGAAACATGAAGTTGTTCTAAGTGAAACAGTTTGAAACTTTGGAAGAAAATAAAGTGTAAGTGGATAATACGGTAATGAGAGAGCACGGGAGGGAGCGGCCACAGTGCAGGTGCTGTCACATAGGGATTTCCCATAGGGAATTTCTTGTACAGTGTTGTGACTATTAATAATAGTATACTCTTTCCTCTTTTATACTTTTTAGGTTGGGTTTTTTTTTTGTTTTGTTTTTTTTTCTGCTCTGGGACAATAATGTGACCTGCAATGACCCCCTCTACTGAAGGAATATAGTCTATGATACATTGCACATAAAACAACATTTTTGAATATTTTGACCTCCTTTTTTATATTTTTTGTTTTTACCTAAACAGATTTAATGAAAAAATAATTTATCTAGCCAAATATGTTTCTCTTGGGATTTGATAGACTGGTTATTTCTACCAAGTCTGAGCACCTCAGGGGTGTGTCTGGGGGGTGGGGTGGAGCAACAGCAGCATGTGCCATAGGTGGAGAGTGTGACGGGGATGCCAGACAACCGGGATATTTAGATACAGGCCTAGGGGAAACCAACTTAAAAGGTTATTCTAATCTCCAAGATCCTATCCCAATATGTAGTAGGTATAACCATATTAATAAATACCTCCAATTAGAAATGTAGTATAGATCTCCATGGTGGCTCAGTGGTTAGCACAGCAGTCTTGTAGCGCTGGGGTCCTGGGTTCAAATCCCACTAAGGACACCATCTGAAAGGAGTTTGTATGTTCTTCCCGTGTTTGCGTAGGTTTTTTCCGGGTATTCCGATTTCCTCCCACACTCCAAAAACATACTCACAGGGAATCTAGCTTGTGAGCCCCAATGGGGACAGTGTTGCCATTGTATGTAAAGCGCTATGGAATTAACAGCGCTATATAAATGAATAAATATTAAATATTATATTATAGCCTTGTCTCTTACCTCATGTGCAGGGCATTGCAGCTTGGGTATCCATGGTTACATCCACTCATATAGTAACAGCTAGTAGTTCCTGCTCATAACCATGGATACCTAAGTTGCAATGCCCTGCACATGAGGGAAGAGTCAGATGAACTATACTACATTTCTAATTGGAGGCATTTGCTAATATTACACCTACTACATATTGGGATAGGATATTTTGAGATGGGAATAACCCTTTTTAACCTTGGGTAAAAGACCTAGCTACAGGCTCTGGGCCACATCCTTACTTGAACTGAATACCTTCAGGGGCCGCTATTGTCGTGGTTGGGACATGAAGGTCCCAGCTTCTGGATCATATTAACGTAACCTTTTGATTTTTAGTTTTTCTGGGACAACGCATCAACTTTTAGATCATAGCTGATATTAAGCATGATGGTGACCAGTCATTTTCTTCAATGAGATCCTGACTGTTCCATAGTTTCAGTAACTCTTTACTAACTCCTATATACCTTCCCTCCACAGGTTTCTTGTTTGAGAGGCTTGAGTAAGTTATAATAAAACAAAATGTGCGACGAAGAAGATACTACTGCATTGGTGTGTGACAATGGTTCTGGACTTTGTAAGGCTGGCTTCGCTGGGGATGACGCTCCGAGAGCAGTATTCCCTTCCATCGTGGGTCGCCCCAGGCATCAGGTAAAAGGGCGACCTTCAAAGTTTCTTTGTAGTTTCCTTATCTCATCATATCCTATTTACAAGAACCTTATTACATGAAATTTCTAATTCCATTTATTACACGAGCTTCTTTGTGCCCTATATAATTTTTCTATATACCGTAGCATCTGGGATCCTTTTTTTAAACTTCCCTATTGAATCCTACTCTTGATGTCTGACATTTTAGGATTACAAGAGTAGGGTGCTCCTTATCTTGCCTAGCACACACAAACTGAGACAATAGATATGTGGGCTCCAATTCATCAAGCGATTTTCCCCCCCCCCCCCCTCCCCAAGTTTTCTGCTCGAAATGTTGCAAAATGTTTGAGAAACTTCGGCTTGCACGAAAATGTTGAGACTTTTGGTGTTTTTGTACCAGTCTCGGCCAGAATTGACAACATTATGAAAGTGGGCGGAGGCTTTACTTGGTGGGGGTGTGGCCTGGCATGGATGAAAAATGTATCATAATTTGCCACAAAGTAGTATAAATTACAAGAGAAAGATGCGCCAAATGCATTAAGCGGCATCTTATTGAATTTGGGGTATCTTATTCCTGCACAGTGGCTATAGTGGATGGATATATATATATATCTCTATATATTTTCACACACACACACACACACACACAATATATATATATATATATATATATATATAATATGTGTGTGTGTGTGAAAATATATAGAGATATATATATATATATATATATATATATATATATATATATATATATATATATATATATATATATATATATATATATATATATATATATATATATATATATATATATATATATATATATATATATATATATATATATATATATATATATATATATATATCCATCCACTATAGCCACTGTATACATATAACCACAAACCCATTTAACCACTTTCCACCACCACTTCTGCTTGGTTCACATGGCTAATCTGCTCTTGCTCCTTACACAGGGTGTGATGGTGGGTATGGGTCAGAAGGACAGCTATGTTGGTGATGAAGCTCAAAGCAAAAGAGGTATCCTCACACTGAAGTACCCTATTGAGCATGGCATCATCACAAACTGGGATGACATGGAGAAGGTATATTTGACCACTGCCATACACATTTATGTCAGTTTTTCACTATATATTTATTATAATAACCCAAGAATAAAATAGATAAAATATCTAATGTCTTTATTTGTTTCTTAAAGATCTGGCATCACAGTTTCTACAATGAATTGCGTGTGGCTCCAGAGGAACACCCAACCCTTCTCACAGAGGCCCCATTGAATCCCAAAGCAAATCGTGAAAAAATGACCCAGGTACAAATTGTTGAGCATCATCTTTCATCTACGCTCATTCTACCTACTTATTGCTATCATTAGACCAAAAAGTCTAAAAAGTTAAATATCACAGATCTAGATGAAAACAAGACCTTTTTCTACTTTGGGCAAAGATTCAATTCATGTCCTAGTCCTAACTCTTAATACCCTTCCCAAGAATATGCATCTTATTGGTGGCCACATATCCTGCCAACACATATCTAGACTCCTGGCAAAAGACCTACTACTAGCTTCTCTAGAAGGATATCCCCATAATTTGGGGGCATTCTCAGACCAGTGAATCTCTTCTAGACTTCAAGGTTAAGAGAATAAGCTTTTAAGGTGTCTTCTCATCACATGTGATTTTTTTCCTTGCAGATTATGTTTGAGACCTTCAACGTACCAGCAATGTACGTTGCTATTCAGGCGGTGCTATCCCTATATGCTTCTGGCCGTACAACTGGTAAGTAAAGGTCAGAACTTTAAACAATTAACCACAATGGTAGACCATTTAAAATGGGAATCAACTAAAACTCCGAGTTAGCCAATAGGGCACAATTACCAATAAAGCAAAAATATGGCAGTTGACCAATGATTCCTCTTTTTAGGTATCGTACTTGACTCTGGTGATGGTGTCACCCACAATGTACCAATTTATGAAGGTTATGCCCTCCCTCATGCCATTATGCGTCTTGATCTGGCTGGTCGTGACCTAACAGACTACCTCATGAAGATCTTGACTGAACGCGGCTATTCTTTTGTAACTACTGGTAAGACTAATGGTTTCCCATCTGTCAACTTGCAGTAGCGACTACTAATAAGCCAGTAATCATTGCCTTTTTCTCTTCTGTATAGCTGAAAGAGAAATTGTCCGTGACATTAAAGAGAAACTGTGCTACGTGGCTCTGGACTTCGAAAATGAAATGGCCACTGCCGCCTCTTCTTCTTCCCTGGAAAAGAGCTATGAACTTCCGGACGGTCAGGTCATCACCATTGGCAATGAGAGGTTCCGCTGCCCTGAAACGCTCTTCCAGCCATCTTTCATTGGTGAGTTCAGTGAATAAAGTTTCATTATGCTGGTATTAATTATTTGGATGGCTGATATCCTTAGGCACTTGGTATGTGCCTGTTCGGACATTCAGTTTCTCTTCCATTTTGGAAACGGATCAATTATGCAATCAGAAGCAGGGGGCTACACTGATTATTTGGAGGTCCATTTTCTAGAACAGGAAAAAGCCTTATGCAGAACTTTTTTCTAACAAACGGAACGCAAACGGACCACATAATAATCATTGGTGCCCCCTGCTTCTGTTTCCATAAATTATGCAACTAATTGCTTAAAGGGAACCTTTGATCAAAACTTATCAGATCACTGGAATCATTGCTCGGGGGGGGGGAGGGAGCACACCCACAGCAGTGTAGGTGACAAATTGGTGTGGATGGGGAGAGCAGGAACGAGGAACAACGGGACAGAATCCTATCCACTTCCCTGCACAAGTCAGTGACATTGATTGACAATAGTCCCCACTAGTCTGGTGACCACAGGCAGAGAGCGCAGGGTTAATTATCTGTTGTTTATAAACACTTACATTTAGGTTTAAGGGTATCGTCTCACTAAACAACGTACCAGCTATTCTGACCGCGATACGACCTGGTTAGGATCGCTGGTACATTGCTACAGGGTCGCTGGTGAGCTGTCAATCAGGCAGATCTCACCAGCGACTAGCGACTCGTGTAACGATGCTGCACTTGGTAACCAGGGTAAATATCGGGTAACTAAGCAAAGCGCTTTGCTTAGTTACCTGATATTTACCCTGGTTACCAGCGTACACCGCTTACAGGCTGCCAGCGCTGGCTCCCTGTATACGTAGCTAGGGTACACATCGGGTTACTAAGCAAAGCGCTTTGCTTAGTTACCAGATATTTACCCTGGTTACCAGCGTATGCTGCTTACACAGTCAGTGCTCATTGGTCTCTCACCGTCAAACACGGCGATGTGTGCACAGCGGGAGACCAACGAGCAAAAAATGAACCAGAACAGTGTGTAACGATCAGCGATTTCACAGCAGGGACCAGGTCGCTGTTTAGTGTCACACACACAGCAAGATCGCTTATGAGGTCACTGGTACGTCACAAAACCTGTGACTCAGCAGCAATCTCGCTATGTGAGAAGTACCCCTAAGACTAATACAGACATCATTGAAGGGTGTAAGGAGGCTGATGGGTAAATCCAGACAGATTACTTCATTTGTTTACAAATAGAACATACAAACGGAATGTTCAGACAGACATGTGACCAGAGCCGTATGTAGACTTAGCGCTACACATTGAGTTACCATTACTATTTTGTCGCTGGTTTTTCATCTATACATTGAAATTTCTTTATTTTTTCCACTTATATAGTGCCATTAATTCCATAGCGCTTTACAGACTCCAGCATTGCTGTCCCCATTGGGACCCAATCCCAATCTAAATTCCCTATCAGTATGTCATGAGTGTGGTAGGAAACCCACACAAACAAAGGGGGAACATACAAACTCCTTACAGATGTTGTCCTTGGTGGGATTTGATTTGGTGCTAACCACTGGGCCACGTGCTGCTCTTGAGATCAGTGTGTTCATGTGTTAACCTATAAATCCCATCTCATTACACAGGAATGGAATCTGCTGGTATCCACGAAACCACTTACAACAGTATCATGAAATGTGACATTGATATCAGGAAGGATCTGTATGCCAACAATGTACTGTCAGGAGGTACCACCATGTACCCTGGCATTGCTGACAGAATGCAAAAAGAAATCACTGCTTTGGCTCCCAGCACAATGAAAATTAAGGTAAATGTTCTACATTAATTGACGCCTACATGACTTTCTAGGGAATTTTCACAATACTTGGCTTAGTGCTACAGTATGCTTTATAGCATTTTCTATATCCTCGACTGTCATATACCGTAGCTGACATCCTATAAGTTTGAAGAAAAGGAAATGTTTAGCATATTTTTGTGCATCTGTAGGCGGTAAACCACATATATGAAAGCGTAGCTTAAACATTAATCATGATACTGGGGGTTTCCACCCTTCCATTAAAGTGGTCTTTGTTTTTCACCTTTGCTAAATCCGCCTGTGCCATACTGTGTAGATGCATAGGCCAAGGCATAAAATCCTACATCCAAAAACTGGCTGACTTTAGAAGAGTGTGCTGGTCTGACAGAAACCTAGCGGACAACCAACAGACAAGTAGTCACTGCTCAACACAGAGCTGACTACTTGTCTGAGGATATCAGCGAAAACACATATGTAGAAGAGCTAGATGTGTCATTTGGCATTTAGCACAATATATATATATATATATATAATATAGTATACTATATGGTAGAAGTAGAGGTATACCTTGAGAAATATTAAGCTGCAGAGGTATTATGATGCCCAGACAATGCGCCCCAATTGCAGCAGCTAAGCTATCTGTGCTATATCTGCAGACTAAAAGAGCAGTAAAAATGTAATAAAGGCACAGCCAGATGGCGTGGGTGAAATTCATACTATTTTTCATTCTTATGACCATTAGATTGCCCAATAGTAAGTGAACGGATTCTTGGCTGTTTTGCCACTACGCCATGGTGGCAGCCGTATGTACGGTCCTGTTTGTTTCTGGTGACTAGTATCTCCGTTGACCTTGAGACCTCTATAAGTAGACATTCACTTATAGGCTACGTAAACCTTAGATGCCAGCAGTCTTGAATGTTTGGAAACCATCTCATCAAAATTTTGGGCATTTTTCTGGCTAAACAAAGGTTTACATAAGTTACCCACCCACTTTTGTGTACTCCTCAGGTAGGAATGTTGGTTGGGACCTAAATTGAACCAGTCCTTTTAGGAGAACTTGCAGAAGAATGTCTGTCTGCCTCCAGCTCCTCTCCTCATCTCTCCATAAACATTTTTAGAAACATCGGCTTCCATCTCCTCTCAGTAATGTGACAATCTATCTTCACTGAACACAGATTTTACTCATGAATTAATAGTGAAAGATCAGTCCAGGAGGAGAAATTAGATTTCTATGTTAAGATACAGTGTGTCCACCCATATCCTGTTCACCGCCATTAACTTGAGAATGGCAGCAGCTATAGGAATAGAAGTGGTGTCTAGGTATAGTAAAGTAGCCATGCGCTACGCAATGAAAGCACCTATAGCGCCACCTGGTGGAAAACAACAGAGTTACCATTTTTATCTCGAAAACAGAACGAGATAGAGAAAAAAAGTGAATTAAAAAATTTTAGGGCATCATCAATTCATACGAATCGATACCTTGCATACAGAAATGCTATGATTAGAACGTGTAAAATTCACAAGGCTGCGGACGTGAAGCGATACATCATGGAGACTTTCCTATAAGTCATTGGGTATTGTGGCTACGTAGAGTGGTCTCCACGCTCACCTGACCTGACCCAAAGGGACTTCTTTCTGTGAGGTCACATCAACCAGCAGGTGTATGCGACCCCTCCACCAACATTGCAGGACCTACGACGACGTATCACAGATGCTTGTGCAAACGGGTCACCTACCATATTGCACAACGTGCAGCAAGATACAGTATGCTGTCCATAGTCCAGATGTGCATTGCAGCTGACGGGGTCCACTGTGAGCATCAAAGTTAAATGAGCGCCATATGTATGACCAGCATTCAATGTTGTTTTTTTTTTTGGGGGGGGTCATGCGTTTCATATCATAGCATTTCTGTATGCAGGGTGTCGATTCATATTGAATTGATGATGCCGTACAATTTTTTTTATTTCACTTTTTTTCTTTCTCGTTCCGTTTTCGAGATAAAAATGCTAACTCCGTTGTTTTCCACCAGGTGGCGCTATAGGTGGTTTCATTGCGTAGCGCATGGATACTTTACTATACCTAGACACCACTTCAATACCTATAGCTGACGCCGTTCTCACGTTAATGGTGGAGGACAGGATATGGGTGAACACACTGTATACTATAATAACAACTTTATCATCACTTGTGCTATTGATGAATGAAAATGACAGTTACACTTTAAAGGGAATCTGTCACCAGGTTTTTGCTCTTCCATCTGAGAGAAGCATCATGTAGACACACAGACCCTGATTCCAGTGATGTGTCACTTACTGAGCTGTTTGCTGTCAGTTTGATAAAATCAATGTTTTTTCTGCTGCAGATCTAGCAGTTAAAACAGAGCTCATGAATATGCTGGACTACCTAGCAGCACGCCAAGTAGTCATGTAATGATAATCTACTGCTGATTAAACAGTGATTTTATCAAAACTTCACTATAATCAGCTCAGTAAGTGACACATCGCTGGAATTATGGTCTCTGTCTCTACATTATACTGCTCTCAGATTACGTGGCAACAACCTGGTGACAGATTCCCTATAAGCATTTGCACCATAACATGCACAGCATAACAAGAAAGCTTGGTATGTTTCAGTGTATATTATATTCACGATATGGAACTAAAAAAAAAAATAATGACTGATTCCCATGTAGTCAATCATTGATCTTGACAAGTCATTTGGACTGCAGACATAACTTTCATAGATTTAACTTTGTCCCTTTTTGTCCCTGCAGATCATTGCTCCTCCAGAACGCAAGTACTCTGTCTGGATTGGCGGCTCCATCTTGGCCTCCCTTTCTACCTTCCAGCAGATGTGGATCAGCAAACCAGAATACGATGAAGCCGGCCCCTCCATTGTGCACCGCAAATGCTTTTAAATGTTCTTTCTTTTTATATTGTCTTCAATTCCAAGATATATCTTCAAGTGTACTCCAAGTACATGGCCACCATTTCATTCCAAAATATGTCTTAGGCGCTAATTCGATAAAGTATTTTTTTTGTTTTGTTTGTTATGAATAAAGCTTAATCTATTCTACAAATTAACTATTTTGAGTTTACATTACAACAGATATATATACTGTATATAATATATATAATCTTAATATACATAATTGCCAGCCCTGTCAGTTGCACAGCTGCAGTTCGCGCCCACATCATAGCCATGGTAACCAGGGACAACAGTGCAGGCGGAACCCAAATTATGGGCTGAGTAAGCACAATTCTGTTCCCAGTCTAGCATTGTGCTGCCCATACCACATCCAGATATAATGAGGTGTTGGTGTTTTAAATTACACATTTGCGATATCACAGAGCAGTAAGGAGGCATGGCCGGGTATGTCCGCCCTTGCCTGATATCGCCAATTAGTCACAACAGCTTAGAGGAGACCATATAGTGTAAATGTACCGCCCCGAGGCTCGGATCCGGGCTCGTCGGTGGGTGGGTCGAGCTTCTCCCGGACCCGGGGGTCAAATTGCTCTGAAGGGATGCTGGTGCTACGTGAGGGGTGGTGTTCGGTGGGGAGGTCCACAGCCGAGGCCGTGGTTGTTTGTTGGGGGTTAAGTTCGTGACGCCACCCACGGGTTGTGGTGAATGGATGGACACCACCGCTGCCGTTGACTAGGCTCCCAGGGACGGTGTTGCGCAGTTTGGTGTTGAGCCCTCAGTGGGTAGGGGTGATGGTCCCGGGGGGCCCGAGGGAGGTGCTGAGGCGGGGGGATGGATGCGTGCTGGTGTGCCGGTGCAGTGCGGCGCGGTGCACGGCCCGAGGGCACTGTTGTACTCACTATTACAGACACACTGGAGTCTCTGGTAAACCAAACAAGATGGTGGACGGTGCCCGCAGCCGGCTGCGCTTTTCCCCTTTCTCAGGTTGGTGGTTTCTGCCTTTCTCCTGCACCTTGCTTTTAGTAGAATGGTGACTCCTATGCCTAAGCAACGGTAGTCCGCTCCCAAGCTTTGTGTGTGTGCCGGTAGAGCCCTTTTGTCCGCAGACGCTGGCCCATGGGGTCTCGATGCCTGGCCGGTGGCTTTCTATCCCTATGGTTGGGCTGTTGCCTTTCTTGGGTGGGAAAGGACCTAAAGTCCAGACCCCAATCAGTAAACTCTACTCGGTCCAGTGGTTTCTGGGCCTTGTACTGAGTCTGAGTACCCCTCCTGGTGCTCCGGTTTCCAATCGGTTCCCCGGTTCGGTACCGGCCGGCCACTACCCGGTCCCGGTCCCTTACGGTTCCACCGGCTGTAATCCCAGCTCCTGCAGGCGGCCACCACCATCTGCCTCCTGGCCACAGGGTATCCGGGCTCCGACCCAGATCCCTGGCAGATGTCTCCTCTTTGCTACCACTCTCCTCCACTGCTGTCACTAATCTGCTGTTTTTCCCGCCTCAGGCCATCCGAACTCCTCGGTGGGCGTGGCCAATGGCCTGGGTGTGGACGTCAGAACCTGAGAGGGGTGACTCAGGGTTTTAAGGTTGGCTGCTGGTACCTTTTTAGGGGAAGGTGTTTGTGCAAGGACCTACCTGTGACTACCTGGCTAGTCCAGGGCGTCACATAAACACACACACAAGGTTGACACCACATAGTGAACACACCTCAAGAAACACAACACCAGATACCAATATACAGCACACAACAAGGAAGAGAGAGTGCACAGGGGTGAAAGAGGTCAAATGACGCAACACACACAATACACAAATTCGGAGGAATGACATATAACAGATATATTGGAAAGCACAAACAGTGTGGTGACATGTTCACTGCTCCTGTCACACCACTAAGCATAGACAGATGTTCATTTCACCGCACTCCCGATGCGATAGCATCGGGCCTATTTCTAGTCTAAATATAAAATAATGCAGTTAGCATGACACCTAGTGGTAGTGGTCTATCAATGAATCATTGGCAAAAAATAGAAGTCTAAATATCTAATGATCAACTTGCTGCACGTTTCCTAAGGGGTTGTGGGGCCAAAGAACGTCAGAGGAGCTTAAGATCTAATCTAACCACTATAGTAAGTAACTTTAGTAGGACAGGTAATTAGCAGAGCTGTTTTTTAAAGAGTCTTCCTCTTCGTGTCAATCCCTGCCACAATCATTTAGGAAATGCAGCATCCATCGTATGTAGTACATGATTCTGATGGTGAGGCACCACTTTTGTCATAAGTAGGTTTTCCTATACTTGGGGTAAAGATTCAGATGCTCCTCAGACCTTTTTTCTCTATAGCAGGAGTGGATCATTCATGTTACAACATGAAAAGGATTTTAAAATATAACTTTTAATAGTGCCTCCTAAAATGATATATAATCAATAAAAACGTGAAGCATAAAATGTATTACCTGTTTTTTTAGGTCACCAAGCTCAAACGGACCAAAAAATCAGGCACGACGCACACAAACACATCCTCTTAGGTCAGGCTAGTTGCCATAGTACCTTATAATTCTCCAAGACAGTTATTACAGGGAACCGCCCTCCACAATCTATCTTGGAGATTCAACAATTTTTTGAGGAATATTGGTGATACACATTACCACTTATTTATTCACATGGCATTTTAATTCCTCCAAGCAGACATCATATAACTGGGAGTTATATGATGTCTGCTTGGAGGATAAAGCGATAAGATAGCCAGGGAGGCTTATCAGTATTTTCTCCACGTCTGAAGTAAATAAGGTTGATGAAACATTGGTTAAGCCCGCCATGTGGTGAGACTATTCCATTTTTTACAAAGGTCATTTAGGAATTAAAATGCCATGTGTATAAATAAGTGGTAATGTGTATCACCAATATTCCTCAAAAAATTGTTGAATCTCCAAGATAGATTGTGGAGGGCGGTTCCCTGTAATAACTGTCTTGGAGAATTATAAGGTACTATGGCAACTAGCCTGACCTAAGAGGATGTGTTTGTGTGCGTCGTGCCTGATTTTTTGGTCCATTTGAGCTTGGTGACCTAAAAAAACAGGTAATACATTTTATGCTTCACGTTTTTATTGATTATATATCATTTTAGGAGGCACTATTAAAAGTTATATTTTAAAATCCTTTTCATGTTGTAACAAGAATGATCCACTCCTGCTATAGAGAAATGTGACATTTTGGAGGGTGAATTTTTCAAGTATCATACTACTATATTATACTCCTCAGACCTTTTATCTAGAATTCCCTGAAATACAGCGGTCCCGTCACTCAACACCCATATCATACCCCTCCCGCGCTCCCCAAGCTATTATATATACCTGCCTTTTATACTAGTGACATGTTTGAGTCTTGGGTATATCACCTGGGTCACAATGTAAGTCTTGTCACGTGGTCCCCCAACTATTGAAAGCCGTTTATAATCTTCATCTTTTGGGGGGCTTTTTGAGCTCCAGAGCCTGGGGATTTTCCCTTGATGCTCCAAATTGATTCCGGCAAGTAGTTTGGTGGCTGTAGGTTTTTATCAATGAGGCTCATACATTTTATTTTATAAACCGTTTAAAATATTATACAAATCAAATTACCTTAAGGTAAATTAGTGATAATAATGAAATGTAAATCCAATTATACACTCAGCTACATTATAAAGACTGAGCAGAGCGGAGTTTGCCCCGAATCGTCTCCTTTCTGCATCCTAATTTAGTAAGTTTTTACTTACAGTATAAAAACGGAGTGTCTGCGTTATTAAACTATGCAATAGCTACTAAATTACTAAGGAACAAATTCATACTGTGCAGTGGTAAATACAGAAGTTAGGGAGCAACAGATCAATAATCCTGGTGGGCCACTATTTTATATGCCTAGTTCAGGCACTCAAAGGCTTGATCATTGTATTCCCCACCCTTTCCTTGACAATTTGGCCACACTCTTAAGGCCCCGTCACACGCTACGATATATCTAACGATAAAATGAAGGAAATGAAGGATATCTAACGATATGTCGGCGGGGTCATGGAGTTAGTGACGCACATCCGGCATCGTTTGATATATCGTACCATGTGACACCTCCGAACTACTGTTAACGAGCAAAAATACCTTATCGTTGCTCGTTGACACGTCGTTCATTTTCATAATGTTGTTCCTCCTTTTGTGCGCCGGTTGTTCATCATTCCCGAGGCAGCACAAATTGCTACGTGTGACACCCCGGGAACGACAAACATAGCTTACCTGCGGCCGCCGGCAATGCGGATGGAAGGAGGTGGGCGGGATGTTATGTCCCGCTCATCTCCGCCCCTCCGCTTCTATTTGGCGGCTGCTGTGTGATGTCGCTGTGACGCCGAACATCCCTCCCCCTTCAGGAAGAGGATGTTCGCCGCCCATAGCGACGTCATTAGGGAGGTAAGTACGTGTGATGGGGGTTAACAACTTTGTGCGCCATGGTCAACGAATTGCCCGTGACGCACAAACGACAGGGACGGGTGCGATCGCACGATATATCGATGCGTGTAACGGGGCCTTTAGGCCGGTTTCAGACGTCCGTGTTTCAGGTACGTGTGACATACGTTTTTAAAACGGATGCCACACGTATCCATGTTATTATTTGCTGTTAATCACACATCCGTGTTTTCACACGGACCGTGTGACCTCTCATGACCCTGCACACACGCAGACATGTCCGTTTTTTCTCAAGCAGCACTGGTGTCACATGGATCGCACACTGATGTGATCATTGTGACATCAGTGTGACATGTACCGGAGAAAACACGGGTCTATATAATAAAAAGATTTTCTACATTTACCTCTCTCCAGCGATGCTGCATCCCGCTACTTATCGCCACTCATTATACTCACTGAATATTCAGTGCCCTGTGGAACTGAAAGCCGGAGCATCGCTGGTGAGTATACAGCAGAGTGCGTGTGTGTGGTGAGAACCTGGAAGCCGGAGCATCGCGGGGACAGCATCGGGAACTCTTCACAGTTCCCAATGAACTCTGATGAACCTGTGAAGCTGTAGTGCGGGTGTCGCGGGGGGGGTCATCAGGATGTCATCAGAGTTCATCGGGAACTCCAATGACCTCCTGGATGTCACTGTGCTTGCAGAATACTCACCTGTCCCCCCGATGCTGTCCTCGGCAATGCTGTACCCAGCGCTGTCCCTGCGCTGCTCTGGCTACCAGGTCCTGAGTGCGGTGAATAATCGATGAATATAATGAGTGGGGGTCAGGAGCAGGAGGCAGCAGAGCTGAAGAAAGGTAAATATGAAAAATCTTTTTATTTTACAGACCCATGTTTTCTCCGGTACCTGTCACACGTATGCAAACACGGATGTCACACGTGTGACCATAACAATGTGTGTGACTGGTTTCTGATTAAACACGGACGTTCGTCTGAAACCAGCCTTAGTTTCTATCAATGCCAATATTGATTCCATGTCTTTGACCATCCAGGACTGGCGCTTTTCTCTCCAAGGCGCCTATTACATTTTGATGGGCTGAATCTATAGGAAGAACGCTCTTAAAGGGACTCTGTCACCAGGTTTTTGCAACCCAATCTGGGAGCAGCATAATGTAGAGACAGAGCCCCTGATTCCAGCCATGTGTCACTTACTGAGCTGTTAGCTGTCATTTTGATAAAATAATTTTTTTCTCTGCTGCAGATCTAGCAGTTATATAGATCTCATGAATATGCTAGACTACCTAAGTAGTCCTCGCATGATAATCTACTGCTGATTAAACAGTGATTCTTATCTCCAGTCCTTGGGAGATGTGTGACCGGTTTGGGATCAATGTCTCACATTTAGAAACTCTGGATATTAAACGTATTTGCTTTCTTTTAGTGCAGCAAGGATTCTTTCCTTCCTTGTAGGTCCTTGTTAGTTCATCTCAAGTGCAGCCGGTTTGTGACCACTCCCATTTCCTTTAGTCACATGTTCCATTACCTGATGCCGGTTATGGAAAACATTCTGAACTGCCCACTATTGAATGAGGAACATATAATAGATTACAGTACAGATAAAGACAGTGACTACAAGCTGACGTTCTTTTTGATCGACTGGTATCTAACACTATATGATCACCGTATGATGATAATATCAGTGTTGGTCTTTGTGTAGTGATTTCTTTCCAGTAACAGTCTGGTCATCTTCTGAGGTTCTCCTACACCAGGGGTGGGGAATCTCCGGCCTGCGGGCAGTTTGTGACCCGTGATGACTTTTTCTGTGGCTCCCGGGCACATTCCCGGGAACCGCAGTGCTCAGGCCACAGCCACGCTTTTGTCGGCCATCGGCCCTTTAAATCCCACTGTGTGATGCGAGGAAGCGCACGCACTCTGGCCTGTGGGTAGATGCTAGAATATACGGGCTCCTTCCAGGACCTGACTACAGGCCCCTCCCCAGTGCTGTGTAAACCGTGCTGCCACCTAGTGCTGTCCGCGCTGCCACCTAGTGCTGTCTGCGCTGCCACCTAGTGTTGTCTGCGCTGCCACCTAGTGCTAGTGTTGTCTGCGCTGCCACCTAGTGTTGTCTGCGCTGCCACCTAGTGCTGTCCGCGCTGCCACCTAGTGCTGTCCGCGCTGCCACCAAATGCTGTCTGTGCCGCCGCCAGTGCTGTCTGTGCCGCCGCCAGTGCTGTCTGTGCCCCACCATCTCCTGTGATGTATATGCCTCCAGTGCCTCCTGTGATGTATACTCCCCAGCCCCTCCTGGGATGTATACGCCCCAGCCTTTCCTGTGATGTATATGTCCCAGTCTCTCCTGGGATGTATACGCCCCAACCTTTCCTATGATGTATATGCCCCAGCTTTTCCTGGGATGTGTATGCCCCAGCGACTCCTGGGATGTATACGCCCCAGCCTTTCCTGGGAAGTATACACCCCAACCTCTCCTGGGATGTATACGCCCCAGCCTCTCCTGGAATATACGCCCCAGTCCCTCCTGGGATGTATACGCCCCAGCCTTTCCTGTGATGTGTATGCCCCAGCTTCTCCTGGGATGTATACACCCCAGCCTTTCCTGTGATGTGTATGCCCCAGCCTCTCCTGGGATGTATATGCCCCTCTTGTAATGTATACACCCCAGCCCCTCCTGTGATGTGTATGCCCCAGGTTCTCCTGGGATGTATATGTGACGCCCTGGACAAGCCAGGGGTCACAGGTAATGACATCACCACACCCTACACCCCGGTTAGGCACACCTAAGCTAGACCTGAAATCCTTGTTGCCTTCCCCCAGGGGCTGATGTCCACACCAGGGGGTGGAGCCAGGCGGTTGGTCTCCGCCCACCAAGGAGTTCACAGTCCTGGAGGCAGGAAAACCAGGCAGTTGAGTTTTGGAGAGGAGAGAGATTAGGTTTGGAGTCTGAAGTAGAAGGAGGGAAAGTAGTGAAAGAGGAAAAGTGACAGTTTGGAAGCCTGAAGTTGGTCCGGGTGTGTGCCCCGGACTGAGACAGCAAGGTTAGCAGACGGCAGTGACCGTCTGCAGGAGTGGCCTATCGGAGTTGCCGTGAGGACAGTGGACAGGTGGTGGCCCGGCGGTACCGGACCGGTACACAAGGAGAAGCCAGCACCATTGGCAGGGGCCTTTCGGATCCCGGCAAGGCTAGGAGTCGCCGTGAATTTGCCAAATCCGTCAGTGAAGGGGACCCTCGGGTCTCTAAACAACTAAGTCCCGATTGAAGGCAACAGTCCAACCGTATGAGAGAGACACCGCCACCGCCAAGGCACCAGTTTCTCAGGGTCAGCGCCTGCGGGCAAAGAGGGGCTCCTCCGGCCCATATCCAAGTCGGGGAGCGGGTTACCGGTGGGAACCCATCGCAACCAACGGAAGTACTAGGTGCAGGGAAAGAGACAGTCACCGTTAACTACCGGGGAAAAGAAACAGCAGCCATCCGTGGGAACCGTCTTTCCAGCCGTGTGTTTTACCGAGAACTGTGTCAACGTCTCAGGCTGAGTGAGTACCACCGTGCCGTACGGCACAGTGCTGCCCCCGCGACCCTGCACCTCACCAGGCCCCGCACCCGGCCTGCCATCCATCCCTACCCCATCACTGGGCCCTGGGACAATCAATCCCCTACCCACGGAGGGGAGAAATAACAACAAAGCTGCTCCCTGTCACCGCTCCCGGGATCCCCATACAGAGCAGCGGTGGTGTACACACAATCACCACAACCGTGGGTGGCATCACGGACAATAAATCCCCAAAACCAATCCCCCTTTTCACTCACGGGCGAGGAGCGCCGCTCGAGTCCCTGGGATCCAGCACATCGCTCGAGCCACCGAGCAGCAGAGGCCGCAGCAGCAGCGATAGCCGGACCCGAGCAGAGGGAGAGCGCAGCGTCCCCTCCTCCGCCCGCGACATATACACCCCAACCTCTCCTGTGATGTATATGCCCCAGCCTTTCCTGGAATGTATACGCCCCAGCCTCTCCTGGGATGTATATGCCCCGGTCCCTCCTGGGATGTATATGCCCCAGTCCCTCCTGGGATGAATATGCCCCAGCCTCCACTGTGATATATATGCCCCAGCCCCTCCTGGGATGTCTATGCCCCAGCCTCCACTGTGATGTATATGCCTGAGCCTGCACTGTGATGTATATGCCCCAGTCTCTCCTGTGATGTGTACCCCCAGTTTTTCCTGTAATTTATGTGTCCCAGTGTCTCCTGTGATGTATATGCCCCAGTGTCTCCTGTGATGTGTATGCCCCCAGCCTCACCAGATTGAAACAAACCTGGAAAAGCAGTTGTGAGAAACAACCTGATCAATATCACCAAACATCGCAGCTGCACCAAAGAGAAGCAGCTCCAGCTACCACATTGGGGGTGAGTAAATTAATTGTTTGACCAAATATAGCAGGGTAGTTTTCAAGTTGATAATTTGGTGCAGCCCCCGAAGGCTGGTAGAAAATTCCAAATGGCTTCCGGCAGTAAAAAGGTTCCCCACCCCTGTCCTACACCCACAATTAGGGTGTGCCACCTAGTTAGGGGCCGCTCAGATGTGTTTCGCACCCCCGCCCCATTCTTATAAGCCAGCTAAGTCTGTAATATACTTCTGAAGCAGAGGTCTCAAACACGCGGCCAGTAGGCCGCATGAGGCCCCATAGGCTGTTTGTTGCGGCCCGTGACGATCGCAGCTCTATGCCCGAGGGAGGCGCCAGCAGGACTTTACTGCAATTGAATAATTTGTGTTGTCGTGCAGAGGAGCTATCCGCATTATACCAATGGCCACTGCCGCCCGCTAATCAGATGCAAGGAAGTGACATCGCTGCATGACGTCAGACTTGCATCTGATTGGCGGGCAGCAGCCATCTCCTCTGCTTGACACCGCAAATTATTCAATTGTAGTAAAGTCCTGCCCGTGCCCACCGTGGGCATAGAGCTGCTATTGTGTCACCCAGGGATAGGGGGTACTCAGATCCGGGCCAAGGGGTCACTTCTGTGAGTATCACGGTGGCGTGACCCGGTCTGTGATCTCAGGCTCCACAGCAAAAAGGGGATTAGATAAGGGAGATTGTCCGTGACACCACCCGTGGGTTGCGGTGATGAGATGATGGCACCGCCGCTGCCTCTGGGGACCGTACCCGGGACTGATGGTGTGGAGCAGCAAGTTGGGATCCCCTCCACGGGTAGGGGAGTTATAGTCCCGGGGCCCAGTTGGGAGTTGTGGTGGTGGCAGGGATTGCAGGGAATAGTACACTCACAGTTCGGCTATCGTGGTGCTGGATGAAGCTGGATTGATATGGAGGGTCAGGAACCCAGATGGAAGAAATACTCAGAGTCTCAGAGTCCAGAAATTGCTGGTAACTGGTGCCCACAGATGCTGTGAGGACGGGTCCCACACCCGGGCGTGTAACTCAGGTGTTGTTCTCCTGCCTGATGTCTGTGTCTGTTTTGTACACAGGTCCGGACTGGGTCCCGACAGTCGGCACCGGGGGGGCCACTACCCTCTCCCGGTCCACTTCGGGTCCCACAAGCGGCTGGCCTATTTCTGAGGCCCTTACTACCACTTTTCCTAGCTCCACACAGGGGCTGCTTCCAGACCTCCCTCCTCCTGCAGACTGACTTCTGCTCAAACTCTGCTCTGCTCTTTCTAAGCTCCTCTCGCCCCCTCCCTTTTCCTGGGGAGGGGGTGAGTGGAGCCTGATTGGCTGGTGTGTATCGGTGTGGAAAACTCCCCAAGGGAGAGTGAGATCTGCACCAAAAAGATGGATGCAAACCTCTGTCATACCCTGGTTTCGCCAGGGCGGCACACTATGATCCCGGCCGCAACAAGCAGGTACATGCTCACAATCAGGACCCGCTGCGACCTGGATGCGGCGGGCCCTGACCTGTGGGGCTGCATGTCCCCTCCGCAGGAGACTGCAGCTGCCCGTGCCCGCAATCAGGGTTTGGAGCACTGCGTTCTCCTCACTGTGTGTGTGTGTGTGTGTGTGTGTGTGTGTGTGTGTGTGTGTGTATATGTGTGTGTCTGTGTGCACAATACTACATGGCACAATATTACGATGAGTACAAAAGTACTGGGCACAATACTACAAGGATGGGCATAAAAGTACTAGGCACAATACTACAAGGATGGGCACAAAAGTACTGGACACAATAGTACAAGGATGTGCACAAAAGTACTGGGCACAATACTACAAGGATGGGCACAAATGTGCTGGGCACAATACTACAAGGATGGGCACAAAAGTACTGGGCACAGTATTACAAAGATGGGCACAATACTACAAGGATGGGCACAATACTACAAGGATGGGCACAATACTACAAGGATGAGCCCAATACTACAGGGCACAAGGATGGGCATAATACTACTGGGCACAATACTAAAGTGCACAAGGATGGGCACAATACTACTGGGCACAATACCAGAAGGATGGGCACAATACTACAAGGATGAGCACCTTACTACATGACACATGGATGGGGGACATTACTGCTGCATGGGGGCATTACTACAAGATGTTGACGGAGATTACTATATGATGCTGCTAATTGTAAAAAAAAAAATTTACAAGAAGGTGATAGAATGTAAAAAAAAAATCAAAAGAAAACATTATTTATTTTTTTTGCCAAGGAAAATGCTTTTTTTTATATTTAAACTTAACTAAACAAAAAAAATGCAGGTTTGTTATAATAAACAAGCAAACATTTTTCAAAAAAGTCATCCAAAGATGTATAGAAAAAAAAAACATGGAATCACTAAAAATGTCACTTTGCCCTGCAAAGAATGCGTCCCCTCTCAATTTTTTTTTCTATCTGCGGCCCATACACCCAGCTGAGTTTGAGACCCCTGCTCTAAAATGTTCTTACCTCTATTTTGGGGAATTTACATCTCCCTAATAAAGGAGATAGTAACATAATATGACATACACTGATAAACACCCATGTAACCAAGGAAAATCCGGTTCAGGAGCTTTTGATGTCCTACCGGACAAATTATATCCACAATTTCCTACTTTCCTACTCATTAATAAATCAATGTGCCATCTAATGAAGTCATTATTGGAGCTCCTAGAAGGACTGTTACTAGATTTTCTAAAGGCCCGTCACACGCAGCAGTATTGCTAGTGATATCACTAGCGAGTGTACCCGCCCCCGTTATTTGTGCATCATGGGCATATCGCTGCCCGTAGCGCACAGTATCATTAGGAGCTGTCACACGGACTTACCTGCCTAGCGACATCGCTGTTGCCGGCGAACCACCTCCTTTCTAAGGGGGCGGTTCGTTCGGCGTCACAGCGGCGTCACTAAGCAGCCGCCCAATAGAAACGGAGGGGCGGAGATGAGCAGCCGAAACATCCCGCCCACCTCCTTCCTTCCTCATTGCCGGTGGCCGCAGATAAGCTGTAGTTCGTCGTTCCTGAGGTGTCACACGTAGCGATGTGTGCTGCCTCAGGAACGATGAACAACCTTCGTCCTCAACAATCAACGATTTTTGGAAAATGAACGACGCATCAACGATGGACGATATGGTGAGTATTTTCCATCGTTAACGGCCGTTAGTTGGTGTCACACGCAACGACGTCGCTAACGATGCCGGATGTGCGTCACGGAATCCGTGACCCCGGCGATATATCCTTAGATACGTCGTTGCGTGTGACGGGGCCTTAAGAGTTCTAAATTGGTCAGCGATGGATCTTCAGCAAATTTGCCCCTAGGCTTCAGTAATCTGCTGTAAATGTAGAGAAATACTTTTCCTTCATCGCCATCTTGTGGTCAAATTAAGCATTACACAATTCTCTAATCAATAGGCCGACCTGTAATATGCTGAGGTGATTTTTGTAAGAGTTACACTATTAACCTCAGGATTATATATGTGTGCTGACAGTTACGAGCATGTTAAAATTGATTTTCTGTAACTCAGGCATGTTCAGCTTCATGCATCTGAGATATTATACAGCAGGAAGTAATCAGATTCTTACATTAATTGAATATACAATCTTATCAAAGGTATATTTAAAAGGTAACACCGCCTAGATTGCTCCATTTATCTGTTAGGCTTGTGATTGGTCCTCAGTTTTCCATGCAGCCTTTTCTTTTCATTTTGATCAGGTAAATTTAGATACCAGATTTGTGTGCAGGAGGAAGGTCGGGGGCAGGCGGACTCACTGCTACTATGTACGAGAGCTACAGCTGTTGGCAGTCCATGTGGGTGTCCTAGGAAAAGTAAGATTGACAGATCACACAGCACTGGGTATGTGTCGCCCTGGACAAGCCAGGGGCCACAGGTAACAACACACACACACCCCCACCCTCAGCAGTTCACAGCAGACATCCCCAGTGAAACCTGATTCCTTCCCTCGGGTTCAGACAGACACACTAGGTGGGCGGAGTCAAGCAGATAGGCACGCCCACTGAAGAGTCTAGCTGGCCTGAGGCAGGAAGCAGGTCCAGACAAGTCCAGGAGAGGAAGGGAGAGGAGGTCTGGAGAAAGGCAGACACAGACTGGGGCCTAGGTTGGAGCCTAGGGCCCTCGAGTAGAGAGTCAGGCAGACGGTAGTGGCCGTCTGCAGGGAGCCGGGCAGACAGTTGGTGGAACCGTAGGTAGCCGGGGCTGGGCGGTGGCCCACCGGTACTGAATCGAGGAGCCAGCTGGAAACCGGAGCGCAGGAGGAGCGTACAGAAGGTGTAGGAAAGGACTTACATTACCAATTTGGGGTCAGGGGAAAAACACCGCAGCCGCCTGTGGGACCCGTCCATCCAGCCATTTGTTTCAGCAGAGACTCTGTGTGTATCATTGGGCTGAGTGAGTACCACCGTGCCGTGCGGCACAGCGCTGCCCCTGCGACCCTGCACCTCGCCAGGCCCCGTAACCCGCCTGCCATCCATCCCTACCCCATCACCGGGCCCCGGGACAACCAACCCCCTACCCACGGAGGGGAGAAGTAACAACAAAGCTGATCCCTGTCACCGCCCCCGGGATCCCCGTCCAGAGCAGTGGTGGTGTCCACAAAATCACCACAACCGTGGGTGGCGTCACGGACAATAAATCCCCAAAACCATTCCCCTTTTCACTCACGGGCGAGGAGCGCCGCTCGAGTCCCCGGGATCCGGCCCACCGCTCGAGCCACCACCGAGCAGCAGCAGCAGCAACAGCCGGACCCGAGCAGTGGGAGAGCGCAGCGTCCCCTCCTCCGCCCGCGACAGGAATATCACAGCCAGGGCCGGATCCAGGTTTTTGTGGGACCCGGGCAAGAGTCTCAGTGGGCCTCTTTAACACATACCACAAGTCATGAATTTAATTTAGAGGTTGCGGGCTGTATATATCATACAATCCCGGTAAATATAATTCCCCCTCGTGTGCTTTCCCCGCTGTGCACTCTCCCTCCAGTGTGCTTTCTTTTCCCCCCTGTTCTCTCTTTGCCCTATGCTCTCTCTTTTCCCCACTCTGCTCTCTTTCGCCCATGTGCTCTCTATTCCCTGTGTGCGCTCTCTATTCCCTGTGTGCGCTCTCTATTTCCCGCGTGCGCTCTCTATTCCCTGTGTGCGCTCTCTATTGCCCGCATGCGCTCTCTTCTCCCCTGTGCTGTCTCTGTGAGCTGTTATTTCCCCCCCTCTACTGTGTGATGAGCGCAGCATCCGGATTGTTGGTGGTTTATTAATACCAATAAGCTGATAGAAGAGCGGTTTCACTATACAGAGATGCAAGATATCAGTGCAGGAGCCGTTACTCATCTCTGCTCCTGCCTTATTACTATTCATAAGCGTCAGCAGTTAGAACGCTGCGCTCCTCAGCAGGAGGGAGAAGAGAGCGCAGAGAGACAGTTCAGGGGGGAGAGAGAGCGCACTGGGGGAGAGAGACATTTACCCCAGGCCCCATACATCATTTAAGGGAACCTGTCAAGTCCAACATGCACCCAGAACCAAGAGCAGTTCTGGGTGAATACTTCTAATTCCTGCCTAACTGTCCCAGCCTGTAGTAACGTAGATAAAGAGATATTTAGAAAAAGTATTTCTAAAGATCCTTTATGATATGCTAATGAGCGAGGGGACTTGCAAGGGTGTTAGTTCCTGTGCTCATTCCTCCCTCTTAGCAGGTTAGCATGCCCACAGGGGCGTGCTAGCATGGTATTTAATGCCCACTATCATCATCGGAAGTGAAACGCGTAGCTGTGTCCATTGCACTACCTCAGAACGCTGGGCAAAGGGACAGTGCACATGATCAGAAGTCCCTGGACTTCCAGTCATGCGCACTACACCAGTTTGAAGTGGGGACACGTACACCCGGCTTCATAGTGCGCATGATCGGACGTCCGGGGATCATGCGCACTGAGACGAAAACCAGCAACGGATGCGTTGACAGCAGAGAGGTGAATAACCATGCCTCTGACTCTACATATTCATTAGCATGTTAGCATGGTTAGCATGCCTACAGGGTCATACTTACATGCTAAGGGGGCCAACTAGTTAAGGGATCTAACGCCCTTGCGACTAGTTTCTGGCCTCATTAGCATATCATAAAGGCTCTTTAGAATTACTTTGCCTAGCAGTCCAGCCTATATAGCAAACAAAGAGATCTTTAGAAAGAGATTAAAATATGCACTCAGAACCACTCTTGGTTCTGGGTGCATACAAGACCTGACAGGTTTCCTTTAAGGCCTGGGGACACTGTCCAGCAAGCAGCGTGGACTGTATCCTCGACAGCAAGTAGGCCCCTTTGTTTGTCCATGGTCCCGGCACTCACCCAGGTGCACCACGTGGTGACGACTGCCCTGATCACAGCATGAAAAAACGTAATTCAACACCTAACCTTACTTTGGTCAAAGGATTGTGCAATGATACGTTATCTTAAAGTAGAAACGTTATTTAAAAACAATTAAAATCTATTACTGGTGCTGCCTAGTGTTTTTGATGGAGGTCTAGTTCCCAAGTTCCTCACAGATCAGTCAAAACACCGCTCTAAAGTTAGGACAGATGAGACCAAGTTTGAACTCTTTGGATGCCATAATACACACCATGTTTGGAGGCCAAAAGGTACTGCATATCACCTCAATAACATCATACCAACAATGGATTTTGGAGGTGGGAACATCATGTTGGGGGGAAAGGGTTTTAGCATAGGGCACTGGAAAACTTCATATACCATATTTTTAGGATTACTATAAGATGCACCCCAAATTTAGAGGGAAAATAGGAAAACAAATAATTTTTTAGATTAAAATGGGGGTTCGTCTTGAAGTCTTATGGTCCATTTTATAGGCTAAATATAGCTTACTGGGAATGGGGGGGGCACGAGGTCATAAGAAGCCAGTGGTGGGACGAGTGGGCCAATAGTGGGAGGAGGGGGTGTCGCGGCGGTGCAAGGCAGATTCCATTGATCTCCCCGTGACGGATATGTTTGATTTCAGGTACATGGTGCTATAGGCGGCGCATGCACAGATTGAGATCTTGGAGAGCTAAGACCTCAATCTGTGCATGCGCTGCCTCCGACCCATTTTCCTGATGCCTATTGCATCAGTTCCCAGAAGATCAATAGCGCCTGCCTTGCGCTGCCAGTACACCCCTCCTCCCAGCCCAGAGCCCGCAGTATCCTCCTACTTGTGCCACCAGCTTACTGTGACCCCGCTCCACCGCCACCGTGCCCCCCGGTAAGCTACATTTGACTTATAAACCGCACCCCCATTTTCCCCCCAAGTTTGGGGGGGAAAAGTGTGTCTTATTATCCGAATAATACGGTAATTGAAGAAAGGATGAATTTACAAATATACCTAGATATTCTTGATAAAAATCTGCTGCCATTTACCAGGATGATGAAAATGAAATGAAGGTGGACATTTCAGCGAGGTACTGATATCAAACCAGTGGCGTAACTAGAGTTTGATGGGCCCTGGTGCAAAATTTGGACCGGGGCCCCCCTCCACATACACCGACACTTAGGGTACGGGATAATGACACTGACACTCGGGGTACAGAACAATGACGCTGACACTTGGCTTTTACCCTTAGCACCCAGGTTTCCGATGATCTGAAATCCCTCTATCAGCACCCAGCTTTCCCATGATCTGATATCCATCTTGTCCTCGTCACCCAGATTCCCCATGTTCTGCCATACAGCTTTCCCTCAGCACCCAGCTTTCCCATAACAGAGCATGGGAAAGCTGGGTGCTGAGAGAAGATGTATAGCAGAACTACATGGGAAAGCTGGGTGCTGAGGGAAAGATGTACAGCAGAGCATGGGAAAGCTGGGTGCTGAGGGAAAGAGAATTTTTACCTCAGCACAAAACATTTCCATCCCATGCTTGTATTTTTGTCCCCCCTAGTGTATAGTTCTCCTAATGGCCCCCACATAGCCTTCCATATAGTATAAAGGGTCCCACATAACCCTTCATATATTGTAATGCACCCCCATAGTCCTCCATGTATTATAATGCATTTCCCATAGTCCTCCATATATTATAATTCACCCCATAGTTCTTCATATTTTATACTGCACCACATAGTCCTCCATGTTTTTTAACGCACCCCAATAGTCCGTGTGTAAGGTAGCCTCCATAGTCCTCCATATATTATAAAGCAGCCCCCATAGCCCTATATGTATTATAATGCAGCTCCATAAACCTTCATATTATATTATGCAGCCCCATACTCCTCAATGTATAATACACCTCTAACCCATGTATAAGGTGTCCTTCATGTTATATAATGCATCCCCATAGACCTCCATGTAGAATGCACCCCTATAGTCCATGTAAAAGGTGTCCTTCATGTTAATTATGTAGTCCCATAGACCTCCATGTATCATGCAGCCAGCCCCCCCCCCCCCCCCCCAGGGCTTCCATGTGCCATGCAGCCAGCCCCCCAGGGCTTCCATGTATCATGCAGCCAGCCCCTCCAGGGCCTCCATGTGTCATGCAGCCAGCCTTTCCAGGGCCTCCATGTGTCATGCAGCCAGCCCCCCCCCCCCAGGGACTCCCTGTGTCATGCAGCCAGCTCTCCCCAGGGCCTCTATGTGTCATGCAGTCAGCCCCCCCAGGGCCTCTATGTGTCATGCAGCCAGCCCCCCAGGGCTTCCATGTGTCATGCAGCCAGCCCCCCCAGGGCTACCATGTGTCATGCAGTCAGCCCCCCCAGGTCCTCCATGTGTCATGCATCCAGCCCCCCTCAGGGCCTCCATGTGTCATGCAGCCAGCCCTATCCAGGGCCTCCATGTGTCATGCAGCCCGCCATCCCCAGGGCCTCCATGTGTCATGCAGCCAGCTCTCCAGGGCCTCCATGTGTCATGCAGCCAACCCCCCCCCGGGCTTCCATGTATCATGCAGCCAGAACCTCCAGGGCCTCCATGTGTCATGCAGGCAGCCACCCCAGGGCTTCCATGTGTCATGCAGCCAGCCCCTCCAGGGACTACATGTGTTATGCAGCCTGCCCCCCCAGGGTTTCCATGTGTCATGCAGCCAGCCACCCCAGGGCTTCCATGCATCACGCAGCCAGCCCCCCCCCCCCCCAGGGCTACCATGTGTCATGGAGTAAGCCCCCCAGGGCCTCCATGTGTCATGCAGCCAGCCCCCCTGGGCCTCTATGTGTCATGCAGCCAGCCCCCCAGGGCTTCCATGTGTCACGCAGCCAACCCCCCCAGGGCTTCCATGTGTCACGCAGCCAGGCCCCCCAGGGCTTCCATGTGTCAGGCTTCCAAGTATCATGCAGCCAGCCCCCCCAGGGCCTCCATCTGTCATGCAGCCAGCCACCCCAGGGCTTTCATGTGTCATGCAGCCAGCCACCCAAGGGCTTCCATGCGTCACGCAGCCAGCCCCCCCAGGGCTACCATGTGTCATGCAGTCAGCCCCCCCAGTGCCTCCATGTGTCACGCAGCCAGCCCTCCCAGGGCTTCCATGTGTCAGGCTTCCATGTATCATGCAGCCAGCCCCTTCAGGGCCTCCATGTGTTATGCAGCCAGTTCCCCCAGGGTTTCCATGTGTCATGCAGCCAGCCACCCCAGGGCATCAATGCGTCACACAGCCAGCCCCCCCCAGGGCTACCATGTGTCATGCATTCAGCCCCCCTCAGGGCCTCCATGTGTCATGCAGCCAGCCCTCCCCAGGGCCTCCATGTGTCATGCAGCCAGCCCTCCCCAGGGCCTCCATGTGTTATGCAGCCAGCCCCCCAGGGCCTCCATGTGTCATGCAGCCAGCCCCCCAGGGCCTCCATGTGTCATGCAGCCAGCCCCCCCCTAGGGCTTCCATGTATCATGCAGCCAGACCCTCCAGGGCCTCCATATGTCATGCAGCCAGCCCCTCCAGGGCCTCCATGTGTTATACAGCCAGCCCCCCCAGGGCCTCCATGTGTCATGCAGCAAGCCACCCCAGGGCTTCCATGTGTCATGCAGCCAGCCCCTCCAGGGCCTCCATGTGTCACGCAGTCAGCCCCCCCAGGGCTTTCCATGTATCATGCAGCCAGCCCCTCAGGGCCTCCATATGTCATGCAGCCAGCCCCCCCAGGGCTTCTATGTGTCATGCAGCCAGCCCCCCCAGGGCTTCCATGTATCATGCAGCCAGCCCCTCCACGGCCTCCATGTGTCATGCAGCCATCCCCCCCAGGGCTTCCATGTATCATGCAGTCAGCCCCTCCAGGGCCTCCATGTGTCATGCAGCCAGCCCCTCCAGGACTTCCATGTACAGTCATATGAAAACGTTTGGGCACCCCTATTAATGTTAACCTTTTTTCTTTATAACAATTTAGGTTTTTGCAGCAGCTATTTCAGTTTCATATATCTAATAACTGATGGACTGAGTAATATTTCTGGATTGAAATGAGGTTTATTGTACTAACAGAAAATGTGCAATCCGTATTTAATCAAAATTTGACCGGTGCAAAAGTATGGGCACCTCAACATAAAAGTGACATTAATATTTTGTAGATCCTCCTTTTGCAAAAATCACAGCCTCTAGTCGCTTCCTGTAGCTTTTAATGAGTTCCTGGATCCTGGATGAAGGTATATTTGACCATTCCTGTTTACAAAACAATTCCAGTTCAGTTAAGTTTGATGGTCGCTGAGCATGGACAGCCGCTTCAAATCATCCCACAGATTTTCAATGATGTTCAGGTCTGGGGACTGGGATGGCCATTCCAGAACATTGTAATTGTTCCTCTGCATGAATGCCTGAGTAGATTTGGAGCGGTGTTTTGGATCATTGTCTTGCTGAAATATCCATCCCCTGCGTATCTTCAACTTCGTCACTGATTCTTGCACATTATTGTCAAGAATCTGCTGATACTGAGTTGAATCCATGCAACCCTCAACTTTAACAAGATTCCCGATGCCGGCATTGGCCACACAGCCCCAAAGCATGATGGAACCTCCACCAAATTTTACTGTGGGTAGCAAGTGCTTTTCTTGGAATGCCGTGTTTTTTTGCCTCCATGCATAACGTCTTTTTGTATGACCAAACAACTCAATCTTTGTTTCATCAGTCCACAGGACCTTCTTCCAAAATGTAACTGGCTTGTCCAAATGTGCTTTTGCATACCTCAGGCGACTCTGTTTGTGGCGTGCTTGCAGAAACGGCTTCTTTCGCATCACTCTCCCATACAGCTTCTCCTTGTGCAACGTGCGCTGTATTGTTGACCGATGCACATTGACACCATCTGCAGCAAGATGAAGCTGCAGGTCTTTGGAGGTGGTCTGTTGTTTTTCTTGACTGTTCTCACCATTCTTCTTCTCTGCCTTTCTGATATTTTTCTTGGCCTGCCACTTCTGGGCTTAACAAGAACTGTACCTGTGTTCTTCCATTTCCTTACTATGTTCCTCACAGTGGAAACTGACAGTTTAAATCTCTGAGACAACTTTTTGTATCCTTCCCCTGAACAACTATGTTGAATAATCTTTGTTTTCAGATCATTTGAGAGTTGTTTTGAGGAGCCCATGATGCCACTCTTCATAGGAGATTCAAATAGGAGAACTACTTGCAAGTGGCCACCTTGAATACCTTTTCTCATGGATACACCTGCCTATAAAGTTCAAAGCTCAATGAGGTTACAAAACCAATTTAGTGCTTTAGTAAGTCAGTAAAAAGTAGTTAGGAGGGTTCAAATCAAGAAATTGATAAGGGTGCCCATACTTTTGCACCGGTCAAATTTTGATTAAATGCGGATTGCACATTTTCTGTTAGTACAATAAACCTCATTTTAATCCAAGTAAAATATATCTTTGTACCGTGTTAGCCAGTAGGGATAAAAAAATTGTTTAAAAGAACTGAGAGTCCTCAGTGGTTGATACCTTTTAATGGCTAACTGAAAAGATGGTAATAATTGCAAGCTTTCGAGACTACTCAGGTCTCTTCATCAGGCATGGTATAACACAAAATCTGAAGAGTCACATATTTATACACAACAGGACATAGAAAAGTGCAGTAAAAAAAAAAAAAAACAAGTTATATAAAACAGAACTATCTCTATGGCAGGGGGGCAAACTGTTGTGGCCATAAATTTTGCTGCAGTTCAGTGTAAAAGTTTTATTGTCCTTTGATAAGGGTCTGGTCCAGGCTGTGACACGCTCGGATGGTCAGAGGAGCACATCTTTTAACTGATGTAAAAAGACATGAATCCATGAGACACATTCATTCCTTCTCTGAATGTGTCAAAGGTCATCATAAGTTTGTACTCCCATAGTCTCCTATCTCTCTGGAACTTGAAATTTCCTTTCAATACCAGCAATTTCATGTCCATGATGCTGTGGTCTGAGTTACAAAAATGTTTGGCCACAGGTAGATCCATCCTTTTTTCTCTAATTGTGTGGCGGTGAGAATTCATCCTTGTCCTGAGCTGTTGTCCTGTCTCCCCTACATACAGACCCCCAGCTGCACATTTGGTACATATAATTAAGTACACCACATTGGTTGTGGTGCAGCTGAAGGTACCTGGGATCTTGCAGTCCTGATGTGATCTGGGGATCTTTATCTTGTCCGTTGTCAATATTAATGGACAGGTCTTACATTTTTTCTGGTTGCAGGGAAGTGTTCCTGTTGTTGGAGAGGATAGGGAGCTTCTGACAATGATGCTTCTTAGATTTGGGGGCTGTCCACTTCTGTGTTTTAGGCACCCCCCAAATCTAAGAAGCATCATTGTCAGAAAGAAGCTCCCTGTCCTCTCCAACACCAACAGGAACATTTCCCTGCAACCAGAAAAAATGTAAGACCTGTCCATTAATATTGACAACGGACAAGATAAAGATCCCCAGATCACATCAGGACTACAAGATCCCAGGTACCTTCAGCTGCACCACAACCAATGTGGTGTACTTAATTATATGTACCAAATGTCCAACTGGGGGTCTGTATGTAGGGGAGACAGGACAACAGCTCAGGACAAGGATGAATTCTCACCGCCACACAATTAGAGAAAAAAGGATGGATCTACCTGTGGCCAAACATTTTTGTAACTCAGACCACAGCATCATGGACATGAAATTGCTGGTATTGAAAGGAAATTTCAAGTCCCAGAGAGATAGGAGACTATGGGAGTACAAACTTATGATGACCTATTACACATTCAGAGCAGGAATGAATGTGTCTCATGGATTCATGTCTTTTTACATCAGTTAAAAGATGTGCTCCTCTGACCATCCGAGCGTGTCACAGCCTGGACCAGACCCTTATCAAAGGACAATAAAACTTTCACACTGAACTGCAGCAAAATTTATGGCCACAACAGTTTGCCCTCCTGCCATAGTGATAGTTCTGTTTTATATAACTTGTTTTTTTGTTTTTTTTAACTGCACTTTTCTATGTCCTGTTGTGTATAAATATGTGACTCTTCAGATTTTGTGTTATACCATGCCTGATGAAGAGACCTGAGTAGTCTCGAAAGCTTGCAATTATTACCATCTTTTCAGTTAGCCATTAAAAGGTATCAACCACTGAGGACTCTCAGTTCTTTTAAACATTTTAATCCAGAAATATTACTCAGTCTATCAGTTATTAGATACAGTGCCTACAAGTAGTATTCAACCCCCTGCAGATTTAGCAGGTTTGATAAGATGCAAATAAGTTAGAGCTTGCAAACTTCAAACAAGAGCAGGATTTATTAACAGATGCATAAATCTTACAAACCAACAAGTTATGTTGCTCAGTTAAATTTTAATAAATTTTCAACATAAAAGTGTGGGTCAATTATTATTCAACCCCTAGGTTTAATATTTTGTGGAATAACCCTTGTTTGCAATTACAGCTAATAATCGTCTTTTATAAGACCTGATCAGGCCAGCACAGGTCTCTGGAGTTATCTTGGCCCACTCCTCCATGCAGATCTTCTCCAAGTTATCTAGGTTCTTTGGGTGTCTCATGTGGACTTTAATCTTGAGCTCCTTCCACATGTTTTCAATTGGGTTAAGGTCAGGAGACTGACTAGGCCACTGCAACACCTTGTTTTTTTCCCTCTTGAACCAGGCCTTGGTTTTCTTGGCTGTGTGCTTTGGGTCGTTGTCTTGTTGGAAGATGAAATGACGACCCATCTTAAGATCCTTGATGGAGGAGCGGAGGTTCTTGGCCAAAATCTCCAGGTAGGCCGTGCTATCCATCTTCCCATGGATGCGGACCAGATGGCCAGGCCCCTTGGCTGAGAAACAGCCCCACAGCATGATGCTGCCACCACCATGCTTGACTGTAGGGATGGTATTCTTGGGGTCGTATGCAGTGCCATCCAGTCTCCAAACGTCACGTGTGTGGTTGGCACCAAAGATCTCGATCTTGGTCTCATCAGACCAGAGAACCTTGAACCAGTCTGTCTCAGAGTCCTCCAAGTGATCATGAGCAAACTGTAGACGAGCCTTGACATGACGCTTTGAAAGTAAAGGTACCTTACGGGCTCGTCTGGAACGGAGACCATTGCGGTGGAGTACGTTACTTATGGTATTGACTGAAACCAATGTCCCCACTGCCATGAGATCTTCCCGGAGCTCCTTCCTTGTTGTCCTTGGGTTAGCCTTGACTCTTCGGACAAGCCTGGCCTCGGCACGGGAGGAAACTTTCAAAGGCTGTCCAGGATGTGGAAGGCTAACAGTAGTTCCATAAGTCTTCCACTTCCGGATGATGCTCCCAACAGTGGAGACAGGTAGGCCCAACTCCTTGGAAAGGGTTTTGTACCCCTTGCCAGCCTTGTGACCCTCCACGATCTTGTCTCTGATGGCCTTGGAATGCTCCTTTGTCTTTCCCATGTTGACCAAGTGTGAGTGCTGTTCACAAGTTTGGGGAGGGTCTTAATTAGTCAGAAAAGGCTGGAAAAATAGATAATTAATCCAAACATGTGAAGCTCATTGTTCTTTGTGCCTGAAATACTTCTTAATACTTTAGGGGAACCAAACAGAATTCTGCTGGTTTGAGGGGTTGAATAATAAATGGCCCTTTGAATAAACTTTTCACAATTTAAAAAAAAAAACAAAAAAAAAAACATTCTTTTTTGCTGCATTTCACACTTCCAGGCTGATCTACAGTCCAAATGTCACAATGCCAAGTTATTCCGAATGGGGAAACCTGCTAAATCTGCAGGGGGTTGAATACTACTTGTAGGCACTGTATATGAAACTGAAATAGCTGTTGCAAAATCCCAAATTGTTATAAAGAAAAAAGGTTAACATTAATAGGGGTGCCCAAACTTTTTCATATGACTGTATCATGCAGTCAGCCCCTCCAGGGCCTCCATGTGTCATGCAGCCAGCCCCTCCAGGGTCACCATGTGTCATGCAGCCAGCCCCTCCAGGGCCTCCATGTGTCATGCAGCAAGCCCCCCCAGGGCTTCCATGTGTCATGCAGCCAGCCCCCCCAGGGCTTCCATATGTCATGCAGCCAGCCCCCCGGGGCTTTCATGTGTCATGCAGCCAGCCCCCCCAGGGCTTCCATGTATCATGCAGCCAGCTCCTCCAGGGCTTCCATGTATCATGCAGCCAGCCCCTCCAGGGCCTCCATGTGTCATGCAGCCAGCCCCTCCATGTCTCATGCAGTCAGCCCCCCAGGGCCTCCATGTGTCATGCAGCCAGCCCCTCCAGGGCCTCCATGTGTCATGCAGCCAGTCCCCCCAGGGCTTCCATGTGTCATGCAGCCAGCCCCCCAGGGCTTCCATGTGTTATGTAGCCAGCTCCTCCAGGACCTCCATGTGTCATGCAGCCAGCCCCTCCAGGGCTTCCATGTATCATGCAGCCAGCCCCTCCAGGGCCTCCATATGTCATGCAGCCAGCCCCCCCTGAGCTTCCATGTATCATGCAGCCAGCCACTCCAGGGCCTCCATGTGTCATGCAGCCAGTCCCCCCAGGGCTTCCATGTGTCATGCAGCCAGCCCCCCCAGGGCTTCCATGTGTTATGTAGCCAGCCCCTCCAGGGCCTCCATGTGTCATGCAGCCAGCCCCTCCAGGGCTTCCATGTATCATGCAGCCAGCCCCTCCAGGGCCTCCATGTGTCATGCAGCCAGCAAAATAAAAAAAAAAGTACCTCTCTTCTCCTTCCGACCCCTGCGATCTCGGTAGTTACGCCCCTGCCCTCATATGTCACACACCCTGCTCCCCATACAGCCAGCACCCCCATATGTCACACACCCTGCTCCCCATACAGCCTGCACCCCCCATATCACATGCACTACACCCCCATATGTCACCCACCCTGTTCCCCATACTGCCTGCACCACTAATATCACACACACTACATCCCCATATGTCACATACCCTGCTCCCCATACTGCCTGTACCCCCATATGTCACACACCCCACTCCCCATACAGCCTGCACCCCCCATATCACACACACGACACCCCCATATGTAACACACCCTGCCCCACATATCTCACCCAGCCTGTACCGCAACTTACTACTCTCAAACACTCTGCACCCCTTCACATCCTTCTGTCACAGTCTGCAGCCCTCATATACCACTCACCCTGCACCCCCTCTCATGTCCTCTCTTTTCTCATTACAAGTCGTGTCCAAATCTCCTTCAGGAATCAGTATCTTTGCTTTCTGCCAGCAAACCTGTGTCTCCTCCTACACAGTCACATGGGTGTGACATCATCGCAGGTCCTGTCGGGATGGATTCCGTCTTCTGTGCAGCAGCACTTCTGCTCTGCCGCAGCTCAGAGAGCCCCTCTACTGACCCCGGGCCCCCCTGACTCACAGGCCGGCCCCCTGGTAGTCGGCCACTACACAGCGCATCTCCTCTCTTACAGAGAGGAGCCGACTCTGCAGAGTGGATGATGGGCCCCTATAACCCTGCGGGCGCGGGCGCAGTGGCGACCTCTGCGACCGCGGTCATTACACCCCTGCGTGTAAGGATGTTAGTGAGTGCAAGCATCGGCCTCAGGTGAGTGTATCTGTGACGCCCCTGACCTTATCAGGGTGTCACAGGGAACTGCACTCCTTTCTCTTATGGTGCAGAACTCATCCTCCATGGTTCTGGGATCCTAACTCTGGCATTGTTCCTATCAGCACTCATATCCAAACCACACCTCACACCACACCCTGTCAGGCACACCAGTGGGTGGTCTAGTTGGAAAAGGAGCACCCGCCTAGGGGTCAGGCAGACTGGTGGGAGGGACATAGTCAGTTTAGTAGTAGCCCTCAGAGAGTGAGGAGTGGAGGGAGTTGTAGCTCCCTGGGAGACTTTGGTTAGGTCGCAGACGGTGGTCTGGGACCGGAGGAGTCGGAAACCCGGTTGCAGGGTATTGGAGAAGTGTGCCCAGACTTAGTTTTGGAGAACGGTCGGCACCGGAAAGTCCAGTAACCAGACCGGTACCGAGCACGGCAGGGTACAGGACCCTAGATCAGGGAGTAGCTTCACGCAACCTGGTAATTCACCTGTGGAGGATAGTCTCTTTATGAACTTTCCCCAAGAACTCAGAGATTGAAGGCACCAAAACAAAGAGGGGGATAGGACTTTCCAGCTTTTGCGGCCTACAGAAATCCCAAGTGTCAGCCATCGAGAGCATACCTCCACTATTCTAATATAGAGAGCGGGACCCTGACAGCTTCAGGCCAAAGGGTCACTTAGGAACTTCTACAACTGTGCATGGAGGCAGACTCCAGACCACTAACAATAGCAGTGGGGACGGATTCCCGGATGAGCTCCTCAGAGTGGCAGCGGCACCCAGAGACTTGGTTTACTTCTGTGTCAGAGTCTGCTTAATGGTCGCACCAACATCTTCACAGTCTGAGTGAGTACACTGCCCTCCCTGCATCCTGCTTGCCCACAAAGCCCACACAACGCCATCCTCCACCTATTCTCTAGAGTCCTGGGGTCTCCCCTACCCGTGGAGGGAGCATCATCTGGCTGCCCCGCTCCATCTCCCCTGGGTACTCCCATCAGCAGCGGCGTTACTCCCCTTACCATGCACCACAGGTGGCGTTACAAATTGTCCCTTGTAAATATTCCGCCCTTTTACACGTCGAAGTGGCTGCAAGCCCCCCGGTCCGGAGACCCTCGAGCCACAGCGACCCCAGATCCAAGCATTTCGACTGTTGCAGGGGCGGCATATATCCCTACGTCCAGGGCCCAGCATTGTATCATGTTACTGGTGTACCCCATGTGTTGCCGTGCTCAGCAGGGGTTCACTTCTACCTGGCAGAACCCCGGTAGTCACTGTGTGACAGTGTCATATCTTCACTGTTGTCTCATGGAAAGATATAGCACAATATTTGCAAAAACGTGAAGGGTGTACTCACTTTTGTCACATACTGTATAATGTCCGGGGAGGGGGACTGCTTTACCCCCGGATTGCAGCCTTATGATCTGATGGTTATGACATCTCCTATATATAACAGCATTTTGTGATGGAAATACACTAGAAAGTTGATAAAATATGGAAAAAAATCCTTCAGTTGCAGCCGGTGATGTCTGATTAATACTGAGATTTGTTCTGAACATAAAACCCCATTTTTCGGCCCACTACAGACACCACCAGGCCTTCTTTATTCATGTACTATTGACAACTCAAATATTTTCACCCCAGATTTCTTTACAGCGCCTCTAAGCAAATCTATGTAATATATGAGCGATGCAGGAGCGTCTGCCCACACATTATCTGAGCAGCTCCATGTAATATACAGGGATATATGACATTCATGGTAAAATGCACCATAGCGCAATGACTGCATCCTGTCCCTTTAAATCTGCAGCTACCTCTGTAACCATGGTAACCGAATTTAAACAGCCAATAGAATTGCTCAGTTTGAATTGAAATGAAAAAAAAAAGCCGTTTATTCTCAGTTTGTTACACCTCATCTGAGAGTGAAGACAGATATCAGCAATCAGCGAGAGAATTGTATAGATTACAAGGAGCGACAATAGCAGAGGAACCCATGGATTGGACTGCGTATGGAGCCAGCGGAGGATCAGGTAGTATCATCAGTCTGTGAGGGCGACTGCTCCCTAGATTTAGGGTTTCCAGGAATATTTCTTTGCTAGACTTTGGGCCTAGAACCTATCAGGCAGGTAGATGCCGACTCCCTGCCTGTTACTTCTCAGGCCCGTAGTAAAGAAAATTAAAATAGCCCCAGATAGCCCCTTTAATTTACTGCTAGTTTAATGGAATCCATCAATAATAATTGCACGGGCCTAGTAAATACCAAAGATGGCCAAGATAACGATATTCCAGTACTGACCCAAACAGTTTGCTGTGCCCTGGTCCTGCCTACATGGACAGGACTACTGACAGGGAGGACAGGTCAGCATTAAAAAAGTAACAAAAAGCTTAAAAAGTAAATGTCATCAGAAATCGGCCTATTATTTATATCAGGTTTTTGTGTATAATGTATTTTTTAATAATAACATTTGTAATTGGGTTTTTTTTTTCATCCATATCACAGTCTTTATTATACGGTTAGGACTGATCCTAATTTCTGGTTGTGTTTCCTTCAGCTTACGTCACACCTGAGGAGAAGCTGAGAAGATTGTCACATTGTATGATGATGCTGCCATCACCCCTCTTCAAGAAGGAGGTCAGTGAGAAAACTGAGGGCAACATCACTGTCTTTTTTATAAGGGGGTTTTGTATTTGGATGTTCATATTCATCTTTCTAACAATCTATTGTCTTCCCAGCGCCTGATGCCGACTAATCCAATGGCCCAAAGGAGATATCAAGTCAGGCAAGATGAATATCCAAGACCATCCAAGACCGTCCAGACCAGAGAGAAGAGAAAGAGAGAAGAAGAAATAAAGACCATGAGAGATCTCTGCAAAGACCTGGATGAAGAAGAACAAGTGAAAAAGCCGTCAGTAAAAAAACTGAAATTGGACAGATTAAATCTACGGATTCCTGAGAGAAGAACTACACGAGAAAGACAGATTCCTGAGAGAAGGATGACAACAGAAAGAAGAATCCAGCAGGACAACAACCGCCAACATGTGAACAGGTTGCTGGGAGGAAGAAGAAACCTCATATGGACCATGCTGCTGGGACCTCTCGAATGAACGGCGGAGGTGAGTATTAATAAAAATCCAGGGTCCTAGGACTGATCGCCTTTTCTCGGGGTCGAGAAGGAATTTTTCCCCTGTGACACAAATTGGCTGAAGGTGTCATGGGGGTTTTTGCCTTCTTCTAGATCAACAGCTTGGGGATAGTTTAGAATTAATAGTTTTAGAAATCACTAAATTAGAAAAAAATAATTTAGAATAACACTGTAATAATAGAGCAGGATAAGAATAGTATAATAGCTTCTCTCTGTACACACTATGGGACCAGTATAATTAGCTCTGTAATATTAATTACTTCACTACACATAGCATCATTAGTTTTGATCCAGGGTCCTAGGACTGATCGCCTTTTCTCGGGGTCGAGAAGGAATTTTTCCCCTGTGGTACAGATTGGCTGAAGATGTCATGGGTTTTTTTTGCCTTCTTCTGGATCAAAAACATTAGGAACTATTTATTAGGAGTTTTGGATACAACACTTAGAACAACAAGGGTAAGAAAAATAATAAATAAATAACAATAGGTGAACATATAAAAAGTAATAGTGCCGTAATAATAAAAATGGTAGTAATAATCTCAGATTTGTCCTAGCCCCAGTTAGTTAGTAATTTAGTGATAAGTTAGTGTAGGGACCCATCTGAAGAGGTCGCCTTGACGTTGGCAGATGGGCTCGCACAATTTGATCACATTGTGCGCCAAGAACCTCACATGTATTTGTATAGAAAATATAGTATCTATGTAGAGATCATGGCAGCTTAACCCCTCATATGCTGAAGTCCACATCTAGGTGGTTAGTCAGAAGGAGATGGCTTTCTCTACACTCAATGACTCCCAGTGCTGAGATTGCAGGTGCTGATGACCACGACACAGACCTAATCGGATACCTGTCGGAGTTCTCCGACTGCTCTGCCGCTGTTTGTTGTACCGCTGCTGCCCACCAGCTCTTTACCATGTCATGGAGCCCGACACCTTACAGTGTGAGTCATCAGATATCATGCACACTGACTGGCACAAGTAGTTCACCACCGAGCTCAGAACTGACAGATCAGTGAATTCATTTTTAGACCTTGATAAAGGTTGTATCTATTCTAAGAAAATACTGAGTGAAGAGCAGATATTACTGTGTTCCAGACTCGCACATTCATACACATTAGTCTGTGTGCAGCCACCTTCATGCTCCTGTGCCGCCCCCGTGCCAGCAGCCACCTTCACGTTCCGCTCTCAGAAGTCGTGTTGTCCCTTCATCAGTATTCCCCTCCTCTACGCAGATTCAGGCTCCCAACCCCCAATATTCACAGTGTGAGGATTGATGTTTTAGTACCAAACTTTCTCCTCTACATATGATACTCATCTGAGGCTATGTGCACAGGTTACTTTTTTGTGTGCAGATTTTCTATAGATAAAAAAAACATGTTTTAGTAGGGAAAAGACAGGCAGCAGGAAAAAATGCACATTTTTTATCATTTGCGAGTTTTTTCATGTGTTTTTCATGATTTTTTTTTTGTCATGGTGATTGTGGAGGTTCAGACGCTGTAGCCACGTGATCGCCACCAGGTATCTGGCTGATGTTACAGCAGGGACCCAACTCTTAGTGCCCGGAGCGGTGCCTGCGCTGCTCCTAGCAGTTTAACCCCCTGAATGCTGCAATCAATGAGATAGCAGTATTCAGAAAGCAGGGAGAGGGATCGCCTACCTCTTCCTGGCGATAGGGTCCCTGTTATGTGATCACAGGGACCCGATTGCTGCCATGGCAACCCTGGGTCATTACCATGATGACCCCGGGTTACCGAGCTACGGAGAGCCTCACAAATCATACCGTATTCATGGTGTGTGAGGTGAAGCATCAGTGCTGCAAGTGCTGCCCTGATAGATATAACCCATTGTAGTGATCGAGCTCTGCAGGGGATTATATCAGATGCAGGAGAAAACGCAGAAACAAATGACATGCTGCTAATTTTTTCTGCAACAAAATCTGCAAGAAGCGACATGTGAACAGCAAGTCAGGATTGTTATACACTTTGCTGGCATTCGTTTTTTTTGCAGTATTGATTAAAATCTGCAAAGAAATACGCATGAAAAAAGTAGCAAAAAAGAAAAGTGTGCACATGGCCTTACAATGTTTTTTAGTTCAGCCATATTTAGCTTTTTTGCCCTTTCTGTGTAACTGCCATGCTGCTGTATTGTATAAAGGATTATTTGTGACTAGTGATGGGCGAACCCCCCCAATGTTCAGTGTTCGGGAGACTCGCCCGAATGTTTTGTAAAGTTCTAGTTCTTGTTCTGAGATAACGCGAACTTGCGTCCGAACCCCGAACTTGGACTTTACAGTTATGGGATGGGGCAGGCGGTAAAATAAATAATACAGTTAATAATAAACATAGTCATTATAATTACAGGTCCCGCGACGCGTCCTGAAGATTCTGTCTCTCGCCGCTTCTACTTCCAATCATCGCTGTGCCCTCCCGGTGACCAGGACGGACGATAGGCCTTCTGTGATGTCATAGCAATGTGACCAGTCACGTGTGAATGTTATAATATCTCATTAGCTACAGACTTGTCACATGACTATGACATCATGCAAGGTCCTGTCGTGTCAGTGTTTTTGTACTCCCGCTACTAGGTGCTCGCCCGAGCATCTCAGTACTCGATATACTCGGTGAGCGACGAATACTGGCGAGATGCTCGGGCAAATGCTCAGCTCCCCCTCCCTGCATGTCAGCGCTCTTTACAGAGTCAGCCCACATGCAGGGATTGGCTGCCACACACTCATGCCACAGCCGATTAATAGCGGCGCTGGGAATCAGGTGATCGGAGATCACCGTAGCTATAGTAACCCGCTTGTTACATTACTATGTCAACGGTGGCAGCGGTGACATCACCGCTTATCAACCCGCAGCCTCTGCTCGAGTACACAGCACCGGGAGCAGAAGCGTCTTCCTCCCCCTCATGCTGTCTGATATAGCAGAGCTAGATCGGTTGAAGAAGAAAGAAGACCAGGATCGTGGAGGCGTGAGAGGGAGTAATAAAGATGGAGTCCCCAAGTGTGTGTGTCTGTTTATTTATTTATAATAAAGTATTTTTTCTGTGTGTGATGTCTTTTTTTTAACCCTTTATTGGAGATTCTTAATGGCCAGGTCAAACTTGCCCTGACATTAAGAATCTCAGGCTTTATAACAGCTGGTAAAACAAAGCTGGTATTAAACCCTTACTACCCAGCGTACCACTCGGCACCAGGGCTGCTGGAGGGATTGGATACAGAGCCAGAAGATAGCACTTCTACAAACGCGCCATTTTATGAGGCGGCTGCGGACTACAATTCTCAGCGGGGGGGCCCAGAAAGCTTGGGCCACCCTGCGCTGCGGATTCTAATCCCCAGCTGCCTAGTTGTACCTGGCTGGACACAAATATTTGGTGAAGCCCACGTCATTTTTTTTAATTATTTCATGAAATACTTAAAACAAGGGCTTCCCTATATTTTTGATTCCCAGCCAGGTATAAAAAGGCAGCTGGAGGTTGAAGGCAGCCGTCTGTACCTGGCTAGCATACAAAAATATGGTGTGTTTAGTTTTTTGGTAAAAAACTTTTAAAAAATAAGGGCTTCCCTGATTTTCTATTGCCAGTGAAGGGAACACCAATCAGTGGGGGTTAGCAGCCAGTAGCTGCTTGGATTACCCTTAGCGAGAAATAGAAAATGCAGCGGGAGCCCACACATTTTTTTTTTTAATTATTTTTTTAAATAACTAAAAAAAAATAAAAAATAATAAAAAAATGGGCTTCCTTGTATTTTGATCAAATGCCAGGCAGATGGGGGTGGCAGCCTGTAGCCATCTGCTTTATGTGCGCTTAGAATCAAAAGTACCGCGGAGGGCTACGTCATTTTTTTAAATGATCTATTTTTATATACCTAAATATTGTGTACAATATAATAAATAAATATATATATATATATATATATATATATATATATATATACAGCTCTGGCAAAAATTAAGAGACCACTGCAAAATTTTCAGTTTTTCTGATTTTTCTCTTTACAGGTATATTTTTGAGTAAAATGTGAAATTGTTGTTTTATTCTATAAACTACTATTTTCAGAAAATAAATACAACATTTTTGCTTGGAAATTTGGAGACATGCTGTCAATAACTTATAGAATAAAAGAGAAATTTACATGACTACATAGCTGTTCCCTCCTCTAACAGACAATCACAGACACACATTCTCTGTGTCGGGTCTGTAATTGCCTGACATCACAATACTGTAAAAATAAATAAATCATTAAAAAAAAGACGTAGCGCTCTGCAGTATTTTTGATTCTCAGCGTAGATAAAGCAGACGGCTATGGGCTGCCACCCCCATCTGCCTGGCGTTACCTGGCTGGCAATCAAAATACAGGGAAGCCCATTAATTTTTTTTTATTTCAAAAACGAATTAAAAAAAAATGCATGGGCTCCCGCCGTATTTTGATCGCCAGTCAGGTAAAGCCAGGCAGCTGGGGGCTGGGATTCTCAGCAGCCCGCAGCCGCCCCTGGAAATGGCGCATTATTTCTTAGCGCCATTTCTAGTCATGTTACCCGACTCGTTCAGCGGCCCTGGTGCCGGGTGGCACGCTTGGTAATAAGGGTTTAATACCAGTTTTGTATTCTCAGATGGTACTAAGCTGGAAATTCATGGTGTCACGCCAAATTAGACATGGTCACCATGAATTTCTAGGAAACAGTAAAAAAAAAAAATTAACAGAGAAATTTTTTTTTATTAGAAATAAAACAAAAAAACCATTGAGACTACCTCTTTATTATAAAAAAAGATCCTTAGTCCGACATAATCCACTGGGACAGCAATGTTAACTCTGCTTCATCACTCTGTACAAACACAGTCTATACACAGTGAGAAGCAAAAAAAAAGCAATGTCAACTCTGCTTCATCACTGTGCACAGACAGTGTCTATACATAGTGAGAAGCAAAGAGACCCATATGAGCTCTGCTACATCACTCTGCACAGAGCTATGTAGCAGAGCTGACAGTGAGGGGATGATTGCACTTACACTGCCTACAAGTAGTATTCAACCCCCTGCAGATTTAGCAGGTTTACACATTCGGAATTAACTTGGCATTGTGACATTTGGACTGTAGATCAGCCTGGAAGTGTGAAATGCACTGCACCAAAAAATGTTATTTCTTTTTTTATTTTTTTTTTTAAATTGTGAAAAGTTTATTCAGAGGGTCATTTATTATTCAACCCCTCAAACCACAAGAATTCTGTTTGGTTCCCCTAAAGTATTAAGAAGTATTTCAGGCACAAAGAACAATGAGCTTCACATGTTTGGATTAATTATCTCTTTTTCCAGCCTTTTCTGACTAATTAAGACCCTCCCCAAACTTGTGAACAGCACTCATACTTGGTCAACATGGGAAAGACAAAGGAGCATTCCAAGGCCATCAGAGACAAGATCGTGGAGGGTCACAAGGCTGGCAAGGGGTACAAAACCCTTTCCAAGGAGTTGGGCCTACCTGTCTCCACTGTTGGGAGCATCATCCGGAAGTGGAAGGCTTATGGAACTACTGTTAGCCTTCCACGGCCTGGACAGCCTTTGAAAGTTTCCACCCGTGCCGAGGCCAGGCTTGTCCGAAGAGTCAAGGCTAACCCACGGACAACAAGGAAGGAGCTCTGGGAAGATCTCATGGCAGTGGGGACATTGGTTTCAGTCAATACCATAAGTAACGTACTCCACCGCAATGGTCTCAGTTCCAGACGAGCCCGCAAGGTACCTTTACTTTCAAAGCGTCATGTCAAGGCTCGTCTACAGTTTGCTCATGATCACTTGGAGGACTCTGAGACAGACTGGTTCAAGGTTCTCTGGTCTGATGAGACCAAGATCGAGATATTTGGGGCCAACCACACATGTGACGTTTGGAGACTGGATGGCACTGCATACGACCCCAAGAATACCATCCCTACAGTCAAGCATGGTGGTGGCAGCATCATGCTATGGGGCTGTTTCTCAGCCAAGGGGCCTGGCCATCTGGTCCGCATCCATGGGAAGATGGATAGCACGGCCTACCTGGAGATTTTGGCCAAGAACCTCCGCTCCTCCATCAAGGATCTTAAGATGGGTCGTCATTTCATCTTCCAACAAGACAACGACCCAAAGCACACAGCCAAGAAAACCAAGGCCTGGTTCAAGAGAGAAAAAATCAAGGTGTTGCAGTGGCCTAGTCAGTCTCCTGACCTTAACCCAATTGAAAACTTGTGGAAGGAGCTCAAGATTAAAGTCCACATGAGACACCCAAAGAACCTAGATAACTTGAAGAAGATCTGCATGGAGGAGTGGGCCAAGATAACTCCAGAGACCTGTGCCGGCCTGATCAGGTCTTATAAAAGACGATTATTAGCTGTAATTGCAAACATGGGTTATTCCACAAAATATTAAACCTAGGGGTTGAATAATAATTGACCCACACTTTTATGTATAAAATGTATTAAAATTTAACTGAGCAACATAACTTGTTGGTTTGTAAGAGTTATGCATCTGTTAATAAATCCTGCTCTTGTTTGAAGTTTGCAGGCTCTAACTTATTTGCATCTTATCAAACCTGCTAAATCTGCAGGGGGTTGAAGACTACTTGTAGGCACTGTACGTCTCGCATTGCATCACCCCATTCTCCCGACAGGAGAGCTTCAGCTGCATGGAAATAAACGCAGATGACCCACTGCTGTCGGGAGAATGGGCGGCGTGATGCGATGACACTTGCATCACAGCGCACCAGGACCTTTGACGACGTCATACTCACGTGACCAGTCTGTAGCCAATGAGGTAATACAAGATTGACACGTGACTGGTCACATGGGTATGATGTCACGGTCACGGCAGGTCCTTTTAGCCAGAGGTGCTCCCCGGGTGGCACAGCAATATTCGGACAGACACGGAAGCGGTGGGAGGCAGAGTCTGCAGGGCGCGTCGCAGGACCTGTAAGTATGATCAGAATGTTTTTTAATGACGTGCTCTTTTTTTTACAGCCTCTGGACCCGAACTGCAGGACTAAGTGCGCACAGTGCGTTTTTCGAAGCGTTTTGCTCTTTTTTCGAGTGCATTTTTCGGCTCAAAACTGCATGACTTTGCTTCCCCAGTAAAGTCTACGAGTTTTCATTTTTGCTGTCGCACACAACTTTTTTTTTTTAGCTGCGTTTTGGAGATGAAAAAAAAATGGTCATGTCAATTCTATTCTACATTTTTTCTACATTTTTCACCCATTGGAAAAATGCAGCAAAACGTAGAGATCAAAAACGCACCAAAACGCGGCAAAAACGCTGCATCTTTCTAGTCACAAAAAATGGCAAGGTGCGTATATAGCCCAACACAAGATTCCCAGGAAAGCTCATGTATGGGGTCGTGTGTACGAACACCATGTGTTCGGTACAGACCCCGAACTTTACAGTTTGGGTTATCCCATTCCCATTTGTGACCCTTGAAATACAACAGTTCCAAAAAAAGTTGGGGCGCTGTCTAAAATGTAAAGAAACCCTCCATATTGTGCTCAGCATTGATGGTGTTTTTTATGTGTGTGCTGTCCGCTGCTGTGGACACTAATGTAACCCCATACCAGAAGAGATGGCGGATTTTTAACTGTGTGCTGATAACAAGCTGGATGGTCCCTCAACTCCTCAGTTCGCAGCACGTAGTGTCCGAGGTTTCCATAAAGAATTTCAGATTTTCGTCTAACAACAGAATAGTTTTCCATTTCAACCTCAGCCCATCTAAAATAAGCTTTGGCCCAGAAAAGACATTGGCGTTTCTGGATTGTGCTGATATTTGTTTGTTTTTTTTGTGCATGATCGAGCTTTACCTTACCATTGTGGACTGCACGGCAAAATGTGTTCACAGCGAATGATTTCTGGACGTATTCTTGAGCCCGTGCAGTGATTAGCATGGCTGACTCACGCTTGTTTTTAAAGGGAATCTGTCAGGTCCAAAATGCAGCCACAACCACGAGCAGTTCTGGGTACATACTGCTAATCCTTGCCTAACCGTCAATGTATACACTAGCATACAGCGTCGATCTGGCTTGCCGAGGTACTGGGGAAATTCCCGTAGGCCCCGACCTTGTCTTCAATCTAATCTGTCTCTGGCAACCTGCAGGGGCCCCCGCCGGGTGTATTAACATGATCTGTGGTCACGGCAGGTGACGATATTGTATGTAGCAGTCAGAGGACAGTAGTAGCTACAGGGGGGGTAGAGGGGGCGGTCCTGACCTGGAGGGGCACACGGAGCTTAAGAGCTGTCAGCGTGGCAGGGGCAGAATAGAAGAACCTTCAGAGAGGAAGAAAATGCATTTAGAGGTTTAGCAGCCAGGACTTGTGATGACTCATGCCCATGTGACCGTGTGGGAGGAGCCGGCAGGAGACACTGAAGGAGATGTGCCCGGTAATGAGGGATGGGGGGTGCAGTGTGAGTGGCATATGAGGGGTCCAGACTGTGACAGAGGGGTGTTAAGGGATACAGGGCGTGTGGGTTATGGGGTTTCAGTGTGTTTGAGAGAGGGGTAATTCGGGGTACAGCCAGGCTGTGAGAGATATGTGTGATTTGGGGGGTGCAGGGTATGTGTGATTTGGGGGTGCAGGGTGTGTGCACCAGTCCCTGCTGCATGACGTGAGTCAAGTCCACACAGTTACCATATATCAGGAGGGATTAGGGAAAGAGGGATAGCAGCAGTCAGAGCATGGGATGGCATTGGGATAGCTGAATGCTGAGCTGAGAGAATGAGGCTCTTTTCCTCATCACCCAGCTTTTCCATGTTCTCATATCCATCTTGTCCTCAGCTCCCAGCTTTCCCATTCTCTGATCTCATAAGACACTTTGGTGCTGAGGACAAGATGGCTATCAGGACATTGAAAAGTTGGGTGCTGAGGAAAAGAACCGAGTGTCCAGAGAAATTATACTGTACCCCAAATGTCTTATCCTGGACCGAGTATCAAGTGTCATTTTCCTGTATCCCCAGTGTTAGCGTCATTATCCTGTACCCCAATGTCATTATCCTTTACCCCAGTGTCAGTGTCATTATCCTGTACCCCAGTGTCAGTGTCATTATCCTGTAGCCCAGTGTCAGTGCCATTATTCCGTACCCCCAGTGTCCTTATCCTGTACCCCATTGTCAGTGTCATTATCCTTTAACCCAGTGTCAGCGTCATTATCCTGTACCCTATTGTCAGTGTCATTATCCTGTATCCCCAGTATCAGTATCCTGTACCCCCAGTGTCATTACCCTGTACCCACAGTGTCAGTATCCTGTAATCCAGTGTCAGTATCCTGTACCCCCAGTATCAGTTTCATGGACCCCCAATATCTGTGTCATTACCCTGAACCCCCAGTGTCAGTATCCTGTATCCCCAGTGTCAGTATCCTGTACCCCCAGTGTCAGTATCTTGTACTCTCAGTGGCAATGTTATTATCTTTGGCCATATGTGTGAAGATGTAATTTACCCTCTCACTGTATATGCTGTGATACTATGTCATGATATGTATATTTCCCTGGTTGTATTAGTTGTAATTCATGTATTTTCTTGGGGGAGCTACTGGTCTCAATGTGTCTCTCTCATACAATTGCAGTCTTGGCATCTAATGTGATTATGTAAATAGCCTGTCCTCTTCTATCCAGAGTTGTGTATCTAGTCTGTAATTGCATTGGCCAGTGAAGGAATAGTCATTGTTCTGCACAGCAGGGGATCCCTTCATCTACTGTGGCTGGCAGACATATGGGAGCCCTGTGATGGACCAAACCATTGATGAAAGGATGTGTGACCCCTACCCCCTGAACATGGTGGGCTGGTCAAGGAGCACAGACAATGCATTTCCCTTTTTGTAACTTCAGAGTGAGCTAAAACTTGGAAAGAGAAAGAGCTCCCAGCCTGGGTGGCTGTGGACACGGACGGAGCTAGGCCTGTGTGGCGGCCCGTGGGATTGTGTGGAACTCTTTGGACTACTGTAAGGACGATTGCTTTGTTATCTGGTCCGAGGATTGTCGGGAAGGGCCCCCGAATCTGTTTTACGTGGACTTATCGTGTGCTGTTCCAGTGTTCTTGTGAATAAACCTGTTGGATCGTCCCTCGGCCTCGTCCATCCTTTGCTCTGTTGTACACTCCCGTCACAAACTGGTTGGCAGCGCTGGGATCAGAGCAGAAGGAATGGAGGACAATGGCTCAACATCAGGAACCAGCACTGCAGAGTCCAAGACCTGGACTTTGGGGAGCCTGCAATCAAAGGCCCGTGAAGTAGGAGTTCGTTTCAAAGGACTCTCCAAGGAGCAGCTGATTGAGGCGCTAGAAGGAGTCTGCTCGCAAAATGACGTGGAGGAAGGATCCTCACAGCAAATGGAAGAAAGACGGCAGCCGGAGGTAAATACCCAAAAAAGTCAGTGGGTTGTGTGGTACGAGGAGGAGATGGCCTTGCTGGGAGAGGAGACCACCATAGAATATAAGATGCAGGTCATGCGTGGAGCTAAAGAGAAGGAGCGCAGGATGGAGGAGATGGCACTGCTGGATAAGCAGCTCGCTGTGGAAGCCGCGAGAGGTTCCAGACAGACTGTAACCCCAGCACCCAACATGAGGGAACTTCCCAGGGTGTCCCACAAAGACTTTAAGCCGTTTAATGAGGCTGCAGGCGACATTGAGGGCTTCTTCCAGGACTTTGAGCATCAGTGTCGATTAATGGAAGTCCCGGACAGGGAGCGTGTCCGGCATCTGGTTGGGCTCCTAGAGGGGGGAGCTGCTGAAGCCTATAGAGCTATGGACCCTCGGTGGAACTGTGAGTATGCGGATATTAAACAGACTATTCTAGAACATTATGCTTTAACGCCAGACACTTACAGGACTCAGTTCCGTGCTTTAGCCTGTGATGGGGAAGTGTCTTTTAAGATATATGCTCATAGACTCAAACAAATATGTAATCGCTGGCTGGAGGCAGAGGAGGCCTTATCTTGGGAGACCTTCCTGCAGGTCATCCTAAAAGAACAATTCTTTGCCCAGTGCCCCGCTGAGATCCGGGAATGAGTGCGTGAGAGAAAGCCGTCAACTGTGGAACAAGCTGCTGCTCTAGCTGATGAGGTGCTCACCATCAAGCCTCAGTGGAGGGTTCTGTTGGAGGATGGAGAGACGCCTAACAGCTCCACAACACCGGATGCCCCCAGTTATTCTGTCCCCATTGTTCCCCGTTCCTCTAAGCCACCACATGTTGATACCACATCACACATCATCATCATGATACCACACCACATAGCCACCACATGTTCCCGTGTTAATGTGCCTCCAGTTGCTTCTACTGCACTTTCTGGAATACGCCGGGGAGAGGAAGTAACAGAGCGCAGGTGTTATGTTTGTAGGCATCCCGGGCATTTGCAGGCCTCATGCCCAGCCAGCCCATGGAGGAATCATCCTCAAACCCCTACAGCACCTTCAGGTTGGAGCCGGCCTCCAAGTTCCCCTACCCCTTACCCAAGAGGACGCCTTGGATGGAGGGAGACCCAGCTCAGATGCTATCAATGTGGACAGCCAGGGCATCGGCAAGTCTCCTGCCCAGCTGTTCAAATGAGGACTGATCCTGCACCCAATCGGATTGTTAATTATTTACAGCCCAGTGCCATGGAGGAAGATGTGGCACCGCTAAGTGAGGACTGGCCTAGTGACTCAGCCCCCCATGTTGCACCACCAGGAGTTTACGGGGTGCGACCCGCAGTTATGATGACTTCTGCTCATCGAGGTAAGCACTTGCAGGAGGTTGTGCTGGATGGACAGAGACTTGTTGGATTTTGTGACTTGGGTGCTTTCCTCACACTGGCTGATCCCCGAGTGGTTCGGCCTGAGGCAATCCATAGAGGACCTGGGATTGTCATTGAACTGGCTGGTGGACAATGGAGGACTATTCCCACAGCCACTGTGGATCTGAACTTTGGTTTTGGGGTCAGGCGATGTGTGGTTGGGGTGATGGGTGGTCTGCCTGCAGCTGTTCTCCTGGGCAATGATGTGGGAGAGCTACGATGCCAATTCGTGGCTGCATGAAGCCACATGTAAGTAACGCCCTGCCTGTGTGTACTTAACCAGTGACCTGTAGAGGTCCCTAGTACGTACACAAGTTGGGAGGGGGAGGGATTGTGAAGATGTAATTTACCCTCTCACTGTATATGCTGTGATACTATGTCATGATATGTATATTTCCCTGGTTGTATTAGTTGTAATTCATGTATTTTCTTGGGGGAGCTACTGGTCTCAATGTGTCTCTCTCATACAATTGCAGTCTTGGCATCTAATGTGATTATGTAAATAGCCTGTCCTCTTCTATCCAGAGTTGTGTATCTAGTCTGTAATTGCATTGGCCAGTGAAGGAATAGTCATTGTTCTGCACAGCAGGGGATCCCTTCATCTACTGTGGCTGGCAGACATATGGGAGCCCTGTGATGAACCAAACCATTGATGAAAGGATGTGTGACCCCTACCCCCTGAACATGGTGGGCTGGTCAAGGAGCACAGACAATGCATTTCCCTTTTTGTAACTTCAGAGTGAGCTAAAACTTGGAAAGAGAAGGAGCTCCCAGCCTGGGTGGCTGTGGACACGGACGGAGCTAGGCCTGTGTGGCGGCCCGTGGGATTGTGTGGAACTCTTTGGACTACTGTAAGGACGATTGCTTTGTTATCCGGTCCGAGGATTGTCGGGAAGGGCCCCCGAATCTGTTTTACGTGGACTTATCGTGTGCTGTTCCAGTGTTCTTGTGAATAAACCTGTTGAATCGTCCCTCGGCCTCGTCCATCCTTTGCTCTGTTGTACACTCCCGTCACAATATGTAATTAGTCTTCAGGGGAGCCTCTAAATTTGATGATAGTACTACAGGAGGGGGCCTCAATATAAATATATGTAAAAAAAAAAAAAAAAGCCTGCTCTGCCTATACAGCAGTATTGTCAGAATATACAGGACTAGTAAAGGGTGGCGCTCCCCGGGGCAGATGGTGACGCAGCTTGAATGGTGCAGCTCTCCACAGGTAGAGCTGGGCCCTAGGGTGGATGGGGGTAGTAGTAGGCGATGGCGGGGGTTGCTGGGCTTGATGCGCAATGTGCAGACGAATATGGGACTTCACTGTGCTGGATTCCAGCTGATCCCGGGTAGTTCGGAGGTCGCGTCTGGTGCACCGTTCTTAAGTGTACCCCTCCCTGGCTGCCTTCCTGTGCTTGCTTCGCCCTCCTGCCTTGCACCCTTGTTCACTGAACCCTGTGCCAGTGCCCGTGGACCCTTTTGGGTGGCATGAAGCTCTATCCCTTGGTCCTTTTGGGTCACCTTCCAGAGAATTTGTGTGCGGTGTGTGGCTTCGGTGCTTGAAGTCACCTCAGCCACTGGTTTTGCTAGTGGAGTACATAGGTTCTTCTCCTCTAGCCTAGGGACTAGTCCCCGTGTTGTTACCAAGTCCTTCCACCTGTAGATTTTATGTGGAACAAGGCAAAGGAAGGTTATCTCCTGTGGTCTCTAGGACCCCTTCTGTCTCTGCCTGGGCCGAGCGGTACCAGCTCCAGGCCTTGGGTCTTCGCTCCTCCACCACTCCTTTCCTTCTTTCTCCACACTCCACCACCGACTGAATGAATCTGTCCCCACTTGTAAGGCTCCATTACCTGGCTTGGCTTCGGGTATAATCATGCCCTTGCCATGTCTGATGAGGTGTTACAGAGTGAGGATGTTGTGCTTTATGTGAACCGGTTGTGACCTCCTCCATACCCAGGATGGGATACCACACCTCTGGCTGAGGTACAGTGCCTCTGTGGCGACTGAAGCCTCAGGGGCGCCACACACTCGTGGCCGATCATTACCTGATAATTATGTAAATGTGTGAATGTGGAAAGAGAAGACAATTATTTACCAGTGTCTCCAAATGGAAAAGTGTATTGGAGTGGTAATGCTTCACACCTCCAAATATTGACTCTTATAGGAGATTTCCCAAGTCAGTTGGGACAGACCCTACATGGGTTGATAGATGGCGGCATAGGGGGATTAATTTTAGTAATCTTTTCCATTGGAAGATGTTGCATAACGTTTTGCTTCACTTTGAATATTGTTTGGCTGATAGACTCGGTGGTTACCGAGGACAAGGATGTCCGTGTGTAAGAAATTGTAAGATGTGTAAGATTGTGAATAATAGATTCCATTATTAACTACAATAAAGAAGATGCTACAATAAATCCTGTGATATAGCGCAGTGCACAGTACAGTTCTCTTCTGCACACTGTAGAGTTTGTGAATAGGCGTATGTTATAGTGAGAGAAGCTGAAAATGAACAAGTAATAAAATGTTTATTGTAGCTATTGTGTGGACCTCTAGAGTCAATTTCCTTGGTAGGCCCCTGGTACCCCGCTCTGACCCTGCTAGCATAGATAACGTGATCTTTAGAAGAAGTATTTCTGGCTAAAAGTACAATTTTATTTCCCCACCCCGGGAAAGTTCTAGCTGATACGACTATGAATGAATGAACAGTCCTTCAAAATTTAAAAAGAACCTGTCAACTGGTTTTTCCTCTATAAGCTGCGGCCACCACCAGTAAGCCCCTATATATAGTATTCTAGCATTCTGTATATAGTATAAATCATGTGATTTCTTTTCCTGAGGAAGGAGACGGCGATGTCTCTGAAACGCGTAGAACTGTGAAATAAAGGAAATCTTTTTCTCTACAGCATCTGTGGTTTTTAGCGCGGCATTTAAACCGGTTTTCATGCCCAATTTATATTATAAACTGCTCTCCGGGGCCACTGCTAAACCGCAAAAAGCACTCACATGCGATCATAGGTGGTTGTGACTGGCACAACCCTACCAGGTGAGTGTATCTCTTTCTGTCTCTCTACCCTCATACCGGGCAAGACCCTATTGCGCTTTGTCCCCCCTACAGCTTAGCATTCTGTATATAAGAGCCCAGGCCGCTCTGTTGAACGTAAAAAAAGAGCTTTCATTATAGTTATCTGTGGGATGGTCTGGTCCAATGGGCGTCGCTGGTCTCAGTCCGGTGCATCCTCTCTAATTGCGATCGACGTTCTCCTTCCCAGCCCCGTGTTCATGATGCATCCTACGTTATCCACAGAGTCCTTCATTGCGCCCCTGCTCTCTGCCCTGCTGGGGACAGATCAAAGTATTGTAGTGCGCATGCGCATGACCTTCCCCCATGCATGTGCATTACAGTAGTTAACTCTGCCCTCAGCAGGGCATAGAAAAGTGCGTGTGTACAGAAGAATAATGGAGAACTCTGTGAGGATGATGTAGGACGCACCGTCCACATGGAGCTGGGGAGGAGGTCGGCGATGGAAGTAAGCAAGATGGTGCAATACAGAGACCAGCGACGCCCATCGGACCGGACCACCCCACAGGTGAATATAATAAAAGCTCTTTTTTACGTTATACAGATCGGCCTGGACTCTTATAAACAGCATTCCAGAATACTATATACGTATAACAGCTCACTGGTACTGGCCGCAGCTCATAGGGGACAAATCTGGTGACAGGTTCCCTTTATGTTTTGTTTGCTTGTGGGGTTGGGTCCTAAATAAGATCTCCCTTTGTTGTTGGCAGAGAGCTCTGCTGTGTGCTAAAGTTGTTACTCCTGGTGATCACTATGTAAAATTTGTCACCAAACGTATACTGAGGCCAAGATGTTCCCACCAGAGTTTGCGTTTATATACAATATACTTCAGTTCCGCTATTTTAGAAGTTGTACTTTCCTATATACGAGTCTCACTGCAGCTATTTGCCTTTCATCACATGTATTGCACAAGATCATTTTTCACTTTACTTTATTGACAACTGACATAGTTTTCATTTTTCGGTTGCCTAATGGAGACCCCCACTGATACTAGAAAGAAATGTTATTTAATGCTTTCGTTGCCAGAGGGGGTCAGTGTGACGGGGTATGCGACAGAGCAGTAAGGGACGCCAGGCCAAGGAACAATCCAAGAAGATTTAATGAGGCAGGGAGCATAAAACATGCAATATTAAAATGGTTCTTTAGAGTCCACACAAAGGAAATAGTTCCGGGGGCGCCAAGGAGAATGCAAAAGTCCTCAAAGTCCAATCGTCCATGTACGGGCGATAAGGAGCTGGCCTTAGCACAGGTCCTCACCCTTCACTCAACAAAGCATAACTAAAAACTAAAACATGGGGCTGAATCTCCCACCCCTCCTTAGATCCACCCCCTTAACATTTGCTACTTGTAGCTAGAAAAGGGTTCCTAGACACAGCCTCCAGAGATTGTGTACTAGGCAAGCCCCCTGCAGAGGAGAACAATATATATGACACCCCCCCCAAATCAAAGACAATAGCTATGGCTGAAGCCTGATTGCAATATGATACAGGCTGGGGGGATATAATGTTACATCACATCCTGACATAGTATTACAGCAAATACAGTGAGAAGGTAAAATACATCACATGGCATCTTATACAAAAATATGGGAGGGAGAAAACTACATACATCATGACAGTCAGCAATTTATTTGATTGTCCCATGGCAGCAGCAAAGGTCCAAGGTTGCTGTTAAAAAAAAATAATCATCCCTGCACCCCCTCTTTACAAGGGCAAATCATATGAGAAGGCGGGTGACGTCTCTGCTATACCCTGTGCAGTCAGGAAGGTTCTGTACATCGGATGAGATGCTTCACTAAGTAAATCACCTCTTCCCGTGCGAGAGGCCCGGTTTCACTTCCCCTTAGGGGGCTTTAAACTGCAATTGTCTGATCACTTGTGCTATATACAGCAGTGCATCAGCACTGTTCTGTACAGCAGAAATCATGATCTCCTATGAATGCTGGCTTGCAGCTCACAGGATTGTATTGACATTGTTAAGATTATGTGGCGTGTGTGTTTGTGTGTGTGTGTGTGTGTTTACATAGTATACAGTTAGGTCCAGAAATATTTGGACAGTGACACAATTTTCGCGAGTTGGGCTCTGCATGCCACCACATTGGATTTGAAATGAAACCTCTACAACAGAATTCAAGTGCAGATTGTAACGTTTAATTTGAAGGTTTGAACAAAAATATCTGATAGAAATTGTAGGAATTGTACACATTTCTTTACAAACACTCCACATTTTAGGAGGTCAAAAGTAATTGGACAAATAAACCAAACCCAAACAAAATATTTTTATTTTCAATATTTTGTTGCGAATCCTTTGGAGGCAATCACTGCCTTAAGTCTGGAACCCATGGACATCACCAAACGCTGGGTTTCCTCCTTCTTAATGCTTTGCCAGGCCTTTACAGCCGCAGCCTTCAGGTCTTGCTTGTTTGTGGGTCTTTCCGTCTTAAGTCTGGATTTGAGCAAATGAAATGCATGCTCAATTGGGTTAAGATCCGGTGATTGACTTGGCCATTGCAGAATGTTCCACTTTTTTGCACTCATGAACTCCTGGGTAGCTTTGGCTGTATGCTTGGGGTCATTGTCCATCTGTACTATGAAGCGCCGTCCGATCAACTTTGCGGCATTTGGCTGAATCTGGGCTGAAAGTATATCCCGGTACACTTCAGAATTCATCCGGCTACTCTTGTCTGCTGTTATGTCATCAATAAACACAAGTGACCCAGTGCCATTGAAAGCCATGCATGTCCATGCCATCACGTTGCCTTCACCATGTTTTACAGAGGATGTGGTGTGCCTTGGATCATGTGCCGTTCCCTTTCTTCTCCAAACTTTTTTCTTCCCATCATTCTGGTACAGGTTGATCTTTGTCTCATCTGTCCATAGAATACTTTTCCAGAACTGAGCTGGCTTCATGAGGTGTTTTTCAGCAAATGTAACTCTGGCCTGTCTATTTTTGGAATTGATGAATGGTTTGCATCTAGATGTGAACCCTTTGTATTTACTTTCATGGAGTCTTCTCTTTACTGTTGACTTAGAGACAGATACACCTACTTCACTGAGAGTGTTCTGGACTTCAGTTGATGTTGTGAACGGGTTCTTCTTCACCAAAGAAAGTATGCGGTGATCATCCACCACTGTTGTCATCCGTGGACGCCCAGGCCTTTTTGAGTTCCCAAGCACACCAGTCAATTCCTTTTTTCTCAGAATGTACCCGACTGTTGATTTTGCTACTCCAAGCATGTCTGCTATCTCTCTGATGGATTTTTTCTTTTTTTTTAGCCTCAGGATGTTCTGCTTCACCTCAATTGAAAGTTCCTTAGACCGCATGTTGTCTGGTCACAGCAACAGCTTCCAAATGCAAAACCACACACCTGTAATCAACCCCAGACCTTTTAACTACTTCATTGATTACAGGTTAACGAGGGAGACGCCTTCAGAGTTAATTGCAACCCTTAGAGTCCCTTGTCCAATTACTTTTGGTCCCTTTAAAACGAAGAGGCTATGCATTACAGAGCTATGATTCCTAAACCCTTTCTCCGATTTGGATGTGAAAACTCTCATATTGCAGCTGGGAGTGTGCACTTTCAGCCCATATTATATATATAATTGTATTTCTGAACATGTTTTTGTAAACAGCTAAAATAACAAAACTTGTGTTACTGTCCAAATATTTCTGGACCTAACTGTATTTACGTGTGTGTGTGTGCTTACATAGTATATGTACCTGTGTGTGTGTTTACATAGTATATGTACCTGTGTGTGTGTGTGTGTTTAGTGTGTGTTTACATAGTATATGTACGCGTGTGTGTGTTTACATAGTATATATACCTGTGTGTGTGTAGTGTGTTTACATAGTATATGTACCTGTGTGTGTTTAGTGTGTGTTTACATAGTATATGTACCTGTGTGTTTACATAGTATATTCACGTGTGTGTGTGTGTGTGCGTCTTTACATAGCATATGTACCTGTGTGTGTTTACATAGTATATGTACGTGTGTGTGTGGGTGTGTGTTTACACATAGTATATGTACCTGTGTGTGTTTACATAATATATGTACCTGTGTGTGTGTGTTTACATAATATATGTACCTGTGTGTGTTTACATAGTATATTTACGTGTGTGTGTGTGTGTGTGTGTGTGTGTGTGATTACATAGTATATTTATGTGTGTTTACATAGTATATGCACGTGTGTGTGTGTGTTTACATAGTATATGTACCTGTGTGTGTGTGTGTGTGTGTGTGTGTGATTACATAGTATATTTATGTGTGTTTACATAGTATATGCACGTGTGTGTGTGTGTGTGTGTGTGTGTGTGATTACATAGTATATGTACCTGTGTGTGTTTACATAGTATATGTACCTGTGTGTGTGTGTTTACATAGTATATGTACCTGTGTGTGTGTGTGTGTGTGTGTGTGTGTGATTACATAGTATATTTATGTGTGTTTACATAGTATATGCACGTGTGTGTGTGTGTGTGTGTGTGTGTGTGTGTGTGATTACATAGTATATGTACCTGTGTGTGTGTGCGTTTACATAGTATATTTACGTGTGTGTGTGTGTTTACATAATATATGTACCTGTGTGTGTGTGTGTTTATATAATATATGTACCTGTGTATGTGTGTATTTACATAACATATGTACCTGTGTGTGTGTTTACATAGTATATGTACTTGTGTGTGTTTACATAGTATATGTACCTGTGTGTGTTTACATAGTATATGTACCTGTGTGTGTGATTACATAGTATATTTATGTGTGTGTGTGTGTGTGTGTTTGCATAGTATATGCACCTGTGTGTGTGTGTGTGTGTGTGAGCGCGTGTGTGTGATTACATAGTATATAAACCTGTGTGTGTGTGTGTGTTTATATAGTATATTTACGTGTGTGTGTGTGTTTACATAGTATATGTACGTGTGTGTGTGTGTGATTACATAGTATATGTACCTGTGTGTGTGTGTGTGTGTGTTTACATAGTATATTTACGTGTGTGTGTTTACATAGTATATTTACGTGTGTGTTTACATAGTATATTTACGTGTGTGTTTACACAGTATATGTACCTGTGTGTGTTTACAAAGTATATGTACCTGTGTGTTTACATAGTATATGTACGTGTGTGTGATTACATAGTATATTTACGTGTGTGTGTTTACATAGTATATGTACCTGTGTGTGTGTTTACATAGTATATGTACCTGTGTGTGTGTTTACATAGTATATGTACCTGTGTGTGTTTACATAGTATATGTACCTGTGTGTGTTTACATAGTATATGTACCTGTGTGTGTGTTTACATAGTATATGTACTTGTGTGTGTTTACATAGTATATGTACCTGTGTGTGTGTGTGTGTGTTTACATAGTATATGTACCTGTGTGTGTGATTACATAGTATATTTATGTGTGTGTGTGTGTGTTTGCATAGTATATGCACGTGTGTGTGTGTGAGCGTGTGTGTGTGTGTGTGAGCGTGTGTGTGATTACATAGTATATGTACCTGTGTGTGTGTGTTTACATAGTATATTTACGTGTGTGTGTGTGTGTGTGTTTACATAGTATATGTACGTGTGTGTGTGTCATGATGTATTTTACCTTCTCACTGTATTTGCTGTAATACTATGTCAGGATGTGATGTCACTTTCCTTTGGTTGTACTTACTGAACACTTTGAAATGTCTTGGGATGTAAGTAACCATACCTTCCCCCCATCTCCTGTGTCTCTGGGCCCATAATGCAATTATCTCTTGTCCACACAGCCAGGGGAACTTCTCATTGTTTCGTAAGCAGTGGATAACGCCAACTATACAAACCTGTAGACATCTCGGAGCCAACCTTCTAGAATCTTCTAGTGGGCCCAACCATTGCATAGACCCCTACACTTGAGGGGCGGGCCCACGAGCTCAAACAATTCACTCCTGTTTCTAAATGCAGTTGGGAGTTGAGTTGTTGAAGAGGAAGGGAGCGAGATCTGAATCTGCGGACAGACATCGCCGTCCAGTGGATTGTGTGGGATTTCTGGGACTCTGAAAAGGACTATTACGTTGTGATCGGGCACTTTGGATTATCGGGAGGTGCCCCCGAATCTGTTTTATTTGGACTTGTCGTGTGCTGTTCCTGTATTCCTGTTAGTAAACCTGTTGGATCATCCTCGGCCTGTTGTCTCTCTTTGCTCTGATGTACACCCCGTCACAAACTGGTGGCAGCGGCGGGATCAGAGCAGAAGAAATGGAGGACAACAGCCAATCGACGTCTGAAACCAGAACCTCAGGATACAGGAACTGGACTGTGGCGAGTCTACAAACAAAGGCCCGTGAATTAGGTGTCGGCTACAAAGGACTCTCTAAGGAGCAACTAATTGAGGCATTGGAACACGCTTGCCTGCAAGATGGCACCGAGGAACAATTTCCACAGCAAGGGGAGCAAAGACGGGAGCCGGAGGTGAATACACAAAAAAGTCAATGGGTTGTGTGGTACAAGGAAAAGATGGCACTGCTTGGAGATGAGGCCACCATAGAAGATAAGAGGGAGGCCATGCGTGGAGCTGAAGAGAAGGAGCGCAGGATGGAGGAGATGGCATTGCTGGATAAGCAGCTCGCTGTGGAAGCCGCGAGAGGTTCCAGACAGACTGTAACCCCAGCACCCATCATGAGGGAACTTCCCAGAGTGTCCCGCAAAGACTTCAAGCAGTTTAATGAGGCTGCTGGTGACATTGAGGGCTTCTTCCAGGACTTTGAGCATCAGTGTCGATTAATGGAAGTCCCAGAAAGGGAGCGCGTCCGGCATCTGGTTGGGCTCTTAGAGGGTGGAGCTGCTGCAGCCTATAGAGCTATGGACCCTCGGTGGAACTGTGAGTATGCGGATATTAAACAGACTATTCTAGAACATTATGCTGTAACGCCAGACACTTACAGGACTCAGTTCCGTACTCTAGCATGTGATGAGGAAGTGTCCTTCAAGATGTATGCCCACAAACTCAAACATCTGTGGCATCGTTGGTTGGAGGCAGAGGAGGCCTTAACCTTGGAGACCGTTGTGAAGATGTAATTTACCCTCTCACTGTATATGCTGTACAGATTCCTATTTCAAGCTGGGTTCATTGTCTTATTTGAACTACTTCTGTGTACATTTCTATTGTTGTAGGTAATCACCCCCTAAAATGCAAGGTTATATCCTCTTGAGGCACTTCCATCCCTGGGAGTAGGGGGAGGTGGGCCTAGAGTCCAACTAGTGTAAACTCTGTTTACCTGGGAGATTCAGTCAGAGTGAGCTGAAACTTGAAGGGAGCAGGAGCTCCAGCCTGTGTGGCTGTGGACACGGACGGAGCTAGGCCTGTGTGGCGGCCCGTGGGATTGTGTGGAACTCTTTGGACTACTGTAAGGACGATTGCTTTGTAATCCGGTCCGAGGATTGTCGGGAAGGGCCCCCGAATCTGTTTTACGTGGACTTATCGTGTGCTGTTCCAGTGTTCTTGTGAATAAACCTGTTGGATCGTTCCTCGGCCTGTTGTCTCTCCTTGCTCTGCTGTACACCCCGTCACAAACTGGTTGGCAGCGCTGGGATCAGAGCAGAAGGAATGGAGGACAATGGCTCAACATCAGGAACCAGCACTGCAGAGTACAAGACCTGGACTTTGGGGAGCCTGCAATCAAAGGCCCGTGAAGTAGGAGTTCGTTTCAAAGGACTCTCCAAGGAGCAGCTGATTGAGGCGCTAGAAGGAGTCTGTTCGCAAAATGACGTGGAGGAAGGATCCTCACAGCAAACGGAAGAAAGACGGGAGCCGGAGGTGAATACCCAAAAAAGTCAATGGGTTGTGTGGTACAAGGAAAAGATGGCACTGCTTGGAGATGAGGCCACCATAGAAGATAAGAGGGAGGCCATGCGTGGAGCTGAAGAGAAGGAGCGCAGGATGGAGGAGATGGCATTGCTGGATAAGCAGCTCGCTGTGGAAGCCGCGAGAGGTTCCAGACAGACTGTAACCCCAGCACCCATCATGAGGGAACTTCCCAGGGTGTCCCGCAAAGACTTTAAGCCGTTTAATGAGGCTGCAGGCGACATTGAGGGCTTCTTCCAGGACTTTGAGCATCAGTGTCGATTAATGGAAGTCCCGGACAGGGAGCGTGTCCGGCATCTGGTTGGGCTCCTAGAGGGGGGAGCTGCTGAAGCCTATAGAGCCATGGACCCTCGGTGGAACTGTGAGTATGCGGATATTAAACAGACTATTCTAGAACATTATGCTGTGACCCCAGACACTTACAGGACTCAGTTCCGTGCTTTAGCCTGTGATGGGGAAGTGTCTTTTAAGATATATGCTCATAGACTCAAACAAATATGTAATCGCTGGCTGGAGGCAGAGGAGGCCTTATCTTGGGAGACCTTCCTGCAGGTCATCCTAAAAGAACAATTCTTTGCCCAGTGCCCCGCTGAGATCCGGGAATGGGTGCGTGAGAGAAAACCAGCGACAGTGGAGGAAGCTGCTGCTCTCGCTGATGAGGCTCTCACCATCAAGCCTCAGTGGAGGGTTCTGTTGGAGGATGGAGAGACGCCTAACAGCTCCACAACACCGGATGCCCCCAGTTATTCTGTCCCCATTGTTCCCCGTTCCTCTAAGCCACCACATGTTGATACCCCTGTTAATGTGCCTCCAGTTGCTTCTACTGCACTTTCTGGAATACGCCGGGGAGAGGAAGTAACAGAGCGCAGGTGTTATGTTTGTAGGCATCCCGGGCATTTGCAGGCCTCATGCCCAGCCAGCCCATGGAGGAATCATCCTCAAACCCCTACAGCACCTTCAGGTGGGAGTCGGCCTCCAAGTTCCCCTACCCCTTACCCAAGAGGACGCCTTGGATGGAGGGAGACCCAGCTCAGATGCTATCAATGTGGACAGCCAGGGCATCGGCAAGTCTCCTGCCCAGCTGTTCAAATGAGGACTGATCCTGCGCCCAATCGGATTGTTAATTATTTACAGCCCAGCGCCATGGAGGAAGATGTGGCACCGCTATGTGAGGACTGGCCTAGTGACTCAGCCCCCCATGTTGCACCACCAGGAGTTTACGGGGTGCGACCTGCAGTTATGACGACTTCTGCTCATCGAGGTAAGCACTTGCAGGAGGTTGTGCTGGATGGACAGAGACTTGTTGGATTTTGTGACTCGGGTGCTTTCCTCACACTGGCTGATCCCCGAGTGGTTCGGCCTGAGGCAATCCATAGAGGGCCTGGGATTGTCATTGAACTGGCTGGTGGACAATGGAGGACTATTCCCACAGCCACTGTGGATCTGAGCTTTGGTTTTGGGGTCAGGCGATGTGTGGTTGGGGTGATGGGTGGTCTGCCTGCAGCTGTTCTCCTGGGCAATGATGTGGGAGAGCTACGATGCCAATTCGTGGCTGCATGAAGCCACATGTAAGTAACGCTCTGCCTGTGTGTACTTAACCAGTGACCTGTAGAGGTCCCTAGTACGTACACAAGTTGGGAGGGGGAGGGATTGTGAAGATGTAATTTACCCTCTCACTGTATATGCTGTACAGATTCCTATTTCAAGCTGGGTTCATTGTCTTATTTGAACTACTTCTGTGTACATTTCTATTGTTGTAGGTAATCACCCCCTAAAATGCAAGGTTATATCCTCTTGAGGCACTTCCATCCCTGGGAGTAGGGGGAGGTGGGCCTAGAGTCCAACTAGTGTAAACTCTGTTTACCTGGGAGATTCAGTCAGAGTGAGCTGAAACTTGAAGGGAGCAGGAGCTCCAGCCTGTGTGGCTGTGGACACGGACGGAGCTAGGCCTGTGTGGCGGCCCGTGGGATTGTGTGGAACTCTTTGGACTACTGTAAGGACGATTGCTTTGTAATCCGGTCCGAGGATTGTCGGGAAGGGCCCCCGAATCTGTTTTACGTGGACTTATCGTGTGCTGTTCCAGTGTTCTTGTGAATAAACCTGTTGGATCGTTCCTCGGCCTGTTGTCTCTCCTTGCTCTGCTGTACACCCCGTCACAACCGTCCTCCAGGTCCTCCTAAAAGAGCAGTTTTACTTCAAGTGCCCCGCTGAGATCCGGGAATGGGTGCGTGAAAGGAGACCAGCCACTGTGGAGGAAGCTGCAGCTCTAGCTGATGAGGCTCTCACCATCAAGCCTCAGTGGAAAAAACTACTACCCAGTGAGAAAAAAAACACCAACCCCCCAACGCTGGTGGCCCCTGGTCCTTCTGGCCCCAATGTTCACCATCACCCTAGACCGTCAACTCATGGGGACCTTCGTGTGACTGTGCCTCGCATTACTCATGCTCCACCTTTGGGAATACGACGCGGAGGAAGAATCCCAGAGCGCAGATGTTATGGATGTGGGCAGCCTGGGCATATGCAATTCCAATGTCCAGGTGTTCGTAGACAGAACAGCTACAGACCGCCTTTGCCTGTTCATTACCTACAGACACCTTCACCAGGAGAAGAGCTGGATTCTGTGCCTGATGACTTGCCAAGTGACTCAGATATCCTGGCTCCCCTACCCGGAGTCTATGGGGTGCGAGCTCCAGCCACCTGTTCTTCTGATCTTCAGGACAAACATCTACAGGAGGTCGTGCTGGATGGCCAAAAAGTTGTTGGCTTCCGTGACACTGGGGCTTTCCTCACCATAGCCGATCCCCGAGTAATTCAACCACAAGCAATTCAAAAGGGACCAGGAATTGCCATTGAACTGGCAGGAGGTACCCAGAGATATATTCCAAGAGCGAGTGTGACCCTGGATTATGGCTTTGGGGCAAAACAATGTGTGGTCGGTGTGATGAGCGGCCTCCCTGCAGACGTTCTTCTAGGAAATGATGTGGGGAATCTTCATTGCCACTTTGTCGGTGCGGTAACCAGAAGTCAAGCCAAGAGAGCAGCCCATGTGGACGTGTACAACCCATCCATGGAACTGAGGCCACCAGAACTGCCATTACAGCCGGTGAGTGATTCTTCTTGTGGGGATAATATGAATGTTACTTGGGATAAAGTTCAGTTTAGAGAAGAAGTAGAGACTGACCCCACCCTTGCTAGTTTTAGAACTCGGGCTGAAATAGGGCAGCTAGGGGAAAACGGAGAAAGAATTATCAGAGAAAATGGACTTCTGTATCGGGTTGCCAATACCGACTCCCTAGATAAGCCCTGGACTTATAGCAAACAGCTGATTGTTCCTCAGAAGTACAGAATTCCCCTATTACACCTGGCTCATGACATTCCTACGGCTGGCCATCAAGGCAAAACCCGCACCAAGAGACGATTGACTCAAACTTTTTATTGGCCGGGGATTTCCCAAGCAGTGGCGCATTTCTGCCGAACTTGTGACATATGTCAGCGTAGAGGGCGACCCGGAGATCACCCAAAGGCACCCCTGCAACCGCTCCCTATAATAGAAGAACCCTTTCAAAGAGTAGCTGTTGATATCATTGGACCTCTGGCTAAACCAAGTAAATCTGGAAAGCAGTACATTCTCACTGTTGTGGACTACGCCACCCGATATCCAGAAGCCGTGGCCTTGTCAAGTATCTCTGCAGCCAAGGTGGCCGAGGCCTTGGTTATTATTTTTACCAGAGTAGGATTCCCCAGTGAGATCTTGTCGGACCAAGGCTCCCAGTTTATGTCAGAGTTGGTCCAGTGTCTGTGGCGCACCTGTGGAGTACGAGCGATCCGAACGACCCCGTATCATCCCCAAACAAATGGACTTTGTGAACGATTCAACGGCACTCTGAAGAATATGCTGAGGGCCTTCACGGACCGAGATTCAGACTGGGAGAAGTACCTACCCCATCTCTTGTTTGCCTATCGGGAAGTTCCCCAGGAGTCCACTGGGTTCTCCCCCTTTGAACTACTCTATGGAAGAAAGGTCCGAGGACCCTTAACCCTGCTCAAGGAATACTGGGAGGGGCAAGTTGAAGATACAGGAACCCCTGTTGTCCCTTATGTCCTAAAGCTGCGAGAAACCTTGGCCCAACTTGCTAGTTTTGCACAGAGTCATTTGCGTATGGCTCAAACCAGACAGAAGACATGGTATGACCGTAACGCACGCTATCGGGAGTTTGTAGAAGGACAACAAGTCTTAATGATTGTTCCCCATCGGCAGAATAAACTGCAGACCACATGGGAGGGTCCCTTCCGGGTTCTCAGAAAACTGAATGATACCAATTACCTTCTTGCTTTAGATGATCAGGGGCTAAGGCAAAAGACTGTCCATGTGAATATGATTAAGGAGTACCATGACCGGAACATTCCAATGATAGCAAGCTGTCGGTTGGCTTCAGAAGATGGTCAAGAGGATGAGGACTCTCTACCTGATCTCGTGGAAGCAGCGAGAGCCCCATCCACTGTGGAACAGGTTCCCCTGGGAGATTACCTGGACTCCTTACAGAAAATCCAGATGCTGGAAGTGCTTCAACAGAGACGGGCTGCTTTCTCATCCCAACCAGGTCGAACCACCGTCACCCAACATCATGTGGACACTCAGGGCATCCGTCCCATACAACTGGCTCCTTACCGGGTACCTGAATCAGTTCGAAACACCATGCAGCACGAACTGGAGGAGATGTTACAGCTTGGGGTAATCCAGGCCTCCCATAGCCCTTGGGCCTCCCCTGTGGTGTTAGTACCCAAGAAGGATGGGAGTACTCGATTTTGTGTGGACTATCGGCGACTAAACGACCATACCGTCAGCGATCCTTACCCAATGCCTCGTATTGACGAACTTCTAGACCGACTGGCTGGGTCCCGATATGTCACTACCTTGGATCTCAGTAAGGGATACTGGCAGATCCCTCTAACGGATGAAGGGAGAGAACGGTCCGCTTTTATAACCCCCTTTGGTCTGTATGAATTTCTAAGCATGCCTTTTGGAATGAAAAATGCCCCGGCCACCTTCCAGAGAATGGTGGATCAGATCCTCCGGGGATGTGATGACTTTGCTTGTGCCTACTTGGATGATATCGCCGTCTTCAGCCACACATGGGAGGAACATCTGAATCAAGTAGCCATTATTTTGGACCTGATTCTTGCAGCCGGCCTAACTATTCGACCCGATAAATGCCAATTGGGGATGGGGGAAGTCCAGTACCTAGGACATAGAGTGGGAGGAGGGAAGCTCCGACCTGAGCCTGCCAAAATCCAGGCTATTAGAGACTGGCCTGTACCCCAAACTAAGAAACAAGTTATGGCTTTTCTGGGCACTGCCAGTTATTACCGAAAATTTGTTTCTCATTTCAGTACTGTGGCCAAGCCTCTTACCGACCTGACCAAGAAAACAATGCCCCGGCTGGTGATCTGGACTCCAGCCTGTGATGAGGCTTTTAACCGGCTGAAGGATGCTTTGATCTGCGATCCTGTCCTGGCTGCTCCAGACTACAAGAGGAGATTCATTGTGCAAACGGATGCCTCTGCTTATGGACTGGGAGCTGTCCTCAGCCAGGTGAATGCAGCTGGGGACGAGCACCCCATCGCCTATCTCAGCCGGAAACTGCTGGACCGAGAAGTGGCCTATGCAACTGTTGAGAAGGAATGTCTGGCTGTAGTGTGGGCCCTTAAGAAACTACGGCCGTATCTGTATGGACGGGAATTCACTGTGGTTACTGATCACAATCCCCTCACCTGGCTGAACAGAGTCTCTGGGGACAATGGACGCTTACTGCGATGGAGCCTGGCTCTGCAGCCCTATAACTTTACCATACAATATAGAAGGGGCAGCCAACACCAAAATGCAGATGGACTGTCCAGGCAAGAGGAGCCTTGAGTCCTGTCAGCCATGCCTGCGTGTACTTAACCAGCGACCTGTAGAGGTCCCTAGTAAGTACACAAGTTGGGAGGGGAAGGAATTGTCATGATGTATTTTACCTTCTCACTGTATTTGCTGTAATACTATGTCAGGATGTGATGTCACTTTCCTTTGGTTGTACTTACTGAACACTTTGAAATGTCTTGGGATGTAAGTAACCATACCTTCCCCCCATCTCCTGTGTCTCTGGGCCCATAATGCAATTATCTCTTGTCCACACAGCCAGGGGAACTTCTCATTGTTTCGTAAGCAGTGGATAACGCCAACTACACAAACCTGTAGACATCTCGGAGCCAACCTTCTAGAATCTTCTAGTGGGCCCAACCATTGCATAGACCCCTACCCTTGAGGGGCGGGCCCACGAGCTCAAACAATTCACTCCTGTTTCTAAATGCAGTTGGGAGTTGAGTTGTTGAAGAGGAAGGGAGCGAGATCTGAATCTGCGGACAGACCTCGCCGTCCAGTGGATTGTGTGGGATTTCTGGGACTCTGAAAAGGACTATTACGTTGTGATCTGGCACTTTGGATTATCGGGAGGTGCCCCCGAATCTGTTTTATTTGGACTTGTCGTGTGCTGTTCCTGTATTCCTGTTAGTAAACCTGTTGGATCATCCTCGGCCTGTTGTCTCTCTTTGCTCTGATGTACACCCCGTCACAGTGTGTGTGTGTGATTACATAGTATATGTACCTGTGTGTGTGTTTACATAGTATATTTACGTGTGTGTTTACATAGTATATTTACGTGTGTGTTTACACAGTATATGTACCTGTGTGTGTTTACATAGTATATGTACCTGTGTGTGTTTACATAGTATATGTACGTGTGTGTGTGTGATTACATAGTATATTTACGTGTATTTGTTTACATAGTATATGCACCTGTGTGTGTTTACATAGTATATGTACGTGTGTGTGTTTACATAGTATAGTTACGTGTGTGTTTTTACATAGTATATGTACCTGTGTGTGTGTGTGAGCGTGTGTGTGATTACATAGTATATGTACCTGTGTGAGTGTGTGTGTGTTTACATAGTATATTTACGTGTGTGTGTTTACATAGTATATGTACGTGTGTGTGTGTGATTACATAGTATATGTACCTGTGTGTGTGTGTTTACATAGTATATTTACGTGTGTGTTTACACAGTATATGTACCTGTGTGTGTTTACATAGTATATGTACCTGTGTGTGTTTACATAGTATCTTTACGTGTGTGTGGGTTTACATAGTATATGTACCTGTGTGTGTGTGTTTACATAGTATATGTACCTGTGTGTGTTTACATAGTATATGTACCTGTGTGTGTGTGTTTACATAGTATATGTACCTGTGTGTGTGTGTTTACATAGTATATGTACTTGTGTGTGTTTACATAGTATATGTACCTGTGTGTGTTTACATAGTATATGTACCTGTGTGTGTGATTACATAGTATATTTATGTGTGTGTGTGTGTTTGCATAGTATATGCACCTGTGTGTGTGTGTGTGTGTGTGTGTGAGCGTGTGTGTGATTACATAGTATATGTACCTGTGTGTGTGTTTACATAGTATATTTACGTGTGTGTGTGTGATTGCATAGTATAAGTACCTGTGTGTGTGTTTACATAGTATATTTACGTGTGTGTTTACATAGTATATTTACGTGTGTGTTTACACAGTATATGTACCTGTGTGTGTTTACATAGTATATGTACGTGTGTGTGTGTGTGTGATTACATAGTATATTTACGTGTGTGTTTACATAGTATATGTACCTGTGTGTGTGTTTACATAGTATACGTACCTGTGTGTGTTTACATAGTATATGTACCTGTGTGTGTGTGTGTTTACATAGTATATGTACTTGTGTGTGTTTACATAGTATATGTACCTGTGTGTGTGTGCTTACATAGTATATGTACCTGTGTGTGTGTGATTACATAGTATATTTATGTGTGTGTGTGTGTTTGCATAGTATATGCACGTGTGTGTGTGAGCGTGTGTGTGTGTGTGTGTGTGTGTGAGCGTGTGTGTGATTACATAGTATATGTACCTGTGTGTGTGTGTGTTTACATAGTATATTTACGTGTGTGTGTGTGTGTGTGTGTGTTTACATAGTATATGTACGTGTGTGTGTGTGATTACATAGTATATGTACCTGTGTGTGTGTTTACATAGTATATTTACGTGTGTGTTTACATAGTATATTTACGTGTGTGTTTACACAGTATATGTACCTGTGTGTGTTTACATAGTATATGTACCTGTGTGTGTTTACATAGTATATGTACGTGTGTGTGTGTGATTACATAGTATATTTACGTGTATGTGTTTACATAGTATATGTACCTGTGTGTGTTTACATAGTATATGTACCTGTGTGTGTTTACATAGTATATGCACCTGTGTGTGTTTACATAGTATATGTACGTGTGTGTGTTTACATAGTATATTTACGTGTGTGTGTATGTTTACATAGTATATGTACCTGTGTGTGTGTTTACATAGTATATGTACTTCTGTGTGCTTACATAGTATATGTACTTGTGTGTGTTTACATAGTATATGTACTTGTGTGTGTTTACATAGTATATGTACCTGTGTGCGTGTTTACATAGTATATGTACCTGTGTGTGTTTACATAGTATATGTACCTGTGTGTGTTTACATAGTATATGTACCTGTGTGTGTGTTTACATAGTATATGTACCTGTGTGTGTGATTACATAGTATATTTATGTGTGTGTGTGTGTGTTTGCATAGTATATGCACCTGTGTGTGTGTGTGAGCGTGTGTGTGATTACATAGTATATGTACCTGTGTGTGTGTGTGTTTACATAGTATATTTACGTGTGTGTGTGTGTGTTTACATAGTATATGTACCTGTGTGTGTTTACATAGTATATGTACGTGTGTGTGTGATTACATAGTATATGTACCTGTGTGTGTGTGTGTGTGTGTGTATGTTTACATAGTATATTTACGTGTGTGTGTGTTTACATAGTATATTTGCGTGTGTGTTTCCACATAGTATATGTACCTGTGTGTGTTTACATAGTATATGTACCTGTGTGTGTGTGTGTGTGTGTTTACATAATATATGTACCTGTGTGTGTGTTTACATAGTATATGTACTTGTGTGTGTTTACATAGTATATGTACCTGTGTGTGATTACATAGTATATTTGTGTGTGTGTTTACATAGTATATGCACCTGTGTGTGTGCGTGTGTGTGATTACATAGTATATGTACCTGTGTGTGTGTGTGTGTTTACATAGTATATATACGTGTGTGTGTGTATTTACATAGTATATGTACGTGTGTGTGTATGTGTGTGTGATTACATAGTATATGTACCTGTGTGTGTTTACATAGTATATGTACCTGTGTGTGTTTACATGGTATATTTACGTGTGTGTTTACATAGTATATTTACGTGTGTGTTTACACAGTATATGTACCTGTGTGTGTGTGTGTGTGTGTGATTACATAGTATATTTATGTGTGTTTACATAGTATATGCACGTGTGTGTGTGATTACATAGTATATGTACCTGTGTGTGTGTTTACATAGTATATTTACATGTGTGTGTGTGTGTGTGTGTTTACACATAGTATATGAACCTGTGTGTGTGTGTTTACATAATATATGTACCTGTGTGTGTGTGTGTGTGTGTTTACATAATATATGTACCTGTGTGTGTGTGTTTGCGTAACATATGTATCTGTGTGTGTGTTTACATAGTATATGTACTTGTGTGTGTTTACATAGTATATGTACCTGTGTGTGTTTACATAGTATATGTACCTGTGTGTGTGTTTGCATAGTATATGCACCTGTGTGTGTGTGTGTGTGTGTGTGTGAGCGCGTGTGTGTGGTTACATAGTATATAAACCTGTGTGTGTGTGTGTTTACATAGTATATGTACGTGTGTGTGTGTGTGTGTGTGATTACATAGTATATGTACCTGTGTGTGTGTGTGTTTACATAGTATATTTACGTGTGTGTGTGTGTTTACATAGTATATTTACGTGTGTGTTTACATAGTATATTTACGTGTGTGTTTACACAGTATATGTACCTGTGTGTGTTTACATAGTATATGTACGTGTGTGTGTGTGTGATTACATAGTATATTTACGTGTGTGTTTACATAGTATATGTACCTGTGTGTGTGTTTACATAGTATATGTGCCTGTGTGTGTTTACATAGTATATGTACCTGTGTGTGTTTACATAGTATATGTACCTGTGTGTGTTTACATAGTATATGTACCTGTGTGTGTGTTTACATAGTATATGTACTTGTGTGTGTTTACATAGTATATGTACGTGTGTGTGTGTGTGTTTACATAGTATATGTACCTGTGTGTGTGATTACATAGTATATTTGTGTGTGTGTGTTTGCATAGTATATGCACGTGTGTGTGTGTGTGTGAGAGCGTGTGTGTGATTACATAGTATATGTACCTGTGTGTGTGTGTGTGTTTACATAGTATATTTACGTGTGTGTGTGTGTGTTTACATAGTATATGTACGTGTGTGTGTGTGATTACATAGTATATGTACCTGTGTGTGTGTTTACATAGTATATTTACGTGTGTGTTTACATAGTATATTTACGCGTGTGTTTACACAGTATATGTACCTGTGTGTGTTTACATAGTATATGTACCTGTGTGTGTGTGTTTACATAGTATATGTACCTGTGTGTGTGTTTACATAGTATATGTACTGTATATGTAGTAAAGATAATTACCTTTCACAAATGGTACAGGACCCCACAAGAGGGGGAACACTACTAGACCTTGTACTAACCAATAGGCCAGACTGCATAACAAATATACAAGTTGGGGGTTACTTGGGGAATAGTGATCACAAAATAATAAGTTTTCATGTATTCTTTAGTAAGATGTATAGTAGAGGGGCTACAAGGACACTAAACTTCAGGAAAGCAAATTTTAAACGGTTGAGAGATGATCTTAGTGCAATATACTGGGATGATGTACTAAGTAATAAAAGTACACAAAGGAAATGGGAGACTTTTATGAGCATCCTGAATAGGGCTTGTGCAGAAAATATACCCTATGGGAACAAACATGCTAGAAATAGGAGGAAACCCCTATGGCTAAATAGAGCTGTAAGGGAAGCAATAAAAGAAAAACAGAAAGCCTTAAAAGAATTAAAGAGGGTAGGTAGTGATGAGGCATTATATAATTATAGAAAATTAAATAAAATATGTAAAAAGCAAATTAAGTTAGCTAAGTTTGAGACAGAGAGACTCATTGCGAGAGAAAGTAAAAATAATCCTAAAATATTCTTTAACTACATAAACAGTAAAAAACTGAAAAGCGATAGTGTTGGCCCCCTTAAAAATAGTCTTGGTGAAATGGTGGAGGGGGATGAGGGTAAAGCCAACCTGCTGAATGACTTTTTTTCTACGGTTTTTATACAAGAAAATGCCATGGCAGATGACATGACCAGTGATGCCATAAATTCACCCTTGAGTATTACCTGCTTAACCCAGCAGGAAGTACGCCGCCGCCTCGAAATCACTAAGGTTGACAAATCTCCGGGCCCGGATGGCATACACCCCAGAGTACTACAGGAATTGAGTTCTGTGATAGATAGACCATTATTTTTAATCTTCTCAGATTCCTTAATAACAGGGTCGGTACCGCAGGACTGGCGCATAGCAAATGTGGTGCCAATATTCAAAAAGGGGACAAAAACTGAGCCGGGAAATTATAGGCCGGTAAGTTTAACCTCTACGGTTGGTAAAATCCTTGAGGGTTTCTTGAGAGATGCTATACTGGAGTATCTCAAGAAAAATAACCTTATGACAGAGTATCAACATGGGTTTATGAGGGATCGATCCTGTCAAACTAATTTGATCAGCTTCTATGAAGAGGTAAGTTCAAGCCTGGACCAGGGAAATGCAGTGGATGTTGTGTATATGGACTTTTCAAAAGCTTTTGATACGGTGCCACACAAAAGGTTGGTACATAAAATGAGAATAATGGGGATAGGGGAAAATATGTGTAACTGGGTTAAAAACTGGCTCAGTGATAGGAAACAAAGGGTGGTTATTAATGGTACGTACTCGGACTGGGTCTCAGTTCATAGTGGGGTACCACAGGGGTCAGTATTGGGCCCGCTTCTTTTCAACATATTTATAAATGACCTTGTTGGGGGCATGCGGAGTAGAATTTCAATATTTGCAGATGATACTAAACTCTGCAGGGTAATCAATACAGAGGAGGATAATTTTATATTACAGGGAGATTTATGTAAATTGGAGGATTGGGCTGAGAAGTGGCAATTGAAGTTTAATGTAGATAAATGTAAGGTCATGCACTTGGGTAGAGGAAATAACATTTATGATTATGTACTTGATTGTAGAACACTGGGTAAAACAGACACAGAAAAAGACTTGGGTGTATGGTAAACTTCACTTTAGTAGACAGTGTCAGGCAGCTGCTGCCAGGGCTAATAAAATAATGGGATGTATTAAAAGAGGTATAAGTGTTCATGAAAAAAATATAGTTCTACCTCTGTACAAGTCACTAGTGCGACCGCACTTAGAATACTGTGTACAATTCTGGTCACCGATATATAAGAAGGACATAGCTGAACTGGAGAGGGTACAGAGAAGAGCGACCAAGATTATTAGAGGAATGGGGGGCTGCAATACCAAGACAGGTTATTAAACTTGGGGTTATTTAGTTTGGAAAAACGAAGGCTTAGGGGGGATCTAATCACAATGTATAAATATATGAGGGGACAGTACAGAGACCTTTCCAAAGATCTTTTTACACCTAGGCCTGCGACTGGAACACGGGGGCATCCGCTACGTCTTGAGGAAAGAAGGTTTAATCATAATAACAGACGAGGATTCTTTACTGTACGAGCAGTGAGACTATGGAACTCTCTGCCGCATGATGTTATAATGAGTGATTCACTACTAACATTTAAGCAGAGCCTGGATGCCTTTCTTGAAAAATTTAATATTACCAGTTATGTATATTAGATTTTATGACAGGGTTTTGATCCAGGGAACTAGTCTGATTGCCGGATGTGGAGTCAGGAAGGAAACTTTTTCCCCATTGGAACTTGTTTGCCACATTGGGGTTTTTTTGCCTTCCTCTGGATCAACATGTTAGGCTACGGGTTGAACTAGATGGACTTAGAGTCTCCCTTCAACCTTAAAAACTATGATACTATGATACCTGTGTGTGTTTGCATAGTATATGTACCTGTGTGTGTGTTTACATAGTATATGTACTTGTGTGTGTTTACATAGTATATGTACTTGTGTGTGTTTACATAGTATATGTACCTGTGTGTGTGTGTGTTTACATAGTATATGTACCTGTGTGTGTGATTACATAGTATATTTATGTGTGTGTGTGTGTTTGCATAGTATATGCACCTGTGTGTGTGTGTGTGTGTGTGAGCGTGTGTGTGATTACATAGTATATGTACCTGTGTGTGTGTGTTTACATAGTATATTTACGTGTGTGTGTGTGTGTGTTTACATAGTATATGTACGTGTGTGTGTGTGTGATTGCATAGTATAAGTACCTGTGTGTGTGTTTACATAGTATATTTACGTGTGTGTTTACATAGTATATTTACGTGTGTTTACACAGTATATGTACCTGTGTGTGTTTACATAGTATATGTACCTGTGTGTGTTTACATAGTATATGTACGTGTGTGTGTGTGTGATTACATAGTATATTTATGTGTGTGTGTGTTTACATAGTATATGTACTTGTGTGTGTTTACATAGTATATGTACTTTTGTGTGTTTACATAGTATATGTACCTGTGTGTGTGTGTGTGTTTACATAGTATATGTACCTGTGTGTGTGATTACATAGTATTTTTATGTGTGTGTGTTTGCATAGTATATGCACGTGTGTGTGTGTGTGTGTGTGTGTGTGAGCGTGTGTGTGTGTGTGAGCGTGTGTGTGATTACATAGTATATGTAGCTGTGTGTGTGTGTGTTTACATAGTATATTTACGTGTGTGTGTTTACATAGTATATGTACGTGTGTGTGTGATTACATAGTATATGTACCTGTGTGTGTGTGTTTACATAGTATATTTACGTGTGTGTTTACATAGTATATTTACGTGTGTGTTTACACAGTATATGTACCTGTGTGTGTTTACATAGTATATGTACCTGTGTGTGTTTACATAGTATATGTACGTGTGTGTGTGTGTGATTACATTGTATATTTACGTGTGTGTGTTTACATAGTATATGTACCTGTGTGTGTGTTTACATAGTATATGTTCAGAGCACGGTATCTTGTATGCCGTAGCGACCGCATGATAACACAGGCCTCACTATTTGGTTGTGAATTTGGTTAACATTATTCAGGTGCAGAAAGGGTTAACAAATTTTCAGTCAGTGGCTCTGAGGTATTCTGGCTCTGACAGGTTTAGTCTGGTTTTTGCGCGCCTGTTTTGCTGCCAGCTGATTGGATCAGCTGGCAGAAAGTGCGGGTAATTTTAACTATAAAAGTAGCTGCTTCCGTCAGCTGGCTGTCAGAAGAATTGAAGATCAAGAAGAACAGCTGATGGAGAGCCTGCTACAGGAGTTCATGAAGAGGGCGAGCGAGGTCGGCGGAGAAGCCTGGCTTAAACAATGCCTGGCGGTGCCCAGGCGGCCAGCAGAAGCTGAGGAAGAGATGGACGGCGACGCTGCGGTGATTCAACTCACCGCTCCTGAGGAGATGGCAGAGCTGACTGAGGAAATCCCTGCAAGGAGGAGGTCCCAGAGACGCAGCAGCTTCCTCCCCCCGACGTCATCGTCCAGAGAAGAGGGGAATGCCGGAGCGGAGTTATCACCGCCCATCTTGTCTGCCGGGACTTCAGCACGTCATCCTCCTGCACCCGGTCATGTGTCCAGGAAGAGGAAGAGTGGATCATCTAGTCAGCGCCGTCGTAAAAGCGCGGCGCTGACCCAGGGATTTGAAAATCCTAGCAGGAGCAGGGCTGCACCAGCAAGTGTGAGCGTGCCGGAGGCCGGAAGAGCGACGGGGGCCCCCTGGTCTGACTCCCCGTCTGAAGAAGATGATCTGCCAGCTGGAGTCAGAGAACAGGATCATCAGCGTGGCTCAGCTGCAGAAGCTGGAATTCCAGAGGAGGGCCGAGGATCGCAGAGCAGAAGGAGGGGTGAGATGTTCAATGTTCCCCTGTCTGTCTCGTGTGTCGACCCTCTGTCTGTTAGTATGGAGTCTGTAGTTAGGAAGGTGTTAGGACAATTGTTAGCAGGGGGAGGGACGCCTAGGGGGGGTAGTGCAGCCCCTATTGGTAGTCAGGAGTCCATGTCATTGCCTGGTTATTTATTTAAAGAGGCATTGACATGTGACTTGTCTCCCCTGGGTTTTCATCTGCCGCAGCCAGTTAAAGAAAAGATTTATAAGGGGGAATTTATTGATTTATTTTCTCTGCTTCCGTCTAACAGAGAAAATGTTAATAAAGAGGATAAGACGGAGTTGGATGATAGGAAGAAAGGTCCCCTTAGATCTTTTCATAACTGGCTGCAGGCATTTTGCATCTTTTCCTCTGTTTTAGGGGAAAGGAACCCTTCTGTTTGTTCGGGGTTATTTCAGCACCTTGACAGCATACTGGAAGCTTATCGCAGCTTCGGCGGTCAGGCATGGCTGACTTATGATGAGAGTTTTCGTCAGAAGTTAGCCATCCATCGCAGTATGCTGTGGGGTCAAAAAGACATCGGTCTTTGGCTGAATCTGATGCTTCCTCAGAGAAGCCAGTTTGGTAGACAAAGTATTAATAATTCTACTGTTAGTAAAGGATTTTGTTTCGCTTACAATGAATCCAATTGTAAGTTTGCATCTAACTGCAGATTTCGGCATGAGTGCTCCTTTTGCGGGGGCAATCATGCCGTCATCAAATGCTTTAAGAAACAGAATCAGAATAACCAGCAACAACACAACAGTAAAGAGCCCATTTTTAAAGGCGGCGACTCTAGTGAGGTTACAAAACATGCTGGGTTGGTTAAGGCGCTCCCTAGACAGACAGAAGGCTGATACTAAGGGATTATCATCTTCGGGTTCTTATATTAGTTTGGCACATCAGCTTAAGGAAGATTTGTTTATGTGGCGGTACTTTTTCGGCGGGAGTTTTGAACTTTCCTACGTTTTGTAGTTGTTTTTGGTCAGGGTGAGTACGGTTTTTTGTCAAGGTGAATTCGTATTTGAGTTTTGGCGCAATTATTGGAAGGTTATTGTTGTGACGGTCAGTAGTACGGGAATGTCCTTATTTCCAGTTTTGCGGTTGGTTGAGGTCTGGGGTAAGTTGTGGTCAAATCGAAGGATGCTGTTGGTATCAGATAGCAGGAATCAGACAGGGTTAATAAGTTGGACAATGCTCTGTCTCTGCAGGATCGGGAAGAACTTTTTTGTATGGAACCGATGGCAATTTCTCTCGGGAGCCCGTGCCCAGAAGCTTTATGGATTGTAGTGATGGCTTAGTTGTTTCGGCTATTAAGAGGTCTATTGCTGATTCAACATGGGCCAGGTATTCGGCCGCATGGTTAGAATGGCAGAATTTTTGTGTTTTTCATAAAGTGGATTGTTTTCAGAGTAATGTGGGTTTAGCGCTTGAATTTCTGGATTTTTTGATGAGAAAGAATTTAGCGGTGGGGTCAGTTTCTAATATTTTTTCAGGTGTGTCTTTTTTCTTGAGATTGCATGGTCTGTTGTCATTGAAGAGTTTTTTCCCAGTTCAACAGGCATTGAAAGGCTATAGGAAAAGGACGTGGAAGCCGGATAATCGTAGACCTATTTCTCTTAAGTTATTGCTCTCATTGTGGAATGTGTTGCCATATATTTGCATTAATGACTTTGAGTCAATGGTGTTTAGGGTGGCATTCGTTTTAGCATATTTTGGAGCTTTTAGGATTAGTGAGTTAGTTTCTGTTAGTAGGAGTCGGTTGTCAGGATTGATGTTTTCAGATGTTTTTGTTACTGATAAGTCGTTGAGGATTTGTATTGGTAGGTCTAAGTCTGATCAGGATGGTTTGGGATCAAACGTTAGGTTATTTCGGATAAAGAATTCAGTTATTTGTCCTGTCTCCAATGTTAACAATTGGCTTCAGATTAGACCTCCATTTGATGGGGCGTTTCTTATCCATCAGGATGGGAGTCCGGTGACAGTGTTTCAGTTTAATTCAGTTTTTAAAAAATCCTTGATTAAACTGAATCTAGAGCATCTTAAACTGTCATCCCATTCTTTTCGTATAGGGGCAGCTACAGAAGCAGCCATAAGGGGGTTACCGGCTAGTAAAATTATGGGGATTGGGAGATGGGAGTCAAAGCGTTACAAAATTTATGTCCGTCCAAGGTTGTTAGTATAAAATTTCTTTTTCTTTTTTGTAGGTCCCATTGTCATTTGGATAGTGGGACACTCTTACATATTTTGGGCCAAGAGAAGAGCATCAGGAAGGTCATATGGAGAGAATTTAGCCATTAATATTGAACATTTTAACATTTTGTGGTACAGCGTTAGAGGTATGAGATGGGACGGACTGATGAAGGAGATGAGCTGTTTAAAAACATTGTGGCCTTCTCCAAATTTAATCATTTTGCACTTGGGTGGGAATGATATTGGAAAAGTGAAAACTCTTGATCTGATTGCTGCCATGCGAAGAGACCTTTCAATCATTAGGTCATGGTTTCCTGATGCGGGTTTGGTCTTTTCCGAAATCGTTCCCCGTTTGCAGTGGCATTGTGACAGGCTGAGGTTTCGGGAGCGGATTCGGAAAAGGGTAAACCGTGCCATGGAAAGGTTTTTACCAGTTATAAATGGGTCAACCTACAGACATCTTGATCTGGAGGGTTTTCTGAGTGGCCTTTACAGGGATGATTTAGTCCATCTGTCAGACGTGGGATTGGACATATTCAATTTAGGGCTCCAAAATTGTATCGAGAAATGGCTGTGATATTTGTTAGTGGGGGTGGGCCAAGGACTGTTAGTCCTTGGCGTTTGGGTAAAGTCGCCAGTTTTACTGGCGGACTGGTTATTTATGGTATATGGTTATGGAAGAATTTTAATAAAATATTGGTTTTAATTATTTATTAATTAATTTATTTATTATGTAACCCTTAATAAATGTCACGGCCATTTTATGCCATTTACTTTATTCAAGTGTGGTGTCTTTAATTTAATGGGTAGGCCTTGTGTTGTCATGTTCAGAGCACGGTATCTTGTATGCCGTAGCGACCGCATGATAACACAGGCCTCACTATTTGGTTGTGAATTTGGTTAACATTATTCAGGTGCAGAAAGGGTTAACAAATTTTCAGTCAGTGGCTCTGAGGTATTCTGGCTCTGACAGGTTTAGTCTGGTTTTTGCGCGCCTGTTTTGCTGCCAGCTGATTGGATCAGCTGGCAGAAAGTGCGGGTAATTTTAACTATAAAAGTAGCTGCTTCCGTCAGCTGGCTGTCAGAAGAATTGAAGATCAAGAAGAACACCCACCCTCCCCCCCTGGAGAAAGACTACTTCATGAACTGCTCTCGTCGTGACATTTGTTAGTGGGAAAGTCGCCAGTTTTACTGGTGGACTGGTTGGTTATGGACTTCTTTTTGAAAGTATTGGGTAAAGTCGCCAGTTTTACTGGCGGACTGGTTATTTATGGTATATGGTTATGGAAGAATTTTAATAAAATATTGGTTTTAATTATTTATTAATTAATTTATTTATTATGTAACCCTTAATAAATGTCACGGCCATTTTATGCCATTTACTTTATTCAAGTGTGGTGTCTTTAATTTAATGGGTAGGCCTTGTGTTGTCATGTACCTGTGTGTGTTTACATAGTATATGCACCTGTGTGTGTTTACATCGTATATGTACGTGTGTGAGTGTTTACATAGTATATTTACGTGTGTGTGTGTGTTTACATAGTATAGTATATGTACCTGTGTGTGTGTTTACATAGTATATGTACTTGTGTGTGCTTACATAGTATATGTACTTTTGTGTGTTTACATAGTATATGTACTTGTGTGTGTTTACATAGTATATGTACCTGTGTGTGTGTTTACATAGTATATGTACCTGTGTGTGTTTACATAGTATATGTACCTGTGTGTGTGTTTGTGAAGATGTAATTTACCCTCTCACTGTATATGCTGTGATACTATGTCATGATATGTATATTTCCCTGGTTGTATTAGTTGTAATTCATGTATTTTCTTGGGGGAGCTACTGGTCTCAATGTGTCTCTCTCATACAATTGCAGTCTTGGCATCTAATGTGATTATGTAAATAGCCTGTCCTCTTCTATCCAGAGTTGTGTATCTAGTCTGTAATTGCATTGGCCAGTGAAGGAATAGTAATTGTTCTGCACAGCAGGGGATCCCTTCATCTACTGTGGCTGGCAGACATATGGGAGCCCTGTGATGGACCAAACCATTGATGATAGGATGTGTGACACCACCCCCTGAACAAACATGGTGGGCTGGTCAAGGAGCACAGACAATGCATTTCCCTTTTTGTAACTTCAGAGTGAGCTGGAACTAAGAAGAAGAAGGAGCTCCCAGCATGGGTGGCTGTGGACACGAACGGAGCTAGGCCTGTGTGGCGGCCCGTGGGATTGTGTGGAACTCTTTGGACTACTGTAAGGACGATTGCTTTATCTGGTCCGAGGATTGTCGGGAAGGGCCCCCGAATCTGTTTTACGTGGACTTATCGTGTGCTGTTCCAGTGTTCTTGTGAATAAACCTGTTGGATCGTCCCTCGGCCTCGTCCATCCTTTGCTCTCTTGTACACCCCCGTCACAAACTGGTTGGCAGCGCTGGGATCAGAGCAGAAGGAATGGAGGACAATGGCTCAACATCAGGAACCAGCACTGCAGAGTACAAGACCTGGACTTTGGGGAGCCTGCAATCGAAGGCCCGTGAAGTAGGAGTTCGTTTCAAAGGACTATCCAAGGAGCAGCTGATTGAGGCGCTAGAAGGAGTCTGTTCGCAAAATGACGTGGAGGAAGGATCCTCACAGCAAACGGAAGAAAGACGGCAGCCGGAGGTGAATACCCAAAAAAGTCAATGGGTTGTGTGGTACAAGGAGGAGATGGCACTGCTTGGAGATGAGGCCACCATAGAAGATAAGAGGGAGGCCATGCGTGGAGCTAAAGAGAAGGAGCGCAGGATGGAGGAGATGGCACTGCTGGATAAGGAGCTCGCTGTGGAAGCCGCGAGAGGTTCCAGACAGACTGTAACCCCAGCACCCATCATGAGGGAACTTCCCAGGGTGTCCCGCAAAGACTTTAAGCCGTTTAATGAGGCTGCAGGCGACATTGAGGGCTTCTTCCAGGACTTTGAGCATCAGTGTCGATTAATGGAAGTCCCGGACAGGGAGCGTGTCCGGCATCTGGTTGGGCTCCTAGAGGGGGGAGCTGCTGAAGCCTATAGAGCTATGGACCCTCGGTGGAACTGTGAGTATGCGGATATTAAACAGACTATTCTAGAACATTATGCTGTGACCCCAGACACTTACAGGACTCAGTTCCGTGCTTTAGCCTGTGATGGGGAAGTGTCTTTTAAGATATATGCTCATAGACTCAAACAAATATGTAATCGCTGGCTGGAGGCAGAGGAGGCCTTATCTTGGGAGACCTTCCTGCAGGTCATCCTAAAAGAACAATTCTTTGCCCAGTGCCCCGCTGAGATCCGGGAATGGGTGCGTGAGAGAAAACCAGCGACAGTGGAGGAAGCTGCTGCTCTCGCTGATGAGGCTCTCACCATCAAGCCTCAGTGGAGGGTTCTGTTGGAGGATGGAGAGACGCCTAACAGCTCCACAACACCGGATGCCCCCAGTTATTCTGTCCCTATTGTTCCCCGTTCCTCTAAGCCACCACATGTTGATACCCGTGTTAATGTGCCTCCAGTTGCTTCTACTGCACTTTCTGGAATACGCCGGGGAGAGGAAGTAACAGAGCGCAGGTGTTATGTTTGTAGGCATCCCGGGCATTTACAGGCCTCATGCCCAGCCAGGCCATGGAGGAATCATCCTCAAACCCCTACAGCACCTTCAGGTGGGAGCCGGCCTCCAAGTTCCCCTACCCCTTACCCAAGAGGACGCCTTGGATGGAGGGAGACCCAGCTCAGATGCTATCAATGTGGACAGCCAGGGCATCGGCAAGTCTCCTGCCCAGCTGTTCAAATGAGGACTGATCCTGCACCCAATCGGATTGTTAATTATTTACAGCCCAGTGCCATGGAGGAAGATGTGGCACCGTTATGTGAGGACTGGCCTAGTGACTCAGCCCCCCATGTTGCACCACCAGGAGTTTACGGGGTGCGACCCGCAGTTATGACGACTTCTGCTCATCAAGGTAAGCACTTGCAGGAGGTTGTGCTGGATGGACAGAGACTTGTTGGATTTTGTGACTCGGGTGCTTTCCTCACACTGGCTGATCCCCGAGTGGTTCGGCCTGAGGCAATCCATAGAGGACCTGGGATTGTCATTGAACTGGCTGGTGGACAATGGAGGACTATTCCCACAGCCACTGTGGATCTGAACTTTGGTTTTGGGGTCAGGCGATGTGTGGTTGGGGTGATGGGTGGTCTGCCTGCAGCTGTTCTCCTGGGCAATGATGTGGGAGAGCTACGATGCCAATTCGTGGCTGCATGAAGCCACATGTAAGTAACGCTCTGCCTGTGTGTACTTAACCAGTGACCTGTAGAGGTCCCTAGTACGTACACAAGTTGGGAGGGGGAGGGATTGTGAAGATGTAATTTAACCTCTCACTGTATATGCTGTGATACTATGTCATGATATGTATATTTCCCTGGTTGTATTAGTTGTAATTCATGTATTTTCTTGGGGGAGCTACTGGTCTCAATGTGTCTCTCTCATACAATTGCAGTCTTGGCATCTAATGTGATTATGTAAATAGCCTGTCCTCTTCTATCCAGAGTTGTGTATCTAGTCTGTAATTGCATTGGCCAGTGAAGGAATAGTCATTGTTCTGCACAGCAGGGGATCCCTTCATCTACTGTGGCTGGCAGACATATGGGAGCCCTGTGATGGACCAAACCATTGATGATAGGATGTGTGACACCACCCCCTGAACAAACATGGTGGGCTGGTCAAGGAGCACAGACAATGCATTTCCCTTTTTGTAACTTCAGAGTGAGCTGGAACTAAGAAGAAGAAGGAGCTCCCAGCATGGGTGGCTGTGGACACGAACGGAGCTAGGCCTGTGTGGCGGCCCGTGGGATTGTGTGGAACTCTTTGGACTACTGTAAGGACGATTGCTTTATCTGGTCCGAGGATTGTCGGGAAGGGCCCCCGAATCTGTTTTACGTGGACTTATCGTGTGCTGTTCCAGTGTTCTTGTGAATAAACCTGTTGGATCGTCCCTCGGCCTCGTCCATCCTTTGCTCTCTTGTACACCCCCGTCACAGTGTTTACATAGTATATGTACCTGTGTGTGTGATTACATAGTATATTTATGTGTGTGTGTGTGTGTGTTTGCATAGTATATGCACCTGAGTGTGTGTGTGTGAGCGTGTGTGTGATTACATAGTATATGTACTTGTGTGTGTTTACATAGTATATTTACGTGTGTGTGTGTTTACATAGTATATGTACCTGTGTGTGTTTACATAGTATATGTACCTGTGTGTGTTTATATAGTATATGTACGTGTGTGTGTGTGATTACATAGTATATGTACCTGTGTGTGTGTTTACATAGTATATGTACCTGTGTGTGTTTACATAGTATATTTACGTGTGTGTGTGTGTTTACATAGTATATGCACCTGTGTGTGTGTTTACATAGTATATGTACCTGTGTGTGTGTGTGTGTTTACATAGTAGATTTACGTGTGTGTTTACACATAGTATATGTACCTGTGTGTGTTTACATAGTATATGTACCTGTGTGTGTGTGTGTGTTTACATAATATATGTACCTGTGTGTGTGTGTTTACATAGTATATGTACTTGTGTGTGTTTACATAGTATATGTACCTGTGTGTGATTACATAGTATATTTGTGTGTGTGTTTACATAGTATATGCACCTGTGTGTGTGTGAGTGTGTGATTACATAGTATATGTACCTGTGTGTGTGTTTACATAGTATATTTATGTGTGTGTGTGTGTGTGTTTACATAGTATATGTACGTGTGTGCATGTGATTACATAGTATATGTACCTGTGTGTGTGTGTTTACATAGTATATGTACCTGTGTGTGTGTTTACATGGTATATTTACGTGTGTGTTTACATAGTATATGTACATGTGTGTGTTTACATAGTATATGTACCTGTGTGTGTTTACATAGTATATGCACGTGTGTGTGTGTTTACATAGTATATTTACGTGTGTGTGTGTTTACATAGTATATGTACCTGTGTGTGTTTACATAGTATATGTACTTGTGTGTGCTTACATAGTATATGTACTTGTGTGTGTTTACATAGTATATGTACTTGTGTGTGTTTACATAGTATATGTACCTGTGTGTGTGTTTATATAGTATATGTACCTGTGTGTGTTTACATAGTATATGTACCTGTGTGTGTGTGTTTACATAGTATATGTACCTGTGTGTGTGATTACATAGTATATTTATGTGTGTGTGTGTGTGTTTGCATAGTATATGCACCTGTGTGTGTGTGTGTGAGCGTGTGTGTGATTACATAGTATATGTACCTGTGTGTGTGTGTTTACATAGTATATTTACGTGTGTGTGTGTTTACATAGTATATGTACCTGTGTGTGTTTACATAGTATATGTACCTGTGTGTGTTTACATAGTATATGTACGTGTGTGTGTGATTACATAGTATATGTACGTGTGTGTGTGTGTGTTTACATAGTATATGTACCTGTGTGTGTGTGTGTTTACATAGTATATGTACCTGTGTGTGTGATTACATAGTATATTTATGTGTGTGTGTGTGTGTGTGTGTGTTTGCATAGTATATGCACCTGTGTGTGTGTGTGAGCGTGTGTGTGATTACATAGTATATGTACCTGTGTGTGTGTGTTTACATAGTATATTCACGTGTGTGTGTTTACATAGTATATGCACCTGTGTGTGTTTACATAGTATATGTACCTGTGTGTGTTTACATAGTATATGTACGTGTGTGTGTGTGTGTGTGTGTGATTACATAGTATATGTACGTGTGTGTGTTTACATAGTATATGTACCTGTGTGTGTGTTTGTGAAGATGTAATTTACCCTCTCACTGTATATGCTGTGATACTATGTCATGATATGTATATTTCCCTGGTTGTATTAGTTGTAATTCATGTATTTTCTTGGGGGAGCTACTGGTCTCAATGTTTCTCTCTCATACAATTGTAGTCTTGGCATCTAATGTGATTATGTAAATAGCCTGTCCTCTTCTTTCCAGAGTTGTGTATCTAATCTGTAATTGCATTGGCCAGTGAAGGAATAGTCATTGTTCTTTACAGCAGGGGATCCCTTCATCTACTGTGGCTGGCAGACATATTGGAGCCCTGTGATGGACCAAACCATTGATGATAGGATGTGTGACCCCTGCCCCCTGAACAAACATGGTGGGCTGGTCAAGGAGCACAGACAATGCATTTCCCTTTTTGTAACTTCAGAGTGAGCTGAAACTTGAAGAGAGCAGGAGCCCCAGCCTGGGTGGCTGTGGACACGGACGGAGCTAGGCCTGTGTGGCGGCCCGTGGGATTGTGTGGAACTCTTTGGACTACTGTAAGGACGATTGCTTTGTAATCCGGTCCGAGGATTGTCGGGAAGGGCCCCCGAATCTGTTTTACGTGGACTTATGGTGTGCTGTTCCAGTGTTCTTGTGAATAAACCTGTTGGATCGTCCCTCGGCCTCGTCCATCCTTTGCTCTGTTGTACACTCCCGTCACAAACTGGTGGCAGCGGTGGGATCAGAGCAGAAGGAATGGAGGACAACGGCCCATTAACATCTGGAATCAGAACCTCAGAGTACAAGAACTGGACTGTGGTGAGCCTACAAACAATGGCCCGTGAATTAGGAGTCGGTTACAAAGGACTCTCTAAGGAGCAACTAATTGAGGCATTGGAAAACGCTTGCCTGCAAGATGGCACCGAGGAACAATTTCCACAGCAAAGGGAAGAAAGACGGCAGCCGGAGGTGAATACCCAAAAAAGTCAATGGGTTGTGTGGTACAAGGAGGAGATGGCACTGCTTGGAGATGAGGCTACCATAGAAGATAAGAGGGAGGCCATGCGTGGAGCTAAAGAGAAGGAGCGCAGGATGGAGGAGATGGCACTGCTGGATAAGGAGCTCGCTGTGGAAGCCGCGAGAGGTTCCAGACAGACTGTAACTCCAGCACCCATCATGAGGGAACTTCCCAGGGTGTCCCGCAAAGACTTTAAGCCGTTTAATGAGGCTGCAGGCGACATTGAGGGCTTCTTCCAGGACTTTGAGCATCAGTGTCGATTAATGGAAGTCCCGGACAGGGAGCGTGTCCGGCATCTGGTTGGGCTCCTAGAGGGGGGAGCTGCTGAAGCCTATAGAGCTATGGACCCTCGGTGGAACTGTGAGTATGCGGATATTAAACAGACTATTCTAGAACATTATGCTGTGACCCCAGACACTTACAGGACTCAGTTCCGTGCTTTAGCCTGTGATGGGGAAGTGTCTTTTAAGATATATGCTCATAGACTCAAACAAATATGTAATCGCTGGCTGGAGGCAGAGGAGGCCTTCTCTTGGGAGACCTTCCTGCAGGTCATCCTAAAAGAACAATTCTTTGCCCAGTGCCCCGCTGAGATCCGGGAATGGGTGCGTGAGAGAAAACCAGCGACAGTGGAGAAAGCTGCTGCTCTCGCTGATGAGGCTCTCACCATCAAGCCTCAGTGGAGGGTTCTGTTGGAGGATGGAGAGACGCCTAACAGCTCCACAACACCGGATGCCCCCAGTTATTCTGTCCCCATTGTTCCCCGTTCCTCTAAGCCACCACATGTTGATACCCGTGTTAATGTGCCTCCAGTTGCTTCTACTGCACTTTCTGGAATACGCCGGGGAGAGGAAGTAACAGAGCGCAGGTGTTATGTTTGTAGGCATCCCGGGCATTTGCAGGCCTCATGCCCAGCCAGGCCATGGAGGAATCATCCTCAAACCCCTACAGCACCTTCAGGTGGGAGCCGGCCTCCAAGTTCCCCTACCCCTTACCCAAGAGGACGCCTTGGATGGAGGGAGACCCAGCTCAGATGCTATCAATGTGGACAGCCAGGGCATCGGCAAGTCTCCTGCCCAGCTGTTCAAATGAGGACTGATCCTGCACCCAATCGGATTGTTAATTATTTACAGCCCAGTGCCATGGAGGAAGATGTGGCACCGTTATGTGAGGACTGGCCTAGTGACTCAGCCCCCCATGTTGCACCACCAGGAGTTTACGGGGTGCGACCCGCAGTTATGACGACTTCTGCTCATCGAGGTAAGCACTTGCAGGAGGTTGTGCTGGATGGACAGAGACTTGTTGGATTTTGTGACTCGGGTGCTTTCCTCACACTGGCTGATCCCCGAGTGGTTCGGCCTGAGGCAATCCATAGAGGACCTGGGATTGTTATTGAACTGGCTGGTGGACAATGGAGGACTATTCCCACAGCCACTGTGGATCTGAACTTTGGTTTTGGGGTCAGGCGATGTGTGGTTGGGGTGATGGGTGGTCTGCCTGCAGCTGTTCTCCTGGGCAATGATGTGGGAGAGCTACGATGCCAATTCGTGGCTGCATGAAGCCACACGTAAGTAACGCTCTGCCTGTGTGTACTTAACCAGTGACCTGTAGAGGTCCCTAGTACGTACACAAGTTGGGAGGGGGAGGGATTGTGAAGATGTAATTTACCCTCTCACTGTATATGCTGTGATACTATGTCATGATATGTATATTTCCCTGGTTGTATTAGTTGTAATTCATGTATTTTCTTGGGGGAGCTACTGGTCTCAATGTGTCTCTCTCATACAATTGTAGTCTTGGCATCTAATGTGATTATGTAAATAGCCTGTCCTCTTCTTTCCAGAGTTGTGTATCTAATCTGTAATTGCATTGGCCAGTGAAGGAATAGTCATTGTTCTTTACAGCAGGGGATCCCTTCATCTACTGTGGCTGGCAGACATATTGGAGCCCTGTGATGGACCAAACCATTGATGATAGGATGTGTGACCCCTGCCCCCTGAACAAACATGGTGGGCTGGTCAAGGAGCACAGACAATGCATTTCCCTTTTTGTAACTTCAGAGTGAGCTGAAACTTGAAGAGAGCAGGAGCCCCAGCCTGGGTGGCTGTGGACACGGACGGAGCTAGGCCTGTGTGGCGGCCCGTGGGATTGTGTGGAACTCTTTGGACTACTGTAAGGACGATTGCTTTGTAATCCGGTCCGAGGATTGTCGGGAAGGGCCCCCGAATCTGTTTTACGTGGACTTATCGTGTGCTGTTCCAGTGTTCTTGTGAATAAACCTGTTGGATCGTCCCTCGGCCTCGTCCATCCTTTGCTCTGTTGTACACTCCCGTCACAGTGTTTACATAGTATATGTACCTGTGTGTGTGATTACATAGTATATTTATGTGTGTGTGTGTGTGTGTTTACATAGTATATTTATGTGTGTGTTTACACATAGCATATGTACCTGTGTGTGTTTACATAGTATATGTACCTGTGTGTGTGTTTACATAATATATGTGCCTGTGTGTGTGTTTACATAGTATATGTACTTGTGTGTGTTTACATAGTATATGTACCTGTGTGTGATTACATAGTATATTTGTGTGTGTGTTTACATAGTATATGCACCTGTGTGTGTGCGTGTGTGTGATTACATAGTATATGTACCTGTGTGTGTGTGTGTTTACATAGTATATTTACGTGTGTGTGTGTGTGTGTTTACATAGTATATGTACGTGTGTGTATGTGTGTGTGATTACATAGTATATGTACCTGTGTGTGTGTGTTTACATAGTATATGTACCTGTGTGTGTGTATGTTTACATAGTATATTTATGTGTGTGTGTGTGTGTTTACATAGTATATGTACGTGTGTGTATGTGATTACATAGTATATGTACCTGTGTGCGTGTGATTACATAGTATATGTACCTGTGTGTGTGTGTTTACATAGTATATGTACCTGTGTGTGTGTGTGTGTTTACATGGTATATTTACGTGTGTGTTTACATAGTATATTTATGTGTGTTTACACAGTATATGTACCTGTGTGTGTTTACATAGTATATGTACATGTGTGTGTTTACATAGTATATGTACCTGTGTGTGTTTACATAGTATATGTACCTGTGTGTGTTTACATAGTATATGTACCTGTGTGTGTGTTTACATGGTATATTTACGTGTGTGTTTACATAGTATATTTACGTGTGTGTTTACACAGTATATGTACCTGTGTGTGTGTGTGTTTACATAGTATATGTACGTGTGTGTGTGTGTGTGATTACATAGTATATGTACCTGTGTGTGTGTGTGTGTGTTTACATAGTATATCTACGTGTGTGTGTGTTTACATAGTATATGTACCTGTGTGTGTTTACATAGTATATGTACGTGTGTGTGTGTGTGTGTGTTTACGTAAGTTATGTACCTGTGTGTGTGTTTACATAGTATATTTACGTGTGTGTTTACATAGTATATTTACGTGTGTGTTTACACAGTATATGTACCTGTGTGTGTGTGTGTGTGTTTACATAGTATATGTACCTGTGTGTGTTTACATAGTATATGTACCTGTGTGTGTTTACATAGTATATGTACCTGTGTGTGTGTTTACATAGTATATGTATCTGTGTGTGTGTTTACATAGTATATGTACGTGTGTGTTTACATAGTATATGCACCTGTGTGTGTGTGTGATTACATAGTATATGTACGTGTGTGTGTGTGTGTTTACATAGTATATGTACCTGTGTGTGTGTGTGTTTACATAGTATATTTGTGTGTGTGTTTACATAGTATATGTACGTGTGTGTGTGTTTACATAGTATATTTACGTGTGTGTTTACATAGTATATGTACCTGTGTGTGTGTTTACATAGTATATGTACCTGTGTGTGTGTTTACATAGTATATTTACGTGTGTTACGGGGGGCTGTCTGATAATAACCGAAAGGAGTATCAGACAGTCAGGGTCCACCGTGCAAAGACTTTGCTGCAGACTATGGCAGAGTGCAATACCTCTGTTAACTCACAGAAGGATATAATAAGTAAGTAAAGCAATTCCTCCCTTACTTGGAGGGTGTGTGGAATGATCTCTGTTAATAATCACAGAGACAAAGGCAATGTGTGCGAAATGGCACCTACCTAGGTCCGCTCTTCTAGTGGTGCAAAAGAGACGAACAGCAGCGTAAGCCGCACAAAGCTCCTACCTGCGTTCGCTCCACTAGTGTGCGAGGACACGAACCACTAGATATGGCACCTGCCTAGGTCCGCTCTTCTAGTGGTGCAAAAGAGACGGACAGCAGCATAAGCCGCACAAAGCTCCTACCTCTGTTCGCTCCCCTAGTGTGCGAGGATACGAACAACTGCCAGACGCAGTATAAGGAACGTTACCCTAGCGGCAACGTCCACCTACGAGTAGAATCACAAGGCCCAGCAAGACCATGTGCCTCAGGCACCTGCCTATGTCCGCTCCCCTAAGAGGTAAGGATACGGACAGCAGCCGAAGCTGTAAGGTATAAGAACGCTACCCTGCCGGTAGCGCTCACCTAGCATAGACAGAGGAATGCCTAGAGGAACGCGCACAGAGCGTCTACTCATATGCATGAACCAAGAGGACTGAGCACCATGCGGCGTGTGTCAGGGTCTTATATAGACTCTGTGCCTCATCCAAGATGGAGGACACCAGAGCCAATCCGCTGCCAGAACGACAGGAGTGACGTCATGCTGGCCTATCACCGAGCAAGACGTCACAAGCACATGACCAGCGACCAATCGGCATAGAAGGTGTCAGAGACATGTGACCTCGTGTCAGCGATGATGTCACCCGCACATGTGCAATGGCTCAAAGATTGGACTTAGTCTCCGGCGCTCGCACATGTGCAGTAGCAAGAAATCTGGACTTAGTCTCCAGCGCTCGCACATGTGCAGTAGCAAGAAATCTGGACTTAGTCTCCAGCGCTCGCACATGTGCAGTAGCAAGAAATCTGGACATAGTCTCCAGTGCTCGCAGCAACCGTAACAGTACCTCCCCCTCAAGGGCCCCCCTCCCGGCGGCGCAGGTAATCGGCAACTAAGTCGGGAGCATGGACAGCCTCCTCAGGCTCCCAAGAGCGATGTTCCGGGCCATAGCCCTCCCAATCTATCAAGAAGAACCTGCGCCCTCTAACCATCTTAGAACCAACTATGGCTCGTACCTCATAGCTAGAGCGAGAGGAATCAGAGGCAGGAGAGTGCACTTCACGAGCGTGAGGTAAAATAGCCGGCTTTAGCAGTGAGACATGGAATTTGTCATGAATCCTAAGATGGACAGGTAACTTCAATTGATAGACTACAGGATTTACCTGTCGAAGAACCTCATAAGGACCCAGGAAGCGAGGAGCAAATTTGACAGAGCTCACTCTAAGTCTCACGTGTTTTGCAGAGAGCCACACAAAGTCCCCTGGAGAAAAGACAGGAGCCGGGCGACGAAACCGATCGGACACCGTCTTCATACGGTCCTTAGCTGCTTGGATCGACTCTTGAGTCCGATCCCAAACCTCTCTGGCATTAGTTGCCCAGTCGGCCACAAGAGGAGGAGGTGCAGCAGCGGGAAACGGTACCGGTACCCTAGGGTGTTGCCCATTATTGAGTACGAACGGTGTCTGCCCAGTGGCCTCAGCCAGCGAATTGTTAAGGGCAAATTCTGCCCAGGGTAGGAGGGAGGACCAGTTATCGTGGTTCTCAGCAACAAAGTGTCGAAGGTATATAATCATAGATTGATTGGTACGTTCAACCAAACCATTAGTCTCCGGATGGTATGCCGAAGAGAGATTCAACTCAATTTGCAGAAGGCTACAAAGATCTCGCCAGAAACGGGAAGTAAATTGCGGGCCTCTATCACAAATGATACGATCTGGCATCCCGTGAAGCCTAAAGACATGCTTGAGGAATAGTTTGGCTAGTACCCTGGAAGATGGGATTCTCGATAACGGTACGAGATGAACCATCCGGGAGAAATGGTCCGTAATGACCCACACAAATCTATGTCCCTGTGAACATGGAAGATCACCCACAAAGTCCATGCCTACCACCTCCCATGGTCTATCTGGCACTGGTAAAGGATGCAAGAGCCCAGCCGGTCTCTGCCGTAATGGACGGTTGCGAGCACACGAGTAGCAGGAACCGACATATCTCTTGACGTGGCTGGCTAAGTGTGGCCACCAATACCACCTCTCCAGTAACTCTCGTGTCCGCCTAATACCAAAATGCCCACCCACCTTTGAGATGTGGGCCCATGACAGTATATCATTCTGTCGATCAGGTGGAACAAAGGTCTTGCCCGGTGGGATTTGGTCTAACGTCACAGGGGAGAGCGTATGAAAAACCCTGGAGGGAAGGATAAGACGAGGTTCGTCAATCTCTTCCTGGGTAGAAAGCATAGAGCGAGACAGGGCGTCTGCCTTGTTATTCTTACTCCCAGACAGATAGTTGATGGAGAAGTGAAAGCGGGAGAAAAACAAGGACCAGCGGGCTTGGCGAGGATTCAGACGCTGAGCGGTTTGTAAGTACGTCAGATTCTTATGGTCTGTATAGACCTGGAAAGGATGTTTCGCTCCTTCCAGCAAGTGACGCCACTCCTCCAAGGCTAATCTCAAGGCGAGCAGTTCCCTATCCCCAATGGTATAGTTTCTCTCTGCCGGTGAAAAGGTTTTAGCAAAGAAGAAACACGGCCTTTTTCTACCTGCACCGTTCTTTTGATACAAGACCGCACCAGCACCCACTGAAGAGGCATCAACCTCTAAGAGGAAGGGCTTATTCTCATCGGGTCTTTGAAGAACGGGAGCAGTTGAAAAGTGTCTTTTTACTGCTTCAAAAGCCTGAGATGTCTCAGTAGACCAGGCTTTGGGATTAGCACCTTTCTTAGTCAAGGCCACCAAAGGGGCCACCAAAGTAGAAAAATGGGGTATGAACTGCCTGTAATAATTTATGAATCCTAAGAAGCGTTGCACCGCCTTCAAGGAATGAGGTTCGGACCATTGCAGGACAGCAGAGAGCTTCGCAGGATCCATAGCCAGACCCTCTTGTGAGATAATGTAACCCAAAAAAGGCAATGAGGACTGCTCGAATACACATTTCTCGAGTTTAGCAAACAATGAGTGCTCCCTTAAACGGGAAAGGACACGAACGACATCCTGACGATGAGTCTCCAGATCAGGAGAAAAAATTAGGATGTCGTCCAGATACACCACTACTGAGGATAACAGTAAATCCCTGAACACATCGTTTACGAAGTCCTGAAATACTGCGGGTGCATTACATAACCCAAAAGGCATGACGAGGTATTCATAGTGACCGTCTCGGGTGTTAAAAGCGGTCTTCCATTCGTCACCCTTTCGAATTCGTACCAAGTTATATGCACCCCGCAGATCCAACTTCGTAAAAACTTGAGCTCCTCTCAGTCTGTCAAAGAGCTCCGAAATTAAAGGTAATGGGTATTTGTTCTTTATTGTGATTGCGTTGAGACCCCTGTAATCTATGCAGGGACGCAAATCACCCTCTTTCTTCCGAACAAAGAAAAACCCAGCTCCCGCGGGAGAGACAGACTTACGAATGAACCCCTTCTCTAAACTCTCTCTTATATAGGTCGACATGGCCTCCGACTCAGGTATCGACAGGGGGTAAACCCTGCCTTTAGGTGGAACCGAACCTGGGATAAGGTCTATGGCACAGTCATACGGCCTATGGGGTGGAAGAACCTCAGCACCCTGTTTGGAGAACACGTCAGCGAAATCCAAATAGGGTGTAGGTATGGGAGAGAGATCAGTTGATGCAACCGCAACGACCTTAGGTGGTAAGGGAAGACATCGGGACTGACATTTCGAACCCCAACTAATAATGCTGTCAGACTCCCAGTCAATGTGAGGAGCATGAGTCCGAAGCCATGGAAGACCCAGAAGGACGTCGTCTATACCCTCAGGCAAAACAAGAAAAGAAATCTCCTCTATGTGACCCTGAGACAGGGAAAGGCGCAAGGGAACTGTCCTCAATGTAATGGAGTCAGACAACATAGTTCCATTAACAACATGGACAGGAATAGGCGCCTCTAACATGATAGAGGGAATATTGTGTCCCTTTACAAATCCTGAGGACACAAAAATCCCGTCAGCTCCGGAATCCACAAAAGCCATAATAGGCCATGTATTCTCAGATAACGAGAGCTGACCTGGGATACAACACTTAGAGGGTGCAGAAGACGTCTCTAGTAACCCCCCTCTAATGGTTACTAGGCCAGGGAGTTTCCCTGACAACTAGGACACTTGTTGGCATAGTGCCCAGCCTGACGACATACGTAACATATAGGAGGACCGGACTTGCGTAGTCTGGAGAACGTATGACCTAACTCCATAGGAGTGGGAGATGTTTCAGATGCTGAGGAAGATGGTAGTGGACCCTCAACAACTGGAATAGCCCGATGCTTAGGGCGTGAGGAAGAGACCTCGAGTCTACGTTCCTTATGGCGTACATCGATCCTCGTTGCTACTGTGATCAAGTCCTCCAGAGAAGCAGGGACCTCACGAGTAGCAAGGGCATCCTTGACATAGACTGCCAACCCTCTCCAGAAGATAGGAATCAACACCTTCTCTGGCCAATCTAGTTCTGCCACCAGAGTTCTAAAAGCAATGGCATAAGAACTAGTGGATAACGAACCCTGAGATAGATCTAACAGTCTCAGAGCCGCATCATGGGTAACCTGCGGACCCATGAATACCACCTTAAGAGCATCAAGAAAGTCTTGATGTCTCAGAGTAACCACATCAGAGCGCTCCCATAGGGCAGTCGCCCATTCTAAGGCTTTGTCCTGAAGTAAGGAGATGATAAAGCCTACTCTGGACCTCTCCGTAGAGAAGCGAGAAGAGTTGACCTCTAGGTGTATCTGACACTGACTAATGAAACCACGACATGATCTGGCATCGCCAGAATATCTGTTTGGCAGAGCAAGTCGAGGATCATGTGCAGATGTCACCATGGTCTGAGGTTTATCCTCTATACTCTTGAGCCGTGACTCAAGTACTTGTATGTAACGGTGTAACTGCTGATATTCTGCCATAACTGCCAGACCCTTGGCTCAGTCCTAATGTTACGGGGGGCTGTCTGATAATAACCGAAAGGAGTATCAGACAGTCAGGGTCCACCGTGCAAAGACTTTGCTGCAGACTATGGCAGAGTGCAATACCTCTGTTAACTCACAGAAGGATATAATAAGTAAGTAAAGCAATTCCTCCCTTACTTGGAGGGTGTGTGGAATGATCTCTGTTAATAATCACAGAGACAAAGGCAATGTGTGCGAAATGGCACCTACCTAGGTCCGCTCTTCTAGTGGTGCAAAAGAGACGAACAGCAGCGTAAGCCGCACAAAGCTCCTACCTGCGTTCGCTCCACTAGTGTGCGAGGACACGAACCACTAGATATGGCACCTGCCTAGGTCCGCTCTTCTAGTGGTGCAAAAGAGACGGACAGCAGCATAAGCCGCACAAAGCTCCTACCTCTGTTCGCTCCCCTAGTGTGCGAGGATACGAACAACTGCCAGACGCAGTATAAGGAACGTTACCCTAGCGGCAACGTCCACCTACGAGTAGAATCACAAGGCCCAGCAAGACCATGTGCCTCAGGCACCTGCCTATGTCCGCTCCCCTAAGAGGTAAGGATACGGACAGCAGCCGAAGCTGTAAGGTATAAGAACGCTACCCTGCCGGTAGCGCTCACCTAGCATAGACAGAGGAATGCCTAGAGGAACGCGCACAGAGCGTCTACTCATATGCATGAACCAAGAGGACTGAGCACCATGCGGCGTGTGTCAGGGTCTTATATAGACTCTGTGCCTCATCCAAGATGGAGGACACCAGAGCCAATCCGCTGCCAGAACGACAGGAGTGACGTCATGCTGGCCTATCACCGAGCAAGACGTCACAAGCACATGACCAGCGACCAATCGGCATAGAAGGTGTCAGAGACATGTGACCTCGTGTCAGCGATGATGTCACCCGCACATGTGCAATGGCTCAAAGATTGGACTTAGTCTCCGGCGCTCGCACATGTGCAGTAGCAAGAAATCTGGACTTAGTCTCCAGCGCTCGCACATGTGCAGTAGCAAGAAATCTGGACTTAGTCTCCAGCGCTCGCACATGTGCAGTAGCAAGAAATCTGGACATAGTCTCCAGTGCTCGCAGCAACCGTAACAACGTGTGTGTGTTTACATAGTATATGTACCTGTGTGTGTGTTTACATAGTATATGTACCTGTGTGTGTGTTTACATAGTATATGTACCTGTGTGTGTGTTTACATAGGTTATGTACCTGTGTGTGTGTTTACATAGTATATTTTCGTGTGTGTGTTTACATAGTATATGTACCTGTGTGTGTGTTTACATAGTATATGTACCTGTGTGTGTGTTTACATAGTATATGTACCTGTGTGTGTGTTTACATAGTATATGTACCTGTGTGTGTGTTTACATAGTATATGTTGTGAAGATGTAATTTACCCTCTCACTGTATATGCTGTGATACTATGTCATGATATGTATATTTCCCTGGTTGTATTAATTGTAATTCATGTATTTTCTTGGGGGAGCTACTGGTCTCAATGTGTCTCTCTCATAGAATTGTAGTCTTGGCATCTAATGTGATTATGTAAATAGCCTGTCGTCTTCTATCCAGAGTTGTGTATCTAGTCTGTAATTGCATTGGCCAGTGAAGGAATAGTCATTGTTCTGCACAGCAGGGGATCCCTTCATCTACTGTGGCTGGCAGACATATTGGAGCCCTGTGATGGACCAAACCATTGATGATAGGATGTGTGACCCCTACCCCCTGAACAAACATGGTGGGCTGGTCAAGGAGCACAGACAATGCATTTCCCTTTTTGTAACTTCAGAGTGAGCTGAAACTTGAAAAGAGAAGGAGCTTCCAGCCTGTGTGGCTGTGGACACGGACGGAGCTAGGCCTGTGTGGCGGCCCGTGGGATTGTGTGGAACTCTTTGGACTACTGTAAGGACGATTGCTTTGTAATCCGGTCCGAGGATTGTCGGGAAGGGCCCCCGAATCTGTTTTACGTGGACTTATCGTGTGCTGTTCCAGTGTTCTTGTGAATAAACCTGTTGGATCGTCCCTCGGCCTTGTCCATCCTTTGCTCTGTTGTACACTCCCGTCACAAACTGGTGGCAGCGGTGGGATCAGAGCAGAAGGAATGGAGGACAATGGCTCAACATCAGGAACCAGCACTGCAGAGTACAAGACCTGGGATTGTCATTGAACTGGCTGGTGGACAATGGAGGACTATTCCCACAGCCACTGTGGATCTGAACTTTGGTTTTGGGGTCAGGCGATGTGTGGTTGGGGTGATGGGTGGTCTGCCTGCAGCTGTCCTCCTGGGCAATGATGTGGGAGAGCTACGATGCCAATTCGTGGCTGCATGAAGCCACATGTAAGTAACGCTCTGCCTGTGTGTACTTAACCAGTGACCTGTAGAGGTCCCTAGTACGTACACAAGTTGGGAGGGGGAGGGATTGTGAAGATGTAATTTACCCTCTCACTGTATATGCTGTGATACTATGTCATGATATGTATATTTCCCTGGTTGTATTAGTTGTAATTCATGTATTTTCTTGGGGGAGCTACTGGTCTCAATGTGTCTCTCTCATACAATTGTAGTCTTGGCATCTAATGTGATTAGTTTACATAGTATATGTACCTGTGTGTGTGATTACATAGTATATGTACCTGTGTGTGTGTGTTTACATAGTATATGTACCTGTGTGTGTGTGTGTTTACATGGTATATTTACGTGTGTGTTTACATAGTATATTTATGTGTGTGTTTACACAGTATATGTACCTGTGTGTGCTTACATAGTATATGTACATGTGTGTGTTTACATAGTATATGTACCTGTGTGTGTTTACATAGTATATGTACCTGTGTGTGTGTTTACATAGTATATGTACCTGTGTGTGTTTACATAGTATATGCACATGTGTGTGTGTGTGTGTTTACATAGTATATGTACCTGTGTGTGTGTTTACATAGTATATGTACCTGTGTGTGTGTTTACATGGTATATTTACGTGTGTGTTTATATAGTATATTTACGTGTGTGTTTACACAGTATATGTACCTGTGTGTGTTTACACAGTATATGTACCTGTGTGTGTTTACATAGTATATATACCTGTGTGTGTTTACATAGTATATGTACCTGTGTGTGTTTACATAGTATATGCACATGTGTGTGTGTGTGTGTGTTTACATAGTATATGTACGTGTGTGTGTGTGTGATTACATAGTATATGTACCTGTGTGTGTGTGTTTACATAGTATATCTACGTGTGTGTGTGTTTACATAGTATATGTACCTGTGTCTGTGTTTACATAGTATATGTACCTGTGTGTGTGTTTACATAGTATATGTACGTGTGTGTGTGTGTGTGTTTACGTAGGTTATGTACCTGTGTGTGTGTTTACATAGTATATTTACGTGTGTGTTTACATAGTATATTTACGTGTGTGTTTACACAGTATATGTACCTGTGTGTGTGTGTGTGTGTGTGTTTACATAGTATATGTACCTGTGTGTGTTTACATAGTATATGTACCTGTGTGTGTGTTTACATAGTATATGTACCTGTGTGTGTTTACATAGTATATGTACGTGTGTGTTTACATAGTATATGCACCTGTGTGTGTGTGTGATTACATAGTATATGTACGTGTGTGTGTGTGTTTACATAGTATATGTACCTGTGTGTGTGTGTGTTTACATAGTATATTTGTGTGTGTGTTTACATAGTATATGTACGTGTGTGTGTGTTTACATAGTATATTTACGTGTGTGTTTACATAGTATATGTACCTGTGTGTGTGTTTACATAGTATATGTACCTGTGTGTGTGTTTACATAGTATATTTACGTGTGTGTGTTTACATAGTATATGTACCTGTGTGTGTGTTTACATAGTATATGTACCTGTGTGTGTGTTTACATAGTATATGTACCTGTGTGTGTGTTTACATAGGTTATGTACCTGTGTGTGTGTGTGTTTACATAGTATATTTTCGTGTGTGTGTTTACATAGTATATGTACCTGTGTGTGTGTTTACATAGTATATGTACCTGTGTGTGTGTTTACATAGTATATGTACCTGTGTGTGTGTTTACATAGTATATGTACCTGTGTGTTTACATAGTATATGTTGTGAAGATGTAATTTACCCTCTCACTGTATATGCTGTGATACTATGTCATGATATGTATATTTCCCTGGTTGTATTAATTGTAATTCATGTATTTTCTTGGGGGAGCTACTGGTCTCAATGTGTCTCTCTCATACAATTGTAGTCTTGGCATCTAATGTGATTATGTAAATAGCCTGTCGTCTTCTATCCAGAGTTGTGTATCTAGTCTGTAATTGCATTGGCCAGTGAAGGAATAGTCATTGTTCTGCACAGCAGGGGATCCCTTCATCTACTGTGGCTGGCAGACATATTGGAGCCCTGTGATGGACCAAACCATTGATGATAGGATGTGTGACCCCTACCCCCTGAACAAACATGGTGGGCTGGTCAAGGAGCACAGACAATGCATTTCCCTTTTTGTAACTTCAGAGTGAGCTGAAACTTGAAAAGAGAAGGAGTTTCCAGCCTGTGTGGCTGTGGACACGGACGGAGCTAGGCCTGTGTGGCGGCCCGTGGGATTGTGTGGAACTCTTTGGACTACTGTAAGGACGATTGCTTTGTAATCCGGTCCGAGGATTGTCGGGAAGGGCCCCCGAATCTGTTTTACGTGGACTTATCGTGTGCTGTTCCAGTGTTCTTGTGAATAAACCTGTTGGATCGTCCCTCGGCCTTGTCCATCCTTTGCTCTGTTGTACACTCCCGTCACAAACTGGTGGCAGCGGTGGGATCAGAGCAGAAGGAATGGAGGACAATGGCTCAACATCAGGAACCAGCACTGCAGAGTACAAGACCTGGGATTGTCATTGAACTGGCTGGTGGACAATGGAGCACTATTCCCACAGCCACTGTGCATCTGAACTTTGGTTTTGGGGTCAGGCGATGTGTGGTTGGGGTGATGGGTGGTCTGCCTGCAGCTGTTCTCCTGGGCAATGATGTGGGAGAGCTACGATGCCAATTCGTGGCTGCATGAAGCCACATGTAAGTAACGCTCTGCCTGTGTGTACTTAACCAGTGACCTGTAGAGGTCCCTAGTACGTACACAAGTTGGGAGGGGGAGGGATTGTGAAGATGTAATTTACCCTCTCACTGTATATGCTGTGATACTATGTCATGATATGTATATTTCCCTGGTTGTATTAGTTGTAATTCATGTATTTTCTTGGGGGAGCTACTGGTCTCAATGTGTCTCTCTCATACAATTGTAGTCTTGGCATCTAATGTGATTATGTAAATAGCCTGTCGTCTTCTATCCAGAGTTGTGTATCTAGTCTGTAATTGCATTGGCCAGTGAAGGAATAGTCATTGTTCTGCACAGCAGGGGATCCCTTCATCTACTTAGGCTGGCAGACATATTGGAGCCCTGTGATGGACCAAACCATTGATGATAGGATGTGTGACCCCTACCCCCTGAACAAACATGGTGGGCTGGTCAAGGAGCACAGACAATGCATTTCCCTTTTTGTAACTTCAGAGTGAGCTAAAACTTGAAAAGAGAAGGAGCTTCCAGCCTGTGTGGCTGTGGACACGGACGGAGCTAGGCCTGTGTGGCGGCCCGTGGGATTGTGTGGAACTCTTTGGACTACTGTAAGGACGATTGCTTTGTAATCCGGTCCGAGGATTGTCGGGAAGGGCCCCCGAATCTGTTTTACGTGGACTTATCGTGTGCTGTTCCAGTGTTCTTGTGAATAAACCTGTTGGATCGTCCCTCGGCCTCGTCCATCCTTTGCTCTGTTGTACACTCCCGTCACATATGTACATGTGTGTGTTTACATAGTATATGTACCTGTGTGTGTTTACATAGGATATGCACATGTGTGTGTTTATCCTTAGAACCAGCAATTCCTCTTTGCTACTGCTCTGATCTATGTTTGCAGCAGTGATATCATGATTAAAACATGTGACAGCTGGAGCCAATCACTGAGCTCAGCCGTCATGCCATGGTAGATGGTGTCAGCTGCGGAGCCCTGTGATTAGCTAAAGTGGTCACGTGTGACATTATTACTGCAGCCTGTAAACATAGACAGAGCAGCAGAGACACCACTGGACCAGGTGAAAATGAGTAACTCCGATTTTATTTTTTCCAAGTGCAAGATGATCAGCACAACAAAACTTAAAATGGTAAAATGGAAGACCCCAAGAGACAGTGGGGAGGTGTGGGAAGGGTTCGGGAGGGGGACATAGTCAAGTGTCGGTGTACAGTTGGGGGGGGGGGCCCGGGTCCAAACTTTGCACCGGGGTCCATCGAACTCTAGTTACGGCACTGCATAGGTATGTGTGTAAAAGCAAACAGACAGCTCCAATAAGTATATACTCACCACTCTGATGACCTGTGGAGTTTCTTGCTCTTCCTCTCCTGCTGTGGATGTGGAGCGTCCTCCATCTTCCTGCTGTTCCCTCAGCTCTGACGTCTTCTCCTGCAAAAATCAGCTGCTGCTCTTTGGCTGCGGCCTCCATCTTCTCCCCTGGTGCTTAGCAGGGGGAGGGGCAGAGAGTCCTGCAGATCTACACGGGAACATAGGAGGGTCTCTTACTGGTTCCGAGGCTGATCGGCAGTTTCTTGGTGAGTGTCGGACCCCAGACATATATAATACTTTATTGCATGGCCCTCAAGCTTAGTTGCGAGGGCCCCCTCCCCTCTGTGCGCCGGTACCACAATTGCACAGGCTATGTCAGTCACTGCACTATCCTCACCACCCCTCGTTCCCTCGGTCAGCTTCCTCCCATCCTGCGCTCTGTTGTTTCATCTCAGCAGCGCGCAGTGATGACGTCACCATGCTCTGCGAGCGCAGGCACAGGGGGAGAATGAAGAAAATGGAATGGAGTGCTCCATTTTTCTTCATTGTAGTGTGCGATGACGGGTGAAGGGGGCCCGGGTCTCTTCGCCGCCGCTGACACCGGGCCCCCCTGACTCCTGGGTGTATACCGACAGCGTGGTCTGCCACTGATCAGCGCAGCTCCTCTCTTACAGAGAGGAGCTGGCTGCTGATCTGCAGGGCGAACCGCATAACCCAGCGGGCCCGGTTGTAGTCTCGACCTCTGCGACCGCAGTAGTTACGCCCCTGTGTCAAACACTCAGCCAAGGAAACTCTCAATTGGTTTCAGAGAAAGAAAATAAAGCTACTAATAAAGTCATCTCCTGGCTCAAGATCCACGAGAACGTGCCAGGTGACTTCAATAGAAGAAGCAGGAGGACACATATCTGAAGCGCACTTTTAATTCCAGGCCTCGTCAGATGTGTTCATACATGAGATGGTACATGTTTTCATATTTATGGCCTGTGTGGTCACAGAAATCAAGTAAACAAAATAAATTCCAAAATGTGCAGAAGCAATAAATAAAGTATCACATTTAAAATGTATAAATTAGAAAAAGTCCACTGAATCTGGAAATGGGCTGAAAAAACGGGCAGCCTCATCGTCATCCCTCTGTAGCAGGCGAAAGATGAGTCTTGTCGTTATCACCTCAGATCCAGCACCAAAATCTTTGCATCTTTTACAATCACATGCCTGCAAGTCTGAGAAAGAAAACATGAAAATAGCATTAGAATATTTCTAGAATATAGCAGTTCTGACAATTTAAAATGTCATCAATATAACATTGTTGGAGTCTGACACGTGGTACCACCATCGGATGTGTGTATACTACATATAGAGCTGGAACAACACAGCTCTGTACACAGTTTAGTGGCTATTCCCAGGGTACTGTATCTCATCTTGTATCACAGACAAGTATCAGACCCCCACTAATTTGATATTGATACCCTATCCTGTAGATTGGTAATCAATAAGTTAGTTCCGTACAACACCTTTAGGTTTCTGATTTCATCTGATGTTGAGTTGTGTTTTGTTTTTTTCTAAACATGGATCCCAATTTTGTGAGTTGAGGATTTTGTCGAATTAACTGTTTTCTTATCAGTATTGTGAACTAGTTCTTAAAGCATAACCCATAAATTCCTACCCTGGAGATTCAGATGTGGCTGCACTTTGCACTAATATACCAATATCATCTCCCTAAAATTCTGTAAGCTGAGATATGAGGTGACAGAGGAGAGAGGGGCAAACATCTTCCTGATAAGGAATAAGACATCTCACCACCTGTCAGCCATATGTTCCACCAGAAAGATCTTCCATCTTGTAAATTGCAACAAACTGCGCTTAGTGGACATGATAATTATTACTTCTATATTTACATTTTATTCACCATAAACCACTTAATTTTTAATTTATCCAGCAGAGATTCACAATTTTTCTGGTCTGAGGGCCACATTGTCAGACTGCAACAAGTCTAAGGGGCACTTTGCACACTACCACATCGCAAGCCGATGCTTGCGATGCCGAGCGCGATAGTCCCCGCCCCCGTCGCAGCTGCGATGTCTAGTGATAGCTGCCGTAGCGAACATTATCGCTACGGCAGCTTCACATGCACTCTCACCTGCCCTGCGACATTGCTCTGGCCGGCGAACCGCCTCCTTATTAAGGGGGCGGGTCGTGCGGCGTCACTGCGAGGTCACACGGCAGGCGGCCAATAGCAGCGGAGGGGCGGAAATGAGCGGGACGTAAACATCCCGCCCACCTTCTTCCTTCCACATAGCTGGCGTGAGCCGCAGGACGCAGGTAGGAGATGTTCCTCGCTCCTGCGGCTTCACACACAGTGATGTGTGTAGAGCATACTTCCCAGGGGGCGTTGCTCTAGAATCACTGCGTTGAGAAACACGTGATGGTGTCTCCGCAGTGGATATGTTGATCTCCCTAAGGTCAACAATGCTTGCTTAAGTACTCTTTTACTAAGCATTGCCCCCACTAGCCAGATTCCTACTCCACACTGATGAGGGGCAAATACCCCGAAACGGCTGTCTGTGGATGAATACCATGTTTGGTATAGGTGGTCTCCTTGACTGGAGACTGCCCTTCCCATGGTTGTTCCTTCCCGGTGAAAGACCTGGCTAGTTTCCTGGCAGCGTTGAGAAACACGTGATGGTGTCTCCGCGGCTTTCTTATTTGCATACTTCCCAGGGGGCGTTACTCTAGAATCATTGCGTTGAGAAACACGTGATGGTGTCTCCGCAGTGGATATGTTGATCTCCCTAAGGTCAACAATGCTTGCTTAAGTACTCTTTTACTAGGCATTGCCCCCACTAGCCAGATTCCTACTCCACACTGATGAGGGGTAAATACCCCGAAACGGCTGTCTGTGGATGGATACCATGTTTGGTATAGGTGGTCTCCTTGAATGGAGACTGCCCTTCCCATGGTTGTTCCTTCCCGGTGAAAGACCTGGCTAGTTTCCTGGCAGCGTTGAGAAACACGTGATGGTGTCTCCGCGGCTTTCTTATTTGCATACTTCCCAGGGAGCGTTGCTCTAGAATCCTTGAGCAGGGTTAAGGCAAAAGACTGTCCATGTGAATATGATTAAGGAGTACCATGACCGGAACATTCCAATGATAGCAAGCTGTCGGTTGGCTTCAGAAGATGGTCAAGAGGATGAGGACTCTCTACCTGATCTCGTGGAAGCAGCGAGAGCCCCATCCACTGTGGAACAGGTTCCCCTGGGAGATTACCTGGACTCCTTACAGAAAATCCAGATGCTGGAAGTGCTTCAACAGAGACGGGCTGCTTTCTCATCCCAACCAGGTCGAACCACCGTCACCCAACATCATGTGGACACTCAGGGCATCCGTCCCATACAACTGGCTCCTTACCGGGTACCTGAATCAGTTCGAAACACCATGCAGCACGAACTGGAGGAGATGTTACAGCTTGGGGTAATCCAGGCCTCCCATAGCCCTTGGGCCTCCCCTGTGGTGTTAGTACCCAAGAAGGATGGGAGTACTCGATTTTGTGTGGACTATCGGCGACTAAACGACCATACCGTCAGCGATCCTTACCCAATGCCTCGTATTGACGAACTTCTAGACCGACTGGCTGGGTCCCGATATGTCACTACCTTGGATCTCAGTAAGGGATACTGGCAGATCCCTCTAACGGATGAAGGGAGAGAACGGTCCGCTTTTATAACCCCCTTTGGTCTGTATGAATTTCTAAGCATGCCTTTTGGAATGAAAAATGCCCCGGCCACCTTCCAGAGAATGGTGGATCAGATCCTCCGGGGATGTGATGACTTTGCTTGTGCCTACTTGGATGATATCGCCGTCTTCAGCCACACATGGGAGGAACATCTGAATCAAGTAGCCATTATTTTGGACCTGATTCTTGCAGCCGGCCTAACTATTCGACCCGATAAATGCCAATTGGGGATGGGGGAAGTCCAGTACCTAGGACATAGAGTGGGAGGAGGGAAGCTCCGACCTGAGCCTGCCGAAATCCAGGCTATTAGAGACTGGCCTGTACCCCAAACTAAGAAACAAGTTATGGCTTTTCTGGGCACTGCCAGTTATTACCGAAAATTTGTTTCTCATTTCAGTACTGTGGCCAAGCCTCTTACCGACCTGACCAAGAAAACAATGCCCCGGCTGGTGATCTGGACTCCAGCCTGTGATGAGGCTTTTAACCGGCTGAAGGATGCTTTGATCTGCGATCCTGTCCTGGCTGCTCCAGACTACAAGCGGAGATTCATTGTGCAAACGGATGCCTCTGCTTATGGACTGGAAGCTGTCCTCAGCCAGGTGAATGCAGCTGGGGACGAGCACCCCATCGCCTATCTCAGCCGGAAACTGCTGGACCGAGAAGTGGCCTATGCAACTGTTGAGAAGGAATGTCTGGCTGTAGTGTGGGCCCTTAAGAAACTACGGCCGTATCTGTATGGACGGGAATTCACTGTGGTTACTGATCACAATCCCCTCACCTGGCTGAACAGAGTCTCTGGGGACAATGGACGCTTACTGCGATGGAGCCTGGCTCTGCAGCCCTATAACTTTACCATACAATATAGAAGGGGCAGCCAACACCAAAATGCAGATGGACTGTCCAGGCAAGAGGAGCCTTGAGTCCTGTCAGCCATGCCTGCGTGTACTTAACCAGCGACCTGTAGAGGTCCCTAGTACGTACACAAGTTGGGAGGGGAAGGAATTGTCATGATGTATTTTACCCTCTCACTGTATTTGCTGTAATACTATGTCAGGATGTGATGTCACTTTCCTTTGGTTGTACTTACTGAACACTTTGAAATGTCTTGGGATGTAAGTAACCATACCTTCCCCCCATCTCCTGTGTCTCTGGGCCCATAATGCAATTATCTCTTGTCCACACAGCCAGGGGAACTTCTCATTGTTTCGTAAGCAGTGGATAACGCCAACTACACAAACCTGTAGACATCTCGGAGCCAACCTTCTAGAATCTTCTAGTGGGCCCAACCATTGCATAGACCCCTACACTTGAGGGGCGGGCCCACGAGCTCAAACAATTCACTCCTGTTTCTAAATGCAGTTGGGAGTTGAGTTTTTGAAGAGGAAGGGAGCGAGATCTGAATCTGCGGACAGACCTCGCCGTCCAGTGGATTGTGTGGGATTTCTGGGACTCTGAAAAGGACTATTACGTTGTGATCTGGCACTTTGGATTATCGGGAGGTGCCCCCGAATCTGTTTTATTTGGACTTGTCGTGTGCTGTTCCTGTATTCCTGTTAGTAAACCTGTTGGATCATCCTCGGCCTGTTGTCTCTCTTTGCTCTGATGTACACCCCGTCACAATCACTGCGTTGAGAAACACGTGATGGTGTCTCCGCAGTGGATATGTTGATCTCCCTAAGGTCAACAATGCTTGCTTAAGTACTCTTTTACTAGGCATTGCCCCCACTAGCCAGATTCCTACTCCACACTGATGAGGGGCAAATACCCCGAAACGGCTGTCTGTGGATGGATACCATGTTTGGTATAGGTGGTCTCCTTGACTGGAGACTGCCCTTCCCATGGTTGTTCCTTCCCGGTGAAAGACCTGGCTAGTTTCCTGGCAGCGTTGAGAAACACGTGATGGTGTCTCCGCGGCTTTCTTATTTGCATACTTCCCAGGGGGCGTTGCTCTAGAATCATTGCGTTGAGAAACACGTGATGGTGTCTCCGCAGTGGATATGTTGATCTCCCTAAGGTCAACAATGCTTGCTTAAGTACTTTTTTACTAGGCATTGCCCCCACTAGCCAGATTCCTACTCCACACTGATGAGGGGCAAATACCCCGAAACGGTTGTCTGTGGATGGATACCATGTTTGGTATAGGTGGTCTCCTTGACTGGAGACTGCCCTTCCCATGGTTGTTCCTTCCCGGTGAAAGACCTGGCTAGTTTCCTGGCAGCGTTGAGAAACACGTGATGGTGTCTCCGCGGCTTTCTTATTTTCTGGAACGAGGAACAACATCGTAACATCGGTCATTTCCAAATTATGGAAATAACCGACGCTACACCGATGATACGATTACGATGCTTTTGCGCTCATTAATCGTATAAAAAAGGCTATACACACTACGATATCGACAGCGGCGCCGGATGTGCATCACTTTCTATTTAACCCCACCGACATTGCACCTGCGATGTTGTAGTGTGCAAAGTGCCCCTAAGGATCGCAATACATTTTTAAATTGGTGGTCCGATAGTTAAAATGTCCTTTATAAATATCTATTATTACACCCTAAACACTTTCGTAATTTGCTTTATTATAAAATACTCTACATTACTCCTTATACAGCTCATCTCTTAATGTGTTTTTTTACTTCAATTTCTGTGATGTTCCATTTGAGAGGATCTCAAATGAGGACTCATCATGGGGTCAAAGAAACAATAAGGGTGAACGACAGCAGCACCACCCAAATGCTCATCAGGAGGAGATACTGGTGTCACTCACCCTGCTTCTATCACCGCCCCCTGATGATGGCTCTTTTCCCAGTGAAAAGTTGCAAAGGCAGGGAGAGTAGCAAAATGCTGGAGTTGTGCTCACCTCTCCCACAGCTTCTATGAGCGACATAGATAAAGGACATGTTCAGAGGCCAGTGATGAAAAATTGTGGTAAGCGACTGCAGCACCGCTCCTTGATGATGTCATGTTCCAGGAGGGGCAATAAAAGCTGCAGGAAAGTTAGTGCAGCCTCAGCCTACTGAGGACACCTTGTTTGAGACTTCTCTCAAATGAAACATCAAGGAAGGTAAGTAAAACAAAAACACATTTAGGGATAAGCAGAAGAGTGAGAAGTGTAGGGTATTTTATAATAAAGCTAATTACAAAAGTGCTTAGGCTTAAAGATAAATATTTATAAAAGACAAGTTAGGTATCAGACCATCCCTTTAACACTAGAACTACTGGACTCGTAGTCACAGAGGAGAAATACATAGTGCGAAGTAGTCAAAATGACTACCTCAGTAGTTCTAGTGTTAAGGGATGTCATTTATAGCATGTAGAAAAAGTAGATCAGAAATATTTGAGAATAGGTACCAGTTCCATTTCCAGGACACCAACCTATAAGGAAAATAGGAGTCTTTTTTTATACAATCCATAGAGGAAGAAATCTCAGATGCTTTAGACTCTCCACTGTAGTTCATGCGAGTTTCTAAAATTGCCCATATATTTTCCAGCTCCAATAAAAACAACAATGGAGATAGTTGCACACAAGAACGACCACCTCTTCACCTCACCTACTTGTGACTGGAGTGGGACATGAGGGTAAAGAGACTCCATTATGACAATTAGTATTTGCACCTCCCTCCTTTACACTATGCACCACTGATCTTCTCTTGGACATAGAAACACATGAACAGCTGTAAGTAGTTGTGGGCAAGGAATTGACACTGGACTCCCTGGCACACTACATGAAATAACTGGTCCTGGCTGAGAGTGTGCATAATGCCAATGATGTCGACTGACCGGAACCGGATAACGACTCTTAAGGGCCCGTTACACGCGTCAATTTATCGTGTGTTCGCAAGTGCGATCGCACCCGCCCCCATCATTTTTGCGTTACGGGCAATTTGTTGCCCGTGTCGCATAAAGTCGGTAACCCGTCACACGTACTTACCTCCCGAACAACCTCGCTGTGGGCGGCGAACATCCTCCTCTTGAAGGGAGAGGGACGTGCGGCATCACAGCGACGTCACACAGCGGCCGGCCAATAGAAGCGGAGGGCCGGAGATGAGCGGGACGTAAATATCCCGCCCACCTCCTTCCTTCCGAATTGCCGGCGGGACGCAGGTAAGCTGCAGTTCATCGTTCCTGGGGTGTCACACGGAGCGATGTGTGCTGCCTCGGGAACAATGAACAACCGGCGCGCAGAAGGACGTTCGATTTTTTGAAAATGAGCGACGCATCAACAAGCAACGATAAAATGAGTATTTTTGGTCGTTCGCAGTCGCTCGTAGCTGTCACACACTACGATATGTCAAACGATGCCAGATGTGCGTCACTAACGACGTGACCCCGACGACATATCGTTAGATATATCGTAGCGTGTAATGGACTCTTTACTTACAAGGAGACCAACATCTCTTTTCAAACAACACTTTACTTGAGTGTTCATTCTGTGCAACAACCTCTCTCTTGAGATAGCGGGCACACATCTTCCTGCACGATACAGTTTTCTAAGGAACTAGCAGACACAGGTAAAGATCCCACTGAATTGCTTCAGATCTTACTGGTCTTGTGAGACCCAGAGCAACCCAGCCCGGCACTACAGCAGTTTGTGACGGTCATCTTCCCTTTTTTTCCCTTCCACAGTCCCATGTCCAGTCTCATTAAAGATCCCATCATGACCGGAGTAAAGTTTAGTGTTCCCAGATGTCTTTAGGTAAACTGCTTAGGTCGTCAACTACGTTCACACCAGTTATGATTAACCCGGTACCATGATGGTTAAGAGGCCTGGCCATTAGACTCCTGTCCTTCGACTCTTATTGTCCTTATTCCGTACCAGGATCAGTCTCTCGTTTCAATGCTGTCCACACTCCGTGGCTCTGTCAACATTCGAGGGTCACTCTTTCTCTTTCCGTCTCCTCTTCTTCTCCTTTGTTTACACAAACCATCCACTGTATGTGACCTTCACGACCAACTGACTATTCAACTGTCACTATTGTTCACTAGGTCTTCCCTGACTCCTTGTATTGCAAATATAAAAATGGCTATTTTTGAGTTTATACATTATGTTATACTATAACATATTGTTTAATCAGACAAAGTGTACATGGTTACAAAATCTTGTGTATCCTTAAAGGTACCGTCACACATAATGAGATCGCTAGCGAGATCGCAGCTGAGTCACGGTTTTTGTGACGCAGTAGCGATCTCGTTATGTGTGACACCTACCAGCGATCAGGCCCCTGCTGTGAGATCTCTAGTCGTTGCAGAATGGTCCAGGCCATTTTCTTCAAAGGTGATGTCCTGCTGGGCAGGACGCATCGCTGTGTTTGACACTGTGTGACAGGGTCACAGTGACTGCTGAGATCGTTATACAGGTCGCTACTGCGACCTGTATTGTTCCTGCATCGCTGGTAAGCTCTGACTGTGTGACATCTCACCTGCGACTTACCTGCGATCCCTATCAGGTCGCATCGTTTTCGGGATCGCTGGTAAGTCGTTCTGTGTGACTGGGCCTTAAGGGTTCCTGTGTGTTTGTCTTGAATATACAGACAGACAATATACAATTGTAAGAGAATCCTTATGATTTACTTTAGTTCAACAATCTGATGTTTTATGGGTTTGCTATATACACAGACAGACAATATATCCATTTACCTAGCTCAAATACCTGATGTGTATTTTTGGGAGATTTGAATGCTGTGGGTTTATTACCCCATTGTCTGATGTGTGGTGTGTCTCTGATTCATCTATGCCCAATGACTGGCCATCAAAGGGCATGGATCAATAAGACTACAACACATTAACTTTAAGGCTTGTAATATTGTTCAAGCCTCTATATAAGATCAGATGAAATATAGCACAGACAGAAGCTCGTGTTTGCTGCACCGTGAGAAGTCCGGGCAGTGATGTCCAGGAGTTCTCTGTCTATGTCATGCTTCTCTGACCTCCAGACAGATGATGTTCCAAAACTCCTTGGTGATGTAAGTATTTAACTGTACTTAACCTTTGTATGTTCAATATACAAAAGTGTACGCAATATCATACTTTTCCTTTAAGTTTGTATTTTATATTAACCTTTATAATAAAATTAATTATTTGCCTTCTTTAAAGCCGTATCTGAACCTTAGTGTTAAAAATATAGCAAAACATTTTAGCAAAACACTCCTCCAGAATGAACTGTCACTTTCCCTTTCACTTGATCCCTCCCATGGTGGGCTAGTCCTAACACTTAACTATTGATAACCCTATAGTCTGAAAACTTCCTACATAAATGCTATGCAATGCTTACTATACATTATGCTCTACAAATCATCACTAACACTTATCACACTTTAGATCACAGTACAATTCACATGACAATATTTACAAAACACGCAAGACCTTGTTAACATTACACAACAATAATGCAATTACTGTCTTCAGTGGTAGAAACATGACATCCATTGTCCACTACTCTTACAGAGCCACCAGATATAGACAAGGATGTCTATGCCCAGGTGCTTGGGGGCTCAAAAGAATTACATTGCAAGCTGCATGTAGCCTACATGCTTCAGGTTGTGCATCCTTGGTTCAGAGGAAAGAACCTTTTGTCAAATTCTTTACTGTACGAGTATTGAGACTAAGGGCTGTTTCAGGCAACAGTGATTTTTCGTGTACACAAAAAAAGTCTGAGTTTCAACAATTCTTATCAGAGTTTTAATAGAATTTGATCAGAGTGTCATTTTTTACCATCAAAGTATAGTCAGAGTTTGGGAATGTGCGCACAATGTCTTAGTTCCATTGGCATATTGTCATGGCTCGGTTTGGAGATTCGATCCGGTGTCCTGTTGTTGCATGGTCGGTTTCTCTGTCTGCTGGGTTATTGCATTTTCTTCCTGTCTAAATCATGATGGTTCCAATTGTATTGGTTCTCCCTTCTTGGGTCTCTCTTTTTCAGGCGTTTTCCCATTTTGGTCTCCCCTATCACATTCTGGGTTGGGTTTCATATGTTCACCTTTCACTGAACTTCCTTGCTGGCTATACCTCTAGGCGGACTTGTGTTTAGGAATTCCTGCCCTTCGGCTCAAGGCTTTACCTTATTCGGTAAACACCAGTTTAGCTCATGCAGTGAGTCGGTTTCTATTCCTTCCCAACACATATTCTTTTCCCCTCTTAGATTTATGGGAGGTTTTACTTGGTCAGCTTATTTGTAGCTCTCTTTGGCTTTCCCTTCCTAACTGTTATGAACGTGTTCTAGATTTCTCATTCTGGGTTTTTGTATCTTCCAGCACACCTTCCTCTCCCCTTGTTGGTAGTGTGTTGCAGCTTCCATTCTAGTCCTTTAGGAGGTACAAGAAACCCCTTGACAGCACTTTAGGGAGTCAGGGCCGAGATGGTTTTTCTCAGTTGTGTGGCTAGGCTCTTTCTAGTCTGTAGAGGGACTAGTCAGATGTGGGCTTGATTGCTCCCTGTAGTAGCTGTTCGCTTTTTCCGTTAGTCGTGTGAGAGTGATTACGTTCATAACACGTATTTGCCAAGGTTTTCCTAGGCAAAATTGCTTAAGGAAAAAGCTGGCAGTCTTCGCTAGAGGTTTTGCCATCATTTTGGCAGTGGCTCCAATATCTACGTCTAATTTCTATAACTTAAACTATCACTACGAGTCTGCCTGAAAAAGACGCCATGTGCACCACGGTTTCATCAGTGTTTTTTAGATGAAAAAAATTAAATGATGGAGGTTTCCTGAGCTTTTCACATCAAACAGTCTGAAAAATGGACATCACATAGATGGCATTCCAGTGCTGTCTAATTTCTTCACAAACCCATAGACTTCCATTGGCAAATTTGAGTCAATACTTGGATCAAAATCGGATTTGTCTCCACTCGGGCTGAAAAAATACACAGATGTGAACAGCTCCATACACTATAATAGGTACAAATTCTATCTATGAAAAACACGGATAAAACTCTTAGGGCGGCTTTGCAGGTTGTGACATTGCACGTGCGATGTCGATGGGGTCAAATCGAAAGTAACGCACATCCGGCGTCGCAGTCGATATCGCAACGTGTAAAACCTTTTTGATACTTTGAACGAGCGCAAAAGCGTCGTTATCGTATCATCGCTGCAGCCTCCGACATTTCCATAATGCCGATGGTGCGACAGGTACGATGTTGTTCCTCGTTCCTGCGGCAGCACACATCGCTGCATGTGAAGCTGCAGGAGCGAGGAACATCACCTTACCTGCCGCCGGCTGCAATGAGAAGGACGAAGGTGGGCGGGATGTTTACATCCTGCTCATCTCCGCCCCTCCGCTTCAATTGGCCGCCTGCCGTGTGACGTCGCTGTAACGCTCCACGACCCGCCCCCCTAAGGAAGGAGGCGGGTCGCCGGCCAGAGGGACGTCGCACGGCAGGTATGTGCGTGTGAAGCTGCCGTAGCGATAATAATCGCTACGGCAGCTTTCACTAGATATCGCACGTGCGACGGGGGCGGGACTATCGCTGCAGCATCGGTAGCACATTGTTACCGATGTCGCAACGTGCAAAGCCCGCCTTAGAAGAAAAATTAACATCTGAATTAGCCTTAAAAGGGTTATTCCTATCTCCAAGATCCTATCCTAATATGTAGTAGGTGTAATAATAATAGTATTAGCAAATACCTCCAGTTAGAAATGTGGTATAGTTCTCCAGATTCGCTGTCACTTACCTTATGTGCAGGGCATTACAGGACCTTAAGTATCCATGGTTATGACCAATAGCAACTAACTGTAACTATATGTGTGGTCATAACCATAGATACAGTATCTAAGGTCCTGCAATGCCCTGAACACAAGGTAAGAGACACAGTGAATTAGAAAAACTATACTAAATTTCTAATTGGAGATATTTACTAGTATTATTATTATTATTATTACACCTACTACATATTGGGATACCATGTTGGAGATGAGAAAACCCCTTTAAAGTGAGCCTGTCAGGTCCAATATGCACCCAGAACCATGAGCAGCTCTGGGCGCATATTTCTAATTCCTGCCTAACTGTCCCTGTATACACTAGCATAGATAAAGAGATCTTTAGAAAAAGTATTTCTAAAGATCATTTATTATATGCTAATGAGGCCAGGGGCTAGTCACAAGGGTGTGAGTTCCCTTGGCTAGTCGGCCCACATAGCATGTTAGCATGCCCCTATAGGTGTACTAACATGGTAATGAATGCGCAGCACCATCGCACATACTTCACTCTTGATGGTGGTCGGAGGAGGATGGATGCGAACTGCACATAATCCAGCGTCCCCAGCACTTCCGGTCATGTGCACTATACCTCACTAAAACCGGGAAGTTTACAACTGGAATCAATCTAGTGCACATGATTGGAAGCCTCGGGTATTCTGTATCATGCGCAGTGCTCAACCATCCTACGCCGGCCACCATCAAGAGTGAGGTACGTGCGGCGTCACTGCGCATTCATTAGCATGTTAGTACGCAGCATGTTAGTACACCCACAGGGGCGTGCTAACATGCTATGTGGGCCGACTAGCCAAGGGAACTACCTCTTGCGACTAGTCCCTGTCCTCATTAGCATATAATAAACAAACTTTAGAAATACTTTTTCTAAAGATCCCTTTATCTATGCTACTGTATACAGGGACAGTTAGGCAGGGATTAGCAATATGCACCCAGAACTGCTCGTGGCTCTGGGTGCATATTGCACCTGACAGATTCACTTTATAGAACTCTTTGGGACAACATGTTATCATGGCTGAATCATTAAACAAGTTCAAGGAGGGTCTGGATGTCTTCTTACCAGATTTCTGTAGAAGTGAAATTGATCCAAGGATTTATTAGAAAAAAATAAAATAATTTTTTACCTTAATATGGGCAAGTATTTGCCTCATGGGGGGTTTCCATTGCCCTGGATCAACATTTTTGGATTATTGAGTTTACTTGATGGAACAATGTCTATAGGTAGGTATTAACATCTGACTTTATTAGGGTGAGCATAAACCCAACCATAAATGATGATATGTCCTTTGCCAACCAAAAGAACCAACCAATGCCAGCCACAAAGCCTAGTGACAGACAGAGTGCTCCTTCTAATGTCCTTGAATCCCCAATGTGACGGTCACTTTGGTCATCTTCTCCTAAGTAGTTATGTATAAGTAGGCGAACTACAGTTACCGGTAATCTTCCCTTCCTATACCAGAGATCGGCTCCGTAAGAAGAACTAGCAGCAGAAGTGACCTATCAGACGCTCTACACAGCACCACTCATTTATGAATAATGCAAATTTAGAAAAATATTATTCACATACATAAATAGGAAAAAATTCTATTTTGGCGAGAAAAAATAGTGATAGGGAGATTTACAGGGGAATAATACATTACAGCATAAAGGTTTATTTGGCATTATGCTTAGAAACTATCCCACACAATTTCTCAGTATATTAATAGGGTGGAAGGTGGTTCCTGTTGCAGATGTCACAACACTATTCAGGATAGGAATTTTCCTCTACATCATCTTCAGCACTCATTGTTTTAGAAATGTACATGATGGACTTGCATTTACTCACATTGAATTGCCTTGGTTCTTTGCTGTGTGGATGAAACCCTTTCTTTTTACAACCTGAAACTTCCAGCATACCCGCATTAGTAAGTCGAAAGATCCCAGTACTGCACAAATAAAAGGAAAAAGATCTAAACATTAATATTACAAGGAAATTTTGTAAAAAATAGTCCAAGCTGAAAATCAGAGTGACGGGATGGACGACTTTTTGATGGGTTGTAGTGATGGGCAAACTGGCAGATATCCGTGATCGGCAGGACCAGCTGGGCTTAAACAAAACAATTGGTTCCGGCCTGAAATTGATCCCGGATATAAGGCCGGTCACCGGTCCCCATATAATTCAATGTGGACCAGAATCCGATGCTTAAAAATGGTGGTAGAAATGATAGGAGAATTAGAGCAAGCACGCTATGCTTACCGAGTCTCCGGCGCGGCTGTAACTGCTTTAGGGCTGCTCACTCTTCTCCCCAAGCCGCTCATTTACCTTCATGCATATTCACTGCTTCCTCTGCCCACCAACAGTCCTGGCATCTGTGATTCTTTGCAGTCAGAGGCGCCCCCAGCCTGTGTGACTGCAATCACCCTATCTGCGAGTCACTATCATGGTATAAAAAGAAAGAATTAGCGTAGGGTCCCCACGTATTATGATACCCAGCATTAATACACAAGTTCCTCTTATTCTGATACACAGCCAAGATAAGCGCATGGCTGGGGGCTGCAGCCTGTAGCTGTATGCTTTATCTGTGCTGGGTATCATATTATTACTTATTTTTATACCACAATAGTGACCCACAGATAGGGTCTATGATTGCAAGCAGTCAGACACTGTTGCACAGGCTGGGGGTGCATCTGACTGCAACCAATCACAGATGCCAGGACTGCCAATGGGCAGGGGAAGCATTGAATATGTATGAGGCCCCAAAAGAAGAGTGAGCGACTTGGAAGCATTTACAGCCACGCCGGAGACTCGGTAAGTATATCGCGCTTGCTTTCTTTTTATTTTTCCTTTATTTTTTTTTATTTTCCAAATTTCCGGAGTTCCCTGAGAACTCCAGGCCCAGGTCTGGCATCACCATGCTTTTGAAAGTGCGCGGATCCGGACTTTTACAGTCCAGGTCTGCCTGTACCGCCCGCGTGGAAGCAGCTGAGCTGCTCGGATCCGGGTTCTAAGTGGCTCGAGGGTCTCCAAACCCGGGGGTCGTGCGGCCACTCAAATGAAATGAAGGGGGTATTTACAAGGGGTTATAGAGTTTGTGACGCCACCCGTGCACGGTAACTGGGGTGAATACCGCCGCTGGCGTTGGGGAGTACCCGGGGTGATGACGGGGGGGAGGGGGGGCAGCCAGGTGTTGTGACCCTCCACGGGCAGGGGGAATGCCCCGGAACTTGGTGGGAGGATAAGGCCGTGGGATGCAGGGATCACTCTTGTACTCACTCAGTCCATTAAGCAGACACTGACAACCAGGTAAACCAAATCTCTGGACACCGCTGCTGCCGAGGGGAGCTATTTCGGGTTCCGTCCTCAATGGTGCTACCTGGTGATCCGTGACCTGCCTCCTGGCACTAAGTTTACTTCTCTGGTGGTCCCGGTAGTGTGAAACTTGCCAGGTCCCGCTCCCCACTGTGGCTAAATGAGGGAGCTTGCTCTCAGGGCTCACGCTTGGGATTTTTTGGACCGTTTTGGGTGGAAAGTCCTATTCCCCTCGTTGCGCTAGTGCCCCGATTTTGGAGCTTTTGGGAACGAATCTTGAAGGCTCCGTTCTCCACGGGTAAATTATCGGGTTGCATGCAGCTATTCCCCGACCTAGGGTCCACGTACCCAGTCATGCCTCGGTCCCGGACCGGTGATGGTGCAAGGCCGCCGGCTGTCCTGCTCGACAGACCCAAGCCCTTTGCCACGATCCCCTGCGACCGGGGGTCTGACTCCTCTAGGCCCAGATCACCGTATGCAACCTACACAGTTTCCTTATGGGAGTCACCACTCCCGATCCTCCTCAGAGCTCCTCACAGCTCGAGAGCTACTCTCTTCCCCACTCACTAACCGACTCTCTAACCGACTGACTACACTCCTCACCTCACCTCCCCTCCCTGACCCCCCCAGGTGGGCGACTCTATTCCACTCAAGCCGTCCACTGGTGTGTCTGGTGGGTGTGGTGCAAGGTGTATCTAGGATTTGATTTGCTGTGGTAGGTAACACTATTTGGTTAGGGACCCATAACCAAGAGGGAGGTGGATACTGCACGGTAGGGTAGATTGTGCAATACCCTGTGACCACCTGATAGTCCAGGGGCGTTACATGCCCATCACTAGTTACATGGTGTCCATAAATGGTTATAGCAAGCCGTTACAAGTAAGTCAGTCCTTTGTGACAGGGCCGCATAATATTTCCATATTTACGCTTAGGTTCTATCTAAGCCTGAGGTCACATTAGAGTTGATTCTCTCATGCGAGCGAATCGGATCGATTATGTTACTGACACTCCAATCAAACTCGGATCCGAGTTTGGATAAGTGCCAGTGTCGCGGGTGGGGGCGCCGGCTACGGCCGGTGGGGAGCAACTCGAGACGCTCGGATCCAGGATCGTGGCGGTGGCTCGAGCGGCAGCCGGATCCGGGACTCTTGCAGCAGCCCATCGCCCACAACGTAATAAAGGGGTTATTTACAGGGGAGAGTTTGTCAGTGTGATGCCACCCGTGGGTTGCGGTGATGGTTGGTGACACCGCCGCTGCCTTGGTATGGGGCGCCCGGGGCTGATGGAGTGGGGAAGCAGGCAGGTATCCCCTCCTCGGGTAGGGGTGGTGTTGTCCCGGGGCCCAGGTGTAGGTGGAGTGTAGGTTGGTGGAGAGTGCTGGAATACCGTCTGCAGGCTGGACCGGATTATACCGATGTACTCACTGTTGTTGAATAATTCACACAGAGTCCAAGAAGTAAACCAAGTGCCGGATGCTGGTAGCCTCTGGAGGGGTGTGCTCGGGTCCCACAGAACGGGGGCCCTTCCTCCTGCACTCTAATTTGTGTCTTGTGTGTTGACTAGTCCGCATGGAACAGGAAAAGTCCACTCCCGGTGTCTTTGCTGTGGGAGCTGTGGCCTGCGAGATCTGACCCTTGGGATTTTTGCAGGCACTTGCAGATGCCCTATCCCCCGCGTTGTGCTTCTGTCTCACGCTATCTGGGCTACTCGTGGGACAAGATCTGGAACCTTGTCCCCTGCTGGCTAATTGGAGAGGTGCTTGAAGCTGTCCTCACCCTGGGGTCCAGGAACCCCGACTGTGCATGGCCTCCGGACCGGATTCCCGCTGTCGGCAACGGCGAGCTACAACCCTGCCCCAGTCCACTTAAGGTCTCCCGCGACCGGATCTCTGTCACCTGTGGCCCTGCTCTGCCGTCTGCCACCTACTCAGCTCAGGTAGTGTTGCCACCACTTCACTCTTCTCACTTCCTCTGTCCAGACTAATCTGCTGTGTTCCCTCCCCTGACACCTCAGGATCCCTAGGTAGGTGTCACCATCTGCCTGGCCCCGTCCACTGGTGTGTCCCTATTGTCCTGGGGGGGGTGACTAGGCTTTTGTGGCTGGTGTTTGTACCTGTGTGTGGGGTTGTGTTGGTAAGCCAAGGAGGATGGAGTCCTGCACTTGGAAGATTTGTGCAGTCTCTGTGACAACCTAGTTTTGCCAGGGCGTCACACCAGCTTAGAGTGATCCGGCTCTCTCATGTGATAGAATTGGTGCACAGTATCAGGAGAAGATGGAGAACAAAATTTCTCCATCTTCTCCATTCTGTGATGTTATCCAAGTGCAGTCCAATGATCTCTGCATACCCATAGACCTTAATCCGTGTCCACCATCCAATTTGCAAGGCAAATCTCAGCATGCTGTCGATTCAGCATGAGAAAAAAAAAGCGCTGGTCGGCAGTGTTCCATAGTTTAACGTTGAGAAAATGTAAAGAATTGTCAGCTCACCCCTCTTCACTCCTGGATCCTGCACCGGTGCACGGAACGCCCTGGCCCGGGCGGTAGTGGATATCAGGAAAGGCAAAAATCCAGCATCACGGAGAGTTGGAAGATTAAAACTCGAATTTATTGAGCAGAAAAAATAAAAATCATACAGATCATGGCAATGAATAAGACTCTCTGGTCGAAACGCGTAGGTTAACCCTCATTTTTCCACCTGTAATTTTTGTGCTCCCCGCACAGTCTGTATGATTTTATTTTTTCTGCTCAATAAATTTGAGTTTTAATCTTCCAATTCTCCGTGATGCTGGATATTTTAACGTTGGAGCTATCCGATAAAACATCAAATAGCACTTATATGGTGGCGTGAGAGAGCTGTAATTCTTAAAATCTGAAGCCACAATGCTCTGCCAGATACATTACATGACAAACGCTAACATTGCATGATGGGCTGTGGCAACTCATGATCAGGATAAATGGATTTCAATAGCAGTCTATTGTTTAATGGGAAAAAGAGTGCATTGCTATTTTTCCAATAAAAAATGGTGAAGCGGTTAAGAAAACCCGGACATAGTTGTGTATGTAACATTGTTTTCACCTGTGATTGAATATTATATAGCTTTTATATATTGTGAAAAAAAAGGTTTAATTCTGAAGGCAGGTAAGGCCCAGAATACATAATATTCTTAATACATTTCAGCTGTTTTATGTTGAGTTTATAATTTTACCAATTGATGGATGATGAGGGCAGATTATTAAGGCGTGATATGATATAAATCTTTACTTTGAAAATTATTTATTTAAAAGATGCAATACTTTTGCACTATTTTGAAAAACAAGCTATTCTACAAAATTATAGCGACTCATCACAGATATTAATTAAAGGGAACCTGTCACCTGTAAAAACTATATTAACATGCAGATATGGGCTTGATCTGCAGGTTAAAAGCGTTTGAATCCTGCCCGATGCCTGCACATTAAACCCCGCTGCCGGAAGGAAATTAACTTTAATCCTCCCAGCAGTGTTTCCATTTCAGTCACAGGGACGGCACTGGCGCGAGTCTAGTCAACACTCAATATATTATATAGAACGGCAGCCATAACCACACACCCCTGCACTGACTGACAGCATCCTCTAATGATTAGCGTCTGTCAGTCAGTGCGGGAGGCACGGTTACAGCCTCCGCTTTACATATACAGAGCGGTAATTGAAACCACACCGCCACTGGGACCAAAACTAGGGCGCTGCCAAGATGATTAAATTTAATTATCCCCTTATCTGCAGGTAAATAGCATTGTCACAGGATCCTATTAAAAAGCTTGTTGTCAGATATAAGATTTAAAAATGCAGCTCTGGACTATAGCACATTTTATAGCAGAAGATTAATGTAACAAAGATTAAGCAATTTATTTACTACATTACTCAACTGTTTAGATAAAAAATGTAAAATACTGTATAACCTTCAGAAACTATATATTACTTTGTAGGTTGCACTATTGTATCTAGTCAGCACATGAAAAGCATAAAAGTACATAATGATGATTATATAGAGCACATACTCATTGTGCTTTGGAGAACAAACAATAGCAATGGCTTCTGGTAGCATAAGTTGGTAGGAACAGTGAGTGTGAAGATCCACGCTGGACAAGAAAGCTGTCTGTGTTGGATGTGTCTGCAAAAGAAAGGTGAAAAAAAGAAAAAGATGCTTGATCCCGATAATAGAATATATACATACAGAGATACACACACACATGACGTTTTAACATTCAATCACAATCGCACGTAGCGGTCACACGCTACAATATAACTTACGATGCCGGATGTGCATCACTTACGACGTGACCCCGCCGACACATCGTAAGATATATTGTAGCGTGTAAAGCCCGCTTTAGTTGCGCTCATCAGTTAATGAGCCAGCAATTTTGATGCAGGACAATGACCCCTGTCACACAGAAAAATGGGCAAAGCAGTTCCTAGAAACAGAAAACATTGACACAATGAAATGGCCAGTCCAGACCCCTGATCTAAACCCAATAGAAAACCTCTGGAAAATCTTTGATGACAAAGTTATGACCAAGAAACCCACAATAGTCAAAGAACTGTGAAAGAGACTGGAAGAAGAGTGGAACAAAATCACACCAGAGCAGTGTGAGAGACTAGTGATGTCCTGTGGCCGCAGATGTGCTGAAGTCATTCACAGCAAAGGCCTGTACACGTCCTACTGATTGGTGACTGTTGTTACCGTCAAAAAATGTACATATAATCTTTCTCTGTGCTACAGTCATTGCTGTTCTCTAATTATGATCATCATGTTTTCGGCAAAATAAAGGGTTTATGTTGATAAACTTTGGATCTTTTGTAAAACACTGTTCTAGTGGCATAGAGTACCAATTACAAAAAAACTTCAAATGTCGATCAATGTAGATTACATTAAAACCAAGTGATCATACATAGTTTTCTAATTTTGATCTCCAGTGTATAATGCAGGACTCTACTCAATTAGACAAGCCAGGGCCGGCGTCAGCACCCGGCATACCCGGGCAAATGCCGGGGCCCTGGAGAGCCGGGGGGGCCCACTCGGCCTCGTCAGCTCTGGTGCACCTTGGTCGGGGCCCACTCTCCTTAGTTCTGCGGTCCCCGGGCCGAGTGCCGGGGACCGCAGTCCTCGGCAGGAATCTGCGGCGCCGTCTCTTTAAGGCGCGCAGACTTCCTGGTTTGAACTTCATCTGTGGACGGAGCTACAGACCGGCATCCTGCTCAGTCCCACAGATGAGAGTTGCAGTGCCAGCCAGCGACCCCCAGCACAGCGTGTCCCTCCGGCGCTGTGTGGGCCCCCTCTCCACCGTGACCTGAGCGGTATGTGCCCTCCCCAACCCCGATTTATGCCCCCCCCCGGAGCCGCGCGTGTCTGTCTCTGTCTGTATGTAGCAGAGCTAGGTGTGTATGTATATAGCAGAGCTAGGTGTGTATGTATATAGCAGAGCTATGTGTGTATGTATATAGCAGAGCTAGGTGTGTATGTATATAGCAGAGCTAGGTGTGTATGTATATAGCAGAGCTATGTGTGTATGTATATAGCAGAGCTAGGTGTGTATGTATATAGCAGAGCTATGTGTGTATGTATATAGCAGAGCTATGTGTGTATGTATATAGCAGAGCTATGTGTGTATGTATATAGCAGAGCTAGGTGTGTATGTATATAGCAGAGCTATGTGTGTATGTATATAGCAGAGCTATGTGTGTATGTATATAGCAGAGCTATGTGTGTATGTATATAGCAGAGCTATGTGTGTATGTATATAGCAGAGCTATGTGTGTATGTATATAGCAGAGCTATGTGTGTATGTATATAGCAGAGCTAGGTGTGTATGTATATAGCAGAGCTAGGTGTGTATGTATATAGCAGAGCTATGTGTGTATGTATATAGCAGAGCTATGTGTGTATGTATATAGCAGAGCTATGTGTGTATGTATATAGCAGAGCTATGTGTGTATGTATATAGCAGAGCTATGTGTGTATGTATATAGCAGAGCTATGTGTGTATGTATATAGCAGAGCTATGTGTGTATGTATATAGCAGAGCTATGTGTGTATGTATATAGCAGCGCTGTGTGTATGTATATAGCAGAGCTATGTGTGCATGTATATAGCAGAGCTATGTGTGCATGTATATAGCAGAGCTAGGTGTGTATGTATATAGCAGAGCTATGTGTGTATGTATATAGCAGAGCTATGTGTGTATGTATATAGCAGAGCTATGTGTGTATGTATATAGCAGAGCTAGGTGTGTATGTATATAGCAGAGCTAGGTGTGTATGTATATAGCAGAGCTATGTGTGTATGTATATAGCAGAGCTAGGTGTGTATGTATATAGCAGAGCTAGGTGTGTATGTATATAGCAGAGCTATGTGTGTATGTATATAGCAGAGCTATGTGTGCATGTATATAGCAGAGCTATGTGTGCATGTATATAGCAGAGCTAGGTGTGTATGTATATAGCAGAGCTATGTGTGTATGTATATAGCAGAGCTAGGTGTGTATGTATATAGCAGAGCTATGTGTGCATGTATATAGCAGAGCTATGTGTGTATGTATATAGCAGAGCTATGTGTGTATGTATATAGCAGAGCTAGGTGTGTATGTATATAGCAGAGCTAGGTGTGTATGTATATAGCAGAGCTAGGTGTGTATGTATATAGCAGAGCTATGTGTGTATGTATGTAGCAGAGCTATGTGTGTATGTATATAGCAGAGCTAGGTGTGTATGTATATAGCAGAGCTAGGTGTGTATGTATATAGCAGAGCTAGGTGTGTATGTATATAGCAGAGCTATGTGTGTATGTATATAGCAGAGCTAGGTGTGTATGTATATAGCAGAGCTAGGTGTGTATGTATATAGCAGAGCTATGTGTGTATGTATATAGCAGAGCTATGTGTGCATGTATATAGCAGAGCTATGTGTGTATGTACATAGCAGAGCTATGTGTGTATGTATATAGCAGAGCTATGTGTGTATGTATATAGCAGAGCTATGTGTGCATGTATATAGCAGAGCTATGTGTATGTATATAGCAGAGCTATGTGTGCATGTATATAGCAGAGCTATGTGTGTATGTATATAGCTGAGCTAGGTGTGTATGTATATAGCAGAGCTATGTGTGTATGTATATAGCAGAGCTATGTGTGTATGTATATAGCAGCGCTGTGTGTATGTATATAGCAGAGCTATGTGTGCATGTATATAGCAGAGCTATGTGTGCATGTATATAGCAGAGCTATGTGTGTATGTATATAGCAGAGCTATGTGTGCATGTATATAGCAGAGCTATGTGTGCATGTATATAGCAGAGCTATGTGTGCATGTATATAGCAGAGCTATGTGTGCATGTATATAGCAGAGCTATGTGTGTATGTATATAGCAGAGCTATGTGTGTATGTATATAGCAGAGCTATGTGTGTATGTATATAGCAGAGCTATGTGTGCATGTATATAGCAGAGCTATGTGTGTATGTATATAGCAGAGCTATGTGTGCATGTATATAGCAGAGCTAGGTGTGTATGTATGTAGCAGAGCTATGTGTGTATGTATATAGCAGAGCTATGTGTGCATGTATATAGCAGAGCTATGTGTGCATGTATATAGCAGAGCTATGTGTGCATGTATATAGCAGAGCTATGTGTGTATGTATATAGCAGAGCTATGTGTGTATGTATATAGCAGAGCTAGGTGTGTATGTATATAGCAGAGCTAGGTGTGTATGTATATAGCAGAGCTAGGTGTGTATGTATATAGCAGAGCTATGTGTGTATGTATATAGCAGAGCTATGTGTGTATGTATGTAGCAGCGCTGTGTCTGTATGTATATAGCAGAGCTATGTGTGCATGTATATAGCAGAGCTATGTGTGTATGTATATAGCAGAGCTAGGTGTGTATGTATATAGCAGAGCTATGTGTGTATGTATATAGCAGAGCTATGTGTGCATGTATATAGCAGAGCTATGTGTGTATATAGCAGCGCTGTGTGTATGTATGTAGCAGCGCTGTGTCTGTATGTATGTATCCAGCAGAGCTGTGTGTGTTTGTCTGTATGCATGTATGATGTGTATCTATGTATGTCAGTGTATATGACTGTATAGATGTGTCAGTTCTATATGTATTTTTGTGAGTTTGTCGTTAAATATGTATGTGTACGTATGTGTGTCTGCGTGTGGATGGGGCCCACTGGGACTCTTCCGCCCGGGGCCCACAAAAACCTGGAGCCGGCCCTGAGACAAGCCATGTTCACTTTTAGCAGGTACTAAATATTTTCCTAGAAAGCTTGTTAAAAAAAAAAGTAAAAATTAAAGACAGGTCTAAAAATATATACAGTAAATCCCTTTACTGCAAAATATAAAAGAATATTAGAAAAAAAAACCTCAAGTGTTCTGTAGCCATATAGGCTGAGCAATGATTGCAGGTCTACAGGTCACAGAAATCCAAGTTAAATGTTGATATTCTTTATAATTCATGGTAGGCTGTGCATTATTCATTAAACACACCAATTGCTGCAAAACCTATTGTTGAAGACAAAAGGGAAACCGCCTGCCCACAAGTAAAGTGGTTGACCGCTTTCATAAGGGAATCTCCCAGAAGGCCAAGTCTGGAGTAAAATAAAACCAATCTCTCCTTCTACCAAGAGGTCCTTTTTGACAGAGCTACAGTGGTGATGATGTCTCGCCTGCAGCGTGTAACTGCTGCTGCCAATCACTGGGTTTATGCCAGCTACCCGCGTATGATTCTTGAATCAGGCAATCCAATAAGAGCAATAATAAGAAGAATATACAAGTGTTAATTTTTTAACACCAATGTTTGTCAAACTGTCCCTCTGCTGTGAAGACGATGCCTCAAGAAGTGGAGATGATTTCCAACATTTTCTACTTACATGGATCCACCCCAAGGTAAGAAGATTGTGTTGATCTTGCACATTAAACAATTCCTCCACATTCTCCATGTCACAATAGTCTGGTCCCGCAGACTGCTTTGGTACAATTACATGCGTAATGGTGAATTCATCATGAGTCTGTAAAACGTTAAAAAAAGCAATAAGAAATGGTCAAACATATAAGAGTACATGACTTGTTCACAGTAGTCACCTACCGGAGAGCGAATGGGCTCTAATACAACCCCTGGAACAAAATTATGGAATCACCTGGCTCTGAGGATGTTCATTCATTACTTTACTTTTGTTTAAAAAAAGCAGATCACAGACATGGCACAAAACTAAAGTAATTTCAAATGGCAACTTTCTGGCTTTAGGAAGCACTGAAAAAAAAAAATCATGAAAACATAATGTAATAGCCAGTAACTGTTACTTTTCAAGACCAAACAGGGTGAAAAATTATGGAATCACCTGTAAATTTTCATTCCCAAAACTAACACCTGCATCAAATAAGATTTGCTTGTTAGTCTGCATCTAAAAAGGAGTGATCACACCTTGGAGAGCTGTTGCACCAAGTGGACTGACATGAATCATGGCTCTAACATGAGAGATGTCAATTGAAACAAAGGAAAGGATTATCAAACTCTTAAAAGAGGGTAAATCTTCACGCAATGTTGCAAATAATGTTGGTTGTTCACAGTCAGCTGTGTCTAAAATCTGGACGAAATACAAACAACATGGGAAGGTTTTCATGATTTTTTTTACTGTTTCTTAAAGCCAGAAAGTTGACATTTGAAATTACTTTAGTTTTGTGCCATGTTTGTGATCTGCTTTTTTTTTTGTTTAAACAAAAGTAAAACAACTGAATGAACATCCTCAGAGCCAGGTGATTCCATAATTTTTGCCAGGGGTTGTATAATCATGATTGCCTCAACATCACTATCTATTATTTGAGGGAGTTGTCAGATCTCACTCTGTATGACTGCAGACTGACGAATTTTAACAGTGTGATCAGCAAACTGTCACGATACCCCTGAATTCTTGGTGCAAGTGGGTGGTCACGTGAGCGAATGTATGTGATGTACATACTTAGAATCATGCCTCATTAGAGTTAGTGGTCCCGTAGGGAGTTTCATCTGAATCGTATTTTTGTGGGATTTACATGAAAACCCCGACGTAAGTGCTCAGCGCAGAACACAAGAATGTGACCCCAGCCTCACACTGAGCACAATGAAAAAATGTTCTGTACCACAAAATGGTACCAAAAAAACCCAAAACCCATAATTTATAACTTATCCCACACAAACCAAACCCCCACTTCCATTCAGGTCCTTCATCTGTCACTGGAAATATAGGGGCTCCCACATTACTGGTAGAACAAAGACACTTTAAAAGGGACATGGCTCCCACCCCCCCAAATAAAATCCAGTTAAATTAAATGTGGGCTCGCAAATCTAAATGCACCCACCTTCTGAGCCCTATAGTAAGCGACCATGTGTGTGGCATTATTGTACTGGGCAGAGCGCACTTAATAATTTACGGGGGGGGTTAACTCCAGAAGCACAAGCTGGGCACAATGTATGGGGGCACTACAATATATGGGGGCACAATTTATGGGCACTAAACTGGAAAATTTGCAATTCTTCAGAAAAAAAATCATGGCATGGATACTACAAAATAGTCACTTTAGCCATAGATTAATTCATTGGGATGTGCAATTTTTACAATGGGGGTCACTTTTGGGATTTTTCTGCTATTTTGGAACCATAGTGGCTCTGCAAATGTCTCCCGGAAACAATTCTAGTAAAATCTGTGCTCCAAAAACCAAATAGCGCTCCTTTCTGAAATGCTAGGTACGGGGAAGTACCAGGCAAATAACGAAAGGGAAGGGAAAGCCTGTGTCTAGGGAAGAGGGACCCCTGACAAAGCCTACCACTGGGCCCTGGGTTTCCTCCCCGCCAAAGATAGGTTCGGCACCTATGCGTCGAGCCAGATACATGACCCTAGGCTGACCCTGATCTAGTTCCTAGGTAGGGAGCGGACTCGATGATCTTTGTCAACCCCACTAGGCATTAAAGGAGGACACACAAGGATAATAAACAAGGGAAAACGGCAAACAACTTATCTCTAGTTGTCTCAGACTGAGAAGCTGCAACAACCACCAAGATTCTCCTGATGTATGCAAGCCATCTGCTTGCATTGAAGACTTGATAAAGATGTATCAAATATTACCAGCACCGAGTAATAGGAAGTGAAGGTTTATACAGTAAAGGAAATAATTTGATCCCTTGCTGATTTTGTAAGTTTGCCAACTAACAGACATGAACAGTCTAATTTTAAGGGTAGATTAATATTAACAGTGAGAGATAGAATATCCAAAATAAAATCCAGAAAATTACATTATATAAATAATAAAAATTTAATGGCATTTTGCAGAGAGTAATAAGTATTTGATCCCCTACCAACCATTAAGAGTTCTGGCTCCTACAGACCACGTAGATGCTCCTAATCAACTCCTTACCTGTATTAAAGACAGCTGTCTTACATTGTCACCTGTATATATTACTCCTATCCACAGACTCAATTAATCAGTCAGATTCTAACCTCTACAATATGGGTAAGACCAAACAGCTTTCTAAGGATGTCAGGGACAAGATCATAGACCTGCACAAGGCTGGAATGGTCTACAAAATCATACCAAGACAAAACGCTGGGTGAGGAGACAACTGTTGGTGCAATAGTAAGAAAATGGAAGAAATACACAATGAGTGTCAATCGACATCGATCTGGGACTCCATGTAAAATCTCATATCTAGGATCATGAGGAAAGTGAGAGATCAGCCTAAAAATACACAGGGGGAACTTGTTAATGATCTCAAGGCAGCTGGGACCACTGTCACCAAGAAAAGCATTGGTAACACATTACGCCGTAATGGCTTAAAATCCTGCAGTGCCCACAAAGTCCCACTGCTCAAGATGGCTCATGTGCAGCCAGCCCATCTGAAGTTTGCCAATTAACACCTGGATGATTCTGAGAGTGATTGGGAGAAGGTGTTTGGTCAGATGAGACAAACATTTAGCTCTTTGGCATTAACTCAGCTCGCCATGTTTAGAGGAAGACAAATGCTGCCTATGGCCCAAAAAACACCGTCCCCACTGTCAATTATGAAGGTGGAAACATTATATTTTGGGGGTGTTTCTCTGCTAAGGGCACAGGACTACTTCACTGCATCAATGGGACAATAGATGGAGCCATGTACCATAAAATCCTGAGTGACAACCTCCTCCCCTCTGCCAGGACATTAAAAATGAGTCATGTCTGGGTCTTCCAGCTCAACAATGACACAAAACATACTGCCAAGGCAACAAAGGAGTTGCTCAAAAAGAAGCACATTAAGGTCATGGAGTGGCCTAGCTAGTCTCCAGACCTTAATCGCATAAAAAAACCTATGGAGGGAGCTGAAGCTCCGACTTGCCAAGCGACAGCCTCAAAATCTTAATGATTTAGAGATGATCTGCAAAGAGGAGTGAACCAAAATTCCTCCTGACGTGTGCAAACCTCATCATCAACTACAAAAAAAGTCTGACTGCTGTGCTTGCCAATAAGGGTTTTGCCACCAAGTATTAAGTCTTGTTTGCCAGAGGGATCAAATACTTATTTCTCTCTGCAAAATGAAAATAAATTTATAGAATTTATACAATGTGATTATTACGTCACCACTGAAGTCATCTCCATCGACTTCTACTCCGATCACCAGGCGACACCATGTTCCTGCCATGGATGGTGCTGGTGGTGGGAGAGGAGTCGATGCCAGCGGTGCCGGTGGGTGCAGGCTCCGCTCATCCACTTGTCTGGGTTTCCTGGGGATCTGCAGTGCCACTGGCTGACTGTAGTTGGCGGGTGTATCCCAGCTGAACTACCATCATTCAGCTACAGCCTATGGGAAGACATCACACCCTTTTTAATGCCCCTCCTGTCTGCTGACCTCTGCCAGAGATAGTTCTGAAAATTCTGGCTCCTGTTTCGTCCTGTTCTGTGATTTTGTGTGTGGATTACCGCTTGTTTCCTGACTACATCTCCTGCCTGCTGTTTTTGTACCTCGCTGCCCGATCCGGTTTTGACCTCTGCTTGTTTCTGATTACGTCCTTGCATGCCTGATTCTGTCCCTGTTCCACAATTCCTGGTTTGACCCTGCCTGACGACTACTCTCTCAGACTACAGCCTTCCACTGGTAGTGATCTCCAGGGCCCTGTGTAATTCCAAATCCCTGTATGGGGGTTAAAGGGTTTCAGGGTTCTGGGAGTCCTGCTGGGTGAGTGGCTTCCCTCTAGCCTGTCCATTACAGCCCGTCTGAGTCTGTGGATCCAGGCAGGCATTACAGTGATTTTTTGGTTTTTATTTTTGGTATTTTGTCTCTCACTGTTAAAATTAACCTACCTTTAAAATTATAGACTGTTCATGTCTTTGTCAGTAGGCAAACTTACAAAATCAGCAAGGGATCAAATAATTATTTCTTTCACTATATAGACAAGGAAAGTACTGATGAACAGCAGGTGACAGGCTGAACAACGCCTCAGGGTCCTAAAATAAAAGGTATGAAAACGAAGCAGGAATGTTAAAAGGTTAGGAAGCAGTTTGCGCAGTCAAACGCTGTGACCTTCTATAGCCGGACACCACAGGACTGTATGTCACCCGTGACACACCAGTGACATCCGCTCAGCCCTGCTATGTAGCCAAACAGTAGTTTCTGATGACACATAGGGTAAAAAATCATACCCATCATTTTCACATCCACATTTTAAAAGTTCTTTGAAGCATCTATGGGTTAAAAATACTCAACACACCCTTATATGAATTCCTTGATGGCTCTATTTTCCAAAATGGGGTCATTTGTGGGGGTTTATGATGTTTTGATCCCTCAAGGCCCTGCAAAGGTGACATTCTGCAAGCAATCTACAGTGTTATGCAAAGGTTTGGGCACCCATGGTCAAAATTATTGTTATTGTAAACAGTTAAACAAGTTGAAGATTAAAGGGAACCTGTCACCTGAATTTTCGCTATGAAACTAAAAAAATCCCTTCTGCAGCTCCTAGGCTGCATTCGAGAAAGGTTCATCTTGCTACTGGCCCCCCTTTCAGACCTAAATAAACACTTTAGAAAATCTTACCTTTTGGTATGCTAATGAGCTTTGCTGGCCACGGGGGCAGGCTGTATTTCTTCCGTTATTCCCCCTCCTGCCGCTGTTCGCCATCCCCCTGTGTTGATTTAAATCGATGAGACCGCCGCCCTTATTTTCCGCAGTGCTCCTGAAGTCTCGCGCATGCGCAGTGGCACTATCACGGGACTGAGCACTGTTCAAATCGCGAGTGCCGGTGATGTAATTGCGCAGGCGCGAGATTATGGGCGGCGCTGTGAATGTCATCACCAGCGTCATCCAAGTACCCGCCAAAAATCTTGTGCCCGCACTTTTCCCTCTGCCTCCACCGTTATGCGCTAGCGCTGGCCATATCATCCCCGTTACCTATTACCGCGGGGTATGAGATTATGGGCGGGTACTTGGATGACGCTGGTGATGACATTTAGTGATGACAAAGGGGATTCTTTTAGTTTCATAGCGAAAATTCAGGTGACAGGTTCCCTTTAAATCATCTCTAAAAGGCATAAAGTTAAAGATGACACATTCCCTTTGTATTTTAGGCAAAGAATAAAAGCTGAAACGCGCGTTTGGAGAGGGCACCACTACACGATATCAGGTAGTTTTTTTATCATCTATAACTGTCCAGTTGTGCATTATTATCACTTCTTTTCTAATTATTCGCTAGCTGTTGTGTTTACCAGTTATTCTCATATGTGATTATTAATACTTTTAGGCTATGTGCGCACTAGAAAAGTGATTTTTCTCAAGAAAATTTCTTGAGAAACTTCTGGGAGTTGAAGATTACCGCACCTGCGGTAAAAAAACGCACCAAATCCGCGGGAAAAACGCATGCGTTTTTGCCGCTGATTTGTCGCGGTTTTACCGCGCTTTTGCCACGGTTTTTCAGCAGGTTGGTCTCTGCGTTTTTTTATGCTGTAACTGCAATAAATATAGATAATAGATAGATAATCGATAGACAGACAGATAATGGATAGAGGGAAAGATGGATAGATGAATAGATAGATAGATAGATAGATAGATAGATGAGAAAGACCTATATAATGTTCAATCCCGCTGCATTTTCTAAGCTGGCACTCTTTAGTGACTTTCATGTGGCACTAAAAGGGTGCCTAGCCTTGTATTTAGCCATAAAATAAATAAATAATTTAAAAAAAAAAAACACGTGAGGTCTTTTGTAGCCAGCTAGGGTAAAGCAGACGGCTGCAGCCTGCAGACCACAGCTGTCAGCTTCCCCTTGGCTGGTAATTCAAAACAGAGGGCACCCCACGCTGTTATTTTACATTAAATAAATAATTTAAAACAAAAAACGTGGGGTCCCCCCCAAATTGGATCACGAGCCAAGGTAAAGCGGACAGCTGTGGTCTGATATTTTCAGACTAGGGAGGTCCACTGTTATTGGACACTCCCCAGCCTAAAAATAGCAGGCCGCAGCCGCCCCAGAAGTGGCGCATCCATTAAACGTGCCAATCCTGGCGCTTCGCCCCAACTCATCCCGTTGCCCTGGTGCGTTGGCAAACGAGGTAATATATGGGGTTGATGCCAGATGTGTAATGTCACCTGGCATCAAGCCCTGGGGTTCGTGATGTCACGCGTCTATCAGATACCCGACATCACCAACCCAGTCAGTAATAAATAAAAAATTGACAACAAAAAAAGTTTTATTTGAAAAAACACTCCCCACATTCCCTCCTTGACCAATTTATTGAAAAGAACAATCAATTCCACGTCCGGCGTAATCCAATAAGGGGTGGGGGTCCCACGGCGATCCATACCATAGTCACTGTCCCATTCAATGAAGAACAGAATGTTCCCCATTGGCTGGGAGAGCAATGCAGTGACCTGAGCTAAAATCAATAGGTCAGCCCAGGTCACTGCAGGGGATGCCGAGCGCTGCCATCAGGAGGTTAGATGAGATCATTACCTGCAGTGATGATCTCCTGCAGTCCTGCCATCAGCGCTGTCACTGCCTTCTATGCCCGCCGCGTTGTCAGCAGTATCACGAGAGCCCGTGACGTCACCGCTAGTGACAGTCTCAGGCCGCTCGCGAGACGGGCATAGACAGCAGTGACCGCGGTGATGTCAGGAGGTAGGATATCGTCACAGCAGGTAATGATCTCATCTAACCTCCAGACAGCAGCGATCATCATCCCCGCGGCTGCACGCACTGCTGTGTGTCAGTATCTGCCTGCGCTGCAGCGTGACAAGACACTGACACTGCTGTGCTGGCAGCGGTGGGGCCGAAGCGGGACACAGACTGCACGGGCACCTGGAGGTCACACGGAAGTGCTTCTGTTCGGCGTCCAGGGAGTGTGACGTCTGTGTTTACTCTGTTCCGCTTCCTCTTCCAGGCATAATGACATCACTCCCTGCAAAACCGCAGGCAGCGATGAGCATTACCGCAGGTAAATCGCGGCTATACCGGGGGTATACCGCACATCATTTGCTACCTGCGGTATACCCCCGGAATTTCGCGATTACATTACAGTGAATGGAGTGAAATACCGGGGGTATACCGCAGCTACCTGCGGAAAAGAAGTGACATGCACATTTTCTCAAGAAATTTTCTCAAGAAAATCTTCACAAAGAATTTTCTTGATAAAAGAAATTGCAGTGTGCGCACAGCTATTTTTTTCCCATAGGTTTTGCTGGGAAATGTCTGCAGAAAGATTTCAAACATTTCTCAAGAAATTTCTGCAGCAAAACCGCGGGTAAATCCGCGGGTAAAACGGCCTAGTGCGCACATAGCCTTATAGAGTATCTCAAGAAACATTCATTTACTATTACCTGTGGTGTTCTGGTGCCATCTACTGGCCATTTCTATATACTGCTTTGCTTTATAGTCATTTTGTATTTTTCATATGTTATTATATTATCACCAATAAAATTATGTTTTAACATTTTTACATATCTTAAAACGTCTTCAAGGTACAGTTGTATAGCCAATATGGGCCTAAAGTACAGACTCTCAGCTTTAATTTGAAGGTATTCACATCCTACTTGGAATAAGGGTTTAGGAATTCCAGATCTTTATTTTGTAGCTGCCTCTTTTTCAAGGGACCAAAAGTAATTGGACAATTATCTCAAAACCTTTTGATGGACTGCATGGGTTACCCCCTCGTAAAGCCATCAACAGTTAAGCAGGTAAAAGGTCTGGAGCTGATTCCAGGTGTGGCATTTGGAAGCTGTTGCTGTGAACTCACAACATGCAGTTTAATGAGTTCTTAGTGGCAGAGAAACAGATCATCATTAGGCAGAAAACAAAAGAAATCCATCAGAGAAATAGCAGAAATGTTAAAGGGGTTATCCGGCTTCTTTTGACTTTTTTTCATTATTCCACTATTGGGCTACATTGGGGCAGGTAAGTAGATAGAGACCACTTACCTGCCCCGCTGTCAGCCCCTCTCCCCCGGCTCAGAGCGGTCATGTGACCCCTCCTGCCGCGATTTTGCTGCTTCCGGCCTTTGCACGTCTACATGGGCAGGGCCATGTTGACATGCAAATCTGGGACAGCATGTCGCCTCCCTGCTGGGCTGTACAGTGTTTGGAGTAAACGCCCCCATTCCCTGCCCCCTCCCACACATTCCCCCGCACCCCGTACTCCACCCACAACCTCCCACACATGCCGTAGTCTCCCTCCTCCGCCTCCTGTGCCCAGCTACGTGCGCCCTGAATTGCAGCCGAGTCAGTGTCCAGTTCAATAAGGCAAGGAACACTTGTTGTCCGATACACTGCCAGCGCCGTGTCCCCAGCGCTTTATTATGTGGACTGCCTGACGCCCTGGGAACTGTTCCCCCCCCCATTTTACCCACCCCCGCCCCCCCTGTCAGTGTTTGCCCCCCTCTGCAGTATAAGCTACCTCTCATTCTCAGCCTGCAGTGCGTGCATCCACGGGGATGACGAGCGCTGCTTCACTGCCCGTGCAGTCTGTGTCCCGCTCCCTGCCAGCCCCGCAGCTGCCCGCACTGCAATGTCAGTGTCTGCCCACAGTATCTGCAGCTTCTCACGCCGCGGGGCTGGCAGGGAGCGGGACACTGACGCTCTCCCGCTGTGACGCACAGATCACTGTGTGTGACAGCGAGAGAGCGACGAAATGAAGCCAGCAGGAGCCGGCACTGGCAGCTGCGGAAAGCTGTAACCAAGGTAAACATCGGGTAACCAAGGTGGTTACCCGATATTTACCTTAGTTACCAGCCTCCGCCGCTCTCGCTGCCAGCGCCGGCTCCTGCTCTGTGCACATGTAGCTGCAGTACACATCGGGTTAATTAACCCGATGTGTACTGTAGCTAGGAGAGCAGGGAGCCAGCGCCCAGTGTGCGCGGCTCCCTGCTCTCTGCACATGTAGCTGCAGGTTAGATTAGATGACATAATTACCTGCAGTAACGATCTCCTGCCTCCTGACGTCACCGCGGTCACTGCCTTCTCTGCCCGTCTCGTGGGCGGCCCGAGACTGTCACTAGCAGTGACGTCACGGGCTCTCGCGATACTGCGTAGAACGCGGCGGGCATAGAAGTCAGTGACAGCGCTGACGTCAGGAGAGCAGGAGATCATTACTGCAGGTAATGAACTCATCTAACCTCCTGACGGCAGCGCTCGGCATCCCCTGCAGTGACCTGGGCTGACCTATTGATGTTAGCTCAGGTCACTGCACGGCTCTCCCAGCCAATGGGGAACATTTTGTTCTTCATTGACTGGGAGTCTCATTGACTATGGTATGGATCGCCGTGCGACACCCTTATTGGATTACGCCGGACCCGGATTTGATTGTTCTTGTCAATAAATTGTTGAAAGAGGGAATGTGGGGAGTGTTTTTTCAAATAAAAATTTTTTGGTTGTCTATTTTTTATTTCTTACTGACTGGGTTGGTGATGTCGGGTATCTGATAGACGCCTGACCTCACCAACCCCAGGGCTTGATGCCAGGTGACATTACACATCTGGCATCAACCCCATATATTACCCCGTTTGCCAACGCACCAGGGCGCGGGATGAGCTGGGGCAAAGCGCCAGGATTGGCATGTCCAATGGATGCGCCACTTCTGGGGCAGCTGTAGCCTGCTATTTTTAGGCTGGGGAGTGTCCAATAACGGTGGACCTCCCTAGTCTGAGAATAACAGACCACAGCTGTCCGCTTTACCTTGGCTGGTGATCCAATTTGGGGGGGACCCCACGTTTTTTATTTTTAATTATTTATTTAATTTTAAATAACAGCGTGGGGTGCCCTCTGTTTTGGATTACCAGCCAAGGTGAAGCTGCCAGCTGTGGTCTGCAGGCTGCAGCCGTCTGCTTTACCCTAGCTGGCTACAAAAGATAAGGGGGACCTCACGTCGTTTTTTTTTTTTATTAATTCTTTATTTATTGGCTAAATACAAGGCTAAGCACCCCTTAGTGCCACATGAAAGGCACTAAAGGTGGCTTTACACACTGCAACATCGCAAACGACATCGCTGTAACGTCACCGGTTTTGTGACGTTACAGCGACCTCCCCAGCGACATTGCAGTGTGTGAAACACATCAGCGACCTGGCCTCTGCTGTGAAGTTGTGATCGCTAGAAATCGTTCAGGACCATTCTTTGTTCCTTTTGTTTCCCGCTGTGCAGCAAAGTCTCAGTGTGTAAAGGGGACTTTACAGCGACCACGCGGCTCTGTCTGTGTAGCGTCATGATTAGCGGTCACCTGTGAAGGATTCACCGGTGACCGCTAATCCCCCGAGTGACTGAAGTTTCCCCCCCTCTCTCATACTCAACGATCCCCGATCCCCGGCTCTGCACGGCATTCACACTGCTCCAGCGGCTTTTCCTTTTTTGAAAAAGCCGGCCACTCATTAAACAATCTCGTATTCCCAGCTTTTCCCCGCCCACAGGCGCCTATGATTGGTTGCAGTGAGACACGCCCCCACGCTGAGTGACAGGTGTCTCACTGCACCCAATCACAGCAGCCGGTGGGCGTGTCTATACTGTGCAGTAAAATAAATAAATAAATAATTAAAAAATCCGGCGTGAGGTCCCCCCTATTTTAATACCAGCCAGATAAAGCCATAAGGCTGAAGGCTGGTATTCTCAGGATGGGTAGCCCCACGTTATGGGGAGCCCCCCAGCCTAACAATATCAGCCAGCGCCGCTCAGAATTGCCGCATACATTAGATGCGACAGTTCTGGGACTGTACCCGGCTCTTCCCGATTTGCCCTGTTGCATTGGCAAATCGGGGTAATAAGGACTTATTGGCAGCCCATAGCTGCCAATAAGTCCTAGATTAATCATGTCAGGCGTCTGACCGAGATACCTTCCATGATTAATCTGTAAATTACAGTTAAAAAACACACACACCCGAAAAATCCTTTATTAGAAATAAAAAACACTAACAAATTCCCTCATTACCAATTTATTACCCACAACAAAGCCCTCCTTGTCCGGCGTAATCCACGTTCCTCCAGCGTCGCATCCAGCTCTGCTGCATGCAGGTGACAGGAGCTGCATAATACACAGCCGCTCCGGTCACCTCCACGCAGCTAATGAAGACAGCCGCGCGATCGGCTGAGCTGTCACTGAGGTTACCTGGATGCAGCGGTGGCCGCGGGTAACCTCAGTGACAGTCCAGCTGATCGCGCTACTCAGCCGCCGCTCCTGTCAGCTCCACACAGCAAATGAGGTGAGTATCGCGATCAGCTGAGCTGTCACTGAGGTTACCCGCGGCCACCGCTGCATCCACCGTGTGTGTGTGTGTATGTCCGCTAAAGGAATAAGCTCTCATTTACAATAACGTTTTTTTGCACAGATGACCCATGTGACCCAGGGAACGTAGTAGACTACGGTTTCACATGAAAATTTAACCCTGCGCTTTACAGTCACTCTCCAAAAAACATGACTCCATTAAAGTGAATGGAGCCTGGAACTACAGTTTATTAATCTCAGCTGTGATTGGTTACTATAGTATCAAAGGACAGTGTTAGTATAAGAGGTAATAAGATGTCAGTGGGGAGACGGATAGAGAGAGACAGACAGGGAAAGAAAAGAGACGGAAAGCTAGAGACAGACAGAGACAGACGGTGAACGAGACAGACGGTGAACGAGACAGACGGTGAACGAGACAGACGGTGAACGAGACAGACGGTGAACGAGACAGACGGTGAACGAGACAGACGGTGAACGAGACAGACGGTGAACGAGACAGACGGTGAACGAGACAGACGGTGAACGAGACAGACGGTGAACGAGACAGACGGTGAACGAGACAGACGGTGAACGAGACAGACGGTGAACGAGACAGACGGTGAACGAGACAGACAGAAACAATGTTGATGCCATTGAAAGAGTGATGCTGTGAGGGACGGGTGGCTATTACCAGTGCGGAAATGAAAGCCACCTCACAGACCTGCATCATGCTAGTAGTGACATAGGCATGCTGTGATGTATGACAGCATGACCAAAATACCATGTAGCCCAAGGAAAAAATAGTGGTCGAGATTTTTCACAAAAATCTGCAGTAACTATATTTTATTGTAGATGATGATTATTATTATTATTATCGCACTATATCTTGCTTGCTGCTACACAGTGTAGATATGTGAATCCTCACATCACATGCAGCAGACACAGTTGTCGACAGTCAGAATGAATGGTCATGTGACCACTCGTATGCAAGCTGCACACTCCACATTCTGAGCCCAATGTGTCAATTCATATAGTGACACATAGAGGGATAAGCCTGGAGAATCTATGTGTGTGTATATATATATATATATATATATATATATATATATATAATGTATATGTATACACATAACTATATGACACAAACCACGCACACACACACACATGTACCATACATACATGGCGTATATATCTACTATAGACTCATATTGGGTGCTATATATAGTCAGCCTTACACAGTATTCATTTATCTATAAGGGGTGAGGAACATCTCTTTCTGTTACCATTGTGGATGGGAGCTGATTGCTGTGTCACAGATGAGAGAAGCTGGATCTCTGCTCTGTCACATGCTGAGAGGTCAGGTGCTGGGCAGAATACTGACAGCCATTGAATGTGCAGAGGGAGGGCAGGGGGCGTTCCTGTACACTGAGGCCGGGCAGGGGGCGTTCCTGTACACTGAGGCCGGGCAGGGGGCGTTCCTGTACACTGAGGCCGGGCAGGGGGCGTTCCTGTACACTGAGGCCGGGCAGGGGGCGTTCCTGTACACTGAGGCCGGGCAGGGGGCGTTCCTGTACACTGAGGCCGGGCAGGGGGCGTTCCTGTACACTGAGGCCGGGCAGGGGGCGTTCCTGTACACTGAGGCTGGGCGGTGACAGCTCTGACTGAGGTTTGTCAACCAAGAATACAGGAAATTGTCATGTTTGTTGGAGCTAAATGTAAACAAGAGCTGCAGGGAATAAAGTGTGAATTCAAGAGAAACAAAAGTTAGAAAACAGAAAATAACAATGTAGGGGTGATTTATATGACAATACAGCACAGATTAGCTTACAATTTGTTTTGGAGTGTATGTCGGATAACTCCTTTAAGAGTGGCTAAATCAACAGTTTGGTACATTTTGCAAAATGAAAAAAGAGAGTACTGGAGAGCTTGTGAACTCAAAGTCCTGGACGTCCACAGAGAACAACAGTGGTGGATGATCACAATATTTTTTTCTATGATAAATAAAAATCCCTTTACAACATGCAGCCAAAACTCTCTCCAGGATGTAGGTGTTTCAATATCTAAGTCTACCATAAAGAGAAGACTTCATGAGAGCTAAAACAGAGGATTCACCACTAGGTGCAAACATTAAAAATAGCATTAAAATAGAAAGGCGAAATAAGACTTTGACAAAAAACATATATAGAAGCCGCCCAATTCTGTAAAATCATTCTTTAGACAGATTAAACCAAAATTAACCTGCACCAGAATGATGGGTAAAACAAAGTATGGAGAAGACTTAGGGGCACTTTGCACACTACGACATCGCAGGTGCGATGTTGGTGGGGTCAAATTGAAAGTGACGCACATCCGGCGTCGCAGGCGATATCGTAGTGTGTAAAGCCTTTTTGATACGATTAACGAGCGCAAAATCGTCGTAATCATATCATCGGTGTAGCGTCGGTCATTTCCATAATTTGGAAATGACCGATGTTACGATGTTGTTCCTCGTTCCAGCGGCATCACACATCGCTGTGTGTGAAGCCGCAGGAGCGAGGAACATTCTGCTACCTGCGTCCTGCGGCTCACGCCAGCTATGCGGAAAGAAGGAGGTGGTCGGGATGTTTACGTCCCGCTCATCTCCGCCCCTCCGCTTCTTTTGGCCGCCTGCCGTGTGACGTCGCTATGACGTCGCACGACCCGCCCCCTTAATAAAGAGGCGGGTCGCCGGCCAGAACGGCGTCGCAGGGCAGGTGAGTGCATGTGAAGCTGGCGTAGCGATAATGTTCGCTACGCCAGCTATCACCATGATATCGCAGCTGCGACGGGGGCGGGGACTATCGCGCTTTGGCATCGCAAGCATCGGCTTGCGATGTCGTAGTGTGCAAAGTGCCCCTTAGAACGGCTCATGATGATCCAAAGTACAGCACATCCTCTGTAACACATGGTGGAGGCAGTGTGATTCCTGGCAGGCATGGCTTCCAATGGCCCTGGGTCACTAGTGTTTATTGATGATCTGACAGAAGACAGAATTCTGAAGTGTACAGGTCGATACTTTCAGCTCAGATTCCACCTCCTACACACCAACAATTCTATTGTGAGTGCAGTTTAATTTGCTTTCTATGTTTTTTACTGTACAGTATTTTGTATTGGTGTACTGCAATAATTTTATATGAATACAGGATATTATTTTGTATTACTGTAATAAGTTTGTATAAATACACTAAATATTTTTGGGTTGTGGAACGAATTGCCTGTATTTCAATTACTTCCTATGGGAAAATTTGCTTTGATATAAGAGTAACTTGGTTTAAGAACAGACTCCCAGAATGAATTATGCTCTTAATCCAAGGTTCCACTGTATTAAAAATAAACATTTTATTTATGCTGACGTTAACTTGTCCAATTACTTTTGAGCCCCTGAAATTAGGAAGCTTTGTAGAAAAATGGTTGCAATGTTTCATTATAAATAAAAAAATAGCAGCATGCAGAGGCCAAATCACAAAGATTCACTCCCTGTCCAAATATTTTGGTGTGTGTATATATTTATATACACATACACAGTACAGACCAAAAGTTTGGACACACCTTCTCATTCAAAGAGTTTTCTTTATTTTCATGACTCTGAAAATTGTAGATTCACATTGAAGGTATCAAAACCATGAATTAACACATGTGGAATGAAATACTTAAACAAGTGTGAAACAACTGAAAATATGTCTTATATTCTAGGTTCTTCGAAGTAGCCACCTTTTGCTTTGATTATTGCTTTGCACACTCTTGGCATTCTCTTGATGAGCTTCAAGAGGTAGTCACCAGAAATTGTTTTCACTTCACAGGTGTGCCCTGTCAGATTTAAGAAGTGGGATTTCTTGCCTTATAAATGGGGTTGGGACCATCAGTTGTGTTGTGCAGAAGTCTTGTGGATACACAGCTGATAGTCCTACTGAATAGACTGTTAGCTGTTTTTTTCTTGCCATAATACAAATTCTAAGTAAAGAAAAACGAGTAGTCATCATTACTTTAAGAAATGAAGATCCGTCAGTCCGAAAAATTGGGAACACTTTGAAAGTGTCCCCAAGAGAAATGGCAAAAACCATCAAACGCTACAAAGACACTGGCTCACATGAGGACCGCCCCAGGAAAGGAAGACCAAGAGTCACCTCCGCTGCGGAGGATACGTGTATCCGAGTCCCCAGCCTCAGAAAGTGCAGGTTAACAGCAGCTCAGATTAGAGACCAGGACAATGCCTGTGATACCAATGTGATATGACTGAAAGAATGTGTGATTAGATAGGAATCATAAAAGATAGGCGTGATCCCAGATATTATTTGACCTATCAATAATTCAGTATCAAAGAGATGTCCTTTGGATGGCCAATATGATGACCAAAGAATACATGTCAAACAGGTTTTTGAAGCAGTTTCAAGATAATGAGGAAGTCACATTTACAGTTCCACTTACCGGAAACTTGTGGTTGGCTTAAAGACAGGTTTAAGGAAGCTTGCATATGAAATTTACGGCTCATTGCAATATTTCACTAACACTATGGTCAAACTGTGGTCGGCCAGTTGACAACTGGCTAAATGTGCAGGAAATGTGCAGGAAGCTGCTGGTGCCCACAGCAGTTTGTGGTCAAGTTACATGAACATGACTCAGCTGTCACATGCTGGTGACCATTTAAACACAACCTACAAAGTTTTCCTATAAAAATACACCGGACTCGCTTAATGTAAGGGAAACCTTCCAGGACATTGAAGTGTACGCACTGCTCCTGTGATGCAAGATGCCATGTTGATTCCTTATCATTAAATCGAGTTCCCTCCGATGTGAAAGGATTGCTACAACAAACGGTAATGTTGATGCCTATTTCTGTTATTGTATAAAATTCTAAATGCCTATGTACCATTAACTATTCATGTGCTATTAAAATAAATAGTATCTTGCTATAAAGAATATTAGTATTCGTGCCTGATTAGGATATCAGTGAGCGCTTCGTAAGTACGGGCTTTCAGCCCCCTTTTTAGTAGAATTTAGCAAGACAATGCCACACTGAGTTCTAGCAGCATACACATCTCTAGAACAACTGTTAAGAGGAGACTTTGTGCAGCAGGCTTAATGGTAAAATAGCAGCTAGGAAACCACTGCCAAGCAGAAGAGACTTCTTTGGGCTAAAGAACACAAGGAATGGACATTAGACCAGTGGAAATCTGTGCTTTGGTCTGATGAGTCCAAATTTGAGATCTTTGAATCCAACCACCATGTCTTTGTGCGACGCAGAAAAGGTGAATGGATGGACTCTACATGCCTGGTTCCCACCGTGAAGCATGGAGGAGGAGGTGTGATGGTGTGGGGGTGCTTTGCTGGTGACACTGTTGGGGATTTATTCAAAATTGAAGGCATACTGAACCAGCATGGCTACCACAGCATCCTGCAGTGGCATGCTATTCCATCCGGTTTGCGTTTCATTTATTTTTCAACAGGACAATGACCCCAAACACACCTCCAGGCTGTCTAAGAGCTATTTGACTAAGAAGGAGAGTGATGGGGTGCTATGCCAGATGACCTGGCCTCCACAGTCACCAGACTTGAACCTAATCGAGATGGTTTGGGGTGAGCTGGACCGCAGATTGAAGGCAAAAGGGCCAACAAGTGCTAAGCATCTCTGGGAACTCCTTCAAGACTGTTGGAAGACCATTTCCGGTGGTGACTACCTCTTGAAGCTCATCAAGAGAATGTCAAGAGTGTGCAAAGCAGTAATCAAAGCAAAAGGTGGCTACTTTGAAGAACCTAGAATATAAGACATATTATCAGTTGTTTCACACTGTTTTGTTAAGTATTTCATTCCACATGTGTTAATTCATAGTTTTGATGCCTTCAATGTGAATCTACAATTTTCAGAGTTATGAAATTAAAGAAAACCGTGTGAATGAGAAGGTGTGTCCAAACATTTGGTCTGTACTGTGTGCATATATATATATATAGATATATATATATATATATATATAATTATATATATATATATATATATCTATATATATAATTGCCTTATTCTGTCTGTCTGTCTATCTTGCTCCAAAATTGTGTCCTTACGGTGACACAATGCGGATTGGCCGCTGGCCTCGCCATGACCCCGCCCCCCCGCATGGATTGGTCGCTCGCCCTGGCTCCCCCCCCACACGGATTGGCCGGCCGCTCGCACAGGCTCCGCCCCCCACACGGATTGGCCTCTCGCCCCGGCACCCTGCACGTATTGGCAACTCGGCCACGCCCCGCCCCCCTCACGCAATGCACGCTCGCTCTGGCCCCGCCCCCCGCACGCATCCCCCGAACTGACAAGGAGACACGACTTCCAGGTGAGTACTGTACCCCCGGGAGCCCACACCAGCATACGCCACCGACCCAGCCGACACAAACCCTCGCATTGCTGGGGTTTCCCGCCGTATGCTGGTGTGGGCTCCCGTGCGAGTGGGGGACGTGATGCGCTGGTAACCATGGTAGCATAGTTACCAGCGCATCAAGGTCCTGCAGCGGCGGAAAATACACACACGCACACACATAACAACAGACACACACATACACACACACATCAGATCACACTCACTCTCACACACACCTCACACACACACATCAGATCGCATCCACATACTCACAGCATTCGGAGATATCGCTTGCTTCTCGGCCGCAATACTGTGCTGTGAGCTTCCAGGACCTGCCGGAGGATCACATGGCCAGAAGCATGTGGTATCTCCGGATGTTGTGAGTGTGAGGGTGTATGTGCAATATCGTCAATGTGTGTGTGAGTGTATGCGATCGGGTGTGTGTGAGTGTATGCGATCGGGTGTGTGAGTGTATGCGATCGGGTGTGTGTGAGTGTATGCCATCGGGTGGGTGTGAGTGTATGCGATCGGGTGGGTGTGAGTGTATGCGATCGGGTGTGTGTGTGTGTGTGTGTGAGAGTGTATGCGATCAGATCTGTGAGTGTCGGCAGAGGAGCACAGCGTGCTGGAGGAGGCTGGGAGGAGAGAGGCTAATGCTGGGGGAGGCTGGGAGGCAGAGGCTGATGCTGAGGGAGGCTGATGCTGGGGGAGGCTGGAAGGAGAGAGGCTGATGCTGGGGGAGGCTGATGCTGGGGGAGGCTGATGCTGGGGGAGGCTGGGAGGAGAGAGGCTGGGAGGGGGGAGGCTGAGAGAAGAGAGGCTGATGCTGGGGGAGGCTGAGGCTGGGAGGAGAGAGGCTGATGCTGGGGACAGAGAGGCTGATGCTGGGAGGAGAGAGGCTGATGCTGGGAGGAGAGAGGCTGATGCTGGGAGGAGAGAGGCTGATGCTGGGAGGAGAGAGGCTGATGCTGGGAGGAGAGAGGCTGATGCTGGGAGGAGAGAGGCTGATGCTGGGAGGAGAGAGGCTGATGCTGGGAGGAGAGAGGCTGATGCTGGGAGGAGAGAGGCTGATGCTGCGGGCAGAGAGGCTGATACTGGGGGCAGAGAGGCTGATGCTGGTGCAGCATGGGGGATGGAGCACGATGGGGGGTGCGCAGCATGGGGGATGGAGCACGATGGGGAGTGCGCAGCATGGGGGATGGAGCACGTTTGGGAGTGCGCAGCATGGCGGATGGAGCACGTTTGGGAGTGCGCAGCATGGCGGATGGAGCACGTTTGGGAGTGTGCAGCATGGCGGATGGAGCACGTTTGGGACTGCGCAGCATGGCGGATGGACCACGTTTGGGAGTGCGCAGTATGGCGGATGGAGCATGTTTGGGAGTGCGCAGTATGGCGGATGGAGCATGTTTGGGAGTGCGCAGCATGGCGGATGGAGCACGTTTGGGAGTGCGCAGCATGGCGGATGGAGCACGATGGGGGGTGCGCAGCATGGGGGATGGAGCACGATGGGAGGTGCACACCTCCCCCCAACACACACGCACACACACACACACACAACACACCACACACACACTGGGAACCACAAACACCGCCGTACACAGACACCCACACACACAGACAACGCTGCACACACACAACACCCAACACACAAACACCGCGGCATACATAAATATACGCACATACCACGCAACACACACACATTGCACAAAACATACCTCCCCCCAAAATACACCACACCCACACAAACCGCGCAACACACACACACACAACGCTACAGACACACAGCGCTCCACAAACAACGCAACACACATACAACACCGCTCTCACCCCCCGCCACACCCAGACAACACCCAGAACATGTACAGCGCCCTACACAAACACTTGGTAACTACACACAACAACATCTATATATATATATATAACAAAAATCATACATTAACTACACAATACGTAAATTCTAGAATACCCGATGCGTAGAATCGGGCCACCTTCTAGTATATATATATATATATTGCTTGTAAAATATTCAAAAAAGTTCCCCCTCTTTTTCATTTAAAAATTTTCCAAAAAACAATTTTTCGTGTTTTAATTTTTTGAAGATTCTGGAATGATTTAGAATATTCAGGAATAATTTAGAAGATCTAGAATAAGAATAATCTAGTGAAAAAAAATGACATTTTTAATTGTTACCCATTAAAAATGTATATTTAACGTTTTCTTTAAAAGTTAGATCTAGCCTTACAAACATGTGCTATAAGAAGAGCTGAAAGAATTGAAAAGCATGTGGTACATTTGGAGTCAGGCAGCCATCTTGGATACTAGAAAGTGAATTTTACTGTGAATACGTTTTTTAATTTAAAAAGTGTATATGAAGTGAATAAGTGATAAAATTATCGTAATAAATAAATAGTGTAAATGTTTATAGATTTCTAAGTAATATTGGGAAAGAAAATAAGAAAGTAAATGTTGATATGAAAGAGTGCGTACAGGGGTAGGTCTGGTAGTTCAGTGAAAGATATAAAACACAAATACAAATATCATAATTTGTTTGAGGAATTTAATACGATATTTTGACCATAATAGTTTCTTCAAGTAAAGATCAATCAAAGGTAAAACATAGAGATTATATTGATTAAAATATTCATTAATATTTTAATCAATATAAAAATCTTAATTTAATATTGTTTTTGATCTATAAAGAAAATATCTTTCTAAGTTGTTCTGGAGACGAATAATCTCAGAAGGACAGAAAATGAAAACCAAAATTTTTGAAAAACTTCAAAGCAAAGATCCCTATTGTCTCCACTTCCATGGTAAAAGAATTCAAGGGGAAGAGTATCAAGTAGTTCTGCTGAAAAATACCACAACCGAAATCAAACTCGGTATGCTGAAATGTGAGAATGGTTCTGCCACGGCAATTCACAAGGAACTACATCAGCTAATTGATGAATACGACGCTTGGGAAAATATTCGCATGATAATCTGCGACACGGCAGCAGTAAATACTGGTCGTTTGAACGGGATTGAAACGCTGATACAAGATGATGTCTTGAGAAAGGGCTTTCAGAAGCCACAATACATTGGCTGTCAACACCATGTACTCGACCTCCTACTGAAGCACGTCATGAATTTCCTTATTCCAGAGTCAACGAAGAAACCAGAACTCAATTATTTCTTCATTGACAAATTAACAGAAAACTATGCCTCACTTCAGATTGATTACCACCAAGTTGCAACAGATGATGTCAACACAGGCGAGAATCCTGGATGGCGAGATGATTTCAAGTTCTTATATGAACTATGTCAGGCATATCGTCATTACAAAACAACATCACGTTGGCCTCGAATCAGTTGGAAGAAACTCCCAAACCTGCACATGGCAAGATGGAACTCGCGAGCTGTATATGCTGTTGTAGCACTTTTTCTGATACCAGAGTGGCGCCGCGTCCTTGGTATAGCATGCGACTTCATCTGCTATGAATGGGCAAATGCCTGGTTCCAGTCGCAACACTACAACGAAGCGTCCTTCAATGAACTGTTAACCTCACTCACCAAGACAAAGTGCAAGAATGCAATTAAGTGTTTGAAGGCGCACTGGTTGTTCGAGGAGTCATTAATTGACATTCCCAGATCTAACCAAAATGCTGAACGTGCTGTAAAACTGATGGAAGAACTACATGCGAAATCGAAAAAAATTGAATTTTTGAATCTAAAATTCATATGAAAAAATAATTTGTAAACACTTCTTTTGTACATATTGTACTTATAATGAACTGTTTTATACCGTATTTGTTAAAAAACGAATAATAAAAGTTGCTTAGTTATTACTATTATCGTTTCAATAATGCAAAATTGTCCTTTTTTGGGGGGGGGGGGAATAATTTTTGCCTTATTTCATTTGAATGAAAGGGGGAACTTTTTTAAAAAAACAAAAAAAGCAATACTTATTCTTAAATTACCTATAAAAGTTCCTCTATTGCACATGGTTTCATAAAAAAAAAATGTTGTCGTTACACTAGTGCAGACTTATTAGGCAAGTTGTATTTTAGCAGATTTTTTTATTGTTGATCAACACCTATGTTCTCAATCAACCCAAAAGACTCATAAATATCAAAGCTTAATATTTTTGGAATTTGGAGTGTTTTTTTTTTTTTAGATTTGGCTATCTTAGGAGTATATCTGTTTGTGCAGGTAACTATTACTGTACAGAATTATTAAGCAACTTAATAAAAACCAAATATATTCCCATCTCACTTGTTTATTTTCACCAGGTAAACCAATATAACTGCACAAAATTTAGAAATAAACATTTCTGACATGCAAAAACAAAACCCAAAAAAATTAGTGACCAATATAGCCACCTTTCTTTATGATGACACTCAACAGCCTACCATCCTTAGGGGTACTTTACACGCTGCGACATCGCTACCGATATATCGTCGGGGTCACGTCATTAGTGACGCACATCCGACGCCGGTAGAGTTATCGCAGCGTGTAACACTAATGAGTGACGATTAACGATCACAAAATCGTTCCAAAACGTTGATCGTTGACACGTCATTCATTTCCTTAATATCTCTGCTGCCACCGGTACGATGTTGTTAGTCGTTCCTGCAGCATCACACATAGCTATGTGTGACACCACGGGAGTGACGAACAGCGTCCACCTGCAATGCGGAAAGAAGGAGGTGGGCGGGATGTTACGTCCCGCTCATCTCCACCCCTCCGTTTCTATTGGCCGGCCGCTTAGTGACGCCACAGTGACGTCGCTATGACGCCGAACGCTCCTCCCCCTTGAAGGAGGGATTGTTCGGCGGTCACAACGACGTCGCTGACTAGGTATATGTGTGTGACGATGCCGTAGCGATAATATTCGCAACGGCAGCGAGCACCAAATGTCGCACGAGCGACGGGGGCAGGAGCTATCGCGCTCGACATCGCTAGCAATCGCTAGCGATGTCGCAGCGTGTAAAGCACCCCATAGATTCTGTCAGTTGCTTGAACTGTTTACGATCAATATTGCGTGCAGCAGCCACCACAACCTCCCAGACACTGTTCCGAGAGGTGTACTGTTTTACCTCCCTGTAGATCTCACATTTTATGAGGGACCACAGGTGCTCTATTTGGTTCAGATCAGGTGAACAAGGGGGCCATGTCCTTATTTTTTCATCTTTTAGACCTTTACTGGCCAGCCACGCTGTGGAGTAGTTGGATGCATGTGATGGAGCATTGTCCTGCATGAAAATCACGTTTTTCTTGAACGATACCGACTTCTTCCTGTACCACTGCTTGAAAAAGTTGTCTTCCAGAAACTGGCAGTAGGTCTGGGAGTTGAGCTTCACTCCATCTTCAACCCGAAAAGGTCCCACAAGTTCATCTTTGTTGATACCAGCCCATACCAGTATCCCACCTCCACTTTGCTGGCGTCTGAGTCGGATTGGAGCTCTCTGCCCTTTACTGATTAGCCTCTGGCCCATCCATCCGGCCCATCAAGAGTCACTCTCATTTCATCAGTCCATAAAACCTTTGAAAAATCAGTCTTAAGATTTTCTTGGACCAGTCTTTACATTTTATCTTATTTTTCTTGTTCAAAGGTGGTCGTTTTTCAGCCTTCCTTACCTTGGCCATGTCCCTGAGTATGGCACATATTGTGCTTTTTGATACTCCAGTAATGTAGCAGCTCTGAAATATGGCCAAACTGGTGGCAAATGGCATCTTGGCAGCTTCACGCTTGATTTTCCCCAATTCGTGGGCAGTTATTTTGCGCCTTTTTTGCCCAACACGCTTCTTGCGACCCTGTTGGCTATTTGCCATGAAACGATTGATTGTTCGGTTATACGCTTCAAAAGTTTGTCAATTTCAAGACTGCTGCCTCCCTCTGTAAGACATCTCACAATTTTGGACTTTTCAGAGCCCATCAGATCTCTCTTCTGACCCATTTTGCCAAAGGAAAAGAAGTTTCCTAATAATTAAGCACACCTTATATAGGATGATGATGTCATTACACCACACCTCTCCTCATTACAGAGATGCACATCACCTGATTTACTTAATTGGTAGTTGGCTCTCAGCTTATACAGCTTGGAGTAGGACAACATGTATAAAAATTATCATGTCATCAGAATACTCATTTGCCTAATAATTCTGCACAAAGTGTATATCTATATCTATATCTATATCTATATCTATATATATATATATATATATATACACAGACACAGACACAGACACAGACACACACACACATATATACACATGCAGTATATATATGCAAATCAAAACTTGCAATACTTGACAGCCCAGGAATATAAATAATCGTCTTCTCATGTAGCTCAGTGATTTGTCAAAACAATCTAATTCAATTTATCTGAGCTGACATTATCCATCACACCAAATTGCATCAAAAGTAGAAAAGCAACTGCTATATTTCTTGCACACGACAGAACAGACACCACAGATAATGTAACTTGCTCGTAGGCACTAACATGATTCTAAGCTATAGATTTAGTCATTCCAGTCTTAACCATCAGTGTCAAACACTACAGTATCTATTTCAAGCCACCCACATGAGGCCCTATGTTTTCCCCGTCACAAACAATCAGGATATCCAGTATATCTGAATTAAGGGTATAATTGTCATACTGAAAAACTTCACAGACTTGGAAAAAAAATCATTTTTTTAATTTAATTTGCAAAAAGATGACTGATTTTTTTTTGCAGCAATACTTAAAGTGCACACCTATATTTATCTATAAAATTGGTCCAGGGTTTAGTCCCTGTAATTATGAACATATATTTTCCCCTAAGTATCAAGCAGTGAATCACAAACGTATCAAAAATAGCTTTCTTTCTTTAATGACAGACGAAACCACATGTCAGAATTCTATTTTTGATACATTTGTGATTCATTGCTTGATACAATATAGGCTTATTACACTTGTCTTAGGTTTGATTTGCTAGATGTAAGCACAATGTATTATTGGCAGCATCCTTCTGTTTCTACATCTAATCTATGCAATCTGCCTATAAACTATAGTAGTGGCAATGTTCTGCAAATGTTCCTAAAAAACAGCAAACAATACCATTCCCATATTTCTAGTATCTGCTACATAGAGGGGTTTCACCACCATTAAAAGTAATAGGATAGGCTATAACTTCCTGTTTGGTCAGACCCCGGTTGCTAAGACCTCCAATGATCATTAAAGTTTTTCTATATAGGAACATAAGGAGGGAAACCGTCACCACCTGCCCATCAGGACTGCCAAATGTCAAGTTTTGCCCTGTAATGCTTACTATCTTCTGTAAAAGGAAAAAAAACATGGCTGCTCTATCTCTCAAAAATAGCCAAACATCTACAAAGATGTTGATGACATCTCCATTGAAGTGGTTGTGACTCAGATGTAAGAATACACACAACCTGTAATCACATATATAGAAATCATGGAGTCCCAAAATGAAAGTCCTACCGTAATTGGGCCCCCCTCCCCACCATAAAAAAAAAAAAAAGTGTTAAGCGGAGTGGGCGGGTCATGCCACATAGGCCCAGTCATAATAGGGCTCACCTCCCAAGTTTTCAAGACAGAGACAGCATATAAAAAGTAATTCTCGACTTATTGAAGTCCCTTAGTGTTCTCACCCACTATATCCCTTTCTTGGCCCCAATACAGTAGGATGCCTCCAAAATTCTCACAATACACAGTATAATTACTCCATAATGAATTTCCCTACAGTACTCCAAAGAACATAGTATGATAACCCAATAGCACAACCAGCAACATATAGGATTTTCCTTACAATGCTCCAGCAGGCACCATCTAGTGAATAGGAGTGCAAGCGCTGGACTTACCAAGGCTCAGGCATGGCTGTACGCTCCTCCCTGGCCTCACATTCACTGCCTGGGGCGCTAATTACAGTCAGACACGCTTCCACCCTGAGTTACACCATGTCAGCTGACTGTATCCAATCACAAGAGCAAGGACAACCAGTCGCCAGGGAAAGCAGTGTAACTGAAGGAGCCCATACACTCTAGCATCTACCGTGAGCCTAGACTGTATGGGCTCATTCCAGGTTAGTGGGCATGATGATGTTTCCTCTCGTCCACCATAATCATGCAAGGGGGGCTTCACCCACCACCTGCACTCCCCCTATCTGGGGGTCTCACCCCCAGACCCCTGCTTCTATTATAAACAACTCCATGGCCACGTGGACTTAGAAAAAGAAGGTTTATTCTGGCTGGAAACATTGGACGGCATTTTGAACATGCCCTTATCATGTGATAGGGGGTGTGTTGAAATGATATCATACCTTGGAAGAAGCCCATACACTCTAGTATCTACCATCAGTATCCTGGTATAAAAAATTAAATATAACAATTGGTGCAGGGTCCCCCCGGTATTCTAAAACCCAGCACAGATAAAGCCCAGGGGCTTATCTTGGCTGTGTATCAAAAGATTTAGGAACCACATGCAGCTTTTTTTTATTATTTAAATAAATAAATAATTTTAAAAACCGGCGTGTGTCACGCCAATTTTGATACCCAGCCATGATAAAACCCCACAGCTGGGAAATGGTATTCTCAGGCTGGGGACACCCAGCCTAAAAATATCAGTCTCCAGTCGCCCGGAATTGCCGCATCTATCAGATGTGGCAAGCCCAGCACTTTACCCAGCTTTTTCTGAATGTCCTGGCATGGTGGCAATCGGGGCAATGTTTATGAGACACCCCATCATTAATCTGTAAATGAAAGTAAACAAATACAAACACTAAAAAAATCTTTTATTTGGAATAAAATACAAAAAAACACCCTCTTTCACCACTTTCTTAACCCCAACAGCCTGCAGGACCGACGTAATCTACATGAGGTCCCACGACAATTCCAGCTCTGCTACATCTGAATCCCACAGTGAGCAGCGGCCAGGCCAGGCCGATCGATGGTCGGGAAAGCTGTGCATATGAAATGAGCAATAAGGTATCAAAGACTGTGGAAAGACAGGTGCATAGGGTCTTACCAGATAAAAACAGATAAAGGTAAAAAAAAATGCACTCACTTATAGGAGTTGTGAGAAGTCAAACTGCATAATCATGGGTGGAGATAGCTGCAGCCCATCAGGAATGTAAGATGAATTTTTCAGAGGAAAAACGGGGGTCACCGCCACGCTTATCAGCAATGTAAGTCAGAAAATATTAATCCAAGTCGTTTTATTGCAAGCACATAGACAGGTCAATGCGTTTCAGGGGTCTCTGCCCCCGTCTTCAGGACAGTATAGTAATGACAAGGTCACTATCCTTGTCATTACTATACTGTCCTGAAGAAGGGGGCAGAGACCAATAAAAAAAGGGGACCTGTATATAGGTACATTGGTGTTAAGCGCAGCAGTGACCCCTGTTTATCCTCTGAAAAATTAGTCTCATATGAAATGAGCGGCGCAGGGAGCCCCCAGGAGCAGCGTACAGCAGCGCAGGAGCAGCGTACAGCTGGGCCAGAGCCTTGGTAAGTATGAAGGGCTCGCTTCATTCTTGTATTCTTGTTTTCTTTATTCTTCATTTATTTTTTTTTATTTTCTCAAGTGCCGGATCTGGATCAAACACCTGGAATCTTAGGCCCAGGTCCGGCACCCTGGAAACTTTGAAACCGTGCAGATCCAGACATTTACACTTCGGGTTCGCCCAGCCCTTGGTATTGTACCTTTTACACTGAGTCTAAAGGCCGCTTTACACGCAACAACATCGCTAACGAGATGTTGTTGGGGTCACGGAATTCGTGACGCACATCTGGCCTCGTTAGCGACGTCGTTGCGTGTGACACCTATGAGCGAGTGTTAACGATCAAAAATACTCACCTAATTGTTGATCGTTGACATGTTGTTCATTTTCAAAAAAATCGTTGCTCGTGCTGGACGCAGGTTGTTCGTCGTTACTGAGGCAGCACACATCGCTATGTGTGACACCCTGGGAACGACAAACAGCAGCGTTCCTGCGTCCTCCGGCAACGAGGTGGGCGTGTCGTTAATGCGGATGGTCTCCGCCCCCTCCGCTTCTATTGGCGCTCCGCTGTGTGACGTCGCTGTGACGGTGCACAAACCTCCCACTTAAAAAGAGGTTGTTCGCCGCCCACAGCAACGTTGCTAGGAAGGTAAGTACGTGTTACGCGTCCTAGCGATATTGTGCGCCACGGGCAGCGATTTGCCCGTGACGCACAAACGATGGGGGCGGGTGCTTTCACAAGCGACATCGCTAGCGATGTCGCTGCATGTAAAGCAGCCTTAAGACACATAAGCTGAATAGTGGAGAAGAGAGACAATGGCTCCCCATTCCATCATTGTATACAGCTGTGTTGGCCTCCTGAGGATGCAGATACCGTTTAAAATTGTCACACCACGTAGGGAAGCCTTGGCATTGTACCTTCCAACTTATGACCCCTATAGAAATAGCTTGGTCTGATGCTTAAATAATGGTGCTATTTTTTCTAACTCTGGGCAACACATGTAATTAGGGGTGTAACTTGTAGCTCATGAACGTGAATGTAAATCTCCAATAGTGTCTTAATTTATAACGTCTAACAGTTTTGTTCTTCTTTGATGGGTCAATGGACAATAAATTGTCTTCATTGACTGTAGGAAATGGCTGCAGTGTGCAACCCCTGCATCCATTATACAGCACTGCCTTTAAGGCCAAGTGTGCATCATGAAATCGAAAGGTTCACTATGAAAATGCAAGACACAACAAGTATATTTGTCTTTGCTTCATTATTTCTATTTTGCAAAGAATCCAACAAGTTTGAACTTTTTTTTATACGTTAAAATTGAAATAATTGATGACATAATTGTTTAATTTATTTTACCAAAATTGAATCTGAAAGTGGCGACCTAATGGTGTACAAACAGTTGTAAATATGTAGAAATAGGAAGGATACAGTCAGTGACAATAAATCTGTAATTACTGCACTTAATTAATCTAAGTTCTTCAGGAAAAATTGAGACCAGTAATTTAATGGAAAACTGGCCTTATATGAAATCATTATTGCACAGCTGAGACTCACTAAATTATTCACAGCTATTGAAATCCAATTTTTTCAGTAGATTAGGTAAAATTGTAACTGAGATGGAGAGGTCGTGAAAGAGCTTGTATCCAAGAAATGACTTTTCTCCCCGTGTATGTCTCTAGAGCTTCTACAAGATCCGAACTGAGCAGCTCCAATCAAACACTTCCTGGACAAACTTGTGATCTTTTGGGGTCTCAGCAGTGGTCAAACATTTATAACTTATCCTGTAATTCTATAAAAATTACATGCAAATTATATAAGATTTGCAGAGAATTTCACCTGCATCATTACAACTGGTGAAATCTATGGAAAATGTAGGTCATTTGTTTTCCACAGCATGTAGAGTGCTGTAGAAAGCGCTTTCGTAATGCTTCACCCATTTATACAGGACAAGACCTATACCATCCATGGAGGTTGAACCTCAAACAACATGTATGTGCACACACACCTGTCATGGGGTGGCAGGGGATAACAGGGGACCGAGGCTCCTAAACTGGCCCTCAAGCTAGGGGGGCTGATGGTGACTATGTCTAGGCCACCTTCCTACCTTTGCTCCTGATCAGCCCTGGCCTAGTACCCCCTCCCAACCCCGGGGGGGGGTGGGCTGGCAGAGACAGGAGCATGTAAACACCAACAGTGATAGACAAACAGCGGAAATCAAAACGCTATCACACAGCGCACTCACACAGAGTAATCAGAGAACACGTGACAAGGAGGAAAACTAAAGCAGAGAGGAAATAACCAGAGAACAGGTGGAATTCCACAGCCACCAAGCAGCACTCAGTAAATCACCAGACTGGAAAACAACAGCACATGGACCGGTGTAGTAGAAAGCTATAGTCGGCATAGGAAGACAGATTTCTTCATCTTAAAAAGGTGGGAGTACACGTGATAGGTCTCCCCGCAACATGTGATCCAAAGGATAACCAGCAGGCTACCAGAAATGAACTCCTGCTAGTCCCATCACTAATAAGCACACAGGTGGTCAACACTCAAGCCTGCCTGTGTAACTCAGAAGTACCGGAGAAATTATAGTGAGGAGTGTCAGTCTGTTGTCTGAACAGCGTCTGATGCCATCATGACACTCGGTGAGTTTAGAGCAACACACAATGTGACAATACCCCTTCTGCACACTCCAAAATAAAAAATATACTATACTATACCCTAAACCTCCTAAACAACACACAGTGTGAAATTGATCGGCCACAGGCTTAGATGTGAAAAGACAAAAAAAATGTTGGAGCTTTTATTTACTAGATACTCTGGATTTCTGAATACTTCAAATGGATCATTGTTACCCAACAGATTTCTCAACTTCCTCAGCAATTTCTTTCTGGGCAACGTAACCAAAAAACACAGATGTGTACCCCTCACAACTGCCCCAACACAAGTAACAAATCACTGGATTTTACAAGGGTGGAGGGTAGAGCAAGAACGGTTATAGTGCTTGATCTCAGATAGAAAAGGCAACATTATAGGAGCTGCTTTGGATGACAATGGTTACTGCCAGAAAAACTGAACACAGAACATTAGGATTTAGTTTCAAAATTAAGATTTAATTGCTTTAAAGTACGAATTCGATAACCCTATAATTCACAGAACATGAGTGGTCAAATACCCATGAGAGATTATTGCGCTAGTCGGTCTCTTTAATTCCTTTAAAAATGATAAAATAAATAATTCTTACCAGTTTACCGCACAGAATCCCGCACGTTTCAATTCCTCTACTTGTATTTGCCTCTGCCAGGTGCAGAAATTTTTGGGAGAGATCTTTGGGCAAAACAACTATCCGCAATCCTTCCACAATTTCATCTAATGGAAAAACAGCAATAAATTCAGCATTGACATCCAGGCCAGATTTAGGTTGAAAGATGCTGTATGAAGAGCTTTCTATTGAATCCCCTTCCCCTTATAGTTTATCATATGATGTCCAAATAGTATAGTATAGTATAGTATAGTATAGTATAGTATAGTAAAGTATTCAGGTGATATTGATGTGAGTGGTCACGAAAAAAAACTGCAAGAAAGTTGACCACACTATTCTGAACATCTATAAACTAGATGCTACTACTTCTGCAGCTACCATTCTATACATGCATGGGTGGGTAGCGTAGGCTCAAGGTGCAAGCTCTTGGGGCACACACAATGAAGGCCAGTGGTGCCCATTTCATAAATGGTAGGTGTTGTACCTCCACTGAATAATGTTGATAATACTCTAAAACTGCCAGAGACACTAATGTTAAGGGTCTAGTATACTTGTTAACTCTCATGGAATGTCCAAAAGCCTCACGAAAACTCCCAGGATGCTCTATCATGAGAAGTATCTCTGGTGTCCAATTGCATATTTAGGTTTGGAACTGGGGCATAGAGGGGGAATAGTCTGCAAAAGGAGGAAAGGGTTCAAGTGTAAAGGTTTAATACTGCCCCAAGAAAACCAATACTCAGAGTATGGCGTATAGCAGTCCACAGTAATGACAGGTGAATGGAAATCTATATTGTTGTATAATGGTGTTTGATGAACAATACAACCACAAGGTATAAGGTATCATGCACTTACTTTGTACGGCACTTAGAGTTGCTGCTGGTTTCAATGCTCGGCTTATAGGGGGGGACTGTCCAGCATACATAGCGGCATCATTCTTCACCGTTTTGCCAGAAAGGACATTAGCCAATGAATGGCCTTTCTGAGAGGGACAACAAGACACCATGGTGCCATCTGTTTGCTCTGGCACCTTAGACCTAAGGCTAAGGTTTTCTTGATGTTTTAGCTGGTCTCGCATCAGGTCTTGTTTCCGAAGCTGGTCCTCAAAAAAGCTGAACTGTTCAGTCTCTATTTGTTGCTGTCGCAGCTGGGCCACCCTCTTCTTCTCTGCTTCAATGAGTTGTTGTTGTTCCATCCTCTTCAGACACTCAGCTTTTCTCTCATTCTAGAGGTAAAAATATAACAAAGCTTATGTATGAGGACCCTGAATGTGCAGTAACTTTATAGAGTAGAGCTCAGAATGGCTTCGTTTAGGTGGGATATAGGGGTTTTCTGTCTGAGACAAGTCTTGTTACAAAGATTCAGGGATCAGCTGTAAGCTGTTGGGAAACAGGAGAGGTCCTCCATAGTAATGGACACTCTTGGTAACCCCCAGGCACAGGAATGGTGTGAGACCGCATGGGTCAACAATCTCCCCAGAAAGTTTTATTCTGGTGCTTTAATTTCTTCCTCCACCTTCTTCCAAGTGCAATCAGTCTTTTTATATTTTTCAGTCGACATATCCATTTAATGTCTGTTCCATAAAATGCATTGAAAAATGGGGGGAAGAGACCTGAGTAGTCTCGAAAGCTTGCAATTATTACCATCTTTTCAGTTAGCCATTAAAAGGTATCAACCACTGAGGACTCTCTGTTCTTTTAAACAATTTTTTTTATCTCTACTGGCTAACACGGTACAAAGATATATTTTACTTGAAAAATGGGAAATTTTAATTTTGGTGAAATGGTGAAAAAAAATGCAATTACACTATGGTTAAATTGATTTGTTTTTACAATAATCACTGTACATTAAAAATGACCTTGTAACTTGATTATGAGTATTACTAAATTTATATCGCTTTCTAAAACTCTAAAAGAAATTGGCTTGTGTTGTCATGTTCTGAAACCTATAACTTTTTTGTTTTTCTGCTAAAAAAGCAGAACGAACTTGTTTGTTTTCTTTTGTGGGCTGGGATGTAGGTTTGTCTTTGGTATTGTTATGGGTTACATTCCACTTTTTATGGCTTTTTTACCATTTGTTGAGGGAAAGTGTGGTGATTAGAGATGAGCGAACCCAAACAGTAAAGTTTGATGTTCGTTCTGAACTCTGGCTTTATAAAAAAAAAAATAAGTTCTGAGTCCGGGTGCTTTACATATGCTAACTACTCATTTCAGAATCGGGATGCTCAGTTACGCTCAGTGCTTGTGTGACGCCCTGGCCTATCAGGTCGTCACAGGGTATTGTACAATCTGCCCTTCTGTGCAATATCCACCTCCTCCTTGGTTATGGGTCCCCAACTATATAGTGTTGCCTACAACAGCTAATTAAAGTCCCAGGTACACTCTGCACCACACCCACCAGACACACCAGTGGACGACCTGAGTGGAATAGGGTCGCCAACTTGGGGGGTTGGTAAGGGGAGGTCAGGAGTGTCAGGAGTCAGTCAGAGAAAGGGAGAGTGAAGTGTAGGAGGTGAAGCAGAGAGGAGATCAGGAGCCGGGCTCCTTGGAAACAACTAGGTAGCAGACGGTGGTCTGGGCCTAGTAGGAGCTAGACCCCTGGTCGCAGTGGATCGTGACAAGGGGCACGGTACTGTCGAGGAGGACAGTTGGCAGCCTTGTACCATCACCAGGCTCGGACCAGGGCATGACGGGGTACGTGGACCCTAGGTCAGGGAGTAGCTTCAGGCAACCTGACAATTTACCTGACGAGAACGGAGCATTCAAGATCCGCTCTCCAACCGCTCCAAAAATCAGGGTAATAGTGCAACGAGGGGGATAGGACTTTCCACTAAAACGGTCCAGAAAATCCCAAGCGTGAAGCCTGAGAGCAAGCTCCCACAGTTAGCCATACTGGGGAGCGGAATCAGACTAGTTCTATACTACCGGGACCAACTGACAAGTGGACTCAGTGCCAGGAGGAAGGTCACGGATCACCAGGAAACACCAGTGGGGACGGGACCCGAACTAGCTCCCCTCAGCGACATCGGTGTCCAGAACTTTGGTTTATCCAGTTGTCGATGTCAGCTTTATGGACTGAATGAGTATTCAAATGACCCCTTCACTCCCAACGGCACTCCCCAAACACCATCACCGAGTCCCTGGGCATCCCCCCTACCCGTGAAGGGATCCAACACCTAGTTGCCCTACTCCATCGCCCCCGGGTACTCCCAACTGCAGCGGTGGTACTCCATATTACCACACACCACGGGTGGTGTCACGAACTCTAAATATATAATCCCCTCAAAATACCCCCTTCATTTGAGTGGCCGCATGACACCCGGGTCCGGATGCCCCTCGAGCCACCGCGGATCCGGATCTGAGCAGCCCGGCTGCTGACACAGGCCTGGCACACTTGGCCCATTGTGACCGGCTTCCAGTGTTGGAATGGCTCGTACTGGAGGTAAAAACACTGTTATCAGATGTAGTGTGTACAAAAACAAAAAAAAAAAACATCCTCCCTCCCCTGGAACTATTCTGTTTATGCCTGGCTGTATGTGGGTGGAGACCAGACCTGACTAATCAGTGATTTCTAATGGGGTTCAGGTCAAGTCCAGGTCCAGAACTGAACTTTATCTAAAGTCCAGCTGAACACGCTGAACTTCCCTGGGCCAGCTAATCTCTAGTGCGGACCAAAACATAGTAAATGGGCGTTATGTACCACGAAAGTGATGTGAACCTGGATGTTCGTTCAGGCACTTGTAGTGCCACGTGTTTATTATAGTGTTCTTTGGGTCAGGTTGACAGGTAGCTAAAGAGATGGGTGGGTCTAGCTACCTACATGCTCCCACCCATGGAGATGTCACTCCTGACAGGTCACATGATGTTAAAAATGGAGACTGTCTGTTTGGCACATGGTGGAGTCTGAGGAGGCTTGGGTGTGAGAAGCGTCTGAGAGATGTGCATAGATACTAGCAGGAACAAGTGTGTGGAGGCTGCCATACCTCCGGTGTGGGCATACCGCGGACTATACGGACCAGAAATCTGGGTGTCTAAAGCCTGCTTTACACGTTGCAATTAGTTGTACAATCGCATTTGCGATGTGACACGCCCAGGTTGCATACGGGATCTTATGAGATTGCACGTAGGTCGTTCATTTGCTGTCACACGTGCGTTAGTGGTCTATGTTAAATTGATCAATTTTGTGTGCGATCCTTTAGATCATGTGATCTGTGACGTATGCATTGGGCACCCTTTTTTTTTTTTTTTATTGACTTGCCAAGCGTGTGTAATGTGTAGGGATGCGTTTTTACTATGTCATCTGCCATTCAGCTCTGCTACATGGCCGCTGACAGCAGACACAGACAGCCATGTAGCAGAGCTGAATGGCCGATGACAGCAGACACAGAAAGAGCCGCACGATCAGAATGAACTCGGGTGAACTTCACCCGACTTCATTGTCATGCTGCGGCTCTGTCTGTGTCGCGCCCTGATTAGCGGTCACCTGTGAAGGACTCACCGGTGACCGCTAAACTCGTGAGTAACTGAATTGAGCAGCCCTCTCTCATATACTCACCGATCCCCGATCTCCGGCGCTGCACGGCTGTTATAATAACTCCGGCGGCTTTTACTGTTTTGAAAAAGCCGGCCACCCATTAAACAATCTCGTATTCCCTGCTTTCCCCGCCCACCGGCGCCTATGATTGCTTGCAGAGAGACACGCCCCCATGCTGAGTGACAGGTGTCACACTGCACCCAATCACAGAAGCCGGTGGGCGTGTCTATACTGTGCAGTGACATAAATAATTAAATAATTTAAAAAAACGGCATGCGGTCCCCCCCAATTTTAAAACCAGCCAGATAAAGCCATACGGCTGAAGGCTGGTATTCTCAGGATGGGGAGCTCCACGTTATGGGGAGCCCCCCAGCCTAACAATATCAGCCAACAGCCGCCCAGAATTGCCGCATACATTATATGCGACAGTTCTGGGACTGTACCCGGCTCTTCCCGATTTGCCCTGGTGCGTTGGCAAATCGGGGTAATAAGGAGTTATTGGCAGCCCAAAGCTGCCACTAAATCCTAGATTAATCATGTCAGGCGTCTATGAGACATCCTCCATGATTAATCTGTAAATTACAGTAAATAAACACACACACCCGAAAAATCATTTATTAGAAATAAAAACACAAACATATACCCTGGTTAACCACTTTAATCAGCCCAAAAAAGCCCTCCATGTCCGCCGGAATCCAGGATGATCCACCGTCGCTTCCAGCGCTGCTGCATGGAGGTTCGTGCAACAAAACGCTCAATTCTAGACAAAGATACGATGTGTTTGCGATCAACGGTTTTGCGTACAATCCTGATCGCACGTAGATGTCACACGCAGATACCTCACAAACGATGCCGGATGTGCGTCACTTACAACTTGACCCCAACGACGGATTGTGAGATATATTGAAGCGTGTGTTGGGGGCTTTAGGAGCAGTTTTTGAGGGAGGATAAGAGGCTGCTGGACTCGGGATAGAGGTGGTGAATTCTCTCCGACGGAACCCCCCTGAGAGAGAGAGGGTTTACTTCAGCTGACCGGGGTCAGTGGGATTCTACTGAGGAGAAGTATCCGAACATGAGTGGGCATACTGCAAAGTAAGACGGTCTGTACACCGTGTTTTGTTTATCTACCTGTACAGCCGAAGTAAGGCTCATGTGGTGTTACCTGGTGCACAGTTCATGGCACGTAATAAACCTGCTGGACTTTTAAACTTACTGTGTCCCTGTCCTACCTCTGAAATGCTGCTGAGTGGTGACCCCCAAAATACAGTGTGAACTGTGAGCAACATCACAGGTCCAGAAATATTTGGACAGTGACACAAGTTTTGTTATTTTAGCTGTTTACAAAAACATGTTCAGAAATTCAATTTTATATATAATATGGGATGAAAGTGCACACTCCCAGCTGCAATATGAGAGTTTTCACATCCAAATCGGAGAAAGGGTTTAGGAATCATAGCTCTGTAATGCATAGCCTCCTCTTTTCAAGGGACCAAAAGTAATTGGACAAGGGACTCTAAGGGCTGCAATTAACTCTGAAGGCGTCTCCCTCGTTAACCTGTAATCAATGAAGTAGTTAAAAGGTCTGGGGTTGATTACAGGTGTGTGGTTTTGCATTTGGAAGCTGTTGCTGTGACCAGACAACATGCGGTCTAAGGAACTCTCAATTGAGGTGAAGCAGAACGTCCTGAGGCTGAAAAAAAAAAAAGAAAAAATCCATCAGAGAGATAGCAGACATGCTTGGAGTAGCAAAATCAACAGTCGGGTACATTCTGAGAAAAAAGGAATTGACTGGTGAGCTTGGGAACTCAAAAAGGCCTGGGCGTCCACGGATGACAACAGTGGTGGATGATCGCCGCATACTTTCTTTGGTGAAGAAGAACCCGTTCACAACATCAACTGAAGTCCAGAACACTCTCAGTGAAGTAGGTGTATGTGTCTCTAAGTCAACAGTAAAGAGAAGACTCCATGAAAATAAATACAAAGGGTTCACATCTAGATGCAAACCATTCATCAATTCCAAAAATTGACAGGCCAGAGTTAAATTTGCTGAAAAACACCTCATGAAGCCAGCTCAGTTCTGGAAAAGTATTCTATGGACAGATGAGACAAAGATCAACCTGTACCAGAATGATGGGAAGAAAAAAGTTTGGAGAAGAAAGGGAACGGCACATGATCCAAGGCACACCACATCCTCTGTAAAACATGGTGGAGGCAACGTGATGGCATGGGCATGCATGGCTTTCAATGGCACTGGGTCACTTGTGTTTATTGATGACATAACAGCAGACAAGAGTAGCCGGATGAATTCTGAAGTGTACCGGGATATACTTTCAGCCCAGATTCAGCCAAATGCCGCAAAGTTGATCGGACGGCGCTTCATAGTACAGATGGACAATGACCCCAAGCATACAGCCAAAGCTACCCAGAAGTTCATGAGTGCAAAAAAGTGGAACATTCTGCAATGGCCAAGTCAATCACCAGATCTTAACCCTATTGAGCATGCATTTCACTTGAAGACTTAAGACGGAAAGACCCACAAACAAGCAAGACCTGAAGGCTGCGGCTGTAAACGCCTGGCAAAGCATTAAGAAGGAGGAAACCCAGCGTTGGTGATGTCCATGGGTTCCAGATTTAAGGCAGTGATTGCCTCCAAAGGATTCGCAACAAAATATTGAAAATAAAAATATTTTGTTTGGGTTTGGTTTATTTGTCCAATTACTTTTGACCTCCTAAAATGTGGAGTGTTTGTAAAGAAATGTGTACAATTCCTACAATTTCTATCAGATATTTTTGTTCAAACCTTCAAATTAAACGTTACAATCTGCACTTGAATTCTGTTGTAGAGATTTCATTTCAAATCCAATGTGGTGGCATGCAGAGCCCAACTCGTGAAAATTGTGTCACTGTCCAAATATTTCTGGACCTAACTGTATATATATATATATATATATATATATATATATACTAGAAGGTGGCCCGATTCTACGCATCGGGTATTCTAGAATTTACGTATTGTGTAGTTCATGTATGATTTTTGTTATATATATATATATATATAGATGTTGTTGTGTGTAGTTACCAAGTGTTTGTGTAGGGCGCCGTACATGTTCTGGGTGTTGTCTGGGTGTGACGGGGGGTGAGAGCGGTGTTGTATGTGTGTTGCGTGTGTTGCGTTGTTTGTGGAGCGCTGTGTGTCTGTAGCGTTGTGTGTGTGTTGCGCGGTTTGTGTGTGTGTGGTGTGTTTTGGGGGGAGGTATGTTTTGTGCAATGTGTGTGTTGTGCGGTATGTGCATATATTTGTGTGTGCTGCGGTGTTTGTGTGTTGGGTGTTGTGTGTGTGCAGCGTTGTCTGTGTGTGTGGGTGTCTGTGTAGGGCAGTTGTTTGTGGTTCCCAGTGTGTGTGTGTGGTGTGTTGTGCAGTGCGCGCGCGTGTGTGTGTGTGTGTGTTGGGGGGAGGTGTGCACTTCCCATCGTGCTCCATCCCCCATGCAGCGCACTCCCCATCGTGCTCCATCCCCCATGCAGCGCACTCCGCATCGTGCTCCATCCCCTATGCTGCGCACCCCCCATCGTGCTCCATCCGCCATGCTGCGCACTCCCAAACGTGCTCCATCCACCATGCTGCGCACTCCCAAACGTGCTCCATCCGCCATACTCCGCACTCCCCATCGTGCTCCATCCCCCATGCAGCGCACTCCCCATCGTGCTCCATCCCCTATGCTGCGCCCCCCCATCGTGCTCCATCTCCCATGCTGCGCACTCCCAAACGTGCTCCATCCGCCATGCTGCGCACTCCCAAACGTGCTCCATCCGCCATGCTGTGCACTCCCAAACGTGGTCCATCCGTCATGCTGCGCACTCCCAAACGTGCTCCATCCGCCATACTCCGCACTCCCCATCGTGCTGCATCCCCCATGCTGCGCACTCCCAAACGTGCTCCATCCGCCATGCTGCACACTCCCAAACGTGCTCCATCCGCCATGCTGCGCACTCCCAAACGTGCTCCATCCGCCATGCTGCACACTCCCAAACGTGCTCCATTCGCCATGCTGCGCACTCCCAAACGTGCTCCATCCGCCATGCTGCGCACTCCCAAACGTGCTCCATCCGCCATGCTGCGCACTCCCAAACGTGGTCCATCCGCCATGCTGCGCACTCCCAAACGTGCTCCATCCGCCATGCTGCGCACTCCCAAACGTGCTCCATCCGCCATGCTGCGCACTCCCCATCGTGCTCCATCCCCTATGCTGCGCCCCCCCATCGTGCTCCATCTCCCATGCTGCGCACTCCCAAACGTGCTCCATCCGCCATGCTGCGCACTCCCAAACGTGCTCCATCCGCCATGCTGTGCACTCCCAAACGTGGTCCATCCGTCATGCTGCGCACTCCCAAACGTGCTCCATCCGCCATACTCCGCACTCCCCATCGTGCTGCATCCCCCATGCTGCGCACTCCCAAACGTGCTCCATCCGCCATGCTGCACACTCCCAAACGTGCTCCATCCGCCATGCTGCGCACTCCCAAACGTGCTCCATCCGCCATGCTGCACACTCCCAAACGTGCTCCATTCGCCATGCTGCGCACTCCCAAACGTGCTCCATCCGCCATGCTGCGCACTCCCAAACGTGCTCCATCCGCCATGCTGCGCACTCCCAAACGTGCTCCATCCGCCATACTCCGCACTCCCCATCGTGCTGCATCCCCCATGCTGCGCACTCCCAAACGTGCTCCATCCGCCATGCTGCACACTCCCAAACGTGCTCCATCCGCCATGCTGCGCACTCCCAAACGTGCTCCATCCGCCATGCTGCACACTCCCAAACGTGCTCCATTCGCCATGCTGCGCACTCCCAAACGTGCTCCATCCGCCATGCTGCGCACTCCCAAACGTGCTCCATCCGCCATGCTGCGCACTCCCAAACGTGGTCCATCCGCCATGCTGCGCACTCCCAAACGTGCTCCATCCGCCATGCTGCGCACTCCCAAACGTGCTCCATCCGCCATGCTGCGCACTCCCCATCGTGCTCCATCCCCTATGCTGCGCCCCCCCATCGTGCTCCATCTCCCATGCTGCGCACTCCCAAACGTGCTCCATCCGCCATGCTGCGCACTCCCAAACGTGCTCCATCCGCCATGCTGTGCACTCCCAAACGTGGTCCATCCGTCATGCTGCGCACTCCCAAACGTGCTCCATCCGCCATACTCCGCACTCCCCATCGTGCTGCATCCCCCATGCTGCGCACTCCCAAACGTGCTCCATCCGCCATGCTGCACACTCCCAAACGTGCTCCATCCGCCATGCTGCGCACTCCCAAACGTGCTCCATCCGCCATGCTGCACACTCCCAAACGTGCTCCATTCGCCATGCTGCGCACTCCCAAACGTGCTCCATCCGCCATGCTGCGCACTCCCAAACGTGCTCCATCCGCCATGCTGCGCACTCCCAAACGTGGTCCATCCGCCATGCTGCGCACTCCCAAACGTGCTCCATCCGCCATGCTGCGCACTCCCAAACGTGCTCCATCCGCCATGCTGCGCACTCCCAAACGTGCTCCATCCGCCATGCTGCGCACTCCCAAACGTGCTCCATCCCCCATGCTGCGCACCCCCCATCGTGCTCCATCCCCCATGCTGCACCAGCATCAGCCTCTCTACCCGCAGCATCAGCCTCTCTGCCCGCAGCATCAGCCTCTCTCCTCCCAGCATCAGCCTCTCTGCCCGCAGCATCAGCCTCTCTCCTCCCAGCATCAGCCTCTCTGTCCCCAGCATCAGCCTCTCTGTCCTCAGCATCAGCCTCTCTCATCCCAGCATCAGCCTCTCTCCTCCCAGCATCAGCCTTTTCTGTCCCCAGCATCAGCCTCTCTCCTCCCAGCATCAGCCTTTTCTGTCCCTAGCATCAGCCTCTCTCCTCCCAGCATCAGCCTCTCTCCTCCCAGCCTACCCCAGCCTCAGCCTCCCCCAGCATCAGCCTCTCTCCTCCCAGCATCAGCCTCTCTCCTCCCAGCATCAGCCTTTTCTGTCCCCAGCATCAGCCTCTCTCCTCCCAGCCTACCCCAGCATCAGCCTCCCCAGCATCAGCCTCTCTCCTCCCAGCATCAGCCTCTCTCTTCCCAGCATCAGCCTCTCTCCTCCCAGCCTACCACAGCCTCAGCCTTCCCCAGCATCAGCCTCTCTCCTCCCAGCATCAGCCTCTCTCCTCCCAGCATCAGCCTCTCTCCTCCCAGCCTACCCCAGCCTCAGCCTCCCCCAGCATCAGCCTCTCTCCTCCCAGCATCAGCCTTTTCGGTCCCCAGCATCAGCCTCTCTCCTCCCAGCCTACCCCAGCCTCAGCCTCCCCCAGCATCAGCCTCTCTTCTCTCAGCCTCCCCATCCCAGCCTTCCCCAGGATCAGCCTCTCTCCTCCCAGCCTCCTCCAGCACACCGTGCTCCTCTGCCGACACTCACAGATCCGATCGCATACACTCACACACACACCCGATCGCATACACTCACACACACACGATCGCATACACTCACACACACCCGATCGCATACACTCACACACACCACCCGATCGCATACACTCACACACACCCGATCGCATACACTCACACACACATACTAACGATATTGCACATACGCGCTCATACTCACAACATCCGGAGATACCACATGCTTCTGGCCATGTGATCCTCCGGCAGGTCCTGGAAGCTCACAGCACAGTATCGCCGCCGAGAAGCAAGCGATATCCCAGGATGTTGTGAGTGTGTGGATGCGATGTGATGTGTGTGTGAGGTGTGTGTGAGAGTGAGTGTGATCTGATGTGTGTGTGTGTTGTTATGTGTGTGCGTGTGTATGTTCCGCCGCTGCAGGACCTTGATGCGCTGGTAACTATGCTACCATGGTTACCAGCGTATCTCGTCCCCCGCTCGCACGGGAGCCCACACCAACATACGCCGGCCAGCCCCAGCAATGCGAGGGTATATGTCGGCTGGTTTGGCGGCGTACGCTGATGTGGGCTCCCAGGGGTACAGTACTCACCTGGTAGTCGTGGCTCCATGACCGTGTCGGTTCGGGGAATGCGTGGGGGGGCGGGGCCAGAGCTAGCGTGCATTGCGTGAGGGGGGCGGGGCCATGGCGAGTTGCCAATGCCTGCAGGGTGCCGGGGCGAGAGGCCAATCTGTGGGGGGCGGAGCCTGGGCGAGCGGCCAATCCGTGCGGGGGGGCGGGGCCATGGCGAGCCCAGCGGCCAATCAGCTTTGTGTCACCGTAAGGACAATTTTGGAGCAAGACAGACAGACAGACAGAATAAGGCAATTATATATATATATATATATATATATATATATAATGTGTGTAAAAAAAAAAAGTAGGTCCCAAGTATCTATAAAAGAGACAAAAAAAGTCTTCTCATGTTGAAATTATAAAAAATATTGGAGCTCTTAAATCATGTACAAAAAGAAATTAAAATGTCTCTGGTCCTGAATGAAGAAAATGGCCTGATCTTTAACTGTATAGCAGGGAAGTTAATTGTGAAATAATATATAATTTCTCTTGTGCTGGACGGGGGAGGGTAACACACAAAGTAGATCATGTGTTTGAACCCTCAGCCAGGTTGGGAGGAGTCTCCAACAACTGGCTATACATGCAATATTGGGAATAGATTCTTGTGCAGGACGGCAGGAATAAGTATAAGGCCCTGTGCGCACTAGAAAAAGGATTTTTCTCAAGAAATGTCTTGAGTCTGAATGATTAGCGCATTTGCATTCAAACAATGCAACAATAACGCACCAAAACAACACGCGTTTTACCGTGTTTTTGATGCGTTTTTTCCGCAGGTTGGTCCCTACGTTTTTTTACCATTATCTATGGCAAAAAATGCAGGTACCTGCAGAAAAGGAGTGACATGCACGTTCTTTTTCTCAAGAAATTCTGCAGAATGTTCTTGAGAAAAAAAACGCAGTGTGCACAGGTATTTTTTTTTCCATAGGTTTTGCTGGGGAAGGTCTCCTGAAAGGTTTCAACCCTTTTCTCAAGAAATTTCTGCATCAAAAACGCAAAAAAACGCGGGTAAAAATGCAGTGAGCCTACAGGGCCTTAGGGTACCGTCACACTTAAGCGACGCTCCAGCGATCCCACCAGCGATCTGACCTGGTCAAGATCACTGGTGCGTCGCTACATGGTCGCTGGTGAGCTGTCAATCAGGCAGATCTCACCAGCGACCAGTGACCAGCCACCAGCCAGCAGCGACTCGTGGAAACGATGCTGTGCTTGGTGACCAAGGTAAATATCGGGTAACTAAGCAAAATGCTTTGCTTGGTTACCCGATATTTACTCTGGTTACCAGCGCACAACGCTTAGCGCTCGTAGCCAGGGTACACATCGGGTTACTAAGCGAAGCGCTTCGCTTAGTTACCCGATGTGTAGTTTGGCTATGTGTGCAGGGAGCTGGCACTGGCAGCCTGAGAGCGGCGGACGCTAGTAACTAAGGTAAATATCGGGTAACCAAGCAAAGCACTTCGCTGGTTACCCGATGTGTACCTTGGTTACCAGCGTCCGCAGCTTCCAGACGCCGGCTCCCTGCTCCCTGTACATTCAGATCGTTGCTCTCTCACTGTCAAACACAGCGATGTGTGCTTCACATCGGGAGAGCAATGAGCAAAAAATGAACCAGCACTGTGTGTAACGAGCAGCGAATTCACAGCAGTGGCCAGGTCGCTGCTTAGTGTCACACAGAATGAGATCGCTGATGAGGTCACTGGTACGTCACAAAAACTGTGACTCAGCAGCGATCTCGCTATGTGAGAAGTACCCCTTAGTTTCGCACCCTTTTTCCCCATTCTACAAAGGCAGTAGGACTTTGGCACATGTGGGAGGATTATTCACACTCTTAGGGTACCTTCACACTTAGCGATGCAGCAGCGATCCGACCAGCGATCTGACCTGGTCAGGATCGCTGCTGCATCGCTACATGGTCGCTGGTGAGCTGTCAAACAGGCAGATCTCACCAGCGACCACTGAACAGCCCCCAGCCAGCAGCGACGTGCAAGCGACGCTGCGCTTGCACGGAGCCGCCGACTGGAAGCTGCGGAGACTGGTAACTAAGGTAAACATCGGGTATGGTTACCCGATGTTTACATTAGTTACCAGCGCTGTGTGCAGAGAGCAGGGAGCCGCGCACACTGAGCGCTGGCTCCTTGCTCTCCTAGCTGCATTACACATCGGGTTAATTAACCCGATGTGTAATGCAGCTACATGTGCAGAGAGCAGGGAGCCGCACACACTGCTTAGCGCTGGCTCCTTGCTCTCCTAGCTGCTGTACACATCGGGTTAATTAACCCGATGTGTACAGCAGCTACATGTGCAGAGAGCCGGAGCCGGCAGCACAGGCAGCGAGAGCTGCGGAGGCTGGTAACTAAGGTAAATATCGGGTAACCACCTTGGTTACCCGATGTTTATCTTGGTTACAAGCTTACCTCAGCTGTCAGACGCCGGCTCCTGCTCCCTGCTCGCTTCATTTGTCGCTCTCTCGCTGTCACACACAGCGATCTGTGTGTCACAGCGGGAGAGCGGCTTTGAAGAAAACGAACCAGGGCTGTGTGTAACGAGCAGCGATCTCGCAGCAGGGGCCAGATCGCTGCTCAGTGTCACACACAGCGAGATCGCTAATGAGGTCACTGCTGCGTCACAAAAAGCGTGACTCAGCAGCGATCTCGGCAGCGAGCTCGCTGTGTGTGAAGCACCCCTTAGTATAGTAAAGAGACGAAGGTCTTTTACATCCTTTGCACAATATTTAGGTTGTGCTCTACTTCCCTTTTACAAACCGCTTAGGATATACAAGACATTCAGACACACTAATGTGCCTACATCAGCTAGGCTGTGATTGACAATTGATCTTCTAAGGTATTGGTTTGGATCATAGAAAGCGCTGAACTAAGCAATTTAACGTCACAATTCTTGTGGGCAAGTGTCAACAATCCGGCCAGGAGCTGGAATTAACACAAAAAAGGATACAAAAACTAAACATTATATAAAGGAGTAAAAGCCATAAATATATTCCAAAGATGTCCTTGAATAAGCAAGGTGGTTTATTTACTTAATATACCAAAAACTCTCCTTGGAAGTAGAGGTTAACTTAGGAGATGGCACTTACTTAGCTAAATAGATATACAATGACTCACGGCCTTGAAGGCATGCTTTCATCACAAACACACTCTACTTGGACTGGCTTAAACAAACCTGGCTTTGCTGTTGCACATAAATCAAATGGAGTCTCTATTTTTTATACCATTGGCCTTCGCTGATTTGTTCACATATAGGGGAGGGGTATCTCAAGTTTATATTGAGTCTAGTTTATAAAAATGACTCATGAGCTTGTATATTTTACTTTAGTATTTAACATTTCCATTTTGGTCCTGAGAACTGCTTTACTGCAGTGCAAGAAAAATCTTGCAGCTTTCACTATATACATTACATAGATGAAGCATTTTTTATCATTTCACATCAATAATCCTCCCATCTCCAAAGAAATATATCAAATGTAATATTGACTTTCTGTTCAACTTACTATATCTCTCATGTATTCTTGATATTCTAGGTTATATTTCTTGAGAAGGTCTTTTTTAGATCATCTGTCCTCGGAAATGCAACCTCCTTCAATTTCTTAAAGAAAAGTAGAAAAATTAAAGAAGTTGACTTCATGTAATATCACATTAAAGGGAATCTGTCAGCGGGATTTCTCTCTCCAAAGTATTTATATGTGCATTCAAAGACATGTCCTGCATTACCTTTACATGGCCAGTCTACTCCTCCATTACTGAAAAATCAGCATTTGAATTTACATGCAAATGAGTGGGCGAGGAATAGAGCTGGAGTGACCGAGCCATCAGATCTACAAATAGCTCTTCAGACTAATTTCAATAACAAAATTGTATCTACTGTATAAAAATAGTTTGAGGTATGAAATCCTGCTGACAGATCCCCTTTTCAACACATTATTATGTGGGTAACTGTCACGGGGTCCTTCTCTCATATCACTCAATCAACAGAGCGAGAGATGAGTGAACAATCCAAAGAACATTTATTCCAAGCAAGTCACAAGGTCTATAAAAATAATCCACCACACAGAGGGTAAAATAGTTCAGAAACACAGATACAGTCCAGTAAGCGATAAATGTCCAGGTCTCTCTGGGGAGCCTCAGCTTCTCCCCCAGAGGATGAATCTTCCTGCTTCTCTCTTGAAGTTCTCAGTCAGACTGAATAATCTCCCAGGTAAGCAGAGAGTTTGGGTAAATCCCAGGACCCCCTGCCCCAGGCTTAGAAACAAAAGCCCAGCAGGGGGTGATTAACCTGCAAACATGAAAATGTACACACAAGGAATACACAGAATGGACAGCATCATTCCTAAAATATGAACCTACACAAAATTATACACAACCGCCCATATTCCACCATCACAGTAACATTCAACAGTGTCTTAAAGTGGTATTAACATCTCCAAGATCATATTCCAATATGTAGATGATGTAATAATAACAATATTAGCAAATACCTCAAATTAGAAATGTAGTATAGTTCCCCTGATTCACTATGTCACTTATCTCATGTTGAGGGCATTGTAGGATCTTAGTTATTTATGGATACCGAAGGTCCTGCAATGCCCTGAACATGAAGCAAGTGACATAGTGAATCAGAAAAACTATACTACATTTCTAATTGGAGATATATGCTAATATTATATTATATTATTATTATTATTATGCCAACTATATATTAGGATAGGATCTTAAAGAAGGGAATATCAATTTAACGGTGGATCAAATCTAGTAATAGAATTTCAAGATCTTAGTTTTTCTGATTTTGATCTAAGAAGATATGAAGAATTAGCCAAGTCATATTAGATCAGATAGTAAATCCAGCCAACCTTTAATATAACCTGTTTTTCTGGGATTTCACATTGCTGGTAATCTCGGTGATTAGGCAATTTCTCCACAAACAATCTGCAAAACAAGAGACATCTTATAGCATATGGCAGGATTTTAGAGGAGGAAGATCTAGAACAGAAGAAAGACTAAATCCTCACGTGATGAACTTGTTGTAGAGAACAAAGGCATTTTCAAGATTCCCTTCATCCAGATACACGGAGGCCATTCTCTCCATTTCCACTCCGGAGCGAAAGTAGCGTCTGGGAGTGATGTCTTCATTGATGGTGATGTTACAGCCCAGCTTGCTTAGGGCACGGACGCGCTCCTCTGGGCTCAGAGATACATCTGTGTGATCTGGCATCGCTGCCAACTTTTTCTACAGAAAAATATAAAAAATAATCAAAAATTATAGTTGTACTACAAAGTAAGTACGGTGTGTACAACCTGTATTGGATTTATCCATAATGTTTGGAGTTTTTCAATTCTGCAGTCTTTTGGACTGAAATCCCCCAGCATTGCTTGCTTTATCTATGCACAGATCTGGCTCAAGTGATTGGCGTTTTCCTTACTCTACCCATTAATGAAATTTGATGTAGGAGAAAATGGTTGCACTCCATCAGCGATAAGCTAAGTTTGTACACAGATATCCAGGGTTGAAGAAAGTTAAAATGACCTAATACATTAAAACAGTAACATTTTCAATATAATTAGGGTTATAATTTCCTAATTGATGCAGTTTCTGTACCTTTTCTGCATCTTTTTTACACTTCTGTGTCTACTATTTGCCACAATCCCAAGTTTGCTGAGACTCTCCTGATTTTACAGATACGATCCCACGTAATTTAGGGCCATCCTGAGCTGATAAGAATGTAAACTCTGCTCATAAGCAGGCGGTCCATCACCGATTAAGATTTTTTTCGGGTGGGACTTAAGCGCCCCGATGCTACCCACAATAATTTGTAAATATTGCAGAGGCTACATGTTGTGTGATTGGGCCAAGAACTCACGGACCTTCTGTAGTGATGTCACTATAAACTATGATTGGAACATGGGAAGACTTGTTGGACTTTACTGTCATGGCGGGGTATGGTGACAGCACTATAGATCATGATTGGACCATATGGGGCAACATGGCAGTCACTCTGGGTGTACTTACATGACATCACTTCTGACTAAGGGGTACTTCTCACATAACAAGATCGCTAGCGAGATCGCTGCTGAGTCACAGGTTTTGTGACGCAATAGGGGTCTCACCAGCGATCTCGTTATATGTGACACTAAGCAGCAACCTGGCCCCTGCTGTGAAATCGCTGATCGTTACATATGGTTCTGGTTTATTTTCTTCAAAGCTGATGTCCTGCTGGGTAGGACACATCGCTGTGTTTGACACCTACCAATGACCTCCTATACAGGTCGCTCATCGTTACTGCGTCGTTGGTAAGGTCTGCCTATTTGACATCTCATCAGTGACCTCCCTGTGACTTACCAGCGATCCTTATCAGGTTGCATCGTTTTCGGGATCGCTGGTAAGTCGTTAAATGTGATGGGGGCTTTAGACTGGTTAAAAGAAAAGGGTTTTGTCGGCTCACCACATTTTCATGAAGACTATTTCAGCAGATTCTGATAGTGTAATCAGAGAAAGTTGTTAGAGAAGAGGAAGGTATCCAGCAATAGAAAACTTCATAAAATCATCCTTAATTAGAAGTTTCATACATAATATTCACTTATATAGCGCCATTAATTCCATAACGCTTTTACATACCATATTTTTTGGATTATAAGACGCACTTTTCCTCACCAAAAAATTGGGAGGAAAATGAGGGGTGCGTCTCATAATCCGAGTGTAGCTTACCGGGGGAGGTGGAGAGGGGTCACAGGAGATGATGCAGGCCACGGGTGCTGGGGCTGCGGGCTGTGCTGGGGCTGTGGGCTGTGCTGCGGATGGTGAAGCAGGGGCAGCCATTCTGAAAATGTCGGCGGTGCGGGCTTCAAATAATGGCATCTGGAGTCAGCGCTTGGGCAGATGGAGCTTTTGGCTCAAGACCTCCGGCCCATTGATCTCCCTGCAGTGGACTTAAGGAAAATGGCACCCGAAGCGGGGCACGTGCACAGTTGAGATCTCTGCTTGTCATTGAGCCGAGAGCTCCATCTGCACACGCGCCGACTCCAGGCACCATTTTTTCGAAGCCCGAACCGCTGACAGTTTCTGGATGCTCCTCCTTCCTCACAGTGCCTGCAGCAAGCATCTGGGACACCTTCTGCACCACCGGCAGCATCACACTACTCCAACACCACTCCTGCCTCCTGTGACCCCGCTACACCACCGCTGCCGCCCCCCTTCGGTAAGACACCCCCAAATTCCAAGATGGACCCTATAGGTTTTTTCCCCTTTTTTTCTCTAAATTTGGGGTGCGTCTTATAAAACAAAAAGTACGGTACATCAGCAACACTGTCGCCACTGGGGCTCACAATCTAAAGTCCCTATCAGTGGCTCTTAGGAGTGTGGAAACAAAACCAGAAAACCAAGAGTAACCCACGCAAACTTGGGGAGAACATATACTCCTTGCAGATGTTGCCCTTGGTGGGATTTGAACCCAGGACCCCAGTGTCACAAGACTGCAGTGCTAACCACTGAGCCACCATGCCATCCTTAAGCCACTGTGCCAGCCCATTGTGTAAGGACCATGTCCAAAACACGTATTTCCATATAAGTTACATGTGCTACTGAATTTCTTTTACTCCTGGATCCTTGATTTATACATTTTTTTAGTCACAAACTTCTAATAAAGGATAATTCTATGAAGATTTTAATTCCTAGATACCATCCTTTTCTCTAGCAAGACTGGTTAAAACACCATCATGCAGGAGTATATAGCTATAGGGGGAACTCAAACAGCATCAGCATAGCTGTTATCTACTATGGATACTTTTCTTATTGATCCCTGGAGAACCCTTTAAAAGACTGTTTTACAAGAAGCTCTTTAACTTTTACCAGAAATGAGCTGAACTATGAATGCAGCTCTGGACTATAGGCAGAATTTAAGAGAAAAATAAGAGGCATGTATAAACAATGATATTCAACTTTGTATATTAGAATTATAAAAGCGATACGAAAAAAGGTATACTGGTAGACGTACCTTGTCAATAAGATCCCGAGTAAACAAAGCAAGGAAACGTGAACTGAAAATGTACCATGCAAAACTACAATAAAGTATTAATTCTGAAAACATAAAGACAATCTATCAAGACAGATATAATCTCGGTATAATCTCTGGATCCTTATACAATGTACTTGGCGCTTACATAGGATGAAAGCTGGCTTTGTCATTTAATTCCTTAGGGGAAGGAAGGGTTCGCTCATAATATATATATTTATTTCTTATAGATTGTAAGTCACATTTATAAGATGTACAGTAGTTTATATTATTTGCAATAGAAATTAAAATGGAACAAGTCTGCAAAGGGCGATCACAACTATAAAGAAGAGATCGCGGCATAACTTAAAGTATGGCATTATTGGTTTCAGCCAAATAAAGATGTACAATATACAGTATATATATATATATATATACATATATATATATATATATATATATATATATATATATATATTACATACACAAACGTGTGGACACTTTGATATGTTTTACAGCAGAGAATGCAGGTATACATCTAATAGAAAATATAGGAAAGGTATTCACCAGTGATGAGATGGAGATGGACTGATCCATGCTGTCTTCAGAGTTGATGGGAAGGGGCTGGTAATAGCTTTATAATCCGTCCATCTGCAACCAGAGGAGAAACAAAGAAAATCAATGCTCCACAAGTATCAAATAACGTCAGTTCCTCCGTTCTGTATGAATCATTGGTCGATACAATGACCCAGAAATTATAATGGTCTTAATGATCTCAGGCCTCACATCCAGGAGTGGCGGCATGACACTAATGTTCAGCAAACACAACCGTGCTTTCCTGTGCTCATTAGAAGCTGCTTTGCTTCTAGCAAGAATTAGGAGTTACAGAAAACTGAGGGGGAGAGGATGAAGTGAAGGATTAAAAATATCAGTGAGAGGGTAAGTGCTGGGGAATATCCCCCACCTACTGCCTTATAATACGGGGGTCCTAGATAGAAATCATCTGTATCAAGTTCGTCCTTCAGTCTTTTGCTTGTATGTTTACACAGAGATAGATGTAATTCTGCAGAACACGCTGGTGCTATATAAGCTTTAGAACACGTAACACAGTATACAGAGCGGATAACAAACATGTTAAGACATTAGTAAGACTATGGTAAGCAGACATTGCTCAATCAGTAACTAGTGATGAGCGAACGTGCTCGCCACTGCTTGTTACTCAATTGAAAATTGGAGTTTAAAAATACTCGTTACCCATTGACTTCCATTATACTCGGTACTCGATTCGTGCTCAAGATCCCAATGCTCAATAGAGCAGTGGTGAGCATCCTTACACATCACTACTAATAACCAAACTGGCATACAGATATACACACACACAGTCTAATGCTGAAAGTGAATATGTCAGCAGGTTTTTACTACTTCATCTGAAAGCAGCATAATGTAGGCAGAGAGACCCTGAATCCAGCGATGTATCACTTAGATTACTGAGTGCAGCCGTACTGACACAATTAGAATTTTTAGATTTAGCCATGTAGCTGAGCTGAGAAAGTGGTCCCCGCCCACATCAGCTCTCTATAGAGATTGTACATTGACAGTGAGGTGTTAATCAAAGAAGGAGGTATGTTGGACTGCCATGCTCAATACATTGTACTGCAAGCAATGATAAGCCTGTTAAAGTTAATCTGTCATCAGATTTTTGCTACTTCATCTGAGAGCAGCATAATGTAGCTGTCCCGCCCACATCAGGCTATAGAGATTGTACATTGACAGTAAAGCGTCAATCAAAGGAAGAGGTGTGTCATGCCATGACACTGCCATGCTCAATACATTGTACTCCAAGCAATGATAAGCCCTGCTGCTTAAATAAACATAGCAAATAAACAACAGATAGGACCTTGACAAGATAGGCATCCCTGAATTCTCTGTGTTAACCCTTACAGCATACTATCTTCAGCTTACATAGCAAAATCCAGCTGACAGATTCCCTTTAACGGGAAATGTTAGACGTTTTAAAAATCCTGGAGGAACCACTTTGAACAATCCCAAAATTTTAGAAAGTTCATTGACACTAAGCTTATCCCAAAATGATTCTTTGACAGGGAATGCCCTTCAGCCCTCTGTAATCAACCTCACTGAGAAACTATTACTTTCTACACATTCTGAAAAAATCATCAGAATACTGTACTAATAAATCCAGCAATGTTGCATCAATGAAATGTAGACAGACACAAGTGACTTAACAGGACCAGGATGGAAAAATCAATACACGATCTGCACCGGACTTCAAATGTTCCAGCTCTGTTTAATATTTATAAACCATGTGTCTTCCTACAACAGGAAATATGTCTACAGGACTCGATCAATTGAAGGTTAAAGAGCCGTGGAATAAACAGAAACATCTGGTTTAAGAGTTTGTAGACGTGTGTGTACATCTGTAAAGGGCTTTCAGTGAGCAGAAATAGAGAAGTCACATAAAATACAAAAACTACTACAACATGGTCACTCATTTTGGATTTTTAAGGTTTAATGGAATATAACATGAATTATGGTGTTAAGGCCCAGTTACACACAACGACGTATCTAACGATATATCGCCGGGATCACGGATTTCGTGACGCACATCCGGCATCGTTAGCGACGTTGTTGCGTGTGACACCAACAAGCGGCCGTTAACAATGGAAAATACTCACCAAATCGACCATCGTTGACACGTCGTTCATTTTAAAAAAAACAGTTGGTTGTTGAGGACGCAGGTTGTTCATCGTTCCCGAGGCAGCATACATCGCTAAGTGTGACACCTCGGGAACGGCGAACTACAGCGTACCTGTGTCATCAACGAGCACCGAAGTGGGAGTGACGGAGATGCGGCTGCTCTCCGCCCCTCCGCTTCTATTGGCGGCCCGCTCTGTGACGCCGAACAAACCTCCCCCTTTCAGGGGAGGTTGTTCACCGCCCACAACGACGTCATTAGGGAGGGCTGTATGTGTGACACGGACGAGTGAGATTGTGCATCACGGGCAGCGATTTGCCCGTGACGCACAAACGACGGGGGCGGGTGCCATCGCTAGCGATATTGTTAGCAATGTCGCTCCGTGTAAAGCCCCCTTACTGTTAAGGAATCTATTGTATTTATGTTGCAAAATACACAGATCCACAAATAAACCAGGACACAAACTGTATTAGCATTGCTATAATGCGCATCCCTGTTGTAAGAAAGTTATTTCAAACAGGAGCTTTTTCTAGGGCTCATAAAATTGAGAAAACTGAAGGGTATTGATGGCTTTATTGAGAGCCATACAGTCCTGTCCATGTACCATATGTCAGTATAACAACATTGGAGCATGCCAAGCTCACAGCCATGTTCAAGATCCATGTTGTACGTATTCCTTATACAATTATATGAAGATATTAACTAGAGATATTGTACCTCCATTTTATATATCCTACTTTCCAGCGGCTCCTGCTTTGGTCCCCGCTGCGTCTCTGCTCCCAAGTCCTGCGCACACCATGCAGGTCTCCTGGGAGCATGAAAAGGGTGCAAGCATGCACACTCCCCGCCTCCTAAAGGGCAATTTGTTAGTGTCCCCAGCAAATAGCTGGAGGCCGCTAGGTACACAAGGCACCCTTCTGCTTAGGGAAGTTACTGAGCAATGGAATTGTCTTGTCTTGTACATTAGCTAGTTGTCAGATTCCTTGTACTTTTTCCAGTCCTGAGTTCCAGAACCCAAGTTCCTGAGTCCGGTCCTGTCTTTTGCCACTGTACCAGAGTTCCCGAGTCCATTCCAGTCGTGCATACCCATACCCGTGTAACAGTCTGTTCCAGCAATTCAGCTAGTACTTGCCATTCACTCTAACAGCCATCCTGCTAGTACTAGCCTGTTAATCTGTTCCAGCCATCAAGCCTGTACATTAGTCAGTACCTGCTTTCCTGACCCCTGGGCTCAGCTACTGCAGAACCGGAGACTGCCCTGGAGTGGCTCATGGCGGCTACCTTCCAGCAGATGCCTAACCTCACCATCAGAGGCTCTAGTGAAGACAAGGTAGTTGCTTAGTCACACAACTTTAAGGTAAACCCAGAAGCGTAATACAGTGGGTCCACACTCACTAGCTTGACAATTATTTTTTAACTGTCCTATATTCCTCATTTTTACCAAGTCAAACAACTAGTGAGGTATAACTTTCATTCTGCAAAACATGTATATGATAAGTGAGCCTCACATATACAAATTGGTGAAGGTGAAAAGTTGGGGGGATCCCCAAAGGAAATCAGATACTTGCATTAATTTCTGTAAGACGACTACGAAAGTAGTTGATTTGTAAGAAGAACTGAGGAGCAATATGTTTATCAATGAAGACGACCTTCTCAAAGTCAGTTGTGACAGTAAACTGCCACAAGATGATAAGCAGACGGTGACAATGCCCGTCTAGACTTGCTATTTTATATAATCTCATTTCATGATAGATTATTATGTCTTTAATATAACGTGCTTGTGCTACGAGATGGGATATGGATCAGATAAATGAATCCAATATGACTGGACACTTGGCAGCATCTACAGTGTGTACATAAATTAATTATAGAGCAGATGACAGTTTCTAGGAGCGAAAACGGTAACTTACTGTGAACTTCCTCTTCCTCATTAGCAAATAGGTGGTACATCAAAGGTAAATGTAAATATTCATTATTTGTACCACATTTCTGTTGGCCATCCACCTCTCGACTGAGCAGGAGGAGGGGTGAGGGGTAGAGATGACACTTTTTATAATATCTCCAGAAAACCTCATTGTCAGACAAGCTGAATTGTAGATCTGTCTAAAGGGGGGCTTTACACGCAGCGATATCGCTAGCAATATCGCTGGTGAAAGCACCCGCCCCCGTCGTTTGTGCGTCACTGGCAAATCGCTGCCCGTGGCACACAAAATTATTAGGAGCCGTCACATGTACTTACCTGGCTAGCAACGTCGCTGTTGCCGGCAAACTGCCTCCTTTTTAAGGGGGGCGGTTTGTGCGGCGTCACTAAGCGGCCGCCCAATAGAAGCAGAGGGGCGGAGATGAGCGGCCGTAACATCCTGCCCACCTCCTTCCTTCCTCATTGCTGGCAGCCGCAGGCAAGCTGTAGTTTGTCGTTCCCAAGGAGTCACACGTAGCGATGTGTGCTGCCTCGGGAATGATGAACAACCACCGTCCTGCAACAATCAACGATTTTTTGAAAATGAACGACGTGTCAACGATAAGGTGGGTATTTTTGATCGTTAACGGCTGTTCGTTGGGGTCACACGCAACGACATCGCTAACGATGCCGGATGTGCGTCACGGAATCCGTGACCCCGGGGATAAATCGTTAGATACGTCGTTGTGTGAAACGGGGCCTTTATTATCTGCGGTGATCTTACCAATCTAATCTGTAAGGGCTTTATTTATTACTTGCTTGTCTGTATGTCTTTTTATTATTTCATCTTTTTGTCATTTTTGTATGCACGGTACCTTATTTTTCATATATTAAAGGGAACCTGTCAACAGATTTGGAGAATATAAGCTGTGGCCACCAAGACTGACCTCTTATATACAGCATTCTAGAATACTGTATATAAGTGCCCAGGACGCATTCATAGTATCATAGTATCATAGTTTTTAAGGTTGAAGGGAGACTCTAAGTCCATCTAGTTCAACCTGTAGCCTAACATGTTGATCCAGAGGAAGGCAAAAAAACCCCAATGTGGCAAACAAGTTCCAATGGGGAAAAAATTTCCTTCCTGACTCCACATCCGGCAATCAGACTAGTTCCCTGGATCAATACCCTGTCATAAAATCTAATATACATAACTGGTAATATTACATTTTTCAAGAAAGGCGTCCAGGCTCTGCTTAAATGTTAGTAGTGAATCACTCATTACAACATCATGTGGCAGAGAGTTCCATAGTCTCACTGCTCGTACAGTAAAGAATCCTCGTCTGTGATTATGATTAAACCTTCTTTCCTCAAGACGTAGTGGATGCCCCCGTGTTCCAGTCGCAGGCCTTGGTGTAAAAAGATCTTTGGAAAGGTCTCTGTACTGTCCCCTCATATATTTATACATTGTGATTAGATCCCCCCTAAGCCTTCGTTTTTCCAAACTAAATAACCCCAAGTTTAATAACCTGTCTTGGTATTGCAGCCCACCCATTCCTCTAATAATCTTGGTGGCTCTTCTCTGCACCCTCTCTAGTTCAGCTATGTCCTTCTTATATATCGGTGACCAGAATTGTACACAGTATTCTAAGTGTGGTCGCACTAGTGACTTGTACAGAGGTAGAACTATATTTTTTTCATGAACACTTATACCTCTTTTAATACATCCCATTATTTTATTAGCCCTGGCAGCAGCTGCCTGACACTGTCCACTAAAGTGAAGTTTACCATCCACCAATACACCCAAGTCTTTTTCTGTGTCTGTTTTACCCAGTGTTCTACGATTAAGTACATAATCATAAATGTTATTTCCTCTACCCAAGTGCATGACCTTACATTTATCTACATTAAACTTCAATTGCCACTTCTCAGCCCAATCCTCCAATTTACATAAATCTCCCTGTAATATAAAATTATCCTCCTCTGTATTGATTACCCTGCAGAGTTTAGTATCATCTGCAAATATTGAAATTCTACTCCGCATGCCCCCAACAAGGTCATTTATAAATATGTTGAAAAGAAGTGGGCCCAATACTGACCCCTGTGGTACCCCACTATGAACTGAGACCCAGTCCGAGTACGTACCATTAATAACCACCCTTTGTTTCCTATCACTTAGCCAGTTTTTAACCCAGTTACACATATTTTCCCCTATCCCCATTATTCTCATTTTATGTACCAACCTTTTGTGTGGCACCGTATCAAAAGCTTTTGAAAAGTCCATATACACAACATCCACTGCATTTCCCTGGTCCAGACTTGAACTTACCTCTTCATAGAAGCTGATCAAATTAGTTTGACAGGATCGATCCCTCATAAACCCATGTTGATACTCTGTCATAAGGTTATTTTTCTTGAGATACTCCAATATAGCATCTCTCAAGAAACCCTCAAGGATTTTACCAACCGTAGAGGTTAAACTTACCGGCCTATAATTTCCCGGCTCAGTTTTTGTCCCCTTTTTGAATATTGGCACCACATTTGCTATGCGCCAGTCCTGCGGTACCGACCCTGTTATTAAGGAATCTGAGAAGATTAAAAATAATGGTCTATCTATCACAGAACTCAATTCCTGTAGTACTCTGGGGTGTATGCCATCCGGGCCCGGAGATTTGTCAACCTTAGTGATTTCGAGGCGGCGGCGTACTTCCTGCTGGGTTAAGCAGGTAATATTCAAGTGTGAATTTATGGTATCACTGGTCATGTCATCTGCCATGGCATTTTCTTGTATAAAAACCGTAGAAAAAAAGTCATTCAGCAGGTTGGCTTTACCCTCATCCCCTTCCACCATTTCACCAAGACTATTTTTAAGGGGGCCAACACTATCGCTTTTCAGTTTTTTACTGTTTATGTAGTTAAAGAATATTTTAGGATTATTTTTACTTTCTCTCGCAATGAGTCTCTCTGTCTCAAACTTAGCTAACTTAATTTGCTTTTTACATATTTTATTTAATTTTCTATAATTATATAATGCCTCATCACTACCTACCCTCTTTAATTCTTTTAAGGCTTTCTGTTTTTCTTTTATTGCTTCCCTTACAGCTCTATTTAGCCATAGGGGTTTCCTCCTATTTCTAGCATGTTTGTTCCCATAGGGTATATTTTCTGCACAAGCCCTATTCAGGATGCTCATAAAAGTCTCCCATTTGCTTTGTGTACTTTTATTACTTAGTACATCATCCCAGTTTATTGCACTAAGATCATCTCTCAACCGTTTAAAATTTGCTTTCCTGAAGTTTAGTGTCCTTGTAGCACCTCTACTAGACATCTTACTAAAGAATACATGAAAACTTATTATTTTGTGATCACTATTCCCCAAGTAACCCCCAACTTGTATATTTGATATGCGGTCTGGCCTATTGGTTAGTACAAGGTCTAGTAGTGCTCCCCCTCTTGTGGGGTCCTGTACCATTTGTGAAAGGTAATTATCTTTCATTGTTATCAAAAATCTATTTCCTTTGCTGGAACTGCAAGTTTCTGTTCCCCAATTTATATCAGGATAGTTAAAGTCCCCCATAATAATTACCTCTCCGAGACTCGCTGCTTTATCAATTTGCTTTATGAGGAGATTCTCTACCTCTTCCATAATATTCGGCGTCTTATAACACACCCCTATCAGTATTTTATTATTCATTCTCCCCCCCCTTATCTCCACCCATAGGGACTCTACATTCTCAGTACCCTCACATATGTTGTCACGCAGGATGGGTTTTAAGGATGATTTTACATATAGACACACACCTCCCCCTCGCTTATTTGTACGGTCATTCCTGAATAGGCTATAACCCTGTAAATTAACAGCCCAGTCATAGCTCTCATCCAGCCATGTCTCTGATATCCCCACTATATCATAATTTTCTTCCAACAATATTAATTCTAATTCCTCCACCTTATTTGTGAGGCTTCGGGCATTAGTGTACATGCACGTTACGTATGACTCTGTACCTGTATTCCTGCTTACTGTATTAACTGTCCTAACCCTTCCCCCCGTACCACCCCCAATTTCATTACTTGTGCCCTGGTCACTATCTGCACTACATTCCCCTTCTATAAAGTGAATACCCTCGCCCCCCATTCCTAGTTTAAACACTCCTCCAACCTTCTAGCCATTTTCTGCCCCAGAGCAGAGCATTGTATAACATAAAAATACTTTTATAATAATCACCTGGTTAACGGTGCGGTCCGATGGGTGTCGCTGCTCTCCGGTCTGCCGCCTCCTCTCTGATGCAATCTCCGTCCTTCTTCTATCCAGCCCAGTGTGGATGACACTTCTGCATCATGCACACAAGCCGCCATTGAGGTCCTGCTCAGGGCACATCAAAAAAGTGTAATGCACAGACGCGAGGAAAGGTTAAAGACTGCCTGCGCACTACAATACTTTGATCAATACTTTGGCAGATCAAAGTGCGCCTGCGCAGGACCTCAATTCCGGCTAGTGTGCATGACGTAGGACGATCAAAGAGGTGGCGCCGGACTGGAGAGAGGAGGCGCTGGACCGGAGAGCAACGACACCCTGCGGACCGGACCGCCCCTTAAATGAGTACTATAAAAATGTTTTTTTTACATTCTACTCAGCAACCTGGGCTCTTATATACAGCATTCCAGAATGTTGTATATAAGAGCTCAGTGGTGATGGCTGCAGGTTATAGTCGCCAAATCTAAAATGTAATAATGTTCCTTGCTGCTCTAAACATACTCAAAACCTCAAAGGGGAAAAAGTATGTGTATGCCAGAGTGAGAGTATGGTACCTATCAGATGTGGATGTGGATGTGGATGTGTGACTGGCTGTAGGGTGTCGGTCTACGGAGATAGGTCACTTTTGAGGTACATGCGCAGAGTGGGAGGTGTTCATGACACCTGATATTTTCACACGCTCAGTTGCTTTTTAGTATACATTGTCACCTTGAACATCCCACAAGATGACAATTGTTCAGTGGTTTCCTTTAAAATGATGAGGTTCTTTTACTACTAACATTAATATAATGCTAATTCATCTAGGAGACCACCATTTCTGGAGAGTGGTTTGAATGATAAGAAGGAAAAAACTGGTCACTATTTTTCTCCCGAATGGTAATATAACGCTTTCTAGTAGTCGCCTATTTCAAGCATGAGCCCAGCTTGCAGCTTATTTCCACCTGTTCAGGTGACTAGCGTGGTCTTCAGTATGGGTCTACTAACCGGGTCTACTAACTCAAAAAGTTCCAGAACTGTGCAACTTCAAATTTGAAAAAAAAATGAGGCACTCACCGGTCTGTAGATTTTTCTCAATGCTGTAATTTATTCAGGCGTAGGGGGAGGGTGTAAGGATGTTGTGCACACAGACAACGGCCGTTTCGCACCGATTGCCAATGCTTCCACGGGTCCAAGGTGGTCACACTGGCGTATAGCATCGGCATGTGAGAACATCAGGTGTGATATGCTAATGACAATTGGCTCCTGTTCTGCTCTGAGCGTGAGCCGAGTGTCATCTGCTGCGAGCGTGAGCTGAGTGTCACTAACTGTGATCTGATTGTTTCACATGGGAGAGAATGGGATCACAGGTGAGAAGGAAAGATTAATTTCTTCCTCTTCTCCATTGTTTCTCTCGGTGTATATCTGACTGCTCTTGGATATATTGAGTGCTGTCTGATCTATAACATGCACCCATAAACTTGTATGGATGCATGTGATTCGAGACACGCTGGCAATCACAGCATGCTGAGAATCAGCATGAGCAAAAAAAACGCTGATCGGAACTTGCCCATAGTATAACATTGGAGTGAGTGCTTTCTGATAAAACATATCAGAAAGCACTCATCCATATTACACAGTAGTGTGATCGAGCGCTAATACATGAGTCCACCAGAAAGGAAGAAGGTGGGAGCTTCCCGTTGTTGTTCTCATTCGGAGTGGGGACTCAAAAGGGAACTTCCCTTGCCTGCTTCTTTTGTCTTGGTAGTGAAGTCAAAAGAAGGCAATATTGACCCAGTTCGGCAATGTAAAGAGGCCATTTTAATAAAACATTATATTAAGGATATGATAGAGCCACAAGCGATATTCATCTCAATTCAATGTCTGAACACAAGTTACAAGGCACTAAACACAGAAAGCAAATACAAAATATTGTAAGATGGATGCCGGACATGTGATTGATGGGAGGTATGTATCTCAGAGGCGGTTATCCTCTGTGATGTAAGCCCGGATGCAAGCACCATTCTTGCGACGGCAGCGGAGAGGTGAATGATATCATCCTGTGACGCTGCATATTCATTAGCATGTTAGCACACCTACAGGGGCATACTAACATGCTAATGTCGACGAGTAGCCAGGGTAACTAACGCCAAGGGGGCTAGTCCCCTCTCTCATTAGCATACGGTAAAAGATCTTTAGAAATACTTTTTCTAAAGATCTCTTTATCTATGCTAGTGTATACAGGGACAGTTAAGGCCCAGTCACAGTAAACAACTTACCAGCGATCCCAACAACGATACAACCTGATAGGGATCGCTGGTAAGTTGCTAGGAGGTTGCTGGTGAGATTTCTTTGATTGAGTGATCAAGGGGTTAGTCTTGCAACCCACCCCTTCACAGCTGAGTGCACTTGTATGTGTATATAGTGGGGCAAATAAAAGTCTGCACAAGACTTTTCGTCTGCACCAATACAAGTATGCACCATATAAGTATGATGCATTGAATTAGGCCAGAATTGGGCCGGAAGTGACCGGAAGGTAACTGTATACATAGGCACTGTAAACAATGTTTGTGTTTCTATTCACTTTCACCCCTATAATACTTCACTTTTTACTGCTCCCTCTGATCCCTAAAGCCAGTAATGAACTATTCATCTCTCCCTCCATCCTCCCCACCCATCTTACCTTCCCCTCAGATATTTTCCTCCACATTTCACCCAGTGTCTCCAGACACACACGTCCACCTCATGGCCTCTCCTGCTCCCACTTACTAACACTCTCACTGCTTCTCCTCACTGCTGGGGATATTGCTCCAAATCCTGGTCCTCCTCACCACATCCCTATTGTCACTTCAAACCCTCTTCAACAACCTAACACAAATTTCCGCAACCTCGCAAACCTCATACCCATTCACCCAGCCCCCGCTCCCCCAGTCCCACTAACAGGAGCTCTATGGAACGCTCGCTCTGTCTGCAACAAACTATCCTACATTCATGATCTGTTCATCACTAATAAACTCTCCTTCCTCGCCATCACAGAAACCTGGCTCACCCCCTCTGACACTGCCTCTCCTGCTGCACTTTCTTATGGTGGTCTCCAACTCTCTCACACCCCCCGCCCCAGTAACAAGCATGGTGGAGGAGTTGGTTTGCTCCTGTCCGACCAATGCTCCTTTACACCAATTCCTCTACCACCCTCTGTCACGCTCCCCTCTTTTGAGGTGCACTCCGTACGCATCTACGCCCCCTCCAACCTTCAGCTGGCTGTCATTTACCGCCCTCCAGGACCAGCCACTGCCTTTTTTGACCATTTCACCACCTGGCTACTACACTTCCTTTCCACCGACATCCCCACCATCGTTATGGGTGATTTCAATATCCCCATTGACACTTCCCACTCATCTGTCTCCAAACTTCTAACACTCACTTCCTCCTTCAGCCTCACCCAATGGTCTTCTGCAGCTACTCACAAAGATGGCCACACGCTGGACCTCCTCTTCACTCGCCTCTGTTCCCTATCTAACCTCTCTAACTCACCTCTCCCCCTGTCTGACCACAACCTACTCACATTCTCTTCCCTCTCTTCTCCAAGTATGCAACCCCCCCTCCACAAATTTTCATACCCTCGCAGAAATATCAAACACATTGATTTACACGCCCTTTCTCAGTCCCTTCTCCCCCTCACAGACATTGCATTTCTACATGATGCAGATGCCGCTGCAACTTTATACAACACTACAATCTCTGCAGCTCTCGAATCAGCTGCCCCCCTCACACACACCAAAACCCGCACAATCAACAGGCAACCCTGGCACACAAGGCAGACTAAAGAACTTAGACGGGCTTCCAGAATTGCTGAGCGCAGATGGAAGAGGTCTCATTCCACTGAGCACTTCATTGCATATAAAGAGTCCCTCACCACTTTCAAGTCCACACTCACTGCTGCAAAACAAACCTACTTCTCATCCCTCATATCTTCTTTCTCTCACAACCCTAAACAGCTATTCAACACTTTCAATTCTCTCCTCCGTCCTCCGGCACCACCTCCCTCTCCTCTCATCTCAGCTGAAGACTTTGCCTCTTTCTTCAAGCGGAAGATTGACAACATCAGAGCAAGCTTTGGCCCACAATCACCACAGCCCCTCATCATAGCTACTCATCCCTCTTCCTCCAAATCCAGCTTCTCCACCATGACAGAAAACAATCTCTCCACTCTACTCTCAAGATCACATCTAACCACCTGTGCACTGGACCCGCTCCCATCGCACCTCATCCCCAACATCACCGCAGTCCTCATCCCAGCCCTAACCCATCTCTTCAACCTATCACTAGCAAGTGGTGTATTCCCTTCATGCTTTAAACATGCCTCTATTACACCCATCCTCAAAAAGCCCTCCCTTGACCCATCCTCTGTGTCAAACTATCGCCCCATATCCCTTCTCCCCTATGCCTCAAAACTACTGGAACAGCATGTCCATCTTGAATTGTCCTCATACCTCTCCTCCTGCTTCCTCTTTGACCGGCTTCAATCTGGCTTCCGACCACATCATTCTACCGAAACTGCCCTAACCAAAGTCACCAATGATCTACTAACCGCCAAAGCCAAGCGACACTACTCTATCCTCCTCCTCCTGGACCTGTCCTCTGCCTTCGACACAGTAGACCATTCCCTCCTACTACAGATTCTCTCATCTCTGGGCATCACAGACTTGGCCCTATCTTGGATCTCCTCATACCTAACCGACCGAACTTTCAGCGTCTCCCATTCTCACACCACTTCCTCAGCTCGCCCCCTATCTGTCGGTGTCCCTCAAGGCTCAGTTCTTGGACCCCTGCTGTTCTCCATCTATACCTTCGGCTTGGGACAGCTCATAGAGTCCCACGGCTTCCAGTATCATCTCTATGCCGATGACACACAGATCTACCTCTCTGGACCTGACATTACCTCTCTACTAACCAAAATACCACAATGTTTGTCTGCTATTTCATCCTTCTTCTCTGCACGATTCCTAAAACTTAACATGGACAAAACAGAGTTTATTGTCTTTCCTCCTCCTCACTCACCTCCTCCAACAAGCCTTTCCATCAAACTTGATGGTTGCTCACTCACCCCAGTCTCACAAGCTCGTTGCCTTGGAGTAACCCTCGACTCTGCTCTATCCTTCAAGCCACACATCCAAGCCCTCTTCAACTCATGCCGATTACAACTCAAAAATATCTCCCGGATCCGTGCTTTTCTTAACCAAGAATCCTCAAAAACATTAGTGCATGCCCTCATCATCTCCCGCCTCGACTACTGCAACCTCCTGCTCTCTGGCCTCCCTTCCAACACTCTTGCACCCCTCCAATCTATCCTAAACTCTGCAGCCCGCTTAATCCACCTCTCCCCTCGCTACTCCCCAGCCTCGCCACTCTGCCAATCCCTTCACTGGCTTCCCATCGCCCAACGACTCCAGTTCAAAACATTAACCATGACATACAAAGCCATGCACAACCTGTCTCCTCCCTACATCTGTGACCTAGTCTCCCAGTACCTACCTGCACGCAACCTTAGATCCTCACAAGATCTCCTTCTCTGCTCCTCTCTTATTTCCTCTTCCCACAATCGTGTACAAGATTTCTCCCGTGCATCCCCCATACTCTGGAACGCTCTACCTCAGCACATCAGACTCTCCACTACCGTGGAAAGCTTCAAGAGGAACCTCAAGACCCACCTCTTCCAACAAGCCTACAACCTACAATAGCCCTCAGCCCAGTAGACCACTGCGCAACCAGCTCTGTCCTCACCTATTGTACCATCACCCATTCCCTGTAGACTGTGAGCCCTCGCGGGCAGGGTCCTCTCTCCTCCTATACCAGTCTGTCTTGTACTGTTAATGATTGTTGTACGTATACCCTCTTTCACTTGTAAAGCGCCATGGAATAAATGGCGCTATAATAATAAATAATAATAATAATAATAATGTCACACTAAGCGACGCTCCAGCGATCCCACCAGCAACCTGACCTGGCAGGGATCGCTGGAGCATCGCTACACGTGGAAGCATGCTGCGCTTGGTAACGAAGGTAAATATCGGGTAACCAACCCGATATTTACCTTGGTTACCAGCGCACACCGCTTAGCGCTGGCTCCCTGCACACCTAGCCACAGTACACATCGGGTTAATTACCCGATGTGTACTCTGCTACGTGTGCAGGCAGCAGGAGCCGGCTTCTGCGGACGCTGGTAACCACGGTAAACAGCGGGTAACCAAGAAGCCCTTACCTTGGTTACCCGATATTTACCTTCGTTACCAGTGTCCGCCGCTCTCAGCTGTCAGTGCCGACTCCCTGTTCCCTGCACTCCTAGCCACAGTACACATCGGGTTAATTACCCGATGTATACTCCGGCTACGTGTGCAGAGAGCAGGGAGACGGCACTGACAGCTGAGAGCGGCGGACGCTGGTAACAAAGGTAAATATCGGGTAACCAAGGTAAGGGCTTCTTGGTTACCCGCTGTTTACCGTGGTTACCAGCGTCCGCAGAAGCCGGCTCCTGCTGCCTGCACATTTAGTTGTCGCTCTGTCGCTGTCATACACAGTGATGTGTGCTTCACAGCGGGAGAGCAACAACTAAAAAATGGTCCAGGACATTCAGCAACAACCAACGACCTCACAGCAGGGGCCGGGTTGTTGCTGGATGTCACACACAGCAACATCGCTAGCAAGTTGTGCCTCAGCAGCGATGTTGCTAGCGATGTTGCTTAGTGTGATGGTACCTTTAGGCAGGAATTAGCAACATGCACCCAGAACTGCTCGCGGTTCTGGGTACATATTGGACCTGACAGGTTCCCTTTACATATATTTCTGTGAAGCGGTTTTATGATGACTAAAATAAACAAACCGGACATTTAAATGAAAATGGTTCCTGTATTTACCTCCACAGCATCAAGTGAGTTGTAATATTACGAAAGATTCTGATAAAAAATATCAGTGAGGCTCAGTTATGAATGAGCTTCCTGATAACGATGGAGACGGCAGAGGGGTGTTCATCGCTATGCTCCAGCAGGACATAACATTTCATTACCACAAATGAATGAGTCATATGCATTAGTCATCGCTTGCTCCTTAACCATCTAATTATCGCTTGCTCCTTAACCATTTAGAATCAAATTCTCATACTAATACAGTATTGTGGACTGAATACATTTATATTCCAAAGCATAGAATGTGCTTAACGCAGTGGGAGGGGGTCATGTATGACAAAACTGAACAAAATGCTTCAAATATATGAAGATACTGATAAGTTATTTATGACAGTTTTCTGAGTCATAAAATCTTATCCTTTTACAGCAAAGATCGGCAATTCATTTTCCCGAGGGGCCACATGAGAGGTCATGACTGGGCTGAAATTAGGTTTGCTCAATATTAATAACATTAATTATAATTAGATATGAATTGTATATTAATATTGAGCAAAATTAAAGTATGCGGACACCCCCCTATATACAGAATGAGCCCACACATACAGCAGGGGTCTCAAACTCAGCTGGGTGTTTGGGGCGCACATAGAAACAAAAATTGAGAGGGGCCGCATTCCTTGCTGGACAAAGTGACATTTTTAATGATTCCATAGTTTTTTCTATACACCTTCGGATGACTTTTTTTGAACATTTTTTGCTTGTTTATTATGACAAACCTGCACTTTTTTGTTCAGTTAAATTTATATTAAAAAAAGCATTTTAATGACAAAATCATGCTTTGTTTAGATTTTCTTTTTTACATTTTATCAACTTCTTGTAATATTGTTGTTATATGCAGAAAGAATTAAAGAATGTACGTCTGGAACACCAATGGTGTGAACAAGGTGCAAGACTCAAACATATAGCCATGTATCTTATTTCACATATATAGCTTGCTCCTTTGCTTCCCATACAGAGCAAGTTTTTTAACTGCAGGTGAGGTTACACATAGGTTAAGGACCCCAAAAATAGAGATTACCTTGGCGTGGTTTGGGGCTCTTTTGCATTGATTAATACAATGGCTAAGCATCTCTTATTTTCCTATTATTCATAGCAGTTATGCATAATCCATTTTCATGTTTTTCTTTTTTTCAGATAGTTAATTGTATTTTTCAGTCTAGTATTCCCATAGCATTTCTGCTTTTCATCATTCCCCTATACATTGTGACTAGTGTGCAACTTTTTATCCTATTGTATAGTTATATGTTTTTGAGTCTTGCACCTTGTTCACACCATTGGTGTTCCAGACATACATTCTTTGATTAAATCAGTCATCATGTGTGGGGAATTGTGCAGGCTCTGCGTGTGAGCTCACATCAAAGGCAGGGACAAAACCTACGTTTGACATACATATACGTCAAAGTTTCAAAGCTAGTCAAGGGGACATAAGATTTGAGTCCCCAAATAGTTCTCTATATACAGTATTATCCCCCACCTAGACCCTTATATATAGTATGAGCCCCCACATAGCGCACTATATACAGCCGTGGGTGAAAGTGTTGGCATCCTTGAAATTGTTCCAGAAAATGAACTATTTCTCCTAGAAAATAATTGCTATTAGGCTATGTGCGTACGCTGCGTTTTTTTGACGCTGCATTTTTGTGCATTTTTAGCCGCTAAAAACGCACAAAAACGCACCCGCGTTGGAAAAAACGCGTAAAAAAAAACGCATGCGTTTTTACCGCGATTTGGTGCGTTTTTGGCTGCGTTTTGCTGCGTTTTTGATCTCTGCGTTTTGCTGCGTTTTTCCAATGCATTGCATGGGCGGAAAACGCAGAAAAACGCAAGAAAGAACTGACATGTCCATTTTTTTTTTTTAAGCTCAAAAACGCAGCTTAAAAAAACAGTTGTGTGCGGACAGCAAAAATGAAAACTCATAGACTTTGCTGGGGAAGCAAAGTCATGCAGTTTTGAGGCCAAAAACGCACCCGAAAAACGTGAAAAAACGCCGCGAAAAACGCACTGTGCGCACATAGCCTTACACATTTTCTTAGACACGTTTATTTCCTTTGTGTGTATTGGAACAACACAAAAAATAAAAAAGAAAAAATGTAAATTGGACATAATTTCATACAAAATCCCCAAAATGGGATGGGCAAAATTATTGGCACCTTCAACTTAATATTTGATTGCACATCCTTTGGAATAAATAGCTGCAATCAATGTCTTCCTATAACCATCAACAAGGTTCTTAAGCGGGCTTTACACACTGCGATATCGCCCGAATTTTGTCGTTGGGGTCACGGTTTTGGTGACGCACTTCCGCAATCGTTAGCGATATAGCTTTGTGTAACAGCGTTCAGCGATGTAAAATCGTCGCAAAAGCGTGATTTATCGCTAATCGGCTACACGGGTCCTAATTCCCAAAAATCGTTACTTCAGCAGTAACGAGGTTGTTCCTCGTTCCTGCGGCATCACACATCGCTGCGTGTGACGCCGCAGGAGCGAGGAACGTCTCCCTACCTGCCTCCCGGCCGCTATGCGGAAGGAAGGAGGTGGGCGGGATGTTACGTCCCGCTCATCTCCGCCCCTCCGCTGCGATTGGGCGGCGGTTCAGTGACGTCGCTGTGACGCCGCACGGACCGCCCCCTTAGAAAGGAGGCGGTTCGCCGGTCACAGCGACGTCGCCGGACAGGTAAGTATGTGTGACGGCTCTGGGCGATGTTGTGCGCCACGGGCAGCGATATGCCCATGTCGCGCAACAGATGGGGGCGGGTACGCACACTAGCGATATCGGGACCGATATCGCAGTGTGTAAAGTAGCCTTTACACCTCTAAACTGGAATTTTGGACTATTAAACTGCTCCAGGTTGTCACGGTTCTCTGTGAAAAGCATCTCACAGACCTGGAGATGCTCTGCGGCACTTAGGGCTCACTCACACTTGCGCTATTTTGACGCAAACGGAATCCGTCACTAATGTAGTACAGTTCATTTATTTACAGTGGAAGCGCGACATCGTGTGGACACAAGCGGGTACTGCATGACACACACGCGCCATAGTAATGCGCTTCCACTGTAAATAAATGAACTGTACTACATTAGTGACGGATTCCGTTTGCGTCAAAATAGCGCAAGTGTGAAACTAGCCTTACAGATCTATCAGCTTGTTCACTATACTGGAGTCCAGGTTGGTTCTCGGAGGTGCTGATTGCTCAGCTGTTCCACCTTCTCGGTAATTGCTCAGGCTTCTTTACTGAGCATGCTCCTCCAGGACTTTGCCAGTTGTATTATTTTCTGGCTCTGTTGCTGCAAGCGTCTGCCTCCTGGTATAGTGGCTGATCTTGGTGCTAGACCCTGGACTGACCTCCTGACTTGCCTCTGTTGTTTTTTCCCCTCTGACTTCTCCATTCTCATCTGGCTCCTGACCCCAGCTTTCTCTCCTGACTACTCTGTTGTCTGCCCCTTGTGTTCATACTTTCTCACCTGGTTACCCGACCTCCGGTTTGTCTTACGACCTCTCTCCTGTCTGCCCCCTGTGTTTCTCTGTGTCCCCTCAGTTCTGACCCCGACGTGCCTGACTTCCCTCAGCCTCTAGGTATCCACAGTACCACCTAGTGTACAGCCTTACTACTGCATCTCTCACTCCTCTGTGAGAGGGATGTTATACAGGTCTCTTATATTTGAAGGGTGTCTTCTCCCAACAGCAATTTTAAGATCTCTCCCCAGGTCTTCAATGGGATTTAGATCTGGACCCATTGCTGCCACTTCAGAACTCTCCAGCGCTTTGTTTCCATCCATATCTGGGGGCTTCTTCAACTACATTTGGAGTCAATTGTCCTGCTGGAAGATAACCTAGGGCGCAAACCGAAATTCCTTATATATAGTCTGAGCCACTGTATATCAGACCATGGTCAGACACAGCCATTACACAGAAGCAAACGAACATTTAATTTTTTTTTTTTTTTATTTTTTTTTTAAAACCCATAGAATTTTGGAAATTGTTATTCCAAAATCCATTCATTAAATTGAACTTTAAAATTAACTTTGTTCATGGGAAAACCACTTTAATTAATCCAGACTGCAGAAAGCAGCCCAGTAAGTGATATATCACTGGAATCAGGATCTACGCCCTTACATCGTGTTGCTCTCAGATCAGGTAGCAAAAACCTGGGCAAAGATCCCTTTAAGTAGTAACCCCTAACTACACTTCATTTTTTTTTTTTTTATTATAAATCAAAGATACAAGTACACACAAAGATAATGAACTTTGAAAAAGGAAAAATGTCTTTATGTTCATTCTTTTTTACTCCAGCACAGATCACTCACAGTAAAAAAAAAAATTGCTCAAATCTGTCTATAGTTATAGGAACAAATTATATATCTACAGGTTGTAAAAGCCTGTGGATAGAAGAGAGATGAGATGCTGGAGAAGACTGGAATGGGGAAACAGAAACTAGCAGAGATTCAAGTGACTAAACCTTGAAGAGGGGAAAACTGAAAAAATAAAATAAATAAATAATAGCAAAACACGAGTCATGTAAATGTTCAAAAATAGTATTATTCTTTATGACCACACACATCAGGGCCGCCACCAGGGGGGGACAAACAAGACTCTTCACGCTTCATTTATTGGCCTACAAAAAGGGGTGGAGGCAGAGCAGGAATAGAGACAGAGCTGGGGTGGAGCCTCAAGGGGGCCCCAAATATATGCCAGTCAGGGGCCCTGAAATTCTTAGTGGCAGCCTTGCACACATTACAATGTATTCTCAGTCACCTAAAAGTGCACTTTCAGAAGGTCAGTGGTGTATTGAGATTATTTAGGCAATACTCTATAGGGCAAACATACAAATCAGTGCTCTTCCGGAAGGAGAGAAATGTTTCCCCGTTTGGAGGTAGGCAACTTGCAAGTCAATGTCTGAACATCACTAGGGATATCATCAGTCAAGCCAGACAGTGCGTGTGACAGGGGGTTAACGACTTTGTGCGCCACGGGCAACTAATTGCCCGTGACGCACAAACGACGGGGGTGGGTACGATCGCTCATGCAATCGCACGATTGATCGTACCGTGTGACGCCCCGCATTAGACTGTAGAGTTCACCAGTCTGGAAACTTGTGAGGTCAAAGAGCAGTGAACTGTAGAAAGGTTTACTGACTAAGCGTTGCACATCTCTGCTCATGATTCATTACAATAAGTCATTTTATATCTATCTATATATATATATATATATATATATATATATATATATTAGCGCTTTCTACATGCTTTTCCATTGCTTAAAGACAGATGCGTTTTGAACATAAAGACACTGCTAAATAAAGTTTTAACAGTCAAACACTATGAAAAAAGGATAAAAAAAAGAAATCAAATATAATTCATTAAATCATAACGAAAAAAGTTATATTTAATCTATATATATAATTGCCTTACTCTGTCTGTCTGTCTGTCTGTCTGTCTTGCTCCAAAATTGTGTCCTTACGGTGACAAGCGTCTGATTGGCCGCTGCCTCGGCCTGGCCCCGCCCCCCCACCACGGATTGGTAGCTCGCCTCGGCCTGGCCCCGCCCCCCCGCACGGATTGGCCGCTCGCCCCGGCCCTCCGCACGCATCGCCAGACATAACCTTGCGCTGCTGGGATCGTGACGGAGCCGGTGAACCCTGGTAACCATTATACACATCGGGTAACTAAGGTCCCTTAGTTACCCGATGTGTATCATAGTTACCAGTGTACACCGGCTCCCCAGCGGCCTTGCCCCGCCCCCCCCACAGATTGGTCGCTCGCCTCAGCCTGGCCCCGCCCTCCGCATGGATTGGCCGCTCGCCCCGGCCCTCCGCACGCATCGCCAGACATAACCTTGCGTTGCTGGGATCGTGACGGAGCCGGGGAACGCTGGTAACCATTATACACATCGGGTAACTAAGGTCCCTTAGTTACCCGATGTGTATCATAGTTACCAGTGTACACCGGCTCCCCAGCGGCCTTGCCCCGCCCCCCCACGGATTGGTCGCTTGCCTCAGCCTGGCCCCGCCCTCCGCATGGATTGGCCGCTCGCCCCGGCCCTCCGCACGCATCGCCAGACATAACCTTGCGTTGCTGGGATCGTGACGGAGCCGGGGAACGCTGGTAACCATTATACACATCGGGTAACTAAGGTCCCTTAGTTACCCGATGTGTATCATAGTTACCAGCATACACTGGCTCCGTCACGATCCCAGCAGCGCCAGACATACCATTGCGATGCTCTGATCGTGACGGAGCCGGTGAACGCTGGTAACCATTATACACATCGGGTAACTAAGGTCCCTTAGTTACCCGATGTGTATCATAGTTACCAGTGTACACCGGCTCCGTGACGATCCCAGCAGCGCCAGACATAACCTTGTGATGCTCTGATCGTGACGGAGCCGGGGAACGCTGGTAACCATTATACACATCGGGTAACTAAGGTCCCTTAGTTACCCGATGTGTATCATAGTTACCAGCGTACACCGGCTCCCGGTACACATGTGCAGGGAGCCGGCATTATACTCCTCTCCCCCCAGGACTACTCCTCCTATTATAGTCCTCCTATTATACTCCTCTCTGAGTATAATAGAACTATTATAGCATGGGGGATGGAGCACGATGGGGTGCGCAGCATGGGGGATGTAGCACGATGGGGGGTGCGCAGCATGGGGGATGGAGCACGATGGGGAGTGCGCAGCATGGGGGATGGAGCACGATGGGGGGTGCGCAGCATGGGGGATGGAGCACGATGGGGGGTGCGCAGCATGGGGGATGGAGCAGCACGATGGGGGGTGCGCAGCATGGGGGATGTAGCACGATGGGGGGGTGCCTAGCATGGGGGATGTAGCACGATGGGGGGTGCCTAGCATGGGGGATGTAGCACGATGGGGAGTGCGCAGCATGGGGGATGGAGCACGATGGGGAGTGCGCAGCATGGGGGATAAAGCACGATGGGGAGTGTGCAGCAGCATGGGGGATGGAGCACGATGGGGGGTGCGCAGCATGGGGGATGGAGCACGATGGGGGGTGCGCAGCATGGGGGATGGAGCACGATGGGGAGTGCGCAGCATGGGGGATGGAGCACGATGGGGAGTGCGCAGCATGGGGGATGGAGCACGATGGGGGTGCGCAGCATGGGGGATGTAGCACGATGGGGAGTGCGCAGCATGGGAGATGGAGCACGATGGGGGGTGCGCAGCATGGTGGATGGAGCACGATGGGGGGTGAGCAGCATAGGGGGATGGAGCACGATGGGGGGTGCGCAGCATGGGGGATGGAGCACGATGGGGAGTGCGCAGCATGGGGGATGGAGCACGATGGGGGGTGCACAGCATGGGGTATGGAGCACGATGGGGGGTGCACACCTCCCCCCACTGCACAACACCACACACACACTGGGAACCACAAACACTGCCCTACACAGACACCCAACACACAAACAGCGCGGCACACACAAATATACGCACATACCGCACAACACACACATTGCACAAAACATACCTCCCACCAAAACACACACACACCCCACACCCACACAAACCGCGCAACACACACACACAGCGCTCCACAAACAACACAACACACACCACGCAACACACAAACAACACCGCTCTCACCCCCCGCCACACCCAGACAACACCCAGAACATGTACAGCGCCCTACACAAACACTTGGTAACTACACACAACAACATCTATATATATATATATATATAACAAAAATCCTACATTAACTACACAATACGTAAATTCTAGAATACCCGATGCGTAGAATCGGGCCACCTTCTAGTATAATTATAGCGGTTTTATACTATTTATCGCTAAAATAACAATAAATTAATATTTTTCATTAATTTAATTGTCGGACTATGTGTGTGTGTGTGTAAAGGGACATATCATTCCATTATTTTGATGTCAGAAACGCATGTTTTCTGCAGCTAAAAAGCATGTTAAAAGCATGTTTCTTGCTTTTTGCTACTTCTCATTGACTTCAATGTTAGCAAAATGCAGCCCAAATGGCAAAAACAATTGACATGCTGCTTATTTGAACGCAGTTTTTGCCCAAAATTATGCAAATTAAACGCAGCGTTTTGAACAGCAAAGTGCGGACAAGAAATCCACTTTTCCCATAGACTTTGCTTGAAAATCAAAACGCATGCATTTTGGCATGAAAACGCTGCAGTTTAACCCCTTCACGACCATGGACGGATATATCCGTCATGGAGTGTGTCCCGTTAAGCTCCGCCCCCTGCCGCGGGCAGGCGGCGGTCGGCACACATATCAGCTGTTTTCAACAGCTGACATGTGTGCCTGCTAGCCGCGGGTGGAATCGCTTCCACCCGCGGCCATTAACCCCTTAAATCTTGCTGCCAAGTCTGGCAGCAAGATCTATATGCGCGTGGCCATGTTTTTTACTAACCGCCGCCCCCACCGGAAGTCACGTGCGTGATCACGTGACTATCGGTGGTTGCCATCGTAGCACAGGGTCATGTGATGACGCCTGCAGCTATGACGTTTCACTTTCGTTTTCCCTCGGCCGCGAGCAGAGAGAAACAGAAAAAGTGACTGAATCTGCTGTTTACAGCTGTATAGCTGTGATCAGCAGATAGATAATAGCGATCGGATTGTTGATCGCTATAGCCCCCTAGGGGGACTAGTAAAATAAAAAAAAAAAGTTTTAAAAAATAAAAAAAACAAAAAACCTAAAAGTTCAAATCACCCCCCTTTCCCCCATTGAAAATTAAAGGGTTAAAAAATAAATAAATATACACATATTTGGTATCGCCACGTTCAGAAATGCCCGATCTATCAAAATATAAAATCAATTAATCTGATTGGTAAACGGCGTAGTGTCAAAAAAATTCCAAACGCCAAAATTACGTTTTTTGGTCGCCGCAAGTTTTACGCAAAATGCAATAACAGGCGATCAAAGTAGCATCTGCTCAAAAATGGTACCATTAGAAACGTCAGCTCGAGACGCAAAAAATAAGCCATCACTGAGCCATAGATCCCAAAAAATAAGAACGCTACGTGTTTCGGAAAATGGCGCAAAACATGCACCACTTTTATTGGACAAACTTGTGAATTTTTTTTAACCCCTTAGATACAAGTAAACCTATACATGTTTGGTGTCTACAAACTCGCACCGACCTCAGGCATCATACCCACACATCAGTTTTACCATATAGTGAACACCGTGAATAAAACATCCCAAAAACTATTCTGCCATCACACTTTTTTTGCAATTTTTCCGCATTTGGAATTTTTTTGCTGTTTTCCAGTACACCATATGGTAAAACTTATGGTTTCATTTAAAAGAAAAACTTGTCCCCCAAAAAACAAGCCCTCATATGACAAGATTGACGTAAAAATAAAAAAGTTACGGCTCTCGGAAGAAGGGGAGCAAAAAACAAAAACGCAAAAACGGAAAGTGCCCCGGGGCTGAAGTGGTTAAAACGCTGCTGAAAAGCAGCTGAAACGCAAAGTGCGGACACAGGAGTCTGGAAAGCTTGCTTTGTAACATCATTTTTTTTATTTCAGTTAGCCAATAAAAGGTATCACAACTACAAAATTATAATTTTGTTTCTCTCACTGAGAGCGATCAATCATTTTTCAACTGGCTAACACACTACCAAAACCTTTTTTCTTTTGATTACAGAGAGTTACAACATTGGGGCAGTTTAAGATAAATGTTTGTTCTTTTCTATACGAAAAAAAACCCACAGTAAAATAATTTCACTGTAAGGTAAGCGGTCACTAGAGGTTTGTAGCTGTAATTAACAGGATTGTGTTACGGTGCCTTCTAATACCTTTTTAATCATGTCACTGTTAAAACCTTCTGCTTGTGCTGGATAAAAGAAAAAGACGTTCTAAAACCATGTAATGTACGTCTTACAAATAGTCATCGGAGCAATGTTACTGTGGTCAGTAGTCACAGTGTCCATCCTTACTGTTAGGCTATGGTCGCACATGTTTGTTTTTGTTGCTTTTTTTGGCAGCAAAACCTGATCTCGGCAGTAAAAAAAGGTACTTTTTTGCTGTTTTTTGGTGGCGTTTTAGCTGTGTCATTTGTCTACAGTACATATTTAACACAAACTTTGTTCCAGCACATATGGAGTATAAACTTATTTTATTGAAAAAATATAGTAAAAAACACACACAGATAGTAGGTGACAAAATAGCAAACTGGCCCCAGAAACACCGGTTCAACCGGTGTTTCTGGGACCAGTTTTCTGTTTTTTCACCTACCATCCATGTGTGTTTTTTTACTATATATTTCCACTAAAAAGAAGTTTATACTCCGTATATGCAGGAACAAAGTTTTTCTTGGATTATCTTGGACAGATGCTTTACACGCAGCAACATCGCTAGCGATGTCCTTGGTGAAGGCACCCACCCCCGTCGGTTGTGCTTCACGGGCAAATCGCTGCCCGTGGCGCACAACATCGCTCGGACCCGTCACACGGACTTACCTGCCTAGCCACGTCGCTGTGGCCGGCGAACCGCCTCCTTTCTAAGGGGGCAGTTCGTGCGGTGTCACTAAGCGGCCGCCCAATAGAAGCGGAGGGGCAGAGATTGGCGGCGGCCGCAGGTACGATGTTGTTCCTCATTCCTGCGGTGTCACACATAGCGATGTGTGCTGCCACAGGAACGACGAACAACATCATACGTGCAGCAGCAATGATAATTGGGATTAGAACGCCGTGTCAACGTTCAACAATATGGTGAGTATTTTTGATCGTTAACGGTTGTTCCTGCGTTTCACACGCAATGATGTCGCTAACGAGGCCGGATGTGCGTCACGAATTCCGTGACCCCAACGACATCTCATTAGCGATGTTGTTACGTGTAAAGCCCCCTTTAGTTTCATTCGCCAAAAAAGCAGTAAAAACACAGCTGCTTTTTTGCATTCTCATTGCTTTCAATGGTGGAAAAAAAAGCAGCAAAAATGCTAAAATAATGGACTTCTTTCAAAAATGCAGCAGTTTACCAATACAAGCAGGAAAAAAAATCAAGTCTTTGTGTGCATGAGATTTCTCGATTCTCATAAGTTTTTGCTGGTACTGTAAAAAGCAGCTTTTTTATTAGCATGTATTTGCATAAAACCAATGAAAAACCAATGCAAAAAAAAAGGAGCAAAAACGCACTGTGTGAACATAATTTTAGCATGTGTATTTTGCCTTTGCCAAGTCCCAGTAGCAGTGTGAAGTCAGCGCTAACTGTAACAAGCAGAAAATTAGTAAAAAAAAAAAATTTAGTGACAGGTACCCATACTATACATATAACTACACAAAATAAAAGCTAGACACTATGTAGATCATATGACCACCCAAGCAGAGTAGATTAATAGTAAAGTCAAATCTATATTTATACATAAACAGAAATAGTTATCAGACAACACAAAGCAAGATGAAAAACACTAAAAACATCTTAACAAGCTGAAACGTGGATCATGAATCGGTAAAGAGCTGCCCACAGCGTAATAAGCCACGGTATGTACCAAGAATAAAGTGACATCAACACAATATAAGCACAATGTCATACCAAAGTAATAGGAGTAAACTTTACACATAGTAAACATGAAACTGCAACTGCTGATTTCCAAATTACAGTATCAAAATAAGAAAAGGTTACTTTACTTTCCAAATTTTATGCATACCGACACTACCTTGGCTTCTTTGGTTACCTTGGTTTGAAGGGTTTCTTTAATATGCCTTGTAGTGCATAATTTACGTGGCAAACTGGGTTTATAAATAATAACTAGTGATGAGTGAGCGTGCTCAGAAATGCTTGATACTCAATTGACCATTGGGGTGCTCTGCACTCGAAAGAGTATCCTTGTGCTCACGCACCATCCTCGAGTCCACGCCTCGCTTGTTTCATGGCTGTTTTTAGCCACTAAACCTATAGGCATTGCCTGTAAATCATGGTAATACCATAGCCATGTTGGATACTTGCATTACTGTGATTGGCCAGTCACATTGCATCATCAGGTCTATATAAGACTCAGTGACACTATGCTCGGCACTCTCTACCCCAGAAGTAGTGTTGGGAGAGCAGATGGAGACGGGATAGTGCATTAGAGGCATCTAGTCATTGATTATTGCCTTACATTCCTTGCGTCTGCTACATTAATCCAAAAGTCCTTTACAGGGCGAATTCAAATTATTCTATTCAATAATAATATCGCTTTTAGCCACAATTAGTGTAAGGAGAGCTGTGGAAAAAGGATAGTACATTAGAGGCATAAAGAATGAGATTATTGCCTTACACTCCTTTCTGCTGTTTTGTTAACCCAAAAGTCCTTTTTAGAACTAATTCAAATTATTATATTCTTGAATAATACCACTCTTAGCTGAAATTAGTGTAGGGAGAGCTGCTGGAGAAGGGATAGTATATTACAGGCGGCAACTATGCAGTAAATATTGCCTTACATTCTTTGCTGCTGCTACGTTATCTCAAATGTCCTTTTCAGCCCTAATTCAAATTATTTTATTCTCTAATAATACTGCTCTTAGCTGCAATTAGTGTAGGGAGAACTGCTGGAGAAGGGATAGTGTATGAAAGATATCTAAGAAGAGATTATTGAGTTGCATTCCTTGCTGCTGCTACATTAATCAAAAAGTCCCTTTCAGAGTCTACTTCAAATATATTCTAGTCTTTAATAATACCATTCTTAGCTGCATACCTTATGTAAAATGCGCAAGGCGTGTGGTAAGGGACGGGGAAGTGGCTGTCCAACTGATGGTAGTTCACGCAGAGACTGTGGGCCAGGGAAAACTGTGCCTACTGTAGGAGAACAATAAACACAGTCATTTTTTAGACCTAGTTTCCTGTCACAGTTTGCAGGGGGGTGCGGGACACCACTGTCGAAGAGAGAACAGTGCAAACAGGTGGTCGGTTGGAAGGTAGACAATTTTTCCAGTCTATTTCCCAGCACCATCTTGTCTTCTACATGGTCCAGTCTCACTAGCCTACTGTCTGGACCACATAATCCTCACCCTGATCCTCCCCCCCCCACCATGGTGAGTCACAGGAGACACATGATCCCACATCTTTCCATTTATGGCTTTTTCTTGTCTCTCACAGTACACATTTCAAGAGGAATATGAAGAGATCATGTGTGGTGATTCCCAAATATTTCAGCAGCCATGGTTACAAAAAGATGATGATGGTGAACGGCAATTGCTGTCTCAAGATGTCACTGGTGACCAGGGGAACATAGGGAAACCTATATTGGCCCTATGGCTTCGGCCCCTGCGCTCACCCTAACACCCGGAAGTACCCTTGAAGGTAGGGAGGTCCGTACCTCCAACCTAGGCCCTTTCGCCTGTCCTTGTCCCTGATGATAAGACCCCCTTCCACAACTCACTACCCGGGGGGAAGGGACAAGAACAGAAGTCTTCATCCCCACTGACAAATTAAGACAAGACAGGGGTAACTATGACAATAACTCAAACACATGGCAACCACACACAAAGGGGCCACTAAAAGTGCTCAAGGGGAAACAACATAAAAGGGGAAGGACAACTGAATACCGTACAACCAGTGCACCTAGAACTGCTGCAGCGAGCACCAATGCTGCAGCCCACAAAGCAAGTCTCAGAGAGAGTTTCACCAGCTCCTTTCTCCTCCTGGCCAAGCTACCAAATGATGAAAATAACCGGCACCCTCTCTGGAGGAAGTAGAGGGTATTTATAGGACCTCGGCATGGTCCTAACCGGAAACACCTGACCAGGAGTCAGGAGCTGCTGGAAGGTAAACTGACAATAACCCTTTCCTCCCCAAAGGAAAGGGAATCCATTTAATCAGCAGAGTCTCACAAGATAAAGTGAGACTCTGACCTAGAACAAACCTGTCAAAAAACTCTGCAACAGAGAAAAGACAGTGACACAAGAGTTGGATAATGATCAGACACAGTTGACAAGTCATATTGTTAAGTCAACAAGCCAGGAAGAGGACCAGAGTATAGAAGTGGAGAGGAGTTGGTTGACGATGAAACCACTAACCCAACCTGGAAAAATGGAATGCAGAGTAAGAACAGAAAAGCAGAGGGGGAGGAGGGATCTGCAGCACTGCAACAGGCAGAAAGAATCAGTGGGTAGCCAGGGGGAGAAGGCGGGCAATTGTTCCCCAGAAATCCCTCAAGGATCACCCTTAAGTGGCAAGATCCCAGGTCTAGAGTTAGATGTTCCCCAGACTGGCGCATTTTTACAGAAAGAGCGGACAATAAGGAAACTGTAACTTTCAACCTAACGGTACCAAGCTCACCAGGGGCCTAACCACTACCACAGCCTGACCACCACAAGCATGCTCAAACACATATCATCCAAGCATCCAACTAGGTGGGTCGAACACCTGGGTCCACAACAAGTGTTTGCGGGTGATACCACTATTTCTCCCAATGTGCCATCCGCACCTTACACAAATATGCGTCCCATTCATCATCCGTGCCCTGAACAATAAAGTTATTGGGAAGGTCCACATGACCACAGACACATGGATGCTTGTGGCCAGGAACACTACATTTCCATGATGACACACTGAGTGAACCTTGTGGAGGCCAGTACTTTGTCAGACCCTGGGACGGCACACATGCTACCGACAGAAGTTCGGGCCCTAGTTTCATCAGGGTTTTTCCCCCTCCTATGCCAGTTCCTGTACCCCCTCCTCTGCTTTATCCTCTGTCTCCAAATTGTTGTCTATATTAATCACAAGTTGGAAGCACTGGTGGACTGTCTTGGTGAAGCATCAACAGGCTCTTCTGAAACTCATATCTTTGGGTGACACCACCGCAAAGTTGTTGAAAAGTCTAAGGGGCACTTTGCACACTACGACATCGCAAGCCGATGCTGCGATGCCATGCGCGATAGTCCCTGCCCCTGTCGCAGCTGCGATATCATGGTGATAGCTGCCCTAGCGAACATTATCGCTACGGCAGCTTCACATGCACTTACCTGCCCTGCGACGTCGCTCTGGACGGCGAACTGCCTCCTTATTAAGGGGGCATTACTCACAGCAAGTTGGGCTGTAGTGTGTACATCGCCCAGGCCAAAAGCTAATGCTCTACCAGGATACAGCTAAACCCCCACTAATGTGGAAGCGTCACAGGTGCAGGAGAAGCAGATCACACACACACCTCCATGGAATGGAGGGGAGGCGAATGCTAGATGATAAAACTGCACACAAGTGGCTTGCATAGAGCGCTGTTCACATGCAGATGGCACAGTCACAAACCCGCAGCCTATTAGGTGACGCCCTTCTATTAGATCAGGCGGGCTGCCAAGCCGTACCCCACTGTGTATCATGCACGGACAGACACTCTACAATGCAAGGCCCAACAGAAAGGGGCCTGGCTGTATCCTGTACAAACAAAAAAATATGAGGTTTTTGTTGGTATTTATGGCCATAAAACGTAAGCCTACACCCTCGTCACGGGACCTCATGTCTGTAGGTCCCTACACTAAATATAAAAATAGCAACAAAAAGAGGACAATGTCCTCCAAAAATTAAGTATTACTCACAGCAAGTTGGGCTGTAGTGTGTACATCGCCCAGGCCAAAAGCTAATGCTCTACCAGGATACAGCTAAACCCCCACTAATGTGGAAGCGTCACAGGTGCAGGAGAAGCAGATCACACACACACCTCCATGGAATGGAGGGGAGGCGAATGCTAGATGATAAAACTGCACACAAGTGGCTTGCATAGAGCGCTGTTCACATGCAGATGGCACAAAAAAAAATGAGGTTTTTGTTTTTTTCACGGGACCTCATGTCTGTAGGTCCCTACACTAATGTGACGAGGGTGTAGGCTTACGTTTTATGGCCATAAATTCCAACAAAAACCTCATATTTTTTTGTTTGTACAGGATACAGCCAGGCCCCTTTCTGTTGGGCCTTGCATTGTAGAGTGTCTGTCCGTGCATGATACACAGTGGGGTACGGCTTGGCAGCCCGCCTGATCTAATAGAAGGGCGTCACCTAATAGGCTGCGGGTTTGTGACTGTGCCATCTGCATGTGAACAGCGCTCTATGCAAGCCACTTGTGTGCAGTTTTATCATCTAGCATTCGCCTCCCCTCCATTACATGGAGGTGTGTGTGTGATCTGCTTCTCCTGCACCTGTGACGCTTCCACATTAGTGGGGGTTTAGCTGTATCCTGGTAGAGCATTAGCTTTTGGCCTGGGCGATGTACACACTACAGCCCAACTTGCTGTGAGTAATACTTAATTTTTGGAGGACATTGTCCTCTTTTTGTTGCTATTTTCTTATTAAGGGGGCGGGTCGTGCGGCGTCATAGCGACGTCACACGGCAGGCGGCCAATAGAAGCGGAGGGGCGGAGATGAGCGGGACGTAAACATCCCGCCCACCTCCTTCCTTCCGCATAGCCGGCAAGAGCCGCAGGACGCAGGTAGGAGATGTTCCTCGCTCCTGCGACTTCTCACACAGCGATGTGTGCTGCCGCAGAAACGAGGAACAACATCGTAAAATCGGTATTTCCCAATTCATGGAAATGCCGAACCCTACACCGATGATACAATAACGACGCTTTTGCGCTCGTTAAGCGTATCAAAAAGGATTTACACACTACGCTATCGACTGCGACGCCGGATGTGCGTCACTTTCGATTTGACCCCACCGACATCGCAGCTGCGATGTTGTAGTGTGCAAAGTACCCCTAACAGTCCACAGATCTGTGGCTCTCACCACTGAACCTCCAACTGAACCAGATATATATTAAAAGTTACATTTAATACACTAGGTTGTTCTTTTGCGCATCCTTTGAGGCGATCTTAAGCAGTAGGGCTAAGCCACACGGCGAGAAAATCGGTGCGAGTGGAGTGCGATAAAACATCGCATTCCCCTCGGACCAATTCTAGCCTGTGTGTCAGCACACATGAGCGATTATTTTCTCAGCCCTAATCGGACCGAGAAAACAATCGCAGCATGCTGCGATTGTAATCCGAGACTCTTTCTCTCGCACCCATTCAAGTGAATGGGGCGAGAGAAAAATCGCACTGCACTCGCGGTACACCGGTGTACTGCCAGTGCAATGCGAGAATGTCTATAGCCGGCTACACAGGCGAGAGGGAGAGAAATCCCTCCCTCCCCTCCTGAGTGCCGGCCCGCCCCCCGCAGCTGAGGTCTGCTCGCACGAACGGACCTCAGTTGCAAGGACACAGGCATGACACTCGGCTCTGCTGTACTGCCAGCACGAGCCGAGTCTCATGCAAGGGGATCGCAGTAGTGCCCGTGTGGCCCCGGCCGTATAGTTAGTGTATTCAATTTTTTTCACCTTAGAAGCCAATGAGAAAGTGTAAAAACACAGCAAAAACACTCTACATGTGAACATAGCCTGAGAGGTGGAGGAGGCGTTTTATATTCCTCTCTTTTTGGAATTTACCTTATATATATAAGTCATTATCCAGGAAAGAATGTTTCCTAACATCTTTTTTTACTGTAAAATCGATTCAGCTTCGGTTTTGTATGTTTTATTGTCAGTCTGTAAAAGTGGTGTAATACTCTGACAACTTTGTTCCCAGCAGTGACCTGGGGGAGTCATTTATGTGTCCAGACATCTTTCTCATGTAGTTTCCATCCATTTGACCGATGTTCCTGCCCCCCAGATCTTCTGGGAGGGTCTGTTAGAAAAATGCTTGAGTTTCCCATTGACTTCCATTATACTCATTATTCGGACCGAGCCTGTCCGTGTGACCTACCTGCTGGATTTCACCAACGGGCACTTGAGCATTTTAGTGCTTGCTCATCTCTACTAATAACCCATGATTATAAATACAGAACATGAAAGAAGAAGAAAAAAGTTTTCCTATGGCTATGAATGCATCTGCCTCCCAGCATCTACATAAGCCACCTGTTATATTTAAAAATTCATAAACTATACTAACCTGTGAAATTACATATCCCGCGGGCTTTCAGGAAAAATGTTTATAAAACAAAATGTAAGAATCTAGCCAGATATATAGCACAGGGAAGCTGTACATCATCATCACTTTTATACTGCAATGAAAACTTGTAGAAGATCCTTTGTTACACTGTCGTTCCTCTTTGCCAATTTTCCCATTTTACACAACCCTTCCACACTGCCCGTACTGCTCCAAATTGTTTGATTGGAAGTTGTTGCTCCGACTAATGATGGCGTATCCTGGTGTCATGCACAGGGCCTGATTAAACCCTATGGATATCTGTAGGCAGTCGAAATCTTGGTGCCTCTACATCAAATGATTGCCTAATACAGTTTAAAATGTACTAACAATTTAAATAAAACAAGTATATTTTATTAAACAGAACAAAAATTAAGTTAATCAAACTTCATTATTACCCAGAAAAGGTAATTGACTAATGGGGATCTCAGTTGTAGGTGTATATATACTATATACAGTATATGCTTGTTCATGATCCCAAAGCTTCTACTGAAGAAGAATCTTGGTGAGAATCATGGCTACTTACTCCTCCCCCATTCCTCGTTCTGGCCAATCACACAGTTGCCACACCTGATCATATATGTGCCCCTCCTCTACTACTCATGACTTCTCAAATAAAACCGTCAACAGTCGAAACATCATTTCACTGCTATTTGCAGTAATGCTCACATCAGAGCTTTGTTGCTCCAGCTGGTCTTCAATGTCAGTCGGCCTCCTACGTCAGCCGGCCTCCAACGCTATCTAGGCTCCAACATCAGTTGGTCTCCAGCACCAGCCGGCCCCCAACGTCAGCTGTCATCCAACGCCATCCAGGATGCAATGTCAGCCAGCCCCCAACGTCAGCCGGCATCCAACGTCAGGCGGCATCCAACAACAGCCAGCCCCCAATGTCAGCCGGCATCCAACGTCAGCCGGCATCCAACCTTAGCCGGCCTTTAAAATCAGCCGGCCCGGCCCCCACACTGATTGTGACTTAGCGACTCCGGTATTGAAAGTGCGGTATATTACAAAATTGCTGGGTAACAAATCCCTAATATATCACCCAATATATAAGAGTAGTACTGATTTTATGCTTTACCTATAGAATAGTCACTTATTAGAAATGGAACAGGTTTTGCAGTATGTAAACCTGAAAGAATTCTCACACAACTTTCCTTTTTGTAAAACCGGTGTTTTGAGATTGTGAAATCGCTTGATAGGCAATCATTTCTTAATGTGAACTTATCATCTGAGCTGCTTGCAAATCTTGGAGCAATATAAAGCGTCCTAGATAAATCTTTCGATTTTACCTGTTCATCTTCTGTGATAACAGGAACTGTCACCACTAAGCAAATACATAAGCCAGATGTAAGCGAGAGTCAACAGACACAGTTTGTAATGGATGCAGACCAGGATGACAAATTTATAAAAGGAGCGTTCAAATTGTCTCTCCAGTAAAGGAGACAAACTCTAGCACAGCGCCACCTATTGGAAGTAGCGATCCTAAAAGTCACAAGTGGATTTTCGACAATCCTTTGCAATATGACTCAGGATATATAAGCCAGATCAGAATCCCAATTTGCAGACACGGTGTTTCGGGGTGCTTGCCCCTCGTCAGTGCAAAGTATGGGGGTGTCTGATCTGGCTCATGAGAAAGCTATGTGGGGACCACGGGGGAACACTATTCTCCTTAAGGAGACTTTGCAAGCCAGTCTGGCTGCCAGGTAAGGGGACTTATAGCTGCAATGCCCCTAAAATTCCACGGGGGAACACTATTCTCCTTAAGGAGACTTTGCAAGCCAGTCTGGCTGCCAGGTAAGGGGACTTATAGCTGCAATGCCCCTCTGGGAAATATTCAAATTGTCTCTCCAGTAAAGGAGACAAACTCTAGCACAGCGCCACCTATTGGAAGTAGCGATCCTAAAAGTCACAAGTGGATTTTCGACAATCCTTTGCAATATGACTCAGGATATATAAGCCAGATCAGAATCCCAATTTGCAGACACGGTGTTTCGGGGTGCTTGCCCCTCGTCAGTGCAAAGTATGGGGGCGTCTGATCTGGCTCATGAGAAAGCTATGTGGGGACCACGGGGGAACACTATTCTCCTTAAGGAGACTTTGCAAGCCAGTCTGGCTGCCAGGTAAGGGGACTTATAGCTGCAATGCCCCTAAAATTCCACGGGGGAACACTATTCTCCTTAAGGAGACTTTGCAAGCCAGTCTGGCTGCCAGGTAAGGGGACTTATAGCTGCAATGCCCCTCTGGGAAATATTCAAATTGTCTCTCCAGTAAAGGAGACAAACTCTAGCACAGCGCCACCTATTGGAAGTAGCGATCCTAAAAGTCACAAGTGGATTTTCGACAATCCTTTGCAATATGACTCAGGATATATAAGCCAGATCAGAATCCCAATTTGCAGACACGGTGTTTCGGGTTGCTTGCCCCTCGTCAGTGCAAAGTATGGGGGTGTCTGATCTGGCTCATGAGAAAGCTATGTGGGGACCACGGGGGAACACTATTCTCCTTAAGGAGACTTTGCAAGCCAGTCTGGCTGCCAGGTAAGGGGACTTATAGCTGCAATGCCCCTAAAATTCCACGGGGGAACACTATTCTCCTTAAGGAGACTTTGCAAGCCAGTCTGGCTGCCAGGTAAGGGGACTTATAGCTGCAATGCCCCTCTGGGAAATATTCAAATTGTCTCTCCAGTAAAGGAGACAAACTCTAGCACAGCGCCACCTATTGGAAGTAGCGATCCTAAAAGTCACAAGTGGATTTTCGACAATCCTTTGCAATATGACTCAGGATATATAAGCCAGATCAGAATCCCAATTTGCAGACACGGTGTTTCGGGGTGCTTGCCCCTCGTCAGTGCAAAGTATGGGGGTGTCTGATCTGGCTCATGAGAAAGCTATGTGGGGACCACGGGGGAACACTATTCTCCTTAAGGAGACTTTGCAAGCCAGTCTGGCTGCCAGGTAAGGGGACTTATAGCTGCAATGCCCCTAAAATTCCACGGGGGAACACTATTCTCCTTAAGGAGACTTTGCAAGCCAGTCTGGCTGCCAGGTAAGGGGACTTATAGCTGCAATGCCCCTCTGGGAAATATTCAAATTGTCTCTCCAGTAAAGGAGACAAACTCTAGCACAGCGCCACCTATTGGAAGTAGCGATCCTAAAAGTCACAAGTGGATTTTCGACAATCCTTTGCAATATGACTCAGGATATATAAGCCAGATCAGAATCCCAATTTGCAGACACGGTGTTTCGGGGTGCTTGCCCCTCGTCAGTGCAAGGAGCGTGACCTTTATACAACTTTTATAATGCCCAGGAAAAATATTTCTTGAGTCCACAGCCATCCTATACTACCAGGGATGTAACTTTTGCATTGACATTGGAGTTTCAAGTTACACCAATGAACAGTATATTACTGAGCGGCCCCCTTTCATGCACTGGCGGACACAGACAGAACAGGCCCCTGTGCAAGAACAGAATAAGGGCACTTTGTAGTCCAATAACTTATTATTCACAATTTCACATTTCGCCGTGGCTTTCTCCAAGGGCGTGTAAAAAGAAGTGGCCCTTGGAGAAAGCCATGGCGAAACGCGTCAGGGTGTTTCATTGGTAAGGCTTTATTAATAAGTATTGTGGTGTAGTTTACCTATTGGCATATGATAGTTTATTTTAGTCATTTGTTCATTATCAGGCTATTACATTTTTCCTGATTTGTCTTCATTATATTACTATCCATTTGCCATTCTAATTTCACCTATTCCATAGTGCTACTATATTATGCCTTTGTCATCTGTATATGTATGAATTTTTCCTTGCTTATCAATTTGTGGCACATTTAAACTTTGGTAACCTTTTCTATCATATGATTATTGATATAGTGATATATTGTACACACTGTAACTATTGGTGTCAATTGTTGACACACTTTTTGATGAATAACATATATTGACAGTTTTACATTGGTTGCCATTTGATATTTCTATGTGCCACTTATTAACTCCATCTTACTTTACTCCTGTGCACCTTTTTTATTTTTTATTATTTAAATAAAGATGAATTTTGTTTAAAAATCTTGCTTTGTACTCTTTAATGGAGTAAAGGCCACTTTACACGCTGCGATCTCGCTAGCGAGATTGCTAGCGAGCGTACCCGCCCTCGTCGGTTGTGCGTCACGGGCAAATCGCTGCCTGTGGCGCACAACATCGCTCGGACCCGTCACACGGACTTACCTGCCTAGCGACATCGCTGTGACCGGCAAACCGCCTCCTTTCTAAGGCGGCGGTTCATTCGGCGTCACAGCAACGTCACTAAGCAGCCGCCCAATAGAAGCGGAGGGGCGAAGATGAGCGGGACATAACATCCCGCCCGCCTCCTTCCTTCCTCATTGCCGGCGGATGCAGGTAAGGTGTTTTCCCGGGGTGTTACACATAGCGATGTGTGCTGCCGCAGGAACGACGAACAACATCGTACCTGCAGCTGCAACCATATTTGGGAATAGGGGAGTGTGACGCCCTGGCAAAACCAGGTAGTCACAAATAGGCCCCTGCATAGCACCTTCCCTCACTAGGAAACACACAGCCAACCATTAAACCCTAGTCACCTCCCTTAGGGACAGATAGACACACCAGTGGGCGTGGCCAGGTGGTTGGTGCATGCCCACCCAGGGGTTTAGACAACCCGGGGGCGGGAAAGTAGTCAGATTAGTTTAGAGTTCAGTGAGAGCGGAGGTCAGGCCTGTGTGTTAGGCCTGAAGCAAACAGACAGGTACCAGGCTAGGAGCCCTGTTGCCTTGGCTAGGAGGCAGACGGTGGTCTCCGTCAGCAGGAGACGGGAAGACGGCTCGGTGGAACCGAGGTGGACCGGGACAGGGTTATAGCCCGCTGGTACCGACACGGGGAACCGACCCGGAAACTGTAGCACAAAGGGGGGTACTTGGACCCTGAAGCCAGGAGCCAGAAACAAGTGGAACTGGTTAATTAACCGATTGAGGCCAAGACTAGAGGTTCTGCCCCACCCAAAGTCCCTCATAGAAGACAACAGCCCACCGATTTGGGATAAGAGGTCACCGCCAGGGCCCATAGATCCCACGGTCCAGCGTCTGCGGGCACGGCTCCTTAGACCACATCCAGCCGTGAACGGACTCCTACGTTTCATACTAGGAAGTCTTTTCTACTTAAACAGTGCAGGAAAAGGATAGAGACCACCAGCCGGGTGGGGGATCCCAAACACAGCCGGCCGCGGCACCGGCCACCATCACCTTGGTTTACCAGAGTCTCATGTGTTTTACTGAAAGTGAGTACACCAACACCCCCTGCGGTCACCATCCCCCCTGCATTGGAGCCATCGGGTCCCAGGGCCACCATCCCTGCCCACAGAGGGGTTAACATCTTACTGCGTAACATCTCCCCCGGGTGCCCCGTAACAGCAGTGGTGGTGTCCCACCTAACCACACACCGTGGGTAGCGTCACAAACTTAATACGGCCCAGCCCGTACATATACGTCCCCCCATTTATTCGGCATGTCTGCAAGACCCCCAGGTCCGAAGACCCTCGAGTCACCACCCCTGAAGGTCCGGATCCGAGCAGCGGCGGCTGCTGGCACAGGGGCGGCACAGGAGCATGTCAATGATTAATGATTTTGCGGCCTTTTTTGATCGCATGTAGGTGTCACACGCAACGACATTGCTAACGCGGCCGGATGTGCGTCACGAATTCCGTAACCCCAACGACATCGCTTTAGCAATGTCGCTGCGTGTAAAGCGGCCTTTAGAATGCAGTGGCTGAACACAATGTGAACAGCCAATTAAACATATATTTTTTTTTAATGGAAGCCAAAAGAATGAACATTCAAATTCACCATTGACTCATTCACACCTCAGTATTTGTACATATTTTGTCACGGACTGAACATGGACATTAAATGTTCAGATATCAGTTTTTCTTGTACGAGTGCTATCATGCTTTTCACGGACAGCCCTCTTACCATTTATAGTCTATAGGGATCTTCACGTGTTCGATTTGTTTTCCTAGGATCGAGTGGTCCACACAAAAAGCACAGACTTGTGTGATATTGATCCGAGTATCAAACTTGGAAGTCAATGGGTACGTGAAAAAATCAGGCTGATAGGAGACGCATGAGAAACCGCCACTGTTTTTTTCCATCCACTAAATATTGACGAAACTGTGACCAAAACTCTGCTGGTAAAAACTGACATTAACTAAACTCTGATGTCCCTCAAAAACATTCTTGAAACTCATTTTTTGCACAGGAAAAAAAAAAAAAGATGTCTAATTTTGATCCTATTTTCCTATCAAAATCGTCCAATCAAGAGAATGGATCTGTGATAACAATGGATGGCACTGGCTGGGGCCACACGGGGATTACTGCGATCCCCTCGCATGACACTTGACTCATGCTGGCAGTACAGCAGAGCCGAGTGTTATGTGAGTGTCCCTGTGACTGAGGTCCGTTCGTGCGAGCAGACCTCAGCTGCGGGGGACGGGCCGGCTCTGAGGAGGGCCGGGCCGGTGCTGCGGAGGGGAGGAAGGGATTTCTCTCCCTCTCTCCTCCATAGCCGGCTATTGCTATTCTCGCCATGCACTCGCGTTACACTGGTGTACTGCGAGTGCAGTGCGATTTTCCTCTCGCCCCATTGACTTGAATGGGTGCGAGAGAAACAATGATCGCATTACACCCGCAGCATGCTGCGATTCTTTTCTCGGTCCGATTAGGGCTGAGAAAATAATAGCTCATGGGTGCTGACACATAGGCTAATATTGGTCCGAGTGGAAAGCGGGTTTTTTTTAATCGCACTCCACTCGCACCGTTTTTCTCGCCGTGTGGCTTAGGTCGAATGCTGCGTGTCGTCCCAGCGATTTCATTTTCCACTTTGTAGTTGATAGGAGAAGCTTTCACTTTTTTTGTTCTTCAAAAATAAATCCTACACTTGTGATAAAAACTGATACAAAGGCAAAAAAATAAGTCAATCCAGCACACTGGTGGAAAATAAAAGATCGATTTTTCACATACAGTATAAAAAATGATGTGTGAATTCTGTCTTACCTAATCTCTCCTTTCACCTAAAATAATCAGAAAGTCATTTGATGTCTGAATACATTCACACAAATTTATGTTATATGTCTGGTTTTCTTTTTCTCCGGTATGAGTCATCTATCAGATGCCAAGTCCTGTTTGAATTGACTAGGCGTGTGTATATTTTTACATACACATGTGCGTTTATATGTTCATGCAAGGTTATGTATGATCTATACTTCCATTTTTATCTTTTTTTATTTGTACTTTCTCTACTTTCTATTTATTTTTCCTGTTTTATTTACTTATATATTGCTTTATTTTTCCTATTTTTTTTATCATAATTTATCAAACTAATATTTATTTGTATTATGTAATATTATATACGGTACATTGGTACAAGCATTCAATTATAGTTCATTTACACTGATATATTATGGACATAAAGAGCAGCACTAATTAATACCTGACCTATTGGGCTATATTTTTCACTTTTTCACATATTTCCATATTTTCCATTGATATTCATAGAGTTGTTATTTTAATATTCAGGTTGGGTACTTTATTCCTTTATTCTTTTTCATTTTATATATATATATATATATATATATATATATATATATACATACATACATATATATATATATATATATATATATATATATAATATATTTTCACATTTGCGATTTATTTGTACTTCTTATTTTTATCGTAATGTATCAAGGGGCGGGTTTTGATATTTATTCACATTTGTCTTATATGCACACACTTTCCCTTTCATTATCAAATATCAGTTTATTATATTTATTTCTGATGCATTTGCATTTTATATATATCTTTCATTTAATCACATTTTCTAATTCTACTAACTCAATCATACATAGAATGACATAGCAGCTGTCCATTCATACCGTTACAGATTTTTATTTGCACATTTGCACTCGGTCACCTTATTTCCCCTCCCATTGTGGCTCACTTCTGTGCTGCTTTTTGTTTTGGTCCCCGTCCATATTTGCACATTGCCATGTTATTTCCCCTCCCAGTATACTCTCATTTTTGTCTACCCATCTATTCAGCTGCCTATTAATTACCTAGCAGTGTGCGCTCGCTGTGGCAGATGTGTGATGATTCCAATGGGCCATGGTGAAACGTTCTTTGCATTGCTGCTCACTGCTGTCACAAATGTCTCTCGTGCTTGAGAGACTTGTAACAAATCTGGGACCGGAGCTTCACACTGCTCTGTGATTTGAAATGTGTTTTGCTTTCTGTTGGTACAGCAAGGGTTAATGAAATTTCCTTGCTAGTAGCTCCTGGTTAGTTCACCTTAGGTGCAGCCTGTTTGTGATCCCTCGCATCTCCTTTAAATAGTGACATGATCCATCACCTGATGCTGGTAACAGAATTTCCTCCTGTTTCTGACCATTGTGGAGGAATATTTCTTGGAGCTGCTAGTGTGATGCTGCAGGAGTCTAGCATTTTGGAGCCTAGTTTGATGCAGCTATGGTGTCTGGCCGTTGGCTGGAAGTTTGTTTGTATATCCTTTTGTCCGTTGCTGTTTCTCCTCCTTCCTCTGTGTGTGTCATTACTATAGTGAGAACGTCTAGCGAACTCACCAGCCTTGTTGCAATCCAGGGTGAGTGGAGGGACAGTAAAGGTATAGGCATGTGACGGCGATGGGGGGAAAGGACTCCTATAGGGATGTTAGGGGAGCTCACGGACCAGACACAGATTAGTGGCCCATCCCTTGGTCTCTATCATCAGGGTTCTCCTCTCCTTGACCATTCCCATTGATACCCATGAATGTTGCTGGACATCAGACAGTTGTTGGACCGTACGCATCTGTCATGCCATGTGTTGGACACTCGCCAGTCTTAGCGTGACACCCGATGATTCTGGGCAGTAGCGGTGACGTCAGATGCCGAAGCAAGGAATTCCGACACACAGACATGCCTGTGTGAGCGCCACTCCATACCGCCTCTGTACTCATGATGACTGTCCACATAAAAATAGACCATGTATTGCCTCATGATTATGAGCCAGGAGCAAGATAATGCGAAGTGCGCGTTAGGGTTCTGTTTCAGGCGGCTTGAGGTTACCTCTGTTTGCATTCTGTGATATACTTAATTATACTACCGTAGATATTTTAACTTAGTCTATGCAGTTATTGTATATGGCCTCACTAGGATAATATGTTATTATATCGGTGTTTGCATTTTCTCCCATGTCAGATGTTAACCATTCATTCTACTGTATGTTGGTGTGGACGGTCCTGGATTGCTGTGTCTTCATCCTTCTTTTTTAATCTTTACTTTTGTTTTATTTTGATTAATAAAATCTGTTCATTTTATTTGGGCTTATTTTTCTTTTGTGCTTTGGGTTAATACAACCTTCAGGCAGTGATCCTTCTGCTAATGGGTTTTTTGTATGTATTCATTTCACCCATATGTTTTTCTCCCATTTCCTCCAGTATTTAGCTAGTTACATAATCCTATGCTCACTCCTCCAGCCATATGTCCGGTTGCAGCGTACCTAAGACTCAGCAATTTATATAATATTTACTCTTCCAGTCTCATATCTTGCCACATTCTCTTCTTCCTATGATTCAGTCTTCTTTATCTTTTGCCATTTATTTCTTTCAATCACATGTTCTGCTGCAATTTCTCTCCCAGGTTTACTGGAACTCAACTATTTACATATGCCCAGTCAATCCCCTGTTCCTAAGATCCCTAGCACTCAATCTTGGTCCTGCTGCAACACATGGACTATGCCATATGTCCAGTCATGTGATCACTTTGAGAAAACAGAAAGCTGAATAATACCAGACGTGATACTGCCCCACTTCCACATCACTATACAAGAAATGATGCTGCCCCACTTCTGGGTCACAGTGCAGGAAGTGATGCTGCCCCACTTCCAGGACAGGGTATAGGAAATTATTCTGCCCCACTTCCTGGTCACAGTACAGGAAATGATGCGGACCCACTTCCAGGACAGCATATAGGAAATGATGCTGCCCCACTTCCGGGTCACAGTGCAGGAAATGCTGCTGCCCCACTTCCTGGTCACAGTACAGGAAATGCTGCTGCCCCACTTCCTGGTCACAGTACAGGAAATGCTGCTGCCCCACTTCCAGGTCACAGTGCAGGAAATGCTGCTGCCCACTTCCGGGTCACAGTGCAGGAAATGCTGCTGCCCCACTTCCGGGTCATTACACAGGAAATGATGCTGCCCCATTTCCGGGTCACAGTACAGGAAATGTTGCCCCACTTCTGAGTCACTTGACCAGAACCAAACACTTTAGTCAACAATACTTAATACAGGCTTTACGCTATCCTGATATAGCGCCATAATGTCTTAGTGCTATACTTGACATCCCACATGCATGAAGACCAACTAAACATCCATCTACAATCCGGTAAGGATCTTCGCTGCCATATCTTATATCACATGATACTTTATCTTACTCAGTTTGGAATCACACATGTTTTTAATAAGTTATTATTCTATAGAGGAAACTGAGTACTAATTACTGTTAATTCTCTGTGTACACTGAGTACTACATATACTATGAGCACAATTAACTATTTATACTATGCCAACTAATGTTCATTACAACATATACAGTATAAATGTTCAGTTAGTGTTTTGCACCCCTGCCGAATGTAACTGTAACTACACATTGCCATTGTTTGTATCTCTACCATTACCTGACATGACCCGTAGTTATCCTTACAATGTTTGAAATAGTTATACTGTGTATTATACCCATATATCTCTATATCCTTGCTTTTTCTTCTATTCCTTTTATGTGCGCCTTTCTTACTTGCTCTCTTCTTGTCTTTTTCTGTTTTGTTTTATTTCCCCTTTGTTTCTGTTCTCTGTTCTAAAGAGCACACAGTGTCAAAGTTAACTAATACATTAGTTTTATTATTAATATATAATGACAATATTTACATATACTGAAGTTGGCATACTTGCAGTATCAGGGACCGGAAGTGACTGGCGGAGCAGAGGCAGTAGGCGGCAGCACCCAGAGTGAGGCCGGCTTCTCACTTGCGATTTTCTCGCAGTAGTGCAATGCGAGAAAATCTCGCATTGCACTCGGACACGTTATTCAATGATTCAGCCCTCATCTGCGATTTTTTTTTTTTTTTTTTCCTCACTCCAAATCGGTGTGAGACAATAATCGCAGCATGCTGCCTTTTGGAGAGTTTCTCGCATGAGTCTCTCCAATGCAAGTCTATGGGTGCATATGGACCATCCTAGTGACATGCGTTTTTCACAATAGATTTCACGCATGTAGCAGAGAACAATGTAAATGCTTCTGTACATAAAGCTGGTGTCACACACAGCGACAACGACGTCGCTGCTACGTCACCATTTTCTGTGACGTTGCAGCGACGTCCCGTCGCTGTCGCTGTGTGTGACATCCAGCAACGACCTGGCCCCTGCTGTGAGGTCGCCGGTCGTTGCTGGATGTCCAGCTTCATTTTTTGGTCGTCACTCTCCCGCTGTGAGACACACATCGCTGTGTGTGACAGCGAGAGAGCGATGAAATGCAGGGAGCAGGAGCCAGCGTCTGGCAGCTGCGGTAAGCTGTAACCAGCGTAAACATCAGGTAACCAAGGGAAGACCTTTCCCTGGTTACCCGATATTTACCTTCGTTACCAGCCTCCGCTCTTGCTGCCACTGCCGGCTACTGCTCTGTGCACATGTGGCTGCAGTACACATCGGGTAATTAACCTGATGTGTACTGTAGCAAGAAGAGCAAGGAGCCAGCGCTAAGCAGTGTGCGCGGCTCCCTGCTCTCTGCACTGTGACATGTAGCTGCAGTACACATCGGGTTAATTAACCCGATGTGTACTATACCTAGGAGAGCAAGGAGCCAGCGCTAAGCGCGGCTCCCTGCTCTCTGCACATGTAGCGACGTTATGATCGCTGCTTCTGCTGTGTTTGACAGCTAAGCAGCGATCATAACAGCGACTTACAAGGTCGCTGCTACGTCACAGAAAATGGTGACGTAACAGCGACGTCGTTGTCGCTGTCGCTTAGTGTGAACCCAGCTTAACATTACATGAGTAGCAGCTGCTGAGGGTAAAAACTGATTGCACACTGACAGCTCACTGATGACTAGTGAACTAAAATCGGCCGACTTTTTTTCCTGCTACTCGGACCGAGGGCGAGGGTGAAGCCAACCCTTGCATAAATTATTCCTTGCATAATTATGAATAACTTAATTATGCAAGGGGGCTTAGGTCCCTGCATCTCCACGCTTGGGGGTCTTGCCGCCAGACTCCCGCTTCTATTATAAAGTACTCTATGACCACATGGACTTATGCCCACTATCACTGCTCCCACTCACTAACTCTGAGAGATCCCACCCACCGTCTCCGCTACACCCCCCATCCCCGGGCAGTCACACCCAGTCACTTCCAGCTGCATAGATTGCAGTGATGATATGTCCACCCCTGCATGAACAGATCTGTTTTTGTTGGTTGCCCACAGGCTGCCATTGTTCTTGGCAGCACAGGTTCTGTATACACAATGTGCTGCTGAGAATCATGATCTTTTGGGCAGTATTAACAAAAATATTTTCACGCAATAATCAACTGTTTTGCTCATTCATCAGGTAATCAGACTATAATCACGCAGTGTAAATGGGCCTTAGCTTTCATCTGTTTTTTTTAATGAGTCGATTTAAGACCACTTGAAAGTTCATCTCTCCTTTTGATGTGCTTTATTGCTCATAAATCGGAAGGAGATTAAAAAAAAGTTAGAAACTCAGAACTATTTCACTTATAGACTCTTAGGCTGTGTTCACATGTTGCTTTTGTGCTGCTTTTTTCTGCAGCTAACACCCGACCACTTGGCAGTAAAAAAAGAACAAAAAACTGCAGTCAAAAAGCATGTTTTCCTGCCTTATTTCCTGCATTTACGCTACTTTTTTCTTGCTGTTTTTAAGGACCCCAAAGTTCAGCTTTGCTTCCACCTTCCAAGAAAAGGGCATTGTGTATTTGGCAGGGCATAGAAAGTTTTACTTGTTGGAAGGTCATTGTTTACTTTCACATGTTGGTCAGGCATTGCTTACATTAACACATTAAACTGTACTTGGTCTCTAGAAAATAATTTATGGTGTATACTATAAAATCATAAAAATAAATACTCCTGTACCTGCATATTTATTTTTTTTTACTAAAAATGCTGAAAAATATGATAGCAGGGTTTTGCATTTACTCGTGGCTTTCTATGGGTGAAACTATGCTGCACAAACGATGAAAGAATTGACATGCTGCAGTTTTCAAAAGATGCAGTAGTTTTTCAATTCAGTCAGGAAAAAAAAAGTAATAGTGTGCATGCGATTTATGAAATCCCATAGCTTGTGCTAGTCCTGTAAAAAGCAGCCTTTAATTTTCATTTTAAAAAAAACACAGCAAAAACGCAACATGTGAACATAGCCTTAAGGGGTACTTTACACGCTGCGACATCGCTAGCGATTGCTAGCGACGTCAAGCGCGATAGCACCCGCCCCCGTTGCTCGTGCGACATTTGGTGATCACTGCCGTAGCGAACATTATCGCTACAGCAGCGTCACATGCACATACCTTTTCAGTGACGTTGCTGTGACCGCCGAACAATCCCTCCCTCAAGGGGGAGGTGCGTTCGGCGTCTTAGCGACGTCACTGCGGCGTCACTAAGCGGCCGGCCAATAGAAGCAGAGGGGCGGAAATGAGTGGGACGTAACATCCCACCAACCTCCTTCCTTCCGCATTGCCGGTGGACGCAGGTAAGGAGATGTTAGTCACTCCCGCGGTGTCACACATAGTGATGTGTGATGCCGCAGGAACGACAAACAACATCGTACCGGTGGCAGCAACGATATTAAGGAAATGAACGACGTGTCAACGAGCACCGTTTTGGAACCATTTTGCGATCGTTGATCGTCGCTCATTAGTGTTACACGCTGCGATGTCGCTACCGGCGCCGGATGTGCGTTACTAACTATGTGACCCAGACGATATATCGGTAGTGATGTTGCAGCGTGTAAAGTACTCCAAGGGGTACTTTACACGCTGCGATATCAGTACCGATATTGCTAGCGAGCATACCCACCCCTGTCGGCTGTGCGACACAGGCAAATCGCTGCCCGTGGCGCACAACATCGCTAACACCCGTCACACATACTTACCTGCTTTGCAACATCGCTCTGGCATGGCGAACCTCCGTTCTAAGGGGGCGGTTCGTATGGTGTCACACGGCAGCCGTCCAATAGCAGAGGAGGGGGCGGAGATGAGCGGCCGGAACATGCCGCACACCTCCTTCCTTCCTCATTGCCGGTGGACGTAGGTAAGGAGATGTTCGTTGTTCCTGCGGTGTCACACATAGCGATGTGTGCTGCCGCAGGAACGACGAACAACATCGTACCTGCAGCAGCAACGATATTAAGGAAAGGAGCGACATGTCAACGATCAACGATTTTTCATGTTTTTCTGCTCGTTGATCGTCGCTCCTTGGTGTCACACGCTACGATGTCGGTAACGGCGCCGGATGTGCGTCACTAACGACGTGACCTCAACGATATATCGTTACCGATATCGCAGTGTGTAAAGCACCCTTTAGACATATTTACATTGATAGTCTATCGTAATGAGCTTTATTAGGAGCTCCTGATTCACAATAATTTTGCAGTTTGAACAAGGAAAACTGGTATAATTATTCAGCAGGCCTAAAAATCTGGAGCCTCAGCAACGAATCATCCTGTGTAAATAAGGCAAGTGCGACCAAGAACGATGGCAGCCTGTCTGCACTAAGTGATCTATTAAAGGTCGCTCAGTGCACATCGTTAAGTCTTATTCATGGATTGGTTTCACATGTATTTTATTTTTTTTTAAAGGGGTTGCCCATTTTCACATGCTAAGTCTCACATGCTAAGTCTGCAGGGCCTCTATCACTGCAGACTTGCGAAGCCTCACATCGCCCGCACTCTATGCTGTGAGGATTCACTGGTGTTAGGTGGGAACGGCGGTGACGTAGCCATGAGTATGAGATATGCAGAATCCCATTATATAGGTGTGGTCTCACTCGGTTAGTGTATTGAGCGATGCCGCGACCATCTAGTCAGATTCTGACTGGGAGTCTGCAGATCACATACTTGCGGCCACGTGACCGCCGTAGCCAACTCTGACAACAGTGAATCCTTACAATGCGGATGATGTGAGGATTCACAAGTCTGCAGTCACACAGACGGACACACAGAGGGACTACAGACTTATGGATATAGACTGAACAACCCATTTAAAACTCGGGCCATGGTTGAATCTAAAGGTGTATGGGGGTCCTTAAAAATTAAAGGCTTGTGAAGGCGATTGGAGATTTCTTAGTTTTTAAAACCATTCTATAATGTATAAAACTTGTGCCTTAGGAGACACTGAAATATTTCCCTTGAGATAAGGTTAAACAGTGCACTAAGACAATACAGCGTACAAATCAGTTGCAATGTGTGAAATGTTACACAAGCTGCTACAAGGCACTTCCGTCCATGAAACGTAAGCCAGTCAATAAGTAACAATAGTAATAGTATCCTCTGTGTATTTACCTGCTACTCCGGTTACCCACAAACAAGGTACACCTTCCTTTAAGGCTGGAAACACATCTATGCGAGTAAAATCGGTCCGAGTTGGCTGAAAAAAACTCGGCTGATTTTAGCTCACGTTAGGTCAGAGTGCAATGCAACTGCACTGCGATCCTGAGATTTTTCTCATGATTGCAGTGCGTGTGCAATGAGTGTGTGATCCTTTTTTTTCTCAGCAGCTGTCATCTGCCATTCAGCTCTGCTACATGAACGCTGACAGCAGCCACAGACAGCCATGTAGCAGAGCTGAATGGCAGATGACAGCAGACACAGACAGAGCCGCATGATCAGAATGAACTCGGGTGAACTTCACCCGACTTCATTGTCATGCCGCGACTGTCTGTGTCGCGTCCTGATTAGCGGTCACCCGTGCAGGACTCACCGGTGACCGCTAATCCCCTGAGTGACTGAATTCAGCAGCGCGATTAGTGCTGCCGTCACTCAGGTTACCCGCGGCCAGCTGTATTCTCCCCCCATGACCGCAACTCACCTGTGACTTCATCGCTGTCACTCAGGTGACTTGCTGTCACTGTTGGAGGATCCAGCGGTGGCCACGAGTAACCTCAGTGACATCAGCTGATCGCGCTTCTCACCTCAGTTGCTGCATGGACCTGTCTGGAGCGGCGGTGTCTGCTGCAGCTCCTGTTACCTTCATGCAGCAGGGCTGGAAGCAACACTGGACCTCCGTGGATTACGCCGGACATGGATGGGTTTTTTGGGTACTTAATAAAGTGGTCTTTGTTATTGTTTATTATTTCAAATAAAGGTTTTTTTCAGTGTGTGTGTTTATTAACTTTAATTTACAGGTTAATCATTGGTGGTGTCTCATAGACGCCTGCAATGATTAATCTAGGACTTAGTGGCAGCTATGGGCTGCCATTAACTCCTTATTACCCCGATTGCCAACGCACCAGGGCAAATCGGGAAGAGCCGGGTACAGTCCCAGAACTGTTGCATCTATTGTATGCGGCAATTCTGGGCGGCTGCTGGCTGATATTGTTAGGCTGGGGGGCTCCCCATGACATGGAGCTCCCCATCCTGAGAATACCATCCTTCAGCCGTATGGCTTTATCTGGCTGGTATTAAAATTGGGGAGAACCGCACGCCGTTTTTTTTAATTTATTTATTTTACTGCACAGCATAGACACGCCCACCGGCTGCTATGATTGGTTGCAGTGAGACAGCTGTCACTCAGCGTGGGGGCGTGTCTGACTGCAACCAATCATAGGTGCCGGTGGGCGGGTAAAGCAGAGAATACGAGATTGAATAATGAGCGGCCGGCTTTTTCAAAAGAGGAGAAGCCACCGGAGCAGTGTGAATGCCGTGCAGCGCCGCGCTGGTGATCGGTGAGTATGAGAGTGGGGGGGAGAGGGATAGACCAACATGGACAGAGTGAGGGACAGAGATAGTGACCGACCGACAGAGAGACAGAGAGAGAGAGAGAGAGAATAGAGACCGACTGACAGAGAACAGAGATTGACAGACATTGGGAGACATCACTCGTTTCCAGTGTTTTAGGAAACATGCGAGAAATGTATTTAGAAAATCGGATATCACTAGGATGGTGTGAGTGCCGTCCCGTGACATCCGATTTTTTTTTTTTACACGCTCCCATAGACTTGCATTGGAGAGACTCGCAAGTGAGAAGCCGGCCTAAGAAATACAAATGCTGAAATGGAGTATATCATCTCCATAATCAGCATCAAATAAGCACAAGTCCTATAAGAGACTTTGAGTTAACAGAAGAATCAACTGAGTAAATTTAGGGAACTTTTCTTTACCCCTTAAAAGGTACCGTCACACATAACAAGATCGCTAGCGAGATCGCTACTGAGTGACGGTTTCTGTGACGCAGTAGCGATCCCGTTAGCGATCTCGTAATGTGTGACATCTACCAGCGATCAGGCCCCTGCTGTGAGATCGCTAGTCGTTGCAGAATGGTCCAGGCCATTTTCTTCAAAGGCGATGTCCTGCTGGGCAGGACCCATCGCTATGTTTGACACTGTGTGACAGGGTCACAGTGACTGCTGAGATCGTTATACAGGTCGCTACTGCGACCTGTATCGTTCCTGCATCGTTGGTAAGGTCTGACTGTGTGACATCTCAGCAACCTCCCAGCGACTTACCTGCAATCCCTATCAGGTCGCATCGTTTTCGGGATCGCTGGTAAGTCGTTGTGTGTGACTGGGCGTTAATGTTAATATGTAAATGTGGTGCTCAGAGGACAATCGGTAGGGCGTATGGTCTGGACCAACATCTATTTCCAGAGTTTGCTGGTAGGCTTAGCGCTGTCAACCAATGCAGCAGAATGAACTGGGAAAACGCATGGAAGGAAGGATGCTCTGAAACACATTGCCACACCCACAATGCTCCAAGCATTTAATTTGCATATTAACAAAGTATGTTTTATTGAAACCTGATTTGTAAACTAAAGCTATACCTCTTGTTAGTGCAAATGTGGCGCCCTGGACTAGCCAGGTCGTCACAGGTACTACAACACACACCCCCACCCTGAGACAGGCACATCAGCCAGACACAAAATCCTTGTTGCCTCCCTTCAGGGGCTGATGTCCACACCAGGTGGGGTGGAGCCAGGCGGTTGGCCCCACCCACTGAGGAGTTCACAGTCCTGGAGGCGGGAGAAGGAAGTCAGTAGGAGTCAGGAGAGGAGTGAAGAGGTAGTAGAGGAGCAGAATGATCGTGTCCGGGTGTGTGGCCCGGGCACTTAGAGCAAGGTTGGCAGACGGTGGTGGCCGTCTGCAGCACAGGCAGATTAACGCGGAACCATAGGACCGGGGACGGGCGGTGGCCCGCCGATACCGAACCGGGGAGCGAAGTGAAGCCAGCACACACAGGCAGGGCCTACGGACCCCGACCAGGCTTGGAGTCGCCATTAGAGGTCAAATCAGTCAGTGACAGGAAACCCCTGGGGTTCCGAACAGCCAAGACGCGATTGAAGGCAACAGTCCAACCAACAGAAGGAAATACAGCTACCGCCACAGCTAGAGTTTCAAGGGCCAGAGCCTGCGGGCAAAAGGGCTCCTCCGGCACATATACACGCTGGGGAGCGGGTTACCGGTGGGAATCCATCGGGACAGAACATACACAAAGGTGCAGGGAAAGGCAGCCACCACTAACCGTCCAGGAGAAGCCACAGCAGCCGGCTGTGGGTCCCGTCCATCCAGCCGTTTGGTTTACCAGAGACTTTGCGTACCTTTGTGGCTGAGAGAGTACTGCCGTGCCGTCTGGCACCGCGCTGCGCAGTCCAAGCGACCCTGTACCCATCCAACCCTGCCTCCCTGTCATCTCACCGGGCCCCGGGACCACCAACCCCTATTCACGGAGGGGGAAAACAACATCCCAGCTGCTCCTTGCCATCGCTCCCGGGATCCCTGTCACCAGCAGCGGTGGTGCCCAACCTCACCACAACCCGTGGGTGGCGTCACGGACCAAATCCCCAAACCAAACTACCCCCTTTCACTCACGGGCGAGGAGCGCCGCTTGAGTCCCCGGATCCGGCCCACCGCTCGAGCCACCGAGCAGCCATTGCAGCAGCGCCGGACCCGAGCGTTAGCGAGCGCAGCGCAGCGGCGTCCTTCCCCGCCCACGACACAAGGTCTTAAGGATGTGTGCTTACTTTGATATCGGTAAGTGCAAGGAGAACCCTGTTTCTTTCCAATAGCATTAAATGTCAAAAAAAGTTTTTGTTTGTTTTTTTAATATCATACACCTATACTATAGCACTTTAGTAAAGTAGTTGCTATGATTAATAGAGAACAAATATATCTATGAATGTTGAATTCAATCACAAACCTCAATGTTTACTTTGTAAGTTCTAGATCCTGAAAGTCCTAAACCTCAGGACTATGTAAGGAGAGCGAGAGGGAGATCCTCCGTGGAGTGATCCACTCTAATTCTGTTGTGTTCCCCTTTGGCTGGACAATGATAAAGAATGTGAATGCCGTGCTAAACTTCTGTAATGGTTATGGAACATGTTATACTGTACTTGGTATTGAACCCGTTCTACGCCCAAGCTTTCGATGATTTAGGATCGGGGCAGCACTTTGTGTGTGGGGTCTTTTTTATCTATTTCTTTCCTGGCTGCTTTCCTCCCCTTTATTTACATTTTATTCAGCAGCTGTCGGCATTATTGCCGGTGCATGCACAGTTCTATGGTCAACTTATAGTTGAATTCTACACTAAAATAGGGCCAGCGTCAGCGCATACCCCCAACTCCGGTGCCATTTTATTGAAGACACTGTGTCTGCGAATATCACTGGCAAAAAGCTGGTGACTGGTGATATTCAGAGACAGTGTCTTCAATAAAATGGCGCCAGAGTTGGCGGTATGCACAAGCATTGACTCCAGCGCCATTTCATTGAAGAATTCAACTACAACGTGAACATAGCACTGCGCACGCGCCGGCCAAACGGTTCAATCCCGGTTTGGGACAGAAGGCACATTCAATGTTATTTAGTAAATCTATGGTGTACTTGCCAGAGCTCACAAATATCGTGAAAAACACATAAATATGGGGCAGAGTGTGATGGTTGTAAGTGAGATCCACTATAAATTAGAGCATCCGCTGGATATCCTCATCTGGTTGATTTAGTGGAGCTCATGTCACAAGGGTCTTGACCAGACCTGATGTGTAATTATATACCACCTCCCTATGAGGCTGGTCTCTGAACCACAATAGTGATTGAAGGAGCTTTGGTGGTTTCCATGACACAAATGTGTGTGCATGTGGCCTCACTGTAATGATGATATAGGTCTTCACCTTCTGCAAAAACAACCTGATTATTTTGGTTTTTTACATAATAGAGAATCACTCCAATTTGTGGTATTCTCTATAAAATGCTGTATTAGCTATATACCTCAAAAAAGCATTGTTTATAGTATTGTAGGTGATGGCACGGGGTTTCTTGGGCCTCTACGCCATTCTGCTTTGTCCCTGACCCTCAAGAACATCCAGTTAGTGAATTACCACACAACTAAAAAGTATTTTACTTGCTCAGAGCAGCAGATAATGGAATAATCAATATCCCCCTCCATAGCCCTATGGGTATTGTGATGCAGTATAGTAAAGGGTATGGTGGTTGATGGGAAGCTATATCCCTCCTAGCATGTGGTTTGGGTTTTTTTTTCACTGGTAAGCAGCACAGAGAAGGTTAATCTCGGGACTGGATCGTCTCTGCTAGTTGAGGTTGTGAGGAAACGCCTGATGTGCACAGGTGATAGCACAGCATAGACAGCCAGATCTTCTCAGTGTGTGGTGGTTGGAGAACTGAAGAAGACTTTGTGGGGGAACCACATCTGAATGCACTGTCAAGGCTGGGACTTGTGTTACGCTGCTACCAAGCTGGACTTTCCCTGTGTTTCCTACTCTGAAGTAAGACTGCATTTAGGTTTTGTATTCAAGTATGAATAAAACCCTGACCTTTTTGGAGTGAGAACCCATGTATGCCTCTTTACTGTGTCCCTGCCATCGTCTATCAGAGCTGATTCCCTACAGTATATAGAATTCAGCACATTTCTCACAATATGAAACTATTGTAGTGAGATTTTGGCTGTTTTTGCTTCGTGTGTATGTGAAATAGGCATTGTACAGACAGCACATTGAACAACTTTAGCCCCATCAATGGCCACTGCTGTCTGGATCCATTGCATGAAGGGCCTGCTACTCCATGAAAAGCCCAAGAGGGTGAAATGTGTAGGACAATGCAGTGCTGACATTTAGGGGTAGGATGGCGTCACTCATCAGTGGGGGGAACCTCCGTCACGATCATAGTTTAGGATCTACCTGCTTGTGAAATAAGGGATCAAGGCAGAAACAGTGTCCTATACCAAGCATAGTCTGCAAACCATAAAAGTTAAAGACCATAAGAAATTCATAGTAACTACCTATAAACTTTATGGGTCTGTTTCATAAACATATTGTAAGTCATCGGCCCCAACCTTTCTTCCTGCAAGCACATATTCAACTCTGAGAAATAGTTGGGAGCCACATTCCTCCCCTCCCATCCCCAAAGTAGTGACACTGAAGAGCTGTGTAAAGACACCCAAAGATTCCTCCAAAAAGTACCTTGTGCCCCCCTCCCTTAAAGGCAGTATACTTACATTCAGGAGTGGTCATTTTATAACTATTTTTAGTATTCTTACATCAAGCACAGTATTGCAGACAACTCCAGCTTCATGCACCTGACTGGCGGTATTATTCTATCTCCAGCTTACCATATCTATCCCCTCACCTAGTAGATAGGCATCCAGATTTGCTCTTCTGTATGTGGTTACTCACATAATTCACCCTCTGGAGACTTTCCCTTCGTAGCTGTTTGCCACGCAACACTATGGGCTCGCGAGCCACGCCGCAACACTATGGGCTCGCGAGCCACGCCGCAACACTATGGGCTCGCGAGCCACGCCGCAACACTATGGGCTCGCGAGCCACGCCGCAACACTATGGGCTCGCGAGCCACGCCGCAACACTATGGGCTCGCACACTATGGGCTCGCGAGCCACACCGCAACACTATGGACTCGTGAGCCTTATATTTTTTGCATTGATACTTTTTTAATAATACAAATAAATGAAATGTTTTCATTGAACTTATCTCACTGTGTATAAAATAATCAGAACTGCCTCTAATATTTCATACAGATGAAAAAGATTTTGGGTTGCTCACAGAGAATTGCATAGACTGTATAATTTGCAGCTGCTGTCCTGTTTAGGTGAAGTTTCAGCATCTACATTTTAAAGGATATTTCTATTTTATCATAGCAAGCGGAGATTTTGAAAATGGAGAAGGGTATTAAAACAAAGCATAATTACTTTTCGGCACATACAAGTTGTCAGTGACCGATCAGAATTATCATTAGTTATGCAAGGCCAGGATTTATATCCAGCATGCTATAACTAGAGAATATGATCAGTGCCCACAGCTCATCAGTCCCCAGCTGTATGGGGAAAATCACACTGCTAAATCCGCATTTATACACTAAACACTGGCAGCCTATGCCATAAAGGACAAGCATCTGGAATGTGATATCATGGGAATGGCTTCATCACATGTCGGCTGATGATGAGTAAATAGGATGATGGACCTGTGCAGTTTCCATTAACCGTTCAGGTCATATAAGTCACAAGGGCGGCACGGTGCCAACTCTCACGGTGTGTGCCTCCTAAAGGTGGAAACCATTACAATGAAGAATGACAACATTCATGGAGGTCGGCTCAGACATTTTAAGCAATTAATGACTATTACAAGTAGACACAATTGTATCTGACACAGGCATGACTGTATTCAGACGCTGATAATAGATCAGTTATTATATTAAAATATTTGAATTTAAATATGAATCAATTTTACATATTTCAGTATAGCAAAAAGGTTTTCCACTGCTTTTCCATTGATGGCCTATCCTTAGGTAGGAAAATCATACACGGCTCTCCAGTGTGTGAGCTGTGGTGCCCAAGTAGGGTTCCAATCCGTATAAATAGTAATAATAAAACTCAGCACTAAGGAAGAAAATTTTTAGGTGATTTCAATCTATGTGACAATGCGAAATTGACAATATATTGAAGTTTCGGTCCTTTGACCTTTATTAGATTGAGGTCTGTGGATTGCAGGTTAATGGATGAGCACGTGTGCTCATGGAGAGTCAGTGAAGGCACCTCTCCATAGTGACAAGGCCACAGTTCCTTACCGTCATCTATCACAGCCAAGTCACCACAATCTGTGACTCCTTCACGAATTCTCCATCAGCACCTGCAGATTTCGCTTCCTGGTGGCCAAGTTTTATTATTACTATCCTTAGGATAGGTGATCAGTGTCTGATACACTGGGGTCCGACACTCAGCACCCCTGCTAATCTACTGGCACCGGTGCCACAGCCGGCAATGCTTAGTTCAGGAGTGGTCCTGTCAACTAATAGTGGACGCGGTTGGTACTGCACAACCACCTCCCATTGATTTGATTGGGAGGCGAATGTGCAGTACCTAGTCACGACCTCTAGGAGAAAACTGGGCAGCTCTGGAACTGAGCATTTCTGGCTGCCGCAAGCGCTGAGTACAGCTGATCGGCAGGGATGTCTGCTGTCGGACCCCAGTAATTAGACATTGATCACCTAAGGATAGTAATATCTTCTAAGGATAGGTCATCTATATAAAAGTAGTGGACATTCTCTTTTAAGCCTAGAACGCATACCTGGGGTCTCGCAGGCCTGCTAGGTTACTTGTTTTCTATGGTTGCACGTTCTAGGGTTAAAACAGTATTAGGGCACATAGGGATCTACAGTGGGTTCAGCAGAGCCCCCATAGAGGCAGCCTTGGTATTACTACTCACTTTTTTGTACACAAGTGTACACTGAAGGGGGCTTTACACGCTACAATATCATTAATGTTTTATCGTCGGGGTCACGTTGTTAGTGACGCACATCCGGCATCATTAACGATATCGCAGCGTGTGACACTTACTAGCGACCTTAAGTGACCTCAATAATGGTGAAAATCGTTCACCATGGAGAGGTCGTCCCAAAAATCGGTAATGGTTGATTATCGATGTTGTTCGTCGCTCCTGCGGCAGCACACATCGCTGTGTGTGACACCGCAGGAGCGAGGAACGTCTCCTTACCTGCCGCCGGCCGCAATGCGGAAGGAAGGAGGTGGACAGGATGTTACGTCCCGCTCATCTCCGCTTTGATTGGCCGGCCGCTTAGTGACGTCGCGGTGACGTCACTGTGATGCCGAACGTCCCTCCCCCTTGAGGGATTGTTCGGCGGTCACAGCGCCGACGCCGACCAGGTAAGTGCATGTGACGCTGCCGTAGCGATAATGTTCGCTACGGCAGCGAACATACGATATCACACACACACGACGGGGGCGGGTGCTTACACGCTCGATATCGCTAGCAATTGCTAGCGATGTCATAGCGTGTAAAGCCCGCTTTAGGATCCAATTTATTTATTACATTTGCATCTTTACTTTTTGGAGTTTGTTGTTATTATACCTTATTTTGTGTGCCCCTGCTTTTTTTTTAACCTTTATTGTGGGCTGGTTTGACAATACTGACTTTTTAGAAACTAAAAACAATTTGGTGCAAATGTTCTCCATCTCCCTTGGAGTTATTTTATGTACACCAAATATTTTGGTCTACATTTTGTGACATTTATGCTGAATATTTGACTTTTTGTAAAAAGTCTCATAACTCATTAAAAGACAAAGAACCTTTTTTTTTTTTTTAATTTTGAGCAATATTCTTGAACCATGTTCACGATTTTGAAAAATGTGGTGCAAAAAAAGTCAGCAAATATTACAATAGAAGAAAAGTGACTTTGAAAAACCTGCAAATGATGAATCTGTCTTTAGATTTTTCCCACAGTATATTACAGTTAGATTGTGTGTAGCGCTTTGCTTTGGCAGAGATAACAAAAAAAAGTTGAGATATGTGGAATTATATAAACAATGTCATCCAGCCATAACCATAAAAAGGACATCAGAAGGTGAACTTCACTTTAGGACAGGGGTGCACAACCTGCCAAACAGGTTGCCATTCTGTGCAGCCAACCATCCAGTGACAGACTTGCTTGACCATGTCTGATGGCAGAATACATACATTTTCTATGTGAAAAAGTGTGAACGGTCCAGAGCTGGATTAATTCTAATAATGCCAATTGTCCATCTCTGAGAACCCTATAGATGGGGTCTGATGGCCTTCAGGTGGGGCTTTAGAACCAAGTAGAGGTCCAAATGTGGCAGTGCATTGTAGTTTGCAACACTCAAAAACTACAATGAAGACAAGACAGCATCATGCCTGACCTCTTCATCTGTAGCGTAGGAATAGGGTAGAGCAGGGGTCCTCAACTTGTGGCTTGGGAGCCACTTGTGGCTTGTGAGCCCGTGATGTGTGGCTCACGGCTGTATTCCAGCTTGGTACATAATCACCGGGTCTAGCAAACAGTTAAGAAAAGCAAGTCTCTAGACCAAGACTATTGTGAGTAGACCCACACCGAAGAGCAAATATAAGGGGGGGGGTGTACCTTCACACTTTAGCGATGCAGCAGCGATCCGACCAGCGATCTGACCTGGTCAGGATCGCTGCTGCATCCCTACATGGTCGCTGGTGAGCTGTCAAACAGGCAGATCTCACCAGCGACCAGTGACCAGCCCCCAGCCAGCAGCGACGTGTAAGCGACGCTGCGCTTGCACGGAGCCGGCGTCTGGAAGCTGCGGACACTGGTAACTAAGGTAAACATCGGGTATGGTTACCCGATGTTTTCCTTAGTTACCAGCTCACACCGCTTAACTTAGCGTGTGCAGGGACCAGGAGGCGGCACTGGCAGCGTGAGAGCTGCGGAGGCTGGTAACGAAGGTAAATATCGGGTAACCACCTTGGTTACCCGATGTTTACCTTAGTTACAGCTTACCGCTGGCTGTCAGACGCCGGCTCCTGCTCCCTTCACATTCAGGATTGTTGCTCTCTCGCTGTCACACACAGCGATGTGTGCTTATCAGCGGGAGAGCAACAATAAAAAAACCGAACCAGCACTGTGTGTAACGAACAGCGATCTCACAGCAGGGGCCAGATCGCTGCTCAGTGTCACACACAGCGAGATCGCTAATGAGGTCACAAAAAACGTGACTCAGCAGCGATCTCAGTAGCGATCTCGCTGTGTGTGAAGTACCCCTTAGGAACGCCTGGATCTTGGTATTCTGCCTCTGTGTGATTACTGTGGACAAGCTTTGGCTGTCATTGTATGGTAATGGGGTCTTTGTGTATCACTACTGTGAGGAGGGCTGGAGCTGGATGTGGCTCACAACCCCAGAGTCAAATGTGGTCAAAAAGGTTGGGGTAGAGGATGACCCTCTACTTCCACTATTTGGTGGTCCTGTAACAAGAAGCAAGCATTTGACCTATTCTTTCAGCATGCCCTAAGATCTCAGATGGTAATACCCCCTTTTTGAAGCCATTGGCATTGATTGCCCTTGGAGAAGAAATGGCTGTGCACTCCTCCTTATGGGGTAGTACTGAAACAGTCTCATAAAAAGGTGCACAAAAGTACCCCACAAGAGCTATGTAATAGTAGTGAGAAACTGGATGGGGTTTGGAGGTTGGAATTTCTTTCCATTGCCTTTTTTCATGTATGTATATCACTTGTTGGTACAGTCGTACACTCTTATGTGATATAAACAAACCCTATTCCTAATTTTTGCATCTATAAAAGTGCTCGAGCTCTTAGTACCCCAAAAATTCCCTTGTCCTTAACAATGTCACCGCTCACAGAGAACAGAAAGAGGAGCATGCGGCACCACATCAGCTTCATATAGAAAGTCCCATTATATCTACCAGACCATCTGGACATGAAAAGCGTTCAGCATGCGACATACTTCACTTTATCAGTTTCAGATGTCATACATACCCTCCCCCATATCTTCTTCCAACTATAGAATAACCCAGATGAAGCCTTTAAACATGCAGATTAGATTGTAAGCTCTAAGGAACAGGGTCGTCTCTTATGTTCTATTCTTAGAATGTTCATTTATCTATTTACATAATAATATTTTAGTATATTTTGTATCTTTTCTGCTTTAGGAGATGCATGCACAGATGTGATATTTCTTAGTATCATCTGCATACTGGCTGAATATACAATTAATGAGAATTTGGGGACTTACCCACACCGCAGCCCCTGGCGCAGCCTGTGCTTGTCATCAGCCTCTTTGCTTTCCCAGCTTTTGCTGGAATGAACTGCAGCTCCTGACTTTTTGTAATAGAACAGAATGAAATGACAGCAGCCTGTGTCCCCACCTCTCTCCAGCCCCCTATTTAATGGCTTGTTTACCAGATGTTGCTTTTATGGGCAGGTTAATGCTGTGATATCAGTGCCCCCCTTGGCTGGGAGAGGGGTCTCCACAATAATGAGGACTGTGATGGTGAATATGAGCGCAGGGTCTTCAGGATCCTACAACCTGAGGTTGATGATTGCTGAGCAGCACAAGGAAAGCCTTTCCCCGCCTCTCCAGGAAGCACAATGTCTGCAGCTGCTTATTTCTGGCCTCCTGTGACAGTATTAGTAGGAGCCATGAGGAAGGCATCATTCACACTTCCTCCAGATTCACAGCTTCACCGTCATTTCATGCCATCTTTATCCATAAGATTGTGGCCCGGCTGCTTTTAATGCTCAGATTCATAAAGATTTATCAATACGGCGCCCGGGATCAATAAACTAATGCTGAGTGACATCTACAACATATCCAATATATTTTACACAGTGTATCCATTGGTAAAATGTGTTATAAAAAGTAGGCAAAATTCTGACAATAAGGCCTAAGCCACACGGCATGAAAACTGGACCGAGTGGAATGCGATAAAACATCGCATTCCACTCGGACCAATATTAGCCTATGTCCCAGCACCCATGAGCGATTATTTTCTCAGCCCCAATCGGACCAAGAAAACAGTTTTATCATGCTGCGACTGTAATGCGAGACTCTTTCTCTCGTACCCATTCAAGTCTATGGGGCGAGAGAAAGATCGCACTGTACTCACAGTACACCGGTATACTGCGAGTGCAGGGCGAGAATGTCAATAGCCGGCAACGGAGGAGAGAGGGAGATAAATCCCTCCCTATTCTCCTTCGTGCCGACCCTCCCCTCCGCAGCGCTGACCTGCCCCTTCTCAGAGCTGGCCCTCCCCTCCTCAGCGCTGGCCCTCCCCTCCTCAGAGCCACCCCGTCCCCCGCTGCTGAGGTCCAATCGCATGATCGGACCTCAGTCGCAGGGACACTCGCATGACACTCGGCTCCCGCTGTGCTTCCAGCATGAGCCAAGTGTCATGCGAGGATCGCACTAGTGCCCCGCTTGGCCCCGACCTAAATATTTGACAGCTGCATCAGCTAAAGGATAGAAATGAAAGCTGAGACCCCCATTAACTCTTATGGGGTCTGTCTAGGTTTCATTTAACAGTAACAGTTTTAGGGTTCACTCACATCTGCCTATAAAAAAAAAACAAAAACGATTTTTCACCCAAAAAAGTTAGACGTTTGAAATCCAATTGGTATTCCATAGGTCATGCGAGTGCTATACGAGTGTGCAATTTATTATTAATAATAATCTTTATATAGCGGCAACATATTCTGCAGCACTTTACAGTTCTAACAGTCTTATGACGGGCATTTTTTTCCTACTCCATAAATTATTCTACAATCATTTACAGGACCATTTATAGTATTCTATGCTAAAAAATGGTAATGAAGCCATAAAAAAATGGCGGCATAAGTTTGGTCCATGCGACGTCCGTTTTTTTTCTCGCTCCCATCGGCTTGCACTGTTTTGGTCGAGCATACGCAGCATGCTGCAATTTATTTATTTTTTAATCAGATTCCAATTGTTGTATGTAAATGAACCTGTAGAATGAAAGAAAAGTCATCAGGATGCACTTTTTTCTTTTGATTCTATAAAAACAGAGCCCAGACGGACCCCATAGAGTCAGTGGGTGCCTCTGCTTTCATTTGTATTAGGTTTTGCAAATGGGATTGTACTTGCACAAATGTTATTTAGCGAGGCAGTGTTCATCTCTACATTTTTCCTCAGCTGGAATCAGGCTAAAGAAAAAAAACACAGCATGCTGCATATAGCCACTTAAAACGGCCAATATTTGCTAATGCAAGTCATTGGGTTTGAGGGAAAAAAAACATGGTCCATGTGCCATGCAATTTTGGTTAATTTTTTTTTTTTTCTTGTACCCATTGGCTGGCATTGGTGAGTCTAAGCCATTTTACACACAAAGAAAAAATAGTATAGATAAGATGATAGACTACATACCCTGCAGCTATAGATATCTAACCCCACCCCACACTACATATTATAAGCTTGCACCCTTTAGTGCCATTCATGTGGCACTAATGGGTGTTTTTAGCCTGGTTTCACCTAATTAAAAAAAAAAAAACACAGCGTGGGTCCCCCCCTATTTTTTTCATAACCAGCCAAGGTAAAGCTGACAGCTGGGGGCTGATATTATCAGTCTGGAAGGTCCAGCACACAGCTGCCCCAGAATTGGTGAATTACATTACATGCACCAATTCTGGCACTTTGCCTCAGCTCTTCTCGATGCCCTGGTGCGGTGGCAATCTGGGTAATGGTACTATATGAGACTGTCAACACACAATACTACATGGTCCTACGAGGAAGCCCAATTCAAAAGGCATGTTGGGGCTAACGGTCATCTCTTCATACTACAGGGTACAATGGAAAAGCCATATTTTACTTCTTATTAGCCTCATAATTCAAATTAATTTATGCTGCGTTTTTACTGCCATAGCATATTACATTAACTGTATGCACCCTTTCCTAACGCTACATATATGATTGTGACCTTTCTGATCACATCATGTATTTAAAACGCCAGCTACATGTTATTTATCTAGTTTATGTTTGCATCATTGTCTTCCAGCTGCTTACAGAGTGGTTTTGATTAGAGATGTATAATACATAGTATTATCCATACAAATGTTTCCCTAAAAATAAGACCTACCCCAAAAATAAGCCCTAGCATGATTTTACAGGATTTTTTTAAGTATTCTGAAAATATAAACCCTAGTTACAGTCAGGACTAGTGATGAGCGAGCATGCTTGTAACTACTCTGTACTCGCACGAGTATCGCTGTACTCGGGCTGCTCGGCGGGGACCGAGTAATCTCGCGATACTCGTGCTGTACTCGTGGTCTTCATCCCTGCATGTTGGCGCTCTTTTGAGAGCCAGCCCTCATGCAGGGATTGGCTGGCAGACCACTGCAATGCCACAGCCCTGTTAGTTGTGGAATTGCAGTGATTGGCCGGCCTGCACAGCGTGACCGAGCCTTTATACCGGCCGGCGCGCTGTGCTCTGCTCACAGCTATCCAGACAGTGAGTGCAGGGAGAGTGTCGCTGATTCAGGGAAAGCTTTGCGGCCCTTTATAGCTTTTTCAGTTGCAGGGCTGCAAACAGTGTGACCAAAAGTCCTTCTCAGGACTATTCTAGTTGTATACAGGCAGGCAGGGTATAGCCAGGTCGGAGTACAGTAGCAGAGTCCTTCTCAGGACTATTGTTGCTATATACAGGCAGGGTATAGCCAGGTCTGAATACAGGCTAGTGACCAGAAGAGTCCTTGTCAGGACTATTGTACCAGTATACAGGCAGGCAGGCAGGCAGGGTATATATAGCCATTCCTAGTGGTGACCGTATACCAGCCTTCATCATATCTGGGGCTGGTGTACACAGTGTAAAACAGTCCAGATAGTGTCTGACTTGTCTGTAATTGTCGCTCCCCAAAAAAACCTGTTAGGTTCTTATTGCGTCCGTGCTTGGTTTTTAAAACCGCACGTGTGTGCCTGTCGGTGGCAGCGTACAGGTGCACTTGTGTGCAATTTCCACAAACTTTGATATAACGCACAAGTAGTGAATATACACGTCAGCAGTGCACAGCATTGCAAAATGCGCAAGGGCATTGGCAAGGAACAAGGAAGTGGACGTGATGGTGGTGCAGGCAGAGGCCGAGGTCGTGGGCAAGCTCTAATTTCGCCACAACAAAGGGCCACATCTAGTCGCTCGCACGTCCTGTCCCAAATTCTTGGGGACCGCAGCAGTACACCGCTCTTGAACCAAGACCAGTGTCAACAGGTTGTTAGTTGGATAGCAGATAATGCTTCCAGTCAGATTGGCACCACCACAAACACTCTGTCTTCCACACGGTCAAGTGTCAGTAGCCGTGATACTGCACCGCACATTTCTGAACCTGATCCTCCTTCCTACCACCAGGCTGAGTACACGTCCTCCTCGGACATTAATGATCCCACACTTGGACACTCGGAAGAGCTGTTCACGTTTCCATTCACACATTCTGGCCTCTCGCCAGCTCATATTGAAGTGGGTCATGAGGAGATCGTCTGTACAGATGGCCAAATATTTGAGCAGCCACGTTCTCACGAAGTTGGCAACGTGTCTCAACAAGTGGTGGACGATGATGAGACACAATTGTCAGGAAGTCAGGAGGAGGAGCAGGGTGCGGAAGAGGAAGACGACGTGGTGGATGATCCAGTAACTGACCCAACCTGGCAGGAGGATATGCAGAGCGAGGACAGCAGTGCACAGGGGGAGGGAGGCGTAGCATCACAACAGGCAGTAAGAAGCAGGGTGGTGGCCCCAGGCAGAAGTCAGGCAACCGTTCCCCAGAACAACACGACGACACAAGGTGCCTGTACAAATGTTAGGTCTTCCCGAGTCTGGCAGTTTTTTAAGTTGGATCCAGATGATTCAAAAAAGGCCATTTGCAACACCTGCCGTGCCAGCATCAGCAGGGGTACCAAAACTAGCAGCCTGACCACCACCAGCATGATCAGGCACATGTCAGCCAAGCACCCGACTTTGTGGGAAGTACAACAGAGTCGAGGAGCAGTGCTTGCTGATGTCACTGCTACGTCTTCGCTGGTTGTGCATGCGAGCCAATCCCCTGTCCATGCTGCCTGCGAACAAGCCTCCTCCACTCCTGCACCTGCAGTTGCCTACGCAGAAAGAACACCATCATCAAGCACGTCCTTGTCCCAGCGCAGCGTTCAGTTATCCATTCAGCAAACCTTTGAACGCAGGCGCAAATGCACTGCCAACACCCCACATGCCACAGTTCTAAATGCTAACATTTCGCGACTGCTTGCGCTGGAAATGTTGCCTTTTAGGCTGGTGGAGACAGAAGCATTCCGTGACCTGATGGCGGCAGCTGTCCCACGTTACTCGGTCCCCAGCCGCCACTATTTCTCCCGGTGTGCCGTCCCCGCGTTGCATAACCACGTGTCACAAAACATCACACGTGCCCTGAACAACGCTGTTTCACCCAAGGTCCACCTAACCACAGACACGTGGACAAGTGCTTGTGGGCAAGGCCGCTACATCTCGTTGACGGCACACTGGGTTAATATTGTGGAAGCTGGGACCCAGTCTGAGCGAGGGACGGAACACGTCCTTCCCACACCAAGGTTTGCAGGCCCTACCTCAGTCAGTGTTTCACCCACACTCTACAGCTCCGGAATGTCATGCTCTTCAGCCTCCTCCTCCTCCTGCGCATCCTCATCCACTGTACCCTCCACACCAGTCACAAGCTGGAAGCACTGCAGCACTGCCTCGGCGAAGCGGCAACAGGCTGTGCTGAAGCTAATCTGCATAGGTGACAAACCCCACAATGCAGAAGAGCTGTGGACAGCTCTGAAACAGCAGGCAGATCACTGGCTCACACCTCTGAACCTAAAGCCAGGAAAGGTCGTGTGTGACAATGGCCGGAACCTGGTGGCGGCTTTGAGGCGAGGCCAGCTGACACATGTTCCATGCGTGGCCCATGTGCTCAACCTCGTGGTTCAGCGGTTTCTAAAGTCATACCCAGAGCTGTCTGATCTGCTGGTAAAAGTTCGCCGCCTGTCTGCACATTTTCGAAAGTCACCTACTGCTTCAGCTGGCCTTGCCGGCTTTCAGCGCAGTTTGCATCTTCCGGCTCACAGACTGGTGTGTGATGTCCCCACGCGTTGGAATTCAACTCTGCACATGTTGGTCAGGATATGTGAGCAGAAGAGGGCAGTTGTTGAGTACCTGCATCACCTAAGCCGTCGGGAAATGGTTCAAATTCCACACATAACACCTGAGGAGTGGAGATGGATGTCAGACCTATGTACCATCCTCCAAAACTTTGAGGACTCCACCAAGATGGTGAGTGGTGATGACGCCATTATTAGCGTCACCATACCGCTACTCTGCCTTCTAAAACGGTCTCTGCTGAAAAACAAACATGATGCATTGCAGGCGGAGCGCGATGAGTTGCAGCAAGAAACAGTAGTGGGTGTGGGTGATGATAACACACAGCCCAGCCTCGTCTCATCACAACGTGCAGTGGAGGACTATGACGAGGAGGAGGATGAAGACATGGAGCAACTCTCCGGCCAAATTGAGGATATGACATGCACACCAGTCATATCCTCGGTTCAGCGTGGCTGGCCAGAGGACAGGGCAGATGAGGAGGAGGAGGAGGAGGTGGAGGAGGAGGACAGCATGTTCAGTCATCTTGTTGGTCAGGCTACTGAAGTCCTGGCTGTTAAGAGTCTGGCGCACATGGCTGACTTTATGGTAAGCTGCCTGTCTCGTGACCCTCGCGTTAAGAACATCTTGGCCGACAATCATTACTGGTTGGTAACACTGTTAGACCCACGCTACAAGGAGAACTTTTTGTCTCTTGTTCCCGTGGAGGAGAGGTCAACCAAAATGCAGCAGTTCCGGAAGGCCATAGTCACGGAAGTAGGCAAAGCATTCCCCTCACAAAACGCTAGCGGCATAGGTCAGGAATCAGTGGACAACCGAGGCGTACAGCCGAGAGAGGCACAAGTCCAATCCGCCAGAGGTAGGGGAACAGTCTTTAAGATGTGGGACAGTTTTCTCAGCCCCTCACGTACCACAGCCCCTGAGGTGCGGGGTAGTGCCACAAGAAATCCTAAGTTTGCCCAGATGCTGAAGGAGTACCTTGCAGATCGAACAACTGTACTCCGACATTCCTCTGTATCTTACAATTATTGGGTATCCAAGCTGGACATGTGGCATGAATTGGCTCTCTACGCCTTGGAAGTCCTGGCCTGCCCTGCTGCTAGCGTTTTGTCAGAGCGTGTTTTTAGTGCCGCAGGTGGAATCATTACAGATAAACGCACCCGCCTGTCAACTGAAAATGCTGACAGGCTGACTCTGATCAAGATGAACAAGGGTTGGATTGGGCCAGACTTCACCACACCACCAGCAAATGAGAGCGGAATTTAAAGTTTGCCATGTACCTCCACTCACCCATGGGTACACACTTCTGGACTTTGGATAATCGCTGGACTGCTCCTCCTTCTCCTCATGCGCCACCATGATGATGACCGTTACAAATTGCAATACTTAGGCCTTTGTTTCAGGTATACCCCCAGTGGTAAATTTTTTCGCCCATTCTTTGCAGAATGGACATTACAACGACAGGAGACCCGCTCCTTTGCAATGGGAACAATGTTTTGAGGCCCTCATGCACGTCTCTATCCAGGGACAACGTGGAGCCTCACAATTTTTGGCTGCCCTGCCTAAGGGCTATACTATAATACACCCACTTCCTGACAATGGACACTTAATGTTTTGAGGCCCTCATGCACGTCTCTACCCAGGGACAACGTGGAGCCTCCCAATTTTTGGCTGCCCTGCCTAAGGGCTATACTACAATAGACCCACTTCCTTCCAATGGGCACTTCAGGTTTACAGGCCCTCATGCACGTCTCTACCCAGGGACAACGTGGAGCCTCCCAATTTTTGGCTGCCCTGCCTAAGGGCTATACTATAATACACCCACTTCCTGACAATGGACACTTCAGGTTTACAGGCCCTCATGCACGTCTCTACCCAGTGACAACGTGGAGCCTCCCAATTTTTGGCTGCCCTGCCTAAGGGCTATACTATAATACACCCACTTCCTGACAATGGACACTTAATGTTTTGAGGCCCTCATGCACGTCTCTACCCAGGGACAACGTGGAGCCTCCCAATTTTTGGCTGCCCTGCCTAAGGGCTATACTATAATACACCCACTTCCTGACAATGGACACTTAATGTTTTGAGGCCCTCATGCACGTCTCTACCCAGGGACAACGTGGAGCCTCCCAATTTTTGGCTGCCCTGCCTAAGGGCTATACTATAATACACCCACTTCCTGACAATGGACACTTAATGTTTTGAGGCCCTCATGCACGTCTCTACCCAGGGACAACGTGGAGCCTCCCAATTTTTGGCTGCCCTGCCTAAGGGCTATACTACAATAGACCCACTTCCTTCCAATGGGCACTTCAGGTTTACAGGCCCTCATGCACGTCTCTACCCAGGGACAACGTGGAGCCTCCCAATTTTTGGCTGCCCTGCCTAAGGGCTATACTATAATACACCCACTTCCTGACAATGGACACTTAATGTTTTGAGGCCCTCATGCACGTCTCTATGCAGGGGCATTGGTGAACCTCACAATTTTGGACTGCCCTGGCAAAGGAAAATACTACAAAGACTCACTTCCTCAAAATGGGCACATTAGACTCAAGAGGCCTTCATGTACGTCTCTTCTCAGGGACATCGGAGTGCCACACAATGTTTTCACATAAAATCTTTCATGTATTAATCTCAAAAAGTAACATACACCAGCTCTATCTCACTATTGGGTATGTGCCCTTAACATTTCTGCCATGAAAAATCATTTTGGGGTCATTTTGGAAGGTTTTCTGGTGAGTCCGTAAAAATGGCGTGAAACGCGGACAAAATTGTTCACAGCTGTGACTTTTGAGTGATAAATGCTTCAAGGGGTCTTCCCCATGCTGTTGCCATGTCATTTGAGCACTCTTCTGAGACTTTTGTGACATTTTTAGGGTTTCTACATGCTGCCGGTGGTCATTTCACAAAAATACTTGGGTCTCCCATAGGATAACATTGGGCTCGTTGCTCGGGCCGAGTACACGAGTATCTTGGGAGGCTCGGCCCGAGCTTCGAGCACCCGAGCTTTTTAGTACTCGCTCATCACTAGTCAGGACCAGTGTTAGGGAGAGTCAGACTGCACAATTTCTCAGAGCCTACACTCTTAGTGATCCCAAACGTTTTTATTCCAAGGTTATGTTTGTTTAAGGACCTTTTGGTGACTTCAGGCATGTGACCAAAGGTCTCTTACTTGCAGAAGTCTAAAATGCAGAACTATCAATCAAGAAATAATGTCTGAAACACCATTCTGAGTCTGAACTGGGTGCAAAAACCTAAAAAATCTACACTATATGGAGAGAAGGTATGCACACCAGTGACTATGTAAGGGGAATATATGAAAATAAACTGCATTGATCAATTCAATAGCTAAATTTCTCTTTATTCATATGTTCATGGCAGTAATGCAGATTCCATTGTCATATTTTCATTCTTACATATAGCTATTGGATTTTTCATGTCAGCATTCACACAGCAGGCAGTTTCTGCTTTTCATATATTCCCCTTACATACTGTAGTCACTGGTGTGCATACCTTCTCTCCATATAGTGTAAAATGCAGGACTGGCATTAGGGAGAAGGGAGAACAAATTGGCCAATTTCACAGAGCCCCCATTCTCCAAAGGGCGTTTATATCCTGATAACACCACTTATGGACCTTTTTGAGGACCTTTATAACATCATGATCATGTGACCATGTTGTCACCAAAGGTCTCTTAACTACAGGAGTCTAAAGCTGAAGAGGAGGTGTGTGTGTGTGTGTGTGTGTGTGTGTGTGTGTGTGTGTTAGATAGGTATACTTGTGTTACACACAGGGTTTGGAGAGTTCTATTGATGTTCCAGAATGCAACATGATTATATTTGAATAAATATTGAATTTTTTTTGTTTGTTTTTTTTTTTTGTTCAAGAATAAATGTGGATTCAGTTCAATTCATGGGAAAATATAAGACCTCCCCTGAAAATAAGCCCTTGCCCATCTTATGGAGCCAAAATAATATAGGACCATGTTTTATTTTCGGAGAAACATAGTATATGCCTGCAGATATCCGCTCCCTGCTATGTATTCTGGGGGTGGGGTTTTTTTGTTGTTTTTTTTTTTGTTTGTTTGTTTTTTGCTACCACCTGAGTCTTTTTGATACAATTATTGTTTAATATATTTTGAAATGAAATTTAGTTTTTTATTTAATATTATTCATGGATTCTTTACTCTGAATTCTTTCATCTAGGATTTCTATCTTGAGTTGATTTTATTTATTTTTTTGTGTTTATTTCTGACAATTCGCTAAAAACATCACATACCGTATGTAAAACATGAGGTTAAAAACACATTGCATACGCCTGTCAAGTTATCACAGAAGGTACAAAGTTGTCCTTGAATATTTACACACTAAAATTATATACGTATATAATAAGGGAGGATACTGTGAAATATAATTAAGGACAACAATTTTTAGAATATAAAGGAAGGTCAACCTATGTAATAAGGGACAAAGGGGAAATGATGGATGAAGAAATATATCTGACTGGCCAACACAGGGTTTGCACAGAGCTGCCATGTAGGATTTGAATATATGAAACTACATCTCCCAGAATAACCCCGCGATGGTAAGGCTACCTTGGAGTTGTTAATGGTTGATAGCGTTCTTGCTTGTAAATCAACATCACTCTGCAAACCATACAGTGATTAGAGGCAAAATAAACATTTGCAACCAGCACCTTACAGGTGATCCTGCTCTGCAGTCATTTTCCTTTGTTCTCAGCCTGCTCCTGACCTTTATTATGAACCCTCCTGACCACGACTTGCATTTGCATAGTTTAATGTTTCTGGCTGACACAGACGTAAAAACACCAAAAATGGAAAACTTTTGGAGACACTTCAGTTTCCACTAAAATTTTGCAACTTTTTAAAGTGTTTTACATATAAACACTTTGATGAATCAGGGCAAGTGCAATATAGGTTTTGGCATGTTTGGGATCAATGGCACTTTTATAATCATCCAGCATGCTGTATGCATGGCGTATTTTTTTTCCAGCTTTTACACACCACAGGTGTTTTCAAAAGAGCTTAAAGGGTATCTGTTAGCAGGTTTTTGCTATTTAATCGGAGGACTGTTTGCTGCCCCCGCGTCAGCCGCCGGGCTGCTCGGATCCGGATCCGTGGTGGCTCAAGGGGATCTCCGGACCCGAGGGTCAGGGTCGCACGGCCACTCGGAATAAAAAGGGGGGTTATTTACAGGGGATTGTAAGGACAGTTCGTGACGACACCTGTGGTGCGTGGTAAGATGGAGTACCACCGCTGCAATGGGGAGTACCCGGTGGCGGTGGTGCGGGCAGCCAGATGTCTAACCCCTCCACGGGTAGAGGGGATGCCCCGGGACTCGATGAGGGAGACGGGGAGGTGCCGTTGGGACAGTAAGGGGTCGTTTGTGTACTCACTCAGTCCAATAACACTGACGCCGACAACTGTGGTAAACTCTGGACACCACTGCCGCTTGGAGGGAGCACGCCTGGATCCCATGCCCGTTGGTGTTGCCTGTTAGTCTGTGGCCTTTACCTTGGCACCTTGTTGGTCCCTTGAGTATAAAACTGGTCAGGTCCCGCTCACCAGTGTAGCTAACTGGGTGAGCTTGCTCTCGGGGTTCACGCTTCGGATTTTCTGGACCGTATGAGTGGAAAGTCCTATCCCCCTCGTTGCGCTAGTACCCTGATTTTGGAGCAAGTGGAGAACGGATCTTAAAGGCTTCGTCCTCGCTGGGTGTTACGCTCACCGAGGAGCGACGAGCGTCCGGAGGTGGACCCACTGGACCGTGCACCGGACTCCCCTGAGAAGGCGACCAGCAGCGAACCCCTATACAGGGACTGTGAGGCGCCTCCCCAGAAGGCCTAAATGCACGGCAGCCAGGAACCGGTAGTAGGAGTTGTCATGATGTATTTTACCTTCTCACTGTATTTGCTGTAATACTATGTCAGGATGTGATGTCACTTTCCTTTGGTTGTACTTACTGAACACTTTGAAATGTCTTGGGATGTAAGTAACCATACCTTCCCCCCATCTCCTGTGTCTCTGGGCCCATAATGCAATTATCTCTTGTCCACACAGCCAGGGGAACTTCTCATTGTTTCGTAAGCAGTGGATAACGCCAACTACACAAACCTGTAGACATCTCGGAGCCAACCTTCTAGAATCTTCTAGTGGGCCCAACCATTGCATAGACCCCTACCCTTGAGGGGCGGGCCCACGAGCTCAAACAATTCACTCCTGTTTCTAAATGCAGTTGGGAGTTGAGTTTTTGAAGAGGAAGGGAGCGAGATCTGAATCTGCGGACAGACCTCGCCGTCCAGTGGATTGTGTGGGATTTCTGGGACTCTGAAAAGGACTATTACGTTGTGATCTGGCACTCTGGATTATCGGGAGGTGCCCCCGAATCTGTTTTATTTGGACTTGTCGTGTGCTGTTCCTGTATTCCTGTTAGTAAACCTGTTGGATCATCCTCGGCCTGTTGTCTCTCTTTGCTCTGATGTACACCCCGTCACAAACTGGTGGCAGCGGCGGGATCAGAGCAGAAGAAATGGAGGACAACAGCCAATCGACGTCTGAAACCAGAACCTCAGGATACAGGAACTGGACTGTGGCGAGTCTACAAACAAAGGCCCGTGAATTAGGTGTCGGCTACAAAGGACTCTCTAAGGAGCAACTAATTGAGACATTGGAACACGCTTGCCTGCAAGATGGCACCGAGGAACAATTTCCACAGCAAGGGGAGCAAAGACGGGAGCCGGAGGTGAATACCCAAAAAAGTCAATGGGTTGTGTGGTACAAGGAAAAGATGGCACTGCTTGGAGATGAGGCCACCATAGAAGATAAGAGGGAGGCCATGCGTGGAGCTGAAGAGAAGGAGCGCAGGATGGAGGAGATGGCATTGCTGGATAAGCAGCTCGCTGTGGAAGCCGCGAGAGGTTCCAGACAGACTGTAACCCCAGCACCCATCATGAGGGAACTTCCCAGAGTGTCCCGCAAAGACTTCAAGCAGTTTAATGAGGCTGCTGGTGACATTGAGGGCTTCTTCCAGGACTTTGAGCATCAGTGTCGATTAATGGAAGTCCCAGAAAGGGAGCGCGTCCGGCATCTGGTTGGGCTCTTAGAGGGTGGAGCTGCTGCAGCCTATAGAGCTATGGACCCTCGGTGGAACTGTGAGTATGCGGATATTAAACAGACTATTCTAGAACATTATGCTGTAACGCCAGACACTTACAGGACTCAGTTCCGTACTCTAGCATGTGATGAGGAAGTGTCCTTCAAGATGTATGCCCACAAACTCAAACATCTGTGGCATCGTTGGTTGGAGGCAGAGGAGGCCTTAACCTTGGAGACCGTCCTCCAGGTCCTCCTAAAAGAGCAGTTTTACTTCAAGTGCCCCGCTGAGATCCGGGAATGGGTGCGTGAAAGGAGACCAGCCACTGTGGAGGAAGCTGCAGCTCTAGCTGATGAGGCTCTCACCATCAAGCCTCAGTGGAAAAAACTACTACCCAGTGAGAAAAAAAACACCAACCCCCCAACGCTGGTGGCCCCTGGTCCTTCTGGCCCCAATGTTCACCATCACCCTAGACCGTCAACTCATGGGGACCTTCGTGTGACTGTGCCTCGCATTACTCATGCTCCACCTTTGGGAATACGACGCGGAGGAAGAATCCCAGAGCGCAGATGTTATGGATGTGGGCAGCCTGGGCACATGCAATTCCAATGTCCAGGTGTTCGTAGACAGAACAGCTACAGACCGCCTTTGCCTGTTCATTACCTACAGACACCTTCACCAGGAGAAGAGCTGGATTCTGTGCCTGATGACTTGCCAAGTGACTCAGATATCCTGGCTCCCCTACCCGGAGTCTATGGGGTGCGAGCTCCAGCCACCTGTTCTTCTGATCTTCAGGACAAACATCTACAGGAGGTCGTGCTGGATGGCCAAAAAGTTGTTGGCTTCCATGACACTGGGGCTTTCCTCACCATAGCCGATCCCCAAGTAATTCAACCACAAGCAATTCAAAAGGGACCAGGAATTGCCATTGAACTGGCAGGAGGTACCCAGAGATATATTCCAAGAGCGAGTGTGACCCTGGATTATGGCTTTGGGGCAAAACAATGTGTGGTCGGTGTGATGAGCGGCCTCCCTGCAGACGTTCTTCTAGGAAATGATGTGGGGAATCTTCATTGCCACTTTGTCGGTGCGGTAACCAGAAGTCAAGCCAAGAGAGCAGCCCATGTGGACGTGTACAACCCATCCATGGAACTGAGGCCACCAGAACTGCCATTACAGCCGGTGAGTGATTCTTCTTGTGGGGATAATATGAATGTTACTTGGGATAAAGTTCAGTTTAGACAAGAAGTAGAGACTGACCTCACCCTTGCTAGTTTTAGAGCCCGAGCTGAAATAGGGCAGCTAGGGGAAAACGGAGAAAGAATTATCAGAGAAAATGGACTTCTGTATCGGGTTGCCAATGCCGACTCCCTAGATAAGCCCTGGACTTATAGCAAACAGCTGATTGTTCCTCAGAAGTACAGAATTCCCCTATTACACCTGGCTCATGACATTCCTACGGCTGGCCATCAAGGCAAAACCCGCACCGAGAGACGATTGACTCAAACTTTTTATTGGCCGGGGATTTCCCAAGCAGTGGCGCATTTCTGCCGAACTTGTGACATATGTCAGCGTAGAGGGCGACCCGGAGATCACCCAAAGGCACCCCTGCAACCGCTCCCTATAATAGAAGAACCCTTTCAAAGAGTAGCTGTTGATATCATTGGACCTCTGGCTAAACCAAGTAAATCTGGAAAGCAGTACATTCTCACTGTTGTGGACTACGCCACCCGATATCCAGAAGCCGTGGCCTTGTCAAGTATCTCTGCAGCCAAGGTGGCCGAGGCCTTGGTTATTATTTTTACCAGAGTAGGATTCCCCAGTGAGATCTTGTCGGACCAAGGCTCCCAGTTTATGTCAGAGTTGGTCCAGTGTCTGTGGCGCACCTGTGGAGTACGAGCGATCCGAACGACCCCGTATCATCCCCAAACAAATGGACTTTGTGAACGATTCAACGGCACTCTGAAGAATATGCTGAGGGCCTTCACGGACCGAGATTCAGACTGGGAGAAGTACCTACCCCATCTCTTGTTTGCCTATCGGGAAGTTCCCCAGGAGTCCACTGGGTTCTCCCCCTTTGAACTACTCTATGGAAGAAAGGTCCGAGGACCCTTAACCCTGCTCAAGGAATACTGGGAGGGGCAAGTTGAAGATACAGGAACCCCTGTTGTCCCTTATGTCCTAAAGCTGCGAGAAACCTTGGCCCAACTTGCTAGTTTTGCACAGAGTCATTTGCGTATGGCTCAAACCAGACAGAAGACATGGTATGACCGTAACTCACGCTATCGGGAGTTTGTAGAAGGACAGCAAGTCTTAATGATTGTTCCCCATCGGCAGAATAAACTGCAGACCACATGGGAGGGTCCCTTCCGGGTTCTCAGAAAACTGAATGATACCAATTACCTTCTTGCTTTAGATGATCAGGGGCTAAGGCAAAAGACTGTCCATGTGAATATGATTAAGGAGTACCATGACCGGAACATTCCAATGATAGCAAGCTGTCGGTTGGCTTCAGAAGATGGTCAAGAGGATGAGGACTCTCTACCTGATCTCGTGGAAGCAGCGAGAGCCCCATCCACTGTGGAACAGGTTCCCCTGGGAGATTACCTGGACTCCTTACAGAAAATCCAGATGCTGGAAGTGCTTCAACAGAGACGGGCTGCTTTCTCATCCCAACCAGGTCGAACCACCGTCACCCAACATCATGTGGACACTCAGGGCATCCGTCCCATACAACTGGCTCCTTACCGGGTACCTGAATCAGTTCGAAACACCATGCAGCACGAACTGGAGGAGATGTTACAGCTTGGGGTAATCCAGGCCTCCCATAGCCCTTGGGCCTCCCCTGTGGTGTTAGTACCCAAGAAGGATGGGAGTACTCGATTTTGTGTGGACTATCGGCGACTAAACGACCATACCGTCAGCGATCCTTACCCAATGCCTCGTATTGACGAACTTCTAGACCGACTGGCTGGGTCCCGATATGTCACTACCTTGGATCTCAGTAAGGGATACTGGCAGATCCCTCTAACGGATGAAGGGAGAGAACGGTCCGCTTTTATAACCCCCTTTGGTCTGTATGAATTTCTAAGCATGCCTTTTGGAATGAAAAATGCCCCGGCCACCTTCCAGAGAATGGTGGATCAGATCCTCCGGGGATGTGATGACTTTGCTTGTGCCTACTTGGATGATATCGCCGTCTTCAGCCACACATGGGAGGAACATCTGAATCAAGTAGCCATTATTTTGGACCTGATTCTTGCAGCCGGCCTAACTATTCGACCCGATAAATGCCAATTGGGGATGGGGGAAGTCCAGTACCTAGGACATAGAGTGGGAGGAGGGAAGCTCCGACCTGAGCCTGCCAAAATCCAGGCTATTAGAGACTGGCCTGTACCCCAAACTAAGAAACAAGTTATGGCTTTTCTGGGCACTGCCAGTTATTACCGAAAATTTGTTTCTCATTTCAGTACTGTGGCCAAGCCTCTTACCGACCTGACCAAGAAAACAATGCCCCGGCTGGTGATCTGGACTCCAGCCTGTGATGAGGCTTTTAACCGGCTGAAGGATGCTTTGATCTGCGATCCTGTCCTGGCTGCTCCAGACTACAAGAGGAGATTCATTGTGCAAACGGATGCCTCTGCTTATGGACTGGGAGCTGTCCTCAGCCAGGTGAATGCAGCTGGGGACGAGCACCCCATCGCCTATCTCAGCCGGAAACTGCTGGACCGAGAAGTGGCCTATGCAACTGTTGAGAAGGAATGTCTGGCTGTAGTGTGGGCCCTTAAGAAACTACGGCCGTATCTGTATGGACGGGAATTCACTGTGGTTACTGATCACAATCCCCTCACCTGGCTGAACAGAGTCTCTGGGGACAATGGACGCTTACTGCGATGGAGCCTGGCTCTGCAGCCCTATAACTTTACCATACAATATAGAAGGGGCAGCCAACACCAAAATGCAGATGGACTGTCCAGGCAAGAGGAGCCCTGAGTCCTGTCAGCCATGCCTGCGTGTACTTAACCAGCGACCTGTAGAGGTCCCTAGTACGTACACAAGTTGGGAGGGGAAGGAATTGTCATGATGTATTTTACCTTCTCACTGTATTTGCTGTAATACTATGTCAGGATGTGATGTCACTTTCCTTTGGTTGTACTTACTGAACACTTTGAAATGTCTTGGGATGTAAGTAAGCATACCTTCCCCCCATCTCCTGTGTCTCTGGGCCCATAATGCAATTATCTCTTGTCCACACAGCCAGGGGAACTTCTCATTGTTTCGTAAGCAGTGGATAACGCCAACTACACAAACCTGTAGACATCTCGGAGCCAACCTTCTAGAATCTTCTAGTGGGCCCAACCATTGCATAGACCCCTACCCCTGAGGGGCGGGCCCACGAGCTCAAACAATTCACTCCTGTTTCTAAATGCAGTTGGGAGTTGAGTTTTTGAAGAGGAAGGGAGCGAGATCTGAATCTGCGGACAGACCTCGCCGTCCAGTGGATTGTGTGGGATTTCTGGGACTCTGAAAAGGACTATTACGTTGTGATCTGGCACTTTGGATTATCGGGAGGTGCCCCCGAATCTGTTTTATTTGGACTTGTCGTGTGCTGTTCCTGTATTCCTGTTAGTAAACCTGTTGGATCATCCTCGGCCTGTTGTCTCTCTTTGCTCTGATGTACACCCCGTCACAGGAGTCTCTGTAAGGCCAGGTGTAGCAAGGTTGTGACGTCCACAGCCGGCAGAACACGGAAACTGCACTGGAGATGTTCACAGCAGGTGACGTCCACAGCAGGTACGGCACAGATAATGTCCACGGCAGGTAGGGCACGGTGACGTCCACAGCAGGTACGGCATAGATAATGTCCACGGCAGGTAGGGCATGGTGACGTCCACTGTCGGTATGAGCGGTGACGTCCACAGCCGGAATTTTACGGATGGCACTACGGTGAGACAAGGGATTAGAACCAGGTATCAAAGCACAGAAAACAGATAACAGCACAAGGGGGTCTGGACACTGGCAAGGCTCTAATGGAAGCGTTGCTCGGGCGCCTGCTGCTGGGGGAGGTGGACCTAAATACCCATTAGGTAACAGGTGACCTCTGAGGTCACTTCCAGAAAACGGGGCATACCGCTTTAAGAAAGGGGACGTGGCCTTGCGCGCAGCCTAGAGTCACTTACTGCAGTTCTGTGTGAGGACGGGAGACAGGAAGAGGCTGCAGCATGCCTGGGAGCAGGATGTACAGCAGGACCCGGAGCAGGGGCAGCGCCTGCAGGGCCATGGGACCGGTAAGAGGAAGGCCGTCGCTGCCTGGGACTAAGACCGGAAGTGGGAGCCATGCTGGGACCGGGCAAATGTGAGGGAGCGCGCCCCCCACGGGGTCTGGTGGGACCAGGCGCTACATTGGGTAAATTGTCAGGACGCCTGAAGCTACTGACTCGCCCACCCCAGGGCTTTGGGACACCCGGTGTCGGGCCGGACTAGTCCAGGGGTTAGTCAGTGGTGGCGGGGCCCGACTCTGTGACCCTGGCGGGGTCAACTAATATGGCAGTGGTGGGGATGGTAATCAATAATAAAGTTTGTAGGTTATTCGTGACGCCACCTGTGGATTGTGGCTATGGAACCGCCGCTGCTGGATGGGACCTCCGGGGCTGATGGACTAGCAGCTGTGATGGTTTTGCTCCCCACAGGTGGAGCGGTACCCCGGGGCAACCGTTGGTGCTTGGAAAGGGTGCAGGGCTAATCAGGACATTGAAAAGAACCGACACAAACAGTCTCTTTACCTTCTTTTCTTTTTACTGTGCAACAATTCAGTCCTGAGAGACCGTCACAGGGGGTGAAGGGGATCTGGCCGGCCTGGAAGTAACTGGGGTGATCTCGTTGGCCAGCCGAGTATTGAGGCCTACTCCCTGTTCTTCCTTTTGCTTCTGCAGGACCCTGCACTTTGGGTTTAGCAATGGCCCTCTTGCTGCTGGGACCGGTGGTTCGTCCCTTTCTCCTAGGATAGGCTGCGCAAGCCCTCTCTGATGCTTCCCTGCTTGGGTCCACACCGGGCCCTGGTGATGCAGCTGTACCTTCGGATTGTCCTGGGGGCCAGGAGACCTACAGTCCTCCTGCCCTTTGGATTTGGCTACCAGGTAAGGGTTTTACACCCTGGCAACCACAGACTCCGATGTCTAATTTTCGGTATGTTCCTCTGAGGCGAACAAGTTGTGACAGTTCTCCCCTAGGATCTTCTCTTTGCCTCGCTACGGCTCCTGTTTTTCTGGGTTGAGCTAGCCTAGCTCCAAACCCCAGCTCACAAGACCGCACTACTCACTGCTTAGCTCCTCTCTCCTTGAACTTCCCTAACAGACCGACTAACTCCTCCCCCAGGTCAGATTTAAGGAAGTGCTACCTGGAACTCGGTTTAGAGCTCCCTCTGCTGGCCTGAGAGAGGAACAGTGTTGGATGTTGGTACTTACTGGCCAATAGACTTCCTCAATTACCTCCAGGCTCAGCATTAATCCTTTGGAGAGGCAATGCTGTTGTGGCAACCAGATCCTGGGGCGCCACACTACTCCCTGACCTAGGGTCCACGTACCCCCGTCATGCCCTGGCCCTTGCCCGGTGATGGCACAAGGCCGCCGGCTGTCCTCCTCGACAGTCCGTGCCCCTTGTCACGATCCCCTGCGACTGGGGTTCCAGCTCCTACCGGGCCCAGACCAACGTCTGCCACCTAGTAGTCTCAAGGAGCCCAGCTCCTCTCCTCCTCTCTCTTCCACTTCACCACTCCGTGACCTCTCCTCTTGAGAGTCACTAACTAAATGACTGTCTCCTGACACACCTGACCTCCCCTTAACCAACCCCTCAAGTGGGCGACCCTATTCCACTCAGGCCGTCCACTGGTGTGTCTGGTGGGTGTGGTGCAGAGTGTTCCTAGGAATTTGATTAGCTGTTCTTGGCAACACCAATCGTTAGGGACCCTTAACCAAGGAGGAGGTGGATATTGCACAGAAGGGCAGATTGCACAATACCCTATGATGACCTGGTAGACCAGGGCGTCACAACTGCATGATGTAGGAGTTAAAACAATGAATATTAGGTTGTGCGCTGTTGTTTCCACACAATGAAGGTTTTATCACCAGGCGATTATCACTGCTAGGACAACAGGGCTCATGAGCAGTTGTCCGCAACAGCCCCTCCTCTGAGAAGCAGCTCACTGTCAATAGACAATGTACATAGCCTAGTGTTGGTATGGTTAACTTTCTGAGCTCTGCTACATCTAAAAACTCTGTGTAACAACTCCTGCACCCAGTAAGTAATACATTGTTGCAATACATTACGCTGCTCTCAAATGAAGTAGTAAAACTCTGGTTACAGATTCCTTTAAAAAAAAATAAATTACAACATAACACATTAAATGGAACCTGTAACCTCCAAACAAACCTCACACCATTTAAATGTGTGGCAGGCTAAAGTCTGCTTGACATGTTTCGATACTGCATACGATATCGTATGCGATCGTAACCGCCCCCATCGTATGTGCGGCACGTTCAATTTTGTTGAATGTGCCGCACAAACGATTAACCCCCGTCACACGTACTTACCCGTCCATACGACCTTGATGTGGGCGGCGAACGTCCACTTCCTGGAGTGGGAGGGACGTTCGGCGTCACAGCGACGTCACGCGGCAGCCGGCCAATAGAAGCGGAGGGGCGGAGATGAGCGGGACGTAAATATCCCGCTCACCTCCTTCCTACCGCATTGCTGGCCGGGAGCCGCAGGACGCAGGTAAGATCTGTTCATCGTTCCCGGGGTGTCACACACTGCGATGTGTGCTACCCCGGGTACGATGAACAACCTGACGTTCAATTCATGAGGAATGAACGACGTGCATGCGATGAACGTTTTACCGTTCATTCGCAATCGCACGTAGCTGTTACATACTACAATGTACCTTACAATGCCGGATGTGCGTCACTTATGACGTGATCCCGCCGACACATCGTAAGATATATTGTGGCGTGTAAAGCGGGCTTTACTCAGACAGCGGCTAAAGGAAGAAAATTAAGGTATAAATGTGCCGCCCCCGTGCCAGGAGCCAGCGCTGCTCTGATCCGGGGCCTACGGTACGGCTCGAGGGGTTCCCCGGACCCGGGGGTCGCGCGGACACTCCGAATAAAAGGGGAACGTATTTGTACGGGATTGATTGTAGAATGTCTGTGACGCCTCCCACGGTGTGTGGTCAAGTGGAACACCACCGCTGCTGTTGTTGGATACGCGGGGAAGATGTAATGGCAGCCGGATGTTAACCCCTCCGTGGGTAGGGATGGTTGCCCCAGGGCCCAGTGTCTGTGTAGGGTATGGCGATGGCAGGGGCTTGCATGCCCAGATGGACCAGGGGATAGTTGGTTACTCACAATTGAATGAATCACACGAGTGTTTTGGTAAGCCAAGGTGCTGGTGGCCGGCCGCCGTGGCCGCTTGTACTCTGGTCCGCCCACCCGGGCTGGTGGTCGCTGTCCTTTCCTCTACACTGTTTTTGTGTATTGTGGGCTGCCTGGTTTGGAACTCAGGAGTCCGCTCCTGGCTTTCTGTGTGCCTAAGGAGCCATGCCCGCTGACGCTGACCCATGGGATCTATGGGTCCTGGCGGGTGCCCTATCCCTCTCTGTTGGTGGTTGTCTGCTTTTGGGACTTTGGTTGGGACAGGACCTGTAATCCTGCTCTCAATCGGTTAATTAGCTAGGCCACTGGTTTCGGTCCTGGCTTCAGGGTCCCCCTCTGTGCACAGTTTCCGTTCGGGTCTCCGATGTCAGTACCGGTGGGCTCCAACCCTTCTCCTTGGATCTGCTGAGCCATCTTCCCGTCTCCTGCTGATGGAAACCACCGTCTCCCACCTAGCCAAGGTACCAGGGCTCCGACCCTGGCACCGTTCAACTTGAATTTTCTCTGCTGGAGCTACACCTAGCTCCAGCCCACGCTCCTCTCAACTTGAACTCAAAAACTAATCTGTTTGTTTTCCTGCCCCGGGCTGTCTAGACCCCTAGGTGGGCGTTCCCTAACCGCCTGGTCCCGCCCACTGGTGTGCCTGTCTTGCCCTAAGGGGGGGTGACTAGAGTTTCAGGTCGGCTGTATGTCACCTAGGTGAGGGAAGGTGTTATGCGGGGGCCTATGTGTGACTACCTGGTTTTGCCAGGGCGTCACATAAATATATTATAGTTTTCATTTACCTTATTTTTTTGGATTATAAAATGCACTTTTCCTCCCAAAAATTTGAGAGAAAAATGAGGGGTGCGTCTTAAAATCCGAATGTAGCTTACTGGGAGTTGGTGGAGAGGGGTCACAGGAGACAGGGTAATTCTGTGCAGAGGGCGGCGAGGCTCTGTACGGCGAGGCTCTGTTCGGCGAGTCACGAGCCACGAGCCATTCTGAAGATGTCGGCGGTAAGGTATTCAAATAATGGTGTCCAGAGTCGGCGCGTGCGCAGGTGGAGCTCTCCTCTGAAGCTCTGATTTTCACACTCGTCAACTTCGAACACCATTTCTTTGAAGCTCGTACCACCAACATCTTCAGAATAGCCAGTGCCTCACCACCAGCTGGCCCAGCACAGAGCCGTGTCGGCTGCCCCAGCACCGCAGTGAGTATCTGAGTCCCCCTCTGCACTACCTGTAGCATTGTCATACTCAAGCACTGCTCCTGACTCCGGTGACCCGCTCCACCACCGCTGCTACCCCACCTCCCCGGTAAGACACCAACAGATTACAAAACGGACTATATATATATATATATATATATATATATATATATATATATATATATATATATATATATATATTATATAATTATTTTTTTTTATCTCTAAACTTGGGGTGCGTCTTATAATCCGATGCGTCCTTATAAAACGAATAATATGGTATTTATTTTTTTCTTCTGCAACTGCTCACTTTCAGTCAATGGGGCAGGAAGCAGTTAGTCACCGATCACTACACAGTGAGTGCCCCGTAATTTCTCCCCGCCTTGGCACAATGACTGACAGCCAGTTAGGCAGCATGTGTGTGCATAGAGTAGACTGTCAATCTATGTGGGGCCAGGGATGCTCACTTTATAGTAAGCAGTGACGCTAAAAATTTCCTTCACTGCCCCAATGACTGGAAGCAAGTGGCTGCAGGGATAATAAAACTTCATTTTGTCCCTGCAGCTGAGCTTCCTGTAAGGTTGCCACACGTATTCCGTGATCACCACTATATCTGCAGGTAAATAGCACTTTTTTTTTGGAGGTAACAGATTTTTTTGAAGAAACCTCACTAAAATATATTCAAAAGGTAAAATAAATAAAAGCTTCAACTTGCAGAATACTTTTAAGCTACTCTCAATAGAAAAAGCCACTATATGATGAATTTCCTGAAACTCACGAGCAGATCAGATATCCACGTTCCATCATATTAAACGATAAGCACATAGAGGTAAATTATGTTTACAAAGCAGGTCATAGGCCCCTTATTACAGATCTGACTAACACATCCATAATATGCCTGTGTGCATGGGGCCTTACTCAAGGTTACATGTGCGAAGCAAACAAATGTGCCGTGAAATGGGTTTCATTAATGGAGCCATAGCAGACAGCAGAAATAATTTATATACAACATGTATAAAAATGGGAATGTTATATGATCCTAATACATAGACCATTAACATTTGAAACCTTCAGATTTTGCCAGCAGCGCATCACATGGCACAATATGCTGTTTATAGCTGGCCCCATCTGGTGGCCGAAGATAATAACAACAGAGATATATTTCATTTACATCCCATTAATTTAAAGGGGAAAAAAATGAAGGTTTTCCTGTGTCTGAAAAATTATTTTATTGCTTTTGCCAACACCGCTCCAATTTAAAAAGTCCTGATAAGGCTGCTTTCACACTACGTCTTTTTAACATGCGTCCTGAACGTTTTTTAACGCAGAAACGGATCCAGTGCAAATGCGTTTTCATTTCAACGCATTTGCAATGGACTCGCGTTAACATGCGTTCACCTGCGTTTGCGTGCGTTATAGTGAGGATCCAGCGACTTGCAGTTTTTTAACATCTTTCAAAAACGCTACTTGTAGCGTTTTTGAGCTGCGTCCAACTTCTGCAAATTGCTGGATCCTGACTAAACAGCATGCAAACACATGTGAACGCTGGCATGCTGATAGGCAGGATCCTGCTTGCTCTACTGAGCATGCCCAGAAACCAGCCTCCGTGATCAGTCTATCTCTCTCCTCCCTCTGTCTCTCTCCCCCTCTCTCTCCTCCCTCTCTCTCTGTCTCTCCCCCTCCCTCTCCCCCACCTGAGAGCTGCGGACACTCGTATCCAAGGTAAATATCGGGTAACCACTTATATTAGTTACCCGATGTTTACATTGGTAACGTGTGCAGGGAGCCCGGCTCCTAGCAGCTGCAGACGCTTGTAACCAAAGTAAATATCGGGTATCCAAGCAAGTATACCCGATGTTTACCTTGGTTACGAGCCTCGCAGCTGTCAGATGCCGGCTCCCAGTCTGGCACGTTTAGTTCCCCTCACTCCCGATCACATGACTCCAATGCCCGCCCCTAAACATCCAGTGACAGGATCCTACAAAATAAGACATGCGTTTGCATGCATTTTTTGCTGTAAAAGCAGGATCCGCTTTTGCAGCAAAAAAACGTTCAGGACGCATGTTAAAAAGACGTAGTGTGAAAGCAGCCTAATTTGTACCTGTATGCCATAATGTAATTGTATGAGATGATCAGTGTTGTAAATGTTATCCGAAGGGGTACCGGTGTGGAGCTCCCTCTGGTGGCCAGGAATGGTAATGAAGCTGAGTTTGAATCTGTGATTCCGACAGGTGAATGAAGTAATTGGGAATCCAGGAAATCTTATTGCAGATCACCCTAGTTTATTTAGGAGAGCATTGTGTGCCTTGCGGTCGCCGGTGATAAATGTTCCTGCCTGCTTCTAAAAATGGCTGGCTGTTTTTCCTTCTGTTTTTCCCATTTATTTGGTACTTAATCTACTCCAGATAAGTTTACTGTTTCTGTGCTTAAAGGGGACCTGTCACCAGTTTTTTGCCCTATTAGCTGTGGCCACCACCCCTGGGCTCTTATATACAGCATTCTAACATGCTGTATATAAGAGCCCAGGACGCTGTGTAGAACATAAAAACCAGTTTATAATACTCAGATAAACCGGTCGCTGCAGTGGATGTGGGTCAAATGGGCGTTCTCGTCCTCCGGTGCCGGCGTCGCCTCTTTCTGCCATCTTTGTCACCACCTTTGTCGTCCTTCTGAAGCCGCAGTGCATGACACGTAGGACGTCATATGCACTCGCCAGCATTCAGGTCCTAAGCAGGCGCATTTTGATCTGCCCTAAGCAGGACAGATAAAAGAATTCTAGTGCGCATTCACGGGACCGGCAAGTGTGTATGACATAGACGCCATAAACACAGGCTTCAGAAGGAGGACTAAGATGGCCAAAAGAGGTGGCGCTGCCACCGGAGAACAGAGATGCCCATCTGAACCACAACCACTGCAGCGATCGGTTTAGGTGAGTATTATAAAGTGTTTTTTATGTTTTACACAGTGGCATGGGCTCTTATATACAGCATGTTAGAATGCTGTATGTAAGAGCCCAGTGCTGGTGGCCGCAGCTTATAGGGCAAAAAACTGGTGACAGGTTCCCTTTAATTGCTGGATTTGCACTTAAGCACTTAAGAGTGTTTCTGCGTATTCCATTTGGTTCTGTGTTTGGTTTCTTGTATGTGAGAATCTGTCTTTCTGCTTTTGTGAGCAGGGCAGTCCTTCCAGTAAGAAAAGGAGCTTGCTCCCTGGTCAGTTTTGGATTATTTGCACTTTAGAATATTACTTCTTCTGTGATTTAGTTTCTTCCAAATTTATATCTGCAGTTCTGTTTAAAGTGTCAAGCACAAGAGTACCTGATATAGTGGGGAAGAGTCTGTGTGGTCTCAGTATTTTTTATTATCAGGAGATTGGTATTTTTTGCAGGGTTTTTTGCTGACCGCAATCAGTTATCTGTCCTGTCCTGTTCTATCTAGTAAGTCGGACTTCACCTTTGCTGATCTATATTTTTTAACTGTGTATTGTGTTTTCTTACATCACCCTTGTTGCATGTTGGGGGCTTGCTATTTCTTTGGGGACTGCTCCGAGGCAAGTTAGGATTCCTCATTTCTATCTTTGAGGTGTAGCAAGTTTCTCAGGCAGTGACGAGGTGTCTAGTTGTGTTAGGAATATCTCACTGCTACTTCTAGTGTTGTCTGATAGGTGATTGCGTTCAGCTCAGTTTCCAACTACTCTTGTGGTTTTGTTTTTTCCTTCTTCATGGGATTTTTCGAGATCATCCACAGTTACCAGATCATAACAGATCAGTCTAGTAAAACATGGCTTCATCATAATTTGGAAATCAACCAAGAGCTTTCAATTTAACTCTACATCTGACCCCTGTTCTGCCTTCATTGAAATAGGACCCTCTGGTGTTATCATAAGGGTACCACGATGGATCATGATGGGGAATATGGCGGTAAAATCTTCAACCTGAGACTTCCAGTGGCGAAGATATCCTAAAAGTTGGCAATTACATACATTTTTTAGAGATTTTAAAATGTTTTTTTTTCCAAAAAATGAGAAGTAAGTGAGATCATAATCCCAACTTTTGGGTACACCCAATACCAACATCAATAAATGGGCATCAAATGTCAGAAAAAAAATGATTAATAAAAATATATATCGTTATTGGTAATTTGCAATTTCGTAAAAAATGAAGAGAACAATCTCATAAGGATCTATTCAATATATACAGAATAGAAGGTGAGGACAAAACAGCAGGGGAGTGTCTGACTACAAAGATGGATTATAATTAAGAAACAATGTCCTGGGTCAGAATATGTTTGACGCCCTGGCAAAACCAGGTTGTCACAGGAGACTGCATCCATCTTTCAGATGCAGGTCTCTGTTCTCCTTATGCTACCAACACAACCCCACACAATGGTACAAACATCAGCCACAAAGCCTAGTCACCCCCCGGACAATAGGGACACACCAGTGGATGGGGCCAGGCAGATGGTGACACCCACCTAGGGGTTCTGAGGTGTCAGGGGAGGGAACACGTCAGCTAGAGTGAGAAATGAGACACAGAACAGTGCTGACAGAGGAAGTGAGAGGAGTGGAGTGGTAGTCAGCGGTCGGAGCCCCTGGCCTACGGGACTGCTGACTAGGTGGAAGATGGCAGAGCAGGGCCACAGGCGATGGAGATCCGGTCGTAGGAGACCTAAAGTTGACCGGGGCAGGGTTGTAGCCCGCCAGTGCTGACAGCGGGAATCCGGTCCGGAGGCCGTGCACAGTCGGGGTGTCTGGACCCTAGGGCGAGGACAGCTTCAAGTGTGACGCCCTGGCAAAGCCAGGTTGTCACAGAAAGTTAATCCTCCTTGGTAATCTGATCTCACACCGGTGCAGCAGGACATACCACATCCCCCAGGGTAGGAGAAAAGCAGAGCAGAGGGGAGGGGCTGGAGCAGAGTTTTTGGAGAGACAGACAGAAGAGGAGTCTGGAGTTGTAGCTCCCAGGCTGAAAGTGAAGCGTGCTCCGAGAGGGCCGGGACAGGCTGTGAGTGAGGAAGGGGCCAGAGGTAGCCGGAGCAGGGCGGTGGCCCCTCTGTACCTAGGGTGACCCGGATCACTACAGGGGAGTGGATTCCCCGTTCCCGGCTGAGGAGAAAGAGGAAGAGAGTGGAGAAAAAGGCACTTGGCTGCAGGGAAAGAACAACAGGAGCTGCTGCACCGTGTGTGGGACACTAACACCCCGGTACCGAAGGCTGCGGACACCAGCAATTCCTAATTTACCAGTGACTCCGTGTGAATTACTTGTGAGTACGCCCGTGAGTACGCCCGTGCCCTCGGGCACCGCACCGCAGAACTGCGCCCTGCTCCCTGCTTACCCCATAACCTGGCCCCGGGACAGCCAACCCCCTACCCACAGAGGGGAGAAATAGCATCTAGCTGCTCCATACCATCGCTCCCGGGATCCCCGTCCAGAGCAGCGGTGGTGTTCCAACCTCACCACAACCGTGGGTGGCGTCACGGACAATCTCCCTTACCAAATCCCCTTTTACTGTGGAGCCTGGGATCACAGACCGGGTCACGCCACCGTGATACCCACAGAAGTGACCCTGTGGCCCGGATCTGAGTACCCCCTGGTTCCCGGGCGACACACAAGTCCCTTGTCAATTAGCCAGCAGGGGAAAAGATTCCACTTCTTGTCCCACCAGAGAGCCCAGATAGAGCGAGACGGAAGCCCTACGCAGGGGATAGGGCGTCTGCAAGTGCCTGCAAAAATCCCAAGGGTCAGTTCTCGCGGGAAACCACTCCCACAGCAAAGACACCGGGAGCGGACTTCTCCCGTTTTATGCGGACTAGTCAACACACAAGACAAAACACTGAAGTGCAGGAGGAAGGGCCCAAATCCTGTCAACCAGTGTGCGGGACCCGAGCACACCCCTCCGGAGGCTACTGGTATCTAGCACTTGGTTTACTACTTGGACTTTGTGTGGTTTATTCAACAACAGTGAGTACACCAGTGTCATCCGGTCCAGCCTACAGATGACGCCCCAGCACTGCACACCACCTACACCTGGGCCTCGGGACAACACTTCCCTTACCCGTGGAGGGGATACCATCCTGCTGCCCTGCTCCATCAGTCCCGGGTGCCCCATACCAAGGCAGCGGCGGTGTCACCAAACTATCACCGCAACCCACGGGTGGCGTCACTGACAAACTCTTCCCCTGTAAATACCCCCCTTTTTATTGTTGTGGGTGACGGGCTGCTGCATGAGCCCCAGATCCGGCTGCCACTCGAGCCACAGCCGCGATCCCGGATCTGAGCGCCTCGGGTAGCCTTCCCTGCCGTGGTCAGTCACCCCTGCCTGCAACATATGCAATAACAATCTATATGCAGCAGACCAGTTAGGAGGAAAGAAATGTAAAGCTAAACTGGACAAAATGACTCAATCTGGCAACGTCAGTAAGTGGGGAAGACAGGGGTTAAATCCATTCTAACAACTACATAGTAATGCAAAGTCATTTTTTATGAAATTGCAAATTACCAATAAAGATATATATTTTATAATTTTTTTTCTGGCATTTGGTGCCCATTTATTGATTTTCTAGAGATTGGAGCCACATCCTATGACCAGCCGCATCTGAGGTCCTCAAGGGGAGGTATATGGGAGTGACCTATTGTTTAATAAATACAGACGTTTGAGTCAACGCCTTTGTTCAGTGCAGGAATATGCACTTCAGTGCAGCATTGTTCCTTATTTTCTAATAGTTCTTCCCTCTAAGCTCTGAGCAATATCTGGGACACAGGTTTAGTTCTTTCTTTTTGTTATCTTTTATTTTATGTAACTGTATATACTGTGTTCGTTTGTTTGCTTTGTAACATTTTATTTTTATAAACACTGCTTACTTTTATAAAATTTGATAGCGATGTTCCTCTTGCTCTATAAACTGCATCCCTGAAGCCATACGCTACCTGTAATGGGTGTTCAATTGGCCTGTATCGATGATTGGTGGTGGCAGCTATTATTATTATAGAATTGGCAGTGACCACACCTTCTTGTGCAGGTCTAGAGTTTTGTTCCTGTGTCCTTAGACAGCTTTTTAGGTAATCCAAAAGTGGAAAAGGTCAGTGTTCTGCGCGCTGCACTAATCCAAAACATACCGCAGAGAGGATATGCATATCAAGGACATTCCATTCCGTTCATCAGGTAGTTGACAAATAATGTTATATTTATTCTATTTTATGCACAGTGCATTGCGAAAGTATTCGGCCCCCTTGAATTTTTCAACCTTTTCCCACTTCTTCCCATTTTAGGCTTCAAACATAAAGATAAAAATTTTAATTTTATGATGAAGAATCAACAAGTGGGACACAATTGTGAAGTTGAACGAAATTTATTGCTTATTTTAAACTTTTATAAAAAATAATAAACTGAAAATTGAGGAGTGCAATATTATTCGATTGCGATTACAGCTACAAGTCGCTTGGGGCATGTTTCTATCAGTTTTGCACATCGAGAGACTGAAATTCTTGCCCATTCTTCCTTAGCAAATAGCTCGAGCTGAGTGAGGTTGGATGGAGAGCGTTTGTGAACAGCGGTTTTCAGCTCTTTCCACAGATTCTCGATTGGATTCAGGTCTGGACTTTGACTTTGCCATTCTAATACCTGGATACGTTTATTTGTGAACCATACCATTGTAGATTTTGCTTTGTTTGGGATCATTCTCTTGTTGGAAGACAAATTTCTGTCCCAGTCTCAGGTTTTTTTGCAGACTCCAACAGGTTTTCTTCAAGAATGGTCCTGTATTTGGCTCCATCCATCTTCCTATCAATTTTAACCATCTTCCCTGTTCCTGCTGAAGAAAAGCAGACCCAAACCATGATGCTGTCACCACCATGTTTGACAGTGGGGATGGTGTGTTCAGGGTGATGAGCTGTGTTGCTTTTACGCCAAATATATAGTTTGGCATTGTGCTCAAATAGTTTGATTTTGGTTTCATCTGACCAGAGCACCTTTTTCCACATGTTTTTTTTTGTGTTTCCCAGGTGGCTTGTGCCAAACTTTAAACAACCCTTTTTTATGGATATTTTTTGAGAAATGGCTTTCTTCTTGACACTCTTCCATAAAGGCCAGATTTCTGCAGTGTACGAGTGATTGTTGTCCTATGGACAGACTCTCCCACCTCAGCTGTAGATCTCTGCAGTTCATCCAGAGTGATCATGAGCCTCTTGGACGGCCTGGTCTTGGTAGATTTGCAGTGGTATGATACTCCTTCCATTTCAATATGATCGCTTGCACAGTGCTTCTTGGGATGTTTAAAGTTGTGGAATTCTTCTTGTAACCAAATCCGGCTATAAACATCTCCACAACAGTATCATGGACCTGCCTGTTGTGTTACTTGGTCTTCATGATGCTCTCTGTGCTTTAAACAGAACACTGAGACTATCACACAGCAGGTGCATTTATACGGAGACTAGATTACACACAGGTGGATTATATTTATCATCATCAGTCATTTAGGACAACATTGGATCATTCAGAGATCCTCAATGAACTTCTGGAGTGAGTTTTCTGCACTGAAAGTAAAGGGGATGAATAATATTGCTCGCCGCACTTTTTAGTTTATTATTTTTTACAAAAGTTTAAAATAAACAATAAATTTCGTTCACCTTCACATTGTGTCCCACTTGTTGATTCTTCACCATAACATTAAAATTTTTATCTTTATGTTTTTAGCCTGAAATGTGAGAAAAGGTTGAGAAATTCAAGGGGGCTGAATACTTTCGCAACACACTGTATATATCTATTAAAACAAATCATTAAACCATTAGATGCAATTAATTAAGCAAGTTCAAAAAGCATGAAAGTGAATTTAAAATTATACTGTCTATAGATTAGAAAACGACTGACAGATACAACAACTAAAAAGTATTAAAATTATCATGATTTAATTTGGTATAAAACGCTCTTTTTTTTTTTTTTTTTTTCCCCCACTCTCTTTTTTTCATTTTTGGATTACTTATTGACTCAGCTCCCGGTGACAGGGAGCGGGCAGTTGGAGCGGCAGCGTGATCCAGAGCCTGCAGATTAGTTTGAGGTCCTCATGCTGTGCTACTCAGTGCACAGTGGTGGTGAATGTGATCGATTCCTGGAAACCTCTCTCCACTGGACCGACCTCGCAGGGGGACGGAAGTAAAAGAACCAACGATTACGGTATAGTCCAGAGTTGTGCCTGCCAGCACAACAGGAGGGGGTGAGTGAAACTACTCCTGCACCTCTTGCTTAATGTTACAGTTTGACACAGGAGCCCTCTTCTTTCTTTTTGTTTTACTTAGACAGTTCTTTGGTCTTGGCCATGGTGGAAAGGTTGGAGTGTGATTGAGTGTGTGAACAGGTGTCTTTACAGGTAATGAGTTCAAACAGGTGCAATTAATACAAATAATGAGTGCAGAGTAGGAGCTTCTTAAAGAAATAATAACTGTGAGAACCAGAATTCTTGCTGGTTGGTAGGTGATCAAATACTTATTTCATGCTATAAAATGCTAATTAATTATTTAAAAATCATACAATGTGATTTTCTGCATTTATTTATTTTATGCAGTCTGTGACAGTTGAAGTGTACCTGCGCTAAAATTTACAGACCTCTCCACTCTTTGTAGGTGTGAAAACTTGCAAAATCAGCAGTGTATCAAACGCTGATTTTCCCCACTGTGTGTGTGCGCGTATATTATATATATATATATATTCTTTATCATATATCACTTCCATGAGCTGGAAACAGAGGTGTATTGTCATGCTCCCGGTGTCCCAGCAGCGCTCCTTACCTACTGAGCCGGTCTCACCATCGCACCACCACTCCTTGCTCACTGAGCCGGTCCCTGCATCGCACCACCGCTCCGTACCTACTGAGCCAGTCGCACCTGCATCGCACCACCGCTCTGTACCCACTGATCCAGTCTTGCCAGCGTACCACCGCTCCTTCCTCACTGGTCCTGTTCACGCGTCCACCGGTCATGCCTGCCGCTCCCGCTCATGCTCCCCAGAGTCCTGTGTGGCGCCCTGGACAAGCCAGGACGTCACAGGTACTGCAACAACACACCCCACACCCCGGTTAGGCACATCAGCCGCACACACAAAATCCTTGTTGCCTCCCTCCAGGGGCTGATGTCCACACCAGGTGGGGCGGAGCCAGGTGGTTGGCTCCACCCACCGAGGAGTTCACAGTCCTGGAGGCGGGAAAAAGAGTTCAGTGCAGTTTGGAGTTGAGTTTAGAGTGGAGTGGAGGAAGTAGTAGTGGAGGAGCTGACTGGCCGTGTCCGGGTACGTGGCCCGGGCACAGAAACAGCAAGGTTGGCAGACGGTGGTGACCGTCTGCAGGCGAGGCCGATTGACGCCCAACCGTAAGGACCGGGGACGGGTGGTGTCCCGCCGGTACCAGATCGGGGAGCGAAGAGAAGCCAGCACCATTCGGCAGGGCCTACGGACCTCGACCAGGCTTGGAGTCGCCGTTAAACCGGTCAAATCCGTCAGCGACGGGAACCCCCGGGGTTTCCCAGCAGCAAAGACCCGACTGAAGGCAACCGCTCAACCGTGAAGGGAAATACAGCTACCGCCACAGCTAGAGTTCCCAGGGCCAGCGCCAGCGGGCAAAAGGGGCTCCTCCGGCAAATATACCACTGGGGAGTGGGTTACCGGTGGGAAGCCATCGGGGCCGAGAACACAACACCGGTGCAGGGAGAGACAGTTACCGCCAACCTACCGGGGGTGACCGCCGCAGCCGTCTGTGGGACTCGTCCATCCAGCCGTTTGTTTTACCAGAGACTCTGTGTACGTTACTGGCTGAGTAAGTACCACCGTGCCGCCTGGCACTGCGCTGTCCCCGCGACCCTGCACCCGGCCAAGCCCCGCAATCCACCTTCCAGTCAACAACTCCGGGCCCCGGGACCACCGAAATCCCCCTACCCACGGAGGGGAGAGAAACATCCCAGCTGCTCCCTGTCATCGCTCCCGGGATCCCCATACAGAGCAGCGGTGGTACCCCAACCTCACCACACACCGTGGGTGGCATCACAAACCGACACCCCAAACCCCGACAGACCACCCCTTTCACTCACGGGCGAGGAGCGCTGCTCGAGTCCCCGGATCCGGCCCACCGCTCGAGCCACCGAGCAGCAGCAGCCGGACCCGAGCCGCAAGCGCGGTCGAGCAGCATATGATATCGTATGCGATTTGCAACGCCCCCATCGTATGTGTGTCACGTTCAATTTGTTGAATGTGCAGCACAAACGATTAACCCCCGTCACACGTACTTACCCGTCCATACGACCTCGATGTGGGCGGCGAACGTCCACTTCCTGGAGAGGGAGGGACGTTTGGCGTCACAGCGACGTCACGCGGCAGCCGGCCAATAGAAGCGGAGGGGCGGAGATGAGCGGGACATAAACATCCCGCCCACCTCTTTCCTTCCGCATTGCCGGCGGGAACCGCAGGACGCAGGTAAGATCTGTTCAATGTTCCCGGGGTGTCATACACTGCGATGTGTGCTGCCTCGGGAACATTGAACAACCTGACGTGCAATTTGTCAGGATTCAACGACGTGTATGCGATGAACGGTTTAACGTTCAATCGCACGTACCTGTCACACACTACAATGTACCTTACGATGCCGGATGTGCGTCACTTACGACGTGACCCCACCGACACATCGTAAGATATATTGTAGCGTGAAAAACAGTGCGTGAAAAACATCGCATTCCACTCAGACCAATATTAGCCTGTGTGTCAGAGCACACGAGCGATTATTTTCTCAGCCCTAATCGGACCGAGAAAAGAATCGCAGCATGCTGCGATTGTAATGCGAGACTCTTTCTCTCACACCCATTCAAGTGTATTGGGCGAGAAAAAAAAAAAAAAAAAAAAAAAAAAAAAAAAAAAAATCGCACTGCTCTCACGGTACACCGGTGTACCGCGAGTGCAGCGCGAGAATGGCAATAGCCAGCTACGGAGGAGAGAGGGAGATAAATCCCTCCCTCCCCTCTGCAGAGCCGACCCGACCCCCCCCCCCCAGCTGAGGTCCGCTCGCACAGTCATACCTCGGTCGCAGGGACACTAGCATGACACTCGGCTCTGCTGTGCTGCCAGGGTGAGCTGAGTGTCATGCGAGGATCGCACTAGTGCCCCATGTGGCCTCGGCCTTAAGCTGGTGTCACACTAAACGACAGCGACAACGACGTCGCTGTTACGTCACCATTTTCGGTGACGTAACAGCGACCTTGTAAGTCGCTGTTATGATCGCTGCTTAGCTGTCAAACACAGCAGAAGCAGCGATCATAAGGTCGCTGTGCTACATGTTCAGAGAGCAGGGAGCCGCGCTTAGCGCTGGCTCCTTGCTCTCCTGCAGCACTCATCGGGTTAATTAACCCGATGTGTGCTGCAGCTACATGTCACAGTGCAGAGAGCAGGGAGCCGCGCGCACTGCTTAGCGCTGGCTCCTTGCTCTCTTTGCTACAGTATGCATCGGATTAATTACCCGATGCGTACTGCAGCCACATGTCACAGTGCAGGAGCCGGCACTGGCAGCAAGAGCGGAGGCTGGTAACCAGCGTAAACATCGGGTAACTAGGGAAAGGTCTTCCCTTGGTTACCCGATGTTTACGCTGGTTACAGCTTACCGCAGCTGCCAGTGCCGGCTCCTGATCGCTTCATTTCGTCGCTCTCTCGCTGTCACACACAGCGATGTGTGTGTCACAGCGGGAGAGTGACGACCAAAAAATGAAGCTGGACATTCAGCAACGACCGGCGACCTCACAGCAGGGGCCAGGTCGTTGCTGGATGTCACACACCGCGACAGCGACGGGACGTCGCTGCAACGTCACAGAAAATGGTGACGTAGCAGCGACGTCGTTGTCGTCGTCGTTATGTGTGACACCAGCTTTACTGTTGGAGTTCCACTGCTAAGATCTCCCGCTAATCTTGAGAATGGAAGTTCAAGGTTACCTGTTTAAACTAAGCAAATACAAAGCCATGCCATTGTCTAACAAAGACTGAGATAGCCAAGCACTGGATTTAATAATCTAATAATCTTTATTTATAAAGTGGGAACAGGGGATATAATGGACCAGATTTTTGAATGAATTATAAGAAGGGACAGGTACATTTGTAAGTTAAAGGGTAAAGAGATGTGTTTGAAAACTGTGGATTCTAGAAATTAACCAAATTTTCTGAAGTACGGTAATGCTTTCCAAAGAAGTCTTGATGATGGGAGTGTGAAGTTCAGATTATAGAGGATGTTACTATTCAATCAGCCGTGGACTGGAGAGTACGATTAGGGTGGTAGACAGAGATGAGGGTGGTGCAGATCTGTGGAGAGCTGTATGGATAGGAGGGATAGCTTATATTGTATGCTGTAGCTGATGGTCAACCAGTGCAATGAATGTTACAGGATGGAGGCATCAGTATAGTGGCTGGACAAACATATGACTGCCTGTGTGGTGCCCTGGACAAGTCAGGGGCCACAGATAACAACACCTACACACCCCACACTCCCGGTCAGGCACACCGAAGTCAGACACAAACCCGTGTTGCCTTCCTCCAGGGGCTGATGTCCACACCAGGGGGTGGGCCAGGCGGTTGGCCCCGCCCACCCAGGAGTTCACAGTCCTGGAGGCGGGAAAAGTAAGGCAGAGAGAGGGAGATGAGTTTTGAGTAGAGGTGAGAGAGGAGTGAAGTGGCAGTTAAGCAGCCTGAAGTTGGTATGGGTGTGTGGCCCGGACAGATCAGCAAGGTTGGCAGACGGTGGTGACCGTCTGCAGGAGTGGCCTATTGGAGCTAACCGTAAGGACCGTGGACGGGCAGTGGCCCGGCGGTACCGGACCGGTACGCAAAGAGAAGCCAGCACCACCCGGCAGGGGCTTACGGACCCCGGCAAGGCTAGGAGTCGCCGTGAATTTGCCAAATCCGTTAGCGAAGGGAACCTCCTGGGTTTCCCAGCAGCCAAGTCCCGTCAGAAGTCGACAGTCCAACCGAGAGAGGGAAACACAGTCACCGCCAAGGCTAAAGTTCCCAGGGCCAGAGCCTGCGGGCAAAAGGGGCTCCTTCAGCACCCATCCAAGCTGGGGAGCGGGTTACCGGTGGGAACCAATTATAACCGTTACACTACATAGGTGCAGGGAAAGGCAGTCACCATCAACCTGCCAGGAGGAGAAACACCGCAGCCGTCTGTGGGACCCGTCCATCCAGCCGTGTGTTTTACCGAGAACTGTGTCCTCATCATTGGCTGAGTGAGTACCACCGTGCCGTGCGGCACAGCGCTGCCCCTGCGACCCTGCACCTCGCCAGGCCCCGTACCGGCCTGCCATCCATCCTTCCCCCCCCTCACCGGGCCCCGGAACAACCAACCCCCCTACCCACGGAGGGGAGAACCAACATCCAAGCTGCTCCCTGTCATCGCTCCCGGGATCCCCGTCCAGAGCAGCGGTGGTGTCACAACCTCACCACAACCGTGGGTGGCGTCACGGACAATATCCCTAAACCCAAACCACCCCCTTTCACTCACGGGCGAGGAACGCCGCTCGAGTCCCCGGGATCCGGCCCACCGCTCGAGCCACCACCGAGCAGCAGCAGCAGCCGGACCCGAGCAGTGGGAGAGCGCAGCATCCCCTCCTCCGCCCGCGACACCTGCTCCATTCAGGATAGATTGGAGAAAATATTGAGTTTAGGAAGACTATTCTTAGAGATTTGCAGTACTTCAGACTGAATCATGGCAACAGTAAGGCTACGTGCCCACGGGACAATGTACTCGCGGATTTTGCCTCGGAAAACCTGCGGATTTATCTGGATTTTCTAGCTAAATTCACAGGTTTTAGCAAGTACAGACACTCCCCATGTTATCCTATGGGACATGGGGAGTACTGTATCCATGCTGCAGTATTTGTGGCTGCGGAATATGCTGCAGATGTCCCGCAGCCGCACGTAACTGCATGTCAATTATTCATGCGGAAATATCAGCGGAATTCCCACTCCTTCACTATGGAGATAGAGGCCGGGACTTCCGCAGGTAAGTCGCACGAATGTCCGCAGGTTTACTGCAGATATTTAGCTGGAATCCCGCAGCAATGGGTAGCTGCGGATTCTGGAGAGCTGCTGCGGGAAACCTGCTGTTACGAGGGAGACCCGGGGAAGCGTGCCAAGATGGGAAATGGACAGCTTCCGCCGGTCAAGGTCCACTGTGCGGTGTAAGGGACCGCTGCTATGGTCAGGAAAGAGTGAGCGGGTTGCTACTAGTGATCGTCTGGAATGTCACAGACGATCTATGTACACCGGTCCGCCCTAACCCGTGAGGGTTGTATGGCTCGGGGCTTCTCGATCTGTGTACGTGTTGCACGGGGACGCACAGAGGTGCCTACGCACGTGTGCCAGCGGGAGTCACAAGATATGGCACGAGGGTAGCACAGAGGTGCCCACGCACGTGTGCTTTCAATAACCAGGTGAGTCCGGTGGAGACTCGAGGAGCTCACCTGGGACAGGGACACGGCCTGTCGAAGGAGATACTGCCGGAGCAGCAAGGCAGGAACATGGCCTGCCGAAGGAGATACTGCCGGAGCAGCAAGGCAGGAACACGGCCTGCCGAAGGAGATACTGCCGGAGCAGCAAGGCAGGAACACGGCCTGCAAACCAGGTGCTGCCTAAGCAGCAAGGGCCAAGCCCACAAAAGACAATAATGCCTGAGCAGTGGCGTGGCAGCACACTGCCAGACATCCAAACATAGAAGGACGGTCGCGCACCGCCATGATGGCAGGGGGAGCTTTTAAGGAGGTGTAGTTCCACCCAAGGGCGGGCGCGAGACGGGCGTGACCCAATCAGGGTTCGTGACGTCCTGGCCCAGCCAGTCAGGATTCAGCACATCACCAGCCTCGTCATGGGGCCGTGTGATATCAGTGAGCGAATCAGAAGACGTCACGTGGAGCACATGCTCATCCTCCTGCCTCTGGGTCATAAAGGCGGGATCCTCGGTTTCACAATGTGCAGAGACATGGGAAGTCTTGCTGCTTCCCTGAGCATCTATTCTTTGCACACTGCGCAACCTCCCAGAGCCTCTGTGATGCTGAGCAGGAGAGCTCGTGGCAGGCAAGGGATGGGAGACCGTTCCATTCCTTGCAAGAGGAGAACCACTAGGTGTCACCCTTCTGCTGTGTCTCTGAGGAGGCAACTCCTGCAGACTGCGCAGTCTCCCAGACCTTTGGCGCTGCTGAGCAGGAGGGCTCGTGGCAGACAAGGAATGGGGGACCACCTCATTCCTTGCAACAAGAGAGCCACGATGTGTAACACCTGCGGATATATTCGCGGGTACATTGTCCCATGGGCGCATAGCCTAAAGGTGGCTTTACGCGCTACGATATCGCTAAAGTGATCTCGTTGGGGTCACGGAATTTGTGATGCACATCCGGCCGCTTTAGCGATGTCGTTGTGTGTGACACCTATGAGCGATTTTTGAATCGTCGCGAAAAGTTCAAAATCGCTCATCGGTGACATGCCCCCCTATTCCCAATTATCGTTGCTGCTGCAGTAACGATGTTGTTTGTCGTTCCTGCGGCCGCACACATCGCTATGTGTGACGCCGCTGGAACGATAAACATCTCCTTACCTGCGTCCACCGGAAAAGGAGGAAGGAAGGAGGTGGGCGGCATGTTCCGGCTGCTCATCTCCTCCCATCCTCTTCTACTGGGCGGCGGTCCAGTGACGCTGCTGTGACGTCGCTGTGATGCTGAACGAACCGCCCCCTTAGAAAGGAGGCGGTTCGCCGGTTACAGCGACGTTGCTACACAGGTATGTGCGTGTGACGCTGCCGTAGCGATAATGTTCGCTACGGCAGCGATCACCACATATCGTTACAACGACGGGGGCGGGTGCTATCGCGCTCGACATCGCTAGCAATTGCTAGCGATGTTGTAGCGCGTAAAGCGGCCCTAAGAGTTTTTGCAGTCTCAAAGAGAAGAAAAAGTCTGATCTAATAAAAACTGCTGCTGCAAAAAAAGAAAACCTCAGATAGGACATGTTCCCGGTGACTAGTTCCTTTTAAGGACCATTAAAATGAATGTCGTATCAAAGTTTCAGTAGCAGATAAATATATATAACCAGTATTTTTAGGCACTATATGTGTGACGCACCTCCACTAGTCAGGTCATCACAGGGTACTGCACGCTCTTTATCCTTAGTGCAGGACTCAAACCCCCATGGTTCTGGGTTCCTAACCTGTAGTACTGCCTCCACCAGCATCCAAAAATCCCAATCACACCTCGCACCACACCCTGTCAGGCACACCAGTGGGCTGCTAAGCTGGAATAGGGCCGCCCACCTAGAGGTCAGGCAGTTTGGTGGGAGGTGACAAGTGAGTTCTGTAGTAGCCCTCGAGCAGTGAGGAGCAAGGGGAGCGTGTGGCTCCCGGGAAGTAAAGGTTGGGATGCAGACTGTGGTGTGGGCCCACAGGAGTCTGAGACCTGGTCGCGTGATATTAGGACTGGGTGCCTGGACCTAGTCTTGTAGGATGGTCAGCAGCTTGAGTACAATAGCCAGTCCGGGACCCAAAGCACGGTGGGGTACTGGTCCCTAGGTCGAGGAGTAGCTTCAAGCAACCCGGCAATTAACCTGCGGAGGATAGTGACTTTATGGGCTGTCTCCACGAAGCTCAGAGATCAGGGGCACTAGCTCAACAAGGGGAATAGGGCTTTCCAATTTAAGCAGCCTACAGAAATCCCAAGCGTGAGCCCTTGAGAGCAAGCTCCTCTTCTATCCATAGTAGGGAGCGGGGCCCGGACAGCTTTATGCTTACGGGCCACTTGGACACTTTTAAAATTGTGCACGGAGGCAGGCTCTGGACCATCAGGCAGTACTGCAGGGGATGAATACCCGGACGGGCTACCCCAAGAGGACAGAGTCACCCAGATACTTGGTTTACCTTATTGTCAGAGTCTGCTTTCTTCACCGATGCTGTCTGAGTGAGTACCTGCTCATCCCCTGCTTCCAGCAAGCCTGCGCTCCCCGGCACCCCACCATCCAGAGTCCCGGGGCCTTCTCTACCCGTGGAGGGAAAACGTCATCTAGCTGCCCCCATTCCATCAACCCCGGTACTCCCATCGGCAGCGGCGGTACTGTCAGTTACCGCACACCACGGGTGGTGTCACAAACTATATCTCCCCTGTTAATTACCCCCCCCCCCTATTACATTTAACAGTGGCCCCCAGCCCCCAGGTTCGGAGACCCTCGAGCCACGAATAATCCCCACCAGATCCGAGCGGTTCGTCCGCTGCTGGGGCGGCACATATGGACACTCTTAATTTGGGATATTTTTAGCATTTTGAGGTCACAGATCATACGACATGTCAGAAGGAAATTTTGACCAGATTTTTAGGCTAAGATGTTTCTTGTGTGTCCTATCACTCTTCAGCAAAAAAATAAAGGAGCTTAACTTTCCATTTTAGCCTGACAGCCATACAATGCAATCGTATAAATGTTATTATAATAAACTCTCAGTTGAACTGGAAAAACCAGTCGTGGTAATTAAGTCTTCTTGGTTACAGGTTGGGGTGAGGCCTTTTTTGCTTCAAACATCAATGCACGTAGCTGAAGGTCTTGATATTGAATGTTAACAATGGCTGCCAAACTTTAATGGGAAAAAGTTTCATTTTGATCATAAAGGCAGATGTAGCATTCTTCTACTCATCTTAGGCCTTTTATATTACATCAGGCAAGCAAACGTAACAATGGTGTACAAAGTCCTCACTGACCGTTCCTTTATAATGAGGATCTTATTTTTAGACTTAACAGCTGAACTTAAATTTTAGAAAATGCTCTTTTGTTCAAGATGAAAAAATATTAAGTAAAGATATATAAGTGAAATAAAAAAATCAATCTACAAACACATTGATAAATATAATTTTTGTATCAGTCACTTAAAGAAGTTAAAAATCTGCTGAACTAAGGCCCTTGGTGTGAACTCATAACTACAGATGAAGGCTATGATATGCTGACAGTATCTTTAGGCCCTGTGCCCATGGGAGATGGTACCTGTGGACTTTTCTGCAGGTGAAGTGATGACCCAGGGGCACCTCCGGCTGTGTAGTCGTGGCACTGGTACTGAGGCAGACCCCTGGTTCCACCACTTCTTTAACTTCGGGGGCTGACTTGATTGTGCAGTGTGGGACGTCTCTTTCGCCGGCCGATGCACAAAGAGTCTTCAGGCAAAAGTTGAAATGCATAAAAACTGACATTTATTCACACAGAAAATAACACTCCGGTCAGCAGATTCCGGCAATATTGGTGGAGCTGGGGACAACCTGCCCAAACGCGCCCTCTGGTGGGGGTATGCCCTAGATACTCCTCTTCTCCGGGCTCCCACTCTCCGGTCAAGCACGCACTGGACCCACACCAGCGGAATAGACCCTGAGGTTGCGTCCACCTCCTTTGCTCCGGTGCCCCCTGGTGTTCCGCTCACACACTCACACTTGCCGCTGCAGATGTTCACTGCCTGCTGTCCCGGATCCTTCTCCCTCACACACACTCAGACCTTCCCTAGATATCCGGCCGACTCCTCCTTCCCCGGTGGCAACAGCCGTCCCACCCGGCCACTAGGGGGTGCCCTAACACAACACATACAATAATAAAAATCAACACTTTTAATAATCACAATGCCGGGTAAACTATGCTAAACTAGTAGGGGGTAGGCCCACCCACTACACAGGTATTTCCGCAGGTTCACGCAGCAACTCCCCGGAATCCGCAGCTATCCCTTGCTGCGGAATTGTTGCGAGAAACCTGCGGATTTTGTGCGGAATTCCCTCCCTGTATCTCCATAGTGGAAAGGCAGAAATTCAGCAGATAATTCCGCATGAATAATGGACATGCAGTTACGTGCGGCTGCAGGACATCCGCAGCATTTTCCACAGCTGCAAATACCGCAGTATTGATACAGCACTCCCCAAATCCTATAGGATAACATGGGGAGTGTCTGTACTTTAAACCCGCGGATTTATCTGGAAAATCTAGAAAATCCGCGGGTTTTCCGCAGCAAATTCCGCAGTAACTTTCTCCCGTGGGCACATGGCCTTATACTGCTGCTCTCAAGCCCAGTGGTGATTATAAATAGAGTATAGGAGAACCAAGGCATTTTCACTTTAAGCTGGATCCTGCCTGCCCATAAAATTGTATGCTTTCACCATGGATAGAGAAAATTAGGTTAGAGTCCCAAAAAAGAGATACGCCTTGTAGCTGGCTGTTGGGCTCTTATGAATTAGCCAATTTATGCTTTTAGTATCTCATCTTTAAACATAGTTTCAAATGCAGTATTGCAATTGCACATTCCTATATTCAATAATGCATGTTATAGCATTTCAGTGTGCAGCTATTATATATATTTTTATTTTTTATTTTTTCTTTACAGATGACTGGATGTCGGAAATATTTTTGTTAAACTCTAATGACTAGTAAGGAGGATTTTCACAAAAAATATTCATATGCTAGTAAATCAGAAGTTAGAGAAGCAGCCAGCTTTTGTTACATTTTTGTAAGGCTATGTGCACACGCTGCGTTTTTTTGACGCTGCGTTTTTGTGCGTTTTTGGCCGCTAAAAACGCACAAAAACGCACCTGCGTCGAAAAAACGCGGCAAAAAACGCACGCGTTTTGCCGCGATTTGGTGCGTTTTTTTGCTGCGTTTTGCTGCGTTTTTGCTCACTGCGTTTTTTATCAGTGAACAAAAAAAAAAAAGGTCTGATGTCATTTCCTTCTTCAATGTGTTCTTCATTCTCCACTAGTGTATGCAGAAGAGCAGACAGCTGCAGAACTACAAGGCTCAGCATCCTCGATCCAATAGTGTATGCAGGACAGCAGACAGCAGCTGTCGAACTACAAGGCTCAGCATCCTCCATCCAATAGTGTATGCAGTTGAGCAGACAGCAGCTGTCGAACTACAAGGCTCAGCATCCTCCTTCCAGGACTGTATGCAGGATTTCTTTGCCCCCCCCAAAAAAAAAAATGACGTGGGCTTCGCCATATTTTTGTATGCTAGCCGGGTATAGCAGGCAGGTACGGGCTGCCCCCAACCCCCAGCTGCCTATTTGTACCCGGCTGGGAACCAAAAATATAGGGAAGCCCTTTTTTTTTAAATTATTTCATGAATTTCATGAAATAATTTAAAAAAAAAATGACGTGAGCTTCGCCCCATTTTTGAGTCCAGCCGGGTACAACTAGGCAGCTGGGGATTGGAATCCACAGTGCAGGGTGCCCATGCTTTCTGGGCACCCCCGCTGTGAATTGCAGTCCCGCAGCCACCCCAGAAAATGGCGCTTTCATAGAAGCGCCATCTTCTGGCGCTGTATCCAACTCTTCCGGCTGCCCTGATGCCGGGTGGCTAGCCGGGTAATAATGGAGTTAGGGCTAGCTGTATATTATCAGCTAGCCCTAAGCCCGAAATTCATGGTGTCACGCCAATATTAGACATGGCCACCATGAATTTCTAGTAAAGATAAAAAAAAAACACAACACAGAAAAATATTTTTATTAGAAATAAAACACAACACAATTAGTGACTCCATCTTTATTGAAATAAACCCCCCTCCGCAGTAATCCTGGGTCAGGGTCCCGCGCCGTCCAATCCGGATCCAATATCATCTGATCGGTTTGCTGGAAGGCAAAGCGATCAGATGATGTGTCAGGTTAAAGGATGTGAATCCCATCACACATCAGCTGATTGTATAAAAGCCGATTATACAATCAGCTGATGCATCGGTGGAAAAAAAAAAAAAATAATACTCACTTATGTGCTGATTACCGGCAGCTCCCGGAGCGATGGGGCGGGAGTCTGATCCTGTCCCATCGCTGCAGTAGCTGCCGGTAATCAGGGATGAAGTCTCCTGACGCATCCGCTGATACCGGCCGGGCGCCCGCGTCAGCCCGAGACTCGATCAGCTGATGCGTCAGGTGACTGCATCAGGTGATCCATCGCCAGGTCCTGCAAGCAAGGTCCTGCCCCGGGGAGACTGCACACAGCCGGAGCGGGAGCGGCGATACCGTGACAGGAGCTGGGAGCGGGCATGGCACCGCGAGGCTGCAGACAGGTGAGTATAACTTTTTTTTTTTTTATTCTACTGTTAACTTTTGTTTTCGCAGCCGCTTCCACCTCCTGCCTGTACATGGCGCCGCACGGCAGCATACATGCACAGGACGGGAGGTGGACGCGGCGGTGACGGTACCGGGAGGATTCATGCTTCTGTCTATACTGACAGAAGGAATCCTCTTCCTGTACACGTCACTTTACTACCCACCTCCTGCGCTTATAGCTGCGTTTTTGGTCTTAGAAACGCACCAAAACGCAGCTATTTGCGTTTCTCATTGCGTCTTTCAACATCCCATTGAACTCAATGGATGAAAAGCGCAGTGAAAAACGCGGGAATAATTGACATGCTGCGTTTTTGTGGTCACCACAAAAACGCAGCTGAAAAAAAACGCTGTGTGGGGACAGCAAAAATGAAAACTCATAGACTTTGCTGGGGAAGCAAAGTCATGCAGTTTTGAGGCCAAAAACGCACCCGAAAAACGCGCAAAAACGCCAAGAAAAACGCACCGTGTGGAAGTGACAAAAGATTAAAGGGGAGAAAACCATTATTGGTTTATCTGGTCACTCTTGCATTAGCTTATCAGAAACTGATAAACTGATGACACTGTGTAGTTTAGCAGGCATGTTCAATCAATAACAAAGTGAAAATTTAATGACAAGCGCACACACCTGCTACAGTCAATATGATTTCTATTTTACAACTCTTGATAATGGTTGTGACCTGAGAGGGGAAAACCATAATGTCCAACTTGTTGCTACTACTGCAATTTATTAATTTATAGAATATGGCCGTTTTGATGATAAATTCATCTGTAATAGTTTTAGTATCAAATATAATCCACAAAAACAAAGTTTTTTCTTTTTGTTTGTTTTTTCTGTTATTTTTTCAGTATGATTTTACCTGCGCAATATCACGTAACTAGAAAGACATGTTGTCGTCTAATCATATGATGCTGTAATGTGCATGACATGTTCCCTACTTCAGTTAGAGGTAGTCCAGGACTACTATATTTGGGACCTCTTCTTAGGAGAGCTTTTCAATATCAGATTGTTGGGGTTCTTCTGACCCTCCCGGGATTTTGACCATTTATCTGTTAAAGGTGTCCACTGATCAGAAAACCCCTTTTCAATTGAGTGTTTACCCCTGCTAAAATAAAACCACCCTTACTCCCCTCTGGCACCGTACCAGTGGTGTCAGCACTCGCTGTACCGGGTTTCACATGGGATTGTTACTTCACATGTTCCCTGTGCCCAATCACTGCCGGTTTCATTCTCCCTACCTTTGGACGTCAATAGGAAGTGATTGGCCAGCCGCAGCTCTGTCTTAAGGCCGCTTTACACGCTGCGATCTTGCTAGTGAGATCGCTAGCGAGCGTACCCGCCCCCATCGGTTGTGCGTCACGGGCAAATCGCTGCCCGTGGGGCACAACATCGCTCGGACCAGTCACACTACTTACCTGCCCAGCGACGTCGCCGTGACCGGCAAACCGCCTCCTTTCTAAGGGGACGGTTCGTTCGGTGTCACAGCAACGTCACTAAGCGGCCGCCCAACAGAAGTGGAGGGGGCAGAGATGAGCGGGACGAACATCCCACGCACCTCGTTCCTTCCTCATTGCGGGCGGCTGCAGGTACGAGGTTGTTCCTCGTTCCTGCGGTGTCACACATAGCGATGTGTGCTGCCGCAGGAACGACGAACAACCTGCGTCCTACAACAGCAACGATATTTGGGAAATGGACAGCGTGTCAACGATCAACGATAAGGTGAGTATTTTTGATCGTTAGCGGTTGCTCGTACGTGTCACACGCAACAACGTCTCTAACGAGAACGGACGTGCGTCACGAATTCCGTGACCCCCAACGACATCTCTTTAGCGATGTCGTTACGTGTAAAGAGGCCATTACTATTGATGTTCGATTTGATCGAAGACTGGGAGAATGAAGCCGGCACTGATTGGGCAAAGGGCTTGCATGACAGAACAGCTTCACGTGAGCCCCGGGAGAGTATACGTGGTTTTATTTTACCAGGGGCAAACAGACTGAGAAGCGGTTGTCCAAGTAATGAACAACCTCCTTTTAACAGGTCCTGCAACTGCTGGAAGTAAATGGTTTATAAAACTAGAACACTACTGATATGTACTTTTAGTAATGGCTGTTCTTGGGTACTCCAGCATAGCTTCTAATCTAGTGAAGGTCTATGAGCTATGGTGCCTGAGAAAGTCCACCACGCAGTATATAGAGCTGTGATGATCTGACTCTGTACACTGTGTACTTCTGGTGAGGATCATTGGGAGTGTTTGGTGTCAGATCCCTATTAGTTATTCATTAGAGAAGCACTCCCATGAAGTTTTTTTTTTTTTTCTATACATGTGTATGTAGTATAGTTAGTGTGACACCCTGGCAAAACCAGGTGGTCACACAGCAACCCCCGCAGAACACCATCCCCCACAGGGTTATATACAGCCGACCTGAAACCCTAGTCACCCCCCTCAGGGCAAGACAGGCACACCAGTGGGCGGGACCAGGTGGTTAGGGAACGCCCACCTATGGGTCTAGACAGCCTGGGGCGGGAAAACAGAGGAGACGAAGTTGTAGTTCAAGTTCAGAGGTGTGGAGGCTGGGGCTAGGTGTAGCTCCAGCAGAGGAGAAGCTCAAGTTGAACGGTACCAGGGTTGGAGCCCTGGTACCTTGGCTAGGTGGCAGACGGTGGTCTCCGTCGGCAGGCGACGGGAAGATGGCAGCTGGAGATCCAAGGTGGACCGGGACAGGGTTGGAGCCTGTCGGTACCGACACCAGAGACCCGACCCGAAAACCGTGCACAGAGGGGGTACTCTGACCCTGAAGCCAGGACCGGAACCAACGGCCTAGCTAATCAACCGATTGAGGGTAGGATTATAGGTCCTGTCCCAACCAAAGTCCCAAAAGCAGACAACCACCCACAGAGAGGGATAGGGCAACCACCAGGGCCCGATAGATCCCACGGGTCAGAGTCAGCGGGCACGGCTCCTCAGGCACACAACAAGCCGGGAGCGGACTCCCGTGTTCCATACCGGGAAGTCCAACACAAGCAAACACAGTGCAGAGGGAAAAGACGGCGACCACCAGCCCGGGTGGGGGACCAGAGTACAACCGACTGCGGCGGCCGGCCACAAGCACCTTGGTTTACCAAAAGACTCGTGTGATTCATTTAATTGTGAGTAACCAAACATCCCCTGGTACGTCCGGGCGCGCAAGCCCCTGCCATTGCCATAGCCTGCACAGAGACACTGGGTCCCGGGACAACCATCCCTACCCACGGAGGGGTTAATATCCAGCTGCCACTACATCGCCCTCGGGTGTCCCACAACTGCAGCGATGGAGTCCCACTTCACCACACACCGTGGGTGGTGTCACGAACTGAATACAGCCAGGGCTGTACAACTACGTCCCCCCTTTTCATTTGGTGTGTCCGCGTGACCCCCGGGTCACACAGCGGGTTTGGATCCGAGCAGCTCGGCTGCTACAGGCGTGGGGGTGGCACATTAGTGTGTGTGTGTGTGTGTGTGTGTGTGTGTGTGTGTTAATATGCTCACCAATTACTTTCCTCTCCAGTACCCAGCACCGTTCTGCTCCTCTTCTCAGTGATGTCACCTCTCTGCAGTCTCTCCAGGTCACGCTGTGCTCTGCCTGACCTGGAAGTGGCTTTTAAGTTTATGCAGTGTCAGAACGATGCTCCATAGGCTTTCATTATAAGAGAGATTTCCGGCTCATGCATAAAGTGATCCAAATAGTCTGAAGAGCAGTGACATCATTCAGATGAGGAGTGGCATGGAGAACACACACCTTAGGGAAAAAAAATAATGGGAAGAGTTTCATTAATATTATTTCCTAAGGTCAGGTTATCCATATCAAACTTCTGGACAACCCCTTTAAATATGTGTTTTTGTGTTTATATATACACACACATACAGTATATCTCTCTTTTACACACAGTCACACGTCTTTCCGCTGTCCGTGTGTGCACAATGACTGAGACCAACAATGTCGTAACTTGTTCTAGTCGTGTCATCTATTAAGTAATACGACACTTATGGGTTGGGCATCTTCAGCAGCAATCCTTCAAAGTCAGGATGTTTCACACTTCCAACTAGTATCGACTATGTAAGGTCTTACTTAATTTTTGCACTTGCTTTATTCTTTTACTAGCTAAAAGCATTTGACTGTGAAGAGTTGGACTTTTAAAGTTACAGATCAAGAACAGCCCGGATCTACAGAGGACATGGGCATTTTGTACTCTGAGGTACGTTGGATTATGTGTGTATGGATGTAACTTTAGTGTATGTCCGTGTATGCAGTAGACACAGACTTGTCACCACTTAAGGTGGATGTTGTGATTTTCCTGTATTTCAAGTCACAAGAGGTCTTTGTTGTACCATATAATTTTTTTACATCTTATGCAACTGTGTCCTTTTCCAGAAATACTTGCACAGGATTGAGAGAACTTCGGGTTTTGATGGTTGACCTGTCCAAGATATACTGAGTCACATACAATGTGTGGCCCAATGCAGTCCTCCTATGGACAGTACGTTATATTGGGGGGAGAATTGAAAAATAGGATCCTTGAAAGGGTGTGTCTGTATAATACACGGGAATCCATATAATTATACATGTTTGAAATGTGTCCAGTAAAATTGAAGTCCTACTTGTAAATGAAAGAATCTGTTAATATAAATAGAGACCAAAAAGAGGAAGTGGTTATAGTTAGGGATGGATAGATTATTTGCAGGACCTTGGTCAGTATTTCATGACTGCCAGACGGGATCCCTACAAACCTTTAGGTTGTACCGATTGTTACGACCTCATCATTGCGGAGTGATGCACACACGACGTCACACCAGCCTGGGTAATCAAAAGAGGAGCTGCATATGGCGGCAGGTAGGAGGAAGATCCAGGACTGCTGCACACAGAATACTGACCTGACCATTGAACAAGAATCCTGAACATTTATTTGCTCATCTATAGCCCAGGTACAAAAAGGCAGTGAAGAATTGTAATGGGGCTTCACAATAGGTTACATCTATGTGAAGTCATTGTATGAGATAGTTGAAGATCTGGTTAAGTTCTTACATAGGAACTCGAGACCTTCAAGCTATCTCCGTATGTAGGTACATTACTTAATGCTTCATATTCTGGGTACACCAGCATTTTATAGATATTCTTGGTAAGAATACATGGCTGTAGAGGCTTTCTTTATTCATATACACACATAGCAGTCACTGCATACATAGAGGTGAAGTTATGCACAGCATCCATGTGGGTTTGTATAAGGGAGAGATATTTTCTGCACCCAAGTTCTACATCCCCAAAATCCAAATGTATTTTTATCTTAAGTGGGCTTTACACACTGCGATATCGGTCCCGATATCGCTAGTGTGGGTACCCGCCCCCATCTGTTGCGCGACACGGGCAAATCGCTGCCCATGCCACACAACATCGCCCAGACCCGTCACACATACTTACCTGCCCGGCGACGTCGCTGTGACCGGCGAACCGCCTCCTTTCTAAGGGGGCGGTCCGTGCGGCGTCACAGCGACGTCACTGAGCGGCCGCCCAATAGCAGCGGAGGGGCGGAGCTGAGTGGGACGTAACATCCCGCCCACCTCCTTCCTTCCGCATAGCGGCCGGGAGGCAGGTAAGGAGAGCTTCCTGGTTCCTGCGGTGTCACACGGAGCGATGTGTGCTACCGCAGGAACGAGGAACAATCTCGTTACTGCTGCAGTAACGATTTTTGAGAATGGACCCCCATGTCACCGATGAGCGATTTTGCACGTTTTTGCAACGATGCAAAATCGCTCATCGGTGTCACACGCAACGGCATCGCTAATGCGGCCGGATGTGCGTCACCAATTCCGTGACCCCAACGACTTCGCATTAGCGATGTCGTAGCGTGTAAAGCCCCCTTTAGGCACATTGTTGACAATTACAAATAATTTATTTGCCTCTTGTGATATTTTTGTTATCATTTATTTCTTGTAACACAACAAAAGCCCCTGAAGCTATCCCTTCAAAGCAGCAAACATACCGTATTATCCAAAGTTATCAGCACAACATAGCACTAGACTGTGCACACAATCAGGGTTTTTAGCGTTTTGGACCCAGCGTGTCTTCGAAACGTCCAAAACTCTGCGTTGTACAGTACAAGCACAGTGGATTGGATTTATAGAAATAGCATGACCACATGCTGTGCAGACGTGAGTGTTCTCCACAGGGAGAATAGAGATAAAGTCCTCAACGGCCCAAACCCTGATCATAGGCTCACACTGCAGTCTACTGCGGACAGCACTCGTGGCCCCGCTGGAGAAGACTTGCTGTGTCCAGGACACCGCATGTCTGGATCGTGAGTATGTACTCTTTGGCTATGTGAACACGCTGAAAATTTGGTGCAGAAATTTTCTGCACCAAATCGGCACGTTGTGGCAAAAGATCGCATCCAAAACTGGATGCGGTTTTGGTGCAGTTTTTCATTTCATTGAAGTCAATGGGTGAAAAAGTGAAAAAACGTTGCTAGACTGGACCAATAATTGACATGCTGCAGCTTTTTCTGCATCAAAATGTGTACGGAAAAAAACTGCACTGTGTGCACAGCAAATCCAAAATCCTATAGACTTCGCTGGCTTCAGTAGAGGTATGCAGATTTTGATGCAGATTTAAAAAAAAAAAACTGCCTCAAAAACTGTAGCGTGTGCACAGGGCCTTAAAGTTATCCCAATGTGCAACTCCGCTCTGTTTATTGTCAATGGGACTTCTGGGAAAAAAAACTGAGTGCGTTAAAGACTAAATGGCGCAAGGTGCACATGTATGCTCAATTCAGGAGGGGGCTCTGCAGTGATCGCTGGTGGCTCCAGCAGATTGACAGCGCCCCCCCCCCCCCCCCCCCCCCCCGTAGTCAGTAATTTCCTGTCCTATAGTTATTGGATAACTCGTTATTATATTGTGAAAGCCCCTCTATAATCTGGCTTTTTAGAGCTATATTGTTTAACTACAGCTTAAGGTGCAACAGGAAATTGTGTAATACGGCCATTCAGAAGGCGAGTCACTGCTGACTCAGGAATGGTTAAAAACTACGGTAATTCCCCTTTTGATATATATTCAGGTGTAATTTCTTTTAGATGGACTTGTACTGCAGTATATGAAATAAGCAATCAATCATGGGTTCACAATCCCTAGCTGAACAAAAAAAAATAGTGAAAAAAGTTTTAACCCCCCACACAAACTTTTAGTCACCCTTTTCCCAATTAAAAAAATAAAATAAACACATTTGGTATCGCCAGTAAAAAAATCAGTTCTATGTAAATGTAAAATTAATTAACCCATATATCAAACTAAAAAAAAAAAAAAATCGAAACATAAGTACCAGTCTTATCATTTGTTTGTCACTGCCCTTTTCTCTAAAAAAACCAGCAATGAAAACTTTTTATACACATAAAAATTAATAATCCTTGAACATTGCTCGTCAATAACAAAAAAAAAAGCTGTCATACATTGATGGATAAATTGAATAAGGTACAGGTCTTGGAAAATGGCAAAATAAAACAAATGTGTTTTTTTTAAGCACAAAAATATAGTAAAAACTATAAGTTAGGCATCATTGTAATTGTACTAACTTGGAGAATCATTTTGTCAGGGCATTATTACTGCAAAATGAACACTGTAAAAAGGTAACTTAAAATACAAAGGGGGAATTTCCAAAAATGTGACTTCCGTTTTTTATATAGGCATTTTTGCTTGCACTCTTTTTAAATGATGGGGAGCACATGTGGCAGGCTCTGTATTTTGGAATTTACCGTTATCTCTATTTACAAGTGCCAGAAATTAATAGCTTTATGTCAGGGGTGCACCACATTTTTTGGACCAAGGGCCACATTGCCATACTGAACCAGTCCCAAGGGCCACAAAAAAATAAAAAAAGGGTAGCTACATGAATATATCACCAGAACCACCATCAGTACATTAATACATCACCAGAAGCACACTTTGAAAAGTTTCTGCTCCAAAAAAATAATTGTAAACAGGTGCTTTTTTAAACTGAGCTTTTCAGAGCAGAAACTCAAGAAATGCTCTTCATAGAAATACTCAGAAATGTGAGATTAGGTTTTAACATAGCCATAAGAAGATCAGAACCCCAGTCAGTACATAAATATAGCACCAAGCATAGCACAGTGAGCAACTGTAATGTTGATCATCCTCATATACAATTGTATATCGCTTGAACCTACAATTTCCATTATCACCCTAATAATAGTAAGGAGATGCTGGCAGTTATTAGCAGCCACCATCAGTCTGCTGACCATAATCTCAGTATTGATTAGACATTGTCAGTATCACAAATAAACATTTACATCTGGGTACCTAATAGATGACCTTGTCTCTGATTGGAATCATTCTCATCCCTTTTGTCGCCTCGTAGTACACATGCCATGATGAGATTTCATGCACAGGGCTCATCTCTGCAGATTTCCCTCTTTTCCGCTTTCAGCAGCACATCCCAACATGATTCCCTTAAAAATATAAGTATCATTATACTGCCCATAAATAATAAAAAATATCTTGCATGATGCATCCATAAATGTAATTTACTGTGCTTCCTGCACAAAATATCCCTTCTCTCACACTGTAAATCTCCGTATTGTCACCAGACACAAACTTCTCCTCTCCAGAATATCCCCCCACACTTCCCCTCTCCAGAATATCCCCCACACTTCCTCTCTCCAGAATATCACACTGCCCCTCTCCATAATATCCCCCCCACACTGCCCCTCTCCATACTGATTACCCACACACACTGAGCCACTCCATAACCTCACCCCACACACACTCCCCTCTTCAAAATATTTCCTCAAACTTCTCTTTTCCATAATATTCTTCTCTCCATCCTACTGCCCCTCGCTGTATTGTGCCATCTTTCACAATATCCCCCCCATAGAGTGTGTGCCTTGGTGCACAGCCCTAGCAGCAGAGTGATGTCAGCAGCGTGCTTGCATCTCAGAGAGGTCAATACATTTGAACATTAGAAGATTTGACTGGCAAACAGGTCCGAGATCCGTAGGAAAGCCTCTGGTTGAAATTGATGGGTAAAATCTATGACCACCATGGTTTGAACCAGACTGGTGTAGACCAGAAATATTTACCATGGCACTTTTGATCAATTATATATGATTTTACCATTTCTTAAGATATAAAATATTTTACATACCAAAAGTTACAAAGTAACCAGAACAAAGTACACAATTTGAAGTAACCTTTTGTGGCCTTATGTGACACTGCTGTTCCCAGCATTACATTATCATACAATAAAAATACATCATAGCTTTCATATGACAGGAAAAATGTTTGTACCTTTGGGAGGCTTCTTTTGGGCGACTCTTGCATGTGAGTCACCTAAAGATTGATGATGTCTTATTACCACCTACATTCCATGTTGCACTTACGTAATCATATCAATAGACAGTTGGCCTAGGAAAACCCAAAAAAATGACAGAACGCCCTATAGCATTTGTGCCTCAGGAGGAAAATGACAGTTTTAGTTTAGGAATGTGACATGTTGTATTCAGAAATAGATTTCATTCAACCACTTACCATGAGTGTGGCTTTACACGCAGTATAATACAGAATGGCTATATTGGCAGATACTGAATATGCTGTGGAACACTCCCACTACAAATGGTTTATGGCTTGGGGTATTTCTTTTTAATTTTTTGCATTGGGGCCAATATATGATATGAGTCACTAAATGATACAGAGCAGCACCCATCCTGGCTTTTTTATTATATTTAATAATTATACTTATTCATATCTCACCATCATATTCCACAGCGTAGTATAGACACCATCATCCCTGCCCCCATTGGGGTTTCCAATTCCCTCTCAGTATGTCTTTGGATTGTGGAAGGAAACCCATGCAAACACGGGCAGAACATACAAAATTCTCTGACCCTTTTTTCCTACAAAGCAAAATAAGAGCCAAAGAGGAGCAGTGTAGAAGAGCTTACTGTATGTGTAGGTGTGGCGCCCCTGAGGCTTCAGTCACCACAGGGTACTTCACCTCACTTAGGGTGCAGTATTCATCTCAGGTAAGGAAGGGGTTAATCAACGGTGTTTCCACAATTCACCTTACATACAGCTTAGAGACCTTCTCACTGGGGACTGGACTAGGGTAGACAGGGGGGTGGCCATCACGAAGCATGGGACTTTCCCGGTCACTAGGACAACCACCTGGGGGGCGGGAACCACTTGGGGTAGAAGTAGGAGCAACTCTGACACAAACTTCAGTCAAGTCGGGACTACAGTTTTGGCAACACGCACTAACTTCTTTCTTCTTCCTTCTTCACGGGGCCTGTGGCTTGGAGCGAGAATTTCAGCCCGTTCTCCTCACCTCCACAGGGGCAACCCTTAGGAAAGGACATTTCCAAATGTCGGTGGCTATCTTCAACTTATCCGGGATTGGCTGACTCAGCCTCTTATTGCCGTCGCCCCGCGCTTTGGCGCCAACAGCCATGACTACAACCTCCATCATCCTTGCGGCGATATCATCAGCCCTGGAGAACATCACCCGCAGCAACGGCTAATTGCTGGCCGCGTACCACAGATGGCATCACGAGACAAACTCGCAAACTCCCATCCTCCAGTCCCTTTTATTGTACACCTCGGGGTCACGAAACCAGGCAAGGGCCACCCGTGACTTCCCCCTGACCCGACATCACCGGCTCGGCAACGAGTACGTTTAACCTCTTGCCCCGTGGGTGCTACATAAGCGCTATATGATTGGCATGTATAGTGCAGCCGAATACACGCTCCATGGAAGCAGCTTTGCTTTACGTAACACCAATATCAATCTGGATGTTTCCGAAGGAAAAGCAACTAAACATGTTGTGATCTTTTCACTTTAGTACTTGGATCCCCTAACTAAAATAGCTACAAATTGTATCAATATACACCAAAAGATGACATATTGTTATAGCTTGTATGCAGATATGTTTATCAGTAACTTCTAACACCCCACCCCATGTACTTTTTAATTAAGAGGTGTTACCTCCATTACATGGACAATGAGTGCTGTAATTATGGTCTATTATTTGAAATGAATGCAATTAATCCAATTTACAATGCCTAATATCAAACCAGCAAAGTAAACAGAATATACATATATACATAGTACAATAACTATGATAGTAATTAAATATCCTTCTAGTTCTGCGCTCGCTCTTTAGTTCGGACTTTCCATTTGTCTGTTCCATTTTGAGCAATAGACAAACTGAATTAAATGGAAGCGATCATCAGAAAACAACTTTCTGTTTATATCAGTTTTGTGTGTTGTTAATGTGTGGGGTTTTTTTGTTTTTTTCTGATCACAATCTTTATAACTATTAGGCCAGAGTCACACTTGCGTATGACTCGGCGAGTCTCTTGCATCGGGATCACCCGGGGCGGCCGCACACTCTCGGACAGGAGCTTCTCAGCTGCATGTATTTCTATGCAGTTAACCCGCTCCTGTCCGAGAGTGTGCGGCCGCCCCGGGTGATCCCGATGCAAGAGACTCGCCGAGTCATACGCAAGTGTGACTCTGGCCTTAGTAATCCTGCAGTTTTGTACTTGCCGCTTGTGGGCCCCCAATACAAAATATATGACGGCTCTCAACTAACATGGGTCTGTAATAGTACTGGGCCAACTCCTATATGGGCTCCAGTTCCTACAGCCACTATAGTTCTGCCCCTGCAGGTTGTGTGTGGTATTGCTAATTCCAAAGGCAAAACATTGAGAAATGTGATTTATTGTTTACAGTTGAAAGCAGCCATGTTTTCTAATTCTATACAATTAGTTTTCAATCTAATCTATTCAGTTCCCCTGTTAGTGGTCTCAGTGTTGGTTGATCATTGTGCCCTATAACTAGAATGCAGCCCACAAAGGAATATTCCCACCTTGTAAAGTGATATTGCGAGAATATTGCATCACTTTAGGGTCTGTGGGGGTCTGAACTATGGGTTAAATATTTTAACAGTATACTGTCACTTCATGAGATTGGGAAACCCCCTTAAAAGGGTTGTCTACTACTGTTTCCCCCAGGTAAAATAGTAGTCTCTACTCACCTCTCGTACTGGCGCCATGCCAGTGGTTAAAATGGGGGTTGTGACGTCACGCGAGCCCCATGTTCAATCAGTGCCAGCTTCTGTCTCGCCACCTTCAGATCAAACGAGCAATCAACAGGAAGTGAGAGCTGTGGCTGGCACTCACTTCCTGTTGATTGTTTGGTCCAAAACCCGGGAGACAGAAGCCAGCGCTGATTAGACGCAGGGCTCGAGTGACATCACAAACCCACGTCAGCCCCGGCACCGTCAGCCTATGGGAGGGGATTATACGCTTTAAGATTTTACTTGTGAAAACATGTGGAATCAGAAGAGGTTGTTCTAGTAGTGGACAATCCCTTTAAGCCTTTTTCACAGTTAAACTTATTTGATTAATCTGAATAATGATTTATTTATTTTTTTAATTTTTTAAGCCGATCTGTCAAGCTTCCTATGAAAACGACCTAAATGAAGTTCAGCAACTTGTAGAAGAAGACCCCAATGTTGTTGATGTGAAGGATAGCTTTGGAGGAGACACACCACTCATATGTGCCTGCCGGAGAAGCAATATTAAAATTGTTAATTTCTTAATACATATGAAAGCGGATATAAACCTCACAAATAATGTAAGTAAAAGAGAATTACATTTTGCGTTTTAGTTTTTGTGATTTGTAGTTAGCGTTTTACAATCTAAAACATTTAACTTTTATTAAAGATGAATAATAAAAAAAGAATATAAAATCCAACACACTAGACAAAAAACCCCACCCCTGACTAAGCATTTATGAAACGCACGTCGGGTGTGTTTGTTGGGTGAGCCACCATATTCTTCCACTATATCATGCACACCATTTTATTTAATCTATAGGGAATATATTTTTTTTTTCCGGCACACCACTCCGTCTTATTATGTGCATTTAATTATTGGTTTTTACTTTCTATGGCATAATAATAAGATTACTTTGTGACCAGTCTCTTTTATGATTGTTTCCTTATTGGTCCCCCACTAACACATGCTTTTTTTTTTTTGTCTACTGTGTTGGAATACATACTTGTTTGTTTGTTTTTTTTTAATTAATCTTATGTTATATTTGATTTATTGGCATAATTATTTTTGTCCTGCACCTACTTTTGTTCTATGTCAGTGCTTGTGGGTTTCACTATTCTATTTTGGACTACTGTTCTTGTTTTTTGTAATCTAAAACATTTGCAGATAGGACAGGTCGGGGCGGCATAATGGTTATATATTTACTATAGTTACAGTCCCAACCTAGAATATTACACAGATCATATTTTTAAAGGGTTAATCCTAAAATCAAAATTTGGTCTTATAATAATGTACACATCTGTAGCCATTTGTCCCAAAATAGACAATTTTTAAATCTTCCCCTTTTAAACTCCACTCTCCTGCACTCCTCCACAACAGAGCTTGTAATAACTTCACTTGTGCACTGTCGAGCTGTGTTTGTTGCCTGCTGCTGATAGCAAACTGATGCGAAGCTGCAAATGCTACATGTACTAGAGCAGGGGTATCAAACTCAGCTGAGTATAAAGAAAGTCATGGACCCCATAGGGGGGAGGGGGCGACATGACCAGAGGGAAGGGAGGGAGTGAGGGGTTAATAAAGTGAATTAAAGGGCATTATGGGCCCTTATAGGGGATTGGTGGAATAGGGTCACTGTAGGGTGGGGAGGGGGCTAGTATATAAACTATAGGGGAGGGGTCTTACCTTCCTTGTGACTCCGGACAGTAAAGGATTCCGACCTGACCACCGGCATGGCGGACCTCCAGGCACTGGACGGACTGATCCGATCAGCGATGGCGGTGCACGGGGCCCAGGCAGTGCAGTCCCACTTCAGGGCTGCCTGGGTTTCCCCGTCGGCACCTGCCCCTTGTCCCCCCCCTCGGCCGCGGGCGGCGTTCCAGGCCCGCCCCCCCCCCATCAGGTATTCCTCGGGCGCAGGGGGGGCAAGGAGGCCCAGTGAGAGCCCCCCTCGGGACCCTCCGCGGCGGGGCGGGCAGCGGCTGCTTCCAGCGTCTGCCCCGGCCGCAGGGAGGAATCTCCGGCGAGGCCGCGGCGGCCGCAAAGTGGGCGTGGCCAGCCCGGGGCCTTCTTCGGATGTCGGGCCTCGGGCTGGAGTGAGGAGCCCAGCGGCGTCTCCCCGGCCGGGAGCGAGCCCGGCGACGATCTGAGGCCTGCGGCGGCCTGGACGGAGGCGGGCCCGGCCTGGGGCCTACTTCCGGTCCCAGGCCTCGGGCTCAATTACCAGGCCAGCGGCAGCCCGGGACCGGGGGGCGTGCCCGGCGGAGATCGGAGGCTTGAGAGGGGGCGCGCCCAGCCTGGGGGCCTGCTCCTGGTGACGGGCACCCGGCGGTGTGACACGGCCCTGCGGCAGCTTCCATCTGGGAGCGGACCCTGCAGTTTGAATGAGGCCAGCAGTACCCCCCGTGGGTGGCGGGGGGGGCTGGGCGCAGGCAGCCAGCGGGGGGGACCGGTGTGTGCAGGCGGCACCCGGATACCCGTGAGGCTGCGGGGAGCAGGGGGGACGGCAGGAGCCCTGCGGTTCCCGCCAGGTCCCTCAGGTCAGCAGTACTGCGCCCGGCAGCAGCGGTCTCCCCCTCCCGGGGAGGACCCAGCGGGATGCCACGGTTGGGGCCCCTGGAGGGCTGGAGGCGACGGTGGGGAGCCCCCTGAGCTCAGGGAGAGGCTCCTCCAGGAAGAGAATTCGGTCAGTGGCAGCCCGGGGCACAGGACGGTCTCGCGGGCTGTCGCCGCACAGGAAGAGACGGATGCCCACCGCCAGTGCCCACGCGGCGGCCCAGGAGGGCGGCCGTGGTGGAGGGGATGCATCGGCTGCGTCCCCTGGAGCTGGAATGGTGGAGGACGACTACAGCGAGGAAGAAGAGGGAGCCCTCAGGTCGGGGGGACGAATCTGACGAGCAGATGGCGGAGGACGTCGCGGTTCCAATTTCCATTTCTGCGCCACGGTCGGGTGAGCTAGCCGTGGATTCGGCATTGCTTGCGGCGCGGGGTACTAGTTTTGGGGAGGTGGCTGCGGGCACGGCAGCGCCAAGGGGGGTCAGCATTGCTTAGTCAGTTGCTGGGCTTGTTGCAGGGTTTAACGCGCGCGCCGGCGGCAGCAGCGGCCTGGACGGGTCAACGGTGGATGGCGCAGCGTCGGTCAGCAGCGAGGCGGCGCCGGTAGGGACGGGTGCGGTTGGTGGAGTAGTGGAGCCCGCGGGTTAAACAGCGGTAGAAAAGGAAAATGGGGATGAGGTGGTGCGTTTGGCGGATAGGGCTAAGTTTACGTGTGCTTGAGGGACCGTTAGGGGCTCACCTCAAGAGGGAGGTGAGGGACAAGATTGGGAAGGGGGAGTAGGTGAAGATATTTTCCCTGCTACCCCTGTAAAAAAAAAAAAAAAAAAAATTTAATCTGGACAAGGTGAAGCCGAACGACTCCAAGAAGGAAGGGGAAGAGGAAGAAAAACGCCGTTATATGCTCATTCCTCGCCCCCTTTTTTCCAATTGGCTGCAGGCGTTTGCAATTTGGCAAGTGTCATAGGGGAAAAGGAGCCGGAGCACTGCTCGGCTCTGTTTGATTATCGGGATGCAATGGGGGAGGCGTATCGCACGGACAGGGGCTTGCCATGGCTGCGGTATGATGAGCAGTTTAGGCGGCGGAAGGCGTTGCGGCCCGGCATGCGGTGGGACCGTGAGGACATTTCCTTATGGATGCGTTTAATGGCGGCCCCGAGCCAACCCCCCCCTTTCATGGCGGCGCCGGGGGGAACGGGAGCCAGGCCCTCAGGTACCCAGAAAAAGGGATGGTGCTGGCAAGTTGACGACGGCCGGTGCAAATTTGGGGCAGCATGCAGGTTCGAGCATGAGTGCTCCGGCTGAGGGGGGACGGGTTTTGGTAAAAGGGAGGACGCCAGTGAAAATAGGGGCGATGGCGCCATCTTTTAAATAGGTATCCGGGCGGGGCAGCGGCGTCAATTTTGCGGTTTGGTTTGTTTTTTTATACGGTTTTCAGATTCCGTCGGCGGTTGAGGCATGGCCTCCGGTTTGTCGTACTTTACGGTCGACGAGGGACCACCCTATGGTTGTGGGTGGGAAGTTGGGGACAGAGGTTGAGTTGGGCAGGATGGGGGTCCATTTGAGAGCCCGCAGTAATCTGGTGGTGTCCCGGTTGGGGGTGGTGCCAAAGAAGGAGCCGGATAAATTTCGGCTCATCCATCATCTTTCATTTCCGGGGGGGTCGTAAGTGAATGATGGCATCGCGCTAGAATTGTCGGCAGTGTACTACGTCTCGTTTGACAAAGCGCTGGACTTGGTGCGGGCGGCGGGATGCGGTGCATTGATGGCAAAGGTGGATGTAGAATCGGCGTTTCGTTTGCTGCCGGTGCATCCGGAGAGCCAGCACCTTCTGGGTTGCTGGTGGGGTGATGAGTTTATGTTGATCATTGTTTGCCTATGGGCTGTTTCAATTTCTGGTTTGTATTTTGAGGAGTTTAGTTCCTTTGCTGAGTGGGTGGTGCGGGACGTGTCTGGTTTGTCCTCCATTATCCACTATCTAGTTGATTTTCTTGGTGTCGGTCCGGCGGGATCCATGGTTTGCGCTGGCTCGTTGTTCGCCTTACAGAGAGTGGCGGATAGCTTTGGGATCCCTTTAGCACAGGATAAATCGGAGGGGCCGGCGACGGTTATGCGGGTTTTTTTTTTGGGGGATTGAGATTGACTCTTTGGCTATGGAATGCAGGCTGCCGGAGGGGAAGATGGTGGCCTTGTGGTGAGTGGTAGCAGCAATTCTGGCAGCACGGAAAGGGCGGCTGAAGGTGGTGCAGTCTTTGCTCGGGAAGTTGAACTTTGCGTGCAGGATTATGCCAATGGGGCGGGTGTTCGCCAAGATTTTGGCGGCAGATATGGTAGGCGTACGGTCCCCGGCGCATTTTGTGCGGGTCACGCGGGAGATCAAGGAGGATTTTCTGGTTTGGGATGTTTTTCTTGCAATGTTTTAACGGCCGAGCCTTGTGGTTGAAGAAGGTGGTGCCCAATGGTGTGCTAGAACTGTACAGGGACGCGGCCGGGTCGGCAGGTTTCGTCATCCCTTTTTCAGGGACATTGGTACTTTGGGAGGTGGCCTGAGGAATGGCGGCAGGTTGGTCTGGTAAGGAATCTGGCCTTGCTGTGGTTATTTCCAATCGTGGTGACGGTGGAATTGTGGGGGGTCGCAATTTTCGGGATGTAAAGGTGCAATCACTGCGATAATCAGGCGGTGGTGCATGCGATAAACAGCTTGTCAGCAGAGTCCGGACCGGTAGTGGCTTATCTGCGGCATTTGGTGCTCAAGTGTTTACTGTGGAACGTTCATGTGGTTGCGAAACACGTGGTGGGGGTTGATAACGGGGTGGCGGACGCTTTATCTCATTTTCAGTCCACAGGTTGTGGGAGTTCATGCCGGGGGGCAGACGAGATCGGAGCACTGTGTTCAGAGGACTTGTGGAGCCTGGTGAGGCATTGATTGCGGGTTTCATTAGGAATTCGGTGAGTGGCAGGAGATGCTGGGAGTTATGTTTGGTGACGGGCGAGCAAATTACTTGTTGGCGCTACTGGCACTAGTGAGCGAGGATTTCAGGGCTGGGAAGTCAGCATCAGCAATGATACTTAGGGTGGCGGCTGTGGCCTTTTTGGTTGAAGGTCAGGGGTGTGGGGCGTGCCGCGGAATTTTGGGTGCGGCAGGCCTTGAAGGGTTTTCGAAAAAGGGGCGAAGGAGCGGGACACTAGGCGGCCCATTTCTTTGGTTTTGTTACGGCGATTGGTGGACGGTTTGCGGGAGATTTGTGTCCCAGTTTGAGAGGGTGCTTTTGAAACGGCTTTTGGTTAGCCTTTTTGGGGCGTTGGTGAGCCCTTCCAGGTTCAGGGGGGGTGGTCTGATGTCCGAGGTTGTGGCATTGGTGGGACGGAGAGTAGAGTGTCAGCTTAGGCGGTCCAAAAAACAGACCTGATGGGTCGAGGCAGGTTGGTTGTGATGGATGCGTTGTGCCCGGTGCAGTTGGTGAGGAAGTTTTGCGGCTTGGGGGCGGTCCTCCGGGCCTGCTGTTATGGCACGTGGATGGGTCTTGGTTTGTCTCGTTACCAGTTTGTGGCCGTGCTGAGGAGTTGTTTGCGCTGTGCGGGGGAATGCCCGGGAGATTATGGACCTCATTCCTTCAGGATCGGGGCGGCTGCGGAGGCTTCGCGTTGTGGCCTGGATGATGACATGGTGAGACGAATCGGTTGGTGGGAGTTTTATCGTTTTTCGGGGTTATGTGCGCCCACAGTTGTTGTCCCAGGGAGGGCTTTATGGAGTAGTTGGTTGTGGCTTTGTCGGGGTTCCTTGCTAAAATTTGGTGTTGGTGGGGTTTGTTTGGTAAAGTTTCTGTGGTTGTAGGAATCTGCCTGATATGGATTCTGGGGCTCTCCTTCGTGTTCTGGGGGGCCCGTCGGGCCGATGCTCGCCTGAATGGTCGGCAGTTGGGTGGACAGATCGCTTGCGTTGGTCAAGTGGTTCGGTGTGCGGGGCATGGAATGGAGCAGGGTCGTGACGGAGTTTGAATACTATTGCAGGGTGGATAGACCTCCGAACGTGTTGGTTTTTGCACGTGGGGGGGGAAATGACTTGGGAGCGCGGGCATCACGTGATTTGATCTGGGACATCAAGATGGATCTATTGCGTTTATGGACCAGGTATCCGGGTTTGATAGTGGTATGGTCGGATTGTGGCCACATTGGTGTGGAGGGGGGCACGGTCAGTTGAGAAGCTGAATCGCACCCGGGCTCATGTGAACAGGGTGGTTGCGCGTTTTCGTGCGGAGAAACGGCGGTATTGAAGTGTGACGTGCGGATCTGGAGTCGCCAAAGTGGCAGTTTCGAAGGGGTGATGGGGTTCACCTTACTGAGATTGGTTCTGATCTAGGGGCCTTGGGTTTGCGTGATGGTGGAGCAAGCCTTGGGTGTGTGGCGGGTCCAGGCCACGTAAGGTGTCACGTGTCCTGTCCTGTGGCGGGGGTAGGTCTGGTCCAGAGGCGGTTGTAAGGGATTGGTGGCTGGACTGAGAGGCACTGTCTTGGTATGGTGTCTCCGGGTTCCGGTAAATTGCAGGCACGGGGTTCTGCAAGGTTTGGGGGGTATTAATCCACGGGGTGATTAATACCTCATCTCTGGGTCGGAGTGTTGCGGCCAGGGATATTGGTGGAGGAAGTGGTTTCTGGACCGGGCCTACATGGGGTTACATGTACAGTTATTATTTATGTGTTACCTATTATTTGTTTGGGGTCGCCCGTTGGACGGCGCCCCCTTGTGTTAGTATGTTAATAATAGGTAATAAAGGCTGCTGTGGCCATTTGTTTAACCAAGTCACATGCAGTCGGTGTGTTATTTATTAGGTTAAGTGGGTATACTAACCATCACGACCGGAGAATCCTTCCTCAGTGGTCAAGAAAGCCATGGACCCCATAGGGGGGAGGGGCGACATGACCAGAGGGAAGGGAGGGAGTGAGGGGTTAATAAAGTGAATTAAAGGGCATTATGGGCCCTTATAGGGGATTGGTGGAATAGGGTCACTGTAGGGTGGGGAGGGGGCTAGTATATAAACTATAGGGGAGGGGTCTTACCTTCCTTGTGACTCCGGACAGTAAAGGATTCCCGCCCACCCGCCCTTTGTGTTTTGCAAGTTCGTTTTGGCTATGTTTGTTTTTTTAAAAAAAAAAAAAAACAAAATGAGAAAATGGAATGATGCGGTTTTAAAAAAAAAAAAAAAAAGGGAATACAGGTTAAAAGAGTCGTATGTTCTGTCGCAGCAGCGGGGGTAGGTCTGGTCCAGAGGCGGTTGTAAGGGATTGGTGGCTGGACTGAGAGGCACTGTCTTGGTATGGTGTCTCCGGGTTCTGGTAAATTGCAGGCACGGGGTTCTGCAAGGTTTGGGGGGTATTAATCCACGGGGTGATTAATACCTCATCTCTGGGTCGGAGTGTTGCGGCCAGGGATATTGGTGGAGGAAGTGGTTTCTGGACCGGGCCTACATGGGGTTACATGTACAGTTATTATGTGTTACCTATTATTTGTTTGGGGTCGCCCGTTGGACGGCGCCCCCTTGTGTTAGTATGTTAATAATAGGTAATAAAGGCTGCTGTGGCCAATTTGTTTAACCAAGTCACATGCAGTCGGTGTGTTATTTATTAGGTTAAGTGGGTATACTAACCATCACGACCGGAGAATCCTTCCTCAGTGGTCAAGGCCACAACCTAGAAAAATAATTTATTTGAGACGCCGTATTCTTTGCTGGACCCAGTGCCATTTTCAGTGATCGCATAATTTTTTTCTATACGCCTTTTGGATCACGTTTTTGAACAATTTTTGCTCGTTTAGGCTGCTTTCACACTACGTTTTTTTTAACATGCATCATCGTTTTTTTTAACACAAAAACAGATCCAGTGCAAATGCGTTTTCATTTCAATGCATTTGCAATGGACTCGCGTCAACATGCGTTCACCTGCGTTTGCGTGCGTTATAGTGAGGATCCAGCGACTTGCAGTTAAACTTTTTTCAAAAACGCTACTTGTAGAGTTTTTAAGCTGCGTCCAAATACTGCAAATTGCTGGATCCTGACTAAACAGCACGCAAATGCATGTGAATGCTGGCATGCTGATAGACAGGATCCTGCTTGCTCTACTGAGCATGCCCAGAAACCAGCCTGGCGTGATCAGTCTCTCTCTCCCCCTCCCTCTCCCTCTCTCCCCCCTCCCTCTCTCTCCTCTCTCTTCCGCCTGAGAGCGGAGGACGCTCGTAACCAAGGTAAATATCGGGTAACCGCGGGCTTACTTACCCGATGTTTATCTTGGTTACGTGTGCAGGGAGCCCGGCTCCTAGCAGCTGCAGACGCTCGTAACCAATGTAAATATCGGGTATCCAAGCAAGTTACTCGATGTTTACCTTAGTTACGAGCCTCCGCAGCTGTCAGATGTCGGCTCCCAGTCTTTCACGTTCAGTTCCCCTCACTCCCGATCACATGACTCCAATGCCCGCCCATAAACTTAAAGTGGCAGGATCCTGCAAAATAACACATGCGTTTGCATGCGTTTTTCTTTGCAAAAACAGGATCCGCTTTTGCAGCAAAAAAACGTTCATGACGCATGCTAAAAAAACGTAGTGTGAAAGCAGCCTTGTTAGAACAAATGTGCACTTTTTTTATTTCAGTTATTATATAAAGTATTTTTAATGGGAAAAAAAACATTCTTTATTATTTTTTTTTTACATTTTATCCCGTTCTTGTAAGTAATATCATTTTACAATTACCACCAGATAATAATTTTGGCCAACGTTTTGTAGTAATGTGTCCATCCTGGTCCTCATCTTTTAGTAATGTCTTCATCCTGTGGTAATGTGCCCATATATTCCCATCCTGTAGAAATGTACCTCTAGCGCCCCTGAAGCCATCAGGGTGCTACAAGGTTCTGCATCCCCACCAGGGAGTAAGGCCTACCCCCTTAGGTACCCAGAACCCCAGTGCCGTTACCACCAAAAACCCAGGTAATCCCAGTTTTCCCCAACAATCAGCCATACAATGATACCCAGCTAGGGTGGGACCATGGATGGCCGCCTAGAGATGGAGCCACTCCAGTCCACTAGTTGACCAGGAGGAAGGGGCAGACTGTGGAGAGTAGTCGGGAACACAGGAAATCAGTAGTCAGCCTAACTAAGTCTAAGACAGTGAAGGTGGAAGTGAAGTGACTCCCTGACTCGGGTTGACGGTGACCTGGTACCCAGGAGAGGTAGTTGCCGGTGGTGTACGGTGGAGTACTCCCAGAACTACGCATCGACTGGGTACAGGACCCTAGGACAGGAAAGAGCTTCAAGCCGACCTGTTAACACCTGCACAGCAAAGGGGACCATCAAGGACCTCGCTAACCCTAAAGAATCCGAAGACGTAGTAGAAAGAGAGAGCCGGGGACAGAACCAGAGACTCTATCCCCACAGGGTTCACGCTACCGTCAGGCGGACAGCGGTGTATAAACCACAAACTGGGGACCCCCAGTGTTCCATACCACGGGGACCCACTTACCAGAGACAGATGCAGGGGAAGAAGGTACCAGAGAACCAGACTGGCACTGGGACAAAGGGAACCTGGAGGCGAAACCAGTCGGCCTCAGGCAACCAGTTAACACCTGAAAAGTGAATGTAAACCAGTTGCACTGAATACCTGTCTTGGACTCCTTCTTCCGACGTCTACTGCACCATACACCTGCTGGGGTAATACCTTACTTGCGGAGGGCCCAAGTCATCAGAGCTGCACATTCCATCAGCCCCAGCAAAGCCTGCCGCTGCGGCTCCGTACACTTAGCCGCATCACCACAAGTAGCATCACAAATAACTTTATTCACAAATCCCCTGTAAATATCCTCTATTACAAAAAGGGCCCAGGGCACGGAACCGAGAACAGCCACCACCGTGACACTTTCAATAGAGACACTGCCCAAGACCGAGTACCCCATATCCCTGGGTGCTACATACAGATATATTCCCATTGTAGTAATGTGCCCATATTGTCCCCTGTGGTAGTGTGCCCATATTGTCCCCTTGTAATAATATCCCCTGTTGTGATGCTGTTCACATACAAAAAAAAAAATTCTCACCTGTTCTCCATTCCTTCGGTGTGCTCTTACCACATGGCTTCTAGGTGCACACAGGCACCTGGAAGCCATGATGATTGCTGTCCGGTACACAGGGAAATTTTGGGAACGATTTGCGGCACTGTTCTCCTCACATCTTTACTAACGGCAGCCGCTGGCCAATCAGAATACATCCACGTTAGCTGCTGGCCTCTGATTGGCCGGCAGCTGCCATTAGTAAAGATGTGCAGAGACATACTTATCTGCGTGGCGCTGCAAATCATATTCACCTGAAGGAAAGTTCTGATGGCGGCGGCCCCGTGTACTAGCCCGCAATCGTTACGGGATCTATGTGTCTGCGAGCCTCGTGTTGAGACCTTTGTTTTAGATGATTATCTTCTGTTACTGCAAATTCCTCTGTTGATACATGTATCACATCACTGATCTATCAGCAGCACGTGACAAACACAGCTCAGCTCTGTACTGCCTAGTCATTACAAGCTCAATTGTAGAAGAGCTCTGGAGAGTTGAGTTCTGCTAGGAACCAGATTACAATGAATTAACCCCACACAGGCTGCTATAATGTATTTGTAATATGTAAATGGGAGAAAAAAGAGGGCTTCAATAACAATGGCTGAGCTTTTGAAGACAAAGCCTTTATAAGCTTCTAATAGCAATGTTATATATTTATTTATTTGCAGTTATGCTTTAGTTTTACTATGCTTTGTGGGTATATAACTGGAGAAAGTCTATTCAGTATCTACTGTATATACGAATGTTCTATGGTACCTTGAAAAAGTATTAATACCACATGAACTTAAATGTATTTTATGAGATATACCAACGCAAAGTTGCACCAAAAGAGAGGAGAGAACGTACTTGGTCCGCGCTGTCATACGAGTTTTGAACACATTAGTTCTGTGGTTACTTCTCCTGATGAAGGAGCATGGTAGCTTTGAAACACGTTGAATATAACTGCATTGTATCCTCTGTGTCCTGGACCTCTATATTGTAGACTCACACGGCAACATGGACCAAGCATATTCTCTTTCTCTGTTTTAATCCTGTACCCTGGTGTACACGCGTGCATTTGCAGCAGCCTACATGTTTAATGTTGTGTATGATACAACTGAGCGAGGTGAGCACACCATAATTACTGATCCTATATTCATCGGATAAGACCCTATTGCGCTCTTTCATTCCATAGAACTTATTTTTCAACACAAAGTAGGAAGTATTTGTGAAGTGTAAAGGAAATGATACATGATTTCATAAATATTTTAAAAATATAAAATTTGAAAATTGACATGCATTTGTATTCGGTCCTCTGTAGTTTGATACCCCTAAATAAAATCCTAAGTAACCAATTGCCTCCAGAAGTTAATTTAAGTAAATTAAGTCCACCTATGTGTAATTCATTCTCGGTATCACTACAGCTGTTCTGTGAAGACCGGAGAGGTTTATTTGAGAACATTGGGGAACAAACATGACAAAAAAAAACAAAGAACACACCAGACAAATCAGGGATAAAGTTGTAGAAAAGTGTAAAGCAAATGTAAGGAGATGGACCTGTTGCCCATGTTTCCCCTTGAAGACACAAGTACTTGTATGATGTGTAATGTGTATTGTGACATGTGTTATTAGCGTTGGATTGTATTTTGCCAGACAGGATGAAGAGTTAGAATTAATGTTTGGGGCTGGCCCAGAGTGGGAGGGGCTAAAGTGAAGGGACAGAGACTTTTTCCTGCCAGAAGTTTAGACTGAGCCCTGCATGCACTAAAAGCAAACCTAAGGTCTGACTAGGGAGCAGAGCCACATGACCTGTGTGTCCCTGACGTGCATGGAGACTGAGGCAATGGATAGCGTGATCCTAAGTAAAGAGGAAGGAAACCGGACAGAAGGATAAAGTGGTCAACCGGAGACGGGTCCTGGGACAGGACACATAGCAGTACAGCTCCGAGTCTAGAATTCTGAGAGGTAACCGGCCAGGACGGGACAGAGAACGTGAGACGGAGAGAGTGCCCCAGCCGGGAGTTCCAAGACATCTTGAGCTAAGCTTAGCTAAGCTAAGTCCTGGCCATATTGGGAAACTAATTCCTTTTAAGAGGAAAGAGGACTAACTGGAAAGTAGTACTGAGCTGGGTTGTGTTGAAGGCAGCGAATCAGTGGAACCAAAGTTCAAGGGAGTTAAAAGAAAGGAATTTACATTGTGGGTGGAAATGCTCCATATTGTGAAGGAAATTATATTTAAGCTTTGTACCCATTATCTACTGTACATAATCCCCACCATTACCATTTAGTAAAGTTTATTTTTGAATAGGGGGTCTCTCATTGAATTGTTGAACATTTGGTCCTGGTCAGCCGAAGTCAGCGGCCTTCACAGGATTAGGGCCCCCATAGCTCAAGTCCATAAACACAGCCAAGACCCCCGCCTTGATCAAATCTACAAATCTGGCCTCTATGGAAGAGTGATGAGAAGAAAGCCATTTCTGAAAGCAAGCCATAAATTCCATTTCCACTTTGCATAATGCCATGTAGGGTACCCAGCAAGTATGTGGAAGAAGGTGTTCTTGTCAGATGGGACTAAATTAGATCTTTTTGGGCTAAATGTAAAATGCTATGTCTGACAGAAATCTCACATTGCACATCACCATGAAAACACCATCCCCACCATGAAACATGGTGATGGCAGCATCATGCTGTGGGGATAATTTTATTCAGCAGGGACAGGTGTTACGGGGCTGGCGGCTCAGGAGGCAACCAAGTGTCCACCGTGCTATGGATAGAATATAGCTGCTGAGAGCCCAGAGAGCTGGACGGACAACTACAGACTTCAGTATAATAAGGTTCAAATTAATAAGGAGCTGTCAGTGTTAATTCACAACGACACTACCAAGAACAGCCATGGGGACAAGGCAACCAACCACGGTTGAAATAGAAGCGCCTATAAAAGCTCAGAGATAAAGATGCAGCAGTAACACCTCTAATCAGCATGCAGGTGTACCTGCTACAAATAATAAAGTTCCGGTGAACTGCACACTTAACCAGTGTGGTCACCGGTAGTAACTACATAAGTAACGCAATATTCAAACAACCTGCCTAGTTGCGGTATTCAGTACGCTTAACCAGCGCAGACACTGGTAGTATCTGAAGGTGGATGGAGCTAAATACAGAGCAATCCTGAAGGAAATCTTGTTAGAGGCTGCAAAAGACTTGACACTGGGGTGTAGGTTCATCTTCCAGCAGGACAACGACCCAAAACATACTAAAGTTACAATGGAATAGTTTAGATCAAAGCATATTCATGTGTGTAAATGGCCCAGTCATAGCCCAGACCTAAATCCCATTGAGAATCTGAGGCAAAATTTGAAATTTGCTGTGTACGGATGTCCTGGATGTGCAAAGCTGGTAGAGTCAAAAGACTTACAGTAGTAATTGCAGCAAAAAGTGGTCCCACAAAGTATAGACTCAGGGGGGCTGGATACAAATGCACATCACAATTTTCAGATTTACATTTTTAAAATTTTTATATGACATAATACATGGTTTTCTACACTTCACAAATACTTACTACTTAGTGTACCAACTTAGTTGGTATATCACATAAAATCCCAATATAATACATTTAAGTTTGTAGGTGTAATGTGGAAATGTTCATGAATACTTTAAGGCACAGTATGTACTAACTTTTGGTGGTTTTCTCAGCCACACAGCAATGTTCAAACGCTGTGAGATTAGAAAGCAATGATCATAATTATTTTGTTAGTTTAGAAGTCACCCCTCCCGTTTCACCCCTTCTCACCTTGCCCTCCTTCCTCCTCCCTCCTCACCTAGCCCACCTCACCTTGCCCTCCCTACTCCCTCCTCATCTTGCCCCCCTCACCTTGCCCCCCTCTCTCCTCACCTTTCCCCCCTCCCTCCTCACCTAGCCCTTCTCACCTTGCCCTCCCTACTCCCTCCTCCCTCACCTTGCCCCCCTCACCTTGCCCCCCTCCTCTCCTCACCTTGCCCCCTTCTCTCCTCACCTTGCCCCCGTCCCCTCCTCACCTTGCCCTCCTCCCTCCTTACCTTGCCCTCCTCCCTCCTTACCTTGCCCTCCTCACCTAGCCCTCCTTCACCTTGCCCCCCCTACTCTCTCCTCACCTTGCCCCCTCTCTCCTCACCTTGCCCCCTCTCTCCTCACCTTGCCCCCCTCTCTCCTCACCTTGCCCCCCTCTCTCCTCACCTTGCCCCCCTCTCTCCTCACCTTGCCCCCTCTCTCCTCACCATGCCCCCCTCCTCTCTTCACCTTGCCCCCCTCCTCTCTTCACCTTGCCCCCTCTCTCCTCTCCTTGCCCCACTCCTCTCTTCACCTTGCCCCCCTCCTCTCCTCCTCACCTTGCCCCCTCCTCTCCTCCTCACCTCCGTCCCCTCCTCATCTTGCCCTCCTCCCTCCTTACCTTGCCCCCCTCCTCTCCTCATCTTGCCCACGTCCCCTCCTCATCTTGCCCTCCTCACCTAGCCCTCCTCACCTTGCCCTCCCTACTCTCTCCTCACCTTGCCCCCCTCTCTCCTCACCTTGGCCCCCCCCTCTCTCCTCACCTTGGTCCCCCCTCTCTCCTCACCTTGCCCCCCTCTCTCCTCACCTTGCCCCCCTCTCTCCTCCTCACCTTGCCCCCGTCCCTCCTCTCCTTGCCTCCGTCCCCTCCTCATCTTGCCCTCCTCCCTCCTTACCTTGCCCTCCTCACCTTGCCCTCCCTACTCCCTCCTCACCTTGCCCTCCCCACTCCCTCCTTACCTTGCCCCCCTCTCTCTCCTCACCTTGGTCCCCCCTCTCTCCTCACCTTGGTCCCCCCTCTCTCCTCACCTTGGTCCCCCCTCTCTCCTCACATTGGTCCCCCCCCTCTCCTCACCTTGCCCCCCTCTCTCCTCACCTTGCCCCCCTCTCTCCTCACCTTGCCCCCTCTCTCCTCCTCACCTTGCCCCCGTCCCTCCTCTCCTTGCCTCCGTCCCATCCTCATCTTGCCCTCCTCCTTCCTTACCTTGCCCTCCTCACCTTGCCCTCCCTACTCCCTCCTCACCTTGCCCTCCCTACTCCCTCCTCACCTTGCCCCCTGTCTCCTTACCTTGCCCCCCCCTCTCCTCACCTTGCCCCCCTCTCTCCTCACCTTGCCCCCCTCTCTCCTCACCTTGCCCCCTCTCTCCTCCTCACCTTGCCCCCGTCCCTCCTCTCCTTGCCTCCGTCCCATCCTCATCTTGCCCTCCTCCTTCCTTACCTTGCCCTCCTCACCTTGCCCTCCCTACTCCCTCCTCACCTTGCCCTCCCTACTCCCTCCTCACCTTGCCCCCTGTCTCCTTACCTTGCCCCCCTCTCTCCTCACCTTGCCCCCCTCATCTCCTCACCTTGCCCCCCTCTCTCCTCACCTTGCCCCCTCCTCTCCTCACCTTGCCCCCTCCCCTCCTCACCTTGCCCCCCCCCTCCCCTCCATTTCTGCTTGCTACAATTTCTATCCTTTCTATTCCAGTAGTAGCTACAAGGTTACCCAATAGTCAAACATTATAAAAAGGACAAATAGTAAATGAAGGTGACCCACAGACATTTAATATTTAAACGGAAAAAGTTTCCTTTCTCCCTGATTACAGAAAGGAAGGACGTGTTTGCACTACGCTGTAAGGAAAAGGTTCACATTCTTGGACTACCTGCTCATTGTAATCTTGATGCCCGTTATGCTTATTGGATACGTTATCATGGTGAGTCCTGGAGAAATAGACATTGGTGTATTTTCATAAGTAAAGCACATTTTACTATACGTATGATCTAATGTCATTTGTTAAGGACAGGAAGGACACTTTTTATGATAACCAATTGTAAGTAATCTAATCTATCGCCAGGTTTTTCCTTTATAATCTGAGAGCAGCAAAATGCAGAGACAGAGACCCTGATTCCAGCGGATCGTCACTTACAGATCTGCTTAGTGCAGTTTCGTTAAAATCCCTGTTTTCTCTGCTACAGATCAGTTCTCTGAATGTATAACCCCACCTACACCACTGATTGGCAGCTGTGTACAATGTGCATTGGCAGAAAGTTGCTGATGTGTTGTGGGGGCGGGGTTACACAGAGCAGGGGGATTACGTGGCATGGCACAACTAGTCCTCTACTGATAATCTCCTGTTAATAAGACCATGATGATTTTTTTGTTGTTGTTTAACTGCAGGAAGCAGCCCAGTAAGTGACATATCTTTGGAATCAGGCTTTCTGTAAATATAGTATGCCATGCTCAGATTAAACCTGACAGGTCCAATATGTGCCCAGAACCACGAGCAGTTCTGGGTGCATTTGGCTAATCCCTGCCTAACTGTCCCTGTATACACTAGAATAGATAAAGAGAGCTTTAGAAAAAGTATTTCTAAAGATCTTTTACCGCATACTAATGAGCGTGGTGACTAATCCCCTGGGCGTTAGTTCCCCTGGCTAGTCGGCTCCATTAGCATGTTAGTACACCCCTGTTGGTGTGCTATGATGCTAATGAATGTGCAGCGTCACAGGATGATCTCACTCACCTCTCCTCTGTTGTTTCCTACAACCATTGAGTTATGGCATCTTAGACTCCTAGGACATTAGACTTGCAAACAACTCAAGTGCACAGTTTAGATCCTCAGTTTTTGTATCAATGTTCAGGTATCTAAAGGAGCCAATATGCATTCACCCAGAACCTTCCACTCAGTGTAACCTATATCAGCAGCCAAGGCCAAAACCACTGAAAACAAAACTAACAAAAAAGTACTTTACTTTAAATGAAGATGCATTAAAGGGAACCTGTCAGCAGGGTTTTGCTATCTAATCTGAGAGCAGTATATTGTAGGGAAAGAGACCCTGAATCAAATTATGTATCACTTAGATTACTGGGTACAATGGTTCTGACAGAGTTTTTAGATTTAGCAATGCAACAGAGCTGAGAAAGCTGAACTTGACCATACCAGGCTCTGTGAGCTGCTCATCACAGCAGGGGTCGTGCCAACTAGCTGACCTAGTCCAGCAATGATAATCTCCTGTAGCTAAAACAAACATTAAAGGTAAACCGCACACGCTATAAAAAGAGAAGCATTGCTAAAATCTGTCTGGTAACCCATACAGCACGCAGTCGTCAGATTACATAGCAAAAATCTGCTGACAGATTCCCTTTAATTGGTAAAACATAGGATATGGGGGAAAAAGTAATTCTGATCATTGGCATATTTATATGGGGCAATGAGAAAATCACTTGTCCAAATGATTTAATGGCCCATGTAACTGATCCAACTGATGAAGAACTGAAAACAATCCACAACAGGAAGGAATCTATACTATGGGCAATGCAGCAGTTCCTTAGGGGTGAGATCATAACCGAGGCCAACAACCCAGAAACTGCATCATGCACATTTCCTTAATCTTTATTGAGCAGTGAATCGCCTGCTAACAATTATGCAGTAACGATAAATCTTTGGCTGCCGGCATTCGCCACTATGGATTTTATTATTGCTGAAAAGATATCCCTAGCTCTCGTTAGGTATAATAGGAAATGCAGAAATCTAAGTGATGAACCAGCCACAATCAACTTTACAGTGTTCGATAGCAAAATTACAAAATTGCCGTACTCTAAAATGTATAATGATATGTTGTGTATATTGTGTGTTCCCTGTGTGCAGATATCAAAGACCAAACAAAACGAAAGACTGATTAGACTCTTACTGGACTCGGGGGTCAATGTCAACGCCACAGATTCTGTAAGTCCCAGCATGACTGCTGCGGGAGTACTGCTCATGCCTCATTTCTATGGTTTTACTAGTCCTATGCATTGTCTTAACTTACCAGTAATGTATTCCCTACCTCTGCTGCTAATTTTAATTTTGCTTTGACATTTCTCCCTCCCCATGAGAACGTTTATTTTTAGTGGGACAGGTTGTAGTTTTGAATGACATCGTCCATTTTACCATATAATGTACACTAAAATGTGAAAAAAATCCAAGTGGGAATGAAATGGTGAAAAAATAAAATGAGATTTTGCAACACCACATTGGGTTTTGTATTAATGGTATGGTAAAAATGACCTGACAATATGATTGTCCAGGTCAGTGTGAATTACAGCAATCTTGGGTGTATTCGTATATACACCAGGTGCTCCCCGCAAGATTTCAGAGAGGTGCTCCCCTCACTGACCCCAAAACAGGTTGGCATAAGTTGGTGCACAGGGACTACCCATCGAGGTACCTCTGAGCTGAAGGTAGACTTTATTATAAAAAAAGACATTGTTAGTCAAAGTGTACTTAAGCAGTTTAATTATAAAGTTAGTGTGCTTGGAATTGTAGACCTCTGAAAGCCAAAAAGTAATCAACAGCTTCAAGATCTCTATCATGGGGTATGGAGGAGTAGAGCGCCTCGACGTCAATGCTGGCTAAGTTTTTTTACTTTATTTCTCCACCTACAATACACTCCCCTGAAGAATCCTCACTACGAAGGTGGAAACGTGTTGGGAGGGATAGCTTTCCTTTATTTCTGGAGTTATTAGAATAGCATTACACCTGGGTCTTAAGGCAGGGGTCAACACATGGGCACAACAGGAATTTTTATGGCCTCCTGTCACCTAGCCACCTCCAATTGGTGTCCATGGATCTCTGCAGACCATTAAACCATTCAATCACAACTATTCTTACTAAAGCTACTGTTCGAGTAACTAGCAAATATGAATTACCGTATTTTTCGCTTTATAAGACGCACTTTTCCTCCCCAAATTTTGGGAGGAAAATGGGGGGTGCGTCTTATAAAAGCGGTAGCGGGGGGGGGGGGTCCTGTCTGAAGCGATCGGGCGGGTGCCTGTGGCTGCATGCAAGCGGCCGGGTACCTGTACTTGCATGCAGCGGCAGCCGGGTACCCGTGGCTGTGTGCGGGCGGCAGCGGGTGCTGTGTGGGGTCGGCAGCCAGGTACCTGTGCTTGCATGCGGTGGCAGACGGGTACCCATGGCTGTGTGCGGGCGGCAGCCGGGTGCTGTGTGCGAGCGGCAGTCGGGTGCCCGTGCAGGTACCCGGCTGCCGCCCTCACACAGTCACCCATCTGCCGCCCGCACACAGCCATGGGTACCCGGCTGCCACCGCACGCAAGCACAGGTACCCGGCGGCTTGTACGCAGAGTGGGCGGGCAGCCTGCTGGCTGCCACTCTGTGCATGCGGGGCGGGCGGCTGTGCAGCTTACCAGTTGTCCGCGGTCCCACTTTCAAATGATGGCGCCGGTGGAGCTCTTGGATGAGAGCTCCATCTGCGCACGCGCTGCTCCGGGAGTCAGCGCGTGCGCAGATGGAGCCCTTGGATGAGAGCTCCATCTGCGCATGCGTCGCTCCGGGCGCCATTACTTGAATCGGGACCGCGGACACACTCCACCACTGAGCCGTCGCCGCCGCTCCCACCACTGAGCCGCCGCCGCCGCCGCCGCCGCTGCCACCACTGAACCGGGACCGCGGACACACGCCACCACTGAGCAGTCCCTGCCGCTGCCACCACTGAGCAGTTGCCGCCGCTCCCACCACTGAGCCGCCGCCGCCGCCGCTGCCACCACTGAACCGGGACCGCGGACACACGCCACCACTGAGCAGTCCCTGCCGCTGCCACCACTGAGCAGTTGCCGCCGCTCCCACCACTGAGCCGCCGCCGCCGCCGCTGCCACCACTGAACCGGGACCGCGGACACTCACTGCACCGGCCTGCTGCACGGCTCTCATGCCACGGCTGCTGCCGCCACCACGGACCCCACGGATCCTGCCACCGCGGACACCACCGCGCCTGCAACCACGGACGCCACGGCACCTGCAACCACGGACCCCGCTGCCACTGACCTGCCGCGCCTGCCAGCACAACCTGTGCCTCCTGTGACCCCGCTTCACCACCACTGCTGCCCCCCTCCGGTAAGAGAACATCGGAGTATAAGACGGACCCCATTTTTCTTTTTTTTACCTTTTTTTATGTCTAAGTTTGGGGTGCGTCTTATATTCCGGTGCGTCTTATAAAGCGAAAAATACGGTAAGTGGAAGTATAATATCATATGTTTTAGGGTGTATAGGCCTACATAATAATAATAATAATAATAATAATTTTATTCATTTATATAGCGCTATTAATTCCACAGCGCTTCACATACATTGGCAACACTGTCCCCATTGGGGCTCACAATCTAGAGTCCCTATCAGTATGTCTTTGGAATGTGGGAGGAAACCGGAGACCCCGGAGGAAACCCACGCAAACACGGGGAGAACATACAAACTCCTTGCAGATGGTGTCCTTGGTGGGATTTGAACCCAGGACTCCAGCGCTGCAAGACTGCAGTGCTACCCACTGAGCCACCGTGCCGCCCCCATATGGTTTTGATACATTTATGTTCCCTTTCTTGTGTGTGCATGCCTTTGGGTACTGCCTTGTGAGGTTTTTTATGAGATTATTAAAGGTTATGTTTTAATAGTCTCTCTCTATGCTAATTATATACTCTGCTTAACCATCATCCCACCCCTGACCAGCTGTCTGGTTACTCTCATTCCAGTTTTTTCTTTTTTTTTTTTTAAAAAACTCTCCCTGCCTGTGTCTCATCAGTACTTGTGTACTAAGCTGTTCTGGCCTCTTTTGGTCTATGAGCTATGTGGCAGTCTCTATGGCACTATCTTGGCACTTTACTACATCCTCTCACACTTTACTTTCTTCATTCGCAGCTCGTTCTCTCTCTCCTCCTGCATCCCATTCTATTTGGCCAAATGTATATTTATTATCTATCCTAAAAGGACTCTGTCAGCTGGATTTCATCCACAAAACTATTTATATGCACATGAAGCTCTTTCGAAGACCAGTCCAGTGATACCTTTTACATGGACAGACCTTTCCTTCATTACTTAGAAATCTGCATTTGAAATTATATACAACTTAGTCTGAAGGGCTATAGTAGATCTGAAGCCTCTGTCGCTACAGCTCTATTCTCCGCCCAGCAATGCCTCCTTCTACTTGAATGACAAATTTTCTGCCTAAACTCACCCAGCATAGAAGCTGTTGGTCAAGCAGTAGGAGGCATTGCTGGGTGGGAAATAGAGCTGGAGTGACTGAGCCTTCAGATCTAGTAATAGTTCTGCAGGCTAATTTGCATATCAAATGCTCATGTCTCAGTAATGGAGGAACAAAATGGGGCCATGTAAAGGTATTGTTGAACTTGTCCTTGAAAGAGCAATAGGAGTCTACAGTTTGTCCACCCATATCCTGTCCACTGCCATTAACTTGAGAATGGCGGCAGCTATAGGCATATTAGTGGTGTCTAGGTATAGTAAAGTAGCCATGCGCTACACAATGAAACCACCTATAGCGCCACCTGGAGGAAAACGGAGTTAGCATTTCTATCTCGAAAACTGAATGAGATAGAGAAAAAAAAGTGAAATAAATTGTAGGGCATTATCAATTCAATACGAATCAACACCTTGCATACAGAAATGCTATAATATGAAACCCATGACCCCCCACCCCCCCCCCCCCAAACATTGAATGCTGGTCACATACATAGCGCTCATTTAACTTTGATGCTCAAAGTGGCCACCGTCAGCTGCAATGCACATCTGGACTTTGGACAGCATACTGTATCTTGCTGCACGTTGTGCAATATGGTAGGTGACACATTTGCACAAGCATCTTTGATACGTCGTCGTAGGTCCTGCAATGTTGGTGGAGGGGTCGCATACACCTGCTGTTTGATGTGACCTCACAGAAATAAGTCCAATGGGGTCAGGTCACTCCACACAGCCACCATACCCAATGACTTGTAGGTAGGTCTCCATGAGGTATCGCTTCACGTCCGCAGCCTTGTGAGTTTTACACATTCTAATCATAGCATTTCTGTATGCAAGGTGTCGATTCATATTGAATTGATGATGCCCTACAACTTTGTAACTCACTTTTTTTTCTCTCTCTCTTTCAGTTTTCAAGATAAAACTGCTAACTCCGTTGTTTTCCACCAGGTGGTGCTATAGGTGGTTTCATTGCGTAGCGCGTGGCTACTTTACTATACCTAGACACCACTTCTATGCCTATAGCTGCCGCCGTTCTCAATTTAATGGCGGTGGACAGGATATGGGTGGACACACTGTATAAATACTGCGCAGTGGGAAATCCTGCTGACAAATTTCCTTTTAATATGTTCATCAGACACATTATGTATAGAGGGGCTTATCAAACCTTTTTGTACCATGTCCTCTTGAATATGGCAGTGAAAATGGTAGAACAAATAGTGTGTGTGTGTTTGTGTGTGTGTATACTGTATGTATGTATGTGTATATAATATAATATATATATTTTTTTTTAAATTACTTTTAATCCATATTCAGGTCTTAACCTCATGTAACATCAGCTCGCAAGTGTATCATCTGGCTAATCGTGATTTACAGGCTCTAGTGATCTCATGCACCTAAAGGAGCACATTAGAGAGCTGAATATGGTTCAGTTTCATTGTGTGTTAAGTGCATCATTTTGCATGTGGATGTAGTAATTGAACATAAGGTCCCTAAAGCAACACAATCCCCTCCTCAGAGGAAACTTAAAAGGCATCATTCTAACCCCAGGACAAAGATTACATTCAATCTGAGTGAATCATGCTCAGCGTCACCATCTGCTCATGATGGGTCTCTATCAAGTGTGAGCCTGTATTTAGCCCAATACTTCCGTTCCACTGATGAACTCATAGGAAAATGGCACAGAAATAAAGCAAACCCTGGCCAGCAATTTCACATTATATAGATTCTGCTTGCTTAGATCCAGCTGTTAAGTCTTTAGAGCAGTGATTTGTTGGGTGACAAAATGTGCAAAAAGCTTTCCCCCAGAACAACAGGTGCAAAATAGCTCATACCGGCCAAATCAGAGACCTAGCTGTAGACAACAATGTTTGGGGGTTCTCGCCCCTCGTCAATTTAGATGATTGGTGTGTGGCTGAACGAGATGACTTAGATGCAGCTCACGGGAAATTCAACTCGGTATCAGAGTTGCCAACTTGACTTTTTATATTTTTCTGGACAGCCTAGGAAAAAATCATGGATGGTCAATGTTTTTTTACGGACACATTGTAAAACCATAATAAATCAATGTGATTATAAGTGATCCATGTCTCCAGCTCATAATTCTCATATGACGACCTCATCTGCATTCAGTGGAAACTGTAAAATATTAGTGTCAAAATAATCTGTAGGACTTCTTGAAGCTTCAAAGAAAATCATAGATGCCTTAAATTCTTTGCGGACAAGGCAAAAAAGTGGCCTATTTTTACGAACTGTCCTGAAATTTCTAGACAGTTGGTGACCCAGCTTCCCATAGACACTTATTTTGAAGCCAATGCTCCATCAGTATACAGCACTGTGTCCGGATTTTTGCCTCCCATCAGTACAGTGCAGGAGACTTCTTGGCTTGGCTGCCCACGGTCCAGAAATTCGACAGTCCATAAAAATAATGCACTTTTTTGCCCTGCCTGTAAAAGAAATTTAAGGTGCTCATGATATTTTTGAAGCTGAAGAAACTTATGCAAATTATTTTGACTGTAATTATCATCATTTTACAGTTTACAGTGAATGCAGCTGATGTTGACTCGCCCCAGGGCTATGGGGTACTCTGTCACGGGCGGTATACTACTGGGACGTGTCACCTGGTGGCCGTTGCTCGGTTCCGTGATCCTGGGGGTTGCTTTAAAGCGGGCTATATACAGGGGAATGTTTAATAAAGTTTATGTCGTGACGCCACTTTCGGGTTGCATTTATGGGGATAGAACCGCCGTTGCAGTCTCTCCGCTTGGGCTGATGTTGACGGCAGCCTGGATGGTGGGCCCTCCGCAAGTAGGGCTGGGGCCCCAGGGGGTAGGTGACGGAGTTAGGCACGGAAAGAAGGTAGGCCACACAAGGGATTGCAGTGTAACTGGTTCTCTTTACGCACAGTGGTTGGTAACTGGTACCCGGAGGAAGGCTGGTGTTCACCTCTGGTTCCCTTAGTCCCAGTTCCGGGTTTGTGACCTGGTGGCTTCTTTCCCCTGAACCTTTCTCAAGTTGGTGCGTCCCCGTGGCTTGGAGCATCTGGGGGTTCCCTCCTCTGTGTCTCTCAGTCTCTGGTTCGTACGCAGGCAGTGTGAACCCTATAGGGTTGGTGTTCTCCCGTTACTGCTGGTGCCCTCGGTCTTCTAAGGTCAGTGAGGTCCTGGATGGTCCCCTCACTGTGCAGATTTTATTAGGTCTGCCTGGAGCGTTTTCCTAACCTAGGGCTCTGTACCCCATCGGTGCTATGGTTCCAGGAGTACTCCGCCTTACTCCACCGGCAACCCCATGCCTGGGTCCTCATCACACTCCAGTGTTAGCGCAGTTACGTTCGTTCTCTCTCACATCCACTTACTGTCTGTCCGTCCCCTCCCACCTGGTTGTCGTCTAGTGGACTGGATCGGCTTCACCCCTGGGTGGCCATCCATTGGGTCCACTCTAGTCTGTCACCAGCTGTGGATGGGGAAAAACTGGTATTTTAATGTGTTTTGCTGTTACCGGCACTGGTCTTACAGGTCCCTGGGGGTAGGCCCTGCATCTTTGGCTGGATGCAGTACCTTATAGTGTCCTGATGGGTTCAGGGGCGCTGCAGTGTCTACATATCAAAATAATGGACTGTAGATATGGATCCCTTATAATCCAAATGATTTATTATAGTTTTCCAATGTGCCTGTAAAAAAATATTGTCTGTCCATCACTTTTCAAGCTGTCCAGAAAAAATAAAAAGTCAAGTTGGCAACTCTGCTACTTGGACGAATTAAATTAAGTTGGATTGCTTCAACAAGAGCCAGTATGACTCCTGAGCTGTTTCCAAGACATATGATTCAACCAACCATTACCCTGCTCTGTATTAGTGAGGGCAAAAAAACCCAAAAACCTCTTAAGGATGTGTGCACACCTTGCGTTTTTATCGTTTTTTTTAATGTGTTTTTGAGTGCAGATTTGTCACAAAACTGCAAGCAAATCCTGATGCCACCAAAGTCAATGAGAATCCTGAAGTGTAGAACACGCATTTTCTCTTGGTGCAGAAATTAATCTGCAGCAGGTCTATTCTATCACTGTTTTTGCAGCATTTTTCACACATTGATTTCACTTTTAAAAGCGCATCAAAAACGCGAGATTTGCCGACGCCTTTTCCTTTCCAAGAGATGCAGAAACGCTGCAGAAATCACTGCAACCCAATACTCAACATGTGGACATACCCAAACAGTGCTGTATACAGATGGGTCTCTGATTTGGTTAGTATAACCTACTTTTTGAGGCAAAGCACTATGGAAACTTATGCAAAAAGGTCTTCATATTGAGCTGAGTATATGATGCTTTAATACTTTTGCACTATACAAAAAAATTGTCAACATTTTTATTTTTATGTGCCTGTATGAAAGTTTACTTTATAATTATGGGACCAGTTTTAGTTTTTGTTGGTAATGTTTTTGAGATATAGGAGGACTTTTTTTTTCTTTTTTTCTTTTATTCTATTCCATTTTTTGAGGTTGGATGAACAAACACTGCTGCAGGGTTTTCATTTTATTGGCATGGGTTATGAATGACCTTTTATAGCTTGATGTTTTGGCTAACCATTGGGAAATACTGATTTACCAGTTGTCACAATCAGTACCCTACTCTATGAAAGCGCAGTAATCACCAGGATTTTCCTATATAACCTAAAGCCAGTGCTATACTGCTTTAGTATAGCTGATTCTATGCATACCTTTAGTTGCCAGCTTGGAAGTATAGGTTTTGAAATACAAGCAAGTAAGTTTGTAAAATAAGCAGATTTTTGTATGACAGCAGCTGCCGATCAGCTGATAGCTGGGATGGGTATTCATAGTAGTTCCCGTCCTCTACCTGTTGTTCCTCCCCCTGTAATTTGTGCTAATTCTATTATAGAAACTTTTTACTAAGTGACTAGAAGGACCTGTGCTGATGTCATACCCATGTGACCAGTAGGGGTGAGGCCTCAGTCAATCAGAAAAATAATGTTGGTACCTGGTATCAGCTATGTTAGCTGAGGTCCTGCCCCTTCTGGTCACATGAGTATGACATTAGCACTTGGTAAAACAATTCTATAATAGAATTAGCATACATAACAGATGGGGAGGGGAGAACGGACAGCCGGGGGGAGGGAATTACTATGAATACCCATCCCAGCTATCAGCTGATTGACAGCTGCTGTCCTTCAAAAAGCTGCTCATTTTACAAACTTGCTTGTGTTTCAAAACCTATACATCCGAGCTGACAACTAAAGGTATGTATAGAATTAGCATGATAGTGCCAGTATAGCACTGGCTTTAGGTTATTTAGGAAAATCCTGGTGATTGGTGCGCTTTAAGCAGAACGAAAAAAGGCTATAAAGAACTTCTGCATATTTGTAGGCCCCCGAAATCCACGTAATTACACAAATAATAGATGATATCAATATAAGCTGTGTACAACCACAACTGATGAATAGTAATGGTCAACAAATATTCATTATTTCATTTTTTTGTTATTTTTTTCCTCTTTTAGGAAGGAAACACAGCCCTCCACTATGCATGCAAGATGAAGAGTCAAAGTATCGTACCAATTCTTCTTGAAGCCAAAGCTGATCCCTACATTAGAAATGAAGTAAGCTTGAAGAAAATGTTGCATGCACTTGGATTAATATAACAGATAATTCATGTACTAGGATTCTTCTTATCAAGGGATAATTAGAGAAACTTGGAAATGTTGCTACTATTTGCTTGTCTAGTCATGCTACCACCTAGGGTAGAGCTTCGACAATGGTTGTCACCAATATAAGAAAAAAGTGGACGCTGATTTTGTCAAATATAGACTAGACTGACAATTGACACCACTCTACATCCAGCGACCATTTTTATAAAAACAGTAATAGCCAGCATATTAGTTGTCACCCTACATTCACAATGACCAACGGAAAACTGTAATGTTTTTATTATTGTGTATGCTGAGAAGAGCGGTGGTATCAATACCGGCGAACCACACGAGTGTGCGCCAAGTGCACCAACATTGAGTCTGTAAATAACGGCCAGGTCAAACGATGCAACAATGTAAGCATATTTATTAATTGTGAAAAATGTACTAAGCAGTATGTCATTTAATACATTTGGTGCATTTTTAGACTGCCCTAAAGTCAGGAAAAAAATATGATCAGGGAATTTTTTTAATCTTATGCCAAATTTTGCACAAAATTTATCTAAATGTTGCACTGTGTATGTTGAATTCCGATCAATACAAGAACTTGTAAATGGAATAACAAACACCGTCTGACTGTCAGATCTTTAGATGGAAGAGAAGACACATTCATCACAGCTAAAGGGAATGATAATATACGGTAATAATATCACAAATTTGTATTTCCGCATCCATAAAAGGTAGAAACTAGTAAAATCTCCCAATATTTGATACAATTAGTAATAAAGTAACAAAAATGTTATTGCTCTTCTTCATAGATCACTTTGCCCTTACAGAGAATTTAGGTCATTGATTTAAACTTGTGGGAGCACGTAACCTTGAGAATCCCATTAAATTGCAGAATGGAAATGGAGGAATCCTCTTTTTCTCGCTTATATAGCGCCATTCATTTCTACAGCACTATACAGACATTATCTGTTAAAGTTATTGTCATGTGACAGCTCACTTGTGATTTGAATATTTGTGGTCAAATGCCTTTTTTTTTCTTTTTTTTCTTTTCAATGGAGCATTGTGAATCCTTACAGTGTATAATATACAAGACAAACTGCTCATATTCTCTGTTACTCTTTCCCACAACATTAAGGTAATACCCTGAAATCCCCTTTAAAAAATACTATTCATAAAAAAATATATAATTATATACACTTAAGTCAATAAAAATTTGGACAGTTACACGGATTTGGGCATTTAGCGGTTCACCAACACATTAACAATCATTATATCAACATAGGCGTAAAGCGCAGACTCTCCGCTTTAATTTGAAGGTATACACATTCCAGCTTGAGAAAAGGTTTAGGAATTATAGCTCTTTATGCAGCTGCCTCTTTTCAAAGGACCAAAATTAGACAATTATTTCAAAAGCTCTTTAATAGGCTGCATGGACTATTCCTTTGTTAATCCATCATCAATTAAGCAGGTAAAAGGTCTGGAGATGATTCAAGGTGTGGCATTTGCATTTGGAAGCTGTTGTAGTGGACCTACAAAATGCAATCAAATGAGCTCTCAGTGGAACAGAAATAGACTATCATTAGGCTGAAAAAAGAAAAATTCATCAGAATTAACTGAAATGTCAGTAGTAGCCAAATCAACAGTTTAGCACAGTCTGCAAAAAAAAAGTGAACTGGGGAGCTTGGAAACTCAAAAAAAGTGAAGAATAGTGAAGGGCAGACTCGCAAGTAACTGGCATAGGTGGGTCTACCTGGATTTAACAAAAAAAAAATATACCCAAACAGTCTGGCCCTTTAAAGATGGCTGTAGAATTGCTAGGGAGATATGAGTAAGCGCGCTATACTTACCAAGTTTCCAGCGCAGCTATAACTGCTACCACGGCCACTCACTCTTCTTCCGAGGCCGCTAATTATTCCTCACCCATATTCACTGCTTCCCCCTTCCACCATCTATCGTATGTGAGTGGTTGCAGTCAGACACACTCCTAGCCTGAGTGACAGTGTCTGACTGCAACCAATCACAGACCTTGTCAGGGGTCCCTATCGTGAAAGAGGGTGTTCTTTTGTCTTTTATTTTAAATAAAGGATTTTTTTGTGTTTATTTACTTTCACTTATATATTAGTAATGGGGGTCTCAGGCACCTCCCATTACGAATGTATGGCTTAGTGGCAGCTGTGGGCTATTATTAACCCCTTATTACACAGATTGCCACCTCACGAGGGTAATCGGGAAGAGCCAGGTAAAGCGCTAGGCTTGTCACATCCAATGGATGTGACAATCCTGGGTGGCTGCAGGCTGCTATTTTTAAAGCTGGGGGCTCAGAATAACCATGGATCTCCCCAGCCTGAGAATACCATCCCCCAGGTGTCAGGCTTTATCATGGCTGGATATTAAAATTGTGGGGGTGGTGGCAACCGCACATTGTTTTTTTTTTAAATTATTCATATTTAATTAAATAATTAGAAAAAAATCTGTGTCCGGTTCCTCTTATTTTGATACACAGCAAAGAGAAGCACATGGCCGGGGGCTACAACCTGTAGCCATATGCTTTATCTGTGCTGGGTATCCATATGGGGGACCCTACGCCAATTTTTTATTTTTATACCACGATAGACACCGATCGTGATTGGATTATTTTTACTGTATGATCAACCCACAGACTGGGTCTGTGATTGGGAACGTTTGACACACTACCACTCAGGGTAGGGGCCCCATCTGACTGCAACCAATCACAATCACAGTTGGGTGGGGAAAGCAGTGCATATGCATGAGCAGGATTGAAAATGAATGGGTGGCCACGATAGCAATTACAGCCGCGCTGGAGCCTCGGTAAGTATAGCACACCTGCTCCTATCCCCCTATCCCTTCTACCACTATTTTTAATTGCTGGATTTTGGTCCTGATAGACTTATATGGGGACCAGTGTCCGGCCAGATATCCGGAATAAATTTCAGGCCGGAACGGGATTTTTCTTTTTTTTTTCTTTTAAATCCAGTTAGGTCTTCCCATCACTAGATATGACACTCAGATTCAATGTAATGCTGAGTTAATATGTCCTGTAATCATCGTTCAAACAGATCCAGCAGCAATCCGTTGGTAAAAAGTTATAAAAACACAACTTTGTTTTGAAAAATTTTATTTTTGCAAGATCTGCTTTTTTTTTTACATGGGAGTCTATGGAAAAGAGATACATTTACTAATTACCTAAACTGTTGGCAACAAAAGTGAGTACACCCCTAAGTGAAAATGGCCAAATTGTGCCCCAAGTATCAATATTTTATGTGGCCACCACATAATTATTATATACCATTATTATCAAGCATTGCCTTAACTCTATTAGGCATGGAGTTCACTAGAGCTTCACAGGAGCCACTGGATCCTCTTCCATCCTCCAAGATGACACCATGGAACTGGTGGATGTTAGAGACCTTGGGCTCCTCCACCTTCGATTTGAAGATGCCCCACAAATGCTCAATAGGGTTTAGATCTGGAGACATGCTTGGCCAGTCCAGCACCTTTACCCTCAGTTTCTTTAGCAAGGTAGTGGCTTCAGAAGGGAGGGGATCATGCTCTACTTCAGTATATCACAGTACATGTTGGCGTTCATGGTTCCCTTAATTAACTGTAGCTCCCCACAGCCAGCTGCTCTCATGCAGCCTCAAACACATGGCATTGCCCACTTGATTGTAGGCAAGACACATTTATATTTTTTACTCCTCACTTTATTGCCACTCTACATGCTTGACACCATCTGAACTAAATAAGTATATTATAGTCCCAGCAGACCACAGGACATGGTTCCAGTAATCCATGTCCGTAGTTTGCTTTTCTTCAGCAAACTGTTTGCGGGCTTTGTTCTGAATCATCTTTAGAAGAGGCTTCCTTCTGGGATGACAGTCATGCAGACATATTTCATGCAGTGGGTGGCATATGGTCTTAGCACTGACAGACTGACCCTCCCAATACCCTTTAACCTCTGCAGCAATGCTGGCAGCATTCATACGTCTATTTTGAAAAGACTACCTCTGGATAGGATGCTCAGCACATGCACTCAACTTCTTTGGTTGATCATGGCGAGGCCTGTTCTGAGTGGAACCTGTCTTGTTAATCTGCTGTATGGTCTTGGCCACCGTGCTGCAGCTCAGTTTCAGGGTCTTGGCAATCTTCTTATAGCCTAACCTAAGACCTTGTAACACTGAGTCACATCACACTGAGGAAGGAAAATGGCTAATTGGGCTATTTTCACTTAGGATATACTCACTTTTATTGCCAGCAGTTACACATTAACGACTGTGTGTTGAGTTATATAAAGATCATCAAACTTAGTTAATACAAGCTATATATACACTGACTTCTTTACATTGTATCCAAGCATCATATCTACAGTGTAGTCCCATGAAAAGATATAAAATACTTAAAAAAAAAAAAAGTGGGTGTACTCACTTTTGTCATATACTGTACATACACCTACAGAAGAAGGCCGTGTACAAGAACTATGTTTGGGCCTTTTTGCAGCCCAGTAGCTTATCAAAATACAGTGGAACCTTGGATTACAAGCATAATGCGTTCCAGGAGAGTGCTCTTAAACCAAGTTACTCTTATATCAAAGCAAATTTTCCCATAGGAAATAATTGAAATTTAGACAATTCATTCCACAACCCAAAAATATTTACTGTATTTATACAAATGTATTACAGTAACACAAAATAATGTACTGTATTCCTATAAAATTATTACAGTACACTAATGCAAAATATTGAGAGAGGGGAGCCAGCACGATCTGAAAATGGCATGCGTCATATAAAAAGTGCAAATTCACAGATTTATTCCAACTGTACTATAATATAAATTGAGATTTTTAGCAAATAATTGATCAATTCTTTGAGCCACCCCTGCCAACGTCACGGCAAATCTCAATAGGGGGGTCCTACACTATATTCTGTATTTCATGTGCATGTGGCCTCCTAGATAAAGTTAAAAGCAGAACCATAATGGAGCACACGTACCTGTAACCTGTATATAGCCGCTTCTATGTTGCAAAAGAGGCAATTGTGGATAAGAGGCCAGCCCAGGTCCCAGCATGTGGAGCAAGCTCTACACATACCAGGACTATATCAGAACTGACCCTCCCACTGCTATATACAGGTTACAGGTATGTGTGCTCCATTATGGTTCTGCTTTTAACTTTATCTAGGAGGCCGTATGGTACATGAAATACATAATATAGGTTAGGACCCCCATATCGAGATTTGCCGTGACGTTGGCAGGGGTGGCTCAAAGAATTGATCAATTATTTGCTAAAAATCTCTTTTTTTTTTTACTATAGTACAGTTGGAATAAATCTGTGAATTTTCACTTTTTATATGATGCATGCCAATTTCAGATCGTGCTGGCTCCTTTTTCTCTAATACAAAATATTGTACAGTAAAAAATATGTAAATCATATTAAACTGCACATTAGCTTCCAATAGAATTGTTGGTGTGCGGGAGGTGCAGTATAAGCAATGCGCTCTACTGGTTAGCCGAAAGAGTACAATACTGTGTCCACAAATGCAAATTGATAGACATGCTATATAGTATATACTGTATTGTACAATGTTATACTATATATAGTACATATGTACAGAAAGTTACCTCCAGAGCGGGTTAGAGAGTGGTGAAAGGACAGAACCAGACGTGTGCACAGTGATTATTTGCCCTTATTGCAAAGCATTGCTCTTAAACCAAGTTACAGATTTGTAAAAAGCTTTGCTTGTCATTCAAAACGCTCTCAAACCAAGTTACTCTTAATCCAAGATTCCACTGTACACAATGCTACCTTCTTTGCCGCATTCTCCTTCCAGGCTCTAAAATGATGTTCTTGAAGAACGGAAAAAGATACCGTAGATGTTGCAATATGTCGCCAATTTGTTCATTCCATGCTTAGATTTGGTGCGGTCTTTAAAATTCTTGAAGGTCATACAAATGCTAGATGTAGTACGTTTTGAAGTGGGGTGTATTCATTTTTGCATCAACTAAGTATACTAAAACTGAAGATTTTGTAATGAAAGTTTATTAACCTTACTTTCATGTTAGGGGTTAAAAAATGCTCTATAAAACTCAGTTTTGCAAAAAATTTTGGAAATTGCTCGTGCTTCAGTGAGATATTGATTAAAATTTTACTTAAGTGGGTGTACTCTTATGCTGGGCACTGTATGTAATTTTTACGTATTTTATATATTTATTTTTTTTTTCCTTCACAGGTAGGAGAAACTTGTGTTGACATCGCTGAGAGATTGAGATTCCAAAAAATCTTACACCAGGTGAAAAAGTCTACATAATACTCCCGGAAATAAGTGAAGCCATTGTGAAGGCAATGAAACGAGCACGAGGGTGGTCATGAAGAAATGCGTTTACATTACAGAGATTTTCAGTGAAGAATTGTATCATTAATGGCATCTAAAGCAACACGGAAATGGACATTTAGAGCTTTACCTCGATTCTAATATTATTAATAGAAACTTTGTGAAAAAGAAAAAAAACTTTTGTTGTAAATTTTTTTTTTTGTTTCCTATAAAAAAGTATTATTAAATTATGCCAAGAAGATGAGATTCTTCATATTATGTAGGGCTTGCAGAATGTGTTGTGGGGTTTGTTCGTTTTTCATTTGTGCTATATATATATCAGCATCTTCTTACAAAGTAAAGGGGCTACTACATCATCTCCTCTCATTAAAACTATGCTATTGGGGTGTGATGGCTCCTTAAAGGGAATCTGTCACCAGGATTTTGCTCCCCCTTCTGAGAGAAGCATAATGTAAAGACAGAGACCCTGATTCCAGCGAGGTGTCACTTACTGAGCTGTTTTCTGTCATTTTGCTAAAATCAATGTTTTCTCTGCTGCAGAGCTAGCAGTTAGGCCTCAGCTCCACTTGTGTTTTGCATGGACGAGTACAATCCGATAAAACATCAGACTGCACTCGCACCAGTGCAAAAACTATGTGGCAGTGTCCATCTGCGATTGAGTTCTCATGCCATATCTGCCTGAGAAATGAATATCAGCATGCTGCGTTTGTCAACGAGTCTCTGCTTACGCATCCCCATACAGGTCTAAGGGAGCATGTGAAATAATGCACTGCCCTCGCATGTCATCCGATTGCAGTGCGATGGATGTAGAGATTGGCAGCAGAGGAGATGGGGAGAAAGTGTTCCCTCACTCTTCTCCGCAGCTGTGATATGATCGCAAGATTGCATCACAGTCGCATGACCCTCGTGAAATGCACGCGGCAGGGGGTCATTAACATATTGCTTCCGATGCTCTCACATCGGAAGCTATGCACAAGCTGAACAAAGCCCTCATACAGAGCTCATGAATATGCTTGACTACCTGGCAGTATACCAAGTAGTCTTGTAATGATAATCTACTGCTAATTAAAGTGATTTTATCAAAACTACCCTAAGCAGCTCAGTAAGTGACACACTGGTGTAATTAGGATCTCTGCCCCTACATTATATATTGCTCTCAGATTAGGTGGCAAAAACCTAGTGACAGATTCCCTTTAATTTATGAAGCATTTTAATATGGTTTTATGTAAAATCCATAATATAGAGTTGGTTCATAGTAATATTTATTTTTGCTCAGTTACTGTTAATGGATCTTTCAAAAGATTTCACAATACAAACTACTCATATGATTTAAACAGATCTTAGATTTTCAGTAAGTATGCCAGCCTCATCAAGTGTGTCAGAATGACTGTATAATCATCCAGGATTTTTAAACATAACTAGACTCATAGATATGATAATATTCAGCAGAGGCATTTTAAGGGGTGACATGGAAAAATATATTGCAGAAAATAAATATAACTGACAGACAGCATGGATTCATGAAAGATAAGTGGTGTCTAACCAACCTGTTGGGGTTCTATGAGGGGGTAAGTGCTAATCTGGATATTGGTAATGCAGCTGATGTGATTTATTTGGACTTTGCAAAGGCATTTGATATTGTACCACATAATAGCCTTATACTAAAGCTCCAGAAGCAAGGACTAGGGGAAACTATATGCAACTGGGTAAGGAATTGGCTAAAAGATAGGAAACAAAGAGTAGTCATAAATGGAACATTCTCTAAATGGGCCATAGTCAGCAGTGGGGTGCCGCAGGGATCTGTGCTAGGACCAATTCTTTTTATCTCTTTTATTAATGACCTTGTGGATGGGATTGATAGTAAAGTGTCAGTCTTTGCTGAAGACACCAAACTATGTAGGATATTAAAAACTGACCTTGATAGTACAATATTACAAAAAGATCTGGATAAGATGTCAGAATGGGCAGATACTTGGTGTGACGGGGTGTACATCAGAGCAAAGAGAGACAACAGGCCGAGGATGATCCAACAGGTTTACTAACAGGAATACAGGAACAGCACACGACAAGTCCAAATAAAACAGATTCGGGGGCACCTCCCGATAATCCAAAGTGCCAGATCACAACGTAATAGTCCTTTTCAGAGTCCCAGAAATCCCACACAATCCACTGGACGGCGAGGTCTGTCCGCAGATTCAGATCTCGCTCCCTTCCTCTTCAAAAACTCAACTCCCAACTGCATTTAGAAACAGGAATGAATTGTTTGAGCTCGTGGGCCCGCCCCTCAAGGGTAGGGGTCTATGCAATGGTTGGGCCCACTAGAAGATTCTAGAAGGTTGGCTCCGAGATGTCTACAGGTTTGTGTAGTTGGCGTTATCCACTGCTTACGAAACAATGAGAAGTTCCCCTGGCTGTGTGGACAGGAGATAATTGCATTATGGGCCCAGAGACACAGGAGATGGGGGGAAGGTATGGTTACTTACATCCCAAGACATTTCAAAGTGTTCAGTAAGTACAACCAAAGGAAAGTGACATCACATCCTGACATAGTATTACAGCAAATACAGTGAGAAGGTAAAATACATCATGACAATTCCTTCCCCTCCCAACTTGTGTACGTACTAGGGACCTCTACAGGTCGCTGGTTAAGTACACGCAGGCATGGCTGACAGGACTCAAGGCTCCTCTTGCCTGGACAGTCCATCTGCATTTTGGTGTTGGCTGCCCCTTCTATATTGTATGGTAAAGTTATAGGGCTGCAGAGCCAGGCTCCATCGCAGTAAGCGTCCATTGTCCCCAGAGACTCTGTTCAGCCAGGTGAGGGGATTGTGATCAGTAACCACAGTGAATTCCCGTCCATACAGATACGGCCGTAGTTTCTTAAGGGCCCACACTACAGCCAGACATTCCTTCTCAACAGTTGCATAGGCCACTTCTCGGTCCAGCAGTTTCCGGCTGAGATAGGCGATGGGGTGCTCGTCCCCAGCTGCATTCACCTGGCTGAGGACAGCTCCCACTCCATAAGCAGAGGCGTCCGTTTGCACAATGAATCTCCGCTTGTAGTCTGGAGCAGCCAGGACAGGATCGCAGATCAAAGCATCCTTCAGCCGGTTAAAAGCCTCATCACAGGCTGGAGTCCAGATCACCAGCCGGGGCATTGTTTTCTTGGTCAGGTCGGTAAGAGGCTTGGCCACAGTACTGAAATGAGAAACAAATTTTCGGTAATAACTGGCAGTGCCCAGAAAAGCCATAACTTGTTTCTTAGTTTGGGGTACAGGCCAGTCTCTAATAGCCTGGATTTTGGCAGGCTCAGGTCGGAGCTTCCCTCCTCCCACTCTATGTCCTAGGTACTGGACTTCCCCCATCCCCAATTGGCATTTATCGGGTCGAATAGTTAGGCCGGCTGCAAGAATCAGGTCCAAAATAATGGCTACTTGATTCAGATGTTCCTCCCATGTGTGGCTGAAGACGGCGATATCATCCAAGTAGGCACAAGCAAAGTCATCACATCCCCGGAGGATCTGATCCACCATTCTCTGGAAGGTGGCCGGGGCATTTTTCATTCCAAAAGGCATGCTTAGAAATTCATACAGACCAAAGGGGGTTATAAAAGCGGACCGTTCTCTCCCTTCATCCGTTAGAGGGATCTGCCAGTATCCCTTACTGAGATCCAAGGTAGTGACATATCTGGACCCAGCCAGTCGGTCTAGAAGTTCGTCAATACGAGGCATTGGGTAAGGATCGCTGACGGTATGGTCGTTTAGTCGCCGATAGTCCACACAAAATCGAGTACTCCCATCCTTCTTGGGTACTAACACCACAGGGGAGGCCCAAGGGCTATGGGAGGCCTGGATTACCCCAAGCTGTAACATCTCCTCCAGTTCGTGCTGCATGGTGTTTCGAACTGATTCAGGTACCCGGTAAGGAGCCAGTTGTATGGGACGGATGCCCTGAGTGTCCACATGATGTTGGGTGACGGTGGTTCGACCTGGTTGGGATGAGAAAGCAGCCCGTCTCTGTTGAAGCACTTCCAGCATCTGGATTTTCTGTAAGGAGTCCAGGTAATCTCCCAGGGGAACCTGTTCCACAGTGGATGGGGCTCTCGCTGCTTCCACGAGATCAGGTAGAGAGTCCTCATCCTCTTGACCATCTTCTGAAGCCAACCGACAGCTTGCTATCATTGGAATGTTCCGGTCATGGTACTCCTTAATCATATTCACATGGACAGTCTTTTGCCTTAGCCCCTGATCATCTAAAGCAAGAAGGTAATTGGTATCATTCAGTTTTCTGAGAACCCGGAAGGGACCCTCCCATGTGGTCTGCAGTTTATTCTGCCGATGGGGAACAATCATTAAGACTTGTTGTCCTTCTACAAACTCCCGATAGCGTGCTTTACGGTCATACCATGTCTTCTGTCTGGTTTGAGCCATACGCAAATGACTCTGTGCAAAACTAGCAAGTTGGGCCAAGGTTTCTCGCAGCTTTAGGACATAAGGGACAACAGGGGTTCCTGTATCTTCAACTTGCCCCTCCCAGTATTCCTTGAGCAGGGTTAAGGGTCCTCGGACCTTTCTTCCATAGAGTAGTTCAAAGGGGGAGAACCCAGTGGACTCCTGGGGAACTTCCCGATAGGCAAACAAGAGATGGGGTAGGTACTTCTCCCAGTCTGAATCTCGGTCCGTGAAGGCCCTCAGCATATTCTTCAGAGTGCCGTTGAATCGTTCACAAAGTCCATTTGTTTGGGGATGATACGGGGTCGTTCGGATCGCTCGTACTCCACAGGTGCGCCACAGACACTGGACCAACTCTGACATAAACTGGGAGCCTTGGTCCGACAAGATCTCACTGGGGAATCCTACTCTGGTAAAAATAATAACCAAGGCCTCGGCCACCTTGGCTGCAGAGATACTTGACAAGGCCACGGCTTCTGGATATCGGGTGGCGTAGTCCACAACAGTGAGAATGTACTGCTTTCCAGATTTACTTGGTTTAGCCAGAGGTCCAATGATATCAACAGCTACTCTTTGAAAGGGTTCTTCTATTATAGGGAGCGGTTGCAGGGGTGCCTTTGGGTGATCTCCGGGTCGCCCTCTACGCTGACATATGTCACAAGTTCGGCAGAAATGCGCCACTGCTTGGGAAATCCCCGGCCAATAAAAAGTTTGAGTCAATCGTCTCTCGGTGCGGGTTTTGCCTTGATGGCCAGCCGTAGGAATGTCATGAGCCAGGTGTAATAGGGGAATTCTGTACTTCTGAGGAACAATCAGCTGTTTGCTATAAGTCCAGGGCTTATCTAGGGAGTCGGCATTGGCAACCCGATACAGAAGTCCATTTTCTCTGATAATTCTTTCTCCGTTTTCCCCTAGCTGCCCTATTTCAGCCCGAGTTCTAAAACTAGCAAGGGTGGGGTCAGTCTCTACTTCTTGTCTAAACTGAACTTTATCCCAAGTAACATTCATATTATCCCCACAAGAAGAATCACTCACCGGCTGTAATGGCAGTTCTGGTGGCCTCAGTTCCATGGATGGGTTGTACACGTCCACATGGGCTGCTCTCTTGGCTTGACTTCTGGTTACCGCACCGACAAAGTGGCAATGAAGATTCCCCACATCATTTCCTAGAAGAACGTCTGCAGGGAGGCCGCTCATCACACCGACCACACATTGTTTTGCCCCAAAGCCATAATCCAGGGTCACACTCGCTCTTGGAATATATCTCTGGGTACCTCCTGCCAGTTCAATGGCAATTCCTGGTCCCTTTTGAATTGCTTGTGGTTGAATTACTCGGGGATCGGCTATGGTGAGGAAAGCCCCAGTGTCACGGAAGCCAACAACTTTTTGGCCATCCAGCACGACCTCCTGTAGATGTTTGTCCTGAAGATCAGAAGAACAGGTGGCTGGAGCTCGCACCCCATAGACTCCGGGTAGGGGAGCCAGGATATCTGAGTCACTTGGCAAGTCATCAGGCACAGAATCCAGCTCTTCTCCTGGTGAAGGTGTCTGTAGGTAATGAACAGGCAAAGGCGGTCTGTAGCTGTTCTGTCTACGAACACCTGGAGATTGGAATTGCATGTGCCCAGGCTGCCCACATCCATAACATCTGCGCTCTGGCATTCTTCCTCCGCGTCGTATTCCCAAAGGTGGAGCATGAGTAATGCGAGGCACAGTCACACGAAGGTCCCCATGAGTTGACGGTCTAGGGTGATGGTGAACATTGGGGCCAGAAGGACCAGGGGCCACCAGCGTTGGGGGGTTGGTGTTTTTTTTCTCACTGGGTAGTAGTTTTTTCCACTGAGGCTTGATGGTGAGAGCCTCATCAGCTAGAGCTGCAGCTTCCTCCACAGTGGCTGGTCTCCTTTCACGCACCCATTCCCGGATCTCAGCGGGGCACTTGAAGTAAAACTGCTCTTTTAGGAGGACCTGGAGGACGGTCTCCAAGGTTAAGGCCTCCTCTGCCTCCAACCAACGATGCCACAGATGTTTGAGTTTGTGGGCATACATCTTGAAGGACACTTCCTCATCACATGCTAGAGTACGGAACTGAGTCCTGTAAGTGTCTGGCGTTACAGCATAATGTTCTAGAATAGTCTGTTTAATATCCGCATACTCACAGTTCCACCGAGGGTCCATAGCTCTATAGGCTGCAGCAGCTCCACCCTCTAAGAGCCCAACCAGATGCCGGACGCGCTCTCTTTCTGGGACTTCCATTAATCGACACTGATGCTCAAAGTCCTGGAAGAAGCCCTCAATGTCACCAGCAGCCTCATTAAACTGCTTGAAGTCTTTGCGGGACACTCTGGGAAGTTCCCTCATGATGGGTGCTGGGGTTACAGTCTGTCTGGAACCTCTCGCGGCTTCCACAGCGAGCTGCTTATCCAGCAATGCCATCTCCTCCATCCTGCGCTCCTTCTCTTCAGCTCCACGCATGGCCTCCCTCTTATCTTCTATGGTGGCCTCATCTCCAAGCAGTGCCATCTTTTCCTTGTACCACACAACCCATTGACTTTTTTGGGTATTCACCTCCGGCTCCCGTCTTTGCTCCCCTTGCTGTGGAAATTGTTCCTCGGTGCCATCTTGCAGGCAAGCGTGTTCCAATGCCTCAATTAGTTGCTCCTTAGAGAGTCCTTTGTAGCCGACACCTAATTCACGGGCCTTTGTTTGTAGACTCGCCACAGTCCAGTTCCTGTATCCTGAGGTTCTGGTTTCAGACGTCGATTGGCTGTTGTCCTCCATTTCTTCTGCTCTGATCCCGCCGCTGCCACCAGTTTGTGACGGGGTGTACATCAGAGCAAAGAGAGACAACAGGCCGAGGATGATCCAACAGGTTTACTAACAGGAATACAGGAACAGCACACGACAAGTCCAAATAAAACAGATTCGGGGGCACCTCCCGATAATCCAAAGTGCCAGATCACAACGTAATAGTCCTTTTCAGAGTCCCAGAAATCCCACACAATCCACTGGACGGCGAGGTCTGTCCGCAGATTCAGATCTCGCTCCCTTTCTCTTCAAAAACTCAACTCCCAACTGCATTTAGAAACAGGAATGAATTGTTTGAGCTCGTGGGCCCGCCCCTCAAGGGTAGGGGTCTATGCAATGGTTGGGCCCACTAGAAGATTCTAGAAGGTTGGCTCCGAGATGTCTACAGGTTTGTGTAGTTGGCGTTATCCACTGCTTACGAAACAATGAGAAGTTCCCCTGGCTGTGTGGACAGGAGATAATTGCATTATGGGCCCAGAGACACAGGAGATGGGGGGAAGGTATGGTTACTTACATCCCAAGACATTTCAAAGTGTTCAGTAAGTACAACCAAAGGAAAGTGACATCACATCCTGACATAGTATTACAGCAAATACAGTGAGAAGGTAAAATACATCATGACACTTGGCAAATGAGATTTAATGTTGATAAATGTAAAGTAATGCACCTAGGACGGAGTAATCCTATAACTGCGTATACATTAAATGGAAGTAAACTCGGGACTACAGAACAGGAGAAGGACTTGGGTATTCTCATTACAAATAAGCTGAGCAGCAGCACTCAATGTCAAGCAGCAGCTGCTAAAGCAAACAAGATTCTAGGGTGTATAAAAAGAGAGATTAGATCCCGTGATCCCAACGTATTGTTACCCCTCTATAAATCACTTTAAGGCCACATCTGGAATACGGGATCCAGTTTTGGGCTCCACATTTTAAAAACGACATTCAGAAGTTAGAGTAAGTTCAAAGGCGGCTAACTAGACTATTACAAGGAATGGAAGGCCTCCCATATGATGACAGGTTGGAAAAGTTAGATATGTTTAGCTTAGAAAAAAGACGTCTCAGAGGAGATCTCATTTATATGTATAAATACATGTGTGGTCAATATAAAGGACTGGAACATGACTTATTTCTTCCAAAGACAATACTAAGGACCAGGGGGCACTCACTGCGAGTGGAAGAAAAGCGATTCCGACATCTAAATAGGAAAGGGTTCTTTACAGTTAGAGCAGTCAGACTGTGGAATGCCCTACCACAAGAGGTAGCAATGGCAGATACTATAACAGCTTTTATATCAGGGCTGGATGATTTCCTCAGTACACACAACATTGTTGGTTATAAATGACTGTGACCAAATATAGAACTGGTGAAGGAAGGTTGAACTAGATGGACCTAGGTCTTTTTTTTCAACCTATGTAACTATAAGAAAGGTTTATACAGTCGTTCTTGCATACATTTTCACAGTAAGTACACCAAACTCCTCAGGTATTACAGATCTATTTAATAAAATGTGCAGTTTATATTGTGAAATCTCACGCCAGATCCAGTTTTAAGTCATAATTGGAAGTCAGAGAATTTACCTCTTATATGAATGTGGTGGTTACTCCTACATTACACAGGTTGAAAAAGGCACAAGTTCAGCCTTTCTCCACCAGTTGTACATTTTCTTAATTCAGACATCATTTATATGGCTCATGGAATAAAGAAATCATAGTGACAAACAGATGGTGCAAATTAAAAAGTACCATTTAATGCTGAAGCATGGCTGTTACAAATAAGGAAACATGTGTATCACTGAGCATGTATATACAAGATGGGCTCAGCGCCATCAGATAAGAACGGTTTATACAGAATTATCCAATCACAAAGTATCTTTAATGAGTAACCATCCAACGCACACAGTTCATGCTGTTCCCAACAAATGGCTACAGCTGAAGTGGTCTATAATATTTAACCCCTATATACCTATGAGGTGCTGCTTAGTTTGGGACAGGAGCCCCACGGCCAGTACGTGTATTGCAGTCTAGTTTGTGGACTGATTATTCATGGCCATCTGAAAGTCTTTCCCAATGCCATCATATGGCAACCAGACTAGTTCCCTGGATCAACAGTCCATCACAAAATCTAGTACTCATAGCATTGTACCAAACAAAACCTTGGTCGCTCCTCTATGCAGCCGCTCAAGTTCAGCTATATCCACCATAGACTACAGTGTACATTTTTGGGCCACACTAATAACTTGTATAGAGGCAAAACCTATGTTCTTGTCATGAGCAGATATGCCTCTCTTAATGCATCCCATTATTTTATTTGCCTTGGTAGCAGCTGACTGACCCTGATCATTAAAGTTCATTTTGTTGTGCACCAATATACCCAAGTATTTTTCAGTGGCAAGTTTATAATTTAGAATATAAATGTATGTTTTATTTCCTCGGCCCAACTAGATAAAGGTAAGGTCATGTAAAATAAACTTTAATTAATTAGCCCAGGCCTCCAGCTTCATAAATCCCTCTGTAATATTTATCTTCCTCTGTGTTTATTACCTTGAGGCATTTACTATTATCTGCAAATACAGTATTTAAATTTTACTCTGTATATACTCTGCAATATCATTAAGGAATATTAAAAAAGGGCCCAATACTGACCCCTGTAGTACCCCACTGTTAACTATGACCCAATCAGTGTGTGCAATTAATAACCACCCTCTGTTCCCTATCACTGACCCATTTGCTAACATCATTACACATATTTTCCCCTAGTTCTCATCTGTAACTACCTTATATGTGGCACTATTGAATTGTCCAGATATACAACATTCATGGCCTTACTCTAATGCAATCTGAAACTTACCTTCTCATAGAATATTATGAGATTAATTTGACAGTATTGATCTCTCATAAACCCATCATGATGTTGGGTCATAAGGGTATTCTTATTCAGATACTCCAGTCTATAACCTCTTAGAAAACGCTCAAAGACTTTGACCTCAGTAGAGGATAAACGTGCTGCACATTAAGTCACAGGCTCGGTGTTTTTAAATTATTAAAATAACAGAACTCCATATATACATGTTCATAACAATATACATTTGGCTGAAGTTTATGTGCTCTGGCTATTAGTGCTGTTATTTTGTCAAATTATGAGGATCCAAAACAAGACTGCTTTTACTCTCCAAATACCATTGATTGGATACTTGTTCAACTGACAGTTGTTCCTCCCAACACTCCCATACACATGCACGCTCCGCCTAGCTGAGCATCTGTAAAGGGAACTATGGCACAAGCAGACACCTTGGCAAATTATGTACCCTGAGAATAAAAGGATTGGGCACTAGAATTCAACATGCTCAATCTCTCTCCCCCAACATCATATAAACTCATTTGAAAGGGGCCACGTAAGATAGTTGGCCAGTTCAGATGACTTTTATCAATTTTAAACAGACACCTTAAAGTGGGTATCCAGTGAAAAATTACACTAATCAACACAAAAAAAAAAAAAAATCATCAGCAAAGGTAATATGTCTGTTTTATGGAGTTTGATGTGTGGATTCCAAAAATATGCTTAGTTTTGCTCTATCACAATGTTTCTGAGATAAAAAATACTTCTATTACATTATTTCTGCATTTTCAATGTATGCTGGCCCCTCATGATATGTTGAAGTTGTTGAAATGGTCTTCGTGACTGGTTGAATATGAGGAAAGTGGATATGCCATTTGCTGTTCCCATGATTTGGTGAAAACCCAAAAATCATAGTGATGACTGCTACTTTTGTTTTGTCAATCTGAAGGGCTTTTCTACATAGAACAAACATAAGATGAATTACCCTGAACTTGAATCTGCGATTAGGCCAGTTACACATGATGGTACCATGCCAGTTCCTGTACCACCATTGTCATGATTGGATGAAAATGAAGTAGAATATGAAAACTATGGAGCTGAAGCTGGTGAAGACATGGAGATCTCAAGTCAAGATGAGTATGTACCTAATGGAGCAGCCAAGCAGCCAGAATGCTTTACTCAACATGAATTAAATGATCTCATCGAAGACCTTTCATTCTCAAATGATAAAGCTGAACTTCTTGCATCTAGGTTGAAACAGAAGAATCTTCTGCATGATGATGTCAAAGTGTGTTATTACTGAAACAGAAGTAAAGGTACCGTCACACTAAGCAACATCGCTAGCAACATCGCTGCTGAGGCACAACTTGCTAGCGATATTGCTGTGTGTGACATCCAGCAACAACCTGGCCCCTGCTGCGAGGTCGCTGGTTGTTGCTGAATGTCCTGGACCATTTTTTAGTTGTTGCTCTCTCGCTGTGAAGCGCACATCGCTGTGTGTGACAGCGAGACAGCAACAACTAAATGTGCAGGCAGCAGGAGCCGGCTTCTGCGGACGCTGGTAACCACGGTAAACATCGGGTAACCAAGAAGCCCTTCCCTTGGTTACCCGATATTTACCTTCGTTACTAGCGTCCGCCGCTCTCAGCTGTCAGTGCCGGCTCCCTGCTCTCTGCACACGTAGCCGAAATACACATCGGGTAATTAACCCGATGTGTACTGTGGCTATGTGCGCTGGGAACAGGGAGCCGGCACTGACAGCGTGAGAGCGGCGGACGCTGGTAACTAAGGTAAATATCGGGTAACCAAGGGAAGGGCTTCTTGGTTACCCGATGTTTACCGTGGTTACCAGCGTCCGCAGAAGCCGGCTCCCTGCTGCTTGCACATGTAGAAGAGTACACATCGGGTAATTAACCCGATGTGTACCGTGGCTAGGTGTGCAGGGAGCCAGCGCTAAGCGGTGTGCGCTGGTAACCAAGGTAAATATCGGGTTGGTTACCCGATATTTACCTTAGTTACCAAGAGCAGCATGCTTCCACGTGTAGCGACGCTCCAGCGATCCCTGCCAGGTCAGTTTGCTGGTGGGATGGCTGGAGCGTCGCTTAGTGTGACATCTCACCAGTGACCTCCTAGCAACTTACCAGCGATCCCTATCAGGTTGTATCGTTGTTGGGATCGCTGGTAAGTTGTTTAGTGTGACTGGGCCTTAATACTAACACAATTTTTCACAGTTGATGGACCAATGGTGTACTGTAATAATGTGGCCTCTTTGAAGAACTGAGTCAATAGTATTTTGTGGCAGATTGGCGATCGTTTATTGACTCATTCCAGAGAAGTTTGAAAGCAGTGTTGCTTCACAATGGAAATATGAAACCATCAATCCCTACTGCTCACTCATGTAATCTAAAGGAAAAGTTATGAAAATTTGTCAGTTATTTTGGATGCTATACAATATAAGCATCATCAATGGAATATCTGTGGAGATTTTAAAGTGATTGGTCTGCTAATGGGAGTTTTGCTTCTTGTGTTTATGGGACAGTAGAAATACAGTACAACATTATGTTCGTCGTGATTGGGGACAGAGAAACATCTGTGCTCCAGGTAGAGACAATGTTTAGTATAATCCTTTAGTTGCTACAACAAAAATCTTTCTTCCTCCACTACATATAAAGTTGGGATTGATTAAAAACATTGTGAAAGCCATGGTAAAGACAAATTCACAAGGGTTCCAGTACATTTCACAGAAATTCTTCAGAATTTCACCAGCGAAATGGAAGGAAGGGGTATTTGTTGGTCCTCAGATCAGAGAACTTATGAGAGATGATGTGTTTGAAGGAACTCTAAACGATAAGGAATTGAGATCTTGGAAAAGTTTCAAGTGGATCTGTGAAAACTTCTTAGGAAAAAAATAAACCTCCAAAATATGTTGAAGGTGTTGAGAAACTGCTGAATGCTTACCAGCGTCTTGGCTGTAGCATGTCTTTGAAAATGCACTTTTTGCATTCACATTTAGATTTCTTCCCTGAAAATCTTGGGGATGTAAGCGATGAACAAGGCGAGCTTTGTCACAAGGACATTAAAGTAATGGAATATCGCTACCAGGGTTTTTGGAATGACTCAATGATGGCAGATTACTGTTGGATGTTATTTAGGGACAACCGTGAAAACTCGTATCAACGACAGTCTAATGTCAAGCACTTTTAATTTCTGCTCATATTTTGGTTTCTATTTTGCATGTGAAATTATTTTGGTTAAAAAAAAACGGTTTTGTAAGGTGAAGCATTTTTTTCTGATATGTAGATTACGGTTTTCTTAATGTCGCCAGTTTATTTCCTATACCTTATAATAATGATGCTGCTCCATGGAAACGATACGTGCTACAGAAAAACTATATATGAGGGGCGATCCAAAAGTAATGATAATCGGTTATTTCTATTGCACACAGAAATTAAAATAAAATGTTTTCTTCTCTCTTAGGTACCCACTAGTCCAGGAAAAAAAAAAATCACTTAAATAGGCCACGATTCCCGGGAGCTACATTCATTTGAATATGAACTGCCGAGGAGTGAACATCAAAATGGAAAAAAAACGAGCTCAAAGCTGTCATCAAATACCTCTGCTTGAAAAAATGACTACCAAAGACATACACAGCGACTTGGTGGAAACATTGGGGGACTCTTCTCCTCAATATTCCACAGTTGCACGCTGGGCCAATGAATTTAAGCTGGGAAGAACATCGACGGAAGATAAACATCGTGAAGGACGCCCATCCACGTCCCTCAATGAAGAAAACGTGAAAAAAGTTGAAGAAGTTGTATTGGCAGATCGAAGAGTGACTATCAGGCATGTAGCTGAGGTCACAGGGATCTCATATGGCAGTATTCAAAGAATCCTTGCAAAAGAATTGCATATGAAAAAGGTCTCCGCGCGTTGGGTGCCAAAAATGTTAACCGACGAGCAAAAGAAACGAGTTGACATTTCAATAGCAAATCTCGAAAAGTTCCAAGCAGACAAGGAGAATTTTTTTGTCACGTTTTTTGACCATGGACGAGACCGGGATCCACCACTTTGATCCCAAAACTAAACAACAATCGATGACATGGAAACGAGCCGACGAACTGACGCCGAAGAAATTCAAAGTGTCAAGCTCAGCAGGGAAGGTTATGGCGTCCGTTTTTTGGGACGCTGAAGGAATTATTATGGTGGACTATTTGAAGAAGGGAGCCACTATTATGGGCTCCGACTACGCAGAACAAATAAGAAGATTGATGGAGGCTATCAAGGAGAAAAGGCGCGGCAAACTGCGGGCTGGAGTGCGGTTTCACCAAGATAACGCGCCGGCTCACAAAGCTGCAGTTGCCATGGCAACAATTCAAGAAGCGGGCTTTGAACTGATGGAACACCCCCCCTATTTGCCAGATCTATCCCCCAGGGACTTCTTTCTCTTTCCTCGCCTCAAGGAACATCTCCGGGGCAATGAATTTGACGACAATAGCGACGTGATAACCGCTATTGGGGATTTGTTTTTGAGGGTCAAGATTAAGAATTTTTTTCGAAGGGAATTCTAAGGTTAGAAAAGAGATTGACCAACTGTATAGACTTGTTAGGAGACTATGTAGAATTTTTTTTTTTTTTTAATATATTCATTGTGTTTATTATTGATTATCATTACTTTTGGATCGCCGCTCGTACATTTTGAAATCAGGACAAAAAGATGATTCAGAAAAGTGCAAAGTCATCTGAGATGATTACAAAAAAGATTTTTTTGTAGACCTGTGTTATCATCAATTCATAGAATAGGTGATAACAGCTTGGATCTGCACTCGGTCAGCAGAATGGGCAATTTTAATCCCTAAAGGGGACTTTTATCCTCGTTATAAAATGGTGCAAAAAGTTGGATGCCTGACCACATGACCATTCGTTCTCCATGGGGCAACCCATAGGGAATAAATAAAGTGGCAGTCAAGCATTCACACTGCCATTCTAAGGAGTTAAATGTGTCCCGTTCTGCAGATCAGTGTGGGCACCAGCTGTCAAACTTCGACCAATCAAAAAAAGGATAGGATAGTTGATAACTGGAAAACCCCTTTAAGCCTTTTAAATTTTGCTTTCCTGCATAAGGAAGAAAACTATTTCCTTAATGACTCTTCTAGGTAATTACACTATCAATTAATCCCATTAAAGATCCCTAAAACATGACTAGGCAAACCATCCATGTCTCCAGGAGGATTATTGGAGGAAGGCAGCAATGCAGAATTTTATTTAAAAAGTGTTCCTGCATCGTTAGCCTATTGATAATCGGAATTTTCCAAAGCAATCGTCAGGATATCAGTCCGGTCCCTCTAACCAAATCTGAGCAGTTTATGATAAAGTGGTGATTGGTGTATACATGAGAAAATAGCAAGGCCATTTTACAATTCAAGCGCTACACACAATTAGAAATACTCTCAGATGCTAATCATTCCTGGATCACTTATGGCCATTACTGATTGATCATAACAAGTCTTTAGTGCTACTTCATCAATACTAGCCATCGGCAGTTACCAGCCATTACAGATGTTACTTTCTGTTGCAATAAATGGGTATTTCTACAAATTTTAGCATTATTACATTCCATAGATGATCTCTAACACTGGCACAATGGAAGTTGCACAATTCACACAGGCAAGATAAAAACTGGCAACGCACCACACGTCTCTCCTTATTGAATATTCCAGTTGTAGATATCGGTCACACAATGGATTCATGGATACTGTTGCAGGAGGTTAAGGATTTTTGAATAGACCCTTTGTGGAGCATCTAGACCCCATATGAAATCGAGATGCTGCCATTTTTGTATCTCTTTATAGAAGACCAAGTTACGGATTTTAGGAATTAATAACTCCACATCCAACTTGTCAGCAAGCCAGTCATTTCCTCCGCTCCAGATAGCCGTGGGGACATTCATGTTGGTCACATTATACAAAGGAGGTGTACTCTGGAAACAAAAACATGGAGAGCATATTAGCGGCCAGAAGAAAGAGAATAATAAGTGTAAGCCAGTTTGCCATTATAATGGACCTGCCAATCCGTGGATAGCAGCCCAATATGAAGATTAGCATCTACGGCACCTTGTACTTGGCTAATGAAGGATGGACAGTTGGTAAAAAATGGGCAACTTTTTGTGTCTCAATGAAAAAAAGTTGATGTGCCAATTATTTTTTGGAGGCTATTGGTACTTGAATGGGTTGTTGTGTTTGTGATTATTAAATAAATTAAATATTAACTATCATGTTCATTTTTATTTCATAAAACAATAGTTCATATGAAATAAGAAACTTTATATTATATCTTATCAGTGAAATCTCATTTCTCCTCCTGAACTGATCTCTCTATCCATAAGTAAAATCTGTGTTCAGTGAAAACGGGTTTTCCCATTGCGGAGATAGGAGATGGCACTTGGTGTTTTTAGGCTATGTGCGCACTAGAAAAAGGATTTCTTAAGAAATTTCTTGAGAGTGAAGGATTAGTGCACCTGCGTTAAAAAACTGCACCAATAACGCACCGAAAAACGCATGCGTTTTTACTGCGTTTTGGTGTGTTTTGAATGCGTTTTTTTGCAGGTTGGTCTCTGCATTTTTTAATTGTTTAACAGCAATAAATAATATAGATAATAGATAATCGATAGATAAATACATAGATAATGGATAGGTAGATAGCTGGATAGAGATGATGGATAGATAGATGGATAGATAGATAATGGAAAGATAGATAGAGGGATAGATAGATGGATAGACAGATAGATAGATAGATAGATAATGGATAGATAATAGATAGATAGATGGATAGATAGAAAGATAATCGATAGATAGAGTCCCTGTGAGGACACACTGCAGTTCTCGCGAGCGGTAATGTGTTCACATTATCGACCGTGAGAAATGACCTGTAGTTACCCCTGCAGTATCACTCACTGAACGTGGCTACATTGAGTACTGTCAGACGCGGCTGGGTGCAAGCGTCGTGGGACCTCAGTGGATTACGCCGGAGCTGTGTGTTGGGGGGTTAATAAAGAGGTGAAATAGGGGGCTTTTTTGTTATTTTATTTAAAATAAAGGATTTTTCGGTGTGTGTGTTTATTCACTTTACTTACGGGTTAATCATGCAAACGGTCTCATAGACGATGCCATGATTAAGCTTGGACTTAGTGGCAGCGATGCGCTGCCATTAACTCATTATTACCCTGATTGCCACCGCATCACGGCAATCTGGAAGAGCCGGTAATACGCCGAGACTGTCGCATAATGGATGTGACATTCTCGGGGCAGCGGCGGGCTGATATTCTCGGCTGGGGGGGGCATTAACCCTGACCCTCACCCTCCCCAGCCTGAGAATACCGGGCCGCCGCTGCGTGTTCACCTTGGCTGGATGGTAAAAATACGGCGGAGCCCACGTTTTTTTTTTTCGTTCTTTATTTTTAATATCTACATATAATTTCCATGTGCATTCTATATGTCTGTGTCTGAGTGTGATCGGTGTGTGTGTTTACTCTCTGCTCAGCTTCCTTTTCCTGTCATAATGACATCACTTCACTGCAAAATGCAGGGCAGTGATGAACATTATGTCTCGAAAAACGTGAAATAACCCGGGAATAACGCAATGAAATGCACAGAATTTGCTACCTGCGTTATTCCCTGCGTGATTTCATGATTACATTATAGTCAATGGAGTGAATAACGCAGTTAGCTGCAGAGAAGAAGTGACATGCTCATTCTTTTTCTCAAGAAAATCTACTGAAAGAATTTTCTTGAGAAAAAAAACGCAGTGTGCGCACAGCTAATTTTTTTTCCATAGGTTTTGCTGGGGAATGTCTGCAGAAAGGTTACAACCATTTTCTCAAGAAATTTCTGCAGCAAAAACAGCGGGTAAAAATGCAGCGTGTGCACAGGGCCTTAAACTCCTATGATGGAAGAAGCTGAAGCAGACAGAGATTCTGCTGCAAGCTCCATAGATCTTTTAGGAGCTCAACTACCATCTCCTAGCTCAGTAATGAGAACATTTGTATTCAATGAAGAAAGATTTCACCCATGAAATGAGAATTTTGAGAATGAAAGATCAGACAAAGGGAGAAAGAAGTGGATTTCTGATGACATATAGGTACTTCATGACGATAATGCGGCACATGGGCTGTCTGCACGATCGCCGCTGCGAACTGATAGTGATACCCGTGCTCCTGCTGTCACAGCCAGATGTTTAACCCCCTAAATGTCGTGATCGATCGTGATTGCAGCATTTAGGAGGCTGGGAGAGGACGTGATCAGTTCCCCCACAATGTAATCGCGGAATGTTGAACAAAGTAGATTACATTATTTCTGAAAAAAACAAGTGATCATACATTGTTCTCTAATTTTGATCCCCAGCGTAGACATCATGGGTAGCAGGGGCCTAGAAGAAGAGTGCTGGTATAAGATGCATGTATAGAGGGGTCGCCTCCTACTTGACACTATGGTATAAAATTCAGAGAACAGAGCCATAAGTATCAGCAGCTTCTTCCCTGGTGGACTTGGTCCGTGCATGTACATTATTACATGGAGGTCTGTTTATTTGACTGTAGAAGTATAACTGAACAGTACGTCCCCCGGCTATGACAAGTGATCTCAGAGTTTTAAAAGCCGGATTTTTGGCAATCAGCTGGTTGGGGACATGGTTATTACAAAAAACAAATTAGGGAAACCTTTGAATAAATCCATAAATTTAAGTATTACCTGGTTATAATGCTTCATGTTGCCTTCAGTGCCCCAGTCAAAGGCCTGTAGTCTCCCAGAGTGGACAGCCTACGGAATAAGACACACATATGATTAATCCATGCCCAAGATCTTAGATATATCTTTGTTAAACCATTTTAAAAATGATGACAGTGTTTTTTCCAGTTATTTGTTCTTGCATAAATATATCACAAAATTGCATCACACATGCACTTATACAAAATATTAAAAAATCATAGCAAGATCAAACAGAACAAGAGTATTAGAAAACACTGGAAACACACCGTAGGACTCCATCATTGCCACCAAGAATGCAAATTTAACTGTGATAAATCTGCTCATGAACAGAGCGTACCCTACACCTGGAGAGAGGAACGATAAAACACAATCCACGTCCAATCCTAAAGAAAAAGGACTAAAACTAAACTACCCCAACATTATTATAGAGGAAAATGAGAGGTGTATTTTTTCTCTGCCAATAACGAGATTTCTGATGTCACCACTGACCTTTCTGAAAATGACAACAATGATGAATTGCGAACCAGAATGCCCATAAGTTTTACCAGAAAATCATCCAGGAAAAGTTCTACCTCACATAATATGGCAAAAAATGGTTCACACAAAGCCGAACCAGGAAAGCAGGGAGGAAGCATAAAGCAAAATGTAAACCGGTATCTGGCATGTCACAGGAAAAATTAATCTTGAGTGGAGATGAGTGAATCCGAAGGTTCCAAACTCGAACTTTTAAAAAAAAAATACGTTTTCGAGTTCAGACGCTTTACGTATGCTGACCACTCACGCAAGCATCACTGTGCTCGGTTACACTCAGTGCTCAGCCCAGTGTGAGCCTTTTGCAGTGTTTGAATGGCTACACTGGGGGTAACAACAGCATGACCGGATGTAGTGTGCACCAAACAAAAAAACCCTACTCACCCTCCCCTGGAAGTGATCTATTTATGGCTGGTTGCATGTCAGTGGAGACCTGAATTGCCCAATTATTGACTTCCAATAAGGTTCAGGTCAAGTCCAGGTCACAAACCAAATTTTATTTAAAAGTCCAGCTGCATCCGCCGAACCGAACTTCCATGGGTCCACTCATCTCTAATGTTGAGCCAACTTACAGATGAGAACCCAGTAATAAACTTATCTGCCTCCATTTTCTCACTGGATTAATCTTTGTTTTGAAATTGGCCTAAAATTTGGTCCATCTAACAAATTTAATTTATACAATTCTCTGGAAATCAACAGGAATCAAGAAACACTTTGTCCACATTGAAATGGAACAACAAGCAGAATTAATCTCTAACAATGTATATGTAGTCATCACCCAGAGCAACACTACCACAAATAAATTTGGAGATCACGGAGAATTGAGGGGTTGCCATGATGGCTGGGGGTCCGCTGAAGACCCCCATGCCAGTCTTAACAAAACTCCTGTGAAAGCAAGCTTCTGATGTCCATAAGAGACCATGAAGTTTTACTATATGCAGCAATAATGTTGTATTGCTGCATATAGTACAAGCAATCAGGAGATTGCAGGTTCAAGTGACTAATAAGCAAAAAGTGGAAAAAAATGTTTTGAAAAATTAAAAGTTAAAACACCCTCCTTTATTACTACTAAAAATAAAAGAATGAAACAAAATACAGATATGTCGTATGGAATCGATCAAAATCTAAAATTAAGTAACTCGATCGGTAAATGGCATAATAAGAAAAAAAATCTAAAGGCCAGAAATAGGTTTTTAGGTCAGCGTAACACTGCAAAAAAAAATACAATAAGAATCAGTAAAACATCGTAAAATATCAGCTCAGGGCGTAAAAAACAAGCACTCACACAGCTTCATCAAAAAAGGTGACACAAGCAATTGCTTTTTATTTTCTTACAAACTTTTGCTATTTTTTTCCCCCACTTAAAAATAATTCTATAAATAAATAAGCATATTTAACATCTCAATAATCACATTGCCAGGTCATTTTTACTATATAGTGAACATGGAAGAAAAAAAAAATCAGTTGTGGAATTGCACTTTTTTGGCCACTTTCCAGTACATCACATAATAAAATGAATGGTGTCACTCAAAAGTACAACTCGTCTCGAAGAAACAAGCCTTCATTTGGCTTTTTTCTCGGAAAAATAAACAAGTCATGGCTCTTGGAAGAAAAAGAGGAAAAAACAAAAATGCAAAAATAGAAAATAGCCAGGTCAGGAAAGGGTTTAAGTCATTTATACTGGTTCCTCTGTCACAATCTACACTCCCCTACAAAATACACGGTCTCATGATATTTTCATCTACAGTATATTGTGTTTTCCCTTCACCGGTCACTATACAGACTAAATCTGACATATCCTGTGAAAAATCTGACCCGAATGCATTCAATGCTACAGTATATACAGTATATACCATGCGCCGCTGAGTAGGGCGAGTACTTACTGCATTTTATATTTTAGGTATTTTAGAGAGTTTGGGGTCTACTTTCCTGAAAGTGGAAAACCCATATAAAAAGAAGGAAGCAAAACACTAGCCAAAAACGTGAAGTGTGAATGAGGGTCTTAACCTATGCACTAAACATACAGACCAAACAGCCAGAAGTTGTAGACGTCACCAGTTGTAAAGAAAAGTGTTTTTTATTTTTTATAATGTTGGACGACTTATAAGGAGCATCTGGATTTTATATATAGGGAAAGAAAATGTACAACAATTTATACCAGCCTAGCAGTTGCCAATAGTATTTTGTTTTGGTAGCAATTGGTCACATTGAGGACTATGGCAAGTTTGGTTTGTGTGTTACATCCAACATACACCACAAACGTTGTGAGGATACACATGAGGTATGTTACTTGATCTTACAACTGGACATTCTTATTTACAATGTTTGCATTTGTATAGTGGAATATTCCGAAGTATTCACATGCAGTATATGCACATTATTAGGGTGCAGATACACCGCTGTATAAGTCGTTCAAGAATTGCATGGCAATGCCCAGACTGGCTGGCGGCTCTCCTGACCTGAGCATAGCAGCTACGTAGAAATACATGCTGACACGCTCGGGTCAGGAGAGCCACCGGCCAGTTCGAGCATTGACAACTTATACGGCCGTGCAACTGCGGACTTACGCTGAATATCACTTCCCTTTCCTAGAAGGGCGGCTTCGCACGTTGCGACATCGCAAGCCGATGCTGCGATGTCACACGCGATAGTCCCCGCCCCCGTCGCAGGTACGATATCGTGTGATAGCTGGCGTAGCGAAAATTATCGCTACGCCAGCTTCACATGCACTCACCTGCCCTGCGACCGTCGCTCTGGCTGGAGCGGCGGAGCGGCAGAGATGAGCAGGATGTAAACATCCCGCCCACCTCCTTCGTTCCGCATATCCTACGGAAGCCGCGGTGACGCCGGTAGGAGATGTTCCTCGCTCCTGCGACTTCACACACAGCGATGTGTGCTGCCGCAGGAGCGAGGAACAACATCGGACCGTCGCGTCAGTGTAATTATGGATTACGCCGACGCTGCACCGATGATACGATTACAACGATTTTGCGCTTGTTAATCGTATCATCTAGGCTTTACACACTACGATGTCGCATGCGATGCCGGATGTGCATCACTTTCAATTTGACCCCACCGACATCGCACCTGCGATGTCGTAGTGTGCAAAGCCCGCCTAAGAACTATAGTATCCAATTGACACATATAAGGCACAAAAAGATGGGTATAAATATTATAGCAGTAACATATTGCAGTGTCATGTCATGGATAATTTCCTTATTTTTAAAGCATTTTTTGTAGTATTCTTCTAAACAAAAAAAAAAACAACAAAACAGACCCCACATGTGTACATTTGTACTCTGTATTGTACAGTACCTGTAACCAGTGTATCATATTTTGTACAGATGTTCCAGCAGGACAAAATGAAGTGTAGACATGGACGCGAGTCTAAATGATGGAAATATATAAAGTTAGCCACAATTTTGTAAAAACAATTTAATAAGAGAGTAAAATGTATTTCTGTAAATGATTCTCCTTTATGTATTGTATGGATAAATTCTCTGCCTAACCTGCTCTGTATAACACTATTTACTATAATCAATATTTAAAAAAAGCATTAATAAACTCTGCTGTCCCTATGCTAATAAGGCCTGTGACTAGTTGATGAGTGTGGTTTCCTCAGACTAGTTGGCCCTCTTTCCATATAATGCTGCCAGCACATGGAAATATCACACATGCGGACAGCTCATTTCGGCAGTGGGCGTGATAACATGGAAAGAGGACCGACTAGTCTGGAGAAACAACTCTCAACAACTAGTCACAGGCCTAATTAGCATAGGGACAGCGGAGTTTATAAATACTTTAAAACATTGAATTAAGTAAATAATATTACAGAGAGCTGGTTAGGCAGTGAATTTACTCATACAGATGAATGCTGCTGGGGTGGAGGGCATAGGGGACCTGACAGGTTTGCTTTAAAGCTACCATACCATTTCAAGAATATGGCACTTTTAATTCAGTGCACTGTCAGCCCTCCTGCGGGGCCGCTAATGTTTTCCGCAGGAGAACACAGTGGTCCGTGCCCATGATCAGGGTTCTGGGCGATCACATAAATTGACACGCAGTGGCTCTGAAAGCTGTGCCACAGGTCAGTTTACACTGCAGAAAAAATAAGCACAATAGCACGGGATTTCTATAAAACCATCCCCTGTGCTTGTACTATACAATGCAGCATTTTGGATGCAGGGAAAACACTTTGTGTCCAAGACGCTGGTATTCCTGTTCGTAGGCATATACCCTTACAGTACCCTATATGCTACAGAATTATAAGCCATCAGTAAAAAATCAGATGCTATACTGTGGCTTCCATAAGGCATCAGATTTTTTTTTCTTCCACCCTTCCTATTTTGGGGTGAAATTGAACATGCTGTGATTTTTTTCACACAGCCAGCTTCTGTCAGTAAAAAAAAATGGTCCACAGCACTGCCACATTGAATCAGATTGGCCCAAGAGCTATTCGATAAAATAATCAGATAGCACTCGTCCGAATTATACGGTTGTGTGAGCGAGCCCTAACTCGGCAGCCAGGCCACATCCACACTGTAAAGGGGGCTTTACACGCTGCAATATCGTTAATGAATTATCGTCGGGGTCACGGTGTTTGTGGCGCACATCCGGCGTCATTAACGATATCGCAGTGTGTGACAAGTACGAGCGACCTTAACGATCGCAAAAGCGGTCAAAATCGTTTCCCGCGGAGAGGTCGTCCTGAAACTAAAAATCGTTCTCTGCTTATTAGCGATGTTGTTCGTCGTTCCTGCGGCACCACACATCGCTGTGTGTGACACCACAGGAGTGACGAACATCTCCTTACCTGCGTCCACCGGCAATGCGGAAGGAAAGAGGTGGGCAGGATGTTTACGTCCCGCTCATCTCCGCCCCTTTGCTTCTATTGGACGCCTGCCGTGTGACATCACTATGACGCCGCACAAACCGCCCCCTTAGAAAGGAGGCGGATCGCTGGCCAGCGCGACGTTGCAGGGCAGGTAAGTGTGTGTGATGGGGTTAAGCGAGGTTGTGCGCGACGGGCAGCGATTTGCTTGTGTCGCACAACCGACGGGGGCGGGTACAATCGCTTGCGATCTCGCTAGCGAGATCGCAGCGTGTAAAGTACCCTTAACTGCAACGTAAACGTCCATTTTCATCTACACCGTTCAGATATATGAAAATGTGCATTTAATGTAATATTGCTTGTAACATTTTTGGTATATGTTGTTAGGTAGTTTGCGGTCACGTCAGTACATTTTGTATCTTTTATAATTACAGGACGGTTGTTACATCACTAAATTTCAAATAAATTCAAAACTGATCTTTCCGCCCACACACAGACTTACATGGAGAGCGCAGTGTGCTGACACGATTATACTACAGTGTAGTCAGAAAGTATGTCGGGTTCTCCAGATTTTTACACGTTTTGTTATATTATCACTTTCTTCTAAATTGGATAATTATTAATATTCTTTTTCCTAAACAAATCAGGTTTGCTGAAAATTGTGCTCTTAGAGCCCAATGCACAGTATTTTGTGAAGCCGTTCATCTCTTCGTTCTGTAGGTCTCTTTTTCCTAACTCACTAAGCAGCAAATTATCATTATCTAGTATTTTACAGATACAGTAAAGCTGCAGCCTGGTTATGGTTTCTACAGGCCTCCATGCTGAGACTACACTTTCCCCTTATTCAAGCAGAGTGAAGGCAGATAGCCGTAACGTACATGACTGAGGCAGTGATAGATCCAGGAAAGGGTTAAGGAGTAAGGGATGGGGTTTTTACCTAAGGAATGTGGTGGGGGGGTCAGCGAGCAGGAGGAGAGATGGGGGCAGGGGCCATATAAGAAATGGGTCCCATGTTAAGGTGTCATTCCTTTGTCCTGGACTCAAAGACTGAACCAGCAGTGTGTGGCTTCAGGCCCAGCTAGACGAATTGCTGAAGAGTGCCCGGGATACAGCATCTGTCCCTTCTGAACTTTCTGAACATCAAACTCTAAGAAGATCCAGACCTCCTGAGAGACTAACTTCTGAAATGGCCAATAGGACTCACAATAGGATCATAAGTCCTTCTGTTACTTCTAGGAAAAGAGCAAAGCGCAGCACGGCCTCTGATCCTTCTTACAAACCAGGAAGGAAACTACAGTACAGGAATAACAAGGTACAGAGAAAAGAGCCAGATCATCTAACCAGAGAGACACCAAGAAGGCCAAGGAGAAAGTCCAGCTCTACTGATGTGCCAGCCAGAGAAGCAGCCACACAAGCTACAACTGACGTGACGACAGCCCACCATGAATCCGCAGAACTTCCTCAACAAACTTTGCATCATTCTAGAGGACATCATACGGCCTCACCCCAGGAACTAAACCAACACGGGGGGATGGGCTTAGGACACACAACTTTTCCGGATCCGGGTTCTCATTACACGAGGAGTGGTAGGAATCCAAAAAGACAACTGCGCAAAAGTACTTTAACCAGACAAAGACTTCATCGGCCGGCTCAGGATTTGAGTCAGGCAATAAATCTACAGCTACAAGACTCAGCAGAGATTCCACACAATGACTATGACACAGATAACGACTCCCCAGTAGAGGGCAGCAGCACGCAGCACTTCAATAATGAAGGGGCTGTAGAGACTATAACTAATACGTCACGGACGGCTGGTCAACCTAGGACGCAGCCAGGTATTGGTGAGAACACTTTTTCTTGTCCTATATCTAGTGTAACACCTGTAATAAGTCCAGTGGGCTCAGTTGGGGGTGCAGTTCCCGGCAATGTAGGATGGGATCTTAATTCAGTAGTACAGCAATTAGTGTCAGGGGTTAAGGAGGCTTTGAGTCAGTCTAGCTTACCCATAACTTCTTCTCCTATTGCTGCATGGTGTGGAAATGGTCGCCGGACATCGGAGGTGGTAAGTCAGTCGTGTGCTGATCCAGAGACACAGGAGGACGCAGTAATTTCACAAGGGGTTACATTATCTGATGCAGCAAAAGGAGAATAATATGTATGTTTTGAGGGTTCTCTAGGAATTGATTTGAAACAGGAGGTTAGGGAGAAGATTTGGGCCGACGAATATGTGGAAATATTTTCATTATTGCCCTTAGAAAAATATAACTTGGATAGAGTCAGGTTTGATGAGAGGAAAAGAGAGGAACAAGAAAGACGGTATTGTCTCATCCCCCAAACATTTAGCAATTGGTTCCAGGCTTTTGCCATATTAGCAAGTGTAATAGGCCAAAAAACTCCTGAACATTGCTCTGCCTTATTTTGTTACATGAATTCTATCGGGGAGGCGCACCGTGTGTATGGAGGTTTAGCATGGCTGCGCTATGATGAGCAGTTTCGCCAACCAAAGGCTGGTCGCCAAGGGATTCGTTGGGATCACAAAGATATTGGTTTATGGATGCGTCTCATGACAGCGCCACGTGGGGTTAATCAGCCCTTTCAGGGCTATGTCGGCAGATCATCAGCAATCGGATTGTCGGCAGCAAACAGAAAAGGTTGCTGCTGGCAGTTCAATGATAGCCAGTGCAGATTCGGAAACACATGCAGGTACAAACATGAATGCACCTTCTGTAGTGGAAACCATAGCCTATCAAAATGCTTTAAACGAAATAAAACCCCAACAGCAGAGATTAACCAAAAAGGGGGAAACCCCAATTAGACTCGGGGAGATGGTGGGCTATCTAAGCAGGTACCCAGATAGAAAAGCAGCACAATTGCTGGGGGAGGGTTTCTCAGAAGGTTTTAAGATCCCATCTACTTCAGGCCCATTAACCTGTTCTCGTAACCTTGCTTCAGCTTATACATATTCTCACATTGTCTCCACAAAACTAAACAAAGAAATTGACCTGGGCCGCATGGCAGGCCCATTCCCCAAAATGCCAATAGAAAACTTAAGGGTCTCTCCATTGGGAGTGGTCCCAAAGAAGGAACCCAATAAGTTTAGGCTGATCCATCATCTGTCCTTCCCTCATGGAAGCTCAGTTAATGATGCAATCGATCAGGAACTTTGCACAGTCTCGTATACTTCATTTGATACAGCGATTGCATGGGTACAGAAGTACGGCAGAGGAGCTTTAATGGCAAAAACAGACATTGAAGCTGCCTTTAGACTCTTACCAGTCCATCCAGAAAGCTTCCATCTCTTGGGTTGTCAGTGGCAGGGAAGGTTTTATGTAGACTTGTGTTTACCGATGGGCTGCTCCATCTCATGCTCCTTGTTTGAATCATTTAGCACATTTTTGGAGTGGGTAGTAAAGAAGGAAGCCGGCGTGCGTTCTGTCCTGCATTATCTAGATGATTTCCTATGTATTGGTCCACCAAAGTCATTTGTTTGTGCTTCATTATTGGCAGCGATTCAGTCGGTTTTTAAGCGTTTCGGAGTACCGTTAGCATCAGATAAAACAGAAGGCCCGTCTACACTTATCAAGTTTTTAGGAATTTTGATTGACAGTGAGGCCATGGAGTGCAGATTACCGGATGACAAGGTCAGTGATCTGCTGGAGGCAGTCAGAGAAGCTAGATCTCACCGTAAGATCAGATTAAAGGATCTACAATCGCTGTTAGGAAAAATGAACTTTGCATGTCGCATTATTCCAATGGGTAGAGTCTTTTGTAGGCGCCTAGCTGCAGCTACCTCAGGCATAACCTTTCCACATCACTTTGTGCGGCTGGCTAGAACATTAAAGGACGATCTGGCGGTATGGGAACAGTTCTTAATGGAGTTTAATGGGAGGTCATTGTGGATCAGACCACCGGTTTCAAATTTTGATCTAGACATCCACACTGATGCAGCGGGGTCAACTGGTTTTGGTGCATATTGTTCGGGACAGTGGTGTGCAGATAGGTGGCCAGAGAGTTGGAGAAACAATGGGTTAACACGAAACTTAGTACTCCTTGAATTGTTCCCCATAGTGGTTGCTTGTGAAATTTGGTGCAATATTTTCCAAAACCGAAAAGTGAGATTTCATTGTGATAACTTGGGAGTTGTAGAAGTCATCAACAAACAATCAGCTTCTTCCCTGCCTGTTGTTACGTTGCTGCGTCATCTAGTGCTGCGCTGTTTAAAGTCAAATTGTCAGATTACAGCTGTGCATGTCCCCGGTGTTTGCAATTCTGTGGCTGATGCTCTGTCTCGTTTTCAGTGGGACAGATTCCGTTCGTTAGCCCCGATGGCAGAGGTACAAGGCAAGAAGTGTCCGGATTTTCTGTGGTCACTGCCAGTGACACCGCATACGCTCTGATAGAACGGTCTGTGGGTGTAAGCACATGGCAGAGGTACCAGTCAGCATGGAGGGAATGGGAAGACTTGTGTGCTCTAGTGGCACATGATGCCAGGTTACATGACAATGTTTCCTTGTTGTTATTTTACATTAGCAGGGCCTTTGTGGACGGTACTTCATTGTCCAGTATTGATAGTAAAATGTCTGGATTAGCTTTTTGGTTTAAGTTGCACGACTTCACTGATTACACAAAGCATTTTTTAGTTAAGCAGGCCCTAAAGGGTTACAGGAAAAGTTGTAAGAAGACCAGAGATAAACGGCGTCCGATTTCTTTCCAGTTATTGCAGCAGATACTGAGTGTACGAGGCCGAGTCTGTAGCAGTCCGTTTGAAGTGTTTCTCTTTAGTTGTGCATTCACACTGGCCTTCTTTGGAGCTTTTAGAATCAGCGAGTTAGTGTCGAGTAGCTCCACCAGAAGTGGGGGTCTACAAGACGAGGACGTGCATCAGTACACAGACAGAGGGGGTCTACAAGCCGAGGACGTGCATCAGTACACAGACAGAGGGGGTCTACAAGCCGAGGACGTGCAACAGTACACAGACAGAGGGGGTCTACAAGCCGAGGACATGCATCAATACACAGACAGATTGGAATGTTTTCTGGCAAAGTCAAAAACTGATCAACAGGGTAGAGGAAAATGGATCACATTGTTTCCTTTAAGCGGTTCCAGGGCCTGCCCGGTCATCTGTTTTAGAAACTATGTCTCAAGAAGGCCAAATATCCAAGGTTCATTACTAATTCATGAGGATTGTAAGTCATTGTCACAATTTCAATTCACAGCAGTTCTTAAAAAATGCCTGACAATATTGGGAGAGTCTCCAAATGCATTCACTTCACACTCATTTAGGATAGGAGCAGCCACAGAAGCTGCTAGATGGGGCTTAGAGCCTGACATAGTTAAAAAAATCGGGAGATGGGAATCGAGCAGATTTAAGAGTTACATTCGATTACATTTATTATAAATGGCGTACATGTATATATATGTGTACATTTTGGTAATCTTATAGTAGTTGTGTCTTCATTTAGACAATTGTGTGATAATTGTGTTTTTGTTTTAGCTGAGCAGCAATGCCTGGTTTGGATCATGGGACATTCATTTGTTTTTTGGGGGGCCTTACGTGCAGCAGTCAGGCCTAATGGCAAACAGTTGGGGTTGCCCAGTTCCTTGGCACGGGTGACATGGATAGGAAAGAGGGGAATGCAGTGGCATCAGCTGTTAAAAGAAATCCAGTATCATGTGGAGTTCTACCGCCCCCCGGACGTCTTACTTATCCATTTAGGTGGTAATGATTTAGCAATAAGAACATCAAGACATTTAGTTAGGAACATAAAGCTCGATATGTTGAATTTATGGAGGTCTTACCCAGAAACAGTGGTGGTCTGGTCGGATATAGTAGCTAGACAAATGTGGAGAACAGCGCGATCAGTGGCTCGCATCAATAATACAAGGATAAAGGTTAATAAAAAAATAACAAAATTTGTGTTGGAAAACGGAGGGGTGGCCATACGTCACCAGATGCTTGAAAATACAAAGGAACATTTTTGGAGAGATGATAAGGTACATCTTAATGACATTGGCATTGATATATGGATGTTGGGAATACAAGAAGGAGTAGAACGAGCCATTAACTTGTGGAGGAACTCACTCTTGTAAGGTGTCACAAGAGCGAGTCTTGGCGGGATGTGGTTGTTTAAACCCCCTCTTTGTTGGTTGGAGAACTATGTTTTTAATGGGGTCCCTGGGCCAGAGCTCAGCGGACAGTGGAATATGGGTCCCTGGGGAGGAGCTCAGTGGACAGTGGAATAGATGGGTCCCTGGGGAGGAGCTCAGCGGACACAAGGAAAATGATCAAGGGGTATACCCAGAATCCCCCTTGAGCTAGGTGTACACGGCGGAGGGGGATATGGGGCTGGGATTTATAACAACCACATCTCTGGGCCGATAATCTTGTTTTTTCTTGTTGATGTTTTTTCTTATAAAAATAAAGGGCTGCTGTGGCCAAAATTTTAATCCATGTCACGCAGTGTGTGGTGTCTTATTTATTAGGTTACCAGGAGCGCAATTCACTAGTCCATCAGTCAAGCAGAGTGAAGGCAGATAGCCGTAACGTACATGACTGAGGCAGTGATAGATCCAGGAAAGGGTTAAGGAGTAAGGGATGGGGTTTTTACCTAAGGAATGTGGTGGGGGGTCAGCGAGCAGGAGGAGAGATGGGGGCAGGGGCCATATAAGAAATAGGTCCCATGTTAAGGTGTCATTCCTTTGTCCTGGACTCAAAGACTGAACCAGCAGTTGTCCCACCCACCCTCCCTATAATAAAGGGAAATGTATCAATATCAGGACATTGCAACACTGTCAATATTCTAACAATGTTTTGGTATTCAACATCATCGGTATTTTATCAACATTATTAGTATTGTATCAATTGTTATCAGTAATATATCCAAATTGTCAATGTCATATCAACATATTAATATTGTATTAACATTTTAATATTGTATGTTACAGCAGCATTTGGCGGCGGGATGTGGTTGTTTAAACCCCCTCTTTGTTGGTTGGAGAACTATGTTTTTAATGGGGTCCCTGGGCCAGAGCTCAGCGGACAGTGGAATATGGGTCCCTGGGGAGGAGCTCAGTGGACAGTGGAATAGATGGGTCCCTGGGGAGGAGCTCAGCGGACACAAGGAAAATGATCAAGGGGTATACCCAGAATCCCCCTTGAGCTAGGTGTACACGGCGGAGGGGGATATGGGGCTGGGATTTATAACAACCACATCTCTGGGCCGATAATCTTGTTTTTTCTTGTTGATGTTTTTTCTTATAAAAATAAAGGGCTGCTGTGGCCAAAATTTTAATCCATGTCACGCAGTGTGTGGTGTCTTATTTATTAGGTTACCAGGAGCGCAATTCACTAGTCCATCAGTCATGCTTTTCTCTAACACTACAGTTAGGCTAAATTCACACTTTGTATACTACGGTCCTTGTACAGACAGAAAATCCCACCCTGATCATGGCTGTCTTGATCTGAACTGATAGCTTCAGGCCCCCTTCACACTTTAGTGTTTCCAGTCTGTGTGGTATCCATTTTCACATGTACCAGAGATACGTTCACAAGTATACTCATTAAAATATCTGCTGATTTTCATACACCATGTTTTCACAGGGACTGTGTGCCTGTCTGAACCACACGTGGGTCCGTGTGATCCACAGACATGTTCATTTTTTCCTGGTAGCATGGATGACACAGACTCATACAAGTCAATACGTCAGTGAAAAATATGATAGCACATGGATGACATCTGTGTAACATGCATTACAAAAATTACCTTTGTTGCCTTTACGTATTAAATATGTGCAAAGATGATAGATTGTACAGCAAATAAAATAAATATTCAAATTGTCTCTCCAGGAAAGGAGACAAACTCTAGCGCAGCGCCACCTATTGGAAGTAGCGATCCTAAAAGTCAAAAGTGGATTTCTAACAATCGTTTGCATATGACTTAGGATTTATGCCAGATCAGAATCCCAATTTGCAGACACGGTGTTTCGGGGTGCTTGCCCCTCGTCAGTGCAAAGTATGGGGTGTCTGATCCGGCTAATAATAAATATATAATTAAATGAAAAAAAAAAATGATGTGGGGTCTCCCCCTTTTTGATAAACAGCAAAGGTAAAGCAGACAACTGTGAGCCAATATTATCAGGCTAGGAGGGCCCGTAATTATTTGACCCTTCCCAACCTAAGAATACCAGCACTCAGCTGCCCCAGAATTGATTCCTCATGACATGCTTCAATTTGGTGCTTCACCTTGGTTTTTCCAGATTGCCCTGGTGTGGTGGCAATCAGGGTAATGGTAGTTGGGGTTGATGTCAGCTGTGAATTGTCCAAACACAGCTGGCATCGAGCTCTTGTGTTAAATGGACAGGTCTCTAGCAGACACTCCCATTACTAACCCAGTGATAAATGAAAAAAAGAGATACACACAAAAAAACACTTAATTGAAATTAACAGTCCCAAAAAAACTTCCCTTTATTACACCCAAAACATCCACATAGGTCTGCCATAGCCCAGTTATTGTGCTGTAGTTCACCAAATCCCTCAGTCCACGAAGTAAAGCCTGAAGAAACCACAAATATGCAAACAAGAGAAATAAAACAAGACACTTACCACATTATTTAAAAATTAAAAATTTGAGAGCAAGTCCAAACACGGCACTTCCGAGTGATGCTGTGCTATTCATGACTCGGTGACTTTGATGAGTGGTATAAATATTAGGTTTATGTGAGCTGAGATTGCAACATGTCAAAAAGAATGTAACTACTCATTGATAGCAAGCTGAAATTTTGTAAAATGTTTTATTTTTTATATAGAAACATGCATTGCTGGACAGGCCACATGGCATTTTTGGCCAATGGGCCAGTCGCTGTAGTGGGCCACTCGATCTATTATTCCCTCTACTCTGTGTGCCATTCCACTTCTTTCTTCAGCAGTCTGCACACCAGGCATCATTAGCTTGCCTTGTGCACACTATTGTGCTGCACTGTTGAAATCAGCTGGGCTGCGACAGCATGGAAAGATGCGTACATTTTCATTACACAATGAGTTTACACAATTGTACCTACCATATTTAAGTTTTGGTCATTAAACCCACACAGGAGGAACAAAAAGTTGCCACAAAGTTCATCCAGTAGAAAATGATTGCAAAATTTTCTGGAAAGGAACTTAAAATATTTTGATTGTGGTATGAAGCTCTTATCACCGAACCACGACTACAAAGAAAGGTGAGAAAAAAAACCCTGTTAAAACAATGATAATAACGCTAATGTTATAACTAACGGGCAGCTTCCAAGTGGCAAAGCTGTACAAGCAACTTCTCAGTTATAAATAGACTGTATAGCTGGAAAAACGCAGCTACCCTTCATAATTCAGTTTTTTAAAATAGGTGAGTAAACAAAAATCAACCAAACAGCCAACTAATTTCAGACAAACATTGGTCGTATTTAGAGTTGGGCAAGCACTGAAATGCTCGGTACTTGATTCGAGCAGGTCAAAAGCTCTGAAAGTGCTCAACTTGAATACAACCAGCCATAAAGAGAGCAATTCCGTGGGGAATGAGGGCATTTCTGTTTTCCCCTTTGACACACTACATTCGAAAACGTTGTTTCAACCCCAAAGTGAGCCATTTAGAGACTGGAATGGCTCCCCCTTAGGTGCCTGCACACATCATGCAGTGAAGCGAGTCTGTGTGCGGTTTCATGAATGACTTATTCAAGCACCCGCGATACTCTACCAAGCTCCGTGAGTACCAGAGCACCTCGATGCTTGATCGAGTACCAATCAGTGGCGAGCACGGTCACTCAACACTACTTGTATTCTTATTTATAGGTTACCATGATAACCGGAACGACAAAATTTTTCTTTATTGTCATTCTGCAGAAGACCAGAAGAGGCATCAGTCCAGACACCAAACAAACTTTGTGAAACTGCCTTGGAGTTTCTCCCCTTTTCCCCATGTATTTTTGCACTTTGTCTATAAAAGACTGAGAGTAATGAAGACACTACACCATTGGTGAAAAAATGACACCATTCGTGAGGGTCACTAGTCTGCTCTATGATGAATATTGTTTAACTACTTTTCAGGAAAGGGTCAACCATTGTTTATGGTTTTACAGCACTCCTAACCTTTCCTTATACTGGAAAGAATCGTGCTGATCTGTCCATTTTTCCAGACTGCTCTGTTATTATGGTATATATACTGTGGATTGAAGCGCATTTTGATTTCCTAACTCAACATGGAGGTAGGCGCTGAATCAACACCGGGGCAGCAGGATACGTCAGGTGCTCTACTGAAATTTTGAAAGGGAGCCAGTGCATGTTTTGCTCAATATAACCGTAAGGAAGAACTACGGATGCGAAGCATAAAATCATTAGAACAACGCATTAATCAATTAGAATGTGAGTTGCTTTAATTTTGGACTATCAGCTCCTTAACATCGAATAATGAATGTAGTTGGGCTCCAAGAGGTTTATCAGCAAATAAACTAACTGCTCAGTATCAACAGGATGAAGAGTTTCAGATCGCGCCGAAAAAGGCTCATGTAGATTATGTGGTAAATCTTACACACCTTATTTTTTAACCCTAGAACGCATACCTGGGGCCTCGCAGGCCTGCTAGGTCACTTGTTTTCTATGGTAGATTTCTATGGTTGCGCGTTCTAGGGTTAAAGAAAGGTGAAAATGAATATGAAATGGCTATGTAAGGCAAAGACAGAATCGAGAACAAACTTAAAAAGTGTTATCCACTACTTTAACATTGATGGCCTAGGTCATCAATGTCTGATAGGCTGGGGTCTCAGTGCCGCTGGCGGCAGCAGGCAGATAGAAATGCTCAGTTCCAGAGCTGCCCCATCAACGGATAGTGGCCGCAGCCAGATGATGCACATCTGCCTCCGATTGATTTGGATGAGAGGTGGATGTGTAGCACCCGGCCACGGCTGCTATCAGTAAATGGGGCAGCTCCAGAACTAAGAATTTCTGTCTGCCTGCTGTCGCTACCAGCACCAATAACAGCTGATTGGCGGGGGTGCAGGGTGTCAGATCCCGGCTGATCAGACATTGATGACTTATCCTAAGGACAGGCCATCAATGTTAAAGTAGGGAAAACTCCTTTAACTAACTTACAACTACAATTCTTCTTAAAAATAAAACAAAAAAAAAATTAAAATAATGGAAAACAGGGCTTTTACCAATTCAATTTGGACAGGAAGGAAAATATATTTTTTTAAGAGATGAGCATGAAGATGATATTGATCGTAAAGGTAGTCCCCGAATTATAAACAGCCAACTTAAGTATGACCATTAGTTGCGAGTTAATAGAGCTGTCCAGATGACAAATGTTTTACACGGCCCATGTAAAAAAAAAAAAAAGAAGAAGTCGGAGCATAGCATGCACTTTTTGCTTCCATAGATTTTATGGGATTCACTCATTTACATCTATAGGTGAGCAAAAATCACCCATAACAGATCCAATACGCATTATCACAAATTTAATAGACACAGAACACTTCTCCTGCATAAAAAAAACCCCAAACCTATGCTGAGTACTCAGGGTGTTTGCAGAATATGTTAGGTGAATGTATTGAAAGCCTTCCCAGCCGAGACGCTAAACACATCTATACAGCTCGATTGACTTGAAATATGGCAAAAAAATGTCCTTTTGGTATACATAAGGGCAGTATGTGTACTGTATGGTGTATCTAATGTAAAATGGAAGTCCATGCGTGATGTATTCTACAATGTCACTACAGTAATTTAGGTTGGATGATTTCTTAGGAGAGTTTCAAGATAGAATACAGATCTATTCTGTAAGTAAAGTATAAAAGAATGGACCCAAGTCATCATTTATACTTTTTTTTTTATTTTGTTTTTAAGTCTATTTTTATTTGCCCTAAGATGTTTTTTTTTAATTTGCATTTTGTTTAATTTTGTATTTTTTATGTGCGCTGAGTTCCAGCCCCGGAGTGATTCAAGATATCCTGAAATATTTGTGACATTTTAGTGGAACTTACGACTTTTCACTCTAAAAAAAGCGCACAAAAAAAAGGGAAATGATAAAAATAAAATGCCAGATTTATCATTTGCAAATGTACAATCTTTCTGTATCGTGGTATTTGTTGCTCTTTTTTGTGCCAAATTTGTCAAAATGGTCTAAGTGGATGACACTTTTTGTGTTTACAACTCCCCCGAACTCCAAGGTTTGTCGAGATTTTCTTCACTTGACAATATAGTATTGCAAAAAAAAAAAACCCCACAGGTAAAGATTATGATGTTGTGCCAACGCAATGAGTACAAGATGTTGACATAATGTGTAAGGCTGTGTGCACACGTTGCGCTTTTGTTATGCATTTTTGAGTGCATATTTGTCACAAAACCTGAAAGAAATCCTGATGCCAGCAAAGTCAATGAGAATTCTGAAGTGAAGTGCACACAGTGTTAACAAAATTTGTACTCCCAAGAACAATGGCAGCCTAAGAGAAGTGAACAATCTATTACTGATCATTCGGTGTGCATCAATAAGTGCGGTATGTGTAAACAGACTATTCAACGACCACCGATTGGTAATTTTTTATACTGTGGCAGGTGGTGTTGGTAATTTTCTTTTATACTGCGGTAGGTGGTGTTCGTATTTTTTTTATACTGCGTCACGTACTGAAAATCCACCTGAAGAGTGCAACTGCTGATTTTTTTTTTTTTATAAAACTGACGCAACCCCACCCCATTTACACCTCCCCCAACAATACAACCCAGGTGGTGACTTTAGCCCTAAATGCCAACTGTAGCTACTAAAATTCTTTGTTTTAGTTAGAGAAAGAAAAAATGGCCATCCTTCCTGTCCTGACCCTATAGCCCTCCGATGCTTTTTATTTGGTTAAGCTTAAATTCTGTTCCACTCTATATTCTGGATTAGGGTGATAGTCAAAGATACCCTCTTATGTTGCGTACCTTACCTTAATTAAACAGGCTGGTATCCATCTGGCAGCTGCAACTGGACCTATAGGATGTTGAACAGTGGCCACAGGAGCAAGAGCAAAAAATATCTTAATTTTTTGTGCCAGTTGAGGAATGGTAGAAAATGCAATGAATCCTGTAATAGCAACAGAAACAAAAGGATCTGCATTGAGAAAAATGTATTACCCAATTTGTAACATTTTGTAGTGACTAATTATTGTAGCCCTACCCTCTGAGGCCAATTTACAATTTGGAGCTTTTGTTTTCCTTCTACAATAATTTACTGCCCAATGTACTCCATAAAACAAAACAGAACGACTGTATGGTAAATTAAATGGGTTCATTAAAAATTTTAGTTTTGGTGGTGATAGAAGCAGGCTGAGTGACAGCAGGGCAATCCCACAACTTCTATCATCACCCTCAAATGAATCGTCATCAGTGGGCGGTGATGGAAGCTGTGGGATTGCCCTGCTGTCAATCACCACCTTCAATGAATTGTCTTCAGGGGCAGTGCTGTTGGCTCTCACCCTGATTCTAGCATGGCAACCCTTTTGACATCTCATTTCAGGGAAAGAGATGGTGTCAGAAGGAGGAACTGTTGGTGGTGGCCATCAAAAATGCAGGCCGTGGGGGACAAGATTTGGGCACAAGGCAAAGAAGAACTGGTAGCGGCAGCAGAAAATGTGGTCAGTTTCCCATCAACTCCCCGACAACAGGATATCATCATGGGACAGCAGTGACAAAGCTGTGGTAAATCACCGCAGCGCTGACCTTCATGACATTCTGTGATGACATGAGAAGTGATAGAAGCTGCGGAGAAGCGACAACAGGGTCATGCTCCTGTGACGTCCTGTTTGATACTCCTCTCAAACAAAACGTCACAAGAAATAAAGAAAAAAAAATGAATGATATAAGGGTTAGCAGGATAGAGAGGGTGGTAGGGAATTGTATGATACTGCTAATTAGAGAAATGGTTTGGGCTTAAAGGTGGATATTTATAAAGGCCATTAAGACAACTCCTTTAAGGTCAACAATATCAAAAGATGAAAAAACTTTGTGAAATCATTTTTTTCAAAGAGGAGCAAACAATCCTAAGTATTCAATATAATCTTTATTCAATATAAAAAAATCACACAAACATAAAAAGATGTATACAGCAACAGAACAGACTAGCAGCATATTATTATTGCACATATACCCTATCCACTGTGCAAAGTGACTAATGCTGTGCAAAAAATGCAAATTGTAATTAATTCCTATCTAATGCCAATACATCGGACTTTATACCTAAACTAATTTCCAAACATGGAATAACTAGTAGGAAGCCCATAAATAATCTGGCAACATTAAAGATCAATTATCACCGCACAGAAAAAATGTATTAAAGTCACTGCATTAAGTGAATGTCTGAATATTGTGCCATATAACCCAGTTGCAAATGAATGGTGGATTCGTTACCCAATTGCATCCATAGATGGCGCTAGGGTCCAACTTATAAGCGGGACCGATACAAATAAGTACTGAGCATATAGATAAGTCAGCTGGCAACTGCAAACAGCTCCTAAACGGGAAAAAGTATCATGTTTAGCAGACGCCAACCTGACAAAGTATTGGGACGAAATCAACCATTCAAAAGCATAAAGTTACCTGGGTATATTGTAGTAAAAGGCCGCCAGTCTCTTACCCCGACGTACGTATCGCTACCCGCTTCAACGGGAAGGATCTGCTCTGATCAACATAGTTTTGATAAACAATCTAGTGAGCTGGCACAGAGGTTTTTGGAAAGAGGTTATAATAAGAAAATGATACGAAAAGGGTGCCATCGAGCCACACTTTCCTCTAGAAATGCGCTATTATTTTCCAATAATTCAAGTATAAACAGAAATAATAAAATAAAAGTGGAGAAAACGGGACATATACGGTTTATTACCACCTACCATAACTGTTGGGCAGAGATGAAGGGGATTCTACAGAAACATTGGGATATTTTACGTTCTGATGCAGTCTTGAAAAGTATTTTACCCCCTAAACCTCTGGTCACGGCAAGAAGATCTAAAAACTTGAGGGACACGTTGGTCCATAGTCATTTTGACCCAAATGTAAAACATAAAAGACTACTTACTACAGCAGATCAAGGGTTTTTTCCTTGTGGGCTGTGTAAAGCCTGTGCGAACTTGGTAAAATCCAAAACTTTCATCAATTTTGATGGGTCTAAAACTTTTACTTTAAGGAAACAACTCACGTGCTCATCAAAGTGGGTTATTTACCTGGGTGAATGCCCCTGTAAGAAACTCTATGTCTGCCTCACGACTCGTGAAATAAAGGTTAGGGTGCGTGAACACTGTAGGGATATTGCCAAAGCAAAAACAGCTGAGGATAATACACAGTTGAAAACTCTCCCACGACATTTTAAAGAATTCCATAACTGCAACCCGTTTCTGCTGAAAGTTAAAGCTATAGATCAGGTAGATCTTGGGATTAGAGGTGGAGATTTAGGAAAGATCTTAGCTAGAGTGGAAAGCCGCTGGATCTATCGTCTGGGTACACTTAGCCCACAGGGACTGAATGAAACTTTAGGTTTTGGTGCTTTTTTGTGAGTTGTAGTGGTGGTGTCCATAACAGTACTTTAATCTTTAGATATTTTTAACAATCTTTTTGTCAAATTCCTTTTTTATTTATTAAGTTTTAATTTGTGTCTGGGCGAGGGTGGAAGTGTGTTAAGGTTTTGGTAAACATATGTGATTTTGTACTTATATTATTATTTCTCCATTATAGATATTGCCTTTTTCATCTTAAACTGTTGGAACAATTGAAATCTACTATCAAAACCCCGAAGACATATTTCTTATTTCATATTTCTTGTTTTTAATATTTATATTCATATTAGTTAGGTTATGGTTGATGGGGACTTTATTTTGTTGTTAATAATTGATCATAACATATAATTGAGAATTCTAATGTAATCTTAGGTTACCTATATTAAAACAAAATTATGAGGAATATTTTGTACATTATTGTATGATATTTGTTGTAGTGGGTGTTAAATATATCTTAGGATGAGATGGCCGCTGTAATGTTATTCGAGATGTATTACATTCTTCTACATTTAGTTAGCTAATGGAGAATAGTTTTAATAGGCAGGAATATCATGTAGCCTTTGCGCAACAATGCGGTAGACTTACCACTCAATGCAGAGCGCTTATACAGTCCGAAGCCTCCCGGAACTGAAATGTCGGGCGCAATAAATGGAACAGTTTTGCCTGCTGGTCACTTCCGAGTACCTGACACGCAAGCTGCGTTCCACGATCGCCCGGCAGGAAGTTGCGTTATACTAAGGGAGGAACACGACTGATGTAAGCGCCGTAAGTGCTTTTGATTGGGCAGATACCGGTATTTAATCTTGGCGCTTTCTCCAGCCCGACATGCCCCCGTTGAAGCGGGTAGCGAAACGTACGTCATGCCCCCCGTTGAAGCGGGTAGCGAAATGTACGTCGGGGTAAGAGACTGGCGGCCTTTTACTACAATATACCCAGGTAACTTTATGCTTTTGAATGGTTGATTTCGTCCCAATACTTTGTCAGGTTGGCGTCTGCTAAACATGATACTTTTTCCCGTTTGGGAGCTGTTTGCAGTTGCCAGCTGACTTATCTATATGCTCAGTACTTATTTGTATCGGTCCCGCTTATAAGTTGGACCCTAGCGCCATCTATGGATGCAATTGGGTAACGAATCCACCAGTCATTTGCAACTGGGTTATATGGCACAATATTCAGACATTCACTTAATGCAGTGACTTTAATACATTTTTTCTGTGCGGTGATAATTGATCTTTAATGTTGCCAGATTATTTATGGCCTTCCTACTAGTTATTCCATGTTTGGAAATCAGTTTAGGTATAAAGTCCGATGTATTGGCATTAGATAGGAATTAATTACAATTTGCATTTTTTGCACAGCATTAGTCACTTTGCACAGTGGATAGGGTATATGTGCAATAATAATATGCTGCTAGTCTGTTCTGTTGCTGTATACATCTTTTTATATTTGTGTGATTTTATATATTGAATAAAGATTATATTGAATACTTAGGATTGTTTGCTCCTCTTTGAAAAAAATGATTTCACAAAGTTTTTTCATCTTTTGATATTGTTGGAAAATGGGAGTGTCCATATATATATATATATATATATATATATATATATATATATATATATATATATATATATATATATATATATATATATATATATATATATATATATATATATAAAAAGACCGCTTTAGTGTTTATTCCTTTAAGGTCAAGTAGATTGGAATACAGACTCAATAGAAAAAGCATAGAAGAATAAGCGGAAAGTTTTGGCCTCTTGGTTTCAGCGATCATGAGGTTTTCTGGAGCAAAATTACCATCATTCAACACTACTAAATGGGATCTAAAACATATGAAAATGTTTTAAAAAATTATTTATCTAGAGAAGTGGTGATTGCTAATGCAAGTAGTCGGGCAAGAAGGAGAGAGCTACCCGGAGATACTTTTTTTTCTGTTATAGGGTCAAAAGCTGAAATAAAATGAGATATAGAGAACAAGTTTGATATTACTTGATTCAGGCTGGATGTTGCCAATTATAACTGAAATAAGTGGAGGGGTCAGCAGCGTTGAGGATTTTTAGCATTTGAGGTGTGTGCCAAAGGCACTGTTAGGAGTTTCACTATAATGTTTGCCAGTTGAACTGTGATAGGAGAGGGAAGAGATTGAGGGCAATGAACACTAAATCTCCGTACGTTACTGAGTGTTACTGGTGAGTGATATTTAGCTGTGTAATCAGAAGACTCAACATTTTTTATAGTGCTGGAAAAATATCGGTGACCGAGAGCAAGAGAGAAAAATTAATGTAGTAAGAAATCGGAGGCTTTCTAGACTCCTAATGTGGTGAGATTTGCCATGCCCCTTTGCTACAGTCTAATGTCTATCTGCTATTTCATCCTTTTCTGCTTGATTTCTAAAACTGAACATGGAAAAAACAGAACTCATCATCTTTCCCCCATCTCACTACCAACCCACCTGACCTATCCATCAAAATCAATGGCTGTTCACTCTCCTCAGTCCTGCGTTCTCGCTGACTGGGGGTAACCCTTGAATCTGCTCTCTCCTTCAAGCCACATATCCAAGCTCTTTCCATCGCCTGCCGACTCCAACTCAAAAATATTTCCTGAGTCCGTACATTCCTTGACCAAGAATCTGCAAAAACACTAGTGCATGCCTTCGTTATCGCCCACCTGGACTACTGTAAACTCCGGCTCTGTGGTCTCCCCTGTAACACTCTTACGCCCCTCCAATCGATCCTAAATTCTACTGCCCGACTAATCCACCTGTTCCTTCGCTATTCCCCGGCCTCTCCTCTCTGCCGATCTCTTTACTGGCTTTTCATTGCCCAAAGACTCAGTTTCAAAACACTAACAATGACATTCAAAGCCATCCACAACCTGTCTCCTCCATACATCTTTGACCTAGTCTCCCTTTATTTACCTGCACGCAATCTCCGATCTTCACAATATCTTCTGCTCTACTCCCCTCTTATCTCCTGCTCCCACAATCGCATACAAGATTTCTCCCGTGCCTCCTCCATACTCTGGAGCTCTCTATCCCAACACATCAGACTCTCGCTTACCATGGAAACCTTCAAAAGGAACCTGAAGACCCACCTCTTCCAATAAGCTTACAACCTGCAGTAATCCTGAGTCCAGCCTAGTGTCGCACGGCCCGCTCTACCCTCGCCTGCTGTATCCTCACCCATCCCTTGTAGACTGGGCAGGGTCCTCTCTCCTCCTGTACCAGTTTGTGCCTTGAAATGATCACGACTATTATACTTGTTTATGTATGCCCCTTTTCACATGTAAAGCGCCATGAAATAATTGACGCTATAATAATAAATAATAATAATCTAGTCTGATCTTGCCCTATAATATCCATTACAAAGTGTGAAGGCACTGAAGCTATAAGAAAGGTCCTTTTGATATTAAGTTGACCCTATGCCAGGAATGTGATGGAAAATGTATAACGTAATGGGAAATTTACAGTAAAGCCTTTCAAAATATAAAGTATGACATATTCTTACCCATAGTAGTGCCTTGTGAATGACCAATGTAATATAGTTGCTTTAGGCCTGTTTTTTGCAAAATAAAATCTACAACTGCAGGTAGATCTTTCTTCGCCATTTCATCATAACTGGAAAGTAGAAATATTATGGGGTTATGCACTATCCGGAAGATCATTCCTAAGGGATTTTTTTTGATTGGTGACTGTCAGATGCTGGGATCCCCAATAATGAGCAGTATACAGGGGTCTTCTATGAGGTGTGAGAAGCAGTACCCGGCACAATTGGAGATCCCTGTCTAGAAACACTGGGTGGGCTGCAGCAATCACTGAGGCCTGGAACGCAGCTATTCTTTTCCTGCTGATTATTAGGGAGTTCTGATCACATACTGATTGCATATTCTTAATGTTTTTTCTTAGAAGATCTCTTTAAGGGCATATTTATGGGGTTTATAGAATGGATTTTAAGCTTTTAGGCCTAATCTCTGTACAGCGTACAGAAAATCTGATACATTTATGTATATGATAATTGGATGTTCTTTGACACTTGTAATTGTGAAATAGCTCATTCCAGTTCTATAGACACCATTTATCCATCGAATTTAGCATAGAGATTAATCAAAATGACTAAAATACATATACCTAAAAGCCCAGAATTTGCTGTCCGAAGGGGAAAGAGACTTGTGCTTCCGAGACCATGTATTACCCCGACTGTTTCCCATCCACACGTCATAACCGGCATCTGCCAGGATAAATCCCAGACTACTGTTTTCAAAGTTTGTGATCCAGTTACTGGCATCCGCAAGTAGCCCATGCTGCAGTAATACCACCGATTTAGGTTCTAAAAGTAGAAAAAAAAAAGTATACAGTATAAAACATATTTACATGATATTTACAAAGCAGTGGATAACTTATTTTTCTCTTTATCACAAAATAACTACAGGAAACAAGTATCAAGTATATACATAAAACTATATATGTATGGGTTAAAAAGAAGTGCAGGTGTCTAAACATCATGCCGCTTGGCTCTGAGCGATATTGACCCTATATCTTTGGTTGCACTGTAGATGTACATTCGTGGACAGCACTATTCTCCGATTAGCTGTCCTATAATGAATTAGGTTCCATATGCTGCTATGTCCGGCCACTATTGTGGCTCTGCTTGTTCATAATAAGCAAGAACTCAACATATTTCTTTCCTAAAATTCAACAAGACACTCTTGAATGGAGAACTGACTTCTAAGGGTACTTTCACACTTGCGTTCAGCGGAGTCCGTCACTATGGAGAATAGCGCAGTCCATTAATGCACTGCGCTATTCTCCATAGACTTGTATGGACAACGCACAGTAACGCAAGTGTCTGCGTTGCATTCGCTGGACGACGCAGCGTCGTCATTTTGACGCTGCGTCGGGCGGATGCAACACCGCATGTAACCTTTTTTTGAGCAGCGCAATCCGTAGGATTTCACTGCGCATGCTCTTTTTTTTTTTTTTAAATCACAAACTTTATTTGGTCTCTCGGTGGCCGAACATGCAGTTGAGTGCCCGGCCGCCGGCATGTGAGCGCGCTCAGCTGAGCGCCCGCTCGCCGGCATGTCCGGCCGCCGGCAAGTCACAGCGCTCAGCGGAGCGCCCGCCAGCATGCCCGGCCGCCGGCAAGTGACAGTGCTCAGCTGAGCGACCGGCCGCCGGCTATTGAGAGCGATCAGCTGATCGTTCACAATAGTCTGCTGCTGGTAAAACTGTAAAGAAGAGAAAAAAAAAAAAAAGCTTTCCGTTGTTTTGTATGATCCGTAGCATCCGTTGTGCCACTATATGCAACGCATCCGTTGCATCCGTCACACAACGCAATGCTACGGAAGCCATCCAACGCAAGTGTGAAAGTAGCCTATGTCACCAATGAGATTTAAAACAAAAACAAAAAAAAAAAAAAAACCTCTTTGCCAAAATGATTAATAGGTTATCAATGCTCTCCATGTCAGACTTGAGTTCTTGGGAAAATAATGCTAAAAGGGTTCACTACTGTCCATCTATAAAGAACATTTGTGATAGTCACCAAATATACAGTGCCTTGCAAAAGTATTCGCCCCCCTTGAATTTTTCAACCTTTTCCCACATTTCAGGCTTCAAACATAAAGATAAAAATTTTAATGTTATAGTGAACAATCAACAAGTGGGACACAATTGTGAAGTTGAACGAAATTTATTGCTTATTTTAAACTTTTATAACAAATAATAAACTGAAAATTGGGGCGTGCAATATTATTCCGCCTCTTTAAGCTAATACTTTGTAGCGCCACCTTTTGCTGCTATTACAGCTGCAAGTCGCTTGGGGCATGTCTCTATCAGTTTTGCACATTGAGAGACATAAATTCTTGCACATTCTTCCTTTGCAAACAGCTGGAGCTGAGTGAGGTTGGATGGAGAGCATTTGTGAACAGCAGTTTTCAGCTCTTTCCACAGATTCTCGATTGGATTCAGGTCTGGACTTTGACTTGGCCATTCTAACACCTGGATACGTTTACTTGTGAACCATTCCATTGTAGATTTTGTTTATGTTTGGGATCATTGTCTTGTTGAAAGACAAATCTCCGTCCCAGTCTCAGGTCTTTTGCAGACTCCAACAGGTTTTTTTCAAGAATGGTCCTGTATTTGGCTCCATCCATCTTCCCATCAATTTTAAAACCATCTTCCCTGTCCCTGCTGCAGAAAAGCAGGCCCAAACCATGATGCTGCCACCACCATGTTTGACAGTGGGGATAGTGTGTTTAGGGTGATTAGCTGTGTTGCTTTTATGCCAAACATTGTTTGGCATTGTGCCCTTCTTCCACATGTTTGGTGTGTCTCCCAGGTGGCTTGTGGAAAACTTTAAACAACCCTTTTTATGGATATCTTTGAGAAATGGCTTGCTCCTTGCCACTCTTCCATAAAGGCCAGATTTGTGCAGTGTACGACTGATTGTTGTCCTATGGATAGACTCTCCCACCTCAGCTATAGATCTCTGCAGTTCATCCAGAGTGATCATGGGCCTCTTGGCTGCATCTCTGATCAGTCTTCTTGTTTGAGATGAAGTTTTTGATTGATGGCCGGGTCTTTGTAGATTTGCAGTGGTACGATACTCCTTCCGTTTCAATATGATCGCTTGCACAGTGCTCCTTGGGATGTTTAAAGCCAGATTTGGTTACAAAAAGATTTCCACAACTTTAAACTTCTCCACAACAGTATCATGGACCTGCCTGTTGTGTTCCTTGGTCTTCATGATGCTCTCTGTGCTTTAAACAGAACACTGAGATATCACAGAGCAGGTGCATTTGATTACACACAGGTAGGGACGAATAATATTGAACGTCCCAATTTTCAGTTTATTCTATTTTTACAAAAGTTTAAAATAAGCAATAAATTTCGTTCAACTTCACAATTGTGTCCCACTTGTTGATTCTTCACCATAACATTAAAATTTTTATCTTTATGTTTGAAGCCTGAAATGTGGGAAAAGGTTGAAAAATTCAAGGGGGCCAAATACCTTCGCAAGGCACTGTATAGACACTAATATCATAACATAGGTTATGATTTGTGAATAAAAAGAGGAATAGTCCTTGGATCACAATGGGGTTTCCTGGGTTCAAATCCCACAAAGGACAACATCTGCAAGGAGTGTGTATGTTCTCCTCGTGTTTGTGTGGGTTTCCTCCAGGTTCTCCAGATTCCTCCTATACTCCAAAAAAAAAAAAAAAACTGATAGAGAATTTAGATTGTGGAAGAAAATGACGATAATGTGTGTAAATCGCTATGGAATATGATGGTGCCATATAGGAGTCTGGACTCTGGGTTACAAAGTTATTGTCATAAAAAAACACAACTGTTCTAATGGCCCACCACCCTGAAGGATATCACTAGAATTAATTTTTAAAAATTACAGAAAGTCATCTAGAGACAAACTAACTGTAATACTGGACATTTTTGAAGACTTCTTATTCACTGTAATATATTTCTTACTGACAATATTCCTTTCAATGCCAAGTATTCACAGAAGTGTCATTGATATCCTCAAGAGCTCTCAAGAGAGTAACTTATAGCTGAATAAAGAGAACATTCAGAGGGAAGAATATGAGGTCAGTGGTCTCAAGTGGAGGAGTTATTAGCGAAGTGGAGGTGTGACAGCACAAATCTGTATTCGTCTCCTCCATCACATATAAACATCTAATGAAGGAATATTTTTTACCTATTTTCATGCCCTTTAAATACATTATTCTTACACAAGACATTAGCTTTGGTTAACACTGATGAGACCTCTTAGGCTATGTGCGCACTAGGCCGTTTTTACCCGCGGATTTACCCGCGGTTTTGCTGCGGAAATTTCTTGAGAAATGTTTGAAATCTTTCTGCAGACATTTCCCAGCAAAGCCTATGGGAAAAAAAAATAGCTGTGCGCACGCTGTGTTTTTTTCTCAAGAAAATTCTTTGTGAAGATTTTCTTGAGAAAATTTCTTGAGAAAATGTGCATGTCACTTCTTTTCTGCAAGTACCTGCGGTATAGCCCCAGTATTTCACTCCATTCACTGTAATGTAATCGCGAAATACCAGGGGTATACCGCAGGTAGCAAATGATGTGCGGTATACCCCCGGTATTGCCGCCATTTACCTGCGGTAATGTTCATCGCTGCCTGCAGTTTTGTAGGAAGTGATGTCATTATGACAGAAGAGGAAGCGGAGCAGAGTAAACACAGACGTCACACTCCCTGGACGCCGCACAGAAGCACTTCCGTGTGACCTCCAGGTGCCCGTGCAGTCTGTGTACCGCTCCGGCTGCCTGCCCTGCAGTGTGTCAGTGTCTGCCCGCAGTATCAGCAGCTTGTCACGCTGCAGCGCAGACACTGACACACAGCAGTGCGTGCAGCCGCGGGGATGCCGAGCGCTGCTGTCAGGAGGTGAGATGAGATCATTACCTGCTGTGACGATCTCCTGCCTCCTGACGTCACCGCTGTCAATGCAGTCTATGCTCGCGGCCCGAGACTGTCACTAGTGGTGACGTCACGGGCTCTCGCGATACGGCTGAGAACGCCGCGGGCATAGAAGGCAGTGACAGCGCTGATGGCAGGACTGCAGGAGATTATCACAGTAGGTAATTATCTTATCTAACCTCCTGATGGCAGCGCTCGGCATCCCCTGCAGTGACCTGGGCTGACCTATTGATGTTAGCTCAGGTCACTGCATTACTCTCCCAGCCAATGGGGAACCTTCTGTTCTTCACTTACTGGGACAGTTACTATGGTATGGATCGTCGTGGGACCCCCCCCCCCCTTATTGGATTACGCTGGACCCAGATTTGATTGTTCTTGTCAATAAATTGGTGAAAGAGGGAACGTGGGGAGTGTTTTTCAAATAAAACATTTTTTGTTGTCTATTTTTTATTTCTTACTGACTGGGTTGGTGATGTCAGGTATTTGATAGACGCGTGACATCACGAACCCCAGGACTTGATGCCAGGTGACATTACACATCTGGCATCAACCCCATATATTACCCCGTTTGCCACCGCACCAGGGCAACGGGATGAGTTGGGGCGAAGCGCCAGGATTGGCACATCTAATGGATGCGCCACTTCTGGGGCGGCTGCAGCCTGCTATTTTTAGGCTGGGGAGTGTCCAATAACAGTGGACCTCCCTAGTCTGAGAATACCAGACCACAGCTGTCCGCTTTACCTTGGCTGGTGATCCAATATGGGGGGACCCCACCTTTTTTGTTTTAAATTATTTATTTAATGTAAAATAACAGCGTGGGGTGCCCTCTGTTTTGGATTACCAGCCAAGGTGAAGATGCCAGCTGTGGTCTGCAGGCTGCAGCCGTCTGCTTTACCCTAGCTGGCTAAAAAAGATGGGGGGACCTCACGTCAATTTTTTTTTTAATTATTTATTTTTTGGCTAAATACAAGGCTAGGCACCCTTTAGTGCCACATGAAAGTCACTAAAGGGTGCCAGCTTAGAATATGCAGGAGGGTGGAACATTATATAGGTCTTTCTCATCTATCTATCTATCTATCTATTCATCTATCTATCTTTCCCTCTATCCATTATCTGTCCATCTATCGATTATCTATTATCTATCTTATTTATGGCAGTTCAGCATAAAAAAAACGCAGGGACCAACCTGCGGAAAAACCGCGTCAAAACCGCGCCAAAATCGCATGCGTTTACCGCGGTTTTTTACCGCAGGTGTGGTAATCTACAACTCCCAGAAGTTTCTCAAGAAATTTACTTGAGAAAAATCACTTTTCTAGTGCGCACATAGTCTTAGGGTGCACACATTGTCTTTTTCAGGCAGACAAACTTGCTGAGATTTTTTTTAAGAGGAAAACACTTCAGAAAATGTTTGCGTTTTTTTCCATGATTAGTGTTACTGATTTTTATTTTTTATTTTTTTCTTTCTTGAGCACTTTTCCCATTTTTTTCACCACTGGTGGATTATTTTTTTTTGCAGCATTTTCCAGCACTTTTGAGGCATGTTTTTTAGTGGCACTTTGAGTATTTTTTTTAACTCCATACCAGAATGAAGAAACCGCTAATGTTTTTTCAAGCAAAAACACTTGAAAAATGTCAAAAAACACAACGAGGCATCTTTTAGGCATCATTTGAGCCTTCCCATTGAATTGTATAGAGCGTTTACTGTACAGTGGAGAATGCCTGACGATTGGTCACGTCACTTCCTTTAACAGTTTACCATCTTTGAAAACCTGAAGCAGTTAATAGACGGCCAAAAGATGGAACATATGAGCAGCAAGTTTTGGTTTTTTTATACAAAGAAATGGAAATGTTCATTGTTTTGAGCAGATATTTAGCGCAGTTTTAGATGGGTTTTGAAACAGCATCCTAAGACGTAGTGTGAACATTCTGCTATTATTCCTTGAGCCATGAATCCTATAGAAACTGCATCTTTATCAGAGTTTAAAGGGCTTATTTAGGATAGTTAGGCTATAAGGACAGTTAGGCCAGCATCACACGAGACAATCTATCGTACGATCGCATGAGCGATTGTACCCGACCCAGTCATTTGTGCGTCACGGGCAATTAGTTGCCCGTGGTGCACAAAGTCGGTAACCCCTGTCACACGCACTTACCTCCTGGACGACGTCGCTGTGGGTGGCGAACATCCTCTTCCTGAAGGGGGAGGGACGTTCTGCGTCACAGCGACGTCACAGCAGTCAGCCAATAGAAGCTGAGGGGCGGAGATGAGCGGGACGTAACATCCCGCCCACCTCCTTCCTTCCGCATTGCCGGTGGGATGCAGGTAAGCTGTGTTAGTCGTTCTCGGGGTGTCACACGGAACGATGTGTGCTGCCTCGGGAACGACGAACACGCGGCGCGCAGAAGGAGGACCGACATTTTGAAAATGAACGACATGTCAACGAGCAACGATAAGGTGAGTATTTTTGCTCATTCACAGTCGTTCGGAGGTGTCACACGGTACGATATGTCAAACGATGCCGGAAGTGCGTCACTAACGACGTGACCCCGACGACATATCGCCCGATATATCGTACCGTGTGACGCCGGCATTAGGATAAGTGCACACAATGTCTTTTTCAAAGCAGATTTTGCCTGGAATCTGCATGATTAGGGCCACATTCACACTTTGAGTTTTTGGTGAGTTTTTTTTACCTCACTATTTGTAGCCAAAACCAGTAGTGGATCTATCAGAGGAAAAATATAAAAGAAACACGTCACCACTTCTGTATTTTTTACCCACTCCTGGTTTTGGCCCAGGGCTGTGGAACCAGTAAGCTAAACCTCCAACTCCGACTCAGACTCCTCAATTTCCCGGATTCCGACTCCACGACTCAGACTCCCTCAGACGTGAAGCATGTTTGTGATAAATTTACTGTAGTAAAATGGTAGAGAACAACCTCTATACACTAACTTCAGTTGGTGGCAAAGCGGCAACCACGTGGACAACATCTCCAACAACTTCAGGGTATAAAGGGGTATAATTGCCTCATGCACAGTCAGTTTTGATGAACAGTTGAACTCTTCTACTTCTTTGACAGCAAGTGAAAAATGTTGCTGAAATCTGGTAAATCTGTTTGCTATGGTATTGGAATCTTTATTCCCTGTTGCAACGCTTTGCTACGCCCTGTCATCGAAATACTTTTCACAATTAAATTCCTCATCTGATGAGGCTAAATATATGGCAGCAGTAGCACTGGCAGGATCCAAATCGTCTTGCTTTTAGCAGTCCTATAACCCATTCATCCTAACTGCTACCTTTGTCTGAGATTTGTTTCGTTTAGTAAGCTGTTTAATCAACCAGCAACATACAGTGTGTCCACCCATATCCTGTCCACCGCCATTAACTTGAGAACGTCGGCAGCTATAGGCATAGAAGTGGTGTCTAGGTATGGTAAAGTAGCCATGCACTACGCAATGAAACCACCTATATATCGCCACCTGGTGGAAAACAACGGAGTTAGGATTTTTATCTTGAAAACGGAATGAGATAGACAAAAAAAAGTGAATTAAAAAATTGTAGGGCATTATCAATTCAATATGAATCGACACCTTGCATACAGAAATGCATTGATATGAAACCCATGACCCCCACAAAACATTGAATGCTGGTCACGCATATGGCACTCATTAACTTTGATGCTTTAAGTGGCCACCGTCAGCTGCAATGCACATCTGGACTCTGGACAGCATACTGTATCTTGCTGCACGTTGTGCAATATGATAGGTGACACGTTTACACAAGCATCTGTACATCTGTAATACGTTGTCGTAGGTCCTGCAATGTTGGTGGAGGCATCGCATACACCTGCTGTTTGATGTGACCTCACAGAAAGAAGTCCAATGGGGTCAGGTCAGGTGAGTGTAGAGACCACTCCACGCAACCACCATACCCAATGACTTGTAGGAAAGTCTCCATGAGGTATCGCTTCATGTCCGCCTTGTGAATTTTACACGTTCTAAATCATCGCATTTCTGTATGCAAGGTGTCGATTCGTATTGAATTGATGATGCCCTACAACTATGTATTTCACTTTTTTTCTCGATCTCGTTCTGTTTTTGAGATAAAAATGCTAACTCCGTTGTTTTCCACAAGGTGGCGCTATATGTGGTTTCATTGTGTAGCGCATGGCTACTTTACTATATCTAGACACCACTTCTATGTCTATAGCTGCCGCGATTCTCAAGTTAATGGCGGTGGACAGGATATGGGTGGACACACTGTTTTACAGCTGCCAGAAGAATTTTATTTTCTAATAGCAGTGTCCATCCATTTCATTTAAGCACCAATGCCATCTGCAACTAAATCTCTTCTTTGGGACAGGTAAAACAAGTTTTTCCACTCCTTTATAAAAATGCTGGGAGTTCAATCCTCAGCTTGTAATTTTTTAGTCATTGTAAATGGGTGATGAAGCAATTTTCACCTGTGTCCATTGACCTTCATTTAGTGTTGCCTGAGGATTGGCCATGTCTACAAGAAAGGGTTTCAGCTCAAACAATCGCTGAATCATTAAATAAGTGCTGCCCCACCGAATGGCTTGATCGATAATTGCCCCTTTTCCAGCACGTTTCTTTAAGATGGAATCAATTTTAGGGGTTCTGGCGGCAATAACCAATTTTCTCGCTTTGCCAGAGTTCCAGCATGTCCCTCTTGTAGACTATATCTCTTATTCCCAGCTGCAGTGTGCGCACAACACAGCGCATGTGATAAATAGGAGAGAGATGTGAAGCAGCCTCAACAAGATCATCTAATTCTAAAAGATCATTTTGCTGTTTATTGAAAGTTTATACTTGCTTTCAAAAGTACTTACCTTATTCCTACTTTAGGCCATGTGCGCACGTTGTGTATTTTTCTGCATTTACAACTGCAGTGTGTCATTGACAAAATGCATGTGTTGTGCTTCCCCAGCAAAGTCTATGAGAATCATGCAAAATCTGTGCGCACGATGCTTTTTCAAACGCAGCGTTTTGATTGTCAAAAATTTGACAAAATCTCTGCATTTAGAAAAGCAGCATGTCAATTCTTTTGTCCGTTTTGGCAGCGTTCTACACCCATTGAAATCAATGAGTGGTAGAAAAACGCTGCCAAAATGTTAAGCAGTGCGTTTGCACTGCATTTTTTTAGCGATCTGCATGTTTTTTTGTCATAACAAAGGCAGGTCTTTCGGTCTCTCTCTCTGACAGTCGGTCTGTTGGTCGGTCTCTCGCTCTTTCTATGTCTCGATCTCTCTCTGTCCATGTCGGTCTCTCCCTCCCACCCCCTCTCTCATACTCACCGATCACGGGTGCTGCACAGCGTTCACACTGTGGCCGCTTCTCTTTTGAAAATGCCAGCCGCTCATTAATCCATCACGTATTCTCTGCTTCCCCCGCCGCCTATGATTGGTTGCAGTCAGACACGCCCCCACGCTGAGTGACAGCTGTCTCACTGCAACCAATCACAGCCGCCAGTGGGCGTGTCTATATCGAGCATTTGAAAAAAAATAATAATTTAAAAAAAAAAAAACGACATGCGGACCCCCCAATTTGGATACCAGCCAGGGTAAAGCCATACAGCTGAAGGATGGTATTCTCAGGATGGGGAGCTCCACCTTATGGGGAGCCCCCAGCCTAAAAATATCAGCCAGCAGCCGCCCGGAATTGCCGCATCCATTAGATGCGACAGTCCCGGGACTCTACCCGGCTCATCCCGAATTGCCCTAGTGCGGTGGCAAACAGGGTAATAAGGAGTTAATGGCAGCCCATAGCTGCCACTAAGTCCTAGGTTAATCATGGCAGGCATCTCCCCGCGATACCTTACATAATTAACCTGTAAGTTAAAGAAAATAAACACACATCCAAAAAATCCTTTATTTGTAATGAAAGACAAAAAAACACCCTCTTTCACCACTTTATTAACCCCTCAAAAAACACCTCCAGGTTCGACGTAATCCACGCAAGGTCCCACGATGCTTTCAGCTCTGCTACATCGGAAGCTGACAGGAGCAGCAGAACACCGCCGCTCCTGTGAGCTCTATGCAGCAACTGAAGTGAGTCACGTGATCAGCTGTGCGGTCACTGAGGTTACTCGCGGCCACCGCTCTCAGGTGGAGGACTGCAGCTGTGGCCGCGAGTAACCTTAGTGAAAGCTGATCGCGCGGCTCACTGCAGTCACTCAGGTCACAGGTGAGTCCTTCACGTGTGACCGCAAATCAAGCCGCGGCACACGCACAGAGCCGCGCGATCACAATGAAGTCGGGTGAAGTTCATCAGAGTTCATTCTGATCGCACGGCACTGTCTTGCAGCCAGCCATACTCTTTTTGACAGCTTTTTCAGCTACGTTCTGAGACGCACATGCAGTGACATACGCTGCGGAATAGAACGCAACGTGCGCACACAGCCTTACTGTTCACTCTGGAGTCTCCAGCATTTCTGAGATGATTGCAGGCATTCTTTGTGCCTTTGTTTTTACTCTTCCTTGTAGAGGAGGAGCTTCACTACTTATATCATGTAGCTGAAGTGCAGCACAGATTCATCTCAACTAATAGCCTAGATCCTTTGATCAGGAATAAAACATATATTTAAAAGAACATTTCATAACTTTCCAAATTGTTATGACAAAATATTCATCACATACTGCATTGAACCGCTGTATCCAGTTTATTATATATTTTAGGAATCGGTCCATATTATTCTGACTCCCATTTCACCAAAATGAAAACCAACTCCGACTTCATAGCCCTGTTTTGGCTTACAAATTCTGAGGTAAAGAACTCACCAAATACTCGACATGTGCACGTGGCCTAAGGGCCACAATAGCGCTATATAAAATGAACACAACACACGATTAGAGCTGGTCGAACTCATAAAAACTGGGACCGGCGGGTCCCTGCTAAATTTAAAAAAAAAACAAAAACAAAAAAAACCTGATCCACTCCGGAATCCAGTAGCTATATAAGTCTATGGGGACCAGAATCTGGAGATTAAAAATGTTGGTGCAAGGGATAGTGGAGTAGGAGCACGTGCGGTGTACTCACCGAGGCGGTGTCATGGCGGCACACTCCTTCCGGGTGACGCTTTCCCTTCCGGAGCCGACAACTGAATATTCACTGTTTTGCCCACCCACCGGCGCATGTATGTAATTGGTTGCAGTTAAACGCCTCCCCACCCTGAGTGGCAGCGTGTCAACTGACTGCAACCAATCACAGGCGCCAGGACGGCCGGTGGGCGGGGAAAGCAGTGCAAGTGTCTGTGGGTCAGTATGGTGGTATAAAAATAAATTATTAAATAAGACAATTGGCGCAGGGTCCCTGTATTTCGATATTAGCACAGATAAAGCCCACGGCTGCAGCCCCCAGATGTCGGGCTTTATCTGTGCTATGTATCAAAATAAGCCCAGAGTCAGACGTGCGAGGGACTCGCATCACACACCCGGCAGCTGCACACTCTCCTGACAGGAGTGTGCAGGTACATAAAAACACATGCTGCCGACCCGCTCCTGTCATGAGTGTGTGTGGCTGTGGCGGGTGATGCGACGCAAGACTCGCATGAGTCCCTCGCAAATGTGATTCCGGCCTAAGAGAAACTGCATGTGGCTTTTCTTTTTTTTTTTTTTTTTTTTTTAAATTATTATTAAATAAATAATTAAAAAAACAAACAAAAAAAAAACGACGTCGCCCCCCAATTTTGATACCCAGTCAAGATAAAGCTAGCTGGGGGCTGGTATTCTCAGCCCGCAGCCGCCTGGTATTGCCACATCCATTAGATGTGATAATCCCAGTGCTTTACCGGTTCTTCCCATTGCCCAGGTGCGGTGTCAATCGGGATAATGGCAGGGGTTAATAACAGAGCACAGCTGCTACTCAACTCTAGGTTAGTACTGGCACGGCGTCTATGAGATACCTGCATCCCTAACCTGTACATGAAAGTAAATACAAACAGAAAAAAATCTTTATTTGGAATAAAATACAAAAATACACCCTCTTTCACCACTTTATTAACCCCCAACACACCCCTCCAGGTCCGGCGTAATCCACACGACGTCCCACGCCTCACAGCGAGCGGCCAAAGAACATGACCGCCAGCTGTGAGCGCAGACAATGACTGAGCTGTTCTGATGATAACTGCAGCCAGACACTGTCACATGCTGTGGGCATGTCTAAATGCAACCAATCACAAACGAAAGGACAGCCGGTGGACGGGGAAAGCACGGAAAGCGATGAGCCTATTGCGCGGTACAGGAAGTGAATGTGCGACCCAGAAGCAGTTTCCCGCTGTGACACAGTCTCCGTAAGTATGAAACAGTCTCTTAATTATTTTTTTTTTTCTTTATTTTTCCTTTAATTTCCCCAGTGCCGAATCCGGATTGTACACCCAGAATTTTGGGCACAGGCATCTTTGAAACCGCGCGGATCCGGACTATAACAGTCAGAGTCCGCTCAGTCCTACACACGATCAATCTTATGTCACATATATGAGCCTACAGGCCTTACAAATGAAAATCCATTGACACTTTCATATCTGTTGCTGCATTCCCAAATAATTAGCGCTTTGATTCCCATGAAAATTGTCTGTTAAGTGCTTTTGGTGTCATATAGCACTTAATAAGCCTCTTACTCCTGAGGTTGATTCCCCACCCCACACCAATCTTTTTAGCGTGATTGATAGCTCACTGTAGGACATCAGGCAAGGAAATCAGACAGTGAGCTATCAATCAAGCTAAAGGGACTGGGAAACAACCTCCGGAGGCAAAGACTAATTAAGTGCTATGCCAAGAGTAAAACACTCATTTACATTGGATAGAAACCACTAATTTCTTGGGAATGTAGCAACACATTAAAATGGAAATAAATCAATACTTACATTTTTCAAAACCTGGATGCCCATATGCTTGACTTGGGGGAAGGGTTGATTTTACTGACAGATTCTCTTTAAAGTGACTGGTCCATGATCAACATATCATCACTTACTTGCTCATAGTATAGGCATCGATCCCAGAATAAAAGTCCTGAGCCTAGCCATCCAAGCAAGGAGACAGCCACTCGTGCACACTGTGTACCCACCAAATATCCAAGGGACTGACAGACAGAAAAGCAAATGTCCTCGGCCATGTCCTTCAGTCCCACAGAGCAGTAAGGCATCCAGTACAATCTCCATTCACCGATACAATTTTAAGGAAATCTAAAAAAGCTTTAAAGTACAATGACTAGACTGTGGTGCCTTCTGGTTTTCTCCTGTCATTTTGTCACCCTACAGTTGTAAGCATAATCAAATCATTGTACAAACAAGCAATTTTTATTAATAAAGAAAATTTGGGGTGAAGCTTATTGGTGGTGGACAGGTGGGTTAAAGTCCTAACTATAGTAGGATCTTAGTCCACATTACATTCTACTAGGCTTGTGTGTTAAAGATCAATCATATTGTAATTAATGCAAAAAAATATATATATATAAAAATGACACATGAAAGTGACGAAGCATGACCTACCACCAGAACGATGCCTTTTGCCATGTGGTATTCGGTGGACTGTTAAGATGTACCCATCATCAGTGACCACCTCATATTCCTCACTGGGATATCCTCGGTAGCTGATTAGTTCGGTCTACACATATAAAGTAATAGATAATATAACATTTTCAGATTATTATTGAAGGAATCAGGAAAATGCTTAAAGTCTGAGAGAGAAAATTGGGGAGCTTAAACAAGATGGAGATATGTGAAGTGCTGCTATATATAAACACACACACACACACACACACACACACACACACACACACACAAATACAGTCTGCAGTTGTGCCATACTCCTTCTGGTTTTGGATGATGAACAGTGAACCATGATATCAGAGCTTGGGCTATTTTTGTTAAAACCTAATCCTGTTTTAGTCTTCTCCATAACTTCATCCCTGACCTGTCTGGTGTGTTCCTTGATTATCATGAATCTGTTTGATTCCAATGTTCTCAAACAAACCTCTGAGGCCTCAGGTGGACTCAGTTTACTAAATAGGTGACTTCAGGAGGCAACTGGTCACTCAGGATTTTATTTAGGGGTATTAGACTACAGGGGTCTGAATATAAATGCACGTCACAGTTTTCAGATGTATATTTAAAAAAAAAAAAAACAAAAACATATTTCTTTTGCACGTCACAAATTTTTTCTATCAAGTGTTGATATATCACATAAAACCCCAATAAATTAGATTTAAGATTGTGGGTATAACGTGAAATAAATGTGGAAAAGTTCACGGGACATGAATACTTTTTAAAACAACTTTTTCACCTGGAAACAAACTGAAAATGCACTGCAAAAGCTAACCATAAAGATGAACAAAATGCACAGTTATGTGAAAACAAAATTGTTTTGCACATGTTCCATATTATGTCATGTTTTTCAACTGTTGCAGGGCTTGTAAACCCTGAAATGGTAAAAAAAAAAAAAAAAAAAAAAAGAGGAGACCATCTTTTTTTGAGTGGCTTCAGCCAGGAATCTGCCAATTCACTAAAAATGGCAGTAGAGAGTAAAAAAAACAAAAACAAAAAAAAAAAAAAACGCTGGTGTCGCGGCACCTTAAAGGGAATTTGTGAGGTAATTTTCTAGTACAAAACTAAAAGGTGACCTGGAATAGGGCTTGTGCAGCCCTTTCAGGATCAGTAAATTTTATTGCTCTACCTTCTCCGGTTATCTTGCTTTTGTGTTGCGTGCTGGCTATTCAAGCATATGTAAATGCAAACTGAGTATGCACACTGCTTCCCACGCCCACCTCAGCATTTTTAATAAATGACAGTGAAGATTTTTACTTTCATTGATGCCAGCATGGGAGAGGTGAGCGTGGGGTCAGTGCAAAATCAGTTTGGATTTACATCTGTTTCACTAGCTGGTGCGCAACACTGAACTCTCTGGGGCGTACAGCAAGATAACATGATAAGGCAGAGCAGTAAAAAACTTACTTACTGATCTTGAAAGGGCTGCCCAAGCCCTATTCCGGGATATGATTAGATTTGTGCTAGAAAATCACCGACAGATTTCCTTTAAGAAAACGACTGTCAGCATTTTTCTAAAAAAGGACTGTCCAGGGGTAAATCTCATTCAGCATAGCCTTAGGGGAGGGGTTTCTTTTTGGAGGTGAAACATTTTTTGGAGACTTTCAGAAGAGGTTTTTCCTGAAGTGTTTTGGCAGCCATTTAATTGGACAATGCCTAGCGCAGACTGGATTCTATCAAGGTGTGATGAAATGCGACAACCTCTTTAGTAAAACACAATTGCTCTAAAAACTCCTCATATTAACAGCAAAGCGGATTAGTTTTCCAAAGTAGGTAGTTTTCCAAATGTGATTTTGAAACGGACCCACTTAAAAAAAAAAAAAAAAAAAAAAAAAAAAAAAAAGACCCCTCAAAAAACTAGGGAACAAATGATTTAATGATTTACTACAATTAGTAGGAAATACTCTACCCTTGGCAGCAAATAATTTAGTAAGTAGGGGGAGGCGCATTATCATCATCCTAAAAGCTGCTTTCACACATCCGGTTTTTGCAGTGCGGCTCAAAAACCTATGCAACGGATGCGGCGAAAAAAAACGATCCGTTGCATAAGTTTTTCCATGCGGCACATCCGTTTTTGACGGATGCGGCTTGATACTGAGCATGCGCAAATTGTAAATTGCGCCGCATCGCCGCGATGCGTTTTTTTTTGCCGCACCAAAAAACGTGCCAGGCAACGTTCCATCCAGCCGCCACATGGGCTAAATATGCCGCATCCGGCAAAAACCGGACGCAACACAAGGCCATGCGGCACAATACTGCACTAATGCAAGTCTATGCGGAAAAAAACGCAACTGGCGGCAAAAAAACTGTTGTGTTTTTTCGGCAAAGCGCCGTATTGTGCCGCTCAGCAAAAACCAGATGTGTGAAAGCAGCCTAAACTAGTGGTGTAGTGTTATATGCAGCTACATGCGCTTGCATGTGACAAGTATAAATGAGGACACTATGATGTCACTTGTACTCGGGGAATTTTCTGACAAAATGGAGCAATCGATCAGTGACAGTAACAAGTTAATTCTTGGGTGTTAAAAAGCTTCAGAATTTTTTTTTTTATTAAAAGTAACTTACCACATTCATATAAGCTTCAGGGTCAGGAGCATAAGTAACGCATTGATCTTCGTTATGGTGGACCAACATTTGGCTGGAACATCCAGATATCAAAATGGTCACTACACACCACAGCCACATTCTTGGACTTTCAAGAGAAAAATAAAATAAAAAAAAAAAAATAAAAAAATAACACTTAAGTGTACAAAGTAAATTCTTACATGACCATATGTTAAAAGAAATATGAACATTTCAGTTCTTTTGAAAGAAAATACCAATTAAAAACTTTAGTAAAATACTGCATACTGAATTTTAGCTCACAAAACTATATAATGATCGGCTCAGCGACTGCGGTGTCTTCTCATATTGAGATGAAGAAAACAGAATATCAAACTATAAAAAAAATTCATAAAAGTTAAAGCAAAGATGTATATGCAATGTAAGACTGAATAGTAGACTGGGAAATAGTTCATTGGAGCCAAGTACATAAAAAGTGAAGAAACAGTCTACAGTAGGGTATAGGGTAGAGATAGCAAAATGTAGAGCACAAAGTATAATCAATAAAACAGGACAGGATGGAAAATCCGATGAGGAGATAACATACCGGCGTTCAGGGATCTTGCACACACCCAGGTCCGAGCAGTACAGCGCTACCAGGAGCTATACATGATATCAGCAAACACAAGGTGTCACAATACATTCTGCAAAGTTTGCAGTCTACTTTTCACCAGTGGAGCAGAGGCGTGCCAGGAGAGGATGGAGGAGAGTTTAGCCATTGCCCACTAGCTGGAATATGCTGCATGGGTACAATTACCTCTCAAAGATTGACCACAACATATTTTCAACCCATTCAATTCTATTGCATAAACTCATGGAAATAAATAATTCCCTGCACACATTTTCTCTGTAGCTATATTTATTTATTTAACTCACTAATATAGCATTATTAATTCCACAGCGCTATACATTGTGAGCCCCAAATGGGGACAGTGATGATCACATCTGTAAAGTCCCTATCAGTATGTGTATGAAGTGTGGGAGGAAACCAGAGTACCCGGAGGAAACCCACACAAACAGGGGGAGAACATACAAGGTCCTTGCAGATGATGTCCTTGGTGGGATTTTAACCAGCTCTGCAAAGCGGCTAACCACTGAGCCACCATTCCCCTATGTGTAACTATGCCCCATATGGAATGAAGCTACAACATATGTGGTCACCACTAGTATCCACTGCAGTATTTTCGGTGTATACACATTGATGCCACACACTGCACAAGTAATTCCCTTACCATACATATACCACAAAAGAAAGTCAGCTATAACAGACGGGATCAGAGAGAAGTCAGTTTCAGGATTGTTCAGACCTCTACATACCATGGTCAATAGCATTAGCAACATCCAATTTGTTAGACAGACACGGAGCCTAATAGGCAAAATGTAAAGCAGAACCAATGTTAAATAAATAAACATCAACGTTGTTCCAAGAAAAAAAAAAATAGTTTCTTAAAAAACAAAAATCCTTAAGTATAAGGATTGACAAATTGGTGTTGTTGCATCCGTAACAACCTGAACTAAAACATTACCGCGTGTTCCAGCTGCACAGAAAACACATAATATTATTATTATTATTATTATTATTATTATTATTATTATTAATAATAATAATAATTCTAAAATACATTTGGGCTCTCAAAATATGGTGATACAAGAAAAAAAAAAATTAAATGTTTTAGCGCAAAAGAAGTAAAATATAGAATATAACTTTACCACCATAACTGTGCTAACAGAAAAAAAAGGTAATTTATAATGAACAGTTATGATATTTTAATTAGATGCCACTAAATACAACGTGTCCTCTAAAAAATTAAGTCAGAATAATTCAGTGTCGGGAAAGAAGAAGAAGGAAAAAAAAAAAAAAAAAAAAAAAAAAAAGAAGAAGGATATAGCAAAAGTAAAAACAATAAATGAAATTGTAGCTTCCGAAAAGTACAAATTGGTTAAAAATAAGTGACTAGGCGTAGCTGATGTATACTGGAAGATAAAGAGTACATGTTATCAGGAATTTATTTTATTTATTTATTTTTTTTTAAATCCTAGGCTGTAGAAAAAAAAAAAAAAATTAAAAAGACTATCTTCTGAATGGAACAGATTTCCAGCCACACATACTGTATATCACCAACAAACCTGATTCATGTGAACATATTTTTTGCAGCCGTTGTCACAAAGCACTGAACTGCGTGTATTGGACAAGTGTTTTTATAAGATTTAGAGACAGTGATAGAAAATCAAGGCAAAGTGCAACATAAATAGCAACAATACCACCATAAAGTAACAATCACAGGAACAACCAGTCTTAAGGGCACTTTACACACAGCGACGTCACTAGCGATGTCGCTGGTGAAAGCACCCGCCCCCGTCGGTTGTGTGTCACGGGCAAATCGCTGCCCGTGGCGCACAACATCGCAAACACTCGTCACACTATACTTACCTGCCTAGCGACGTCACTAAGCGGCCGCCCAATAGAAGCGGAGGGGCGGAGATGAGCGTGCGGAACATCCCGCCCACCTCCTTCCCTCCTCATTGCGGGCGGCCGCAGGTACGGTGATGTTCCTCGTTTCTGCGGTGTCACATATAGCGATGTGTGCTGCTGCAAGAACGACGAACAACATTGTACCTGCAGCAGCAACGATATTTGAGATTAGAACGACGTGTCAACGATATGGTTAGTATTTTTGATGTTAACGGTCGTTCCTGCGCTTCACACGCAACGACGTCGCTAACGAGGCCGGATGTGCGTCACGAATTCAGTGACCCCAACGACATCTCGTTAGCGATGTCGTTGCGTGTAAAGCCCCCTTTAGAAGCGTGTTTTGCTAATCCTTCACCTGGGGATAGCTATGTCTTCAAACCCAGCTACTGAAATTAAATTAGAAATGCCAGTTTTACACATTCACATGTGATGTCTCAAAACTTCCAGGCAGTAGAAACAGACTCCGGCACAACTGCAGGAGTCTACCACAAAGGACAGGACAGGACTGAACCTACTGCGCATGCGCTAATCCCACCTCGTCTGTTAGGAGCATTGCCGTTTAATGTAATTCTTCTACCCTCCATAATATGTATTCTAAAGTGTATCAAACTAAAACTACTTACTATTGTCCCTGAAGCAGCCCGTCCTGAAAAATATAAGTAAATATTCAGAATAAAACATTGCAGTACAAAGGTTATGCTGTTCCAGTCGACGGGAAATTGAACCAATCACACTTCATAATTATACACCAATTAGGCCATAAACAATTCAATAAAAAGACGAGGAAATACCATAACAATCATGAAGTTCATCCAGGAGCCAAAATGCGTCAGAGATACTAGAATATCATAAAGCAATAATACATATGTAGGATGATTTCTCAGCCATCTCGTGATCATTCAAAGAAGGTCAAGGTCATAATATACATTCATCAATCACATCATACCCAAATATTGTGTATGTCCCCCTCTTGCTGCCAAAACAGCTGTGACCTGTCAAGGCACAAACTCCACAAGGACTCTGAAGGTGTTCTGCGGCATTTTGCTCCAAGAAATTAGCAACATATTCAGGTGTTAAAAGTTTCAAGATGAGGCCTTTATAGATCCAACTTGTTTTTCCCAGCACATGCCATGAAGTCTAGATTGAAAGGGGTAGCTGGCAAACTCAACTTTAGTGACCAGTGTCAGGCAGCTGCTGCTAAGGCAAATAAAACAATGGGATCTATTAAAAGAGGCATAGATGCTCCTGACAAGAACATAGTTGAATGCCAGGGCCAATGATTTCGAAGCAGATGTTAGCCAAGGTCACAACACCGCTTCCTTAGCTTGACATTTTCCCCAAAGTCCTTCTAGTTGCACAATGGGCTTTAAGCTATGTGCGCACTTTGCGTCAAGGTAGTTGCAGTTCAAAAAGCATCCTCTGGCAGAAAGGACAATGCTTTTGGCTTTAAAAATGCATGTAAAATGCAAAGAAAGTAGCCTATGCGCACCTTGCGGTTTTCATGAGTTTTAGTGCTTTTTCGGTGCTTTTAGAAACGCTGCAGTTTTGTATTAAATTGAATGGATGGGAAACGCAGCCAAAATGGCAAAAACAATTGACATGTAGCTTCTTTAAACGCTGAGTTTTTGCCCAAATTTATGCAAATTAAACGCAGCATTTTGAACAGCAAAGTGCGCACAAGAAGGCTCAATGTCCCATTGACTTTGCTTGAAAAGCGTAACGCAAGCATTTTGGCATGAAAACGCTGCAGTTGAAAAAGCAGTGGAAAAGCAGGTAAAAAAGCAAAGTGCGCACATAGCCTAATAAACCTGGCCACTTCTTCCATTGCTCCATGGCCACGTATCTAATGCTAAAGTGCCCATTGTGGCTGCTTTTGGTGGTGGAAATATCAGATATGCTTTTTTCAGCCCCCACATAGAGCAAGTCATCTATCCAACACAATTTGACATAAAAGTTCCTCGAGGTCCATGTGCTTACCCAAAGTTTTCCTGCTTTCGACAACCCAACATCAAGAACTGATTGTTCACTTGCTGTGTGATATAACGTACCAATTCACAAGCACCACAGGTAGTCGGCATTATTTACTTCTTAGTATCAATTCGGATTTAAATGTTGTGGCTAATCGCTGTGTATACATCTTGTGCTTCCCATCACATATTGTACACTCATGTGGGAAAGCAGGACCTCCGAGCATAGTAGAAACGGTATATAACCGCAAACTAAAACACCATATGCATTGTACAGAGATACATAACCATATCTAAACATTTTAAAAAGGGACAACATAACACATTTTAGTTAAATTACATTTTATTACAGTCCAATTCCAGCCCTGGAGCATAGAACACACATGAAAAACACAACTTCTGTTTAGAAGAATAAACCATATAATATCTAAAAATACATCACAGGGTTAAATTCATAGACAATACAGACATTGGTAAAGGCATAGACAACTCAAAAAAAAAAAAAAGTGATCTGCATGAGACAATGTAATACCAAAAAACTGAAAGATGAAGACCTGTCATTTCATCAGCAAAGTGTATGTAATTGAAAGGAATCAAATTTATTTTTTTTAACATGGATATTGTTTTACAAAACAGCTTCAGTTATTCTGAAGTGCCCCACATGTGCCACTGCTTCATTTATTCTCAATACTTTAAAATGGTAATTATAACCCTTTAATTTTAAAATGCAATACCCCTCCTAACCACATGGTGCGCTGTTAGAATCTAGAGCACAATAATCTGAGCAGGTATTTTTTTTTTGCCCTCTTGTGGTAGAAATGCGTACTACAGTAATCTGAAAACCAGATAGGTCATTGTGAAACTTTATTTTATTGGGACAGAACATAAGGCCTAATTTACACATCAGTGCATGTAGACACATTTTATGAGGCTATTCAGTATGTTTTTGCTTTTTTTCCCCCAAACTGATAGAAAAGAAGTTAACTTGTTAAGTTAAAACTAATTTTGTATACCTTATGGACAAGATGATAGATCAGTGAAAACAAGAAAAAAATTAACAGTATCAATAGAGTTCGAGAATCTGTCCAGAGTTCATGTATTAGCTGCTTAAGAAAGCTTACATTTCTTTTTTGTTTTTGCTAGAAAAGCCCCTCAAAAAACTGCCATAAACAGATTTTATAACTTAATTTTACAAAATAAGGTGTATACTGCAAATATTCTTTGCAGATGCGGTAACTGGAGATGAGCGAACCTTTGGAGGTTTGGTTTGGTGGAAACAGTCGAATCTTCGATAAGGTTCCATTAGTGACCCTGACTTGACCTGAACCTCAATGGAAGTCAGTAATTGGTCCTTTCGTGGCTTAACCCATATGCAGCCAGCCATAAGCATAACACTTCCGGGGGTGTACACACTACATCTGATCACGCTGATTTTACCCCCAGTGTGAGCCCATCAAACACTGTACGTGGCTCACGCAGCGCTGAGCATCACTCATACCCACGCACAGCGCTGCTCACTTGAATGGTTTCCACTTGTAACTCACTCAAACTTCAAACCCAAACTTTGAGTTTTTTTGGAAGTCTGCTTCCGAACCCGAACATCGAAACTTAGGTTCGCTCATTTTTAGTGGTAACAACACAGATTTCTGTTCCAGTCTAGAACCAATATATCAAAAAAGTTATATATAAAATAGAGCTCTTTGTAAAATGTTTTTCACATTATTGCTGTTGGTTAAAGCTTTGTTAGATACTGTCCAAACTGCCGAGTTATGATTTCAGACCATTGAGTATATTTACACATTTCCTGAGTATTTTTAAGTTACTGAAAAATACATGTGATATTTAGTGGATCCTTTTTATATTTAACCTAACGTTAATAAACGCATGGAAAATTTTAGATGTTTACAAGAAAAAGAACAAGCAATCACAATAACTGAATCATCAAGAGGTTCTCCACCTAAAACGACCTAAACAACAAATCGAAAATTATTTTCTTTAAAAAGTGGGAAAAATACTATTAGGACTGGATTACTCAGACAAAAAAAATGGACGGCTTAAGATGCACCAAATTAATCACTAAATTTATTGCATCTTTCAGCTGTCACCACAACATGGGCAGCGCAGAAGAACTACTTTCTAGTTTATTGTATTCCGGCTCGGTGTCTCTACACCTCTGGATCTGCCAGGCCGGGACTCAAGTACATTAATCCTGTGATTTATTCTACTCTTGTAGCAGAAATGATGATGAATTTTTGGTCACGCTCGGCTTTTTCCCTCCCGGCTAAAAAGCATCAAATTTTCAAGGAGTTGGTGGAGTGGTCAGGTGGAGGAAAGCACCAACATTTTTGTGAAACCACTTTGATGCATCAGGACTTCTGTTCTTACTAGGTTACTCAGTATTTAACAGATCAAAAGAACCATCCTTAGGGTACGCTCACACGAGCTTTGAAATCGGACGACTGCAATGCGATAAAATCTCGCATTGCACTCTGACCAATGTTAGTCAATGAGGGCGAGCAGTTGGTCAGGTTTTCACGCATCCAGATTCTGGATGCGAGAAAAGTAGCAGCATGCTGCGTATTTTCTACGAGAGCCGCATCACTCGCACCCATTAAAGTGAATGGGTGCGAGAGATTCATCGGACTGCACTCTGATGTTATCACAGTGCAGTGCGATATACGCACAGGCTGACAATAGAGGAGATGGGGGGGGATTAACCCCTCCCTCGCAACGCTCGCAGCAGAGCCTGAGCCGGGGCTCATTAGCATATCACATCCGATGCTCTTGCATCGGATGCCATACGCTCGTGTAAGTCCAGCCTTACACGCAATATGGGAGGTAGAAGACAAGGCTGAAGCCCCCTTACTTTTACTGACATATGCAATTGTTTCATAAACATGGCCTTTGGCCTATATTATATTTCCAATCTCGGTTGTATTGCCAGTTCTACCAAGCAGGGCCAAAGTTGTTTCATGGCGTATTCCCAATCCAAACATACTGGAAACTGTAAAAGTCTGGCACCAGCGAGGCAGTAGCTGTAGATACACCCGCATTAACTATGCTCCCATTTATGGCATAGAATAAACAAACCCTCATTCTAAAAGAAAAGATTTCCCCCATTGGTGCTTTATAAGATGCCACTGGTTTCTCACTTGCTGATCCATATTTGAGATAGAAGAGACCCCGAGCATACTAATAATAATATACCACAAAAATCAAATTTAAAAGCAGAGAAGCAAAACCTCTAGAACAGACACAAACAAACCAAACAAACGTATATACATATAACAAACTTTTCTTCATGTAAAATTCAAAATTATGAATTCTAAATGAATTCTAAAAAATGAAATTTGAAAAATGTATTGCCCGGAATACGTTGTTTATTTGGTAAAAGCCACAGATACGGGCAATTGGATTTAAGGTGTTATTTCGTTTGGACACTACAGAGTGTCACTGCGAGTTCCCTGACAAGTGATACTGCTGGGAGCACTGGAACCAGTGTGTAATTGCAGTAATACTATTCGAGTATGTGCCCACGATCGGGGCATGCTATATGTCCATTACTGCGGGGCCGTGAGTGTTCTCCTCAGGGGACCGCAGCTGCCCGTGCCCTCGATCAGGGTTCAGGCCATTGCGGTTTCTCTCGCTGTTCTCCCTGCAGAGAACACTCACGGCTATGCAGCAATAAATTGACATGCTGTGGTTTGGGAAGCGCACTGCATGTCACTTTATGCTGCGGGAAAAACAAGCACAGTGGGAATGGGAGTTTGAGAAATCGCATCCACTGTGCTTGTACTGTACAACGCAGTGTTTTGTAAGCAGCTAAAACAAGCCGCGTACGAAACGCTGTAAACCCTGATCATGGGCACGCAGCCTAACACTGTTTATTGAGATCATTGGCCACCTATTCTCTCAACAGAAGCCTGTGACCTGACAGATGAAATGTGCTAGACTGCTTTAATCTAGAGGCTAATCATGGGGTCTTTGACAGACAACCCATGTAAGGAAACCATGACAGTCAAAGTGCTGGATGTAATACTAGCAAAAATAATCATGCAGAAATATTACTTAGTAAGAAATAGAAAGTCAATGGCCCCGATTCCTCAAAGTATTCAATATAGAAAACTAGCGGAAAAGGCTTTGCAAAGTTGCAAAATCTTGCACAAAGGGAGGCTGAGCAAAAATTTTGTACAAAGGGAGGCTGGGCAAAAATTTTGCATTTGATGAAGTGGATGGAGGTGGGTCATGACGGAGCATGGAGACCCCCGCTCGGCAAAGTCATGATGAGCTACAGCATTCCTTATGCCACAAATCTCACTCAAGTCACTGAATGCAGTAAGATTTCTGGCAAGGCGCACGGAGGCAAACGGCACCTTACATCTTTGATTCATTAAGAAGAATGTGCTTCTTAATGAATCAGGTGCTTCTGCCTCCCCCCTCATCAAGATCAGAACAAAATGCCGGTATTGATGAATTGGGGCCTTTATCTGTGTTTATCGATATGGAAAATCTCTGTATGTGGTCAAGCACCTTTGCATAATATATTTTATGGCTACAACTTAAATAAAGTTTTCGCCCAGTAGTCAATTAAGCACCATTTTTCTTCTTTGCATTCTTCAGATACAGTACATGACACGTTCAGGAAAACTTCTTCAGCAGCTGAAGGATTTCATTGTACATTCGCTCCGGAGCATCCAGGCCCCAGATAAAATCCAGATGTTCCCAGTCTGGAATCTCTTTGTGGTAAACCAAGTTACGGACTTGAGTAAGTAGTAGCGCCATGTCCTTACGATCGGCCAACCAGTCATTGCCTCCACTCCATAAAGCTGTGGGAATGTCCATGTCCTTCACCGTGTAAAAGGGGGGTGCAGTCTAGAAGACAGAAATCCACAAGAAACAGTTACAATTTAGTAAAAAAAAAAAAAAAAAAAAAAAAAAGGACAATATCATTGTCCATAGTGATTATCATAATACTGCTGTCATGTACAGTGCAGTATAAAAGAAGGCGTCTGACATATACCTGCGGGCATCCTCTAGTAATGACTGATTACCTGATTGTAATGAAGAATATTGCCCTTTACACCATAGTCAAATGCCTTAAGTTCACCACATTTCACAGCCTAAAAAATAAAAGAGAAAAACGGCAATTAGTTTGGATTCAAAGTCCAATCAATATTTTAGTGGAAAGCTGCCCTTTAACTCAAAGCATCTAGTGTCTTGTTAGAATTAGATATTATATACACACATACAGTTGAAACAAGAAGTTTACATACACTAAGACACATATGCATGTTTTTCCTCACAATCTGAAATGAAAATCAGAAAAAAACCTTTCCTGTTTTAGATCAATTAGGAACGAAAATTATTTATATTTGCCAAATGTTAGCATAATGAGAGAGTGTGAGAATATTTTAAGGTACTATTTTTATTACTTTCTGCAAAGTAAAAAGTTTACACAAATTAAGAGTATTACCGTATGCCTTTAAACAATATGGGACCACCCATATGATGATGTCATGTCTTTGGAAGCTTCTGATAGGTTTATTGGTAACATCTGAGCTAATTAGAGACACACCTGTGGATGTATTTTAATGCACACCTGAAACACACTGCGTCTTTGTGGAACATTAAGGCTATGTGCGCATTTACCGGATTTTGCCGCGGATTTTTCGCGGATTTGCTGCAGAAAATGTTCATAACAGCTCTGCAGTGAATCACCAGCAAATCCTATGGAGAAAAAAAATCCTGTGCGCACTGGGCGGAATTTGACAGCTGCATGTTTTGCTGCGGGAATCCCGCAGCAAAAACAAGTGCATGTCACTTCTTTTCCGCACATCGCTGCGGGATTTCACTCCATTGACTCAATGTTAATCATGAAATCCCGCAGGGAATAACGCAGGCAGCAAATTCTGTGCGGTTCACTGCGTTTTCCTGCGTTATTCCCTGCGGTATTTCGCGGTTTACCTCCGGTAATGTGCATCGCTTGTCTGCGGTTTTGCAGGGAAGTGATGTCATTACAGGAAGAGGAAGCCGTGCAGAGTAAACACACACACTACACAGATCACAGACACACACACACACATCACAGACACACACACATCACAGACACACACACATCACAGACACACACACATCACAGACACACACACATCACAGACACACACACATCACAGACACACACACACATCACAGACATAGAACACATAGACACAGACACATAGAACACACATAGAAAGAAAACGGAAATATAGGAAAAAAAAAAAGAACGTGGGCTCCGCTGCATATTTACCGTCCAGCCGAGGTAAGCACACAGCGGCGGCCCGGTATTCTCAGGCTGGGGAGGGAGAGGGGCAGGGGTAATGTCCCCCGCCTCACTCCACCTCCCGCAGCCGAGAATATCAGCCGCAGCTGCCCCGGCACTGTCGCATGCAATATGCGGCAGCGCCGGTGTGTCCTCGGCTCTTCTTGCCACCGTGTAGCAGTAGTGGCAAGGTAATACAAGGGGTTAATGTTGGTGGGGGACCACCGCCATTAACCCCAGGCTTGATCATGGCAGCGTCTATGTGACAGCTGACATGATCAACCCGTAAGTAAAGTGAAAAAACACAGACACCAAAAATCCTTTATTTTAAATAAAACCAACAAGCCTCGTTCACCATTTTATTAACCCCCCCAAACAAAGCTCCGGCATAATCCACAGGGTCCTGCATAATCCACAGCTCCGGCTCCTGCGTCCTGCACTGCTGACATCCAGCCGCGACTGTCACAGACACAGGCTGAATGCAGCAGACAGCAGAGGTAATTACCGGTCATTTCCCACGGCCGGTAATGTGAACTCACTGCCGACTGTGGGAAATGCAGCGATCTGTCCTCTATCTATCCCTCTATCTGTCTGTCTGTCTGTCTGTCTGTCTGTCTGTCTGTCTGTCTGTCTGTCTGTCTGTCTGTCTGTCTGTCTGTCTGTCTGTCTGTCTGTCTGTCTGTCTGTCTGTCTGTCTATCTATCCCTCTATCTATTCTTCTGTCTATCTACTATCAGAATTAAATGTATTTTTTTTTTTTTTTTTCCTTCAATGTGCTTTATTGCATTGAATGCAATAAAGCACATCCCAACCCGCCCGCGGCAAAACCGCGGCAATACCGCGAATAATACCGCGGTAAAACCGCGGCAAACCGCATGCGGTTTTCGGGTGCGGTTTCCCGCGGTTTTTTACCGCGGGTGCGGTAATCTTTGAGAGCATGCGGAATTCTCTCAAGGAAATTTCATTTCCCAGTGCGCACAGAGCCTAAAAGGGAAAGTCAAAAGAAATCAGCCAAGATCTTAGGAAGAAAATTGTGGACTTGCACAAGTCTGCTTTACCCTTCAGTGCAATATCCAGATACCTGAAGGTGCCTCGTTCATCTGTACTAACAATTATACGCAAGAACAAACAAGATGAGAATGTCCAGCTATCATACCATTCAGGAAGGAGACGGGTTCTGTGTACCAGAGATGAATGTGTTTTGGTCAGACATGTGCATATCAACCAAAGAACAAAAGCAAAAAACTTTGTTAAGATGCTGGCAGAAACTGGTAAGATTGTGTCATCCACAGTGAAACGAGTACTATATCAACATGAGCTGGAAGGCCAGTCTGCCAGGAAGCAGCCATTATTCCAAAAGAAACATTAAGAAGACCTTAATTTTTAGAGACATGTCCTGTGGTCTGACAAAACTAAAATGGAAATGTTTGGCCACAATGACCATCGTTCTGTTTGGAGGAAAAAATGGAGACGCTTGGAAGCCTAAAAACACCATCCCAACTGTTAAACACGGGGGTGGCAGCATCATGTTGTGGGGTTGTTTTGCTGCAGGATGAACTGGTGCACTTCACAAAATAGATGGCATCATGAGGACAGAAGATTATGTGCAATACTGAAGCAACATCTCAAGACATCAGCCAGGAACTTAAAGCTTGGGCATAAATGGGTCTTCCAAATAGCCAATGACCCAAAGCATACTGCCAAATTGATTACAAAGTAACTTAAGGATAAAAGTCAATGTTTTGGAGTGGCCATCACAAAGCTCTGATCTCAAAGTTATTGAAAATGTATGGGCAAAGCTGAAGAGGCCGGTGCGAGCAAGGCGACCTACAAACATGGCTCTGTTACACCAGTTCTTTCATGAGGAATGAGCCCAAATTCCTACTAACTATTGTGAGACGCTTGTGGAAGGATATCGAAAACATTTGACCCACGTCATACAGCTTAAGAACAATGCTACCAAATGCTAATAAAATGTATGTAAACTTTTGACTTTACAGAAAGTAATAAAAAAATGCCTTAAAACGTTCCCGCTTTCTCATTATTCTGGCATTTGGCAAAAATAAATAATTTTGGTTCCTAAATGACCTAAAACGGTAAAGGTTTATTCTGATTTTATGTCAGATAGTGAGAAAACATGAAGATGCATCTTTGTAGAGTGCGGAGGGAAAAACATATAGATGTGTCTTTTTAGATAGTGTATGTAAACTTCTGGTTTCATCAGTATTGCACTATGTAGTTTGCGGTCACGTCAGTACATTTTGTATCTTTTATAATTACAGTACGGTTGTTACATCACTAAAAATCAAATAAATTCAAAACTGATCTTTCCGCCCACACACAGACTTACATGGAGAGCGCAGTGTGCTGACACAATTATACTACAGTGTAGTCAGAAAGTATGTCGGGTTCTCCAGATTTTACACGTTTTGTTACATTATCACTTTCTTCTAAATTGGATAATATTCTTTTTTTTTCTAAACAAATCAGGTTTGCTAAAAATTGTGCTCTTAGATCCCAATGCACAGTATTTTGTGAAGCCGTTCATCTCTTCGTTCTGCAGGTCTCTTCTTTCTAATTCACTAAGCACCAAATTATCATTATCTAGTACTTTACAGATACAGTAAAGCTGCAGCCCGGTTATGGTTTCTACAGGCCCGCATGCTTAGATTACACTTTCCCCTTATCCATGCTTTTCTCTCACACTACAGTTAGGCTAAATTCACACTTTGTATACTACGGTCCTTGTACAGACAGAAATCCCACCCTGACCATGGCTGTCTTGATCTGAACTGACAGCTTTTGGTTTCAACAAAGCGTTCTTAAAGAAAAAAATACATACATACATAATATATATAATAAATTATATATATATATATATATATATATATATATATATATATATATATATATATATATATATATATATATATATATATATAATTTGCCTTATTCTGTCTGTCTGTCTGTCTTGCTCCAAAATTGTGTCCTTACGGTGACAAACAGCGGATTGGCCGCTCTCCTCAGCTCCGCCCCCCGCACGGATTGGCCGCTCGCCCAGGCTCCGCCCCCCACACAGATTGGCCTCTTGCCCCGGCCCCCTGCACGCATTGGCAACTCTGCCACGCCCCACCCCCTTACGCATTGCACGCTCGCTCTGGCCCCGCCCCCCGCATTCCCCGGACCGAGGTCCTGCAGCGGCGGAACACACACACACACACACACACACACACACACACACACACACAAGGACACACACACACATCAGATCACACTCACTCTCACACACACACACACACACACACACACACACACACACACACACACACACATCAGACCGCACCCACACACTCGCAACATCCCGTGATATCACTTGCTTCTCGGCGGCGATACTGTGCAGTGACCTTCCAGGACCTGCTGGAGGATCACATGGCCGGAAGCATGTGGTATCTCCGGATGTTGTTATTGTGTGAGCGCGTATGTGCGATATCGTCAGTGTGTGTGTGTGTGTGAGTGTATGCGATCGGATGTGTGTGTTCTGATGTGTGAGTGTATGTGTGTGTGTGTGTGTGTTCTGATGTGTGTGTGAGTGTATGCGATCGGATCTGTGAGTGTCGGCAGAGGAGCACAGCGTGGAGCACGGCTGCTGGGACCGCCCACCGGTGGGCACAGGGAGAAGTGGGGTGTGTGTGTGTGAGTGTATGCGATCAGATGTGTGAGTGTATGCGATCAGATGTGTGAGTGTATGCGATCAGATGTGTGCGTGTATACTGTCTGATGTGTGACTGTGGAGCACGATGGGGGGTGCACAGCATGGGGGATGGAGCACTTTTGGGAGTGCGCAGCATGGGGGATGGAGCACAATGGGGAGTACGCAGCATGGGGGATGGAGCACAATGGGGAGTGTGCAGCATGGGGGATGGAGCACGATGGGGGATGGAGCACGATGGGGGATGGAGCACGATGGGGGGTGCACATCTCCCCCCAAAACACACACACACTGCCACAACACACCACACACACACTGGGAACTACAAACACTGCCCTACACAGACACCCACACACACAGACAACGCCACTCAAACACCGCAGCACACATATATCTATATCTATCTATCTATCTATCTATCTACATATACATATATATATACACATATATATATATATATATATATATATAACAAAAATCATAAATTAACTACACAATGCGTAAATTCTAGAATACCCGATGCGTAGAATCGGGCCACCTTCTAGTATATATATATATATAATTGCCTTATTCTGTCTGTCTGTCTTACTCCAAAATAGTGTCCTTCAGTGACAACCGTCGGATTGGCCGCTGTGCTCTGCCTGGCCCCGCCCCTCCACATGGATTGGCCGCTCTGCTTGGCCCCGCCCCCCGCATGGATTAACCGTTTGGCCAGGCCCGCCCCCGCACGTGATGCCCGCTAGGCCACGCCCCCCGCATGTGATGCCCGCTAGGCCACGCCCCCCGCACGCGATGCCAGCTAGGCCACAGCCCCACACGCGATGCCCGCTAGGCCACGACCCCTCACACTATGCTCGCTCGGCCACGCCCCCCGCACACGTTGGGCACCTGTACACCTCCCCCCAGGGCAACTCCTCCCATTATACTCCTCTTTCCCCAGGACTACTCCTCCTATTATAATCCTCCTATTATACTCCTCTCTGAGGGGTTCGCAGCATGGGGGATGAAGCACGATGGGGAGTGCAGCATGGGGGGGATGGAGCACGATAGGGGGTGCACCACGATGGGGGGTGCCCAGAATGGGGCGATGAAACACGATGGGGGGTGCGCAGCATGGGGGAAGGAGCACGATGGGGGGTGCAGCATGGGGGGTGGACCACGATGGGGGGTGTGCAGCATGAGGGGTGGACCACTATGGGGGGTGCACACCTCCCCCCAAAACACACACACACCGCCACACAACACACCACACACACTGAGAACCACAAACACCGCCCTACACAGACACCCACACACAGACAATGCTGCACACACACAACACACAAACACCGCGGCACACACAAATATATGCACATACCGCGCAACACACACATTGCACAAAACATACCTCCCTCCAAAACACACACACGCACCCCACACCCACAATGCTACAGACACACAGCGCTCCACAAACAATGCAACACACACAACGCAACACACAAACAACACCGCTCTCACCCCCCGCCACACCTAGACAATACCCAGAACATTTACAGCGCCCTACACAAACACTGGCAACTACTCACAACAACATACACATACACATATACATATATATATATATATATATATATATATATATATATATATATATATATATATATATATATATATATACACACATACAGTCAGGGCCAGAAATATTCGGACAGTGACACAAGTTTTGTTATTTTAGCTGTTTATAAAAACATGTTCAGAAATACAATTATATATATAATATGGGCTGAAAGTGCACACTCCCAGCTGCAATATGAGAGTTTTCACATCCAAATCGGAGAAAGGGTTTAAGAATCATAGCTCTGTAATGCATAGCCTCCTCTTTTTCAAGGGACCAAAAGCAATTGGACAAGGGACTCTAAGGGCTGTAATCAATGAAGTAGTTAAAAGGTCTGGGGTTGATTACAGGTGTGTGGTTTTGCATTTGGAAGCTGTTGCTGTGACCAGACAACATGCGGTCTAAGGAACTCTCAGTTGCGGTGAAGCAGAACATCCTGAGGCTGAAAAAAAAAGAAAAAATCCATCAGAGAGATAGCAGCCATGCTTGGAGTAGCAAAATCAACAGTCGGGTACATTCTGAGAAAAAAGGAATTGACTGGTGAGCTTGGGAACTCAAAAAGGCCTGGGCGTCCACGGATGACAACAGTGGTGGATGATCGCCGCATACTTTCTTTGGTGAAGAAGAACCCGTTCACAACATCAAGTGAAGTCCAGAACACTCTCAGTGAAGTAGGTGTATCTGTCTCTAAGCCAACAGTAAAGAGAAGACTCCATGAAAGTAAATACAAAGGGTTCACATCTAGATGCAAACCATTCAATTCCAAAAATAGACAGGCCAGTTAAATTTGCTGAAAAACACCTCATGAAGCCAGCTCAGTTCTGGAAAAGTATTCTATGGACAGATGAGACCAAGATCAACCTGTACCAGAATGATGGGAAGAAAAAAGTTTGGAGAAGAAAAGGAATGGCACATGATCCAAGGCACACCACATCCTCTGTAAAACATGGTGGAGGCAACGTGATGGCATGGGCATGCATGGCTTTCAGTGGCACTGGGTCACTTGTGTTTATTGATGACAACAGCAGACAAGAGTAGCCGGATGAATTCTGAAGTGTACCGGGATATACTTTCAGCCCAGATTCAGCCAAATGCCGCAAAGTTGATCGGACGGCGCTTCATAGTACAGATGGACAGTGGAACATTCTGCAATGGTTAAGTCAATCACCAGATCTTAACCCAATTGAGCATGCATTTCACTTGCTCAAATCCAGACTTAAGACGGAAAGACCCACAAACAAGCAAGACCTGAAGGCTGCGGCTGTAAAGGCCTGGCAAAGCATTAAGAAGGAGGAAACCCAGCGTTTGGTGAGGTCCATGGGTTCCAGACTTAAGGCAGTGATTGCCTCCAAAGGATTCGCAACAAAATATTGAAAATAAAAAATCTTTTTTGGGGTTTGGTTTATTTGTCCAATTACTTTTGACCTCCTAAAATGTGGAGTGTTTGTAAAGAAATGTGTACAATTCCTACAATTTCTATCAGATATTTTTGTTCAAACCTTCAAATTAAACGTTACAATCTGCACTTGAATTCTGTTGTAGAGGTTTCATTTCAAATCCAATGTGGTGGCATGCAGAGCCCAACTCGCGAAAATTGTGTCACTGTCCAAATATTTCTGGACCTGTATGTATGTATGTATGTATGTATGTATGTATGTATGTATGTATGTATGTATGTATGTATGTATGTATGTATGTATATATATATATATATATATATATATATATATATATATATATATATATATATATATATATATATATATATATATATATATATATATATATATATATATATATATATATATATATATATATATATATATATATATATATATATATATAATGTATATATTTTTTTAGATAGCATATAGATAACCCAAAGTGTTGGGTTCTGATGACTGAAGAAAAGAAGATTGTGTCTTGGGTTATGTGGAGGACCTGCTCATAGATGACTGTGGTAAGGTAGTGATAGCTAGGATGCTATATATGGCTAGGAAATTGATTGCACAGCACTGGATTTTCAAGATGTCGGAATATGTAGACAAAATAAACTGGGTGATAAATATGGAAAAGCATATCTATATCAAAAGTAACTATTACTAAATTTGACAAAATCTGGGCACCTTGGATTGATCACTCAGGGTTGGCGTCTAGGGAGTAGGTGCGGTATAGCCTACATTCACATGACCGTTCCACTTTTGCGGGCCACAAAAAACAGTCTGTTTTCACGGATGCATCCGTGTGGCATCCGTTCCGTATACGGTCCATATGTCATCCGTGTGCTTTCCGGTTTTTTTTGCGGACCGCAAAAAACGGAAACAGCAAGAAAGAAATAGATGTGTAGATATAGAGATGGATAGATAGATATAGAGACAAAGAGATAGAGGGATGAATGAATGAATGGACTGATAGATAGATGGATAGATAGATGAGAAAGGCATATAATGTCCTACCCCCCTGCATATTCTAAGCTGGCACCCTTTAGTGACTTTCATGTGGCACTAAAAAGGTGCTTATCCTTGTATTTAGCCAAAAAATAAATAATTTAAAAAAAAAAAAAATATGATGTGGGGTCCCCCCCTATCTTTTGTAGCCAGCTAGGGTAAAGCAGACGGCTGCAGCCTGCAAACCACAGCTGGCAGCTTAACCTTGGCTGGTAATCCAAAACAGAGGGCACCCCACGCTGTTAAGTTAAATAATTAAAAAGAAAAAAAAAAAACACGTGGGGTCCCCCCCCAAATTGGATCAGATCAAGAGCGGACAGCTGGGGTCTGATATTCTCAGACTAGGGAGGTCCATTGTTATTGGACTCTCCCCAGCCTAAAAATAGAAGGCCGCAGCCGCCCCAGAAGTGGCGCATCCATTAGATGCGCCAATCCTGGTGCTCCGCCCCAGCTCATCCTGTTGCCTTGGTGCGGTAGCAAACGGGTTAATATATAGGGTTGATGCCAGATGTGTAATGTCACCTGGCATCAGGCCCTGGAGTTAGTGATGTCACGCGTCTATCAGATACCTGACATCACAAACCCAGTCAGTAATAAAAAAAAACAAAAAAACATGACATCAAACACATTTTTATTTGAAAAAACACTCCAACACATTCCTTCTTTCACCAATTTATTAGAAAGAAAAACAAATCCAGGTCTGGTGTAATCCAAGGGGGTCCCACGACGATCCATACTATAGTTAATGTCCCAGTCAATGAAGAACAGAATGTTCCCAATTGGCTGGGAGAGTAGTGCAGTGACCTGAGCTAACATCAATAGGTCAGCCCAGGTCACTGCATGGCATGACGAGTGCTGCTGTCAAGAGGATAGCGAGGTACATTACCTGTGGTGATTGCTGCACTCCTGACAGCAGCGCTGTCACCGAGTTCAATGACCGCCGCCTTCACAAACCAAGTATCGCGAGCGGCCCGTGACGTCACCGCTAGTAACAATCTCAGGTCGACAGCGAGAGGTGATGTGACAAGCGGCGGGCATAGAAGACAGTGACAGCGCTGACGTCAGGAGGGCAGGACTTAATCACCGCAGGTAAGGAACTTTACTAATCTCCTGACGGCAGCGCTTGTCATCCCCGCGGCTGCTGACACTGCAGTGCGGGCATAATATGCTGACACACTACAGTGCAGGCAGCTGCTGACACTGCAGTGCAGGCAGCCGCGTGGCTAGGGCTGGAGTGGGACACAGACTGCAGCGGCACCCGACGGAAGTCACACGGAAGTGCTTCCGTGCGGCTTCCGGTGATTTTGCGTTATTACGGAACATAATAGGACATGTTCCATAATAACGGAACGGACATATGGCATCTGATGTGTTTTTTTGTAGGATCGGATGACCACGGAAGTGCTTCCGTGTGCCATCTGATCCTACACAAAAGACATTGAAAAGATGGTCCTTTCCGTAGATCCGCAAAAAAACAGGAACTGACCAGGACAAACGGAACGGTCATGTGAATGAACCCTTAGGATGGGTCTAATATAATCCAATGCCTCTCTGTTAGCCAATTCATCTTGTACTAGTTATATTGCTCTTGACATTATATATATACGCAAATGTGAACTATCATTATTATGTCTGTTGCTGTATATACTGAAACCATCTAGATTAGTAGTAACTCCTTCCTGTTCCTACATATTAATCTTGTCAAGACGGTGAATGGGTGGGCAAATAGAAGATGATGTGATGTTTTTTGTGGTTAAATTCGTGTGTTAAAAGAGAAAAACTTTGTTTAATAAAGAATATCGGATTTAAAAGAAGATATTTACAAGGACTTATCCTATGAAGGATTATGAGGCTTGTTAGGATATAACATCACTAAGTGGTGGGATTGTATTGCTGTGAAGCTTGAAGTGTATTTACACGTAAAGTCAAAATGGAATGGATCAGAAATGAAAGATATAACTATAAAGGAAGACAGACCTGAATCTGAACATTTAAATGCAGCCTTAAAAGGGTTGTCCATGTATAATTATCTTATAGGCTTGCAGACGATAAAAAAAAACAAAAAAAAAAACAAAAACCCTCACTTTCCATCCCTCAAGTAATGCCTCGTCATTGGTCTTTGTTGACAGGATGCCGAAGTGACATCTTGACTATATTGCACACAACCACTGTAGCTGCCTGTCATCAAAGACTGGGGCTGTAGCGGAGAGGTATCGATGGTCCAGCGAGGGCAAGTATTGCCGTGTGTCATCTTCATCATCTGCAAGTGTATGGATAAATAAAGATTATTCCCAGCCAACTCCTTTAAAGGTACTTTTACAAGGGTCATCATTTGGCTGACAGAGTGGTCCATTGGCCATAGCCAATCACCTGTAAGGCTAGTTTCACACCTGCGTTGAATGGCATCCCTTGCATTGCGTTGTGTGATGGATGCAACGGATGTGTTGCATATAGTGGCACAACGGACGCAACGGATCGTACAAAACAACGGAATCTGCTTTTTTTTTTTTCTTTTCTTTACAGTTTTACCGGCGGCAGACTATTATGAACGATCGGCTGATCACCCGGCTGCCGGGTGATCAGCTGATCGCTCACAGCGGCCGGCCGCCGGGTGATCAGCCGATCGCTCACAGCAACCGGTTGCCGGGTGATCAGCCGATCGCTCACAGCAGCCGGTCGCCGGGTGATCAGCCGATCGTTCGGCCGCCGAGAATGTGTGCGGGGGGCGGAGAGTGGGGTTGGTGGAGCCGAGCGGGGCCATTGCGCTGAGGACGTCAGTGCCGCGGGAACTGCATGGCTGGGGACAGGCGAGTGCGTGCGTGCGTGCGTGTGTGTGTGTATATATGCGGACTGCGGGAAGGGGCGGAGCCAAGCGGGGAAGTGTCGGGCTCCCTGCACACGTAGCCAGGGTAAATATCGGGTAACTAAGCAAAGCACTTTGCTTGGTTACCCGATATTTACCTTGGTTACCAGCGTACACCGCTTAGCGCTGGCTCCCTGCACACGTAGCCAGGGTAAATATCGGGTTACTAAGCAAAGTGCTTTTGCTTAGTAACCCCATGTGTACCCTGGTTACGTGTGCAGGGAGCCAGAGAGAGCATGCGCAGCGAAATCCTAAGGATTCCACTGCTCAAAAAACGTTACATGCTGCGTTCCTTCCGCCCAGCGGAAGCAACACAGCGTCGGCCAGCGGAAGCAACGCAGGTCCATCACTCGCAATCCGTCGTCCATGGAAGCAAAACGGCGGATTGCAACTGAAGAAAAACAACGCAAGTGTGAAACTAGCCTAAAAAGATTGTAAAAAAAAGAAAGAAGGATCTCTGCTGTACAACAAGGGTACAAGCTGCCAACAACGAGCAAACTGTAACAAATGTATTTCTGCAGCACAAATGCCATTGTGGGTTATAGATAATCTTTTGACAAGAAATGTGTAATTGGTGGAGAAAGATAGAACTTGATGGATCAAAGTCTTTTTCAACTTTTGCAACTATGCTTGGGGACCACATGATCATGGCCTCGTAGAAGGGGCGTCAAACGACCATCAACTTGTTACATCTTCAGGGTCTTTAGAATTGAATAAAGGGCTCAAGGCAATATCTCATTGCTGCAGATCTTCAAAAAACATTCATTCGTTTGTGGCGATAGTAAAGTTAAAATTCTGTGCACAGTGGGTCCCTGCAGACCATCAACCAGATTTTTTTTTTTTTATAACAAAAAACTCTAAAATAATCAACTCTCAATATGAAGGGGTTGACCTGTCTTTTTCAGGATGACTAGTTTTGAAGGACACCTTTCAATGTCCTAAACAAAGAGAATCCCAGAAAACAATGAATCATAGAATGGTAGGGCTGGAGGGGACCTCAAGGCCCATTGGGTCCAACCCCCTGCGAGTGCAGGCTTTGCTAAATCATCCCAGCTATATGTTTATCCAGTTTCCGCTTGAAGATTTCCATTGATTAGGAGCTCACCACCTCCAGTGGTAGCTTGTTCCATTCTCTGACTGCCCTCACTGTCAGAACGTTTTTTTTAGGGTATGTGCGCACGTTGCTTTTTACCTGCTTTTTACCTGCTTTTTTGCTGCTTTTTCTTCTGCGCTGTTTAATGCCAAAATGGATGTGTTCTTCTATTCAAGCAAAGTCTATGGGAATTTGGGTTTCTTGTTCACACTATGTTGGTCAAAATGCTGCCTTTTTGTGGCAGAACTTTGGTCAAAAACTCAGCTTTGCAGTGCAAAACCCAAATGGCAAAAACAATTGACATGTTGCTTCTTTGAAAAGCTGAGTTTTTGACCAAAGTTCTGCCTCAAAAAGGCAGCATTTTGAACAACATAGTGTGAACAAGAAACCCAAATTCCCATAGACTTTGCTTGAATAGAAGAACACATCCATTTTGGCATTAAACAGCGCAGAAGAAAAAGCAGCAAAAAAGCAGGTAAAGAAGGGAATTTTGTTTACTTACCGTAAATTCCTTTTCTTCTAGCTCCAATTGGGAGACCCAGACAATTGGGTGTATAGCTATGCCTCCGGAGGCCACACAAAGTATTACACTAAAAGTGTAACGCCCCTCCCCTTCAGCCTATACACCCCCCGTGCTGCCACGGGCTCATCAGTTTTGGTGCAAAAGCCCGAAGGAGGAAAAAATTATAAACTGGTTTAAAGTAAATTCAATCCGAAGGAATATCGGAGAACTGAAACCATTTAACATGAACAACATGTGTATACAAAAAACAGGGGCGGGTGCTGGGTCTCCCAATTGGAGCTAGAAGAAAAGGAATTTACGGTAAGTAAACAAAATTCCCTTCTTCTTTGTCGCTCCTTATTGGGAGACCCAGACAATTGGGACGTCCAAAAGCAGTCCCTGGGTGGGTAAATAATACCTCATAATAGAGCCGTAACGGCTCCGTCCTACAGGTGGGCAACTGCCGCCTGAAGGACTCGCCTACCTAGGCTGGCATCTGCCGAAGCATAGGTATGCACCTGATAGTGTTTCGTGAAAGTGTGCAGGCTCGACCAGGTAGCTGCCTGACACACCTGCTGAGCCGTAGCCTGGTGTCGCAAGGCCCAGGACGCTCCCACGGCCCTGGTAGAATGGGCCTTCAGTCCTGAGGGAACCGGAAGCCCCGAGGAACGGTAAGCTTCGAGAATTGGTTCCTTGATCCACCGAGCCAGGGTTGACTTGGAAGCTTGTGTCCCTTTACGCTGGCCAGCGACAAGGACAAAGAGTGCATCCGAGCGGCGCAGGGGCGCCGTACGAGAAATGTAGAGTCTGAGTGCTCTCACCAGATCTAACAAGTGCAAATCCTTTTCACATTGGTGAACTGGATGAGGACAAAACGAGGGTAAGGAGATGTCCTGATTGAGATGAAAAGGGGATACCACCTTAGGGAGGAATTCCGGAACCGGACGCAGAACCACCTTGTCCTGGTGAAACACCAGGAAGGGAGCTTTGCATGATAACGCTGCCAACTCAGACACTCTCCGAAGTGAGGTGACTGCTACTAGAAAAACCACTTTCTGCGAAAGGCGTGAAAGAGAAATATCCCTCATTGGCTCGAACGGTGGTTTCTGAAGAACCATCAGCACCCTGTTCAGATCCCAGGGTTCTAACGGACGCTTGTAAGGAGGGACGATGTGACAAACCCCTTGCAGGAACGTGCGTACCTGTGGGAGTCTGGCCAGGCGCTTCTGAAAAAACACAGAGAGCGCAGAGACTTGTCCCTTAAGGGAGCCTAGCGACAAACCCTTTTCCAATCCGGATTGAAGAAAGGACAGAAAAGTGGGCAAGGCAAATGGCCAGGGAGAAAACCCCTGAGCAGAGCACCACGACAGGAATATTTTCCACGTCCTGTGGTAGATCTTGGCGGACGTTGGTTTCCTAGCCTGTCTCATAGTGGCAATGACCTCTTGAGATAATCCTGAAGACGCTAGGATCCAGGACTCGATGGCCACACAGTCAGGTTGAGGGCCGCAGAATTCAGATGGAAAAACGGCCGTTGAGACAGCAAATCTGGTCGGTCTGGCAGTGCCCACGGTTCGCCGACCGTGAGATGCCACAGATCCGGGTACCACGACCTCCTCGGCCAGTCTGGAGCGACGAGGATGACGCGGCGGCAGTCGGCCCTGATCTTGCGTAACACTCTGGGCAACAGTGCCAGAGGAGAAAACACATAAGGAAGCCGAAACTGCGACCAATCCTGAACTAAGGCGTCTGCCGCCAGAGCTCTGTGATCTTGAGATCGAGCCATGAATGTTGGGACCTTGTTGTTGTGCCGTGACGCCATTAGGTCGACGTCCGGCATCCCCCAGCGGCAACAGATCTCCTGAAACACGTCCGGGTGAAGGGACCATTCCCCTGCGTCCATGCCCTGGCGACTGAGAAAGTCTGCTTCCCAGTTTTCTACGCCCGGGATGTGAACTGCGGATATGGTGGATGCTGTGGCTTCCACCCACAGCAGAATCCGCCGGACTTCCTGGAAGGCTTGCCGACTGCGTGTCCCACCTTGGTGGTTGATGTAAGCCACCGCTGTGGAGTTGTCCGACTGAATTCGGATCTGCTTGCCTTCCAGCCACTGCTGGAACGCTTTTAGGGCAAGATACACTGCCCTGATCTCCAGAACATTGATCTGAAGTGAGGACTCTTGCTGATTCCACGTACCCTGAGCCCTGTGGTGGAGAAAAACTGCTCCCCACCCTGACAGACTCGCGTCCGTCGTGACCACCGCCCAGGATGGGGGTAGGAAGGATTTCTCCTTCGATAATGAGGTGGGAAGAAGCCACCACCGAAGGGAAGCTTTGGTTGCCTGAGAGAGGGAGACGTTCCTGTCTAGGGACGTCGGCATCCTGTCCCACTTGCGTAGGATGTCCCATTGAAGTGGACGCAGGTGAAACTGCGCGAAAGGGACTGCTTCCATTGCTGCCACCATCTTCCCCAGGAAGTGCATGAGGCGCCTCAAGGGGTGTGACCGACCTTGAAGAAGAGATTGCACCCCTGTCTGTAGTGAACGCTGTTTGTCCAGCGGAAGCTTCACTATCGCTGGAAGAGTATGAAACTCCATGCCAAGATATGTCAGCGATTGGACCGGTGTCAGATTTGACTTTGGAAAATTGATGATCCACCCGAAACTCTGGAGAATCTCCAGAGTAACGTTGATGCTGTGTTGGCATGCCTCTTGAGAGGGTGCCTTGACCAGCAGATCGTCTAAGTAAGGTATCACTGAGTGACCCTGAGAGTGGAGGACCGCAACTACTGTAGCCATGACCTTGGTGAAAACCCTTGGGGCTGTCGCCAGGCCGAACGGCAGTGCCGCGAACCGAAGGTGTTCGTCTCCTATGGCGAAGCGCAAGAAGCGCTGATGCTCTGGAGCAATTGGTACGTGGAGATAAGCATCCTTGATATCGATCGATGCTAGGAAATCTCCTTGGGACATTGAGGCGATGACGGAGCGGAGGGATTCCATCCGGAACCGCCTGGTCCTTACGTGTTTGTTGAGCAGTTTTAGGTCCAAAACAGGACGGAAGGACCCGTCCTTCTTTGGAACCACAAACAGGTTGGAGTAGAAACCGTGACCCTGTTGCTGAAGAGGAACCGGGACCACCACTCCTTCTGCCTTCAGAATGCCCACTGCCTGCAGAAGAGCCTCGGCTCGCTCGGGAGGCGGAGATGTTCTGAAGAATCGAGTCGGAGGACGAGAGCTGAACTCTATCCTGTAACCGTGAGACAAAATGTCTCTCACCCAACGGTCTTTTACTTGTGGCAGCCAGGTGTCGCAAAAGCGGGAGAGCCTGCCACCGACCGAGGATGCGGTTTGAGGAGGCCGTAAGTCATGAGGAAGCCGCCTTAGTAGCGGCACCTCCGGCGGTCTTTTTAGGGCGTGATTTAGACCGCCATGCGTCGGAGTTCCTCTGATCCTTCTGCGGCCTTTTAGACGAGGAGAATTGGGACCTGCCCGCACCCCGAAAGGACCGAAACCTCGACTGTCCCCTCCTCTGTTGGGGTGTTTTTGGTTTGGCCTGGGGTAAGGATGTTTCCTTTCCCTTGGATTGTTTGATGATTTCATCCAATCTCTCACCAAACAAACGGTCGCCAGAAAATGGCAATCCAGTTAAGCACTTTTTGGAAGCCGAATCTGCCTTCCATTCCCGCAGCCACAAGGCCCTGCGTATTGCAACCGAATTGTCGGCTGCAACCGCCGTACGGCTCGCAGAGTCCAGGACAGCATTAATAGCGTAGGACGCAAATGCCGACGTTTGAGAGGTTATGGACGCCACCTGCGGCGCAGACGTACGTGTGAGTGCGTCAATTTGCGCCTGACCAGCTGAGATAGCTTGGAGTGCCCATACGGCTGCGAATGCTGGAGCAAAAGACGCGCCGATAGCTTCAAAGATGGATTTCAACCAGAGCTCCATCTGCCTGTCAGTGGCATCCTTGAGTGAAGCTCCATCTTCCACTGCAACTATGGATCTAGCCGCCAGTCTGGAGATTGGAGGATCCACCTTGGGACACTGAGTCCAGCCCTTGACCACGTCAGGGGGGAAAGGGTAACGTGTATCCTTAAGGCGCTTGGAAAAACGCTTATCTGGACAAGCTCGGTGTTTCTGGACTGCCTCTCTGAAGTCAGAGTGGTCCAGAAACATACTCTTTGTACGCTTGGGAAACCTGAAACGGAATTTCTCCTGCTGAGAAGCTGACTCCTCCACTGGAGGAGCTGAGGGAGAAATATCCAACATTTCATTGATGGACGCAATAAGATCATTCACTATGGCGTCCCCATCAGGAGTATCAAGGTTGAGAGCGGCTTCAGGATCAGAATCCTGATCAGCTACCTCCGCTTCATCATACAGAGAGTCCTCTCGCTGAGACCCTGAACATTGTGATGATGTCGAGGGAATATCATAGCGAGCTCGCTTAATCGGTCTTGGGCTGCGGTCCGTGTCAGAGACCTCACCCTGGGATCCATGAGACACCCCGGGAGGACATTGCTGTTCCAACTGAGGGGGACCAGGGGGCAATGATTCCACAGTGCCCCTGGCTTGAGATGCCGGCCTGGACTGCAAGGCTTCTAATATCTTAGCCATAGTCTCAGAAAGTCTTTCAGTAAAAACTGCAAACTCCGTCCCTGTCACCTGGACAGTGTTAACAGGTGGTTCTCCCTGGGCCACCCTTAGCAGAGGCTCCGGCTGAGAAAGTGCCACAGGGGCCGAGCATTGCACACAATGAGGGTCAGTGGAACCTGCCGGCAGTATAGCCGTACATGCTGCACAGGCAGCATAGTAAGCCTGTGCTTTGGCACCCTTGCTATTTGTGGACGACATGCTGTTGTCTCCTCTGAGCAATACAGGAGGGTATATAGACAAAAATCAACAGTGCACCATACAGTGTAAAGTATAGTCTATAATCATATAATCTATAAGTACACTTCTGCACTAGTGGGGCCAGCACCACAGGTGCTGCTTACCGCCTGCGCAAAGCGGTTGTGTGGGCACCAGAAATCCTGCCTGGGTCTCCCTGAGCTTGTCTCTCCTCTCCAGCGTAGCAGAGCTGAGAGGAATGGCTGCCGGCGTCCTGAGGAGAGGAGGGAGCCGTGGGCGTGACCCAGAAAAGTGCGGGAACTGGTGCCCCACTGTGCAGAGTGAGGGGGGTGGAGTATGCAAAGCATGCTCCAGCCCTCAGTGCTGCCGTCCTGTACAGCGTCCCGCCCTTCCCCTGATTGGCAGGGCTGGGGGCGGGAAGAAAACGAGACTAGGCCGCAAAAGCCGGGGACTCGAGTTATAAGCGCGGCCACCGTATAAGCGCGGTCGGCGCGGAAGTCCCCGGCGCACTAACAGTCCCAGCCGCGCCGCAGTGATAACCATGGCAGCGGCGGTCAGCGCGGCAGTCCCCCTACACGAACACACTCAGCGATGCTGAAGTGTGTAATGGCACAAACGCAGCCAGCGCTGCTGTCCCCGGTGCACTAGCACACCCAGCAATGCTGGAGTGTTGCTGTGCGCGGTCCCCACGGGGACACAGAGTACCTCAAAGTAGCAGGGCCATGTCCCTGAACGATACTCGGCTCCTATCCAGCATGGTCCTCAGGAGCTGTGGATGGAGCACGGTCTCCTGTGCCTGGAGACCGAAAGGATCCCACTTCACCCAGAGCCCTAATTGAGGGATGGGGAAGGAAAAACAGCATGTGGGCTCCAGCCTCCGTACCCGCAATAGATACCTCAACCTTAACAACACCGCCGACAAGAGTGGGGTGAGAAGGGAGCATGCTGGGGGCCCTGTTATGGGCCCTCTTTTCTTCCATCCGACATAGTCAGCAGCTGCTGCTGACTAAGCTGTGGAGCTATGCGTGCATGTCTGACCTCCTTCGCACAAAGCATAAAAACTGATGAGCCCGTGGCAGCACGGGGGGTGTATAGGCTGAAGGGGAGGGGCGTTACACTTTTAGTGTAATACTTTGTGTGGCCTCCGGAGGCATAGCTATACACCCAATTGTCTGGGTCTCCCAATAAGGAGCGACAAAGAAAAGCAGGTAAAAAGCAACGTGCGCACATACCCTTAATGTCTAATCTGAATCTCCTTCCTTTTAGTTTCATCCCATTGCTTCTTGTACTTCCTTGTGCTAATAAGAATAGAGTAGTTCTCTCTCCACTGTGACTACCTTTCAGATATTTGTAGACCGCTATTAAGTCTCCTCTCAGCCTTCTCTTTTGCAAACTAAACATTCCTACTTATTTTAGCCGTTCTTCAGATGAAATTGAAATGAAATTGAAAACTAAAATGCAATTCTGCAATTGATATTTGGATTTTGTTTTTATGGCAAAAGTGACCATACAATATGATTCTCTAGGTCAGCATAGTTGCAAAAATACCAAATTTGTACACATTTTTGTTTTTAATTAATTGGTGACGACATTTTTTTGGCCAAGTTGCAGTGACTGAAAAAGTGCAACTTTGGTGCGCAGATATTTTTAACCAATTGGGTTAATTCAGGTTATATTTTGGTAGATCAGACTTCCACATACGTCAATACCATGTTTAATGCTAATTTTTAAACGCTTCTTATTTTATTCTCCCTTAGGGGACTTGGATTTTTGATCACCTTATTGCTTACATCATGTAATGCCTCAGTATTACAGTGTATGGGGAAAATTACAGACTGCATTGAAGCCAACGAAAAAAGGAGGGGAGCCAGCACTGCTTATGAATGGCATGCAACAATGAAGAAATAAAAAAAGTGTAATATTCACAAATTCATTCCTACTGTAACAATTCAATGAGATTTTTTGCAAATGATTGATCAATGATTTGAGCTCCCCTGCCCCGTCACGGCAAATCTCTATAGGGGGGTCCCTACACTGTTATAAATTATTATGTACCATAAGGTCTCATATAATGAGCAGGACCATATGAAAACACCACTTACCCGAGACATGTCCGACTCGCTCCCATGCTGCCAAGGACTGACAACTGCGAATAAAGGCAGCCCAGGTGCCAGTGTGTGTGGCAGAACCACACACACCAGCATAATGTCAGGACTGGCCCCCACAGTGCCAGACCAGCAAACATGGATGAGGGTGGAACAAGGTTCAGGCAGGTGGTGTTTAAATAATGATGCCTGTGGAGCAGGAGGCGGTGGCTGTGTGTGAACAAGCACCAAACTGAATTTTGATGGCGACAGAAGGAATTTGCAAACCACACTGGGCGTGCACGGCAAGGTGGTGGTCAACCACCGACCAGTAAACGAAAAAAGGAGGGGAGCCAGCACTGCTCATGAATGGCATGCAACAATGACGAAATAAAAAGTGTAATATTCACAAATTCAAGTTGTTGACCGCCACCGTGCCGTGCACGCCCAGTGTGGTTTGCAAATTCCTTCTGTTGCCATCAAAATTCATGTTGGTGCCTGTTCACATACAGCCACCGCCTCCTGGTCCATAGGCATCATTATTTAAGCACCACCTGCCTGAGGCTGTTCCGCCCTTCATCCATGTTTGCTGGTCTGGCAGTGTGAGGGCCAGTTCTGACATTGTGCTGGTGTGTGTGGTTCTGCCACACACACTGGTACATGGGCTGCCTTTATTCGCAGTTGTCAGTCCTTGCAGCATGGGAGCGGTTCTGACATTCCCTGGGTAAGTGGTGTTCTTGTATGGTCCTGTTCAAGTCATTATGAGACCTTATGGTACGATATTAATTTATAACATAGTGTAGGGACCCCCCTATAGAGATTTGCCGTGACGGGGCAGGGGGGCTCAAATCACTGATCAATAATTTGCAAAAAATCTCATTGAATTGTTACAGTAGGAATGAATTTGTGAATTTTACACTTTTTATTTCTTCATTGTTGCATGCCATTCATGAGCAGTGCTGGCTCCCCTCTTCTTTGCATTGAAGCCAAGTCATATAAATATATTTCCTAGAAGCGCAGTCACAGGCTGGTGTTTACAAAAGCATAGTATTGGCTGGCATGGGGGTTTTCAGTAGGTCACTGGCAACTGCTTGGCACCTCAAAATTGCCTCGAGGAATGGGCATGTTGTACGGTGTACCCCGCCCCTTGCGGCAAATACCACTTTTGGAGACTGGCAGCAGTACTTAAGAGTTTTACAGCAACAGGGGTAGCTTCGTTCTGCTCGCTGCTGTTACAGGATACAAGGTGTTTAACACAGCCAGCATCTGCTGGAAATGGTGCAGGTTCACCTCCTGAGTCCACATCACACATGGGAACCAGACACAGGACATATCAGTATGTCCAATATTGGAAACGGGTTACGCTAATTTGCAATGAATGTTTATTAATACTCATAAATCAAACTCAGTGTGATATTGCAGCAACCCCTGCCTTACCTGGGCCCAGTGAATGATATTCTGCACAGATGTGCCGGATGGACAATGGGTGGAATACACATTTACTCGGCTCTAAAAAGAAGATAAAAACAAATCGCAAAATTAAAAGAATGCATAGGGCACACCCCATAAAATGGATACTTTCAGTCAACCCTTGCCAAATAGAGATTATTCCCCCCCCCAAACAGATACTAACAACAATATGCTGAATTGCTTTAAAATGTAACCACAAACCGCTATAAAGACTTCTCCATTATTTCAGCTGCACAAAGTATTTATTTAGATGGCAGGCCCTGGAAATCTGTACCATATTCTGTAGGGATGCGGTATAGGACTCACAGCATTGCCTATGTATATCTGCTGCCTGGCACATGTAGGTACAGCGCTGCAGGATAAACAGGGCACAACCTCTGCCGCCATGTAAAGAACTATACAATCAGGACAGAATCTACATTCTATATTCTGTCCGTCATCTGATGTGCCGGGGGAAGGGGATCAAATCTGTAAGGGTTAGGTGAAATAAACGGTCATTAATCTTACCATGTTGAGGTTCTTTTCATTAAATCCACAAAGAACAAAGAAGATGTTGCCACATATTTGCTCAATCACTTCATGGGTGCAGAAGTGAGTGGCGAACCATTTAATGAGTTCTGTCTGGGGTAGAAATTCCTTTCTGCCAAAGAGGTCCTAAATATAAAGAAAAAAAAGTAATGATCCAGTAATTACAATGAATATGATCAAACAAAACGTATAGATTCACTTTGAAGAGGTAATCCCACTTTGGAGCTCTATCCTATAGCAAGAAATATACAGCGAGCCCAGAAGCCCACTGTTGGCAATTAATTGGTGGCTAAGTGTGCAAGGTCAGCAATTTATAGAAAGACCAGGGTGTTCTAAAAGATAGGACCCATGTTCACGAGATGCAATGTTGGGTCCCAGAAGTGAAAACTATTTTTTTTTATTATTATTATTTTTTATTATTATAGCGCCATTTACTCCATGGCACATTACATGAGGAAAGGGGGATACATAATAGGGACAAGTACAATAATCATAAACAATACAAGGCACAGACTTGTACAGGAGGATAGAGGTCCCTGCCCGCGAGGGCTCACAGTCTACAAGGAATGGGTAAGGATATAGTAGGTAAGGGTAGATTGGGTAAGGGTAGATCTGGTCGTGTGGTGCTATATCAGACTGAGGGTTACGGCAGGTTGTAGGCTTGTCGGAAGAGGTGGGTCTTCAGGTTCCTTTTGAAGCTCGTCAAGGTAGGCGAGAGTCTGATCTGTTGTGGCAAAGCATTCCAGAGTATGGGGGAAGCACGGGAGAAGTGTTGGATGCGATGGTGGGAAGAGGAAATGAGAGGGGAGTAGAGAAGGAGATCTTGTGAGGATCGAAGGTTACGTGCAGGTAAATACCAGGAGACTAGGTCACAGATGTAGGGAGGAGACAGGTTGTGCACGGCTTTGTAGGTCATGGTTAGGGTTTTGAACTGGAGTCGTTGGGCAATGGGAACCCAGTGAAGGGAATGGAAGAGAGGAGAGGTCAGGGAGTAGCGGGGGGAGGGGAGGGGGGGGGGCAGGTGGATTAGTCGGACAGCATAGTTTAGAATAGATTGTAGGGGTGCGAGACTGTTAGAAGGGAGGCCACTGAGGCGACAGCACATGATACAAGGTCATTAATTGATCATTTGCCTGCGATGAAGCGCTAACATCAACTTTCTCAGTTAAGATATTAACCACCAATAAGCCTTCTGGCCAACTAGACAGCCTGAAGAACATAATCTATCATACAGACTACTTGATTAGCCGTACCTTGATTACGAACTCTGGGAAAACACCCAACTTTGCCAATGGACTGTTGGAGAATTTAATAGTAGCCACAGGAGCCAGCCCAAAAAACATTTTCACTTTTTTGGCCAGTTGGGGCAAACTTGAAAATGCAATAAACCCTAGGAAACAAAACATAATAATTAGGATAGTAATCCAAATAACAGCAATACAGTAATCCATTATATAGCTGCGTTGTACACTACAAGTATAGTGGAAGGGATTTCTAGAAATCCCACGCCCACTGCGCTTGTTTTTTTCTGCAGCAAACACTGACCTGCAGAGCAGCTTTCCAAGCACACTGAACCCTGATCGTGAGGACAAGCAGCTGCGGTCTCCTGCGGTGGAGACTCATGACCCTGCAAGTCAGGACCCAATGAATCCTGATTATGGGCACATACCCTAACATGCACTCTCACCTTTCCAGGTGACCTTAATGTGACATTCTCTAAACATTTGATTGCTCAGGTCCAACTATTCAATGTTTCAAATGAACTTTTTGCACAACTTGCTGTTCTCTAACAAGGCGTTTAATGGCAAAATTCACATCAGGTGTTTGATCCATGAATCGCACAATACCTTTTGGGGTTCAATTCGAATTGTTATTAAACAGTCCTCCTTATCTCCTTATCGTGCTGTTCACATTTCAATATCAAGACACCTAACAATTGAACAACAGTACCTCTCCATTGCGGGGCTTCAAGGAGGATATTCTCAGATGGAAGGAGCCACTGAGCTTAGAGTGTCATCAGCAGGTTACAGCAGAGATACAGAAAGACTGCAAGAGTCACAGAAAGGCATAGAAGTGGCCATATCTGACACTGATGACGGCTTCATTGTGAACAATTCCCTTCGAAACCTAATTATGAATGCTACAGAAGTCCAGGCACATTTAATGGAGGTCAGAGGCACCCAAGTGTCATATCACACCATTCGAGAAAATTTACATTACTGTGGTCTGTGTGCTAGATGATTTGCAAGGGTATCGGAGCACACCACCAGGCACAGGCGTCATTTTCTTGCCTGCTGTCAAGGAGAGCGCTATGCATCAGCCACTGTCGTCACAAGACGAGCCTTTTGTCGTGTTACAATGTGGGTCGGTGTGTCTAGTCAATACAGAACTGTCCTACACTGTGTGAATGGTACAGGGACAAGTCTCTACTACTTGAAAAATATTATTAAGCCAGCCATTGTGCCAGAACCTCAATGATCTGTGGGACGCCCATCAAGATGAGTGAGATGCCATGCCTCAGCAGACAATAACTCAACCTGTGAACAGCAGGAGACGTCGTTGTCAAGTTGTAATTGATCCTCAAGGCCACATGAGAAGTTACTGAGACACTGACAATTTTTTGGGAAGTATACCCACCACTGTTGCTGGCTTTGGTTTTCAATAAATTGCTTGAGGAAATCACCATCGTGCATATAAACACACACACACACACACACACACACACACACACACACACACACACTTTTTCCTGATCATACAGAAATTCTGCAGATTAAACCAGTTGGGACGATTATATGTATTGCGTAATTTAAGGAGCGGTTATCCAAATAGGGAAAAACCTTTCCCATCGCATTGGGCCCAACTGTTGTGGCCCCCACCAAACCCAAGAACTCTCATTGAATGCAGCAGAGATTGCTCATGGGCACTGCCACTCCATTCATTATAACAGGAGCACAGATCAGTTGAGCACTGCACTCGGCAATCTACTACGCCCCCATTAATAATGAATGTAGCATTATGAATGGAGAAGTAATGCGCAAGATCGACCTTCGCTCTATTTAGATTCTCGGGATTGGTGGAGGCCACGCCGGTAGGACCTTCAGTGATGGGAAAGTTATCCCCTACCCTTGGATACAGGATAACTTTTAAACTTAAGAACAGACCTTTAAACATTTATCTTTAGGTTTGACCACAAAACAATATATTGTTTTGACAGAATTGTAGGTGATTTAAACAGCTGGGTACAGCACCACTATTGTCTAGTGCAGGGGTGGGCAATTAATTTTCCCATGGGCCCGCATGAGAAATTGGGATTGGTTTAGAGGGCCGGCCTAATATAATTACCTCAGTTCTACCCAATATACTACATCACTACACCCCCTCCATATACTACACTTGTAATAAACTACATCACTACACCCCTATATACTACACCTGTAAAACTACACCACTACACCCCATATACTACACCTGTAATATAGTACACCCCCATATAGTACACCTGTAATATACTACACCTCCATGTAGTACACCTGTAATATACTACATCACTACATCCCTATATACTACACCTGTAATATACTACACCTCCATATAGTACACCTGTAATATACTACACCTCCATATAGCACACCTGTAATATACTACATCACTATACCCCCATATACTACACCACTATATACACCTCCATATAGCACACCTGTAATATACTACACCTCCATATAGTACACCTGTAATATACTACACCTCCATGTAGTACACCTGTAATATACTACATCACTACATCCCTATATACTACACCTGTAATATAGTACACCCCCATATAGTAAACCTGTAATAGACTACACCTCCATATAGCACACCTGTAATATACTACACCTCCATATAGTACACCTGTAATATACTACACCTCCATATAGCACACCTGTAATATACTACACCTCCATATAGTACACCTGTAATATACTACACCTCCATATAGCACACCTGTAATATACTACACCTCCATATAGCACACCTGTAATATACTACACCTCCATATAGTACACCTGTAATATACTACACCTCCATATAGTACACCTGTAATATACTACACCTCCATATAGCACACCTGTAATATACTACATCACTATACCCCCATATACTACACCACTATATACACCTCCATATAGCACACCTGTAATATACTACACCTCCATATAGTACACCTGTAATATACTACACCCCCATATGTCACACACCCTGCTCCCCATACAGCCTGCATCCCCATATCACACACACTACACCCCCCATATGTCAGATACCCTGCTCCCCATACAGCCTGCACCCCCATATCACACACACTACACCCCCATATGTCAGATACCCTGCTCCCCATACAGCCTGCACCCCCATATCACACACACACTACACCCCCATATCTCACATACCCTGCTCCTCATACAACCTGCACCCCCCAGATCACACACACACTACACCCCGATATGTCACATACCATGCCCACATATCTCACCCTGCCTGTACCCCAACTTACCCCTCTCAAACACTCTGTACCCGTTCACATCCTTCTGTCAGTCTGCAGCCCTCATATGCCACTCACCCTGCAACTCCATCTTCCCTCATATGCACTCACCCTGCAGCCCCCCTCCCCCTCATGTCCCCTCTTTTCTTATTACCGTCATCATATGTCCAAATCTCCTTCAGGATTCACTATCTTTGCTTTCTGCCCGGCATCCTGTGTCTCCTCCCACACAGTCACATGGGCGTGACGTCATCGCAGGTCCTGCAGGATGGAGTATTCCGTCTTCTGTGCAGGTCAGGACTAGCACTCCTGCAGCTCAGACACGGCTGGTGGCCTCTCCAGGTCAGGGGCCCCTCTACTGACACTGGGCTCCCCTGACGGTCGCGCAGTCGGCCACTACACAGCGGCACTACACATAGGGGCCCGGCAGCCGGCTCTGCAGAGCGGCTCCCGGGCCCCTATAACCCTGCTGGCCCGGTCGCAGTGGCGACCTCTGCGACCGCGGTCGTTACGCCCCTGACCCCATGTACTACACCACTATATACTACACCACTATATACACAACACCATATACTACACCTGTAAAACTACACCACTACACCCCCAGTATTAGTCACCAGTCCCCCCCTCCCCCATTGTCCCCTCCTCAGCTTATTAGTCACTACTTACCTCTCCCTTGTTATCGTCCCCGTCCTCAGGCACCTCCGTACAGACCCCCGCTGAGCTGCTCCTTCTGTTGTACGGACCCCCGCTGAGCTGCTCCTTCTCTTATATGGGCCCTGGCTGCGCTGATGCTGTTCTGCGAAAGGCCCCCGCCGCTGCTTCTCTCCGTGAAGGCCCCCGCTGTGCTGCTCCTTCTCCTGCCGGGCGGGAACTTTTGAAATGACACACGCAGCGCAGTACTGATAACATCAGAGCGCGCGTGTCACTGACAAAGTGCCGGCAGGGAACAGAGCAGAGACTCCTGCGTTCCGCTGCCTGCACTTACTGTGCGGACCTGCACAGGATCTCTCCCAGCCCGGCACGCTGCAGCCCGGCTCCACTGCACCGGCTGAAGAGGGGCGGGCCGGTCACAGAGAGTAGGCGGGCCGGATGTGGCCCGCGGGCCGCCCCTTGCCCTGGTCTGGTCTAGTGGGATGTGTCCGGTACTGCAGCTCCACAACACCGGTACTCAGCTGCATGAACGACAATTCATAGGAAGAATATATAAATATCAAACGAGCGACCCTGACAAATACAATTAATCTGGACAAAACGTGAGCCCAGATGCAAAAGTGAACTAGCTCTGGCTCCTGGAACGTACACCGGTCAGTCCTTATGGGGATAACGACCTGTACACATTAGATAATCCAATGCAGATCATAACCAGAACTCTAGAGGGAAAACTATGCTATTTCCAATTCTGTGATCCGTCCATGACAAGACTTGTTGTAAACAATTCCCCAGTTGATATTCCCTAATGCAAACACTTATAAGTTCATAGCTCAGTGCACAGTCATCAGAAATGCATGTGCAAATGGTGTATATGATCATGGATATGATAAAGTGATGATCCAGTAAGTTTACAATGGCCGTGTTCCAGCAATCATGATTCTGAAAGATTTTCAAAGTCATGCTCCATCCTATAATCCTGCAGACGTTTGCTGCGGATTTAACCCTTTGCCGTTTGAAAGCGTGATATAAGTAGTAAATCTGCAGAGATAGCCTAAAGGGTGCTTTACACGCTGCGACATCGCTAGCGATTGCTAGCGATGTCGAGCGCGATAGCACCCGCCCCCGTCGTACATGCGACATTTGGTGATCGCTGTAGTAGCGAACATTATCGCTACGGCAGCGTCACACGCACATACCTTGTCAGCAACGTCGCTGTGAGCGCTGAATAATCCCTCCTTCAAGTGGGAGGTGCGTTTGGCGTCACAGCGACGTCATTGCGGCGTCACTAAGCGGCCGGCCAATAGAAGCGGAGATGAGCGGGACGTAACATCCCGCCCACTTCCTTCCTTCCGCATTGCCGGTGGACGCAGGTAAGGAGAGGTTTGTCGTTCCTGTGGTGTCACACGTAGCGATGTGTGGTGCTGCAGGAACGACAAATATTGTACCTGTGGCAGCAGTGATATTAAGGAAAGGAGCGACGTGTCAACGATCACCGTTTTTGAATGATTTTGCGATCATTGATAGTCGCTCCTTGGTGTCACATGCTGCAATGTCGCTACCGGCACCGGATGTGCGTCAATAACGACGTGACCCCGACGATATATCGGTAGTGATGTTGCAGCGTGTAAAGCACCCTTAAGACTCCAAGACAAAAGCCATGAATAGTGTCAAGTGTATTAGATGCATCAGAGGTGGCTCGGGTGGTTCTGGTTAGTTCATACCTATAGTGGTTCCCTGGGAATGTCCAATGTAATAGATTTGTTCCTGCCCAGTTTTTTCTAATATAAAGTCTATGACTGCAGGAAGGTCAAGCTTAGCCATCTCGTCATAGCTAGAAGAAAGCACAAATGTATATTAAAACCTGCAGAATTAAAAGGTTAATTCCAGACATGCTAGTCATTCATTTACAGTGTATGCACAGAACAAACATCAGTGTATAGTTTACATCATTTACAGCAAGTATTCTAGTCCAAAGCTGCATTTACTCAAATTTAGCTCAAATCTCTCTGCAATCCTTATTGGCTCACTGTCTGAACAGTATATTCCAGAATACAATAGTATGTACTTTACCCATATAGTGGTTACAGTACTGCTATAGGCTCATCCGCATGAAGAGCTCTCAGATGGTAACAAGATACTAATAAGCAACCTTTAACCTCTTCATGACACATCACTTACTGGGTACATCATGGATCATGTCACTATAATCCCCGTGCGCTGCAGAGGACATTCCGCAGTGATCCACGCACATGTCAGCTAATTTCAACAGCTGACATGTGTGCCTGCTAGGCATGAGTGAATTTGCGTTCCACCCGTGCCTCTAAACCCCTTACAACTTGCTGTCAAAATCTGACAGCGAGATGCAACAGGGCGCCGCAGTAAGCGTTAACTAAAAGTTGAAATCAAAGTTCAGCCCATTGAAAGTTAAAGGGTTAAAAAAAACACACACATATCTGGTATCACCGCATTCAGAAACACCCGATCAATCAAAATATAAAATCAATTAACCTGATCGGTAAACAGCGTAGTGGCAAAAAATTCCAAACGCCAGATTTATGTTTTTTTGGTCGCCACAAATTTCGCGCAAAATGCAGTAACAGGCGATCAAAACGTAGAATCGGTGCAAAAATGGTACCATTAAAAATGTCAGCTTGAGACACAAAAAATAAGTCATCACCGAGCTATAGATCCTGAAAAATGAGAACACTATGGGTCACGAAAAATGGCGCAAAAGATAAAAGTAAACCTGTACATGTTTGGCGTTTATGAAATCGCACCGACCTGAGACATCACACCCACACATCAGGTTTACCATATAGTGAACACAGTGAATAAAATATCCCAAAAACTATTGCGTGATTGCACTTATTTGGCAGTTTTTCCGCATTTGAAATTATTTAGCTGTTTTCCAGTACACTATATGGTAAAACGTATGGTTTCATTTAAGAGTACAATTCGTGTTGCAAAAAAAAAAACAAAAAAAAACACAAAATGGAAAAACGGAAGAGTGAAGGGGTCAATATCTACATGATATATATATATATATATATATATATATATATATATATATATATGATAAATGATTAGCTGGCATAAAGCGCTACTTGCATTAAAGTGTTAGGCTATGTGCCCACGTGTGTGGGCTCTGCAGAGCAGCGTAACATCACTACATGAGCGCTTCAGAGCGCAGCTGAAAAGCTCCGTTCTGAAGCTTCGGTGACTGCCGATTTCATGCGCTCTGGATGCAGCCCCCAACATAGACAGAGCGGGGGCTGCATGCAAAGCGCACGAAAGAAGTGACATTTAACTTCTTAGAATGCCGAGGTTCGGCAGAAGCCCAATCGCTGTGTTCTAATATGCCACGTGGGCATGGATTAGGCACAATCTTCATAGATTATGCTGGGGACACAGGCCGCATGCAGTTACGTTGCAGTGCAGATCGCAGCAAAATTGCATGAAAATACGCCACGTGGGCACATAGCCTTATTCTGCTGGGGTGTGACTGCATATGAGAATATGTTTTTTTGTTTTCACGGATTGTAACCTATACAATAAGATGTGAATAGATGTTTCTTATGAGTTACAACTATACAATGGTGCATTGCTCAAATTTACCTAAATGCCCAAAATTCTTCCTGATCAGGAGTCATAGTCTTGTGTTTCCGAGACCAGGTATTTCCTCGACTATTTCCCATCCACACATCATATCCTGCGTCTGCCAGGATGAAGCCCAAACTGTTGTTCGCCAGATTAGTGACCCAGTTGCTTCCATCTGCAAGTAGACCATGCTGCAAGAACACCACCGGCTTGGGTCCTAAAATGTAAGAAATAAATATAAAGCCACTCCATGTAATAGACCGGGGAGTGCAAAATTTAAAAAGTCTCAAATATGAGCATTTCTGTGAACTAAAAAACAAAGAAGGCAACAGCAGACCCCTCAGCTATCCCAGGGGGACAAGATATCTCTGAAAAAATGCTGCTGTGGATCCAACATATAGCTCTTCTGAGCTGGCGCTGTTCCTAAAGGATAGAGGGTTATGAAATATGCCAACCACGCCATGACCTCCATATGCCATCATAGACCCCAGCACAGGATCATGTTCTATTAACGTCAAGTAATCAGAAATCCTGGAACATTTATAGCGTGTAAATCACTTTAAAATATGGCAGGTGATACTGATATACTGTGTTACAGAGGACCTTTTGCTGAATTTTATTTATATTTTTTTTAAAAAATGGATTACCTTTTTCACTGATTCTAGAAGTTTTTAAATTTTATTTTCCTGTGTCCTTCAATTACAAAGCTATGCCCCTCGATAATATAGAGACCCCAATAGTATAAATTTCCCTTCAACTAAGTGGGTGTACACCACAGAACGTATCTGTGGGATTTTGCTTATTTACCTCTGTGACGCTGGCCAATCAAAACACGGCCACATCATAGAGAGGCAAAAGCAAAAACGCCCACAGGGAAGATCCCAGGCTCAGCCTGGGTCAGTGGATTCTCCAGAGACTAAATTTCTGGTATTGAAGTGCCATAGCAGAGCTAGAAACCCAGATTGTGATGTTGGCTTTCTCCAATGCTTTGGCACTGGCTCCCCAGTGCTGCCGCTCTCCGGTGCTCCAATAGCCGGAAGGGACAGTGACTGCGAAGTGCTCAGAAGACAAATCTCGTCTCAGGAGAACATGTTGAGCCTGCAGCTGGGACCTTCTCTGTGGGCGCTGGCTTTTCACCGCTCCATGATGTGGCTGCATATTGATTTGCTGGCATCCTACAGGAGAAGACGCAAAAATCCATGTTGGTTGAAGAGGAAATTTGCATATTAGCCTCTATTACCAGGTGGTATAACGGAGGGCCACAAAATACAACAAAAAACAAAAAAAACCTGTTCCAATGTCAGTGGAGCAGAATGAAAGTTAGTGTCGAATGCTAGGGACCTGTTTCTTAAAAGAAAAAGAAAAAAACCTCAAACACTCCTTGTAAGGCTAGGTTCACATTTCCGTCAATTTGTATCAGTCACAATCCGCGGCTCTGGTAAATAACGGAATCCGTTTGGCGGATTCCATTGTTCCCATATACTTGTATCAGCGGCGTATTGTGACTGATGAGGCTGCATTACATCCTCCACCCGACTGATCCGTTGTGGAACGACTGACCATCGGGCGGCAGGAATGCAGCATGTAGCGTTTTTTGAGCAGCGGAATCCTTTTGATTCCGCTGCACATGCTGGCTCTCGGCGGCCGAACGATCAGCTGATCGCGCTCTCTCTCTCCGAGAATGAATTCTATTCTTGTCATCCGTTGTACAACGCATCAGTCTCAAGCGTCAAGCAACGCATGTGACTGATGCAAAACAACGGAAATGTGAACCTAGCCTAAGGGTCAAGAGAAGAAAAATATCCAGCTCACCAGATCCCAAGGAAGCTTGTATTCACTGGACGGCGCAAGGACATAAAGAAAATCGGCCAAATATCCACAAGGAGCACAACGGAGGAGGTATCCAGCAACCACATCCAGGCAAATGAGTAAAAAATGGAAATTTATTTAGTCCATTTAAAAAAGCATAAAAACATATGTATAGGAGTACGCAATTTGGACTGTTCTTATTCTAAGTCTAGACTTAGAATAAAGACCGTTACGCCAAAACGTGTACTCCTATACATATGTTTTTATGCTTTTTTAAATGAACTAAATAAACTTCAATTTTTTACTCATTTGCCTGGATGTGGTTGCTGGATGCCTCCTCCGTTGTGCACCTTGTAAGGGTCAGTATAGTATTCACAACCTTTGTATTCCCAACCAAATTGTATTTCATGCTTATAGCATTGTGTGGCACTAGGGGGAGCACTTGTCTTGTTTTTTTATAATTGTAACACAGGAACATTGCTCTGTCCACAAGGTGTGGTAGTAAGGAGTGGGCATTTAATGAACATCTTACTTTGTTTTGACGATTTTGAAGTGTCATGTTTAATCTAGAGAAATAATGAATAGCAATTCCATAAATAAATCACTATAGTGGGGAACAGAACAAAAATAAATGGGCACTAGAAATCGCTGCAAGAAGTGGAACATATTAGTAAATGAGGCTGATGTCACTTTTTCTAATATTGTAAACCCCAGTGCATGTTTTGTCTTCAAATTGGAAATATATTTTGCAATATAGACGCAGAATGAAGTGTTAAAATAAATATATTTAGTTATTTTCCACAACGCTTTACATATATCAGCAACACTGTCCCCATTGGGGCTCCCAATCAAAATTCATAATCAGTCTGTTTTTGGAGTGTGGGAGGAAACCGGAGGACCTGGAGCCACCATGTTTATATATTATGTATAATATATTCACACTTACCTGGAAAAGCTCCTGTCCCAGCACCTCTCCCCCCTACTCAGCAGGCAGATGCCTATGAACCAGAACATCCATCATAGTCATCCGTCTGCCTGCTCCATTTTAAAGGGATTCTGTTACCAGGTTTTTGCCACCTAATCTGACAGCAGCATAACGTAGGGGCAGAGATCCTGATTCCAGTGATGTGTCACTTACTGGGCTGCCTAGTGTAGTTTTGATAATCTACTGATGATTAATCAGTGATTTTATCATTACAGGACTACTTAACCTGCTGCCAGGTAGTCCAGAATATTCATGAGCTCTGTATAACTGCTAGATCTGCAGCAGAGAAAACATTGATTTTATCAAAATGACAGCAAACAGTTCAGTAAGTGACACATCGCGGCAATCAGGGGCACTGACTCTACATTATGCTGCTCTCAGATTCAGATTGGCAAAAACCTGGTGACAGATTCCCTTTAAGACTTTGGCGCTTTCCAATATTTGGTATCAGCAGAGTCAAGGGGAAGAGTCTTAGGCGGGCTTTGCACACTACGACATCGCAGGTGCGATGTCGGTGGGGTCAAATTGAAAATGACGTACTTCCGGCATCGCATGCGACATTGTAGTGTGTAAAGCCTAGATGATACGATTAACGAGCGCAAAAGCGTCGTAATCGTATCATTGGTGCAGCGTCGGCGTAATCCATAATTACGCTGACGCGACGGTCCGATGTGGTTCCTCGCTCCTGCGGCAGCACACATCATAGGCAGAACATATCCTACCGGCGTCACCGCGGCTTCCGTAGGATATGCGGAAGGAAGGAGGTGGGATGTTTACATCCTGCTTATCTCCGCCCCTCCTGGCCGCCTGCCGTGTGGCGTCGCTGTGACGCCGCACGACCCGCCCCCTTAATAAGGAGGCGGGTCGCCGGCCAGAGCGACGTCCCAGGGCAGGTGAGTCCATGTGAAGCTGCCGTAGCGATAATGTTCGCTACGGCAGCTATCACAAGGATATCGTACCTGCGACGGGGGCGGGGACTATCGCGTGCGCCATCGCAGCATCGGCTTGCAATGTCGCAACGTGCAAAGCCCGCCTTAGGCTACTAATTATTGCCAATGTCGAAAAGTAGTAGTCTACAGTAAATTGGTTATTGTTTTGTTGGTTGCTAGCGATTGTGCCAACAAAATCTTTTTTAAACCTTATCCTCCCACTTAGTTTATCACATATATACTGTATTAGGTCCCCTTTATTCGTGTTTCTGGTACATGTGGCAACTGTTTTTAGGCCACGTTCACACGTTGAGTATTTGATGAGTTTTTTTACCTCAGTATTTGTAAGACAAAACCAGGAGGTGAACAATCAGACGAAAAGTATAATAGAAACACGGGCACCACGTCTGGAATTTTCACCCATTCTTTGTTTTGGCTACAAATACTGAGGTAAAAACAAAAAAAAAAAAAAAAAAAAAAACCTCACTCACCAAAATACTCAACCTGTGCGCGTGGCTGTATGTATCAGGAGACACATACACCCATTAAAATCTATATTGATCTTCACACCTCCATGTTTTTATACAGACAGTGTGTCCATATGACGACATGTCCGTTTTTTCCCCATTCAGAAAACATAGAAACACAAAGAAATAAAAACAAGACAGACACTTACCCTCATTCACCAGTTTATTAAACAAAAAAAATAAATAAATAAAAGAAATGCCATGCCGGTCCGACGTAGTCCAAAAGATTCCATTGAACCAAGTCTATGAAGCATCTTTCTGACACTCAATGGCACTTCCGGTTCACACTGCGTGAGACCCTGCGCTCTGAAGAGCCGTGACATCAGTAACTCATTCTCACCACAGCGTCACCGAGAATGTCTCAAGAACATTGCTGATGTCACGCTCTTCAGAGCGCTGGGTCTCACGCAGCGTGAACCGGAAGTGCCTTTTCGCAAAGTCCATGGAGTGTCAGAAAGATGCTTCATAGACTTGGTTCAATGGAATCTTTGGACTACGTCGGACCGGCATGAGATTTACTTACTTTTTTTTTTAATAAATCACAGATTAAAAGTACTGTAATGCGCAGGCGCGAGGAAAGGTAAAAGACCTCCCACGCATTCTCACTACATACTTTTATTTGCCTTCAGCAGGGCAGATCAAAGCGCACCTGTGCAGGACCGCGACGCCGGCCAGTGTGAATACTTAGGACACGTCATCCATACTGGGCTGGGTCGAAATGGAGGCACCGGACCGCAGAGCAGCAACACCCATCGGACCGGACCACCCCCCCAGGTCAGTATTATAAAAGTAGTTTTTATGTTCTATATAGTGGCCTGGGCTCTTATATACAGCTTCCAGAATACTGCATATAAGAGCTCACTGGTGGTGGCTGCAGCTTAATAGGCCCCAAATCTGGTGACAGGTTCCCTTTCATAAAGATGGAAGCAACACAGGTACAAACCCCTGATGGAGCAACCACTCACACACTACCAATTTATGGAGGTGGGGATTAGTTGGTATTAAAATCGCACACAAGAAGGCTTGTATGGGGTGCCATTCATACATATATACCAATCAATCACCCCCTCCATGGAGTGGCAGTGTGTGAGTGGTTGCTCCATCAGTGTTTTGCACCTGTTACCTCCATCTTTATTAAGGGGTTTTGCTGCATCCTGTTATAGTGCATTGATTCTGCGGCCGGGGCAGGTAAACACTGTTGCCCTCTTGTTCCTGTGAATAATTATTGATTTTTTGGGGGAAATTATATTCCTCATTTTCCTGCTTTTTATATCAGTATAGGGACTTGCAAGACATGAGACCCTTGATGTTTAGGTTGAGATCTTGTGTATTTTGGCCAAAATACAAGCAATAATATTCTTTGTTGCTTTTTATATGAGTACTAGAAGGTGGCCCGATTCTACGCATCGGGTATTGTGGAGCACTGTGTGTCTGTAGCGTTGTGTGTGTGTGTTGCGCAGTTTGTGTGGGGTGTGTGTTTTGGGGGGGAGGTATGTTTTGTGCAATGTGTGTGTTGTGCGGCATGTGCGTATATTTGTGTGTGCCGCGGTGTTTGTGTGTTGGGTGTGGTGCGTGTGCGGCGTTCTCTGTGTGTGTGGGTGTCTGTGTAGGGCGGTGTTTGTGGTTCCCAGTGTGTGTGTGTGTGTGTGTGTGTGTGTGTGTTCTGGGGGGCGGGGGGGGGGGGGGAAGGTGTGCACCCCCCATCGTGCTCCATCCCCCATGCTGCTGCTGCGCACCCCCCATCGTGCTCCATCCCCCATGCTGCACACTCCCCATCGTGCTCCATCCCCCATGCTGCGCACTCCCCATTGTGCTCCATCCCCCATGCTGCGCACTCCCAAACGTGCTCCATCCCCCATGCTGCGCATTCCCCATCGTGCTCCATCCCCATACACGCACACACCCGATCGCATACACGCACACACACATTGACGATATTGCACATACGCGCTCACACTCAACATCCGGAGATACCACATGCTTCTGGCCATGTGATCCTCCGGCAGGTCCTGGAAGGTCACTGCACGCACAGTATCGCCGCCGAGAAGCAAGCGATATCACTGGAAGTTGTGAGTGTGTGGATGCGATCTGATGGGTGTGTGTGAGGTGTGTGTGAGAGTGAGTGTGATCTGATGTGTATGTGTGTGTGTGTCTGTTGTGTGTGTGCGTGTGTCTGTTATGTGTGTGCATGTGTGTGTGTTCCGCCGCTGCAGGACGTGGATGCGATCTGATGTGTGTGTGTGTCTGTTATGTGTGTGCATGTGTGTGTGTTCCGCCGCTGCAGGACCTTGATGCGCTCACCTGGGAGGCGAGCGTCCAATGCGTGAGGGGGCGGGTCCATGTCGAGCAGCAAATCCGTGTGGGGGGATGGGGCCATGCCGAGCCCAGCGGCCAATCCACTGTTTGGGGCGAGCGTCCAATGCGTGAGGGGGCTGGTCCAGGCCGAGCGGCGGGTCAAGGCCGAGCGGCTAATCCGTGTGTGGGGGCGGGGCCATGCCGAGCCCAGCGGCCAATCCACTGTTTGTCACCGTAAGGACACAATTTTGGAGACAGACAGACAGAATAAGGCAATTATATATATAGATTCGAAAGATAGCTTTGAAGATTTAGAGTCCCGAATATAAAATTGATAAATCTTTTTCAATACATAGTATTTCTTCGAACTTGCAGTGTTTCTGAGCACTCATTCACCGAAGTAACGAAAGCCAAAACAGCGTTAGTAATGGACAAGTCCCCTAGTAGTACATGACAAGGCAGTTGACCACGTGTACTGCTGCCCCCTTTTCTTCTTCTGCCATGTGTTCTCGCTCCTTCTGAAGATAGGTCATGTATGATTTGCCCGTCCTCACTGCCAAGGGCAATCATAATAAAAAACAAATTCGTAAAAAAAGGACACCAAGACAGCTCTCTGTAGGCTGTATCGGCACGCCTCACCAAATAGGGCTGAAAATTTAAGAAAGAAAGGACTTAAAGTGCAATTCAACATAATAATGGGAGCCCAAATCATATTTCATGCATAAGAATAATTTTTATTGTGAACAAGAAATACACAGGGGTGAAAAAATAACATATAAAATGTCTATAAATGTAATAGGATCAAAGTGAAGAAAATGAGGAGAGGAAAAAGAGGCACAAGAATTCCCTTTAAAAATGGTATAAATATAAGGCTTCATAATGGGGAAGATAAAGAGTGTTCTGGCACCGGTTCCAGAACTTCTTTTCTTCCCCCTTATGAAGCCGTAGCGAGACGCATAGGGGAGCGTGGTTTACCTCTAATCAGTACCTGATGGGCGAGTATCACTTTGTGTGTTAGTGCACGCCAGTAATTTTGGAGCTACTGATATCCCTATATATTTAAGCACTTTTGCACTTTATACAATGGCTGTTGTCCATTTATATGGGATGCACGTCCACATTCTTCTAGGTGGACTCCTTTCTGTCCTTGCATCAGTACTTGATTTATACCATTTTTAAAGGGAATTCTTGTGCCTCTTTTTCCTCTCCTCATTTTCTTCACTTTGATCCTATGACATTTATAGACATTTTATCCGGTTTTATTTTACCCCTGTGTATTTCTTGTTCACAATAAAAATTATTTATATGCATGAAATATGATTTGGGCTCCCTTTATTATGTTGAATGGCACTTTAAGGGGTACTTTGCACACTACAACATCGCAGCTGCGATGTCGGTGGGGTCAAATCGAAAGTGACGCACATCCGGCGTCGCTGTCGACATCGGAGTATGTGAATCCTTTTTACTACGATTAACGAGCGCAAAAGTGTCGAAATTGTATGATCGGTGTAGTGTCAGGCATTTCCATAATGTCGCTGCAGCGACAGGTACGATGTTGTTCCTTGTTCCTGCGGCAGCACACATCGCTGTGTATGAAGCCGCAGGAGCGAGGAACATCTCCTTACCTGCGTCCCGCCTGCAATGAGGAAGGAAGGAGGAGGGCGGAGTGTTTACGTCCCGCTCATCTCCGCCCCTCCGCTTCTATTGGCCGTCTGCCGTGTGATGTCGCTGTGACGCTGCATGACCCGCCCCCTTAGAGCGACGTCGCAGGGCAGGTGAGTGCATGTGAAGCTGCCGTAGGGATAATGTTCGCTACGGCAGCTATCACAAGATATTGCATGTGTGACGGGGGCGGGGACTATCGCGCTCGGCATCGCTACAATCGGCTTGTGATGTCGTAGTGTGCAAAGTACCCCTAAGTCTTTTCTTTCTTAAAATTTCATCCCAGGGCAATCACATGCAGAAGAGTGCCCATTATGTATTCATTCCATGCCTCATGGAAAATGCCACAATTCTTGCGCGCATTTGTGACCCTCAAAAATCTGTGTCTTTAGAGCTTTCGCACTTATGTTGTTGGTTTGTTGCAACAAGTAAGGTTTGTAACATCCTGACTCAGAAGAAAAGGGGAACTGAAAAATGCCAATATAATCTGTATATAAACGTTTGCTCCACCTAAAATAAATCGTGACATGACAACGTGGAATAACCACGTTACTTCTGTAGGACCATCAGAAAATCCAAAGCTCCGTGATAGCACATTTCCAGAATATCCAACCTTCAAAGGCTTCACGATCCTTGATGAAGAACCAAGTCTGAACATTTATGTCCATGATTACACCGGATTGGCTTAACACTGCCATTTCCAAAGCAGAAGGAGGATTAACAGAACTGCACATTTCCATGAAGTAGTTACTGGCACATCTTCCGTGTCTTCTAATGAAAGTCATGTTCTGTCATCGTTCCTCAGAGAGCCTTGTAGTTTCTCTCAGTTTCACACGTTTCCAAATCAAAATCCTGCTCTTCCTAAACTCTGTTAGTTCCAAGAACACGTCTGGTCATGGACATAGTGTCCTAGCCGCAAGGAATCCTCATGTTAGTACTTGGCTCCAATGTAGATGATGTTACTAATGCGTCATCGTCCAAGGGCAAGTGCGACTGAGAACAGTACAGCTGAAGCCCCGGCCTTGTTACCGGCCAAGATAGGCATCTGCGTGCGGCCTGTGTCACTGCACCAGATCAATGCCCAACGCTTCACACTTCGTTAACTTAAACGGCAGGATGTACGCAACGACAGAGAAAATAGTAACATAAAATGGAAAAGATAATTCCTGCACATAAAAAAAAATATTTTATGGGCGCCCATTCAAAGAGGCTACTGTGTTTAAGGAAAGAAGCCAGAAATGTGCAGTAAAAGAGACAGCTGTCCTCTAATATGGGCCGAGAGAATGAAAGGGAAAAAAAAGTCTCCAGCTACGTCCAAAAAAGTGGAGACAAGTTCACAAATCCACTGGAAAAGTGACATACGAGTCCAAATCTGTCATCCAGCAGCAACATCAGAGCCCATAAATAACAAGTGGTTTGGTAGATTAATATTATTTATGTTATATATTTCTCTATCTCTATAGAATAATAATAATAATAATATTATATATATATATGTAAAATCTCGATACTAGATTATATATAATCTATCTATATACACACATACATATCTATATATCTATCTATATCTTTTTTTTTTTCCCCTCTTACACAAATGGTGCAAATCTTACCAGGCATGTTAAAAAAAAAAAAAAAAAAAACAAAAAAAAAAACCCTGAATTAAAAACAGAGAAAGCATGGTGTTATTAGGTGAATCTCATATTTAAAAGGGTAGTTCAGCCATTCACTTCCACACCAGGTGGAAAGAGTCACTGCTGACTTTGTGCCACTTGCCAGGTGTTGTGCACATAACCTGCCGATGATAGCCAATGGAAGTCATAGGGGTTTGTGCTTAAGGCCCCGTCACACACAGAGATAAATCTTTGGCAGATCTGTGGTTGCAGTGAAATCATGGACATATTGTTCCATTTGTACACAGCCACAAACCTGGCACTGATTGTCCACAATTTCATTGCAACCACAGATCTGCCGCAGATTTATCTCTGTGTGACAGGGCCTTTAGATGTGACTATGAGCAGAGTGGTATACAGCCTTATAGACTACTGAGCCTGTACATGGCTCTGTGCATGGTGTACAGCCCTATAGACTATAGAGCCTGTACATGGCTCTGTGTGTACCGCCCCGCGGCCTCGGCTGCGACCGCCGAGCCGCTCGGATCCGTGCTCGTACTGCTGGCTCGAGCCTCTCACGGACCCGGGGGTCACATCGCTCTGAAAGGGGAGGCTGGCGCTGCACGTGGGGGGATGCGGGTATGCTGGTGTTGGGGGTGGTTTTTGTGACGCCACCCACGAGTTGTGGTGATATGGGGGCACCACCGCTGCGGTGAAGATGGAGGGGCTCCCGGGAGCGATGGCAAGGCGAAGCTTGGTTGTTAACCCCTCCGTGGGTAGAGGCGGTGTGTCCCGGGGCCCGGTAGCGGGGGAGCTGCGGTGCAGTGCGGTGCGATGCTGTGGTACTCACAATCAAGTCACTCAGAGGCGCTGGTAAACCAAACAAGGTTAAAGATGGGTGGCCCACGGCCGGCTGCAGCACTGGACTGTGTGACAGGGTCCTCCTTTCTCGTGCACCTAAGCTTGTGTGGACCACGGTGCCTAAGCACGGGTGGTCCGCTCCCTGGCGGGTATGTCGTGGGAGTTCCTTTGCCCGCAGGCGCTGGCCCCTGGATCTATGGCCTCTGGCGATGGCTGTTATCCGGTCAGGTTGGGCTGTTGCCGTCAATCGGGACTTTGGGTGGGAAAGGACCCCGTGAGGTCCAGATCTCAATCAGTTAATTTGACTATCTGGTGGCCTACGGCCTAGTCAGGGTCTAAGTACCCTTCCTGGTGCTAGGGTAGACTGTTGGCTCCCCGGTTCAGGTCCGGTGGGCTCCAACACAGCTCCGGTCCCTACGGTTCTACCGGTCGTGTTCCCGATCTCCTGCAGGCGGCCCCTGCCATCTGCCTGCCTGACTGTGTGTCGGTCCTGGGCTCCTACCCAGGCCCCGAGGAGCGCTGTGTGTCACACTCCTCTACTACCACTTCCTACTCACGACTGAACACTGTTTTCCCTGTCTCAGCCCAGCAGAGTCCTCGGTGGGCGTGTCTTTCCGCCTGACTCCGCCCACCTAGTGTGCCTGTCTAGCACTGAGAGAGGCAATCAGGACTTTATTGGTGTGTGTGTGGTGTGTGTAATGACCTGTGACCCCTGGACTCCAGGGCATCACATGTGCATGGTGTACAGCCCTATAGACTATCGCGCCTGTACATGGATCTGTGCATGCGTTCAAAGCATCAATATACACATCATCAGCTAAGATAGAATTTAGGGGGGGGAAAAAAGTCAGATGCATGAAAACATGAAGTGATCGATCTGTACAATAAACACGATTCCATAAACTGAACAACCAAGGATGAAAATACGGAGTTATCCAAGGAAGAAAAAAGTTGCAATAAGTAGACCTATCCACAACAATGAATGGTGACAAAATAGCGAGAAGCAAGCTGGAGCACAGCACTAGCCAAGTGGTCACACATATATAGCGGCTTTTCACAGGGGGTACAGAGTACGTGACAGTCTATTGTGTATGGGTAAATCAACAAACATATACCTAGACAAAAATTCATCTGAACTCCATGTTTTGGCAGCATTGGCCAGGCATCTAGTGTGTATGGGGCCTCCTGCCTATCCCATGAAAGGTAACATGATAGGCCGCTGACGTCCATGTTTGGCATGGAAGAGAGTCAAGGCCAAAGGAGTCCTGCAGCGCCTCTATCAGAGCACAGGAGCATTCAGCCTGTACATGGTGGAGCAGGGAATGATCGCTGTCTAATGTGTACTGTCAGCTGTAGAAACTCCCTAATCCAGTTATGTACCTTGTCAGTGCAGTAGGGATCGCAGCACTCAGAGCATTGGGTGTCCGGATACTGCATCTGGACTGTGTCCGCTCACATAGTACGTCTCTCCGAGACTGAAGATGATCTTGATAGAGCACACGATTTAGAAAATAGCGCACAGTGCCTGCCTGAGAGATCGTGTGACAGCCAAATAATACTGGACAGCGCACCTGCCTCCTCACATTAGAAGCAATGATGGTTAAAGGGAATCTGTCACCAGGTTTTTGCCACCTAATCTGAGAGCAGCATAATGTAGGGGCAGAGATCCTGATTTCAGCGATATGTTACTTAATGGGCTGCTTAGTGTAGTTTTGATAAAATCACGGTTTAATTATCAGGAGATCATCATTACAGGACTACTTGGCATGCTGCCAGGTAGTCAGGCATAGTCTTGAGTTCTGTATAACTGCTAGATCTGCAGCAGAGAAAACATTGATTTTATCAAAACTATACTAAGCAGCCCAGTAAGTGACACATCGCTGGAATGAGGGTCTCTGTCCCTACGTTATGCTGCCATCAGATTAGATGGCAGAAACAAGGTGACAGATACCCTTTAACTACGATAATCTAATATATTTTTGACAGTGTACAATATACAGCATTGGTTTTTAGGAAATACTTCTTGTAAGTGCATAATATTCATTTAATTATAACTAATTCGCCTCTCACACACACCTTTAAATGGATATTTGACTCCACATGGTATTCTGTTGATGCTCAGGATATAGCCGTCTTCAGTAGTCACCTCATATTCCTCACTTGGGTAACCTCGATATCTAATAAGTTCACTCTAAGAAGAAAGAAAAAAAAAAAAAAAGTTGCAGTGAGAACAAAAGCAAATGATGTTGATTCATCAGGGAAGATGTACAAAATCTTTTTCAAACTTTGGCACTTCGGATGAACTCCACTGAAATTGGTGGATCAGAGGAAGAGCCTGGTCAGCACGGCACATGGTCACACCAAGCCGTCTCTTGTCAGGCAGAAACGCTACTCCAGTAACGGACTGGAGTAGTGCACACTGCTCAAAAAAAAAAAGCCAAATTCATTAAGCAGTGTGCACCTTTTAATGAATTTGTTGCCTCTTCTACTTCACCCAAACTGGCGTAGTGCGAGCAAGGCACATACACCGTGTGCTCCCCTGAGCTCTATATTGGGGTTTCTCTCAGAATAGCCAAAAAGCAGGATTCTGACGCAATCATTCATTTGAACTGAGCCGAGAAAGTGACTGTGGCCTTCCTCCTGACAGTCTTCATCTTTTTCAGAGATGCACAGACGTGCGGTGCCTCGTAGGTGGTTACCTTTGGGCACTGCTTTCTAGTCATTTCATGTATACTCTGGGCGTTGCTGATCTCCTGCCTTTTTGCTGGGTTTTATTTCATTCTGCTCTTTTATGGTATACCTGTGTCAGTGTAGATTAACCACATATTCACAGAATATTATCATTTATCCATGTCATTTGTAGCTCACTTTGCTGTATGGATATGGTCCCCATATTAGGCTTATACAGTGCACTCCACCGGACATATACACCTGAACATTGTATTCACAGAGCACCCATAAACTAAAATGGGCACAACAAAGTTGAAGCACCACTCCAGAGGTATTTTTTTTATTCACCGCTGCCGTGGTGCTTTAAATCTAATTTTCCTGACCCCAATATTATACTCCCCTTCTGGCGGTTTCATCTTCTATCACTGCCACTCCGGTCGGTCTCCTGCAATTTGTGATCTGCCCGCTGCTCCAGTGTTTCATGGAGGTCATAACTCAATACAACTCTATGAGAGCCTCGTTCTGGCTCTCGTGGCCTTGTATTGAGTGATTGTGATGTAAATTCTGACTGCTGGCCACAAGATGGCACAATGGAACCGAAAAAAGGGGTCTAAAGGCCGCTTTACACGCGGTGATTTATCATGCGTTCGCATGAGCGATCGTACCCGCCCCCATCGTTTGTGCGTTACGGGCAATTTGTTGCCCGTGACGCACAAAGTCGGTCACCCTGGTCACCTCCCAAACAACGTCGCTGTGGGTGGCGAACATCCTCTTCCAAAAGGGGGAGGGACGTTCAGCGTCACAGCGACGTCACACAGTGGCCGGCCAATAGAAGCAGAGGGGCGGAGATGAGCGGGACATAACATCCTGCCCACCTCCTTCCTTCCGCATTGCCGGCAGGATGCAGGTAAGCTGTGTTCATCGTTCCCGGGGTGTCACACATAGGGACATGTGCTGCCTCGGGAATGACGAACAACCGGAGCACAGAAGGATGTTCGATTTTTTTGAAAATGAGCGACGTGTCAACGAGCAACGATAAGGTGAGTATTTCTGCTTGTTCACAGTCGCTCGTAGCTGTCACGCTACGATATGTCAAACTATGCCGGATGTCCGTCACTAACGACGTGACCCCGACGACATATCGTCAGATATATCGTAGCGTGTATCGGGCCCTTAAGATTTAAAGCACCATTCCAGCTGTTTTTTTGTAGTTTACTGCTGGAGTGGTGCTTTAAATTTAAGTCCCCTGCCCCCCATCTTATATTCATCCTCTGGCGTCTTCACCTTTTTTGACATCGCTCCGATCCCACCATCTTGTGACCACAACTTTCAGAAGTTACGTCACAAGCTCTCAATACAAGTCTAGGAGGGTCAGAAAAAGGCTCTCATAGAGGTGTATTAAAGAGCAACCTCTGGTGTGGTCGAGGAGGCACTAGAGCAACCTACTAGACACAAAGTGCCAGAGACCGTCAGGAGCGGCATCCATAGAAGGTGTAGATGCCGGAGGGGGCCTAGATTAGAAGCACCACTCCAGCAGTGAAATAAAAAACACTGCAGTGGGGTTTTAAAAAGTTTTCTTTCATCCGGTTTACGTCTGATTGCATTTTGGTTTTGATATAATAAAAACTTCAGGACTTGAAGAAGTGAATTCCAGCAGGAAACAGCTGCCGTCCAGACGTTCCCTGCAGCTCTTCCTTTTGCCTTGCATTTTTTTTATGAATTGAAGAACAAAGAAGATGTTTTAGCAATTGGGGAGTGCCACATGGATGTTTTTCTGTAAAAAGGATTGTGGGCATATACTTGGAAGCTGAGCACCGCGTTTGATTGTTATTGGATGGGGATGTGTTCTTGGTGATCCGATCCGCTTAGAGTCGGTATATCGTTAGTGCAGAGCTATTTCTTTTTGCTGTGCATCACACTAAAAGCTTAGTTGACCACGCTTTTAATAAAAAAAATAAAAACAAACTTTTTTTTTTCTCCATTACTCTTAATGGGAGACGAACAGTATTAATTTTGTAGGAATAAATGCTAACTACACACATACAGTCTCTGATGACCACCAAGTATTTTCTGTCTGTACCAGTAAGGCTATGTGCGCACGTTGCGTACTAGCCCTGCAGATATTTCTGCAGCGATCTGAAGAGCACATGTGCGCTTTAGATCGCTGCAGAAATGTCCGTAGTGAGCGCCGATTCCATGCGCTCTGCCTGCAGCTCCTGCCATAGACAGAGCAGGAGCTGCCGGCAAAGCGCAGGAAAGAAGTGACATGTCACTTCTTTTTGCGCAGCGCTTCGGCAATAGCCGAAGCGCTGCGCTCTGAGACGCCACGTGCGCACGGCCCCTGCACAATCTCCATAGACTGTGCAGGGGACGCAGGACGCATGCAGTTACGCTGCGCTGCAAAGCGCAGCGTAACTGCATGAATTTACGCAACGTGCGCACATAGCCTAAGGCTGCTTTCACACATCTGGTTTTTGCAGTGCGGCACAATCTGGCTCAAAAACCTATGCAACGGATGCGGCGATAAAAATGGATTCGTTGCATAAGTTTTTCCTTGCGGCCCGTCCGTTTTTTGACAGATGCGGCTTGATACTGAGCATGTGCAGTGCAAAAAACCGCATCCAGCGGCCAGAAGCGTTTTTTTGCCGCAGGACGCCGCATCCGGCGTCCATAGGCTTGCATTGTAAATCACGCCGCATCTGGCGCGATGTGGTTTTTTCGCTGCACAAAAAAACGTGCCAGGCAATGTTCCATCCGGCCGCCGCATAGGCTAAATATGCCGCATCAGGCAAAAACCATGCGGCACAATCCGGCGCTAATAAAAGTCTATGTGGAAAAACCGCACCCGGCGGCAAAAAAAAACAAAAAACTGATGTGATTTTCCCGCAAAGCGCTGTATTGTGCCGCAAAGCAAAAACCGGATGCGTGAAAGCAGCCTAAGACTGGATGAAAAAAAGGATGATAAAAATAAAATTCTATTTTACATTTACATCGTATGGTGTGCAATATTTATAGCACCTTAAAAGTATGGATGTCAGAGGTGACATTTCTAAAACTTGTTTAGTCTCTGAAATCTTAAATCCCGAACCTGCTCTCTCCTTGGTTTGGCCAAGTACAAACGAGACAGGAAAGAAATAATAACGAGAACAACAATAGTAGTTATTCCATAATCAACACGATTGAGTCTGTCACACCCAAAAAATGGAAACTGAACTATTTAGACCTTAATACAGAGTACTTGGCCCTTATATAAAAAAAAAAAAACAAAAAAAAAAAAACATGTAATTGTAGATTTTACTAAACATGTTTATAGAAAGACAGTTTTATTACATGAATATGAACTGTCATTTTAGTTAAATGATGGAGGCTTTGGTGCACCCTTAGCATGGGCAAGGGCTTGGTGCACCTTTCCACCCCCTCAATTACAATACGTCGCCCCTCCCTTCAAAGCAAAGTGAGTGCTGCATAAAGGTACCGTCACACTAAGCGACGCTCCAGCGATCCCACCAGCAACCTGACCTGGCAGGGATCGCTGGAGCGTCGCTACACGGGTTGCTGGTGAGCTGTCACACAGGCAGATCTCACCAGCGACCAGTGACCAGCCCCCAGCGACGCGTGGAAGCGATGCTGCGCTTGGTAACTAAGGTAAATAAATATTGGGTTGGTTACCCGATATTTACCTTTGTTGCCAGCCCACACTGCTTAGCGCTGGCTCCCTGCACTCATAGCCAGAGTACACATCGGGTTAATTACCCGATGTGTAGTCTGGCTATGTGTGCAGGGAGCCGGCACTGACAGTGTGAGAGCGGCGGACGCTGGTAACGAAGGTAAATATCGGGTAACCAAGGACACACAGGAGAGGGATAGGAATGCAGCACCTGTACACACTGAGGCCGGTTTCAGACGTTCGTGTTTAATCAGGTACCAGTCACACGCATGGTTATGGTCACATGTGTGACATCCGTGTTTGCATACGTGTGACACATACACGTGTCTCTGCAATGAAAAGATGTTCTATATTTACCTGTATCCAGCGATGCTGTCTCCGGCTCTGCTGCCTCCCGCTCCTGACCCCCGCTCATTATTTTCATTTATAATTCACTGCCCGAGGATTTGGAAGCCGGAGCATCGCAGGGACAGCGCCGGACAGCACAGCCGAGGACAGCACCGCTGGGGACATCACCTGGGACAGGTACTCACCTGTATCTGCAGTTTGTGCAGTTATATCCAGGGGGTCATCGGAGTTCCCAATGAACTCATGAACCCCTGGAAGTCACCATCGTGACACTCGCTGTAGCGCAGTTGTTGCAGGAGTGTCATCAGGAGGTCATCAGAGTTCATTCGGAAATCCGATGACCTCCTGGACGTCCCTGCACACACTACTGGCAGGATACTCACCTGTCACTAGCGATGTCCCCAGCGGTGCTGTCCTTGGCGGTGCTGTCTCCAGTGCTGTCACCGCGATGCCCCTGCTCCCAGCTGCTCACTGCAGTGAATAATCAATGAGCGGGGGTCAGGAGCGGGAGGCAGCAGAGCCGGAGACAGCATCACTGGATACAGGTAAATATAGAACATCTTTTTATCTAAAAACCTCTTTCCTCCAGTTCAGGTCACACTGATGTCACACGGATCACATCAGTGTGCAATAAGTGTGACACCCGTTCTGCCGGAGAAAAAACGGACACATCTCCGTGTGAAATAGCGGGACCACACAGTCTGTGTGAGAACACAATAGGGTAACATGGGTACGTGTGACATCAGTGTTAAAAACGGATGTCACACGTCCCTAAAAGACGGACGTCTGAAACTGGCCTTACACTGTATATGTGGCCGCTCCAGTGTCAGCATGTAGCAAAGTGGGTACTGCCTGATACAACTCCCTACACCTGCACATACTAACACTAGGGCAAAGCACCAGCATTTAGTGTCAGTGTGTACAGAGGCTGAGTTCTCGTTCCTTACTGCTGTATATAGTGGACGCTGGCTACACTCAGGATTATAAAGCAGCTGACGGAGACTGGGAAAGGGAGCTGAGAATGCGCACAATGTCTGCGTGTCATCTGTCTCTCCTGTGTATAGTGGGTGCACACTGCTGTGTGATCCTGTGTGCAGCGAGCAGCCGCTATACACAGGAGAGGGATGAGATCGCGGCCCCTGCACACACCGACACTGTATATGTGGCCGCTCCAGTGTCAGTATGTAGCAAACTTCACTGCACAATCTCAGAATTGAGGCGGTGAAGTATTTTAGTCACAGGATAGGTACATCACAGATAACTACAATTATTCAGTGTGTCTGAGACAGACAATATTACATGTAGACTCTTTACCCAGGTGTCACTCACCAGTTTGAAGAGTAGTTCGGCTAGATGTGGTCGCCCACATGTATAGAAGCGCTGAATAACTGTACCTCATCGATGTGAGGTTTATATCGGGTGAATAAAAAACGTCAATGCATTCAAATTGGAGAGAATGTGGAGTGAAATTTACTACATATATCACAGCATCTGGCCTCATCTGCTCGCACCTGACTCGTCTGCTCGCACCTCAGTGTCAGTGTGCACTGCGCTGGGGAGTTATACCAGACAGCAATGCAATGTGAGTGCTGGCAATCCCCATGAAACAAGCACCAGAGTATTGTAAATAAATGGGGGGGCAGATAGGTGCACCGGGCCCTTGGCCACACCAAGAGTACACCGAAGACCCCTCATCTACATATGTAAAACTGCTTTTCTATAAAACACTAAAATCTACAGGATAAGTGTGACTTTTATAGGGACTAAGGCCCCTATCTGCAGGTCTATATAGTTCAAGTTCAGTTTTGGGGGTGACAGACTCACTTTAAAGGGTGGATGTCACTTTAAGTATATCTAAAGATTGCCCAATCTGCCCTGCTGATCTGACAGATACTGGCCATGTATGGCTCATGTTTGCTCAGGTATGGCAACTAAGCGCCTGATGATCTGGATGATGGAATATCCTATACACAGACATTACCTCATTGTACAAAGTACAAGGCTGAGACTGAATGAAGGCTCTTTCCTAACACTTTTATTTACTTGAGTTCAAAGATTTGGCCACATCTGAATTGTGTGGGACGAGAGAGCATATATGAAGTAATACCTCCAAGTGAGTCACCAGCCCACACCGCACACTATACGCTCCACACCGCACACTATGCGCTCCACACCGCACACTATGCGCTCCACACCGCACACTATGCGCTCCACAGGCAATACTTACCAGGAGCAAGAGAAAATGCATAGGATGGAGGGTAAAAAAAAGTGTTACACACTGCAGCCCAGTATAGCCCAGTGATTAGGTGGTACATTTCACAATGGCGTGTACCTATTCTCCTAAATACACGTGATGAGGATCTGCCACCAGTTGGTCCACTTACTGACAATGCACCATAATACTCGAGGAGCAAATACAGGGGCTCAGCAAAATCGCAAAGATGGCCCCCAGAAAACAGCGGGGCTGTCGCGGACCCCGCCCCCAGAAAACAGCGGGGCTGTCGCGGACCCCGCCCCCAGAAAACAGCGGGGCTGTCACAAACCCTGCCCCCATAACCAGAGGGGCTGTCATGAACCCTGCCCCCAGAACCAAAGGGGCTGTCATGAACCCTGCCCCCAGAACCAGAGGGTCTGTCACAAACCCTGCCCCCAGAACCAGAGGGTCTGTCACAAACCCTACCCCCAGAACCAGAGGGGCTGTCACAAACCCTACCCCTAGAACCAGAGGGGCTGTCACAAACCCTACCCCTAGAACCAGAGGGGCTGTCACAAACCCTACCCCTAGAACCAGAGGGGCTGTCACAAACCCTACCCCTAGAACCAGAGGGGCTGTCACAAACCCTACCCCCAGAACCAGCGGTTGTAAATTCAGTCTTCACTACTTCATGTCAGTATTCTAAACATCTCGGGGCACTTAGTTCAGGGGGAACCAAAGCAAAGTCTCCTATTTATAGAGGAAAAATAAATAAATTGATACCCACAACATAACATAAAAGCCTTTTTCCTCATTATAAACCAGAGTATACCCAGAAAACTAAGGAGATGTGCACTCATTTAGTATTAACAGCAACCAGTTTTGGCAGAAAAAAATGTATTTTTTTATCCTTTTTGCTACTTGAGGTTTTTTCCTCCCATTCTCTTGAATGGATAAAACTGCTGCAAAAAAAACAAAAAAACTTGACATGCTGCAGATATGAAAAAAAATAAAATAAAACAAAACCGCTTGATGGGTTCAAATCTGCAAAGAAACAAGAAAGAAGCTCATTCACTTTGCTGCTGCTGCTGCATACACTGGGTATTTTTTTCCACGGCAAAAACGTAGTGTGAACAAGGCCTAACTTGACCAGCGCCTAAATAACTCGCCTTACAGAAGTAGAGAACGTCTAAAAAATATCAATTATGTTGGGGCGTCCAAATGTCTCAATTTCTTTGTAGAAAACGCCTGTGACTATATTCTCGGTAGTGGCCGGCTATGCGCGAGCACTGACGATACTTCCATGTTTTAACTTCCCTATAATATAAAACTATGTGTGGATCACAAGACTCTGCCACGTCTAACAATTTAACCCCTTCCTATAGAAGATCTATTATTGTTTCCATTTTACACCAAACAGAGCCCAAAACAGTGTGTGCTATTGTTTGCTAGAAATGTATAGTAATTTCCATCATAGCCATGCGTGGAGGAGCAGGAGAGGATGGGGCCGGGTTATCACATACTACGTAAGTAGGGAATGACTAGCTCATCACGAGCAAAAAGAAACTGTGGGTGTAAAGGGAATAAAACCGCACAGACTTGTCATGAGAAATATAAGGCTGGATTCACACACTGCAGACGTCACTGCGGTTATCAGCCGTCTATATGAAACTTGGAGAAATCCATGCCCCCCCCCCAAAAAAAAAACAAAAAACAAAAAAAAAAAAACACATTTAGGTAAATGGAAATTAATTTCAGTAGCAGAAATGTCTGCAATAAAGTTTTCAGTATGAATTTACTCTAAGGGGTTTTCTCACTTTATGTTAAAGGAGAAGTTGTGCCGACTCTTCTGAGAAAGCCGGGTCCTGTTCCTTAAAACCAGCGACCAGCCCGGGGGACTTTACAAAGAGGGTTTTGTTTTTTTAAACAGAATTTGTACTTTAAATATTTTAGAATAACACCTAAATTTCCCCAGTGTATGCAATGTGAGCGTGGATTAAAAGAGTACTTAAAGGGGTTGTCCACTATTAGCACAACCCCTTCTGGTTCCCAATGTTAAAATAATAAATCCCCAGTGGTGCTCGGGATCATGGTGCCGCTGCTCACGTGGGATTATGACGTCACGTGAGCCTGTGTCCAATCACGGTCAGGTTCTGTCTCCCTTCCTTTGGGCCAATCAACAGGAAATGCGTGCAGCCGCAGCACTCACTTCCTGTTGATTATCTTGATTGGTCCGAAGGCGGGGAGACAGGAGCCGGCACTGATTGGATGCGGGGCTCACATGACGTCACAACCCCACATCAGCACTGGCACCACGATCCCGGGCACCGTTGGAGCGGCACCGGAACAGGAGAGGAGTATACTCGGGGGGAAAACATAGGGAATCAAAAAAGGTTGTGCTACTAGTGGACAAACCCTTTAAATTCGACTTGTCATTTGGTCAAAGGTGGTCAGTTTTAGCTTTTATTTCATTTCCACTGCTCACCCTAGTATTCCACTTTTTTTATATTAATCTGATACGCTTCCAGATATGAGTTTTTATATTCTGTGCTAATTTTTGTGGTCTTTATCAAGGTAGCGTGACTTTAGGCACTAAATAAAAAGGACTGTATTTCTGTAACAGAATGGCGGATCTAAAAAAAAAAAAAACAAAACAAAACAAACTAAAAATACTCCAGGGAGCAGCGAGAATAAACTAAGTGCAGAAACTGGCCCCTTCTGACCGAGTGACAGGTCGCCTTTAAGGCCCTGTGCGCACTGGGAAATAACTTTTTATTTAGAAAAATCCACACCCTCTGGCAAAATACCGCATCCGCGGCAAAAAATGCGGTAATAAACGTACCCGCGGTTTTTTACCATTATTTATGGCTACAACCGCAGGTACCTGCAGAAAAGAAGTGACATGCTACTTCTTTTTGCTGCAGAAATTCTGCATCAAAAACCTGTACGTAAAAAAACGCAGTGTGCGCACACCATTTTTTTTTTCCCATAGGTTTTGCTGGGGAATGCTGCAGAAAGGTTATAAACATTTTCTGCAGCATTTCTGCAGCAAAAACTACGGCAAATCCACGGCAAAAAACACAGCGTGCGCACAGGACCTAAAGCATGATTCTCATGTTCTCACGTGTTAAAAAATTAGCAAGTGCCAGTAGAAACAATTAAAGGGAACCTGTCACCAGATTTGGCGACTATAAGCTGCGGTCACCACCAGTGAGCTCTTATATACAGCATTCCAGAATACTTTATATATGAGCCCAGGCCGCTCTGTAGAAGGCACCGGACCGAAGACCAGCAACACCCATTGGACCGGATTGCCCACTGGATGAGTATAATAAAAGTGATTTTTATGTTCTACACAGCGGCCTGGGCTCTTATATGCAGTAATCTGGAATGCTGTATATAAGAGCTCACTGGTGGTGGCCGCCAAATCTGGTGACAGGTTCCTTTAACATTAAGAAGCCTCTTTATTTTAACAATAAGGGGAATGGGGGTGTTTAATTTTATGGTTTACTACTTTTTGAGGGGGGGGGGGGAAAGGACCCCTGCAACTGGGACCAAATCTGCACTGCTTACAATCCTGTTCCTACAGAGCTTGTAAGCGCTGCTCTGAAGCTGGCCATATCACTGGACTGCACTGTTAGCACCCAATCAGACCATCTTCTTTACAACTGTGCTTCTCTGATGCCTGATATAGCAGCATCGGAGAGGACATAACTGGCCCGAACTGTCCATCAGAGGACAGCACTGCCCCCGGTCACGTCAGAATTTAGCCCAAAGAAAATGTAGACGTGTTCTCAGTATATTAGCCATGTCTTCCTCCCTTTCCAGCCACACTGACCCTATCTTTCAGGCCACGCACCTCTTTGAGTCAGGCGATGTCCATGCTGCCGATTCAGCCTCCACTGTTCCATCACTTTTGAAGCAGGAACAGCAGCTGCCACAAAAGACCCCTTTATCAGTTATTGGGATTGTTTGGGCACAATTCAGATTTAGCGAGCATCAAATCCAGGACAGCTCTGCTGAGGATCGCATTTACCTCCTGACTATGTAGCACTAGCAATAAGAACATTACTTACAATATTCATGGTAGCCTCGGGGTCTGCGGTATATAGGAAGTCCCCAGCATCTCGTCTACTTTTCGGTGATGGAGCCCATGACTGGGCCGTAATGCCACTGATCAATATGGGCACTGCAACCAACCACCACATCTTGGGACTGGAAAGTAATGAACATAGAAATTAGTTATGGCGAAATATTGACCGTGGAATATACACAACTGACATGAGCGACAAATTCATACATTATATAAGCAATGTAATACGTGGTGCAGAAGGGGGGTAAAGTTGACCTATATGACACATTAACGAACAAAGTAGGGCGGCGTTTCTAAACCAGCAGTGACAACCCGATCAGGTCTGTGGACCCCACTGTGAGAACGCACCAGTCCAACATAAGGGGAGTTATGGGGGTATAATACTAAAGCCCTGTCCTTAGGAGAAGTTATCAATGTAATATCATGGGGGGCCGCTTACCAGTTCCCCGCTATCAAGGCATCAATGTAATATCATGGGGGGCTGCTTACCAGTACCCCGCTATCAAGGCATCAATGTGATATCATGGGGGGCCGCTTACCAGTACCCCGCTATCAAGGCATCAATGGAATATCATGGGGGGCCGCTTACCAGTACCCCACTATCAAGGCATCAATGGAATATCATGGGGGGCTGCTTACTAGTACCCCACTATCACAGCAATAATGTAATATCTTGGGAGGGCTGCTTACCAGTACCCCACTAATTGCTGATACTTGGTGCTCCAGTGAGCTCTGTGCTCCCCTATATTTCACCAGGCACAGCACTCTACTCATCTTCTTTTTATAGGTGATATTTCCTAGTACATGGCACTGTACTGATGTAGCACCTTACAATACATTTTCAGCCTGTACATCTACTGCTGCTTATATTGTAAAGTGGGATTGTGCGGCAGTATAACGCAGAGCCACTGCAAAATGTACGGCTAATATGGCCAGCCATATGGCACCCCCATCTATTGAGTCCGGGAGAACAGACAACTCTCCTCCATTCATGGCATCTTCTAACAGGTCTGGAGAGCTGAAGTACAGACCCCGCTGATCTCATCCTGATCGCTCACATGTAATTCCCAATATATGAGGGGAGGTGAGTACAGCAAAATCATCTAGGGAGAGGATCCTGCTATATTGGATGGAATAAGCGCCTCCTCCAGAGACAGCGGATACAGCCCATGGTGAGGTCCAATATAGGCACCAGAACCCCCCTCTATACTAGCCAAGCGCCACCAGAACCCCCCGTGAGACTAGCCAAGCGCCGCCAGAACCCCCCGTGAGACTAGCCAAGCGCCGCCAGAACCCCCCGTGAGACTAGCCAAGCGCCGCCAGAACCCCCCGTGAGACTAGCCAAGCGCCGCCAGAACCCCCCGTGAGACTAGCCAAGCGCCGCCAGAACCCCCCGTGAGACTAGCCAAGCGCCGCCAGAACCCCCCGTGAGACTAGCCAAGCGCCGCCAGAACCCCCCGTGAGACTAGCCAAGCGCCGCCAGAATCCCCCGTGAGACTAGCCAAGCGCCAGAATCCCCCGTGAGACTAGCCAAGCGCCAGAATCCCCCGTGAGACTAGCCAAGCGCCAGAATCCCCCGTGAGACTAGCCAAGCGCCAGAATCCCCCGTGAGACTAGCCAAGCGCCAGAATCCCCCGTGAGACTAGCCAAGCGCCAGAATCCCCCCCAATACTAGCCAAGCGCCAGAATCCCCCCCAATACTAGCCAAGCGCCAGAATCCCCCGTGAGACTAGCCAAGCGCCAGAATCCCCCCCAATACTAGCCAAGCGCCAGAATCCCCCCCAATACTAGCCAAGCGCCAGAATCCCCCCAATACTAGCCAAGCGCCAGAATCCCCCCAATACTAGCCAAGCGCCAGAATCCCCCCAATACTAGCCAAGCGCCAGAATCCCCCCAATACTAGTCAAGCGCCAGAATCCCCCCAATACTAGTCAAGCGCCAGAATCCCCCCAATACTAGTCAAGCACCAGAATCCCCCCCATACTAGCCAAGTGCTAGAACCCCCTCCCATATTAGCCAAGCACCTTAATCCCCCTATACCTGTATACAGAATGCGGTGGAGACTGTGGGGTCAGGTGTGCTAATAAGGCAAAATTATTAATGTATGTGATTACATATACATATATATATATATATATATATATATATACATACATACATACATACATACACAAGCCTTATATACATACATTACATCTATATACTGTATATGTATGGTACGTGCATGTACTGAGTATATAAGGTGTCTATGTGTGTGCACTATTGTAATAAAACGTCAGCAGACAACAGCAGGTGAACAGTAGAGTCTAGTGTAGCCAGTCCCTGCAGACACAGCGCAGGCGGCCATGTACGTACCTGACAGGTCGCCGCACACACTTCCACACCGCTGACAAGCCGCACACTGCAGCCTATCAGCGTGCACCGCCCGCTCACACCATACACTCTCCTTCCTGGAGAGGCGGGGTCGCAGGACGGATGATGACAGCAGATGTCACCAATCAAGTGGTTTGTTTAGTCTTGAGACCGATGTATTCTAACCAATCAGAGCACAAGTATCATGACGCCCCATGTAGAAGAAACGTCCAATCGGTGTTCTGCATGCAAATCACATGAGACTGTCACTAGGCACTTGCTATATAGGGTCACGTGACGTTGGGCGTCCAAAGCCAGTTTCCCCGTGGGTGCAGTGTCACTGCCTCGAGGCGGGGAGCGGTCACAGGGCGCAGCTCCGAGCCCACTCTCCACGTCACCTGGGCTGTCACTGCTACAAGTCTATTATATAAAACATACAAGATAATAGGAAACTTAACCCTGAGGACTAGAATTTTTTTTGCATTATTTTTCCTTTCCACACAAAAAAAAAAAAAAACAGATCAAAATATCTTACAGGGTTATTCCCATCTCCAAGATCCTATCCCAGTATATAGTAGGTATAATAATAATTATTAATAATAGTATTAGCAAATACCTCCAATTAGAAATGTAGAATAGTTCTCCTGATTATATGTCACTTACCTCATGGTTGTGGCTAAATCCCAGTAGGTAAAAGGACCTGTGGGCGTGACCAGCTTCCATAGGGGGCGTGATGGCTTGTTTGGTGGGCATGGTGATGTTTCCTTCCACCACTATGTTCATGCCCCCCTGCACCCCCAATCTGGAGGACTTACCCCCAGACCCCCGCTTCTATTATTAGCAACTCTATGCCGCCGATGTGGTCTTAGAAGAATAATGTATCTTTTTGGTATGCGCAATGATGGTGAAGGACCTGCCCCTTTCTGGTCACTTGGGCATGACATCACCAGAGGTCCCTCTGGCCACTGGGATTTTTTTCAGGACCTTAGGTGTCCATGGTTACAACCAGCGCAACTAACTATGCTGGTTGTGACCATGGATAGCGAAGGTCCTGCAATGCCCTGCACATGTGGTAAGCGACATAATCAGGAGAACTATTCTACATTTCTAAATGGAGGTATTTGCTAATCTTATTATTATTATTATTACACCTATTACATAGAGTATTCCCATATCCAAGATCCTATCCTATTTTTTCTGTATGCCGAGTAGACATTTTTATTATTTTTTATTATTGGCCATTTTTAGGGTTACAAATGAAGATTTGATGGATGGCTTCTTATTGCATTTTTGGAGGTGTAGCAATTGCAAAATGACAATAATGGCCATTCAGATTTTAGTTTCTACATGGGTTGGACAGATTTGGGTCAAGCCCAATACATACACTGGCACCTGACGTGTAATATATTCAAAGGGTTTTCTTTATTTTCATGACTCTGAAAATTGTAGATTCACATTGAAGGCATCAAAACTATCAATTACCACATGTGGAATGAAATACTTAAAAAAGTGTGAAACGCCTGAAAATATGTCTTATATTCCAGGTTCTTCAAAGTAGCCACCTTTTGCTTTGATTACTGCTTTGCACACTCTTGGCATTCTCTTGATGAGCTTCAAGAGGTAGTCACCGGAAATGGTTTTCCAACAGTCTTGAAGGAGTTCCCAGAGATGCTTAGCACTTGTTGGCCCTTTTGCCTTCACTCTGCGGTCCAGCTCACCCCAAACCATCTCATCTCGATTGGGTTCAGGTCTGGTGTCTGTGGACACCAGGTCATCTGGCGTAGCACCCCATCACTCTCCTTCTTAGTGAAATAGCCCTTACACAGCCTGGAGGTGTGTTTGGGGTCATTGTCCTGTTGAAAAATAAATGATGGTCCAACTAAACGCAAACCGGATGGAATAGCATGCCGCTGCAAGATGCTGTGGTAGCCATGCTGGTTCAGTATGCCTTCAATTTTGAATAAATCCCCAACAGTGTCACTAGCAAAGGACCCCCACACCATCACACCTCCTCCTCCATGCCGTGGGAACCAGCCATGTAGAGTCCATCAGTTCACCTTTTCTGCGTCGCACAAAGACACGGTGGTTGGATCCAAAGATCTCAAATTTGGATTCATCAGATCAAAGCACAGATTTCCACTGGTCTAATGTCCTGTTTCTATTTGTCTTAGTTAAAACTGTTATTTAATGTTTTTCATGCTTGTCTCTGCTGCCATCTACTGGTCAGACCTTTCGGCTCCTCTGTTTCCTTTGTCCAGCCCATGCGAGTGTCTGATGACCCTCTTGCATCACATCCTGGTGTGTTCATTTCCAAACCAGAGTCTGTGAGAACAACATCCCTTATTGGAGCTACTAGGAGCAAAGTCTTCTGACCACGTAGTAGCTTCAGAGGCAAGCATCACTGAGAATTACAATGCCAAGTACTTGGATTACTGCACTCTGCATGTCCTAACCTTTGGAGAAAATAAACCACCATTGTTTCATCTCAGCATGTGCATGTTTCACTCTGGAGCGCTCTGGTCCTGTCTGCCCCACCTATAGGAAAAACGAAGGTAAGATTCTCACAACCTCTAACAACTATGCACCTTCCATCGCCTTTAAGTGGGGACAGAACAGTCAGAAGACTGCTTAAGAGCTCAATACCCCGGCTACAGATCCCTAAGAACCCTGTAACTTCCCATGTAATCTGCCTAGCAACAAGCCTTGTGCACTAGTCTGCCTGCACAGTGCATGCCTGGACAAGCCTAAGGGGAAGCTCTCCCATCTGCCACGTCCTGTGTCACCTCTGCTTGCATTGTAAAGGGACAGTTTATGAACCTGCTGTTTCCCTATAGCCATACCACTTCTATAGACTTGCAGTACATTATACATTATACCTCATTACTGCACATCGCTGCACTGCGAACCCCAAGTTTTACTAAAGACACCTTGGGAATCTCATCAGGAGTCCTTGCAGAGATGCACAACGATTTTTGGACCCCAATTCAAAAGTCAAGTTTCTTAAAGAGACAGTACACCTTAAATAAAAATGGCCGAAAAAGACCTCGGACAGTTCCCCACTGCTGAAACAGAGCAAATACAACCTGATACTGTCCATTATGAAGCCAAGGAGGCAGAGCCCATGCTTTCAGAAGACCAAGTTGTCCGACCGAAGCGCTCTTCCAAACCCACGATAAAGGCCACTGAAAACTATCACACTATGAAAGATGAGTCATGTGAACACCTGGAAGAACAGTGGGAACGAGTCACCTATTACATGCCAAGACTTGAATCTTCATCAGGTGATGCCACATGCTTGCAAGCCGCTCTGGAACGGCTGAACACAGCTCATGAAAGATACAAGAGACTGTCAACAAGGTACATTACCTTTCTAAAAGACTCTAAAATTGATGAAGCTCTTTCAGACCTGAGCAAGGCAGAAGAGGTAGACAAGGAAAGAGATGCCAAGGTGCAAGATGCCATAGACAAGGCCGAACACCGTATCTCTCACCAGCAAGAAACCAGATCACACCGATCAACCTCATCTAAACGTTCCTCTCGGTCATCCGGGTCATCATCCTCAAGAAGCTCAGCCTTGAGCGACAGGATACTAGAGTCCCGCATAAGAGCAGAGGAATCCAAGGTGAGACGTTCCTTCACAGAAAGAGAAGTAGAGGAAGAAGCCAAAAGGACAGAAGCAGAATCTCTTGCAAAGGCAGAAGCCGCTAAAGCAGAAGCCCTTGCAAAAGCAGAAACCGCTAAAGCAGAAGCCTTTGCAAAAGCAGAAGCTGCTAAAGCAGAAGCCAAAAGGGCAGAAGCAGAAGCCCTTGCAAAAGCAGAAGCCCTTGCAAAAGCAGAAGCTGCTAAAGCGGAAGCCAAAAGGGCAGAAGCGGAGGCTCGGATAAAGATTCTTCGGTCACAGATGGAAGAGGAAGTTGCGCTAGCTAAAGTGAGACTACTTGAGCAATCATTGATCCAAGGTCCTGATCCAGCTCACTCGCCACCACTGGAAGCAGACAATCCAGTTGATCACACAAGAGACTATGTACTGAATCAGTTACCTGTAGCAACCCCGGTTTGCAGTACCGTCCAAGCCGACAACACCGAAACCTCCAACTTACCTCTACCAGTGCCAGTGCCACCTAAAGCACCTGAGCAAATTAATAACAGTCACCAAGAGGTGCCCTCTCAAACACAGTCACCACGACAAGATGGCAACCAAGTGTTTCCTGACCCACTTCCACAGCTCAAGCAGCGGTCATCAGAATCTACAGAGGCTAAACTACAGCTCAACCCTGCAGCAACGTCATTTTACCCGGGAACATCTCATCCATTCACGCCAGGCAGCCCATACGCCCCAGGGGCATCACGAGTCGTCATGGCAACAAGTGGTGAGAAATAAGATATGTCTGAGTTTGCCAGGTTCATGGTGAGCAGAGAGCTAATCAACACTAGTCTCACGAAATTCGATGATCGTGCAGAGAGCTACAGGGCCTGGAAAGCAACTTTCAAGGCAGCCATCGCCAATCTCAACTTCACTGCGGAACAGGAGCTCGACCTCCTGATCAAGTGGTTTGGCCCAGGCTCTACAAACCGTATTAAGAGCCTCAGAACCGTCTATGTGGGACAAGCAGAAGCAGGTCTCGCTGCTGCATGGCAAAGACTGGAACGCACCTTTGGCAGCGCAGAAGCAATAGAGAAAGCCCTATTCAAGAGACTGCAGGACATCCCAAAGATCAACCTTAAAGAAGTTCACAAGCTTCAAGACCTAAGTGATCTGCTCATGGAGCTGGAGCTCGCCAAAAGAGATCCTCGTCTGTCTGGGCTGTGCTACCTGGATACAGCTCATGGAGTGAACCCAATCGTGGTGAAGCTGCCATACAGTCTGCAGGAGAAATGGGCAACGTCAGTCTCAAGGTACAAAAGAATGCATGACGTCAGCTTTCCCCCATTTATTCAGTTCTGCAAGTTCATTGACGAGCAGGCCCAGATGAGGAACGACCCCAGCCTCGACTTCCTAGAGTTCAACACTTCGGCAGCTGCAACATCATCATCAAGTTATGAAGGTGCCATACACAAATGCAGAGACATTAAGAACACTGTGAGTGTTAGGAAGACTGAGCTACCATCACCTGCAGCACGCACAGATAAACAGAACACCATCTCATCACGAGATAAGTCTTTCAATCAAGAATGTCCCATCCATAAAAAACCGCATTCACTGAACAAGTGCAGAGGGTTTAGATCCAAAACCCTACAGGAGTGCAAGAAAGTCCTCACAGAGCTTGGGATTTGTTTCAAATGCTGCGCATCACTTGAGCATATGGCCAAGGACTGTAAATCCATCGTCAAGTGTGAGGAGTGTCACAGCGAAAAACACGTTTCAGCCATGTACCCAACCCAGCTAGCTAGAGACACACCGGCTGCAGTCACCACCACTCCCACTCCAAGTCATGGCGGGGAGTCCAAGAATCAGACTGACACCACCACAGCCGTCTCCTACTCATGCTCAGTATGTATGTGGAGAGGGCCAATCGCAGAAATGTTGTGCCCGAATATGCCTCATCAAGGTTTATCCCGAGGGACATCCAGAAAAGGCAATGAAGGTGTATGCCATCAGAGACGACCAAAGCAACTGGTCCCTGGCAGGAACCAAATTCTTTGAAGCCTTCGGAATTAATGGACCATCAGAACCCTACACCTTGAACACCTGCTCGGGTCGCATAGAGACTAGCGGCAGAAGAGCCCAGGGATTCATTGCTTCTCCTATCAATGGGAAGACTGAAATACCTCTACCAACGCTCGTTGAATGTGACCAAATACCCAGCCACAGGAATGAAATTCCTACCGCAGAAGCTGCATTTCATCAACCACACCTAAGACACCTCGCTAGCGTTATCCCACCTCTGGACAATAACGCAGAGATTCTACTCCTGCTAGGCAGAGACAATCTAAAGGTACACAAGGTGCGACAGCAGTGTAATGGGCCTGACTATGCACCATACGCAGAGACTGGACTTGGGATGGGTAGTCATAGGAAATGTGTGCGTTGACCGATCAGGAATTGATTCCTTCAAGACCTTACGTGCATGGTGATGGGCGCACAACCTGCCTAAAGCCATGTCCTCATCACTATGGAGTGAAAGATAAGTCTCCAGACACAATACAGCTACCTGACATCGCTTCTTCTCTGCATATCGACAACTTGGGAAGATCAGTCTTTCACACAACCAAGGACGACGATAAAGTAGCCTTGTCAGTAGAGGACAGAGAATTCATCGGAATAATGGACTGGGAGTTTTCTAAAGACAAAACCAACCACTCTCCATTACCCTCCCGATGTACCAGGGGAAGACTCCCAAACAACCGAGATCAAGCTCTCCTGAGGAAGCCCTAGGCGGTGAAACGCGTCGAGGCGTGGTGGGTGGAGAGCAAGCTACTCTGGTCAGGTCTGTACTCGATTGTTTGATATTACTAGTTGTGCAGTAAAAATGATCGCTGTTAGCGAGGTGTGCTACTGAAGGTAGCTTACATGGGATATTGGTAGGTGGGGAATGACCCCTATGCATTAAGGCATGGTTTAATATCAGGCTTTGCATAATTAGGTATGTCTGTAAGCTCACTAAATAGCTCATCGTGGAATTTGGAGGGACTGGTAGATGGTTAAGGCCGTTAGTATACTGGGTGAGATTATTGTTACCAGACAGCCCATTTTCTGTAGCCATTACCTGTATACCCCTCTGTGAGAACAGATTGTTATTTGTGTGCTGTTAAAACAAGTAATTGGGATGCAACTGGTGGCCATGAATCTGGGTAGACACAGCCTCTTATGATTTATTATTAGAGGCCTGCTCTTGTTGTTTTGATTGGTAAAATCTGCAGGGAGGTATAGAGGCTTGGCTTAGCACTGATTGCACCCCATTATGAGTATATGTGAGTGCACTCAATAGTCCATGGAGGAATTGTGAGGGGTTAACAGATATTTAAGACATTCATGCACTAGGTGAGATTTTTTGATCTTAAATCGACCTATCTGTAGCCTCCAGCTTTCATAGCCCTATGGATGAGTGAATTGTATACCTGATAATATCAAGGTCAATTAGGGAAGAACATAAAGGTTGTGAATTTGTGATTGACCAATACAGGCATACATAACCATTTATGACCTACTACGAGAAGTTTTTCTAGGTATTGCCCCTATGTGGCCTTTATGGTTGCGCATCACGCTATAGTGTTATCTGCAAGTTTAAGAAATTGTGTAATTGGGAAATGGAGTACTTATTGAAGACCTGGTAGATTTGTTTCTGATCTCCAACCCACCTTTCCTCCAATCTGGGGGAGTTATATTTGTACATTTGCTACCCTGTAGTGCCATTAAGTCCAAAAAATGTGTGTTTTTTATTATATGTAATAAGGTTTATTTTTATGGAAGTTTTGCATCAAATATATATTCTTGGTTCAAGGATATAAGTGGTTGTATCAGACTAGGTGTAACTCTCTTCAACGTTCCATGAACAGCAAGCCTGAAATGGGAGAACACAGCGTCGCCTTTATGGACAAGTAAGTCTGCAACAACCTAGTAGAACCTGTACCAACTGAACTGAATCCAGCAGATCACGCAACCAGACCTATGTCTATAAGTTCCTTTGCTAACTCTTCTTGGCCTACAGGTCCAGAGTTCCTGCTGAGACAGTCAGAAGAAGGTGTCCAGGAAGCCTTCAGCATCCTAGATCCAGACAACGATCCAGATGTCCGAGCTGAAGTCAATACCCTGGCCACCAGTGCAGAAAAAACTTCCAACCTCGGTTGCCAACGTTTTGAACGTTTCTCCAGCTGGATGAGGCTCGTCAGGACTGTCGCTAGGTTAGTGCATATCGCCACATGCTGTCGTACTGACCTTAAAAACAAAGACTGTCATCGCTGGCATGTCTGCCACAAAGCCCTTTCTGCTGAGGACATCTCCCATAGCGAGTCCCTCATAATACGCCACCTCCAACAGAGTGAATTCGCCATAGAATGGAAGTGTTTATACAACAAACAGCAGATTCCATTAAGAAGTCCTCTCGCCAATTTAAACCCAGTCATCGACAGTTTCGGCTTACTGAGAGTTGGCGGTCGTTTGAACCAGGCTCATCTTGGAGTTGCAGAACAAAATCCTCTCATCATTCCCATCAAACACCATGTTACAGTCTTGCTGATCCGACACCACCATGAAAAGACTGAACACCAAGGCAGGCAAATTACAGAAGGTGCTTTACGGTCTGCAGGCCTCTGGATTATTGGAATGAAGAGACGTGTAGCACAAATACTACACGATTGTGTGCACTGTCGTAAAGCGAGAGGAAAACAACTGTACCAGCAAATGGCTGACTTGCCTACAGACAGACTTTCTACAGAGCCACCTTTCACCTATGTGGGCCTAGACGTTTTCGGACCATGGATGGTGTCCACACGCAGAACCCGCGGAGGCCAAGCAAACAGCAAGCGGTGGGCTGTGTTATTCACCTGCATGAGTGTTCGAGCCGTTCACATTGAAGTGTTAGAGTCCATGGATACCTCCAGCCTAATCAACACCTTGAGAAGGTTCCTTGCCATCAGAGGACCAGTGAAACAGCTGAGGTCTGACCGTGGAAGCAACTTCGTCGGTGCATGTAGAGAACTGAACATCGACACCAAACCTATCCAAGATCAGCTGGCAGAGAAAGGTTGCACCTGGATCTTCAATCCCCCTCACAGTTCTCACATGGGAGGCTCCTGGGAGAGGATGATCGGGATTTCACGCAACATCTTGAACTCCATGCTAATGGACATCAATTCCTCAAGACTCACACATGAGACTCTAGTCACTGTTTTAGCTGAAGTCTCAGCCATTATCAATTCAAGACCCCTTGTGCTGGTGACCATGGATCCAGAAACACCAACCATATTAACTCCTACTATTCTCATTACCCAAAAAACTGACAACGCGGTAATGGCCAGCGGAGAGTTCACCCACGCGAACACTTATCAAAAACACTGGAAACGGGTTCAATACTTGGCTGACTACTTCTGGAACCGATGGAGGAAGGAATACCTCACCATTCTTCAAGGAAGAAAGAAGTGGCGACATCCCAAGCCGAACCTCAAGGAAGGAGACCTAGTCCTCATGAAAGATCAGACCACAGAAAGGACTGACTGGCCTATGGGACTTATTACTAGGATACTGCCTAGCCAGGACGGCAATGTTCGGAAGGTGGAGCTAAAGGTCATCAGGAAAGGTGAGACGAAGACCTTTGCAAGGCCAATCCACGAACTTGTTCTGCTTTTGCCCATAGAGAGCGTCCCTACAGGATCAACGCTACCGGACCTGAACTTTGAGCCATCCTTCTTGTTTTGGACTCAATTGAGCTTGTTTTTTTGCATTTAACATGCCTTTCCTTTCAGGTTGTATTATGGACTCAATAGTGAAATCCCCAAAGTGAATTTCAGACGGGGAGTGTGCTGTTTCTATTTGTCTTAGTTAAAACTGTTATTTAATGTTTTCCATGCTTGTCTCTGCTGCCATCTACTGGTCAGACCTTTCGGCTCCTCTGTTTCCTTTGTCCAGCCCATGCGAGTGTCTGATGACCCTCTTGCATCACATCCTGGTGTGTTCATTTCCAAACCAGAGTCTGTGAGAACAACATCCCTTATTGGAGTTACTAGGAGCAAAGTCTTCTGACCACGTAGTAGCTTCAGAGGCAAGCATCACTGAGAATTACAATGCCAAGTACTTGGATTACTGCACTCTGCATGTCCTAACCTTTGGAGAAAATAAACCACCATTGTTTCATCTCAGCATGTGCATGTTTCACTCTGGAGCGCTCTGGTCCTGTCTGCCCCACCTATAGGAAAAACGAAGGTAAGATTCTTACAACCTCTCACAACTACGCACCTTCCATCGCCTTTAAGTGGGGACAGAACACCTAATGTCCATTCCTTGTGTTCTTTAGCCCAAACAAGTCTCTTCTGCTTGTTGCCTATCCTTAGCAGTGGTTTCCTAGCAGCTATTTTACCATGAAGGCCTGCTGCACAAACAGTTGTTCTAGAGATGTGTCTGCTGCTAGAACTCTGTGTGGCATTGACCTGGTCTCTAATCTGAGCTACTGTTAACCTGCGATTTCTAAGGCTGGCGACTCAGATACACTTATCCTCCGCAGTAGAGGTGACTTTTGGTCTTCCTTTCCTGGGGCGGTCCTCATATGAGCCAGTTTCTTTGTAGCTTTTGATGGTTTTTGCCACTGCACTTGGGGACACTTTCAAAGTTTTCGGACTGACTGACCTTCATTTCTTAAAGTAATGATGGCCACTCGTTTTTCTTTACTTAGCTGCTTTTTTCTTGCCATAATACAAATTCTAACAGTCTATTCAGTAGGACTATCTGCTGTGAATCCACCAGACGTCTGCACAAGACAACTGATGGTCCCAACCCCATTTATAAGGCAAGAAATCCCACTTATTAAACCTGACAGGGCACACCTGCGAAGTGAAAACCATTTCCGGTGACTACCTCTTGAAGCTCATCAAGAGAATGCCAAGAGTGTGCAAAGCAGTAATCAAAGCAAAAGGTGGCTACTTTGAAGAACCTAGAATATAAGACAAATTTTCAGTTGTTTCACACTTTTTTGTTAAGTATTTCATTCCACATGTGTTAATTCATAGTTTTGATGCCTTCGATGTGAATCTACAATTTTCAGAGTCATGAAAATAAAGAAAACTGAGAAGGTGCATCCAAACTTTTGGTCTGTACTGTATATATTGTGACGTATCAACCGGCTGTATTACAAAGGGCCGGTATGTTTTACAGAAGCGTGGGTGCTCTGCAATGTGAAGTTGGCTGGGACCTGTGGTTCCACAGGATTGCATTACATGCAGAGCCATGGAAGGGTGTGTGATGCTGATTACACACTCCTTACCACCTGTGGGTGTGGCTCCAGGGGTTAAAGCAATCCTGTCTCTGAACCTAGGTGAAGTGTGTCTAGGGCAGTCTAGATAGAGACTGGCTCTAGACTTCCAGTGTGTGTGCTGGAGACGGGGAGAGCAGAAGCAGGGTGCTTTGCTCTGCTCAGGAGACCTTCTCCTGAAGGAAGGGGCTTTTAGGTCCATGTGCAAAGCCTGGCTGGAGCCAGGGGGAACTTTGTAAGGACACTAGCCGCCTTCAGAGGAAGGTAACCCAGATTGGACTTTAAGGATAAAGCCAAGTACTGACAAGGGTCAGTGACGCGTGTGAGGAAGTCCAAGAGTGTGTCGACTTTACGTTATGTGTTGGACTTTGAGGATAAAGCCAAGGCATGGCATCTTTCTGTTATGGGACCTAGCATGGTTTATTTGAGCTGTTAATAAACCATATGGTCTGTTAAAGAGACAAATTGTTTCGGTGTGCGTTAATCCCGATACCTGACGTGTGGCCCCCATACACTCGGGGCCCCACATCGTTACAATATATATTATATATATATATATATAAATATGTGCCTGTAAGGGGTTAACAACGCTAAATTATTACTGTATGTTGTCTGTATATTGGGGGCTTATTCCTATCACTATTTACATGATGCCAGTATATGACATCACTTTCCTCATGGTGGGATCCCAGCAGTCAGACTCCCCCCGATCAGACAGTGAGGGCCGATGCCACTGGAAAACACTCTAAAGAACAGACACCTTACATTTCTAAATGACTTGCTGTTCATACTGTACATTCAGTCATTAGAGCGCTCCAGGTTTCCAAAGACGCCAGTGGCTAAAAGAAGTGATCAAACCATTCTTCAGGCATCTTCTGGTCTGAAGACGCGCTGTACTTCAGTGGGAAGGCCTACAAAAGTCCTTTTGAACGTTCTATTAGTGTTTTGTGTCACAAAATATTGCTGTAGTAGTCTCTTCATTGTTAAATGGAGTTAAAAAACATGTTCAAAAATGCCAGTAAAAATGTTGCCCCAAAACGCTGAAAGAAAATGCTGACAAATCGCTCAGGAAACAACAGAACAACAAAAAACACGATGAAAAAGACCTCAGGTTTATAAAACTCCAGAGAAAAAGGAGCAATTCCTGATGCATTTTCTATTTAAAAAATTGAAGGTTTTAGCTGCCTAAAGCCTGCTTTACACCATACGATCCAGCATAAGATATCGTGTGCGATCGTACCTGCCCCTATCGTATGTGTGATGTCCACACCAGATGGGGCGGAGCCAGGCGGTTGGCCCCGCCCATCGAGGAGTTCACAGGCCTGGAGGCGGGAAAAAGTAGTGAGTTGAGTTCAGGAGTTGAGAGTGGAAGTGAGAGGAGTAAAAACTGTGTGTGTCTGGGTTGGAGCCCAGGCACGATCAGCAAGGTCGGCAGACGGTGGTGGCCGTCTGCAGGAGTCGGTGTAGGTCAGCGGAACCGTAGGACCGGGGTCGGGCGGTGGCCCGCCGGTACCGAACCGGGGAGCAGATTGAAGCCAAGCACCAAGGCAGGGTACTCAGACCCCGACTAGGCTAGGAGCCGCCGAAAAGGTCGAATTCTCTGATTGCGGTCTGGACCTCAGGGGTTCATTCCTACCTAAGTCCCGTCAGAAGGCAACAGCCTAACCCGTCCGGATAGGTGCCACCGCCAAGGGCCAGAGATCCACGGTCCAGCGCCTGCGGGCAAACGGGCTCTCCCAAGTCGTATACGCCAGGGAGCGGACTACCCGTGGGAAGCCATAGGAGTCAAATACACACACAGGTGCAGGAAAACGACAGCCACCATCAACCCGTCCGGGGAGAGTGAGAACACCGCAGCTGGCTGTGGGCCCCATCCATCCAGCCGTTTGGTTTACCAGAGACTCTGTCCTTCTGTGTCTGAGTGAGTACAACAGTGCCATCCGGCACCGCGCTGCACCGCAACGCTGCACCCGCGCCCACGCTGCCTCCCCGCATTGGCACCTGCACCTATTCCCTCCTCCCTACTCCCCAACCTGGGCCCCGGGACCAACAGCCCCTACCCACGGAGGGGTCAACACCTTATCTGCTCTCCGCCATCGCTCCCGGGATTCCCCGTCACTAGCAGCGGTGGTGCCCGCCATCACCACAACCCGTGGTTGGTGTCACAACCGACATTCCCAAACATCCACCAAAAACCTCCCCTTTTCACTCGTGGGCGAGGAGGCGCTGGTCGAGCCCCGGGTCCGGCCCCGTGCTCGAGCCACCGAGGAGCAGAAGCACCAGACCCGAGCGCCAGTGAGTCCAGACGAGCGTAGTTCCCACCCCTCCGCCCCCGACAACTTGGCGTCACGAACAGGATCCTACCCGTCTATTTACCAGTAGAAGTGTGCCTTGCAGTCCCTGCCAGCGGTGTCCGGCCGAAAAATTTGAAAGTCCGCCATCTTGGGTGCGAAAAGTTCCCGCTCGAGACGTCTTCCCCGAGCAGGGAAGGCGCAAAGGTGTAGCCCTGCCCCCAGAGAAAAGGAGGTGCCAGAGAGAACCAAGGGGGGGGCGGGTGAAAGCCTGCCTGATGTAACTGAAGGGATAAAAGGGCAGGGACGCCAGGACTCTGCCACCCGTATTGTTCCTGGAGGCCGAGCAAGCAGGATGTTCGCCCCGTCAAGCAAACCCACGCCCGGAACAGCGGCGTGGGTGGTAGCCCAGGTGGCGCAGCTAAGCCACAGGCTGCAGACCCGAATCCAACTTCTGATACAAGGATGGGAGGCTGAAATGGCGGAAGTGGCGGCGGCCGTGCGGGCCCGTGAGGCGGAGGCAGAGTTGGAGGATCGGGTAAGTGACCCACGCCCCTGTGTCCCGGAGGGACCGGTCGCTGCGGCTGAGGGGCCCGGTCTGCTCCTGTTCACCCTGCTGCGTCCCCCACAGCCCGTACCGGTCTTCACTGCCCCGCCAGTCAGGCCGTTGCCCCCGAAACCGGCAGCAGATATCACCGCACCCGCCTGTGAGGACCCGCCCATGGATGCTGCCCACGAACGACCGCTTGCCCGGCCGGCACCGATCCCGCTACCCTGGAAGGTGCCCGTTCCCCGTGGGGGACCATCAAGCCCAGGGGTGGCCACACCCGAAGAGGCCCCGGCAGTCCGCCCAGCCAGCAGCGTGGTGGACGCAAACCCGAAAAGGGCCCGGAAGGTGCGGCTGGCTGCTCCCAAGCTCCAGGCCTCGGCTGAGGCCGCGGAAGGTTGTAGCTGCAAGGCAGCACGACAGGCCGCGACACAGCGGTGCTCCCCAACCCAGATGGTGCCGGTCGTGGCCAGCACCGGGGAGTGCCGGCTGGGACCGACCCCCGCGAGGAAGGAGCCGCCAGTTTGGGAGCGGCAGCCAAACCCGATGGGCCGGGAGATCAAGGCCCGGGAGAAAGAAAAAGCCGCTGTGCTGGCCCGCACCATCCAGGCGAAGGATAGCCTCCGGAGGGCCCCTTCCAAGGCACGGGGCCCGACCTACGAAAGCCAGGTCCGGCAGTTCTGCCCCCGGCGTGGATGGGGGTTTGTCTACGAACCGAGCCTGGGGGTCGAGGCATTCTTTTCCCGGAGAGATGTGCACCAGCACTTGCCCCTGGGACACCCGAACCGTGACCTGGAAGCTGGTGAGCTGGTCACCTACACCTGCCACTATGGGGAGAGAGGCTGGTTCACCCTGGATGTCCGGAGGAGGATGACCAGCAGCATTCCCGTACGGCCCCAGTCTCCTCCCCCGCCGTACAGCCCTGATGTGGAGCTGGAAGGGGAGTATGATGACGGCGATTTAAAGTAAAGGCAGCAGTCCTCCGTTGCAGCAGAACTGTTGTCCATCATTGGGACCCCAAGTTATGTTTTCTTAACCCTGAAGTCCCCCTCCCACATGAGAAATCATGAACATGGCCAAGAACTCGCAGGCCACCCACAAACTTGTGGGCTTGTAAATAATTCCAGGCTGGAGTTCCGTTTACCGCCTCTGGAGAGGCAGGTTGGAGGAGGGACCCACAGCAGAGCAGGCTGGGGTCCGGTCACCACCAGGACCAGTGACCATCCTCCGGGGGTCAGGGGTCCCCCTGGACATGGGGCCCCCTGAATGACAACCGTGTGCGAGACACCGTACCCATTCCCGCTTGGGCGACCTGAACCAGGTTCTGTTTTCCGGACTGGGGAAAAGGGGTGCTGCCCGTTTCTTAGGGGCAGCATCAAGGTTTAGGTTGTTTGGGTGGGAAAGCGGAAGAACTGGGACCCGTCCATTGTTATTAGAAATGTTTTATTACCGTTGCAACGTTTAAAGTAACATGCCTCCCGTCAGGGAAGATGTGAAAGAAATGCATACCGTTTGTTTGTTTTTATATTTTTCAGAAAATAAAACCGGTGATGGATGGGCAGCCCGCGGACGGCCTGCGTTTTACCAAGGGGGAATGTGATGCCCTGGACCCCCAGGGGTCACAGTACACTAACATCACACTCACACCCCCTTCCCCTGGGTATGTGACACCAGTCAAACAAAATCCTTGTTACCACCCTCCAGACTTGATGTCCACACCAGGTGGGGCGGAGCCAGGTGGTTGGCCCCACCCACCGATGAGTTCACAAGCCTGGAGGCGGGAAAAAGTAGTGAGTTGAGTTCAGGAGCTGGAAGTGGAAGTGAGAGGAGTAAAAACTGTGTGTGTCTGGGTTGGAGCCCAGGCACGATCAGCAAGGTCGGCAGACGGTGGTGGCTGTCTGCAGGAGTTGGTGGAGGTCAGCGGAACCATAGGACCGGGGTCGGGCGGTGGCCCGCCGGTACCGAACCGGGGAGCAGATTGAAGCCAAGCACCAAGGCAGGGTACTCAGACCCCTGGACCTCAGGGGTTCATTCCTACCTAAGTCCCGTCAGAAGGCAACAGCCCAACCCGTCCGGATAGGTGCCACCACCAAGGGTTAGAGATCCAAGGGCCAGTGCCTGCAGGCAAACGGGCTCTCCCGACACGTACACGCTGGGGAGCGGACTACCCGTGGCAAGCCATAGGAGTCAAATACACATACACAGGTGCAGGAAAACGACAGCCACCATCAACCCGTCCGGGGAAAGTGAGAACACCATAGCCGGCTGTGGGCCCCGTCCATCCAGCAGTTTGGTTTACCAGAGACTCTGTCCTTCTGTGTCTGAGTGAGTACAACAGTGCCATCCGGCACCGCGCTGCACCGCAACGCTGCACCTGCGCCCACGCTGCCTCCCCGCATCAGCACCTGCACCTATTCCCTCCTCCCTACTCCCCAACCGGGGCCCCGGGACCAACAGCCCCTACCCACGGAGGGGTCAACACCTTATCTGCTCTCCGCCATCGCTCCCGGGATTCCCCGTCACTAGCAGCGGTGGTGCCCACCATCACCACAACCCGTGGTTGGCGTCACAACCGACATTCCCAAACATCCACCAAAAACCTCCCCTTTTAACTCGTGGGCGAGGAGGCGCTGCTCAAGCCCCGGGTCTGGCCCCGTGCTCGAGCCACCGAGGAGCAGAAGCACCGGACCCGAGCGCCAGCGAGTCCAGACGAGCGGCGTTCCCACCCCTCCGCCCGCGACAGTCGCACAAACGAATAACCCCCCGTCACACATACTTACCATCCATACGACCTCGATGTGGGCGGCGAACATCTACTTCCTGGAGTGGAAGGGATGTTCGGCGTCACATCGACGTCACGCGGCAGCCGGCCAATAGAAGCGGAGGGGCGGAGATGAGCAGGACGTAACTATCCTGCCCACCTCCTTCCTTCCAAATTGCCGGCGGGAGCCGCAGGATGTAGGTAAGATCTGTTCATCGTTCCTGGGGTGTCACACACTGCGAGGTGTGCTACCCCGGGTACAATGAACAACCTGATGTTCAATTTTTAGGAATTGAACGACGTGCATGCAATGAACGTTTTACCGTTCAATCGCACATAGCTGTTACATGCTACAATGTAACTTACGATGCCGGATGTGCGTCACTTACGACGTGATCCCGCCAACACATCGTAAGATATATTGTAGCGTGTAAAGTGCCCTTAAAACAAGGTATGTGCACATCCCATCAGGGTTTCTCACATGGGACATATCCACAGGGGAATTTCCTCTTTTCACTTTGGATACTTTTCACAGCACGTGCAGGAGATTTCTTAAAGTGTAATCATGGTTTTAATTTTTATTTCATAAATCAATAGTGCACATGAAAATAAGCAACTTTGTAATATTTCTGATCAGACACATCTGCTTCTTTCTCCGCCAGAATTGTTCAGTCATCAAAATTCTCAATTCTTTGGTAAAATCTGTATTCAGTGAAGACTTTCCCATTACTGAGATAGGAGATGAGAGCTGTTACTGAGAAGATTATATGACAGAGGGAGGAGCTAGAGGCAAAAGGAGGAGCTGGGGCAGAGGGAGGAGCTAGAGGTAGGTGAGGCGATAGATGGAGGAGAAAGAGGCAGGTGAGGAGATAGATGGAGGAGAAAGAGGCAGGTGGAGGGAGAGAGGGCGGAGGTAGAGGCAGGTGGAGGGAGAGAGGGTGGAAATAGAGGGCGGCAGTAGAGGCAGATGGAGGGAGAGAGGTAGGAGATAGAGTGTGGAGGAAGAGGCAGGTGGAAGGAAGAGAGGGCGGAGGTGGAGGGAGAGAGGGAGGAGATAGAGGCAGGTGGAGGGAGAGAGGGCAGAGGTAGAGGCAGGTGGAGGGAGAGAGGGCGGAGGTAGAGGCAGGTGGAGGGAGAGAGGGCGGAGAAAGAGGCAGGTGGAGAAGAGAGGGAGGAGATAGAGGCAAGTGGAGGGGAGAGCGGGAGGAGATAGAGGGCAGAGGTAGAGGCAGGTGGAGGAGAGAGGGAGGAGATAGAGGGCAGAGATAGGGCCAGGTGGAGCGGGAGGAGATAGAGGCAGGTGAAGGAGAGAAAGGGGGTAGATAGAGGCAAGTGGAGAGAGGCAGGTGAGGAGAGAGAAGCAGAGGGGGACTAGAGGCTAAGGGAGGCGCTAGAGGGAGGAGTTGGAGTGAGAAGGAGGAGCTATAAGCAAAGGGAGGCGCTATAAGCAGAGCTCCGCCCCTCCCTCTTCTATCTACATAGAATCTCATCAGTAGCAGCTCTCATCTCCTATCTCAGTAATGAGAAAGTCTTCACCGAATACAGATTTTACCTCAGAATTGGGAATTTTGATAATAACTGATCAATTCTGTCAGAGAAAGAAGAAAATTTGTCTGATAAGATATATTATAAAGTTGCTTATTTTCATGTGTACTATTGATTTATGAAATAAAAATGAAAACGACGGTTACTCGTTCTCCTTCTGAAGCTAGTGTGGATGATGATGATGCGTTCTACGTCATCCACACTAGCCGACATTGAGGTCCTGCGCAGGTGCACTTTGATCTGCCCTGAGTAGGGCAGATCAAAGTATTGTAGTGCGCCTGCGCAGGCTTCTCACTGACCCAAATAGCAGGAAATCAAGTGCAGGATGGTGCAGTCATGGTTTTTAAATATTTTGATTAGCCACTTGTGCTTTTGGTCAGCAATGAGGAGCGACCGTAGTTGGAGCCAGCACTGTATGATAACAGGACACACAACCAACTGATATAGTTAATGACTGCCAAGTCCTGCACTATATAATTGGTGATACACTTCAACATACATATTCAACTAGGCCACACATGCATGATATTTCAGTAAACGGGTGGCTTTACACATCTATATGTCGATTGAATTATCTATATATAATTTTTTTTTCTAAGCCCTGCTATTTTTGTGGCATTTTCTTGAGCCAAAGCAAAACTTTCCAAATTGGTCCATCTGATGTTGTTGCACATTCAGACAGAATATGGACCTAAAATACACTTAACTAAATTGGCCTTAAGCAATATTCACACTTCCATGTGACCAGTCCATATGTGGTCCGTTTTTTTCTCAGACAGCACAAGGACCAGTAGAGTTTCCGCACAGCATCATAATCATATCCTTGAAAAACACCAATCTGTGTGTGAGAAATAAAATCAGCCAGTCTGAAATACAAATGCAAATCAAACGGCTTGAAATGTGCAGCCGTGCCTCACGGATCGGTTTCTTAGTTCTCAATTTGATTAAAAATGTGACCTTTCATGGTCTTTTTATTGGCTTTGGAATAAAGATATTCTTCTGTGAATGTAGTCTCTACATATAATCGCAGACAGACTTAATGATACGTATTGGGATCAGGGCTCTTTAGGGTCATCATCCCTTCCTGGACTCCCTGTTCTTCTTTACGCTAAAGATAGTTCTGAAATTGGCTGTATGTTTGGGACTATTGTCCAACTGCAGAATAAATTTGGAGCCAGTCAGACACCTCTCTAATGAATGGTATTACATAATGGATCATCAAATCTGTTTGGGAGTACATTAAGAAACAGTATGATTTGAACAAGCCTACATCCATAGAACAAGCCTACATCCATCTGTGGTTAGTTCTTCAGAATGTTTTGAACAAAATCTCTCCTAATGTGATGAGGGTGTACGGATGGAACAGAGGCTCCTAGGCTCACCCCAAGACTGGGGCCCCTGTGCTTTCCCTTATCTCGAAGGTAAACTTGATGGTAGCCAGGTTCAAGCCTCCAACGTGGCCCTGTCTCCTGCCCAAGCCCTGATACTACTTCCCCCCCCACCCAGGGAGTGGGCCGGAAACCCAGTAACCAAAACCCCATAAATAATCACAGACAAGGGTAAATGAAAACTCGTGCACACAGCACTCAAACACAAAGGAGGGACAGTACGTGAACTAGTTTGTAACGCAAAAGTGGTAGGAAATAAATACACAAGTGGAAGACTCACACACACCACACTGACCGCAACTTGTAGATCACTATACAACTTGATAACCACAGGAACAGAGGAAGCAAAAAGCTATATGTGGCACTCAGCCCAAGATACAGAAGTTTATAAAGGGTGAGGGCATCTGGTGCTGATCAGCAGGCTGAGCTCCCATCAGATAATGACTCCTGCTGTACTGGAGAGCAGGGAAACCAGAATCAGCCGACACCCAATACAGGCTGTGCAGCGATACCAGGCTGTTTGTCAGACTCTGCAGTGTGAACAAAGTCCAAGACTGCTATGACACCCAACGAGTGCAACGCTGAACACTGCACAACAGCTGAGCTCCTTCAAAATCTGTGTGCAATTGCACTTAGAAGAACTGATGCTTTTTTGAAGGAAAAATGAGGTTACACCAAATGTTGATTTGATTTGGATTTCTCTTTTGTTCATTTAATTTACATTTTAATTGATAAAAACAAAAATATTGTTATTAAGGCTACATTCCCACAATGAGTAATTGGTGATTTATTGATCTTGCAGATTTTCTTTTATTAGGTAAATTCAGTTACTTGCATTTTAAGTGCATTTTTTTACATGCGTTTTTCTCCTGTGTTTGATGCTGAAATGTTTGTTTTTGGTATATCATGTTTTAAATTATTCTGCTTTGCCTTTGATACCTCCTTGTATTTGTCTTTGACATAACTTTATTGATACAGTCATGTGGGCTGTGACGCTACCCAATAGGGGTCGCAAGTGCACTAGAATGATGTCGAGCACCGAGGTGTAGTGAGGCGCTAGCCCACTAGGGGTCACCAGTATCCTAGCGGGGAATGTCTGCAGATCACTAAGCCAAGTGTCAGTAGGTAGGAGGTTACGTAAGTACTGGGGGGAAAAGAGAAGCCGGAGTCACGTGCAAGCTGAAGGTTGGTAAGCCAGGAAGTAGCGTCTGATACAGAAGGGGAGCAGAGTCGAGGTCAGAAAACACGCCGGGGTCGGGAACCGAGAAGACACATCAGTACCGAGGAGAGAGCGTAGCCAGGGTCACATAGCAAGCTGGAGGTTAGGGAGACTGGGAGATAAGACAATGCAGGAAAAGCGAGGGAACGGGGAATCGGACACTAGGTAGCAGGATAAGATCAGAAGAGAACTCACGGGAACCAGAAACATACACAGCAAGCTGGAACTATCACTAGCGGCGTTCTGGGTGAAACGGCTCTAAGATAAGTCAGAGCGATCACCTGGAACGAGGCGCCACCGAATAGGCACCTCCAACCGGGCCCAAACCTGGAACATACAGACACCAGGAAAACACAAACTGGCTCTGCAAGAGAGCAGAGCCAGAAGTAAATCATGACATGTGTGTTACATGCGTTTTTGTGCAGTGAAAATGCGCAGCATCAAAACCCACCAAAAACTAATTTTTGGGGCTTAACCTAACACTTCTATTTTGTAAAAGCATTCTAACTTTGCAGCACTTTTTCCCTCACCTGCCTAAACCATTTGCACAGTTTTTTTGTTATGTTTGTGTGAAAAAAACCCCAAACAATTATATATATATGTATATATATATATATATATATATATATATATATAGAAAAAAAAATATATATATATATATATTATATAATTTTATATATTATATATATTTGTATTTTTTTTCCCCATGCATGTTAGAAAACTATGGGAATATTACAATATTTATTTCTAGAAAAAGTCCAGACCAGTTGAGGTTTCTGTGGGGGATATAGAACAAGAAGTAGTAATGCATTCTGCAGTTACTCAATTGTTACTTAACCTTTTACAGGTCAGGAGATATTCAGTGTGACACATCTGCCATAATCACAGACGTCTAGAAGAGGGGGGGTGTAAATACTTTTCCCAGCACTGTACATTGTCAGCTTCTACGCATAATTTTCCATTAAAGCACATAACTTCATTTATCTGTATGTCAAGTCATATGATTGAGAGAATGTAATATACAGAACAAATCCAATTTTTGTAATATATAGAAGTAATCAAATTTTATCTTATTAATAGATAAGTCATTCATTATAACCATACAGCGAACAAGTCTGAAACGTATTTTTTAATTAAAGCAATTTTTCCTTCTTGTCTGTAAAAATATGAGGGCTATCATAAGCCTCTGTAGCTCCCATGATAATACCAATTCAATACAATCTCAGGCCATCCAGTGAAAATATATGAAACATTTCATTTTAACAGAAATAAAATAAGCACAGGGAGCCGGTGCCGGATGGTTCAAGTCAAAGGCCTCGGTCACAGTGACGCAGTAAGAAAAGAATATTTAGGATAACATAGAAGTGACAGGTGCCTGACTGGTGGCACTCAGTGAGGCTTTGGTCGGATACATATTTTTTAAGATGTGGCACCAACTACATGCGGGAGCCATGAAGAGCTGCACATACTGGTATTAGGAAAGTTGGAAAAAATGAATAATCATTAATCTTGTACAGGGGGCTCCCAAATTAGTGTCACGCTAGGTATGGGGAAGTACCAAGTGCACGGTCAAAGGGAAAGGAAACCCTGTGTCTAGGGAAAGGGAAGATGGTGACCCCTGACTGAACCTACCGCTGATCCCTGGGGTCCCTCACCACCCTACATAGGTTCCGCACCCATGCGCCGAGCCAGATACCTGACCCTAGGTATCCCTAGCTGAACCGTAAATATGGAACGGATAGGAAGAGCTCTTCACCAACCCCACTAAACACTATAGACAACACAAGCAGGACACACAGGGGAAAAGCATGAACTACTTATCATTAGAAGACTCAGGTAGAAGTTCAACAGAGCTTTAAAGGGAACCTGTCAGCAGATTTGGGCATACCTCCCAACCGTCCCGGATTCTGCGGGACTGCCACGATTTTAGAGGGCTGTCCCGCACTCCCGCGGCTCACAGCTGATGTCCCGGCTCCTCCCCTCAGTGGAGTGAATAAATAAAATTATCATCAGCTCTGGATTTTCAGGGGGGGCCAGGACTCAAACTCGTGGAGCTGTGAGTTCATTGTTTCAAAGGCAGCAGCTTTACCACTGAGCTACTGCCTCTATTGAAAGCAATAGGAAGATTTTGTTATCTTGACCTCTATACTGCAGGTGAGACACCAGAAGCAGGTTATTCAGCTGCAAAGATGGATGGAGGGATACAGGGAAGGATGGATGGATGATAGAGGGATGAATGGAGGGATAGAGGGAGGGATGAATGGAGGGATAGAGGCAGGGATGGATGGATGATAGAGGGATGAATTGAGGGATGAATGGAGGGATGAATGGAGGGATAGAGGGATGAAAGGAGGGATAGAGGGATGGATGGATGATAGAGGGATGGATGGATGGATGATAGAGGGATGGATGGAGGGATGAATGGAGGGATAGAGGGAGGGATGAATGGAGGGATAGAGGGATGAATGGAGGGATAGAGGGAGGGATGGAGGGATGAATGGAGGGATGAATGGAGGGATAGAGGGAGGGATGGATGGATGATAGAGGGATGAATGAAGGGATGAATGGAGGGATAGAGGGAGGGATGGATGCATGGATGATAGAGGGATGAATGGAGGGATAGAGATAGGGATGGATAGATGATAGAAGGATAAATAGAGGGATAGAGGGAGGGATGGATGGATGATAGAGGGATGAATGGAGGGATAGAGGGAGGGATGGATGGATGATAGAGGGATGAATGAAGGGATGAATGGAGGGATAGAGGGAGGGATGGATGCATGGATGATAGAGGGATGAATGGAGGGATAGAGGGAGGGATGGATGGATGATAGAGGGATGAATGGAGGGATAGAAGGAGGGATGAATGGAGGGATAGAGGGATGAATGTAGGGATAGAGGGAGGGATGGAGGGACGAATGGAGGGATGAATGGAGGGATAGAGGGAGGGATGGATGGATGATAGAGGGATGAATGGAGGGATAGAGGGAGGGATGAATGCATGGATGATAGAGGGATGAATGGAGGGATAGAGATAGGGATGGATAGATGATAGAAGGATAAATAGAGGGATAGAGGGAGGGATGGATGGATGATAGAGGGATGAATGGAGGGATAGAGGGATGAATGGATGATAGAGGGATGAATGGAGGGATGAATGGAGGGATAGAGGGAGGGATGGATGGATGATAGAGGGATGAATGGAGGGATGAATGGAGGGATAGAGGGAGGGATGGATGGATGATAGAGGGATGAATGGAGGGATGAATGGAGGGATAGAGGGAGGGATCGATGGATGAATGGAGGGATGAATGGAGGGATAGAGGGAGGGATAGAGGGATGAATGGAGGGATGAATGGAGAGATAGAGGGAGGGATAGAGGGAGGGATGGATGGATGATAGAGGGATGGATGATAGAGGGATATATAGATACACGACAGATAATAGATAGATAGAGATAGAATCATAGATAGATAGAGAGATAGAATCATAGATAGATAGAGGGATAGATAGATAGATAGATAGATAGATAGATAGATAAATACTGTATCTCAATGTAGGTGAAAAAGTCACATTCATTTATTCCCATAAAACCACTATAAAGAAATGAGGAAAAAAATACAAATACAATTTTTTTTTTTTTATCTTCACCATCTTGGATTCAAACCAGCAACGTTCAAAACTTGTGTCCAGCAGCCTCCTAGCTTTCCTAGCTGCTCAAGCTGTTGAGCCACTAGGATTGATTATGTCAGAGGGAGGATTTCACATAAATGAACCTACAATGCAGCCTCTTACACAGCAGATTACACAGGACACAGCTCCATTGTACAGAGCAGCATCTCTATGTCCTGTATTCTAGAGGGAGAGGAAAAGAGGATTTTTTTTTCTTCTAATAAAGTTACTAAAAATAATAATAAAAAAAAAATAGAATAATGTAATTTTATTACACTTTTTTATAAAATAATAAACATCACAAATCAGCAAATAACATGGACATATTTGGTGTCCCTGTAATCGTAATGACCTGAACAACACAGCGATCAGATTATTTATGGGGATCGGTAAATGTCGGGAAAAAAAGGCGCAATTTATTATTTTTCTTTATTAAAACCCATAAAAAGTGTAATAAAAATGGATCACTGAGGCCGTGTTCACACATAGCGTAAATGCTGCATTTTTTCTGCAGGTGTCCGTGCCACGAGTGCAATAACAATGTTCTCTGATTATTGCGTGTTTGCGGTATTTTTTATACATTGTCCCCCTTATTTGATTTGGTCTGTGTGCGTGCCTCTGGATAAGTGCCTCATAAGTGTCAGAAATATACCAGAAATGAACCAGACATGACCAGAAGGTAAACTTCAGCTCTTTCTAACCAAGTTTCCCACTGACACAACTTACTTGTTAAATCATATACTTACCACACTACTCCCACCATGTTCACCTATGCCCTCACAGTCTTTGCCCCTCTCCTCCTCACTCTCCTTCGCTATCCCCACACCCCAGCACCCTCTAAGCAAATATTCATCTCCCCGTCCCTCCTGCCTTCTCATCTGTCCTCATCTGCTGACCTATTCCTGAACCTCAGATCGCTCCTAATATCGCGCAGACCATGCCGTCCACTCTCCTTCTCCCACCTGCTCTCCCTTTCTCTACTCCTTCTCACTGCTGGTGACATAGCCCCCAATCCTGGCCCCCCATGGATGGTACACCCCTCTTTATCACCCACCCACCACTCTCCACATAATAGTAACTACCGCAATCTATCCAACATAAAAACTATTCCCCTCTCACCGACTCCGCCGCCCCCTCTCTCAGGAGCGCTCTGGAATGCCCGTTCAGTGTGTAATAAACTGCACATCATTCATGATCTCTTTACCTCCAGCAATCTATCCTTTCTGGGCATCACCGAAACATGGCTGACACCATCCAACTCTGCCTCCCCAGCTGCACTATGCTACGGTGGCCTGCACTTCTCCCACACTCCTCGCCCTGGCAATAGACAAGGTGGAGGAGTGGGCCTCCTTCTTTCTAACAACTACAACTTCACCACAATCCCACCTCTACCCTCCCTCGACCTGCCTTCCTTTGAAGTGCACTCTGTCCGAATCTATTCTCCCTCCAACCTCCAAGTGGCTGTCATATACAGACCGCCGGGCGCCACCACTGCCTTCCTCGACCACTTCTCTGCCTGGCTTCTACACTTTCTCTCTGCTGACATTCCCACCATCATCATGGGTGACTTCAACATCCCCACTGACACTCGCCAACAAGCTGCTTCCAAACTCCTCTCCCTTGCTTCGTCTTTTGGCTTAACTCAGTGGTCCACCTCTGCCACCCACAAAGATGGACACACACTAGACCTCATCTTCACCCGCCTCTGTCCCCTTTCTGACTTCACAACTTCCCCCCTCCCCCTATCTGACCACCATCTTCTGACCTTTTCAGCCCTGTCCTCCTCACCTACCCCCCCTGTCCAGCACCTAGCACATCCCCGCAGAAACCTTGCACACCTCAACATGCACACCCTCGCCGACTCTATCCTCCCACTGTCCTCCATATCGTCCCTCCACGACACAGACAGCGCCACTACTTTCTACAACACCACCCTCACATCAGCTATTGATTCAGTCGCTCCCCTTGTGCATGGCAGAGTGAGACGAATCAATAGACAGCCCTGGCACAACAGCCTCACTAAAAAACTTAGGCAAAGGTCTAGGGCTGCAGAGCGGCGGTGGAAGAAAACGCACTCCCAGGAAGACTTCACCACATTCAAAAATGCAATTCACACATTTCGTTCAGTCCTCACCTCCGCTAAACACGATTACTTCAGAAACCTCATATCCTCTCTAACACACAACCCCAAACAGTTATTCAACACTTTCAACTCCCTCCTTCGCCCACCACTGCCCCCTCCAACCTCCCTCATTTCTGCAGAAGACTTTGCCACCTACTTCCAAGAAAAAATCGACCTAATAAGGCAAGTCTTCTCTGCTCAGCCACCACAACCCCTTCATGTAGCTGACCACTGCCCCTCCCCCATAAACTTCCTCCCCACCATCACCGAAGGAGAGCTTGCACGTCTGCTCTCAAAAGCGCACCTCACCACCTGCGCACTTGACCCCATGCCATCCCACCTCCTTCCCAACCTCACCACCATCCTTATTCCAGCCTTAACCCATCTCTTCAACCTATCTTTAACGACCGGAACCTTCCCCTCTGCCTTTAAACATGCAACAGTCACACCTATCCTAAAGAAACCTTCCCTCGATCCAACCTCTACTACCAGCTACCGCCCCATATCACTACTCCCACTTGCCTCAAAACTCCTGGAACAGCACGTCCACGCTGAACTTTCCTCCCACCTCTCCTCTAACTCTCTCTTTGACAACCTACAGTCCGGCTTCCGTCCACATCACTCCACCGAAACTGCCCTGACTAAAATCACAAATGACTTGCTTACTGCCAAAGCGAACAAGCACTTCTCTATACTCCTACTCCTAGACCTGTCCTCAGCCTTCGATACCGTTGACCACTCCCTCCTATTACAGACCCTCTCTTCCCTTGGTATCAGAGATCTTGCCCTCTCTTGGATCTCTTCATACCTCTCAAATCGCACTTTTAGTGTCTCCCACTCCCACACAACCTCTTCATCCCACCATCTCTCTGTTGGCGTCCCTCAAGGCTCTGTCCTAGGACCCCTACTTTTCTCTATCTACACATTTGGCCTGGGACAACTCATAAAGTCCCATGGCTTTCAGTACCACCTATATGCCGACGACACCCAGATCTACCTCTCTGGCCCAGATGCCACATCTCTGCTGTCCAAAATCCCGAAATGTCTATCTGCTATATCCTCCTTCTTCTCCTCTCGCTTCCTAAAGCTCAATGTGGCCAAAACTGAACTAATCATCTTTCCTCCGTCTCACCTACACTCTCCACCTGATCTATCTATTACAATAAATAACACCACGCTCTCGCCAGTACCCAAAGTTCGCTGCCTCGGAGTGACCTTTGACTCTGCCTTATCCTTCATACCACACATCCAATCCCTCACCACCTCCTGCCGTCTTCAACTCAAAAATATTTCCAGAATCCGCCCTTTCCTCAATCTGCAATCTACTAAAATGCTAGTGCATGCCCTCATAATCTCCCGCCTCGACTACTGCAACATCCTCCTATGTGGCCTCCCTGCCAACACGCTCGCCCCTCTCCAGTCCATCCTTAACTCTGCTGCCCGACTTATCCACCTCTCTCCTCAATACCACCCCGCTTCTCCTCTCTGCATGTCCCTCCACTGGCTTCCAATCTTCCACCGTATCCAATTCAAACTTCTAACACTGACCTACAAAGCTGTGCATAATCTGTCTCCTCCGTACATCTCCGAACTAATCCCCCACTACACTCCAACACGTCACCTCCGGTCCTCCCAAGATCTCCTCCTCTCCTCCTCTCTCATTCGCTCCTCACACACCCGACTCCAAGACTTCTCCCGAGCATCCCCAGTCTTCTGGAACTCGCTGCCTCAACACGTCAGACTATCCCCTACCCTTGCAAACTTCAAAAGGAACCTGAAAACTCATCTGTTCAGAAATGCCTACAATCTACAATGAACTCGCTGCCGCCCGACCACCGTGCGGAGCTGCCGTCCGACCGCCGTGCGGAGCTGCCGCCCGACCACCGTGCGGAGCTGCCGCCCGACCACCGTGCGGAGCTGCCGCCCGACCACCGTGCGGAGCTGCCGCCCGACCACCGTGCGGAGCTGCCGCCCGACCACCGTGCGGAGCTGCCGCCCGACCACCGTGCGGAGCTGCCGCCTGACCTACACCCCACCTATTGTCTCCTCCCCATAATCCTATAGAATGTAAGCCCGCAAGGGTAGGGCCCTCTTCCCTCTGTACTAGTCTGTCTACTGTAACTTGTATACGTATTTTGTATGTAACCCCCTTATGTACAGCACCATGGAATTAATGGTGCTCTATAAATAAATAATAATAATAATAATAATAATTTGATACATGTTTGTTGCAGATGTGAATCCTGAAGCTTATAAAGAAAGAAACACCAAATCCGCACAGTTCAGCGGCGTCTTTAGAGGCACCAGGAGTGGAGATTTCAGGACGTCTCATCCACTTTGCTTGGACAATTAGTCCATATTCCCATGTAGTGTAAATGCTGCATTTTTTTATGCTGTTTTTTTGCACATTTATTCAGCTGTGTTTAATTGTCCAAGCAAAGTGGATGTGATTCCATGAAAAGATGCCGCTGAATTCTGCGGTTTTCGGGGGGGGGGGGGGGGTTCTCTGGAGGTTTCTATGTGGAGCTTAAAAAAATGCAGGAAAAAGCTTCTCTGTACAATAAAAACACTTAAAAACGCAGATTCACATCTGAACCAAAAACGCATTAAATAATAGAGAGAAGAAAAAATGCAGCAAAAATGGAAAAAACAGAGAAGATTGTTGTTATTGTGTAGTTTGGTGCAGACAGAAACAAAAAGAAACAGAATTTATGCAACGTGTGAACACGGATTGATAGGCACAAATAAGCCACATGTCATATAGTGACACAGAAATATAAAAAAAATTTGACTGCTATAAATATGAATGAACAGTCCGGGGCATCTGCTGAATGACCCTTACTGCGAAATGGGTGTGGCTAGGGGTGTGGCTATGGGCGTGGTCAAAATTTGCCCCTCTTTCCTTTCTTGAAAAGTTGGGAGGTATGGATTTGGGGCCTATAAGCTGCCGCCACCACCAGTGGGCTCTTATATACAGTATTCTAACATGCTGTATATAAGAGCTCAGGCCACTGTGTAGAACGTAAAAATCACTTTATAATACTTACCTAAATGGTCGTGTTGTGGAGGAGTTGGGCCATATGGGCGTCTCCGTACTCCAGTGCCGGCGCCTCCTCTTTCGGCCATCTTCGTCCTTTTTCTGAAGCCTGGGTGCATGACGGGTCCTACGTCATACATACTCGCCGGTCCCGCACTACAATACTTTGATATGCCCTGCTTGGGGCAGATCAAAGTGCGCCTGCGCAGGAGCTCAATGCCGGTGAGTGTGTATGACATAGGACGTATCATGCACCACGGCTTCAGAAGAAGGACAACGAAGATGGCCGAAAGAGGAGGCATTGGAGAATATAGACGCCCATATGACCCAACTCCACCACAGCGACCGTTTAGATATTATAAAGTGGTTTTTATATTCTACACAGCGGCCTGGGTCTTATATACAGCATGTTAGAATGCTGTATATAAGAGCCGACTGGTGGTGGCCGCAGCTTATAGGCCTCAAATCTGGTGACAGGTTCGATTTATGCAATGATACCACAGAGGAGTACAAGCCACCTGCTTGCAACCTCAGCTTGAAGGAACAGAGAAATATCACCAGCAGAGTCTAAAGGAAGGAAGGGGTATTTAAACATCAATGGAATACTGATTACAGCTGGATGGGAGGCTAGCTCCTGCGGAGTCCAAAAGGGAGATAGATGACAGCAACAGGAAATCTACCTATACCAATGAATACTGACAGCTGAAACAATGGAAAGTCAGGGAGCATTCTGTGCAGCCAGATGCTGTGACCTTCTATGGCCAGAAACCACGTGACTGTCTGTCACACATAACACACCCATGTCAATTAGCCCCGACAGCAGATGTTGGTGAAAATGAGGACTTAGAATTTTGGATCTCAACATGCCCCATCTATATATATAATTGCCTTATTCTGTCTGTCTGTCTTGCTCCAAAATTATGTCGTTACAGTGACAACCGTCGCATTGGCCGCTTGCCTTGCCTCAGCTCCGCCCCCTGCACGGATTGGCCGCTCGGCCAGGCTCCACCCCCCGCACGGATTGGCCACTCGCCCCGACCCTCTGCACGCATTGGCCGCTCGGCCAGGCCCCGCCCCCTCACGCATTGGATGCTCGCCCTGGCCTCGCCCCCGGCACGCATTCCCTGAACCCACACGGAGCCCTGACTCCCAGGTGACTGCTGTACCCCTGGAAGCCCACACCGGCAAGACAAAGTGGAGAAAAGCCGGATGTGTGAAACCACTAGGTTACCCCGGCACACATGTGCCGGAGCCGGCGTAGGCTGATTATATGTTAGGACCAGGATGATGGGTAGGCCCAGGAGGTGGATCCACTGGACTGAGCACCCCACCGAGGGCAAGGTGCCCGGTAGCCGGAGCACTACGGGTAGCAGGATAATCCGTTCAGAGGAGTGAGTGTAGAAGTCCCTGGGACCACGGAGTCTCTGAAGGTAGTCCAGGTGACGGAGCTCAGGTTCGGAGGCCGGGATGATGTCAGGCAGAGTCCGGAACCAGCGGATCCAGGGATCGGAGACGGTAGGGACTGACAAGATGGCGGACAGTCACCGTTGGGAGTTCTGGAACCGTCAGGACCGGTTGGCGAGACAGGAGCGGCTCTACAAGAGAGATAGGTAAGTACGGGACAAGGCACAGGGAGACCTGACTCCTAGCTTAGCAAACACAAAGAACAGGCCCCGCCCACTTGGAAGAGAACCCCCTATATACCCTGTACCTGAAATCTTCAATATCCTGTTGGAGGACGCTGGCCCTTTAAGAGAGGGTCAATGACCGCGCGCGCGCCCTAATGCGCATGCGCGAGGCCCGGGTGCCAGAAGCCAGAGCAGGAAGCGGTGCACAGGAGGCAGGAGTGCCGGGCTGGCTCAGCATCACAGACGGGCGCCGGGAGTGGGAACCGGGTTGCCTGGAGGACGCAGGTGAGGGAGCATGGAGGCTGTGGAGCGGAGGACCGGGGAGCGTGGCACGGGAGCGGGGAAGCATGGAACGGGAGCCGGGGAGTGTGACACGGGAGCGGGGAAGCGTGGCAGAGGAGCCGGGGAGCGTGGCAGGGGAGCCGGGGAGTGTGACAGTACCCCCTCCCCCACGCCCCCCTCCCCGCAACCGGGACAGGAAGGCACGTATCAGAGGAGTACCCACATTCTCCCGGGGTTCCCAGGACCTATCCTCAGGACCATACCCAGCCCAGTCCACCAGGAAGAACTGTCGGCCCCGCACGGTCTTCATGGCCACGATATCCCTTACCGCATAGATGTCATCGTCAGCAATAGGAGGAGGAGCAGAACCAGCATCAGCGGAGAAGGGACCAAGGACAACCGGCTTGAGCAGGGAGACATGGAAGGAGTTGGGTATCCTCATCATGGCCGGGAGCTGCAGCTTGTAGGAGACCTCATTGATCTTGCCGATGACTTTAAACGGCCCGATGTATCGAGGACCCAGCTTGTACGATGGTAGCTTCAATCGGACATATTTGGAAGCAAGCCAGACCAGATCTCCTGGAGAGAAACACGGAGGATCCAGACGCCTCTTGTCCACGTGTCTCTTCATCCGCAGGGAAGCACGTCCAAGGGATGTCTTGACAGAGTCCCAAATTGTTGAAAAGTCACGGACTACGGTATCAGCAGCAGGGACATCCGAGGAAGAAGATACAGGTAATAGGACGGAAGGCTGAAGTCCATAAACGACATGGAAGGGAGAGCTGGAGGAGGACTCACTGACGTGATGGTTATGGGAGAATTCAGCCCAAGGAAGGAGCGTCCATAAACGACCAGTCGTCGTGATGGGTGTTAACGTAGTGACGTAAGAAGGAGGTCAGGATCTGATTGACTCGTTCCACTTGGCCATTCGACTGAGGATGGTAGGCTGAAGAAAAGTCCAGAGCCACTCCTAGATGTTTGCAGAGAGCCCTCCAGAAGCGCGAGGTAAACTGAGTTCCTCTGTCGGACACAATGTGTGAGGGAAAGCCATGCAACCGGAAGATGTGCTGTATGTAGGCGTCAGCGAGTTCCTGGGCAGAGGGCAGTCCAGCCATAGGGACAAAATGAGCCATTTTGGAGAAACGGTCCACCACGACCCATATGACCGTGTGTCCGGAGGACAAGGGCAAGTCTGTAATAAAGTCCATTGCAATGTGTTGCCGCGGAACGGAGGGAATTGGCAGCGGCAGAAGGCAACCATATGGCAGGTGTTTGGGCGTCTTGTTCCGGGCACAAGAGGAGCAGGCTGAGACAAAAGACGCGACGTCCGTGCGAAGGGATGGCCACCAATAGTGACGTACAATTGTACTCCATGTTCTCTTCTGACCAGCATGGCCGGCTATTTCCGAGGCATGGCCCCAGTGCAAGACTTTTTGTCTGTCAGTTTCAGAGACATAGGTCTTCCCGGGCGGTATCTGGGCCAGAGTGACAGGAGCCACCGGAATGACTTTACTTGGGCAGATGATGGGTTGGGATGTCTCCTCCTCCTGTTCCATGGGCACGAATGACCTGGACAAGGCATCTGCTCGCAAATTCTTATCCGCGGGCTGAAAATGGAGCTGAAAATCGAACCTGGCAAAGAACAAGGACCACCTGGCTTGTCGTGGGTTCAGTCGCTGAGCAGACCGCAGGTATTCCAGGTTCTTGTGGTCCGTGTAAATGATCACGGGGTACACTGCTCCCTCCAGAAGGTAGCGCCATTCCTCCAGAGCCAGTTTGACTGCTAATAGCTCTCGGTCACCGATGGTGTAGTTGCGTTCAGGCGCTGAGAAGCTCTTGGAGAAGAAACCGCAAGTGACCATCTTCCCGGTGGAGGACTTCTGCATGAGCACTGCCCCGGCCCCAGAGGAGGAGGCATCCACCTCCAAGGTGAACTGTCGGTTTAACTCAGGACGGTGGAGCACAGGAGAGGAAGCAAATGCCCGCTTCAGGGAGCCAAACGCGGCGTCGGCCGCAGGTGACCAGTCCTTCGGATTAGCCCCCTTCTTGGTCAAGGCAGAGAGAGGCGCAGTCAGGGCAGAGAAGTGAGGGATGAACTGACGGTAATAGTTCGCAAAGCCAAGAAAACGTTGAATTGCCTTCAGTCCGGAAGGAGGGGGCCAGTTGAGAATGGAAGAGACCTTCTCCGGGTCCATCTGCAGGCCGGTATCGGAGATTACGTAACCCAGGAAGGGAAGAGAAGACTGCTCGAAGACACACTTCTCGTACTTGGCGTACAGGCGATTCTCTCTAAGCCTTTGTAGTACCAGCTGCACGTTCTCTCTGTGGGTCTGGAGGTCCAGAGAGAAGACCAGGATGTCATCCAAATATACCACCACACAGACGTAGAGAAGGTCCCGGAACACGTCGTTCACTAGTTCTTGAAAGACTGCCGGCTCGTTACACAGGCCGAAGGGCATCACACAATACTCGTAGTGCCCATCGCGAGTGTTAAATGCGGTCTTCCATTCGTCCCCAGAGCAGATGCGGACCAGGTTGTAGGCACCACGAAGATCCAACTTGGTAAACAAACGAGCTCCTCTAAGCCGATCAAACAATTCGGGGATGAGCGGCAGGGGATATTTATTCTTTACAGTGATTTGGTTCAATCCCTGGTAGTCAATGCAAGGGCGCAGGTCGCCCTCTTTCTTCTTAACGAAGAAGAAGCCTGCTCCAGCAGGAGAGGAGGATCTCCGGATGAATCCCCTTGCCAGGTTCTCAGTGATGTAGGCAGACATGGCCCTTGTTTCAGCAGGGGACAAAGGATATATCCGTCCTCGAGGTGGTGTGGTTCCCGGGAGTAGGTCGATGGCACAGTCGTAAGGACGATGTGGCGGCAGTACCTCTGACAATTTTTTAGCAAAGACGTCCGCGAAGGACAAATAGGCCGAAGGCAGTCCTGGTAGGGACTCCGGGACCGGAGGTCGTCGGATGGGCTGTATGGACCTCAAGCAGTTCTCGTGGCAAGAGGGGCCCCATCGGGTAATTTCGCCAGCACCCCAGCTGACCGAAGGTTCGTGTGTCCGTAACCAGGGGAGTCCCAGCAGGATTTGATGAGACATATGCGGGAGGACGTAGAGAGTGATTTTCTCGGTGTGCAGGGCACCAATACGTAGTACTACAGGCTTGGTGATCCAAGTGATGGTGTCAGAGAGGGGTCTCCCGTCTACAGAGGCAATCACGAGGGGTTTGTCGAGTGGAGTAACAGGCACCTGGTACTTGTCTACCGTGGCCTGCTGGATGAAATTGCCTGCTGCCCCGGAATCGAGGTACGCCTCCGCCGTGAACCGCGTCTCTCCCGCTGTCACTTGAACAGTCCACGTAACCGGGTCTGAGAGAGTCCCAGTACCTAGGGTGGCCTCTCCTACCAACCCTAGGCTTTGGAGTTTCCCGGCCTCTCTGTACAGGAACGTAGCAGATGTGTGCCCTCTCCGCAGTAGAAGCAGAGGCCCTTGGCGAGCCGTTCTGCTCGACGTTGTTCGGACTGCCGCAAACTGTCAATCTGCATGGGCTCGTGGACAGAGACACTAGACGCCGCCGACTGAAGTACGGCGAGCTTCTGCAGAGGAGAGGAATGCCGTATCGGACGTCTCTCACGGGACACCTCTTTGGATCGTTCCTGAAATCTGAGGTCCAGGTCCGGGTGGCTAGTGTGATCAGGGCATCCAGGGTGGAAGGAACATCGCGGCCGGCCAGCTCGTCCTTAATACGACCGGACAGTCCTTCCCAGAAGGCGGCGGTTAGGGCCTCATTGTTCCACCCTAATTCAGAGGCCAATGTGTGGAAGCGGATGGCATATTGACCCACCGTCAAGGTCCCCTGGCGTAGCTTGAGGAGTGATGAGGCGGACGCGGCGGCACGTCCGGGTTCATCAAAGGTGGTTCTAAACGCCTGCAGGAACTCCTGGATGTTAGTGGTTACAGGGTCCTCCTTCTCCCACAAGGGGTTCATCCAGGCCAGTGCCTCACCCTCTAGATAGGACATCACAAACGCCACCTTGGCTTGATCGGAGGCAAACAGATGCGGAAGCAGTTTAAAGTGGAGGGAGCACTGGTTCAAGAATCTTCTGCAGGTCTTAGGATCTCTGGCATACTGGGGTGGAGAGGCCAAGCGGAGTTTAGAGGCTTCCGAGGAGGCTGCCACGGGAGCTGTGGACGTGGGCTGTGATGCCAGGGATGTAGCTGTGGCTTGCAGTGTATTCAGACGGGTGTCTACTGAGGTCATGAAGGCTAGCATGCGGGATTGGGTCTCGCGTTGTCGTCCGAGTTCCTGCTGCAATCCGGCCAGCTGGGAAGCTAGTGCTTCGGCGGGATCCATGGCCTGTTCTTACTGTTAGGACCAGGATGACGGGTAGGCCCAGGAGGTGGATCCACTGGACTGAGCACCCAACCGAGGGCAAGGTGCCCGGTAGCCGGAGCACTACGGGTAGCAGGACAGTCCGTTCAGAGGAGTGAGTGTAGAAGTCCCTGGGACCACGGAGTCTCTGAAGGTAGTCCGGGTAACGGAGCTCAGGTTCGGAGGCCGGGATGATGTCAGGCAGAGTCTGGAACTAGCGGAGCGGGGAGGTCAGTCACCACACGGATCCAGGGATCGGAGACGGTAGGGACTGACAAGATGGCGGACAGTCACCGTTTGGAGTTCTGGAACCGTCAGGACCGGTTGGCGAGACAGGAGCGGCTCTACAAGAGAGATAGGTAAGTACGTGACAAGGCACAGGGAGACCTGACTCCTAGCTTAGCAAACACGAAGAACAGGCCCCGCCCACTTGGAAGAGAACCCTCTATATAGCCTGTACCTGAAATCTTCAATATCCTGTTGGAGGACGCTGGCCCTTTAAGAGAGGGTCAATGACCGCGCGCACGCCCTAATGCGCATGCGCGAGGCCCCGGTGCCAGAAGCCAGAGCAGGAAGCGGTGCACAGGAGGCAGGAGTGCCGGGCTGGCTCAGCATCACAGACGGGCGCCGGGAGCAGGGACCGGGTTGCCTGGAGGACGCAGGTGAGGGAGCATGGAGGCTGTGGAGCGGAGGACCGAGGAGCGTGGCACGGGAGCGGGGAAGCGTCGAATGGGAGCCGGGCAGAGGAGCCGGGGAGCGTGGCAGAGGAGCCGGAGAGCGTGGCAGAGGAGCCGGGGAGCGTGGCAGAGGAGCCGGGGAGCGTGGCAGGGGAGCCGGGGAGCGTGGCAGGGGAGCCGGGGAGCGTGGCATTATATATCTATATCTATATCTATATCTATATGTTCATGGCAGTAATGCAGGTTCCATTTTTCACATTTTCATTCTTACATATAGCTATTCATGTCAGTATTCACACAGCAGTTTCTGCTATTACATGTATTGCCCTTGCATAGTCACTGGTGTGCATACCTTATCTCCATATAGTGATGTTTTTTTAGGTTTTTTGCACCCAGTTCAGACTTAGAATGGTGTTCCAAACGTTATTCCTTATTTGGCGTAGGCTGATAATCATGGTACACATCGGGTAAGTATAGAAACCACTTTCCTTAGTTACCCGATGTGTAACATGGTTACTAGCTTACCCCGGCTACTGGCACACGTCGCTTTGAATAGTTACTTACCTTTTCTCCTTTTTGTCGTATCCAGCATGCTCCCGTGCACTGTGTACACTACAGTGGCCGCACGACAAGCTCCGATCACGTGTTGTCATGTGACCGGATCATGTGACCAGGAAGTTGCGGCGCGGCCACTGTAGTGTACACAGTGTATGGCTGCTTACAGACGTCCGTGTTTAATCAGGTATCAGTCACACGCATGGTTATGGTCATACGTGTGACATCCGTGTTTGCATACGTGTGACAGGTACCGGAGAAAACACGTGTCTGTGAAATAAAAATCTTTTTCATATTTACCTGCTTTCTCTGGCTCTGCTGCCTCCCGCTCCTGACCGCCTATCAACACACACACACACACACACTGAGCACATAGCAGACACACATGGATACACCAAGCGCATACACAGCGCACATGCATGTACACACACACACTGAGCACATATACACACTGAGCACATATACACACATAGCAGACACACATGGATACACAGAGCGCATACACACATAGCGCACATGCATGTACACACACACACACACATAGCAGACAGACACACACATAGCAGACACACATGGATACACCGAGTGCATACACACATAGCGCACATGCATGTATACACACACACACTGAGCACATATACACACATAGCAGACACACATGGATACACCGAGCGCATACACACATAGCGCACATGCATGTACACACACACACACACTGAGCACACACATAGCAGACAGACACACACATAGCAGACACACATGGATACACCGAGTGCATACACACATAGCGCACATGCATGTACACACACACACACTGAGCACACACATAGCAGACACACATGGATACACCGAGCACATGTGTTACACCTCGTGGCTCTCCTGTGGCAAGGAATGAGACAGTCTCCTTGCCTGCCACGAGCGCTCCTGCTCCGCAGCGCCGAAGGTCTGCCAGACTGTGCAGAGTGCAGGAGAAACCTCCTCAGAGAGGCAGCACAAGGGTGACACCTAGTGGTACTCCTGTTGCAAGAAATGAGGCGGTCTCCCATTCCTTGCCTGCCACAGCTCCTCCTGCTCAGCAGCCTCGAAGGTCTGTGAGGTTGCGCAATGTGCAGAGATTTGCTGCTCAGGGAAGCAGTGAGACTCCTGTTATCTCTACACATTGTGAGACCGAGGATCCCGCCTCTATTTCCCAGAGGCAGGAGGGTGAGCATGTGCTATGCTTGGTGGATCCTGATTCGCCCACTGACGTCACACGGCTTGATGACAAGGCTGGTGACGTGGTGAATCCTGACTGGCCAGGCTGGGATGTCGTGGATCCTGATTGGGTCAAGTCCGTCATCTCCGCCTCGCGCCCGCCCTTGGCTGGAGCTACACCTCCTTAAAAGCTCCTCCTGCCATCATGGCGGCGTGCGACCGTCCTTCTATGTTTGGATGTCTGGCAGCGTGCTGCCACGCCACTGCTCAGGCATTATCTTCTTCTGTGGGCTTGGCCCTTGCTGCTTAGGCAGCACCTGGTTTGCAGGCCGTGTCCCTGCCTTGCTGCTCCGGCAGTAGCTCCTTCTACAGGCCGTGTTCCTGTCCCAGGTGAGCTCCTCGAGTCTCCACTGGACTCACCTGGTTATTGAAAGCACACGTGTGTGGGCACCTCTGTGCTACCCTCGTGCCATATTCTCGTGACTTCCACTGGCACACGTGCGTGGGCACCTCTGTGCTTCCCCGTGCAACAGGTACACCGAGCCGTGTGATCCCTGCCATACAACCCACACGGGTTAGGGCAGACCGGTGTACATAGATCGTCTGTGACATTCCAGACGATCGCTAGCAGCAACCCGCTCACTCTTCACCCACCATAGCAGCGGTCCCTTACACCGCACAGTGGACCTTGACCGGCGGAAGCTGTCCATTCCCCATCTTGGCACGCTTCCCCGGGTCCCCCTTGTAACATTACGGTCGCTCCAAAGGTCTGGCTATGGCTGAAGAGCAGCAGCAGTTGCTGCGTTATGTGCAGCAGTTGGAATCACGTTTGGCAGCAGTGGAGCAGTCTTCCTCCGACAAGACTGCTCTGACGACAGTCGCCACCCAGGCGGCTACACAGGCTGTGCTATTGGGCGGAAGGTCTCCTCGCCTTGCGCTTCCAGAGCGCTTTAGCGGGGACAGCTCCGAGTGCCGTGGGTTTATAAACCAAGTTACCACCTACTTAGAGCTGTCCGCGACTCTTTACGCTACCGAGAAGGCGAAGGTAGCCTTCGTCCAGTCCCTGCTCACAGGGAGAGCGCTGAAGTGGTCCACGCCGTTGTGGGAGCGCGGAGATCGGGTGGTGAATAACTTAGCATCTTATCTTGGGGCCATGAGAATGGTGTTCCTCGGGCCTCAAGTCACCCACGACTCCGCGCTGCGCCTCCTACGACTTCGGCAAGGGTCCGCTTCAGTCGGGGACTTTGCCGTACACTTTAGGACACTTGCCGCAGAGCTGGACTGGCCCGATAAGGTCCTTGTCCCTGTGTTCTGGGAGGGCCTGGCAGGGTTCGTCAAAGACGCACTGGCCACGCGTGAGGTGCCTGCTACTTTAGAGTCCTTGATTGTGGGTGCCTCTCGCATAGACATCCGCCAGGCGGAGCGGAGGCTCGAGGTCTCTTCAGCACCCACGTCCTCACGGCCTAAAAAGCGTCTGGCTCCCGTATTCCACCAGACAGGTCTCCCAGCCAGCTCTGTAGGCGACTCCGTGGAGTCAATGGAGGTGTCCAAAGCGGTCTCCTCTACCCCAGGTTCTCGGTCTGGTGTCATCTGCTTTTCCTGTGGGCAGAGGGGACACATAGCTACCCGATGTCCCAAACCGTCGGGAAAAGACAGCGTCTAGTTTCCATCAGAGGGGGGTTACTAGACGCTGCTTCTCCCTCTAGGTTGACTATCAGCGCCCAGTTGCAGTTTGGCACTACTCTCTTCTCTGCTCTGGCCTGCCTGGACTCAGGCGCTGATGGCAATTTCATTTCGACCTCCCTGGCAACCCGATACTCAGTTCCCCTGGTTCTCTTACCCAAGCCACTCAGGGTTCGGGTAGTCAACGGGTCCCTACTAGTCGATCCCATCACCCAGATCACCATCCCTCTCAGGATGGAAGTACCACCAGGACACCATGAGCAGGTGTCCTTCCTGGTGCTTCCAGGGGGGACGGATGAGATCCTACTGGGCCTTCCCTGGTTGAGACAGCATGCTCCTATACTCAACTGGGCAACAGGGGAGATCTCATCATGGGCAGGATCCTGTAGGGAGCACCTCGTGACTACCAAACCACCCGCTACCATTAGGTCGGTTGGGTCCTCAGGGAATACAGGGGAGCTAGGTTTACCGACACCTTATGAGGCCTACAGGGACGTCTTCTCCAAGAGGGCCGCAGATACCCTTCCTCCCCACCGGCCATACGATTGCCGAATAGACCTGAAGCCAGGCTCCGAGCCCCCTAGGGGCAGAGTGTATCCACTCTCTGCTCCAGAGACGGAGGCCATGTCCAAATATATTCAGGACAGCCTGGCAAAAGGGTTCATTCGCAAGTCTATTTCACCGGCCGGTGCGGGGTTCTTCTTCGTGCAAAAGAAGGAAGGGGATCTACGCCCCTGTATCGATTACAGGGGATTAAATGCAATCACGATCAAAAACAAATACCCTTTGCCCCTCATTACGGAGTTATTTGATCGATTCCGCGGGGCAAAGATCTTCACGAAGCTGGATCTACGCGGGGCGTATAATCTAGTGCGAGTCCGAGAGCGCGATGAGTGGAAGACCGCCTTCAACACCAGGGACGGTCACTACGAGTATCTCGTAATGCCCTTCGGACTCTGCAATGCCCCCGCCGTATTTCAAGACTTTGTGAATGATGTTTTCCGGGATTTGTATCTTTCCGTGGTTGCATACCTGGATGATATCCTTATCTTCTCCCCCGATCTTGCCACCCATCGGAGGGATGTCATCCGAGTACTTAAGAGGCTCCGCACTCATTCGTTATATGCTAAGCTAGAAAAGTGCGTTTTTGAACGTGAATCCTTGCCGTTCCTGGGGTATATCGTGTCCAGTCAGGGGTTGGCAATGGATCCGGGGAAGTTGGAGACAGTGATGAAATGGCTTGAGCCCCGCTCGCTGAAAGTGATCCAGCGATTCTTGGGGTTTATCAATTATTATCGCCAGTTCATTCCCAACTTCTCGACGGTGGCAGCACCCATCATTGCCCTTACCCGCAAGGGCGCTAATCCCAAAGCATGGACACGGGAAACGGTAGAGGCATTTCACACTCTCAAAACTTACTTCTCCAGAGCTCCCATCCTTCATCGTCCAGACATCTCCAAACCCTTTCTACTAGAGGTAGACGCCTCTTCGGTCGGTGCTGGTGCAGTCCTGTACCAGAAAGACGAACGAGGAAGGAAGCATCCTTGTTTCTTTTTCTCCAAGACCTTTTCTCCGGCCGAGAGGAACTACTCCATAGGGGATAGGGAGTTACTGGCGATGAAACTAGCATTCCAGGAATGGCGGCATCTCCTGGAGGGTGCGAAGCATCCATTTGAAGTATTTTCCGACCATAAAAATCTCACATACCTCCAGACAGCACAACGCCTGAACCCAAGGCAGGCCCGTTGGTCCTTGTTCTTCTCCCGGTTCTGCTTTATTATCCGCCACCTGGCCGGTGAGAAGAACGTACGGGCCGATTCCTTGTCACGTTGTATGGTTGTGTTGGAGGAGGACGAGGAGGAGCCTCGTCTTATACTACCCCCGGACAGCTTGAGGATGGTCACTCCCACTTCTTTGGACCAGGTGCCACCTGGCAAGACCCTCGTTCCCCCTGAACTACGGAATGAGGTGCTATCGTGGGCCCATGCCTCCAAGGTCGGGGGTCACTTTGGGGTCAAAAGGACCAGAGACCTTGTGACTAGGCACTATTGGTGGCCGAGACTACCCCAGGACATACAGGAGTATGTGGGAGCCTGTATGTCGTGTGCACGGAATAAGCCGTCCCGGCAGAGACCGGCAGGTCTTCTTCACCCACTGCCAGTGCCGGATCGTCCCTGGGAAGTGGTGGGAATGGACTTCCTGGGAGATCTGCCCAAGTCAGCAGGTCACAAGGTCGTATGGGTCATCACGGATCACTTCTCTAAAATGGTCCACTTGGTGCCTCTCCCACGACTCCCGACGTCACGTGCTCTCGCCACCTTATTCATTAGGCATGTATTTAGGCTGCATGGCATGCCTGACAAGGTGGTGAGCGACCGGGGTCCCCAGTTCGCGTCTCGCTTCTGGAGAGAGCTCTGTAAGCTCCTGCAGATAGAGCTGAACATCTCCTCCGCATACCATCCCGAAACCAATGGACTGGTAGAGAGGACCAATCAGACCTTGGTAACTTACCACCGCCATTTTATCTCCGCGCACCACGACAACTGGGCTAACCTCCTTCCTTGGGCCGAATTTGCCATTAATAATTCGGTCCATGAATCCTCTGGTCAGACTCCGTTCCTGCTCAATAACAGACAACATCCCAGAATCCCGGTTCCGATGCCCATTACGTCACCCGATCCTAGAGTGGAGGATTGGGCGACCGAGGCCCGGGAGATCTGAGATAACACCCAAGAGGCCCTTAAGAGGGCTAAAGACCGGATGGTGACAACGGCTGATGAGCGCCGCCGCCCTGCACCATCCTTCGCCCCTGGTGACCTAGTGTGGCTGTCCTCTAAGAATGTTAACCTACGGGTACAGGCAGCCAAGTTCGCCCCTAGGTACCTGGGTCCGTTTAAAGTGCTAGAGCAGGTGAACCCGGTGGCATACCGACTCCAGCTCCCTCCACGCTGGGCTATAGCCAACACCTTTCACGTGTCCCTCCTGAAACCCGTACGACTTAATAAGTTCTCGGGGTCCCTGACGCCTCAAACTGACTCCCCGCCCGACGACTCTGAGGTGGCGAAGCTTGTGGAGACAAAAGTTATACGGGGCAGGAGGTACTACCTCGTGGAGTGGGTCGGCCGTGGTCCGGAGCATAGATCCTGGGAATTGGAGGATCATATCCACGCCCCGGGTTTGATAGCGGCCTTCGAGCACGGGCGGGGGGGGGGCCTAGACGGGGGGGTAATGTTACACCTCGTGGCTCTCCTGTGGCAAGGAATGAGACAATTTCCTTGCCTGCCACGAGCACTCCTGCTCCGCAGCGCCGAAGGTCTGCCAGACTGCGCAGAGTGCAGGAGAAACCTCCTCAGAGAGGCAGCACAAGGGTGACACCTAGTGGTACTCCTGTTGCAAGAAATGAGGCGGTCTCCCATTCCTTGCCTGCCACAGCTCCTCCTGCTCAGCAGCCTCGAAGGTCTGTGAGGTTGCGCAATGTGCAGAGATTTGCTGCTCAGGGAAGCAGTGAGACTCCCGTTATCTCTACACATTGTGAGACCGAGGATCCCGCCTCTATTTCCCAGAGGCAGGAGGGTGAGCATGTGCTATGCTTGGTGGATCCTGATTCGCCCACTGACGTCACACGGCTTGATGACAAGGCTGGTGACGTGGTGAATCCTGACTGGCCAGGCTGGGATGTCGTGGATCCTGATTGGGTCAAGTCCGTCATCTCCGCCTCGCGCCCGCCCTTGGCTGGAGCTACACCTCCTTAAAAGCTCCTCCTGCCATCATGGCGGCGCGCGACCGTCCTTCTATGTTTGGATGTCTGGCAGCGTGCTGCCACGCCACTGCTCAGGCATTATCTTCTTCTGTGGGCTTGGCCCTTGCTGCTTAGGCAGCACCTGGTTTGCAGGCCGTGTCCCTGCCTTGCTGCTCCGGCAGTAGCTCCTTCTACAGGCCGTGTTCCTGTCCCAGGTGAGCTCCTCGAGTCTCCACTGGACTCACCTGGTTATTGAAAGCACACGTGTGTGGGCACCTCTGTGCTACCCTCGTGCCATATTCTCGTGACTTCCACTGGCACACGTGCGTGGGCACCTCTGTGCTTCCCCGTGCAACAGGTACACCGAGCCGTGTGATCCCTGCCATACAACCCACACGGGTTAGGGCAGACCGGTGTACATAGATCGTCTGTGACATTCCAGACGATCGCTAGCAGCAACCCGCTCACTCTTCACCCACCATAGCAGCGGTCCCTTACACCGCACAGTGGACCTTGACCGGCGGAAGCTGTCCATTCCCCATCTTGGCACGCTTCCCCGGGTCCCCCTCGTAACACACATGCATGTACACACACACACACACACACACACACTCTGCTGTACACTCACCCAGCAATGCGGTCCCCGGCACTGAAGTCCCCAGCGCTGTTCCCGCTTCCAGCTCCACAGGGCACTGAATATTCAGTGGGTATAATGAGCGACGATAAGGAGCTGGAGGCAGCAGGGCCAGAGACAGCATCGCTGGAGAGAAGTAAATATAGAAAATATTTTTATTAAAAAGACCCATATTTTCTCCGGTATGTTTTCACTGATGTCACACGGATCACATCAGTGTGCGATCTGTGTGACATTCGTGCTGCCGGAGATGCCTGCGTGTGTGCATGCGGGGTCATGAAAAGTCACACGGTCCGTGTGCAAAACGGACGTGTGAGGCACATCATAGAATAACATGGGTACGTGTGACATCCATGTTAAAAACGGATGTCACACGTACCTAAAACACGGACGTCTGAAACCAGCCTACGGCAGCGCGCCAGATCCGACAAAGTGGAGAAAAGCCGGATGTGTGAAACCACTAGCCTCCCCCGGCTCCCGGCACACGTGTGCCGGAGCCGGCTGGTAACCATGGTACACATCGGGTAACTATGAAAACCGCTTTGCATAGTTACCCGATGTGTACCATGGTTACTAGCTTACACCGGCTCCATGCCCACTTAGATCGTTGGTCTCCCACTGTCAACACGCCGATGCATGCTGCACAGCAGGAGACCAACAAGCAAAAAATGAACCATCATGATTCAAGACTTACTGATTATATTATTATTCAATCTGCTAACCTACATACACATTCTAGACTACCCGATACGTTATAATCGGGCCACCTTCTAGTACAATATAACCAAGCTAAACATGGCTGATGACACCGGTCCAGCATTGAAACGCATTGCATAGACTTTATTTCTCTAACTTTATGCCGTTTTGTTGTTTCTTTAAACTTTTCAGCACATTTTAACAATGAAATACTCTCTATATCCCGTTGGATCCACTCTGCCTTTCATCTGGGATTCCCCAACCAGCGCCCAAGGCTCAGCATTTTTCTCTACACTTCATCCTTTTGGGAACTTCCAGAGAGACAGTGTATAGCCTAATAAAAGGAACTTTAAATTTTCCCAGGATAGTAAGTTATCCCCAATTATAGAATAGGGGACAACATATTGATCATGGGACCTCTGGTGATCCTGAAACTGGAGCTTTGTAAAGCATATATTCATATTCAGCTATATTCATTGTCTATGGGACTGCCAGCAAAAGCCAAGCACTGTATATAGCTAGTGTATATCCGTCAATCCCACAGACAATGAATGATGCAAATGTGCAGATGTTCAAACTTTGTTCATATGGGCATCAGGATTACTGGGGACCCAGCGGTCAGACACCCGCCATCAGTAAAGTAGGGGTTAAGCCCTTAAAGTCCTACAACATATTATCTGTATATAATCACAGCTACAGTTTAAATCAGGCTGTCATTGGGGCAGACCACATCTGCAATCACCGGAACAGATACATTTTTACATCACCGTCTATTTTCCCAGTGACTTATTACATTATTGCGGTTGTAGCAATTTACCCGTATCTGTGTGTAAGTCACGGCAATGACAAGACTTTACCATGATTCACAGGTGACCTGATTATTTTTTTCAAGGGCCAAATGAAAAATCAAGAGACAGCACTTCATAATTCAAGACAGCTGGAAATAATTGGTCAAAGTTAATCTCAGCTAATAAATACCGAGTTTGAGGATCTGATGACGTCTCAGCAAATATCTGAACTTTAACACATTAAGCCTGTGTGAAGCCAGAGCAGAACATTTCTCATGACCAGCTGAGGGAGGATTCTCCGGTCGTGATGTCTGTGTAACCAAACCCCTTTATCCTCTAAGAATAAACACACGGACTGCATGCGACTTGGTTCAAAATGGCCACAGCAGCCTTTTATTGCCTATTGTTTTACAAACTAGCACCTTAGGGACGCCGTCCAACGGGCGACCCAAAACAACCACATAAAGGTAACAATAGACAATAACATTTACCATACCCCCCGGGGTAGGCCCAGTCCACTAACTACTACTCCCCCTGTCCCCGGCCGCAACACACCGACCCAGAGACGAGGTGCCAATCACCCACGGATTGACCCCCACACTTTGGCAGAACCCCCCCGTGCCTGCCACATCCCGGAACCGAGAGCCACCATACCAAGACAATGACTCCCGGTCCAGCCACCAATCACTTCCAAACCTCTGGACCAGACCTACCCCCCCCCCCCCGCCACAGGACAGACCACGTGACACCTTACGTGGCCTGGACCCGCCACACACCAAAAGCACGCTCCACACCATCCTGCAGGCCCAGCGCCCATAAATCCGCACCGACATCGTTGAGGTGCACACCATCACCCCTCCGAAATCGCCAATCTGCCGGCTCCAAATCCCTGTGCCTTACCACAATCCCACCATTCCTGGTCACAAACCTAGCCACCACCCTATTCACCTGGGCCCTGGCCTTATTGACCTTCTCCACCGACCGAGCCCCTCTCCATGCCAACCTGGTCACTATGTCGGACCATACGACCAGCAAACCAGGATACCGCTTCCACAACTGCAGTAAGTCGATCTTTATATCTCGGATCAAATCCCGCGACGCCCGGGCACCAAGATCATTACCCCCCACATGTAATACCAGCACATCCGGGGGCCGCTCAACTTTACAATGGAAACGAAATTCCGGGACCACCCTGCCCCACTCCATGCCCCGAACTCCGATCCATCGAACAGTCGCCTGCGCACGATCCAAACCCAGCTGTCGACCATTCGGGCGGACCTCAGCCCGACGGGCACCCCAAAATACGAAGGAGTGCCCCAAGATCAAGATCAGGCACTTCCCTACAACAAATAAAACAGAACGAAAATATCAAAACCAATAACATCACAACCACCAACCCGGCTAGAAACACCCCTTTCCGCAAACCTCCCGCACGTAACCAAATTACCATGATGCTACAACAACTGCGGTCTCACATACCGCCGAAAACAAGAAGATTCCCATCTACCAATACGCTTCACCACCTCATCTCCAAGCCCCCAACGAGCTGCCTCCTTCGCTGCACCAATTCGGAATGAATGCGACCCGAATTCCTCCGGGCGCTCCCCCGCGTTACGTAGACTTAGCCGCAGAACCGCTACAAACTGAAACCTCGACAAAAACGACCCATTCAAATGCCGCAACAACGGGCCAGGTAAGCCTCCCCTCACGGCCATAAATCTCTCGACTAAACGCACAGGGCACAATTCCTCTCCTGGAACCGCATATAACACCACCAATCTACCACGGCCCAGCTGATCCATTTTTGACCGGCGAATCCGGCACTCCACCTGACTACCGCTCACTCGCACATCCTCAAGCATCAAACCACCACCCGTCACCCTGGACGGGCTTACCAGCTCGCCTATCCGGAAAGCCCCATAAAAAGCGAGACCGAAAGCCGTTGTAAACAGAACCGTCTCGTACACAGACTCACAAATGCCGCTCAGGCCACCCACCATCCGTCTCAACAAACCGAACAATACAGGACGCCTCTTGTCCCTCTCCCGTACGCCACGGCGAAAACCCCGCAAAGCCTGACGAACCCGAAAATCCTGCGAAACATCACGCTCCCCTCTCATTTTTAACCAAAACGCCACTGCCGACACCCGGTGTGCCACAGCCGATGACGATCGCCCGGCTGAGAAATCCGTACTCACCAACGACAACAAAGCCACCAAGTAATCCACGCTCTCCCCACCAAACATCAGACACAACAACTCCTCCCATTCAGCCCACACCTTAGCATACCGGCACCAAGTCACCTCGGTCACCGAGTTCCGAATCAAGTCTGAGATCACCGCCTCACCAGATGCCACAAATCCTCGGGACACTCCACTCCGACTTCGTCCGCCCACGGCAACAGCGCCCGAAACCTGCTGAACTGAAAACGAGACAAAGCATCAGCCACCTCGTTGTCAACACCCGGAACGTGCCTTGCCACTACCTGCACATTCAACTGCAGACATCTCAACACTAAATGCCGCAAATACACCACCACCGGCTCCGACTTAGCAGACAAGTTGTTAATCGCGTGCACCACCGCCTGGTTATCACAATGAAAACACACTTTCCTTCCAGCAAAGTGCGACCCCCATAGCTCCACTGCCACTACAATGGGGAATAGCTCTAACAGAGCCAAATTCCTAACCAAGCCGCTCTCCCGCCACGCCTGTGGCCACTGCCCAACACACCAATGACCTCTGAAGACAGCCCCAAACCCGGCCGACCCCGCCGCATCCGTAAACAGCTGCAACGCCCCGTTAGACGCCACCCTCTCCATCACCAGCGCCCGGCCGTTAAAATGCTGCAAAAATTGATCCCATACTTCCAAATCGTCCCTGATCGCCTTTGTGATCCGCACAAAATGCGCCGGAGACCTTACCCCGGCCGTCGCCGTCGCCAAACGCCTCGCAAACACTCTCCCCATCGGCACAATTCTGCTAGCAAAATTCAATTTTCCAAGCAAGGACTGCACCGCCTTAAGCCGCACCTTCTTCGCCGCTTTCACCCCCGTCACTGCGGTCCTCAAATCACGGACCTTCTCCGCCGGCAACCTGCATTCCATAGCAATGGAGTCAATCTCAATTCCCAGAAAACACATCACCGGCGCCGGGCCTTCCGTCTTATCCGGCGCCAAAGGAATCCCGAAGCTGGCCGCAACTTTTTGCAAATAGCAAACCCGCACAAACCATCGAACCCGCCGGCCCGACACAAAGGAAATCGTCCAAGTAATGAATGATGGACGTAAGCCCGGACACGTCCCGAACCACCCACTCAACAAACGAACTAAATGCCTCAAAGTACGAACACGAAATGGAACAGCCCATTGGCAAACAACGATCAACATAATAACTGCCATCCCACCAGCAACCCAACAAATGCTGATTATCTGGATGAACCGGTAACAACCGAAACGCCGCTTCTACATCCGCCTTTGCCATCAATGCACCCCGCCCCGCCGCCCTAACCAGGTCCAACGCCTTATCGAACGACACATAATATACCGCCGACAACTCCGGTGCAATGCCATCATTCGCCGATAACCCTTCCGGGTAAGACAAATGATGAATCAGCCGAAATTTATTCCGCTCTTTCTTTGGTACCACCCCCAACGGCGAAACCACCAAATTCCAGCATGGCGGGGCGACATAAGGACCGCCCATCCTGCCCAAAGCCACCTCCTTTTTCAGCTTCTCATCCACCACTTCCGGATGATCCCGAGCGGAACGCAAATTACGATACGGCGGGACCGATGCATTAACAACCGACGGGATACGAAAACCATCGGAAAAACCAGAACATAACAATGCCGCAGCCTCCCCGTCCGGATACCTATTTAAAAACGTAACCATCACTTCTACCTTCACCGGCGTCGTCCCTCTTACCAGCCCCGTCACCAGCCTTTCCTTTTCCTTTTTTAAAACATTTGGACAAGCTATGTCCTCCCCCACATCCGGAGCATTCATGCTTAAAACGGCACGGCACTCCAAACCTGCACTGCCCTTCATTGTACTGCCAACACAAACCTTTTTTGAAACTTGCCAGAGACCCGTCCCCCGGACCCCCGGCGCCCCCCCGAAAGGGCTGAGTCGGTGCCGACATCAGTCGCATCCATAAGGAAATATCCTTATGGTCCCATCGCATACCTGGCCGCAGTGCCTTCCGCTGCTTAAATTGCTCGTCGTAACGCAGCCACGCCAGCCCGCCATAAACTCGATAAGCCTCCCCTATCGCATCCATGTAACCGAACAAAGCCGAACAATGCTCCGGCTCCTTCTCCCCGACCACGCTCGCCAAAATCGCAAATGCCTGTAACCAGTTGGCAAAAGTCTGAGGAATAAGCCTATAACGGCGCTTTTCTTCCTCGTCCTTCTCCTTTTTGGAGTCACTCGGCTTAACCCTATCCAGATTAAATTTCTCCAGGGGAAGCAGAGAAAATATCTCTACATATTCCCCTTTCCAAATTTTTTCCCGCACCTCCTTCTTTAAATGGGCCCCCAGCGGGCCCTCAAAACAAACATAAACCTCGCTTCTAGCCCTATCATCCAAGCGCACCACCTCGTCCTCCTTCTCCTTTTCCTTCTCCTTTTCTCCCCCGTCTCACTCCCCCCCCTCGCTCCCCCCTTTACTCGCACCCGCTCCGTCACCCCCCGTCACCGACGTGGCCCCTAAACCGGCCGCTCCCACCCACGCCGCCACCGGCACCTGAGCCCCCTCCCCCGCCGCCCCCGAAGCTGCCGCCAGCCCCTGCAACAGCCCCAACAATTGGCTCCACACAGCTAAACCAGCGGGCGCTGCCGTAGCCACAGCCGCCCCCCCCCCCCGAAGCCCCCCGCCAGCGCAGCCCCTGCCACCTCCGCGGCCGTCTCACCCGACCGCAGCTCGGCGTCCCCCGACACCGCCGCCTCGCTGTCCTCCGTCTGTCGTCCATCCGACTCCTCCGAAACGAAAGCCTCTTCCTCCTCCTCGCCGCTGGCCTCATCTTCCATCCGACATCCGGGGGGCGCCGCCGCAGCACCCCCCCACCACGGCCGCCAGACCGGGCCGCCGCGTGGGCAGAGTCATCCCCGCTCTGTCTCTTGCCCCGGGGTGACAACCCAGGAGACCGTCCTGTCCCCCGCGCCGGCACCCCGGGCCTCGATCTCTTGCGCCCGCCCCCTTGCCGACTGCAAGGGGCCTCTAGACGCGGACGGACAGACGCCCGGCTCCGGGTCTCAGCCGTCGTCGCCTCTGGCCCTCCTGGGCTATTGCAGGCCTCCGTCCGCCGAGTCCTCTCGCTCCCACGGGAGACTGCCACATCCGGGGGCTGCACAGCGGTACTGAGTGACCCGGCGGTCGCCGCAGGGCTCACGCCGTCACTCCTTCCCTCAGCCGCACCGGGGTCAGGCTCCGCAGACCTCCCCCCGGCGCCGGACCTACCGCCACCTGCAGCCCCGCGGCCCCCCTGCCGACTGCAGGGGGATCTGCTGGCCTCTCTCCTGCGCCGAGCGCGCTCCCGACCTGGAGCCGCTGCACTCACAGGAAATCCAGCCCGGAGGCCGGGACCGGAAGTAGGCCCCGTGCTGGCCACTCCCACCTCCCGACCGCCGCGGCTGGAGCGAAGATTCCTCCCGCCGGCTTCTGCAGCAGCCAGACGCTGCTGCTGCGCTGCACTCTGCGGAGGGTCCCTGGAGGGGCTCTTACATCTCCTCCTCGCCCCCCCCCGCGCCCGGGGAATACCTGCGACTGGCGCCCGCCGCTGCTGGGGGGACGAGGGGCAAGCGCCGACGGGTTAACCCCGGCAGCCCTGATGTGGGACTGCACTACCAGGGGCGCGTGCGCTGCAACCGCTGCCTGGATCAGACGCTGGAGTTCCTGAAGGTCCGCCATGGAGGTGATCGGTCGGCGTCCGGAAACAGAAGAGGAGGTAACTCTTCCCTCTCCCGGACTAACCCTTTCCCTACTCCTACTCTTCCTCCCAGGCTAAGACCATCCCCAAATGCCATATTAGGCATACATACAACTGTCCCTATTAACCCCATCACTCCCTACCTCCCCCCTTGGTCATGTCGCCCCTCCCCCCAAGTGGGTCCGTGGCTTTCTGATCTTCTGAATGACAGATTTCCACCACATTACTGGTAAAATACTGGATTACTTCACATTTCAAAGTTCCTGTTCTAGATAACAAGCCGGAATAGCTCTACATAGCGGCCTCTATATTAAGAATTATCACTGTAAGCTACGGGGTAGGGCTTATTTTTGGGGTAGGGCTTATTATCGGGGAAACACGGTTAGGGGTAAGTTTATCCCCCAAAAAGCAGACCCCCTTTCCCAGGAGAATCATACTTACCAGACCTCGGACATCTGCGTCACTCCCAGGTCCTCCTGCGATCTTTGGTGGGTGCTCCCAGCAGGTGTGTTCCACGCGGTCCTCCCCTGCTTCTGGCTGACACTCACACACACACTTCATATCGCACACACACATTCATACACACACACATCAGATCACACACGTGGAAGACCTGCAATGGAATGCATCGATGCATTCTACCACAGGTCCTCCATGCGTTCCATCGCAGGTCCTCACACTCCATTGCACTGCGTCCCAGGTTTGGCCGGATGTGGTGAATGTGTGTGTGTGTGCGCGCGCAATCTGATGTGTGATTGTGTGTGCGATCTGATATGTGGGTGTCACGCTGGGTGTGGGGAGAGACACCCAGCAAGTGGACTCCGGGGAATGAGGAAGGCTGTAACACAAAGAAGGGGGGGACCAAGAGCTCCTGCGCTGACCCTGACATTGGGGGGCCCTGCCCTTACCCTCAAACCACAGGTACCTATAATGGTTTGGAGGTGTGGTCCGCCAACATGCCCCTGTCTCCTAGCCAGACCCTAGGACTAAATCCCACCACCCACCAATCCACAGGAGAAAACCAAACACAAAAATAACCAGCAAAAGGGAAAAAACAACAACTTATCTTTGAGAGGGATTCTTCTGAAAACAAAGCTACAGAATCTGAAGCAAAAAAAACACACACACACGCACACGCGCGCGCGCGCACGCACACACACACACACACACGCGCACGCACACACACACACACACACACACACACACACACACACACACACACACACACACACACACACACACACACACACACACACACACACACACACACACACACACACACACCAGGGCAAGCAACTTCTCCAAGTGAAGAGTATAACCCACACTGCAGAATTGAGAGGCCCAACCTTATAAAGGCCCTTAATTACCAGCTGGAGGAAAGGCTCCTCCAACCTGGCAAAGAACATAAAAACAACCTAAATCCAGCCCTTAAAGGGACAGCGTCCGTTAATGTCTGAACGGTCGCCGTGCCGTTCTGCACCTGGTCCCAGTAGCAGCACCTGAAGGTCCACACATCTGTGACAGTGGGTGTGTGATCCACCACAGGTCCTCCCGTTCGGCTTCTGGTGAGTATGATTGTGGGGTCTTCTGTCTTCTTTCTTCTCTCTTTTGGGGGTGTCTGCTGTTTATAATGAAGTGTCCTGCAGTGTTCTTTAACATTTTACCTGCATGGACACTTCATTATTGAACCGTGACTAGGGTTTATTTTCGGGGTAGGGCTTATATTTAAGCCTTATGCTGAAAATTCCTGTTAGGGCTTATTTATTTTTGGAATAGGGCTTATTTTCGGGGATACACAGTAGTGATGAGCGAGCACTACCATGCTCAAGTGCTTGGTACTCTATAATAGCAGTTGGATGCTCGGATGGGTGCAACTCAAGTACTCGAGTATAAGGGAAGTCAATGGGGGACTCAAGCATTTTTGAAGATTTCCCAGAAAAAATGCTCAAGTCCACCAATTGACTTCCATTACACTCAAGTGCTTGAGTCGAGTCGCGCCCATCCGAGCATCCAACTGTTCTTAACGAGTACCAAGCACCCCAGCATGGCAGTGCTCGCTCATCACTAATGTTGACTGCTTTGAAACTCAGCATCTCCCTAAAAAAATGTTTTTTTTCCAATGGACGCTCGCTGCCATCTTGTGGATGGCACAGCTTCTCAAGGAACCCTCTGCACCATGCATGCTTCTAATGTTTATGGAGGGAGACCGAAAGCTCAGAGTCCAATCAGAGCACAGATCAGTGTGATAATGGTAGAGAACGAAGCTGCAGACAGGCAAGGAAAAGTCTTCCGATAAAGTAACATTTTTTCCCCCCATACCAGCGCGCACCAACTGTATAACAGTGAACATGGCACCCGCTCAGAGAAAGACCACGCTGCTCAGAATATATAGGTCACTTCCAAGCTGTGGAGAGACATAGTGCGCCAGATATGTTGAGAAATGGCACTGACCTTTTACTGATAATCCAATTAATATACTGTATAGTTTGCATATTATTCCCTCATTAATAAAAGCCCTTTTGTTACTGATTTTTAATTCTTTTTAGAATTTAGTTTTTTTTGCCAGTAATATATTAAAATAAAAAGGGGTAACTGTTTGGTGATAGGTCCTGTCTAACCCCTTCACGCCTTCACAAGCTATGATGCATATTTATGTCTTGATATGATGCGAGCTTGCACGCCGAGCCCGCATCTTTCCCTACACAAGAGCCCCATTCCTCCGATGACTGCCCTTCAATGTACTGGCAGACCGTTCATTTTAGTGGACAAATCCTGTTCCCTTCTTGGATTATATACATCAGCCATGACAGAGAACAAGCTGGCTGGTTTCACACATCCGTTTTTTGCCGTTCCAAGCGATCCGGCGAAAAAACTGATGCGATGAATCTGGCGAAAAAACGGATCCATCGCATCAGTTTTTTCCATGCGTTCCTTCCGTTTTTTGATGGATCCGTTGTGATCCTGAGCATGCTCAGTTAAAAAAAAACGGATCCGTCGTTGGATTCCGTCATATGCCGGATGTCGAAGGATCTGGCGCCCATAGGCTTCCATTATACAATATGCCGGATGGCATGGTCCGGTTTTTTGCCAGAGACAAAAAATGCTGCATGCTGCGTCCTTTCCAGCAGCCAGACGAAGAAATTCCGCCGGATCCAGCGGACGCCGCATGCAACGCAAGGCCATCCAGCACAATCCATCGCTAATACAAGTCAATGGGGAATAAAATGGATCCATTTTTCACCGGATTGTACCTGACGGCGAAAAACTGATGTGTGTATAAGAGGCCTTAGCTACAAGTATTAAGACGAGCCAGCCAGCCAGACTCCTTAATACAAAGCATTGGTCATGTAGGAATCCTGTGTCAGACAGAGAGATAGAAGTGCCAAACCTGGGACTCAAGAGTAGATCTGAACAATTTTAGAAGCATTTTAGTAGGTTATATAAACTTACCTAATTTAAGAACATTTCATGGTCACCTTTCAACAAACTTTTGCCCATAGCTAAAGTCCCATGGACAAAAACAGACAGAGCTATACTTGCCCTCCCCGAGTCCAACGCTGTGTCTTCACTACTGCCCCAATCTCTGTTGTTTGGCTGCAGCTGTAACCTGATATTGACAGCACTGCAGGCATTCACTGAGCTCAGCAACTCAGCCAATGTAGACTGCAAAAGCTGCTTAGCTCATTGAACAACTGCAGCGCTGCCGACATGACGTCACTGCTGCAACCTAACAAATGAGACCTGGGAAGCGGTGTAACAACACAGCGCTGGATATGTGGAGGTTAAGTAAAGCTCAGTTTGTTTCTATACATCTAGCTGAGCCTATGGGCAAAAGTTTGAGAAAAGGGAACATTTCCAACGTTTTATTTATTGCACGGCTGGAGTGGTGCTTTAGATCTAAGTTCCCTGCCCCCGTCTTCATCTGTTATCACTACAGCTCCATTTGAGCTCCAGCGATTTGTGACCTGATATCAGCTGCAGTCTTTCGTGGAGGTCACTAATCAATGTAAAGGCCGCTTTACACGCTACAACATCGCTCAAGCGATCTCGTTGGGATCACGGAATTTGTGACGCACATCCGGTCACTTTATCAATGACATTGAGTGTGACACCTATGAGCGATTTTGAATCAAAAACACAAAAACGTTCAAAATTGCTGATCGGTGACATCCCCCCTATTCCCAATTATCGTTGCTGCTGCATGTACGATGTAGTTCCTTGTTCCTGCTGCAGCACACATCGCTACGTGTGGCACCGCAGGAACGAGGAACCTCACCTTACCTGCGGCCGCCCGCAATGAGGAAGGAAGGAGGTGGGCGGCATGTAACGTCCCGCTCACCTCCGCCCCTCCGCTTCTATTGGGCGCCCGCTTAGTGACGTCGCTGTGACACCGAACTAACTGCCCCCTTAGAAAGGAGGCGGTTCGCCGGTCACAGCGACGTCGCTAGGCAGGTAAGTATGTGTGATGGGTCTGAGCGATGTTGTGCGCCACGAGCAGCGATTTGCCAGTGTCGCATAACTGATGGGGGCGGGTACGCTCGCTAGTGATATATGTAACAATATCGCAGCGTGTAAAGCGGCCTTAAGTCTATGGGAGCCTTGATCTGGCTCTCATAGACTTGTATTGAGAGCTTCCGATGTAACTTCTGACTTTTGGCTAGACAAAAGTTACAGTCACAAGATAGCACTGTGGAACTGAAGTGGCGCTGCAAAAGCATGAAAATGCTGGCGGGTGAGAATAATACCAGCATCTGGGGGCTTACATTTAAAGCTCCACTCCAGCGCTAAAATAAACCCAAAAAATGTTGGAGTAGGGCTTTAAATATATTTTTTGGTAATCGGACAAGCCATTGAAAATGTATTGGCTACAAAGAATAATTTCTAACATGGTCAATACCCAGAATGTACTATATTGGTGTCTCAAGGTCTCATAGAGTATTTATTGGGGGTGGGTGTTATGTCCTAAAAAGAAAAATGGTCTTCAATAATGGAAATTGTCAATGTTTGCATTTGCTGGCTTTGTGGTGTTTTTTTTTATTAGATAGATGTCATAAATGAAACATGTTGCATTGTGTGATCCGTTTTCCAGCAATAATACAATACCTAGATTGTAATAATGCCACTGGCGCTGTAAGCAGAAGAAAGCGTATTATCATAATAATAAAATATAACTGATACATGGAGAGAAATATCCTCCGCATCTCCATGGAAACTGTAATTCCGGAGTCAACCAGTAGAAATGACAATTGGCTTAAATAGCAGCATTTATATAAAGAAATCATTTACGGAGATCAGTGTTCTAAGGAGAGTGCGTCCCCCAGCCCCATAGCTTTGTGTGCTACATCTTATAACTATCCTCATAGAAAACAAAATTGTATAATTTAATGGCAAGCAGCAAAGTATCACGTGCACACCCTCCGGGGTACATTTACAATGGTTTCTCTCTATCATATGGTGTCCTCAGAGCTGAAATCCCCATTACTCCCATTACTTTGCTGAAAATCATATAGAAAATAAAGACTTTTGGGCATTCAGTTTTTATGCTTTTATCTAATCGTGCTGTAACTTTTACAATACAAATGGAAAATGACTGAGTCTCCAGAAATTCTTGGTATCAGAGAATGAACATAAAGGCCCCGTCACACTAAGCAACATCGCTACCAACATCGCTGCTAACGAACAACTTTTGTGACGTTGCTAGCGATGTTGCTGTGTGTGACATCCAGCAACAACCCGGCCCCTGCTGTGAGGTCGTTGGTTGTTGCTGAATGTCCTGGGCCATTTTTTAGTTGTTGCTGTCCTGCTGTGAAGCACAGATCGCTGTGTGTGACAGCGAGACAGCAACAACTAAATGTGCAGGCAGCAGGAGCCGGCTTCTGCGGAGGCTGGTAACCACAGTAAACATCGGGTAACCAAGAAGCCCTGTCCTTGGTTACCCGATATTTACCTTTGTTACCAGCCTCCGCCGCTCTCACTGTCAGTGCCGGCTCCTGCTCTGTGCACATGTAGCTGCAGGACACATCGGGTTAATTAACCCGATGTGTGCTGTAGCTAGCAGAGCAGGGAGCCAGCACTAAGCATTGTGCGCTGCTCCCTGCTCTGTGCACATGTAGCTGCAGGACACATCGGGTTAATTAACCCGATGTGTGCTGTAACTAGGAGAGCAAGGAGCCAGCGCTAAGCGGTGTGCGCTGCTCCCTGCTCTGTGCACATTTAGCTGCAGCACACATCGGGTAATTAACCCGATGTGTGCTGTAACTAGGAGAGCAGGGAGCCAGCGCTCAGTGTGCGCTGCTCCCTGCTCTCTGCACGTGTAGCTCCGTGCGCTGGTAACCAAGGTAAATATCGGGTTGGTTACCCGATATTTAGCTTAGTTACCAAGCGCAGCATCTTCCACGCGGCGCTGGGGGCTGGTCACTGGTTGCTGGTGAGCTCACCAGCAACTCGTGTAGCGACGCTCCAGCGATCCCTGCCAGGTCAGGTTGCTGGTGGGATCGCTGGAGCGTCGCAGTGTGACATCTCACCAGCAACCTCCTAGCAACTTACCAGCGATCCCTATTGTTGTTGGGATCGCTGGTAAGTTGCTTAGTGTGACTGGACCTTAAGTTAAAAGGAATCTGGCACAAAGTTTTTGTTATCTAATCTGAGAGCAGCATGATGGAAGAACAAAGACCCTGATTCCAACCATGTGTCACTTACTGGGCTGTGTTTCTATTTTTGATAGCATCACTGTTTTATGAGCAGGAGATCACTAGAGGACTAGTTAACTTAACCTGCTGCCATGTTGTCCTCCATATTCATGAGCTTTGTATATGTCACGCTTGGACTGGTGAGTGTCTGACACACGGCATGATAGATGTGCGTGGACCAACGACTGTCTGGTGCATAGTGAAGTACACAGGTACCAACAGGGATGGAAAAGAAGAGGAGGACCCTGCCGATAGGGAGTGGGGGATGGGCCACCTACTGACATTAACTTGAATCTGATCCCTGAGCTCCACCAACGTCCCTAAACGAGTCCTTCATGTCAAGTGTTTAGTCCCTTACTGTCCCTCCACTCAACCTGGATAGTGACAAGGCCAGTGAGTACCCTAGATGTCAACATTACGGTAAGTACATCAAAACAAGGTGGTATCCAAACGGCACCAGTAATTCCATATTGTTTCCACCAAAAATTGGAGATGTGAATATGTCCTTAGATTATAATGGCCATTTGTTCTATGACTGAGAAACGTGATTAGTACATGTACAGCACATGGAACACGGATGTCAAAATGATGCCTAATATTAAGAAGATACATTTTCAAAAAAGATTACAGAGCAATTCTGGCATTGTTATTTATCGGCCTTTGCCTCAATCTGGAGCCATGGAAACTTGATGGGTGAACATTCTGTAGGAATATTGATCTTGTGCAGCCTAAATAGGTCCACCAGAGTCTTCTCCGTCATTATCTTGATAGTAGCAAAGCCATTAGGTTGCTGGTCTTCCGCTTCATCTTGTTCCTTCTATTCTTCCGACCATGATGTCCTTTCCCAGTGATTGCTCTCTTTGTATGATGTGTCCAAAGTAGGTAAGTCATAGGTTGGTGATCCTGTCGCGGGCGGGGAGGGCACTGTGCTCACCACGCTCAGGTCCGGCGCTGCTGCTGCTCGGTGGCTTGAGCGGTGGGCTGGATCCGGGGACTCAAGCGGCGCTTCTCGCCCGTGAGTGAAAGGGGGTAGTTTGGTTTGGGGATTTGGTCCGTGACGCCACCCATGGGTTGTGGTGAGGTTGGACACCACCGCTGCTGTTGACGGGGATCCCGGGAGCGATGGCAGGGAGCAGCTGGGATGTTGTTTCCCCCTCCGTGGGTAGGGGTTGATGGTCCCGGGGCCCGGTGAGGTGACGGGGAGGCAGGGTTGGCAAGGTGCAGGGGGGGCGCTTGAACTGTGCAGCGCGGTGTCGGACGGCACGGTAGTACTCACTCAGCCACAAATGGATGCAAGTCTCTGGGTAAAACAAACGGCTGGATGGACGGGTCCCGCAGCCGGCTGCTGTGGTTTCTCCCGGACGGTTGGTGGTGGCTGCCTTTCCGTGCACCTTTTGTGTAACTTCAGTCCCGATGGCTTCCCACCGGTAACCCACTCCCCAGCGTGGATATGTGCCGGAGGAGCCCTTTGCCCCCAGGCTCTGGCCCTGGGAACTCTAGCTGTGGCGGTAGCTGTATTTCCCTTTTGCTGTTTGGACGGTTGCCTTCAATCGGGTCTTGGCTGTTTGGAAACCCCTGGGGTTCCGGTCACTAACGGATTTGACCTGTTTAACGGCGACTAAAAGCCTGGTCGGGGTCCACAGGCCCTGCTGGTTTGTGCTGGCTTCACTTCGCTCCCCGGTTCGGTACCGGCGGGCCACCGCCCGTCCCCGGTCCTACGGTTCCGCGTTGATCTGCCTCTCCTGAATGAACCCCTGAGGTCCAGACCGCAATCAGTTAATTTGACTATGGTGGTGGCTTCTAGCCTAGTTCGGGGTCTGAGTACCCTGCCTGGTGCTCCGGTATCCAGTTGGCTCCCCGGTTCGGCTCCGGCGGGCCACTACCCGGTCCCGGTCCCTTACGGTTCCACCGGTCGTCTTCACAGTCTCCTGCAGGTGGCCACTACCGTCTGCCTCCTTGCCAATGGTGACTGGGCTCCGACCCAGCCACCGGGTAGTCTCTGGGCAGCCTGGACACAGGACTGCCCGTGAACTTGTCTGTTCTCACTCCAACCTCAACTCTCTCCTTTCTCAGCTCGACTCCCCACTGTTTTCCCGCCTCCTTGGTGGGTGTAGCCAACCGCCTGGCTCCACCACCCTGGTGTGGACATCAAACCTGGAGGGTGGTGACAAGGCTTTAAGTTTGACTGATGTTACCTAACTGGGAAGGGGTGTGTAGTGTTGTTGTGTCTACCTGGGATGACCTGGATAGTCCAGGGCATCACAATTTGCCCATAGCTATTCTCCTTTTGACATCTGTTGTCATTTCTGTATCTTAAGTGCTCATCAATCAGAGTAGGTTAAACTTGTGAGTCTGTGAGGCAGGGAGATCAAGAAATTCATTGTCAGAGAGCTCATCATAATCAGAGAGCTAAGACAAAGGAGTAATCTGGACACAGTCCAAGATAAGAATTCCAGGAAAGTAGCATATCAAGACAAAAGGGCTGTCATGGCTCGACTCCGGGGGTCGATCCGGTGACATCTGGTTGTGTGGTTGATTTCCCTCTCTTTTGGACCACATCATGTTTTGTATTGGTCCAACTGCTGTTAGTTCTCTCGTCTTTCCTTTCCTTGCCTTTATGTTTTATTTGTACTCAGGTGTGCTCATTTCCTTGTTTTCTTTGCCCTATCACATCTTGGGAGGGGCTATTTTTACTGTCCATGCACTTGCCTTCAGTGCTGGCTATATTCCAAGGTTTATGGATGTTTGGAGTCCCAGTTCCTTAGTTTAGGATAGTCTTGCTGAGTACTCACTTTTGCTTTTCACTGAGGTTTGTCTGTTATGTCCCTTTCCAGAATTCTCCCATTCTGTTTTATTTGGGATTTGGAGGTGTTCCACTTATTGGTGAGTCTTTTTGAGTTTCTTTCAGTTTCTTCCGTCTTCCCTGTACGACTGTGTGAACGTCTTTAGCCCTGTGTCTCACCCTCTGCTAGTGTGCACTTTTTTATGTTTATTGGTATTTTTTGTTACACTTGATTTATAGTTCAGCAAGCAGTTAAGGACATGAGGACACGCAGGTTCAGCCACCGGTGAGTGGGGATACCATTGCACAACTTTAGAGTGCAAATCTCCGCTGTGTGGCAGGAACAAAATAAGGTAAGGTTCAAGGTACTCCTAGCCTGTATAGAGACCTGTGGTTCATATATTCCCTGGTTTGTTGATCCTCGTGTGAGTGGAAGGGCTCAGTCATAACAGAGGATAGGAAAAATGGATAGTCAAAAGCAAGGTCCAAGGTCAGGCCGCAAAAGATCAGAAAAACAGAGCACTATAAACAAGGCACACACCACCGAGCTAAGGCTATGACTGGCAATAATCAGACCACAGTCAGCCAGCTAAATAGTGAGGTAATCGCTCAGAACGGAAGACGCTTTGAAGAAACTCAGGACACCTCTGCCTTGATTAGGCAACTGGACTGTCACAGTTCTGACAGCTCAGGAGGCCAAAGCTACAGATAGGATGGATGAGCTGTCACTAACAATACTGACAGCTCAGCCTGCCCCAAAATCTATAGGGCAGCTGAGCTATCACTCACGGAGCTCAACACACAGAGGCAGAATCGTGACAAAAGTCCTTTACAGCTTCCATTTCATCACCGTCTTTCTCAAATGTATCCCAGTTGTACCTGGATGTCGTCAAAATCTTTGTCTTCTTTCTGTTGAGTGGCAGTCCCATGTTCAAGCTTTCCATCTTGACACTCCATAATATGTGATTCATTTCATGTACGCTTCTGACATGACTTTTAAAAATAGGTACACCAGCCTCATCAGGTCTAATGTATTTGATACAATTTGTATTGATACAATTTGCATTGTGAAATCTGGTGACAGATTTGCTTTATTGTGTATTTATATGTAATATGAAACACTGAATTTGGAAACAAATTGCTGTACCAACTGCACTGTGGGAGCCCTGCTTATGCTGTCATATTTTCAGCCAGATGCATATATTTCCTAATAAAGTTGGGAGCCAATCCACTAAATGAAATCTGCCTCAAATACAGTTAGGTCCAGAAATATTTGGACAGTGACCGCCTCTTCGTGATTTGGCCTCTACATGCCACTATTTTTTATTTAAAATGAATCAACTGAGATGTAATTGATGGGCAGACTTCCAGATTTAATTAAAGGGGTTGAATAAAAATATCCTTTGCAACATTTAGGAATTGCAACCATTTTTCTACAAAGCCTCCTAATTTCAGGAGCTCAAAAGTAATTGGACAAGTTTACGTTACAATAAATAAAGTGTTTTAATACTTTGTAGAGAATCCTTTGCAGGCAATGACTGCCTGAAGTCTGGAAGCCATGGACGTCACCATGGCTGGGTTTCCTCCTTTTTGTTGCTTTGACAGCTTTTACTGCAGCTGATTTCAGTTGTTGCTTGTTTTTAGGTCTTTCTGATTTAAGTTTTGTCTTCAGCATGTGAAATTCTACTCAATGATATTGACATCTAACTGACTCAGCCAAATTTACTTTAGCATAAATAAAATAATGGAAAATATGTGTAACTGGTTTAACAACTGGCTCAGAACTGGAACACACTCAGACTGTTTCACAGTTAACAGTGGGTTACTACAGATGTTAGTATTGGGCCATCTTCTTTTTTAACATATTTATTAATGACCTTGTAGGGGGCATACAGAATAGAATTTCAATTTTTGCAGATGACGCTAAACTCTGCAGGGTAATCAACACAGAGAAGGATAATTTTAATATTACAGAAGGATTTATGTAAGCTTGAGGTTTGGGCTGAGAAATGGCAATTAACGTTTAATGTAGATAAATGTAAGGTTATGCACTTGAGTATTGGAAATAAGTTGTATAACTATGTATAAAATTATGAAACACTAGGTAAAACTATCACTGAAAAAGACTTGAGTATATGTGTGGACAGGAAACTGAACTTTACCGAGCAGTGTCAAGCAGCTGCTACAAAGGCTAATAAAATAATGTAATGCATTACAAGAGGCATAGATACTCATGACAAGAGCATAGTTTTGCCTCTATATAAGTCACTAAGTCACTAGTCTACCACACTTAGAATAGTATCTACAATTTTAGTCTTTGGTGTATAAAAAGGATATAGCTGAATTAGAGCGGGTGCAGAGAAGAGCAACTAAGGTCATTAAGGAAAGGGTGGTCTACAATACCAAGAAGGGTTGTTAAATTTGGGGTTATTCAGTTTGGAAAAATTAAGGCTTGGGGGCAATCTTATTCCAATGTACAGATACATGAGAGGCAGTACAGAGATCTTTTGAATTATCTTTTTACACTTGGGCCTGCAACGATGACAAAGGGGCATCCGCTACATGTAGAGGAAAGAAGGTTTAATCATAATCACATATGCAGATTCTTTACTCTAAGAGCAGTGAAGCTATGGAACTCTCTGTCATTGTAATGCTCACAGCCAGAGTAGTGGCAGCGAGTGGAAATAGTGGACCCACTGGACCACAGGGGGGACCCGGGCTTACCCTTTAGTGGGAGGTGCTTATCTAAGCGCCCCCCGCAGGGTGGATGCCAGGTACCACTCCCAGAGCAGTGATGGACTAAGGTATAGACGGGTGCAAGCGTGTTGACTGAGGCAGGCTGGACAGGAGGGTACGGACAGGAATGGTGAGTACGGCAGGGGCACACAGATCTGGGAAGGCAGGTACAGGGTGATGGACACAGACAACAGGACAGGAGCGGAGGACCTGACAACTAGCTAGGTAGCAGACTGGAGACTGACTAGCTAGAGGTGTTGTGCAGTCACCTTCCCTAATGGGAGGATGCTTTAAATACACTATGACTGTTAACCATAGTCTGAGAGGCATTGCCTGGAAATAGCGCGCAGGCCTTTCAAGAGGAGGGCCGGTGTACACACACACACACACACATCTTAGGTGCACTCCCAGTAACCCTGTGCAGCATGTACAGGGCCTGGGAGGGGAAGGAGGCAGCAGCACACATGGATGGCCAAGGGAGTGTGGGGGAGGACGCGACCTGGCCGAGACGATAAGTACGTTGGCGTCTCTGGAGAGACGCTGGCTCTAAACTCCCCAGTGTGCACATTTTTTTGCAGAATATACCAAACTGTTGATTAGGTCACACCTAACATTTCTGATTTCTCTCTGATGGATTTCTCTTTTTTTCAGTCTAATGATGGTCTGTTTTATTTCCGTTGAAAAAAATCTCCTTTGACTGCAGATTGTGGGTTCTCAGCTTCAAAATGCAAATGCCACACCCAAAATCAGCTCCAGACCTTTTATCTACTTAATTGATGATGGATTAACGGGAGAGTAACCCATGCAGCCCATTAAAGAGGTTTTGAGATAATTGTCCAATTATTTTTGGCCCCTTGTAAAAAGAGGCCCCTAAAGGGGGCGATGTCGCTGCAGATTGCACCCTCCCCCGTCGTTTGTGCACCACGGGCAATTGCTGCCCGTGGCGCACAATATCTTTAGTCCCCGTCACACATACCTGCCTAGCGACGTTGCTGTGGCCGGCGTACTGCCTCTTTTCTCAGGGGGCGGTTCGTGCGGCGTCACAGCAACGTGACACGGCAGGTGGCCAATAGAAGCGGAGGGGCAGAGAGCAGCCAAAGGAAAGACACGCCCACCTCGCCAGAGGACGCAGGTACGCTGTTGTTCGTCGTTCCCGGGGTGTCACACATAGCGATGTGTGCTGCCTCAGGAACGACGAACAACCTGCGTCCACAACGAGCAATGATATTATGAAAATGAACGACGTGTCAACGATCAACGATTAGGTGAGTATTTTTGATCGTTATCACTCACTCGTAGGTGTCACACGCAACAACGTCACTAACGAGGTTGGATGTGCGTCACAAATTCCGTGACCCCAACGACATCTCGTTAGCGATGTTGTTGCATGTAAATGAGCCTTTACTCCAATTAGAAGCTGAAAGTCTACACTTTAAAGGGGGCTTTACACGCTACGATATCGTTAATGTTTTATCGTCGGGGTCACGTTGTTAGTGACGCACATCCGGCGTCATTAACGATATTGCAGCGTGTGACACTGACCAGTGACCTTAAGCGACCTCAAAAATGGTGAAAATCGTTTACCATGGAGAGGTCGTCCCAAACTCAAAAATCGGCAAGGGTTGTTTATCCATGTTGTTCATCGCTCATGCAGCAGCACACATCGCTATGTGTGACACCGCAGGAGCGAGGACCGTCTCCTTACCTGCCGCCGGCCCCAATGTGAAAGGAAGGAGGTGGGCGGGATGTTATGTCCTGCTCATCTCCGCCCCTCCGCTTTGATTGGCTGGCCACTTAGAGACGTTGTGATGCCGAACGTCCCTTCCCCTTGAAGGAGGGATTGTTCGGCAGTCACAGCGACGACGTCGAGCAGGTAAGTACGTGTGACGCTGCCGTAGCGATAATGTTCGCTACGGCAGCGATCACAAACAATCGTATGCGCGACAGGGGTGGGTACTTACACGCTCGATATCGCTAGAAATTGCTAGCGATATCGCTACCGTGTAAAGCCCCCTTATGTTCATACTGATTATACAACTTTATCTTGAATATGTTTTGGCAAACAGATAAAATGCTAAAACCTGTGTCACTGTAGAAATATTTCTGGACCTAACTGTATATAAATGTGCAGCTTCTCCCTGTGCATTATATCAATGGCCTATATTTATCCAGAATTACAGTATTTAAGCCAGTTGGTGAAGAAACAATTTTGCCTTGCAAAGCAAATATTTGATGCATCTGAAGCATGACTAGCGGATACTAATGTGACCTTTATCCTACAGACTAGCACACAACCAACAAAAAATCTGGGAAGCATGATTAAATCTGAAAGAGGAAATTGGATTAAAATGTGTGTGATAGTCATGGACTTCATCCTGCCAAAAATAGATGATCAGATTTCTGATTGTGTGTATCCACAACATAATTTAATCAGAAGACTCTTGATCAGTGCCCCCTTTGACTTGATGATTATATGAGTTTGATGCCTTTATAAATTGATTCCTATATAGAGAGAGAAGAAAACTTTCAAACATTTTTTTTTGCTAATTCTATCCAGCAATGACAATTATTTATCTTTGCAAATCACTTTATTAAGCAATCTGGCTTCAGTCCTGGAAAATACTTATCTGTAGCCTCCAAATCACTGAATACGCCTTGGGGTTCATGCACACACGTACGTTTTTCACGTATGAGTGCTATCCCTATTTGTGATGGATAACACACATACCTGTGATAGTCTATGAAGCTTTTCTCATGTCAGTGATTTTGTTTTTTGATTTTTTTTTTCTGGATCGTCAAAAAAGTCTCATGTGAATGTCCTGGGTATATGAATGTCCTGGATATGTGCACACATACAGCAGATTTTCCTGTTCGTTGGAAAAACGTTGCATAAAAAATGTGCCTTGTTGATGTGTTTTTACTTTTTTACTTGCTTTTTTTCCCCCCATTCATTTAAATGACTGAAAAACGCAGAAAGAATTGACATGGTGCTGATCTGAAAAAAAAACAAAAAACAAAACTTTGAAGGTCCAAATCTGCAAAGAAAAATATAAAGTGTGTGCATGAGATTTCAGAAATAGGAACTTAACCCCATACTTTCCCTCTACTTCTGGTCTATTGGTTTTGGTTTAGCCAGGATTACAGTGTGTTTTTCTCCTCTTCTACATGTATATGCTGGGAAAAGCCTCCAATGTTTACATGAAACAAAGGCTCTGACACAGGGAAACAGCGGAAGCCATCAAAGTACACTAATATGAGATACTCTGATAGCTGTTTCATCACATTGTTAAAGGGAACCTGTCACCAGGCTTTCCCCATATAAGGTATGGCCAGCACCTCTAAGCCCTGATATACAGGATTTTAGAATGTTGTATATATGTTCCACGCCGATTTGCATAACATAAAAAAGACCTTTTATTATACCTTTGGGGTGGTCTGGTCCGATGGGCATTGCTGGTCTTGATCTGGCGCTGTCCTTCTTGCTCTATGTTGATGGCAGCCTATGTCATCCATACAGTCTCCCCCATCCAGGGCGTAACAATCGCTGTTGCAGGGAGTGCAATTGCAACTGGGCCCAGGGGTACGAGCCCACCGACCCCAACACCTGTTTCAGCTGGATGTTCGCACATTCAGTGGAAAAGCATTGCAACACATAAGCCCCTCAGGTCCCTGCACTGCAATGTGCCAGCCACCGATTCAGGATATCAATAATCACTGCTCCCCACGCCCATCTCTTTGCACTGAAGCTGTTGCTGAGAGGTGATAAAGAGGTGGGAAGAAGTGAATATTCATGTTCTTTAATAGCAGCACACGTGACCACTCAGCAGCCGGCTTCTTGCAGCTGCTGGGCAGTCATATGTTCTGATATTAAAGAATATTGATATTCACTGCTACTCACGCCCATAATCCCTGACGTGTGGAGCAGCGAATATGTCAGCATCTGCCAGCAGTGTATTTGGGCGCGCCTGACAGTGATGTCATGCGCTACATTGCTTACATGCTGAGGTCAGTTGCCAGCATCGCAGTTTTGGTGAAGGAGTGGAGGGTGAGCATAATTGTTTCTTTTTTTTTTCCTGTGTGTGGCGCCATGGGGGATCATATGTACAAGGATGCAGCCAGAATGGTGACATATACTAGGATGGGGCGATGATAGGACATATACCAGGATGATGACATACCAGGATGGGGCTATCAAGACAAAACAATCACTGATCTCGGGGAGACCAGCCAGAGAAAACACTGCCGGCAGCCAACGAGGGCGCTCAATACAGTGAAATCCTAGGTGCATTACCTAGGATTTCACTGTATTGAGCGCCCTCGTTGGCTGCTAGCAGTGTTTTCTCTGGCTGGTCTCCCCGAGATCGGTGATTGCTTTGTATTGTTGGTCAACTAGGCATTGCTCCCACCTGGCCAGAATCCTACTCCACACTGATGAGGGGCAATACCCCAAAACAGCTGTCTGTGCATGTTACCTGGCCTTGGTATTTCCCTTGGCATATCTTTAAACTTGTCAAAGAGTTGGATATTGACTAAAAGGGCCACTTAATATGGTGGTTATGGTGGTCTCCTAAAAAGAGCCACTCCTTGGCTAGGTCCTTCCCGGAGGGATATCTGCCTAGTTTCTGTGTTGAGACTCCTAATAGAGGCTCCACTGACTTTTTTGATTTGCAGGATGGGGCTATGACGGGAACAAAACCACTAGGATGGGGCCAAATATACCAGAAAAGGGCCATGATGAGGACATATATACCAGGATGGGGCCATGATGGGGATATATACTGTATATATCAGGATGGGGCTATGATGGGGACATGTACTGGAATGGGACCAGGATGTGGACCAGGATGGGGACATATATACCAGGACGGGGACATATATACTAGGATGGAGCCAAATAAACCATGAAATAGCCATCTTGGGGGGTCATACATCAAGATTGGGCCATGATGGGGATGTATTATTATTATTATTTATACTGCTGCTTCAAGATCCGTGGTGCAGTGAATATTCATGAAGCATAATTAGCGGGTCCGGAAGTAAGTGACAGCAGCGCTGGAGACAGTATAGAAAATCACTTTATTTCAAAGATACGTTTTCTACTGTACATGTCACACTGATGTCACACGTATCATATCAGTGTGTGATCCATGTGACATCCGTGCATCTGCGCTCACGTTCGAGTGAAAACACGCACGTGAGCGCAGATTTTATTGATTGATTTTAATAGGTCTACGTATGTCCGTGTCTCCGTACATGTGAAAATGGACTTCACACTTACCGGAAACATGGACATGTGAAGGAAGCATTAAGATTTAGGATGCGTTGCTATATTCTGAGAGTTGTCGGTAGAATACACATATTTCATGTATACTGTACTTGGAAGAAGCAATACACAAATACAATGTGACACTTTTAGAGTCATTTTAGGGAAACCGGTTTTGTTGGTGTTGTTATTTGTAGTCAATGCTGAGCGCTGTATTAGTGCAGCCAGACAGGCCTGCAGCTCCTAACCCAGGGTAAGCCACGTTTGTCCAGCAGCTGTTGTGTAAGGAGGAGAGGCACAGATCAGTGAGGAGCTTTTCATTCACTGGCAGGAGAAGCATGTCTAGGATATTAATCGTTGGTGCAGGCCTGACAGGGAGCCTGTGTGCTTACCTGCTGAGGAGAGAACTGGCCAACAGACTGCAGCTTGTCATATGGGACAAAGCCAGAGGTGCAGGTAATAGTCACTTTTGTAACAAGGTGGTTTAAAGGGCAGAAGTTCTTTTTAACTGTATCATATGATCTGCTAAAATCTGATCTGATTGATTGCTCTCAGTGAGAATGTACTTCACAGCTATGGAAATTCTTTTAGCTAAAAATCTGACCTCAGACACTGCTACTGCAAAGGGCAGATGGAGCATGCAGCTCCTTGTAGTGTCTTTTCCCCAGGTGTTCCAAATGCCACTAGTACCCTCTATATTAGCAAGGACCAGAACCTCCAGTAGTAGCAAAGTGCCAGGACCTCCTATGTTAGGCAAGCACCAGAACCCCCTATACTAGCCAAGCGCCAGAACCCTCTATACTAGTCAAACACCAGAACCCCCTGTACTAGCCAAGCACCAGAATCCCCCTGTGCTAGCCAAGCACAAGAATCCCCCGAAATACTAGCCAAGCACCAGAACCTCCTTATACTAGCCAAGCACCAGAACCCCCATACTAGCCATGCACTAGAACCCCCCTATGCTAGCCAAGTACTAGAGCCCCCCATACTAGCCAAGCACTAGAGCCCCCCATAGTAGCCAAGCACTAGAACCCTCCCATACTAGCCAAGCACTAGAATCCCCCTAAATACTAGCCAAGCACCAAAACCTCCATATACTAGCCAAGCACTAGAACCCTCAATACTAACCATGCACCAGAACGCCCGTATGCTAGCCAAGCACTAGAACCCCCCATACTAGCCAAACATTAGAACCCCCCCCCATACTAGCTAAGCACTAGAACCCCCCCATACTAGCCAAGCACTAGAACCTCCCCATACTAGCCAAACACCATAACTCCCCTATACTAGCCAAGCGTAAGAACCCCTTATAAGCCAAGTGCCAAAACCCCCCTATACTAGCCCAGTATCAGAGCCCCCCAGGAACCTTTATCCTAGTATGCACAACTAATTTAGCCACAGTCCCACATATCAGCATTTAGGACTCAACAATACAATGACGTTTTCAGCCATATACGTACGTCTATTGGAGGCGGCTAGTCTGCTATGTATTGCTACCCACCTCCAATAGATATGTACGGTCAAAAATTATGAATAACAGAAGACATTGTGACTTTGTCAGCGCATACCCCCGAATCCCGTTCTGATGGGGGTCGAACATAATTCCCGTCATGGTAACTGAATATATGAAAAAAAGTACATGAATGTGCCCTTAATGGTCAAACCTGCTTGTAGCAGTATTTAAGGTGCCCATACACATTAGGCCTTATTCACACATCTGTGTATATTTTTACCATCCATTTGTCATCTGTGTTTCTCATGCACAAAAATGAATTGAATGGTGGTTTCTCACTTATCTACTTAAATGAATGTATTCACACATCTGTTAAAATCATGGATCAGAGTGAGATCCCTGTGAATCTGAGCGTGATCTACTCTAGTCAAGGTCAATGGTTAAAAAAGTTCCTACAGTTTACCTGCTTCAGGAAAAAACAAAAAAACATGCAATAAAATGCAGCTTTAGGCTGCTTTCCCACTACGTTTTTGTGTCCTGAACGTTTTTTGCCGCAAAAGTGAATCCTGTTTTTCCAAAGAGAAACACGTGTTATTTTACAGGATCCTGTCACTTGAAATTAAGGGAGGGTATTGGAGTCGTGATCGGGAGTGAGGGGAACTGAACATGATAGAGAGAAAGAGAGAAAAAGAGGAAAGAGAGAGAGAAAAAGAGAGAGAGAGACACTACCTTACCCATCATCACCGCACACACCGGCACTACTGTACCCATCATCACCGCACACACACCGGCACTACATGAGTGACGTCACCGCTGACAGCACGACTCACTTCAGTTGCTCTGTGGAGCTCACAGGACCGGAGGTGTTCTAAGGCCGCTCCTGTCAGCTTCCGATGTAGCAGAGCTGAAAGCGTCGTGGGACCTAGTGTGGATTACGCCGGACCTGGAGGAGTATTTGGGGATTAATAAAGTGATTAAAGAGGGTGTTTTTTTTTTTTTGTCTTTTTTCCAAATAAAGTATTATTTCGGGTGTGTTTTTTTTACTTTCACTTACAGGTTAATCATTGGGGGTGTCTCATAGACGCCTGCCATGATAAACCTAGGACTTAGTGGCTGCTATGGGAGCTGCCATTAACTCCTTACTACCTAGATTGCCACTGCACCAGGGCAATTCGGCATGAGTCGGGTAGAGTCCCGGGACTGACGCATCTAATGGATGCAGCAATTCTGGGCGGCTGCTAGCTGATATTTTTAGGCTGGGGGGGGCTCCCCATAACGTGTGGCTCCCCATCCTGATAATACCAGCCTTCAGCCATGTGGCTTTACTTTGGCTAGTATCAAAATTGGGGGGGACCGCACGTCATTTTTTTAAATTTATTTATTTATTTATTGTACTACACGATATAAACCCGCCCACCGGGTGCGGGGAGACAGCTGTCACTCAGCGTGGGAGCGTTTCTGACTGCAACCAATCATAGGCGCCGGTGAGCGGGGGAAGCAGTGAATACGAGATGGAATAATGAGCGGCCAGCATTGGCATAAGAGGAGAAGCCGCCAGAGCAGTGTGACAGCTGTGCAGCGCCGCGCCGGTGATCGATGAGTATGAGAGAGGGGGAGAGAGCGAGAGACCGAGAGAGAGACCGACAGAAAGAGAGAGAGAGAGACTGACCAACAGAGAGAGAGAGAGAGAGAGAGACTCTTTGATCACGCCAGGCTGGTTTCTGCCCAACAGGATCCTGTTCATCAGCATGCCAGTATTCAAATGCGTTTGCGTGCAGTATAGTTAGGATCCAGTGACAAACAGTATTTGGACGCAGCTCAAAAACGCTACAAGTAGTGTTTTTGAAAAATGTTAAAATACTACAACTCGCTTGATCCTCACTATACCACACGCATGCGCATGTCAACGTATGTTGGCGCGCTTCCATTGCAAATGCATTGAAATTAAAACGTATTTGCACTGGATCCGCTTTTGCAGCAAAAAAAACGTTCAGAACGCATGTTAAAAAAACGTAGTGTGAAAACAGCAAGCTGAAACCTGAGAAAAAAAATCTGTCTGTCTATGATGTTAAGGCTGGGTGCACACGTTGAGCATTTGGTGAGTTTTTTACCTCAGTATTTGTAAGACAAAACCAGGAGAGGAACAGCGAAAAAGTATAATAGAAACATGTCACCACTTCTGTATTTTTCACCCACTCCTGGTTTTGAATTACAAATACTGAGGTAAAATACTGACCAAATGCTGAGGTAAAATACTGACCAAACGCTGAGGTAAAATACTGACGAATATTCAACGTGTGAACTTGGCCTTAAGCTCACATGGATGTTTGCAGCTTAACGTTGACAACAATTAATGATTTCAACAAAAATACAAAAGTAGCGTCTAACATAACAAGGTCAGATGTATTTGAACACGTGATCATTACTAGTGATGTGTGAATAGTAATTATTCGTGTTCGGCTTATTCGTAACAAATTCAAAGGTACTATTCCGGTATTCATCGCGAATAACAAACCTAATGCAAGTCAATGGAGAACCTGAGCATTTTTCTCGTAACGAATACTTGAATAGCATCAAATGGTATTTGATAAGGATTATCTGAACACAAATAGATTCACCCATCACTAATCATTACATGACAGAGATGTCATTCTTCTATAACATATGACACTTCCAGCAAATAATCCTCCATTACTCGCCACGTGTAAATGAGTATGTATGGTAGCTCTGAACACAATAAGAATTCAATAACAACTGAAAAGTATTTGTCAGAAAAATCTGTAGCCAGACGATTGTTTGTATAAATTATGTCTAATGCCTATGGCCACCTTAAAGGGGTTGTCCACTACTTTAACATAAATGGCCTATCCTTAAGCCCGCTTTACACGCTTCAATATATCTCACAATCCATCGTTGGGGTCAAGTTGTAAGTGACGCACATCCGGCATGGTTAGTGAGGTATCTGCGGGTGACACCTACGTGCGATCAGGATTGAATGCAAAACCGTTGATCACAAACACATCGTATCTTTGTCTAGAATTGAACGTTTTGTTGCACGAACCTGTGATTGGGGTCACTGAGGTTACCTGCGGCCACCGCTGTATCCAGTGACAGCGGGTAACCTCAGTGACAGCTCAGCTGATCGCGCGGCTGTCTTCAGTTGCTGCGTGGAGGTGACAGGAGTGGATGTGTCTTCTGCAGCTCCGGTCACCTCCATGCAGCAGAGCTGGAAGCGACGCTGGACCATCCTGGATTACGCCGGACATGGAGGGCTTTTTCAAGCTTATTAAAGTGGTGAACGAGGGTATATGTTTGTGTTTTTTATTTCTAATAAAGGATTTTTTCAGGTGTGTGTGTTTATTTACTGTCACTTACAGATTAATCATGGAAGGTATCTCGGGGAGACGCCTGACATGATTAATCTAGGACTTATTGGCAGCTATGGTCTGCCAATAACTCCTTATTACCCCGATTTGCCAACGCACCAGGGCAAATCGGGAAGAGCCGGGTACAGTCCCAGAACTGTCGCATCTAATGTATGCGGCAATTCTGGGTGGCTGCTGGCTGATATTGTTAGGCTGGGGGGCTCCCCATAACGTGGGGCTCCTCATCCTGAGAATACCAGCCTTCAGCCGTATGGCTTTATCTGGCTGGTATTAAAATTGGGGGGGGACCGCACACCGTTTTTTTTAATTATTTAATTATTTATTTCACTGCACAGTAGCGACACGCCCACTGGCTGCTGTGATTGGGTGCAGTGAGACACCTGTCACTCAGCGTGGGGGCGTGTCTCACTGCAACCAATCATAGGCGCCGGTGGGTGGGGAAAGCAGGGAATACGAGATTGTTTAATGAGCGGCCGGCTTTTTCAAAATAGTACAAGCCGCTGGAGCAGTGTGAATGCTGTGTAGCGCCGCATCGGGGATCGGTGAGTATGAGAGAGAGGGCTGCTCACTTCAGTCACTCAGGGGATTATCGGTCACCGGTGAGCCCTTCACGGGTGACCGCTAATCAGGTCGCGACACAGACAGAGCCGCAGCATGACAATGAAGTCGGGTGAAGTTAACCCGAGTTCATTCTGATCGTGCGGCTCTTTCTGTGTCTGCTGTCATATGCCATTCAGCTCTGCTACATGGCTGTCTGTGTCTGCTGTCAGCGGCCATGTAGCAGAGCTGAATGGCAGATGACATAGTAGAAACGCATCCCTACACATTACACACGCTTGGCAAGTCAATAAATAAAAAAAAAAAGGGTGCCCAATGCATACGTCACAGAACACATGATCTAAAGGATCGCACACAAAATTGATCAATTTAACATAGACTACTAACGCACGTGTGACAGCAAATGAACGACCTACGTGCAATCTCATAAGATCCCGATGCAACCTGGGCGTGTCACATCGCAAGTGCGATTGTACAACTAATTGCAACGTGTAAAGCAGGCTTTAGGATAGGTCATCAATGTCTGATCTGCCGGGGTCCGACACCCCGCACCCCCGCCAATCAGCTGCTTTCACCTCCGGCTGCGGCAGGAAACGCTCAATTCCGGAGCTGCCCATCTTCTCATAGTGGCCATGGTTGGGTACTGCACATCTCCCTTCTATTAATCTGAATGGAAGGCGGATGTGCACTACTCGGCCGTTTTCACTATCAGAAGATGGAGCAGTGCCAGAACTGAGAATTTTCGGCTGCTTGCTGCCGCCACCGGGACAGAGAGCAGCTGATTGGCGGGGCTCCCGGGTGTCAAACTCCGGCTGATCAGACATTGATGGCCTGTCCTTAGGTTAGATCATCAATGTAAAAGTAAGGGACAACCTCTTGAAGTCCGTATTGACATCTGCAACTTGTTTCTACTTAGAAACTGTAATGCAGGTTGGAATCGCCTGACATACTACGAGTCTCCAAAGTATCCCATTGACTTATAATATGAGGCATTAGGGTTCGCTGCTTTTTTCCAACTTTTGGAAGTTGAAAGAATAACACTGCCTGCGGTGCTGTACTCACCATAACATCTGACAGAATCTGCGAGGGAGGCACAAAAGGTGTGACACATACCCTGAAATGGGAAGGGTCCAAAACAAAGGAGTATTATTTAAATCATGACATGCCAAAATGAGACAATAAACACAGCTGAAACGAGTGCAATATAAATGCACTCAAAAATGCAATTAAAAAGACGCAAGTAACCTTATTCACCTAATAGGTGCAGAAAATCTGCAACATCAAAAACTCACTAAATATTTATCATGGAAACATTACATGTAGATTTGCCTCAAGAATGCTGTAGATCACTTTCCCATAGTGAATATTCATGTTGCCGCACTGCGTTTCACATATACTGTATACTATTAATTTGTCTTGTATCTGTAAGTGCATATGTTTTCTGCTGGTTACTAAAACAGATCCTATTTTTATTGCTGTTTAGGGGGGCGCATGTCTACCAGTCGGTCGCCATCGAATCCAAACTGTATTGTTGACTTGGGAGCTCAATATATCACAGTCACCCCAGATTATGGTCAGAAACACAAAAAGTAAGGCCAGTCATTGTTGTCTTTAATCGCATGAGCTTGTGCACATCATTATCAGCTGATAATACTCGTAGCTTATCGATCACCTACTATAAGGCTCACAATGTACCTACATACCATACATGTCTGGTAATACGGGGAGACACACTTATTTTATTTTCTCACACTCCATGAGAAAAAAACCTGAAATGCCTTTGTCCCAAGTGGTGTTAGAGATATTCTCCATTAGTCTAGATGTACTAAAGATATTGCCTAATGCAGTGGTCCCCAACTCCAGTCCGTAAGGCCCACCAACAGTGCATGTTTTCAGGATTTCCTTAGTATTACACAGGTGACTGAATCATTGTTTTTGCAGATGATTAAATTATCACCTATGCAATACTAAGAAAATCCTGAAATTATGCACTGTTGGTGGGCCTTAAAGACTGGAGTTGGGGAACACTGGTCTAATGCTTGGCAAATGCTTCTTAGGCTGGAGTCACAGTGGTGTATAGCATCTGATTTGAGAGAATCAGATGGATTACGCTAATGAAACTTGGCTGAGACTCTGCTGCGAGCGTGATCCGAGTGCCATCAGCTGCGAGCGTGATCCGAGTGCCATCAGCTGCGAGCGTGATCCGAGTGCCATCAGCTGCGAGCGTGATCCGAGTGCCATCAGCTGCGAGCGTGATCCGAGTGCCATCAGCTGCGAGCGTGATCCGAGTGCCATCAGCTGCGAGCGTGATCCGAGTGCCATCAGCTGCGAGCGTGATCCGAGTGCCATCAGCTGCGAGCGTGATCCGAGTGCCATCAGTTGCGAGCGTGATCCGAGTGCCATCAGCTGTGAGCGTGATCCGAGTGCCATCAGCTGTGAGCGTGATCCGAGTGCCATCAGCTGCGAGCGTGATCCGAGTGCCATCAGCTGCGAGCGTGATCCGAGTGCCATCAGCTGCGAGCGTGATCCGAGTGCCATTAGCTGCGAGCGTGATCCAAGTGCCATCAACTGCGAGCGTGATCCAAGTGCCATCAGCTGCGAGCGTGAGCCGAGTGTCATCTGCCACGAGTGTGAGCCGAGTGTCATCTGTTTCAAGCGTGAGTCGAGTGTCACTCACTGTGATCTGATTCTCTTGCATGCGAGAATTGAATAACAAGTGCGGAGAAGATGGAAAGATTAATTTCTCAGACTTCTCCATTGCCTCTCTCTGCATATGTCAGACTGCATTCGGATGACATCAGTGCAGTCCGATGTCTCACATGCACCCATAGACTTGTATGGGTGTGTCTGATCCGAGATACGCTACCAATCACTGCTGCTGCATTTTTTCCCCCAGTCCATTTAGAGCTTAAGGCTCAGTCACACTAAACAACTTACCAGCGATCCCAACAACGATACAACCTGATAGGGATCGCTGGTAAGTTGCTAGGAGGTCACTGGTGAGATGTCACACTAAGCGACGTTACAGCGATCCCACCAGCAACCTGACCTGGCAGGGATCGCTGGAGCGTCGCTACACGTGGAAGCATGCTGTGCTTGGTAACTAAGGTAAATATCGGGTAACCAACCCGATATTTACCTTGGTTGCCAGCGCACACCGCTTAGTGCTGGCTCCCTGCACACCTAGCCACAGTACACATCGGGCTAATTATCCGATGTGTACTCTGCTACGTGTGCAGGCAGCAGGGAGGCGGCTTCTGCGGACGCTGGTAACCACGGTAAACATCGGGTAACCAAGAAGCCCTTCCGTTGGTTACCCGATATTTACCTTCATTACCAGCGTCCGCCGCTCTCACACTGCCAGTGCCGGCTCCCTGTTCCCTGCACTCCTAGCCACAGTACACATCGGGTTAATTACCCGATGTGTACTCCAGCTACGTGTGCAGGGAGCAGGGAGCCGGCACTGACAGCTGAGAGCGGCGGACGCTGGTAACGAAGGTAAATAACAGGTAACCAAGGAAAGGGCTTCTTGGTTACCCAATATTTACATTGGTTACCAGCATCAGCAGAAGCCGGCTCTCTGCTCCCTGCACATTCAGTTGTTGCTCTCTCGCTGTCACACACAGTGATGTGCGCTTCACAGCGGGAGAGCAACAACTAAAAAATGGTCCAGGACATTCAGCAACAACCAACGACCTCACAGCAGGGGCCAGGTTGTTGCTGGATGTCACACACAGCAACATCGCTAGCAAGTTGTGCATCAGCAGCAATGTTGCTAGCGATGTTGCTTAGTGTGACGGTACCTTTAGGGAAAACTCACAGATCTGAGCTGCATCACTGACTAACATTGGCGCAAGTATAATGAGAGATTTTCTTGCATTTCAGTAGTCCAATTTAAACGCTAATGTAAACCTGCCCTTGAAGGGCCTCTAGCAGTACAGGATGACTGTTCACGCCAAGTACAGGCGCTTGGTGCATCATGACGGAGCCAATCATTTAAATGCACCCTCCCACCTGCTTATTTTCCCTTTTTCTACACCCTCTCCTCTTCTTTGATTTACAGCATTAGCCTCATAGATTCAGAGAAGCATAAAATAGATGGAAAACAAGCAGGTGGGAAGTTTTATTTATGGGATTGACTAGTCCATCATGACGCAGCCATTCTGTGCCGACAAAGTCCCATTCAATTCTTGAGTCCTTTGAGTGAAATAAAAGCTTATACTCTCCTCCCCCCCCAGCGCTGTGTCATGTGTGCACTGAAGGAACCCGGCGCCAACATCACTACAGTTCCGGTCAGGGCAGTGTAAACTTTTCTTATTTTACTTCAACTAGTGGACAACTCCTTTTAATTTATCCAGGAAAAAAAGTGCTAGAAAAAGGGGTGAGGGGCAAAAGAAATCACCAATTTTCTGGTTTTAAAGAGTCTTAAATATTCTGTGCAAAAAAAGTTTTCTTGAAATATTTGTAACTTTTTGCCCTTTTTGTGTTGTAAATCTATTTTTGGTTTCTAAGTGGGATGCGCGTAGCAGAAAGGGGTCATAGTCAGAAAGTGGTGTAAATTATAGCAGAAATTTACTAATGCTCATCTCTGGCATAGACTTCAAATTGTGGGGCACAGAATGGGCCAAATGCCTATTTAATTTGGCGCACCTTACTCCGGTGGACTTCTCATCAACAATGGTATACTGTATCCATCTAATTGCGGAATATGGTCTTTTGTGGTTCTTTATCCCAAAACAAAGTATTTTCTTTATTTTTCAGCTTTTATGATGAACTAGTGGCTAAAGGCATCTGTAAACCTCTGAGTGCAGCAGTAGATGGAATGGTGATGAAGGAAGGCTCTTATAACCTAGTTACACCTCAGGGAGTGTCTTCAATCGTAAAGCACTACCTCAGCCAGTCAGGTGCGAATTACATTTTATCTTTATAACTACATTTTTTTTTTACCTAAATTGGATTACATAGATTAGCTTTCTTTGTAAACATTAATAAAATGTCACTGTACAATCGGTTATGTGTACATGTAGCTATTTCAAACAGGCTGTCAAAGACAAGTCCATCAATGCCTTTACATGGAGAAATCAGAGTTTGAATTGATAAGCAAAAAAGGCTGAAGCCCTATTTATAGATCTGAAGCCTCTGTCACTCCAGCTGTATTCCTATCACCACCACCTCTTGCTTCAAGGCCACGTCTCACTAAGCAACATCGCTAGCAACATCACTGCTGAGGCACGACTTTTGTGACGTAGCAGCGATGTTGCTAGTGATGTCGCTGTGTGTGACATCCAGCAACAACCTGGCCCCTGCTGTGAGGTCGTTGGTTGTTGCTGAATGTCCTGGACCATTTTTTAGTTGTTGCTCTCCCGCTGTGAAGCACACATCGCTGTGTGTGACAGCGACAGAGCAACAATCCTGAATGTGCAGTGAGCAGGAGCCGGCTTCTGCGGACGCTGGTAACCACGGTAAACATCGGGTAACCAAGAAGCCCTTACCTTGATTACCCGATATTTACCTTCGTTACCAGCGTCCGCCGCTCTCACGCTGTCAGTGCCGGCTCCCTGCACACATAGCCAGACTACACATCGGGTAATTAACTCGATGAGTACTTTGGCTAGGAGTGCAGGGAACCAGCGCTAAGCGGTGTGCGCTGGTAACCAAGGTAAATATCGGGTTGGTTACCCAATATTTACCTTAGTTACCAAGCATAGCATCGCTTCCACGCGTCGCTGGGGGCTGGTCACTGGTTGCTGGTGAGATCTGCCTGTTTGACAGCTCACCAGCAACCCATGTAGCGACGCTCCAGCGATTCCGGCAGGTCAGGTTGCTGGTGGGATCGCTGGAGCGTTGCTTAGTGTGACGGTACCTTAATTCAAAGCCTCTATGCCAGTGTTCCCCAATTCCAGTCCCCAAGGCCCATCAACAGATCTTGTTTTCAGGATTTGCTCAGTATTACACAGGTGATAATTCCATCACCTATGCACTACTAAGGAAATCCTGAAAACAAGATTTCTTGGTGGACCTTGAGGACTGGAGTTGGGGAACACTGCTGTATGCTGTGTGACTTCAGGTAGAGGAGTCATCAGTAGAGATGAGTGAGCCTGAGTTTCGTTATTTGTATCAAACACAGACTTTACAAAAAAAAAATAGACTTCGTATTTGGAGTTCAGTACACTCGGTGCTCAGCCTAGTACGAGCTGCATGCAGTGTTTAAACGGCTCGCACTGGGGGTAACAACAACGTGATTGGAGGTAGTGTGCTCAAAAAAAAAAAAATAAATAAATGTAAAAACCCTATTCACCCTCTCTCCCTCCATTGGAAGTGTTCTGTTTATGGCTGACTCAGTGTGGGTTTAGACCCAAACTGCTCAGTCAGTGACTGTCATTGGGGTTCAGGTCAAGTCCTGGTCCCAAACTGAACTTTATCTAAACTTCGGCTAAACCCACTGAACCGAACTTCCACGGGTCCACTCATCTCTAGTCATCAGTGAAGCAGAAGGTGGCAGGGCTGAGTGGGGAATAGAGCTGGAGTGACAGAGGCTTCAGATCTGCACATAGCCCTTCAGCTATATTTGCATATTAAGTCAAACTCTGATTTCTCAGTAATGGAGGCGTGGAAGCTACATGCACATATAAATAGTATTAATGTGGTTGGGGGATGAGGGGAAACCTGTTGACAAATTTAAAAACTTGCACATTTTTTGCATTGAAAATAAATTTAGAGAAGAGCACTATTGATAACTTCTTAGGGTCTCTTCACATTGCATAAATGATAGTCAGGAGTGTTTCTTGGTGTATTAACTCACTTAATGAGGCAAATAGAGGCCAAAAGGTGAAAATTTGTTTTTAAAGTGATTGTCCTCTTCTACCATTTATTACTCCACAAGCTCAGAGACGCTTATACTCGCCCTCCCCTGTCCAATGATGCCTCCCTTCCACCGCTCTATATCTTTGTTGATTTGCTGAAGAGGTTACTACAGCACTTGTAACCACTGCAGCCAATCATTTTTTGGGCTCCTAGTTTTGACAACCTTTTTGAAATGCCCTATATTATAAAGTGAAAGCGATCATCCTATCAAGACTCTCAACTATTAGAGCTCGCACACACGAGTGATGATTCTCTCTTCCAAGAGTATCGAATCGATCATGGTAAGGACACTCCGGTCATACTCTGATCAGAGTTTGAGCCGAGTGTCAATTTACTGTGAGATTCTGTCCTAACTGTATCAAATCACAGGTGTGGAGAAGATGGAGAACATAATTTCTCCATCTTCTCCATTTTCTGATGACATCCGAGTGCAGTCCGATGATTTACACACACCCATAGACTTGAATGGGTGCAAGTGATCTGATATACACTGCCAGTCACAGCATGCTGCTAATTTTTTCTCGAGATGAAATGGCATGAAAAATATGCTAATTGGCAATAACCCATAGCCTAACATTGTACTGAGTACTATATGATAAACCATTGGATAGCAATCATTCAGTGTATATGCTTGTGTAAATGCAGCCTAAGGGCGGCTTTGCACGTTGCAACATTGCAAGCCGATGCTGCGATGTCGCACGCGATAGTCCCCGCCCCCGTCGCAGGTACGATATCGTGTGATAGCTGGCGTAGCGAAAATTATCGCTACGCCAGCTTCACATGCACTCACCTGCCCTGCGACCGTCGCTCTGGCCGGCGACCCGCCTCCTTCCTAAGGGGGCGGGTCGTGCGGCGTCATAGCGACGTCACACGGCAGGCGGCCAATAGCGGCGGAGGGGCGGAGATGAGCAGGATGTAAATATCCCGCCCACCTCCTTCCTTCCGCATATCCTACGGAAGCCGCGGTGACGCCAGTAGGAGATGTTCCTCGCTCCTGCGACTTCACACACGGCGATGTGTGCTGTCGCAGGAGCGAGGAACAACATCGGACCGTCGCGTCAGCGTAATTATGGATTACGCCGACGCTGCACCGATGATACGATTACGACGATTTTGCGCTCGTTAATCGTATCATCTAGGCTTTACACACTACGATGTCGCATGCGATGCCGGATGTGCGTCACTTTCAATTTGACCCCACCGACATCGCAGCTGCGATGTCGTAGTGTGCACAGCCCACCTTAGAGTGCGGGGCAGGTCAGAAAAGTGTCTCCAGTCTCGAAGTGTCAATCTACAAATATGTATGGCTTCACTTTTCTGTGGTGGCAGCCCATATTAGTCACATGTCAGAACAGGCTGCAGTATGAAGAAACACAGCTCGGAAACCTGGGTCTAAAGTGACAGAGGAGCTGTAGTGTAAGCACACATACCATTGAGCTGTTGAAGAAGGGCTGTGACAGGAGAAAAAATAAATCTTCTCGCTAAGTTAGCATAAAGGAGTTTTTTCTTCAGCCTCAGCACACCGTGCGCCACCAAACAAGGAGAAGATTTAGGCTATGTGCGCACTAGAAATGAGAAGTTTCTCAAGAAAATTTCTTGAGAAACTTCTGGGAGTGAAAGATTTCCGGACCTCCGGAAAAAATCCGCACCAAATCCGCATGCGGATTTGCCGCGGATTTGCCGCGGGTGGTTCCCTGCAGATTTTTGCAGGCTGTACTGCCGAAATCCGCAGGGTACCTGCGGAAATAATGGACATGTTCATTTTCTCAAGAAAGTTTCTCGAGAAATTCTTCTCAAGGAAATTTCTTGAGAAAAATCCGCACCAGTGCGCACAGCTATTTTTTTTTACCATAGGATTTGCTGGGAAATGTCTGCACAAAGATTGCAGACATTTCTCAAGAAATTTCCGCGGCAAATCCGCGGGTAAATCCGCGGGTAAAACGCACTAGTGCGCACATAGCCTTATATCTTCTTCTGTGGTCTCCCTTCTGTGGCAACTCACTGCTATGTGTGCTTATGATCCTTCTCCTCTGTCAGTTGAGACACAGGTCTGAGGAGCTGTGTTTCTTCATATTGGAATCCATCCTGACACGTGGGAAGGTTGCTGAATGAATTAAGTGATGGGAGTCATTTTAATACATTCTTGTAGAACCCCGTTAAGTAACTTTTCTTCTGCTCTAAACAGGTGCTGATATCTATTATGAACGGCATGTAACCCAAATAAACCTCCGTGAGGGAAGATGGGAGGTTTGCAGAAAGTCTGGGTCCCCTGAAAACTTTGATATTGTGATTCTCACAATGCCAGTCCCACAGATTCTGCAGCTACAAGGTGATATTTCCAAATGTAAGTTGAATTTTATTTTTTATCATATTCAATAAAGGTATGTATATATTTCAGTAGTGTAACATTCAAGATACATTCATAGTAGAAAAGTGGCTTTCAAGTTGTGGCTACTAGGTATCTTCCTTTCTTATAATCTGCTGTGTACTGTCTGTTGTCGAGAGCAATCTGTCTATGGTTTCAGACAAGCAGGACAGATTGAAAGAAGTGTAATTGCTGTATATCCTTACATACTGCTTTCCTTCCCTGCTCTCATAAAGACTGTGTAAAAATGTCTCTGCTGCACAGATCACAGAAATGTGCTGCAGGACTTTGTGTATCTGGATCTGCTTTTTCTCAGTGATTTACTTGCTTAATTATCAAATCATGTCAGCACTAGTGATGAGCGAGGACTACCATGCTTGAGAGCTCAGTACTCGTTAAGGGCAATTGGATGCTTGGATGGGCGCGATTCAAGCACCCGAGTATAGTGGACATCAATAAGGAACACAAGCATTTTTCCGGAGGAACACTTCTACACTTCCATTAAACTAGCGTGCTCAAGTTGCGCCCAGTCAAGCATCCAACTGCTCTTAACGAGATCAGTGCACCTGAGCATGGTAGCGCTCGCTCATCGCTAATCAGCACTTCTCCCATGCTCTCCATTCCCAATACTTTTTGCAGTGTCTGATAACTCAATCTCCTCTGTACAGTGGTACCTCGTTTTCGTTCACATCTGTTATCGTTGGTTTTGGTTTTCGTTGACATCGGTTATCATTGTTTTCGGTTTTCGTTGATTTTTTACACTATTAATTTGCCTCGGTTTCGTTCGTGTTTGTCTGCATGCCCACATGACTACGCTGCTAATTTTGCAACAACAAAGGGTGATCCATGCATTTCCTGGCTCTGTGTGGCATCATGTGAGTATCACCCCACTCACTTTCAAAATGTATGTAAAAAATGTAAGATAAAATGTATTTATTCCTTATTTTAGTATTATATATTCATTTTATAATTTTATATTAATTTCTTATTGTTTTTAGTATTAAACTATCTTTATTTTCTATAAAATGTGTTTTTCGTATGTATTTTAGAGTGTCTAAAACAAATTGATTGGATTTACATTGATTCCTATGGAAATAATTGCCTCAGTTTTCAATGTTTTTAGTTTTGATTGATTGTATTCAGACGGATTATCAACAAAATCCGAGGTATCACTGTATTACATTTGATCTCTTGCTTTTATAGCACATCAGCACTTCTATTTTACTCTTCTCTCCTCCTAGGCTTCTTTGCAATCTCTAACTCTTTATCTATGGCTGGAGTCACACTTGCAAGAGACTCGCGAGAGTCTCAATTGCATCACCCGGCGTGGCCCGCCGCTCTCCGGACAGGAGCGTCTCAGCTGCATAGAAATACATGCAGCCAACCCGCTCCTGTTAGAGAGTGCGGCTGTTCCGGGTGTTGCAATGCGAGACTCGCGCGAGTCTCTCGCAAGTGTGACTCCAGCCTATGAGTGTTTCATTTGCCTCCTAGTTTTTCATACACATTAGCAGTATAAATTCAAGCAGCACTTTGTAAAAACCAAATGGAGGAGGGTCAGAGTACATATTGCTTGCAAGTTCAACCCACACATACTCCCTAAGGCTACTTTACATTTCCATCGTTTCAAATCCGCCAGGACACTCGTTGCGACGGATCAACGGATCCGTCATTTTCTAGCTGACAACGGACACAACAGATGAGTTATTTCACAGGATTCCGTTCACAGGCATCATGTGAAATAACTGATCCATCGCGTCCGTTACATCCGTTGTGCTTCCGTTTTACGACGGATCCGTCGTAATCCGTTTTTTGGGGACAGCCCAATGGGAGTGCCAGACATTTTGGAGATCTATACAATGGTGTTTTCACAGGCCATCTGTGACAGTTTGGAGAAAGGGGCAGAATAAATGTTGTTATAGCTAAAATTGTGCAGAATTATGTGCATTATTCCTATCAAGCCAATCTGGAGCCTTGCAATGTGATTGTGTACATGCTGGGCATGCTCAGTAGAAAATTACTGAATTCAGCACTGGATTCCGTCGTGCGACGGATTACGGCGGAATCCTGCACCATAGCCAACCATTATACCTCTTGACGGATTGCGACAGAATCCTACGCAGTGCGTTGTTTCGACGCTCCAAAAAACATTACATTGTCCGTTACATTCCACGACTGATCCGTCGCGCGACAGATGCAATGCAAGGCCATCAGTCGCAATCCGTCGTTAATACAAGTCTATAGGGAAAAAAACGGAATCCTGCAAATTATTTTGCAGGATTCAGTTTTTTCTCAAAGCGACAGATTGTGACTGAGGGAAAATGACGGAAATGTGAAAGTAGCCTAATTTTGAGAGAATTGAGAATTGCAAGTCATGCTAACAGTGGATCAGGCAGCTAAGAGGGCACAAACATTGGCAGAATAGTAAATGTAACATTTATCATTTATACATTTATCATGTAGAATTATGCACTTTTTTTACAATTCCAATGAAATGACAGTGCTTTGAATTCATCCTTAAAGTGTACCTATTAGGGTAAGAGTGAAAACACTATTACAGTACCACCAAACAACACATTTATGCATTTGTGTTTATTGTCACTGTTATTCTGCAATTGCATTAGTTTTAAATACAATAGGAATTGTGGCTATGTAATGCTGTGAGTGTAAACATTGCAAAACAAAAATGTGTTATACCATTACTGCTGCATAGAAATATACCCAGTCTGTGTAATGCTAGAAACTAATTGCAAGAACTTGATAAAAAGGGGCAGTTTATCATACTACGTAGAATGTGGAGCTCTGCCATCTCCATCACTATGTCTACGGGAGATATTGCAATGGCCGAGTATAGTACTTTGCTTTTCTTTCTGTTCCATAGTCTCATGTAATGTTATATATATATTATATATATATATATATATATATATATATATATACAGTTAGGTCCAGAGATATTTGGACAGTGACAATTTTCGCGAGTTGGGCTCTACATGCCACCACATTGGATTTGAAATGAAACCTCTACAACAGAATTCAAGTGCAGATTGTAACGTTTAATTTGAAGGTTTGAACAAAAATATCTGATAGAAATTGTAGGAATTGTACACATTTCTTTACAAACACTCCACATTTTGGGAGGTCAAAAGTAATTGGACAAATAAACCAAACCCAAACAAAATATTTTTATTTTCAATATTTTGTTGCGAATCCTTTGGAGGCAATCACTGCCTTAAGTCTGGAACCCATGGACATCACCAAACGCTGGGTTTCCTCCTTCTTAATGCTTTACCAGGCCTTTACAGCCGCAGCCTTCAGGTCTTGCTTGTTTGTGGGTCTTTCCGTCTTAAGTCTGGATTTGAGCAAGTAAAATGCATGCTCAATTGGGTTAAGATCTGGTGATTTCAAAAAACGATTTCTGATTTTACCACACTTAATGACAACTTGGACAAACATCTGAATATTTTGGATGATAAAATCGCAGAAAGGAAAAAACGTAAATTTGACAGAGACACCATGGACTACCAGACTGACAAAATTTATACCTGGAGGAATCAACAGCACGAAAGTTCGATTTTAAGATCGCAATATAAAAATAAGAGGTTTTTTCAAAAAAACTACAACAGGAAAGTCAGTTTTGGTGACACCAGTATTTCCTCAGCTACTACGAGTTATTCAGTGGACATTTCTTCTGATTCTTCTTCGGAGGGAGTTATAACATCCGCTACATCTGATAAAAGGTTTAAAAACAAGAAAAACCATTCTTCAAAAAACGCACCAGGAGAGGAGGTCGCAAACATCGGAAATACCAGATATCCGGACCGCAGGAAGCGGAGATATTAACCTGTCCAGTTTGGAACCTCTCAGCCCAGATTCTCTCACAGCACCATTTATCAGTATTATCTAAAGGACTTAGTTTCTGTCCCACGAATAAATTCAATCTCTTCAACACGCTGCTGGACATTAACAAGTTGGCAAGAAATCTGACTTTGAAGTGCCATTTCACCGATAATGAAGATCCACAGGATGATTCCAGTCTTAATCTGGGTTCTGATATGTTTGATTCTAATGTGATTCCCAGGTTTTGTGAGTTGAAAAAACTTTCTGATTTGAGGCAGCTTGAATCAGAATCCAGAAATTATGATTTTCTTCCTGACAGGTTTATCACAAGCAATCCTTCTTTTTATCCTGTTCAGTCCAGACCATCTGTGTTAGATATTTTTCAGGAACACATTGAAGAGGATTTGGTTGCTCTTGATAGAATCACAGGTGTCAGAAACAACAATCTCAACCCCCAAGAGGTTTTGGCTTTACAAGATCTACAATCTAACACTGGTTTAATTATCAGGGAAGCCGATAAGGGGGGAGGGGTTGTTGTTTTGGATGCTCTTTTGTATTTCAAAATGAACCATGCCATTTTGTCTGATGATCATACGTATTTACATTTACAAGGGGACCCAACTAATTTCTTCAAGGTAAAGATGGATAAAATGCTTCAGGCTGGTTTGGAGGGGGGCATTTTTACACAAAAAATTTTTGATTATCTTACAGTGGATCATCCTGTGATTCCTGTGTACCATGCCCTCCCTAAACTACATAAAGGTGTTTTTCCCCCTCCATTTAGGCCCATTATATCCGGCATTGGTTCCCTTGGTGAAAAACTTGGTGCTTGGTTGGATCATTTTTTGCAGCCTTTAGTTAGAGAATTGCCAGGTTTTCTCAGAGACACTAAATCCCTTATCAATAATTTGAATTCTATATCCTGGCAGGGCAACTACATGTGGCTGACATGTGATATTGTCAGTCTTTATCCTTCCATTCCACATCATGTAGCTTCTGATTGTTTGCAGTTGTTTCTCAGAAAACACAGTTCATATCCCATTCACATACAAAATTTCATCATTACTGCAATCAACTTTTTATTAACGCACAATTATTTTTCTTTTGATGAAAAGTTTTTTCTGCAGAAATGTGGCGTTAGCATGGGAGGGAAATTCTCTCCCTCCCTTGCTAATATTGTTGTAGCCATTTTTGAGGAATTTTACATTTTCAATGAAGATAATGAATTTTCAGATCATATGGTTTTTTACACACGTTAATAGATGATGTATTAATTATATGGAGAGGGGATGAGGTCATTGCACATTCTTTCATTAACCATCTCAACCAAAATTCTTTTAATCTTAAATTCACATTTCAAACAAATTCCACCAGCATTAATTATCTAGATGTCACTTTGATAGGGAAGGGCAGTGTAGTGGAGATCCTTCCTTACCATAAGGACACGGACTCCAACTCCATTTTAATGGCCAGTTCATGTCATTCTCCGCATGTCATTAAAAATATTCCGCTTGGTGAACTTATCAGGTTAAAGCGCAACTGTTCCTGTCCAGAGGCTCTACAAGTGGAAATGGACTGTGCTGTTACCAAGCTCAAACACAGGGGCTACCCGAAATGGTGTCTAGATCGGGCAAAAATTATAGTTAATAAAATAGATAGATCGGATTTATTTAGAGATAACAACAAAAATAAGAACAATTTTAGTAGGAATAATGGTGTGACGTTTACAACGAATTTTTCTCCCCAATTCCATGATATAGTAAAAATAGTACAAAAACATCTGCCTATTTTACTTAGTGATGATTTATTAAATCGGATTTTCACTAAAAATAAAATTAATTTTGTGGCCAGAAGAGCCCCTAATCTTGCCAATATTCTATCCCCCAGTTTGGTTGTAAGCAGCAAGGACAATGCCATCTCTAAAAATTGGTTATCCTGCACAGGTTTTTTTGGCTGTGGGCACAATTTTTGCATCTCGTGCAAACATGCAAAAAAATGCAAATCATTTACATCTAATTATACAGGACTTTCTTATAACATTAACAGCTTTATAAACTGCAATACCCCAAATGTGGTTTATTTGATTGAGTGTATTTCCTGTCACGTTCAATATGTTGGCTGCACGAGTTGTCCCCTCAAACAAAGAATACGCAGACACATGTCAGACACATTAAATACATCTGCGGTAAATGTGTCTGCTGTTTCCAGACACTTTGCCTCTGTTCACAATAGATGTCTGGACAATCTTGTTTTCACAGGCATTGAAAAAGTTTCCAGACCTAAAAGGGGTGGGGATCTTAGAAGAAAGATTCTTAATAGAGAATCTTTCTGGATCTTCAAATTGGGCACGAGAATGCCGCATGGTCTGAATATGAGGAGAGATCTTGTTATGCAGTATACTTGAATTTCAGAATTATTTGTTCTTTATAGGACATACCTTTTCAGTACCAATAACTATATCATATTATACTGTAGTAATTATTGGATATTTGATGGTTTAAGGTTATTCCTTTAGCATTTGAATTGAAATTTTCACTATATAGCAATTTGGACATTAATAAATGTGTTTTTTTTTTTTTTTTTTTTTTTTTTCCCGTCCTTCTTTTGTCCCTGTCAGGAGAAAAAAATCTTTCTTGTCTCTAAAGAGCCCCTTCACTACAGATTATACTGGGCATATATATATTTCTTATCATGTGATCTCTCTGGTTGCTTCTGTTTTTAATCAGTTTATGTATATATATTTTTTGGTGTTTTTTCCTTTATTTTCTGTTGTTGTGCTGACTTTTTGGTGCAGTGTCTCAGTTTCTATTCTTTCACTTTTTTTTTCTCTTCTCTGTGCTCTCCACACTAAATGGGCTGGGTGGTAACAAATCCAATTAATTCAACCTGTTCTTGTTGTGCACAGACTTTAAATACTGTCTTAGAGATTTCCTCTGCGCATTCCATGATTAAGACCTATTCAGGTTGAAACGCGTAGGAAACAGCTCCTCTGTCTTGCCTCTCTATTTTTGTCTTGCTTGGATGGAATATTAATATTTTTATTACCAATAAAGAAACTGTTTTTTAAGAAAATTCTACTTTCTCCTGAAGTTGCTGGAATTTCTTCCTTTCTTCAAGATCTGGTGATTGACTTGGCCATTGCAGAATGTTCCACTTTTTTGCACTCATGAACTCCTGGGTAGCTTTGGCTGTATGCTTGGGGTCATTGTCCATCTGTACTATGAAGCGCCGTCCGATCAACTTTGCGGCATTTGGCTGAATCTGGGCTGAAAGTATATCCCGGTACACTTCAGAATTCATCCGGCTACTCTTGTCTGCTGTTATGTCATCAATAAACACAAGTGACCCAGTGCCATTGAAAGCCATGCATGCCCATGTCATCACGTTGCCTCCACCATGTTTTACAGAGGCTGTGGTGTGCCTTGGATCATGTGCCGTTCCCTTTCTTCTCCAAACTTTTTTCTTCCCATCATTCTGGTACAGGTTGATCTTTGTCTCATCTGTCCATAGAATACATTTCCAGAACTGAGCTGGCTTCATGAGGTGTTTTTCAGCAAATTTAACTCTGGCCTGTCTATTTTTGGAATTGATGAATGGTTTGCATCTAGATGTGAACCCTTTGTATTTACTTTCATGGAGTCTTCTCTTTACTGTTGACTTAGAGACAGATACACCTACTTCACTGAGAGTGTTCTGGACTTCCGTTGATGTTGTGAACGGGTTCTTCTTCACCAAAGAAAGTATGCGGCGATCATCCACCACTGTTGTCATCCGTGGACGCCCAGCCCTTTTTGAGTTCCCAAGCTCACCAGTCAATTCCTTTTTTCTTAGAATGTACCCGACTGTTGATTTTGCTACTCCAAGCATGTCTGCTATCTCTCTGATGGATTTTTTCTTTTTTTTCAGCCTCAGGATGTTCTGCTTCACCTCAATTGAGAGTTCCTTAGACCGCATGTTGTCTGGTCACAGCAACAGCTTCCAAATGCAAAACCACACACCTGTAATCAACCCCAGACCTTTTAACTACTTCATTGATTACAGGTTAACGAGGGAGACGCCTTCAGTGTTAATTGCAGCCCTTAGAGTCCCTTGTCCAATTACTTTTGGTCCCTTGAAAAAGAGGAGGCTATGCATTACAGAGCTATGATTCCTAAACCCTTTCTCCGATTTGGAGGTGAAAACTCTCATATTGCAGCTGGGAGTGTGGACTTTCAGCCCATATTATATATATAATTGTATTTCTGAACATGTTATTGTAAACAGCTAAAATAACAAAACTTGTGTCACTGTCCAAATATTTCTGGACCTAACTGTATATATATATATATATATATATATATATATATATATATATATATATATATATATATTACAGTCATGGCCGAAATTGTAATCAACCCTTGAAATTGTTAAAGAAATTAAGTACCGTATTTTTCGGACCATAAGACGCACTTTTTTGCCCCAAATGTTGGGGGAAAGTGGGGGGTGCGTCTTATGGTCTGAATGTAGGGCTGCGGGGAATGAGGGTGCTGCGGTGGAGCGGGTCATCGGGGGCATGAGAAGGCTGCAGCAGCGCCTGCCGTGACCAAGTGGGCCCGCTCATTACATATGCACGCCCATCCTCCCGCCCATCAGCTCTCAGCACGGAAGCTGACGCTGACAGGTGGGCGTGGGGTGCACGCATAGTAAACAGCCAGCCGTGATCACCCCTGGCAACTACAGCCTGGAGTGATCATGTGCGGCTGTATTCACTGCCCCTCGTGCATCATCATTAGCACGGGGTGCAGTGAATCAGTGTACTCACCGTTCATCTGCAGCACCTCGATGTCCTCCTGCTTACCGGCTGCGCTGTGTAGAGACTAGTGGGGCTCACAGCGATGGCGTCATCGCTGTGCGCACGTGTCCATACAGCGTCGCCGGAACAAACAGATGGAAATCGCGGTGCTGCAGGGAGCGTGGCCGGCTCCACACAGAGCTGCCGGCACAGACGAAGGAGGAGCGACGCTGCGTGGAGCAAGGAAAGGTGAATATAAATGTTTATTTTTTTTTTTTTTTTATGTGTGTGCCGCAGGATGATGGGGCACATGTGAGAAGGATGATGGGGCATATATGAGCAGGATGATGGGGCACATATGAGCAGGATGATGGGGCAGGATGATGGGGCACGTATGAGCAAGATGATGGGGCACATATGAGCAGGATGATGGGGCACATATGAGCAGGATGATGGGGCAGGATGATGGGGCACATATGAGCAGGATGATGGGGCACATATGAGCAAGATGATGGGGCACATATGAGCAGGATGATGGGGCAGGATGATGGGGCACATATGAGCAGAATGATGGGGCACATATGAGCAGGATGATGGGGCACATATGAGCAAGATGATGGGGCAAATATGAGCAGGATGATGGGGCAAATATGAGCAGGATGATGGGGCAAATATGAGCAGGATGATGGGGCAAATATGAGCAGGATGATGGGTCAAATATGAGCAGGATGATGGGGCACATATGAGCAGGATGATGGGGCACATATGAGCAGGATGATAGGGCACATATGAACAGGATCATAGGGCACATATGAGCAGGATGATAGGGCACATATGAGCAGGATGATAGGTCACATATGAGCAGGATGATAGGGCACATATGAGCAGGATGATAGGGCACATATGAGTAGGATGATAGGGGACATATAGCAGGATGACGGGGGACATATAGCAGGATGAGGGGGGACATATATCAGGATGAGGGACATATATCAGGATGAGGGACATATAGCAGGATGAGGGACATATAGCAGGATGAGGGTCATATAGCAGGATGAGGGACATATATATATAAATAAATATAAGGTTGGGGATTATACAAGGCAGGAGGATCATTACAAGGATGGGGTACCTTACTAGAGAATTTGGGGACATTACCCCCATAATAGTGTCAGCAGCAGATCCTCGCCCCATAACAGTGTGTCATGACCACATTTTTTGCTTAAAATTTTATTTTCCTATTTTCCTTCTCTAAATCCAGGGTGCGTCTTATGGTCCGGTGCGTCTTATAGTCTGAAAAATACGGTATTTCTCCCAGAGAACTATTGCATTACATATGTTTTGTCATACAGATGTTTATTTCCTTCATGTTTATTGGAACAACACAAAAAAATAAAGGTAAAAGGCAAATTGGACATAATTTCACACAAAACTCCAAAAATGGGTCAGATAAAATTGTTGGCACCTCAAGCATCAGATATTCGTTCAAACTCACCTGTCACAAGTAACAGGTGTGGGCAATATGAAAATCACACCTGAAACCAGATAAAAAGGGGAGAAGTTGACACAATCTTTGCATTGTGTGTCACACTAAGCATGGAGATCAGAAAGAAGAGAAAAGTCTGAGGAATGGGGAAACAAAATTGTTGAAATATATCAACAATCTCAAGGTTACAAGTCCATCTCCAGATTTCTTCATGTTCCTTTGTCCATGGTTCGCAATATAATCAAGACGTTTATGTGGCGCCCCTGAGGCTTTCGTCGCCACATGGGTACTGCACCTCAGCCAGAGGTGTGGTATCCCATCCTGAGTAACAAGGGGGTCATCTACCGTTTCACAGACAAAACCTGCACACACCAATTGTTAGGTCACACACTGGGTCAGGGTTTAAGGCAGGTAACCCATTAATGCTGAGAAGCAGAGACCAGTATATCTGGTTATGGAGCCTTAAGTCCCATTCACTGGCCTGGAGTGGTGGAGCCTGGCAGGGGGAGTGTAGGAGGAGTCAATGGGTCAGTAGGAAAAGTGGGCGGAGCTAGGTTTTGAAAAGTAAACGGTTGAGGAGAACTGGTTGGGACCAGTTAGGGGGAATTCAGGCAGTGTGAGGCAGTCTGTCAGAGAAGTGACAGTTGACAGGAAGAGCTAGTCAGTGAGGAGTCTAGCCAAAAGGAGGTTTTAGGTGAAGATCCTGGGGTCTTGCTAGGCCCAGGTGACACCGACTGAAGGAATTCCAGAGTGCCACGGATGTGCGGGAGGCCTCCGTGGACTTGACCACGAGGGTGGAGGGATCTGGTTGCAATAACGGGGACGGACCCCAGGCTAAAGAAGAAAAACAGTTCCTTTAGCAATCCGACGGCCCAGGAGATTGCTTCAGGAACCCGAGGCCACAACCTGCCACCCATCACCTGCAAAGGGGAGCAATAAAAGGACTGAGGTCAGCCACCCTTTGGACAGGCTTGGTGGCGGAGACGCAGGATAGTCTAATGAAGGTCGGCGCTAGTGAGACAGCCAGGTAAGGACACATTGAGGGGTGCACCGGTACTGACCCTTGAACTATTCGATACAAAGTAACGAAAATCCAGCGGATCACAGGCAGATGAATTAAAAACTTTCCTTTATTTTCATCGCTTTAAAAATGGATAGACAGCATCCACAAGGCACAGTTCATCCAACAGTTCATCTGTCGCGGGCGGAGGAGGGGACGCCGCGCTCTCCCTACCGCTCGGGTCCGGCTGCCGCGGCTGCTGTGGCCTGCTGCTGCTCGGTGGCTCGAGCGACGAGCTGGATCCCGGGGACTCTAGCGGCGCTCCTCGCCCGTGGGTGAAAGGGGGTTTTTGGGTGTGGGGATTGTGGATTGTCCGTGACGCCACCCACGGTTGTGGTGAAGGGATGTACACCACCGCTGCTCTGGCTGGGGAATCCCGGGAGTGATGGTATGGAGCAGCCAGTTGTTGTGTTGCCCCTCCGTGGGTAGGGGTTGGTGATCCCGGGGCCCAGTGATGGGGTTTTGGAATGGTGGGCAGGCGGATAGGGGGCCTGCGGAGGTGCAGGGGTGCAGGCGCAGCGCTGTGCCGCACGGCACGGAGGTACTCACTCAGCCAGTAAACACGACACAGTTCTCGGTAAACAAACGGCTGGTTGGACGGGTCCCTCAGACGGCTGCACTGTTGATATCCCCTGCAGGTGATGGTGACAGTCTCTTTCCTGCACCTATGTGTTGTTGTTTGGTAGCGATGGGTTCCCACCGGTAACCCGCTCCCCGACTTGGATATGAGCCGGAGGAGCTCCACTCTTGCCCGCAGGCGCTGGCCCTGGGAAACTGGTGCCTTGGCGGTGGCGGTGTCTCCCCTCTACGGTTGGACTGTTGCCTTCAAACGGGACTTGGTTGTTGGGAGACAGTCGTCCCCTTCACTGACGGATTTGGCAAATTATGGCGACTCCTAGCCTTGCCGGGATCCGAAAGGCCCCTGCCCTGGTGCTGACTAATCTTCGTATACCGCTCCGGTACCGCCGGGTCACCACCCGTCCACGGTCCTTTCGGCAACCTCCAATCAGTCTCGCCTGCAGACGGTCACCGCCGTCTGCCAACCTTGCTGTCTCAGTCCGGGGCACACACCCGGACTAACTTCAGGCTTCTTTCTGTCACTTTCTCTGTTGCTCTTTTACCACTTCCTTCCACTTCACTGTTTACTCCTTCACTCAAACTCTCCCCTGAGCTAACTGCCTGGTTTTCCCGCCTCCAGAGCTGTGAACTCCTCGGTGGGTGGAGCCAACCGCCTGGCCCACCCCCTGGTGTGGACACCAGCTCCTGGAGGAAGGCAACAAGGATTTTAGTTTGACTTCGGTGTGCCTGCAGGGAATGTGGGGTGCATGTGGTGTTGTGACCTGTGACCCCTGGCTTGCCCAGGGCGTCACACATCCAACGCGTTTCGACATAACGCAGTGTCGTAAGTTCTTATTCATGAATAATGAATGAATGAATTCAGATCCATGAATAAGAACTTACGACACCGCATTATGTCGAAACGCGTTGGATGAACTGTGCCTTGTGGATGTTGTCTATCCATTTTTAAAGCGATGAAAATAAAGGGAAGTTTTTATTTCATCTGCCTGTGATCCGCTGGATTTTCGTTACTTTGTATCTGCTATTATCCCCTTGTGCCTGGGATTTCCGTGCAGGATCAGCTGGTCTACTCCTCAGACTTACACACCAGAGTGGTGAGCTGGAACACGTTTCTTTTTGCTTGAACTATTCGGGATCAGCGGAGGCCCACGACAGTGAATCCTGGCACACCACGGGGTAACTGATCAGCTGCAGTGTTGGAACGAATAGTGAGTAAAAAGATCTTAACTGCAAGAGTCGTGACGTCTGCTTTGTCCTGCACCTCATCAACATCCACCATAGACTTTACAAACGGTTGCCCCGGGGTACCCGATCCACCTGTGGGGAGCAAGAACACCTCAGCTGCCATAACACCAGCCCCGGAGGTCCCGTCCAGCAGCCACGGCTCCAAAGCCGCCATCCACAGGTGGCGTCATGAATCTTAAATAAACTTAATTACCATCGTCCCCAATACCGCCACATTAATTGACTCCACCAGGGACACGGAGTTGGGCCCCGTCACCGCTGACTACCCCAGACTAGTCCGGTTCAGAGTATCCCTAAGGCCCTGGGGCAGGCGTGTCATTTACAATCCATGGCGTTGTAGCTAATCTCCCTGGAAGTGGACGGCAGAGAAAAATTGATGATAGGTTGCAACACAAGGTAGTCCGGATGGTGGATAAGCAGCCCCAATCAAGTTCCAAAGAAATTCAAGCTGTCCTGCAGGCTCAGAGTGCATCAGTGTCAGCGCAAACTATCCATCAACATTTGAATGAAATTAAACAATATAGCTGGAGACCTAGGAGGACCCCGCTTCTGACAGAGATATAAAATTAACCCCTGTCTTGCCCTTTGCAATTGCTTCCGCCATTACAATGGCAGCACCCAAGTATGGCAAGCTACCCTGAAACAAAAAAAGGGGGATAGGATCAAATGTTCCCCCTTTTCTTTTGGACCCCATTCTGTGTAAACCCTTTGTCCACCTGAGGTATCATCTATCCGGCGGTGTATGGTCCGCTTTTGGTAAAGGATCGGGTGAGATCTATCCTTGCTTGCACATTATTGCACTGCACTTTATTATTGTCTGATTTTAAAGTAAAAATAATTAAAAGCTATATTTTAGTCCTTGCTCTGATAGGTTGCAATGTAGTGGCCAGTGTCAGACAGATGGGTTTATGTCCCAGGTCATGGGTCTTCCAGCAAGACAATGACCACAAATATACTTCAAGAAGCACCGAAAAATGAATGGAAACAAAGTGCTGGAGAGTTCTGTAGTGGCAGCAATGAGTCCGGAACTAAATCCCATTGACACCTGTGGAGAGATCTTAAAATCGCTGTTTGGAGAAGGCGCCTTCAAAGATGAGAGACCTGGAGATGTTTGCAAAAGAAGAGTGTTCCAAAATTTCAGTGCAGAGGTGTAAGAAGCATGCTGATGGTTATACAAAGCAATTAATTAGTTATTTATTCCAAATGGTTTGCAACCAAATATAAAGTTGAGGGAATTGGTAACAATTTTGTCCGCTCCATTTTTGGAGTCTTGTGTGAAATTGTGTCCAATTTGCCTTGTTTTTTTCTTGTTCCAATACATGCCAAGGAAATAAAAATGTGTATAACAAAATGTTTAATTGCATTGATTTTCTGCAAGAAATACTTCATTTACTGGAACAATTTAAAGAGGACCAACCACCAGTTTTTCCTATATAAGCTAAAGCCAGTGCTATAGTGGTGCTATCAGGCTGATTCTATACATACCTTTAGTTGTGAGATCGGATGTATACTTTCTCAAATACAGGCAAGTAAATTTTATGGAATGCACTGTTATTTGATGAGAGGTACAACAGAATATCTAATAGGTGGGTCGGGTTTTGCTAGTTATTCCCGCCTCTGTCTGTCCTTCCTCCCCCTGTCTTTGTTATTTTATGCTAATTATAGTATATCACAGATTCACTACATCTCTTCACTAAGATGGCGTCAGAGTTGGCACCTGTGCATGGTACCGGAGATAAGCGCCATCTTTGTGAAGACAGTATCTTGTTGTTTGTGGCGTATGCAAGGGCGGCTCATGCGCCCTCACATCCTCTGCTCTTGTTGTGACTGCAGGAGCACGCATACCTGCGGGTCAGGGAGATCCACGCTGGCCTGGCTTCTTCCTCCAGTCTGGACTGTAGTGGTAATATTTCAAAAGACTGACCTGCACATCCTACAAGTGTGTATAGGTGCCAGCTGAAAAAACCTAGCAAATACAAAATGGATACAGCCGCACACTAAATGCCATCAATGTATAAGGGAACTCTGGTACTGCATTACTGCTATATGAAAAAATGAGAATTTTAGTTTATGAATTGGCCAATGCATGTAAGCCCGGAAACCAAACGGCAAGGTAAATCTCAATATTCCGGGTCCCTAACTAAAATGCCACTATCTAGGTTAAAAACATCATGTCTGGGCAGCTAGACTAAAGCACTGAGCACTCCGCCCTATAAACCAGGCTGTGTTCATAATCCTTATACCAGGAGTCCTAGCTGCCCAGACATGGAGGTTAGTCCAGATAGTGGCATTTCAAGTTAGATTTTTAGTCTAGCTGCCCAGACAAGGATGTTTTTAACCTAGATAGTGGCATTTTAGTTAGGGACCTGGAATATTGAGATTTACCTTGCCGTTTGGTTTCCGGGCTTATATGCATTGGCCAATTCATAAACTAAAAATCTCATTTTTTCATATAGCAGTAATGCAGTACCAGAGTTCCCTTATACATTGATGGCATTTAGTGAGCGGCTGCATCCATTTTATATTTGGACTGTAGTGGTGTGCTGATCATGTCCTCTCTGCGCCCTCCGATCACCTATTCCCGTAAGTGTGATCCAATTAAGTTTTAATAGAAGAATGCATATGATTTTTTTCTCTTGTATATAATTTTCCTTGTTCACTTATTGTGAAATTTTTGTATTGTGTGTTTTGTATATTATCTACCCTGTGGTGGCATATGTGTTTTTCTGATTAAACTCACCCCTCCCATTGGTAGGAGTGAGTTTAAAGGCTTGTGGGTAACATTCGCTTACTCAGGCTTGACAAAAAACGCAGGTAGCGTTCGAAACGCGTAGCTGCACATGGGCTCCCTATTTTGTCCCTTGTAATGACAAGTATTTTTTACGTCCTTTAAAATAAAGCTTGCACAAGAGTTTATATTATTCCGGAAGCAGGATTATTTTTTTTCTTCTATTGGATCCCTGCACTACCAGAGTGCAAAACAAGAATGCCGCGGGGACACCATCACGTTTCTCAACGCTGGCAGGAAACTAGCCAGGTCTTTCACCGGGAAGGAACAACCACGGGAAGGGCAGTCTCCAGTCAAGGAGACCACCTATGCCAAACATGGTATCCATCCACAGACAGCTGTTTCGGGGTATTTGCCCCTCATCAGTGTGGAGTAGGAAACTGGCTAGTGGGAGCAATGCCTAGTAGAAGACTACATAAGCAAGGATGGTTGACCTCGGGGAGTGTTGGATGTTGAAAGAATGGAAAGAAAAATCCTTGCTCCGAAACATGTGGGTCATGTTTCTGAGCAAATATTTGTCTTTCCATTTTTTCTTTGCTACATACTAGGCACTTGTTCACCTTTTGTATTTTAAAGACTTTGTATTATAAAGACTTTTGTATTTTACTATTATCTCTTGTGGTCCTTGTGCTCTGTGTAATCCCTATTGTTCATCATCTCCATTGGTTTACGGTTTTACACACTTTTAGGTCTTTTATTTGTATTGAAGTTTAGTTGGAAACTACCTAACATACGCTAAGTTACAATATTGTTACCACTTGGCTTTGTTACTTGGCAAACTCAGCCATGGATGCAAGATGGAGTCATCATGTTTTAACTATGAGGGGTACTTTGCACACTACGACATCGCAGGTGCGATGTCGGTGGGGTCAAATCAAAAGTGACGCACATCTGGCACTGCTGTCGACATCGGAGTATGTGAATCCTTTTTACTACGATTAACGAGTGCAAAAGCGTCGAAATCGTATGATCGGTGTAGGGTCCGACATTTCCATAATTTCAGAAGGACCGATGTTACGATGTTGTTCCTCGTTCCTGCGGCAGCACACATCGCTGTGTGTGAAGCCGCAGGAGCGAGGAACATCACCTTACCTGCGTCCCGGCTGCAATGAGAAAGGAAGGAGGTGGGCGGGATGTTAACGTCCTGCTCATCTCCGCCCCCCCTGCTTCTATTGGCCGCCTGCCGTGTGATGTTGCTGTGACACCGCACGACCCGCCCCCTTAGGAAGGAGGCGTGTCGCCGGCCAAAGCGACGTCGCAGGGCAGGTAAGTGCATGTGAAGCTGGCGTAGCGATAATGTTCGCTACGGCAGCTATCACAAGATATCGCAGCTGCGACGGGGGCGGGGACTATTGCGCTCGGCATCACTACCATCTGCTTGCGATGTTGTAGTGTGCAAAGTACCCCTTAGCGTTGTGCTCAACTGGCTCAGCCTCTCAAGGTGAGCACTCCTAATTTATGTGGATCTCTTTTGTTACTATTCGTTACCCTATTTACTTATTTTTGTCCCATATCTACTGATGCACAGCTTTAAGTGGCAGACCCCAGAGCCTCATCCTTGTGTTCAGTTGGGGTCCCAGTTTTCGACTTTTCCCTGCTATGAGACACTTATTGATGTGATTTTATGGTGAACCAACCCCTTCAACTATTATAGCCCATTATTAAATTCCCTATTCTCCATCCATGAATGCTTAAATCTCGTAACATTCCCTGTTGAGTAAACGTCTACACTATTCTTGATTTGGTGATGTGCATTTTGGGAAGAGTTTCGGGTTCCACCTGATCTTAAAATCCTAAGCAATATGTAAAAATAGGAACTTGCACATTCTTAAAAATTGGATGTAAAAACCTGCAGAACTGGAGGAGGTTACACAGGTTTTTGTGATTTGTTAATATCACCAAATTTATATTCACACTAAATATTATTGATGTTTGGTGTAAAACACCTTAAATTCTGGTGAAAAATACCTTAAAAAGTCATAACATTTCTGCACATCTGAGAACTTGCACAAAAAAAATGGAGATTTTTGCACCAGGTAGTGTTAACAAAATCGGAAATGACATCAATGTTTATGCCATCATCGATCCCCGCTGATCACTTTAGGAGTTTGGCAGAAGACCATTTTTAGCAATGTTTTTACAATGTTACTTCTGATTTCAAGAATGCGGTCATCACACTGTCAAGTATTGAAGAAGAGTATTTATCCCCGTTAAAGTTGTTATATTACCTTAAAATCTCCACTTGATGGCAGTAATGATGCATTTCTTTGTATAGAGTCCGTTATAGTATAGAATTTCTAAGCATAGTCCATTTTACGACTTGCAGACAAAAAACTAGTATCTTGCGCTGTATCTGGGGCTCCATTTTTTAAAGATAAATAGGACGTTTTTAACGGATTTTTCTGTACGCGTTATTTGTGTAATATTTCGTTCATGCCTGCATTTTTCCTGGTGCCTTTTTAAAGTTCCATAAAGAAGACTATGGATAAAACACCAGAAAAAAACACACCAGAAAAGAAGCATTTTGATAAAAAAATTAATCTGCAAACAAAACACTGAGAACCCCCCCCCCCCAAACGCTGTGTAGGTAGATATTTAATTGAGACAATATTAACATATGACTCCATTATTTTTGGTTTTAAAATTAAAAAAAGCTTTTAAATGGAATCTGTCACCAGAGTTTTGCTCCCCCATCTGAGAGCAGCATAATGTAGAGGCAGAGATCCTGATTCCAGCGATGTGTCACTTACTGAGCTGTTTGCTATCATTGTCATAAAATAAATGTTTTCTCTGCTGCAGATCTAGCAGTTATACAAAGCTCATGTATATGCTGGACTACAGGGCAGCAGGACAAGTAGTCCTCTTAAGCGGGCTTTACACGCTACAATAAGTCTTACGATGTGTCGGCGGGGTCACGTCGTAAGTGACGCACATCCGGCATCGTAAGTTATATTGTAGCGTGTAAAACCTACGTGTGATTGCGATTGAGCGAAAAACCATTCATCGCATGCACGTCGTTCAAAAGCTAAAAATTGTACATCGGGTTGTTCAATCTTCCCGAGGTAGCACACATCGCAGTGTGTGACACCCCGGGAACGATGAACAAATCTTACCTGTGTCCCGCGGCTCTCGCCGACAATGCGGAAGTAAGGAGGTGGGCGGGATGTTTACGTCCCGCTCATCTCCGCTCCTCCGCTTCTATTGGCCAGCTGCCGCATGACGTCGCTGTGACGCCGAACGTCCCTCCCACTCCAGGAAGTGGAAGTTCGCCGCCCACATTGAAATCGTATGGAAGGTAAGTACGTGTGACGGGAAATAATCGTTTGTGTGACACGGTCAACAAATTGAACGTGCCACACATACGATGGGGGCGGGTACGATCGCATACGATATCGTATGATAATTGTACCGTGTAAAGCAGGCTTTAGGCTAAGGTCACACGGGCATTTAGTATCCAATGTCAGAGCATCTGATGCATTATGCTAATGTTCCGCTCTGCTGCGAGTGTAAGCCCAGTGTCATTATACTGTACTGTGATGCGATCCTGCGATCGGATCACAGCTGCGGTGGAGAGGGAGGGCTTAATCTCCCCATCTCCTCCATTATCAGCTGATGTGAATATCGCACTGTACTCCGCTGTAATGCGAGTGCAATGCGATGTTTCTCTCGCACCCATAGACTTCAATGGGTGTGAGTGAAGACGAATCGGATTCCACCCGCCGCATGCTGCGATTGTTTACTCGATGCAATTAGGACTGAGAAAAGAGTCGCACATGGGAGCGGCCCCATAAAGTAATATTGGTCCAAGTGGAGTGCAATTTTTTTTTTATCACATTCCACTTGCTCTGTTTTTCTCGCTATGTGCCCTTACCCTAATGATAATCTACTGCTGATTACACAGTGATTTTATCAAAACTACACTAAGCAGCCAAGTAAGTGACACATCACTGGAATCAGAGTCTCTGTCCCTACATTATGCTGCTCTCAGATTAGGTGGCAAAAACCTGGTGACAGAATCCCTTTATTAACCACACAGAAATCGCGTCATAACTGTGTATACACTACCAACTAACTGTGTATCGTTTTGGAGAGTTAATTTAACAAGGGTTGACATTTTTAGCCACCTCTGTTCTGTTTAGAAAAGTGTAAATCCCACGACCCAGAGCACCACAAATATAAATTTTTACTGCCTGAAATATTAGTTATTATTCTAAAACACTTATAGAACACTAAAAATATTAACAGGAATACAGTACACAGATATCACGAGCTATGACTAGTGATGGGGGTTGTTGGGCATTGTAAAGGGAATTTGTCAATAGGATTTTACTCCTCAAACTCATTTTATCCACATGTAGCTCTTTCAAAGAAAAGTCTAGCAATACCTTTACGTGGCCAGTCCGTACTTCCATTACTGGTCAAGGGATTAGAGCTGGAGTCACAGAGGCTTCAGATCTACAATAGCTCTTCAGCCTCCTTTGCTATCACAGATTTCACTGTAGCGAAGGAACGGACTGGCCATGTAAAGGTATTGCTCAACTTTTCTTTGAATGAGCTACCTGGGCATATAAATAGTTTGTAGACTTAAATCCTTCTAAGGCTAAGGACACACGGCGAGTTAAATGGAGGGAGTGGAATGCAATAAAAAAAAATCACATTCCACTAGAACCAATGTTAAGGGCACTTTATACGCTGCGATATAGATATCGCTAGCGATCGCACCCGCCCCCGTCGGTTGTGCGTCACGGGCAAATCGCTGCCCGTGTCGCACAACATCGCTTACACCCGTCACACGGACTTACCTTCCCTGCGACGTCGCTGTAGCCGGCGAACCGCCTCCTTTCTAAGGGGGCGGTTCGTGCGGCGTCACAGTGACGTCACACGGCAACCATCCAATAGAAGCGGAGGGGCGAAGATGAGCTGGCGGGATATCTCACCCACCTCCTTCCTTCCTCATTGCCGGTGGACGCAGGTAAGGAGATGTTCGTCGTTCCTGCGGTGTCACACATAGTGATGTGTGATGCCGCAGGAACGACGAACAACCAGCGGCATGCACCACCAACGATATTATGAAAAGGAGCGACGTGTCAACGATCAACGATTTTTGACGTTTTTGCGATCGTTGATCTTCGCTCCTAGCTGTCACATGCTGCGATGACGCTAATGGCGCCGGATGTGTGTCACAAACACCGTGACCCCGACGATATATAGTTAGCGATGTCGCAGCGTGTAAAGCACCCTTTAGCCTTCTGGTTGGTGGTGCTTGTTGGTCTATGTTATCTGTGCTCTGGGAATTGATCCTTTGCTGCCTGACCACTAACTTTGTGTGACCAGGGACATGGCATATGTTTACGTTGTATGTCGTGACTGGGTTAAGTGATAAAAAATAATATAAAACCATAACAGTGAGTAGAATTTGTCCGGTTGGTTTGGCCCTCATCAACAGTCACAGTCTCTCATGTGACCCCCTTGGGAAAAATAATAGTCCTCCCATGGTATAATCACTTGTTGACCTTTACCATAAGCTTAATCACATCCAAACCCCCTGCAGTGTACCTGCATCCACAGCTTTGTCGTAAACTCACCACCACCACAGTAATTAGTTCCAGAATTGTATGCCCCTCTACCCCCCCCAATCTGGCAGTATACTCAAGTCTAGAGCTTCTCAAGTAAATCCTCACCCATATCAAGGGAGCAGCGGAGCTGAAAAGCCTTGTTACCGTGTACAAATTGGGCACATTGACAACCATTTTAGGGCCCTGCACTATAAAACAGTAACTGAAAAAAACAGAACATGAAGTGTTCATCAAATGTCATTGATAAACCCCAAACATTGCTACAGTGATTGGTAAGGAGACGATGATCATTAATGCCCTAGGATGTAGATGTCCCTTAGCCCATTACTGCTAAAGCTTCAGTTTTCGAAATGTGCTGACGCATTTCGGGGGTGTCGATTTATGGTCCTTGGGCAGCACGGTGGCTGGGTGCCAAACCCACCAGGGACAATACCTGCGAGGAGTTTGTATGTTTTCCCTATATTTGTGTGGACTTTCTCTGGTTTCCTCCCACACTGCAAAAACAAATTAGTAGGGTATTTGATATTGTGATCCCCAATGGGGACAGTGATAACAATATCTTTAAACGCTCTGAAATATATTAATCCTATAGAAGTGGGCATAATAATAAATGTTTGGCACTCATAATACACAGCCATATGTTAGGTGCAGCATCCGAACGTTTATAAGAGATTATCAAACGTGTAATGTTCCCTTTAAAACCATAGCAGTTGCATAAAATCTCTTCATATTATTAACACAGATTTTAAAAGACTAGACCTTGGCCCGATTCTTGACATTTCCCATGTTTCAGGCTGCCAAAAAAGCTCAGCATCATAGCGAAATCCTGCCTATAAATGTGTAATTCTCCATTTCCTGCTCGGATAGAAGCCTGTAACTTGCACGTAATCCATAAGGCCCTAATAACTTTATTCAGCCTTTAAAACAAAAAGTTTAACGCGAAGAGAAAGTAAATGAAATTACAGAATTCGCACAAGATTGTTTAGATTGTAAAGTATAAATTGTATCTGAGGGTAATGACTGGTGGTAGGGTGATAAAGGATTGCTGTCCCTGATCTCGGCAAATAGGTTTTCACAGGATTCTGCCACAGTAGGTGGATGAAATTGGCTTTACCTATAGGGACTGCAAATAATGAAAACCATAAGCATGCGTTTCAAATGTACACTTGTGTAGATATAATCTTATGTAAGTACAAAGAAATAGTCAGTAAGCTGCTGTGATATATATGTATCTGTCTGAATTTAATTTCCAGCTGTCATAAATGTGGCAGCATAGAGAGACCTTTTGGGTCTGTATAATGAAGCCAATGGTACCTTATTTGTTGCCAGTGCTGTCAGTATTCGTGTCACGAAGACGTTTTTACGAACATCTGCAACTGTCATGGTGATGTCAGAATTTGTGGAGGCTACAGATTCTGGCACTCTGCCTTCTGACTTCTCTAATGTCTGTGTTAGTGCAAGTAGACTCGGGCGTAAAGGCCTCTTTACACGCTACGACATCGCTAGCTAAAGCACCCGCCCTCATCGTACATGCGATATCGTGTGATCGCTGCCGTAGCGAACATTATCGCTACGACAGCGTCACACGCACATACCTGCTCTGCGACGTCGCTGTGACCGGCGAACTGCCTCCTTTCTAAGGGGGCGGTTCATTCAGCGTCACAGCGACGTCACAGCAGTGTCACTGAACCGCCGCCCAATAGAAGCGGAGGGGCGGAGATGAGCGGGACGTAACATCCCGCCCACCTCCTTCCTTCCGCATTGCGGGTGGCAGCAAGTAAGGTGAGGTTCCTCGTTCCTGCGGTGTCACACATAGTGTTGCCGCAGGAGCGACGAACTCTTTCGTACACCGAGCAGCAGCAATAATCGAGAATAGGGGGGCATGTCACCAATGAGTGATTTTGACCTTTTTTGCGACGAGTCAAAATCGCTCATAGGTGTCACACGCAAAGACATCGCTAAAGCGACCGGATGTGCGTCACAAATTCCGTGACCCCGAGATCGCTTGAGCGATGTCGCAGTGTGTAAAGCGGCCTTAAGTCCACAGATTGGTAGTTGATAGGCAGGCTAGCAAGAGTTAATCTCTGCTGAGCTGATTGTTAGTCTCCTTTGATCACATGCTATAAGGGAACCAGTCACATTTGCTCTCCTCCTATATATTCTGGCTGGAACCTTTTTTTAATGCCATCTATAGTTTGTCTATATTTGTCTGGTGAGTTGCTGAACTTTATTGCTGTAAGCGGTTGTGGTGCTCACCCATGTTATGATATTGTTGCTGCCTTCCTTCTCTTGCTTTTCTCCTTAGTCTCTTACTGTTTGTTACTTTGATTTTACACTGTGTCTGAGTTTTGGTTTTTCACTGTCTGTCCTTATCCGTGTTAAAATCTCACTCCTGCCCCTACCTTCCCTAGGGGTAGTGGGGAGATTAGATTAGATCAGGAAAATAGTAAGGCACGGGACTCCGGCATCTCCACCATCAGGCGTAATCCAGAGGTTAGGGATAGCCCAGGGTCCCTTAGCATTAGGGACAGTATAGAAGCCCCTGTCCCTCGCTATCCTAAAGTCACATTATGACAATTAGGCAGTAAATTCTTCAATGTAAGCAATAGTACTAGACCTCCATAATATGGATTATAATGCAGTGTTCCATTACCTCTCTCACCAAGGCTCTTCTCCCACGATTGCTCAGTTTGGCTGGATGGCCAAGTCTAGGAAACGTTTAAGGATTATGGAGGCCACTTTAGGTCTTAGGAACCTTGAGTACTGCAAAAATTCTTTTGTGACCTTGGCCAGATCTGTTCCTTGCCACAATTCTGTCTCTGAGCTCCTTGGGCAGTTCCTTTGACCTCATAATTCTCATTTGGTGTGACATGCACTGTGAGCTGTGAGGTCTTATATAGACAAGTGTGTGACTTTCCAAATCAAGTCCTACCAGTTTAATTAAACACAGCTGGACTCCAATGAAGGAGTAGAACCATCTCAAGGAGGATCACAAGGAAATGGACAGCATGCTACTTAAATAAGAGGGTCTGAGCAAAGGGTCTGAATACTTATGACCATGTGATATTTCAGTTTTTCTTGTTTAAAAAATTTTACAACAACTTCTACATTTCTGTTTTTTTCTGACAAGATGGGGTGTACATTAATGAGAAAAAATGAACTTTTTTTAAATTTACCAAATGGCTGCAATGAAACAAAGAGTGAAAAATTTAAAGGCGCCTCTGAATTCCTTCCGTACCCACTGTATTGGTCTTTGGCTCAAAAAGCTGCAGTGGTGTTTTTAAAAAAGAAAAAAAATGCGGCATGTGAAGCCAAAAAGATTTTTGCAATATAAAACAATTTGAACTATTTTTATTTATAGTAATTTTAGTTTTGTCTAGGGGCCTTTAGAATCGTCATAGACCGTCATAATCCTACAAGGAAACTGGATACACTAAGTAAATAAACTGAATAATGGCAGGTAACCTTGCACGTTCTTTAATATAAGGATAAAGTACGCAATATACCCCAAATAATAGGATTTTATGGGGAGTCTATCTATATGATCTGGATAGATTATATTCTATTATATAACCACAGACCCTGCATCTGTTGATCTATAGATGAGATATCTTTACTAAGAGGACTTCTCAAGGGCATATTGCTTCACCGGCAGGGGTATTACCTCTTAAGGGTGCTTTACACGCTGCGACATCACTAGCAATAGCTAGCGATGTCGAGTGTACTAGCACCCGCCCCCGTCGTTCGTGCGACATTTGGTGCTCGCTGCCATAGTGAACATTATCGCTACGGCAGCGTCACACGCACATACCTTTTCAGCGACATCGCTGTGACCGCTGAACAATCCCTCCTTCAAGGGGGAGAGCGTTTGGCTTCATAGTGACATCACTGCAGCGTCACTAAGTGGCCGCCCAATAGCAGAAGAGGGGCGGAGATGAGTGGCCGAAACATGCCGCCCACCTCCTTCCTTCCTCATTGCCGGTGGACGCAGGTAAGGAGATGTTCGTCGTTCCTGCGGCGTCATACATAGCGATGTGTGATGCCGCAGGAACGACGAACAACCAGTGGCATGCACCACCAACGATATTATGAAAAGGAGCGTCGTATCAACGATTTTTGACGCTTTTACAATCATTGATCATCGCTCCTTGGAGTCACACGCTGCGATGTCGCTAACGGCGCCAGATGTGCATCACTAACGACGTGACCCCGACGGTATATCGTTAGCGATGTTGCAGAGTGTAATGCACCCTTTAAACCTCTGGTGTTGAATACAATATATCCTCCTAAGTGTACAGATTTATTTAGCGTTTGTTTGTTCTGTTAATAGATGTAAATACATGTTCCAAATAGGAGGATAGTCCTCTTTTTTAATAAGCATTTATACCAATAAAGATTGTGTTTTATAAGATTTTTCTTCTGTGATGTTCATCAAAAATATATTCGGGATCTAAGGTGATGCAAACCGGGCAGTTAATTAAATTAGTGGTAGGATCTTGGGTATGTCCAAATGAAGTGTATTCACCCAAGTTAAACCTATAAATGATATAATGCATTACAAAAAGATGTTACCGGAATCTATCACATTTTCTATGGTCACGTATTCTATTTTCAGACTCCACGAAGATGTTGATATCTCTGACTGCATCCTCAGGAGATTTTGTCTCAAAATACAATAGTGTTATTTTACTATTAGAGATGTGGAACCTGCTCCCATAGGAATATCAGTAACACCAGAAAGTGTTGATAGATTTAACAATGGGTTAGCGAAGTATCTTCAGCCACAGAATATAGAAGGTTACTGGTATGAACAAGTGGAATTTTGATCCAGCCGTGTCTGATTGACAGTGGTGGGATAACAGAGGAACGAGGAACGTTCCACCGTAAGGCCAGTTGGAGTATTTTGTTTTTTTAGCCTTCCTCTGGATCATTTGGGTCTTTAAGGCATGAAAGGTTGCACTTGGTGGATGCATACTCTTTTTACTTTCCTGACTGTGTAACTATAAGGCAAGAAGAATTAACAGCTATTAAACACCTTCCATGCCGCTGAGAAAGAAACCTGAATAGGCAAAGGAAAATACTTCCAGATATCACGTGGATGTAAAGTTCTTTCCACTTTCAACACTTGGGCACTATTGTATTACAGTAAAGCAGTTTTCACTACCATCTCCTTCTATCAGCCCAGCCGTCACGTAGCAGGTCTTTCATGTCCCCCAAGCTTGACAAACCTATGTGACCTTGTTTATCACAAGCTTACACAATTTTGCTCTGTCACCCTAAGTCATATATACCGTAAGTTGTCATCCAAGAGTCCTGCCACATCATGCCCAAGTGATGCATGCTATGTAGACCACCTTAGTTTATGGCCCTACATGGGACAATGTAAATGGTTGTGGGGTGTTAGAAAAATTATAGTAAAATGAAGTTAAGGCCAGTTTTGTCTCTGCAAAAACTGCATGAAGTCAAATTGACTACATCAAAACTATGCCACAACTAGACCTTACCCCCTGACTAAGCCCACAAGTTGTACTTATCAGGCCAGTTTCACCTATTAACATTGACTATAAGCAGTTCAAATGTATCACGTTTTTACATGTGGCGGGCGTGTTATGACCAACAGATGTCTGAATGGACAACAAAAATACCCCACAACATCACCAAAAACCAAACCAAAAAAGGGGGACATCAGGAACACTAATAGCAGTGGGCCCTGCCACTAGCAGGGTAGATGGGACACCTCCTGCCTTTACCTGCCGCTGTACCCTCCACTCCTAGCCAGACCCTATATAGTCTCTGCAACTGTCACCAAGCAGGAACCTGAAGCTCCAAAAAGACCCTTAAATAGTCCTGGCTAGTGAGTGGGAAAGGTAAGGCTCACTAGGCCCACCGCTGCACTAATAGAACAAGGCGGTAGGTGAGACAAACAGGGAAATGGAGAAGATACGACTTCAAGTCAAATCCGCACCAACTTCTTCCACCAAAGCGGCCAGAATACAAATGGTTTTCTATAATTAGCAAAGATTGCTGGGAAACCCTGCTACTTAAACACAAAGGGGTGTGGTTACAGAGCAGGTGCAACTGAATTGCACTGCTGGAAAGCAAAACCAACACTATGAGAAACAAATCAACATTTAAATGTCGAGCCCCAGACGGCGATGAGGCTCAAGTCCTAAAGCTGTCACTAGCCTCTAAAAACAGGGAGACAACCGTGACAAAATGACAAGAGAAATATGTATCACATAATAATAATAATAATAATAATAATACTGTCCCCAAAAAACTCTTTACAGACCATTTAGGCTCTGTGCGCACTAGGCCGTTTTGCCCGCGGATTTAACCGCGGATTTGCTGCAGAAATTTCTTGAGAAATGTCTGCAATCTTTGTGCAGACATTTCCCAGCAAATCCTATGAGAAAAAAAAATAGCTGTGCGCACTGTGCGGATTTTTCTCAAGAAATTTCCTTGAGAAAATTTTCTCGAGAAACTTTCTTGAGAAAATGAGCATGTCCATTATTTTCCGCAGGTAGCTGCGGTATACCCCCGGAATTTCACTCCATTCACTGTAATGTAATCGCGAAATTCCGGGGGTATACCGCAGGTAGCAAATGATGTGCGGTATACCCCCGATATAGCCGCGATTTACCTGCGGTAATGCTCATCGCTACCTGCGGTTTTGCAGGAAGCGATGTCATTATGCCAGGAAGAGGAAGCGGAGCAGAGTAAACACAGACGTCACACTCCCTGGACGCCGCACAGAAGCGCTTCCGTGTGACCTCCAGGTCTGTCCCGTGCAGTCTGTGTCCTGCTCCGGCCTCGCGGCTGCCTGCACTGCAGGGTGTCAGTGTCTGCCCGCAGTGTCAGCAGCCTGTCACGCTACAGCGCAGGCAGACACTGACACAGGCAGACACTGACACTGCACTGCAGGGTGTCAGTGTCTGCCCGCAGTGTCAGCAGCTTGTCACGCGGCAGCGCAGGCAGACACTGACACCCTGCAGTGCTGGAAGCCGCGGGGATGACGATCGCTGCTGTCAGGAGGTGAGATCATTACCTGCTGTGACGATCTCCTGCCTCCTGACGTCAGCGCTGTCACTGCTGTCTATGCCCGTCTCGCGAGCGGCCCGAGACTGTCACTAGCGGTGACGTCACGGGCTCTCACGATACTTCTGACAACGTGGCGGGCATAGAAGTCAGTGACAGCGCTGACGTCAGCAGTACAGGAGATGATCACAGAAGGTAATGATCTCATCTATGCTCCTGATGGCAGTGCTCGGCATCCCCTGCAGTGACCTGGGCTGACCTATTGATGTTAGCTCAGGTCACTGCATTGCTCTCCCAGCCAATGGGGAACATTCTGTTCTTCATTGACTGGGACAGCGACTATGGTATGGATCGCCGTGGGACCCCCACCCCTTATTGGATTACGCCGGACGTGGAATTGATTGTTCTTTTCAATAAATTGGTTAAAGAGGGAATGTTTTGGGGAGTGTTTTTTCAAATAAAACTTTTTTTGTTGTCTATTTTTTATTTCTTACTGACTGGGTTGGTGATGTCGGGTATCTGATAGACGCCTGACCTCACCAACCCCAGGGCTTGATGCCAGGTGACATTACACATCTGGCATCAACCCCATATATTACCTCATTTGCCAACGCACCAGGGCGCGGGATGAGCTGGGGCGAAGCGCCAGGATTGGCACGTCTAATGGATGCGCCACTTCTGGGGCGGCTGCGGCCTGCTATTTTTAGGCTGGGGAGTGTCCAATAACAGTGGACCTCCCTAGTCTGAGAATACCAGACCACAGCTGTCCGCTTTACCTTGGCTGGTGATCCAATTTGGGGGGGACCCCACGTTTTTTGTTTTAAATTATTTATTTAATGTAAAATAACAGCGTGGGGTGCCCTCTATTTTGGAATACCAGCCAAGGTGAAGCTGTCAGCTGTGGTTTGCAGGCTGCAGCCGACTGCTTTACCCTAGCTGGCTACAAAAGATGGGGGGACCTCACGTCGTTTTTTTTTTAATTATTTATTTATTTTATGGCTAATTACAAGGCTAAGCACCCTTTAGTGCCACATGGAAGTCACTAAAGGGTGCCAGCTTAGAAAATGCAGGGAGGTGGGACATTCTATAGGTCTTTCTCATCTATCTATCTATCTATCTATGGCCCGTTTCACACGTCAGTGAAAAACACTGACGTTTTTCACTGGCGTGTAAAACATGCACATGTCCCTGCGTGTGCCGTGAATTACGGCACACGTGGGTTGTCTAAGTGCAATCCGGGCTCCATTCTCCGTGGCCCGTGATTGCACTTAGAAACCAACTCACCTGTGCGCGCTCCCGCTCTCCATGGTGCTGATCGCTCCCGCGGTGCAGCATCCGGCCGGCGCTGACCCCCGCAGCAGCTGCTTCCGGGTCGGCTGTGTCGTGCATCATGAATATGCGCGACAGTAATCAGCCGGCTCAGAAGCAGCAAGCTGCACGGGCTGCAGAGAGCACCGCTGAAGCCGGTTGAGTAAAAATGTTTTTTATTTTAAAAGCACGTTTTTTTCTGGCACGTGTTTCACGGACGACACCACTGCGTTGTCCGTGGGACATCAGTGATGCCAGAAAAAAATGGACATATCTCCGTGCGGCAATCACGCACACGCGGGTACGCCGCACGGAGACACGTGCAATGAAAAATCACTGACGTGTGAGCAGACCCATTCATTATAATGGGTCTGCATATGTCAGTGATTCTGGTACGTTTAAAAAAAAGCACAAACGTACCAGAATCACTGACGTGTGAAAGGGGCCTATCTATCTATTCATCTATCCATCTTTCACTCTATCCATTATCTGTCTGTCGATTATCTATATTATTTATTGCAAAACCGCAGGGAGCAACCTGCGGTAAATCCGCGGTAAATCCGCGGCAAATCCGCATGCGTTTTTGCCGCGGATTTTTCCGCAGGTGCGGAAATCTTCCACTCCCAGAAGTTTCTCAAGAAATTTTCTTGAGAAAATTCACATTTCTAGTGCGCACATAGCCTTAAAATCAAGTTCTAATTTAAAAAAAAAAAAAAATTCTAATACACTACCATGAAAAAAATACCCTAACACTATTCCCCCTACTAAGCAATAGGATATATGCACATACTTTACATAATCTGTTTTGGGTTTCCTTTATGTGATTTGCTTTTCTTTTTTATATTAATTACTGTAAAAAAAAAAGAATTTCTAATAATCGTAAAAAAAAAAAATTAAAAAAAGTGTTAAAATAATAGAAATGAATTCATTAAAAGCAATATCTGCCACAAAAAAAATAGGAGACAACCATCATGTGTGGGAAATCTTGTCTGATGTAAAGTCTTTGTTTATTAAAGGGAATCTGTCACCAGGATTTTGCTCCCCCATCTGATAGCAGCATAATATAGCGACAGAGACCCTGATTCCAGCGATGTGTCACTTACTGAGCTGTTTGCTGTCATTTTATTAAATCAATGTTTTCTCTGCTGCAGATCTAGCACAGTTACAGTGCCTACAAGTAGTATTCAACCCCCTGCAGATTTAGCAGGTTTACACATTCGGAATTAACTTGGCATTGTGACATTTGGACTGTAGATCAGCCTGGAAGTGTGAAATGCACTGCAGCAAAAAAGAATGTTCTTTTTTATTTTTTTTTTTAAATTGAGAAAAGTTTATTCAGAGGGTCATTTATTATTCAACCCCTCAAACCACCAGAATTCTGTTTGGTTCCCCTAAAGTATTAAGAAGTATTTCAGGCACAAAGAATAATGAGCTTCACATGTTTGGATTAATTATCTCTTTTTCCAGCCTTTTCTGACTAATTAAGACCCTCCCCAAACTTGTGAACAGCACTTATACTTGGTCAACATGGGAAAGATAAAGGAGCATTCCAAGGCCATCAGAGACAAGATCGTGGAGGGTCACAAGGCTGGCAAGGGGTACAAAACCCTTTCCAAGGAGTTGGGCCTACCTGTCTCCACTGTTGGGAGCATCATCCGGAAGTGGAAGGCTTATGCAACTACTGTTAGCCTTCCACGGCCTGGACAGCCTTTGAAAGTTTCCTCCCGTGCCGAGGCCAGGCTTGTCCGAAGAGTCAAGGCTAACCCAAGGACAACAAGCAAGGAGCTCCGGGAAGATCTCATGGCAGTGGGGACTTGGTTTCAGTCAATACCATAAGTAACGTACTCCACCGCAATGGTCTCCGTTCCAGACGAGCCCGTAAGGTACCTTTACTTTCAAAGCGTCATGTCAAGGCTCGTCTACAGTTTGCTCATGATCACTTGGAGGACTCTGAGACAGACTGGTTCAAGGTTCTCTGGTCTGATGAGACCAAGATCGAGATCTTTGGTGCCAACCACACACGTGACGTTTGGAGACTGGATGGCACTGCATACGACCCCAAGAATACCATCCCTACAGTCAAGCATGGTGGTGGCAGCATCATGCTGTGAGGCTGTTTCTCAGCCAAGGGGCCTTTCCATCTGGTCCGCATCCATGGGAAGATGGATAGCACGGCCTACCTGGAGATTTTGGCCAAGAACCTCCGCTCCTCCATCAAGGATCTTAAGATGGGTCGTCATTTCATCTTCCAACAAGACAACAACCCAAAGCACACAGTCAAGAAAACCAAGGCCTAGTTCAAGAGGGAAAAAGTCAAGGTGTTGCAGTGGCCTAGTCAGTCTCCTGACCTTAACCCAATTGAAAACTTGTGGAAGGAGCTCAAGATTAAAGTCCACATGAGACACCCAAAGAACCTAGATAACTTGGAGAAAATCTGCATGGAGGAGTGGGCCAAGATAACTCCAGAGACCTGTGCCAGCCTGATCAGGTCTTATAAAAGACGATTATTAGCTGTATTTGCAAACAAGGGTTATTCCACAAAATATTAAACCTAGGGGTTGAATAATAATTGACCCACACTTTTATGTTGAAAATTTATTAAAATTTAACTGAGCAAAATAACTTGTTGGTTTGTAAGATTTATGCATCTGTTAATAAATCCTGCTCTTGTTTGAAGTTTGCAGGCTCTAACTTATTTGCATCTTATCAAACCTGCTAAATCTGTAGGGGGTTGAATACTACTTGTAGGCACTGTATACAGAGCTCATGAGTATGCTGGACTACCTGACAGTATGAGAAGTAGTCCTGTAATGATAATCTACTGCTGATTAATCAGTGTTTTTTTTATAAAAGCTACACTAAGCAGCCCAGTAAGGGATACACTATTGGAATCGACAAGAAGAAGAAAAGAGATCAGCATACAGAAGCACTCCACTGAATAATATTTGTATGTGGGGTGTTTTTTTTTTTTTTTTTTATACATCTGGATGCTTTTGTTTCGGGGGATTTTTCTATTATACATCTATTTGTATGCACATTTTTGCTACATGCTTACTGATTACATAATTTGGGTGTTGTGGTGTTTGGGTTTATTATGGGCTCTTGTCCCAAAAATTGGTTTTAACTGTTTTTAAAAACCTTTTGCATCCAATAAAGATTACTTGTATTTTATTATTCAGTGGCATGCTTCTGTATGCTGGTCTCTTTTTCTTGTTCTTGTCAATTATGATTGACCGGTATTTTAGCACCGCTGTTTCTGTTGTAAATTATTACTTATCATTTGCTATACAACTCCACATTTATATATACACTGCTGGAATCAGGATCTCTGCCCCTACATTATGCCGCTCTCAGATCAGGTGGAAAAAGCCTGGTGACCGATTCCCTTCAATTCTCAAAATACGTTGGCATTAAAGGAGTGGTTCACAATTTATTTTTCCAAGCCACATTGATATAGTGTTGAGAAACAAGGTATCTCTCAAATACCTGGTCTTGCCAATAGTGTTTGTGAGCGGTGCTATTGTGGTCCGCTCATCCCTTTCTCTTGACCCCTGGGCTCCATGACCACTTCCAGTTGACCTGACATCAACGTGGCCAGCCCTAGATTTTCATGAGTGACTGGGCTGTAGGTGGCATTTCACCACTCATCACAGCCCAGCATCGGTCCTGCTTGCAGCACTCTGCAGTGAAGGAGGGAGCAGGGAGATGCTGAGCTGTGATGCTGGGCTGTGACAAGTGGTGAAACGCCGCCCACAGCCCACTCACTCATGAAAGCCTAGGGCTGGCTGCTGTGATGTCATTTCAACTGGAAGTTGACGTGACATCATCGGACATCAGTGGTCACGGAGCCCGGGGGGGTTACGAGAAGGGGGTGAGCGGACCACAATAACGCCGCTCACAGGCAGCATTGGCAATACAAGGTATTTGAGAGAAAACTTGTTTCTTAACATTATATCAATGTGGCTTGGAAAAATAAGTAGTGAACCATCCCTTTTAAAGTGGTGGTTCACCCATATTTTTTATTGTCTAGTTCGATATAATATTGAGAAACAATGTTTTTCTCTCATACACCTTATGTTGGCAATAGTGCCTGTGAGAGGCGCTATTGCAGATCGCTGTTCCCCACTCCCTGCGGCTGGCTGCAGTCTTCCTGACTCACTGAGCTGTGGGCGGTGTTGCACCGCTTGTCACAGCACATCTGCTCCCTGCTCCCTCCTCCCTCACAGCAGAGCGCTGCAAGCAGGAGACGCGCTGTGCTGTGACAAGCGGTGAAACACCGCCCACAGCTCAGTGAGTCAGGAAGACTGCAGCCAGCCGCAGGGATGTGACATGTGCGGAACTTGACGTGACGTCACCGGAGTTGGGAACAGCGATCTGCAATAGCGCCTCTCACAGGCACTATTGCCAACACAAGGTATATGAGAGAAACATTGTTTCTCAATATTATATCGAACTAGACAATAAAAAATATGGGTGAACCACCCTTTTAATGGCTTAAATCCCCGGCTAGTCCAGTGATATTTGATGACTGTGTTCTGTATAATGTCTTACAATTCCGTTATCAGTAAATGATGTAACCCTGGATTTATGATGGTGAAAATAAAATTTACCTTGGTATTAAATAATCCTACAATGATTTACACATGTGCTGGCAGACACACATCAGTAAGCCTAGAGCGCGTGTGCATTTTTTTCTCTTTGCAATCGTCCATTTGCATGATCGCTGATTAAAAGAAAGCTTTTCACGAATGTGTCGGGATGTTTTCCATCATGCTCGTATTTTTTATGCAACACACAAAGCCAAGTGTCTGTTTTTATTGAAAAAGTCCAGAAACCGCCAAAGACAACAGAAAGCAAAGGAAAACCTATGACATGCCTTAGTCTCGCTGTTACTTTTCACTATTGCTTCTTTTTACTTTTTTTTTTTTCCACCGGGTACATTTTTTGTGTTTATTGACATCGACCAGGCTCATTAAGGTTTTTGCTGGAAAATGAAATGAATGTCTGTCGTGTGACATGTGAATGGCATAGTCTTATTAATGAGATTGTAAAAAAACAAAAAAAAAACAACAACTATTACTAACGTGCTCGAACTAAATGTTCCTCTTAAGATTAGGCTGAGTCATTGATTTTATGGGATTGTTATTTTTCAGCCAAGAGTTTATCCTTCTGATCAAAGCAGCAGGTGTGGTACTCTGATGGGTAAAATTATTACTGGAAACTAAGGATGCCTATGTCATACTTAGAATGGATCAGTTTTCTCCTGGTCAGTTGGGAAGTCTTAAAGGGAACCTGTCATCCGATTTGGGGCCTATAAGCTGCGGCCATCACCAGTGGGTTCTTATATACAGCATTCTAACATGCTGTATATACTGTAAGAGCCCAGGCCGCTATGTAGAACCTAAAAATGACTTTATAATACTTACCTAAGCGGCCGGTATGGTGCAGATGGGTATCTCTGTTCTCTGAGTGCGGCACCTTCTCTTTTGGCCATCTTTGTCCTCCTTCTTCTAAAGCCTGGGTGCGTGACGCATCCTACGTCATGCAAACTCGCCGGCATTGAGGTCCTGCGCAGGCGCACTTTGATCTGCTCTGAGCAGTGCAGATCAAAGTATTGTAGTGCGCATGAGCAGGACTCAATGCCCGCCTGTGTGCATGATGTTGGATGCGTCATGCACCCAGGCTTCAGAAGAAGGAGGACAAAGATGGCCGAAAGAGGAGGCGCCGCACCTGGAGAACGGAGACACCCATCTGACCCATCTGCACCCTACCGATCGTTTAGGTAAGTATTATAAAGAAATTTTTGCGCACTACACAGCGGCCTGGGCTCTTATATACAGCATGTTAGAATCCTTATAGGCCCCAAATCTGGAGACAGTTTCCCTTTAAAGTGTGCACTTCGAGGGGTATTTGTTATACACTGGTCACATCTAAAGAATGAGGTTCCCTCTTTGTTATGATCCATACTTTCAAAACTGATCACAAACGCAAATTCTCCCAAGTTACAATGGAAAAGCTTCTCAGTTCTAGGGGAAGTGTCCAGATTTAATGACCAAACCAGATGGTTTCCTTATGAGCATTCTAATATATGGTCACCCACTGGCCCAGCTCCTCCATCTTCCTACTACTCAACAAACTTTCATTCCTTATATTAGACATGCTCAGAGAGTTGAGTTCTACCCTGTCACAATTGCTGAAACATTTCGCTCTTACTATTGAAGGGAACCTATCAGGTGCAATATGCTCCCAGAAACACGAGCAGTTCTGGGTACATATTGCTAATCCTAGGCTAGCTGTACCTGTATTTAGCAGCATACATAAAAAATCTTTAGAAAAACTATTTCTAAAGATCTTTTATAATGTGCTAATGAGCAAAAGGTCTAGTCGCAAGGGCGTTTGTTCTCTTGTCTAGTCAGCCCCCTTAGCATGTATGCACACCCCTGTGGGCGTGCTAACATGCTAATGAATGCGCAGCATCAGAGGCATGGTCGCTCTCTCCTCTGCTGCCACCGCTGGTTTTCGGCTCAGTGCACATAATAATCATAATCAGAACGTCCCAGACTTCCAGTTAAGTATACTATGAAGCTGGGTGTACGCTTCCCGGCTTTAAACTGTTGTCCTGCACATTACCGGACATCCGGGGACGATCTGATCTTGTGCACTGAGCCGAAAACCAGCGGTGGCAGCAGAGGTGAGATCAACCATTCTTCTGACGCTGGGCATTTATTAGCATGTTAGCACGCCCACAGGGGCGTACTTACATGCTAAGGGGGGCCGACTAGTCAGGGGAAGTAATGCAACTAGCCCCTGGCCTCATTAGCATATGAAAAAAGATCTTTAGAAATACATTTTCTAAAGATCTCTTTATCTATACTACTAGATGCAGGGACAGTTAGGCAGGGATTAGCAATATGTACCCAGAACTGCTCGTGGGCAGTTCATTCTAAGATCTTTATAACATTAAAATGGATAGATCACATACCTGTTATGCTCAGATGTCCATTTTTGTTCCTTTTTTTTTATGGCAATTCATGTGCAACTGTGTGCTGTTCGTGACTAACATTGCAATGAACTGGAGAAAATTTGCAATTTAATTAATTTTTTCATAACTTAAACTCACTGATGGTAATTTCTGACTAATCACTGATGAAAATATTGATAACATTCAGACCAGTTTTTTTTGCTCACCAGATAAAAACCCTGACATCTGAATGAGGCCTTAAAGGACCTTTAACCAAATTTTTCAGGATGTATTAGTGGTTACAGAGCAAAATTAAACATTATTGTTTTATTTTTTGATTTCTCCTCTCCATTGCAATGATATAAGCAATCAAAGTATTTGTTACCCATTCAGTTACATTTTTTAAGTTCGATTTGATGTTGTCTGATAGTTTTCACTGGGGGTGTGTACTTCTTCTCCCTGTATGATGCTGATTAATCATAAGCAGGCAGCAACACTCAAGGAAAGATAAGCCTCACAAGTGCTTAGGTTTCTGCATATGAGAGATGTCCTGGTTTATCCTCCTGCATTAGTCTGTGTGGTGAAGGGGCAGTACAGCTGACATTAGCAGTGTCACATTACAACCCCTTCTATCAGTTCTCCTGATTACTGAGTAATCATACTTATGTCTGCTGTGCTCAAATAACTTGTAATTGATATCAGGCTCTTATTACTTCTTACTCAAGAGTAACTTGCCTCTTCAGGACTTCTGCTGTGCAAAATATAATGACTGCCTGCACTGATCTCATTGCAAAGCGAGTACAAGTTGCCTGAACACAACACATAGTAGTGTGACAGTTTGACTTTTCATCTCTAAATATGCAGTGTGGGGGAGAGGCAGTACAGCAGAGCTGACAGGAGGAGGAGCTGGGAGAGAAGGATTTGTAGTGTGACACAGGTAAACTCTGCGACACTCCACCTCCCTCCACACTGACTCATGCAGGAGGTTAAACCAGGAGATCATGGCTGTATCATTACATCTCACGAAGTGAGAAACCTAAGCTCATGATTGGTCAGCATCATAGAGGGAGAAGAAGTACATGCCCCCAGAGAAAGCCATCCCATAACACCAACTTAAATTTAACTTATTAGGTGTCAAGTACATTGCTAATATCTCTGCAACGGAGACGTACATAATAATATATAAAAAAAAAAATTTTATTCCACTATGGCATCTTGTTTTAAGTTCAACATGAACATTTTAGGGAAAAGTCCTCTTTAAAGGGGTTGGTTTATACAAATATACGGTATCATGATTTAGTAGAACGCATTTTAAACAAACTACAGATTTTGTATGTTTTTTGTCACAATTCAAACCTTCATATTGCAATGAGTCCTATGGAAAGGGCAATAAAGTGCATGGTAAAGCCATATAAGCACTGGAGAATAAGTGTGGTTGTACTGGTTTACCAAGAGCTTTGTCTGTTCGTTCCAAACAAATTGCTGCAATCTGAGGGTCTGGATTGTAATGGAAGCGTTACATAATTTGTGGCTTGCGTATAATAAAGCATAAAAATGTGAGCATTATATGAGTGCCAAGTCTCACTTCATATTCCGTATAATCATAAAAATATATATATAACATAATCTTTATACCAATGCACCTTCTGAGTTCTACTGGTGATTCGGAACGGTTACTTATCATTTAATAGCATTTATTCATTTTGGTGGCTTTTCAATGAAATGGGCGTATAAAAATATAAATTTATGACACTTTTATTTACAAAAATTATTAGCCCCATTGCTGAAACTAAAACAATGCAATGTGTGAACTTTAATTGGTAATGTTTGGAGTAGTTTTCTTTTTATAACCCAGAGGTGAAGATTTGTGAAAACCAATTCTTAAGGGCCATTTACACGCTGCGACATCGCTAACGATATATCGTCGGGGTCACGGTGTTTTTGACGCACATCCAGCGTTGTTAGCTACGTCGTTGCATGTAACACCTATGAGCGACCTTAAACGATCGCAAAAGAGGTAAAAATCGTTGGTCTGTGACACGTCGTTTATTTACCAAAAATCGTTGTCTGCTCAGAGCTAGGTTGTTCGTCGTTCCTGCGGCAGCACACATCGCTATGTGTGATACCGCAGGTACGAGGAACATCACCTTACCTGCGGTCGCCGGCAATGAGGAAGGAAGGAGGTGGGCGGATGTTCTGCCCGCTCATCTCCGCCCCTCCACTTCTATTGGGCGGCTGCTTAGTGACGTCGCTATGACGCTGAACAAACCGCCCCGGTTCGCCGGTCACAGCGACGTCGCTAGGCAGGTAAGTATGTGTGACTGTTCCTAGCGATGTTTTGCAGCACGGGCAGCGATGTGCCTGTGACGCACAACCGACGATGGTGGGTGCAAATGCTAGCAACATCGCTAGCGATGTCGCAGCGTGTAAAGTTCCCTTTAGACCGTACAGACTTGGACTAGACAGTCATAAACCTCATTTAGACGTCCATGTTGCATCTGTTTTTTTTCATGGATACATCGCATACCCTGTATAATCTATGGTGTAATTCACATGTTCGTACACCACACACGGCGACATATCTGTTTTTTTACCAGCAGCACAGATGACAAGGGTCAATATAGGTCTAATGGTTAGTGAATAGTACATACACCGCACTGATCGCATCCGTGTATTGCATATTTTTTAACATTACAAAGCCTAGGAGAAGCTTTATTTACCATGAAAAACACTCATAACATACTTGATGGTAAAAACAGATATATGGACCGTACACTGATGAAATACTGATCCAAAACACTGATGACACTGGTACCATTTTTTTTCACTTACGTGTTTAAAGAGAAGCTGTCAGCAGCATTTGGTACTATAACATAAAGCCATGGTCATGATGTAGGTCGTGAAAGGGTTAAACACACATATGTGTATGAGGCCTTAAAATGTGCCAGGTTTGTCATAGTGTTTCAAATTCTTTGATAAATGTGGAGGATATTTAGTCTTAAGGTTGCTTTACACACAACGATATCGCTAGCGATCTCGTTAGCGATGTGACACGCCCAGATCGTTATTACGATTTGCCGAGATCGCTCATAGGTCGTTTAGTAGCGGTCACACGTACACATCTCACAAACAACGCTACATCGTTCAGCGATATATTGTTTGACCAAGGCGGTCGTGTGGATGTTGTTCGTTGTTTGCAGGGTGTCAAACGTAGCAATATGTCTGCTGCATTCCAAACGATGAACAATATTTTGAAACTGAACGACGTGTCAACGATCAACGATTTTCACCCTATTTGCGATTGTTCGGAGTCGCTCGTAGGTGTCACACGCAACGACGTCGCTAACGATGACGGAAATGTGTCACAAAAACCGTGACCCCGACGACATATCGTCAGATAAATCGTAGCATGTAAAGCGGCCTTTAGTCTTGTCTAAGTTTCCAGCAAATATTAGTTGGCTTACTTTGTGCCAGAAATTTGCTTCACAGTAGGCCACATACCTTCCTTACTTGCAGAGAAGTCACATGGAGATTTTTACAAAGTTCGCCAACTGTCATGGCATCATTGGGTTCAGAACACACATTCTCACGCTTCACCCGATTACGTCTCTGTTCTTTGTGATCAACACAGGAAAACTCAGGCGTCGACCTGCAGAGACAATTGATAGGCAGGCTAGCAAGAGTTAATTTCTATTAGTCTGCTTGTTAGTCACCTTTGATCACATGTTGTAGGGAAGCCAATCACATCTGCTTCCTATATCTCTACTATGCTGACAAGATCCTTCCACCTATGCCAGCTATAGTTTATCTTAGCTGATGTGGTGAGGTCTTGTGATCCAGACTATCTGGTGGTTGTTATACTTGTTGCTCAGTGCCATTGTGGAGTTAACCCTTGTTACCTTCCTGCTCTTCTTTTACTCCTGAGTCTCTCATTGTCTATTCCCATTTCTATGCAGGATGTTAGAGTTTTGATTTTCCCTTGTCTGTCTGTCTGGTTATTATCACACTCCAGCCCCGTCCTTCCCTGGTGGGAGAGGGATATCAGAGTAGTATTGGTCAGGACCATAGCCAAGATCAGGACTCTGGCATCTCCACCATCAGAAGTAACCCTGAGGTTAGGGATAGGCTAGGGTCCCCTAATATGAGACACAGCATAGGACCCCTGTTCCCTGCTATCCTCCTGTCACATAGTGAAAGGTAGGAGTGATAGTCTGGATCAATTAAAACATTGTTTTAACTTACCTGTTAAATCTGATATCTTGGCTCCAAATCACAGATTCTCTAAGCAGGAATCCCCCACCTCCATTCATGACTTCCAGATATGGCATATGGACTGGGTAGTTTTTATGAGACATCTCCTTTTAACTAATAAAATACAGGAGATCATAACATTTTGCTTTGAAAATAGTTTTTAGCTTGACCTGAAAATCTGTTGTGGTATGGTATTTACTAGTGTACTTTCTAGATTTGCTTAGTATGTCTTCGGTGTGCCATATAGTAGACACTGATGTCAACGTGTGACCTACAAAATACGGTTGCAGCTTTTCAGGTCGCATTAAATGATCTTTGTGGGTTTGAAGAATTGTGCCTTTGTTTGGCCATTTTTTGCTACCAAAGCAAAAGTCTTCAAAACATCAAAGAAAGATCAGCTGCTTCCAGCATGGGATCAAAGTAAATAAAACCTCCCAAATTACTTCTTGGAGGACTAAGTTATGTGGGAAATTGTATTTGATTTAAGGGAACCCGGAGGAAAAAATTTAATATGCTTTATTCAGTTCCCTTAGGAGAAGTAATACATCCGTCATAACTAAGTGATTATATTTTCATTTTGTGAAACCTTTCCTTACATTTGCATAGCCTGTTAACTCGCTGAATTAATCATCTCCAATTAGAAAACATTGCAAGCTGCGTCTTTTTAAAATGTATTTTGTTACATGTGAAATGCATATAATGTACAGTATATATCTCTATATTTCAGCACACCACGTACAGTGCCTACAAGTAGTATTCAACCCCCTGCAGATTTAGCAGGTTTACACATTCGGAATTAACTTGGCATTGTGACATTTGGACTGTAGATCAGCCTGGAAGTGTGAAATGCACTGCAGCAAAAAAGAATGTTATTTCTTTTTTTTTTTTTTAAATTGTGAAAAGTTTATTCAGAGGGTCATTTATTATTCAACCCCTCAAACCACCAGAATTCTGTTTGGTTCCCCTAAAGTATTAAGAAGTATTTCAGGCACAAAGAACAATGAGCTTCACATGTTTGGATTAATTATCTCTTTTTCCAGCCTTTTCTGACTAATTAAGACCCTCCCCAAACTTGTGAACAGCACTCATACATGGTCAACATGGGAAAGACAAAGGAGCATTCCAAGGCCATTAGAGACAAGATCGTGGAGGGTCACAAGGCTGGTAAGGGGTACAAAACCCTTTCCAAGGAGTTGGGCCTACCTGTCTCCACTGTTGGGAGCATCATCCGGAAGTGGAAGGCTTATGGAACTACTGTTAGCCTTCCACGGCCTGGACAGCCTTTGAAAGTTTCCACCCGTGCCGAGGCCATGCTTGTCCGAAGAGTCAAGGCTAACCCAAGGACAACAAGGAAGGAGCTCCGGGAAGATCTCATGGCAGTGGGGACATTGGTTTCAGTCAATACCATAAGTAACGTACTCCACCGCAATGGTCTCCGTTCCAGACGAGCCCGTAAGGTACCTTCACTTTCAAAGCGTCATGTCAAGGCTCGTCTACGGTTGGCTCATGATCACTTGGAGAACTCTGAGACAGACTGGTTCAAGGTTCTCTGGTCTGATGAGACCAAGATCGAGATCTTTGGTGCCAACCACACACGTGACGTTTGGAGACTGGATGGCACTGCATACAACCCCAAGGATACCATCCCTACAGTCAAGCATGGTGGTGGCAGCATCATGCTGTGGGGCTGTTTCTCAGCCAAGGGGCCTGGCCATCTGGTCCGCATCCATGGGAAGATGGATAGCACGGCCTACCTGGAGATTTTGGCCAAGAACCTCCGCTCCTCCATCAAGGATCTTAAGATGGGTCGTCATTTCATCTTCCAACAAGACAACGACCCAAAGCACACAGCCAAGAAAACCAAGGCCTGGTTCAAGAGGGAAAAAATCAAGGTGTTGCAGTGGCCTAGTCAGTCTCCTGACCTTAACCCAATTGAAAACTTGTGGAAGGAGCTCAAGATTAAAGTCCACATGAGACACCCAAAGAACCTAGTTAACTTGGAGAAGATCTGCATGGAGGAGTGGGCCAAGATAACTCCAAAGACCTGTGCCGGCCTGATCAGGTCTTATAAAAGACGATTATTAGCTGTAATTGCAAACAAGGGTTATTCCACAAAATATAAAACCTAGGGGTTGAATAATAATTGACCCACACTTTTATGTTGAAAATTTATTAAAATTTAACTGAGCAACATAACTTCTTGGTTTGTAAGATTTATGCAAGGGAACAAGAGAAAAGCTCATGCATAACCGGCGCACAACCCAATCATATAAAGTAGTCAGTGACTGGTTCATATGTACATATAATTGTAATGTATTAAGTCCAAAAACACACACTACAAAAACATGATAAAAACAATTAAAATTGTGCAGACCAGCACAGGTGAAGACACGTTCCCTCTGGAATCAATGAAAATTTGCCAACATGGATTCATGCAGGAAGTCAGCATATGATTAAAAATGGCTAACTCCTGTAAACGTATCAATCATGATTGCACAACCCATAAATACAATGTATAGTTAGGTGAATAATAACAACGTATATACCCCAAAGCTTAAATACATACATATCAAGGATACATCATGTGTGAATAATACATGTCCTAGTAATAGGAACTGAGTGATCACAGAAATTGGACTGTGGGTAGTAGGTCCTACAGGGATAACAATGATGTCCCAAATGTTCTATGGGGTATATCTCATCAGAATCAACCAATGGGACCTGATGGTTACACAAAAAGAACTATGCAGTAAATAATCATCACCTATTTGTTTAGTCAAAATACACTACCCATGTATAAGGCACGAACATGAGAGTCATGGCAACACCAGGGGGAGCGTGGCCGGCCCCACGCGTATCGCTGCGGACAGCTTCATCAGGGGGTTGATTCTATACATTGTATTTATGGGTTGTGCAATCATGATTGATACGTTTACAGGAGTTAGCCATTTTTAATCATATGCTGACTTCCTGCATGAATCCATGTTGGCAAATTTTCATTGATTCCAGAGGGAACGTGTCTTCACCTGTGCTGGTCTGCACAATTTTAATTGTTTTTATCACGTTTTTGTAGTGTGTGTTTTTGGACTTAATAAATTACAATTATATGTACATATGAACCAGTCACTGACTACTTTATATGATTGGGTTGTGCGCCGGTTATGCATGAGCTTTTCTCTTGTTCCCTAATTCACGTTTCATGCAGGCTGCAGTACCCAGCTTTTCACTATATTGAGCTGTGCATCCGGTGTTTTCTTTTATTTGTAAGATTTATGCATCTGTAAATAAATCCTGCTCTTGTTTGAAGTTTGCAGGCTCTAACTTATTTGCATCTTATCAAACCTGCTAAATCTGCAGGGGGTTGAATACTACTTGTAGGCACTGTATATAAAGAAAATAAATATGTAGCTAACGGGGATCTAAGTAGGTATTAAATAGGTTTCCTCACCCATACAAAAAAAGTCTAAGGTTTCCTCACCCATACAAAAAAAGTCTAAGACCATGTCCACATGATGCATTTGATTTGCGATTTTCTAATGTGATTTTCTAGTAAAAAATATATTTTTGCTAAAATTTTGTGGCAAAAAAAGAGCAATGCAGATGCATTTTGTGAACATAGCCTAATATTCAGTGGGTCACGACACTCAGCAGGTGCCACGGGGTAAGTAATGATGGCACAGGTGCCCATAGGCTGCCCCTCAGACTAGAGTTGCTGCGCTGTCCCTTTTCTCAAAGGTAGGTTTGATGGTAACCAGGTTTGAGCCACCAATGTGACCCTAGCTCCTGTCTGAGCCCTGATCTTACTCACCGTCTCCCACACCCTTGGTTTGGGCTGGAAAACACAAAGACAAAACCTCACAAAATGACACGGACAAGGGAGAACGGAAACGCATACATGCAGCACTTAAAACAATAGGAGAGACAATATGTGTAATGGGATACAACAGAAATGGGGGGAAGTAACGCACAACAGGGGAACACTCACAATACTCAGAAGTTCAACACGGATCACCATGAACAGGAAAATGACCAAGACCGGGATCGCTGGAGCTAAAGCTGAAGCTATCATCTGGACATTTAGGAAGGAAGCCGTACTTTAAATAGGGAGGAGACAGCTGCCCTTGGCAATTAGCAACCTGAGCTCTTAGGGTAAGTTCACACAGTGCATTTTTCGCAGCGGTTTTACTCATTTTTTGGGTGTGTTTTTGCTCAGAAAACTGCATGACTTTGCTTCCCTAGCAAAGTCTATGAGTTTTTATTTTTGCTGTCTGCACACAGCGTTTTTTTTTTAGCTGCGGTTTTGTGGTGCCCACAAAAACGCAGCATGTTAATTATTTTTGCGTTTTTCACTGCGTTTTCCACCCATTGAGTTCAATGAGATGTTCAAAAACGCAATGAAAACCGCAAATTGCAAATATAGCTGCGTTTTAGTGCGTTTCTATGACTAAAAACGCAGCTATAAACGCAAGGGGTGGGTAGTAAAGTGACATGTACAGGAAGAGGATTCCTTCTGTTGGTAAACACAGAAGCGTGAATCCTCCCGGTACCGCTACCGCTGCTTCCATTTCCTGCCCGGTGCCATGTCTGCTCCCGTGTGGGAGGTGGAAGCGGCTGCTAAATCAAAAGTGAACAGTAGAAAAATCTCATACTCACCTGTCTGCAGACTCCCGTGCTATGTCCACTCCCAGCTCCTCTTCCCGGTACCGCCACCCCCGCTCTGGCTGTGTGCCGGCTCCCTGGCACGTCCGATAGCTGCAGGACCTGGTGGTGAGGACCTGGCAGTGATCACCTGATGTGGTCACCGGACCCATCAGCTGATTGTAAGTCTCACGGTGACGCCGGCTTTTTACCGCCCATCCGGCTATCAGCTGATGCCGTCAGGAGGCTTCATCAGCTGATTACCAGCAGCTCCTGCAGTGGTCGGACGGGAGTCAGCACGGATGTGTGTAGTTGTTTTTTGTTTTTTTTTTGTTGCACTGATGCATCAGCCTAGACTGTACAGCGAGCGATCCCCGACGCTTGCAGTCAGTTCATGACAGCTGCAGATAGGCCGGGCTGATCTCTGGAGTTCAGCCCTGCCTGTCTGCAGCTGTCATGAACTGAACCGCAAGTGCCGGGGAATCAATCACTCGGCACTCGCTGTACAGTCTCGGCTGCACCCTGGAGCTCAGGTGAGAGCTCCGGAGTGCAGTGCAGGTATCTGAATCCAGGCCTGGCATTACTGGAGTTTCCTCCGGTAGCCAGTCCGATGCTGCACAGAAATGTGTAGTTTTTGTTTTTTTTTTGCACTGATGCATCAGCTGATTGTAGAAAAGCCGTTTATACAATCAGCTGCTGTGTCATGTGATTCAGGCCCTTGAACCTGACACATCATCTGATCACTTTACCTTCCAGCAAACCGATCAGATGATATTGGATCCGGATTGGATGGCGCGGGACACTGACCCAGGATTGCTGCGGAAGGGGGTTCTTTATTTCAATAAAGATTGAGTCACTAATTGTGTTGTGTTTTATTTCTAATAAAAATATTTTTCTGTGTGTTTGTGGTTTTTTTTTATCTTTACTAGAAATTCATGGTGGCTATGTCTAATATTGGCGTGACACCATGAATTTCGGGCTTAGGGCCAGCTGATAATACACAGCTAGCCCTAACCCCATTATTACCCAGCGAGCCACCCGGCATCAGGGCAGCTGGAAGAGTTGGATTCAGCGCCATAAGATGGCGCTTCTATGAAAGCGCCATTTTCTGGGGTGGCTGCGGACTGCAATTCGCAGCGGGGGTGCCCAGAAAGCTTGGGCACCCTGCATTGCAGCTTCCAATCCCCAGCTGCCTAGTTGTACCTGCCTGGACTTAAAAATTGGGCGAAGCCCATGTCATTTTTTTTTTTTAATTATTTCATGAAATTCATGAAATAATTAAAAAAAAAAAAGGGCTTCCCTATATTTTTGGTTCCCAGCCGGGTACAAATAAGCAGCTGGGGATTGGGGGCAGCCCGTACCTGCCTGCTGTACCCGGCTAGCATACAAAAATATGGCGAAGCCCACGGCATTTTTTTGGGGGGCAAAGAAATCCTGCATACAGTCCTGGATGGAGGATACTGAGCCTTGTAGTTCGGCAGCTGCTGTCTGCTCTCCTGCATACACTAGTGGAGAATGAAGAACATATTGAAGAAGGAAATTACCTTTTTTTTTTTTACAACAATCTTTAATGGCATTGTTCTCTGATAAAAAAACACGCATAAAAACGCAGTGAGCAAAAACGCCGCAAAAAACGCATGCGTTGTTTTGCCGCGGGTGCGTTTTTGTGCGTTTTTTGCGGCAAAAAACGCACAAAAACGCAGGGTCAAAAAACGCAGTGTGTGAACTTGGCCTAGGTTCCCGCTCACCAGTCTGCAGGAATTAACTTTTGCAGAACTGAAGACTAGTGAACCTGAACCAGCCAACGCCTGGCCCTGGCTGTACAATACAGAAGCCTCAGGTTGCTTGTCAGACTTTGTGGTGTGAACAGAGTCTGATGACGCCGTGCCATCAGGTGTGTGCAGAGCCGAACATTGCATGACGGCAGGTTCTTGACACTGTCTGCCTTGTTTACAAACCTTTTTAGGCCAAGTTCCCATGCAATCTAAATAATGTGGGTTTTTTTTCAACTACATTTTTTTTGTGCAGAAAAACGCGTTTCACTAGCCTATTTGTTGTGGGTCTAAAGACGCTGTTGAAATATGCATTTTTGGTTGCATTTTTTTTCTTTATAGTCTTCTATGGGGAACCTAAAAAAAAACCCCCACACATAATCCTCCCCCCTAAAAATAAACAAACCCCCAACAGCATTTGAATTTTTAAATGCATAATCAAAGTTTTTCTATGCTGAAAATAAGTAATAAAAATACTGCTTCATATCTCCACAAAAAATACATTCTGTAAAAGGGAAAATGCACAAAAACTGCAGCAAAAACATAATTATCAGAGAATCTTATTGCGTATTATGGTTTATGACACCTGTAGATAAAAATCAGCAGGAAAAAACACATTTTTGCTATGTGTGCATACTGTTTTATAGTAGAGTACTGAGTACAGCAGCTTCAATTAAGTTACCTATGAAAATAATAACACCAATGTAATCCAGAAAAAAATCCTGCGCAGGGTCTCATGCACAAATAAACCACAAAAAGAAAGCATGAGTATGGCCAATTATCACCATAATAGGTTTTATCAATACACAGCAATAAAAAAAACATATAGGAAAAATTTATATATATATATATATATACTGTGTGTGTGTGTATATATATATATATATATATATATATATATATAATCTAATATATCACGCTGAATGTGTGTATGTACTGTAGGTATGTGTGTATGGGATTGTTGGCATCTGCACCGTCGCAGCTACAGCCACAAAAGTTTGCACACTCACACGTCTGGACCCCGAGAGTGTCATAGGCTATGTTGTGAGGTGAAATTTTAACCCCGCGCATTCCAATTTACCAATCAATTTTGCCCCTATCTACATAATGGGGAAAAGTGAAACGAAAAGTGTATCCGCACCGTCGCATTTACAATCACGAAATTTTGCACAGACACCTCATGTGACCCAGGGAACGTCGTAGACTATGTTTTGACAGGAAAATTTAACCCTGCACTTTACAGTTACTCTCCAAAAAAACATGCCTCCATTAAAGTAAATGGAGCCTGGAACTACAGGTTATTAGTAGGAGCTGGGATTGGTTGCTATAGGAGCAAAAGACATTCATAGTATAAGAAGCTTATATGTGAGGTAATAAGATGTCAGTGGGGAGACGGATAGAGAGAGACAGAGAGAGAGAGAGAGACAGACACGGAAAGAGACAGAGAGATAGAGACAGATAGGGAAAGAGACAGACAGAGACAAACGGTGAAAGAGACAGACAGACGGGGAAAGAGACAGACGGGGAAAGAGACAGACGGGGAAAGAGACAGACGGGGAAAGAGACAGACGGGGAAAGAGACAGACGGGGAAAGAGACAGACGGGGAAAGAGACAGACGGGGAAAGAGACAGACAGGGAAAGAGACAGACAGACATGCAGACAGGGACAGAGACAGGCAGACAGGGAAGGAGGAGACAGGCAGAGAGACAGACAAAGATAGCTGGGGAAAGACACAGACCTTGATAGAGACAGATGTGGAAAGAGACAGAGAAATAGAAACAGACAAGGAAAGAGACAGAGACAGGCAGACAGGGAAAGAGACAGACAGCAAAAGACACTGACAAAGAGACGGGGAGACAGACTGGGAAAGAGACAGACCTGGGAAAGAGACAGACCTAGAAAGAGACAGATGTGGAAAGAAACAGAGAGATAGAGACAGATAAAAAAAGAGACAGGTAGAGACAGGCAGACGGGGAAAGAGACAGACCTCGAAAGAGACAGACCTCGAAAGAGACAGACCTGAAAAGAGACAGACGGAGCACATTACTTGGCCAATTTAGTTAAATCTGTGTGGAATATCTGTGGTGTTGAAATATATGTTGTGAAATGCTTCTATTAGCTTAGTTTTTGCCTTTTAATAATTACATTTCTATCTATTTGTTTTGTGGTTTTTGTGGGCAGAATACATTTTTGTTAATACATTCTATTTTGTTAACAACAATTATTAACCCGGGCGAAGCCGGGTAGTACAGCTAGTACTGTATATGTATGTGTGTATATATATGTATATATATATATATATATATATATATATATGTGTATATATATGTGTATATATATGTGTGTGTGTGTATATATATATATATATATATATATATATATAAAACATGACATGTAATCCATACAATGTAAAGGAGAAAAATAGCTGAGGCGGCGGTGCAAATGAAGATGTCACAATGGGACTGAAGGTTAGTAAAGTACAAGAGGCCCCTTAATGTCCCTCATGCTAGGGGACTCTAGGCTAAGCACAGGGTTACCCCTAATGGTTAAGATGCCCGAGTTCCATGCCTGGCTATTCTCCTTACCAGATCTAATCATTTAGACTCCCCCACAGCATATGATCAGAGACAGACTAACAAGCAGCCCAGCATAGATTAACTTTAACTCTTGCTAGCCTGCCTAAGCCTGGGAAGACACCTGCATCTTCCTGCACTGATCACAGACCTCAGAGAAGCTAGCAGGCAGAGTGCCAGAATCTGTAGTTTCCACAGATCCTGACACCACCATGACGGTTGGCAATGCCTACTTGTGACAGAAGAGCCCCAGAATAAGCCGAAGTTAAAGTTGGCTTATGTTATAGAGATATGAGTGACACCAGAGACAGATATACATGTATGTACGTGCAGAAAGTACAATAGCGTAAATAATAAGTACAGCTCTAATGGTGGCAGCCAAACTAATGAAAGCACATATATAGTGAAACCTTCATTATATAATACAGTGTCAGATATAATAATACCAAGCAGAGGTAAACGTGAAGTCAAGTTGTCCAATTAGCTCAATGAGTGTTTCGCACAACTTGGTTCATCAGGGATATTGATAAATGAAAAAGTTCATTATAATTAAATTTATATATATTTTTTCTTTCTTATGCTCTACTAGTCTAAAGGCTACTTTACACACTGCGATATCGGTCCCGATATCGCTAGTGTGGGTACCCGCCTCCATCTGTTGCGCGACACGGGCAAATCGCTGCCCGTGTCGCACAACAGCCGTCACACATACTTACCTGTCCGGTGACGTCGCTGTGACGGGCGAACCGCCTCCTTTCTAAGGGGGCGGTCCGTGCGGCGTCACAGCGACGTCACTGAAGCGTCACTGAACCGCCGCCCAATAGCAGCGGAGGGGCGGAGATGAGCGGGACGTAACATCCCGCCCACCTCCTTCCTTCCGCATAGCGGCCGGGAGGCAGGTAAGGGGAACTTCCTCGTTCCTGCGGCGTCACACGCAGCGATGTGTGCTGCCGCAGGAACGAGGAACAACTTCGTTACTGCTGCAGTAACGATTTTTGAGAATGGACCCCCGTGTCGCCGATTAGCGATTTTGCACGTTTTTGCAACGATGCAAAATCGCTTATCGGTGTCACACGCAACGGCATCGCTAATGCGGCCGGATGTGCGTCACAAATTCCGTGACCCCAACGACTCAGCATTAGCGATGTCACAGCGTGTAAAGCCCGCTTAAGGCGTTCAAAAAACATCCAAAACACATAGCAGTCCAATTGTGTAAGCGCCTTTTATGACCATTAGCTGCAAAGAGAGACGAGTGGGAATGTGTGTGTATTTAAACTGAGATGGCATCTCAGCTGAATCACAGGCAGCTAACATAAGAAGTTATGAGGTGTGAGGAAGAAGGACAGGAGGACATGAAAGATTTTGAGAGATGTTGTTTTCTAATAAAGTGCATATGTGCAGCAGCAGTTACAGTGTTAGATAATTACATCTCCAACAACTTGTCTCGCCTCTTCCGATCCCTCCTCCTTTCTCCTCACAACTTCTGACCTGGCTGCCTGTGCATCAGCTGAGATGTTATCTCTCCTTTGAGATAGTCTCCCTTATCGCTGATCATAGGTAATAGCCAGATAGGGCAGGAGAGTCTTCTCACAGCCGATTCTACTGTGTGTTTAGGATGGGTTGCTTGTGTTGTTAAATTATCGCAGCCATTTTGAAAAACCTTATAATTGCCCCCTAGACAACTGTAAATAATTAAAAGTACTGATTTATTTCTCATAGAGAACCACTTTGAATTGTGTGGTGAGTTATGGATGGCTCTACTAATTTGGTCTAAAGGCCAATGGACCAGTATATGGTGTCTTTTGTGAAGAAGTTGGTCTTCTGGTGTAGAATATTGATTCCTTACTGGATATTACAAAGCATTTATAATGGTAATAAAACATTGATCTTTCTAAAACATGTATGTATATTATTCCTGATTAACAATGCTATTCCTTGATTGTATATTTCTTTGGGCAAAGGTATAAACTTTTTGGCTTCTTTTAAAAGGAATCTGTCAGCAGGTTTTTGCTATGTAAGCGGAAGCCAGCATGCTGCAAGTGTTAACACAGAAGGTTCAGGCATGCCTGTTTTGTCACAATCTGAAATTTGTTTATTTGCTATGTTTGTTTAAGCAGCAGGACCCTTATTACAGGACTAGAAACTCACCTGCAGACAAATCAGACACCTCGCTGTCAATGTACAATCTCAATAGAGTTTCTGGTATGAGCGAGCGCAGCTTCCTTGGATCATGACTAAAGCCCCCATCACACATAGCGAGATCGCTAGCGAGATCACAGGTTTTGTGACGTATCAGCGACCTCGCCAGTGATATCGCTGTGTGTGTGACAAGCAGCAGCGAGCGGGCCCCTGCTGCGAGGTTGCTGACCATGACAAAACGATCAGGACCATTTTTTGCTCGTTGGTCTCCCGCTGTGCAGCACGCATTGGCGTTTTTGACGGCGGGAAACCAACGAGCGCCGGTTCTGAGTGTACAGGGAGCCGTCGTTACACGGGTCGCTGGTGGCTGGTCGCTGTGGAGATCTGCCTGATTGACATCTCAACAGCGACCATGTAGCGACGTTCCAGCGATCCCTGCCAGGTCGGATCACTGGTGGGATCGCTGGTACGTCGCTATGTGTAACGGGACCCTAAAGCTAAAAATTCAGATTGTGCCAAAATGGCTGCAGCCAGTAATCTAAGTGATACAGCATTGGATTCAGCATCTCTTTGCCTACATCATGCTGCTCTTAGATGAGATAGCAAATATCTGCGGACAAATTCCATTTTAAGCTTTTTTTATTCAGTTTGTACAAAATTTGTTAAGTTTGGCAAGTTTGCACAATGAAATATATTTAATTAATTGTGGAACGGGGTTGCCATTACACTGTGTGTTCAGAATTTGACACCAGTCTTCGGGACTTTGGACATCTCTACGTAAAGAACGAACTCTAGAGCTTGTTCTCTTCTTTTCTTCTCTATAACGCACAAATGTACTGACATTTTTAGGACGTGTAGAAGAGAACGCCGCAGTTCTGCGCATCAAAGATCTCTCTATTCTCTGTGTAATGTGTTTGATGTATGTGTGTACACACTTTTCTAGTGTTTAACTTCTTAACTACAAACAGGTGTCTGGCACTTTTATATAACCAGTGAAGAGGAAAAAAATACAAGAAAAATGAGCATTTTCAAATTAGAAATGCATTCAGTGCCAGTCACATCTTGGCATGAACATGGAAATCTATTCTTGCCTGCAAAGAGAAAATATGAAGGAACTTTTTTCTCTGCATGTGCGTGTCTTCAAGTGAGAAGTTTACTTTATACTTTGTCTTTAGGGAGCAGTAAATGATTACTTTCAGTTCATTGTCTTTGTGCTTTCTGCCTATGGCTCCGTGATACAGTGTTTGTTTAGAGCTACAAGGATTCTGTATTTACTGCAATTAAATCTGACAGTATCCTTTTTTTACTTTATTATATTGGACAATTTGTCTCTGAGATTTTAGAAATTCAGGTAATAGCGCTGCATGGGGCAATGACATTCTGATATCTTTGCAAATTTGAAAATTACTCTCAGTTGCCTTATTTCCACGTAATGAACATTCAATCTTGTCAAAGGAATACTTCTGCCTCGTAAGTGCTTTGATTTTCCATAGAGGTTGTTGAAAAAAAGGACCTGTCACCTTATAACTTGCTTCATGCTATCCAATCCGCAGGCAGCATGAATCGGGGAATTGCTGTACAGAGATCCAGCTAGGGACCATAGCCAAAGAACACACTAGTAAAGCACCACCCCTGCCAGCTTTTGCCAGGCTGCTAGAGGGGATTGATGGCTTATGCTCATAGCGAGATGCCTGTGAATCGCCATTGGGAGAAGCCATCCTGGGGCAGAGCTGGACTAGTCTGGTCTCTCGTTTTTTCCTTATGAGCTGCAGCCCCCACCAGTAAGCCCTTATATACAGTATTCTAGAATAATGTATATGTCGCAGGCGGAGGAGGGGACGCCGCGCTCTCCCACTGCTCGGGTCCGGCTGCTGCTGCTCGGTGGCTCGAGCGATGGGCCGGATCCCGGGGACTCTAGCGGCGCTCCTCGCCCGTGAGTGAAAGGGGATTGGAATTTGGGATAGTTTATTGTCCGTGACGCCACCCACGGTTGTGGTGATTTGTTGGCACCACCGCTGCTCTGTATGGGGATCCCGGGAGTGATGGTATGGAGCAGCTAGATGTTAGTCCTCCCCTCCGTGGGTAGGGGGGGTTGGTTGTCCCTTGGGCCCAGTGATGGGGTGGGTGATGCAGGGCTTGGTGGGGTGTCCCCCTGCAGACTATCACCGCCGTCTGCTGACCTTGCTGTCACTGTCCGGGGCACACACCCGGACCAACTTCAGGCTTTACAAACTGTCACTTTCCCTTTCCTCAACTTCTCTCCTTCTACTTTCAACTCTAACACTCATCTGCCTAGTTTTCCCACCTCCAGAGCTGTGAACTCCTCGGTGGGCGGAGCCAACCGCCTGGCCCACCCCCTGGTGTGAACACCAGCCCCTGGAGGAAGGCAACAAGGATTTTTGGTTAGCCTAGGTGTTCCTAACTGGGGTGTAGGGTGTGGTGGTGTTATGACCTGTGACCCCTGGCTTGCCCAGGGCGTCACATTCCCCCTTAGCAAAATGCAGACCGTCCGCGGGCTGCCCGTCCAACACCGGTTTTATTTTCTGAAAATATATAAAAGGTAAAACGGTAAACATAACAATTTATGACCTCATCCCACATCGGGAGGTTCAGTTCTTAAACGTTGCAAACGGTTTACGGTTACGGTCTCCGCTCTCTCCCACCCAAGCAACCTGGCCCTGATGCTGCCCCTAAAACCCAAGCAGCACCCCTTGACCCAAGTCCAGCACAAGTTACCCGAGCGGGATCTGTCCTTCCCCTCCAGAGGGTAGCCACCGGTTCCTGTGGTGGCTGGGCCCCAGCCGGCTCTACTGCGGGCCCTCCCTCCAACCTGCCTCTCCGGAGGCGGCAACTGCGGAAACGGTAACGGTAAAACAACTTATTTACATTCCACTTAACGTTTGTGGTTGCCCTGCAAGTTCACGGGCTTGTCCATAAGGAGTCCCTTATGCAACTTTTTAAACGCTCCCCACGGGGACAACGGTGCCGGCAACGGCCGGTTCTCTCAATCATGGTGAATCAGGTGAAGCTTCGGTAATCATTCTCATTTTCAAAACTTTTCCAAACTTGTAAACATACTCAGACTGGTGGTCCCAACGGGGACGGTGCAACGGTGCTCCGCTGCCTTTACTCCGAGTCCTCAACATCACCTGAGGGAGGGGGCGCGGCGCTCACTCGGGACTCCTGGCTGCCCCTTAGCTTAGTGTCCAGCGCGAACCACCTCCTCTCCCCACAGTGCCGGGTGTACTGCACAATGTCGCCCGGCATTAGGTTACGGCCGGGATGCTCCTCAGGCAGGCGGGCATTCACATCCCGCCGGGCTACAAACACTTCGGCCTCCAGACCCGGTTCATATATAAACCCATAGCTCCGGCGGACATCAAACCGCCTCACCTGCCCTTCGTACAGCGGGCCCCGGACACGGAACGTTGCTTGACAGAGGCTCTCTTTTTCTCTAATTGCTCGGGCCACCAGCTCCGCTTTCTTCCTCTCCCTCTCACCGATCTCCAGGCCCAGCGGTACCGGCTCCCTGTCCCAATACGGCGCTGCTGCGACCTCCGGCGCACGGGTCGGGCCCCGCGGGACATTCTGGACGCTGCCCACTGTCAGGGATCTGGGCGGCGGGTCCCGCGACGTCTTGGCCTTGGACGCCGCCTTGCAGTGGCAACCCGGCGCAACCTCAGCCGAGGTGTGGGGGATGGGCACAGGGGCTTCCCGCGGTTGGGTCTTCAGCACGGAGCAGGTCATCGGCTCCGGCTCGGGGACTTTCTCTGGAGACGCCTCCGGTGCGGTTTTCGGTGCCTTCCAGGGCAACACCTCTGCTCGACTACGGGCTCCGGCTGCAGGTCGGCCCGCCTGGGCGGGCATGCTGGGTATTGCTACCGGTTGCGGTGGTAGCGGGCCTAGTGGCGGGGTCACGGCTTCTGAGACGGGTGGCAAGGGAGGCAGCGGGGGGAGAGGGCTTGGACCGGGTCCTGCAGCCGCGATGACCGGCCCTTCAAGGGCATCGGGGCGTGGGTCACTCACCCTCCCTTCCTCCGCTTCCTCCTCGCGTCTCCGCACGGCTGCTATAACGTCCGCCATGTCGGTCTCCCACTCCTCCATGAGGAGCTGCATCCTGACCTGCAGCCGTTGGTAGAGCTGCACGGTCCGGATCTCCACCCACGCCGCGGTTCCAGGCGCGGGGGCTACGGTGTCGCGGGACGGCATCCACATGTTGCTGGCGGCTTCTCCCAGGAACAAGATGTCCGCAGAGTCCTGGCGTCCCTGCTTTTATAGCTGCGTTCACATGCAGCCAGCCGCCATCGCGTCCCCCTTAGCTTCTCTCCGGCCCCTCCTCTCTCGGGGCGGGGTTTTGGCCTTCGCGCCTCTGCTACTCGAGAAGACGCTCGAGCGGGAACTCTTCGCGCCAAAGATGGCGGCTTCTGAAATTTTTCGTCCGGACACCTCCGGCGGTAACAAGGCGCACCTCTACCAGACGGCAGAGCGGTAAGATCCTGTTCATGACGCCAAGTTGTCGCGGGCGGAGGAGGGGACGCCGCGCTCTCCCACTGCTCGGGTCCGGCTGCCGCTGCTGCCGCGGCCTGCTGCTGCTCGGTGGCTCGACCGATGGGCCGGATCCCGGGGACTCTAGCGGCGCTCCTCGCCCGTGAGTGAAAGGGGATTGGAATTTGGGATAGTTTATTGTCCGTGACGCCACCCACGGTTGTGGTGATTTGTTGGCACCACCGCTGCTCTGTATGGGGATCCCGGGAGTGATGGTATGGAGCAGCTAGATGTTAGTCCTCCCCTCTGTGGGTAGGGGGGGTTGGTTGTCCCGGGGCCTAGTGATGTGGTGGGTGATGCAGGGCTTGGTGGGGTGCAGGGACGCGGGGGCAGCTCTGTGCCTTGCGGCACTGTGGTACTCAGCCTGAGACGATGACACAGTTCTCGGTAAAACACACGGCATGAAAGACGGTTCCCACGGACGGCTGCACTTGCTTTTCCCAAGTAGTTGACGGTGACGGTCCCTTTTCCTGCACCTAAGATGATGATGGTTGCGATGGGTTCCCACCGGTAACCCGCTCCCCGGCTTGGATATGGGCCGGAGGACACCTACTTTGCCCGCAGGCACTGGCCCTGAGAAACTGGTGCCCTGGCGGTGGCGGTGTCTCTCTGTAATGGTTGGACTGTTGCCTTCAATCGGGACTTGGTTGTTGGGAGACAGACGTCCCCTTCACTGACGGATTTGGCAAATTATGGCGACTCCTAGCCTTGCCGGGATCCGAAAGGCCCCTGCCCTGGTGCTGACTGTCCTTCGTATACTGCTCCAGACCGCCGGGTCACCACCCATCCGCGGTCCTTCCAGCAACCTCCGAGCAGTTCCCCTGCAGACTATCACCGCCGTCTGCTGACCTTGCTGTCTCTGTCCGGGGCACACACCCGGACCAACTTCAGGCTTTACAAACTGTCACTTTCCCTTTTCCTCAACTTCTCTCCTTCTACTTTCAACTCTAACACTCATCTGCCTGGTTTTCCCGCCTCCAGAGCTGTGAACTCCTCGGTGGGCGGAGCCAACCGCCTGGCCCACCCCCTGGTGTGAACACCAGCCCCTGGAAGAAGGCAACAAGGATTTTTGGTTAGCCTAGGTGTTCCTAACTGGGGTGTAGGGTGTGGTGGTGTTATGACCTGTGACCCCTGGCTTGCCCAGGGCGTCACATATATAAGAGCCCTGGCCGCTCGGTATAATGTAAAAAACAATGTTATAATACTAACCTGGGGGGATCCGGTCCAATGGGTGTCACTGCTCTCGGTCCGGTGCCTCCTCCATCTTGTGATTGACGTGCCATGCGTCATTCACAGAAAGGCCTAAATTGTGCTCCTCCGCATGTGCACATTAATCTGCCCAGCTGAAAGATGAAAGCACTGTAGTGCGCACACGGTCTTTGACCTTTTCTTGTGCTTATGCATTTCAGTACTTTGCTCTGCCCTCAGCAGGGCATATCAAAGTGCACCTGCACAGGAGCGCAGTGGAGGCCTCTCTGTGAATGACGCAGGAAGCGTAATGCCAATGGGACTGGGAAGGAGGATGGCAATCCCACAAGATGGAAGAGGCTCCGGACCGAAAGCAGCGACACTCATCGGACCAGACTGTCCCCTAAATGAGTCTTATAAAGGTGTTTTTTATGTTCTACAGAGAGGACTTGGCTCTTATATACAGTATTCTGGAATGCTGTATATAAGGGCTCACTGGTGGTGACCACAGCTCATAAGGGAAAAACCTGGTGACAGGTTCCCTTTAAGATTCTTTTTATTTTTACTTTTTGTGCCTCCCCTATTTCCTCATAGGTTGTTAGCTTGTGAGCAGGACTCTCGCTCCTCCTGGTATGTTGTTGAACGATGTGTTAATTTGTAATATTTTATCTTTTTTGTATATGTACCCTCTGAATTCTAAAGTGTTGCAGAATATGTGGGTACTATAGATTTATTATTCGTTATTAAAGTTCCCTTTCTAAGAATGCTCCCATTCAGGGTTGTCCAGGGTTACTGTATCTTACATTTAGGGGATATCAGATTTCTGTCAGTGTTTGGTCGGCATGTGACTTTTCACAATCCACGTTTCATCAGTTTTTCGCATAAGCAAAAATTGTTTGAGGTTTCTCAGTCTTCCAGCATAGTCAGTGACAAAGGACAGCATTTGGATGCAACTAAGAAGCCTTGCATTGGCAAGTTGGATTTGTTAGTAGGATTGAAAACAGACTTGTCTTTTGTTTTTTTTTCTCATTACATTTGGTTCAGAAAAAAGATTCACGTGAACAGCCCTATAGACTGGGTATGTCCTATCTGTGAAAAATACAGAGCACATATATGAGAGACGGACATCTGAATGAGGCCTAATTATGAATGAGTGGATCATTTAATATTCAAATTCGCCAGCTTCTTCGAATTTTCCCCCAGTATTTAATTTGTGGCATATCTCAATACTGGAAACCTTGAAATTGCTTGGAAAATACGTACGATAGAGGAGCCCAATGACAATCAGCACTTAAACGCTACAGAAAAGAGAGTGAGATTCTTGTTGATCATGAGACATTACACTTTATAGGAGAGAGGAGGACCCTGCTGACGATAAGAGCTTATACTCGATAGAAGATAAAGAACCATAAGAGCTTCTAGTCTACAGGAGAGATGGAGAGGACACTGCTGACATTAATTGTTGACACTCTACAGGAGACAGAGAGAGAGGAGTATGCTGACCATAAGAGCTTACACTCTACAGGAGAGCGAGAAAGGACCCCGGTTGTGAATGTCGTCTGTGTGGGTGCTGTTTTTGAAGCTCCCTCTGGTGGCCAGGAATGGTAGTGGAGCTGAATCTGAGCCTTTGACTCAGACAGGTGTCGGCGTTAATTGGGAATTAGGGAAGTCCTATTCCAGACAAGTCTGGTCTATATAGGCGAGCACCTTTTGCCTTGCTGGCTCCGGTTATAATTGTATATTCCTCAGTCGAATCCTGGCTTGGTGTTTTTTGTCCTTCCCTTTTTCCGTGATCAAGACTTCTGCAGATAAGTTCTCAGTTTTTTCATGCATCCTGGTTTACACCTTAAGGGCCCGTTACACGCTACGATATATCTAACGATATGTCGTCGGGGTCACATCGTTAGTGACGCACATCCGGCATCGTTTGACATATCGTAGTGTGTGACAGCTACGAGCGACTGTGAACAAGAAAAAATACTCACCTTATCATTGCTTGTCGACACGTTGCTCATTTTCAAAAAAATCGTTCCTCCTTCTGTGCGCCGGTTGTTCTTCGTTCCCGAGGCAGGACACCACTCCGTGTGACACCCCGGGAACGATGAACACAGCTTACTTGCGTCCCGCCGGTAATGCGGAAGGAAGGAGGTGGGCGGGATGTTATGTCCCGCTCATCTACGCCCCTTCGCTCCTATTGGCCGGCCGCTGTGTGACGTCGCTGTGACGCCGAACGTCCCTCCCCCCTTCAGGAAGAGGATGTTCGCCGCCCACAGCGAGGTCGTTCGGGAGGTAAGTACGTGTGACGGGGGTTACCGACTTTGTGCGACACGGGCAACAAATTGCCTGTAACGCACAAACGATGGGGGCGAGTGCCATCACACATGTGAACGCACGATAAATCTACACGTGTAAAGCGGCTTTTAGGGTGGTTGATTTTTCTCGTTTTGCTTTGTATCTCTTTTCTTGCAGGTGACGTTTGGTTTGTCTTGTGTTGTGAGCATGGGGGTTCACCCTTTGATGCACAAACGATGGGGGCGGGTGCGATTGCACATGTGACTGCACGATACATCTACACGTGTAAAGCGGCCTTTAGGGTGGTTGATTTTCCTTGTTTTGCTTTGTATCTCTTTTCTTGAGGGGAATTTGGTTTCTCTTGTGTTGTGAGCATGGGGGTTCCCCCTTTGCTAGCTCTCCTGCAGGAAAAGGGATTTTCTCCCTGTCTAATTTGATTATATGCTTTTCTGTATTTTGTGTTTTTTTTGGTATTTTGTTCTCCCATTATTTACAGGAGTACCTGATATAGTGGGGTTGAAGTCGTTCGACCTCCAGAACAATTTTTACTATCAGGAGTTTGGTATTTTTCTACAGGGATTTTGTACTGACCAAAATCAGTTTCCTTTCCTTTTCTATGTATCAAGTTAGTTGGGCCTCGCCTTTGCCAAATCTTTTTTTCCTATCTGTGTTTTCCTACATCACTGTAATCTTTGTATGTGGGGGGCTATTGACTCCTTTGGGGACTACTCTGAGGTAAGGTAGATTTCCTTATTTCTTTCTGTGAGGCATAGCTAGTTTCTTGAGCTGTGACGAGGCGTCTAGGTTTTTAGGAATGCTCCACGGCTACTACTAGTGTGATCTGATAGTTAGGGGATTGTGGTCAGCCCAGGTTCCAACTGCTCCTGTTTTCTTGGTGTTTTTTCACCAATGGGAGTTTTTTGTAATCTTCCATGGTTACCGGATCATAACAGACCCCACTGACCATAAACGCTTACACTCTACATGAGAGAGAGATAAAGAAACCCGCTGACCATATGAGCTTACACTCTACAGAAGAGAGAGGAGACAACTGATCAAAGAAGCCAATACTTTACAAGAGAGAGAGAACCCCGCTAGGGTTGCCATCCATTCAGAATTTCCAAGACAGTCCGTAAAAATTAAGCAGTTTTTGCCCAGATCGTAAAGAAAATGAAGTCGTCTGTGATTATTTTTTATGAAGCTGGTAAAAATTACAAGGCTTGCTTTAACTGTAATTATCATAGTTTTACAGTTTACAGTGAATCCAGCTGAGTTGCTCAAATAAGTAGTATAGGCTATAGACATATATCACTATCATAATGTTTTGCTGTGGTTTTCCACTGTGTCCATAAAAATATTGTCTGTCTGTGATTTTTTGATAAGCCATGCAGAAAATACAAGTCAAGTTAGTAACCCTGGACCCTGCTGCCCTTACCCACTTACATGCTACAGGAAAGAGAGAGGGAGAGGACCCAGCTGACCTTAAGAGCTTACACTCTACAGGAGAGAGAGAGAAAGGATCCCGCTGACCTTAAGAGGTTACACTCTACAGGAAAGCAAGAGGGACAAGACCCCGCTGACCATAAAGAGCTCACACTCTAAAGAAAAGAGCGAGGGAGAGGACCCCGCGTCCTAAAGAGGTTACACTCTACAGAAAAGAGAGAGGGTGAGGATCCCGTTGACAATAAAGAGCTCACACTCTACAGAAGAGAGAGACACTACGTGACTCTGGAGAAAGAAAATGATTCTGCTATATAAACTGTGCTCTACTGAGAACTGTTCATCTTAGATGGCCCAAGTGCTAACCAGCACTGTACAAAATATGATGTCATAGCTTCAGGGCATTATGGAAAAACCTGAGTGGACGTACAAAAAGTTCTGTCTGATGCTTTTATTTTTTTTCCAAATCGCGAATCGAATTTTTCAGTGTTCAAATTTGCATGAAACCATGAATTTCAGGAAATTCAACTTTAACTTGATCCTCTGCGGAGTCATCTGCTCATCTCGAGGCCGTACTCTTCTCTCTGACCGGACTGAGCACCCTTCTCAACTGATTATTACCCAAGCAGATCCACGTGCACCGATCATTGTGGTGTCACTCAGCTAGTCCGCAGTTGGCATGTTTTTTAACACTCATTGTAGTTTTTATCTAGCCATCTTTATGTATACTGCTCCAATATTATCTAAAATTCTAATAAACTTTCCTTATAAAAATAAACCAAATTAGAACATTGAACATCATTGAATATTTTTTCAGGAGGGTTACAGAGTGGACCCATCACATGTTTAGCTACACTTTCACTGTTTTAAGCCTTTGCCCACAATTCTATAAATATAAAATGATTTTATGAATTAGAAAACCTTCAAATTTGTGCTGGTAATTATTCTGTTGTATGCACAGGATAATTGAAAACCTTGATGGCTGATTCTCATTTGTCTCCTGATTCATGGGTCTTCTGTATGAGGATTAGCTAATACCTGTAAGATATGCCAAAGTACTAATTATACATTAGTTGCAAACCCAGATGGTTTGGAGGATTGCTGCGTTCAATGCTCCCTCCCTCTTTCGTGCACTTTTCAGAACAATATTGCAACAAACTAAAATAACAAGTGTCCTTTTAATTCCCATTGAACAGCTGCTCAAAGGGCGCTCTCATTTATAGAGAGATAGCGAGGCGTCTCTTTCTAGTGGTCTCCGTCTCTGGCATGACTTGTATTTAATATACAAAAACGTATTCAATCCTGCTAATTAGGAGAAGAATGGAGCTGTTACATTTAGGCTTTTATGTGGATACTGTGCATTTCAATTCCATTATTTCTATATTATTAGAGGGTCACTGAGTGGATCATGGTGCGTCACATAAAAGAAATGGAATATTTAGAAGGCTTATTTGTTTCCTTGAAACTCTTGGCAGTAGAGGGAAAAAAAAGATTGGGGAGGGGTCATGAAATGTGTCATATAACGGATCGGTGGAAATAGCGTATATAGTACAGTGGTTTGTATGGGCCTTTGTCTAAATGTGGCTGGCTTGTGACCGCCGCAGTGGTCACGTGCCACGGTCTGTACTCCTAACATAATGGCTCCCATCTTTGAACAAATTTTTAAATGTTGAGTAACCCTATTAGCAATCTGTCTTTGCTAAACACCATTATCCCAATTTAACCCCTTTTATTTCTGGATGAGTGATTTAAATTAAGTGCTATAAAAAGACAATAAACCTTAAAGAACACAATGTTAAATAGGTTTGTAGATTTTCAGCCGTCTTGAATAACTAATGATATATTTGAGTGTTTGAACTGCTTCATTCAGATCCTAAACCTAAAAGTTTTTATAGCTTTTTCTTTAATCTAAAAAAGATTAGTATGAAAAAATATTTAAGACTATGCTGAACACTATACACAATATAAATAGATATTAACATAAGAACCCAGTTGTATAAATTGATTTGTCTCTAAAATTCTAAAATGATCCCTTCAACAAACTTTGCATAAATTAATAGCACAGACAAATGTAAGAAACTTTGTCATATACCTTATCAGACAATTCTGCTGCTTTCGCCACTTATGAGCCACTTTAACTCGCTCCTGTTTCTTGAACTTCTCATTCACTGAAACACAGCTCTAATCAGTTCTTGTCAAAGCCCAACAGACTTCAAGCACAGTATGGCCTAAGACACACCGCATGAAAATTGGAGCGAGTGAAATGCGATAAAAAAAATCGCATTCCACTCGGACCAATATTAGCCTATGTGCCAGCACCCATGAGTGATTATTTTCTCAGCCCTAATCGGACTGAGAAAACAGTCGCAGCATGATGCGAGTGCAATGCGATACTTGTTTCTCTCACACCCATTAAAGTCTATGGGGCAAGAGAAAAATTGCACTGCACTAACAGTACAACAGTGTACTGTGAGTGCAGGGTCAGAATGGCAATAGCCGGCAACGGAGGAGAGAGGGAGATAAATTCCTCCCCTCCGCAGTTCCGGCCCGTCCTGCCTCAAAGCCGGCCCGCCCTCCGCAGCTGTGGTCCGATTGCATGATCAGACCTCAGTCGCAGTGACACTCGCACGACACTCTGCTCCTGCTGTGCTGCCAGCATAAAGCGAGTGTCATGCGAAAATCTCAGTATTTCCCCATGTGGCCCCGGCCTAAGGTGTCAAGTTATGTTGCTGATTAAACTCTATGGTGAGGTGAAGAGGAGTGAAGTGTAGTGATGGGCAAATAGTACTTATTCGTGTTTGTAAAAAGCTTCCCAAATACCGAATACTGTTCCAGTATTCTTCGCAACAAGAAAAATGCTCAGGTTCACATTGACTTGCTTTAGGTTTGTTATTCGTGACGAATCACGGAATGTTACTTTGGGATTCGATACGGATAATCCGAACACAAATAGTTACTATTTGCCCATCATTCGTTAAGAGCACTCAGCACAGTGATAGACAGGCAGATTGAGCTGCAGCTTTCAGTAAATGTATTTAATTTTATTGCTGGATTCACAGCCACACAGCTCAGTACTTTTATATAATGTCTGTAATATTATTACTTTTTTGTGTGTGCTGCAGACAAAAAAAATAGCAGAAAAACAGAAATTAATCTCTCTCTGTGTACTAGTAAGTTGGCAAGTTATCGCAAATATGGAAATTGCACATGACATCCTACTTACATATGGAATGCTGGGAAAATGGGAAGGCATGTGCGCTGCACCTTGTCGTGACTCAGATGTCTGTAGTCACATTGAGTATTTGCAGACTTGTGTTCCAACCCTCATGGAATATGATTAACACAGAGCGGGCTCGACTGCCTCTCAAAATTATGTTTACCGCGATCACATTGATACGGTGGAAAGAAGGACTCTAGATGGGTGAGACCCCCAGATATGAAACAATTTAGACTGAAGCACTCCCAGGGAAAAATGTACTACCTCATCCATTAGGATTAGCTAAATGTCATTGTTTTACATTGCAAACCCTTCTATCAGCTCTCCTCCTCTCCTAGCACTGTCAGCTCTGCTGTGCTGCCCTTCGCCCACACTGCCTGTCGTGAGATGAGCGCTCAAGGTGTTAGTTGTGCTCAACTTGCACTCGCTCTGTAGTGAGATCATTGCATCTTACACTAGAATAGTGCAGAACAGGCAGATTATTACCGGTGAAATGTAACAACCTGAGCTCCAATCACTGCTACTAACCATTTAATTTGTGATATCGGTAACTGACCATTAAATAATGCTCTTTCCTGTGCTCGCATACACTGACTCCCATCGGTTCCCCGTGATGCGATCATGGGATACTGATGGGTAACCTTAGCTGCCACAGGTCTGCTGAAAGCCCCCATCACTGCCATCTTAGTATTCTTGGGATGGTTAGTCGCAGGCTGAGCTTCATAGGAAACTGAAAAAAATAAAGTGAAAAATGCAAAAAAAAATATAAAAGTTGAAATCACCCCGAAATGATAGGCATGGCCGTTTTTGATCCTAGTCTGAGAGCAAAATCACCCATACAAATCTACGGTTTTGTAAAAAAAAAATTGCAAAGGGCACTCGGGTGCCAATTCAATGCGCTCCTTTTCATTTCTAACATTGTAATGGGCAGGAGACGTTTTGCAATTTATTTTTTTTAAGCAAATGAGTAACTATTTGATGAAACACTGATGATTAAAGTGGACACTGACCAAACACTGCTGAAAATCTGATCCAGCACACTGATGAAAACTATTTTTTCAACGCATGTGAAAAAAACAAAAATCTGATTTGAGGCCTAATGAGAAACTAAATCCTTCTCAACTAAAGTCAGACGTCACACTGTTATAATAGTAACCGTTCCTCTAGGATCAGTTCCAATGCACTTAGCTCTTCATTGGAACCATCATGACTGAATATTTCTGGCTGGAGGGAGCAGAAGGGATTAGACTATTCAATAGTAGGCAATTGCTGTAAATCCACTTCAGAGATTATAAAACCAAATAAAAAGCTATAAAGCTACAAAAATAATGTTGTCAATAGATGAAAATAAATTGACTAGTCTATATTTCCTAGAAAATTTAAGAATGAATGTTTTGAGCTAAGAAAGAATAACTTTAGTCTGACCGGCTTTAATTGCTGTAGACGTTCCCTTTTAGTCCAAGCCATTGCCTGCTCAGGGGAAATAAAACACTTTCCAACTTCACAGCTAACGTCTACATTTCGCATTATTATTGTGTCATACCAGATGTCCTCTTGGCCAGGTGAAGGCCAACTGACGGATGAGTTGTGAGATGAAGCTTTCATAGATTTTGTCCTTGGAGACAAAATGCAACATGTTAAGGAAGCTGGATAGAAAAATGCTCTCATTTATGCTAGCTGTTGAATAGCACTAGGATGTTTGTTCACATTCTGTACAATGAATGATCAGTGTTATCTCTATTGGATTTATAAAGAAAAGTCTAGGTTAGTAGTCATAGTTGCAATAAAAATAGTCTCTGGAAGACTAGCTGAATTTGGAGAACTATTTTTTATTGAGTTCATGATTTCTTCTTGTTTCTATTTGAACATCCACTCACTTCAGATATCTTTTATGGTGAAAAATGTACACATTTATAAGTAGACAACTTTTTTTTTTAATTTATACACTTGTTTTAAGCTTTCATTCATTGTCAGAACCTCAAGATGCAGTTTGCAGCCGGATTCAGATTTCTCTTTTGGGAATGTCTCTTCCAGCAATACAGGCTGGAAGTGACATTTTGTGTGTCCAGGATGCTACTGTCTATATTAGCTCATTAATCAGCACAGCTTCTATCCCGTTTAATTCATTTTTATGTGTTTTCATTATCATCCATAGCCTGTTATCTCTGAACTGAGTTTTTAGGTGGTTCCCCTTGTTCTAATTGTGAGATCTGTATATAACCCCTTCTCTTTCCTCTGGATAGGGCATAATTATGAAATTGGTGGCAGACGATAACCAGCACCATCCCTAGTGATCAGCTGTTATCTCCATTGGTGAACACATGTTAATATTGAATATAGCTGCACAACAGTGAAACCAAGGGGAAAAAAAAACCTGTTAAAAATTAACTTTTAATAGATTAGTTTAAAAGGCCCAAGACAAAAAATACATATAGAGTGTAAAATATAAAACAGAACAAGGTACCACAATAGGTCAGGGGGGCAATGATAGTCACATATAGGATCTCACAGATATAGTATATAATGCACTCAAGCTAGGTAGGTGAAGCAGGGAATAATCCCTTCCGGTCAGTAAATACAAAAATTCAGGGCAGATGACCCTATTAAGCCCTAGAAATCCCTACCTAGCAATGGAGGGTATGACACCGTAAATGTTTTGGGCGCCCCCATTCACCGTCAAGAAGCCCTAGGCCAACCCTAACAGTGACCCTGTCCAGTAATGACACACCAAGGTAAATTACTTATCTGGTTATCCAACAAAAGCGTCCCGACGCGTTTCTCCCTGGTATTCAATACGCCAGGGTTCATCAGGGGAGCGGAGATGATGATCAGGAGTCCCAAATCAGAGGACCCACGAAAAAAGACAGTTGTGTGCCAAGAGGAAGGAAGTAACTGTTTTCCCAGGATAATCTTGTATACGGCATGATTCATATGTCCTTCGCAAAGTTTAATCTGCCCAATTGGACCATAGAGTACTGGAGTAAGGTAATCTTCTCTGATGAGTCTAATTTTCAGCTTTGTCCAACACCTGGTAGTCTAATGGTTAGACAGAGACCTGGAGAGGCGTACAAGCCACAGTGTCTTGCACCCACTGTGAAATTTGGTGGAGGATCGGTGATGATCTGGTAATGCTTCAGCAAGGCTGATTAAACTTTGCGAATCAATCAATGTGTGGATGAAGGTCTACCACATCAAAACCCTGTCATGGCCAGCCCAATCTCCAGACCTGAACCCTATTGAAAACCTTTGGAATATAATCAAGAGGAAGATGAATAGTCACAAGCCATCAAACAAAGAAGAACTGCTTAAAGTTTTGCACCAGGAGTGGCATAAGGTCACCCAAAAGCAGTGTGAAAGACTGGTGGAAAGCATGCCAAGACGCATGAAAGGCAAGCTGTGATGAAAATCATGGTTATTCCACAAAATATTGATTTCTGAACTCTTCCTGAGTTAAAACATTAGTATTATTGTTTCTAAATGATTATGAACTTGTTTTCTCTGCATTATTTGAGGTCTGAAAGCAATGCATTTTTTGTTATTTCAACCATGTCTCATTTTCAGAAAATACAAAATGTATTGCTTGGAAATTCGGAGATGTTGTCAGTAGTTTATAGAATTAAATAACAGTTTACATTTCACTCAAAAACATACTTATAAGGAGAAAAATCAGAAAAACTGACAATTTTGCAGTGGTCTCTTAATTTTTGCCAGAGCTGTGTGTGTATGTATGTAAGTTTGGACACACCTTCTCGTTCAAAGAGTTTTCTTTATTTTCATTACTCTAAAAATTGTAGATTCACATTGTAGACATCAAAACTATGAATGAAAACATGTGGAATGAAATACTTAAAGTGTGAAACAACTAAAAATGTGTCTTATATTCTAGGTTCTTTAAAGTAGCCACCTTTTGCTTTGATTACTACTTTGCACACTCTTGGCATTCTTTTGATGAGCTTCAAGAGGTAGTCACCAGAAATGGTTTTCCAACAGTCTTGAAGGAGTTCCCAGAAATGCTTAGCACTTGTTGGCCCTTTTACCTTCACTCTGCGGTCCCGCTCACCCCAAACCATCTCGATTGGGTTCAGGTCTGGTGACTGTGGAGGCCAGGTCATCTGGCGTAGTATCCCATCACTCTCCTTCTTAGTCAAATAGACCTTACACAGCCTGGAGGTGTGTTTGGGGTCATTTTCCTGTTGAAAAATAAATGATGTTCCAACTAAACGCAAACCGGATGGAATAGCACGCCGCTGCAAGATGCTGTGGTAGCCATGCTGGTTTAGTATACCTTCAATTTTGAATAAATCGCCAACAGTGTCACCAGCAAAGCACCCCCACATCATCACACCTCCTCCTCCATGCTTCACGGTGGGAACCAGCCATGTAGAGTCCATCCGTTCACCTTTTCTACAAAGACACGGTGGTTGGATCCAAAGATCTCAAATTTGGACTCATCAGACCAAAGCACAGATTTCCACTGGTCTAACGTCCATTCCTTGTGTTCTTTTGTCCAAACAAGTCTCTTCTGCTTGTTGTTTGTCCTTGGCAGTGGTTTCCTAGCATCTATTTTACCATGAAGGCCTGCTGCACAAAGTCTCCTCCTAACAGCTGTTCTAGAGATGAAAAGGTGGTTCCAAACTTTTGGTCTGTACTGTACTGTACTGTACTGTACTGTATGTATGTATGTATGTATGTATGTATATATATATATATATATATATATATATATATATATATATATATATACACACACACACATTTTTTCTATATGTTTTTATTGCTGTGTATTGATGAACCTATTATGGTGGTAATTGGCCATAGTCATGCTTTCTTTTTGTGGGTTATTTGTGTTACATATATGCATGAGAGCCTGCGCAGGATTTTTTTCTGGGTTACATTGGTGTTATTATTGCCATAGGTAACTTAATTGCTGCTGTACTCAGTACTCTACTATAAAACAGTATGCACACATAGCAAAAATGTTGTGTTTTTCCTGCTGATCTTTATCTACATAAATCTCTCACATAAGGCTAAGTTCACACACTGCGTTTTTTTGACGCTGCGTTTTTGTGCGTTTTTGGCCGCTAAAAACGCACAAAAACGCACCCGCGTCGAAAAAACGCGTCAAAAAACACGGTGCGTTTTTGGCTGCGTTTTGCTGCGTTTTTGATCTCTGCGTTTTGCTGCGTTTTTCCAATGCATGGCATGGGGGGAAAACACAGAAAAACGCAGGAAAGAATTGACATGTCCATTTTTTTTTCCAAGCTCAAAAATGCATCTTAAAAAAAAAGTTGTGTGTGGACATCAAAATTGAAAACTCATAGACTTTGCTGGGGAAGCAAAGTCATGCAGTTTTGAGGCCAAAAACGCACCCGAAAAACGCGCAAAAACGACGCGAAAAACGCACTGTGCGCACATAGCCTAACTGGTTTTTTTTGCTACCGAAAAATCAGCAAATTTGCAATAAAATGTCCATGTCTTGCATTGTGATTTTCTGTAAGTGTACACTACAGTGTCCTCATTGCTTTAACTAAAATAAAGTGATTTGAAAATCTATAGCATGCTAAATTTCTATGCAAAATGTTTCCTCTTTAGATGTATAGATTATTGAAAACCCTATCCACATACAGTGTTGTATTGTCAATTGATGCAAATTGAGTGCAGATGACAAATTGTAAGTGTGCAGCTTCTGAACATGGCCTAAAATGCTGCTGATGTTCTGTCTTCCCATGCCCTGAATGCATTAATGGATAATATCTTAAGAAACCCTTTCTCAGATGTAGTCAGATCCCATTAGTGGAATTCCAGCGTAATAAACTCCTCTTATACCAATCTAGATGAGTCTTTAAATAGTACTTCTGATGTTAACCCACTCAAAAATGAGGATCTTATCAGACAAGGAGGCTGTAATGCCGTGCTTCAACATGGAGGAACAAGATCTCCTTTTTTTTATGTCTGTGACTAATCGAATATTTTGACCTGCAGGAAATAATCTCATATCTCTGAAAAGACTTATGATGAACACACAAGTGCATTTAGAACTTTTTTTTCTTTGTTTTTATCTTTTTTACCAAGAAAACAAATCTTCCATCTGACTCATTATGTATATAAAACATGGTCAATTCTGCACAAAGTCACATTAATTACTCCATTCTGGCCAATGAGGACATGGTTATCCTGCCTCAAAGCTCCCTTAATGATTCAATGGTAAAGGTCTAGTGAAAATCGACCCGAGTTGCATTGTACAAAATTCCAATGTCCGGGCAGATTCAAACAATTTGTGATTGATTCACTTAAATTGCTAAAAAAAAAAGCCTGGTGCCATGGCACACTTCGCCAATGACTACATTAGTAAGAGTGGTTTCACATGACATCGGGCATGGCTGCTTGGATTTCCCCATTATGCTTTGTAGCTCTTACATCACATTGTTTTTTAAAACTGTCTTCATTAAAAGAAAGGTAAGATAAACATACATATCTGAAATAAAAATATAAAGGAGCCAGAAGGTAATACAGTATGTCAATAATCAAACAAAAAAGGGAGATTACATGGCCTATTTTAAGTATAAATCAACAAACCGGGAGAATTTCCCAGAACCTATCCACAACCCCTTTTCCCCCCTCCCTGGTGCACGCACAGAAAAACTTTGTGACAAAACATTACACAAGCCCAACAGGAATGTCACGCTGTACAAAGGGCTGGTAAGATGTAGTACAGCATATTCCCCACTAGGTGGCAGCAGAGTAGTGAAGAAGAGTCAAAGTAACACTGTAACAGAAAGGAGGCTGAAGTACAGCAGAGTAACTCAGCAGGTAGTTCACAGGCGAACCACCAGGATGCAATAGAGTAGTCAAGCAGTAGGGGTCAAGCCAAGAAGTCAAGTCACTGCAGAGGGAAGATCAAGAACAAGTCAGAAAACAGAACCTAGGTCAGATGCCGGGAGATCAGGTATACAGAGGGAAACACAAAGCGCACAGGAAACAGAAGACAAGACCGGAGGGTGAAGAGACACAAACACGGGGAGGATGATGAACCAGGATGGGTAAACAGATCAGATCAAAAACAGGAAATCTCACCAGAGCCAGTCACAGGCTACAGAGCAAAACTATAACCAGCACTGGAATGCAAGTGCAGAGACCAGATATAGTATCTCCAGAAGCCATAATGAGGCTGATGGGAGTTAACCCCTGACATGACCAGGCCAGGTCTGGAAACTCTGAAGCAGGGAATACCGGTTCTGGATCATGACAAGGAACTCTGCCAGCAATTTGCTCCCTCATGTACCAATCTGTAAATTGGAAACAGTCTTGCACTGCTTGGCACATAGACAGTGGTTGGGCGTTAATAAAGGAAGTCCATGTAACAAAGAAGCATTTGGTGAGGTTTTCTTTGTTAAGTAAGGACTCTATCCAGTCCATTTTGAAGAGGTAGGCCACTTTCGTACTAATCAGACTAAGAATAGGTATTGCATCCTGCGCCCAGAAGTGTAAGCTATTTTTACAGGTGGCCGCCGCCCAGATTAATAAAGTGCAGCGCTGGTGGACAGGAAGCCTACCCAGCTGGTCTTGTGGGAGAATATTGAAGATAGCCCAATCAGGGAACATGGGAATAGAAAGTTCAAAGGTATTAGTAAGGTGTTATGAGAATTTACGCCAGACTGCCCATAATCTCTGGCAATCCCAGAGATAGTGAAAAATGTCAGGCAGGGAATACATGCATTTAGGGCAAGAATAGTCACCAGAGGGGGACATCCTAGATTTAACTTTGGGGAAATATCTTACATCACATTTTAACATAGACAATCAAAAGGACCACTATAAAAGATGATTTTAGGGTTTAGGATATTATTTATATTCGGATATTAGGGTTTTATAGCCTAGGGATAGGAGGTCAGAGCGCACAGCTCATTATTCGCAGTAAAGATAGAAAAGAATAGATCTTTGACTAAAACAATGTGGTGTAATACTGCAGCACCGAAGAACATAGAAAATGGTAGTCTTTTTCTGTGAATAATAATACGTAGATTCAAGTAATAGTGAGGTTCAGTAAGAGTTATTTCCACATCGCAATTTTTTTTCACAAACCACAGTTTCAGCATTATACAGCCTAAGCCTAATATTAGGTTTGGTTTTTTTTGTACTTCTTGTGTCTTTTTTCATCTGCTTTTGCCCCTCTGTGCATTCAGCTTCACTGACCTGAATCGGTAGACCTCTTGTCCTCTGGTAACAATGCACCACAATGCTTCTTCTCTGCTGTTCTGCCCCTCTAACTGCTTTAGTGTGTTATCACACCTGTTCAACTGTATGCATATTAATAGCATTAAATGATATACATGTGTGTGTAAGCAGTGGCTCACTACAGCATTGAATCTTCTTGATATGATTTTTTTACATGACAAAAATGTGGCATTTTAACATGCATATGTAGACTTCTTAAATCTACTGTCACATCACTTGTTTCAGCCACAACAGGATGTTACCTCTGGCAGTGACAATATCAGTTTGAGTCTGTGTTCTGCTCAGTCCACCTCTTCTACCTCTTAACACTAAATGGTTTTATAGTCAATTCCGCCAATGACACCTGTATCTGTTCTGCCTCTTAGACCCCTAACTTACAGCATCCAGGGGCAAAGAAAAATATTTCACCAGAATAACTAACTCCTTCCAGTTGATTTACTGGAAGAGATGAACAGTCAGCTTTTGTACTCGTATGACACTGGATCAGAGGAGCCAATTCAAATGCCTACTGGAGAAAATGGCATTGTGAGCCATGGCGGTGGGGCATTGACAATGGAAGTGGCACTCTGAGTCAGGTTAAATGTCAAAGTGGAAATCAGGCTCAGAGGGGGAGAGGACTAGGATCTAAGGACATTTTTTCCATACAGAGGCAACTGTGAGCCGAATCAGGGATGTTGATGAGAACGATTGTGTGGTTCACAAGAGGTGGAAAACAGGTGTCCCAAACAAGTAATTTAATTAGAGGGGGACTGTTTGGGCCTCAGCAATGTACAGCAAAGGAAATATGTGGCTTAAAGATCCTCCTAGGCAAAATCTTGTTTTGTAGTCAACTCATGAGCAGGTGATGTATCTTGTGCTGTTGGTGGAGGAGGATCAACCACACCTGAAAGGTCTGGTCATGGTGGTGGTGGTGTGTTCATCAGCACATTGTCAACATATCAATCTTTGGAAGTTTGCAGACTCTGCATGAGAAAATAAACTATGGACATCTAGGCAAGCATTGACTCAAAGCTATGGTGTTCCAGCAGCACATAAAGCAAAATCACCTGTTCATTTGAGAAAAACAAAACAGACAGCAATCAGGGTATGCGTCAAGTTGTCATTTTAGATAAAAATGTAAGCGCAATAGGGTCTTAGCTGGGTTAAACGCGTTTCAAAGTCTTGCGCCTTCTTCAGGACAAAAAAATCACTGATGTACATCAGAGATATTTGTCCTGAAGGAGCGAGACTCCGAAATGCTTAGAACAACAAAATCATGATATTGATCATTCCCGGATCCTTCTTTACTATACATAGAGAGTGATAGAAGAAGGGTCTTAATTCCGCGCCAAGGACTCAATGGATCCAGGAAGAGATTAATGCTTCTTTAATAACATGCACAAGTTTTCGCGTTTCTGGAGACACAGCTCCCTTCATCAGGACATTGGCAAGAGAACATCAAATCTGGTTTCAAGTGAGATGGTGAAGTATAATAGCATGCAATGATGTCATAGGAAACACCCATCCTGAAAAAAAAAAAACTTTGAAAGCGGGCGGGATCCTGATCATTCTAGAAATCTGTATGTTCCAACAGTTCCCTGAATATTGAATTATGATCAAAAACAGTAATATACACTTCTAGCATACAGTAAATATGTACAATATCCTGACAAAAGAAAAAACAAAATAGATATATAATAGATATACTGAATGACATACACGGGGTTAGAACCTGGTGTAAAAGAAAGAAAAACAGCACGATCTCATGGAGGAGCAGAGACATCAACCACAGGACTACCGCCCTGAGTCGTAATTTATCATAGTCCTAAGGTGGTTTCCTATTAGGCAGGCAGCCTAAGGGTATAATGATGGAGCTCAAATTGCTGTCAAGGAATTGCTAGAAGAGAACGGATGGCCGAGGGCTATGTGTGGAGTATATTGTGGAACCTTCAATGAAATGCAGTACGGAGCTAGTGTCAGAGAGGTGAACAAAGTTCAGAGGCGTGGGGAAAAAAACACAATCAAAGTACGCCTGCGCAGACTGGTGCTCAGAAAAAACAGGCAAAAATCAGAGAGACACAGTGTCTAACATATAGAAACTCGGGGGATATATATTCACTGGGGGAAAAACTTTATATTGGATGGACCACCGTCAAAAAAAAAAAAAAAATTCCTCATAGTGTAAGGAGGAAAAGTGGTTAAAAAAATATGTATTAATTTTTATTACGACATTAAAAAACTAGGAAACATCTATCTCTGTATTTAAAAGCAAATTACCCTAAAAAATTATTGAAATAAATATATATATATATATATATAAATATATAAAAAAACTTGACTTTATTATACATGGCAGTGCAGATTTAACCCCTTTCTTCTCCTGCTTTATCCAAGAATGATGGAGGAATGAATATTTAGCATACTAATCCTCTGCCCCTCGTGATCTGGTGTGTCCTGGATCCCCCAACAGTTTCAGTACTTACTGGTTTACCTGGACAGAAATAATTGCTGTGGCCAATATCTGGCTGAATCAGTGAAGTGTCAGTCACATATGATCATTAAGATGGAGCAGAAAATACAAAGATTTTAAGGGGGTCCTAGTAAGCATTTGAAGAAAAGGGCAATACGGGGAATATTACTTATTATTTTAAACCAGTTGTCATGGTTATTTTGAGTGTTTTTTACTATAAGCACTGACTATTGAGATTTTATTTAAACTTTATAAATACTTTGTCACAGCCTGTATTACCTATAACTTGGTAATTCTGAAGATTCTTTACACTGGCCTTAAAAAAAAAAAAAAAAAAAAGTAAAAATAAAAATGTACAACAATAAGAGTTCCGGTTTTGCTCTCATTGCCTTATTTAACTGTTTTCTGGATGAGTATCCTAAAATGATCCCTGGAAGCCTCCTACACAGATTTTAACAGAATATTATTTAGCTGCAAGTTGATATAATTGAAGTAGTAATGTAAGCTTAATGTGTTAATTATTTATCATGAAAATGAAGCGGCGCAGTTCTCATGGTTTTTCGATGTTGCAATGCTCTATTTATAGAGACATTTCTCAGAAATACATTTTGATATTGTAATTTATATAATCACTGAATGCATTCTTTTGTTATCAAACACTGATGTCCCTACCACATATTTATAGCCGGTAATTGCAGAGCGCTGGTAACATTTTGATTAGAATTTGCCCTTTTGTAAGAAATTTTAGACAACCAATATTTTGCTATTCAATTGTTGCCCTAAGTTCAGTAATCAAAATGTTAAAATTTTTTATTTAATGACATGGTGAATATGGCTCAAATGTTCCACAGTACATAGCAACGAATTACACAATGTGGTTTTAATATCCCACGCTTGATCTTTTGTAAATGTTTTGTTGTTGACTTTCTATTACCTCTGTGTGAACACAAGAGGATACGTTTTCTTTTAACCTGCTCTATACACAGGCGTCTTTTCAAGATACCCATAAACAGCTAATATTAGCCGCTATGTAGATGCCGTGAGCTGGTAATATGTAAAAAACAATCAAGTTAAGGAAAATAATTTACTTACGCCAAGCCTTACCCCAACGTCAGGCAACCAAATCATAATTTCAGGAAACTTTAGCACATCTCGCAGCTTTTTGCACATTTTTAAGTATGGCATTTGCACACAGACAATTGAGGATGATGACTAAAGGGGGCTTTACATGCAACAAAATCACTAACGAGATGTCATTGGGGTCACGGAATTCGTGACGCACATCCGGCCTTGTTAGCGACGTCGTTGCGTGTGAAATGTACGAACGACCGCTAACGATCAAAATTACTCACCTAATCGTTGATCGTTGACACGGCGTTCTAATCCCAGGACGCAGGTTGCTCGTCGTTCCTGAGGCAGCACACATCGCTACGTGTGACACCCCAGGAACGAGGAACAACACCTTACCTGTGTCCTCCGGCAACGAGGTGGGCGTCACTTTCTTTCGGCTGCTCTCCGCCCCTCCGCTTCTATTGGACGGCTGCCGTGTGACGTCGCTGTGATGCCGCACAAACCGCCCAATTAGAAAGGAGGCGGTTCGCCGGCCACAGCGACGTCGCAAGGCAGGTAAGTTCGTGTGACGGGTCCTAGAGATGTTGTACACCACGGGCAGCGATTTGCCCGTCACGCACAACCGACGGGGGTGGGTGCTTTCACCAGTGACATCGCTATCAGAAACACAGCATCGTACAGTTTCAGCAAAGGGGATGGAATTTATAGAAATCTCATGCCCACCGCACTTCTTTTGTACTCAGAGTAAACTGACCTGCGGAGTGTTTAAAATCCGCAACAGTGAGAATTAAAGAAATACACCGGCATGTGATTTCCAATGCTCTCCAAATAATTTTAATGAAAATCAGATATTCCAAAGTCCTCAGAAATATAGGCATACTGTCATGCGATGTTCTGTTCCAAACCCGTTAGGTGCCACAGCAGCGTCAGGCTCTGTTCACACTGCAGAGTCTGACAACCAACTTAATGTATCCTAAGGGTATGTGCGCACGTTGCTTTTTACCTGCTTTTTACCTGCTTTTTTGCTGCTTTTTCTTCTGCGCTGTTTAATGCCAAAATGGATGTGTTCTTCTATTCAAGCAAAGTCTATGGGAATTTGGGTTTCTTGTTCACACTATGTTGTTCAAAATGCTGCCTTTTTGTGGCAGAACTTTGGTCAAAAACTCAGCTTTTCAAAGAAGCAACATGTCAATTGTTTTTGCCATTTGGGTTTTGCACTGCAAAGCTGAGTTTTTGACCAAAGTTCTGCCACAAAAAGGCAGCATTTTGAACAACATAGTGTGAACAAGAAACCCAAATTCCCATAGACTTTGCTTGAATAGAAGAACACATCCATTTTGGCATTAAACAGCGCAGAAGAAAAAGCAGCAAAAAAGCAGGTAAAAAGCAGGTAAAAAGCAACATGCGCACATACCCTAATTGTTCAGCCAGAGTTGGGCGTTGGCTGTTTCATGTGCTCTGTTCCTCAGTAGTGCAAGAGTTGATTCCTGCTGACCTGGGGAACTCAGCTAGAAGCTCAGGTTTCTAATTGCCAATCTCAGCCGTCTTTTTCCTATACAAGATCCTGGAACCTGCTATTCAGTGCCGATAATAGTTCAGCTTTGTTGCAGCGCACGCCGGTCCCATTTTAGTGATTCAGAGCCTGGTGATCTGTTGTGTGCTTCTGTGTGGTGTGGAAATATTCCTGTTGTCAGTTTATTTCCTCCATGTGTTTTATTTCCTCCTGGGTTCAATTGTCTCTCCCCGCAGTGTGCATGTGTTTTGGTTTTTCCCTGTCTGTGGTAATTGTGGGGTTTGCTTCTCCGGTCTCCGCCCTCTCCAGCGGTGAGAGAGAGGGGGTGTTAGTTCAGAGTTCGGACAGGAGTTAGGGTCACACTGGCGGTCCAGACCTGGCTACCATCAAGCCTTCCACTAAGATAAGGGACAGTGCAGGGCCCCTAGTCTGAGGGACAGTTTAGAGGTCCCTGCTCCACTTACCCCTACACTCCTATGACACATACCATGCATAAATTTAGGAGTTCCTTACATGAAAGCAAATGGTAGAATATATAACTACATAATAAGTAAAGACCCTCCCAGCATCCACCCAGCTTAACCCCACCCCCTAAACAAGTCTTTGACTCAAAATAGATATTTCACACCTTAAGAACCTTTTGGCAGGGTTGAAATATTAACTCTTTCCTTAATTTAACAGTTTTTAATTTGTTTCTGCTGCTGATACTCACCAAAAATGCATGTAATCCACACATAAGAATATCAATAAAGTTTTGTCAAAGTCAAATACCGGGAAGTAACAAAAACAAAGCAGCTGTATTTAAAGCATGACATAACAAACATCACAGGCTCAAAAACATAATAAAAAAGCACACAAAAATTCAATGAAAGGGCGCAAATAACATAATGGGTGCAGAAATTCTGCAACATCAAAAACTCACCAAAAGGCAATCATGGGAACGTAAGCTAAAGGTTCATATAAAAATGATAGCATGGCAAATTAAATCCACCTTGTATATCACTATAGAGGGATATAGTGCCAATTAGGTTAGAAATCGTCAACACTACGTGGTAAAAACTAACACCTCCACACAAGGGCAATATGGAGCAAAAGGCAATGAAGTTGATATATATTTTATTGTACACAAGTTACACACATTGTCATGTATCATTGCTCAAGCATTTTTTACAATGAATGCAGTATATATAATATTTAATAAGTAAGAGTTCTTGCCTTATAAATGGCAATCCCACTTATTAAACCTGACAGGGCACACCTGTGAAGTGCAAACCATTTCCGGTGACTACCTCTTGAAGCTCATCAAGAGAATGTCAAGAGTGTGCAAAGCAGTAATAAAAGCAAAAGGTGGCTACTTTGAAGGACCTAGAATATAAGACATATTTTCAGTTGTTTCACACTTTTTTGTTAAGTATTTCATTCCACATGTGTTAATTCATAGTTTTGATGCCTTCAATGTGAAGCTACAATTTTCAGAGTCATGAAAATAAAGAAAACTCTTTGAATGAGAAGGTGTGTCCAAACATTTGGTCAGTACTGTATGTATATATATATATACATATACGTGTGTGTGTATATATATAGTACAGACCAAACGTTTGGACACACCTTCTCATCTCTAAACCACTGCTAAGGACAGGCAGTGAGCAGAAGGGACTTGTTTGGGCTAAAGAACACTAGGAATGGACATTAGACCAGTGGAAATCTGTGCTTTGGTCTGATGAGTACAAATTTCAGATCTTTGGATCCAACCACCGTGTCTTTATGGAAAAGGTGAACGGATGGACTCTGCATGGCTGGTTCCCACCATGAAGCATGGAGGAGGAGGTGTGATGGTGTGGGGGTGCTTTGCTGGTTACACTGTTGGAGATTTATTCAAAATTGAAGGCATACTAAACCAGCATGGCTACCACAGCATCTTGCAGCGGCATGCTATTCCATCCGGTTTGCGTTTAGTTGGACCATCATTTATTTTTCAATAGGACAGGATAGGATAGAATAGGATAGGAAAATGACCCCAAACACTTCTCCAGGCTGTGTAAGGGCTATTTGACTAAGAAGGAGAGTGATGGGGTGCTATGCCAGATGACCTGGCCTCCACAGTCACCAGACCTGAACCCAATCGAGATGGTTTGGGGGTGAGCTGGACCGCAGAGTGAAGGCATAAGGGCCAACAAGTGCTAAGCATCTCTGGGAACTCCTTCAAGACTGTTGGAAAACCATTTCCGGTGACTACCTCTTGAAGCTCATCAAGAGAATGCCAAGAGTGTGCAAAGCAGTAACCAAAGCAAAAGGTGGCTACTTTGAAGAACCTAGAATATGACATATTTTCAGTTGTTTCACACTTGTTTAAATATTTCATTCCACATGTTTTCATCCGTAGTTTTGATGCCTTCAATGTGAATCTACAATTTTCAGAGTCATGAAAATAAAGAAAACTCATTGAATGAGAAGGTGTGTCCACTCTTTTGGTCTGTACTTTATGTATGTATGTATATATATATATATATATATATATATATATATATATATAAAATGGAGCCTTGGATTAAGAGTAACTTGGTTTGAGAGCGTTTTGCTAGACAAGCAAAGCATTTTAAAAATTTGTAACTTGATTTAAGAGCAATGATTTGCAGTAAGAACAAATACTCACCGTGCACACGTCTGGTTCTGTCCTTTCACGATGCTCTGACCCACTCTGTAGGTACCATTCTGTACATATGTACTGTATGCAGTATACCATTGTACAGTACAGTATATACTATATCGCATGTCTATCAATTTGCATTTGTGGATACAGTATTGTACTTTCTTTCTGCTAACCAGTGCAGCACATTGCTTATACTGTACCTGCCGCACACCAACAATTCTATTGTAAGCAAATGTGCAGTTTAATTTGCTTTATATGTTTTTTACTGTACAGTATTTTGTATTAGTGTACTGTAATAAATTTATATGAATACAGGACATTATATTGTATTACTGTAATAAGTTTATATAAATACAGTAAATATTTTTGGGTTGTGGAACGAATTGTCTGCGTATCAATTATTTCCTATGGCAAAATTTGCTTTGATATAAGAGTAACTTGGTTTAAGAGCACAGTCCCGGAACCAATTATGCTCGTAATCCAAGGTTCCACATATATAATTTTTTTTTAATTCAAATTCCTTCCTTTTCCATGAGTTAAGTGTGTTGACCTACAGTATCTAGAGGTTGACAACCTTCCATATATAACTGCATACAGTCATGACTGTCAATCATAGAATAGGACCGCTCACTTTTTATGAAGCAAAACGTAGGAATTTATAAAAGGTAAAATACAAGTTTTACTGAATCTTTTTGAACAAAACACAATATCAATCTTCAGAGCTCTTTGTGCTCTATACCTTGCTGCTTATAGATCAAACTGAATTTACAATGTGTGAGAATCCCTTTAAATTTTACATATGCTGTAAGTAGTAGACTGATTGCTGTGATACATAACAATCCATGCTACTAGCAGAAAAAAAGTCGAATTCTTAGAATTAGAAAATGTCAAGAAGTCATAAGACCAGTCTTCGACCAAAATTGCATGAGTACAATGAGCTGAAAGAAAATATTCCATTTTGTTTAGTAGACAGACATTCTTTAGTCTGAGACTTATGAGTGGGAGGCAATTTCATATCAGCCGTGTCTTACAGACACTAGACAGTAGTTAGCGCTTTTTAATGAACTTCAAAGGACTGCAAACCAATACAAAGAGTTTAACAGCTAAACTTAAATATGTAACCTATGAAGATAAAGTTAAGTTACAAAGTGTTCCAAAATTGAAAGTTCCGCTTCATTTTAACCAAAGTTACAGCATAATTATCCAGGAATAGTTTGATTTTCAACAAAAGAATTTTGTCCAATCGTTGTAATGACATTTTTTATTTCAGTTGTATATTTTAGTTCTGCCCTAGAAAATGTACAAATTAATTCTACACTATTCTAAGTGAAACTGACTGATCGTTGCTTTCTTTATGCTTGGCTTACAGTATGTTTCTAAATTCTGGGTGCAAATATTTTTGCTGGCATGTGAGCAACGCTATTAAAAGATAGGAACTGTTGACATTTTCATAAAAAAAACCCAAAAACCAACTAGTGCTAAAGAATAAGTATAATAGTACTAAGAAACTAGACAATTAAGTAACCCCCTACATATTTGTGTTTTGGGGTGTTCAGCGTTGCACTCGATGGGTGTTTTGACAGCATCGGACTCTCTTCACACTGTAGAGTCTGACAAACAGCCTGTGATCACTTAGTTGCACTGCTTGTATTGGGCGTAGCTGGTTCTGGTTTCACTGCTTTCCAGTACAGCAGGAGTTAATTATTGCTGGCTTGTGATCATCTGCTGGGAGCTCAGGCTTCTGATCATCACCAGTTGTCCTCACCCTTTATAAGCTTCTGGATACTGGGGCTGAGTGCTGGACATAGCTTTCTGCTTCCTCGGTTCCTGTGGTTATCCATTTATATGGTGATCTACAAGTTGCGGTTCAGCGTGGTGTGTTCTCCAGTTGTGTATTTATTTCCTGTCCTTTTTTCTTTACTCCTCAGTTCACATATTGTCTCTCCTTTGTGTTTGAGTGCGGTATGCACAAGTTTTTGTTTCCCCTGTCTGTGATTATTTGTTGAGTTTTGGTTACTGGGTTTCCGGCCTGCTCCCTGAGTGGGTGGAGTAGTATCAGGGCTTCGACAGGAGACAGGGCCACGTTGGAGGCTCGAACCTGGCTACCATCGAGTCTACATTCAAGATAAGGAACAGCACAGGGACTCCAGTCTTGGTGTCAGCCTAGGAATCCTTATTTCATCCATACACCCCCGTGACAATATTAGACTAAACTCTGCCGGTATCTGCAGGATCCAACGGCAATCGAATGTGTTTGAGGGCTACCCAACATCATCTGTTGGGTAAAAGAAGAATCTGGTAGCGTATTCTTTTGTGCTCCAGGAGATAGGACACTGAGCTAAACATGACTGTGTATGGAAATCTGTCTGTCGACTCCTATCTAATGTGGGTGAAGGACTAAATTTTTTCTCCTGCAATTTAATATATCACTTCAGAATTCTAAAGCAGTACCACAACTTCGTTCCTAGTGTTCATAAATGTTCCATGCACATCCATGATGTTGTTTTCTGACATATGATGTGGAAACATCCTGCTGTGACTTTGCTGTGTTGGCGTAGAACAGTTGCCAATGCAACCATCCAACATCCAGCTGGCCTTGTGTTATAAAAAGGGCATCCTGTTAATTATACGAGAACAGCTGGACCTTAGATGGTGACCTCCTCAGTTGTCCCACTTCTGTGCTCAGTGTCTATCCTCATCCAATGTCCGATTAGGAGGAAGAAACAGGTGCCAAACAATTCCTTTAAACTGAACTGTATTTGGTTTATAATGGGTACTAGTCACCATAAACTGGATTTCAGACGCCTTTCAATTGCTGCCCAATTTTGCAAATTACAATAAAGTATTAGAGACCAGATTAATGCATTGTGATATTTATAAATAAAGAGAAGTTTGCCATGCTCTCCAATTAGACAAAGAATAATAATAATATTTATTCACTTATATAGAGCTATTAATTCCATAACGCTTTACATACATCAGCAACACTGTCCCCATTGGGGATCACAATCTAATGTCCCTATCTGTATGTCTTTGGAGTGTGGGGGGGAAACCCGAGGAAACCCACGCAAACATGGGGAGAACATACAAACTCCTTGCAGATGGTGTCCTTGGTGGGATTTGAACCCAGTACCCCAGCGCTGAGAGACTGCAGTGCTAACGAGCCACCGTGATGCCCAATAATCAAATTAAGTGTTAAACTCTAATTTATTTCTCATGACCATACATTTGTGCATTTTTGTACTAGTAGTTCTTGTAATAACTAAACATTGAACACATGGAGGAGCAAAGGGCACAAATATTAGAGCCTTAGCAGCATGCCAACCATCTAACCAAGAATGACAAGACAGTGGCAAGTAAGCGTTTGGGCACCCCTGGTCAAAATTTCTGTTATTGTGAATATTTAAGCATGTTGAAAATTAAATGATCTCAAAAAGTCATAAAGTTAAAGATAACATATTTCCTTTGTATTTTAGGAAAAAGAAAATGTAAGTTTGGGCACCTTCCATGGTTAGTACCTAGTAGCACCCCCTTGGCAAGTATCACAGCTTGTAAATACTTTTTGTAGCCAGCCATCTTTCAATTCTTGTTTGCGGGATTGTCATCCATTCTTCCTTGAAAAAGTCTTCCAGTTTTGTGAGGTTCCTGGCTCGTCTTGCATGCACTGCTCTCTTGAGGTCTAGCCACAGATTTTCAATGATGTTCAGATCAGAGGACTGTGATGGCCATTGTAAAACCTTTTGAGGTAGTCTATAGTGGATGTTAACATGTGTTTAGGATCATTATCCATTTGTAGCATTCATCCTCTTTTCAACTTAAGCATTTTTTTACAGAAAATGTTATGTTTGCTTCAAGAATTTGTTGAAATTTCATTGAATTATTCTTCCCTCTACCCGTGAAATGTTCTCCATGCCATTGGCTGCAACAAAACCCAAAAGCATAATTGATCTACTACCATGCTTAATGGTTGGCAAGATATTCTTTTCCTGAAATTTTCTGCCTTTTTTTTTCTCCACATGTCATGTAAAACTCTCGAAGGGTCCTCACCACCCTCTTTGCCATCAGCCACAGATCGTCATGACGATTATCTGTCGGCCTGAAAGTCTAGGTATTTATGGCTTTGGGTGATGGTAGAACTACAGCCAAAAGATGCAGAGAAAAACATATTCTGATTTGCTTCTCGAGTAATCCTACAAGCAGCTCTCACCTTATTTTGACCTCCACTGTTCTTGTTAACTGTCATTTCCTAATTACATTTCAAACTGAGGACAGGCAAATTCAAAATGCTTTGCTATCTTCTTATAACCTTCTCCTGCTTTATGGCCTTCCACCATTTTCATTTTCAGAGTGCTAGGCAGCTGCTTAGAAGAACCCATTGCTGCTGTCTTTTGCCACTAGGTTAGAGGAGATTGCGTTTTTATAAATCTATGACATATTGGTTCAACTGGCCTTTCTCAATCATGATAGTAAACAAGCCATAACCATAACAGGTTAATTAAGGTCTGAAACATTGGTCAAGGTTATCTGAGCACACAAATCTCAAAGTGTATAAAACATAAGAACAGGAGAACCAGGTGTATCAAAGTGCAAATTTTTTTTATTTAAACACACAAGGAGGGGTTTTGGGATATAAAACATTTAAAAGACATGCAGTGATATGAAAAAGTTTCGGCACCCCTATTAATGTTAACCTTTTTTCTTTATAACAAATTGGGTTTTTGCAACAGCTATTTCAGTTTCATATATCTAATAACTGATGGACTGAGTAATATTTCTGGATTGAAATGAGGTTTATTGTACTAACAGAAAATGTGCAATCCGCATTGAAACAAAATTTGACCAGTGCAAAAGTATGGGCACCCTTATCAATTTCTTGATTTGAACACTCCTAACTACTTTTTACTGACTTACTAAAGCACTAAATTGGTTTTGTAACCTCATTGAGCTTTGAATTTCATAGGCAGGTGTATCCAATCATGAGAAAAGGTATATAAGGTGGCCACTTGCAAGTTGTTCTCCTATTTGAATCTCCTATGAAGAGTGGCATCATGGGCTCCTCAAAACAACTCTCAAATGATCTGAAAACAAAGATTATTCAACATAGTTCTTCAGGGGAAAGATACAAAAAGTTGTTTCAGAGGTTTAAACTGTCAGTTTCCACTGTGAGGAACATAGTAAGGAAATGGAAGAACACAGGTACAGTTCTTGTTAAGCCCAGAAGTGGCAGGCCAAGAAAAATATCAGAAAGGCAGAGAAGAAGAATGGTGAGAACAGTCAAGGACAATCCACAGACCATCTCCACAGACCTGCAGCATCATCTTGCTGCAGATGGTGTCAATGTGCATCGCTCAACAATACAGCGCATGTTGCACAAGGAGAAGCTGTATGGGAGAGTGATGCGAAAGAAGCCGTTTCTGCAAGCACACCACAGACAGAGTCGCCTGAGGTATGCAAAAGCACATTTGGCCAAGCCAGTTACATTTTGGAAGAAGGTCCTGTGGACTGATGAAACAAAGATTGAGTTTTTTGGTCATACAAAAAGGCGTTATGCATGGAGGCAAAAAAACACGGCATTCCAAGAAAAGCACTTGCTACCCACAGTAAAATTTGGTGGAGGTTCCATCATGCTTTGGGGCTGTGCGGCCAATGCCGGCACCGGGAATCTTGTAAAAGTTGAGGGTCGCATGGATTCAACTCAGTATCAGCAGATTCTTGACAATAATGTGCAAGAATCAGTGACGAAGTTGAAGTTACGCAGGGGATGGATATTTCAGCAAGACAATGATCCAAAGCACCACTCCAAATCTACTCAGGCATTCATGCAGAGGAACAATTACAATGTTCTGGAATGGCCATCCCAGTCCCCAGACCTGAATATCATTGAAAATCTGTGGGATGATTTGAAGTGTGCTGTCCATGTTCGGCGACCATCAAACTTAACTGAACTGGAATTGTTTTGTAAATAGGAATGGTCAAATATACCTTCATCCAGGATCCAGGAACTCATTAAAAGCTACAGGAAGCGACTAGAGGCTGTTATTTTTGCAAAAGGAGGATCTACAAAATATTAATGTCACTTTTATGTTGAGGTGCCCATACTTTTGCACTGGTCAAATTTTGTTTAAATGCGGGTTGCACATTTTCTGTTAGTACAATAAACCTCATTTCAATCCAGAAATATTACTCAGTCCATCAGTTATTAGATATATGAAACTGAAATAGCTGTTGCAAAACCCCAAATTGTTATAAAGAAAAAAAGGTTAACATTAATAGGGGTGCCCAAACTTTTTCATATGACTGTACAATGAGAAAAACTGCAGTCAAGGCAGATGGCAAAAATGGCATTTAAATGTACAAAAGTGTAAATATGCTCCAGTATGCAGTGGATTATCACCTAATAGATGTATATACATGTATACACTGTTTGGTATTAAATTAGCAGTGAATACTCAACAATAGTAGGAGCAATATAAGGGGGGAAGATAATTGTAAACTGGCCCACACATGTACAAAGTGCTTCAGTGCATAAAAGGGTTAGAGAAAATTGCCATAAAATGAACTCAACCTACACATTAAACAAAGTGCTAAATGTACATAAATAGGAAAAATTCCCAGTTATAAGGTGATCCACATGCACTGCTTATAGCAAAGCATAGCCAGCAGTCAAAAAATGGGGATAAACCCTTGTGCCATTATAGGATGAACAATGCCATATGAATACCTTCTCAAAAAGCAAGTGCCAATTAGAGGTGCCAGAACGCCGATTCCTCAGGGCCAAAAGTTCCCCCCAGCCCACCAATACGTGATTCACCCAGGGAGCAGAATCTCAAAGGGCGCCCACACTTTTCCGTTGGCCCATTTTTCTTTTTGTAATTTTTCAAATATAAAAGATTAAAATATTTTTTTTTATTAAAATACAAATGAAAGTGTTATTTTTAACTTTATGCCTTTTAGAACTCATTTCATCTTCAATTTACCTAACTGTTCACAATAACAATAATTTTGACCAAGGGTGCCCAAACCTGCTCATGCCGCTGTATCTCCGATCTTTTCTGATGAAGTGACCATCACTTATATGTAATAATTTGACAGTTACACTTTTCACTGTTACCTCTTTGTCATGTTCTTCTTCGTCAATAAGTGCTATTGATATGAATTTCTCACCTGATGTCAGTAGCAAAGAAATCAAACTATAGATGTCCATAAATTAAGTTTTGTGTAATAACTAATATAATTTTGTGTATAATTAAAAATCACACAGGAAAAAGCTGTTGAACACACTTACTGAAATATATTTAATGCTTTGTACAAAAGCCTTTGTTGAAGATGACTGCTTCAAGATGCCTCCTATATGGAGAAACCAGTCACATGCATTGCTCAGGTGTTAATTTGGCCCATTCTCCTACACAAACACTGTGAACCATGGCCTCCTTCTTTGACCTCTGAGCTTTATTTCCTTCCATAAATTTAGATTCAAGTAAGGTGATTGGCTGGGCCATTCTAGCAGCTTTATTTTATTTTTCACTGAAACCAATTGAGAGTTTTGTTGCCTGTGTATCTGGGATCATGGTGTTGCTGAAATGTGCCAGTATTAATGGAGAACATCTTTGTGATAGGTTACTGGATCAAATATATGTAAGTGCCAAATTTTCTTATAGGTTACTGGAACCCATATGTGTGCATAATCGCTTTTTGATATGTTATTGAAGCCCATATACACATATATGTAATCACGTTCTCTCTGATAGGTTATTGGAACCTGTATTTGTATATACTATTTTTCTTGATAAGCTATTGGAACCTTTACGCATTCAAGAATGTTGTCTTCTGGTGTTTCTTTTTGTTTGTTTTCTAGAAATATGAGATCCACATATACTTTTAACAAAAGGTCTTTGGAACAGATCAACAGATTTACATATTTTCTCCTAAGAAGGTGGTCGTAATTTGCTTATTTAACTTTTTAGAGCTATCCTCTAAATATAATATAGGTGGCTTGCCCCTTTGTTTTCATTTTGTTTAAAGGATTTCATGGGAATAAAGGTGGCTTTACACACTGCAACATCGCAAACGACATCGCTGTAACGTCACCGGTTTTGTGACGTAATAGCGACCTCCCCAGCGACATTGCAGTGTGTGAAACACATCAGCGACCTGGCCCCCTGCTGTGAAGTTGTGATCGCTACAAATCGTTCAGGACCATTCTTTGGTCCTTTGTTTCCCGCTGTGCAGCATGATCGCTAGAAAGTCTCAGTGTGTAAAGGGGACTTTACAGCGACTCCGCGGCTCTGTCTGTGTAGCGTCCTGATTAGCGGTCACCGGTGAAGGATTCACCGGTGACCGCTAATCCCCCGAGTGACTGAAGTGTCCCCCCTCTCTCATACTCACCGATCCCCGATCACCGGCGCTGCACGGCGTTCACACTGCTCCAGCGGCTTTTCCTTTTTTGAAAAAGCCGGCCGCTCATTAAACAATCTCGTATTCCCTGCTTTTCCCCGCCCACCGGCAAATATGATTGGTTGCAGTGACACACGCCCACACGCTGAGTGACAGCTGTGTCACTGCACCCAATCACAGCAGCCGGTGGGCGTGTCTATACTGTGCAGTAAAATAAATAAATAAATAATTAAAAAATCCGGCGTGCGGTCCCCCCCTATTTTAATTCCAGCCAGATAAAGCCATACGGCTGCAGGCTGGTATTCTCAGGATGGGGATCTCCACGTTATGGGGAGCCCCCCAGCCTAACAATATCAGTCAGCAGCCGCCCAGAATTGCCGCATACATTATATGCGACAGTTCTGGGACTGTACCCGGCTCTTCCCGATTTGCCCTGGTGCGTTGGCAAATCGGGGTAACAAGGAGTTATTGGCAGCCCATAGCTGTCAATAAGTCCTAGATTAATTATGTCTGGCGTCTCCCCGAGATACCTTCCATGATTAATCTGTAAATTACAGTAAACACACACCCGAAAAATCCTTTATTAGAAATAAAAAACACTAACAAATTCCCTCATTACCAATTTATTACCCACAACAAAACCCTCCTTGTCCGGCGTAATCCACGGTCCTCCAGCGTCGCATTCAGCTCTGCTGCATGGAGGTGACGGGAGCAGCAGAAGACACAGCCGCTCCTGTCACCTCCACGCAGCTAATGAAGAGAGTCGTGTGATCGGCTGAGCTGTCAATGAGGTTACCTGGATCCAGCGGTGGATGCAGCGGTGGCCGCGGGTAACCTCAGTGACAGTCCAGCTGATCACGCTACTCACCGCCGCTCCTGTCAGCTCCACGCAGCAAATGAGGTGAGTAGCGCGATCAGCTGAGCTGTCACTGAGGTTACCCACGGCCACCGCTGGATCCAGGTAACCTCAGTGACAGCTCAGCCGATCACACGGCTGTCTTCATTAGCTGCGTGGAGGTGACAGGAGCGGCTGTGTCTTCTGCTGCTCCTGTCACCTGCATGCAGCAGAGCTGGATGCGACGCTGGAGGACCGTGGATTAAGCCGGACATGGAGAGCTTTGTTGTGGGTAATAAATTGGTAATGAGGGAATGTGTTTGTATTTTTAATTTCTAATAAAGGATTTTTCGGGTGTGTGTGTTTATTTACTGTCACTTACAGATTAATCATGGAAGGTATCTCGGGGAGAAGCCTGACATGATTAATCTAGGACTTATTGGCAGCTATGGGCTGCCAATAACTCCTTATTACCCCGATTTGCCAACGCACCAGGGCAAATCGGGAAGAGCCGGGTACAGTCCCAGAACTGTCGCATCTAATGTATGCGGCAATTCTGGGCGTCTGCTGGCTGATATTGTTAGGCTGGGGGGCTCCCCATAACGTGGGGCTCCCCATCCTGAGAATACCAGCCTGCAGCTGTATGGCTTTATCTGGCTGGTATTAAAATAGGGGGGACCGCACGCCGGATTTTTTAATTATTTATTTATTTATTTTACTGCACAGTATAGACACGCCGACCGGCTGCTGTGATTGGGTGCAGTGACACAGCTGTCACTCAGCGTGTGGGCGTGTCTCACTGCAACCAATCACATTTTCCGGTGGGCGGGGAAAGCAGGGAATACGAGATTGTTTAATGAGCGGCCGGCTTTTTCAAAAAAATAAAAGCCGCCGGAGCAGTGTGAACGCCGTGCAGCGCCGGTGATCGGGGATCGGTGAGTATGAGAGAGGGGGGGAAATCACCAGCAAATGAGGTGAGTAACGCGATCAGCTGAGCTGTCACTGAGGTTACCCGGTGGCCGCCACTGGATCCAGCGGTGGCCGCGATTAACCTCAGTGACAGCTCAGCTGATCGCGCTACTCACCTCATTGTGGAGCTGACAGGAGCGGCGGTGAGTAGCGCGATCAGCTGAACTGTCACTGAGGTTACCCGCGGCCACCGCTGCATCCACCGCTGGATCCAGGTAACCTCAGTGACAGCTCAGCCGATCACAAGGCTCTCTTCATTAGCTGCGTGGAGGTGACAGGAGCGGCGGTGTCTTCTGCTGCTCCTGTCACCTGCATGCAGCAGAGCTGGATGCCACGCTGGAGGACCGTGGATTACGCCGGACATGGAGGGCTTTGTTGTGGATAATAAATTGGTAATGAGGGAATTTGTTAGTGTTTTTTATTTCTAATAAAGGATTTTTCGGGTGTGTGTTTTTTAACTGTAATTTACAGATTAATCATGGAAGGAATCTCGGGGAGACGCCTGACATGATTAATCTAGGACTTATTGGCAGCTATGGGCTGCCAATAACTCCTTATTACCCCGATTTGCCAACGCACCAGGCCAAATCGGGAAGAGCCGGGTACAGTCCCAGATCTGTCGCATCTAATGTATGCGGCAATTCTGGGCGTCTGCTGGCTGATATTGTTAGGTTGGGGGGCTTCCCATCCTGAGAATACCAACCTGCAGCCGTATGGCTTTATCTGGCTTGTATTAAAATAGGGGGGGACCGCACGCCGGATTTTTTAATTATTTATTTATTTACACGGCACACAGAGCCGCGCGGCATTAAATGAAGTCGGGTGAAGTTCACCTGCTTTTTTGACACGTCCCCAACGACCAGCTAGTCGCTCTGCAGGTCCGGATCGCTGTTAGGTCGTTGGCCAGGTCTGCCTGTTTGACAACTCATCAGAGACTTTGTAGCGATCCCGGCTAGGTTGAGATCGCAGGTTGAATCGCTAGAAAGTCTCAGTGTGTAAACCCAGCTTAAATCCTGTTGCCACTGAAAGACACCCCCCAATGGGACAGCTTGTACTTTACAAGTTGGGAAAATCCCTCTCCCTTCTCCTTTATAGGGGAGGAGGAAAGATTATTTTTTTATGCCGTTTCCTCAACTTAGGCTTGAGGTTTTTGCCTATTTCTCTTGTAGACTTCACTAATCCTTCTCATCTATTCCCTTTTTCTTTTTTGAGTGTTTAACTTGCTTCCCTTTCTTTTTTCCTTACTTATCCCTTACCCCTACTTGTATTTTTTTTCCGCATCCCCCCACTTTATCGGATGAGTGCAATTAACGTAGCCTCACTAAATGTTAGGGGATTTAATTCCCCACAAAAACGCTCTAAGATTTTATATGGAATGCATAAAATGAGAGTTCAGATCCTCTTCATACAAGAGACCCATTTTAAAAGTAATCATTTTCCATAAGTAAAGAATTGTTTTTTTACACATTGGTTTAATAGTTTGAATCCAATCTCTAAATCCAATGGGGTCAGTATTGCCATACATAAGAATCTACTGTTCACCTTAATGGGACTGAGTGCAGACAAGAATGGTTATTTTCTATCCTTAAAGCCTTCGATTATGGATCAAATTTATACTCTGGCAGGCTCTATCTCTCTAATCAGCATCAAGTGAGAGTCTGTCAGGGCAATCTGGGTCGGCAGGAAGGTTTCATGAAGGGTTTGTTGATTCTGGGTGGTCACCTCAACCTAACAATGAACAAACTAATAGACCCATTGATGGATAAGTCATCAGTACCATCTACTCATCTGACCTCACTAAAAATATGCTATGTTTAAATTGCAGGCGGTAGATCTTTGGTGCATCCTACATCCAAAAGACAGAGACTAAACTTGCTACTCCCCAATTCACAATTCATACAGCAGAATTGATCATTCACTTTCTGATCAGCCATCATCTATTGAGTTGGAGCCCCTCTGCTTCTATCAGCAACAAGACCTGCTCCGATCACACACCTATTTTTTTTTACATTCGAACTACCAGGGTTATCCCCCAGGCCATGGCATTGGCGTCTAAATCCGAACTTTTTACAGGGTCCTGAGACAGAAACCGCCATGGAACAATCACTGGGGGTTTTTTTCTATCACATCATGAAAATGCCAGCTCTTCTCTTCCGACCCAGTGGGAAGTCTTAAAATGTGTAATAAGAAGTATCTTTATGAGAGAATGCTTGAGAATAAAAAAAGAAAAGTAAACCCAAAACAAAACCCAATTCTCTCAACTCTGGTTAAATTAAGTAATGAATGAAAACTGTTAGATCAGAGCCACTCCAAACATATGGAGAATGCAGCAATTTTTCAATGAATTTGTGGACAAATGTGGCGACCCTCTAGCTAAAAGTATTCATCCTGGAGCTCCCATCATCTACATCTCAACTACTCATACTTCAGGTGATAAGGAGGTTATTTAATCCTGACAAACTGCTGAAACATTCAAGGATTACTACAAATACCTATAAAATATTAAAGGTCATTTTGCAGAATTATCCCCACTGCATCGTCAGATAAAAATAGATCAATATATTAGTAAAATGGTGCTTCCTTCTCTATCCGAAGATATTCATGATATGTTAGACACCCCTTTAGGGAGGAAGAGAGATCACAACTTACTACAGCTAGTCCTATCACCAGGCGGCCATGTTGGTGCACCTGACGGTTTGTTTAATGGTTCCGAACAGAAGGTGTCTCTTGAACTCGCACTCTCTAAATTATCACTGACTTCTCTGCCCTGGATCTTCAGGGAATTTTGCCCACTGATGTTGTCTCTGTCCTTCTTATCAAGAGATCTTCTTCGGACCTGGACCAAAACTGATTGAATCTTAAAATCTCTGCCGTACCTGGTTCTATGACCCCTACCTTTGATAATCCAGAATTCCCTCTTGGGATAGGAATCAAGAGATTAATGGCTTGGGTATATAGCCATAACACTAGACTTTGACATGTTGTACCTTCATTACTCACTCTGACCCTGAATGAGCTCAAAAATCTTTACCATGGTTTTCCTACCTACAGTTGCAGTCCGTCGTCTCACCCTTCCAGCCGGTTTCAGTGCTCAGATCTGATTTAATTATCTTTGAAACCCTTTTGCTTCTGCAGGATTCACCAACTCCCCCCATCCCCCAAATGTAATCAATCCTAGTCTCATAGTCTTCCGAGACCCTGCTTTGGTTAGTTAGAGAGTGGTAGAGGGAGATTGGACAAGTCTTCTATGAAGAAAAGTGGAACAGAGCCTTTTTCTGCATACTTAACTAGCTTTGACACGTAAAGCAAAGGAAAAAACTACAAAATTATTACTAGATGGTATCAATGTCCAGCTGACCTACATAGGACCTACATTGGTTTCTAATCCTTACTGGAGATGTGAAACGGCTGAGGACATTATGCTTCACATTTAGTGGGATTGACCTTCAATTCAAGAGCTATGGAATAAAGTATTTGAGATATACAAATACATTTCAGAACAGGATTTACCCAACATCAGATTGGACTATGATTCCAGGTTCTTATAAATCTAATCTATCAAACAGGGAATACTGAAACACTATCTGACATCTACTCGCTGCATCATCCTGAAACGAAGGTGTACTAAAATGATCCCTTCTGTAACGGAATGGGCACTAAGACCGGCACTCCGAGAATTGCAGTAATCTTTAGGATTTAATCCATGAAAGCACGATACAAACAAAAAGAGCGCGTTTCGGCTAGACCTTTAGCCTTTGTCAATACATGTATTGACAAAGGCTAAAGGTCTAGCCGAAACGTGTTCTTTTTGTTCGTATCGTGCTTTCATCGATTAAATCCTAAAGACTACTGCAAGTCTCGGCGTGTCGGTCTTATTGTTCATTTATTATTTGGGTGTGCTATCCCTTGACCGTGCACCTGCAATTTTGAGTGCCAACTGGATATCATCTCTTACTATTGTTATGGAATGGGCATCAGAAATGGATGCCTTCTGCAGGATGGAAAGGCTCTCCATGCATAATAAGACTAACATTGATGTTTTTTTTTAACTTGGCAGGACTGGATTATGTTTATGGAATTTAATGATTTCTCATTGATTTTTCTGAATGGATTTACTCAGTAAGTGAGACTACTCATGGCCGTTAACACTCATCCCTTCTTTACCCCCTTCCCCCTCTCTCTCTTCTATCCAATAAAATACATTTTAGTTTGTGGTTGTAACATGAAAAATATGTGGACAAATTCACAGGGTATGAAAACTTTTTCAAGGCACTGTGTGTGTATATAATATATATGTAGCTTTATGAGGGGATCTATTGATTTTAAAAGTTGTTGCATATCTTGCATGCACTTCCATATCTCCAGTAAATCTGTGTCAAATAATAATAATCTAACCATCGGTTTGTCACGCCAGTGACTTTACTTCTTTCATTCATCCCCAAAGTTCTTATAACAGAAACGATAATGTTTAAGAAAAAAGGGGAAAGAAATGAAAGAAGCTTAGAACCGTAAGTCATCTTTGTTCCTGTGAAGGTACAATCCGGTTCAGTGCTTTGATGTGGGTGGTCTGCCAGATCAGTTTTAAGTTATACACAGCTGTACTTATCAGATGGAGTTTTCATAGGCATTGCTGCATTTTAATTTGGCATAGCATATCTAGTGCTCGCCGCTAAACAATAAAGCACTTAGCTACTTTGCTAGGTGAAACAGGATGATACCCCTCCCCAGCTCCGCGCTGTATTGCTTTCATCTGTCCTTTTGATCTTTTAGCACTGACAAAATTGCCATATATATGTGTGTATATATATATATATATATATATATATATATATATATATATATATAATATATATTTGACTTTTTTGATGATTAATAATCTATAAAACTATTTCTTTTTTTGGATCAAGTAAACTTTTTGTTAGGTTTAACTACTAAGAATTAATTTAAATACTGGCAAAAGGGGGTCATTTTTCAAGAACATAGAGGCACTGGAACAAAGCGGAGACAAACAAGCTGTCAGATTCAGAACAATGGCATTTAGTCAAGGTTAAACAAATACATATTACTTGTTAGTGACATGTCCTCTAAGGAGCATCTACACCTGTGGATTTTACTCTGGGTCCACAATTAACCCACGGCAAAATATGCTACAATAGAATTATGTTGCAGATTTTGACTTCCCTATTGAAGTTAATGGGGGAAAACTGCAACAAATCCTTTAAAGGGAATCTGTCACCAGGTTTTTGCCCCTTCCCCATCTGAGAGTAGCATAATGTAGAGACAGAGACCCTGATTCCAGTGCTGTGTCACTTACTGAGCTTGTTGCTGTCTTTTTGATAAAATCAATGTTTTCTCTGCAGATATACAGAGCTCATGAATATACTGGACTTCCTGGCAGCAGGACAAGCTGTCCTCTAATGATAATCTCCTGCGAATTAAACAGTGATTTTATCAAAAGTACACTAAGCAGCCCAGTAAGTGACACATTGCTAGAATCTGGATCTCTGCCCCTACATTATGCTGCTCTCAGATTAGGTGGCAAAAACCTGGTGACAGATTGCCTTTAACTTTCTAAAATAGAAATTAACACAAATTGTATTTAAAGGGAACCTGTCACCAGATTTGTCCCCTATAAGCTGCAGCCATCACCAGTAGTCTCTTATATACAGCATTCTAGAATCCTGTATATAAGTGCCTAGACCGATCTATATAATGTAAAAAAGAGCTTTTATTATTCACCTGTGGGACGGTCTGGTTTGATGGGCCTCACAGGTCTTGATCGGCTCCTCCTCTCGTCTTGCGATCGCCGTCCTCCTTTCCAGCTCTGTATGGATGACGAGTCCTACATCATCCACAAAGAGGCTTCCATTGCCCGCCTGCGCAAGTACACTTCTCTCTGCACTGCTGAGGGCAGATCAAAATATATTATAGTGCGCATGTGCATGCGGCCTTTCATCTTTCTACGCGCCTGCGCACTACAATACTTTGCTCTGCCCGGAACAGGACAGAGAGAATTGTGCGTGCGCAGGAACACAATGGAGGACTGTGTGTGGAGGACATAGGACACATCATCCACACAAAGTAAGAATGAGGACTGCAATGAACGGAAGAGAGGAGGCGACGGACAGAAATCAACGACACACATGGACCTGGACCGCCCCGCAGGTCAGTATAATAAAAGCTGGTTTTTTTACGTTCTACAAAGTGGCCTGGGTACTTATATACAGGATTGTAGAATGCTGTATATCAGGGCGTACTGGTAATAGTACTTATAGTCGCCAAATCTGGTGATAGGTTCCCTTTAAAAATCCTCACAATTCCATGTAGAGAAATCTCATCACCTTGGTGGCTACTGTGCTCCACTGTCAATTTTCCATGGGCAAATTGCGTAATCTTAAAGTCTTTTCGGAAGTGAATGAAGCCTTCATGGCTTCTTTTACGAGGCAATACCTCTAGGGGAAAATGCCTCCAAACATATAAGTTCAATGGAGAAGGTCACAATTTTTTTTATATTTTTTATTACAATTAAAGTTTGCTATGAAATCAAATTAATACAGTATAGGACTCAAAAACCTATATAGAAGTCTTATTATGGCTCAGTATAATATCGAGAGATAATAAGCTGGTCGCATGGGCTCTTTGAAATGCTTGAAGTGAGGGGTGATGGGCTTTTATTTAAGGATTTATGACATTCAGGAGGATGTGATATCAGAGACTGTTACTCATCTTGCAGATATCATTATGAAGGTCCTACACTGCGCAATGCACACATTCATTCATTTTGTGTAACTCTATAGATGTCGGCATAGACTGCTACAGACACGGATTGCTCTTGTTAAAGGAAAAAAAAAGCCGAAAAATATCTCTAGCTTATTATTTGCAGCAGGCTTTGCATCTAAAACGTGAGGCTGAAAATAAAGACAGAATTCATGGTTATAATCATATAGGCGTACTTTAAAAACAGAAAAGAAAAAAAAACGGCATTGATTTCCATCTTCAAAGGCTTCTGTGTGTAACTAGCCCTGGGTTTGACACCAAAAATTCTCTCTGGTTCAGTACAGACAGTTTAAGCAAAGTTGAAAGAAATGTGCGCTGGAGCTGATTAAAATAATTGCTAATTTGAACATGTAAGTGGAACCCAAAATCTATTACAGCTCGAGAAATAGTAACTTGTACATTTTAGTGTTGAGTTAAAAAAACAAAAAAAACCTGAGCAGTAAAAGAAGGACACTGATTGTAATTACAAATGATGAAGAATGAAGCTGGGACTGTGCAGCATATCACAACCATGTGTCACAAACAGCATTTGATGCCAAAAACTGATTGCTGCATCTTTGTAGCGCCCCCTACACTACAGAAGTGTGGAAACTCAGGCCTTGTATATGTCTTCACAATACTTCTCTTATCCTACTGTACTACCAAGGTTTTCCTATCTCACTAACCCTTCTAATTGTTTATATTCCAAGACCCCTTATCTTGACATACTCTAAAGCTGGTGTCACACACAGCGACAACGACAACGACGTCGCTGCTACGTCACCATTTTCTGTGACGTTGCAGCGACGTCCCGTCGCTGTCGCTGTGTGTGACATCCAGCAACGACCTGGCCCCTGCTGTGAGGTCGCAGGTCGTTGCTGAATGTCCAGCTTCATTTTTTGGTCGTCACTCTCCCGCTGTGACACACACATCGCTGTGTGTGACAGCGAGAGAGCGACGAAATGAAGCGAGCAGGAGCCGGCGTCTGGCAGCTGCGAAGCTGTAACCAGCGTAAACATCGGGTAACCAAGGGAAGCCCTTTCCCTGGTTACCCAATATTTACCTTCGTTACCAGCCTCCGCTCTTGCTGCCAGTGCTGGCTCCTGCTCTGTGCCCATGTGGCTGCAGTACGCATCGGGTAATTAACCCGATGTATACTGTAGCAAGGAGAGCAAGGAGCCAGCGCTAAGCAGTGCGCGCGGCTCCCTGCTCTCTGCAGTGTGACATGTAGCTGCAGCACACATCGGGTTAATTAACCCGATGTGTACTGTACCTAGGAGAGCAAGGAGCCAGCGCTAAGCGCGGCTCCCTGCTCTCTGCACATGTAGCACAGCGACGTTATGATCGCTGCTTCTGCTGTGTTTGACAGCTAAGCAGCGATCATAACAGCGACTTACAAGGTCGCTGTTACGTCACAGAAAATGGTGACGTAACAGCGACGTCGTTGTCGCTGTCGCTTAGTGTGACCCCAGCTTTAGGCTATGTGCGCACGTTGCGTACAGTTCACTGCAGAAATTTCTGCAGCGATCTGAAGAGCACATGTGCGCTTTAAATCGCTGCAGAAATGTCCGTAGTGAAGCCGATTCCATGCGCTCTGCCTGCAGCTCCTCCCATAGACAGAGCAGGAGCTGCCGGCAAAGCGCACGGAAGAAGTGACATGTCACTTCTTTTTACGCAGCGCTTCGGCAGTAGCCGAAGCGCTGCGCTCTAAAACGCCACGTGCGCACGGCCCCTGCACAATCTCCATAGACTGTGCAGGGGCCGCAGGACGCATGCAGTTACGCTGCGCTACAAAGCGCAGCATAACTGCATGTATTTACGCAACGTGCGCACATAGCCTAAAGGGTGCTTTATATGCTGCGACATCGCTAGCGATTTCTAGCAATGTTGTGCGCGATAGCACCCACCCACGTCGTTTGTGCGACATGTAGTGCTCGCTGCCGTAGCGAACATTATCGCTACGGCAGCATCAAATGCACATACCTGTTCAGTGACATCGCTGTTGCTGCCGAACAATCCCTCCATCAAGGGGGAGGTGCGTTCGGCGTCACAGCGGCGTCACTAAGTGCCGCCCAATAGAAGAGGAGAGGAGGAGATGAGCGGCCGTAACATGCCTCCCACCTCCTTCCTTCCTTCTTTTCCGGTGGACGCAAGTAAGGAAATGTTCGTCGTTCCTGCGGTGTCACACACAACGATGTGTGGTGCTGCAGGAACGATGAACAACTGGCGGCATGCACTACCAACGATATTATGAAAAGGAGCAACTTGTCAACGATCAACGATTTTTGCCGTTTTTGCAATTGTTGATTGTCGCTCCTAGCTGTCACACGCTGGGATGTCGCTAACGACGCCAGATGTGCGTCACAAACACCGTGACCCCGACGATATATCGTTAGCTATGTGGCAGCGTGTAATGCATCCTTTAGGCTGGTCCACCATACACATTTTATACCAGGCATGGGCAAAGTGCGGCCCCTGGGCTGCATCTGGACCACTGGTTGTTCAGGTCAAGCCCCCGGTCCGAGACAGCTGAAAAGCTAAAAACAGTGCCCTCTGCCAACATCATGCAGCCACTGTCCACCACCCGGCAGCCTGATTTCTCTGTTATTTGCATCCCCAGGATGCTCAACGTCAATGATTCAGCACAAATGCATGCTTGACATCGCACATAGACTACTAATTAGAGATGAGCGGACCCGTAAAAGTTCGGTTCGACGGGTTTAGCCGGACTTTAAAGTTTGGTTTGGGACCCGGACGACCTGAACCCCAATGGATGTCAGTGATTGGGCAGTTCGAGTCTTCGCCCACATACATGTAGCCATAAACAGATCCCCTTCAGGGGAGGGTTGGCAGGATTTTGCCATTTTTTTTTTTGTTTGGTGCACACTACATCCGATCACGCTGTTGTTACCCCTAGTGTTAGCCATTGAAACACTGCTAGCGACTCGCACTGGGCGGAGCACCGAGCATACCCGAGCACAACGATGCTCGCTCTAGTAGTTTGCATATGTAAAGCACCAAAACTCTGTTTTTCTTGCAAAGTCTGTTTGGTATGAACACCGAAACTTGGCTTTGCTCATCTCTGCTACTAATTAGAAGAGGCTCCAGGATTGCTACCGTGTTTTTGCAAAAATAAGCCCTCCCCCAAAAATAAGCCCTAGCAGGGATTTTCAGCATTTTCGGAGAAAGGCTTAAATATAAGCCCTCCCCCGAAAATAAGCCCTAGTCCTGGATCAATAATGAAGTGTCCGTGCAGCTAAAAAAGATACAGATACTGCAGAACACTTCATTATACACAGCGGCACCCCGCAATTACACTCACCCCACACTGAGCGGCAGGACCTGCAGTGATCACACACCTGCACACATCAGCTCTCACACACACACACACACACACAATCAGATCTCACACACACACCAGATCTCACACACAAACATCGGATCGCACACACAGTCAGATCGCACACACAAACATCGGATCACACGCAAACAACAAATCACACACACACACACAAACATCGGATCGCACACACATCGGATCGCATACACACTCACCTCATCCAGTGACACCGATCTCTTCTAGCCGGGAGAATCCTGAGAGGCAGCGCGGTGCAGCGCGACGAACAGGACCTGCGGCCGGACACGTGACTTGCTTCATTCTCTGCTGCCGTAAGTGCTGGATGTGATGTGATGTGTGTGTGTGTGTGTGTGTGTCTGTGTCTGCAATCGGCTGTGTGTGTGTGTCTGCGATCGGCTGTGTTTTTCTGCGATCGGCTGTGTGTGTCTGTGATCGGCTGTGTGTGTCTGCGTTCGGATGTGTGTATCTGTGATCGGATGTGTGTGCCTACGATCGGATGTGTCTATCTGTGATGGCTGTGTGTGCCTGCGATCTGCTGTGTGTGATCTGCTGTGTATATCTGTGATCTGCTGTGTATATCTGTGATCTGCTGTGTGTGATCTGCTGTGTATATCTGTGATCTGCTGTGTATATCTGTGATCTGCTGTGTATATCTGTGATCTGCTGGGTATATCTGTGATCTGCTGTGTGTCTGTGTGATCTGCTGTGTATATCTGTGATCTGCTGTGTCTGTGTGTGATCTGCTGTGTGTGATCTGCTGTGTGTGATCTGCTGTGTGTGATCTGTGTATATCTGTGATCTGCTGTGTGTCTGTGTGTGATCTGCTGTGTGATCTGCTGTGTATATCTGTGATCTGCTGTGTATATCTGTGATCTGCTGTGTGTCTGTGTGTGATCTTCTGTGTGTGTCTGGGATCTTCTGTGTGTGTCAGCGTGTCAGCTAGCAGCAGGGTAGGACGGCGTGCAGCACCGACCGGAGATCACAAGAGGCCCTGGGAACCACGAAGACGTCCTGGTCTGGTGAGTATGAGTCTCCTGGGAAGTGGGGTGGGTCTGCTTTTTTGGGGGTAAACTTACCCTCAACCGTGTTTCTCCAAGAATAAGACCTCCTCCAAAAATAAGCCCTAGCACTTTTTTGGGGGGCAAAAAAAATATAAGACAGTGTCTTATTTTTGGAAAAACACGGTAGCAGGTAGGAGGAGACTTGCAGGCACTGGTCATATGACTGCTTATCACTTACATGGCCACTGGACCAGTATACTGCAAATTGTTTTGCTTAATTTTAGTTGTTTTTTTTTTCCACCACAATGGGTTTTGCAACTTATCCTGACATTGTCAAGTTTGAGGTGGATTCCAGGAGAATTCTACCTTAAAGAAGTGACGTGTCGTGTCTTTTTTTCCTCCGGCAAGGAAATCTAAATCATTTTAAGAAAAAAAACTCCAAAAACTCCTAGTTTGAACAGTAATAATGGGCAGTACAATGCTAGGAACTCGTAATGATAAGTGAACACTACGATGCTCGGTTGCTTGTGACTCGAGTCGAGCAGGTTGGACGCTCGGACGAGCTCAACTTGAGTAATGAGTATAATGGAAGTCAATGGGTGGGGAGTCTGGCTCTCCGCCCCACATACAGCCAGCCATTAAACAGAGCATTTCTGATGGAGGGTTGTTGAATTGAAAGATTATGAAAGGAGTATTTTTAAGTCGTTTTCAGGGAACATTTTGGAGCAAATTGGCTTCAAAATCCTCCTACAAAAACTTCATATGGACATAGCATGAGATTCATTGGACTCAGAAATAATGTTCTGAGTAGTCCCACATAATTGAGAACATCCGCTTTTAGTTTCATTTTATTCTATGCCGTTAGCATTTTACATTGAAAGCCATTCCGATCAATGAGGCTTGAGCTTTCTATAGAGCCCTTTCAATCTGGAAATCACTAGTTGTCAGATATCCCAGCCTTCACAAATGTAATCTCACATATACGAGTGACATATTGGAAGATGTTAAAAGGTGGATTTTCCCTATAAGCTGCTACTGACCCATTTATTATGCTATTCGTACTATTCCAATTATGATTTTGATATGAAATTTATATAAAATGTGTTGACAAGAATCCATGATCATCTATGATACCATACACGAATATTAGAATTATATCTATAGAGTGTGTTTTGACTGTAAATGACCATTTGAATTATGCCTTTTATTGAGTCATGATTAGAGTTGAGCGCGGTTCGCGGTTCTCCAGTTCGCGGTTCGAGTGATTTTGGGGAGTGTTCTAGATCGAACTAGAACTCGAGCTTTTTGCGAAAGTTCGATAGTTCTAGTTACGTTCGAGAACGGTTCTAGCAGCAAAAAGCAGGGCTTTTTACAGCTACAGTGTGCAGGGAGCCATCGCTGGCGGCCTGCCAGAAGCTGGTAACCAAGATAAACATCGGGTATCCAAGTAAAGCGCTTTGGTTAGTAGTTAGTAGTAATATTTATCCTAGTTACGTGAGCAGGAAGCCGACACTTCCCCGCTCAGCTCGCTCCGCCCCCTCCTGCACGCGGCATGTACACACACACACACGCACACTCACCTGTCCTCAGCCATGCAGTCCACGACACTGACGTCCTCAGCGCCACATGACCCCGCTAGGCTCCACCCACTTCGCACTCCGCCGCCAGCACACATGACTCCGCCCACCTTGCACTCTGCACACATGGTCCCGCTAGGCTCCGCCCACCTGACACTCTGCACACATGGTTCCGCTAGGCTCCGCCCACCTGGAACTCTGCACAAATTACCCCGCTAGGCTCCGCCCACCTGGCACTCTGCACACATGGCGCTGCTAGGCTCCGCCCACCTGGCACTCTGCATACATCGTCCCGCTAGGCTCCACCCACCTGACACTCTGCACACATTACCCCGCTAGGCTCCGCCCACCTGGCACTCTGCACACATTACCCCGCTAGGCTCCGCCCACCTGGCACTCTGCACACATTACCCCGCTAGGCTCCACCCACCTGGAACTCTGCACACATGGTCCTGCTAGGCTCCGCCCACCTGGCACTCTGCACACATGGTCCAGCTAGGCTCCGCCCACCTGGCACTCTGCACACATGGTCCCGCTAGGCTCCGCCCACCTGGCACTCTGCACACATGGCACTGCTAGGCTCCGCCCACCTGACACTCTGCACACATGGTACCGCTAGGCTCCGCCCACCTGGCACTCTGCACACATGGCCCCGCTAGGCTCCGCCCACCTGGCACTCTGCACACATTGCCCCGCTAGGCTCCGCCCACCTGGCACTCTGCACACATGGTCCCGCTCAGCTTACCTGCGGTGATGAAGTCCCGACCTTAGCGCTGTCACTGTCCTCCATGGCCGCCGCTTGTCACATCACCTTCTCTCGCTTCCGACCCGAGACTGACTAGTGGTGACATCACGGGCCTCTCGCGATACTTGGCTGTGAAGGTCATTGAACTCAGTGACAGGTGCTGTCAGCAGTGCAGGAGATCAGCGCAGGTAATGTACCTCGCTGACAGCAGCACTTGTCATCCCCTGCAGTGACCTGGGCTGACCCATTGATGTTAGCTCAGGTCACTGCACTGCTCTCCCAGCCAATGGGGAACATCCTGCTCTTCATTGACTAGGACAGTGTGGATCGTCATGGCAACCCCTTGGATTACACCAGACCTGGATTTGTTTTTCTTTCTAATAAATTGGTTAAAGAGGGAATGTATTGGGGAGTGTTTTTTCAAATAAAAATGTGTTTGTCGTCTATTTTTTTTTTATTACTGACTGGGTTGGTGATGTCGGGTATCTGATAGACGCCTGACCTCACCAACCCCAGGGCTTGGTGCCAGGTGACATTACACATCTGGTATTAACACCATATATTACCCCGTTTGCCACCGCACCAGGGCACGGGATGAGCTGGGGCGAAGCACTAGGATTGGCGCATCTAATGGATGCGCCACTTCTGGGGCGTCTGTGGCCTGCTATTTTTAGGCTGGGGAGAGTCCAATAACCATGGACCTCCCTAGTCTGAGAATATCAGACCCCAGCTGTCTGCTTTACCTTGGCTGGTGATCCAATTTTGGGGGGACCCCTACGTGTTTTTTTTTTTTTTTTAAATTATTTATTTAATTTAAAATAACAGCGTGGGGTGCCTCAGTTTTGGATTACCAGCCAAGGTGAAGCTGCCAGCTGTGGTCTGCAGGCTGCAGCCGTCTGCTTTACCCTAGCTGGCTACAAAAATAGGGGGAACCCTACGTCATTTTTTTTTTTCATTTTTTTGGCTAAATACAAAGCTAAGCACCCCTTAGTGCCACATGAAAGGCACCAAAGGGTGCAAAATTACAAAATGCAGGAGAGTGGGACATTATGTGTCTTTCTGCCATTATAATGACAGAAAAGACTGATATGAAGTGTACAAGCACAGGAAAATCACCAAAGCGCTCTACGCTGTGAAAAGCAGTAGAAAATGGCACTGGAGTGAACATGTGACCGCCTCATGTAGGTTGAAGCTATGGATCCTGGGTAAATTTATGTATTTTCCCTCCTTCAGTTTTTTTGCAGTACGGATGACAAACAGATGACATACGGACCGTCTACGGAACGGAAATGGATGCCACATGGATGCACCCGTGAAAAAAACGGACTGTTTTTTGCAGACCGCAAAAATTGATCGGTCGTGTTAATGTAGCCTTATTCTGATCTGCCTTTTATAAACAGCAGGCAGAAATAAGTGAATAGCGCCCCCCAGCGTCAGAAAATCTCCGGGGTTTCAGGCGTAGCTGAGACCCTGGAGATCCTGATTCAGGATGGTTTTTCCGGTCCCCGCTCACGTGATCACAGGTATACACCGTACACCGATGATCACGTTACAGTAAATGACAGTGTCGGTACAAAATTATCTCCCATCTGGCATGAACAAACATGATAAATCTCCTCCCCGGTCCCCCGGTGTCGCCAAAGTGCCCCCCCTGATGCCCTCCCAGAAATCCAAGATGGCCGCGCGCACAGCAGCGCGCCGGCCGCATTCACCCTACTCCTGATTTCTGTCGCATGTGCCATGACACATGTGACAGAAAACTCCTCCCCAGGCCCTGCCAGGTCACCCCCTATAACCCCACCGGTGTACCTGTGCAGCGTTGATCCCCCGCGGCTCTCTCCTTCACAATAGACGCTGCCGCATGCACAGAGCGGCTGTCAGCTCAAGTTCCTGTGTTCAGACACAGTGAGTGGTGGTTATGCATCTGTAAGCTAAAGTGGCGGCACGGTGGCTCAGTAGTTAGCACTGCAGTCTTGCAGCGCTGAAGTCCTGGGTTCAATTCCCACCAAGGAAACCATCTGCAAGAAGTTTGTATGTTCTCCCCGTGTTTGCGTGGGTTTCCTCCCACACTCCAAAGACATACAGATAGGGAATTTAGATTGTGAGCCCCAATGGGGACAGTGTTCCCAATGTATGCAAAGCGCTATGGAATTAATAGCGCTAAATAAATGAATAAATTATTATTATTACTGCAATGCCCTGCTCATGAGGTAAGGAACATAGTTGATCAGGAGAGCTATATACTACATTTCCAAATGGAGGCATTTGATTTTATAGTTGCCCTGTTGAACGACTACCAAACATGAGAATCCGTTATACGCCACAAGAAAACACATCTAAATAGCGAGCCCTGTTGTTTAGTATTCATTCAGCTGGATAACTGGACTTAAAGGGGTATTCCATCTCCAAGATCCTATCCCCAATATATAGTAGGTGGAATAGCAATAATATCAGCAGATACCAATATTTGGAAATGTAGAATAGTTCTCCTGATTAGGCATGCCCTTACCTCATGAGCAGGGCATTGCAGCTTTGGTAGCAACCGTTACGACAAGGACTCTGCTGCTGTGGACCCGGGGAGAGTGGGTGCAGATTCATTGCACCCACACTCCTCACATGGAGGGTCTGCACTCCTAGAAAATGGGGGATACGTTCCCATTTTTTCCTTACAATAAATTTGTGAAAGAGGGAATGTTTTGGGGAGTTTTCTTTCAAATAAATTTTTTTTGTCGATTTTTTTTGTTAGTACTGACAGTTTGTGATGTCGGGTATCTGATAGACACCATGACATCACAAACTGCTGGGCTTAATGTCAGGTGACTTTATAACTAGTATCAACCCCATTTATTACCCCGTTTGCCACTGCACCAGGGCACGGGATGAGCTGTGGTGAAGCGCCAGGATTGGCGCATCTAGTGGATGCGCCACGTCTGGGGTGCCTGTGGCCTGCTATTTTTAGGCTGTGAAGGCCCAATAACTATGAACCTTCCCACCCTGAGAATACCAGACCACAGCTGTCCGCTTTACCTTGGCTGGTGATCCAATTTGGGGGGGACCCTACTTTTTTTTTGTAATTATTATTATTTATAAAATAATTATAAAAAAAAGAGCCTGGGGTGACCTCCACATTGGATCCCCAACCACGGTAAAGCTGCCAGCTGTGGTTTTCAGGCTACAGCCGTCTGCTTTACCCTAGCTGGCTATCAAAAATGGGGGGACCCGACATCATTTTTTTTTAACTATTTTTTAAATAAAAAAAATTAATGGGCTTCCCTGTATTTTGATTGCCAGCCAAGGTAAGGCCAGGCAGATGGGGGTGGCAACCCATAGCTGTCTGCTTTATCTGCACTGAGAATCAAAAATACCACGGAGCGCTACGTCATTTTTTTAAAAGATTTATTTTTACAGCACTGTCATGTCAGGCAATCAAAATACAGGGAAGCCCTTTTTGTTTTTAGTTATTTCAATAAATAGTTAAAAAAAATATATATGGGCTCCCGCTGCATTTTTTGTATTGCTAACTAAGGGTAATCCAAGCAGCTACTGGCTGCTAACCCCCACTGCTTGGTGTTACCTTCACTGGCAATGGAAAATCCAGGGAAGCATTTTTTATTTTTTTTGCCAAAAAACTACAAAATAAATGACGTGTGCTTCGCCATATTTTTGTATGCTAGCCAGGTACAGCAGGCAGGTACAGGCTGCCCGTAACCCCCAGCTGCCTATTTGTACCCGGCTGGGAACTAAAAATATAGGGAAGCTCTTTTTTTAATTAATCCATGAATTTTATGAAATAATTAAAAAAAAAAATGACGTAGGCTTCGCCCCATTTTTGTGTCCAGCCGGGTACAACTAGGCAGCTGGGGATTGGAATCCACAGCACAGGTTAGCCCGAGGTTTCTGGGCCCCTCTGCTGCGAATTTCAGTCCGCAGCCGCCCCAGAAAATGGCGCTCTCATAGAAGCGCCATCATCTGGCGCTGTATCCAACTCTTCCAACAGCCCTGGAGCCGGGTGGCTTGTTGGGTAATCATGAGTTAATACTGGCTTTGTTTTACTAGCCAGTATTAAGCCAGAGATTCTTAATGTCAGGCACGTTTGACCCGGCCATTAAGAATCTCCAATAAAGGGTTAAAAAAAACACCACACAGAGAAAAAATACTTTAATAGAAATAAATACACAGACACATTAGAGACTCCATCTTTATTACCCCCTGTCACCCCTCCATGATCCTGCTCTTCTGTCTTCTTTCCCCTTCAACACATGCAGCTCTGTCTGCTCCATCAGACAGCACAGCTGCATGGGGGAAGACGCTGTGCTCCGTGCAGAAATCACTCTGTGAGAGTGACCACAGGCTCCTGGCTGTAAGCGGTGGCACAGGTTGCCATAGCAACGCTGCTCCGATCACGTGATTCCGGTGCCACTGCATGCTGGTAGCGGGACGTCCCCGTCACCGCTACCAAGCGCATTGCTATGGCAATGGTTATCTCCGTGATTGACCGGCTGTGTCAGCCGGTCAGGAGCCGGCTTCTGCGGACGCTGGTAACTACGGTAAACATCGGGTAACCCAGAAGCCCTTTCCTTGGTTACCAGATGTTTACCGTAGTTACCAGCGTCCGCCGCTCTCACGCTGCCAGTGCCAGCCCCCTGCACACATAGCCAGACTACACATCGGGTTAAATTAACCCGATGTGTACTCTGGCTAGGAGTGCAGGGAGCCAGCGCTAAGCGGTGTGCGCTGGTAACCAAGGTAATATCGGGTTGGTTACCTGATATTTACCTTAGTTACCAAGCGCAGCATCGCTTCCACGCGTGCTGCTGGCTGGGGGCTGTGGTCACTGGTTGCTGGTGAGATCTGCCTGTGTAACAGCTCACCAGCAACCCGTGTAGCGACGCTCCAGCGATCCCTGCCAGGTCAGGTTGCTGGTGGGATCGCTGGAGCGTCGCTTAGTGTGACGGTACCTTAAGGGAACGGGGAAGCAGAGCGGGGAGTCGAGCTAGAGCATGTCGCTGGTATACGGCGATACACAAACGTGCACCGCGTAACAGAGAGATGCAATGACAGGTCCTACGTGACGCGTCATAGTCATGTGACCAGTCTGTAGCCAATGAGATAACAGGCACGTGACTGGTCACATGGCTATTTTTCACGTCACGATAGGTCCTGCATCACTGCTGGCAGTGCTGGTTACCGGGAGGATTCAGTGATCATCGGATGGAATAGCGGCAGGAGACACAGTGCAGGAGGGATCGCGGAGACTGGTAAGTGTTATGGCAATGTTTATTAACTGTATGTGTACATTTATAATGTGGTTTTATGTGTTTGTGACTGCCTCCTATTGTTTCCTATGCGGTTCGAGTGGTTCACCGAACCGGTTCGCCGAACCGAACTCGAACGAGACCTCCGTTCGGCGAACCGAACTCGAGCCGAACCACGGCCGGTTCGCTCATCTCTAGTCTGCAAGACCAGGGGAAGGGGTGCACAACTAATATCTAATTATAATATAAAGACGGTCTCAATGCTAACCCATGCAGTAAGAAACAAGCTAGTGTTAGGAGAAAAGAACTGCATAATGGGAAGCAGAGTCCAATATTATTATAAAAAGCAATCTTTATTGTAGCCAAAATTACATAAAATCATTTAAAATACAAAAACACACTAAATAGCACGGTATGAATCTCCCCACCAACTCACAATAATATAATGGTATACCATAGTATCATGTAATAAGCTAAAGAGACAAGATATACCCCTTAACAAAAGCCACAATATGCCGTACTGCACATCTAGAATAATATACACTTTAAATACATAATATAACAAGTCATGAGACCAAGCAAATAACATAATACATAATCTACAGAAGTAGAGAATTGCGTGTGGCTCTGTTATATAAAGTAGCAGACCCAGATTATATTCGGTGGAATAAGGAGTGGATATAGAGGGATTACAACCCTATGGGTCCTTGTCCAGAACAGGACAAAGTGGTACTATACCAAGATTAAAGCCGGAGGACCATCCATGCTGTAAAATACCCCACCAAGGGGTCAGTCACAGGGGAAAAAAAATCAAGGCTCGATAATAGCGGAGAGGGGAGGAAGAGTCAGAAATATTCCGTGGGCAAGACCCACGCGTATCGCTGCATTAGCAGCTTCCTCAGGGCAAGTGTGTCGCCGAACCGAACTCGAACGAGACCTCCGTTCGGCGAACCGAACTCGAGCCGAACCACGGCCGGTTCGCTCATCTCTAGTCATGATGACTCAACCTATGAGGAGTGGTATTTCTAGAGGACAATAATGTCTAAATAATCTGCATTCAATTTCTCTAGTCCCTTCTGCTAGCAGATGACTGCCATATATTGCCAGGTAGTACATTTTCGGATTAGGCAAAACTACATCCTAAGGATTGTTCAGTATGTGCAGTTGAAGTTTTGGTCTCTTCTATTGCCTGGCCTACAAGCATGTATACAATATATAAACATAACATTTCAGATTACTGCACAAAAAAGTTGTCACTGACTGGCCATTAGTATCCCCCATAGATCCAAGATCAACAGATGAACCCCTTTATTGCTTTTACACTTTTTAGCAATTTTGCAGATGTGGTCCCAATTAATAGACCTAACTTTCTTATTCGTTTTGATACCAAATAGATTTTACATTTTTTTCATCAAGACACATAGTTTTTAGAACCCTTACAGATTAGCCTGACCTAAAAGACACCAGAGTAAAGTATTAAAGGCAACCTGTCACCTAGTCTACTGCAGACCAGTCCGGTCCGAAGGCATCGCTGGTCTTGACCCGGCGCCTCCTCTTTTCTTGCTATTGCCATCCTCCTTCTTGCTTCATGTGGATGACACGCCCTACGTCATCCACACAGTGTCCTTCATCGCGCTCCTGCACACACACACTTCTCTCTGCCCTGCTGAGGGCAGATCAAAGTATTGTAATGCTCATGGGTGGGTGTTCCTTAACCTTTCCCCGCACCTGCGCATTACAGTACAGCAAAGATAGAGGAGACACCGGGTCAAAACTAGCAATGCCCATTACATCGGATGTATGTGTGTGTATTTATGTATATGTGTGTGTGCGTATGTGTGTGTGTGTATATGTATGTATATACAGTGCTGGCCAAAAGTATTGGCACCCTTGCAATTCTGTCAGATAATACTCAGTTTCTTCTTGAAAATGATTGCAATCACAATTTCTTTGATATTATTATCTTCATTTATTTTTCTTGCAATGAAAAAACACAAAAAAGAATGAAACAAAAATCAAATCATTGATCATTTCACACAAAACTCCAAAAATGGGCCAGACAAAAGTATTGGCACCCTTAGCCTAATACTTGGTTGCACAACCTTTAGCCAAAATAACTGCGAACAACTGCTTCCGGTAACCATCAATGAGTTTCTTACAATGCTCTCCTGAAATTTTAGACCATTCTTCTTTGGCAAACTGCTCCAGGTCCCTGAGATTTGAAGGGTGCCTTCTCCAAACTGCCATTCTGACATCTCTCCACAGGTGTGCTGTGGGATTCAGGTCTGGACTCATTGCTGGCCACTTTAGTAGTCTCCAGTGCTTTCTATCAAACCATTTTCTAGTGCTTTTTGAAGTGTGTTTTGGGTCATTTTCCTGCTGGAAGACCCATGACCTCCAAGGAAGACCCAGCTTTCTCACACTGGGCCCTACATTATGCTGCAAAATTTGTTGGTAGTCTTCAGACTTCATAATGCCATGCACACGGTCAAGCAGTCCAGTGCCAGAGGCAGCTAAGCAACCCCAAAACATCAGGGAACCTCCGCCATGTTTGACTGTAGAGACCATGTTCTTTTCTTTGAATGCCTCTATTTTTTTTTTCCTGTAAACGCTATGTTGATGGCTTTTCCCAAAAAACTCTACTTTTGTCTCATCTGACCAGAGAACATTCTTCCAAAACGTTTTAGGCTTTCTCAGGTAAGTTTTGGCAATCTCCAGCCTGGCTTTTTTATGTCTCGGGGTAAGAAGTGGGGTCTTCCTGGGTATTCTACCATACAGTCCCTTTTTCATTCAGACGCCGACGGATAGTATGGGTTGACACTGTTGTACCCTCGGACTGCAGGGCAGCTTGAACTTGTTTGGATGTTAGTCGAGGTTCTTTATCCACCATCCGCACAATCTTGCGTTGAAATCTCTCGTCAATTTTTCTTTTCCTTCAACATCTAGGGAGGTTAGCCACAGTGCCATGGGCTTTACACTTCTTGATGACACTGCGCACCGTAGACACAGGAACTTTCAGGTCTTTGGAGATGGACTTGTAGCCTTGAGATTGCTCATGCTTCCTCACAATTTGGAATCTCAAGTCCTCAGACAGTTCTTTGGTCTTCTTTCTTTTCTCCATGCTCAATGTGGTACACACAAGGAAACAGGACATAGGTTGAGTCAACTTTAATCCATGTCAACTGGCTGCAAGTGGGATTTAGTTATTGCCAACACCTGTTAGGTGCCACAGGTATGTTACAGGTGCTGTTAATTACACAAATTAGAGAAGCATCACATGATTTTTCATACAGTGCCAATTCTTTTGTCCACCCCCTTTTTTATGTTTGGTGTGGAATTATATCCAATTTGGCTTTATGACAATTTTTTTTTTCATTGAAGACAAATTAAATGAAGATAATAATACCAAAGAATTTGTGATTGCAATCATTTTCAAGAATAAACTGAGTATTATCTGACAGAATTGCAGGGGTGCCAATACTTTTCTCCAGCACTATATATATATATATATACTGTATATTCAGATGCAACTTTGTGAGCTTTAGCTATTGTCATGTTTTTTTTAGAAAGAAGCACCTTTCTCCCTTCTAAGCAAGTATTATTTGCCCAATGGTTTTCTAGTTGTGTGGTCATGAATTTTAGTTTAGAAGCTAACTAAAACCTTAAGGGCTTGTGCCCACGATCAGAGTTTGCAAGGTTTTGGATTTAGCATGTTTTTGCTGCATCCAAAACGCTGCATTATACAATAAAAGCACAGTGAATAGGATTTATATAAATCCCATGCCCACTGTGCGTGTACAGCCCACAGTGAAAACTGACCTGCGATGCGGCTTTCTGACCCGCAGGCATGTCAATTCTTTGCTGCGTAGTCGCAAGCATCCTCTGTAGGGAAAACACAAGAGAGAGACTGCAGTGCCCCAAACCCTGATCATGGGCATGCACACCTGCGGTTTCCTGCGTTCTCCTGCGGAGGAGACTCGTGACCCCGCAGGTCAGGACCCGTCGCGTCCAGGACACAGCGGGTCCTGATCATGGGAACATACCCTTAGCATCTGGACTTTAGCTCTTGGGTTTTTTGCAATTTGTCTGAGCATTGTACAATATAATCTAAGAGTGAATTTGGACATCCTTTCCTGGGAAGATTGGGAACTGTATTGAATTTTTTTCCACTTTTGAACAGACTTTCTTACTGTAGAATAATAGACTCTTAACCGTTTGAAAATGGCACTTATAACCCTTTCCAGACTGATGAGCAGCATCTATCTCTAAGATCATTGCTAGTTTCCTTCCTCCTTTGCATTATGTTACCACATGCCTGAATGCTTCAGACCAGCAAACTGCCAAAACCTCTGCTTTTATAAAGCTGGTCACACTTACTGATGACCAATTATTCAAGGGCATTTGATTAACAATACTTTGCTGTCAGGCTCCCTCTTAATTTTTGTAGAAGTAATGATGTACTTAATTTTTCACACATTATATCTTTATTTTTTACTTAGTTTTTATTAAATTACTCCATGCCATAAAGTATTTATCATGTGATACTGTACATTTGAAGTTGTATTTATCATATTTTAAGACCTACTAATAACCAGAGGCCTATGGGGGAATATTTATACTTTGGAAGTAGGACATTCATAGGATCCCCAGGTTGGCGATTCCTTGGTCCGATAGAGGCAAACGCATTGGCACGTCGTCTATTCACTACATAGTGCTCATTGTGTGGACTGTAGGCTGCAAAACAAAAAACAGATCTTGTTATATACCTCTCTCATAAGTGGGCACCTAACCTGCTCCAGCTAAATTGCAGGAGGTTTAAATCAGGTACAGGCCTGTCAACAGATTATTGCATGTTATATGACTAGACCTCACATCTTTCAAAAGTTGTGGGACCCTGGTAAGTACGAGTTCATAGATACCAAACATTTTCAGTTTTCTTTTTTTTTATTATATAAGTGGTGAAAAAAAATTCAGAAATTTGTCAAAGAATTGCACTTTTGTCGCCATTTTCCAAGACCCGTAACATTCTCATTTTTCAGAATCTGGAGCTAAGTGAAGGCTTATTTTTTCCATATTTTTTTTTCTTGAGTTGGCATTTTTAGTTATACTATTGTTGGGTAGATATGATGTTTTGATTGCCTGTTATTGAATTTTATTGCAATGCTGCGACGACCAAAAAAATACCATAATTTTGGCGTTTTGAATTTCGGATTCATTTATTTTATATTTTGATAGATCGGACATTTCTGAACACGGCAATACCAAAGATTTGTATTTTTTCTTCTATTATTTTGTTTTTACTAGTCCACTTAGGGGACTTGAATCCTTCATTGTCCAGTCGTTTCTGCTGTTCTTAGCGGTGCTCCAGCTTCCCCATCATTCTGAACAGCAGAAATGCTAATCTCTTGTTACCACAACCTCCAGTAGGAATGCAGGGCCTCAGAACTCTGAGCTTAATCCTGTCATGGCGCCTCTGATGGCTCGGGCAATCCACAGGTTGGTATCAAATGTAAAAGGGAATACAATAGTAGGGGAAGGTAAGTAGGTGGTCGCAGGGGCTGATTCCGTAGTCCACCTACGGGTAGTGCTAAGCTCCCTGGGCTGGTTTGACTTTCATGTGGTTCCTGGAATGCGCAGACGCCCAGATCATATGGCATGAGGTAGTAGTAGCTGGGGTGAATGCAATCCCACAAGAAACACAGACACCATAGGTTTCATGAACAAAGAGAGGGAACGTTTACTCCACAAACTGCAGCACTTTAAGCCGGTCCATATAACATATTCCACATCCTATATTACAGTTCTTTCCTTTGCAGGATTAACTCTTCCTCATCCAAGCTCTGAGAGTATGTTAGCATCTTGACATCTATAACTGTGTTGGCTTTGAGCAGTTTGTGGGCTTTCTGGATTTTGCTATTGTTCGGGGTCTACCGTGATTTATAATACATGGCAGCCTGGATTTTCCTTTTCCACAGAGCGTTTCATTCTCTTTAGCAGACACAGTCACTAGAGGATAGAAGTGACTGAAAGTAGGCCGACCGGCTGCAGCGTTCATACACCTCTCCCACCAAACTCAGACCTCACTTCCTGAGTTCTCAGCCATAGACATCTTTCTTATTTTTCCTGTCAGAAAAAGACCCAGAAATGTTCATAGGGTATGTGCGCACTAGGCGTTTTTTTCACGCTGCGTTTTTCTGTGCGTTTTTGTCTAAAAAACGCACCCGCGGCTAAAAAAAAACGCGGCAAAAACGCATGCGTTTTTGCCGCGATTTGGTGCGTTTTTTGCTGCGTTTTTGCTCACTGCGTTTTTAATCAGTGCACAATGCCATTAAAGATTGTTGATGAAAAAAAAAAAAAAAGGTCTGATGTCATTTCCTTCTTCAAAATGTTCATTGTATGCAGGAGAGCAGACAGCAGCTGCAGAACTACAAGTCTCAGCATCCTCCATTCACTAGTGTATGCAGGAGAGCAGACAGCAGCTGCAGAACTACAAGTCTCAGCATCCTCCATTCACTAGTGTATGCAGGAGAGCAGACAGCAGCTGCAGAACTACAAGTCTCAGCATCCTCCATTCACTAGTGTATGCAGGAGAGCAGACAGCAGCTGCAGAACTACAAGTCTCAGCATCCTCCATCCAGGACTGTATGCAGTTTTTTGCCCAAAAAGAAAAAAAAAATGACATGGGCTTCGCCATATTTTTGTATGCTAGCCGGGTACAGCAGGCAGGTACGGGCTGCCCCCAACCCCCAGCTGCCTATTTGTACCCGGCTGGGAACCAAAAATATAGAGAAGCCCTTTTTTTTTAATTATTTCATGAAATAATTAAAAAAAAAAAAAATGACGTGGGCTTCGCCTAATTTTTGAGTCCAGCCGGGTACAACTAGGCAGCTGGGGATTGGAATCCACAGTGCAGGGTGCCCATGCTTTCTGGGCACCCCCACTGCGAATTGCAGTCCGCAGCCACCCCAGAAAATGGCGCTTTCATAGAAGCGCCATCTTCTGGCGCTGTATCCAACTCTTCCAGCTGCCCTGAAGCCGGGTGGCTAGCTAGGTAATAATGGAGTTAGGGCTAGCTGTATATTATCAGCTAGCCCTAAGCCCGAAATTCATGGTGTCACGCCAATATTAGACATGGCCACCATGAATTTCTAGTAATGATAAAAAAAAAAACACAACACACAGAAAAATATTTTTATTAGAAATAAAACACAACACAATTAGTGACTCCATCTTTATTGAAATAAACCACCCTCCGCAGTAATCCTGGGTCAAGGGTCCCGCGCCGTCCAATCCGGATCCAATATCATCTGATCGGTTTGCTGGAAGGCAGAGCGATCAGATGATGTGTCAGGATCAAGTGCCTGAATCCCATCACACATCAGCTGATTGTATAAAAGCCGATTATACAATCAGCTGATGCATCAGTAGAAAAAAAAAAAAATAATACTCACTTATGTGCTGTGCTGATGACCGGCAGCTCCTGCAGCGATCGATTGGACAGGAGTCTGATCCCGTCCGATCGCTGCAGCAGCTGCCGGTAATCAGCTGATGAAGTCCCCTGACGGCAGGATCAGCTGATAGCCGGCCGGGCGCGAAAAAGTCGGCGAGACCGCGATCAGCTGATGCGTCAGGTGACTGCATCAGGTGATCCACCGCCAGGTCCTGCAAGCAAGGTCCTGCCCCGGGGAGACTGCACACAGCCAGAGCGGCGGTACTGGGAGGAGATGGGAGCGGGCATGGCACCGGCAGACAGGTGAGTATATATGACATTTTTTTTTTTCTACTGTTCACTTTGGTTTTCGCCGCTGCCTCCACCTCCCGCCCAGACATGGCGCCGCACGGAGCTGACATGCACAGGACGGGAGGTGGAAGCGGCGGTGACGGTACCGGGAGGATTCATGCTTCTGTGTTTACCAACAGAAGGAATCCTCTTCCTGTACACGTCACTGTACTGCCCACCCCTTGCGTTTATAGCTGCGTTTTTAGTCATAGAAACGCGGCTATATGCGTTTTTCATTGCGTTTTTAACATCTCATTGAATTCAATGAGTGAAAAACGCAGTGGAAAACGCAGAAATAATTGACATGCTGCGTTTTTGTGGTCACCACAAAAACGCAGCTAAAAAAAAACGCTGTGTGCGGACAGCACTTATGAAAACCCATTGACATTGCTGGGGAAGCAATGTCACTGCGTTTTCAGCACCAAAACGCGGTAAAAAACGCCACTAAAAACGCGGCAAAAACGCCTAGTGCGCACAAGGCCTTACTGCGGCTTCACTTCCATTACCATATAAGGCAAAGCAAAGGCCAGCAGAGGTCAGTGTAGATACGCCAACTCTCAGAGCAAGGCTTCAGAAGGCACAGATAATGTTCAACATTATAGAAAAACATATGGCCCTTTAGGGGACATTCTAGTAGAGTCTATTCTGGGTCACTACACTATGAATGCCGGTACTCACACAGCATTCACAGGAACTTTGTCATGACAGTACCAGGGGTCATCAACTATCCCCCGGCTGACAAGCCATCGGCGTTCCGTGATCACGTCATGGGGCTACCGATAGGAGCAGGGAATGGCACGCTCCTCGCCAATGCATTTTAGAGCTCGTTTTCACAGATTGACTAGTTATCAGGCGCGGGTAGATCAGAGCTAGTGGATTGCAGGTAGATCGGAGTTGTCATTTCGGCTGATCAAAATTGCGGGCTCAGTGAGTGAGCTCACATCAAATTCAGGGACACGACCAAGGATGTAAGGGGTTAAAGGCGATCAGTTACCAGATATCACAATACAAAGTGTGTACATATATAAATGGATTTCTAAGAATGAAACGCTGGGCACTGTTCACGCTGTTTAAGTTCAGTATTACTTCGTACGCCTTCTCGGAGATCCCGCAGTGTTCGGACAATCGACTATTGAGTATAAACCACAGATCCCTGCATATATGGCCAGGAGTGATACATTTTTCCGTGGTGCTCTTTCAAAGTCGAGATAACCCGCAATTATGAAAAGACTGAAGAATGAAAGGCACCGGTGGATAGTCCAATGTGCTCTGTGTTCCCCCCTCTCCCGCTGCCTTTTCATGTAACCTGACGCAAGAATAAAGTCGTGTGATACAGCAGGACCGGTGAGTGCTTTTCATTCTTCAGCCTCTTTATAAATGGATTTTTGCGACCTGATAAAACTGGTGTACTTACTATGGAAACCATGTCAGAATGGCTGTGTAGTCCTGATATTAAAATTAGCATTTTATAAAATGCTCATTTTGTTGTTAGGGAGGGAAACTTTCACAAAGGATTGAACAGTCATTCTAACATTGATTTTCACAATCACCAGCCACAACGACTTAAAGAGATTAGTTAATAATGTACTCAGTTTTTATTATGAAAACTGGTGACAGTTCCCCTTTTGAAGCTTCCATATCTATTTGTAGACCCTGTATCTTACATTTACTGCCAGAGTATTACTCAGAGCATTATTTTTAATATGTTAAAATATTCTTTAATATTTTGGACTAATAATAAATGTCCAGAAACTTATCAGAAAGCGAAGTATATATTAGGAATATAACTAAAGGTACATCAACATGTAATATGCTCAATAAAACTGTGTACACAATATAGGCCTCCAAAAATGGCTTGTAAAGCAGCAAGTAATTATCTTTAACAATGTCATCCTGTCCTTGCCTTCTGCTTCCATTAAATTGGCTAGCTGGAAATGTTTAACAGCTCCTAACACAGCAAGGGATGCATAAAATGCTCCAGAGGCCCGCTTAATTTAGCGCTCCGGCATTGCACTCTGAGGACAAATTCTCAGTGGTTGCTGCATTTCCTTGTTTTACAGAAGTATAATTACACTGATAATAAATAGGCAGCGACCGACCATAATGTATGTGTTAGACTCTGTACCGCTAGCCCAATTTGTACATTTGGATACATTTTCGAAACTGTTTACTTGTGAATAATAATACAAAAAACAAATTCTTAGAAGTAAGCATGACTAATGAATAGTCATCCAAGGATCTCATCTACTATACTCTGACAAGAAAAAGGGTAACAATGTTTTTAACTTTCAAACTCCACATCTCTCCATCCACTACAGCTTTGAGCGTGAGACTACCTTCATTTTATAGACCATCATCTTGGCTATCGTATACATAAATGTGACTGCAATTATTTAGCATATGATTATTTATACAGATTCTTGTCATGTTACTGTTTTGCTCCTAAAATCTGAATTTTAATTTTAATATTTTGTTAGTATTTTGTAAATCCACCTTTGGCATTCAACACTGCATGAATCCTTCTGGGCATGGTCTCAATCAGATTGATGCATGTCTCGACAAAAATCTGATCCCAGGTCTCTTCTACACACTCCCAATGTTGGTGCATACTGGTTGACTCACTTGGGTATGTATTCAGCTTTTTATTCAACTCTACCCACAAATATTCGATTGGGTTGAGGTCTGTGGACTGTGGAGGCAAATCCAGCACCTCTACTTCATTGCTATTCAACCATTTCTTTGCCAACTCGACATATTCTTCGGTCATTGTTTTTCTGGAACACTGTCGTCCTTTTCATACCTATAGTACTCAAGTGTACAAAGTAACTCGTCTTGTCGGATACTCACATATAGCTCAGCATTGAGACCACCTTTGATCCTGGTCTAGTATCCAACGCCTTTGACTGTGAAACAACCCCATACCATCAGGCTTCCTCCACCGAACTTGACAGACTCTGGTGAAAAGTCCTCTTAAAGTTAACGTGTGATCATTTTTTCATTTTTTTTTTTTGTAAATGTTTAGAACTTCTGTTAAGTTTAATTATAAGTGTAGAAAATGAAATGGTGTAAGATATATATATATATATATATATATATAATATTTTTTTTTATTTACTTTATTCTTGTTTTTTCAACTTAGGGACGTTATTGCTGGCCTGTGTCGGAGCATGACACTTACAAACTGCAAATGTGAGAGACCGTAACAGACTACATTTGGTGTACCACCCTATCTCCTATGCTGTGGCCGTACCTGCTGTGATCTGGGCATATCACCTGGTGTGTCCAGTTCACAGCTGTAAGGGAAGCCCAGCACCATTTTATTATACTTTAGCACTGGGCTAAAATAAAAATGTTATGGACTCCAAAACATGGATAAATTGTTTTTGTTTTTTTTTTACAAACTTCAAAAGCACAAGTTTGGTATCGCCAGCATCATGCTGATCTGAATAGTCATGTTACCAGGGTATTTTTTACCATGTGATGAATGCCGTAAAAAGAAAAAATAAACAAGGAATTCTACTTATTCACTGCACATTTATATTGCAGTGTGAGGAGGGGCGCCATTTCTAATTTCACCTCAACAGGGTTACGCACAGCCGGCAGTCCTCAGTAACATTGTCCGCATGTTGGTATCACATTGCAGTCACCAACAAAATGTATCTGCCCTGTGAGCTTAAACTTTATCCGCCCTTATCCTTTTGAAAACACCCAGAAGGGGAAGGGATGAGTGAAGTGAGTTACCTGTGTGCAGAAACAGCTCACATTTTCTGCAGTCATAATGTGACCTAGCAGTACACTACGTTTACATGACAAAAGTTAGCTGCTGCATCCCCTATGGCCGGAATCACACTTTCGAGTGCCTTGCTTGTATCTCGTTCAAGTCTCTCATTGAATCACCCAGCACGGCCACACACTCTCCGGACAAGAGCATCTCAGCTGCATAGAGATACATGCAACCGACCCACTCCTGTCCGGAGAGTGTGCGGCCGTGCCTGGTGATTCAATGAGAGACTCGCGCGAGATACACGTGAGGCATTCGCAAGTGTGACTCCGGCCTAATGTTTAAAAATTGAAAGCCTAATTTAAAAAAGAATGTTTTCCTATTATATATTTTTGGGAAATTTAAAAAATTAATACCTATTTTTTTAACTTTTGAGAAAGAAAATTGTTGACGACAGATTCCCTTTAAAAGCTGTACTTTGTGTTTTTGCCTAGTCTGACATCTGAGTAACTGAAGCTGAATCCCCCTCCTCCCCCGCAATCCTGTTTTTTTATTTACTCATTTACTTGATATGGATTTGTTAAGAACTATTATGATTTTACCACTACAAGAGAAAGTGGTTGTTGGAAAGTGAAACAGATGTCACACTCTATTAATAGGATATACTGTATATCATGTCATTTCTTTTATAATGCTAATTTATGCAAAATTTATAAATATGAGGCTGGAATCACAAGAACATATGAAAAAATGGTCCCATTCTCATCCAGGAGAGTAGAACGATTTTTTTTCTCACTTGTCAACCGTGTGCTGTCACTGTGCTGTCAGTGTGCGCTCAGTGTGCTGTCAATGTGCAATACGTTTTTTTCTAAGCAGCTATTACTCATTCACAGGACCATTTACAATGTTGCATGATAGAATTGTATCCATAAAAACGGACGGTCCGTGTGCCATCTGTGTGGCGTCCATTTTTTTTCTCGCTCCCATTGACTTGTGTCGGCGAGTCTCGGACATTTTCAGCATGTTGCAACTTTTCTCGCATCCAGCATCTGGATAAGAAAAAAGCTGACCAACTGCTCTGCCTCATTGACTAGCATTGGTCCGAGTGCAATGCGAGATTTTCACGCATTGCACTCGTCCGATTCACACGCTGGTTTGAGTGTACCCTAAAGGGCACCCTCTATTATTTTACCAATTCTGATTGCATGGAAATGGTTTTACCTACTGCCAAGTGGAGTGTCAAGACCTGAAGTAAATAAAACATGGGGAGAATGTAGATAATTTTTTTCAGTTTGCATAATGAGATTAAAAAGTTTATAGTCGTTTAGTAAAACCAGGATAAACGAAAGAATATATTAACATGATAGTTTTATCGAACAATTTTTTTGACTGTCTCATTCATCTGAGTAGCGCTTTGTCATGCGGTGTCTGCTCAGCACTCGCTAGGTGTCATGGCGGCGTCGGACTCTTTTCCACACTGCAGAGTCTGACAGGCAATCTGGTGTCTCTTAGTTGTTAAGCCAGAGCCCGGCATCTGCTTTTACTTTTTCACTGTTCAGGAGTTAATTCCTGCTGGCTTGTGTACTGCTGCTAGGAGCTCAGATAGCTTATGACTAGAGTTGAGCGCGGTTCGTGGTTCGAGGTTCTCCAGTTCGAGGCTCGAGTGATTTTGGGGCCTGTTCTAGATCGAACTAGAACTCGAGCTTTTTGCAAAAGCTCGATAGTTCTAGAAACGTTCGAGAACGGTTCTAGCAGCAAAAAACCAGCTAAATCCTAGCTTGGTTTCTGCTGTAATAGTGTAAGTCACTCTGTGAATCACACTATTATGACATTTCAGTGTATAGTGTGCGTGAACAGCGCCTTCAGATCACTGCTGTTTCTATAATGGCGATCGCCATTTTTTTTTTTTTTCCTTGTCTTCCTTCCCTAAGCGCGCGCGTGTAGTGGGGCGGGCCAGCATGTCAGCCAATCCCAGACACACACACAGCTAAGTGGACTTTTAGCCAGAGAAGCAACGGCATGTGTGATAGGATGTCCATGTCACATGTCCCTGCATTATAAAACCGGACATTTTCCTCCAGGATGCCATTATCTGCCTTCTGCGTCTTTGGTGTCAGACAGACATCACTGTCGCAGCTCCATCCTCCTGAGTCCTATCGCCGATACAGCTGTATGCGCTGCATACACAGCGTTAGACAGCTTAGGGAGAGCACTTTCTAGCAGTCCTTTTAAGGGCTCAAACTGGCAGGGTCAGAGAGCCATAGGTGACAGGTCCTGAAAACAGCAACAGCGTCTGTGTAGCCAAGGTCAGGGATTTCCTCCCTGCATTTCACCATTAGGAGGGAATAGAAAGGCAGGCTTCCATTCCTCTACCCAGAGCCCCACAATCCTGCCACTGTACCCTCCTGTCCTCTGCACACTCCAACTCATTATAACTAAGCCATTATACTAGCAAACACTCAGTGTACCTAGTGGCATCCTAAACGTGGCTATTGGACTTTGCTATAGTCCCACTAGTGCAAAGACATTTGCAGAGCACGTCTGCCTGCATTGCACACTCCAACTCTTTTTAACTAAGCCATTATACTAGCAAACAGTCAGTGTACCTAGTGGCATCCTAAACGTGGCTATTGGACTTTTGTCTATTCACACTATTGTAAAGATATTTGCAGCACGTCTGCCTGCATTGCACACTCCAACTTTTTTAAACTAAGCCATTATACTAGCAAACACTCAGTGTACCTAGTGGCATCCTAAACGTGGCTATTGTACTTTTGTCTATTCACACTATTGTAAAGATATTTGCAGCACGCGTGCCTGCATTGCACACTCCAACTTTTTTAAACTAAGCCATTATACTAGCAAACACTCTGTGTACCTAGTGGCATCCTAAACGTGGCTATTGTACTTTTGTCTATTCACACTATTGTAAAGATATTTGCAGCACGTCTGCCTGCATTGCACACTCCAACTTTTTTAAACTAAGCCATTATACTAGCAAACACTCAGTGTACCTAGTGGCATCCTAAACGTGGCTATTGTACTTTTGTCTATTCACACTATTGTAAAGATATTTGCAGCACGTCTGCCTGCATTGCACACTCCAACTCATTGTTACTAAGCCATTATACTAGCAAACACTCATTGTACCTAGTGGCATCCTAAACGTGGCTATTGGACTTTGCTATAGTCCCACTAGTGCAAAGACATTTGCAGAGCACGTCTGCCTGCATTGCACACTCCAACTTTTTTAAACTAAGCCATTATACTAGCAAACACTCAGTGTACCTAGTGGCATCCTAAACGTGGCTATTGTACTTTTGTCTATTCACACTATTGTAAAGATATTTGCAGCACGTCTGCCTGCATTGCACACTCCAACTTTTTTAAACTAAGCCATTATACTAGCAAACACTCAGTGTACCTAGTGGCATCCTAAACGTGGCTATTGTACTTTTGTCTAGTCACACTACTGCAAATCTATGTGCAGCACCTCTGCATGACACCCTCCTGCTCTGTTTTTAATAAGCTATAATGATAGCACAAAATACTGCCATTTAGTGGCATCATAGAACTAGCTGTTGTATTCCATTAGTGCCCCACTGGTGACAAGCTATTTCTAGCACCTCTACATGACACCCTCATGCACATTTTGCTACGCTAATGTTATAGCAAACTCATGGAATTCATTGCTGCATTTCATAATTTGGAGGGATAGAAAGTCAGGCTTCCTTTAGCTTTTCCTTCTTTTCATAGACAGCATCTCCAAGATCAATTTCCCCTCCACGTCTTTGTGTGGAGAGGCAGCTAGTGCGCATGCGTGTGCCGATTTACCCCAGCTGCAGCATAATTACAGTGTTTCGCCTACTGAGTATGCTCAGCCTGACTGTGTTATTCCTGACGCTAAGTCTTCTTTTCGGGATACAGCGCATGCTCCCACACTAAGTGTGAAAAGCCTCTTTGCACAGGTGCTTGCATTCCGTGCCGGGTCTAAGTCCGGTTTTGTGCCTAGACACCATGCTAAAGCTGATAATCTTTTTTCAGAGACTGTATTTCATGCTACTGAGCATGCTCAGGCACTTCCTGCATCAGAGACTAGGTCCGGTAATGAACTCTTTGGCCCTGGCCCTGATGTGGGGGTCCCATATAGACCACAGGGCATCAGGTGTCCTCCCAAATGGCTTGCAGAGGCCCACCCCTATGACTTGTCACCGCATTATTGATGGTCAGACGATGACTGGTGAGGTGTTTGGGTCATGGCAGCCATGAGGTCATCATTGAAGTTGCGGTTCCAAATAGGACGCTAGTTATGCCACTCATGACGTGTCACTCTACTTTTGTCTCCAGGAGGTGCATTGTGGTTCACCCTGGTTTGGGGCGGACCCAGGTTATAAAAGGGGCTGGAGCCAACAAGGAGGTGCGCAGTCTTCTATTATGCTCCGAAAGAGCACACCTCCATGTGTTGAACCCATTGCGGCTTTAGGCCAGAGGTAGGCAGGGATAGGGTGTCGATGCAGGCCACCACCACAGTTGGTAACGCAGAACGGTTAAGACCAGCTCCTGTCCTACCAGTCCTGCTTGTGCAGCCCAGTGGCATTAACAGGCCTGCTGCTGCTGATGCGCCTGCTGTCCACAGGTGTGCCCCTACGCACACGGTCAGCGTACTCAATGGCCCCTGTGTTGTTAACAGGGAGTTCCTGGGCTGGGTGGGCATGTGGACCCTGTGACGCTAACAGGGCTCACAGTCTCCAGATCCGAATGGCGTCTAACACGGTTCAGGCTACTATTAGTTTCATAGCCACACAGCTCTGTATCCTCCACCAAACCTTCCAGTTGCCAACCTCTCCTTTTCCAACTGGGAGCACGGTGCACACTGACTGCTGATGGGGATATATACCTTTCTCTTTCTTTTCTTATTAATTTTCGTTATATAGCGGTAACATAGTATATACCACCTTATCCAAATCTGCCAGTCCCACTGTAACAGATGGTGTTTCTTCAGCAAATGTTACTGTTGCTTAACCACCAAATCCACGGACCAAAACTTTTTTCCCCTTTCCAACACACCTGTTCCCCTTTCCACCAGCATCTGTCCTTTTTCAACTCATTTTGGTATATGACCAAAAGTGCAACTCTGCAGGGACACCGTACTCAACGCCATCTCAGCACAGCAGCCAGCCCTCGGTCCCTCAGATGTGGACAAGTAAAAGACCATTTCTTCCTATCCATGATAAAGCGTTGAGATTCACTCTGTGCAGCACTGGTGTTTAGTGGAAAAGCAGATCTAAGATTGCGTACCACATTGTGCAGATACTCCTGTATACGTGCGTCCATTTCTATGGCAGGAATTATTTCGCCAAATTTTGTCTTGTACCGGGGATCTAACAGTGTGGCAACCCAGTATTCTGGATTACTTTGAATTCGTACAATCCGAGGGTCATGTTGTAGGTAGTGCAGCAAGAAGGCGCTCATGTGTCTTGTGCATCCAGGAGGACCAAGTCCTTGGTGTGTTGGTGGCAGAGAGGTGAGAATCGTGCCTCCTTCCTCTGCCCTCTCCCCACAACCTTGCACAACCGAAATGTGAGCAAGCTCTCACTCATCTGCTGAGTCTTCCATGCCCATCGCCAGTTCCTCCTTCATTTCTTCATGGGCTACTGCACTTTCATCAACACTTTTTGCTGATACTATGCGCCCTTGTTAATCCCTCTCCCTCACCATGAATGCCGCATAGGTGCCGCTGACCATCTGGACCTCGTAGATCTTGTTATCCCTTCCGCATATGACTCCTCCTGTACTTCCTCCCCTTCCTCTAGTCCCAACACCTGACTCCGAATAATAATTACAGTGTGCTCCATCATGTAGAAGACCAGAATTGTCACGCTGAGAATGACATTGCCAGTGGTAAACATCTTCGTCGACATTTGTAAACTGTGTAGCAGGGTGCATAGGTCCTTGATCTGACACCACTCCAGCAGCGTGATCTGCACCACCTCTTGATCAAGTTATCCCAGGCTCTATGTCTTACCGTATTTCAGCAGGGCTCTGCGGTGCTGCCACACACGCTGCAACATGTGCAGATTCCAATTCCTGCGTGTCGGAACATCGCATTTCCGGCGTTTAACTGCCAGACCCTAAGACTTCCGGAGTGATGAAAGTTGTTGAGCTGCTGTGGGCGCACGATGGAAGTGAGCACATAGCGAGCGTGCCCGCTGCACAAGGCCATGTAGGCCGTGATGGTGTTTTAAAAATTGCTGGAGAATTCGGTTCAACACGTGAGCCATACAAGGCACGTGTGTCACATTGCCCTGAGGATGGCCCGCAGCCAGGTTTTCATCATTGCCGCACACGGCTGTTAAGTCACCAACGGAGTCCGCTCCGTCAATTTGTACTCCGGTCGCCAGGTGACAACGTGTTCCTTTCATGAATAGTGCTGATGATGGGAGAGGAGTCGATGCCAGCAGCGCAGGTGGACGCAGGTTATGCTCACCCACTGGGCTGCATTACCTTGACAGATGCAGAATCTCTGGCTGAATGTAGCTGGTGGGTATCTCACAGATGAAATACCATCATTCAGCTACAACCAATGGGAAGACACCACACCCTTTTTTATGCCCATCCTGTCTGCAGACCACTGCCAGACATAGCTATGACCTCTGGTTACTTTTACCCCCAGTTCAGTTTTATGATTTTGTGTGCTTGTTACCTGACTACTTTTCCTGCTTGCTGTTTATGTACCTTGTTGGCCGATCCGCATTTCACCTCTGCCTGTTTTCTGATTACGTCCTGGCCGTCCCATTCTGTTCCTGTTCCTCAATTAATGTTTTGACCCTGCCTGACTACTATTCTCTGGAACTGCAGCCTTCCACAGGTATTAATCACCTTGGGCCCTGTGCAATTCCTAATCCCTGTATAGGGGTTAAAGGGTTTCAGGGTTCTAGGGGTCCTGCTTGGTGAGTGGCTTCCCTCTAGCCTATCATTAACAGCCCATCTGAGTGTGTGGATCAAGGAAGGCGTTACACCGTGCTCTCTGCAGAAGGCCATGTGGTCCAGGATAGTGCTTTAAAAATTGCTGGACAACCAGGTTCAACACGTGAAACACACAAGCCATGTGTGTCACATTGTCACAGCGAAGGGCCGCACCCATGTTTGCATCATTGTCGCACCCGGCCTTCCCTGGCTGCTGGTTGAGTGGAGACAACCATTGATGAAACTCGGTCTCCAGAGCTAACCGTCCACAACTTCTCAGCAGTGTGACTCACATTTCCCATACATTTCAAAGTAAAACTTTGACCGCCTGATGGCATTGAGCTCTGCTGCCAGCATAGTAAGGAGGTGTGTGGTAGTCCTTGTGCGCAGTTACAAGGAAGGGTGGCCTGACCACACAGGGTTTGCGCCAAGATGGAGGACCCACACGAGGTTGAAGAGGCAGAAGCAGTGTATTAACTTCTACATACAGAAGAATTCAAATTGTCTCTCCAGTAAAGGAGACAAACTCTAGCACAGCGCCACCTATTGGAAGTAGCGATCCTAAAAGTCACAAGTGGATTTTCGACAATCCTTTGCAATATGACTCAGGATATATAAGCCAGATCAGAATCCCAATTTGCAGACACGGTGTTTCGGGGTGCTTGCCCCTCGTCAGTGCAAAGTATGGGGGTGTCTGATCTGGCTCATGAGAAAGCTATGTGGGGACCACGGGGGAACACTATTCTCCTTAAGGAGACTTTGCAAGCCAGTCTGGCTGCCAGGTAAGGGGACTTATAGCTGCAATGCCCCTAAAATTCCACGGGGGAACACTATTCTCCTTAAGGAGACTTTGCAAGCCAGTCTGGCTGCCAGGTAAGGGGACTTATAGCTGCAATGCCCCTCTGGGAAATATTCAAATTGTCTCTCCAGTAAAGGAGACAAACTCTAGCACAGCGCCACCTATTGGAAGTAGCGATCCTAAAAGTCACAAGTGGATTTTCGACAATCCTTTGCAATATGACTCAGGATATATAAGCCAGATCAGAATCCCAATTTGCAGACACGGTGTTTCGGGGTGCTTGCCCCTCGTCAGTGCAAAGTATGGGGGTGTCTGATCTGGCTCATGAGAAAGCTATGTGGGGACCACGGGGGAACACTATTCTCCTTAAGGAGACTTTGCAAGCCAGTCTGGCTGCCAGGTAAGGGGACTTATAGCTGCAATGCCCCTAAAATTCCACGGGGGAACACTATTCTCCTTAAGGAGACTTTGCAAGCCAGTCTGGCTGCCAGGTAAGGGGACTTATAGCTGCAATGCCCCTCTGGGAAATATTCAAATTGTCTCTCCAGTAAAGGAGACAAACTCTAGCACAGCGCCACCTATTGGAAGTAGCGATCCTAAAAGTCACAAGTGGATTTTCGACAATCCTTTGCAATATGACTCAGGATATATAAGCCAGATCAGAATCCCAATTTGCAGACACGGTGTTTCGGGGTGCTTGCCCCTCGTCAGTGCAAAGTATGGGGGTGTCTGATCTGGCTCATGAGAAAGCTATGTGGGGACCACGGGGGAACACTATTCTCCTTAAGGAGACTTTGCAAGCCAGTCTGGCTGCCAGGTAAGGGGACTTATAGCTGCAATGCCCCTAAAATTCCACGGGGGAACACTATTCTCCTTAAGGAGACTTTGCAAGCCAGTCTGGCTGCCAGGTAAGGGGACTTATAGCTGCAATGCCCCTCTGGGAAATATTCAAATTGTCTCTCCAGTAAAGGAGACAAACTCTAGCACAGCGCCACCTATTGGAAGTAGCGATCCTAAAAGTCACAAGTGGATTTTCGACAATCCTTTGCAATATGACTCAGGATATATAAGCCAGATCAGAATCCCAATTTGCAGACACGGTGTTTCGGGGTGCTTGCCCCTCGTCAGTGCAAAGTATGGGGGTGTCTGATCTGGCTCATGAGAAAGCTATGTGGGGACCACGGGGGAACACTATTCTCCTTAAGGAGACTTTGCAAGCCAGTCTGGCTGCCAGGTAAGGGGACTTATAGCTGCAATGCCCCTAAAATTCCACGGGGGAACACTATTCTCCTTAAGGAGACTTTGCAAGCCAGTCTGGCTGCCAGGTAAGGGGACTTATAGCTGCAATGCCCCTCTGGGAAATATTCAAATTGTCTCTCCAGTAAAGGAGACAAACTCTAGCACAGCGCCACCTATTGGAAGTAGCGATCCTAAAAGTCACAAGTGGATTTTCGACAATCCTTTGCAATATGACTCAGGATATATAAGCCAGATCAGAATCCCAATTTGCAGACACGGTGTTTCGGGGTGCTTGCCCCTCGTCAGTGCAAAGTATGGGGGTGTCTGATCTGGCTCATGAGAAAGCTATGTGGGGACCACGGGGGAACACTATTCTCCTTAAGGAGACTTTGCAAGCCAGTCTGGCTGCCAGGTAAGGGGACTTATAGCTGCAATGCCCCTAAAATTCCACGGGGGAACACTATTCTCCTTAAGGAGACTTTGCAAGCCAGTCTGGCTGCCAGGTAAGGGGACTTATAGCTGCAATGCCCCTCTGGGAAATATTCAAATTGTCTCTCCAGTAAAGGAGACAAACTCTAGCACAGCACCACCTATTGGAAGTAGCGATCCTAAAAGTCACAAGTGGATTTTCGACAATCCTTTGCAATATGACTCAGGATATATAAGCCAGATCAGAATCCCAATTTGCAGACACGGTGTTTCGGGGTGCTTGCCCCTCGTCAGTGCAAAGTATGGGGGTGTCTGATCTGGCTCATGAGAAAGCTATGTGGGGACCACGGGGGAACACTATTCTCCTTAAGGAGACTTTGCAAGCCAGTCTGGCTGCCAGGTAAGGGGACTTATAGCTGCAATGCCCCTAAAATTCCACGGGGGAACACTATTCTCCTTAAGGAGACTTTGCAAGCCAGTCTGGCTGCCAGGTAAGGGGACTTATAGCTGCAATGCCCCTCTGGGAAATATTCAAATTGTCTCTCCAGTAAAGGAGACAAACTCTAGCACAGCGCCACCTATTGGAAGTAGCGATCCTAAAAGTCACAAGTGGATTTTCGACAATCCTTTGCAATATGACTCAGGATATATAAGCCAGATCAGAATCCCAATTTGCAGACACGGTGTTTCGGGGTGCTTGCCCCTCGTCAGTGCAAAGTATGGGGGTGTCTGATCTGGCTCATGAGAAAGCTATGTGGGGACCACGGGGGAACACTATTCTCCTTAAGGAGACTTTGCAAGCCAGTCTGGCTGCCAGGTAAGGGGACTTATAGCTGCAATGCCCCTAAAATTCCACGGGGGAACACTATTCTCCTTAAGGAGACTTTGCAAGCCAGTCTGGCTGCCAGGTAAGGGGACTTATAGCTGCAATGCCCCTCTGGGAAATATTCAAATTGTCTCTCCAGTAAAGGAGACAAACTCTAGCACAGCGCCACCTATTGGAAGTAGTGATCCTAAAAGTCACAAGTGGATTTTCGACAATCCTTTGCAATATGACTCAGGATATATAAGCCAGATCAGAATCCCAATTTGCAGACACGGTGTTTCGGGGTGCTTGCCCCTCGTCAGTGCAAAGTATGGGGGTGTCTGATCTGGCTCATGAGAAAGCTATGTGGGGACCACGGGGGAACACTATTCTCCTTAAGGAGACTTTGCAAGCCAGTCTGGCTGCCAGGTAAGGGGACTTATAGCTGCAATGCCCCTAAAATTCCACGGGGGAACACTATTCTCCTTAAGGAGACTTTGCAAGCCAGTCTGGCTGCCAGGTAAGGGGACTTATAGCTGCAATGCCCCTCTGGGAAATATTCAAATTGTCTCTCCAGTAAAGGAGACAAACTCTAGCACAGCGCCACCTATTGGAAGTAGCGATCCTAAAAGTCACAAGTGGATTTTCGACAATCCTTTGCAATATGACTCAGGATATATAAGCCAGATCAGAATCCCAATTTGCAGACACGGTGTTTCGGGGTGCTTGCCCCTCGTCAGTGCAAAGTATACAGAAGAAGGATTGAAACAACTCGTGGGGACGGCAAGACTTGTACAGCAGACCCTTCTCCATCTCTCACCATAGTTTGCCAGTGCCCAGTCAGTTACATGTAATGACCCTGTCTATGCTTACTGGTCCAAGTATCTGTGTTGAAATGCACCCTGTCGCACACAGAGTTTCTCAAGGAAGTGGTGATGTTGTGTGCGACATGCTGGTGTAGCGCGGGCATGCTTTTCTTGGAGAAGCAGTGGTGATTGGGCATCTGGTACTGGGGCACAGCGACAGACATAAGGTCTCTAAATTCCTGTGTGTCCAGTAGGCGGAAAGGCAGCATTTCGTTAGCCAACAGCTTACAGAGGGATAGAGTCAACCTCTTAGCTTTGTCATGGGTCGCAGGAAGTGGCCTTTTATTTGACCACATCTGAGGGACAGAGATCTGGCTGCTGTGTGTAGACGGTGTTGAGTAGGGTGTCCCTGGAAAAATGCAGGTTTGTGAGGAAAGTGCAGGCGGAGACATGATGTTGCCTTCATCCAACGTTGGTGCTATCGATGTCTGAGAGAGCTGTACACACTCACTTGTTTCCCCTTCCAAACCAACTGACGACCTACCAAGCAAACTGCCTGTTGCGGTTACAGTGGTGGAAGTTGTGGGTGGAAAAACAGGTGTGACAGCTGTCCCCACAGTCCTAGAAGATGACGAGCGCGCGGATGCACTGGAAGGGGCAGGCGGTGGATGGTTCGCTCCGCTAGGCCGCATTGCAGCACGGTGAGCTTCCCACCGGGCCATATGATATTTATTCATGTGACGATTCATGGAAGAAGTTGTCAAACTGCTGAGGTTTTGACCTCTACTAAGAGAACCATGACAAATTTTACAGATCACATAATTTGGGCGATCTTTTTCTATGTCAAAAAAGGACCAGGCTAGGCAAGGCTTAGAGGCCATGCGACCTGTTGATCCACCCCGAATAATGCTCAGAGGCAGAGTGGTGGCTGAGGATGCAGTTGTAGACGTGCTACCAGTGGTCCGACTCTGTCCAGGAAGGCGCAAGGTAACTTCGTCGTCGGTTGCATCCTCCTCCACCGCCTCTGTTGACCTCCTCGAGTGTCTGACTGTGGGTTGACAGTAGGTGGGATCTAGAACTTCATCATCAATTGTTGTGTTTGCACTCCCCTCCCCCTCAGACCGAGCCTCTTCTTGCCCTGACCGAATATTTAAGTTGTCATCCCAATCGGGTATCTGCGTCTCATCTTCATCAGTATGTTCCTCATTGTCTATAACCACAGGTGTTGGAAAGGCAGCATTTTGGTAGGCAACAGTTTGCAGATGCTGAAAGTCAACCTCCAAGCCATGTCATGCCCTTCTAAAAGCATGTAAAACACAGCGAGGGGACTCCAACCACAGTCTCCCTCGTTGCCACTAATTGGGCCACACACACCCCACTTGACTGGCATCGGTTGAGCCCCCTTTTGAAAAAGAAAAAGATGCTTTGCATGAAGCACTCTCAAAAATACGCGTGCCTTTCGCCTCCCCTGGCTGACCCAGGGGAAGAAAAGTCCTCTGAGAGCCATGACTTGTTCATCTTGGTTCTTTTCGGAAACACAGCGAGGGGACTCCAACCACAGTCTCCCTCGTTTCCACTAATTGGGCCACACACACCCCACTTGACTGGCATCAGTTGACCTAATTTTCAAGATGAAAAAGATGCTTTGCATGAAGCACTCTCAAAAATACGCGTGCCTTTCCCGTCCCCTGGCTGACCCAGGTGAAGAAAAGTCCTCTGAGAGCCATGACTTGTTCAATCTTGGTTCTTTTAGAAACACAGCGAGGGGACTCCAACCACAGTCTCCCTCGTTTCCACTAACTGGGCCACACACACCCCACTTGACTGGCATCGGTTGACCCCCCTTTTGAAAAAGAAAAAGATGCTTTGCATGAAGCACTCTCAAAAATACGCGTGCCTTTCCCGTCCCCTGGCTGACCCAGGGGAAGAAAAGTCCTCTGAGAGCCATGACTTGTTCATCTTGGTTCTTTTAGAAACACAGCGAGGGGACTCCAACCACAGTCTCCCTCGTTTCCACTAACTGGGCCACACACACCCCACTTGACTGGCATCGGTTGACCCCCCTTTTGAAAAAGAAAAAGATGCTTTGCATGAAGCACTCTCAAAAATACGCGTGCCTTTCCCGTCCCCTGGCTGACCCAGGGGAAGAAAAGTCCTCTGAGAGCCATGACTTGTTCATTTTGGTTCTTTTAGAAACAGCGAGGGGACTCCAACCACAGTCTGCCTCGTTTACACTAACTGTGCCACACACACCCCACTTGACTGGCATCAGTTGATCCAATTTTCAAGATGAAAAATATGCTTTGCATGAAGCACTCTCAAAAATACGCGTGCCTTTCCCGTCCCCTGGCTGACCCAGGGGAAGAAAAGTCCTCTGAGAGCCATGACTTGTTCATCTTGGTTCTTTTAGAAACACAGCGAGGGGACTCCAACCACAGTCTCCCTCGTTTCCACTAACTGGGCCACACACACCCCACTTGACTGGCATCGGTTGACCCCCCTTTTGAAAAAGAAAAAGATGCTTTGCATGAAGCACTCTCAAAAATACGCGTGCCTTTCCCGTCCCCTGGCTGACCCAGGGGAAGAAAAGTCCTCTGAGAGCCATGACTTGTTCATCTTGGTTCTTTTAGAAACACAGCGAGGGGACTCCAACCACAGTCTCCCTCGTTTCCACTAACTGGGCCACACACACCCCACTTGACTGGCATCGGTTGACCCCCCTTTTGAAAAAGAAAAAGATGCTTTGCATGAAGCACTCTCAAAAATACGCGTGCCTTTCCAGTCCCCTGGCTGACCCAGGGGAAGAAAAGTCCTCTGAGAGCCATGACTTGTTCATTTTGGTTCTTTTAGAAACAGCGAGGGGACTCCAACCACAGTCTCCCTCGTTTACACTAACTGTGCCACACACACCCCACTTGACTGGCATCAGTTGACCCAATTTTCAAGATGAAAAATATGCTTTGCATGAAGCACTCTCAAAAATACGCGTGCCTTTCCCGTCCCCTGGCTGACCCAGGGGAAGAAAAGTCCTCTGAGAGCCATGACTTGTTCATCTTGGTTCTTTTAGAAACACAGCGAGGGGACTCCAACCACAGTCTCCCTCGTTTCCACTAACTGGGCCACACACACCCCACTTGACTGGCATCGGTTGACCCCCCTTTTGAAAAAGAAAAAGATGCTTTGCATGAAGCACTCTCAAAAATACGCGTGCCTTTCCCGTCCCCTGGCTGACCCAGGGGAAGAAAAGTCCTCTGAGAGCCATGACGTTCATCTTGGTTCTTTTAGAAACACAGCGAGGGGACTCCAACCACAGTCTCCCTCGTTTCCACTAACTGGGCCACACACACCCCACTTGACTGGCATCGGTTGACCCCCCTTTTGAAAAAGAAAAAGATGCTTTGCATGGAGCACTCTCAAAAATACGCGTGCCTTTCCCGTCCCCTGGCTGACCCAGGGGAAGAAAAGTCCTCTGAGAGCCATGACTTGTTCATTTTGGTTCTTTTAGAAACAGCGAGGAGACTCCAACCACAGTCTCCCTCGTTTACACTAACTGTGCCACACACACCCCACTTGACTGGCATCGGTTGACCCCCCTTTTGAAAAAGAAAAAGATGCTTTGCATGAAGCACTCTCAAAAATACGCGTGCCTTTCCCGTCCCCTGGCTGACCCAGGGGAAGAAAAGTCCTCTGAGAGCCATGACTTGTTCATCTTGGTTCTTTTAGAAACACAGCGAGGGGACTCCAACCACAGTCTCCCTCGTTTCCACTAACTGGGCCACACACACCCCACTTGACTGGCATCGGTTGACCCCCCTTTTGAAAAAGAAAAAGATGCTTTGCATGAAGCACTCTCAAAAATACGCGTGCCTTTCCCGTCCCCTGGCTGACCCAGGGGAAGAAAAGTCCTCTGAGAGCCATGACTTGTTCATCTTGGTTCTTTTAGAAACACAGCGAGGGGACTCCAACCACAGTCTCCCTCGTTTCCACTAACTGGGCCACACACACCCCACTTGACTGGCATCGGTTGACCCCCCTTTTGAAAAAGAAAAAGATGCTTTGCATGAAGCACTCTCAAAAATACGCGTGCCTTTCCCGTCTCCTGGCTGACCCAGGGGAAGAAAAGTCCTCTGAGAGCCATGACTTGTTCATCTTGGTTCTTTTAGAAACACAGCGAGGGGACTCCAACCACAGTCTCCCTCGTTTCCACTAACTGGGCCACACACACCCCACTTGACTGGCATCGGTTGACCCCCCTTTTGAAAAAGAAAAAGATGCTTTGCATGAAGCACTCTCAAAAATACGCGTGCCTTTCCCGTCCCCTGGCTGACCCAGGGGAAGAAAAGTCCTCTGAGAGCCATGACTTGTTCATTTTGGTTCTTTTAGAAACAGCGAGGGGACTCCAACCACAGTCTCCCTCGTTTACACTAACTGTGCCACACACACCCCACTTGACTGGCATCAGTTGACCCAATTTTCAAGATGAAAAATATGCTTTGCATGAAGCACTCTCAAAAATACGCGTGCCTTTCCCGTCCCCTGGCTGACCCAGGGGAAGAAAAGTCCTCTGAGAGCCATGACTTGTTCATCTTGGTTCTTTTAGAAACACAGCGAGGGGACTCCAACCACAGTCTCCTTCGTTGCCACTAACTGGGCCACACACACCCCACTTGACTGGCATCGGTTGACCCCCCTTTTGAAAAAGAAAAAGATGCTTTGCATGAAGCACTCTCAAAAATACGCGTGCCTTTCCCGTCCCCTGGCTGACCCAGGGGAAGAAAAGTCCTCTGAGAGCCATGTCCACATTGTCAGTGGACAGACACGTGTGCTTATCTGCCAGCAGACCCCCAGCAGCACTGAAGACAGGTTCCGAGAGAACGCTGGCTGCAGGACACGACAAGATCCCCAAGGCGTACGTGGCGAGCTCAGGCAATTTATCAAGATTGGAAGCCTAAAATGAGCAGGGCTCAAGTTGCACAATAATGGAATCGATGTTTCCTTGCATATACTCATATATCTGTGTGTCCTCCTCTTTTTCCTTGTCCAGCTCTTTTGTTTTCACATGAGTATATGTCCTTGTCACTTTCCCATGTGTTGTGAGTTGTTTGTCACCTTTTGGACACCTTTGAGGGTGTTTTCTAGGTGTTTTTCTGTGTTTGTGATTGCCTGCCATTGTTTCCTATGCAGTTCGAGTTCGGTTCGTCGAACGTTCGACGAGCCGAACTCGAACGGGACCTCCGTTCGGCGAAACGGCCTCGAGCCGAACCGGGACCGGTTCGCTCATCTCTACTTATGACCACTTACAGCCGCCTCCACCCTTTTTTAAGGTGCAGGATCCGGTTGCTCATTGCCGATGCGTACTCATATGCATTTACACTGCGTATTGCACTGCAGTGTAATGCATGTGTCCTGCGTCTCCTGCACAATCTATGTAGATTGTGCATGAGACGCGCGCACAATGCTTTTATGAACGCAGCGATGTGGGTGCTAACATTTTGACCCAAATCCGTGCGTTCATAAAAGCAGCATGTCAATTATTTCTGCGTTCTGGATGCAGCTCCCACTCTGTCTATGGTGGGGGCAGCAGCCAGAGCGCATGAAAACAGCTTTTTTTTATCAAAAAAACCTGCATTCATTATGCAGTCTTTCTGCAGCGATTTGACACGCACATGTGCTGTTACACATCTGCAGTTACGTGCGCATGAGCCCTAAAGCTCCAGTGATTCCGGTCTTTAGCATGTGATCCAGTTTCTGGTGATCAGTTGTATGATAGCTTGTGTGGTTATGATAATATCCCTGTTGTCAGTTTATTTCCTCCCTGTATCTTATTTCTTCCTGTGCACGTGTTAACTCTACCCTGTGTCTGTTTGCAGTGTGTTTGTGTTTTCTCTCCTGTCTGTGTAATTTGTTTGTTACTTCGGTCCAGGCCCTCCCAAGTGGTGAGGGAAAGGGCGTGTTAAACCAGGGTATGGACAGGAGTTAGGGTGACGTTAGCAGTCCAGACCTCGCCATTACAGGGCATACCTCTGGGATAAGGAATAGTGCAGGGTCCCTAGTCTGAGGGGTAGTCTAGGTGCCCCTGCTCAGAGGGTGCCTGTGTTTTTTATTGCAAATAAATGATTTTTCAGTGTTTGTGTTTATTTCTTTTGATTTACAGGGTTAATAATGTGGGTATCTCATAGACTTCTCCCCATTACTAACCAAGGGCTTGATGGCAGCTGTGATTTTTGACAAATCACAGCTAACATCAACCCCATATATTACCCCAATAGCCACCACACCAGGGTAATCTGGAATGGCTGAATAAAGCACCAGAATTGTGGCTGCTATTTTTCAGCTGAGACAGGCCAATAACCATGGCTCTTTCAAACCTGATAATACCAGCCCTACTTTTTCTTGGCTGGTTATAAAAAATGAGGGGGATCCCACGCTGTGTTTTAAAAATAATTTATTTAAATAATTAAAAAAAGAACGTGTGAAATCTCATCTATTGTTGATTACCAGCCAAAAAATCAAAGATGCCTACGCAGAGGGTGAGGGTGTGTATAGCAGTCTGTATCAGCATCTGTGATTGGTTGCAGTCAGAGGCTGGGAAGGGAAAGCAGTGGACATTCATGTAGTTAAAGGAGCAGGCCAGAGAAGAATCTGACTGCTGTGTTATCTTGCAGGATATACGGTATGTATAACTGTCCTGCTCTTACCCACATTCTTGCTTTCTTTTTCAGCCCCCTAGCCCTTACTATGACCATTTTACAGCCATTTTTTTAGCACAGAAGCTCAGGTCCCCATTGACTTGTATTGGGTTCGGCGTCCCGGGTCAGGTTTGCGTTAAATCCGGTTCCAAAACTGAACTTTTCTTTCAAGTCCATCCAAACCGCACTAAAATGATTATTCACGGGTCCGCTCATCTCCAATTAGGACTTCTTTGATGTTTTATTAAGGCATTACATATCAGGAATGTTTGAGAAATACTTAGGGTAAACTGCGCCACCAAATATCTGGATGAATGCATAAGTACATTTTCATGTCCAGACATGACCATTCCTAAGGAATGATGATGGTTGTCCAAGAACTTTGAGCAAATTGTACAGCAATGTCACTTATTTGCAAATTGTATTTATAGTTTCTATTGTCCCTAGGGCTTTCACTGAAATACAAAATTTTCTAAAAGTAGTTAGAAAAGTTGAATTTATTAGATAGGCGATAACTTACTGATCACTGGGGGTTCGACTGCTGAGACCTCTCCTGTAATCCTAAGATTGAGGGCTCTCAATCCTAGGAACTGGGTTCTACGGAACTCCATCTTGAATGGAGTAGCGATGCGCATGCTCGATCGCCACTTCTTTCATCATATGGATAGAGGTTAAGATAACATTTTGGGAATAATTCTTTAAGATTTGACCAAGACAGAAAGGAAGAAGTAATCTCTGAAGTCACAATTCACGGAAAGCTTGACAGAGGGTTTTTTCTATACGCTGTAAATCCCATAGATGTTGTAGCAACACCAGTAATGGTAATTAGAATTTGGACTTTCATGTAAAAGCCTTTCTTCAGCTGCACAAACATAACTTATTTTCACAATTCATAATAATTTATCACTATGCTTTACATCAGTTGGGACACATTAATACTTTCCTATTGACACGACTGGGTCTAATTTCATAACTATTCTGTCAAGCTAAAGCAAAGTTCACATACTGCAGTTTAGTCATGGTTTGCCCTTTGCAAATGTGGAAAGCTAAATCTTTCCTCTCTTTGAATCTGACCATAGAGCCGTACATAAAAGCGTAACCGTTGTTTTAATTTCTATTTAATAAATCAATAGTGCACATGAAAATAAGAAACTTTGTAGTATATCTTATCAGGGAAATCTGCTTCTTTCTCTCACAGAATTGATCAGTCATTATCAAAATTTTCAAATCTGAGGTTTAATGTGTACTCAGTGAAGACTTTCCCATTACTGAGATAGGAGATGGGAGTTGGTGCTGATGAGATTCTATGATAATGGGATGAGGGAGGAGCTAGAGGCAAAGCTCCACCCCTCCTCCCGTTATCAGAGTCTCATCAGTAACAGCTGCCATCTGGAGGTATCCATTGCTGACGAATGGCTGGAAGAAGGAAATTTAACCTTTTAGTCGCAGTTTATGACAGGGAGACTAAAAATATTTGTCTTCTGAAGACATGGAAGAGCTTTTGTCAGCAGTAAGGAATACAATATAAGTAGATGAAGAAAAGCAGACTCAACCTGTCCAAGATGAAATGTTTGAATTAAGATCAAGAGGAAAATGGTATTCCCCATTTTTGATAAAATTCAGAGTTTACTGTAATTCTTGATGTGTGGGAGTTCCCAGAGAAATGCCTTAACCACCATGTTACCTACAGAAGGGTCATGATGGAGATCATAAAATGTCCAGTCCAACTGATAGGGAAAGACTATGGCGACCATCTATGGCGACTATGCCATAGCGACCCTCGATCTACAGGATGTAGACTACCATGTGCCCATATATCCAGCTTATCGGAAATTCCGAAGGTTTGCGGTCACTCAAGGATAGAATGATCTTCACTACTAATTCAATGTCCTTCCTTTGGGATTTCATCAGCACCTCAGGTATTCACAAACATCATGGTGAATGTGGTAGCGTCCACCAGGAAGCAAAACATTTGCCTCATGTCCTAGCTGTACGATTTTTTTAATTGTTTTTCCGTCGGTTCCATGGCTCTAAGAACATCTCTAAACTTTAGCATCTCTAAAGGCCACTTTACACGCTACGACATCGCTAAAGCGATGTCGTTGGGGTCACGGATTTTGTGACGCACATCCGGCCGCGTTAGAGATGTCGTTGCGTGTGACACCTATGAGCCATTTTGAATCGTCGCAAAAATGTGCAAAATCGCTAATCGGGGACATGCCTCCCTATTCCCAAATATCGTTGCTGCTGCAGGTACGATGTTGTTCATCGTTCCTGCGGCAGCACACATCGCTATGTGTGACTCCGCAGGAACGAGGAACCTCACCTTACCTGCGGCCGCCCGCAATGAGGAAGGAAGGAGGTGGGCGGGATCCCGGTCATCTCCACCCCTTGGCTTTGATTGGGTGGCCACTTAGTGACGTTGCTGTGACGCCGAATGAACTGCGCCCTTAGAAAGGAGGCGGTTCGCCGGTCACAGCGACGTCGCTAGGCAGGTAAGTAGTGCGACGGGTCCGCGCGATTTTGTGCGCCACGGGCAGCGATTTGCCCGTGATGCACAAATGATGAGGGTGGGTACGCATGCTAGCGATCTCGCTAGCGAGATCGCAGCGTGTAAAGCGGCCTTAAGTTGGATAGTACATCTGCAGGAATCAGACTTAAATCCTTCCATTAAAAATGTTTTCCTAGGGGCTCTCCTTAATTTTCTGAAAACAGCCCTTCTGTTAACCAGAAAACAAACAAATACAGATAAGTATCAGGATTTATTCTCTGAGAAACCAGAAAGCTACAAAGTGTACAATGTACTTCCTGGGGTCTATGACATCCAGGCAGTTCCTTGGGCTCAAGACCTTACAAGAGTCTTTCAAAATTTTATTTTTTCACGCTGGGACTGATCTGTGGGTTCACTTAGCAGAATGCTCCACCTATCGTACCATGTAATGGCATCCATTCTCTTTCCAGAGAATCTGGCAAAAGAAATACATTGGATTCAAAAACCCCTAACATCAGTGATGATGGATGCCAGCTAGAGAGATTGGGGGGTTGTTGTCTCCCAGGTCGCCTTCCAGGAAATCTGTCTGCAAGAGAATAGCAGTCAATCATAAAACTTTAAAAAGTTAAGAGTAGTGGAGGAAACCCTTAAATCAACAATAACTATACTGCAGGAGATCCACGACTATGGTCTCTCAGGCAATATGACTACTGTGGCTCACCTGCGGCATCAAGGAAGCACAGAATTTGAGAATCTGGGTGGTCTCATCAAGAACTTGGGCAGTGCATCACTTTCAGTCCTTCTTGGATCTAAGAATCTCCTATGACATTCAAGCAGATGTTCTAAGCAGGACAGATATACATCTAGGTAAATGGAGTCTAAATACAGACATTTTCCACATGTTAAGCAGGAGGTTATACAGAAATAGACCTATTTGCAAATCATCAGAACACAAAAGTAGACCTATACTTTTCTGGGATCCAAACATCGCTTTGACGAAGGTAGATGCATTTGTGGCGCCCCTGACTTGGTCAGACACCACTGAGTACTGCACCCATGCTGGGGAAAAACTTCCAGATAATCCTAAAGGCTAGAATAGGGTGTTTACGCACAGACACATAGCAACCAGGTCTCCTACACCTTGAGAGAGGACGCTTGGGTAGACTCAAGAGGGGGGCTTGCCTCCACATCTCATCAAGGGGTGTAGTGGAGGGCCTGGGAGCTAAGATACAGAGGATGTCAGGAGAGGAGTGGAGCAAGCCAGTCTAGTAGTGGTGAGCGGCGGTTGCTAGGAGACGCAGACGCTCACTCACACTAGTCAGACTCTGAGCGTGGAGTAGCCGTAGCGGGGTAGAATGGTTACCAGTCAGTCAGAAAGACGCTGAGGGAGTCAGTCGGTCGAGTACGGGGACTCCTGGTGGCTAGGCACGTACGGGATACAGGTTCCCAGAGCATGTTATAGTTTAACTACCTGCTAAACCTGCCGGTGAGGGGAACTACAAGTCCCTCACCAACCATCTAGAGTCCGAGTCTCAGCAGTAACGAGGGGGCCCATAAGGGTTATCGAGCCTGGAGCCATCTCACTTGGTCCACGCTGCCGGCAAACGGGCCAAAAAGGGGAGAAAAGGCAGTAGCGACTTCCCTGGATGAATCCCACGGTACTTCAAGTCAGGGGTTATCCGAAACAAGAAGTGCAAGGAAGGCGAGTTAATGGTTACCCTTAGACTGGCCTAAAGGATACCTGGTTTCACCTGGTTTAATCTCAGCATCGCCCGGGTACCTCACAAAACATCTAAAAGTGAGTAAAGAGCCATTGAAAGACTTTCTGGACTGACCCTGAGTTATTCTGGCACCTGTTGTTCTACACACCCGAGCCCCTGGGGCTAGCCTCACTCACGGGAGGCCACACCATCCGACTGCAGACTCCATCAGCCCCAGACGCTTGTTTAACCTGCAGTGGCGGTCACCCATATCCCTGACCGCAAACCGTGAGTGGCGTCACGATACATATTATACAAAAACTACATACCTGTTGCCTTGCCATATACTAAAGAAGACCCTGTGGCGTCCCTGAAGGTGGACCGATGTCCCTGGGATAACTGGGCTTCACACATTCACCATTCACGAGAGTTTGGGCTGGCTTATGCATTTCTCCCGATTCCTTTATTACGAAGAACACTTAAATCAGAACAGAGAAAGTCAAAACCATTTTCATAGCACAGCTGTTTCAAAAAAGAGGTTGGTTTGGGGCTTTGAACAATTTGAAGTTGGAGGATCCTCTTTTTCTTCCTTTGATCTATCACCTTCCTCATCAAGGTCTGATCTATTATCCACCCTCCCCATAGTCTATGTCTTAAGACTTAAAAGCTAGAGGCCTCTCTGACAGGGTTATACATAACAGAGCAGGTAGTAGATTACAAATGGTATTATATGGAAAACCATCATTTTATGGTATGGATCTGTTCCTCTGGATCTCTTTCGTCCAAAACATAATCAAGATATTGGAATTTTTACAAGAGGGTTAAAACCTAGTACCCTTAACACTAGAACTACTGGACTCGTGACACCTATATAGAAATACATAGTGCAAAGTAGTCAAAATGACTACCTCAGTAGTTCTAGTGTTAAAATCCAAGTGTCAGACTTAAGCTTCTTTTTTTACCAGAATTTGGCAGATCATCTATGGATAAAAAGATAAATGACAGCAGCCTATCGGATGCATCAGAGGAAGCCCAATGTAATCCCATCTTGAGACCTAATTATTGTACTCAAAGGTCTGACTATGCTTCCCTTCGAACCAATGTCTCAAATTTACTTTAATAGATTATCCTTGAAAGCAGCTTTTTTAGTAATCATAACAACGGCTAGGAGAGTCAGTGAGCTCCATTAGGGAATGATATCGGAGGATACTAGAGGATAGGGTGGTGCTCCACCTAGATCCATCGTTCTTGCCCAAAGTGGCAACCGAGTTCCATATGTCTTAGGAAGTAGTCCTCCTTTTCTTTTTGTCAAAATCCAACACCGCACTGGAGAGGAATTTCCTTCTTGGACATCTGGAGAACTATTCTCTACTACCTGCAACAAACATAGTCTTGAGAAAGGATCAAAATCCCTTTGTTCAACACCGTGGACAAATAAAGGGTTCAACACTTCAAAACGTGTTCTAGCAAACTGGATTAAAAAAATGATTTGTGAATGGTATAAAAAGCAGGATTTGTCTACTGAAGTGCTGAAAGCTCATTCCACTAGAGCCATGTCCTTCATCCAGCAAGGACCTGACACCTGGTCCTTGGTCCATAACTTCTCTAAGCACAATAGTTTAGATTTGATGTCTATAAGAGATTTAACCTAGTCTTCCAGGCTATCGTCTCTCCCTAGCGTTCTTCTTTGATATTTCTCCAGTGGGACAGTTGAGGAGGGGCTTAGAGAAAATAGAATTAGACTTACCGGTAATTTGGTTTCAAAGAACCCTCCACGACAGCACTGGTAGTTTCCCACTTTTTTGTATACCTATCACACAATAATACAATTTTTTTTATGGCGTATTAGAACAGCAAAAATATGGGTAAATTTTATAGACTGATTCATGACATTTCTCACAATAGTTGATATTTTTCCACCTTAGTAAAAGTTAAATGTTCTTCCACTTAATAACTATGAGAAACAGTCTTACGCCTGATGCAATGTATGGAAACTTCGGTCCCTCATTACTGAGATGATAAAACCTTAGTAAAGCAGAACACTGATACAGTAAATGGAGCAGTATGGAGGATATTTTGCCTATCAGATTAGCAGCACATATTGGATACATTGACTTGAGCAAGACTTGCTACCAAGCAGGGACTTTTCTCATAACCTTTGATACCACCTACGCAAGCAGAGCAACTGCAAGACATTCTGCTGCTTGAAATAACCACAGCACAGGCAGACAGCCAGCTTTGTTTTAGGGGGAAACTATATTAAAATAAATGAGATTTTTAGTCTTGGGACATTCAACCTTAACCCTTTATGGCCTGGTGTGCAAATTGGTGAACAAAATATTTCAAATCAAGGGTAACCTTGTTGCAGACAGTAGTAAATTAGTGTTTATTGTAGTCCTAAAATTGAAAATTTGCATATTTTAAACTTTATTATTACAGTATATTCAGTGTATTTTTGACTGGGACCCTTAGACGGTGTCTTGCTCTTCTTAGATTATTTTTTTTTATATAATACGTTGTGCCTTTTATACAAAGCGAAGACAAACCAGGTCCTATTCTTCTTAAATAAGCAATATTTTTTCACTTCTAATGTTGGCCATATAAATTTGACCGCTGTCAGCCAGACAGTTGTTCGGCTGAAGCTATCTCTCCCAACTCCCCCATAGACTGGAGCACTCGGATCAGCCAAGCATTCCTGGATTTTCGATGAGAGATGTTCCACCAGAACCATCTGGCAGCAGCTTATCTCTCCGGCAAACAGAAGAATTGGGAGATTGAATTACAATTGCCATGCCCTCATGTCCTCAAACATCTTCTGTCTAAGGATTAACAAGAAGATTTTCACTACACTTTGATATTCTGTGGCACCTTGACCATGGCACTTCAAGATTTTGGGCCTGGTAATTACAAGGTGCACCCAGGATTAGAGATGAGCGGACCCATTGAAGTTCGCATTCGGTGGGTTAATATAAAATTCTGGTCAGGACCTGGACTTGACCTGAACCCCATTGGAACTCACTGATTGGGCAGTTCGGCTATCTGCTCTCATACAGCCAGCCCACTGGCGAAACAGGCAGAAAAGGGTCCCTGTGCAAAAACAATATAGGGTCCCTTTGCAGTCCAATATCTCATCAAAATGCACAATTCCACCTGTTTAGGTGGTAGAAATGGGCACCCTTACTTCTTGAGCCCCTGTGCAAAGGATGCACCAATGATATGTGCACCACTGAGCCAGCCATAACCAGAGCACTTCTGGGGGAGTCTGTTTTTTTTTATTTTTTGTACACACTACATCCAATAATGTTGATTTTACCTCCAGTGCAAGCCGTTCAAACAATGAAAGCTGCTCGCATTGGGCCGAGCACCGAGTGCCCCGATGTTCACTCAAGTGGTTTGCGTACATAAAGCACCTGAATGCCGAACTCGAACACTGATTTTTTTTTTGTAAAGTTCATATTCAGTACGAATACTGAACTTTACTGTTCAGGTTCACTCATCTCTACCCAGAATGCCAGGGTTGCTCTGCCGGCCGAAGAAGTCTTCCCTGATCCATATTCCACGGAATATTGATGTGCATGCCAAACTAGGGTAGTGCCAATCTTTACTCCAAAATTAGTGTTCTGCCAATCCCACCAAAATTGCCATGATCAAATTACTTTTGATTTGGCCCCATTCGCACGTGCGTAAATAAAATCGTAAGTGTAAAATCACTACCGGTGTCATCAGTGTTTTCCATCAGTGCGCCATCCATGTGTCATCCTTGTGCCATCTGTGTTTTTACGGTATGGCTAAAGGAAAAGATATTACAAAGCTTCTCATATCATTTCAATGTTAAACACACATAGCACAGGATGTGTTCATGTTTTTCATGGACCCATAGCCTTGTATTGGCACTTTTAATTCATGCTGCTGGAAATATCGGATATGTGAGCACCCCATAGGTTATAATGGGTATGTGTGGTGTCCGTGAAAAAAACAGATACAATGTCCCAGAGACATGTACGGTACATGTGAAGGAGGCCTTAATGTGTATGGGTCTCTTCAGGTATTCAGTGTGGCAGATGACAAAAAAAAAAGAATAAAACCAATTTTTGTTGTGGAGGATTGTGTAAATTGGGCATCTGAAAATTTGCAAAAACTGTACTATACATTGCAAGTTAATGCTGTACCATTCACAGGAGATCAGCATTTCTGCTGAAGAATCGCTCTGTACAGCACAAGCGATCGGAGAATTGCAGCTTTAAGTCCTCTAAGAAGACTAGTAAAAACAATAAAAAATGTAAAAAAAAATTAAGAAAAAACACAACAAATAAAACTCAAGTTCGAATCACTTCCTTTTGACCCATTAAAAGTAAAACAAAAAAAAACCCAAAACACATATTTGGTATCTCTGAGTTCAGAAATACCTGATCTATCAAAATATAACATAAATTAATCTAATTGATAAAGAGCGTAACAAGAAAATAAATCAAAACAGCAGAATTACTTTTTTTTGTCGCCGCAATATATATAAAATATATATATATAAAAACATTGCATCTACACCAAAATAATATAATTAGGAATGTCAGCTCAAGACGCAAAGAATTAGCAATCACTGAGCCCCAGATTCCTAAAAAAGAAAATGCAGCGGGTCTCGGAAAATAGTGACAAAAGCGCAATTCTTTTTTCTTGACAAATTTCTGAATTTCTTTTCATTACATAAATAAAAAAACTAAACATGTTTGGTATCTATGAATTCGTACTGACCTGGGGAATCATATTCCTAGGTCAGTTTTACCATACAATGAACATATTAAACAAAAAACCCAAAAAACAATCTTAATTGCACTTTTTTTTGCAGTTTTACTGCACTGGGAAATTTTTCCCATTTTTCACTACAACATGTGGCAGAATGATTGTAGTCATTCAAAAGTACAACTCGTCCTACAATAAACAAGCCCTCATATGGCTATATTGACAAAAAAATAAAAAAAGTTATGACACTTGGAAGAAACTGAGGTAAAAACGAAAAACAGAAAATCACCAGGTGGTGAGGAGGTTAATTCTGCACAGGATAATACATTGGGGTCAATTTGTCAAACGGTTTTTACCAGAATTCTGACATTGTTGTACAACTTGTGACTTTTGGAGTATATAAGGCGGTGTCCAGCTCCAACATTTTAAAAAATTTCCCATGGAGATGGCATGGCTGATCGCAGCGGATAATTTTTCAAATTTTTACCACCAAAGTGACTGATGTATATTACTTACGGTATCAAACTGCAGCTGAAAAATACACCAAACTCATTAAGGGACACACATCCCTTCATGGATTTATATACATCCTTTACTAGACCATCCTTCATCACAGTTGGCATAAAAAATACCGATTTGATGAATCAGGGCTTCTGTCTTTTATCTTAAACCTATAAGGTCTCATGCATTTGATGGAGACATTTTCAGGGGATGTAGGGCGGCATGGCTATGTCCTGTATGGCGGCTCGGCTATGTTATGTATCGCGGTACGGCTATGTCCTGTATGGCGGTACGGCTATGTCCTGTATGGCAGCTCGGCTATGTCCTGTATGGCAGCTCGGCTATGTTATGTATGGCGGCTATGTCCTGTATTATTATTATTAATTATTAAAGCGCCATTTAATCCATGGCGCTTTACATGTGAAAAGGGGTACACATAGTAGGGACAAGTACAGTAATATAGACAAGACAAGGCACAGACAGGTACAGGAGGAGAGAGGACCCTGCTTGAGAGGGCTCACAATCTACAAAGGATGGGTGAGGATACAGTAAGTGAGGGTAGAGATGGTCGTGCGGCGCTATATCAGACTGAGGATTATGGCAGGTTGTAGGCTTGCTGAAAGAGGTGGGCCTCCAGGTTCCTTTTGAAGCTTGTCAAAGTAGGAAAGAGTCTGATATGTTTTGGCAGAGCGTTCCAGATTATGAGGGAGGCACGGGAGAAATCTTGTACGCGATTGTGGGAAGAGGAGATGAGAGGGGAGTAAAGAAGGAGATTTTGTGAGGATCGAAAGTTAGTTACGTGTGGGTAAGTACCAGGAGACTAGGTCACAGATGTAAGGAGGAGACAGGTTGTGGATGACTTTGTAGGTCATGGTTAGGGTTTTGAACTGGAGTCATTGGGCAATGGGAAGCCAGTGAATAATACTCCATACTCTATACTCCAGTGCCTCTATGATCCATGAAACACCATATGGTAAAGAAGCAAACTTCCTACAAGGCAATAGTTCTGCGATGGAGCATCTAATATAAACTACATAATATACTATTTAGGCTGTTGTCTATCTCACACTAAAATCAGGAACTGCGTCTGAAAAAGATCTATTTTTTGGAACATTTTGTGTTTAAGAAAAGCTGTTTAGGTCTTTAACAGCCCATCAACTTTACTTAATAACCAAAAATCTATAGGCTTTGCTAAGAACATAATCCCTGCCCTTACAGTCTGGCATTGTGTATAGCGGTTGGGCCATAGGAAAGCATGTAACTATTTATACATCCTTCCAACCACTAAAAACAGTCTGTGGTCCCAGCGCCTACTTTCCTGAATGAGGTGTTATTCTCATCTTTATGAAATGCAACATACTACACGAATAACAAAGAATCAACATGTTAGAAAATAATGAACTTAAGGTATTTTTACCGTTTATACAATTTTAGTTTTTATATGTAGGGCGCGTAGAGGAATTTTATTTAGCCGACTTTCTGGCACTGCTATTCCTATACTTTATAACTTCACATTTTTATACTGTATATCTGCATGGTGGCTCAGTGGTTAGCATTGTTGCTTTACAGCTCTAGGATCCTGGGTACGGATTAGCAAACCCGAGGTTCAGTGTTCGTACCAAAAACAGACTTTACAAAAAAAAAAGTTTGAGTTCGGCGTTCGGGTGCTTTACACATGCAAACCACTTACTCAAGCATTGCTGTACTCGGGTACACTCAGTGCTCAGCCAAATGCGAGCCGCTTGCAGTGTTTGAACGCCTACACTGGGGGTATCAACAGCGTGATTGGATGTAGTGTGCACCAAAACTTTTTGGAAAACCCCTTACACCCACCGACGGAAGTGATCTGTTTGTGGCTGGCTGCATGACCCAAACTGCTCAATTAGTGACTTCCATTGGGGTTCAGGTCAAGTTCGGGTCCCAAACCGAACTTTATCAAAAGTCCGGCTCAACTCGCCGAACCGAACTTCCACGGGTTTACTCTAATCCTGGGTTTATATCCCAGCAAGTACAATGTTCTCCCTGTGTTTCTTCTGGTTTCTTCTCACACTCCAAACACATACTGATAGGCAGTGGCGTAACTAAATTCCCATGAGCTGTAGTGCAAAATTTGCTCCTGGGCCCCCGTGAATGTTGTTCAGATGTCTGGGACCTTGTACCATTCTAAATGCTATAAAGATATGTGTTGCCCTCCCCCACCCACCTTTATTATGTAGTCATGTTCCTCCATCCTGTACTAACGTCCTCCCACTTTCAAAGGACATTTTGATTAGGGAATTTAGATTTTAAGCCCCAACGGGGACAGTGATGGTCATGTCTGTAAAGCGCTGTGAAAATTACCGGCGCTATATAAGTGAGTAAAATAAATAAAATAAGCTATTAATGGCGAGTAATCGAATAGCCTACGTAGGACACCTAAGGCTTGCTATATGAGTACAATGAAAGCCCAGGACCAGGACAAATTTGGAGCCTTTTCAATATGTGTGGCTTTATAAGCTCAAATATCAAAAACTTGGGAAGAAAAGGGCATTGTTGAACGGTATGTTTTCCAACTAAGTGTCATGGGTGGTTTCTGGCAATAGAAGGTCACAGCGTTTGGCTGTGCAAAATGCACTCTGACTTTCTGCTGTTACTATTCATTGTACTAGGCAGCTTTCCTGCTGGGTTTTCATCTATTCCCCTTTAGGACCCAGGGGTGCTAAACTTATGTCCAGCTGCTGATTATCAGTATTCTCCTTGTGCGGCAATACTCCCATATTCTCCGAACTTGTTCTAGTGATATTATTCACTTCATTCAAATTCTGGTTGCAAGTAGGTGACTTGTACTCATCCATGGTATCGTTGCTGAACCTTTGCTGAACATCTGCCTGAGTCATCTGTGGATAAGTACTTCATGCTTTTCCCCCCATGTGTCCACCTTGCGTCTTCCTTTAGTGTTTAGTGGGGTGACAAAGCGCTCATCCCACCAGTTCCTTATTTAGGGTCCAGCACTAGGGTCAGGTATCTGCCTCGGTGCATAGGTGTGTAACCTATCTAGGGTGGGGAGGGACCCTAGGAATCAGCGGTAGGTTTGGTCAGAGGTCACCATTTCCCCCTTCCATTACCTTTTGCTGCTTGCTTGGTACTTCCCATACCTAGCGTGACACTAAGCCACTTTGGGATTTTGATAGCCATCACTTGTAATTACAAAACTATCTTCCAAAGACATGGTAGTGCAATGTCAATTTTTAGAGAGTAATATAAAATGACAAACTTGGGGCCTGAGTTCTAGGACACATCATCAAAACAAACCAACTATCGTATTTCTTCTGTTGTTGTTATTATTATTATTATTATTTTTTATTTTTTTTAAAAACGTTCCTCGACATGTTTTTTTCCCCTATAGAATGCATGTAAAATTTCACAGTATGTCCTGTTATAAGTATAATAATAAAAATAGCTCTCAAGGACCTCTGGGTTAGACAAAAATCCAGACATAGGCATAAACAAAGTGACAATATATACTGTACATTATGGAGGCAACGTCACTATTCTTGAATCAATATTCACTCTTTTCCTCGTAATTTGATTAATTATTGGTAAAAGATTTCAATAATGACGGGTGTACCATAAATCACATTATCCGAGAAGTCTGATTTATTCTAGAATTTTTTTTTCTGGATACGGCTCAAATAAGCTTTTGATGCACAACAGCAACCAATCCATAAACCCTACTGAAGGCATACTACTGCTTTTGTAAGCCAGAAAGTGTTGGCTCCATTATATTTTTCTTTTCTTCTCTGGCACATGTTTTTCATAATGCTACCGAATGATTGATTGCACTACGTGTGTGGGAAAGGAGAGACAAATCCACAGTTAACAGGGTATAAAGAATAACACCCACCACAAAATTCTCCCTTTCATAGTATTTGCTAAAGCATTTGAATATATTTTATAGGCAGCAATTTCCAGTCATCGCTTCCAGACACATTTTTGTGTTCTAATTCCATAGCAAAGCAACAGGGATTGAATGAGTTATAACCCTGCCACCATAGCAGTACAGCGGGCTTTACACGTTGCGACATTGGCAACGAGATATCGTCGGGGTCACGTCGTTAGTGATGCACATCCGGCGCCGTTACCGACATGTCAGCGTGTAACGCAAATGAGCGACGATTAACGAGCACAAAAATGGCAAAAATCGTTGCTTGTTGTCACGTCGCTCATTTCCTTAATATCGCTGCAGCACACATCGCTGTGTATGACACCACAGGAGTGACAAACATCTCCTTACCTGCATCCACCGGAAAAGGAGGAAGGAAGGAGGTGGGCGGCATGTTCCGGTCACTCATCTCCGCCCCTCCTTTTCTATTGGGCGGCAGTTCAGTGACGCTTAGTGACGTCGCTGTGACGCTGAACAAACCGCCCTCTTAGAAAGGAGGCGGATTGCCGGTCACAGCAACGTCGCAGGGCAGGTAAGTGCATGTGACGCTGCCGTAGCGATAATGTTCGCTACGGCAGTGATCACCACATATCGGCCGTACGACGGGGGCGGGTGCTATCGCGCTCGGCATCGTTAGCATCGGCTAGCGATGTCGCAGCGTGTAAAGCCCGCTTAAGAGTTGCTAGTGAGGACGACATCCAGGTTTTTTTTCACTTGCCACAGAGGTAAGTCGTGGGCATCGCAAAGTTGCCAAATAAACTTCCCGTTGGAGTATTGGAGAGGGATTGTGGCTTCGTGACTTATTGAAAGGAAGATGAATATCAGATTTGTGAATATCAATTCGGTATGCTTTTTCTTTTTCTTAAAGAGAACCTGTTAGCAGATTTTTACTCCATCATCTGAAAGCAGCATTTTGTAGGCAAAGAGACTCTGAATCCAATGATGTATCACTTAGATTACTGGCTACAGCCGTTCTGACACCATCAGAATTTTTAGTTTTAACCATCTAGCAGAGGTGAGTGAGCTTCCCCACCCACACCAAGCTCTCTATAGAGATTGTACATTGACAGTGAGGTGTCAATCACAGGAGGGGGCCTGGTGGACTGCCGTGCTTGTGACATTGTAGTCTGAGCATTGATAAGAACTGCTCGTGTCCCACTGGTTAAAGAAACATAGAAAATAAATGACAGCTCTGTCACAGGGTGTTTGGCTCTAAACTTGTCGAGTGTCATGGCAGCATCAGACGCTGTTCAGATTTCAAACTCTGACACTCCACACTATGCTTTTTCTGATGCCTCTGAGTTGTACAGGGGCAGGCTCGGGCATCAACTAGCTGTGTGCTCATTAGCAATTGTGCTAGCAGGAGTTAATTTCTGCTAGCTTACTGGTTACCTCTTAGATCACATGTTGCAGGAGACCTATCACAGTTACTTCCTGCCTTTTTAAGATGGAGGAGCCTGTCTTACCATGCCGACTATAGCTTTCGCTAAACCGGTACGTGTTCTGGTGTTCTACAGCAATTGATGATGTACTGCATGTTGATTGGTGTGCTGTGGAATTCTCCTTTCGTCTGGTTATTTCCTCACTGCTCTTTATTTTCCTTTTTATAATTTGTTGTCTACTTCCTGTGTATGCTAGCTGTGTGCTGGTGTTTTGGTTTCCCCAGTTTGTCCAAATCTGTGAGTTCTACCACTCCTGTCCTGGTCCTCCCCTGGGGTGGGGGAGAGTGCGTATTAGATAAAGGCTGGCGAGGACGGGGCAAGGAAGGCGGCCCAGTCATCGTCATGATTGGATGTACTGTATCTCTGGGAGTAGGAACAACTAGGGCCCTCCTAGCCTGAGGTTGAGTGTAGAAACCCCTGTCCCATGTTATCCCCTCACATGTTGTGACAAAATCAGACCTTGACAAGACAGGCATCCTTGAATTCTATGTTTTAACCCTTGCAGCATGTTGTTTTCAGCTTACATAGCAAAAAGTAGCTGACTGATTCCCTTTAATTGTTTAGCTGTGATGAAGAATTTGTCGAAAAGTAGATTACTTTAGCTTGAAATTTCAATGTCCTAGTAGTTGGCAGTTTTTAAGGTGTGCCTAAAATTAAAGAAACATGTTGTGTTCATTCCTCATCTGCTGTTTGTTTGCTTGTTCTTTATTTGGAGGGAAAGGACAGAACAACCTGGAATCCATTATGTTATGGGAATGTTCACAACGGCACACCACGTATCAACAAGTGTACTAATATCGTGGGAGGCAGTGACATGGCTCTACAGTAGCAAGGACAATATGTTCAGGGTAGAGACTTTATATAAGGAACTGATACATAAACTACAATCTTATAAGGTGCTGGTGTGATGTTCATTTCTAAAATTTTTGATAATTAATTCTTTACCTAAATGTTTTTTTCCCATGTTTAAAGATGAATAGATGGTATAATATAATTTATGTTCTAAACAATTCTGCTCATATACACTTTGTTATTTTGAAAAATTAAATCTGCTTTAATTACAGATAATTGCATATCGAATTATTAAGCAGGTGCCTCATTGCTAGAGCACTAAGGGCACTATAGGGGGCACCATTGCCTGAGGTGCAGTCTAGGGTGTCTACAAAAAGTGGCACCAACACCCATGAGCTCTCACTTGATACCCAGCAGTAACTCCATGTAATTAATATTGCCCATTTATTTAATGCTAGCTGTACTACTCGGCTTCGCCTGGGCTAATAACTGTTGTTAACAAAATAGAATGTATTAACATTCCCGGGATAGAATGTATAAATAGAATGTAGTAATGCCCGGGATAGTAACTGTCTCTCTGTTTCTCTCCCATTCTCTGTCTGTCTCCCCCTCTGTATATATCTCTCTGTCTCTCTCGCTATCTCTTTCCCTGTCTGTCTCTGACTGTCTCTGTCTCTTTCTCCATCTGTCTCAATCTCTTTCCCTGTCTGTCTATCTATCTCTTTCCCTGTCTGTCTATATATCTCTGTCACTTTCCCTGTCTGTCTCTTTCCCTCTCTTTCCCTGTCTGTCTCTTTCCCTCTCTTTCCCTGTCTGTCTCTTTCCCTCTTTCCCTCTGTCTCTTTCCCTGTGTCTGTCTCTTTGTCTGTCTCTTTACCTGTCTTTGTCTGCCTCTTACCCCTTCTGTCTCTTTTCCTTTCTTTCCCTGTCTGTCTGTTTCCCTGTCTCTGTCTCTTTGTCTGTGTCTGTCTCTTTCCCTGTCAGTCTGTCTCTTTGTCTGTGTCTGTCTCTTTGTGTCTGTCTTTTACCCTGTCTATGTCTGTTTCTTTCCCTGGCTGCATTGTGACACGCCAACATTCCATATAAGGGCATGGCTGCGCATTCTTCTGAAGTTCTGGCTGCACTGTGGCTCCCAGCTCCATTCTCTTTAATGGAGGCAGGTTTTTTGGCAAATAACTGTAAAGCGCGGGGTTAAAATTTCCCCTCAAAACATAGCCTATGATGCTCTCGGGCTCCAGACGTGAGTGTGCAAAATTTTGTGGCTGTAGCTGCGACGGTGCAGATGCCAATCCCGGACATACACACATACACACACACACACACATTCAGCTTTATATATTAGATTAAATAAGCTGTATAGTCCACAAAAAAAAATTAAAAAATAATCATAGGATTCAGATTGGTTAAAAAGTAAAAAAAAACACTATGTGTACAGGTCCCCCAAGGCTGGTGAAAACTAAGGTTAGTAGTTGGCTCAGTCGGCCTTTCCTGCCATTTCTTTTGTCAAGATTGGACCAGGAATAATGTCCAGCATAATCGGATGTCAGAACAGGAACACCACCTTCCCTTTCACCAACATGTTAATGTTGAACTGGATCCACGATGTAAAAAGCTTTGCAGGGCAGAATAAAACATTTGTTTTAAAATTGCGCCTCTCCATTGCGGAGATATTGGCAAAGTATTTAGCACTTAAACAGCTTCTTTTTTTTAAAGGGAACCTGTCATCAGATTTTGGGCCTATAAGCTGCGGCCACCACCAGTGGGCTCTTATATACAGCATTCTAACATGCTGTATATAAGAGCCCAGGCCGCTGTGTAGAACATAAAAATCACTTTATAATAGTTACATAAACGGTTGCTACGGTGGAGTTGGATCATTTGGGCGTCTCCGTTCTCCGGGCACGGCGCCTCCTCTTTCGGCCATCTTTGTCATCCTTCTACTGAAGCCTGTGTGTATGACGCATCCTACGTCATGCACACAGGCCGGCATTGAGGTCCTGCACAGGCACACTTTTATCTGCCCTGAGCAGTGCAGATATAAGTATTGTAGTGCGCCTGCACGGGACCGGCGAGTGTGTATGATGTAGGACACGACATGCACACTAGCTTCAGAAGGAGGACAAAGATGGCTGAAAGAGGAGACGCTGGCACCGGAGTACGGAGACGCCCTTATGACCCAACTCCACCGCAGTGACCGTTTAGGTAAGTATAAAGTGATTTTTATGTTTACACAGTGGCCTGGGCTCTTATTTACAGAATGTTAGAATACTGTATATAAGAGCCCACTGGTGGTGGCCGCAGCTTATAGGCCCCAAATCTGATGACAGGTTCCCTTTAAGGCTAAGTGGGCAATACCAGAGAGATTTCACTGTAGGTTCTCCATATTGATGAGCTCTGCATAAGCTCACAACCATGACTGATTGGCATTTTCTGAATTTGTAGAGTGTACACAGAAAGCTGTATAACCACGCCCACTCCACTGAAAGATGCCAATTAGTGGTGGGGGTGGGGTTATACAGAGCTAAGCATGCAGATAAATGGCAGATTTGTAACAGATTACGCTGTGATTTTTATCAGAATGCAACAAGCAGCCCATTAAGTGACACATATCTGGAATCAGGGTCTCTGCCCCGACACTGTGCTGCTCTCAGATGGGGGATCAAAAATCTAGTGGCAGATTCCCTTTAATGTAGTGCCAAGCACACAAAATTACAAATATCGTATATCGTACTAAACAGTAAAACAAAACGGATATAATAAAGCTCTATAATTGATTCTCTAATGCACCGTATGGTAAAAAAAGACACCATGTGGAAACACAATTGAATGTGACTATCCTTATATTACATTTTGTACTCCCTCATAAACACTAATGCCAGTATAACATATGTTATATGGATTTTATTCTGTGGATGCATCACTGAGAAGCATTGCTAAATATAACTGATTTCTGATATCTAAATGTTAATGGCTAAAGACGATGAGAACTGTAGTTTGCAATCCATCATCGTGCTGAATATTGCATATCGTCATTTATTTATATATATTTTTTTGTCTTACAGTAATTAAAGAAAGCCAAAGGCTGCAACTGGAAACTGTGAGCTACTCCTCCCGATATGCTTTGGGAGTCTTTTATGAAACTGGCACACAGATTGATGTCCCCTGGGCAGCAAAGTACATCAATGATAATCCTTGCATACGCTTCATCTCCATTGATAATAAAAAACGCAATGTAGGTCAGTGGTTCCATTATTCCTCCTAAACACAGGGACAATAGAGGGTGGGGATCATCAGATATGTTGCTTAATTGAGTACTGCTGCTCTGAAGAGAACATGTACTGGATGTAGCCACACGCCTCGGATGACATGTACATTGTCACCATGTGTATTCTGGATTCTATTAGTACACCCTTTCAATACAAAGAAATTTTACGTACACCTGTTCATCGGATTATTTTTGGAAACGAATGGGTTTTCCATGCATTGATTGTTTGCAATAATAATGCTAGTAACATGCAGTGTATTAATACTCCAAATCTGCTACCTCACAGGCAAGTCAAATCATCTGTACAACTATAAACATACCTGTGGCAACTTGTAATGATGAGCATCTTTTCTCAATAGCATTTCCGGTTGGCTGTTGCCGCCGACGTTGATGACCTAGTCTAACGATAGGTCAGAGGTCCCCAAACTTTCTGGCATTAAGAGACACATCCAGCTCTGCGAGAGTGTCGTGAGCCACATCCAGCTCTGAGACAGTGTTGTGAGCCACATCCATCTCTCAGTGAGGGTCGTGAGCCACATCCAGCTCTGAGAGAGGGTTGTGAGCCACATCCAGCTCTGAGAGAGGGTTGTGAGCCACATCCAGCTCTGAGAGAGGGCTGTGAGCCACATCCAGCTCTGAGAGAGGGCTGTGAGCCACATCCAGCTCTGGGAGATGGTCGTGAGCCACATCAAGCTCTAAGAGAGGGTCGTGAGCCACATTCAGCTCTGAGAGAGGGCTGTGAGCCACATCCAGCTCTGAGAGAGGGTCGTGAGCCACATCCAGCTCTGAGAGAGGATTGTGATCCATATCCAGCTCTGAGAGATGGCCGTGAGCCACATCCAGCTCTGAGAGAGGATCGTGAGCTACATCCAGCTCTGAGAGAGAGTCGTGAGCCACATCCAGCTCTGAGAGAGGGTCGTGAGCAACATCCAGCTCTGAGAGAGGGTCGTGAGCCACATCCAGCTCTGAGAGAGGGTCGTGAGCTACATCCAGCTCTGAGAGAGGGCTGTGAGCCACATCCAGCTCTAAGAGAGGGTCGTGAGCCACATTCAGCTCTGAGAGAGGGCTGTGAGCCACATCCAGCTCTGGGAGATGGTCGTGAGCCACATCAAGCTCTTAGAGAGGGTCGTGAGCCACATTCAGCTCTGAGAGAGGGTCGTGAGCCACATCCAGCTCTAAGAGAGGGTTGTGAGCCACATCCAGCTCTGAGAGAGGGTCGTGAGCCACATCCAGCTCTGAGAGAGGGTCGTGAGCCACATCCAGCTCTGAGAGAGGATTGTGATCCATATCCAGCTCTGAGAGATGGTCGTGAGCCACATCCAGCTCTGAGAGAGGGTCGTGAGCTACATCCAGCTCTGAGAGAGAGTCGTGAGCCACATCCAGCTCTGAGAGAGGGTCGTGAGCAACATCCAGCTCTGAGAGAGGGTCGTGAGCCACATCCAGCTCTGAGAGAGGGTTGTGAGCCACATCCAGCTCTGAGAGAGGGTTGTGAGCCACATCCAGCTCTGAGAGAGGGTTGTGAGCCACATCCAGCTCTGAGAGAGGGTTGTGAGCCACATCCAGCTCTGAGAGAGGGTTGTGAGCCACATCCAGCTCTGAGAGAGGGTCGTGAGCCACATCCAGCTCTGAGAGAGGGTCGTGAGCCACATCCAGCTCTGAGAGAGGGTCGTGAGCCACATCCAGCTCTCAGAGTTGGTCGTGAGCCATGATCAGCTCCTGTGCCCCCTCCCCCCACAGTAGTAACACCCAGATCCCCCATTACTGGTATAATAACAGCCAAAGCTCTTCCCTGGCCGTCAGACATTGATGACCTATCCCAAGGATAGGCCAGAGGTCCCCAGCCTTTTTGGCCTTTCAGGTCTCATAACAGCCAAAGCTTTTCCACAGAAATCGCACAGAGGTAGTATATCGAGATCCAGCAGTTCTACCTTACCCTCATTCAGAGCTGCTTTTCTATGTGGGGCTACTCACAACAATCGACATTTGGAGACCTGCTCCTTTTAGCTATTTCCTAGATTTGATGCTTATGCACCAAACTGGAAGACAGCTGTGAGCCACAAATCATGGGCCCACAAGCCTCATGTGGCTCCCGAACCACAGGTTGGGGACCCCTGGGATAGGCCATCAATGTAAAAGTAGTGGACAACCTCTGAATGTTGAGCTCTGTGTAATCCTGCCTCCACAAATTACTATGGGTGTGTCATGGGTGATAGACAGTCATGTGGTCTCTGGCAATAGAAGGTCACAGCGTTTGGCTGCACAAAATGCTCCCTGTCTTTTTGCTGTTCCTGCTGTTAGTATTCATTGTACTAGGTAGCTTTCCTGCTGGATTTTCATCTCTTCCCCTTTAGGACCCAGTTGAGCTAAACTTCCGTCCAGCTGTTAATTATCAGTATTCCCCTTGTGCTTAAATGCTCCCATCTTCCCTGGACTTGTGCTGGTGATATTATGATGCTTGTACTAAATATCAACCTTTATTTGGGGTTCATGATTTGTTATATTCTTAGCATATAGTGTTGAACATTACCAGCAGTGTGTATTCCATTTATCGTAGTATATGTGTTTTTTCTGGGACTTATCCCTATGTTTGAGGGTCCCTATGGTTTTTTATTCTTTTTAGTGTGATTTCACTGAAATAAACCTGTGCACTTTTTGCATGCACTGCATTTGTTTCAAGTTTTTTACCTATGAGAGAAGAATTATCCGAAGCTTCTGATTTTTACTCTCTCCTATTATTGGCCATGAATGTGCCCTTTTTATTCTTGCAATTTTTGTTCTGCAAGTGTTTAATGTTGATTATCTTGCAAAGTTTGCCATACTGGAAGATTTGATCAACCAACAAATGTGTTTTTGGGCCTCCTGACTGACCCCTTACTTCTGATGTTGGGAGAGATGAGCATCGCCAGAACCCAAGTTATTTTGGCAGAGGCGGCGAAATCAAGGAAGATCAGACCAGTAGTGTAACTAGAATCCGATGGGCTCCGGTGCAAAATTTGAAATCCTGGCCCCCTCCCCTGCATGTTGGTCTGATATATGGGCCCTTGTAGCATTCTAAATTCTATAAGGACATACTTGTTCCCACCTCCCTTATTATTATGTAGTAATATTCCCCTTCCTGTACTAGTGTCCCCCATCATGGGCCCCTTTCAGGTATATATGTCGCCCATCCTGATATATACTGGATCTCCCTCATCCTGGGCCTATCCTTGTATATTCATGTCTTCCATGCTGGGCCCGTCCTGGTATATATGGCTTCCATCCTGGGCCCCTTCCTGGTATATATGCCTCTCAACCTGGGCCCATCCTGGTATAAATGTACCCCATCCAGGGCCCTTTCCTGGTATATATGCCCCTCATCCTGGGCCAATTCTGGTATAAATGTCCCCCGCCAGGGGCTATCCTGGTGTAAATGTCTCCCATCCAGGGCCCATCCTGGTATATACGGCATGTCCCCCATCCTGGTATATATGTCCCCCCTCTCTTATATATATGTCCCCCCATCCTGTGTTCATCCTGGTATATATCCATGTACTAGTATATACATATATATATATATATATATATATATATATATATATATATATGTCACCCATTATGGGCTCGGCTCATCCATCCAATTTTAGAACTTATTATTATTCCAAGATTTATTGATTTAAAATTAACTTTAAAGTTATCTTTGTTCTTGGGAAAACCCCTTTAACCCCTTCATGACCGAGGACGTAACGGTACATCCTAAATCATGAATGGGTGATCACCACCGGCTGCTGCGGTGAGCTGGTGGTGATCCCTGCACGTGTCTCCTGATTTGTACAGCAGACGTCTGCCTCGTAGGTGGATCTGTGATCCACCCACGCGTTTTAACCCCTTAAATCGTGCTGTCAAAATGTGACAGCGCAATATAAAGTGCCGTAGCGGGAATACGCCTTTCCCAGCTGCCATCGTAGGCTCTGTGACGTGATCACGGGTAGCCGATGGTTGTCATGGTAGCACAAGGTCATATGATGACTCCTGTCCTGATCATGACGTAGATCCTGTTGGAGCCGACAGAGAGTCGGCTGTAACAAGAACGGAGCATCACTCTGATCAGGAGAAATGAATTAGTGATCAGACTGCTAATCCTTATAATCTCTAGTGAAATAAAAAAAAGTAAAAAAAAAGTTTTAAAAAATAAAAAAAAAACCCTAAAAATTCAAATCACCCCAATTTGCCCCATTGAAAATTAAAGGGTTAAAAAAAAATATTTATATATATACTCACATTTGGTATCACTATGTTAAGAAATGCCCCATCTATCAAATATAAAATCATATAATCTGATCGGTAAATGGCGTAGTGGCAAAAAAATTGAAAACGCCAAAATTAAGTTTTTTGGTTGTCACAAATCTTGCACAACAGGCAATAACAGATGATCACACAAAAATGGTGCCATTAATAACGTCAGCTCAAGACGCAAAAAATAATCCATCGCTTAGCCCCATATCCTGAAAAATGAGACCGCTATAGGTCGTGGAAAATGACGCAGAAAGTGCACCACTTTTTTTAGACAAACTTCTGATTTGTTTTTAACCCCTTAGATAAAAGTAAAGCTATACATGCTTTGTGTCTACGAACTCATACCAACCTAAGGCATCACACCGACACTTCAGTTTTATCTTGTAGTGAACATGGTGAATAAAACATCCCAAAAACAATCATGCCATCGCACTTTTTTTTGCAGTTTTCCACACTTGGAATTGTTTTTTTGCAGTTTTCCAGTACACCATATGGTAAAACTTATGGTTTCTTTTAAAATTACAACTCGTCCCACAAAAAATAAGATCTCATATGGCAAGAAAAATGACGTAAAAATAAAAACGTTACAGCTCTCGGAAGAAGGGGAGCAAAAAACGAAAACGGAAAGTCGCTCAGTCATGGAGAGGTTAAGGTCACTTAGGGTCTGCTGATATTGAGTGGGAGCACTATTTTGTAATCTTAGGGTACCTAGCTCTGTGGTCAGGCAGGGAAAAATTGGGGTCAGATTTAGGTTGTCTTCTAGTCTGACTAGGGACTTGTTCATTACAGGTATTACATCTCTCCTGGTTTGTTTACCCCCGTGTGAGTGGTAGGACTGAGTTGTAACTAGTGACAGGCGGACTCGCAGATACCCAGGAATGGCGAGTCAAACCAGATTAAAAAAAACTCCCCAAGTTTGGGCCTGGATATCTAGCTGGACACCATATACAGTACAGACCAAAAGTTTGGACACACCTTCTCATCTCTAGAACAACTGTTAAGAGGAGACTTTGTGCAGCAGGCCTTCATGGTAAAATAGCTGCTAGGAAACCACTGCTAAGGACCGGCAACAAGCAGAGGAGACTTGTTTGGGGTAAAGAACACAAGGAATGGACATTAGACCAATGGAAATCTTTGCTTTGGTCTGATGAGTCCAAATTTGAGATCTTTGGATCCAACCACCGTGTCTTTGTAGAAAAGGTGAACAGATGGAATCTACATGGCTGGTTCCCACCGTGAAGCATGGAGGAGGAAGTGTGATGGCGTGGGGGTGCTTTTGCTGGTGAAAATGTTGGTGATTTATTCAAAATTAAAGGCATACAGAACCAGCATGGCTACCACAGTATCTTGCAGCGGCATGCTATTCCATCCGGTTTGCGTTTAGTTGGACCAACATTTATATTTCAACAGGAAAATGACCCCAAACACACCTCCAGGCTGTGTAAGGGCTATTTAACTAAGAAGGAGAGTGATGTGGTGCTACGCCAGATGACCTGGCCTCCACAGTCACCAGACCCGAACCCAATCGAGATGGTTTGGGGTGAGCTGGACTGCAGAGTGAAGGCAAAAGGGCCAACAAGTGCTAAGCATCTCTGGGAACTACTTCAAGACTGTTGGAAAACCATTTACGGTGACTACCTCTTGATGTAATACTATTGTACGTTCTGAGGATTTCGATAGCGTTAGGGCAATGACAACCAGAGACGAGTTCTGGGTACAAGTTGTTTATAATATGTAACCACGGTAGATACACAACGGAATAAACACAGTAGAACAAACACACAAAATACCTTCCCGAAACGGAGCGAGAGGAATTCCCGGGGCCACGCACCGGACTCCCCCAGGGAGACCACCAGAGCGAACCCCTATACAGGGACTGTCCAGCAATCACCCCGGAAGGCCTAAATGCGCAGCAGCCGGGACACAAGGGGCAAGTGGTAAAGTCCAGAAGTGTCCGTACGGGATGATAGTCCAGAGTGGTTACGAACCGGAGGGAAACCGGGCAGAGTGCTGACCGAAGATGGCAGACGGAATCCGGGCACAGCTTGAAGAAACCGGTTATGGTCCAGAGTCGGTCGGTAGTCTTTCAGGAGGATCCAAAGGCAATCAGGATTTGGAAGTAGCAAAGCAGGAGCACACAGCAAGCAGTATACTCAGGCACTAGACTAAGCTTAGAGGCGGCCTTTTAAGCAGCTGGACAGGAAGTAGGGCAACAGAACAGTAAACTCCATGTTAACTGAGGGCAAGTTCATTCAAAAGAGAACTGGAAAACCCGGAAACCTGACACTTGAAGCTCATCAAGAGAATGCCAAGAGTGTGAAAAGCAGTAATCAAAGCAAAAGTTGGCTACTTTGAAGAACCTAGAATATAAGACATATTTTCAGTTGTTTTGCACTTTAAGTATTTCATTCCACATGTTTTAATTCATAGTTTTGATGCCTTCAATGTAAATATTTAATTTTCAGAGTCCTGAAAATAAAGAAAACTCTTTGAATGAAAAGGTGTGTCCAAACTTTTGGTCTGTACTGTAAGTTATGGGGACCAGAATACGGCACTTTAAAATTGTGGTAGAAGGTATAAGGGGATTAGAGCAGGTGCGTTATACTGTCAGTTAAATGAGGTCACCTGAGATCAGGTTACCTGCGATCATAGGTAGAAGACCATGGGAACCTCCAGCAGTGACCGCAGATAACCTGAGTGATGTCACTGCTCTTCGCATGGCTCATTCTCTACCTGAAGTTCACAGCGGGAGGTCATGTTCTATGGCCGCGCACTGCCACTTCAGATGCAGCAGGGTTGAAATTGTTGTGGGACCTCATGTGGATTACGTCGGATCTGGGTGTTTTGGGGTTAATAAAGGGGGTGAAAGAGGGTGGGGGTTTTTTGTTGTTTATTTCAAATAAAGGATTTTTTTCAGTGTTTGTGTGTATTTTTTTCACTTACAGATTAGTAATGGGGGGGTCTTATAATTGGGGGGGACCACATGCCGTTTTTTTTTTTTTTTTTTTTTAAATTACTCAAATCATTAAAAAAAAGAACAACAAAAAAAAAAACCGCATGCAATTCCTCTTATTTTGATACACAGCCAAGATAAGCACATGGCTTGGGGCAACAGCCTGTAGCCGTATGCTTTATCTGTGTTGAGTATCATAACATGGGGGGGACCCTAAACCAGTTTTTTTACTTCCTATTTTTACACCACGATATAAACCTGCAGACAGGGTATGTGATTGCAAGCAGTCCGACACATTGTCACACAGGCTGGGGGCTCTGACTGCAACCAATCACATGTGCCAGGACTGCCAGTGGGTGAGGGAAGTAATGAATATGTATGAAGTTAATGAGCTGTTTTGGAAGCAGTTACAGCCGCATTGGAGACTAGGTAAGTTCAGTGCGCCTTCTTTATTCCTATTTTCTTTATTTTTCCTTTATTTTTTTATTTACCTGAGTTGCCGGACCCAGATCATTACCCAGAGTTCTCTGAGAACTCCAGGCCGGGGTACTTTTGGAACCACGTGGATTTGGACTTTTACAGTCAGGGTCCACTCATCGCTAGTTGTAACAATGTAGCCAGCCCATTTAGTGTGTTCTGGAACATCTGTAAGGATTTGTTTGGCACCATGGCCACACAACTACAGGCCTTGTCCCTGAAGGTAGCAGAAACCAGAGGCCAACAGCAGCATGCATGTTCGGTCTCTACTAATGACCAAGAGCAGCCTTTGGAAGTGGATATGACCTTCGCTATTCATCTAGACAGACGTCTGAGGAGTAGATATACATGTAGGGGTATTTTAGTGGCGTCTTCTTCATCAGTTGAGACTGGTGAACCTGTGCAAATTGGTGCTTGGAAACATCTCAGAGAAGGTACGATACGCCGAGAACCAACTCATTTTTTTATTTAATGCGGTCATTCTGGTTCAATATTTCAGGTGCATTAATGAATTTCAGAAAGCGAAAAGAAAAATCTTAAATGTGAAGATGCAGGTTCCAAGAGTTTGAGATTACCTCTGGTACAGGCATCAGGGTTTTTTTCTACAGGTGTCTTTGGAGACTAAAAACAGGTTTCATTTTTACATTTGCATTTGTGGATTCAGGTTCTGCCTCGGATGTTATTGATAATGACTTTGCTATTACCTGTGGTTATAATGTCTCTCGGTCAATTGATAATTCTCCCCTTTCTGAAATTCACATGACTTCAAAGGTCGAGGATGTATGTTTAACGGTAAGTGTATTACACACTGAATCCATTACATTTATGATGTTTCCTTCTTTACCTGCAAAATTAATGTAAGGTTTGCCTTGGGCTAGTTAAGCACAATCCTACAATCAATTTGGAGACTCAGGAGGTTAAGTCTTGGGATGACTATTGTTTTTCTAGTTGTTTAAGTAGTTCCTTGGATTATGTGAGGTCTCATCTTCCAGAATTCATTCAGGACTTTGATTATGTATTTTCTGAGACAAAGTGTGAAGTTATCACCCCTCATAAAACCTATGACTGCATTTTTTAATTCATACCAGGTGCAAAAATGCCTATCTCTGAGAGAGAGAGAGAGAGACCTTGAAAGAGTATTCCAAAAATTCTGGCCAATGGGCAAATTAAGTTGTCCATCTCTCTGGTTTTTCTTTGTGAACAAAAAAGATAGAGAGTTGTATCCATGCTTCAACTTTAGAGAGATTAATACACTCACTGTCCGCAATTCCTATCCTTTACCCCTTATACCGGACCTGCTTCATCAGTTAGCTGGAGCGAAGTTGTTTTCTAGACTTGAGGGCGGTGTATACCTTATTCGACAGAGTGATGAATGGCAAACCGTTTTCAACTATGGTCCTTAGAAATTTCAGAAAGATAGTTTGCAACTATCAGTGTGTTCTGTCTGGCACAGATCTCTGCTGGCACAGGGCGATCACAGACCACTCCTGCCAGTGCTTTTACGGCTTTCGCTGATGTCACATTGACAGAACAGCAGCTTCTCTTTTGCGCGGTTAACGGGCTATTACTGCTGGATGTCATTCTGATTGACAGTTGATTTTCCACTGAGTAACTGCAGGGATCTGGCATGATTGTCTGCAGTCAAAAAGTTGTCAACAGATCATTCCGGAAAAGGAAGAGCTGCACTGATAACATGAAGCAGCATTATCCCTGACTGTTCTGATCCTCCGTCTGGGTGAACAGGTAGTTAGCAACAACTGCCTGTTAGTTCTTAGGCCCATAGTAAAGAAAATTTAAATAGTCCCGGACGATCCCTTTAATATGTCTATCCATCCTGTGATTTCCATAAGTTTGCGACTTTTCCTTCTTGATGTTAGAGTTTGAATGTTGAGGAGTGAATGTATCTCAAAGGCTCGTCTTGAATTGTCGGAGAATCTCTAGGTCTAGATTTAAAGCTGTCATGTAGCTAAGGTGTCCATATATAACACTGACATCATTCTTTTTCAATTGGTGTATAAATATCAAACTACCTCAGTGTCTAGAGGTTGTATCTATGGAAAACCTTTGCTTTAGTGACAAATTAATTGCCCTGGGTGTTCAAATTCTCGTGTGATGTTATCATGCTGTGGAAAAAAAAGCCATGGGCAGAATGAAGTAATCTGTCAGCACTTAAAGGGGAATTAACATTTGAAGGAAGTAGGTTAGCAGAGCATCAGATCTGAATATAAGTCTTGTAAGCACTATTGGTTCATAAGAAACCCATTCTATAACATCGCATATTTGTATTGCTTAAAGGGTGTGCGTCATCAGAGAATTAATTACTGTTTAAATCAGGTTTTATGATATATGTTCTTTAAAAATAATATTTGCAATGTTTTTTTCACATAATGAAAAAGCCCCAGTGGCCAGATTGTAAAATATATCAGTTTATTTATTTATTTTTTTTTAAATACGTTTAACACAAAAACCTAAATTAAGCAATAGGACTTTTTCTCATGACATAGTGTCTTTAGATCTATTTGATTTAGAGGGGATGGGACTCTTATTTAGCAAGCCAAACCATTCTTTGTATCAAATAAGTTGTCCATTCACATCTGTTGCACAAAATAAAAAACTGCCTACTACCTTCCCAGATCAGCACCATTCCTATGATCTCCTGCTGTATCTCCTGGTGATCATGTGACATCATCAGTGTCACATGGTCAATGTTGCCTATCAGTGACTGCAGATTGGCTGTTTTCTATCTGTTACAGTGTGTAATGAACCAGCAGGGGGAGCTGGAACACCAGGAGAGTGTTAGGTAGGAATTCTTCACTAGATGGCACTAGACTGTAATGTGGCACCCCAGTGGTCCGGTTGCCCACAGTAACGTTGCGCTCCTCACAGGGGCTGATGCTATGCCTGGAAGCAAGAAGGGGGTCCCCCATGCTAGGTAACACCAGCATTCAATACTTTCCTGATTCCAGACCAGAAGGGGGAGCTCAAGAACCTGGTTTAAGGGGAGCTTCCCTATGCATTCTGGCCTGGGGGAGGGTCAGTTGAAAGGCAAGGAGAGGAGACAAGGAAGTGAATAGAGGCTAGAGAGAGAGCGCATAGGGAACAGAGCAGTGACAGAGCTCTTCCCAGAGCAGAGCGCAGAGACACAGGACGCCGGAGTCCTAGGTTGTTCAGGTCCTGAAAGCCAGGCAGCTGAATCCGTAGGGCAGGAGACTGCATGTCTTCTGGCCACACAGAACGTCCGGCGTCACAGCAGCATATGAGAGCCCTAAGAAGCTACCACAAGAGCAGCACGTGTAAAAAGGCTTGCGCTGACTGCCATACAAGTGAGAAACAGTACAAACACCAGGAAGAGGGCCGCAGCATAGCTTTAAGCAGCAGGGACCTACGCAGGACAGCACAGAAGGAAGGCCTCCGAACCCAATTGCTTCCAGGCTGCCCGGACCTCCGTTACCATCCGAACTAGTTTCCCTGGCCTGCATCTTTCACTACCACGTAAAAAAGTAAAGGAAACTACAGTCTCTGTGTCGTCCAGTTATTGGCTGCGTCTTTGGACCTGCACCCCAACATTAATTCCTCCATCATAGACTACACTAGTTGCCCTGGGGCCCAGCTCCACCAGTGGGGAGCTGTACCATCATTGCTGCATCACCATCCAGCAGCGTCGGCCAGACATTGCCGAATACCACAGGTGGTGTCACGACTCATCCTCCTGTAAATATCCCTCATTTAAACGACACTGCCAGGGTCACGAAGTCGGGCTCTGCCGCCGTGAACTCCCATAGAACCGGCCCGGTTCTGAATGCCCCACGGCCCTGGTGGGCATTTCAGTAATAAACCAGCAGGGGGAACTGGAGCACCAGGAGAGTGGTAGGTAGAAACACTCCACTTGAGGGCACTAGTCTCCCTAGTGGAAGAAGTGGATGGTCATATGGGCCGAAGTCAGAGCCAGGAGGTCGACAAGGTACCAGGGATCAGACGGAGACAGAGACTAGGGAGAGCCAAGTCAGGAAACCGAAAGAGAATGTCAAAGACTGGGGGTGCACGGAAAACAGATTTTAATTACTAGCCGAAGTAGGGAGTCGGGAGAGCAGAGCAGGTAATAGTAGGGACAACAGAGGAGGGGTGTCAGAGAGGAATGGAGGCGGTAAGGATGGGAAGCAAGGAGAACGGAAAGTCAGGACAGGAGGCAGAGAGAACCTACACAGTCAAGACAGGAGGCGGTGGAACAGACACAGTCAGCATGGGAGGCAGGGAGGACGGACCTAGTCAGGATGGGAGGCAGGATCAGAACTTACAGGGACCAGCGGCACACTGCAGAGCAGAATTATAACTGGTGCTGCATGAATGGAAATGCCCCATAGATAAGGCGCCGTGACACAGTGGACCTAGATCGGAGGAGTGACTTTGGTCCGTAAGGAAAGTATGAACGTTGGAGTAATTAAGAATGGGTTGACTAATGGTGAAAAACCTCTTTAATAGATTATAAGTACCCAGAAACAGCCGTTTGTGGAAAGACATGTGGCTTGGCAAACTTACTGAATGAGCTTGCAAAGCTCCTTAAAGTGTCAGATGTTGACATTTGGAATAACTACCTTTACTAGGTGTCACTAAAGAAGAGGGCTTACTTGCATTAAACCTAGTATATTTCTTACTACGCAACTATCCGCAACTATCATTTATTTTAAGTCTAAATGTCTGTCTGTTAATGTAATAATGTAATCACTTTTCTGATATACACTTATTAAAAAGTCCCTATCATTCCATCTCTATTCTGCTTTATTTTAGTTTTTTGTACCTACTTTTTGTTGAAATTTTGTTTCTGAACCCTCAGTACATGCTGGAATACTCTAACGAGTCTTCATCATGGGGCAGGGGCTATAGTCATTGCTACAGCCTCTGTCCTCGGCCTGAAACAAAGTGTCATCAGTGACGTCCATTTCAGGGGCTGAGCTAGTCCATGCTTAAAGGGGTTATACTGCTTATATTGCCTTTTTTTTTTTTTGCAATTTCACTATTGGGCTACATAGGAGCAGGTAAGTAGATAGCAACTACCTACCTGCCCTGCTGTTGTCGCGGGCGGAGGTGGGGACGCCGCGCTCTCCCACTGCTGCTCGGGTCCGGCCGCCGCGGCCGCTGCGGCCTGCTGCTGCTCGGTGGCTCGAGCGATGAGCCGGATCCTGGGGACTCTAGCGGCGCTCCTCGCCCGTGAGTGAAAGGGGGTTGTTGCGTGTGGGGATGGTGTATTGTCCGTGACGCCGCACACGGTTGTGGTGATTTGTAGCACCACCGCTGCTCAACATGGGGATCCCGGGAGTGGTGATGCGGAGCAGCCAGTTGTTGTGTTGCCCCTCCGTGGGTAGGGGTTGGTGATCCCGGGGCCCAGTGATGGTGTGGAAGGTGCAGGGCCTGGAGGGCGCAGGGACGCGGGGGCAGCGCTGTGCCTTGCGGCACTGTGGTACTCACTCAGCCTTGACGTTGACATAGTTTTACGGTAAACCACACGGCTGGAAAGACGGTTCCCACGGACGGCTGCACTTGCTCTCCCAGTAGGTAACGGTGATGTCCCTTTGACCTGCACCTAGTGTTTCTGTGTTGGTAGCGATGGGTTCCCACCAGTAACCCGCTCCCCGGCTTGGATATGGGCCGGAGGAGCCCTACTTTGCCCGCAGACGCTGGCCCTGAGGAACTGGTGCCCTGGCGGTGGCGGTGTTCCTCCTTAATGGTTGGACTGTTGCCTTCAGTCGGGACTTGGTTGTTGGGGGATCGACGTCCCCTTCACTGACGGATTTGGCAAATTATGGCGACTCCTAGCCTTGCCGGGGTCCGAGAGGCCCCTGCCCTGGTGCTGACTGTCCTTCGTATACTGCTCCAGACCGCCGGGCCACTACCCGTCCGCGGTCCTTCCAGCAACCTCCGAGCAGTCCCCCTCCAGACAATCACCGCTGTTGCTGACCTTGCTGACCCTGTCCTGCACTTAGCCGGACCAACTTCAGGGCTTTCTAAGCTCACTTTTTACTCTTTTTTTCTTTGCTCCACTACTACTTCACTTTCACTTAGCTCCTCTACCACTTCCTTCTACTTTGAACTTCCACTTCTATCTGCCTGGTTCTTCCCGCCTCCAAGGCTGTGTACTCCTCGGTGGGCGGAGCCAACCGCCTGGCCCACCCCCTGGTGTGAACATCAGCCCCTGGAGGAAGGCAACAAGGATTTTAGTAGCTTTGGTGTTCCTAACTGGGATGTAGGGTGTGGTGGTGTGATGACCTGTGACCCCTGGCTTGCCCAGGGCGTCACACTGTCAGCCCCTCTCCCCCAGCTCAGAGCGGTCATGTGAACACCCTTGCCATGATTTTGCTGCTTCCGGTGACGTCACCTTAACAGGGGCAGGACCTTGTTAATGGGCAACACTGCAGATTTCATGTTGCCGCCTTGCTGGGCTGGTACAGTGCGCCCCCTTCCCCGCACCCTCCCACATATCCGGTAATGCAGTGGTCTCAAAGACGCTGCCCATATGCTGCATGCGGTCCATGATGTTGCTTGCGGTGCGCAGACCCCTTACTGATCGCTGTCTGTGCTGGGGCCGCGAAGTCAGCGATTTATATCAGAGGACAGATTCCTGGGCGCTGCGCAGATGTGAGCTCTGTATACAGCTACTGTAATGATCAGCTACCGGCCAATCAGAGGCCAGCAGCGGATCACTGGATAAGTTGCATAGAGAGCTCATCCCTGCGCAATGCCCGGGAATCTGTCCTCTGATATAAAGCTCTGTCAGCAGTGGCCTCTGCACCTGCAGCATTCAAGAAGCAGGAAACAGGCCCCTAAGGGAACGAGGACAGGTGAGAAGAATTTGTCTTTGTTTTTTTTTGCGTATGTGAAGAATGGCACAATAGGGGACACTACTACAGGATAGAGTATTACTAGAAGAAAAGGACCAGGAAAGGGGACCTTAATACAAGAAGAAGACCAGGAAAGGGGACATTACTACAGGATGAGCAGAAGGATGGGGCACAATACTATAGGATGGGCATAAGGATGGAGCACATTACTATATTATGGGGACAAGGATGGGCACATTACTACATTATATGTGCGGTGGATATGATGTGAGCTGATTGTGCTGTCACAGATGAGCGGTAGTATCACTGCTCTGTATTTCCAATACTGGAGCGATCAGTGCTGAGCAGAATACTGACATCCAATGAGTGTTCAGAGGGCGGGGCTGGATACTGAGGCCGGGCGGTGTCAGCTCTGACTTTGAGGTTTGGCAACCAAGGAAAGGAAAAAGTCAAGTTTGCTTGAGCTGCAGGTAAATAAATTGTCTGGAGAGAATAAAGTGATAATTCAAGAGAAACAAAATTTAGAAAACAAAAAAAATAGTGTAGGAATTGTTTGGTGACAATACAGCACAGCTTAGCTTAAAAAAAAGTTTAGAGTTCATGTTGGACAACATCTTAAACTGAGCATGTGTCAGCTCTCAATTCCGTATGCTCAGTACACTGTGCGATATTACTTTCAATGGACAGTGTGATAATGATATTTCCTTTGTGCATGGGGCTGGTCTCTATTTTTCCTGTTCACCTTGTACTCTCCTTCCATTGTGCGCTCTATGGCTGGTTTGTCACTTGTCATCAGAGCGCACTGTCACTATGCATACAAAAGTATCACAGTGACAAGGGAACTCTTGTAAGCGTAGGTCAGAATTGACAACTGGCACATGCCCAGTAGAGCAGGAAATAGCCCAGCCCTTGAAATGGACATGACTGATGACGCTTCATTGCAAAATAGAGATAGAGGCTGAAGCAGTGACCGCAGCCCCTGCACCCTTGTGACGACTCATTAGGATATCCCAGCATGCACTGTAGATTCACAAACAAAACATAACCAAACCAGAAGTAGGTTAAAAAAAATGAAGCTGTTGGGTAGAGTAGAAAGGGACCTTTTTAATTAAAGTTTATTACAAAAGAGATCAGATTATTACTTAATAGACAAACATTTAGGATTAAAATAAATGTTAGTTTTGGGGCCCCCGTTTAATTTGTTTTGTTCATATTGTCATTCTATTGTCTACTCTATTAAGGCCCCATTACACGCTACGATTTATCTGATGATATGTTGTCGGGGTCACGGTTTCGTGATGCACTTCCGTTGTCGTTAGCGAAGTCGTTACGTGTGACACTTACAAGCGACTCGTAACGATCTTAAAAGTTGCGAAAATCGTTGATCGTTGACACGTCGTTCAGGTTGAAAATATTGTTCGTCGTTTGTAACGCAGCAGACATATTGCTACGTTTGACACCTTGTCAATGACGAACAACATCGTTAGTGCGTCCGTCATCAGCGACTTGGGCGTGTCGTTACAACCAATGCTCCACGCCTCCTCCGCTCTGATTGGTTGTCCCAACTGTGTTCTGATTTGGCAGCCATGGTTGATGCTATGGACAATTATACGCCTCTGTCGTTGCCGGGATCGTTGGGAGGAATGCTGTGTGACGGTGTCCACACGACTGCCTTGGTCAACCAATATATCACTGAACGATGTAGCGTCGTTTGTGACATGGGTACATGTGATTGCTACTAAACGACCTATGAGCGATCTCGTAGCAACGATCTGGGCGTGTCACATCGCTAACGAGATCGCTAGCGATATCGTTGTGTGTAAAGCGGCCTTTAGAATCGAATCCAGATGACAAGATTATTACAGGGTATCCCTCTGCTCAGACACCTAGCAAAATTCTGTAACTTGTACAGTGGGAATAAAGAATTGCTCAGTGCCTATTGAATTCAGTTAGTTTTCAGTAATGTGTCAGTGGGTCCAAGTCTAGAGATTCTTTGGATCTGCTCGTCATTGATATTCATTGATATTCATGGGGTTCTAAGTATGGATCCCCCATTGTTTCATAATTCCTTAATAGTGTATTTGAAAACTAGCTGACTAAACTGAACAACCCCTTTAACAAACGTGATCAAGTTGTGCATTAACAAAAACTCTATTGTACCCCAAATACCTGTAGATCTGATCACGCTGATTGCTGGTAGATTCAATGACCTAACAGAGGAATACAACATTCACAGGACAGCACAATCCATTAGAAAAATCAATGTTAGTTCAAATAAAGCACCTTTTGCATAGGAATTTATAAACACTCATTCTCATCATTGGTTCTTGCAGGTAGTTTGCATGGATGAGCAAACACTCATTTTTCAGCTGCTCACATCTTTTATCCCGACTACAAAATAATTGGAGTTGGCAGCACCTCCTTGTGTACATGTTCAGCGATCAATATGGGCACAAATCTACCAGTATAAATGAGCCTTAATGGAAGATTGTATGCCATTCTTAAATGGAACCTGTCACCAGGTTTTTCCCTTATAAACTGCGGTCAGCACTAGTGAGCCTTTATATATAGCATTTATATAAGAGCTCGGGCCACGCTGTACGAGAGGCTGCTGATCTTTTGATCTTTTTTGTTTCTATGGTAATGAATGTTAAATCATATGAAAGCCTTATGTGTCTAGTATATGTTTTCAAAATGTTGTGTTTGTTGCTTATGGCAACAGTGTTCTACGCACGCGGGTAAATAAAAAGGAGGAGTCTAATGTTATATTCACAGCAACTGAGAGCAGAGGAGTGATAAAATTCTTGTTTCTGCAAGAATAGTCCACGAAGGATATTCATGGTGATATGTCAAAGACATTGGGGGATCAATGCCCTTCATATTCCAAAGTTAAGAACTGGGTTGCCAAATTTAAAACGGCCACTTCAGCACCAATGATGAGGAACGTCCTGGACGACCGAGAGTGGTTGTTGTTCCGGAGATCGTCGAGGCTGTGCACAACCTCTGCACAATGCTGGAGAATCAACGGATTTCAGCTAAAACAACAGCAGACATCATGGGGATTTCACGTGAACGTTTTTGTGTCATTATCCATGAATATTTGGACATGACTAAGCTATCTGCAAAGTGGGTCCCCAAATGTTTGAGAACAGATCAGAGAAGCATGTGAGTGAAAACTTCCCGGTCCATTCGTCAGCATTTCCGGACTGATAAGAACTTTCTGAATTAACTGGTCACTATGGATAAGACCTGGATTTATTTGTATGACCCTGAAAACAAGGAGCAGTCAAAAGAGTGGAGGTACAGTGGTTCTCCTCGTCCAAAGAAGTTCAGGGTGCAAAAATCAGCCACTAAGATGATGGCGTCTGTGTTCTGGGATAAGGAGGGCGTGCTGCTAGTGGACTACCTTCAAAAGGGTTCCACCATCAATGCAAGGTATTAGATTGAACTTTTAGAACAATTGAAGGCAGCTTTGAAGTCCAAAAGGCGTGGCAAGCTGTCCAAAGGAATCTTGTCCCTGCAAGACAATGCCTCCACTCTCACTACACAAGCGACCATGGCAAAACTGGCAGAGCTGGGCTTCCAGCTGGTTGACAACCCACCTTATTCACCAGATGTAGCTCCCTCCGACTATCACCTGTTTCCAAACCTGAAGAAACACCTCAAGGGTACCAAATTTCAAACCATTTCTAATGCTATGTCTGCTGCAGATGCCTGGTTTGAGGCACAACCGAAATCCTTCTTTTTGCTAGGCTTACAGAACTTGGAATACTGATGTAAGAAGTGTGTTGACATTAGTATAGATTATGGGGAATAAATGTAAAGTTTCATCATCCTATCTTGTTTCTTTCTGGGTAAAGCCACTTATCAGCAACCCCTCGTATAACGTAAAAAAGACTTTTATTATACTCACCTGCTGGGTGGTTGGGTCTAGTTGGGATCACTGCTCTTGGGTCTGATGCCTCCTCTCTTCAGTCCATCACTGTCCTCCTTCTCAGCGTCATGTGGATGACGTGTCCCATGTCACATAACACAGAGGCCGCTCTTGCGCAAGCGCACTTTGAGCTGTCCTGCTGAGGGCAGATCAAAGTATTGTAGTGCGCTGAACCTTTCCTCGCACCTGCACATTACAGTACTTTGCTCTGTTCTGGCCTCAGCATGGCAGATCAAAGTGTGCATGTGCAAGAGCGCCATCGATGCCTCTGTGTGGATGATGTAGGACATGTCTTCCACACGGAGCTGGGAAAGAGGATTGTGATGGAAGGAAGAGAGGAGGCACTGGACCAAGACCAGCGATGCCCATTGGACTGGACCAACCCACAGGTGAGTATAATAAAGGTGTTTTTTTACATTACACAACACGGCCTGGGTTCTTATATACAGTATTGTAGAATACTGTATGTCAAGGGGTCCTTCTCAGATATCCCACAATCAACAGAGCGAGAGATGAGTGAACAATCCAAAGATTCTTTATTCCAAGCAAATCAGAAGGTCATAAATTAATCCACCACATGGAGGGTAAAATCATCCAGTAGTGGGATAAATGTCCCGGGGATGAGTTACACTCCTCCAACAGTCCTTTTCCAGGGAAATCGGGGTTTCTCAAGTTCTCTCTGGAGTGTCCGCATCTCCCACAGAGGGTAAATTTTACTGCCTCGCTTTTGTTTTTCTCATCCTGACTGACTAATCTCCCAGGTAAGCAGAGAGGTTTTGTGGATTCCAGGACCAAAAAAGTAATGAGACTTCAGCTTACCATATGCAACTTTGCTCCAGGACTTGCAGGTGCTCGAGGTCCTCCAGACAGGCCAGGCTGGTATATAGCTGAAAATAAGTGAAGGGTGGACCCAGCACCACAATCCAGTATGTTAAAAAATCAAAAATTTATTAGGTATTAAAAATACAACAGATCCAAAACTTGAGCGAAGACGCATAGGCGCACCTTACGCGTTTCAGACAATAAATAAAAACAAGTCCTTAATCATATGTTTCAGCTGGATTCCAGGACCCCCTACCCCAGAGCTAGGAACAAAAGCACTGCAGGGGGGATTAACCTGCAGACAGGACAAAGTATACACAAGGCAACCCTCCCAACATCTGGACATATACAACCTACCATATTCCACCATCACACTGTATATAAGAGCTTACTGTTGGTTGCCGTTTATAAGGGAAAATCCTGATGACAGGTTCCCTTTAATTCTAAACTTTGGTTTCCTATGGCATTGTCTTACTGTAAAATAGGGGGCAGATGTGAACCTTGGTGACCAATTTTGTCAGAAATGGGGGCAGAAACATGGCTGCATTGAAAATTCTCAACCAGCAAAAGCCTATCAGTATATCCAATGTATGTCACGCCCTGTATGTAGAATTGTATTAATTCTGTGACTAAAGCAGCCATAATCCAAACACCCCTTTAAAGTTTCAGTGATCATTCCCTTTAAGAATAATATTGCAATAAGTAAATATAGAATATGAATGTATTTTTATTACAGAAACTGGAAAGTTACTGACTTCTTTCCTGAAACGGGGATAGGTCTATGGGATAAATAGGCTTTTGATGCAATTTTCTTACATAGTAATTTAAATAAAAATCCAACGAAAATAAGGAAAACGACCAAATTAATGGAACAACCAAAACCTGTTACTTTCCTGTCTGCAGTCTTAACCAAAAGGAACTGCTAAAAGTCAGCAATGTTTTGCTAAAAGCTATTTTATGCTTCGGCCATGGATATTAAGAGTACTTTTTATGTAAATCTTCCATGAAAACAACAAGTTCAGCGTCTGAATGGAAACTGGAACTCAGTTGTTGATGAACTAACAGAAAGGAGAGTCCTTTTCACAGCTGTGTTTTTCTATTGCAGTTATGGCTACAATTATTTTATTTCCTCCTTAAATTTCATCTTTTTAAGGGATTATCCAATAACCTTCAATGAAGCCAACTTCTCCATGCTTGGCCAAAATAATCCAGATGACTAAATTCAGTTATACCATTTACCTCATGTCTTCCTACTACACAAAGAAACTTTTTTTTTTTTACACAGTTGTAGGCGGCTTTAACAAGAATGATGATGGTGTCTGTGTTTCATAGTTCTATAATCTACATAAGTTCACAGAAAAAACTCACCAGAAATGAAGCCACCAGCCAAAAAAATGGTCAAATAATGGCAAAAGCACACGCAAGATGCATACAGCCCCCCATGATAAAGGTTGGAATTTCACAGGTGCAGAATGCCTATAAAACAACCACCCACAGCCTTTTAGGTGGCGGGCAGCCCGCCTGATCTAATAGAAGGGCGTGATCAATCGGCTTTGCCTGGACAGTGTGCATTGCACATATCTGTGTGACTGACGCCCTATATTAGATCCTATTAGTGTGCAGTTTTATGCCAGCAACCCCCTCCTGACATATTAGGCTGTGGGTGGTTGTTTTATAGGCATTCTGCACCTGTGAAATTCCAACCTTTATCATGGGGGGCCGTATGCATCTTGCGTGTGCTTTTGCCATTATTTGACCATTTGTTTGGCTGATGGCTTTATTTCTGGGGAGTTTTTTCTGTGAACTTATTTTGATTATGTCCTTTGGTGAGCTTCTATAATCTACATATGCACATTGGGGTCAATAGATCCGGTAATGGCAAAAAATAGTAGAAATAGCCCTGCACCACTAGGTTTACCTTGCGGGGGTCTCAGAAGTGAACGGGAAAAAGACCTGGGCTCCAGGTACTCACAGCTGAGGACTGCTCGTCCTGAAAATTGACAGGTGTCCGGAGAATGTTCAAGTAGAACGTAGAAGAAAAGGACCGCACAATCCAATCACCAAGTGAAGTTACTTTTATTCCAAAAAGTGCAGCATAAAAGGCAGGATAGGAGCTGAGTGCAGGCTCCTCGTAAGGACGACGGCCGTTTCGCGTTGGTGTACATTTCGACTGGTCCATGATCCGGTAATGGACAGAATTCCTCACCTTTACAGTTTTGTAGCCTCCAATCAGCTTGGTCTCATACCCTTACCACTGACACTGGGTTCACATCCCATTTTTGTCACACATCTATGGGTCCAACACGGCATCATTCTGAAGCCCTGTAAAACTGAATTCACGCATATCTGCTGACACGGCCATTGACTTTAATTATGCAGATGGACTCACTTTATGCTCTGTCTGACCTCATCTTTGTCAGAGTCCACCTTTAAAATGGTGGTTCACTACTCTGCAATAGTGGCCACATCTCTGTATAACTGATAGGGAAGGCTTTTTCTAAATACCTTGTGCCTCTGAGTGGCTCTATTGCGGTCCGCTCATCCCCATGAAGTGACCCCCCTGGGCTCTATGACCTCTGAGATACGGTCATATCATGTCAACTTCCAGTTGACCCAACATCACCGATCCCGGACCCGGTCTTCCTGAGTGACTGGGCTGTGGACGGCGTTTCACCGCTCATCACAGCCAGGCATGTTGCACACTCTCTCCTTCACTGCAGAGCGCCGCAGGAAACTCCACCCACAGCCCAGTCACTCAGGGAGACTGGGGTCACCTCGGTGATGTCGGGTCAACTGGAAGTTGACTTGACATGACCGGATCTCACAGGTCACAGAGCCCAGGGGTTCACTTAATGGGGATGAGCGGACCGCGGTAGCACCGCTAAGAAGGCGGAATGGGGGCTGAACAAGGTATTTAGAAAAAGCCTTCCCTATCAGTTTTACTGAGATGTGGCCACTATTGCAGAGTAGTGAACCATCCTTTAAGGAAGGCACAAAAACACAATTGACCATGGTTTTGTACCTTCCTCATCAAAGGCAGACACTGACAAAAATTAGGTCACACAGAGCACAAAGTGACTCCATCTGCTTCAGTAGTCAGTGGTTTTGTCAGCAGATATGTCGTAATCACATTTTTCAGGGTTCCAGATGGAAGCCGCCACTGATGTGTGGCTAAAACATGATATAAGCATAACGGTAGACTCAAACGCCTATTTTTTTTCTTATACATGAAACAGCGGACCAATTTCCATGAGTATACTGGATCAGTAATAATTGGAATTATTTTTCGAATACTTGGGCCACAAAAGACCCTCGGACATGTAAACATCCCCAAAGACTATAAAAGATACACGTTCTCTCCATAGAAAGCATAGATTGCACATGTTCATGAAAAATGGATGTCTGAAGAAGGCCTTGGGTGGTTAATTAAGCAGGTCTCCACTATTATGAGAAATGTAATAGAAATGACCTCATCATCATGACATCCTACAAGTTGCATTTTAGAAGCTTCACTTCAAACATATTGTGCATTTATCATCTATCAGAGATAGGCTATGGACAGACATGGCACATTTTCTAATTCTGCCATTAATCTACTGAGATCATTGTAACAAAAATGTATGCCATTAAGTGAGAACTTGGCTGCAATATACATTTTTGTTCCTTTGTTGGAGACCAGTTGAATATCTACTGTTTAACCGTTAAAGAAGCACATCAACAAAACTTTTTGTTGCCTAAACCTGTGTAAACATATATGTAGAGCAGTGTAAGCGCGGCAATACAGTGGATACGGAAAGTATTCAGACCCCTTTAAATTTTTCACTCTGTTTCATTGCAGCCATTGGTAAATACAAAAAAAGTTCATTTTTTTTTTCTCATTAATGTACACTCTGCACCGCATCTTGACAGAAAAGAAACAGAAATGTAGAAATTTTTGCAAATGTTTAAACAAGAAATACTGAAATATCACATGGTCATAAATATTCAGACCCTTTGCTCAGACACTCATATTTAAGTCACATGCTGTTTACTTCCTTGTGATCCTCCTTGAGATGGTTCTACTCCTTCATTGGAGTCCAGCTGTGTTTAATTAAACTGATAGGACTTGATTTGGAAAGGCACACACCAGTCTATATAACACCTCACAGCTCATAGTGCATAAAATAAATACAACTCCGGCACTCCTTAGAGAAAAATGCAAAAAAGTCTCGGGTGTTCATGAATGCGTTTTTATTAAACCAAGAAATTAAGTCTGTCCCAACGTTTCGGTCTACACCAGACCTTTTTCAAGGGATCTATCAGACTAGAGTATTGTAGAAAATAAATATGCACCAACGGACAACATGTGTAATCGTCAACCGCGTCTAACAGTAGGGTTGGGTGCTGTGACCGTATAACCCAGGTTATGTGCCACGCTAATTGCACGAGAAATAGGAAGAGTCTTGTTGGCAAAACCTTGGGAGGCGAGATACTGTTTGTGTTCATATGATCTGGTTACTAGGCGACAGAAACAGCTGCAAGCATAACAGGGTAATGCCCGTGGAAAATCGTCAGGAGGAGGACAGGGGGCATGTGACAAGCGCTGGACTGTGCCTGTGTCAGGGTGGGTGCGTGTAGACAGGGAGCATCCGGTTTCTTGTGCAATTAGCGTGGTTTAATAAAAACGCATTCAGCACCACCCGAGACTTTTTTGCATTTTTCTCTAAGGAGTGCCGGAGTTGTATTTATTTTCTGAGATTGATTTTTCTCCAGAGCACCCAACTAGATAGTGAGCCAGGCTTATTTTTTCTATAGCTCACAGTGCATGTCACACCAAATGAGAATCACAAGGTCAAAAGGAACTGTCCAAGGAGCTCATTCATCAATTTTGTCAATGAATGAACTTTTTGGAATTTACCAATTGGCTGCAATGAAACAAAAAGTGAAAAATTAAAGGGGTCTGAATACTTTCCATACCCACTGTATGCTCACCGATTGTCGTCTTCCCTGTCTCTACCTTTTCCAGTTCCGCTCCGGTCCTTCTGACTCGCATGACTTCTATTCTAACTTGCCAGCTCACTCTAGACCAGTGGTTCCCAAACTCCAGTCATCATGACCCCCAACAGGTCATGTTTTCAGGATTTCCTTAATGTAGCACAGGTGATGCCTTAATAATGATTCCATCACCTGTTCAATAGTAAGGAAATCCTGAAAACATGACTTGTTGGGGGTCACGAGGACTGGAGTTTGGGAAACACTGCTCTAGACCATTGTTCCTCAACTCCAGTCTTTAAGGCCCCAACGGATCATGTTTTCAGGATTTTCTCAGTATTGCATAGAGAATAATTCCATCATCTGTGCAATACTAAGGAAATCCTGAAAGCCTGATCTGTTGATGGGCCTTGAGGACTGGAGTTGAGAAACACTGCTCTAGAGTTTGTATGTGCTAGAAGTCATTTTTACAATGTGAGCTAATGCAGGCTCGCTTTGAAGATCCATAAACTTGCATTCTAGGGCTAGGCTCACACGAGTGTAGAGTCTCATAACTAAGAGAATCGGGGTGATGATACTAATAACACTGTAAAGAAACTCTGATCAGAGTTGATCCTAGTGTCAGCTTAATGTGATCTGATTCTCTTGGATGAGGGAATCGGAACATGTTGTTAGAAGATGGAGAACAAAATGTCTTCATCTTCTCCATTGTGTGAGTCCGCGGAAATCGTTACCCAAGTACAGTCCGATGTTTTCCACCTGCCCATAGACTAGAATAGACAAGTCTTGTCTGATGTGTCAAATTGCATGCTGCGATTTGTTTCTCATGACAAAAAAAAGTGATAATCAGCACTGCCCCCATTGAATAATAACTGTCCGAGTGCTATCTGACAAAATACTAGATCGCATTCGTGGTGGTGTTAGCGAGCCCTAAAATGACTTCCAGCTCAGACACAAACCCCCTGTGGGATTTGGCAAGTTGAAATTCACGTCACGTGACCCAGAAGAGGATTCCAGTGGTGCTGGAAACCAGCAAAGATGGCGAACGATGATTATTACCTCCCTTACACTACACTGATGATATATTTACACAGGTTCTGGAAATAAAAAGTTTAATCAGAGCGCTTTTTAAATGACCTGGCAATTTTTCATTTTTGTCCTTTTGTTTTGACCTCCACTTCCTTCCATAACGATTTTATGTGTTTATCAAAATAGCCATATGAGGACTTGTTTTAACAGGGCTTTGTCAGCAGGTTTTTGCTAGATCATCTGATGAGAGCAGCATGATGTAGGCAAAGAGGCCCTGAATCTAACGACATTTCACTTAGTTTACTGGGTGCAGCTATTCTGACACCATCTGAGTTTTTAGGTTTAGCAATGCAGCAGAACTCGGAGAGCTGATCTGCCCACAGCAGGCTGTCTATATGCAATGTCTATATAAAGTGAGCTGCTATTCATAGCAGGGGCTTGTTGGACTACCATGCACTAGCAATGATAAGGTCTTGGTGCTAAAACAATCATTGCAAGTAAACAACACCATGGACCTTAATAAGACAAGAATCACTGAATTCTGTGCCTTAACCCTTACAGCATGTTCTCTTCTTTACATATCAAAAACCTGCTGAGAGATTCTCTTTGAGTTGAAGTTTTGAATGACACCATTCATTTTACCATGTAACAACTAGAAAAGTAAATCCAAGTGCTGAGAAAATCTGAAAAAACTAAGTACAATTTTTTTTTTTGAGTTTTATTTTTATGTCATTTACTATGTGGTAGAAATAACATGGGAATATGTGAAACCCCCTTTTTGATTTGCCATTGCTGCTGATTTACCCTTAGTTAGTTGTAAAGGCATTATGATTCTCAGGGATGGGTCAGTGTGATTACAGCAGTACCAAATATGCAATTCGGAAACTCGTAATAAAAAAATAAATTGTGGGAACTGAAAACCACGAATTAGGGTAATTTTTATTTTTTTAATCTGTTTCAGCATTCACAATATGGTATAAATAGTTTCATATTTTATCAGTGGTAAACTAGACAATTTCCTAAGAAGCCCAGTCCCAGACATGTGGGGCTTTCATTAGGCCTTTCCCTCCAAGCTCATTGACCTGGATGCCGATAGCCTTCGAAAAGTTGGCAGCTATCTTAAAACCTGTTAATTGATGCAGTCATGCTTGACAGTGGCATTGTAGTGTTTAAACTGATGTGATCAAAGACGGCTCCAAATGCTTTAGTTATTATTGGGCATGCCACCGTCACCCTTTGCATGGAGCTGAAGTCCACACTGTACAAAGAAATAGCACATGGGCGCCGTCGCTAAGGGTTTGAACCATTTGCACCTTCTTTACATTTAACTCACAGGCCTATGTGTCTTAGGGCACGGAGAGTTGTATAAGGCTATGTACACACGTTGCGGAAATTTTCTGCATCAAATCTGCACATTCTGACTGAAATACGCACCAAAAACCGCATGAATTTTAGGTACGTTTTTGTGCCATGCGTTTGGATAAAATAGGCACCAATGATTGACATGCTGCAGTTTATTTTTTGCACCAAATCTGCAAGGAAAAAAATTAGTAACATGGACACAGCACTTCAGAATCCTCATTGGCTTTGCTGACATAAAGATAGGCATGCAGATTTGGGCCACAATCTGCACCAAATCTGCATAACAAAAACTCACTGTGCGCACACAGCCTAAGGCCCCCTTCACACGCACGTGTCTCCGGTACGTGCTAGGTCCGTGCCCGCATGTAGCGGAGACACGGGCACACGTAAACCTATTAAAATCAATGGTTTATGTCCACGCACGTCTGCAGCCATTGGCCCGTGCCTCCGTGTGGAGCAGACGTGAGCCCGTGTGCTCCACACGGATGCATGTCTGTTTTTTTCCGGCAGCACGGGTGTCACGCGTCCCGCACACGTACCACACGGATGTAGTGTGGATACGGTCCCGTGTGACACGCGCCGGAGAAAACTCACGTGTCAGAGAAAAAAATAACAAATCTTTACTCACCTTCTCCAGCCCTCCTGTCTCTGCCGCTGCTGTCACTTGCTGCCAACCGCCGCTCATTATGCTCATTTAATATTCACTTCACTGCGGCCGGAAGCAAAAGCAGCGGGGAGTCGGCAGGACCCGAGACCGAAGATCGGCACCACGGACAGTGACGCCAGGGACACAGGTGAGTGGAAAGTTCTCGTTCTCCGTGTGTTATCACGGATAACACACGGAGAACACACGTAGTGCCATAAACACGGCCGACGGAGGGGAAAACGCATTTTTGACACGTCCGTGAAACACGTGCGTGATTTTCACGGACGTGTGAAGGGGGCCTAACACAGTGTGACAACATTTATTTCTATGCAGCTGTCGCACACGGGTCAGAAGAGCCGCCTGATGCAATAGTCATCCATGATATATGGTTATCTGTCTGTGCTCTCAGACCTGTGCGCACGCTGCATTTTTTGCCACCTTTTTGGTGCAGTTTGTTGCCCAAAACTGTATGTCTTTTCTTCCCCAATAAAGTCTATGAGAATTCAGACAGGCTGTGCTCAAGTTGCTTCTTTTTTTCCTTGCAGGTTTGGGTGCAGAAAAATGAAAAAGCATGTCAATTATTTTTGTGTTTTTGACCTGCGGCATGTGCCGCCCTTTCAGACACCAAACACTGTATGTGGGCTTCAAAAACATGGCGCTGGAGATGAGCGCTATGCGCAGGCGCTAACTCAGACGCCGTGTAACTGAAGATTAGAAATTTGCATAAAGCCAGAGAGAGGGAGGAACAAGCGGCAGGGGGGGGTGGGAGGCGTGAATCGTGTGCATAACCCGCCCGGATATTATCAGCAGAGATGCACACGCCAATGAAAAAGTGGATGAATTTTCAAACTTCATAAACATGGAATTCGCAGCCTAAACATCCGAGCTGCCCACTAATGGTATGTACAGCCTGTGCCTGATAGTGCCAGTACTGCACTGGCTTTACCTTATGTACCAAAATCCTGATGTTTGGATCCCTTTAAGGTGAGCTTAGACTACAGAATCACATTGTCAATTAGATCCTTGGAAGTTGTCCGGTAGTTGGTTGTTTAATAGCCTATTAGACAAGTGGCCTGCGTTTCCGATGCAGACAGTTTATTCTTTGCGCGCAGACTGAAATTCATTGGTGGACATAATGCCGGTGCAGTGGCACAGAAGCCCAGAGGTGAAGGGGTCCCATGCAGGCAATTAGTAATGAGGGCAATCTGGCCAGTTGTTTGGAGCCCGAGGCTCTGGGGGGGCCATAGCCAGATTGACCTCATCTATCTTAAGCAGTGTGCTGGGACGGAACTGATCCTGCTGCACACTGTAGGCAGCGGAGCCGCAGAATCCATTCTCTAAGGCTAGAATGTAGGTTCTCTATGAGGTGATGGTGGCACTGGAAGAGGCGGCGCTTCCTCCTCCAGTATGGCGTGGATTTCATCATCCTAATATTCAACGTTGTGTTCAGCTGTAGCTGCTGGAGATGATGGTGGCTGTGGAGAGGTCGCATAGAGGACCGAGGGGCTGCACCAAGGAGCGAGGGGCTGAGGGTGAGTAATGTGAGGTGTTTGCTTTTTTGTTGCCACTGCATGTTTCCACATGGTTGATGCATATTGGGGCATTATATGAGGATGATGCTGGATATTGGGGCATTGTACGGGGTTGGTGCTCCATATTGGGGCATTGTACGGTTTGGTGCTGCATATTGGGATTTTGTACAGCGATGGTGCTGCATATTGGGGAATTCTACGGGGATGGTGCTGCGTATCGGGGCATTGTACAGGGATGGTGCTGCATATTGGGGCATTATACGGGGATGCTGCTGCATATTTGGGAATTGTACAGGGAAGGTGGTGCACATTGAGGAATTGTACATGGATAGACTGCATATTGGCGCATTGTACGAGGAAGTATATTGAGGCATTATATGGGGAAGGTGCTGCATATTGAGGCATTGTACAGGGAAGGTGCTGTATATTGGAGCATTTTACGGAGATGGTGTTTCATATTGGGAAATTGTACGGGGATGATTCTGCATATTGGGGCATTGTACAGGGAAACGGGTGATTTTACATACGTGGGTCTGGATGGGGAAAGGGGTGATCTTGTATGTGTGGGGCTGCGTACTGGGAAGCTGTGAAGGAAAGGGTGTGATATTACTCACCTGGGGAAGGAGGGGTTGATGTTTGTTAATGGGGGGCTTCATGCTGGGAGGCTACCTGCTGGAGTGGCTGCGTGCTGGGGGGCTGAGTAGGGAAGGGTTAGGTTTACTTGCGTGGTGCTGCAAGCTAGGTGGCTGCATGGGGAAGGGGGTGATGTTGCATGCTTGGGGCATGCATGGTGAAAAGAGTGATGTTACATGCAGGGGGCTGCATAGGGAAGGGGGTTATGTTATATGGGGGGGCTGCATGGGGAAGGGTTACAGTTACTTGTGTGGAGCTGTGTGAGAAAGAGGGTAATGTTACATATGTGGGGAAGGGGGTGATGTTACGTATGTGGGGAAGTCCTCCCCACTGCATAACTCATTATATAGTCCTCAGCATCCTCCCCACCTCACAATTCATAATCTGGCTCTGATATCATCATCCCTACAACACAATTCATTATATGACCCTGTTACTGTCCTCCCCACAATTCATAAAAATTGCCCTGATACTGTCCTCCCCACCCCATAATTCAGAGTCCACCATACCACACAATACATTATATGACCCTCATAGCGTTCTCCCCACCAGACAATTCAGTATATGGTCTTCTGTGTCCGCCACAACCTCACGATTCATTATATGGCCCATATAGCATGTCACCATACCACAATTCATTATATGGTCCCGATATGTAAGGTATGGTAATGTACATAACAAGAGAGGCCACTATGTGATATATATATACATATATATATATATATATATATATAAATATACTGTATAAACACACGTAATTTTTAGCTTTGTCGCCATAAAAGGAGGGGGGGGCAGAGACATAATTTCTTGCACAGGGGCCGCAAACGGTCAGTGTCCGCCCCTGCTGAAATTGTTCTCGACAGCACGTTTTGTATACACGGGACAATGTGCTACTGAGAGAAATTATTTTTTAAGCAAGGATAAAAATCATTTCACCTGATGAACATTTTGCTTATTTGGTCGGGTGATTGGCAGTCTGGTTACACTTTCTCGATTGTCAGGAAACTAGCTTTCCTAAGAACACTTGTTGAATGCTTCCTAAAGCCAGCTTTACACCTTACAATTAGGTATGCGATCTCGTATGCGATGTGACACGCCCCGGTCGCATATGCGATTGAATGAGATTGCACGTAGGTCGTTCATTTGCTGTCACACGTGCGTTAGTAGTCTATGTTAAATTGATCAATTTTGTGTGCGATCCTTTAGATCATGTGTTCTGTGACGTATGCATTGGGCACCTTTTTTTTTTTTTTTATTTATTGACTTGACAAGCGTGTATAATGTGTAGGGATGCGTTTTTACTATGTCATCTGCCTTTCAGCTCTGCTACATGGCCGCTAACAGCAGACACAGACAGCCATGTAGCAGAGCTGAATGGCAGATGACAGCAGACACAGACAGAGCCGCACTGTCAGAATGAACTCGGGTGAACTTCACCCGACTTCATTGTCATGCTGCGGCTCTGTCTGTGTCGCCCTGATTAGCGGTCACCAGTGAAGGACTCACCGGTGACCGCTAATCCCCTGAGTAACTGAATTGAGCAGCCCTCTCTCATATACTCACTGATCCCCGATCTCCGGCTCTGCACGGCATTCACACTGCTCCGGCGGCTTTTACTGTTTTGAATATGCCGGCCGCCCATTAAACAATCTCGTATTCCCTGCTTACCCCGCCCACCGGCGCCTATGATTGGTTACAGTGAGACACGCCCCCACGCTGAGTGACAGGTGTCTCACTGCACCCAATCACAGCAGCCGGTGGGCGGGTCTATACTGTGTAGTGAAATAAATAATTAAATAATTAAAAAAAAACGGCGTGCGGTCCCCCCCAATTTTAAAACCAGCCAGATAAAGCCATACGGCTGAAGGCTGGTATTCTCAGGATGGGGAGCTCCACATTATGGGGAGCCCCCCAGCCTAACAATATCAGCCAACAGCCGCCCAGAATTGCCGCATACATTATATGCGACAGTTCTGGGACTGTACCCGGCTCTTCCCGATTTGCCCTGGTGCGTTGGCAAATCGGGGTAATAAGGAGTTATTGGCAGCCCATAGCTGTCAATAAGTCCTAGATTAATCATGTCAGGCGTCTATGAGACACCCTCCATGATTAATCTGTAAATTACAGTAAATAAACTCACACACCCGAAAAAATCCTTTATTAGAAATAAAAAACACAAACATATACCCTGGTTAACCACTTTAATCAGCCCCAAAAAGCCCTCCATGTCCGGCGTAATCCAGGATGCTCCAGCGTCGCTTCCAGCGCTGCTGCATGGAGGTGACCGGAGCTGCAGCAGACACAGCCGCTCCGGTCACCTCCACACAGCAAATGAAGACAGCCGTGCGATCAGCTGAGCTGTCACTGAGGTTACCCGCTGTCACTGGATCCAGCGGTGGATGCAGCGGTGGCCGCGGGTAACCTCAGTGACAGCTCAGCTGATCGCGCTTCTCACCTCAGTTGCTGCTTGGAGGTGACCGGAGCGGCTGTGTCTTCTGCAGCTCCGGTCACCTCCATGCAGCAGCGCTAGATGCGACGCTGGACCATCCTGGATTCCGCTGGACATGGAGAGCTTTTTGGGGCTGATTAAAGTGGTTAACCAGGGTATATGTTTGTGTTTTTTATTTCTAATAAAGGATTTTTCGGGTGTGTGTTTATTTACTGTAATTTACAGATTAATCATGGAGGGTGTCTCATAGACGCCTGACATGATTAATCTAGGACTTATTGGCAGCTATGGGCTGCCAATAACTCCTTATTACCCCGATTTGCCAACGCACCAGGGCAAATCGGGAAGAGCCGGGTACAGTCCCAGAACTGTCGCATATAATGTATGCGGCAATTCTGGGCGGCTGCTGACTGATATTGTTAGGCTGGGGGGCTCCCCATAACGTGGGGCTCCCCATCCTGAGAATACCAGCCTTCAGCCGTATGGCTTTATCTGGCTGGTTTTAAAATTGGGGGGGACCGCACGCCGTTTTTTTAAATTATTTAATTATTTATTTCACTACACAGTATAGACCCGCCCACCGGCTGCTGTGATTGGGTGCAGTGTGACACCTGTCACTCAGCGTGGGGGCGTGTCTCACTGTAACCAATCATAGGCGCCGGTGGGCAGGGTAAGCAGGGAATACGAAATTGTTTAATGGGCGGCCGGCTTTTTCAAAACAGTAAAAGCCGCCGGAGCAGTGTGAATGCAGTGCAGAGCCGGAGATCGGGGATCGGTGAGTATATGAGAGAGGGGGATAGACTGACATGGACAGAGAGTGAGGGACAGAGATAGTGACCGACTGACAGAGATTAGTGAATGACAGACATTGTGAGGTGCTTCAGAACGCAGCTTTTCAGTTGCGCTCTGAAGCGGACCTTTTTTAAGCTGCGGTGCAGAGCGCACACCTGCGCACATAGCATCAGACACCAAAATCGTATGAGGGATGTCACACGTTACAATTGCCTAGGTTCATACAACAAAACGTCCAATGTATGAGGAATAAACGACGTGTATGCGATCACCGTATTTGCGTTCAATCTTGATCGCACGTAGGTTTCACACGCAAATACGTCACGAACGATGCCGGATGTGCGTCACTTACAACTTGACCCCGACGACGGATTGAAAGATTTATTGAAGTGTGTAAACCAGGCATTATAGACAGCAGCAGTACATTCACTACATTGTCATAATAACACACAGCCAGTTCTTTCTGAAATAGCCAGTACCGGAGATTGCGTGGTGTCTGGTCATCCAAGTGGTTCACGTAGTGGTTCACATAGTGGGTGCCTCTTTCACCGCATTGGTCCAGTCTTGATGCGCTTTCGGGTTGTTGATAGATGACTACAGCCACCCAGAGCCTAGCAATTATATTGGTATTTAATAATTAAATAGTTTAAATATGTACCAATGCTATATTCCCTTTGAAAGTAAAAGACAATAAATGAGCTTCCCAGAAATAATCAGTGCATGAAATCAGCACTTGACTCTAAAGTACTTAATAAACGAAGCTTTTCCTAATATATCACAATATAAACGTTAGTATATATCTTGGCTCTTATGTGAGGTTTGATCGGAGGTTAGAAATGTAATATAATTCCCAAGAAAACCTGGTAACTGGATACCTATAATTAATAGACAAATATAAAAATGAAAATGACCCAGACATTTAAAATCTAAATTTACAGAATGAAATTCTCATATGCTGAAAAAAATTTCTATGCGCATGAATGGCTTCAATTACTTTTTTTTATTGAACTTTTTTCTATCTCCGCGGCTTAACCTAAAGTTGTTTTGGTGCCAACTGCTCCAGCCAAAGCTACTCCATACATGTATATTGGTCCCAAGAAAAATACTGTACAAGTCTGCGCTGATCTCTTTTGGTCTTGTAATATGACCTGCAAGGGTTCTTTATCCAAGTATTTTGTAAAAGGAGCGAAGAGGCAAAAATTCACGTCATTCACGTTATTTTGGACAAGGTGCTAAAATTGTTGGATAAGAAACGTATTTGAGTTGAATTTTAGGAAATTTGCAGGTTCCAGTGAATATAAGTTTTGATTTGATTCATGTAAATCATTAAAAAAAATGCCCCCCTCCTCTTTGTACTCTGCAGAAGGCTGCAACATTTGCAGATGGCTGACATGACCGCAGGTGCGACTTAGCAGGCGTTATCTTAATGCATTGCAGATATCACATCAAATAGTGTATTTTTAAATATATATAAACCTCAGCAATGTATCCGCTGCAGCTGAAAACCTCTTACACAAAAACCAAGCAGCAGTGTTCATTTTCCTTCTAGTATCCCAAAAGCTGAACTTGGGTATTGCACAACTCCACTTGAAATCAATAGACTGTCCATGTAATACTGTGTTTCGCCGAAAATAAGACAGTCATATTATTTTTTCGCCTGAAAAAAAGCTCTAGGGCTTGCTTTTGGTATAGGGTTTATTTCCGGGGAAATACAGGTTGGGGTAAGTTTACATTCCCAAACCCCCCCCCCCCCCCCGAGAGTATGATACTTACAAGATCCCTAATGTCTGCCTCGCTCCCAGGTCCTCCTGCAATCTTCGATGGGCGCTCCCAGCAAGTGTGCTCCAAAGGGGTCCTCCCCTGCCTCTGATCAGATTGCACACACACACACATCAGATCGCACACAGTCACACATACATCATCCAGTAATACCGTATTACTTCTGGCTGGCAGGGGGACCTGGGACACAGTGCAGTGGAGCGCAAGGAGCTGTGGTGTAATGCATCGAAAACCTGCGGGGGAATGTATCGATGCATTCCACCGCAGGTCCTCGCATTCCAGTGCGTCCCAGGATGTGTGTGTGTGTTCCACCACAGGTCCTCGATGGTTCCACACAGGTCTTCCCGTTCAGGGTCTGGTTAGTATGATTGTAGGTTCTTCTGTCTTCTCTCTTCTCTTTTGGGGGTGTCTGCTTTCTATAATGAAGTGTCCTGCAGTATCTTTAACTTTTTTAGCTGCATGGACACTTCATTATTGAATCACAAATAGGGGGTATTTTGGGGGTAGAGCTTATATTTAAGCCTTATTCTGAAAAGGCCAAAAATTCCTGCTAGGGCTTATTTTCGGGGTAGTGCTTATTTTCGGGAAAACTCGATAAGTGGACAAGTCTGATCTTCCAGACTGATTTTCCTTTTGTAGCTGTACTCCACTTTAACATATTCATGGACCTATTATTCAATTTAATCAATTCATTTTTAAACCAGACAATCCCTTTAAAAAATGTCATTTTAGTTGACCTTGTAACGTTTTGCACTGTTGAGAATTTCTCAGCTGATTCAAAGCAACCCATTTGCAGCATGAATCAGAGACCAGAACCCGCATTTTAAACATCCATGGTTTACTCTGTGACACCTCAGAGAAAACATACCGTAGTTGAAAGCACGGCGAGAGATGTCTAAAAAGTCTATAGTCCAATTTACAATGTTGCTAATCCTCATCCCATATGGAGCTCAGGCAACAGGTTCGCCATAGCCAGTGCAATCCAAAAGAAAAAGGTAGAAGTCCAGTTCTGACATTCGAAATACAATGTTCCAGTTCACACATGGTGCATCATAAGGCACCTTTTTTCTTTCAGAGACGTCTAGCCCAAGAAGCAATCCCTAGCTGGCTTCTCTCCACCCCCTCAGCTAAACTGGCACTCTCCCCCTATACTCGCACATAGAGAGAGACCTGTCAGTCTATGTGAATGTGCGGAGGAAAGCCTGAGGGGACTTGCTTCTTAGACTAGTTGTCACACAATGTTTGGCTCTAAACTCACCCAGTGTCATGGTGGCATCTGACGCTGCTCACACTACATAATCCGACACTCCACACTATGTCTCCTTTGGTGCTTCTGAGTTACACATACAGTCTCAGGCATAGACCACTGTGTTCTCATTAGTGATTGCAGGAGTTAATTCTTGCTAACTTGTTGGTTACCTGTTGGATCACATGTTGTAGGAGACCTATCATTGTCACTCCCCACCTTTTTAAGATGGTGGAGCCTGTATTTCCTTGCCAACTATAGCTGTTGCTAAAATGGTCTGTGTGCTGTTGTCCTGCTGGTGATTGTACTTTGTGTGTGAAGTTGTGGAGTTCTCTCGTTGTCTTGTTGTTTCCTCCCTGCTCTGATTTTCCTCCTATGCTTTTTTTTGCCTTGAATCAGTGTGTGTGTGTGTTGTGAGATAGAGATTTGTTTTCCCCTGTTTGTCTATGTCTGTTGCTTTTATCACTCCTACTCCGGCCTTCCCCAAGGGTTGGGAAGAGGGGCTAAAAGATCAGGGCTAGTCAAGAGCATGGTAAGGAAGGCGGCTCGGATACCCTCACCATCAGAGATAACTCTGAGATTAAGGATCGCTTGGGTCCACTAGCCTAAGGGCCAGTCTAAGAGCCTCTGTCCCCTGCTCTCCATATCCACCATTTTACTATTCACCTTGTCTCGGCTTCTCTTTCAACTATGTTTTTCTGTGAAACTCTGTGGGTTTTCAGCGTAGAACATATATGTTTAGTCTGCAGGAGCCAGTCTGTGCCTTATGCTGCCTGTAGTTTGGGTAGCATAAATCAGATATCCGATTCCCTATGAGGATGACGTTTTTCAAAGTATATTACCTTAGGTAAAAATTACAATATTACTGTATAAAATCTGCAGCCTAAAACCACACATACACTTCTCAGCTAATGCATTTAAAAGATGTCTGTTTCTTTAAGCCATTACTTTTATTTTAAACACAAAGGACCTATAGACTGTAAAATTTTCTGAGGTCACTTCTGGCTCATAGTAAGTGGGTTCAAAAATGAAATTCTACCCCCTCAATTTATTAGTCTTATGTAACAAATATATGATCCCAGTACAGATCCGCGCGCAGCAGCCAACGTTCACTGACATGCTCTTTCTTGTTGGACACTTTTCATGCTCTTAATATCACTCTTCGCGCTGTCCAAATCCAGTTATAGTCAAGGATAGTTTTTCAGTCCTCCAACAGTTTAACTCTCTGCTTACCATTTAGTGTGTTATGTCCAACTCGCCTCTATATATACAGTGAAATTAAAAATAAAACAAAATAAAAGACAATTTAATAAGCTGATTTTTTTTCTAACAGAGTCTTCAGAAGTCGGACCATCCCTTGTTGTCCACACCAGTGTGCCATTTGGAAAAGAACATCTAGAGCAAGAGAAAGAAGCCGTGCAGCCCCTGATCCTGAAGCAGCTCGAATCAATACTGCCAAACCTTCCTCCACCAAAGGACATCAAGTGTCACAAGTGGAGACATTCTCAGGTAGGCAGGTCCATGAATAATGCCTCGGAAGTGGGAAAAGCATTTACTGTCCATATTTCACTTTCTTTAAGGGAATCTGTCACCAAGTTTTTACTACCTCATCTGAGAGCAGAATAATGTAGGAGTAGAGACCATGATTCCAACAATGTATCCTTAGGGTGCGTGCCCATGATCAGTGTTTTGGATGCAGAGTGTTTTAGCTGTGTCTTAACCGCTGCATTGAACAGTACAAGCACAGTGAATGGGATTTCTAGAAATTTTGCCCGCAGCAAAAACTGACCTGCGGTGCGGCTTTCTGAGCCGCAAGCATGTCAATTCTTTGCTGTTTAGTTGCAAGCGTGCACCGTAGGGGGAGCACAAGCAAAAGACTGCAGCACCCCAAACCCTGATCGTGGGCACAGGTAGCTACGATCTCCTTTGGAGAAGACTCGCGGCCCAGCAGGTCAGGACCCGCTGCATCCAGGACGCAGTGGGTCCTGATTGTGGGCACATACTCTAAGATTACTGGGTGCAGTAGTTGTTATACAATCAGATTTCTTAGATGTAGCATGAAGCAGACCTCAGAAATCTAACCCTGCCCACACTACAGCTCTTTGTGTACATTGTATACTGACAGTAAGCTGCTCATCGGTATAAGGGTATGCTCACACAAGCATATGACTCGGACGAGTACAATGCGACAAAATCTCACATTGCACTCAGATCAATGGTATTCAGTGAGGTAGAGCAGATGGTCAGCTTTTTTCTCATCCAGATTCTGGATGAGCAAAAAAATCGCAGCATGCTGCGGTTGTCAGCAAGAGACATGTCACTCGCACCCATACAACTCTATGGGTGCGAGTGAAACATCGGACTGCATTCAGATGACATCCGAATGTGGTGCGATAATTGCATCAACTGACAATGGAAAAGATAGAGATTAATCCTGCCCTCTCCGCGGCAGCTGTGATCCCATTGCAAAATTGGACCACAGGTGCATGACACTCGTCTCACGCTCGCAGCACAGAGGAAGCCGAGGGTCAGTAGCATATTGCATCCGATGCAATACAGTTGTTTGACTCCAGCCTAAAGGGTATGGTTAGACCAGGTCTCAATGGGACCTAGTCCAGGCAGTGATAATGCCCTTCTGATAAAACACTCATTTTATTGAAACAAAGGCATACTGCCTAATAAGTGACAAATCCCTGAAATCAGTGTCTCAGCCCCTACCTCATTTGGTCTCAAGATTACATAGCAAAAACTTGCTGAAAAATTCCCTTTAAAATGTTGTTAAAATATATGTTACATCAAGAATACATTCTAGCCAGGACTCTTACAGATGCTGTCTATAGATATGGCCATCACAAAATAGTGAGGCTGACCGGGATCTTGGGAGCACAGATGCCAGAGCAGTTTTCATGCCTATGCTGCTCTGTACAAGTAAACCGAGAACTATTCTATAGCGTTAAGGCCCCGTTACACGCAACGACATCGCTATCGAGATGTTGTTGGGGTCACGGAATTCGTGACGCACATCCGGCCTCGTTAGCGACGTCGTTGCGTGTGAGATGTACGAGCGACCGCTAACGATGGGAAATACTCACCAAATCGTTATTTGTTGACACGTCGTCCATTTCCCAAATGTCGTTGCTGGTTCAGGACGCAGGTTGTTCATCGTTCCTGAGGCAGCACACATCGCTACGTGTGACACCCCAGGAACGACGAACAGCACCGTACCTGCGTCCTCCGGCAACAAGGTGGGTGTGACTTCCATGCGGCTACTCTCCGCCCCTCCATTTCAATTGGATGCCTGCCATGTGACGTCGCTTTGACGCCGCATGAACCGCCCCCTTAGAAAAGCAGGCAGTTCGTGCGGTGTCACAGCGACGTTACTAGGAAGGTAAGTACGTGTGACGGCACCTAGCGATATTATGCGCCACGGGCAGCGATTTGCCTGTGATGCACAAACGACGGGGGGCGGGTGCTTTCACGAGCGACATCGCTAGCGATGTCGCTGCGTGTAAAGCCCCCTTTACACAGGACACGTAGCTCCATTGAGCAGCTTGAGTGACAAAATGCATAGCTCCTGCAAATAATCTAATAGAGAACAAAGAAAAAATAAATGGAGGCCAAAAAGAGGTATAGTAAGAATTTTCACATGATTAGTGTCTTATTTTTCATTAAGCAATTGATCAAGAGCCATGATTGTAATCAGCCATAGAAAAATCTGCTCTTCCATTCCTCATTTCTTCACCAAAACATTTTACATGGATGTAGGTGTGGATTTAAAGGGACGGAGAAGCTGCCCCTTCACATGTCTGTGATAAAGACGCACGTTTTTCACGGTATGTGTTGAATGTGTGTATGGCCCTCTGTGCCTTGATTTTAGTACACTTGTGTTCTTCGTGTGCTATCCGTGATAGCACACAGAGATCGGGAACCTTTTATTCACCTGTCTCCGGCGCTGCTGCTTCTGGGTCCACGGTGCAGTGAATATTCATGAGTATAATGAGCGGACCTGGAATCAAGTGACAGCAGCGCCGAAGACAGATGAGTATAGAAAATCATTTTATTTAAAAGACACCTGTTTTTTACGGTACGTGTCACACTGATGTCACACGGATCATTGTGTTGTGTGGAAGACACGGACACGCCACACGGATCACTGTCTGTGAAAAAAAAAAAATGTGTGCACAGACCCATTGATTTGAATGAGTCTGTGTATGTCCGTGTCTTTGATACGTATGAAAATGGACATTATACGTCCCGAAATCACGGATGTGTGAATAAGGCCTTAAGCAGAGTTTAGCAAAAGAAATAAATTATCTTCACCTGAATTTGTATTTAGATTCAGCTTTAGTATCTAACAATTGTGAAAATTTGAATATTTTTTTTAGATCCTTAATTCCCTGTAGATCGGTGGGGGTCGAAAGGCGGCGTTACACGCTACGATTTATGTGACGATATGTCGACGGGGTCACGGTTTCCGTGATGCACTTCCGTCATCGTTAGCGACGTCGTTGCGTGTCACATCTACGTGCGACTACGAACGATCGCAAATAGGTTGAAAATCGTTGATCGTTGACACATCGTTCAGTTTCAAAATATTGTTCGTCGTTTGGATCGCAGGAGACATATTGCTGCGTTTGACACCCTGCCAACGACTAACAACATCCACACGACCACCTTGGTCAAACAATATATCGCTGAACGATGTTGCGTTGCTTGTGAGATGTGTACGTGTGACCGCTAATAAACGACCTATGTGCGATGTAACTACGATCTGGGCGTGTCACATCACTACTGAGATCGTCAGATAAATCGTAGCATGTAACGGGGCCTTTACACCCACCAATTGCTCAAAATTGCTCAAAAACCCACTCAGAAGGGTGCAACTCGAGATTAGGAAGAGCAGAGCTCCTCCCTGATGTTGTGCGCAGACCAGAGTATATATTCAATAGAAGTGGACCTACAAAGTGTAAAATTGTTTTCCAAAGTTTAGTTACTCTTTAGGTGTGTGGATTATGTTCTGTGGTAACTTAGTGTAATGAATGGAACCGGATGGTGATGCCAAAGGATATAAAGGTGCCCATACATGCTATATAGCTGTTGGCAGGCCGATTGAATTTGGTGTACTTGGATGACTTTTTTTATCCAGTTTATTTGCTGATCCTTGGAAGATATTTTTTATATTTTTCCAGAATATGAAACATCATCTAACGAGCTGGGTTTGAGAATTTAGAAATGTATATAGAATTCTGTATTTCAGGAATCTGTGAATTAGGGAACATAAATCTTCCGTTCACTCCTAAATGTCAGCAGGATAAATCAGATTACTGCAATCTTCTGTCGCCAAGTTTCATAATACAGACGGCACACATTTATTAAATAGATCTTTTAGTTTGGGTCCGAATGGCTGAGTAATCATTTGGAAACGTTTTCTGCCTTTTATTAAAATGAGAATTTTAGAGGGGACATTGTAATTTGAGAATTATACAGCCATACTGTCATGGACTTTTACAGTAAGTACATCAGTGCCATTAGTAAGTACATCAGTATCATCACATCTAAAGGCTGCTTTACACACAGCGACATCGCTAATGAGATGTCGTTGGGGGGTCACGGAATTCGTGACGCACATCCGGCCTCGTTAGCGACGTCGTTGCGTGTGAAACGCACAAACGACAGTTAACGGTCAAAATTACTTACCTTATCGTTGATCGTTGACACGTCGTTCCTATCCCGATTATCGTTGCTGTTGCAGGGCGCAGGTTTTTCGTCGTTCCTGAGGCAGCACACATCGCTATGTGTGACACCGCAGGAATGAGGAACAACCTCGTACCTGCGGCCGCCGGCAATGAGGAAGGAAGGAGGTGGGCGGGATGTTCCGCCCGCTCATCTCCGCCCCTGCGCTTCTATTGGGCGGCTTCTTAGTGACGTCGCTGTGACGCTGCACGAACCACCCCCTTAGAAAGGAGGCGATTCGCCGGCCACAGTGACGTCGCTAGGCAGGTAGTATGTGTGACCGTTCTTAGCAATGTTGTGCGCCACAGGCAGCGATTTGCCCGTGACGCACAACTGATGGGGGCGGGTGCTATCACCAGCGACATCGCTAACTATGTCGCTGTGTGTAAAGTGCCCTTACGAGATCTTTAATATAATCATAAACTAATATATAACTAATATAATCATGGACTATTGTAAAAGCTTGTGTTCTGACATACACTTTTTTAAAGCATTATTCCTCAAATATTAAAAGGGTCGTCCTGTTTCATAGCTTACACATTTGAGATTCTAATGATGAAGATTCGAAACCTGCAATGTCCTGGAACTTTTTAGAGCGATTTTTCACTCTGTGATGGCAGACTTCTAAATTTTAACAATGTGCACACTACAGGCTGTCAGGATTCTCCGGTATTGCCGGCGAGAGCAAGTGGTCTTGTGATCAAAAGAATGAGATTTGCATAATTCTGGCCACATGCCATCTGGATTGGCTTAACCTCACTTCAAATGAATTAAGCTGAGCACATCTAGTCAAAAATTGGTGTCACACGATTGATCTGATTTTGGCAGCAATACCAGGGAATCCTGACAGTGTGCAATGCACGTGTGGCGCCCCTGAGGCTTCAGTCGCCACAGAGTATTGCACCCAACATTAGATGTAATGCTTAACCAGGTTCCTGAGGAGGTCAGTCCCGGTTTCACCACTTGCACACTCAAATACACACCAGGTTGCCCTGTTCCCACTGGGGACTGGGCTAAGTTCGGGTAATAAAGGGGTCGCCGACAGAGAGGCATTTATAGGATGCCCTCAACAGGGGCCCCAGTCCCACTTGCTTAGAACCTGGGAGGGAGGAGGTGCAGCCAGTAGGGGGAGTCAGGAGCCAACACAACAGTTAGGGAGGTCTCGAGCAGGAGAGCATGACACGTCCTACATAATCCATAGAGGTCGGCATTGAGGTCCTGCGCATGCGCACTTTGATTTGCCCTGCTGAGGTCAAATCAAAGTATTGTAGTACGCATTTACAGGAGGTCTTTAACCTTTCCTCGTGCCTGTGCATTACAGTAGTTTGATCTGCCTTCAGCATTGAAAACAATAGTGTATACCTATATGATAACATAACATACACAATTCAAGTCTACTGGAGGCCTTTAGTTGGAGCTATCAAAAAGGAGATGGCAGCACTCTGCAGTGCTAAGATATGTGTAAGAATGAATATAGGAATATAGACATACATTACTGCTATGAAAAACATGTAAAAATTGAGATACTTTAGCACAAAAAATGGACAGTTTTATGTGAGCCCAACTGCCAACGTCAAGGTGACCTCTTATTGTTGGGTCCCTAGCAAACTAATTGGGTCCCTATCAAACTAATGCCTCTCTTTGGGTTAAAAAAAAACTACAATTTGTGCCACAGAGGGGCATGCAAATGAAGAACTAAAATAGCCTAAGGCGGGCTTTGCACACTACGACATCGCAGGCGCGATGTCGGTGGGGTCAAATTGAAAGTGACGCACATCCGGCATCGCATGCGACATCGTAGTGTGTAAAGCCTAGATGATACGATTAACGAGCGCAAAATCGTCGTAATCGTATCATCGGTGCAGCGTCGGCGTAATCCATAATTACGCTGCTGCGACGGTCCGATGTTGTTCCTCGCTCCTGCGGCAGCACACATCGCTGTGTGTGAAGTCGCAGGAGCAAGGAACATCTCCTACCGGCGTCACCGCGGCTTCTGTAGGATATGCGGAAGGAAGGAGGTGGGCGGCATGTTTACATCCTGCTCATCTCCGCCGCTATTGGCCGCCTGCCGTGTGACGTCGCTATGACGCCGCACGACCCACCCCCTTAGGAAGGAGGCGGGTCACCGGCCAGAGCGACGGTCGCAGGGCAGGAAAGTGCATGTGAAGCTGGCGTAGCGATAATGTTCGCTACGCCAGCTATCACACAATATCGTACCTGCGACGGGGGCGGGGACTATCGCGTGCGACATCGCAGCATCGGCTTGCGATGTCGGAACGTGCAAAGCCCGCCTCAGACTGAAGAAAGAGTAGGAGTGCTCAATAAGAAGGCATGACCCTGTAATCTAAGAAGAAAAGTGATGGCACATCCTACCTTTCTAATGTGAGCAGGTGCAAACTGAATATGAAACATAGTAACAAAAAGAGTTACATATATTTGCACTACAGAGTGCAACTGTCTCTTTTTTGTTACTATGTTTCATGTTCAGTTTGCAGCTGTTCACATTAGAAAGAGTGGAACTGTCATCAGTCTTTTTCTTTCTTAGGTTGCAGCTATGACTAAAGCCCTCCAGGGTGCCTGAAGCACGTAAATATGCTATCATACAGGTACACACTAATGCTTCCCATGGTTTGGAATACATTTTTTTTATTTCATCTTTTTTTCTGTGGTGTGGGATTACTTCTAATTATATATTGTAATTATCTCACCTGTCATCACACTATCAGCCCGAACTCTCAATATTCAGGAGTACACCACCTTTGACAATCAGGATGCCAGGAGGCAGAGGAGCAGTGCGCTCCTGAAGAAACAACCAGAGGATTTTCCTTTAAAACAGCAGTGACTCATTAATCTAATATATAAAGCTGAGTGTGTGTGTGTGTGTGTGTGTGTGTGTGTGTGTGTGTGTATGTCCGCTAAAGGAATCCACACTGTCACATTTACAATCATGAATTGTACACAGAAAATGTAACCTCACGCTTTACAGTTACTCTCCAAAACACCTGTCTCCCTTAAAGTCAATGGAGATAGGAGCTTCAGCTTATTAATAGGAGCTGTGAATGGTTGCTATAGGGAACAAAATAAATTGTTAGTATAAGAAGCTTATGTGTGAGTTAATAAGTGGCCGGTGGGGAGATGGATAGAGAGAGACAGAAAGAGACAGACATAAGCACAGAGACTGACAGACGAAAAGAGACAGAGAGAGAGACAGTCAAAGAGGCAGACAGAGGTAGACAGAGGGGGAAAAGAGATAGAGGGGGAAAACAGACAGAGGGGGAAAAGAGACAGAGGGGGAAAAGAGACAGAGGGGGAAAAGAGACAGACACACAGACAGACAAGGAAAGAGACAGACACACACAGAGACAGAAAGAAATAGACAGACAGACACAGACAGACAGACTGGGAGAGAGACAAAGAGAGTTATTATCCCATCCCAGGCAACACCAGGTACTACAGCTAGTGTCCATATAAAATATTCAGGTCCTTAGTGAGAATTTTTGTGCCCAGGTAGTAATACAGCAGTAACATATAAGTAGATATCATTCATCTTTCTCGAGATGCAATATCATATTGTTATCTGGTAAGTAAATAGAGTGTCAGCAGCTCGCTCATCACTCGTAGTCCACTCAGTAACTTCATAAGAAGACATTTACAGCATTGTAACAAATATTTAGAGAAGTCACGCATTTCCTACAGCAGCCCACTCATTTGTCTGCAAAGCCAAAATTTCTTCTTTGTATGTGAAAGAAATAAAAAGCTCACTGTGTGAAATCCATTATTTTGATGCTGAGTTAGCAACGTCAATTACTCACCAGAGATTACATGAATAGCAGTAAATATTAGCCTTAACCTGTCCTATGTATGCAGTCTGATGTGTGGGGGTGGTTGACATCTATCTTTGCGCAGCTAGCCATGGCTCTCGTATCTTCTCGGCACATTCGAAAAAAAAAGTTTAACATCTTGTGTCTAATCGTTTGCTGACATAAAATGCAGAAACTAAGCTGAAATATATGTTCTGCTAATCTCATACCTAGAAGAGATGTGGCACTTCAAGTATAAGGAAAAACAAGTTATTCAAGTGAATGTGTCAGCAGAAAAAAACAGTACATACTGGCAGCCATAATGGAAATCTGCATGTAAATAGTATCTTAAGCATGTGCAGCAGTCTATTTGTAAGGGGGGTGCAGGGAGAAAATTAAGATGTATTCTCCCTGCAGCCACTCCATTCCAATCACCACTGCAGCATTTTGGCTATGAACAGTTAACATCACTACACAGAGGACGTGCACTAATCTCTCCCCCAGCACCTTGACTGCTATCCTCTGTACACACGCTGATGTCATGGGTGACAGACAGTCCTGTGGTATCCAGCAATAAAAGGTCACAGCATTTGGCTGTTCAAAATGCACCCTGACTTTCTATTATTCCTGCTGTTATTATTCAGTGTACTAGATATCTTTGCTGGGTTTTCATCCTATTCCCTTTAGGACTCTTGGGAGCTCCTCTTCCCTTCAGCTGCTAATCATCTGTATTTCCCCCTGGGTTTAAATACTCTAATTTTTCCTGGACTTGTGCTGGTGATATTCAGTTTCTTCAAAAGCTCTGGATGCAAGCAGGCGGCTTGCACTCATCTGTAGAATTGTTACTACTCTCTGCTGAACTTCTTCCTGAGGCATCTGGAGATAAGTTGTTCCTGTGCCTTCCCCATGTGTGTACTCCCTGTGTTATTTTTAGTGCTTAGTGGTGTTGACGAAGAGCTAATCCCACCCGTTCCCTATCTAGGGCCCAGCTCTAGGGTCATCCTAGGGTCAGGTATCCAGCTCTGTGCATCAGTGCAGAACCTATCTAGGGTAGTGAGGGACCCCAGGGACCAGCAGTAGGTTTGGTCAGGGGTCATAATCTACCCTTCCCTAGACGCAGGGTTTCCTTTCCCTTTTGCGGTTCACTTGCTACTCCCCCACACCTAGCATGACAGCTGCAGAGCAGAATGTCAGTCAAGTAGCAGCGAAAGCGATTACATCATGGTTTCTGTGTATTGAGAGTTGACTGTTCCTAGCCCCAATGCTACCCTGAGAAAAGCTGCAGGGAGAATAAAAGTTTATTTTCTCCCTGCAGCCACACTTCCAGACTGATGCACATACTTAAAACTGTATTTACCCGCAGACTACCAATGTGCCTGCTGATACTTGTTTTTTTGTTGACAGCTTGCTTCTTAGGATGAAATTTAATACCACCATGCCTCAATACTTACAGGCAGCATTGTCTATCTAAATACAATTGTTAACAATTACATGTCCATATAAATCAATGCACAAATTGCACGGTGACAGAACTTATACATTTCACATGATAAGGCAGATGTCAATTCTAGTCCTCGCTAAAAGGGTTGTGTAGTACCTAAGTCAGTTGTATTTTCCATAAGCAGGGTCTTATCGCCCATCGGTTGTATGTGGTATCTTTGCTCAAACCTATTCACTTCACCAGGTTGAGAGGTAAAACTTTTTTTTTTTTTTTTTACATTATACATGGGCTGATTCTGACTGCCTTCATCTTGGCCATGTGCCTTTTCCATCTGTCTAAGCAGAATAGAGATTGGTTGCAACACCTACGTGGTTTTCATTTTGTAGATCTTGTCCCAAAGAGGAAACTCTGTTCAGTGTAGGGACTAGAGTTGAGCGAGTACCTAAGTATTCATACTCACTATACTCATTACGAGTACTGTCTGATTCTCGAGTATTTGTTCAGAATAGCGTGTGCAATGCAAGTCAAATGGGAAAACTCGCAAAATAACAAGTAACCCGAATTCCGTATTTTTCGTGCGAGTTGCAAATAGTGCGGCATTTGGGTTACTCAATACTTTGCGAGTTTTCCCCATTGACTTGCATTGCACACGCTATTCGGAGCGACAGTACTCTTGATGAGTATAGCAAGAATGAATAGTTAGGTACACGCTCAACTCTACTAGAGACCCATCTATAAAAGGTCCCCGTGTTGTGGCAGGTGGGCCTATAACAGGGTGGCAGGGGGCGCTGTAGTCATGGCCCGGTTTGTGTCCGGGTGCAACCCCTTGGCACTGCTACAGGCAGATTGTAGGCCCAGTGAACATCTGGGGTTCGTTCACTTACTTGCTGTAGGGGATACTTCAGCTCCTTCTTCATTGAGGGTTCGGTTCAAGAAAGGAGACAACACAATAGGATTTCTCTTTAAACGTAACTCTACTTTACTTCAAGAGGATTTTCTCACACAGCTCACAATAAATGCAGACTGTCCCTCTCTCTGTCCTTTCTGTCTGTACCTGCACTGTACTGGTTCCTCTTCTGTGGCTGCATTTTCTGTCTGCAGACCAGCGTAGCCCTAGGCATTTTTTTAGGTTCCCAGTTCTGCACTTCTTCTATCTTCTGGGTCCCGCATACCCCTACATTCGCCCAGCAGTCCCGCCGACAAAGAGGACCTGCCTCTAGAGGGAGTGGTCTGACCCTAGCACACCACACACCTTCTCTCTAAAGCAGCCATCTTCATCTCTCTCACTTCTTCCTGTCTCAGGGAACTATCCCGCTAAGACTCCTCCCAAGGGCTAAACCTCTCCTTAACCTGTGGTATCCTTGGTATGGGATGCGGCTGAAGTACTCAGCTCAGCATCCTAACCAGAAGCTTTTATCTACTATCACTTTTACTCTTGTCCTAACACATTCTTATAGCTTACTATACTGGAACACTTCACCTTATACATGGTACATAAAATACACACATTTACATTACATATCTAATAAAGTTCTACCAGGCCTCAGTGCTATGTGGTGTCGGCCGCACAATTCTTGAGCTTTGCTACATTACAAGCAGCATTTACTAAACACTCAACATCAAATACAGTAAAACGATATGGTCGGTCTTCAGAGGGAGGTTTTCTTATTACAACTACCTTCTTACAGGCCCACACAGTTTGGTCCAAAAAAATTTTTAAGAGCCTCATATCTAGAACTAGAATAAATAGGTCACTAATTACCTTTAAAACAATATACTGTATATTAAAGATTTGTGTATATATTCGCTCACTCAGATTGCTGCAGCATTTTTTTGTGCTTGTCGCAGTCACAACCAATTTGTATACGCTTATTTATTTCATTTTGAAAGTGCCGACTTTGCTGACAACTTTATTGTTTGCTTTTGAAAGAAATTTAACCCATTTTGCAAATCCCATACTATTCCTTTAAAGAGAACCTGTCCGCTTGATTTTGTAAGTTAAAGACATGGCCTTAATGGCGCTGTTATACAGATTAAATTGATACTGTTAATGAAGAAATCCATTTTGTTTTTCATTAATCTGGTGTCTGAATGTCAGGACACAGCTTTGTGAGTGACCTGCCTCATGTGTGAAATTTTGTGGCGGCACCATCCTTTCTGCAGGCGGTGTGTGCACAGATTGATTTCCTGGCGGTCTTCAGTAAAATGACAGCAGTGGTGGCGCATGCGCAGATTGTGATCTCAGCTTGTGAGGCAAATCCCGGGATATGAAGATGAATTGTGACTCCAGTCATAATCCCTCATCACTCCCTGGCAGTGCCCCCTCCCTTCTTGTTCTCAGTGTTCCACTTACACCTCCATGGCCATGTCCTGTGATATGGAGATGAGGTGGTGTGGGAACAATGGACACAGGATGACTCCCTGCCGTCACCCTGTAGTAGGAGCTGCTAGCTAGTTAGCAAGGCTATGGAAATAGCCAGACAGAACGACTCCAGTAAAAAATGGTTCATATCTCGCAAGCCATATTTCCGATAAATATGGCAACCATAAAAATGGTGTCTCTGCATGCGGACGATGCCGGCACACCCTTTTTATGGGAGCAGGACATTGGGAAATGCCCCAGGCGTGATATCAGCCAATGGGGAACTGGCAGACAGGTCATGAGTCCCCTCGTTCTGTAGCTAAATTCATAACTGTCACAATGAGAGCATTGGCGTCCGCCTACGACGCTCCCAGGCAAAGTTATGGCCCATATTCCATGTTGGGATATTGTCCATAACTCAAGCCAGGGGTGGAGCAGTGCTCCCTGTGAGGTCACGAAGGTAGGAGGGGACCTGGATTTGGCCAGGTTGATAACCCTACTTCGGCCATTTTCCGGGGTTCTTCTCGCTGGGGGCACGTGTAGGAAACATCTGTGGGAAGGATCCTAGAAACCTGGGTACAGCGCCCCCCTGTGGCCAGACGCACAAGGTAACTGAGTGAATTGCATACCTGTTTGTAAACCATGCTTTATCTGTAACTGTACTCTGACATATGTATATTCTGTAGATTCCCTATTGTATATATTGTAGTCTAGTGTGCTTTAGGCTGATTAAATTATATAATTAATCTTGGGCTGTTCTGTTATCTCGATCTTGAATCCCACGTCTGTGTGTTCGGCTAATAGTTACCGTAAATCGGTTGGTGGCAGCGAATTGTGCCAAGGATTATTGTGGGGAGGCCAGTGAGATTCGGGGAGATTTTATATATTCCGCCCGCGGAGGTCGGGGGAATATATACCTTACTCTCACCGGGGACCCTTCAATAATCGGCATAAGTAGTATAGCGGCCTCCTTGCTTATGGTCGGGCAATTCCATAATTGGCCTGACTATAAGAGGGGCGCTAGAGAGCGCGTCACGTGCTCTGTCTGTCGGTCGGGAGGTATAAAGGAGGGGTGACCCCCACTTGTTACCCCCCGATTGTGACGTACTGGTAGCCAGCGCGGGGGATTTCTGAGTGACCCCCCCGGTGGTTCGTGACACAGCTCAATTACATACTTTAAATAATTGAGCTGGGATCTCAATCTGCTCTTGTGCTGCCACCGGCACCATTTTATTGATGACTTCCAAAAAAATATACTGCAAATGTGCCACCTGCGGCATAACCAGTGTAAAATGTCAAACAGGAGGCAGGTCACTCACAAAGCAGTGACCGGTCATTCAGACACCAGAGGGGCAGGAGCAGAATACCCAATGCACAGTGCCGCCCCCACGTACCTAAATCATATGTCCCGAAAAGACCTAATGCAGATTAAACAACAAAGCATATTTTGTCACCAATGGTATCGATTCAATCTGTACAACAGCACCACTACGGCCAAGCCTTTAACATGTAAAATTGTGCTGAGGTTTTCTTTAAGTCTTTTTAACAGTATTTAAAGTGAAACTCTAGTCTATCATTTTATTTCACTATCCATTAGCTATCAGTAATGTGTATACAGTGTGTAGAATAAAATGCTTACAACTGTCTTCTGCCGTTTCCAGCACCGCTCCAGTCCTTCTCCTGCATCATGTGGCCCCAGCTTTTTCTCGCAAGCTTACATAGTGGACTGTTACTTATTTTCTTCATTTAAATCTATGAGAGCTTCATTCTGTGTATCATAGACTTACATTGAGAAAATGACTTGTAGTACACACACGTCCTGTGTGAGCTGGCTGGTAACAACTGCTGTCACTTGATCCAAGTGCTGGGGACTTCTGATCATGTGCACTGCCCAGCGTCTTAGCCTGTAGCAACGGACAGGTACGCACGTTACCGCTGGTGGTGATGCTGGCAGTGGGCATTGAATAGCATCTTTGCATGACCCTGTGGTCGTGCTGCCATGCTAAGTTGGCGGAATGAGGGCAGAAACTAACACCCTTGGGACTAGTCCATGCGCTCATTAGCATATCATAAAGGAACTTTAGAAATACTTTTTCTAAAGATCCCTTTATCTATGCTACTAGATACAGGGACAGTTAGACAGGGATTAGCAATATACACCCAGAACTGCTCGTGGTTGTGGGTGCATATTGTACCTGACAGGTTCCCTTTAATTACTTTAAATAGGTTGTGATGTTCCTACGATAACACAAAAATACCATACTATTCAGCTGTAACATTATTAAACAGATGAACTACAAGTAGTATCCAAAGGTAAGAAAAACATGGGCATTCACCGCTTGCTGCTGTGTAGAAAAATGGTTTTATTCAAGCTTCGGAGTTACATGCTGTGCTGAGGGGGAGTGAGAGGGAGCAGACAGCACGTTAGACGACGGCCGTTTCGCACACCGAAACGGCCGTCGTCTAACGTGCTGTCCGCTCCCTCTCACTCCCCCTCAGCACAGCATGTAACTCCGAAGCTTGAATAAATCCATTTTTCTACACAGCAGCAAGCGGTGAGTGCCCATGTTTGTCTTACCTTTGGATGCTTGGATTATTGAGGACTTTATACAGGAGCACCACGCAGCTGTATAGTTCCTGGCAGTATATAAAAAAAACGGCAGTAATTTAAGTGGTGAAAACGCTTACTGTGAACCTTCTCCAACCCTTCAGAGTAGTGCCCTGCATTTCTTCCTTCTTCAAACTATGAACTACAAGTAGTAGTTTTGTCATTGCAATGTTAATGTGGTACAGTTAATAAGGTATAATTTTGTTTTGATTACTTTTCTTCTAGATTTTTCACATGTTAAACTTTTATAAAAGTTAACAACTCACGGAGTTTTCTCAACTAGGTAAGGGATGGCAATAAGAGGAGCTGACAAAATATGGGAGTCCTATTTTTAAGGAACTGTGTCCCTATTGAGTAAATGGGGCTGCCATAACAGACACGACCTATGGAAAATTATGCTGATGGTTATGGAAAAATAAATGTATATTTTGGACTTCTATTTCAAGTCTGTTATGACAATGTCCAAATGAAGCAACTGAAGCTAAAGCTCAACTACGAAATTAAAACTTTTCTGTGAGATTCAGTTGAAAGTGCTTTGGAAAATCCACAGCCGTAAAAAGGCAACCACAAATTTCTCATTGCAAGCAATGGGATACTCTTTTTGAGCGGTTTACAAATGGTTTTCTGCGTGGGATACATACTAAAATTGCAAAAATCTCAATGTGAGAATATCTATGCAAGAAAATCTTTAGCGTCAGTTTGAGATTCACAAGCTTTGACTCCCTTTAATTACTAGAACATAATTATCGGTAGATATTTCAGAATGAAAGAAAAATTGCACTTTTTGATCTTAATGGTACTGTAATGTCATGTTTAGAGATGAGTAGACCAAACTTTTAAGGCTGGTATTCATACTGAACACAGTGTTCAGAGTCTGGGTGCTTTACACATGCAAACCAGTCTAGCAAGCATTGCTGTGCTCGGGTACACTCGGTGCTCACCCCAGTGCGAGTCGCTTGCAGTGATTGAGTGGCTCACATTAGGGGTAACAACAGCGTGATTGGATGTAGTGTGCACAAAAATAAATAAATAAATGGAAAAAAAACCTTATCTAGTAAGTGTTCTGTCTATGGCTGGCTGTATGTGGGCAGAGACCCAAATTACCAATCAGTAACTCCCAATGAGGTTCAGGTCAAGTACGGGTCTGTAACAGAATTTTATATAAAATCCAGCTGAACCCACCAAACCCAAATTTCCACTGGTCCGCTCATCTCTAGTCATGTTAGCTTCCCCAGTCTAAATTTTGTAATAATCATGACAGAAATTGAAGGGGCACAGATGCTTTCCTAAGACTTAGGGGCACTTTGCACACTACGTCATCGCAGCTGCGATGTCAGTGGGGTCAAATCGAAAGTGACGCACATCCGGCGTCGCAGTCGATATCGTAGTGTGTAAATCCTTTTTGATACGATTAAGGAGCGCAAAAGCGTCCAAATCGTATCATTGGTGTAGCGTCGGTCATTTCCATAATTTCGGAAGGACCGATGTTACGATGTTGTTCTTCTTTCCTGTGGCAGCACACATCGCTGTGTGTGAAGCTGCAGGAGCGAGGAACATCACCTTACCTGCGTCTTGCGGCTCACGCCGGCTATGCGGAAGGACGGAGTTGGGCGGAATGTTTACGTCCCGCTCAGCTCCGCCCCTCCGCTTCTATTGGCCGCCTGCCGTGTGACGTCGCTATGACGCCGCACGACCCGCCCCCTTAATAAGGAGGCGGTTCGCCGGCCAGAGCGATGTCGCAGGGCAGGTGAGTGCATGTGAAGCTGCCGTAGCGATAATGTTCACTATGGCAGCTATCACCATGATATCGCAGCTGCGACGCAGCGTGCAAAGTGCCCCTTAGGCCTAGTGATGAGCGGATACGCAGATAACCGGGACTGGTGGGTCCGTATTATCTGGTTTTTAAAATCTGGTTCCAGGCCAGATTACGGTTCTCATATAAATTTATGGGGACCAGAATCCGGCAATTAAAAATGTTGGTAGAAGGGCTAGGGGAATGGGAGCTGGTGCACTGCACTTACAGAGGCTCCGGGTCGGCTGTACACTGCTTCCAGGCCATGGATTAACTTCCGGGGCCCATAATTTACCTTCATGTAACCTACAATATCTTCTCATATACAGTACAGACCAAACGTTTGGACACACCTTTTCATTCAATGAGTTTTCTTTATTTTCATGACTCTGAAAATTGTAGATTCACATTGAAGGCATCAAAACTATGAGTTAAAACTTGTGGAATGAAATACTTAAAAAAAAGTGTGAAACAACTGAAAATATGTCTTATATTCTAGGTTCTTCAAATTAGCCACCTTTTGCTTTCATTACTACTTTGCACACTGTTGGCATTCTCTTGATGAGCTTCAAGAGGTAGTCACCGGAAATGGTTTTCCAACAGTCTTGAAGGAGTTCCCAGAGATGCTTAGCACTTGTTGTCCCTTTTGCCTTCACTCTGCGGTCCAGCTCACCCCAAACCATCTCGATTGGGTTCAGGTCTGGTGACTGTGGAGACCAGGTTATCTGGCGTAGCACCCCATCACTCTCCTTGTTAGGCAAATAGCCCTTACACAGCCTGGAGGTGTGTTTGGGGTCATTGTCCTGTTGAAAAATAAATGATGGTCCAACTAAATGCAAACCGGATGGAATAGCACGCCGCTGCAAGATGCTGTGGTAGCCATGCTGGTTTTGTATGCCTTCAATTTTGAATAAATCCCCAACAGTGTCAGCAGCAAAGCACCCCCACACCATCACACCTCCTCCTCCATGCTTCACGGTGGGAACCAGGCATGTAGAGTTCATCCGTTCACCTTTTCTACAAAGACACGGTGATTGGATACAAAGATCTCAAATTTGGACTCATCAGACCAAAGCACAGATTTCCACTGGTCTAATGTCCATTCCTTGTGTTCTTTAGCCCAAACAAGTCTCTTCTGCTTGTTGCCTGTCCTTAGCAGTGGTTTCCTAGCAGCTATTTTACCATGGAGGCCTGCTGCACAAAGTCTCCTCTTAACAGTTGTTCTAGAGAGGAGACGAGACGGTGTGTCCAAACTATTGGTCTGTACTGTATTTATATAAATGATGTCTCAGAAAAGATGTAAATTTGGTCTTAATTTAAGAAGGATGACGGTGTGAGAAGTTTACTTGTCACATACCCAAAAAATAAATATGCAATTGTGTGACTAATGTAGAAAGCTGAGTTGTTTTTTTTTACTTTTCTGTTAAATCCATCCATTATTTATTTGAATCAAGAATTCCACAAGGATGTAAATTTCAAAACAGTAATAAATTAGAAAATGTTAAAAGTTATCCTAAAGTAAAAACCATTTGGGGACGCTCCGAGGATAAGTTTTACTCGTGTTTTTTATGTTGCATATTTTCTCTGTGTATAAAATGCAGCATTGTACAGTACAAGCACAGTGGATGGGATTAATAGAAATCTACTGACCACTGTAATTCTTATTTACACTGTTGAAACTGATCTGTGGAGCAGCGTTTTTCCAAGCCGCAGCATGTCAATTTATCACATGGGTATGCTGAGTTTTCTGTGTGGAATTTCCCCATAGAATTGTATTATATGCAGAAAATGCGCAGGTAAGAAAAAACGCACATGAGTATTAAGTTCATCTACGCATCAAAAATGCATCTAATACCATGAAGTTTTAAAAACCTAGCAGCTTTATTTAAAGGAATCTGTCACCACATTTGAGCTGTGTAGCCTATTAATATGGGCATACAGGTTATAGAATGCTGAAAAATGTCATACCTGTTTGTCTCCCATCAGATGGCTTCTTGTTGAAAAATCATGCTATTCCTTTATGTTAATGACCTCTTTCAGGCTATGGGGCGGATGCTGCCCGGAAGATAACGCTGCCTCCTCTCTTCATTAGCCTAGTTATCTCCTCCCATCAGCGTCCCTGAGATGTCTGCTTCTGGTCCCAAACCCCGACTCCTGCACCCTTCAAATTCCATTTACATTTTATTGTTCTGTCCTCGTATGGGTAAAGGCTTCATGTTCCATCCGGGCAGGTGACGGATACCCCAGCTACTGGGAGCATAACTAGCAGTGATCTCCAGCAGCTGCGTTCAAAGAACCTGAAGCCTGTGGCTGTAGGAGGGCGGAACAATAAAGTGTAATGTCGGAAATTGCAGGGCGCGGGATTTTGGGACAAGAAGCAGACGTCACCGGTACACAGTGACGCTGATGGGAGGAGATAGCTAGACTAATGAAGAGAGGAGGCAGAGGTGTCTTCCGGGCAGTATCTGCCCATAGCCTGAAAGAGGTCATTAACATAAAGTAATAAAAGATGATATTTCAATAAGAAACCATCTGATATGAGACATACAGGTATGACATTTTTCAGCATCTATAACCTGTATGCCCATTGTCAAGCTTCCACTAAGAGGCGCAGGGACTTAGTGGTGATAGTAAGAGTAGTCAGACAAGCCAAAGTCAAACCAGGACATGACGTCAATACAGGTGAGTGAGCAAGCTGTAGTCAAATGGAAGCAATGGGGTCAGAAGCCGAGAAGTCATGTAAAGAGTCGATGAGGAGCAGAGCTGTAGTCAGGAGACATTACCGAGGTCAGAGGCTGGGAGAGCACATAAGTACAAAGGTGGCGGTGAAGGCAGAGACATGGGACGGGACCAGGGTTAAGTAGACAAGGTGGACAGACAGTACAGAGGGGAACGGAGGTCAGGGATAGGAAAGCTGGGTAGCAGGACAGATCAGAGCAAACTCGCAGGAACAATTGCGCATGCTGCAGAGTAGCAACTATAACTGGCGGCGTCCCGGAGGAGTCCACACGGTAATAAAGCGGCGAGAGTCCTGGAACAAGTAACTACCGAACAGACCCTCTCACCTGACTTAACCCCGTCAGAGCCAAGCAATAGTTATGACACCCATATTAATAGATTACATAGCTCAAATGTGGTGAAAGATTCCTTTCAAAGCATGACACACCAAACAGGGACAAAAAAAGCACAGTGTCAAAAATGCAGCATCAAAAATGTAATGAAAAAAAATGCAAATAAACTAAGGTACAGAAATCCTGCAGCATCAAAAACTCACCAAACATTGATCGTGGGAACGTAGCCTTCCAATTATTTATATTCTGGATTTTTCACTCCAATGCCTTTATATACATGTAATGTTTTTCCCCTACAAGATAAAGCTATCTAGAATAAAACTAATAACATTCAAAATAGTGGCTCTGAATGGCAAAGAAAATATTGCACACTTGACCTAATCGAATGCAGCTCAGATAAGGAATGCTGCTCCCAGGATGTAGCACATAAAATCAATATAAGAGCTTGTTGAAATGTCAGAAGACAGAAAATGTACACACATAATGGACCCTGAATCTGGGATGATTTGAGTTGTTATTGCACGCTTTCTGTTACCAGAACATATAAGCACCCCTCTGAGATTGTGAAGAGAGACTCAGAGTTGTTTTGGTGGAAATCATTTCTATGATGGTAGATAAGAAAAAAATAATAGAGAAAATCAGATTATTTTTTTTAGGCTTAATAGTCCAGCTGTTTTCAGGAAAGCCAGGTGTCATCTATAAGGTTTTCCATGATAATAAAGAACACTCTGCACCATGATACAAAGTGTTACACCTAGTGTGTGGCCCAAGGGGCTGGAGGATGACACGAGAAATTACTGTCTGTAAATTGATACAAGTAAGATAACACAATTATTTGAGAAATACATGCCTGCATTGTATCAGGGTTCAGAGCAAACTCCAAACCTGAGGATTGCCTCACTTTACAGTTAACAAGCAAAGTGTGCAATTGCCTTCGTAGACTTTATTAATGTGTTGCAAGTCACAAAAGGGAGGTAGAACCCATGTTGTTTTAGCCAATCAGTAGTGCTAAGTATCCACCTCTGCCCCAGCCATTCAATTTGTAAGTGTCACGCTGTATAAAAGGCTGGTAAGACGTAGTACAGCGTATTTACCACTAGGTGGCAGCAGAGTAGTGAAGGAGAATCAAAGTAACACTCTAACAGAAAAGAGGCTGAAGTACAGAAGAGTAACCTCAGCAGGCAGTTCACAGGCAAACCACCAGGGGGCAATAGAGTAGTCAAGCAGTCAGGGTCTAGCTAGGAAAGTCAGGACACTGCAAAGGAAGAATCAAAATCAGGTCAGAAAACAGAACCGAAGTCGGATGACGGGAGATCAGGTATGCAGAGGGAAATACAAAGGGCACAGGTAACAGAAGACAAAACCGGAGGGTGAGGAGACACAAACACGGGAAGGAGGATGAACCAACTGACAGGAGCGGGAAGTCAGGGACTGGGACAGATGGACGTACGGGAGAGGGTACAAGTCAGGGCACGGTAACAAGGAGTTAGATCAAACAGGAAATCTCACCAGAGTCAGTCATAGGGTGCAGAGCAAAACTATAACCAGCTCAGGAATGCTAGTGCAGCGACCAGATATAGTCTCTCCTGAAACTAGAACGAAGCTGATGGGAGTTAACTTTTGACATGACAAGGCCGGGTCTGGGAAACTCTGGAACAGAGAATACCGGTCCTGAATAATAACAGTAAGTTCCAATAAAACATAATGCATAGGCATACTGCACTAAGTAAGTAAATTGTAACACACATTAAAAACATAGAGTACTTAGTTTACCTGATTTTTGTTAAAAAAAAAAAATCAGAAAAGTCATCCCACCCTGACAAGGTGTACCTAATCAGGATGGTCCCTACTCTACTAACTTAGCTTGATATCTGCCAACCAGTCCTCAAAGAAATCAGAAACAAAAGAGGTCCAGAGCCTGATTGTTAGGACTTACCTGGGGAAAGTTTAGTAGATAATGAGGCACAGCCCAGAGGAGAAGGTCACACGCCCAAATGCCATCCCACCACAACAAGGTGTACCTAATCAAATTCAGTACATTCCAATGCATCGCTTCATGATTTAAATTGCTATATTTTTTACTAAACATGGTATTTTTACAGAAATAACATATTGGATCTACATATACTGTCATATGAAAAAGTTTGGGCAACCCTATTAATGTTAACCTTTTTTCTTTATATCAATTTGGGTTTTTGCAACAGCTATTTCAGTTTCATATATCGAATAAATGATGGACTCGGTAATATTTCTGAATTGAAATGAGGTTTATTGTACTAACAGAAAATGTGCAATCTGCATTTAAACTAAATTTGACAGGTGCAAATGTATGGGCACCTCAACATAAAAGTGACATTAATATTTTGTAGATCCTCCTTTTGCAAAAATCACAGCCTCTTGTCGCTTTCTATAGCTTTTAATGAGTTCCTGGATCCTGGATGAAGGTATTTTTGACCATTCCTGTTTACAAAACAATTCCAGTTCAGTTAAGTTTGATGCTCGCCGAGCATGGACAGCCGCTTCAAATCATCCCACAGATGTGCAATGATATTCAGGTCTGGGGACTGTGATGGCCATTCCAGAACATTGCAATTGTTCCTCTGCATGAATGCCTGAGTAGATTTGGAGCGGTGTTTTGGATCATTGTCTTGCTGAAATATCCATCCCCTGCGTAACTTCAACTTCGGCACTGATTCTTGTACATTATTTTCAAGAATCTGCTGATACTGAGTTGAATCCATATGACCCTCAACTTTAACAAGATTCTTGGTGCCGGCTTTGGCCACACAGCCCCAAAGCATGATGGAACCTCCACCAAATTTTACTGTGGGTAGCAAGTGCTTTTCTTGGAATGCCGTGTTTTTTTGCCTCCATGCATAACGCCTTTTTGTATGCCCAAACAACTCAATCTTTGTTTCATCAGTCCACAGGACCTTCGACCAAAATGTAACTGGCTTGTCCAAATGTGCTTTTGCATACCTCAGGCGACTCTGTTTGTGGCGTGCTTGCAGAAATGGCTTCTTTCGCATCACTCTCCCATACAGCTTCTCCTTGTGCAAAGTGCACTGTATTGTTGACCGATGCACAGTGACACCATTTGCAGCAAGATGATGCTGAAGGTCTTTGGAGGTGGTCTGTGGATTGTCCATGACTGTTCTCACCATTCTTCTTCTCTGCCTTTCTGATATTTTTCTTGGCCTGCCACTTCTGGGCTTAACAAGAACTGTACCTGTGTTCTTCCATTTCCTTACTATGTTCCTCACAGTGGAAACTGACAGTTTAAATCTTTGAGACAACTTTTCGTATCCTTCCCCTGAACAACTATGTTGAATAATCTTTGTTTTCAGATCATTTGAGAGTTGTTTTGAGGAGCCCATGATGCCACTCTTCATAGGAGAGTCAAATAGGAGAACTACTTGCAAGTGGCCACCTTAAATACCTTTTCTCATGATTGTATACACCTGCCTATGAAGTTCAAAGCTCAATGAGGTTACAAAACCAATTTAGTGCTTCAGTAAGTCAGTAAAAAGTAGTTAGGAGGGTTCGAAACAAGAAATTGATAGGGGTGCCTATACTTATGCACCTGTCAAATTTAGTTTAAATGCAGATTGCACATTTTTTGTTAGTACAATAAACCTCATTTCAATTCAGAAATATTACTGAGTTCATCAGTTATTTGATATATGAAACTGAAATAGCTGCTGCAAAACCCCAAATTGTTATAATGAAAAAAGGTTAACATTAATAGGGGAGCCCAAACTTTTTCATATGACTGTAAATACCATAGTTATCCCTGAAATGTTATAAAATGTGATCCTCCAGCTGGTGGGTTGTTTTAAAAAAAGACTGTACAGTTGCCGTTAATATGTGATTGTTTTATCTGGTCTAAATGCTACTGGTTTCCTAAAGCTGGCTTTTTTTTTTTTTTTTTTTTGTTTCTGCGTCTCTCCATTTCTGGAGAACATCCCCATGTAGGAGATGCAGAAAGCAATCCTTCCTATGCACAGCATGGGGATGTAAGCAGGAAAACTCCTCTGGGAGCATTATCTGATTGCTGACTTTTCGGCCACGGAAGACAAGGATTATTTTTCTTCCATATGTGTTAGGGTTATTTTTTGGGTAGGTATGAGGCTTTCTTGTAATGTGTTGCACTGGTCTAGGTAATATGATACTTTGAGAGTGCTGGATCCATATAATAATGTTGTTTTAAGCACATGAATAACAATTATGATCATGTTTCTTCTGAAAACATTGATTCCAGACATGAAACTAACCCTGCTATGTATCTCAAAACCATATAATCTCTCTATGTGCACTCCTCAACATTGAAATTGCAACACCAAGAAGGCAAACTCATGGCATTATGGAAATCAGCGGATGGAGATACGTTAGTGATATGCAAGTGATGAAAAAAATGGAAACTAATTTATCAAACCATCTCAATTATTCAGTATCGAGTATGACCGCCACACACAGAAATCCCCGTAGTTAGCACAAGCAACATGCGGTCTGGCATTGTGTTGAAAAATGCCTCCCGAACACTTTGGAGAAATCACCAAATCAGTGTAACACCGAGCTGTTGGTGTACCTGGAATGAAGATTAGAGGGGTCCAGCTACCATAAATGATTTTACACTTGACATAGGACCAATGTGACATTCCCTGTGGAGAGGCCTCTTCAAAGCATTTCCAGACTATCTTCGGCTATAATTTTTTCCAAGACAAAAATGGGTCTCATCACTGAAGAGGATAGACCTCCATTCCAGCCTACATTGCCATCTTGCTCTGCAACATGATCATCTTTGAGAGAGATAGCATGAGGAGAATGGAACACCTGTAGCTGGACATCTGGCTTGTAGCCCAATGTCTTGTAACATCTGATGGTTTGTGTAGACACTGTTTGATCCCTTAGGGCTCATGCGCACTTAACTGCTGAATATTAAGCAGCGATTTGACAGCACATGTGCACTTCAAATCACTGCAGAAACACTGCATAATGAATGCAGTATTTTTGTTATAAAAGCCGTTTTCATGCGCTCGGGATGCTGCTCCCACCATAGACAGAGCGGGAGCTGCATGAAGAACGCACAAATAATTGACATGCTCCTTTTATCAACGCACGGATTTGGGTCAAAATTTTAGCACCCAAATCGCTGCGTTCCAAAAAGCAACGTGCGCACATATCATGCACAATCTACATAGATTGTGCAGTGAACACAGGACGTATGCATTTACACTGCAGTGCAATGCGCAGCATAAATACATGTGTGACACCCCTGGACTATCAGGTCGTCATAGGGTATTGCACAATCTGCCCTCCTGTGCAATATCCACCTCCTTCTTGTTTATGGGTCCTCAACTACATGGTGTTGCCTACATCAGCTAATTATAATCCTAGGTACACTCTGCACCACACCCACCAGACACAATAGTGGACGGCCTGAGTGGAATAGGGTCGCCCACTTGGGGGGTTGATTGAGGGGAGGTCAGCAGTGTCAGGAGTAGAGAGAAGTGTGTTGGAAGTGAAGGAGAGAGGAGGTCAGGAGCAGAGCACCTAGGAAGTTATCTAGGTGGCAGACAGTAGTCTGGGCCTAGAGAAGCTGGACCCCCGGTCGCAGGGGCACGGAACTGTCGAAGAGGACAGCCAGCGGCCTTGCACCATCACCAGGCTGGGACCAGGGCACGACGGGGTACGTGGACCCTAGGTCAGGGAGTAGCTTCAGGCAAGCTGACAATTTACCCACCGAGAATGGAGCCCTCAAGATCCGTTCTCCACCTGCTCCAGAATCGGGGTACTAGCGCAACGAGGGGTATAGGACTTTCCACTGAAAATGGTCCAGAAAATTCCAAGTGTGAACCCTGAGAGCAAGTTCCCACAATACTACCGGGACCAACAGAGAAGTAAACTTAGTGCCAGGAGGCAGGTCATGGATCACCAGGCTGCACCATTGGGGACGGGACCCGAACTAGCTCTCCTCAGCGTCAGCGGTATCCAGAACTTTGGTTTATCCAGTTGTCGGTGTCAGCTTAATGAACTGAGTGAGTATGCAAGTGACCCCTTTGCTCCCCACGGCACTCCCCAAACACCATCACCGAGTCCCGGGGCATCTTCCCTACCCATGGAGGGTTCTAACACCTGGCTGCCCCATTCCATCACCCAGAGTACTCCCAACTGCAGCGGTGGTACTCCAAATTACCACATACCATGGGTGGCGTCACGAACTCTAACACAATCCCCTGTAAATACCCCCTTCAATTGAGTGGCCGCATGACCCCCGGGTCCAGAGACCCCTCGAGCCACCGCAAATCCGAATCCAAGCAGCCCGGCTACTGGCACGGAAGCGGCACACATGCAATTATGCAAAGTGCGCACGCCCTTAGTCTTGGTATGTGATATGCAGTTTGACTTGCTGTACAGAATGGATCAATCATGGATCCAATGATATGGTCATCTCTTCAAAGTATTCCAGGAAGCATTTTTGATTACAATAACACCAGAATGCATGTTGCTTGTGCTACTATGAGAAGCTTGCATGGCTTAAACATGCTACCATCGCCTGCAGTACACCAGACTTGTCTCCCATCCAGCACAACTGGGACGTTATTTGTCAGTGTGTGCAAAAGGAGTTGGCAGTAGAGGATCTTGATGATTTGCATGCCAAATTCATTGAGCGTGGCAGAATATTCCTCTGACTAGCATTAATAACTACATTAATGGCAGCCAAGGCGTCTGTGTGTGCATTTTTTCATGTGGCACTCATACAGATACTGAAAAAATTGAGAGAATTTTAAAAATGAAAAAAAAAATGAGTAGAAAAAAAACTTAAAGGGGTCATCCAAGTGCCAAAGAAATTGTCATCTAAATCCTTATCTATTTATTGCTGTAATCTAAACTAATTTGTAATATCCTTACATTAAAATTTCCCTCTCCTTCCCTAACTACACTATCTAACTTTTATTGTATTTTTTTCTACTTCCTCTCTGATGACGCTTCGTTTGAGAATCCCAGTTCATTCTGGGATGCTCAAATAAAGCATCATTTGGGGCAAAAGCTGCGGTTACTGCCACAGGCTCTGCTGCTCCCTGAAATGAAGTGTTATCAGTGGCACTCGAATCAGGGGCTGGGCTAGTCATGTGCGAAGTGCAGAATGACAGTCCGCTCTCTGTATACGGATAAGGCTGCACATCAAACTTAGATAATGGTATAATGCCTCAAGCATATGGACAAATATTGGAATATACAATGAAAAATGCTACTTGCTAATTTGAACATGTGAATAATGAATTGCATACCTGCCATGAATATTAGGAAAAAGGAGATATTTAGCAATCGCATTGATCAATGTAACTGAGCCCCAAGGCCTCGTCAAGGCATATCTCTATATTGGGGTCCCTAGCTCTGTGACCCTAACTGTGTGTCATCTCATTGCAATTAAAAACTGCTATGGGTGGAGAGGGGTAACTAAGGACTTTCTTATATAGGAGATGGAAAAAACATGGCCGAAAGGGGCGGAGCTGTGTTCACATTCAGAAAAAAAACTACATATAACTGAATAGGATAACTGAAGTGAGCACTAATATATATATTATGAGTGCAAGCCAAAAATTACATACTATATACGGATAAGGCTGCACATCAAACTTAGATAATGGTATAATGCCTCAAGCATATGGACAAATATTGGAATATACAATGAAAAATGCTACTTGCTAATTTGAACATGTGAATAATGAATTGCATACCTGCCATGAATGTTAGGAAAAAGGAGATATTTAGCAATCGCATTGATCAATGTAACTGAGCCCCAAGGCCTCGTCAAGGCATATCTCTATATTGGGGTCCCTAGCTCTGTGACCCTAACTGTGTGTCATCTCATTGCAATTAAAAACTGCTATGGGTGGAGAGGGGTAACTAAGGACTTTCTTATATAGGAGATGGAAAAAACATGGCCGAAAGGGGCGGAGCTGTGTTCACATTCAGAAAAAAAACTACATATAACTGAATAGGATAACTGAAGTGAGCACTAATATATATATTATGAGTGCAAGCCAAAAATTACATACTATATACGGATAAGGCTGCACATCAAACTTAGATAATGGTATAATGCCTCAAGCATATGGACAAATATTGGAATATACAATGAAAAATGCTACTTGCTAATTTGAACATGTGAATAATGAATTGCATACCTGCCATGAATATTAGGAAAAAGGAGATATTTAGCAATCGCATTGATCAATGTAACTGAGCCCCAAGGCCTCGTCAAGGCATATCTCTATATTGGGGTCCCTAGCTCTGTGACCCTAACTGTGTGTCATCTCATTGCAATTAAAAACTGCTATGGGTGGAGAGGGGTAACTAAGGACTTTCTTATATAGGAGATGGAAAAAACATGGCCGAAAGGGGCGGAGCTGTGTTCACATTCAGAAAAAAAACTACATATAACTGAATAGGATAACTGAAGTGAGCACTAATATATATATTATGAGTGCAAGCCAAAAATTACATACTATATACGGATAAGGCTGCACATCAAACTTAGATAATGGTATAATGCCTCAAGCATATGGACAAATATTGGAATATACAATGAAAAATGCTACTTGCTAATTTGAACATGTCAATAATGAATTGCATACCTGCCATGAATATTAGGAAAAAGGAGATATTTAGCAATCGCATTGATCAATGTAACTGAGCCCCAAGGCCTCGTCAAGGCATATCTCTATATTGGGGTCCCTAGCTCTGTGACCCTAACTGTGTGTCATCTCATTGCAATTAAAAACTGCTATGGGTGGAGAGGGGTAACTAAGGACTTTCTTATATAGGAGATGGAAAAAACATGGCCGAAAGGGGCGGAGCTGTGTTCACATTCAGAAAAAAAACTACATATAACTGAATAGGATAACTGAAGTGAGCACTAATATATATATTATGAGTGCAAGCCAAAAATTACATACTATATACGGATAAGGCTGCACATCAAACTTAGATAATGGTATAATGCCTCAAGCATATGGACAAATATTGGAATATACAATGAAAAATGCTACTTGCTAATTTGAACATGTGAATAATGAATTGCATACCTGCCATGAATATTAGGAAAAAGGAGATATTTAGCAATCGCATTGATCAATGTAACTGAGCCCCAAGGCCTCGTCAAGGCATATCTCTATATTGGGGTCCCTAGCTCTGTGACCCTAACTGTGTGTCATCTCATTGCAATTAAAAACTGCTATGGGTGGAGAGGGGTAACTAAGGACTTTCTTATATAGGAGATGGAAAAAACATGGCCGAAAGGGGCGGAGCTGTGTTCACATTCAGAAAAAAAACTACATATAACTGAATAGGATAACTGAAGTGAGCACTAATATATATATTATGAGTGCAAGCCAAAAATTACATACTATATACGGATAAGGCTGCACATCAAACTTAGATAATGGTATAATGCCTCAAGCATATGGACAAATATTGGAATATACAATGAAAAATGCTACTTGCTAATTTGAACATGTCAATAATGAATTGCATACCTGCCATGAATATTAGGAAAAAGGAGATATTTAGCAATCGCATTGATCAATGTAACTGAGCCCCAAGGCCTCGTCAAGGCATATCTCTATATTGGGGTCCCTAGCTCTGTGACCCTAACTGTGTGTCATCTCATTGCAATTAAAAACTGCTATGGGTGGAGAGGGGTAACTAAGGACTTTCTTATATAGGAGATGGAAAAAACATGGCCGAAAGGGGCGGAGCTGTGTTCACATTCAGAAAAAAAACTACATATAACTGAATAGGATAACTGAAGTGAGCACTAATATATATATTATGAGTGCAAGCCAAAAATTACATACTATATACGGATAAGGCTGCACATCAAACTTAGATAATGGTATAATGCCTCAAGCATATGGACAAATATTGGAATATACAATGAAAAATGCTACTTGCTAATTTGAACATGTGAATAATGAATTGCATACCTGCCATGAATATTAGGAAAAAGGAGATATTTAGCAATCGCATTGATCAATGTAACTGAGCCCCAAGGCCTCGTCAAGGCATATCTCTATATTGGGGTCCCTAGCTCTGTGACCCCAACTGTGTGTCATCTCATTGCAATTAAAAACTGCTATGGGTGGAGAGGGGTAACTAAGGACTTTCTTATATAGGAGATGGAAAAAACATGGCCGAAAGGGGCGGAGCTGTGTTCACATTCAGAAAAAAAACTACATATAACTGAATAGGATAACTGAAGTGAGCACTAATATATATATTATGAGTGCAAGCCAAAAATTACATACTATATACGGATAAGGCTGCACATCAAACTTAGATAATGGTATAATGCCTCAAGCATATGGACAAATATTGGAATATACAATGAAAAATGCTACTTGCTAATTTGAACATGTGAATAATGAATTGCATACCTGCCATGAATATTAGGAAAAAGGAGATATTTAGCAATCGCATTGATCAATGTAACTGAGCCCCAAGGCCTCGTCAAGGCATATCTCTATATTGGGGTCCCTAGCTCTGTGACCCTAACTGTGTGTCATCTCATTGCAATTAAAAACTGCTATGGGTGGAGAGGGGTAACTAAGGACTTTCTTATATAGGAGATGGAAAAAACATGGCCGAAAGGGGCGGAGCTGTGTTCACATTCAGAAAAAAAACTACATATAACTGAATAGGATAACTGAAGTGAGCACTAATATATATATTATGAGTGCAAGCCAAAAATTACATACTATATACGGATAAGGCTGCACATCAAACTTAGATAATGGTATAATGCCTCAAGCATATGGACAAATATTGGAATATACAATGAAAAATGCTACTTGCTAATTTGAACATGTGAATAATGAATTGCATACCTGCCATGAATATTAGGAAAAAGGAGATATTTAGCAATCGCATTGATCAATGTAACTGAGCCCCAAGGCCTCGTCAAGGCATATCTCTATATTGGGGTCCCTAGCTCTGTGACCCTAACTGTGTGTCATCTCATTGCAATTAAAAACTGCTATGGGTGGAGAGGGGTAACTAAGGACTTTCTTATATAGGAGATGGAAAAAACATGGCCGAAAGGGGCGGAGCTGTGTTCACATTCAGAAAAAAAACTACATATAACTGAATAGGATAACTGAAGTGAGCACTAATATATATATTATGAGTGCAAGCCAAAAATTACATACTATATACGGATAAGGCTGCACATCAAACTTAGATAATGGTATAATGCCTCAAGCATATGGACAAATATTGGAATATACAATGAAAAATGCTACTTGCTAATTTGAACATGTGAATAATGAATTGCATACCTGCCATGAATATTAGGAAAAAGGAGATATTTAGCAATCGCATTGATCAATGTAACTGAGCCCCAAGGCCTCGTCAAGGCATATCTCTATATTGGGGTCCCTAGCTCTGTGACCCTAACTGTGTGTCATCTCATTGCAATTAAAAACTGCTATGGGTGGAGAGGGGTAACTAAGGACTTTCTTATATAGGAGATGGAAAAAACATGGCCGAAAGGGGCGGAGCTGTGTTCACATTCAGAAAAAAAACTACATATAACTGAATAGGATAACTGAAGTGAGCACTAATATATATATTATGAGTGCAAGCCAAAAATTACATACTATATACGGATAAGGCTGCACATCAAACTTAGATAATGGTATAATGCCTCAAGCATATGGACAAATATTGGAATATACAATGAAAAATGCTACTTGCTAATTTGAACATGTGAATAATGAATTGCATACCTGCCATGAATGTTAGGAAAAAGGAGATATTTAGCAATCGCATTGATCAATGTAACTGAGCCCCAAGGCCTCGTCAAGGCATATCTCTATATTGGGGTCCCTAGCTCTGTGACCCTAACTGTGTGTCATCTCATTGCAATTAAAAACTGCTATGGGTGGAGAGGGGTAACTAAGGACTTTCTTATATAGGAGATGGAAAAAACATGGCCGAAAGGGGCGGAGCTGTGTTCACATTCAGAAAAAAAACTACATATAACTGAATAGGATAACTGAAGTGAGCACTAATATATATATTATGAGTGCAAGCCAAAAATTACATACTATATACGGATAAGGCTGCACATCAAACTTAGATAATGGTATAATGCCTCAAGCATATGGACAAATATTGGAATATACAATGAAAAATGCTACTTGCTAATTTGAACATGTGAATAATGAATTGCATACCTGCCATGAATATTAGGAAAAAGGAGATATTTAGCAATCGCATTGATCAATGTAACTGAGCCCCAAGGCCTCGTCAAGGCATATCTCTATATTGGGGTCCCTAGCTCTGTGACCCTAACTGTGTGTCATCTCATTGCAATTAAAAACTGCTATGGGTGGAGAGGGGTAACTAAGGACTTTCTTATATAGGAGATGGAAAAAACATGGCCGAAAGGGGCGGAGCTGTGTTCACATTCAGAAAAAAAACTACATATAACTGAATAGGATAACTGAAGTGAGCACTAATATATATATTATGAGTGCAAGCCAAAAATTACATACTATATACGGATAAGGCTGCACATCAAACTTAGATAATGGTATAATGCCTCAAGCATATGGACAAATATTGGAATATACAATGAAAAATGCTACTTGCTAATTTGAACATGTGAATAATGAATTGCATACCTGCCATGAATATTAGGAAAAAGGAGATATTTAGCAATCGCATTGATCAATGTAACTGAGCCCCAAGGCCTCGTCAAGGCATATCTCTATATTGGGGTCCCTAGCTCTGTGACCCTAACTGTGTGTCATCTCATTGCAATTAAAAACTGCTATGGGTGGAGAGGGGTAACTAAGGACTTTCTTATATAGGAGATGGAAAAAACATGGCCGAAAGGGGCGGAGCTGTGTTCACATTCAGAAAAAAAACTACATATAACTGAATAGGATAACTGAAGTGAGCACTAATATATATATTATGAGTGCAAGCCAAAAATACATACTATATACGGATAAGGCTGCACATCAAACTTAGATAATGGTATAATGCCTCAAGCATATGGACAAATATTGGAATATACAATGAAAAATGCTACTTGCTAATTTGAACATGTGAATAATGAATTGCATACCTGCCATGAATGTTAGGAAAAAGGAGATATTTAGCAATCGCATTGATCAATGTAACTGAGCCCCAAGGCCTCGTCAAGGCATATCTCTATATTGGGGTCCCTAGCTCTGTGACCCTAACTGTGTGTCATCTCATTGCAATTAAAAACTGCTATGGGTGGAGAGGGGTAACTAAGGACTTTCTTATATAGGAGATGGAAAAAACATGGCCGAAAGGGGCGGAGCTGTGTTCACATTCAGAAAAAAAAACTACATATAACTGAATAGGATAACTGAAGTGAGCACTAATATATATATTATGAGTGCAAGCCAAAAATTACATACTATATACGGATAAGGCTGCACATCAAACTTAGATAATGGTATAATGCCTCAAGCATATGGACAAATATTGGAATATACAATGAAAAATGCTACTTGCTAATTTGAACATGTGAATAATGAATTGCATACCTGCCATGAATATTAGGAAAAAGGAGATATTTAGCAATCGCATTGATCAATGTAACTGAGCCCCAAGGCCTCGTCAAGGCATATCTCTATATTGGGGTCCCTAGCTCTGTGACCCTAACTGTGTGTCATCTCATTGCAATTAAAAACTGCTATGGGTGGAGAGGGGTAACTAAGGACTTTCTTATATAGGAGATGGAAAAAACATGGCCGAAAGGGGCGGAGCTGTGTTCACATTCAGAAAAAAAACTACATATAACTGAATAGGATAACTGAAGTGAGCACTAATATATATATTATGAGTGCAAGCCAAAAATTACATACTATATACGGATAAGGCTGCACATCAAACTTAGATAATGGTATAATGCCTCAAGCATATGGACAAATATTGGAATATACAATGAAAAATGCTACTTGCTAATTTGAACATGTGAATAATGAATTGCATACCTGCCATGAATATTAGGAAAAAGGAGATATTTAGCAATCGCATTGATCAATGTAACTGAGCCCCAAGGCCTCGTCAAGGCATATCTCTATATTGGGGTCCCTAGCTCTGTGACCCTAACTGTGTGTCATCTCATTGCAATTAAAAACTGCTATGGGTGGAGAGGGGTAACTAAGGACTTTCTTATATAGGAGATGGAAAAAACATGGCCGAAAGGGGCGGAGCTGTGTTCACATTCAGAAAAAAAACTACATATAACTGAATAGGATAACTGAAGTGAGCACTAATATATATATTATGAGTGCAAGCCAAAAATTACATACTATATACGGATAAGGCTGCACATCAAACTTAGATAATGGTATAATGCCTCAAGCATATGGACAAATATTGGAATATACAATGAAAAATGCTACTTGCTAATTTGAACATGTGAATAATGAATTGCATACCTGCCATGAATATTAGGAAAAAGGAGATATTTAGCAATCGCATTGATCAATGTAACTGAGCCCCAAGGCCTCGTCAAGGCATATCTCTATATTGGGGTCCCTAGCTCTGTGACCCTAACTGTGTGTCATCTCATTGCAATTAAAAACTGCTATGGGTGGAGAGGGGTAACTAAGGACTTTCTTATATAGGAGATGGAAAAAACATGGCCGAAAGGGGCGGAGCTGTGTTCACATTCAGAAAAAAAACTACATATAACTGAATAGGATAACTGAAGTGAGCACTAATATATATATTATGAGTGCAAGCCAAAAATTACATACTATATACGGATAAGGCTGCACATCAAACTTAGATAATGGTATAATGCCTCAAGCATATGGACAAATATTGGAATATACAATGAAAAATGCTACTTGCTAATTTGAACATGTGAATAATGAATTGCATACCTGCCATGAATATTAGGAAAAAGGAGATATTTAGCAATCGCATTGATCAATGTAACTGAGCCCCAAGGCCTCGTCAAGGCATATCTCTATATTGGGGTCCCTAGCTCTGTGACCCTAACTGTGTGTCATCTCATTGCAATTAAAAACTGCTATGGGTGGAGAGGGGTAACTAAGGACTTTCTTATATAGGAGATGGAAAAAACATGGCCGAAAGGGGCGGAGCTGTGTTCACATTCAGAAAAAAAACTACATATAACTGAATAGGATAACTGAAGTGAGCACTAATATATATATTATGAGTGCAAGCCAAAAATTACATACTATATACGGATAAGGCTGCACATCAAACTTAGATAATGGTATAATGCCTCAAGCATATGGACAAATATTGGAATATACAATGAAAAATGCTACTTGCTAATTTGAACATGTGAATAATGAATTGCATACCTGCCATGAATATTAGGAAAAAGGAGATATTTAGCAATCGCATTGATCAATGTAACTGAGCCCCAAGGCCTCGTCAAGGCATATCTCTATATTGGGGTCCCTAGCTCTGTGACCCTAACTGTGTGTCATCTCATTGCAATTAAAAACTGCTATGGGTGGAGAGGGGTAACTAAGGACTTTCTTATATAGGAGATGGAAAAAACATGGCCGAAAGGGGCGGAGCTGTGTTCACATTCAGAAAAAAAACTACATATAACTGAATAGGATAACTGAAGTGAGCACTAATATATATATTATGAGTGCAAGCCAAAAATTACATACTATATACGGATAAGGCTGCACATCAAACTTAGATAATGGTATAATGCCTCAAGCATATGGACAAATATTGGAATATACAATGAAAAATGCTACTTGCTAATTTGAACATGTGAATAATGAATTGCATACCTGCCATGAATGTTAGGAAAAAGGAGATATTTAGCAATCGCATTGATCAATGTAACTGAGCCCCAAGGCCTCGTCAAGGCATATCTCTATATTGGGGTCCCTAGCTCTGTGACCCTAACTGTGTGTCATCTCATTGCAATTAAAAACTGCTATGGGTGGAGAGGGGTAACTAAGGACTTTCTTATATAGGAGATGGAAAAAACATGGCCGAAAGGGGCGGAGCTGTGTTCACATTCAGAAAAAAAACTACATATAACTGAATAGGATAACTGAAGTGAGCACTAATATATATATTATGAGTGCAAGCCAAAAATTACATACTATATACGGATAAGGCTGCACATCAAACTTAGATAATGGTATAATGCCTCAAGCATATGGACAAATATTGGAATATACAATGAAAAATGCTACTTGCTAATTTGAACATGTGAATAATGAATTGCATACCTGCCATGAATATTAGGAAAAAGGAGATATTTAGCAATCGCATTGATCAATGTAACTGAGCCCTAAGGCCTCGTCAAGGCATATCTCTATATTGGGGTCCCTAGCTCTGTGACCCTAACTGTGTGTCATCTCATTGCAATTAAAAACTGCTATGGGTGGAGAGGGGTAACTAAGGACTTTCTTATATAGGAGATGGAAAAAACATGGCCGAAAGGGGCGGAGCTGTGTTCACATTCAGAAAAAAAACTACATATAACTGAATAGGATAACTGAAGTGAGCACTAATATATATATTATGAGTGCAAGCCAAAAATTACATACTATATACGGATAAGGCTGCACATCAAACTTAGATAATGGTATAATGCCTCAAGCATATGGACAAATATTGGAATATACAATGAAAAATGCTACTTGCTAATTTGAACATGTGAATAATGAATTGCATACCTGCCATGAATATTAGGAAAAAGGAGATATTTAGCAATCGCATTGATCAATGTAACTGAGCCCCAAGGCCTCGTCAAGGCATATCTCTATATTGGGGTCCCTAGCTCTGTGACCCTAACTGTGTGTCATCTCATTGCAATTAAAAACTGCTATGGGTGGAGAGGGGTAACTAAGGACTTTCTTATATAGGAGATGGAAAAAACATGGCCGAAAGGGGCGGAGCTGTGTTCACATTCAGAAAAAAAACTACATATAACTGAATAGGATAACTGAAGTGAGCACTAATATATATATTATGAGTGCAAGCCAAAAATACATACTATATACGGATAAGGCTGCACATCAAACTTAGATAATGGTATAATGCCTCAAGCATATGGACAAATATTGGAATATACAATGAAAAATGCTACTTGCTAATTTGAACATGTGAATAATGAATTGCATACCTGCCATGAATGTTAGGAAAAAGGAGATATTTAGCAATCGCATTGATCAATGTAACTGAGCCCCAAGGCCTCGTCAAGGCATATCTCTATATTGGGGTCCCTAGCTCTGTGACCCTAACTGTGTGTCATCTCATTGCAATTAAAAACTGCTATGGGTGGAGAGGGGTAACTAAGGACTTTCTTATATAGGAGATGGAAAAAACATGGCCGAAAGGGGCGGAGCTGTGTTCACATTCAGAAAAAAAAACTACATATAACAGAATAGGATAACTGAAGTGAGCACTAATATATATATTATGAGTGCAAGCCAAAAATTACATACTATATACGGATAAGGCTGCACATCAAACTTAGATAATGGTATAATGCCTCAAGCATATGGACAAATATTGGAATATACAATGAAAAATGCTACTTGCTAATTTGAACATGTGAATAATGAATTGCATACCTGCCATGAATATTAGGAAAAAGGAGATATTTAGCAATCGCATTGATCAATGTAACTGAGCCCCAAGGCCTCGTCAAGGCATATCTCTATATTGGGGTCCCTAGCTCTGTGACCCTAACTGTGTGTCATCTCATTGCAATTAAAAACTGCTATGGGTGGAGAGGGGTAACTAAGGACTTTCTTATATAGGAGATGGAAAAAACATGGCCGAAAGGGGCGGAGCTGTGTTCACATTCAGAAAAAAAACTACATATAACTGAATAGGATAACTGAAGTGAGCACTAATATATATATTATGAGTGCAAGCCAAAAATTACATACTATATACGGATAAGGCTGCACATCAAACTTAGATAATGGTATAATGCCTCAAGCATATGGACAAATATTGGAATATACAATGAAAAATGCTACTTGCTAATTTGAACATGTGAATAATGAATTGCATACCTGCCATGAATATTAGGAAAAAGGAGATATTTAGCAATCGCATTGATCAATGTAACTGAGCCCCAAGGCCTCGTCAAGGCATATCTCTATATTGGGGTCCCTAGCTCTGTGACCCTAACTGTGTGTCATCTCATTGCAATTAAAAACTGCTATGGGTGGAGAGGGGTAACTAAGGACTTTCTTATATAGGAGATGGAAAAAACATGGCCGAAAGGGGCGGAGCTGTGTTCACATTCAGAAAAAAAACTACATATAACTGAATAGGATAACTGAAGTGAGCACTAATATATATATTATGAGTGCAAGCCAAAAATTACATACTATATACGGATAAGGCTGCACATCAAACTTAGATAATGGTATAATGCCTCAAGCATATGGACAAATATTGGAATATACAATGAAAAATGCTACTTGCTAATTTGAACATGTGAATAATGAATTGCATACCTGCCATGAATATTAGGAAAAAGGAGATATTTAGCAATCGCATTGATCAATGTAACTGAGCCCCAAGGCCTCGTCAAGGCATATCTCTATATTGGGGTCCCTAGCTCTGTGACCCTAACTGTGTGTCATCTCATTGCAATTAAAAACTGCTATGGGTGGAGAGGGGTAACTAAGGACTTTCTTATATAGGAGATGGAAAAAACATGGCCGAAAGGGGCGGAGCTGTGTTCACATTCAGAAAAAAACTACATATAACTGAATAGGATAACTGAAGTGAGCACTAATATATATATTATGAGTGCAAGCCAAAAATTACATACTATATACGGATAAGGCTGCACATCAAACTTAGATAATGGTATAATGCCTCAAGCATATGGACAAATATTGGAATATACAATGAAAAATGCTACTTGCTAATTTGAACATGTGAATAATGAATTGCATACCTGCCATGAATATTAGGAAAAAGGAGATATTTAGCAATCGCATTGATCAATGTAACTGAGCCCCAAGGCCTCGTCAAGGCATATCTCTATATTGGGGTCCCTAGCTCTGTGACCCTAACTGTGTGTCATCTCATTGCAATTAAAAACTGCTATGGGTGGAGAGGGGTAACTAAGGACTTTCTTATATAGGAGATGGAAAAAACATGGCCGAAAGGGGCGGAGCTGTGTTCACATTCAGAAAAAAAACTACATATAACTGAATAGGATAACTGAAGTGAGCACTAATATATATATTATGAGTGCAAGCCAAAAATTACATACTATATACGGATAAGGCTGCACATCAAACTTAGATAATGGTATAATGCCTCAAGCATATGGACAAATATTGGAATATACAATGAAAAATGCTACTTGCTAATTTGAACATGTGAATAATGAATTGCATACCTGCCATGAATATTAGGAAAAAGGAGATATTTAGCAATCGCATTGATCAATGTAACTGAGCCCCAAGGCCTTGTCAAGGCATATCTCTATATTGGGGTCCCTAGCTCTGTGACCCTAACTGTGTGTCATCTCATTGCAATTAAAAACTGCTATGGGTGGAGAGGGGTAACTAAGGACTTTCTTATATGTATATGTTCAGTTATATGTAGTTTTTTTTCTGAATGTGAACACAGCTCCGCCCCTTTCGGCCATGTTTTTTCCATCTCCTATATAAGACAGTCCTTAGTTACCCCTCTCCACCCATAGCAGTTTTTAATTGCAATGAGATGACACACAGTTAGGGTCACAGAGCTAGGGACCCCAATATAGAGATATGCCTTGACGAGGCCTTGGGGCTCAGTTACATTGATCAATGCGATTGCTAAATATCTCCTTTTTCCTAATATTCATGGCAGGTATGCAATTCATTATTCACATGTTCAAATTAGCAAGTAGCATTTTTCATTGTATATTCCAATATTTGTCCATATGCTTGAGGCATTATACCATTATCTAAGTTTGATGTGCAGCCTTATCCGTATATAGTATGTAATTTTTGGCTTGCACTCATAATATATATATTAGTGCTCACTTCAGTTATCATATTAAGTTATATGTAGTTTTTTTTCTGAATGTGAACACAGCTCCGCCCCTTTCGGCCATGTTTTTTCCATCTCCTATATAAGAAAGTCCTTAGTTACCCCTCTCCACCCATAGCAGTTTTTAATTGCAATGAGATGACACACAGTTAGGGTCACAGAGCTAGGGACCCCAATATAGAGATATGCCTTGACGAGGCCTTGGGGCTCAGTTACATTGATCAATGCGATTGCTAAATATCTCCTTTTTCCTAATATTCATGGCAGGTATGCAATTCATTATTCACATGTTCAAATTAGCAAGTAGCATTTTTCATTGTATATTCCAATATTTGTCCATATGCTTGAGGCATTATACCATTATCTAAGTTTGATGTGCAGCCTTATCCGTATATAGTATGTAATTTTTGGCTTGCACTCATAAAAAACTTCATCCACGGCTTCCGGCTCTGTACCTGATCCCTAAAATCCACAAGGATCCAACTAACCCCCCTGGCAGACCAATAATATCAGGGAATGGCAGTCTCATTGAATTGGTGTGTCAGGTTATTGATTATTATTTGAAGCCGTTGGTATGTGAGTTACCATCTTACATTCAGGATACCACGGCGGCTCTCAGACGTTTGGATGGGATTCATCTAGAGGATAATATGGTGATGGTGTCTGCTGACATAGAATCCCTATATACCTCTATTAGACATCCTGATGGTCTGAGAGCTGTCTCTTGGTATCTTGGGTCTAGTAATATTGCACGACCTACGGCTGAGGTAATTCTAACTCTGTTAGAGTATATACTGACACACAACATCTTCATATTCAATGGGAAGGTCTACCTACAGACTCAAGGTACTGCCATGGGTGCTTGTTGTGCGCCATCCTATGCCAACCTTTTTTTGGGGGCATGGGAGCGGCAGATCTTTGTGAGTGATAATAACCTATGTACACATCAGGTCTTAAATTGGATCAGGTATATTGATGATGTGTGGTTCATCTGGGAGGGTGATGTGGGTGGATTACAGGAATTTATGCAGAGTTTAAATCAAAATAATCTAAACATTAAACTCACCTTCGAGTATGGCCGAGAGATCAATTTTCTGGATTTAAGAATTGTTGCATTGCCAGATGGCATGCTGTCCACTCAGGTGTTCCGTAAACCCACTGCCACCAATTCTTTATTACTTGCTTCGTCCGCACACCCCAAGAGTACAATTAAGGGGATTCCTATTGGCCAGTTTCTCAGGGTCAGGAGGATCTGCTCGGATGACACGAGTTTTATGACCCATTCTGAGGAACTGGCCCATAGATTTGAATCAAGAGGGTATAGTCGGAGGACAATCAGGCGTGGGTTCAAAAGAGCAGCAGGGTTGTCTAGGAATTCCCTCCTTTTTTCTAACAAGGTGAAAGTAAAAAATGACCAGACAGTGCGTCTCATTACCACGTTTAACAACAAGTGGGATAAAATGAGGACAATTGTTCAAAAACACTGGAGTATCCTACTGACGGATCCAGTTTTAAAAAGGATTCTTCCATCACGACCATCTATTGTGGCTAAACGTGGTAAAAATTTGAGGGATATGTTGGTCCATAGCAACTATGAACCTTCTCGGACGAACATATCCAGCCAACCATTATCGGTAGGCTTTTTTCCCTGTGGCCTTTGCAAAGCGTGTGCCAATCTTGTGAAGTCTAAGAAATTTCACAACTTTGATGGATCACGTGAGTTCGATATTAGGCATCGGATCACGTGTTCCTCTAAAGGAGTGATTTATAGGATTGAGTGCCCGTGCAAAAAAGTCTATGTAGGGCTAACCACTAGAGAGCTAAAAATTAGAATCCGTGAGCACTGTCTGGACATTGAGAAAGCTAAAAGTATTACTGATGATAGTCAGTTAAAAACTATTCCCAGACACTATAAAAAATTTCATGGCTGCAACCCTACTATGCTCAGAGCGAAAGGCATTGATCTGGTGTCTCTTGGGACTAGGGGGGGTGACCTGGGTAGGTTCCTAGCCCAGGTTGAAAGTAAATGGATTTATAGGCTGGGAACATTGACTCCTAATGGATTGAATGAGAATATGGGGTTCTCAGCTTTTTTGTAACCCTGTTTTGTTCATGTCTAGTTGGGGTTATTAAGTTTTATGTCCATATGACGTTTTTTAACGTTTTGTAACGCTTTATGCATTCTGTGCAAGGTGATACCTGTTTTTAGTCAGGTGTGTTTGGTGGGTTTTTGTTCTTTTATGATTTTAATTGTCTGTTTTTTCAGCTTAATAGGATACCATATATTTGGTTTATTATCATCTATGAAGTGTTCCAACTCTACACCTACAGAGATGTTCTTTTCCGATGACCCTATGGCCAGGAAAAAAGGAGCTACTTTTCAAGCCGCTTTCGGGATAATGGGACGATTAAAAAGTGCCAAAAAATTGCTATTCATATTGGTGGAGTGGTGTGATTGGCGGTTTATGCCACATAGTATATGATGTTTAAGGGTTTAATGTATATTATATTATGTATATGTGTATACTAAAATATAACTATTTGTTGTCTCAATATCATGTTATGTGTAGATGTGCCCTTTGAGGCCCATCTGTGCGGTTTGTATTAATAATGGGAACCAAGCATGAGATTTTCCTCTCTGGTTTTTCTAAGTATCATAGATTACCCAGTGCGCATGTCTGTTGGTGCCGCTCGCTGGCCGTCCCACATCGCGTCAGTAGCGTTACGTGGTTGCCATGACTCACGATCATGTGGGTCATGACATCACGGTCACGTGATCGCGACTTGTGGGAGGTCCATTTATTAGCGTCTGTGGCAACCATTGTCATGCGCCATAATTGGATTAATCTGCGTTCTGCTCTGACGCGATAAGGGCGGTTTGAGCTCTCTGTTTTCTATTGGTCACTTGATGCTTTTAAACCAACCCGCCCCTCACCTCTGACACGCTCCTCGAGAAAGCCATTTGCGAAACACGTGTAGGAGTGTGAGGGTCACGGCAGGACACCATTCATTCAGGTGATGTACTTTCATGATATCATTGTGATAACACTATGGTGGGCGTTAGCCTATCTTTAATGAATATTTGTCTGATATCATTGTAATTATGCCATGATTAAGGCGTTTAGCCTATCTTTAATGAGTTTTGGTGTCTGTGGAGCTATCCGGGCTCTGCGATAGTGACTGTACGGTCTTTTGAAGCCCAAACTGCATTTCCTATGCTATAAGGGAACCCATATACTCTTTTATTTTATTTATTCTTATGAGTACAAATTACTTATGGGTGAACTGTGCATTAGTGAATATTTGCAGTATTGATAAAAAAACGCGGTCAAAACCGCAGAGTCTGTGTTTGGTCCACTAGAACATGCAATATTTGATTTATTTAAATTCACCTGTGTTTTTTGGTGTAAACATCTCATTGATCGATGGGTGATCAATATGGGGATGTAATTACTGTTTCTGTCCGTGCCTCTCTTTTTATTCGGTACCTTTTGCTAAAACATTTTAAATATATGTTTAAATAAAGATTATTTTTATTGAATAATGGCGTCACTCCTTTGATTTGGACATCCATTGATGCCCAATATAATGTGTATAAAGTAGCTCTTTGGAGTGCCATGAGCTAAAATTTGATGGACATGAGGTGGTTAACTATTCAGTTATATGTAGTTTTTTTTCTGAATGTGAACACAGCTCCGCCCCTTTCGGCCATGTTTTTTCCATCTCTTATATAAGAAAGTCCTTAGTTACCCCTCTCCACCCATAGCAGTTTTTAATTGCAATGAGATGACACACAGTTAGGGTCACAGAGCTAGGGACCCCAATATAGAGATATGCCTTGACGAGGCCTTGGGGCTCAGTTACATTGATCAATGCGATTGCTAAATATCTCCTTTTTCCTAATATTCATGGCAGGTATGCAATTCATTATTCACATGTTCAAATTAGCAAGTAGCATTTTTCATTGTATATTCCAATATTTGTCCATATGCTTGAGGCATTATACCATTATCTAAGTTTGATGTGCAGCCTTATCCGTATATAGTATGTAATTTTTGGCTTGCACTCATAATATATATATTAGTGCTCACTTCAGTTATCCTATTCAGTTATATGTAGTTTTTTTTCTGAATGTGAACACAGCTCCGCCCCTTTCGGCCATGTTTTTTCCATCTCCTATATAAGAAAGTCCTTAGTTACCCCTCTCCACCCATAGCAGTTTTTAATTGCAATGAGATGACACACAGTTAGGGTCACAGAGCTAGGGACCCCAATATAGAGATATGCCTTGACGAGGCCTTGGGGCTGAGTTACATTGATCAATGCGATTGCTAAATATCTCCTTTTTCCTAATATTCATGGCAGGTATGCAATTCATTATTCACATGTTCAAAGTAGCAAGTAGCATTTTTCATTGTATATTCCAATATTTATCCATATGCTTGAGGCATTATACCATTATCTAAGTTTGATGTGCAGCCTTATCCGTATATAGTATGTAATTTTTGGCTTGCACTCATAATATATATATTAGTGCTCACTTCAGTTATCCTATTCAGTTATATGTAGGTTTTTTTCTGAATGTGAACACAGCTCCGCCCCTTTCGGCCATGTTTTTTCCATCTCCTATATAAGAAAGTCCTTAGTTACCCTCTCCACCCATAGCAGTTTTTAATTGCAATGAGATGACACACAGTTAGGGTCACAGAGCTAGGGACCCCAATATAGAGATATGCCTTGACGAGGCCTTGGGGCTCAGTTACATTGATCAATGCGATTGCTAAATATCTCCTTTTTCCTAATATTCATGGCAGGTATGCAATTCATTATTCACATGTTCAAATTAGCAAGTAGCATTTTTCATTGTATATTCCAATATTTGTCCATATGCTTGAGGCATTATACCATTATCTAAGTTTGATGTGCAGCCTTATCCGTATATAGTATGTAATTTTTGGCTTGCACTCATAATATATATATTAGTGCTCACTTCAGTTATCCTATTCAGTTATATGTAGTTTTTTTTTCTGAATGTGAACACAGCTCCGCCCCTTTCGGCCATGTTTTTTCCATCTCCTATATAAGAAAGTCCTTAGTTACCCCTCTCCACCCATAGCAGTTTTTAATTGCAATGAGATGACACACAGTTAGGGTCACAGAGCTAGGGACCCCAATATAGAGATATGCCTTGACGAGGCCTTGGGGCTCAGTTACATTGATCAATGCGATTGCTAAATATCTCCTTTTTCCTAATATTCATGGCAGGTATGCAATTCATTATTCACATGTTCAAATTAGCAAGTAGCATTTTTCATTGTATATTCCAATATTTGTCCATATGCTTGAGGCATTATACCATTATCTAAGTTTGATGTGCAGCCTTATCCGTATATAGTATGTAATTTTTGGCTTGCACTCATAATATATATATTAGTGCTCACTTCAGTTATCCTATTCAGTTATATGTAGTTTTTTTTCTGAATGTGAACACAGCTCCGCCCCTTTCGGCCATGTTTTTTCCATCTCCTATATAAGAAAGTCCTTAGTTACCCCTCTCCACCCATAGCAGTTTTTAATTGCAATGAGATGACACACAGTTAGGGTCACAGAGCTAGGGACCCCAATATAGAGATATGCCTTGACGAGGCCTTGGGGCTCAGTTACATTGATCAATGCGATTGCTAAATATCTCCTTTTTCCTAATATTCATGGCAGGTATGCAATTCATTATTCACATGTTCAAATTAGCAAGTAGCATTTTTCATTGTATATTCCAATATTTGTCCATATGCTTGAGGCATTATACCATTATCTAAGTTTGATGTGCAGCCTTATCCGTATATAGTATGTGATTTTTGGCTTGCACTCATAATATATATATTAGTGCTCACTTCAGTTATCCTATTCAGTTATATGTAGTTTTTTTTTCTGAATGTGAACACAGCTCCGCCCCTTTCGGCCATGTTTTTTCCATCTCCTATATAAGAAAGTCCTTAGTTACCCCTCTCCACCCATAGCAGTTTTTAATTGCAATGAGATGACACACAGTTAGGGTCACAGAGCTAGGGACCCCAATATAGAGATATGCCTTGACGAGGCCTTGGGGCTCAGTTACATTGATCAATGCGATTGCTAAATATCTCCTTTTTCCTAATATTCATGGCAGGTATGCAATTCATTATTCACATGTTCAAATTAGCAAGTAGCATTTTTCATTGTATATTCCAATATTTGTCCATATGCTTGAGGCATTATACCATTATCTAAGTTTGATGTGCAGCCTTATCCGTATATAGTATGTAATTTTTGGCTTGCACTCATAATATATATATTAGTGCTCACTTCAGTTATCCTATTCAGTCCGCTCTCTGTGGCCGGCAAAGATTAGTAGTAACGAGCAGGCAACACAAAGCAGAGCACACTGTCAGTGCGCATTTACAGAATGCTCAGTGTGAAGTGTGCCACTCCCTCATGCCTTAGGATTCTCAAACGAAGCATCATCACAGAGGAAATAGTAAAGAAAAATACAATAGCAGTTAGATAGTGTAGTTAGGGAAGGATAGGGAGTTGTTAATGCAAGTATATTAGAAATTAGTTAAAACTACAGCATTAAGCATATAGCATTAGGGATTTAGATGAAAATGTCTTTGCCCTCCGGCACCCTATTCTCGAAAACCACCTCTGAAGCAATATTTTCATCAGGATTACATGTTTATTTAATGTAAGTGATGAGACATATACAGTTGTGCTCACAAGTTTACATACCCCGGCAGATTTTTTGCTTTTTTCAGAGAATATAAATGATAACACAAAATCTTTTTTTTCCACTCATGGTTAGTTGTGGGGTGAAGCCATTTATTGTCAAGCTACTGTGTGTTCTCTTTTTAAATCAAACATAATGACAACCAAAAACATCCAAATGACCCTGATCAAAAGATCACATGCCCTGGTGATTTTGGCCTGATAACATGCACAGAAGTTTACACAAATGGGTTTGAATGGCTAATAAAGGTAACATCCTCACCTGTGACCTGTTTGCTTCTAATCAGTGTGTGTGCATAAAAGCTGAGTAAGTTTCTGGGATCCAGACAGATGCTTGTATCTTTCATTCAGCCACTGATGTTTCTTTATTGTGAGTCATGGGGAAAGCAAAAGAATTGTTAACGGATCTATGGGAAAAGATAGTTGAACTGTATAAAACAGGAAAGGGATACAAAAAGATATCCAAGGAATTGATAATGTCAGTCAGAAGTGTTCAAACTGTGATTAATAAATGGAAAATCAGGGGCTCTGTAAAAACCAAACCACAATCAGGTAAACAAACAAAAATTTCAGCCACAACTGCCAGAAAAATTGTTTGGGATGCAAAGAAAAACGCACAAATAAGATCAGTTCAAATACAGGACTGAAAACTAGCGGTGTGGCTGTTTCAAGATGCACAATAAGGAGGCACATGAAGAAAAATGGGCTGCATGGTTGGATTGCATGGTTGAGCTGCCAGAAGAAAGCCATTACTGTGAAAATGACACAAAGTATCTTGCCTACAATATGCCAAACAGCACAGAGACAAGCCTCCAAACTTCTGGAACAAGGTAATTTGGAGTGACGAGACCAAAATTTAACATTTTGGCCACAACCATAAACATTACATTTGGAGAGGTGTCAACAAAGCCTATGATGAAAGGAACACCATTCCTACTATAAAGCACAGAGGTGGATCGCTCATGATGTGGGGATGTGTGAGCTACAAAGGCACAGGAAACTTGGTCAAAGTTGAAGGAAAGATGAATGCAGCACGTTATCAGCAAATATTGGAGGCAAATTTGCACCACTCAGCCTGGAAGCTGCGCATAGGACATACTTGAACGTTCCAACATGACAACGATCCAAAACACAAGGCCAAGTCGACCAATTATTGGCTACAACAGAACAAAGTGAAAGTTCTGGAGTGGCCATCTCAGCCTCTTGACCTCAATATCATTGAGCCACTCTGGGGGGAACTCAAGCACACAGTTCATGAAACAAAGCCCAAGAATTTACAGGAACTGGAGGCTTTTGGCAAAGTAGAATGAGCAGCTTTACCATCTGAGAAAATAAAGCACAATAACCACAAAAGACTTCAAGCTGTCATTGATGTTAGCGGGGGAAATACACAGTATTAAGAACTGGGGTATGTGAACTTTTGATTAGGGACATTTGGATGTTTTTGGTTGTTATTTTGATTTGAAAAGAGAAAACACAGTAGTTTGACAATAAATGGCTTCACCCAACCACTAACCATGAGTGGAATAAAGATTTTGTGTTATTCATATTCTCTGAAAAAAGGTCAAGAAAGCAAAAAATCTGCTGGGGTATGTAAACTTTTGAGCACAACTTGTAAATTAAATAAATCTCTCATCACCAATGTCTCATTCGGATGCCATAAGGATTTTTTTTTTGTGGGGCAGCATTGTTCTGAATGGCATAGGGGATTAACCTGTTCCAAACAAAGGTATCCAATAAAAAAAAACAAAAAACCCCAAAAATTATGGTGATCCTGTGGTAATGGATGATACTATATGGCATCTAATGGAGAAATGTTTAATATATAGTAGATCACTTAAAATAAGTACATCCCTCACATTTTTTGTAAATATCTTTTCATTGGACAACACTGAAGATATTACACTTTGATACAATGTAAAGTAGCCAGTGTACCAGTATAACAGTGCAAATTTGGCATGCCCTCTAAAAAATGTAAGACACCGATTAATATCACTTTTGTGATATACTGTATTTGCCCTGGTGTATATATTGAACAGCCACCTAAGCACAATATGAATTTAAACAAAATTGGACACCCTCTAATGATAATGAAATGGCTCTGCTTAAACTGTGGCAGCCTATACAGTAAATCCGGCAAGTGAGCTACAGAAAACAAAAAAATGTCAATGTATTCTTTCTGCACTAGTGACCAGTCTGCGAGCTGGAACATTTCAAGATTATTTTTCTTAATACCAATGATATAAAAATTGAGAACTAAATGCTAAAGTATATTTATAGAATTAAAACATGATTTAAATAATATATAATGTTTGGTTATGTTTTCCCTTTAAAGGCTGTAGTTATATGATATAAAGAAAAAAAAGATTTCTAAGGGAATAAAATTTCTTCTCATCATTCAGTACTTCTAATTACATCAAGTGTGCTTAGAATACAGCTCTTGATACAAATCTATAGCCTCATCTTTGAATATCTGAGCTGCTCTGTTTATACAAACATACAAACATTGCACCGCCATTTACATCACTCATTCAACCAATTATTTATCTTACTAAATTCTTCCGTAAACCAGTCTAAAATGTACAAATTTAACACTGGGAGTTCTTTTTTTGCATAGTTTAAATAATTGTTAATTCCCCATTGACTAGTTAGTTGGTTCGTATTTAAAGTAACAATGTATTTAATGTTACCATATTTCATAATAATGTGTAAAATAATGTGTAACACGGTGCCTACTGGGTTCTATGTTAGGATGTAGATCAATACTGGTAATCCATATGTTTTACTTAAACAGGGGTAGGAATACGTTTTTCTGCCAACGGCCAGTTGGATGTTTTCACCACCGTTTGGGCCCGTACAAAATTATAAATTTGAAAGTTATCCTGCTGTATTTGGTCAAACATTTAATAAACTCACACCTGATATAATATCGTGAACTGATTCTTTTTGGTAGGACATGTGATGTTTGATGATATTGATGATGTTGTTACTCGCAACTGCTTTTCCAGGTTTGCATCGGTCTGGAGCGCAGTCGATTCTTTGCAATCAAATTTGAAAAGAACTGATTGCAGCAGTAAGTTGTACCGAACACAGATGGATAATACACTGCAAGTCTCCACACATTGGGAAATTCATCACTGTTCATGCAACATTTATGGAACTCAAGCAGTAGCTGGATTGTCACATAAAGGACATCAAGATTTTTATATATACATCACATAGGAGACACTAAAGGGTACTTTACACGCTGCGAAATCGGTACCGATATCGCTAGCAAGCGTACCCGCCCCCGTCGGTTGTGCGACACGGGCAAATCGCTCCTTCCTTCCTCATTGCTCGTTGATCATCTATCTTTCTTGTCACATGCTGCGATGTCGCTAACGGTGCCGGATGTGTGTCACTAACGACGTGACCCCGACGATATATCGTTAGCGATGTCGAAGCATGTAAAGCACCCTTAAGACTTATACGCACGTCACATAGGAGACACCTAGAGTACTGTACACTCATCAAAAAGGAAACATTGAGACTCCTTTACACTCATCACATAGGAGACACTGAGACTACTGTATATATCACATAGGAGACATTGGGGCTGGAGCATAAACATCAAATAGGAGCTGCTTGGGTTGAAGCATGTACATCACATAGAAGATACTGGGGCTGTAGCATATGCATCCCATAAGAGATGCTGGGGCTGCAGCATATACATCACATAGTAGATGCTGAGGTTGCAGCATATATATCACATAGGAGACACTTGGACTGGAGCATATATATCATACAGGAGATGCTGGGACTGAAGTATATACATCACACAGGAGACACTGTGGCTAGAGCACATTCATCACATAGGAGACAATGGGGCTGGTGTATATACATAACACAAAAGACTATGAAGAATAAGCATATACTTCACATAGGCCGCAGCATGTACAACACATAAGAGATGCTGGGGCTTCAGTATATACATAACAGGAGACGCTGGGTCTGTGGCATGGACATCACAGGAGACACTGGGGCTGTGGCATATACATCACAGGAGACGCTGGGGCTGAGGAATATTCATCACATAGAAGACACTGTGGCTGCAGCATAAACATCACTGGTGACGCTGGGGCTACACTATATATATCACTATAGACAATGGGGCAACGTCTACATCGGTGACACAGGAGTGCAAAGTATGCTGATTCTGCCCACAAAGTAGGTCCCGATGGTGGAACTGGCCAGCTTCAGGACGTAATCCATCATTGCATGCACCGCAGTGTTCAGTGATGAACATTGTGTGTGCATGCTCTCAGTATAAGGAGGGATTAAAGGGCCAGCAAAATGGGCTGCCAGCTCAAGCACTGGGGTCCCATGGAATTTGTCCAGGGGTTGGAGAAAAAGACATTTGAGGATCGTTGGCGGAGCATGGGCCAAAGTTTCCCATCCCTGTGCTAAACAATTAGTTATATTAGCCAGAGGCTAAAAGAGCTTCCTTTAGTCTTCCATATGACCATCTTCCACTTTATTAACATGGAAGTCTCCAGGGGTGGGATTCAGCCGGTTCTGGAGAACCGGTTGTTAAAATAGCAGCCGGTTCCCCGAACCGGCAACAAACAGCTCCGGTGATCCGGTTCCTTATATTCATTTGTGTTAGTGTCTTTAAGACTCTAAAGGCTACTTTACATGCTGCGACATCGCTAGCGATCTCATTAGCGATGTGAAATTCTAGATCGCAAGTGCGACCTGTCGAGATCGCACATGCGTAAAATGACCTATGTACGATCTCGAAAGATCGCACTTGCGCTCTAGAATTTCACATCGCTAATGAGATCACTAGCGATGTCGCAGCATGTAAAGTAGCCTTAACACAAATGAATCCCCGTACCTCCGCGCCGCAATTCCGGGTTCAGTGGAGCCTGTCTGCTCCCTGACCCGGCGTGCAGCGATGCGCTGACACTGCAGAGAAGTCATGGCAGTGTGAGGAGGTAGCTCCTCCTACTGCCGTCTGTCAGCGTCAGTGTGATTGCAGAGTGCCGCGGAGGAGGACGGAAGACAGAGGAGAGGCCGTTGGTGCTTGGAGCAGGTAAGCGCTCAGTGAGACGAAGATGCAGGGAGCAGGGAGAGGAGCCGCATAAGATGGCAGCTATATGGGGTAAGGGGCCGCATAAGATGGGAGCTATATGGGGAGAAGAGGCCACATAAGATAGGAGCTATATGGGGAGAGGGGCCACATAAGATGGGAGCTATATGGGGAAAGGAGACCACATAAGATGGGAGCTATATGGGGAAAGGGCCACATAAGATGGGAGCTATATGGGGAAAGGAAGCCACATAAAGATGGCAGCTATATGGGGAAAGGAGACCACATAAGATGGGAGCTATATGGGGAAAGGAAGCCACATAGAGATGGCAGCTATATGGGGAAAGGAGACCACATAAGATGGGAGCTATATGGGGAAAGGAGACCACATAAGATGGGAGCTATATGGGGAAAAGAGACCACATAAGATGGCAGCTATATGGGGAAAGGAAACCACATAAGATGGGAGCTATATGGGGAGAGGGGCCACATAAGATGGGAGCTATATGGGGAAATTAAGCCACATTAAGATGGCAGCTATATGGGAAAAGGAGTCATATGGGACATGATCTGCAGTGGAAAAGGAGCACATGGGATGAAATCTGCTGGGGAAAGAGGCCATAATGGGATGGGATCTGCAGGGGGAAAGAGGCCATAATGGGATGGGATCTGCAGGGGGAAAGAGGCCATAATGAGATGGGATCTGTAGGGGGAAAGAGGCAATAATGAGATGGGATCTGTAGGGGGAAAGAGGCCATAATGAGATGGGATCTGCAGGTGAAAGAGACCACATGGGATGGGATCTGCAGGTGAAAGAGACCCCATGGGACTCCAGCTGTGGCTATGGGTAACCTGAGTGACGTCACCGCTGACCGCGAGGCTCACTTCATTTGTTGTGTGGAGCTCACAGTAGGGGGAAAGAGGCCATAATGGGATGGGATCTTCAGGGGGGGAGAGACCACATGGGATGGGATCTGCAAGGGAAAGCAGCCACATGGGATGAGATCTGTATGGGGAAGGTCGTCCGTTCCAATTTTAGCAGGGCTCCTTTAGTAATAATTTTTAAAAATTGTAGAAAAAACGTTTAATACAATATGACTGACAGTGACTGGAACATCTGGTGCTGGACAGGTGAGTGACGGTGGAGGAAGGGAAGAAGGGGAAAGAGATTATGCATTAAATTACGTGGATTTTTTGGTTGAGGAAAGTGCGTGAAAATGGGTGTGGCTAACAAAATGGGTGTGGTTACAGAATGGGTGTGGTTGTCAAATGGGCGGGGTTTACAGAGAACCTGTTGTTAAAAATTTGAATCCCACCCCTGGAAGTCTCTGAGTAATGGATGCCACTATATTTGCCTATGTTATTGCCTAAACATGTGAAACAAAGCAGTCTTAACAGCATGGTGTCAGTATAACAGCAACCGTTCCTTAACCATTATCCCTCATAATAAAATTTGCAAATGAATAAGCAAAAGAAGTGATGAACAATGTACCGCTGCTGGTTATATGGGTTAGTGCTGACATGCACTGTGTCTTCGGTGTTAGGCTAGATGCAGACTGTTTGTGGCCACTGTCAGCAGGTACCCCAGGTGGAGGCCAGAAGAACATACCATTGGCTGTCCATCTGGTAATTGAGGGCCTATTAGAATGTAAAAGTGTAAGCCAGGGAAAGCTCCTGGTATGTTCTTTTAATGAAGTACACAAAAACAACCTATATGAGACCACCACCTGACAGCTGATACATGCCCGATCAATGAACAGGATATATCATGCACTGGCTCTATATTTTCAGCCATATATATATTAATCTCTGAAATGCTGCAGCCTTTCAGAGAAAAACCTACTTTAAAAGCCACCAGGGACTGAGCCGCATGGGGGACTATTTGGATAGGCCGGTCCCCAGTGGCTTCTCCCCACCCGCACCCCTGGAGTGACAGGTCTCTATGTGTGCATGTATAGGGATAGATCGGTAGTGGTTGAAGAGAAGTTGCCAGGGAAATGTCTCTCCCATTATTCTCCTGTGCTACTCGGTCCCCCGTGGTTTTTAAAGTATTTTTTTCTTGAAACGCCACAGTATTTCAAGGGCAAACATACCTGACTGATATCAAACAGCCAGTGCCTAAACATAGTGCCCGTAGATTTGGCAGCATGTATGTGCTGTCAGGTTCCCTTTTAAGTTTTTCACAACAGTACAACGATAGAACTTTTTTTACAGGATGTATTTTCTTTGGGGGCTTCCTGACCCTCCCCTGTCGGCAGATGTGATTATTAGAATGTCACATGTCACTCATTACTTTATGCTATCATTTGCATCTGGTGTGGACATATCATTGCTGCAACCTGTGTGGCCACACAAGGGCCCAAGAGGTTAGGGAGCCCATAACTTCCTCCAAAGCGGGTGGAATTGTGCATTGTGATGGGCTATTGGGCTGTAGAGGGCCCATATATTGTTGCACCAGGGTCCATTTCTGTGTGTGTCCGCCAGTGGTTGGCATGTTGATGGCATTTTGTCTTGTAGAAATACTCTATTAGTGTTCGCTTGTGTTCTAGCCTTTGTTGTCGCTGACTTCTATTGCTGACAGATTGCTATGATTTACGTTGCAGGTTACAGAGGCTTTTCCGGATTGTCCAGGTCAGATAACTCTGCACAGCGAGCCTTTCCTTCTATGCGGTGGAGATGGATTTACGCATTCAAACTTTGATGGATGTACAGAATCGGCCTTACGGATTGTGGAGTCTTTAGTCTCCCGGTCTCATCGTTGACACTAGACGATTATATATAAAGTAGAGATGTGATCATATCAATTTTTATGTGTGAGCATTACAACACTGTGCTCTCCGCTTAATTACATTTATTGTTTATTATGGCTTTTCTGGCGTCTTCTGAAACTGATGCTTTTATTGATGTGACTGCGAGTTACTTTACATCTCTTGTTTGTTATAGAATAATGAAACTGATTTATTAAAGCTTTTATGACTCGGTGATGTTATTTAAGGTAAAAGCCCTGGATTTACATAAAAAAATTGTTATTTTGATTTACATAAGAAGATTTACATAAGAAGAGTATTTTTGTTTTATGGGGGGGAAAAACTAAAATCAATTAGATACGCTTCAAATGTTGTGTCTATAAATCGCTACAGGCGACCAAATGTAACCTTAAAGAGTAACCGTCGTTTGATAAATTTTATTTTAACTTCTTCCTGGACTGACCATTTATTCTTAATTCACAGGTAGATTCTCCTTTTAGTAAATACAGATTTTTTTTTCATTTCTGAGAAATAAGAGGACAACTGGTGCTTATAAAGTTCTATGGAAAGCTGGATCTCTGGTTTCAGAACTTGCAGTGTACAGTGGAACCTTGGATTACGAGCAAAATTGGTTCCGGGACTGTGCTCTTAAACCAAGTTACTCTTATATCAAAGCAAATTTTCCCATAGGAAATAATTGAAACGCAGACAATTCGTTCCACAACCCAAAAATATTTACAGTATTTATACAAATGTATTACAGTAATACAAAATAATTTACTGTATTCATATAAAATTATTACCGTACACTAATACAAAATACTGTACAGTAAAACACATATTAAATTTAACTGCACATTAGCTTACAATAGAATTGTTCGTGTGTGAGAGGTACAATACAAGCAATGGGCTCTACTGGTTAGCCGAAAGAGAGTACAATACTGTATCCACAAATGCAAATTGATAGATATGCTATATAGTATGTACTGTATTGTGCGATAGTATACTGTATACAGTAAACAGTACATATAGACAGAAAGTTACCTCCAGAGCGGGTCAGAACTCCGTGAAAGGCCGGAACCGGAAGTGTACATGGTGGGAATTTGCTCTTATTGCAAATCATTGCTCTTAAACCAAGTTTATACATTTGTAAAAAGCTTTTCTGGTATTGCAAAACGCTCTCAAACCAAGTTACTCTTAATCCAAGGTTCCACTGTCTTTGCGCCTCTCCCTGCCCCTCCATAGAATTTTAAAAGCACAAACTGTTATCTCCTATCTCATTAATAACAAAATTTGTCTTCACTGAACTCAAGATTATACTCATGAATTGAGAGTTAAAGATCAATCCAGGAGGTGAAAGAAGAAGATTTCTCTTATAAGATTTATTACCAGGTGGCTTATTTTCATGTGTTCTATTTACAGTCATATGAAAAAGTTTGGGCACCCCTATTAATGTTAACCTTTTTTCTTTATAACAATTTGGGTTTTTGCACCAGCTATTTCAGTTTCATATATCTAATAACTGATGGACTGAGTAATATTTCTGGATTGAAATGAGGTTTATTGTACTAACAGAAAATTTTCAATCCGCATTTAAACAAAATTTGACAGGTGCAAAAGTATGGGCACCTCAACATAAAAGTAATATTAATATTTTGTAGATCCTCCTTTTGCAAAAATCACAGCCTCTAGGCGCTTTCTGTAGCTTTTAATGAGTTCCTGGATCCTGGATGAAGGTATTTGTGACCATTCCTATTTACAAAACAATTCCAGTTCAGTTAAGTTTGATGGTCGCCGAGCATGGACAGCCGCTTCAAATCATCCCACAGATGTTCAATGATATTCAGGTCTGGGGACTGGGAATGCCATTCCAGAACATTGTAATTGTTCCTCTGCATGAATGCCTGAGTAGATCTGGAGCGGTGTTTTGGATCATTGTCTTGCTGAAATATCCATCCCCTGCGTAACTTCAACTTCATCACTGATTCTTGCACATTATTGTCAAGAATCTGCTGATACTGAGTTGAATCCATGCGACCCTCAACTTTTACAAGATTCTTGGTGCCGGCATTGGCCATACAGCCCCAAAGCATGATGGAACCTTCACCAAATTTTACTGTGGGTAGCAAGTGCTTTTCTTTGAATGCCGTGTTTTTTTGCCTCCATTCATAACGCCTTTTTGTATGACCAAACAACTCAATCTTTGTTTCATCAGTCGACAGGATCTTCTTCCAAAATGTAACTGGCTTGTCCAAATGTGCTTTTGCATACCTCAGGCGACTCTGTTTGTGGCGTGATTGCAGAAACGGCTTCTTTCACATCACTCTCCCATACAGCTTCTCCTTGTGCAACGTGCGCTGTATTGTTGACCGATGCACAGTGACACCATCTGCAGCAAGATGATGCTGCAGGTCTTTGGAGGTGGTCTCTGGATTGTCCTTGGCTGTTCTCACCATTCTTCTTCTCTGCCTTTCTGTTATTTTTCTTGGCCTGACACTTCTGGGCTTAACAAGAACTGTACCTGTGTTCTTCCATTTCCTTACTATGTTCCTCACAGTGGAAACTGAAAGTTTAAATCTCTGAGACAACTTTTTGTATCCTTCCCCTGAACAACTATGTTGAATAATCTTTGTTTTCAGATCATTTGAGACTTGTTTTGAGGAGCCTATGATGCCACTCGTCATAGAAGATTCAAATAGGAGAACGACTTGCAAGTGGCCACCTTAAATACCTTTTCTCATGATTGGATACACCTGCCTATGAAGTTCAAAGCTCAATGAGGTTACAAAACCAATTTAGTGCTTCAGTAAGTCAGTAAAAAGTAGTTAGGAGTGTTCAAATCAAGAAATTGATAAGGGTGCCCATACTTTTGCACCGGTCAAATTTTGTTTACATGTGGATTGCATATTTTCTGTTAGTACAATAAACCTCATTTCAATTCAAAAATATTATTCAGTCCATGAGTTATTAGATATATGAAACAGAAATAGCTGTTGCAAAAACCCAAATTGTTGGGGTGCCAAAACATTTTCATATGACTGTATGTATTAACTACAAATTAAAATGATGGTTACTCTTAGTCACAATCCTACCTAAAATTGGGCATGATGGTAAGTCCTGATAACTGGATGCCAGATTTTTTTGCTTATATTGTAACATGTGATTACACAGTGTAAGATTATGTGGACACGCACCCAATTGACAAGAGGAATGACTACTCTTAATTGTCAACCTACCGTATTGCTAAATGTTCAGGAGAAATGATTTTACAAAGCAAACATGACATATTTTTTTCTTCATTTTTTTTAATAGGAAAATTGAAGTACCATATTTATTAAAACATGTCAGGAGAGCCAACAGACTTTCTTAAAAAAAGACCAAGTTTTTTGCTATTTAAGTGTTTTTTATTTAACACAAAAAATAATGAACTAGCAATGTTGAATTGCTGTATATAAAATTAATGTTTTGTAAATCTCAGACCTTAAAGAGGACCAACCACTGGGATTTGACTGCGCAATTGCTTCAGCAGTTCATGTAAACCTGCAATGTACATATACTACATGACAGATTCATGTATTTTAAAGAGGACCAGCCACCAGGATTTTCCTATATAAACTAAATCCAGTGCTATACTGGCACTATAATGCTAATTCTATACATACCTTTAGTTGTGAGATCGGATGTATACTTTCTAAAATACAGGCAAGTAAAGTTTGTGAAATGCACTTTTATTTGATTGATAGCAGCTACAGAATATTTAATAGGTTGGTTCAGTTTTGCTAGGTATTCCCATCCTTATCTGCCTGCCTGTCCTTCCTCCCCGCTGTCCTTCCTCCCCCTGTAGTAACAGAGACAGGGGGAAGAAGTATAGGCAGACACAGAGGTGGGAATAACTAGCAAAACCCGACCCACCTATTAGATATTCTGTTGCTTCTAACAATTAAATAACAGCTAATTTCACAATCTTTACGTGCCTGTATTTTAGAAACTATACATCCGATCTCACAACTAAAGGTATATATAGTATCAGCATTATTTAGTTTATATAGGAAAATAGGAAAATCCTGATGGATGGTCCTCTTTAAAATTCATGCATCTCTCATGTAGTATATGTACATTGCAGGTTTACATGAACTGCTGAAGCAATTGCGCAGTCAAGTCTAAAACTGCCCTTGTCAATTATGTGTCCATATTCGATCAGTTGAGTGGGGGAAGACGTGTCCTGCCATATATTTCCACTACAGGTGAAAATATAGTATTACATGCTGCCATTAAAGCAAGGTCAGACTGAGGTGTCTGAGGCCCACAGAAGGAATTGACACTAGGTGATAACTCTACAGCTATATGCAAATAGCAGTTAGCCGTTATCCTCATTATAATGGAGCGTCGACTGTAAAACACAGGCGGCTCCTGTACATCTACTGTGTCCATACCATAACTGCAATACAGTAGTTTGCATTAAATAAGTTCTTAAGTGAAAATAAGTTATCACCAATCCACCGGCTCAGTGATTACTTATTAATCAATGGAATCCAACTATTGGAAACCACACTGATTGGAAGAATAAGAATTTTTATCCCTGACCGATCACTTTTCTCCCCACTTTAAATCTAGCTGCAGGCTGCATGTGTGACCATCACTCCATTCATCTTTTTTTGGGCTGTCAGAAAAAGCCAAATGCAGCTCTCACAGCCACTAAGGGAATGACTGGATCAGTGGTCAATTCAAACACAAGCTCCAATCTAATCCAATCTAATGGGGATAAAAGTTACTCATGCTGTCGATAAGTGCAGGTCCGAGCAGTCAGATCCCCACCAATTATCACTTATCCTGTGGAGAGGTGATTACTTATTTTCACCGGAGAACACCTGTAAGTGCATTTTTGTGTAATTGTCACAGAACAGGTAGGGGGTTAAACATCCAAGTATTTAATCTTTAGTGGAAATACTCTTCTCCTAATTACTATCAGAGAGAACAAATGACCATCATACACAACACATACAACTATACCAAGACCAATAGTACCACACATAAGGGACAAACACCGCCACACTGAGACAGACCACATATTACCACCACAAAGTGTGACCTAATAATACCACATACAAGGGACAAATGCCACGACACTATGGGCAGACCACATATTACCATCACATAGTGACTTAATAATGCCACATTTAAGGGACAAATACCAACACACCATAACCAGCCAAACCACACTGTGACTGAATAATACCACATACAAAGGACAAATACTGCCACACCATGACCAGCCAGACCACATGGTGACTGAATAATTCCACATACAAAGGACAAATACTGCCACACCATGACCACAATACTAATAGCACAAATATTACCACTAGTATATTATTCCTTACTAGCTCAGTATATAGTGAATACTATGCAGGTAATGCAGAGATCATTGCCGACATTATACACAGGAGCACTGTATATAGTGTATAATAGGGGTGGGCAATTAATTTTCCCCAGAAGCCACTTGAGATGCTGTGACTGTTGTGGAGGCTGAACCACTAGGCTGATATTAATTTGGTCAATATTAATGTAATAATCATATTATTTTATATTAAATGTATCATTTAATATTGAGCAGCATTAAATATACTGACACGCCCATATAATACGAGTCCACACAGCCCCTCTATATACAATATGAATTCTTACAGAGGTCCCTATATACAGTATCAATTAAGAAATAACGTCTGGAACACCATTCTAAGTCTGAACTGGGTGCAAAAACCCTAAAAAAACGTATATAAAGAGAAGAGCTGCACATCAGTGACAGTTCAAGGGAAATAAATGTAAAGCAGAAACTGCTGTATGAATACTGACATGAAAAATACAATAGCTATATGTAAGAATAAAAATATGACAATGGAATCTGCATTACTGCCATGAACTTTAAGAATAAGGAGAAATTTACCTATTAAATTGATAAATGCAACAGAGCCCCAACACCTCGTCACAGTATTCTCTTACATTGGGGTCCCTAGCTAATGTGTGTCCTCTCTTGCAGTTAAAAAATATACAGTATGACCTGCACACAGCCCCCCATATAACATATGACCCATACACAGGCATCTTATATATCGTATGATCCACATACAACTGCCTCTAATATCGTATGACCCACATACAGTCCCCCTATATATTGTACTAGCTGTAGTACCCGGGCGTTGCCCGGGATAGTAACTGTCTCTCTGTCTTTCTATCAGTCTCTGTCTGTGTCGCTGTCTGTCTGTCTCTCTGTCTCTTTCTTTGTCTGTCTGTGTCTCTGTCTGTCTGTTTCTCTGTCTGTATTTGTATCAGTCTATCTGTCTCTATCTCTGTGTCTGTCTCTATGTGTGTGTCTGTCTGTCTCTTTCCCCGTCTGTCTCTTTCCCCGTCTTTCTCTTTCCCCGTCTGTCTATTTCCAGGTCTGTCTCTTTCCAGGTCTGTCTCTTTCCCCGTCTTTCTCTTTCCCCGTCTGTCTCTTTCCCCGTCTGTCTCTTTCCCCGTCTGTCTCTTTCCAGGTCTGTCTCTTTCCAGGTCTGTCTCTTTGCCCATCTGTTTCTTTGTCTGTGTCTATCTGTCTTTTTCTGTCTCTCTCTATCCGTCTCCCCACTGACATCTTATTACCTCACACATAAGCTTCTTATACTAACAGTTTATTTTGTTCCTATAGCAACCACTGACAGTTGCTATTAAAAGTCTGTAGCTCCCACCTCCATTCAGTTTAATAGAGGCAGGATTTTGAAGAGTAACTGTAAAGCGCGGGGTTAAATTTTTCCGTCAAAACATAGTCTACGACGTTCCCTGGGTCACATGAGGCGTCTGTGCAAAATGTCATCATTGTAAATGCGACGGTGCAGATTCCTTTAGCGGACACACACACACACACACACACACCTTTATATATTAGATGAGCCACCTATACTCAGTATGGGCTTACACACAATCCCACTATATACAGTTTAAGCCAACACACAGCCCCACTATATAAAGCACGGTCACCCCCATATAGAGTGTTCCCACACAACCCCCTATATACAGCATGGGTCAACACAGCCTCCTATATAGAGCATGAACCAACACACAGCCCCATTATATATAATGTGACCCAACACACAACCCCCTATATACTGTGTGAGCCCACAGACTGCCCCCTACTTACAGTAATATCACGCCTATATACAGTATGAGGCTGGGTGACTGGGTATAAGGTTAGAAAGTTTGGGAAATTTGTGATAAATTATGGATGGGGGTTAGAAATGACTGTCGAGATGTGGTGATGAGGCCAGGATTTAGAAAAAATATTACCAGCAGTGAGGAAAAGCAGAGAGAGGGTTAGTAGGTGGCAGAAGGAGAGGCCAATAGGTGGCCGTGTGTGTTTGGAGACACAGGGTGTTATGTGGAAGAACAGATTTCAGGAGGAGAGGAGATGGATGGGGAGCGAGCATGGAGGGAGAGATAACCAGTTCATTGCTGTATGTGGGGATAAGGGTGTTAGTAGGAAATGAAGGACTATATGGATTATAGTGGAATTAAACAGAAACATTGTTTACAGTGACTATGGATCCAGTTACCTTCAGTTCCCTTCTTGTTCAATACTGGTCTAATTCATTATAGTACACTTATATGATGATGCACATATTTGGGCCGGCACAAAAGGTAAATGGTAACAAGTGCTAGTATTTTATGATTCAGCCATCAATATAATAAAGCGGTATTCAAATAACGCTGCATGAACCGGTCACTGGCCAGTTTGTGTAAAAGTGCAGATGCAGAGTGCTGTTAAGTGCATGCAGGGTATGGGAACAGATGTAAAGAAATGTTTTTCGAGCACACTTAAAACTGTGGGTGTTTTGAATTAATTGAATTGTCCTAGGTAGTGCATTCAAGAGAAATGCCTCTCATCCTGGCCCCCTTTATTTAATAATGTCTTCCATCCTGACCCCCTTTATTTAAGTCTTGGAGACAGGAGTGGGAGGCTTGGATTATTGAAGAGGTCACTCTTAAGTCATTAGTGGAATGGAGGGCACGGGTAGGGTGATAATCAGAGATGAGGGCAGAGATGTAGGGTGTTGCAAAACTGGAGAGCTTTGTGGGTGAGAGTGATATGTTTATGTTGGACTCTTCCTTATTCCCAATCACTTGTGGATGGTGCATATAGACAGATATGCCCATATAAGCCACATATGACAGACATGAGAATATCTTTTTAAGAAACGATGGATTCCTTTGTATGACTAAAGTATCCAAAATTACATTTTCTTTACATTTCCTCTTTGCAGCTAGATCTTCCTTTACCTGAAAACGAGGTCCCTACGATACCCTAGCAGCTATTTCTGTTCATGTGCACCAACTAGTCTTAAGGCCGCTTTACACGCAGCGACATCGCTAGTGATCGTACCCGCCCCTGTCGTTTGTGCGTCACGGGAAAATCGCTGCCCGTGGCGAACAATATCGGTAGTGTCCGTCACACATACTTACCTTCCTAGTGACGTTGCTGTGGCCGGCGAACAACCTCTTTTCTAAGGGGGCGATTCGTGCGACGTCACACAGCGGGCCACCAATAGAAGCGGAGGGGAGGAGAGCAGCCGCATAAACGTCACTCCCACCTCATTGCCGGAGGACGCAGGAACGCTGTTGTTCGTCGTTCCTGGGGTGTCCCACGTAGTGATGTGTGCTGCCGCAGGAACGACGAACAACCTACGTCCAGAACGAGCAACGATATTTTGAAAATGAACAACGTATCAACAGTCAACGAATTGGTGAGTATTTTGGATCGTTAGCGGTCACTCGTATGTGTCACACGCAAAGACGTCACTAACGAGGCCGGATGTGCGTCACAAATTCCGTGACCCCAGCGACATCTCGTTAGCGATGTCGTTGTGTGTAATGGGGCCTTTACACTCTTCTCCGTGTCTTGTTGCGACCTGTAATTGTTTGCCTTTTTTTTCCCTTTCCATAAAAATAAAATCCTGAAAATGTATATCTCAGTGAAGAAAAAAGACAAATTAAATTATATCTAATGTTGTTACACAAGAAAATCATAAAAAGGACAGAGTGGGAGATACTTTTTACAAGCATTGTAAAACAAGCAATTAAATAAGATTTCAAATAACCCATCCGAATATGCCAGGCTAATGACTAGAATATCGTCTGAGTTTGGTTTGAACTTAGGTTAAGATTGTACATTAGAGGCTGAAACCCTCCGCGGACTTACAACGCCTAATAAAAGGCCCTTCAGCTGTCAGATATAAGACTTGGGAATTAGAAGAACAGCGAGACGAGGCTTGGGAACCAGAATTTGAAAGTGTGGATTTTAACATTTTAGGCAAATTGCCTGAACATTTCTAATTCATTTGTGCAATGAATATTTCCCAAGGCCGAACTACAGTTAATGTTCATTTCCACAGCCCAAGATGGAAGAAGCAGAATTATGTAATTTACTTTACAAAGAGAATAAGAAGGCCCAGTGATAAGGTATGCAGCTCTATTGTAAGTCATTCCTTATTTGCTCGACTTTCTAAGAAGACTTTCAAATTGGCAAATATTTGGCCTAGCCATTAAATAGTAGTACTTATCCAGCCTGTCTTCTATCCCCATTTGCTAAATTAATAATGTATGCAGATACCTTTGTTCTAAGAAGAAGATGGCTGACTTTATAGTGCCACCTACTGCACTCCTTGTCTCAAAAAGGAAAAGACAACTGTTTCATGGTTTGTTCCAGGGCTTTTGCCCCTCATTGGTGCAGAGCAGGATACTCGTTGGCAGTGTGACAGCACTTTGACATGGTTTGACTGAACATACTAAGTGATGTAGCAAGGCTAAAGAGTCAGACATTGACCTTTTGCTCCTTATAGTTTATTTAGGAGCCAGGTGGCCATAGGAAAGTAGTGGGAATGGGTGGATCAACCACCACAAAGCCACTGTTTATCCACTTCAATATTTGTAAAATCTCATCCACAGTTACAATAAACCATTGTGTATTTTAATTGGGCAGATCTTTAGGTAAAGTTGGCAACATTTTTAAATCGTGATCTACACTGTGTATTAACCACACTGATACTGGAACTGTAGCGAGCAGTGGACGCAGACAGGTGCCAGTGATAAGGGCACTCCGGCACTGACACTGTGTGGGCATCTGCTCTGACACTGACTGCCGCTGGGCTCATTCAGTGTTAATGTGCTGGAGATTGAGGTCAGACAGCGCTCATTGTGGGAAAGAGAGTGCTATCAATAAAGATCAAGGCTAATACTGAAGGCAATTGGTGGTGAGAAGTTCTTGGCCATGCCAAGAGAGCACTGAGGCTTCCTCATTTGCATTCGAAATAAGAAGTTTTCTCAGCCACTAAAACTGTAAAATGTAGGCAAATAATAATGTGGCATCTACGTCACCTAGACTACATTTCCCAAGAGGTAGAGCTATATCTAACCTATAGCTACTTCAATCACACCCTCAATACCCTCCCACTCCGCTGAGAAAATATCGTGCTGAGACTCCTTATATAATCTCAAGATGGTTAAATCACTGCTCACAGTTTCTCCTTGCTAACAATTACATCACTTCTCCTAGTTTTCACTGTCCTGAGATTCTTTTCAGAATAGAATTTATAACTCTTTAATGTTATTAGTGCTGGCCCTGGCATAAAACAGAGTAATCTAGCACTGTGGACTTCCCAGCTACATCACCTCTATCAAAAGCCACTACTCCCTACTTGATAAGCTAATTATTTTTCTCTGTGTGGAGCCTGTACTTCTTCTATGGCTTCAACTGTCCCTGTTCTCATTCACAACTTGCCAAGAACTACAGGTCACTCGTTAGAGGACAATGCAGCGCGGTCCTGAGTCCTGCCTCCTGCATACAAGAGGAGCCATTCAGTGTAAGTATGTAATATCACCTGAGTGCATCTTTGCTGCATGCGGAGAACACTGGGAGCGAAAGTTCCAGTGACTCTCCGGCGCCAGCGCAGAAGCAACATGACACCAATGCCCAGTGAAGGGCGGAACATTGAGGAGGGATGACGGCTCTGGAAATACGCAGGCGCGAGATTACAAGATGGAAACCCTACGTCACAGGGACACAGTGACGCTGTGGAAGGCTGTGGGATACGTAGGATAATGAAGTGCAGAGGTAGAGATTCATCCAAGCAGTGTCCTCCCCATAGCCTGGAAGTGCTCATTAATATAAATGGATAAAAGAGGATTTATCCACAACATAGGCATCTAATGTAAGGCATACAGGTACGACTTTTTTCAGCATTCTATAACCTGTATGCCCATATTAATAGGTTACATAGCTCAAAAGTGGTGACAAATTCCCTTTACGTTTATATTGCTTTTTAGTATGTAATCAGGTGGAATCCATCCAGCAACTTTAAGATTTTAGTGAGAACTTGAAAAGGTATGGAAGTATTACAATTCTTGCAGAACTTTTAAAATGATATTGCTAAATGAAGTAAGATGAACAAACTTAAACCTTTGCAATTTCAATGAGAACACCTTCTAGACTCTAGTTCTACTGATTAAAAGTAATACTGTAGCTACCATGATTAATTCTTAATTTAATGCATCCTAGGAATCAGTCCAAATATGACCACATCCAGGAGACCTTGAAAGACCTCCTTTGCTTCTCAGTCAACCAATTAATAGAATTTAGAATCTTTTCCACATATTTCAGATCTTTTCAAGTAATGTATATATATCACCAATGCCATTACCTCAGCTAGACCTTTGTGCAGATACATTTATTGTTCTTGATAATATGAATAATCTCATTTAGGCACATAGATTAATGTCATGAGAAAAAGGCACTCAGCTGACTTTTGGTAGATTACGTCAGAAATTATATGTCATTATACCTAACCCGGACTTAGCTCATAGCCCCAATAGTTCACAATTCACATTTTCTATTCTTATCTTCAAGTTCTCTAGCTCTACATTTTGTCACTATGATGTTTAGAGATTGCGCACCTATGTTATAAATGTTATATTCTCCCAATTTGCAGACTGGAAAAGGGAAGTTACAAACATACTTTGTGCTCAAGGCGGTCATCACTTGATCGATGTAAGCGAAATACACTCCTTCTATACCATTGCAAGTCCAAATTAATAAGATCTGTTTACAAGCACTTGGGAATCAATACAGCACAGCCTAGTATGGTGTACTGAAAGTATTTGCTATATTACATCATGTGACCACTTTATATAGTATCCCAAACAAAGAAATAACTATACACCAATAGGAGTCGCAGGGGTGTGCGTAGAAATGTGAAACTTCCCCGCCCATCAGTGTTAGCTGAACCTTATGGCATCATTCAGTTATAAGACAAGATGGTTTTTATCCAATACAAAATGGCTTGTATTCTCTCACAATCGACAATATCTCATCCATGTTGACTACAGCACAGGTTTGATTTCTCTTACCAATATGAACCACCTTAAGGCAGGGTACATACCAGTCCACTGTTTAGTCATACAACTCTTTTCATTACCAATTGCATGTAATAAAATTGATCAAAGGGGGCTTTTAAGATACATTATGAAGAAATGGCATGAAAATACAAAAAGAGTCATACAGTGCTTTGAAAAAGGAAAAAGAGATTTATCCAGCTCACCTGTTCCTTTGAGACCACTAGATTGGACCGTGCACGGAAAAAACACAAGTCGGCAAAACTTCACAGCAACAGATATCAAAGGGAAAATCCAGCAAACAGGTCCAAAAAATGTTTTATATAAAAATACAAATTTTTATTACATGATTTTTAAAAGATAGTCTCATCTTCAGGTCATAACAATATAGAAAAAAAGAGTCCGTGTTTCGAACATGTTGTTCTTACTCTGTCTTTAGTCTGGTAGAGACAGAGTTAAGGCCACTTTACACGCTGCGATCTTGCTAGCGAGATCGCTAGCATGCGTACCCGCCCCCATCGTTTGTGCGTCACGGGCAAATCGCTGCCCGTGGCACACAAAATCACGCAGACCCGTCACACTACTTACCTGCCTATCCAACAGCAACTGTCATATGAGACAAATGAGCCACTTATGATTAGTAGGAAAAAAGCAAATATGTAAGAGGCTAAAATATAACTTTTAATCTATTCACATAAAATCTTAGATTAAGACACAGGAGTAACCTATAGCTCTCTGGATTGAATGGGACAGATGGAGCCCAGATCCAGAGCCAATGATATATAACAAAATTAACAAAAAAACACAACATAAATAACAAATAATTGAGTGTATGATAATTATTACTCCAAAAGGGGACAATGGTCCCATAAATGAGTACCTAAAAAATTATCAAAAAACAACGCAATATAATAAACATATAGTGCATAGTGATCCTCAAGGAGGAAATCACTCAAATCAGGATTCTAGAATGAGTAAAGTCCGCTTTACACGCTGCGATATCGGTACCGATATCGCTAGCGTGGGTACCCGCCCCCATCTGTTGTGCGACACGGGCAAATCGCTGCCCGTGCCGCACAACATCGCCCAGACCCGTCACACTACTTACCTGTCCGGCGACGTCGCTGTGACCGGCGAACCGCCTCCTTTCTAAGGGGGCAGTTCGTTCAGCGTCACAGCGACGTCACAGCTGCGTCACTGAACCGCCGCCCAATAGAAGCGGAGGGGCGGAGATGAGCGGGACGAACATCCCGCCCACCTCCTTCCTTCCGCATTGTGGCCGGGAGGCAGGTAAGGAGAGCTTCCTCGTTCCTGCGGCGTCACACGGAGCGATGTGTGCTGCCGCAGGAACGAGGAACAACTTCATTACTGCTGCAGTAACGATTTTTGAGAATCGACCCCCCGTGTCACTCATGAGCGATTTTGCACGTTTTTTCAACAATGCAAAATCGCTCATAGGTGTCACACGCAACGGCATCGCTAATGCGGCCGGATGTGCATCACCAATTCCGTGACCCCAACGAGTTCGCATTAGCGATGTCATAGCGTGTAAAGCCCCCTTTAGACTCGATCTCACTTTTTCCTTGCAGTTTGGGGTATACAGGATTTTATCCACACGGGTCCACACAGCATCCAGCTGGCCCTACAATGACCCTAGGAAATCTTAGTAATACCTGATACCCCAATAGCTTCTGCCCTTACAAGGGCAGACCACATCTAACCCTCTCTTAGTTCCCCTATAATGTTCCTGGCCCTCGTCCCGACATGTTTCATCACTTTAGAATCATCAGGGGACTCCGGTAGCATATCAGAGGTCAGAGATCCTATACCCAAGCTCACAAAGATACACTAAGGATACTTACCTGCCTAGCGACGTCGCTGTGACCGGCGAACCGCCTCCTTTTTAAGGGGGCGGTTCATTCGGCGTCACAGCAACATCACTATGCGGCCACCCAATCAAAGCGGAGGGGTGGAGATGAGCGGGACGAACATCCCGCCCACCTCCTTCTTTCCTCATTGCGGGCGGCCGCAGGTAAGGAGAGGTTCCTCATTCCTGCGGTGTCACACATAGCGATGTGTGCTGCTGCAGGAACACCAAACAACATCATACCTGCAGCAGCAACGATAATTGGGATCAGGAGGGCATGTCACCAATTAGCGATTTTGCACGTTTTTGCGATGCTTTTAAAATCGCTCACAGGTGTCACATGCAATGACATCGCTAATGTGGCCGGATGTGCGTCACGAATTCCGTGACCCCAACGGCATCGCTTTAGCGATGTCGTAGTGTGTAAAGCGGCCTTAAGAACATGTTCGAAATGCGTACTCATTTTTTCTATATTGTTATGACCTGAATATGGACTCTCTTTTTAAAATCATGGAATAAAAATTTGTATTTTTATATAAAACATTTTTTGGACCTATTTGCTGGATTTTTCCTTTGATATCTAGTGCTTTGAAAAAGTATTCAAAGTATTCATACCACGTGCACTTTTCCGTATATTTTCACAGTACACCCACAGATGTAAAAGAGGGGCAATGAGCCCCATAGGGGTGAATGAGCCCATGACTATCGGGAGGGTATAGGGTAGGAAGGGGTTAATGTTGAGGGAATAGGGATGTGTAAGGGACTAAGGGATTGGTGGTTTGGTGAGCGGCGAGGATTGGGCCAGAGGTCATAAGGGGTGGGGAAAATAGGGGGGGTTTATAAGGGGCAGTTATGTGCAGTACCTCCTCTTTTGCCGTTGGTGCCATTCGTGTGTGGTCAGCATCGCCGGTTCCAGAATGGCTGACCTAGCTGTGCTTTTGGAGTGGGTCCGTGGAGCCTCTGCAGTCCTGGGAGTGGATGTGGTGCGGGAGCAGCTGCGAGCGGCCTGTGGGGACGGAGCGATGGTGCCTTCAGCTGTGGCTGCGGCTGCAGCACCTGGACCTTTGCTGCGTGCTCGGCGGTCGCGGCCGCCGGAGCGTTACTCCCCCAGCGGGAGGGGAGAAAGATCTAGGAGCCCCTTGCGGGACCCTCCGGGGCAGGGGAGCCCTCACCAGCCTGCAGGAGCTTCGCCAGCCTCCGGGAGGAATCCTCATCGGCGATCCCGTGGGCCGGAGGTGGGCGGAGCTTGTTTGCGGCCTACTTCCGGTCCGCGGGCGGCAAGGCCCCGGACCAGATTAACGGCAGCCCCCGGTGATGTGCCGGCCGGGGGCAGTGCCCTGCAGACTAATGTGGCGTCGGGGACTCCCTGCAGACGGCAGGGGAGGCGCGCAGATAGTGCAGCCCAGGAGCTGCAGATCGCCAGCCATAGGGCTGCGGAGGAGGGGTCCAGCAACCGGCAGGGCCACAGCAGGCGGTCGGTGGTGACGGTCCCCCCCAGCGTGGATCGTGCTGGGGGGAGGACTCAGCGTCTATCGGAGGCCGGACGGCCTTCCTGCAGTCGGCAGGGAGGGAGACCAGTGGGGATGGCAAGTGGAGCCGCAGTGCAGGAGTCGGCCTCGGCATCGTCGTGGGGGGACGGCGGCAGGACGCCGCGTCGGGCGACACGAAAAAGGTCCAGCAGGAGGCAACTGGAGGAGCAGGGTGCGGTGACCGTGGGGGTTGACGGCCGCCAAGTGCAGGCTGTCCCCTTGCTGGTCCCCCCTGAGGTCCTCAGCGGCGATTCGGACTCTGGTGACGAGGATGGAAGCGACAACGCGGCAAGACAGATGGAGCGTCAGGAGAATCATGATACGGCTGTTCCGGATCCGATTCAGAGGCAGCCCGGTGAGCGAACGACGAGTATGCTTAATGTTGCGGGTAGTGTGGGGGGGGTGTCTTCCGTGTCTGCGAGTGCGCAGGGCTCTGGGGTTCGGGATCCGTCGGCGTTACCGGGGGCAGAGTTTTGGGGGCAGTTATTGGGGGTGCTGCAGGGGCTGTCGGCTGAGCGAGCAGGTACGAGTGGGTCTGGTTCTCCGGCGGGGGCTTGGGTGGGTCCCTCGGGTGGCGTGCCGCCGGGGGTGGCGGCGCAGAGTGTTGCTACGCAGGGAGCTGCAGTGACGACAGAAGCAGGGCAGGTGGCAGGAGTAGTGGCCGGGTCGGACGCGGTAAAGGACGGGGAAAAAGAGAAGGAGAAAGAGGATGAGGTGGTGCGGCTAGATGATAGGGCGCGGAGCGAGGTATACGTTTGCTTCGAGAGTCCGCTGGGGGTGCATTTGAAAAAGGAGGTGAGGGAGAAGATATGGAAAGGGGAGTATGTGGAAATTTTTTCCCTGCTTCCCCTTGAGAAATTTAACTTGGATAAGGTAAAGCCAAGCGATTCAAAAAAGGAGGAGGATGAGGAAAAGAGGAGGTATAGGCTTATTCCCAGGACATTTACCAACTGGTTACAGGCCTTTGCGATCCTAGCCAGTGTCATTGGGGAAAAGGAGCCGGAACATTGTTCCGCACTTTTCGGGTATATGGATTCGATTGGGGAGGCGTATAGAGTGTACGGCGGTTTAGGGTGGTTGAGGTACGACGAATAGTTTCGGCAGCGCAAGGCTCTGCGGGCCGGAATTAAATGGGACCACAAGGACATCTCCTTGGGGATGAGGTTAATGACAGCCCCGGCCCAGCCCTTTCGGGGGGCTGCCGGGGGTTCGGGTTCAAGCAACGGGTCCCCGGCGGGTCAGAGGAAAGGAGCCTGCTGGCAATTCAATGAGGGACAGTGTAAATTCGGGGCCTCGTGCCGTTTCAAGCACGAGTGTTCCGGATGTGGAGGTTCCCATCCTTTGTCCAGGTGCTTTAAGAAAGGGAAGGGTAAGCCCGGGGAGGGGGCTGGAAAAAGGGAGGACGCCGGTGAGGGTAGAGGCGATGCTTCCCTATTTAAGTAGGTATCCGGATGTACGGGCGGCCGAGTTATTGAGGAAGGGTTTTACTGAGGGTTTTCGGATTCCGTTTGAATCTGGGGCTCCAGTGTTTCGCCCGGGTAACTTGAGGTCCGCAAGGGAACACCCAGAGGTTGTGAAAGAGAAGCTGGACAAGGAGGTTGAATTAGGGAGGATGGCGGGCCCTTTTCAGGACCCACCATTTTCCAATCTTCGGATTTCGCCATTGGGGGTGGTTCCCAAAAAAGAGCCGAAGAAATTTCGGCTCATACATCATTTATCCTACCCGGCCGGGTTGTCGGTGAATGATGGGATATCACCTGAGCTGTCAGCGGTTTGTTATGTTTCTTTTGACAGAGCGTTGGATTTGGTGCGGGCGGCCGGGCGTGGGGCCCTTATGGCGAAAGCGGATGTGGAGGCAGCTTTTCGCTTGCTCCCAGTGCATCCAGACAGTCAGCATCTGTTGGGATGTATGTGGGAGGGAGAGTATTATGTGGATCGTTGCCTGCCCATGGGATGTTCTATTTCCTGTTCTTATTTCGAGGCATTTAGTTCTTTTGTGGAATGGGTAGTCCGGGACATGGCGGGGGTGCACTCCGTCATTCATTACTTGGACGATTTCCTTTGTGTTGGGCCGGCAAGGTCTTCGGTTTGTTCATTGTTGTTGTTTACGTTACAGCGGATAGCGCAGAGTTTGGGCATTCCTTTGGCAAAAGACAAAACGGAAGGGCCAGTGACGGCTTTATGCTTTTTGGGCATAGAAATCGACACGATGGCAATGGAATGCCGCTTGCCGGAAGGGAAGTTGGTGGATTTAAAATCGTCAGTGCGGTCATTATACCAGGCTAAAAAGGTGAAGCTGAGAGAGTTGCTGTCAGTTTTGGGAAAGTTGAATTTTGCCTGTCGCATTATGCCGATGGGGCGCATATTTAATAGGAGATTGGCGAGCGCGACTGCTGGGGTGACAGCGCCGAATCATTTTGTCAGAGTGACGAGGGTGATGAAAGGGGATCTGCTGGTTTGGGATTCCTTTTTAGATAGGTATAATGGCAGGACACTGTGGATGAGCAAGGCAATGTCTAATAGTCAGATTTAGCTGTTTATGGATGCGGCAGGGGCTACGGGTTTTGGAGCGATTTTCCAGACTCATTGGTGCGTGGAACGGTGGCCACAAGCATGGAAGGAGAAGGGGCTGGTAAAGAATTTGGCTTTGCTTGAGTTGTTCCTGATCATAGTGGCGCTTGAGCTGTGGGGCTCTGAATTTTCGGGAAAAAAGGTTTGCATGCATTGTGATAATATGGCGGTGGTTCATTCTATCAATTCATTGTCAGCAAAATCTCCCCCGGTGGTGGGGTATCTGAGGCATCTGGTGCTCCGTTGCTTGGCACTGAACATTTGTGTTGTGGCGAGGCATGTGCCGGGGGTTCAGAATGAGGTGGCTGATGCGCTGTCTCGGTTTCAGTTTCGCAGGTTCAGAAGGCTGGTGCCGGGAGCAGACGACGATGGAGCAATATGTCCGGAATGGTTGTGGGATCTAGCATTGGCGTAGCTTTGGAGGACATTAGGAGATCGGTGTCTGAGGCTACTTGGTGCCGATACCAGGCAGTGTGGAATGAGTGGGAAGAGTTAGGCAGGTCGGAGTTCATGGAGCCGGGTTATGATGGCAGAGTGGTGAGGGTTTTGGTGGTGATTAGTGGCGATTTTTCAGCGGGGCGGTCCGTATCGGTAATGAGTTACCGGTTGTCAGCCTTGGCCTTTTTATTCAAGTTGCAAGGGGTGCGGGATGCCACGAAGGATTTTCTGGTACGGCAGGCCATGAAGGGTTTTAGAAGAGGGGTGAGGTCGCGGGACTCTAGGCGGCCGATATCGCTTCCATTGTTAGTGCGTTTAGTGGGGTGCTTGGGGGAAGTGTGTGTGTCCCCTTATGAACAAAGGTTGTTTGCAGTGGCATTTGTGTTGGCCTTTTTCGGGGCCTTTCGGATTGGCGAGTTGGTTAGTCCGGCGAAGCAGGTAGTAGGAGGGTTGTTATTGGAAGACGTAACGCTTGGAATTGATAGAGTGGAATGTCGATTACGTTTTTCCAAAACGGATCAGGTGGGGCGTGGGCGCCTGGTGGTTTTGTATGGGATACCCGGACATCAATTGTGCCCGGTTGGACAGGTAACAGAGTTTTTGAGGATAAGGGGAGGTTATCCTGGGGTTTTCTTGAGACACGTGGATGGATCTGCACTGTCCAGATTCCAGTTTATTGCGGTTTTCAAAACTGTGTTGGCACGAGTGGGGGAGGTGCCAGGTGACTATGGGTCACACTCCTTTCGGATTGGGGCAGCGACAGAGGCGGCCAGGTGGGGTTTAAGCGATGATTGTATCCGGCGCATTGGGAGATGGGAGTCGTCCAGGTTCCGTTTGTACATAAGGCCCCACCTGCTGAGGGGTGACGGGGAGTGAGTCGGTTGGTTTGGAATTACGGGAGTTAATAGGCGTTTATTGTGAAACGTGGTTTCTTCGTTCAGTTGCTGTTTATTCTTGGTTTTATATTTTTTTAGGTGTGTGCCTGGTGTGGATTCTCGGGCATTCCTTTGTTCACTGGGGAGCGTTGCGGGCGGATGTGCGTCCCGACGGTCGGCAACTTGGAGTGGCGAGAACGGATGCACGGGTCAAATGGATCGGGATTCGGGGCATGACCTGGGGGAGAGTTCGGCCGGAGGTGGCTTACTATAGTAGGATCGACCAGGATCCTAATGTTCTCATTTTGCATGTGGAGGGAAATGATTTAGGGGTGAGGACAGCAAGGGAACTAAAAAGGGACATTAAGTTGGATCTTTTGCACCTGTGGAGAGCGTTCCCGGGTATTATTATCGTATGGTCGGATATTGTGGCTAGGGAGAACTGGCGTTTTGGGAGGTCGGTCGACCGTATTAATAGGGCACGTATTAAATTGAATAGGGCGATTGGCCGGTTTGTGGCGCGGAATGGGGGCTTGGTGGTGCGACATAAGGAATTGGAGGAGTCGGCGGGTCAATATTTGCGGAGAGATGGGGTGCATCTCACAGATATCGGCTTGGACTTATGGATGCTTGGTTTGCGGGATGGTTTGGAGCAAGCCTTGGGGGTGTGGGGGGCCCGGGCCATGTAAGGAGTCACGCGGCCGGTCTGTGGCGGGGGGATAGGTCCGTTCCTAGAGGCTGGGAGCACCGATAGTCGGTGGGGAGTATGAAGTCACTCAGGGGTAGTGGCTTCAGACAGGATTGGGAACTTGTGGGCGTAGGTCCTGCAGGTTCTGGGGAGGGGTATTTTAACGATGGAACGTTATTACCCCACACCTTGGGTTGGTTGGACACAGCCGAGGTGGTCCTCTGGGCCAGTGGTATGTTACGGCCAGGGGATAAGGATGATTGTTGGCTTCTTGGACGGACCTATCGGTTGTTTGCCAGTTGGGAGGGTATACATGTATTGGTTTATGTTAAAAGAGGGTGGCATGTTGAGCCACAAGTTTTGATACATGTATACTGTTTAAATAAAAGCTGTGGCCATTCGCCCATAAAAGTTGTTATGTCTTTATTTCAAGTAGAGGGTAAGAGGTTTGTACATGGGAGACCCAATTATCCCTTTTAGATACGTCAAGAGGGGCAATGAGCCCCATAGGGGTGAATGAGCCCATGACTATCGGGAGGGTATAGGGTAGGAAGGGGTTAATGTTGAGGGAATAGGGATGTGTAAGGGACTAATGGATTGGTGGTTTGGTGAGCGGCGAGGATTGGGCCAGAGGTCATAAGGGGTGGGGAAAATAGGGGGGGTTTATAAGGGGCAGTTATGTGCAGTACCTCCTCTTTTGCCGTTGGTGCCATTCGTGTGTGGCCCGCCCACCCGCCCTTAATATATAAAAAAAAAAAAAAAACATCAAAGGGTTTCTATGGTGGTTTTTCTTTGTTTGTCACAGCGGGGGGATAGGTCCGTTCCTAGAGGCTGGGAGCACCGATAGTCGGTGGGGAGTATGAAGTCACTCAGGGGTAGTGGCTTCAGACAGGATTGGGAACTTGTGGGCGTAGGTCCTGCAGGTTCTGGGGAGGGGTATTTTAACGATGGAACGTTATTACCCCACACCTTGGGTTGGTTGGACACAGCCGAGGTGGTCCTCTGGGCCAGTGGTATGTTACGGCCAGGGGATAAGGATGATTGTTGGCTTCTTGGACGGACCTATCGGTTGTTTGCCAGTTGGGAGGGTATACATGTATTGGTTTATGTTAAAAGAGGGTGGCATGTTGAGCCACAAGTTTTGATACATGTATACTGTTTAAATAAAAGCTGTGGCCATTCGCCCATAAAAGTTGTTATGTCTTTATTTCAAGTAGAGGGTAAGAGGTTTGTACATGGGAGACCCAATTATCCCTTTTAGATACGTCATGTATTTATTGGGATTTTATGTGCTATACCAAGACTAAGTAGCAAGTATTTGTGAAGTGTAGCGGAAATGATACATGGTATTCTAAATATTTTTTTTTTTTTTTTATCTGAAATTGTGATGTGCATTTGTATTCAGCCCTCCTGAGTCAATACTTTGTGGGATCACCTTTTGCTTCAATTACTATGCAAGTCTTTTGGGGTATGTCTTTACCAGATTTACACATCTACAGACTGAATTTTTGCCCATTCGTCTCAGCAAAATAGCTCTAGCCCAGTGACATTGGATGGAGGCATCTGTGAACAGCAATTTTTAAGACTTGCCACAGATTCTCAATGGGATTTAGGTATGGACTTTTACTGGCAGTATGTATATGGTCGCTGTCTTACTAGAAGGGGAACCTACATCACAGTCTCAAGTCTTTTGCAGCTTTTAACAAGTTTTCCTCCAGGATTGCCTTGTATTTAAAGAGAAACTGTCACGTGCAAATATGAACCCAGGACCACGACCAGTTCTAGGTGCATGTTGCTAATCCCTCACTAACAGTGCCTGTATACACTAGCATAGATAAAGGGATCTTAGAAAACGTATTTCTAAAGATCTTTTATGTTATGCTAATGAGGGCAGGGACTAGTTCCAAGGGCGTTATAATTCCCGACTAGTCCGCCCTCTTATTATGTTAGCATGCCCACAGGGGTGTACTAACATGCTATTCAATGCAGTGTCACCAGCGGTGCCGCATGTACCTGTGTTCGCTGTGACCGCACATCTGAATGCCGGGCACTTCCAGTCATGCGCAGGATGAAGCCGGGTGTACACGTCTCGGCTTCAGAGAGGTCTACTGTGCATGACTGCAAGTGCCCAGCACTCAGAAGTGCATTCACAGTGAACACAGGTACACGCTGCACCGCTGGTGACACTACATTGCATAGCATGTTAGTACACCCCTGTGGGCCTGCTAACATACTAAAAAGGAGGACTAGTCGGGGGATATAACGCCCTTGGGACTAGTCCCCATGCTCATTAGCATCAGATAAAAGATCTTTAGAAATACTTTTTCTAAAGATCTCTTTATCTATACTAGTGTATACAAGGACAGTTAGGCAGTGATTAGCAATATGCAACCAGAACTACTCGTTTTTCTGGGTGCATATTGCACCTGACAGGTTCCCTTTAATTCCATCCATCTTCCCATCAACTCTGACCAGTTTCCCTGTCTCTGCTAAAAGAAAAGTATCCCCACAGAAGGTTGCTGCCACCACCATGTATGACAGTGAGGATGCTGTTTTCAGGGTCATGTGCAGTGTTAATTTACCACCACAGAAAATGTTGCATTTAGCCCAAAAAGTTCTACTTTTGTCTGATTTGACTAGAGCACTATCTTCTACATGCTAGCTGTATTACCAGTTTTTTGCGTTAAAATCCATGCCCATCACCTTTAAGATCATGGGGTTATCTACAACCCCTCTGTATACTCACAAGTGCCCCTGCATATCTTTGAAAAAGTCTTTCATGTATTACATGACTTTGAAGCTCAAAGACTCAGGCAGGTTTCACTTGTACACCACCAGTGAGGCGCGTCTGCGCAAGTGAGAGACCTTCAGCACTCTGTGGATGATGTAGAGACATTATCCACTGGAGCAGCGGTGATCGCAATCTGGCTTCACCCATCAAACTAGACAACATGTTGTGCACGAAATTTAGAAAACACTTTTTCATGGGTATGTATGGGCACCTGTGATAATATAGAGGGGTTCTAGGAACCCCATTCACATGATCTTAAAGGTTAAGGGCATGGTTTATAACCCTCAAAAAAACTGGTGACAGGTGCCCTTTAAATTTGTCGGTGTAGCATGAAAAAATGAGGAAAAGTTCAGAGTATGAGTACTTTTTCAAGGCATTGAATATTAGGATATTATTTGTTTCCAAATCAACTACACTATACTCCATATGTCCATTGCTACATGATATGATCAAACCTACCAATAGCTTCCCTATGAGAATTCACTAAGTACAAAACATTAATAATTGACTGCTGTGATTAGGGTCATCATACGGACATCATTTTTGTTTTACTTTGACTTGGATGCACTTCTTCAGAAAATTCCTCTCTACTTGGAGATAATTGACAAAATTAAGTTTCTACTAATTAATGGATGCACCATAAACAAAATTTTGGGCCAGTGAATCAGGGTATTACACGGTGGGCACCTACTGCATACGTCTCTTGTCTTAGAGTTTGTTTGCTATTAGGCTCTTGAAATTCTCCCACAGACGGGTTCTTTAAGTGTCGCACCATCTCCATGTCCTCCTACCATTCCTCCACACCCTATTTTTCACCCCCTGTATATGCATTTGGACTCAGGGGTTCCATGTTATGATGGAGCATCCTGGTGTAATGCACAATAAACCTTCTGAAAAGCAGGTTCTTGGGAGGCTTCACCGTCTGTTCCAGAGATTTTCCAACTTTTCCAGGAGTCTTGGAGGACTCTCTCTTTTTTTTTTTTACGAGACCCTCCGATGTTTTGGGATGTTTTGGGATAGTATAACCTATTGGGCGATAACCTACTGGACCAATGTACGCCCATCGCATGACAGAATGATGAACATCAAATGTTGATGGTTGTACACCGATATGATGAAGTGCATTGAAAAGAATGGTTTGTCACATAGACTTCATGTCATCCCATGAAATCAAACATGTAGGCAGACATCTTCTCTGTGACATTGTACCACATACCAGAAATATTAACTGAACCACATTTATTTTGTATGCCTGTTGTTTTCTGAACAGCCTTAGGCTAAGCATTATTCAGACATGATTAAATTAAGCGTATTTATAACGTGATGGCTCTTGACAGCATATACATAGTAAATAACGGCATAACCATCAGCATGTTCATAAGGATATATCAATATATTATATATGTAAATCCTAAATTGCAAATAAGGACTACTAAATATGGACCAAATCGCTAAAAAGTTACAAGACAGGCAAGGAGAGAGGCGATCAATTGGTACAAAAATTATTTTTATTCACAATAATAGCATACAGGTGAAAGGATGGGAGGCAAAAAGCGATTTACATCACCACAGTGTAAGGTGATAATATTTAGTAATAAACTGGCTAACAAATGGTGCATAGAGGTATGTGTGTTAAGCCCATGCTGCCGTGTACAGCACCAATATCCTTTATATCCATATCGTTGTCACATCAGCAACATGGGGTCAACACAGCACATGCCATACACGAACAAATAATCAAACACATATGTTCATATCAGTATCATGCTGCTATGTCCATGTAAGCATTTATTCATTTTTCCATGATCACAATAATTCCGATCATAGAATATAACCTGGCGCTACGATAAAGACACATATGTCAGGGATTAATAGATTACACCATAGAGAAGGCTCGTGACCAGTGTGTAAATAAAACTGTCCATAAGGGACTACACACAAGCCAACATTGCATATCTATATATTTAAATGGAAACCCATGAGTACACCTCAAACATCACCACATAATCACATGCAGAGAAAAAATTATATATCTAGCATAAGATCATAAGAGGTGTCTCACAGGTAGTCCATTAACTGATTGCGTTCAGATAGAGAGCCAACACCATTCCCTTATATGTCAACCAAAAAGGCGCAGTCAATTGCAGCACACATAGCACGCCAGGATACCATAGACACAGCCATACATTTATCGGTACTCATACAAAAGTGCAGAGAATAGAAAAAATGCAACGCCAGCCATAAAACAACGTGGATAACATTACCTAGATGATAATAAACACTGTGATGGTAATGCGCCCGATGCGCATTTCGGTGTGTACCTTCGTCAGGGGGCGTGACCGGAAAGGAAAGGGGGTGCCGTTTAAAAAGGCCTCAATCCCCAGCTGATTGGGCAGCCATCATGACGCATCCGAAGCCGGCCGGGCGGAAGTCCCGCCTCACAGACGCGTCATGGCCACAGAGAACGCCGGGTAAGAAAACCAGCGTTCCCGTAGCCATAGAGACGCGCCCGGGAGACAGAGAAATCCAGAGCCGGCGACGCATGCGTAGACAACCCAACCAGGTGGGGAAAGACAGAAATACTTTATATGGATCATAACCAATAATACATAATCCTTCATCAGTGATATTAGGAATCTCATAATAGGAGAGAGCTCGATATAATTTAAGCCCCATAGGGCAGTAATATAGACGCCATAACAATCTGTACCAAGATAATTAAAGCACATATAGTGTTATATACACATCTATCAAAGCTGCATATACATCATTTCAGAGTAAACCAATATATAGATGAAAACATGTAAAAAGGCATACCATAGAAAATCAATGCATATACAGCATATTCACATAGATTCCATGCGGCCACATAAGAGCCACACATGTATACATGATTCCATTTATGTTACAGCAAGAATCAACGACAACGTCCCATGTGATGTAAACTAGCAATTATACAATACAAGATATTTATTGAAGAAAAACATATATTCTTGATCTTGCATTTCAGGGCGTCAGTTCTAAGTCCACAGTCACATATAAGGAAATATTTCAAAAATAACGAGCCACTCCAAGATATTGTCACATACTGAAAATAGGCCTGCAGGTGAAAATAAAAAATTAAAAACAATTAAAAACAAACCAAAAAACACCCAACTCTAAAGAAATGAAGTGAAGCTCATGCTTTCATTTAGTCCCTGGGGCTGGACAGTCCGCAGGCGCCAGATCCATTGAGTCTCCAGTCTTGCTAACCGCTGACTAATAAACCCACCACGAATGTCAACGTCTAACCTATCAATTCCACGCACCAAAAACTTGGCTGAATCACATTCATGAAACTGCTTAAAGTGCCGTGGAATGGTCTTTAACGTTGACACATCAACATGATCACGTGCGGCCTCTATCCCCAAAATGTGCTCACGAACCCGAACCTTGAGCTGGCGGGTCGTGAGCCCAATATAGATCTTAGGGCAAGGGCATAGGCCATAATATATCACGGACTTAGACTCACACGTGATCCTCTTAATGATCTTAAAGTTTTTAGTAAATGAGGAATCACAGAAGTCATCAGTCCGCGATACATTAGGACACGCGACACACTTACCGCATGGGAAGCAGCCGCCCCTAGCAGTAGATGTATTAAAGAAGACTGGAGTCATGGTGTTATCATGGAGACTGCGGACCAAATGGTCCTTAAGATTCTTAGCTCTCCGTATAGTAATCTGTGGCCTCTTGGGCAAGATTTTAGCCAACGTTGGGTCTGCTTGTAAAATAGGCCAGGATTTGGTAAGTGCCTCCCGTATAGCGGCATGTTGGTTACAATAGCTGGTGATAAACCTGACGGTAGTATCACCATCTCTTGGTTTGCTGGAATACAGCAACTGATTCCTGGAAGAATATTTTGCTCTATGATAGGCCCGCTTGATCATACGTCTACTATAACCTCTTTCGAGGAATCGTTTAGTCAATGGTTTACTCTGAAATGATGTATATGCAGCTTTGATAGATGTGTATATAACACACTATATGTGCTTTAATTATCTTGGTACAGATTGTTATGGCGTCTATATTACTGCCCTATGGGGCTTAAATTATATCGAGCTCTCTCCTATTATGAGATTCCTAATATCACTGATGAAGGATTATGTATTATTGGTTATGATCCATATAAAGTATTTCTGTCTTTCCCCACCTGGTTGGGTTGTCTACGCATGCGTCGCCGGCTCTGGATTTCTCTGTCTCCCGGGCGCGTCTCTATGGCTACGGGAACGCTGGTTTTCTTACCCGGCGTTCTCTGTGGCCATGACGCGTCTGTGAGGCGGGACTTCCGCCCGGCCGGCTTCGGATGCGTCATGATGGCTGCCCAATCAGCTGGGGATTGAGGCCTTTTTAAACGGCACCCCCTTTCCTTTCCGGTCACGCCCCCTGACGAAGGTACACACCGAAATGCGCATCGGGCGCATTACCATCACAGTGTTTATTATCATCTAGGTAATGTTATCCACGTTGTTTTATGGCTGGCGTTGCATTTTTTCTATTCTCTGCACTTTTGTATGAGTACCGATAAATGTATGGCTGTGTCTATGGTATCCTGGCGTGCTATGTGTGCTGCAATTGACTGCGCCTTTTTGGTTGACATATAAGGGAATGGTGTTGGCTCTCTATCTGAACGCAATCAGTTAATGGACTACCTGTGAGACACCTCTTATGATCTTATGCTAGATATATAATTTTTTCTCTTTATGTGATTATGTGGTGATGTTTGAGGTGTACTCATGGGTTTCCATTTAAATATATAGATATGCAATGTTGGCTTGTGTGTAGTCCCTTATGGACAGTTTTATTTACACACTGGTCACGAGCCTTCTCTATGGTGTAATCTATTAATCCCTGACATATGTGTCTTTATCGTAGCGCCAGGTTATATTCTATGATCGGAATTATTGTGATCATGGAAAAATGAATAAATGCTTACATGGACATAGCAGCATGATACTGATATGAACATATGTGTTTGATTATTTGTTCGTGTATGGCATGTGCTGTGTTGACCCCATGTTGCTGATGTGACAACGATATGGATATAAAGGATATTGGTGCTGTACACGGCAGCATGGGCTTAACACACATACCTCTATGCACCATTTGTTAGCCAGTTTATTACTAAATATTATCACCTTACACTGTGGTGATGTAAATCGCTTTTTGCCTCCCATCCTTTCACCTGTATGCTATTATTGTGAATAAAAATAATTTTTGTACCAATTGATCGCCTCTCTCCTTGCCTGTCTTGCAGCATATACATAGTGTCTATGACAGTATCTCCGTAAGAAAAAAAGATTACCCCACAATGATTACTGAACCCTGCAGCTACAGTGCGTCCTGTGTGCGGGTGATGCATGTGTGCCTCAAGATGTCTGATCCTTCATCCCGTCACTAAATTATATATTGGATTAATTTTATGCAAATTACTTTTAATTCACTTTGTTTAAAATGTCAACTTTTTCCGTTGCTCATGGACATGGCATTTCTATTTTTACTGTTGTCTCAGCTATTTTCAGCACTTTTTATTTACCTTGGTGATTTGGTGAGCTTAAAACCTCAGCATTTTTCTGTGCTCAGCAAAACAGGAGCCAGGACTGAAAGAAGGTCTGGAGCTAAAGCAAATACATATAGGAACCGGAAAGGATTAAAAAGTTTTAGGGAAGTTTATATTGCTCTTTACGTTTACATGATTGAAGAAAACTTGCTTATTTTTAAAGCCAGAAATCATGTTTCACTTATCTACACTCATGAGCATTGTGACCACTGCTGATTTCCCAATGTCCCAGTCTACCGAGAGCCTAGGATTGCATAAAGTTGTAATTATTTCTAAATAGCAATTTAACACGTACCTGTCCTTTCCCACAAAACATCTGTAAAACATCATTGTCTTACTGACTTCATCTCCCATTAAAAAGGTGCAGTTTTTTTGGGGCGCATTTGTGTAAAGATTTTGTTTGGGGGCAGCATGGTGGCTCCGTGGTAAGCACAGTAACTCAGCTTTGCAGAAAGGCCACTTTACACACAGCGACATCACTAGCGATGTCGCTAGTGAAAGCACCCGCCCCCGTCGGTTGTGCGACACGGGCAAATCGCTGCCCGTGGCGCACAACATCGCTAGGACCCGTCACACGTACTTACCTGCCTAGCGACGTCACTGTGGTCGGCGAACTGCCTCCTTTCTAAGGGGGAGGTTCGTTCGGCGTCACAGCGGCATCACTAAGCGGCCGACCAATAGAAGCGGAGGGGCGGAGATGAGCGGCCGGAATATCCCGCCCACCTCCTTCCTCATTGCCGGCAGCCGCAGATACGATGTTGTTCCTCGATCCTGCGGTGTCACACATAGCGATGTGTGCTGTCGCAGGAATGACGAACAACCTGCGTCCTGCAGCAGCAACGATATTTGAGATTAGAACGACGCGTCAACGATCAACGATACGGTGAGTATTTTTGATCGTTAGCGGTTGTTCATACGTTTCACGCGCAACGACGTCGCTAACGAGGCCGGATGTGCGTCACGAATTCCGTGACCCCAACGACATCTCGTTAGCGATGTCATTGCGTGTAACGTGGCCTGTACTGGGGACCTCTGTTCAAATCCCATCAAGAACAACATCTACAAGGAGTTTGTATGTTCTCCCAGTGTTTGCGTGGGTTTCCTCCAGGTTCTCCGATTTCCTCCCGCACTTCAAAGACATTCTGATAAGAAATTTATATTGAGAGTCCCATCTGTAAAGCAATAAGGAAATGGGGCTACACAAGTGAATAAAATAAATACATTTCAGAAAATGTATGTTGGGTGTTGGTGACTGCCTGGACTCATACTTATTCATAAATATTCATAGCCCATGAACTTTTTCAAAATTTTTTTACGTTACACCCACAAACATAAATGTATTTTATTGGGATTTTATGTGATACACCAACACTAAATAGCAAGTATCAGGGTTTTCTACATATTTTAAAGCTATAAATCTTACAATGTTCTTGTGCATTTGTATTCAGCCCCCTTTGGTCTTAAACTCTGAAAAAAAAATCATGAGTGACCAATTGCCTCCATAAGTCAAAATAGATAAAGAATCCAGAAGTAGAGGCAAAAAAACAACAGATATTGTCTTTAGAACTTCTGTTGGGGGTGCAGGTATGAATTGGCTTTGTGTCACAGCCAATTGGTAAGGAAAAAATAAAATATAGAAACAACAATACCGCGCTACGTAAATACACATAGAACTGGAGAACATATATGTTAGCAACATATATGTGAGAAACCACATGTATGTAAGGGTGCCTGCTGAGGAAGAAGGGCGGTCCCTTCAGAATGCGTCGGAAGCTGAGGAAGAAGCTGAGAAAGAAGGGCGGTCCCTTTGGACAGCGTGGGAAGCTGCGTCTGTCAGGCCACCGTAGCATCACCCCTTTCAGGTCACCGTAACATCACCTTTGTCATGCCACCGTAGCATCACCTCTGTCAGGCCACCGTAGCATCACATCTGTCAGGCCACCGTAGAATCACCTCTGTCAGGCCACTGTAGCATCCCTGTGATGTCACACGCCAAAGTTACTTCAAAGCGCCTGCGCTTGTCTGGGGCTACGCTGCCAGCCGGACCATCCTCACCCCCTGCAGCGCGCACTGAGCAGACCAGACGCAGGATCCCTGATCTGTATTGGATCTTTTCCGGACTTTTCCTCTTCAGGCAGCATTGGGCTAAGCAACAAGACTTGTTACCCGTACTGTAAGTGCCCCCGCAGCAGAGCTTGCAATCACCCTCTGTTTCTTCCAGCTGTGGAGAAATAACATTTTAAATTTGGCATTGCAGGTTACTACTAATCAAAATTTAGGACTTCTTGTGTGGTTTATAGTCTACGTTGGCAATGTACTGCAATTATTACTGATATTTATATTCCCCCACTTTTAAAAAAATCATTAAAAATACTGTATTTTAAATTATATTTGGTCTATTTACATCTTGCACTGTGTGGAATTTGGCATTTCCTTTTTACCCTAGAGGAACCCTTACATACTTGTCGTTGCTCACATATATGTAGTATATATTAGTATTGTGTATGTCCTCCAAGATTTTCCATTATTCAAGAACAACCTTTTCTAGATCCTGGATGCTGGGTGGAGAGTGGTGACAACTTGTCTCTTCAGCATTCCCCATAAGTGTTCGGTTGAGTTCAGCTCAGGAGACATACTTGGCCACTGAATCACTTTCACCAGGTTTTTCAGAAATGCAAGAGATGTGTGTTTTATATAATTTACATGTTGTAAAAGTGCACGTCTATCAAGGGCACATTGTTATGGTAGCATATCCTCTTACAATATACAGCAGTACATCTGTAAATTCATGATACAATTAATGACATGTAACTCCCTGACACCAGCATCAGCACTTATGCAGCCCAACATAAGAAGACGACCACCACCATATTTCACTGTAGGCACTGTGCATTTACAAAAATTAATATAGAAAAATAATAAATGGTGCAATTTGTCATCAATTTGTTCTTTTCATGCCTAAAAGACTTGGTGCTAGTCTTAAATATCATGATGGTTCATACACAGTACTAGATGTAGTAGCTATTGATTTTAGGTGTATTCATTTTCATATCTACTAACTTGAGTAAAACTAAAGATTTTGTAATGAAAGTTATATCATAAAACTTATATATTTTAACCCATAACTTACATGTTATGGGGGTTAAGAAATGGTTCTATGAAATTCAGTCTTGTGAAAATTTTAGAAATTGTGCTTGTATTAATCAAGATATTTTAGGAGTCTGCTCATTTATGTTGGGCAGTATATATATACAGTATCTATTTATCTATATATCTATATATATATATATATATATATATATATATATATATACACAGTGCCTTGCGAAAGTATTCGGCCCCCTTGAATAATTGTGAAGTTGAACGAAATTTATTGCTTATTTTAAACTTCTCAAAAAAAGAATAAACTGAAAATTGGGGCGTGCAATATTATTCAGCCCCTTTACTTTCAGTGCACCAAAATAACTCCAGAAGTTCAACTTCACAATTATGTCCCACTTGCTTGTTGTTGATTCTTCACCATAACATTAAAATTTTTTATCTGTATGTTTGAAGCCTGAAATGTGGGAAAAAGTTAAAAAATTCAAAGGGGCCGAATACTTTTGCAAGGCACTGTATATATATATATATATATATATATATATATACACAGTACACACAGTACACACAGTCATGGCAGAATCTTTTTGTATCCATGAAATTGCTCCAGAAAATAAAGTGTTACTCCAAGAATATCATTGCTATAATGAACATGTTTTGTTGTACACATATTTATTTCCTTTGTGTGTGTTGGAACATCATAGAAAGAAAACAGAGGGAAAAAAAAGGCAAAATGGAAATAATTTTACACAAAACCCACCCCAAGAATAGACCAGACAAAACCTTTGGCAACCTTAACTAAATATTTGCTTGCACGCCCTTTGGAATAAATGACTGCAATCTATCATGCTTCTTACACCTCAACTGGAATTTTGGACCTCTCTTCTTTTGCAAACTACTCCAGAGCTCTCATATTTGAAGGCACCTTCTCCCAACAGCTAATTTTAAGATCTCTTCAAACGTGCTCAATGAGATTTAGATCAGAACTCATTGGTGCCACTTCACAACTCTCCAGAGCTTTTTTTCCATCCATTTCTGGGTGCTTCTTGAAGTATATTTCAGGTCATTGACCTGTTGGAAGACCCATGACATAGGACGCAAACCCAGATTCCTGACACTAAGCACTACATTGCCACCAAAAATCTTTTGGTAATCTTCAGATTTCATGATGCCTTGCACACAGTTAAGGCACCCAGTGTCAGAGGCAGCAAAAGAATCCCAATACATCTTTGAACCTCCACCATGTTTGACTGTAGGTACTGTATTCTTTTCTTTTTAGGCCTCATTCCATTTTCTGTAAACAATAGAATGATATGCTTTACCAAAAAATCTCTATACTGGTCTCATCTGTCAATAAGACGCTTTCACAGAAGGATTTTAGCTTACTTATTTACATTTTGGCAAACCACAGTATAGCTTTTTTAACGTGTCTGTGTCATCAGTGGGGTCCTCCTAGGTCTGTTACCATAGCATTTCATTTCATTGAAATATTGATGGATACTTCACGCTGACACTGATGCATCGTGAGCCTGCAGAGCAGCTTGAATTTCTTTGGAACTTGATTTGGGCTGCTTATCCACCTGTGATGAGTGAACCCATGGATGTTCGGGTTCAGCAAGTTTGGTCGCACTTTAAAAAAAAGTTCGATTTGGAACTCCAGGCTCCAAACCCCATATAAGTCAATGGAGACCCAAACTTGTGTGCTGTAAAATGACTGTAAAATGTTCGTAGTAAGGACTAGGAGGCTGCAAAATGTGGTCAGTTGCCTGCAAACAAATTTAGATAGTGAATAAATAAATAAAAAAAACAAAACGTGAGCTCCCACCTATTTTTGATTACTAGCATGAGTAAGGGAGCCAACTGTGGGCTTCAACCGTCAGCTTTCAGCTTTACGATAGCTGTTTATCAAAAATAGAGATGATCCCATGCGGTTTCGTTATTTAAATAAATAATAAAAAGAAAAACAGTGTAGGCTCTGACCTATTTCTGATAACCAGCCAAGGTAAAGCAGATAGCTGGGGCTGGTATTATCAGGGTGGGAGGGCCCATGGTTATTTGGCTCCTCCCAGCCTGAAAACTGCAGCCTCCAGCCACCCCAAATGTTGCACATCCATGCACAAAACAAACCTTAAGACAGAAAGACTCACCAACAAGCAACAACTGAAGACAGCTGCAGTAAAGGTCTGACAAAGCATCATAAAGAGGGAAACCCAGTGTTTGGTGACATCCATGGCTCCCAGACTTCAGGCAGTCATTGCCTGCAGAGGATTGTCTACAAAGTATTAAAACTGAACATTTTATTTACGGTAAAGTTACTTTGTCCAATTATTTTGAGCCCCTGAAATGAAGCAGTTTTGTAGAAAAATTATTGCAATTCCTAAACGTTTCACAGGATATTTTTGTTCAACCCCTTTAATTGAAGCGGAAAGGCTTAACTTCAATTGCATCTCAGTTGTTTTATTTTAAATAAAAAATAGCAGCATGTAGAGGCCAAATCATGAACATTCGGACCTAACACACATGTATTTCTACAATGACCTACATTGCGGCCTTCCTGTACAATTAGGAACATTAGTTCGGCTTTCCACCTCCTAATTGACATTCCACAAACTGAAAGTATTTCATATTGGAAACATGTTACTGAGCACTAATGTGATAAAGTAATGTGACAACTACTAGAGATTTATGACTGAGCAGATAAAATGAGAACATTTGAGCAGAGCTGGTAGCCTGGAGGAAAGATGTCGCCAAATACAGATGAGATTGTTTAACTAACAAAAAAATAAAAATATATAAGCTGTATTGTTTATGATGTGTTATATGAATAGCGGAAAATACATATTTTCCTTAAAATGTATCTCATTTTTTTCTGCCTGAAAATCAAGCCTCCCATTTAAATTTCTTGTAATGGAAACAAATTGACTGTTTTTAGGATGCCCACCCTAAGTATTTCCACTGTACTGTACGTCAATAGCTATGCTCTTGCGCTGCTTGAACATTGTTAAAGCTATCGATGCTGTTTGGCACCAGTCTGTGGCATATAGAGGAAAAGGTTGACAGGAGTGCACATATAATTGGTACATCCACACATGCATGGGCCCAAGATGTGAGGGGGTCCATTTCCATCTTCAAAGAAGGTGGAATTGTGCATTATGATGAGCTATTGGGCTGAAAAGGTCCAAACATTGTTCTACCACACGGGCCCTCTCCTTACTGTGTCCACCAATGTACGTGGACACTGGGCAATTAAGGTTTCATGGTCTGACATGCGCATTCTTTTAAAGATCATTCTGTCCATTTTTCACTGCCTTGGTTGCTAATACTGCACAGGTTTCGGCATTAATTTGTAAAAATGAAATGAAGCAAAGCTCAGTCCTCTTATTGCAAAGGATCCTATAGAAATTGGATTTTCTGCTTCTCTAGTATGCACACTTGGTACTAGTGGCAAGAGGGATGTCATAAATAGGGATAAGCGAGCCCATGGAAGTTTGGGTTCTCCAGATTCAGCCACACTTTAGTTAAAAGTTTGATTCGGAACCAGGACTTAACCCTGAACCTCAAACCCCATATAAGTTAAGGAGGACCTGAACTTTGGTGCTGTAAAATGGTCGTAGTAAGGACTGCAAAAGGAAGCAAAATGGGGGCAATTGCCCTCCAAACAAATATTGCTAGGAATAAATGAAAAAAATGATGTGTGGTCCCTTTTTTGATAACCAGCACTGATAAAATAGACAACTGCGGGTTGCAGCCCTTAGTTGTCTGCTCTACCTTGACTGGTTATCAAAATTATAAGGGATACCCTGCCATTTTTTTACTTATTTAAAGAAACAACTTAAAGAAATGGCATGGGCTCTCCCTATTTTTGATAGCGAGCCAAGGTAAAGCAGACAGCTGGGGGCTGGTATTATCAGGCTGGGAAGGCCCATGGATATTTTGCCCTTCCCAGCCTAAAAATAGCAATCCACAGACGCTCCAGATGTAGCTCAGCCATTTACATGAGCAAATTTTGTCGCTTTCCCTAGCTTAAACCCCCAAATTTTCCAGCTCTAACCCCCAAATTTTCTAGCTCGGGTTCATGCATCCCTAGTCATAAATTTAGTAAAACTTTGCACTTTATATAAAACCATATCTCTGCCACATGAGGATCAAAAGGTTTTTAAAAAAAGAAAATTTTACTTAATATTTTTCCATTTTGACACTGAGATGATGTCTGGCATTGTACTCAACATAGGCAGGCTACAATCTGATTTTTTCGGCCGGTAGCATCTGGTGTTTATAGCCACATGTAACAGGCATATAACACTACATGCAGCTCAGTAGCGATTTTTTTTCACCAGTGCAATGTTAAAATCATTTGTCATTTTGTCTTTGAAACTTTCTTTTATTCCTTATTTTTTTCCTTTTATTAGAAATTAATTGAAACATTTTATATGAAGACATTTAATTTGGCTAATTCATTTAATATTAAAGACCAAGTTATTTTGAGACAATTATATTTAGTATTTTATGTAAATCTAATTTGTTTTTAAGGTGCAGGAACATCTTTATTACTCGTGCCTTAGGGACCTTTTACACTGTGTGCAGAATTATTAGGCAAATGAGTATTTTGATCACATGATAATTTTTATACATGTTGTCCTACTCCAAGCTGTATAGGCTTGAGAGCCAACTACCAATTAAGTAAATCAGGTGATGTGCATCTCTGTATCTCTGTAATGAGGAGGGGTGCGGTGTAATGACATCACCACCCTAACCCTATATAAGGTGTGCTTAATTATTAGGCAACTTCCTTTCCTTTGGCAAAATGGGTCAGAAGAGAGATTTGACGGGCTCTGAAAAGTCCAAAATTGTGAGATGTCTTGCAGAGGGATGCAGCAGTCTTGAAATTGCCACACTTTTGAAGCGTGATCACCGAACAATCAAGCATTTCATGGCAAATACCCAACAGGGTCGCAAGAAGCGTGTTGGGCAAAAAAGGCTCACAATAACTGCCCATGAATTAAGGAAAATCAAGCATGAAGCTGCCAAGATGCCATTTGCCACCAGTTTGGCCATATTTCAGAGCTGCAACATTACTGGAGTATCAAAAAGCACAAGGTGTGCCATACTCAGGGACATGGCCAAGGTAAGGAGGCTGAAAAACGACCACCTTTGAACAAGAAACATAAGATAAAACATCAAGACAGGGCCAAGAAATATCTTAAGACTGATTTTTCAAAAGTTTTATGGACTGATGAAATGAGAGTGACTCTTGATGGGCCAGATGGATGGGCCAGATGCTGGATCACTAAAAGGGCAGAGAGCTCCACTCCAACTCAGACCCCAGCAAGGGGGAGGTGGGGTACTGGTATGGGCTGGCATCATTAACGATGAACTTGTGGGACCTTTTCGGGTTGAGGATGGAGTGAAGCTCAACTCTCAGACCTACTGCTAGTTTCTGCAAGACAACTTTTTCAAGCAGTGGTACAGGAAAAAGTCGGTATCGTTCACGAAAAACATGATTTTCATAAAGGGGAATGCTCCATCACATGCATCCAACTACTCCACAGCATGGCTGGCCAGTAAAGGTCTGAAAGATGAAAAAATAATGACATGGCCCCCTTGTTCACCTGATCTGAACCCCATAGAGAACCTGTGGTCCCTCATAAAATGTAAGATCTACAAGTTACCTGCACAAACAGAAATCCTCCTAAGAAAGCCAAATCTAAAAACAAAACCACTCCAACTTCCAAAAATATTAAGCTTTGATATTTATGAGTCTTTTGGGTTGATTGAGAACATAGTTGTTGATCAATAATAAAAAAAAATCCTCTAAAATACAACTTGCCTAATAATTCTGCACACAGTGTACATGGGTTCCTAAATTGCAGAATGACGATACAGGAAGTCTATTGGCGCTAGTTTACTTAGATTTAAATGTAGGAATGCTCAAAAGGGGGGTACGTGTGAATAATCGTTTGTGCATTTGTTAATTACCTCCTCCTGTCATACAGTTTACATCATTATCACATCACACAAATGCATAATATTTAATTTTGACACCCCACCACCTTTAAAGATCCACTGATGTGATCTAATATTCAGCTCTTTTATGAGTTCAGAAGTACGAAGTCTCACAAATGTCAGGGCAAAATACACAAGAAAAAGTTGAAAATAAAATATGAGACTATCAAAATGAATTATTTTACTGATTGGTGTAAGGAAAGATCTTGGGATGTAATCAGGCTTGCACTGGCCCACAGGAGAATCCTTCAGTAGGCCCCTTTCCAGTAGAACGTCACTTAAGGCCCAGTCACACACAGCGACTTACCAGCGATCTCGAAAACGATGCGACCTGATAAGGATCGCTGGTAAGTTGCTGGGAGGTCGCAGGTGAGATGTCACACAGTCAGACCTTACCAGCGATGCAGGAACAATACAGGTCGCAGTAGCGACCTGTATAACGATCTCAGCAGTCACTGTGACCCGGTCACACAGTGTCAAACACAGCAATGTGTCCTGCCCAGCAGGACATCGCCTTTGAAGAAAATGGCCTGGACCATTCTGCAACGACTAGAGATCTCACAGCAGGGGCCTGATCGCTGGTAGATGTCACACATAACGAGATTGCTAACGGGATCGCTACTGCGTCGCTAGCAATCTCGTTATGTGTGACGGTACCTTTACAACATAATCAGAAGTTGGCATAATACACTTGTTTAACTATGTATATGTAGCGCCCCTGAAGCTCTGGTTGCTACAGGGTACTGCAACTGAGTTAAGGAGCAGCATCTATCTGGGGTAAGTGACAGGTGGTTTGCCGGTGTTCACACCAGACACACACATTTCACAAACAGCTAGGTGCCTTCCCCACAGAGGGCAGTGGACTGGGGTGGGCAGGGAGAGTCAGCCATCCAGTAGCATGGGACTTCCCGGTCAGCAGGACAACCACTGGAGGGGCGGGTGTCACATGGGGTATAAGAGGAGGTAGCCATGAGCCATGAGCTAGATTGTGAGCCCCAATGGGGACAGTGTTGCCAATGTATGTAAAGTGCTATGGAATTAATGGCGCTATATAAATGAATAAAATTATTATTATTATTATTATTATTGTGAGCTTTCTGGGGAGACGTCCCCTGAAACCAGACTGGGTGCAGGAGAGCATCAGTGCCGAAGGGACAAGACAAAGCTCACCTTTCTGCTGTGGAGCCTGGGGCTTGTGAGCAGGAGCTCAGCCCAGTTTCCTTCTTCCAGTCGCTTGATAGCGAGGACAAACAGGACATTTACACTGACACCGGTAAACACCTGGAACTTACCAGAGATAACCTGAGACTTTTCAGCAGTGAACCAAGACACTCTCAGACAATCTCCTAACCAGTGAGTAAACACCTGAACCCGAGCTCTTGCCTCATTTCCATTATTTACGCCCCGCACTACAGCGCCCTTGACCCACTTACAGCTAGCCGGCTGTGGGGAGTGACTCCATCTTAGCTGCAGTCAACATCCACCCGCAGTGAGAATAAACCTGCAGCGTCGGCCCCCTTACCTGGCCACACAGCACAGATGGCGTCACGTGTGAACTTTATTCAACAATCCCCTGTAAATATTCCCCTTTTAAAAAGCCCCCAGGGCACGGAATCGGGCAACGGACACCAAAGTGACATTCCCCAGTTATACACTGCCCGGGACTGAGTACCCCATTCCCTGGGTGACACATATAGAGAAAGGAAGCATCTCATCATTCATTTTTCAAACTACCCAGGGGGTTGGACTAGATGACCCAGGAGGTCCATTCCAACTCTAATATTCTATGATTCTTTGATTATTTATATAGAAACATAGGTAAATTTGTCCCCTTCTGGCCCCTTCTGCCTCAGTCTGACAATGGGTGTAATGGAGTCAATGACAGAGTCCCTTGGTGTCACTCAGCACAGTTCTTTGACCCAAAGTTCCCCAAAAGCTGAGCTGACATTATGAATAGCATAGACATATTTTATATTAGCACCATGTTGCGGTGTATATGCTTTATGTCTGCATGATTACCACAAGCCAAAGATAAATAAAACAGGAAATGCTTGAGGCTTTTGACCTTCCTCTGACTCTACAATCTGATCATTAGTAAACCTCAACAAATCTGATAAGCCACATGAATACACAAGCAAAGTTATTTTCTCTTCAAGATGTTTAGAATCTGGTGTTTATACCTATAAATATGTGCAATCACTTTTATTTGCTAAACATACACATATGCATATTTCAATTATCCTTCCACCGGATAGAGATTGTGGTGGGAAAAAGAGCAGTGATAATTTCCTAAGTTTATTAAATTTCTTCCAAATCATTGTGCAACACATTCATATATTTTCTGAAGTGAAGCTTTACTTTGCCGTTTAGGCTTGTATTTTAGCACAGCTGCTTCCACTTTTGAAGAACTGTACTTAGAAGAGTTGGCTGCTTCTCATGGAGTTGACTTATGAAGTTCAAGGTATCTCACCCTCATCTATTTAGATGAATATTGACAATCTAATGAGCTGCCAACAAAATAAACATCTTCAATGAAAATTCTGATGGTCTGATCCTACAAAAATGGCAACTAAAGCCAATATATTCGAGAAATAACCATACCATTTTTTTTTCCAAGTCCAAATATAGAATTATGGATCTTTATTAAAATCTAATACTTAAAGGAAACCTGTCACATGATTTGGACCCTATAAGCTGCGGCCACCACCAGTGGGCTCTTGTATACAGCATTCTACAGCTGCTTTCACATCAGCGTTTTTTTGCCGGTCGGCAAAAAAATCACAAAATGCTTATGACCTGATCCTTTACAAATGCGTTGTCATTTCAATGCATTTGCAATGGAGTCTCCGCAAGATGCGGTCACTTGCAGTTGCGTGCGGCACACACTGGATCCGGTGAGATGCAGTATTTTATCTTTTTTCAAAAATGCTACTTTAGCGTTTTTGACCTCCGACAAAATACTGCATCTCACTGGATCCTTCATATTGCGGCGGTACCTGCAATGCTTTTCAATGAGCTGGATCCTACTCTACCGGAAGTCACCGCATTCTGGTAGACAGGATCCTGTTTTCAGTACTGAGCATGCTCAGAAAGTAGTACCTCCCCCGTGTTTTCTAGTGCAGCTGCATCAGTTGAAGAAAGAAAACAGAAGAAGACCAGGATCGTGGAGGGGTGAGAGGGAGTAATAAAGATGGATTCTCTAAGTGTGTCTGTGTATTTATTTCTAATAAAGTGTCTGTGTATTTATTTCTAATTTTTCACTGTGTGGTGTGGTTTTTTTTTAACCCTTTATTAGAGATTCTTAATGGCTGGATAAAACGTGGCCTGACATTAAGAATCTCGTGCTTTATATCAGCTGGTAAAACAAAACTAGTATTAGCCCCTTATTACCCAGCGTGCCACTGGGCACCAGGGCCGCTGAAGAGTTGGTACAGCGCCAGAAGATGGCTCTTCTATGAAAGCGCCCTTTTCTGGGGCGGCTGCAGACTGCAATTCACTTGGGGGGGGGCAGAAAGCTTGGGCTACCCTGCGCTGAGGATTCGAATCCCCAGCTGCCTAGTTGTACCTGGCTGGGCATAAAAATTCGGCGAAGCCCACGTCATTTCTTTTTTTAATTTTTTGGCAAAAAACTTTAAAAAACCCCAAAAAGTTAGGGCTTCCATGGATCTTCTATTGCCAGTGAAGGTAACACCAAGCAGTGGGGGTTTGCAGCCTGTAGCTGCTTGGGTAACCTTAGCAATAGAAAATGCACCTAGCCCTACGGTTAGGGTTATGTGTTTGGGTTTTTTTTTTTTAATGAATTAAAAAAAAAAAATAGACATGGGCTTCGCCCATCAAGCATTTTTATTTTTCTGACCACACAGCCAGCACAACAAGTAATCAGATCCACTGTGATGTATGCAGCGGGACACAGAACAAGTAATCAGCCGACACTGGAGTCAGCTGATCTGATTACTTGTTCTGTTGGCTGAGTTCAGCTGAGTTCAGATCAGCTGACTCCAGTGTCGGCCATATACTTGTTCTGTGTCACCTGCATCCATCGCCGCGTGTGCGGGCTGTGACGTCAGCTGAGTTCAGATCAGCTGACTCCAGTGCCGGACGAACTCAGCTGACCTCACAGCCCGCACATGCTGCGATGGGTGCAGCGGGACACAGAACAAGTAATCGGCCGACACTGGAGTCAGCTGATCTGAACTCAGCTGAACTACTGACCACACAGCCCGCACATGGTCACATGTAATCAGCAGCAGCAACCTGCATCCACCACAGCATGTGCGAGCTGTGAGATCAGGAGTCAGCCGATTCCCGATCAGCTGACTTCAGTGTCGGCCGATATGTCCCGCTGCATGCATCGCAAGTAGAAGGATCTGGTAAATAACAATTGCGGTTGCACTCATTGCACGTACAATCCGCAGGATCTGGCCAGACGCACTTTGCGTTTTTTGCCGTCAGGCAAAAAAACACTGATGTAAAAGCAGCCTAACATGCTGTATATGCCACTGTGTAGAACATAAAAAAAACACTGTATAATACTCACCTAGGGGGTCGGTGCAATGCAAACTGGTCAGATGAGTGGCGCCGTTCTCCGGGATCGGTGCCTACTCTTTCGGCCATCTTTGTTTTCCTTCTTCTGAAGCTGGCGTGCATGACGTCATACACCCTCGCCCGCACAGGCGCACTTTGATCTGCTCTGAGTAGGGCAGATCAAAGTATTGTAGTGCGCCTGCACAATGACAATACTGACCCCGATTTGCCCCTGTCTGACCGCGGAGGATGGCACCCTCTCTCCAAGTCGACTGACCCTGGATGTCCTTAATTAACTGCACCCTAAGGCTGCTTTGACATTGCGTTCAGATCCCCATTCAGTGGTGATGTTGGGCTTAGATATGAACCTCCCACAAAATGGGTTTCGGACGTATGCGCTGATGGGGCCATTGACTATAATGGTGTAGACGGAGTCGCCGTGTGCTCTGTCATGTACCATTTTCAGGAGTATACGCTTAGGCAGACACCTAGACGTAGTAGAATGCGTCTGAGTGTCCAACTCCAATATGCATATACTCTCAAAAATGGTGCACGACAGAGCGCACAGTCAATGGCCCCATCAGCGCATATGTCCAAAACCCGTTTTGCAGGGGGTTTGGACGGAAGCCCTGACGGGACCACTGAACAGGGATTGGAAAGTAGTTTGAAAGTAGCTTTACTCCTGACAATGTACAACATAAAATCAATGATAGCAAAAGAACAAAATACACATAAAGCAGAAAATATGAAGAACCACACAACAAATGGAATACATAGAAAATCTCCCTGACCCCAATCATGACAGAAAGGAAAGGGTACCTGGAACAAGACAAGCAAACAAACCGTAGGGAAAAGCAACAGAGATTAATGAGGTGAGGTAATCCCTAGCTGAGGAGCTGGATCTCCAGACACCCATTTGTTTTGAATTATAGCCAGCAAAGAAGACTGATCCAAGGTGACTATAAATAGGTCTTCCCAAGAAGTGATAGGACAGCACCAAATAAGAAAGTGAGAGACACCTGAATAGAAGAATACCCAAGAAAGGAAAAAATAGGCAAAAGAACCATTAGCAGTTGGAAAGAGACCACAACAGGCTATGGTTTAGCAGAGAGGGAAACCGGCCATGCAGCAAAAGGTCACCATATCGAGTCCCGATACTGAGGCATGACAGCTGATGACTTTATTGATACCAATTTTGGGTAGCTACAACATTGTGAACTGTTTTTATTGCATTTTCTTTTTAGGGAGGACCACAGAATTGAAGTATATAGTATAAATCCCAGTCTACGTTGAAGCTCAGTACATAGCTGAGCTTTAGAGGAAGACCAAGATGGCAGAAACTGGGCACTTCCACAGGCCCCTGGCTGTAATGCAAATCCATTGGCGCCCTACAATCACATCACATGGAGCCAATGGGAGCCAGAGCATGCAAGCATCGGCGTGTGTTCAAATTAAACGCCACTAACAGAGCTTCACAGTGGTGTTCAAATAGTTAACAGCTCAGCTCTGGCTGCTCCTGAGCCCACTCCACTCGCACCTATACAAATATCGATTCGTACTGCTGATTGTATTGCCACCAGATATGTCTGGTAACGGCTCTCTCATAGAAAACACAGAAGCACTTGTCTAAACAATCCCTCCTGTTTGTGTAAGGAGGTGGCTGTGTCCCTGCCCCTGAAGACACCGACCACATTTTTAGGCTATGTACACATAATGCGTTTTTCTTGTTTTTTTGTGCTTTTTTTGGGTGCGTTTTTGGCCTCAAAACTGCATGATTTTTGCTGTCCACACACAACTTTTTTTTAAGCTGTGTTTTTGAGCTTAAAAAAAAATGGACATGTCAATTCTTTCCTGCATTTTTCTGCATTTCCCCCCCCATGCAATGCATTGGAAAAACACAGAAAAACGCAGAGATCAAAAACGCAGCAAAATGCAGCCATAAACACACCAAACGCGGTAAAAACGCATGCGTTTTTACCGATGCGTTTTTTGCACGTTTTTGCCGCGGGTGGGTTGTTATGCGTTTTTGTGCGTTTTTAGCGGCCAAAAACTCACAAAAACGCAGCGTAAAAAAAGCAGCGTGCGCACATAGCCTTACTAATGTGAAGTTTCCTTGTACAAAATAATGTGAAATGTTCATACATAAAGATAAAGTATACACTGTGTATAGAATTATTAGGCAAATGAGTATTTTGATCACATGATACTTTTTATACATGTTGTCCTACTCCAAGCTGTATAGGCTTGAGAGCCAACTACCAATTAAGTAAATCAGGTGATGTGCATCTCTGTAATGAGGAGGGGTGTGGTGTAATGATATCAACACCCTATATAAGGTGTTCTTAATTATTAGGCAACTTCCTTTCGGTTGGCAAAATGGCAAAGAAGAGAGATTTGACGGGCTCTGAAAAGTCCAAAATTGTGAGATGTCTTGCAGAGGGATGCACCAGTCTTGAAATTGCCAAACTTTTGAAGCGTGATCACCGAACAATCAAGCGTTTCATGGCAAATAACCAACAGGGTCGCAAGAAGCAAAAAAGGCACAAAATAACTGCCCATGAATTGATGAAAATCAAGCGTAAAACTGGCAAGATGCCATTTGCCACCAGTTTGGCTTTATTTCAGAGCTGCAACGTTAATGGAGTATCAAAAAGCACAAGGTGTGTCATACTCAGGGACATGGCCAAGGTAAGGAAGGCTGAAAAACCACCACCTTTGAACAAGAAACATATGATAAAACGTCAAGACTGTGCCAAGAAATATTTTTCAAAGGTTTTATGGACTGATGAAATGAGAGTGACTCTTGATGGACCAGATGGATGGGCCAGAGGCTGGATCAGTAAAGGGCAGAGAGCTTTACTCCGATTCAGACGCCAGCAAGGTGGAGTTGGGGTACTGGTATGGGCTGGTATCATCAAAGATTAACTTGTGGGACCTTTTCGGGTTGAGGATGGAGTGAAGCTCAACTCCCAGACCTACTGCCAGTTTCTGGAAGACAACTTCTTCAAGCAGTGATACAGGAAGAAGTCGGTATTGTTCAAGAAAAACGTGATTTTCATGCAGGACAATGCTCCATCACATGCATCCAACTACTCCCAGCGTGGCTGGCCAGTCTAAAAGATGAAAAAATAATGACATTGCCCTCTTGTTCACCTGATCTGAACCCCAGAGAGAACCTGTGGTCCCTCATAAAATGTGAGATCTACAGGGAGGGAAAACAGTACACCTCTCGGAACAGTGTCTGGGAGGCTGTGGTGGCTGCTGCATGCAATGTTGATTGTAAACAGATCAAGCAACTGACAGAATCTATGGATGGTAGGCTGCTGAGTGTCATCATAAAGACAGGTGGCTATATTGGTCACAATTTATTTTGGGTTTTGTTTTTTGCATGTCAGAAATGTTTATTTCTAAATTTTGTGCAGTTATATTGGTTTACCTGGTGAAAATAAACAAGTGAGATGAGAATATATTTTGTTTTTATTAAGTTGCTTAATAATTCTGTACAGTAATAGTTACCTGCACAAACAGATATCCTCCTAAGATAGCTAAATCTAAAAAAAACCCACTCCAACTTCCAAAAATATTAAGCTTTGATATTAATGAGTCTTTTGGGTTGATTGAGAACATAGTTGTTGATCAATAATAAAAAAAATCCTCTAAAATACAACTTGCCTAATAGTTCTGCACACAGTGTATACTATGTAGAAGGTAAAAAAACTGCTATGCAGGATGTTTTCTCAAGGTAGCTCTATCACTAGGATAGTGCAGGGGCACAAGTGGTGAAGTGGAGGTCTAGCCTCTTTGGGAGAAGTTGGTGGAGTAAGAGGAACGTTTGTCGTTAAAAAGCAGGGAGTGATGGCTGGGTAGTGCTGGTGAAGGTACTACTTTCTGAGCAATAGAGAATTGGGCTAGTTCTTTATTTGCAGATTGTCCTGAAACGTTTGGGGTACCAGGCTCGTGTGCGGTGGCGTATGTCAGGCACCTCCTGAACCCACTCCAAATGGAGGAGTACAGATGTGGAGCTTCAGGTAGGAGAAATAAAGAACACGGAATGTATTGCGGGCCTGGAGCTGACAAACCTCTCAATGATAGGAGCAGTTAGCGCAGAAGCAGTCTAGGAAGATGAGAAGATAAGCCTTAAGTGTACTATAATAACTTGGAACTGAACTGCAGAGGAAAATGTGCCCGTTGTTACATGTATAAAGTCGATGATAACGTTTTGTCAAGTAAAATTCTTTAGTATAAAACAAATGAAGTGTCGCTTTATTCACGTGTGAGGGACTAAAGGAGGAAAGAGGACTCAGAGGAAACTGAAGCCGGCGGTCAACAAGTGAGCGCAGTGCATCCCACACATTTGATCAGGGACACGACGTCTCTGTAGAGTGCCAGGGCGTTATATGGCAGCCGCAGCTTGCCCACGATTACCGCCCTCGGACACCCAGCCATTTCTCATGTGTATGGTAACCTTTAGGCTCCAAAGGTAACTGCTGTGTTTTTAAGAGCTTTAGAGGCCTGCAGATGTCCTCTTTAGCTTCTACATGACCATTTCTTTACCGCGGTAATGGTTTTCCTACTGATAAAACTATATAATTCTCTTCTTTTTTCTGTGGTTAATTATGCTATATGTGTCTTTCTGCCTTACCTATGCTAGTATCTGTATTTAAATGCTGATCAAATGAATTACAAAAATAATTATTCATTAAAAAAATAATAATAATTACACAAATATTTAAAATAATATAGAGGGTCGGTCGGTGGCTTTCATCCACACACATAGGTCTATTTTGCCTGATTATGGCAGTAAAAGTTCAATAGGGTGGCGGACAAATCAAGTTGTAGTACTCTGTATGTGACAGCTGCCTACTGTTATTAACCTATTAACAAGATACTGCGTACAAGTACATCACAATAAGGCCTCAATCATATGGCAGCTATAGATACGAGTGCCATTCGCGCCAAACTATATGTCAATCATGGTGATTGTAGCAGTAAAGAAATCTCTATATTAACTGCTGTAAGCAATAACTGATTTTTAATTAAAAAAAAAAAAAATGTTTTTTGTCTACATTTTTAATTTGTTATCCCTGTAATTGCAGTCAGACATTATTTTTTACCGCATGGTGATGGCTTAAAGTTTAACCCTTTAGTGACCAAGCCAAAATTGGCTTTAATGACGGGACATTTACTTCTTTTTTTTCTCCTTTCCTCTTTTCAGCAGCCGTAGTATATTTATTTTTTCATGGATGTAGCTGAATGAGGCTTTATTTTATGTAGGATAACTTTTTTATTTTTTTTTAGTGTTGTTTTCTTATAACTTATAACTTATAAGTTACCATGTAATTTATATTATTTTTACTGTAAAGCAAATGTAGAAAAAAATAAAACAACTTTTGTGATTAAAGTGCCCTAGAAACAATTATATGAAAAATCTGATTTTCTTCATAGAAATTATAGTTTATTGCAGACATATAACAGACAAAGAAATATATTCATCATCGCTTAGAGAATTAATTTCACAGGTTATTTGATTTGAAATAATATAAATATATATATATATATATACACAGATTTTTATTTTTTTTAATTTTTTATTTAAAATCAAATAATCTGTGAAATCAATTCTCTAAGCGATGATGGATAAATAATTTGTGTATATTTTTTTGTTTGTTATCTGTATGCAATAAAATATGTTTTGTATATGAAGAAAATCTGATTTTTCATATTACTGTTTTTTTTATCCCCAGGGTCTGTAGTCATGCTACTTCTAGATTGCAGGAGCTTTGACCCATGGTGAGAAGTTAAAGCTGAGAACCCAGTGTTGTAACTTGATAATGCTTGGTCATTATCGGGTAAAATTTAAAAAAAGAAGAGTTTAACTTTTTTTTTTTCATTTCTGCACAGAATGAGTTAACAGAGCAATAAGTGACATGTAACTTAAAATGTTGACATTAGAATTTTTGAAATGTTGTCAAAAGCAATGCACAACAGAAATCCATACAATTGTTCATGGTGGTTTTGGGTCTAAATACAGCTTTACACGCTGCAATATCGTTACCGATATCGCTAGCGTGCGTACCCGCCCCATCGTTTGTGCGACACGGGCAAATCGCTGCCCGTGGCGCACAAAATCGCGCGGACCCGTCACACTACTTACCTACCTAGCGACGTCGCTGTGACCAGCGAACCGCCTCCTTTCTAAGGGGGCGGTTCGTCGGCGTCACAGCGGCGTCACTAAGCGACCTCCCAATAGAAGCGGAGGGGCGGAGATGAGCGGGACGTAACATTCCGCCCACCTCCTTCCTTCCGCATTGCCGGTAGAGGCAGGTTAGGAGATGTTTGTCGCTCCTGCGGTGTCACACGTAGCGATGTGTGCTGCCGCAGGAACGATGAACAACATCGAACAAGCAGCAGCAACGATAATTGGGAATAGGGGGGCATGTCACCAATTAGCGATTTTGCGACGATTTAAAATCGCTCATAGGTGTCACACGCAACGACATCGCTAAAGCGGACGAATGTGCGTCACAAATTCCATGACCCCAACGAGATCGCTTGAGCGATGTCGAAGCGTGTAAAGCGGCCTTAAAGGGGGCTTTACACACTGTGATATCGGTAACGATATATCGTTGGGGTCACGTCGGTATTGATGCACATCTGGCGCCATTACAGACATCGCAGAGTGTGACACAAATGAGCGACGATCAACGAGCACAAAATCGTTCAAAAACGGTGATCGTTGAAATGTCATTCATTTTCCTAATATCGCTGCAGCCACCGGTACGATGTTGTTCATCGTTCCTGCGGCAGCACACATCGCTATGTGTGACACCGCAGGAGCGACGAACATTTCCTTACCTGCGTCCACCGGCAATGCGGAAGGAAGGAGGTGGACGGGATGTTACGCCCCGCTCATCTCCGCCCCTCCGCTTCTATTGGCCGGCCGCTTAGTGACGCTACAGTGATGTCGCTATGACACCGAACGCACCTCCCCCTTGAGGGAGGGATTGTTCGGCTGTCACAGCGACATCGCTGCACAGGTATGTGCGTGTGACGCTGCCGTAGTGATAATGTTCGCTACCGCAGTGATCATCACATATCGTGCCACCGACGAGGGTGGGTGCTATCGCACGCGACATTGCTAGCGATGTCGCAACGTGTAAAGCACCGTTAAGGCCAGGGTCACACAACCGTAAATGCTCTCATCCCAGAGAATGGGGCCGATTATGCTAATGATAATCTGATCAGAGTTTGATCTGAGTGTCTGCTTAGTGTGATCCGATTTTTTCAGAAGAGAGAACCGGAGCACACTGTGAGATGATGGAAAACAAAATTTCTCCTTCTTCTTCAGTCTGTGAGTTTGTGGATGTCATGCCAAACCGATATTTTCCATGATGACTGATTATTCTCAGTAAGAGAAACAAAATTATAATCTTGTAGTTCTGATACCTTTTAGTGGCTAACAAAAATAAAATAAATGAGGTTAAAAAACAAGCTTTCAAGACTTCTCAGGTCTCTTCATCAAGCTTGGTATAAATATCATAATGTCGTGATAAAGGTGCATATGTTTTTGGCACACATGGGATCTCCGTGTTCTATCCATGATAATAAACGGAGATCATGCACTTATACTCACCTGTCCATGACACTGCTGTCCATGGTGCTGATATCTCCCGCGATGATGTGTCTGGCCACTGCTGTCTCCCCGCTGCAGCTACTTCCGAGTCGGCTGTGCAGTGCATATGCATGAGCATAATTAGCTGTCCTGGAAGCAGTAGGCAGCAGCGGCCGAACACAGTATCGCTGGAGACAGGTGAGTTTAAAAAGCTTTTTATTTTAAATGTATGTGTTTTTCTGGAACATGTTTCACTGATCACACCACTGTATAGTCTGTAGGACATCAGTGATGCTGGAAAAAAACTTATCTCCATGCGGAACACACGGACATGCGTGTGCACCACATGGAAACACGGTCAGTGAGAAATCACTGATGTGTGTGTCGACCCATTGATTTTAATGGGTTTGCGTATGTCCGTGATTTTGGTACGTATAAAAACTGCAATATACGTACCGGAATCACAAACGTCTGAAGGGGGCCTGAGAGTAATCAATAATTTTTCAACTGGCTAACACGGTACCAAGACCTTTTGTTCTCACATCTGATTTACGAGTCAAATCCCAACATGGTGCAAATTTTTTCTCATGTTGACTCAATATGAAAAAAAATCATTGATCAGACTGTCCCTTTAAATGACATTGTTTTGAGTACTATCTGATAAAAAAATCAGTGCTCATCCAATTTATATGGTGGTGTGACCCTCACCTAATTCAGATTTTGATGCTTTTTTAAAATGTTTTATTAAGTGTTTGGTTTTTTTTTTATCCCAGCTCTTTTTGTAGCCTTTTAACTTCAATGTAAATAATCCACAAGGAAGAAGTGACATGTCAATTATTTTATTTTCATAGCACTGTTTTTAAAAACATATGGGGGAAAAAAAGTAGCAATTAGTGATGGGCGAATAATGAACCCAATGCAGGTCAATAGAGACATTGAGCATTTTTCTTGCTGTGATAAATACTGAAATAGTACTCAGTATTCGATAAGCATTATCCGAGCGCGAATATTCTCCCACCACTTGTAGCAATGGGATTTTCCAACTGAAATTATTAGGAACCTTAATCAAAGAGTATTTGAAATGGTTTTAATGTGGATTTTTGTTTTCAAAATTCGCAACATAATCCACTTGAAAAATCCTTACAAATTATCGCACAAAGAGCCCATATATCGGTAGAAAAAAATTAAAAAGTTTTGACTTATTGAAAAAAAAAAAAACCCCAAATAAACATAAAAAATTGCTGAGTCTTAAAGGTCAAAAGGCTGTTTCTCTGAGCTGTTAAAGTGAAATAATAACCTATTATTCTTCATACCCACCATATACTTAGAAATATAAGCCATATGGTTATATGGCAGGAAAAAGACACATCAAGTAGATTGCTGAATATGTTATTCCTCAATTTAAAAAAAAATATTTTTGCAGTCCTCAGTGAAAACGCAAAGTATCTTATATTTCTATAAATTATGCAATATATTATGTAAGAGGTTGCTTATATTTTATGAAAGACTGTGTTTGTCTTTAAATTGATTTGACAAGTTACCTCGTTCACAATAACGTCTGACCTCTTACTGACACCGTGCACAAGCTGACAGCCACGCGAGTGCAAGACTTAAAAGTAAACGCATATATATATATATATATGTACAGTGCCTACAAGTAGTATTCAACCCCCTGCAGATTTAGCAGGTTTGATAAGATGCAAATAAGTTAGAGCCTGCAAACTTCAAACAAGAGCAGGATTTATTAACAGATGCATAAATCTTACAAACCAACAAGTTATGTTGCTAAGTTAAATTTTAATAAATTTTCAACATAAAAGTGTGGGTCAATTATTATTCAACCCCTAGGTTTAATATTTTGTGGAACAACCCTTGTTTGCAATTACAGCTAATAATCGTCTTTTATAAGACCTGATCAGGCCGGCGCAGGTCTCTGGAGTTATCTTGGCCCACTCCTCCATGCAGATCTTCTCCAAGTTATCTAGGTTCTTTGGGTGTCTCATGTGGACTTTAATCTTGAGCTCCTTCCACAAGTTTTCAATTGGGTTAATGTCAGGAGACTGACTAAGCCACTGCAACACCTTGATTTTTTCCCTCTTGAACCAGGCCTTGGTTTTCTTGGCTGTGTGCATTGGGTCGTTGTCTTATTGGAAGATGAAATGACGACCCATCTTAAGATCCTTGATGGAGGAGCGGAGGTTCTTGTCCAAAATCTCCAGGTAGGCCGTGCTATCCATCTTCCCATGGATGCGGACCAGATGGCCAGGCCCCTTGGCTGAGAAACAGCCCCACAGCAAGATGCTGCCACCACCGTGCCTTCCAGTCTCCAAACGTCACGTGTGTGGTTGGCACAAAGGATCTCGATCTTGGTCTCATCAGACCAGAGAACCTTGAACCAGTCTGTCTCAGAGTCCTCCAAGTGATCATGAGCAAACTGTTGACGAGCCTTGACATGACGCTTTGAAAGTAAAGGTACTTTTACTTTCAAAGCGTATCATCTGGAATGGAGACCATTGCAGTAGAGTACGTTACTTATGGTATTGACTGAAACCAATGTCCCCACTGCCATGAGATCTTCCCGGAGCTCCTTCCTTGTTGTCCTTGGGTTAGCCTTGACTCTTCAGACAAGCCTGGTCTCGGCACGGGTGGAAACTTTCAAAGGCTGTCCACGCCGTGGAAGGCTAACAGTAGTTCCATAAGCCTTCCACTTCCGGATGATGCTCCCAACAGTGGAGACAGGTAGGCCCAACTCCTTGGGAAGGGTTTTGTACCCCTTGCCAGCCTTGTGACTCTCCACGATCTTGTCTCTGATGGCCTTGGAATGCTCCTTTGTCTTTCCCATGTTGACCAAGTATGAGTGCTGTTCACAAGTTTGGGGAGGGTCTTAATTAGTCAGAAAATGCTGGAAAAAGAGATAATTAATCCAAACATGTGAAGCTCATTGTTCTTTGTGCCTGAAATACTTCTTAATACTTTAGGGGAACCAAACAGAATTCTGGTGGTTTGAGGGGTTGAATAATAAATGACCCTCTGAATAAACTTTTCACAATTTAAAAAAAAAAAAAATAAAAAAAGAAATAACATTTTTTTTTGCTGCAGTGCATTTAACACTTCCAGGCTGATCTACAGTCCAAATGTCACAATGCCAAGTTAATTCCGAATGTGTAAACCTGCTAAATCTGCAGGGGGTTGAATACTACTTGTAGGCACTGTATGTATGCGTGTGCGTATATATACTGCATAAGACAGGATTGACAAAATATGAATTTGGAACCTTATTACTGCTTTATGAACTGTACCTTTAAATTTCAGTACTCAGTCCATATTCTGATCACAATACGCACCCCTAGCTAACTTATTTTAATGAAATCAAAATAAGAGTAATAAAAGTACAGGTGTAATCTGGTGATTACTGTGACTGCAGTGAACTGGCTTCCACACAAATATGAGCGCACTCTGAGCTCGCTAAAGTTCAGATAAACTTTGATTAGATGAATTGTGAGCTACATTACTGCTACACTGCTACATAGAATTTTCTCGTCCATTGAAGCACTTAGCACATTCTGACCAAATTGTGTGTAAATCTACCAGCAACATACCAGTGGTACAGGCATTTTTCCACAGTATTCCAGACGTTTTTCAACATGACACTGCTAGGCTGCATATTGCTCATGCTTTTGTGAGCCGCTTGAACTTCCTAAATATACTTTCAAGGCCTCTAGCGCCTTTGGACTTGTCTCTCATCAAGTACTTCTTCATGTAATTGGTTGGCCACTGCAAAGAGAGCTGCCAGCAGCAGATCTTGATGATTTTAGCTCTCCTATGTGACAGATCACTACGTCTAAGCTCTCCTTTTTGAAAGATTCCTATGTGAAAGAGTTCTACATGTCATCTCCCCTATGTGGCAGATCACTACTTCTCAGTTCTATTTGACAGATCAATCCTTTAGTAATTCTCCTACATGATAGATCTCTACTTCTTAGTTCTCCTACATGACATACCCCTACATGACAGATCTCTACTCCTCGGTTCTCCTATATGACAGATTTCTATTTAACTAGTTCTCCTGTGTGACAGACGATAGACCCCCTACTTCTCAGTTCTCCTATGTGACATTGCTTCTTCTTCAACTGTACTATGTGACAGATCACTGCTTCCTCAGGCTTTTATTTCTATCCCTTTATGTAACAGGCACCTCCTTTTCTACTTCTCCATGAAACTTGTTCCCAGATCTTGTGTGTTAAAACATCTGTTACATCTGTTGTCAATCAAGTTCACTGTAGTGAGGAGTGAAGAGCTGAACACTCCTCCCATACCCTGAACATTTCTGAATAATATATAGTGTGTATATATATATATATATATATATATATATATCTACATATATGTTTGTGCGTGTGTGTGTATGTGTGTATATACAGTGCCTTGAGAAAGTATTCGTCCCCCTTGAGTTTTTCAACCTTTTCCCACATTTCAGGCTTCAAACATAAAGATAAAAATGTTTTACATTTTATGATGAAGAATCAAGAACAAGGGGGGCACAATTGTGAATGTGGACGATACTTATTGCATATTTTAAATTTTTTTAAAAAATAAAAAACTGAAAATTGGGGCGTGCAATATTATTCGGCCCCTTTAAGTTAATACTTTGTAGAGCCACCTTCTGCTGCGATTACAGCTGCAAGTCACTTGGGGTATGTGTCTATCAGTTTTGCACATCGAGAGACTGAAATTCTTGCCCCTTCTTCCTTTGCAAACAGCTTTAGCTGAGTGAGGTTGGATGGAGAGCGTTTGTGAACAGCAGTTTTCAGCTCTTTCCACAGATTCTCGATTGGATTCAGGTCTGGACTTTGACTTGGCCATTCTAACACCTGGATACGTTTATTTGTGAACCATTCCATTGTAGATTTTGCTTTATGTTTGGCATCATTGTCTTGTTGGAAGACAAATCTCTGTCCCAATCTCAGGTCTTTTGCAGACTCCAACTGGTTTTCTTCAAGAATGGTCCTGTATTTGCCTCCATCCATATTCCCATCGATTTTAACCATCTTCCCTGTCCCTGCTGAAGCAAAGCAGGCCCAAACCATGATGCTGCCACCACCATGTTTGACAGTGGGGATGGTGTGTTCAGGGTGATGAGCTGTGTTGCTTTTACGCCAAGCATATCGTTTGGTATTGTTCCCAAAAAGTTCGATTTTGGTTTCAGCTGACCAGAGCACCTTCTTCCACATGTTTGGTGTGTCTCCTAGGTGGCTTGGGGCAAACTTTAAACAACACTTTTTATGGATATCTTTGAGAAATGGCTTATTTCTTGCCACTCTTCCATAAAGGCCAGATTTGTGCAGTGTACGACTGATTGTTGTCCTATGGACAGACTCTCCAACCTATGCTGTAGATCTCTGCAGTTCATCCAGAGTGATCATGGGCCTCTTGGGTGCATCTCTGATCAGTCTTCTCCTTGTTTGACATGAAATTTTTGAGGGACAGCCGGATCTTGGTAGATTTGCAGTAGTATGATACTCCTTCCATTTCAATATGATTGCTTGCACAGTGCTTCTTGGGATGTTTAAAGTTTTGGGAATCTTTTTGCAACCAAATTTAGCTTTAAGCTTCTCCACAACAGTATCATGGACTAGCCTGTTGTGTTCCTTGGCCTTCATGATGCTCTCTGTGCTTTAAACAGAGCACTGAGACTATCACACAGAGCAGGTGCATTTATACGGAGAGTTCATAACACACAGGTGGCTTATATTTATCATCAGTCATTTAGTCCTCAATGAACTTCTGGAGTGAGTTTGCTGCACTAAAAGTAAAGGGGCTAAATAATATTGCATGCCCCAATTTTCAACTTTTTATTTTTTACAAAAATTTAAAACAAGCAATAAATATAAATACCGTTCACCTTCACAATTGTGTCCCACTTGTTGTTGATTCTTCACCATAAAATTAAATATTTTTATCTTTATGGTTGGAAGCCTTAAATGTGGGAAAAGGTTGAAAAATTTAAGGGGGACGAATATTTTCGCAAGGCATTGTGTGTGTATATATATATATATATATATATGAACAACAACAAGGCAAAATCCAGCAATAACGTGAGCAATCCAGGATGCTGTTAAAAAAATTTTTCTTTCTTTTTATTCATAAATTCATTAAAATATAATGGTCCAAGCAATTCAGAACAGCATTATCGCAGGAAAATAGCGCAGATAGGACTATGCGTTTCAGCGGTAAAATCCGCCTTCTTCACGGTCCAGAGTCTGATCTGCTTTCCAAACATAGAACCTTATATACATCTCACACCCATCAGGGTAATTACAAACATGTGTGAGAGATTTAAAAACATAAGCTAGAAAAGCAAATCAAACATATAAGCTATCCGCATATTAATCAATATACAGCATGCATAAGAGTTATAAGGAAAGGATTCAACATTTAGGAGAAAAATACAATCAGATAATCCAATAACCTGACCATAAAACTATTTTTAAAGTGATGCAAAAAGCCTAACACAGTAGTAATAGCCAGCAACATATAATGCAACAATGTATCAATAGTGCATAATGATATCCATACGATTGTTAAAGCCCTGTGGCATGCCAGTATTTTTCAGGAAGATATGAGTGAAAATTGTCCTGTTGTTGAAAGTACTAACTCCATATTAAATAAATTGGAGCAATCCTTACGCAAGGAGCAAAAGCTCTGGTGGGACCACAATTCCCTTAATGATACCGCGTGGTCTCAGATTGAAAAAACAATCTACTACTGCTTATGGAGCGGACTTTCAAAAAAACTGGGACATTATTCTGAGTGAGTGTTCACTTAAATTGATTAAATTGATTATAGAGGAGGAAGATAAAGAACTTGTTAAAATTAATAAAGAAATTAAAACTATTAAAAACTCTGTTAAGGATCTGGAAATTTCAGACACCATTACTAAATTCCAGGACCGTATGTACAACAACTTAAAGAGAAGGGAGAATTCCATTATAGCCATAAAGAAAAGAAAATTCTTGAGAGATCTTGAGGATTATAAGAATGATAAAATATATAATTGGGCTAGTAATCCTCCCTCCATTTTGAGAAAACACAAGCCCTGGTACAAGAAACCTAAGGTATCTTTCAACTCCACGGCCAATTATGATACCTCTTTTGGAGAAACATCGGATGAATTAACGGACTCCTCGGTTGCTTCAGTAGCCAGTATTCAGACTGGTGGTAAAAAACACCAAAAAAGGAACTTCCAGCAAGAAGGTGCCTTGCCAAAAAATGACCTTGCAAGAGGGGAGGAAGGAAACATAAGTCCAAAAGTCTATCATATGACGTTCCGCAAGCGCCGTTAACAGAGATTCCTGTATTTAATCTTTCTAGTTATATTTTGACAGATTCACAAATTGGACTTTTGTCTAAAGGACTAGGTTTCTCTCCAGTCAAAAAATTCAATTTATTTGACACCATTGTTGATATCAATAGATTTGCACGCAATTTGACCGTTAAAGTTCATTATAATGAGGATAATATTCATGTGTATAATGATTTATCATCTACTAGTGTATCATTGGATAATAATTGTATTCATTTTAGTGAACAGGTAGCGGTCTCCAATCTAAGACAACTAGAGGGGGAGACAGAGCTGGAGCATAGGGTGAATTTAAATGACAGGTTTCAGACTCGTAATCCTATATTTTACCCAGTAAAATCGAGACCTCCTTTCGTTGATTTTTTTCAAGAAACAATTGAAAGTGAGCTGGTGTCTCTTTACAACCAGGTGGAACATCAAGAGGTTAAATTCAATCTGAGTACTTCTGAACATAGGGCAATTAATGAGCTGAGAGCAAACAGCGATCTCCTTATTGTCCAGGCGGACAAGGGGGCGCTGTTGTAGCTCTCAATGCTGGTTTATACAGGAAAGTGAACTTGTTGGATCTGGAAAATAGTAGCACCTATGTTGAATTGCCATCAAATCCAACTAATTAATTTAATTCTGAATTATTACATCTGTTACAGGAGGGGATCAGTATGGGTGCTATTTCAGATAGAATTAAGAAGTTTATCTTTTGTGAAACACCGATTGTCCCAATATACCACTCACTCCCCAAAGTTCATAAAGAGGTTTTTCCTCCCCCTCTCAGACCTATTGTGTCTGGGATAGGGTCATTTAGTGAGAAACTAGGGGAGTGGGTGGATTTTTATCTTCAACCCCTAGTACCATTAACACCAAGTCACCTTAAAGATTCCAAAAGTATGATACAGATTATGGAAAAATTTCACTGGCAATCTGATTATATGTGGCTATCTTGCGATGTGGTGGGGTTATATCCCTCTATCCCCCATCACGTCGCGATACGATGTATCACATATTATTTGTCCAGGTACAGTAATTACGAGGATTCCATCCAGAAGTTTATTGTCTCTTCAATTCAGTTTCTTTTGGGTCACAATTATTTTTCGTTTGATGAGAGATACTTCCTCCAGACACAAGGCGTGAGTATGGGCGCTAAGTTTTCACCTTCCCTAGCTAACCTGGTTATGTCCGTGTGGGAGGAAAATTATAATTTTAACATTGATAACCCGTACAAGGATAATATTGTTTGGCTGGGTAGATTTATTGATGATCTGATATTTGTCTGGAGGGGTAGTCTCTCGTCTGCGAAAAGTTTTTTTTCTTATTTGGATTTGAATGATTTCAATCTAAAATTTACGAGTAGTAGTCATGAGGTATCAACAAACTTTTTGGACCTAAAATTGACCGCATATTTGGATAGCAACAAGGTTTTGATACCTCCCTATAAAAAACCTACTGCATGCAATAGTATTTTAATGGCTTCCTCTAGTCATCCTAAACATGTCATTCAGAATATTCCTGTGGGGGAGCTTATTAGACTAAAAAGGAATACCACATCTAGTGATAGATTGGAGGAAGAAATTGAAATAACTTGTAACAATTTTAAAAAAAAAGGGGGGTATCCCAATTGGTCTTTGGAGAGAGCCAAGAAAAAAATAGCAGGCATTGATAGGATTAAGCTGTTGGATTCTACTAAGAAAAAAAGACAGTTTGACTCCAAAAAATCTGGGGTAGTTTTCAGCACCAACTATAGTCCTCAGTTTAAATCTATTGTCAAAATTATCAGAAAATATCTTCCGTTATTATCTCAGAATGATATTTTGAAAAACATTGTGGAAAATAATGATATTTCCTTTGTGGCAAAAAGAGCCCCAACCTTAGCTACATTATTATCACCTAGCATGTTCAAAGATCCAGACAAAATCTCCCCTAGCAACTGGTTAAAAACAATAGGATTTTTTAAATGCGGTGCTAATATTTGTAAGTGCTGCGGTTTTGCTAATAAGTCTAAAATATTTACATCTATTTCCAATGAAAAACAGTTTAATGTTTGTTCTTTTATAAACTGTAATACGGAGAATGTAGTTTATTTAATTAATTGCAATATATGCCGCATGCAATATGTGGGCTGCACGATGAACCCCCTTAAAACCAGAATCCGCAAACATCTTTCAGATGCTAGCAATTTGCCAATGGTTGGTGCATCAGTAGTATCCCGACATTTTTCAAAAAAACACAATGGGGATTTACGCGGTTTTTCTTTTATGGGCATAGAGCATGTAAAAAAACCATTGAGAGGGGGAGATTTTCATAAAAAAGTGCTTGCAAGAGAGAGTAGGTGGATATTTGAGCTGGGGACCCGCATGCCACAGGGCTTTAATAATCGCCTGGATATCATTATGCACTATTGATACATTGTTGCATTATATGTTGCTGGCTATTACTACTGTGTTAGGCTTTTTGCATCACTTTAAAAATAGTTTTATGGTCAGGTTATTGGATTTTCTGATTGTATTTTTCTCCTAAATGTTGAATCCTTTCCTTATAACTCTTATGCATGCTGTATATTGATTAATATGCGGATAGCTTACATGTTTGATTTGCTTTTCTAGCTTATGTTTTTAAATCTCTCACACATGTTTGTAATTACCCTGATGGGAGTGAGATGTATATAAGGTTCTATGTTTGGAAAGCAGATCAGATTCTGGACCGTGAGGAAGGCGGATTTTACCGCTGAAACGCGTAGTCCTATCTGCGCTATTTTCCTGCGATAATGCTGTTCTGAATTGCTTGGACCATTATATTTTAATGAATTTATGAATAAAAAGAAAGAAAAAAATTTTTAACAGCATCCTGGATTGCTCACGTTATTGCTAGATTTTGCCTTGTTGTTGTTCACATTTGTATGGATGGACTCCTACGTCCTGATCCGGGAACAACGGAGTTAACCAGGTGAGCTGAGGATCCAGGTGATTCACTGCAGTGAGCTGGTCTACATTGCTGGACTCATATATATATATATATATATATATATATATGGTATATACAGTGAGAAAACAGTAAAAGCAACAAAGACACAAAAGCATAAACATTCTGCTTAACAAAAAAATTAAGTGTTGTTTACTTTATCTAAATATATCACATAGAAACATATGTATTTGTTCTTACATAGACATTTTATGTTTTCTTTTTCCTATTCTTGTGCTGACTGCATACAAATTCCCAATGCGCACAGTTGGCCTCATCCGGAGAAACCCGAAACATTCTGTGACTGCTTCAATCAGCGGCGAAAGGGTGGAGGGTAAGCATCGAAAAATTTCCATTTTCCTAATCTCAAGGGAAATGCTCTTTCATTTATGCAGATGAGGACTTACAGAGAGAGGGCTGGGAAGCAGCTGCCTGACCTCTCTGCTGCAGGGCACAAGATGTGAGGGTCTGAGTTCTATTCCAGTACTACTTACGACACCGTTTCCTCCTTGGCCACAATACTTTGTAAAGCTACACAGCTTCGCCACATTACACGTAACTCATAAATGGTACAGACTGACCATTATTGTTTTGATGCAAGAACCAGGAAGTATTTAATGCAACAATTGCTACTTTCCTTTTTGGTTTTTAACAATTGTTACTGTAGGTATTTGCTGATGTGACAGAATCAGTCACCATCGGTTCATCATGTACGTACTGAGCAGAGTATGGGTTATAAATAGTTTTAAAGAAACATTTTTTACTTAGTAGCGAGGTCTCATTCTCAGGCCATATGACTGGGCACCAGCTCAGAAGCAGAAGAGCAAGAATTTGACAGGAAACATGCTAGTGAGGGGGGCACTGTGGGGACTTCAAACTGTGTGTTAGGGACATTTTTCTGTGTGTGTGTGGGGGACTGTGAGGTCATCATATTGTTTTGTGGGGACTGTATAGGGGCATATTTTTTTATGCGGGGCTGTGGGGACATCATACAGTGTGGGAGCACTTTGAGGGCATTATTCTGGTTGCAGGGCTTTGGGGTATCAAACTGTGTTAGAGGGGCACCATACAGTGTAGGGGGTTACCATAGACACAGGAGACATCAGCTTGGACTGGGCCGGCAGGACATCGGACAATTCGGTTGGCCCTGGCACCTTGGTGAGCTCCCAACTAGAACGTACAGGAGGCCCACCGATAAAGTGGTCCGCAGTAGTAAAAATGGCTGACAGCTGAAAGCGGCGAATGGCAGTGACTTTAAAGCTGACCACATTGGCTTTGAACCAGCACAAGGACGTCGCTCGGGAACAAAAACAAGGTGAGTATGTTTTGTTTTTATTTTCTATGTTTTTTTTCTATGTGTGCTTGTATATAGGAGACAGTTTTAGGGCTGATACTGTCTATCGGCAGCTATCTAGGTTCTAATACTGTCTATAGCAGTCATGGCGAGCCTTTCACAGCCCGAGTGCCCAAACTGTAGCCCTAAACCCAATTTTTTTTCCGAAGTGCCAACCAATCCTATCATGTAAATAATTGATTTTAACCTTACCTTGGCAGTCTTCTCTTCTCTTCAGCAGGGGCATCACGCTCATGCATGCTTACCACACATTGAAGCTGAGCCCCTGCCCTTTCCAGACACAGCAGTTGGATTGATCTCTCTGGAAAAAATTGCAGCATACTAGACAGACAGAGATTTTAGCATGGAATGCAATCAGATTTCACCCTGTAATCCACATGTACATTTCAAAGTCTGAACATCTTGAAATCCCATAAAGACGTAGGCGTTGCTTCCCTCCCCTTTCATTGTGTGGTTATGTCCCCCTTCCTGGGCCACTTCCTGGTAAACATGTCCCCCATCCTGATATATATTTCCTACATTCTGGTATATTTGTCCCCATTATGGCCCCATCCTGGTAAATGTACCTCATCCCAGCATATTCACGATCCTGATAAATCTTCCCCATCCTGGTAAATGTTCCCTCATCCCGGCATGTATCTCATCCTGGTAAACATACCCCATTCCTGGTAAATGTTCCCCCATCCTAGTAAATGTTCCCCCATCCTGGTAAATGTACCCCCATCCAGGTAAATGTACCCCCATCCTGGTAAATGTTCCCCCATCTAGGTAAATGTCCCCCTTTCTAGCATGTTCCCCCATCCTGGTAACTGTCCCCCTTCCTGGCATGTTTCCCTTCCTGGTAAATGTTCCCCCATGCCAACACGTTCCCCCATCCTGGTAAATATTCCCCATCCTCACATCTACCCCTATCCCGACATGTTTCCCCATCCTTCACGTGTGCCATAGGTTTGCCATCACTGGTCTATAGGGTGCTATGTGGGGGCTAACATGGTCTTTAGGGGGCTTTGTAAGGCTAATACTGTTTATAGGCGACTATGTTGGGCTCATACTGTATGAAGGGGGCTATATGGGGGCTAATACTGTCTATAGGGGACTATGTTGGGTTCATACTGTATATTAAGGGTTATGTGGGGGCTAATACTCGCTATAGGGGGCTAGTTGGGGGCTAATACTGTTTATAGGGGGACTATGTGGGCCTCATACTGTATACAATTTAAACCAGAAGTGTACATACACTATCTAGAAAGACACATCTGCATGTTTTTCTGACATGAAATCAGAATAAACCATTCCCGTTTTAGATCAGTTAGGAACAAAAATTATTTTTATTTGCCAAATGCCAGAATAATGAGAGAGAGAGAGAGAGAGAGAATGTTTTAAGGCATTTTTATTACTTTCTGCAAAGTCAAAAGTTTACATACACTAATTACTATGCCTTTAAACCATATGGACAGCCCACATGATGATGTCATGTCTTTGGAAGCTTCTGATAGGTTTATTCGAAATATCTCAGTTAGAGACACACCTGTGGATGTATTTTAATGCACACCTTAAAAACACTGCTTTATTGTGAAGCAGCATAGGAAAGTCAAAAGAAATCAGTCAAGCTCTCTGGAAGAGAAATGTGGACTCGGGTTCATTCTTGGATACAATTTCCAGATACCTGAAGCTGCCTTGTTCATCTATACAAATAATTAGCCGTAAGTACAAACAAGATGGGACTGTCCAGCTATCATACCGCTCAGGAAGGATACTGTGTACCAGAGATAAATGTGCTTTGGTCAGACATGTGCATATGAACCCAAGAATAAAAGTAAAAGACCTTGTGAAGATGCTGGCGGAAGCTAGTAAGATTGTGTCATTATCCACAGTGAAACAAGTACTGCATCAAGATGAGTTGAAAGGCCACTCTGCCAGGAAGAAGCCATTACTCCAAAAGAAACATAAAAAAGCCAGAATAATGTTTGCAAATGCACACAGGAACAAAGACTTTAAAGGGGTGGTTCACCCATATTTTTTATTGTCTAGTTCGATATTATATTGAGAAACAATGTTTCTCTCAAATACCTTGTGTTGGCAATAGTGCCTGTGAGAGGCGCTATTGCAGACCGCTGTTCCCCGCTCTGGTGACGTCACATCAAGTGCCGCACACGTCACATCCCTGCGGCCGGCTGCAGTCTTCCTGATTCACTGAGCTGTGAGCGGTGTTTCACCACTTGTCACAGCCCATCTGCTCCCTGCTCCCTCCTCCCTCACAGCAGAACGCTGCAAACCTGAGACGCTCTGTGCTGTGAAAGCGGTGAAACACCACCCACAGCCCAGTGAGTCAGGAAGATTGCAGCTGGCCGCAGGGATGTGACGTGTGCGGCACTTGACGGGACGTCACCTGAGCGGGGAACAGCGGTCTGCAATAGCATCTCTCACAGGCACTATTGCCAACACAAGGTATTTGAGAGAAACATTGTTGCTCAATATAATATCGAACTAGACAATAAAAAATATGGGTGAACCACCCTTTTAATTTTTTGAGACATGTCCTGTGGTTTGACGAAACTAAAATTGAACTGTCTGGACATAATGACCATTGCTACGTTTAGAGGAAAAAGGGAGAAGCTTTAAAGCCTAAAGGCTGCTTTACACGCAGCGACATCGCTAGCAATGTCCCTCGTGAAAGCACCCGCCCCCGTCGTTTGTGCGTCATGGGGAAATCTCTGCCTGTGGCGCACAATATCGCTAGGACACGTAACACGTACTTACCTTCCTAGCGACGTCGCTGTGGGCGGCGAACAACCTCTTTTTTTAGGGGGAGGTTCGTGCGCCGTCACAGTGACGTCACAGAGCGGCTTGACAATAGAAACGGAGGGGCGGAGACCAGCCGCATTAGCGACACGCGCACCTCGTTGCCGGAGGACGCAGGAACGCTGCTGTTCGTCGTTCACGGGGTGTCACACAACTGTATATGGGGCTATGTGGTGGCTAATATTATTTTAGGGGACTGTCTATAGGGTGCTAATACTGTCTATAGGGGGCTAAATATACGGGTGATCATACTGTATATAATGGGGCTGTGTGTGGGCTCATGCTGTATATAGAGGGCTGGGTGTGGGCTCATGTGGTATATAGAGGGGCTATTTGTGGGCTCATGCTACAAATAGGAGGCTGTTTGTGGGCTCAAGCTGTATATAGGGGGTTGTATGTGAAATCATGCTGTATATAGGGAGCTGTTTGTGGGTTCATGCTGTATATAGAGGGGCTGTTTGTGGGATCATGGTGTATATAGGGACTGTGTGTGGGCTCATGCTGTATATAGGGGCTTGTGTGTGGGCTCATGCTGTATATAGAGGGCTGTTTGGGGACTCATGTTTTATATAGGGTGCGGCAAGTGGGCTCATGCGGTATATAGGGGGCTGCAGGTAGACTCATGTTGTATATGGTGGCTGTGTATGGGTTCATGCTATATATAGGGGAGCTGCGTGTAAGCTCAGGCTGTATATAGGGGCCGTGTGTGGACTCATGCTGTATATAAAGGGATGTCTGTGGGCTCATACTGTATATTGGGGCTGTGTGTAGGCACATACAGTATATAAGAGGGTTGTATGTGGGCTCATGCTGTATATAGGGGGCTGTGTGTGGGCTCATGCTGTATATACTGGCATGTGTGTGAGATTGTATTGTATATAGGGGGCTGTGTGCGGCCTTGTACTGTATATAAAGGTCCTGTGTGCAGGTCATGCTGCATGTAGGGGGCTGTGTGCAGGTCATGCTGTATATAATGGGGCTGTGAGCAGGTCATGCTGTATATAGAGGGGCTTTGTGCAGATCATGCTGTATGTAGGGGCTGTGTGCAGGTCATACTCTATATAGGGGGCGTGTGTACATGTCATGCTGTATATAGGGACTGTTTGTGGGCTCACGCTGTATATAGGGGCCTGAGTGGGGACTCATCTATATATATAATTGCCTTATTCTGTCTGTCTGTCTGTCTTGCTCCAAAATTGTGTCCTTACCGTGACATGTCCTTATGGTGACAAACAGCGGATTGACCGCTGGGCTCGCCATGGCCCCGCCCCCCGCACGGATTGGCCGCTTGCCTCGCCTCGGCTCCTCCCCCCGCACGGATTGGCCGCTCGCCTCGCCTTGGGTCCGCTCCCCACCGCACGGATTGGCCATGTCCTTACGGTGACAAACAGCGGATTGGCCGCTGGGCTCGCCATGGCCCCGCCCCCCGCACGGATTGGCCGCTTGGCTTCACGGATTCGCCATGGCCCCACCCCCCCACACAGATTGGCCGCTCGGCCTCACGGATTGGCCGCTCGCCTCGGCTCCTCCCCCGCACGGATTGGCCGCTCGCCTCGGCTCCGCCCCCCCCACAGATTGTCGCTCGCCCAGGCTCCGCCCCCCACACGGAATGGCCTCTTGCCCCGAGGTGAGCGCATCAAGGTCCTGCAGCGGCGGAACACACACACACGCACACACATAAGAACAGACACACACACATCAGATCACACTCACTCTCACACACACCTCAGATCGCATCCACATACTCACAACATCCCGTGATATCGCTTGCTTCTCTGCGGCGATACTGTGCAGAGACCATCCAGGACCTGCCAGAGGATCACATGGCCGGAAGCATGTGGTATCTCCGGATGTTGTGATTGTGTCAGCGCGTATGTGCGATATCGTCAGTGTGTGTGTGTGAGTGTATGCGATCGGATGTGTGTGAGTGTGTTCTGATGTGTGAGAGTGTGTGTGTGAGTGTATGCGATCGGATCTGTGAGTGTCGGCAGAGGAGCACAGCGTGCAGCACAGCTGCTGGGACCACCCACCGGTGGGCACAGGGAGAAGTGGGGTGTGTGTGTGAGTGTATGCGATCAGATGTGTGCGTGTTTACTGTCTGATGTGTGACTGTGGAGCACGATGGGGGGTGCGCAGCATGGGGGATGGAGCACGATGGGGGGAGCGCAGCATGGGGGATGGAGCACGATGGGGAGTGCGCAGCATGGGGGATGGAGCACGATGGGGAGTGCGCAGCATGGGGGATGGAGCACAATGGGGGGTGCGCAGCATGGGGAATGGAGCACGATTGGGAGTGTGCAGCATGGGGGATGGAGCACGACGGGGGGTGCGCAGCATGGGAGATGGAGCACGATGGGGAGTGCGCAGCATGGGTGATGGAGCACGTTTGGGAGTGCGCAGCATGGGGGATAGAGCACGATGGGGAGTGCGCAGCATGGGGGATGGAGCACGTTTGGGAGTGCGCAGCATGGGGGATAGAGCACGATGGGGAATGCGCAGCATGGGGGATGGAGCACAATGGGGAGTGTGCAGCATGGGGGAGGGAGTACAATGGGGGGTGCGCAGCATGGGGGATGGAGCACGATGGGGGGTGCGCAGCATGGGGGATGGAGCACGTTTGGGAGTGCGCAGCTTGGGGGATAGAGCACGATGGGGAGTGCGCAGCATGGGGGATGGAGCACGTTTGGGAGTGCGCAGCATGGGGGATGGAGCACGATGGGGAATGCGCAGCATGGGGGATGGAGCACGATGGGGAGTACGCAGCATGGGGGATGGAGCACAATGGGGAGTGGGGATGGAGCACGATGGGGGTGCGCAGCATGGGGGATGGAGCACGATGGGGGGTGCGCAGCATGGGGGATGGAGCACGATGGGGGGTGCACACCTCCCCCCAAAACACACACACACACACTGCCACACACGCACTGCACAACACACCACACACACACTGGGAACCACAAACACTGCCCTACACAGACACCCACACACACAGACAACGCCGCACACACACAACACCCAACACACAAACACCGCGGCACACACAAATAGACGCACATACCGCACAACACACACATTGCACAAAACATACCTCCCCCAAAACACACACACACCCCACACCCACACAAACCGCGCAACACACACACACAACGATACAGACACACAGCGCTCCACAAATAATGACACACAACGCAACACACAAACAACACCGCTCTCACCCCCCGCCACACCCAGACAACACCCAGAACATGTACAGCCCCTACACAAACACTTGGTAACTACAGACAACAACATCTATATATATATATATATATATATATATATATATAACAAAAATCATACATTAACTACACAATACGTAAATTCTAGAATACCCGATGCGTAGAATCGGGCCACCTTCTAGTGCTATATATAAGGGGCTAAGTGGGAATTCATGCTGTATATAGGGGGGTATCAGCATACTTAATTCTGTTCAGTATTTAGTGATACAATTAATATAAAATAGTAACCTGATAAATATATTATTAATATTGAGCAAAATTAATTTCAGCCTTTTTGGTTCAGCCTCCACAACAGTCATGGTCTCTCATGTGGCCCCTGGAGAAAATGAATTGCCCACCCCTGCTATACACTATTCACTGTATACAAAGCTCCTGTGTATAATAGCACTGATGATAATATTAATATTATTAGTATTGTGGTTTTTTATTCATGATCCGTGTTGTATTATTTGGTCACTCTGGTGGTAATATGTGGACTGATCATGGTGTGGCAGTATTTGTCCCTTGCATTTGGTATTACTCAGTCTTAGGCCCGTTTCACACGTCAGTGAAAAACACTGACGTTCTTCACTGGCGTGTAAAACCCGCACATGTCCCTCCGTGTTCCGTGATTCACGGCACACGTGGGTTGTCCATGTGCAATCCGTGATGCGTGATCTGTGATCCCGTGATTGCATATGGACATTACTCACCTGCCTTCACTGCTGCTGTCCATGGTGCTGAAGTTCTCGGCTGTGCAGCGTCCACCCAGCGCTCTCAGCACCTACTTCCTGGTCGGCATTTCCTGCTCTCAAGAATATTCATGAGCCAGGCAGGAGCTGCCGAGAGCGGAGCAGGCACAGCGAATCGGAGGCAAGGTAAGTTGAAAATTTTGAATATTTAATATGTCCATGATTTTCTTGTACGTGTGTCACTGATCATACACGGATCACACCATAGTGTGGTCCGTCGGTCAGCAGTGATGCCAGACAAAAACTGACATGTCTCCGTGCAGAATCACGGCCAAGGGTGCACGCTGCACGGAGACACGTTCAGTGAAAAATCACTGATGTGTGAGCAGACCCATTGATTATAATGCGTCTGCGTATGTCAGTGATTCTGGTACGTTCAAAAAAAGGCACAAACGTACCAGAATCACTGACGTGTGAAAAGGGCCTTAGGCCCGTTTCACACGTCAGTGAAAAACACTGCCGTTCTTCACTGACGTGTAAAACACGCACATCTCCCTCCGTGTTCCGTGATTCACGGCACATGTGGGTTGTCCATGTGCAATCCGTGATCCGTGATCCTGTGATTGCATATGGACATTACTCACCTGCCTTCACTGCTGCTGTCCATGGTGCTGATCTCCTCGGCTCTCCAGCGTCCGCCCACCACTCTCAGCACCTACTTCCTGGTCGGGTTTTCCTGCTCTCATGAATATTCATGAGCCAGGCAGGAGCTGCAGAGAGCGGAGCAGGCACAGCAAATCGCAGGCAAGGTAAGTTGAAAATGTTTAATATTTAATATGTCCGTGATTTTCTTGTACGTGTGTCACTGATCACACACGGATCACACCATAGTGCGGTCCGTGGATCATCAGTGATGCCAGACAAAAACTGACATGTCTCCGTGCAGAATCACGGCCAAGGGAGCACGCTGCACGGAGACACGTTCAGTGAAAAATCACTGATGTGTGAGCAGACCCATTGATTAGAATGGGTCTGCGTATGTCAGTGATTCTGGTATGTATAAAAAAAAGCACAAACGTACCAGAATCACTGACGTGTGAAAGGGGCCTTAAGTCAATGGGAAACTCAAATAATTGTCTGGAGGATGTTGGAAGTAGGTCTAGGAGGGCTGTAAAAAATGGTGCAATTTATGGAAAAGTGCTGAAACTGAATGGGAACAGCATGCAGAAGATCCATGGGTACATTTGACTCACAGTTGGTTCTCGGAACAATGTTGTCAGAGTATTAAAGGGAACCTGTCACCTGACTGAGCACTGTGCAAAGCATGAATGCTGGTGAGGTGATTGCGCAGGCGCGAGATTATGGGCGGCGCTGTGATTGTCATCAGCAGCATCATCCTCCACCTTTATGCGCTGGCCATATGAACCACGTTACCTATTACCCATCTTTCCCTGGAGCAGGAAATACATGGGAGGAGCAGCACACCACCGATCAATAGAGGAGACGCGGAGACAAGATGGGCACGAGATTATGGGCGGGTACTTGGATGACTCTGCTGCACAGTGCTCAGTCCAGCGAGAGTGCCACTGGGCATGCGCGAGACCTCGGGAGCACACAGTTACATGAGGGTGGTGTCCTCATGTATGTAAATGAGCAATGGGGGACGGCGTACACCGGGTGCGAATAACGGACGAAATACAGCCCCCCGCCCCTGTGACCAAAAAACCACATTAGCATACAAAAAGGTAAGAATTTATAAAGTGTTTATTTAGGTCTCAAAGGGGGCACAGTAGCAAGAGGAACCTTTCTAGAATGCAGCCCAGGAGCTGCAGAACGGGAATCTTTTAGTTTAATTGCGAAAATTCTGCTGACATGTTCCCTTTAAGAGGCTTTAAGCAGGAGAATCATACTTACTGAGTTTTCCCATGGCTGTTATACTGCTTTCTGATCTGATCATTAAAGTTCATGAATGTGCAGTGCTTCCCCCACCCACCCTCTGTGACAGTGTCTGTGATTGGTTGCAGTCCTGCTTCCCACGCCCACCTTCTGTGCCAGCGTCTGTGATTGGTTGCACTCACAGTAGCTGTCTAGGTGATGCTGCAGCCCTCAGCTGTCTGCGTTATTTTGGCTGTGTATAAAAATACAAGAGACCCCATGCTTTTAAAAAAAAGTTGAAATAAATTAAATAAATAAATAAATAAATCAACAAATAATAAAAAAAACATTGTGGGGTCCCCCCAACTTTGATACTCAGCCATGATAAACCCAACAGCTCGGGGCTGGCATTCTCAGGCTGGGAAGACCCATGATTATTGCCCCCCCCCCAGGCTATAAATAGCAGTTTGCAACTGCCCCACAATTGTTGCTCTTTACCCTCTTCATCCCGATTGACTTGGAGTGGTGGCAATTGGGGTAATATAAGGGTTAATAACAGCTGTGAAATGTCAAAAAGTCACGCTGTTATCAAGTTGAAGGTTAGTAATGCTGAAGAGTCTATGCGACTCCCCATTACTAACCCTGTAAGTCAAAAGAAATAAACCTAAAACAGAATAATTATTTTGTTTTAGAAAACACCCTCTTTCTCCAATTTATTAACCCCCAAAACACCCCTGCAGGTCTGATATAATCCACAGACACGACGTCGCATTATGATCCTGGCTCTACTACATCTAAGGTGCACTGTCATATTTAAAACATGACTAAGCATTGCGGCGTCAGGGACACATTGACTTTGCCGTAGCTGTGAGAGGTGATGTCAGTAAGTTCGCCTGACGTCACATTTGGGGTTCCCGCAGGTGAAGTCATTAAACTCAATGCTGCTAAAAAAAATGCACCGAAGCTCCATCAAAACGCATACGGTAACGGTGCTATTTTTTGCAAGGAGATGCAGATTTAGTTAAAAAATGTCTGCAACTAAATACTCAATGTGCGCGATACGCAGAATTTGGTAATTTGGCATTGAGTACAATGACTTTACTTGAGGTCACAGCTGGGTTTCCTATGGTACTACAGCTGTGACCTCAGGTGAACTGACCTGAGGTGAACTCATTGAACTCAGTGACCTCACCTCAGGTGTAGTCATTGATCTCAATGCCGATTACCTGATTAGGTGATGTGTGCACATTGAGTATTTGGTTGCAGACATTCTGCACCAAATCTGCAGCTCCTGGCAAAAAAATTGCACCGAAATCACATCAAAACGCATGCGGTATCGGTGTGTGTTTTTTGCCAGGAGATGCAGATTTGGCGTGGAAATGACTGCAACTGAATACTGAACGTGTGCACATAGCCCAGGGGTGGTGAATCTTGGGCCGATGACTTTTTCTGCAGCCCACCGACACATTCGCAAGTACCACAGTGCTTGGGCAGCAGCCATATTGTTGCCGGCTGCCGGCCATTTAAATCACAATGCAAGATGTGAGGATGTGCACCCAGCACATGCGCATACCATTAGGTCTTCACGCTGGCCTGTGCCAGCATACTCAGGGCTTACCTTGTGGGTGAGGTAAGTGTGAGATTCTTTTCAGTCCCACAGATAGAAGAAGAGGAGCAGCAGCTTTACCGTCCTCCCTGCTGTACAGTGCTGTAAGCCCGCAAAACAGTGCTGTGTACCCCTCTAGTAGTACTGTGTGCCCCCCAATGCTGTGTACCCCCATAGTACTGTGTGTGTGTCCCAGTTCTGTGTGCCCCCCTCAGTGCTGTACCCCCTTAGTTCTGTCCATCCATGATCCCCCAGTTCTGTCAATCCGTGATCCCTCAGTTCTGTCCATGCCCTCCAAGTGCTGTCTGTGCCCCTCAGTGCTGTGTGCATCCCCCAGTGCTGTGTACCCCCCTGTTGTCTGTGCCCCTCTAGTGCTGTCCACATCACCTAGTGCTGACCGTGCCACCGTCAGTGCTGTCCGTGCCACTGCCAGTGCTGTCCGTTCCCCCTAGTGCTGTCCATGCCCCTCTGTGCTGTGTGACCCTCTTAGTGCTATGTACCACCCCTAGTGTTGTGTGCCACCACCAGTACTGTACCCCCTGTTGTCCGTGCCCCCCTAGTTTGGTCCACGCCACCTATTGCTGTCCCTGCCCTCCCTTAGTGCTGTGTGCCACTCTCTAGTGCTGTGTGCCACCCCCAGTGCTGTGTACCCCTTTTGTCCATGCCTCCCTAGTGCTGTCCATGCCACCTAGTGATGTCTGTACTGCCACTAGAGCTGTCCGTGCTGCTGCCAGTGTCGTCCATGCTGCCACCAGTGCTGTCCGTGTCCCCCAGTCCTGTCCATGCCCCTCTCAGTCTTGTGTGCCCTCCCAGTGCTGTGTACCACCCCCCCAGTCTTGTATACCACCCCCCAGTCCTGTGAACCCCCAGTGCTGTCCATGCCCCCTCAGTACTGTTCATGCCACTCCAGTGCTGTCCATTCTCACTGGTGATATCTATACTCCCCCCAGTCCTGTCCGTGCCCCAATAGTGCTGTCCCTGTCTCCCAGTATTGACCGTGCCCCCCTCAGTGCTGTGTGCCACACCCCAGTGCTATCTACCCCCCCTGTTGTCTGTGCCCCCTAGTGCTGTCCGTGCCCCTTGGTGATGTTTATGCTCCCCCAGTCTTGTCCATGCCCCCATGCTGTCTGTGCCACCTAATGCTGTCTGTGCCCCCAAGTCCTATCCGTACTGCCACCAGTGCTGTCCTTGTCCCTCAATCTTGTCTGTGCCCCCACAGTACTGCGCAGTGCTGTAAATGCCCCCCCAGTGATGTCTGTGCCCCAGCCCCTCCTGTGATGTCTGTGCCCCAGAGTCTCCCGGTTTGCAAATTCCTTCTGTTGCCATCAAAATTCATGTTGGTGCCTGTCCACACACAGCTACCGCCCCCTGTTCCACAGGATCATTATTTAACACCATCTGTCTGAGCCTGTTCCGCCCTCATCCATGTTTGCTGGTCTGGCAGTGTGAGGGCCAGTTCTGACATTGTGCTGGTGTGTGGTTCTGCCACACATACTGGCACCTGGGCTGCCTTTATTCGCAGTTGTCAGTCCTTGCAGCATGGGAGCGGTTCAGACATGTCTCGGGTAAGTGGTGTTCTTATATGGTCCTGCTCATTATATGAGACCGTATGGTATGATAATAATTTGTAACATAGTCTAGGGACCCCCATATAGAGATTTGCCATGACGTGGCAGGGGGACTCAAATCATTGATCAATCATTTGCAAAAAATCTCATTGAATTGTTACAGTAGGAATGAATTTGTGAATATTACACTTTTTATTTTTTCAATGTTGCATGCCATTCATAGGCAGTGCTGGTTCCCCTCCTCTTTGTGTACAATGGTATACTGTATACAGTACATATGTACAGAAAGTTACCTCCAGAGCAGGTCAGAACGTGGTGGAAGGACAGAACCGGAAGTGTGCGCGGTGAGTATTTGCTCTAATTGCAAATCATTGCTCTTAAACCAAGTCACAAATTTTGAAAAGGCTTTGCTTGTCTTGCAAAACGCTCTGAAACCAAGTTACTCTTCATCCAAGGTTTCACTGTATATTTAATGAAAGAATGCAACAATACAGTGTGGACTGAAAGTACATAGTGTGATATGCACCAACCGATATCACATGGCTATTGATCCAAAATTCACCCTCACAGAACCTTACAACAATATGCACAAAAAATTATAATTACATAGATACCCACAGATTATTTAAATCGCAATGATATCCAATAGTAAATGGTATCTATCAACCTGATATTATTATACTGTCTAATCCATCAATCGCATATTGATGCAGGCTAAACATGTATATGGAGGTGCAAACTATCAGCTATATCACTGTCAGTCACAAGCTATCCCATAGTAACACCCTCAGTCAATCAGGAGTCATCACATATCATCGCAACACCCGATATGGCATACTTACAGCTAAAATAGAGGAAGGGCAAACCGCCAGGAACTCTACCTGCCCAATTGATGGTAGGAGACAGAGGACTGTATACAGACCTGCCATGAGGGCCACAGAAAGAAAAAGCTATAGACAAGGAGGAAAAAACATGGAGATGAAAGTACAGTACTAGAGCTGTGCTAATACCAGAAAGTGAATACAGTAGCACCCTGGATACACACAGAGCTCACATCCAGCCTGTATTACTGTGAGAGACAATCCCACAAGAGAAAAATCTGAAGCCAGTGTGTTGTGCTCATTGTTTCAAGGATGACACATCCGAGCACCCGCGATACTCGGCTGAGCTCTGCGAATATCCTAGCACCCCGATGCTCTATCGAGTACCGAGTATTGCCAAGCATATTCGCCCATCACTAATAATACTAAGCAATGAAAAGTGACTTTGATGTGTTCCCTAATAGACTTAGGGCCTGATTCATAATTGCGTTTTTTAATCCACTTTCCTTTTTTGTCTTGTGGTATTAGTTGCTTTTTTTTGGAGCCAAATTATTTGAAATGGTGCATGAAATTCATGAATTTGGTGTAACGTTCATGCCTTGAACTGTTCTGATTACTTTTTGTTGCCAAAAGTTGTACATGTCAAACTGACACAAGATACCGGCGTACTCAAAAACACACCAGTGAAGTTCAGAAGTGGAGTTGCATCAAACTTTGCAACTTTAAAAGTTATAATTGATGAATCAGACGAAAATATGTGGAACTGCTAAATACCACTCACAAAGCGGAAAACAAAAAGAAAGGCAAGTATGTATAAAATAGATTTCAAGAAAGCTGAAAATAGTATAATGAATTGGGTGCAAAGAAAAAAAAGCTGCAAAACACACAAAACTAGACAATAAAAGGCACAAAGGCAATTATGAATTGGAGCATTAAAAAGAACCTGTCACCTGGTTTTTCCCTTATAAGCTGTGGCCACCATCAGTGATCTCTTATATACAGCATTCTAGAATACTGTATATAAGAGCTGAGTCCACTCTGTATACCATAAAAATCACTTTTATAATACTCACCTAGGGAGCAGTCCAGTTTGATGGGTGTCGCTGCTCTCTGTCCTCCATCTTGTGCGAGTGCCGTCCTCCTTGGGTGGTCTTTGACCTTCCTTGCACTTGCGTATTGTAATGCTCTGAGCTGCCCTTAGCCGAGCAGATTAAAGTGCGCATGCGCAGGAGCGCAATGGAGGCCTGTCTGTGGACGACATAGGACGCATCATGCACACGGGGCTGGGCAGGAGGATGGTGATCGCACAAGATGGAGAAGGCACTGGACCTAGACCAGTGACACCCATCAGACTGGACTATGCCCCCGAGCGGCCTGGGCTCTTATATGCAGTATTCTAGAATGCTGTATATAAGGGATCACTGGTGGTGGCCACAGCTTATAAGGGAAACATTTGGTAACAGGTTCCCTTTAAAGCCCAATTTTACATACTGATTGCCTACATGCAACACTAGGTGGAGCTCACTTCATACAGCTGACATTGAATCTGTATAAATCAGTATTCACCCAGTAATGCCTGCGTCTAATCAGACGTTTGTGCTGTAAAGGCTTGTCCCACAATCACAAAATTGTTGATCACTGGGTTCTGAGTCCACTACTTGAATAAAGCAACAATAGTGCATTTGCGATGGAGACAGCGGTATACTTGACTATTTCTTTTAGTACAATAGACTTTTTGAAAGTGAAATTTTATTGAAAGTGAGGGAAAAAACCTACACAAAGCACAGCTGCACCAGTAGTACAGGAATAGCTCACCATCATGTGTCTGTCCCATAAAAGCTGCTATACATCACAAATGTCTCTCTAGAGATCCATACACCTTGTGTGTCTCTACCCGCTACATTGCTGTTATTTATCTTGTTAGTCATCATGATGCCCAATGAGTTAAAATCTGTTTCAGTTGTGCGCTTCTCTTTTTTTTTTCTTCTTCTCTTAACTCTACTGTGGGAAAATGAACTTCTTTCTCAGTCACCCATGACATCTGACCGTTCAGCTGATCACGAGAACATTGCGGTCAACCACAGCTCCACTTGATATCATCATCTTGAGCACAGTTCCTGCCGTTGCATGGCACCACTTACATCACCTGCTCTGTTACTAAAGAAAAATCCTGCCTTTTGCATCTGTGATAACTCTGTGGTCTTAGCTTAACACGCACATGTCGTAAAGGTGTGCAGAGCTTTCTGTAAATTAGTTTGACGTACTTGACAGTAATGAAAGCTGACCACAAATTACACTGCGCAAGCCGCTGCACGTGGCCTAATAGATTTACTGTAAAAACAACCACAGATGCACATACAAATATAAGATACATATCTGGTCACGTGAGCCCCATCTATCTATCTATCTATCTATCTATCTATGTATTATCTATCTATCCATGTATCTATCTATCTATCTATGTATTATCTATCTATCTATCTGTGTATCATTTATCTATTTCTCTATCAATCAATCAATCAATCAATTTATTATCTAACAATCTATCTACAATATGTATATATTTATCTATCACATATCTATCTGTCTGTCTGTCTGTAGGAAGGATGGGGCACATACAGGGTGGGGACTGTAGTAAGGATGGATGGGGAACATCCAGGGTGGGGGCTATAGGCATCCAAGGACTATCTATCTACCTATCTATCTATCTATCTATCTATCTATCTATCTATAATGTATCTATCTATCTATAATGTATCTAAATTGTTTCTCCAGTAAAGGAGGCAAACTCTAGCACAGCGCCACCTATTGGAAGTAGCGATCCTAAAAGTCACAAGTGGATTTTCAACAATCCTTTGCAATATGACTCAGGATATATAAGCCAGATCAGAATCCCAATTTGCAGACACGGTGTTTCGGGGTGCTTGCCCCTCGTCAGTGCAAAGTATGGGGGTGTCTGATCTGGCTCATGAGAAAGCTATGTGGGGACCACGGGGGAACACTTTTCTCCTTAAGGAGACTTTGCAAGCCAGTCTGGCTGCCAAGTAAGGGGACTTATAGCTGCCACACCCCTCTAAGAAATATTCAAATTGTTTCTCCAGTAAAGGAGACAAACTCTAGCACAGCGCCACCTATTGGAAGTAGCGATCCTAAAAGTCACAAGTGGATTTTCAACAATCCTTTGCAATATGACTCAGGATATATAAGCCAGATCAGAATCCCAATTTGCAGACACGGTGTTTCGGGGTGCTTGCCCCTCGTCAGTGCAAAGTATGGGGGTATAATGTATCTATCTATCTATCTTTACTATCACATATCTATCTATCTACCAATCTATCTATCATCTCTCTGTCTGACTGTAGGAAGGATGGGGGCGCATCCAGGGTGGGGACTGTAGGAAGGATGATGGGGGCACATCCAGGGTGCAGACTGTAGGACGGATGGATGGGGGTACATCCAGGGTGCGGACTGTAGGACGGATGGATGGGGCACATCCAGGGTGCGAACTGTAGGAAGGATGGATGGGGGCACATCCAGGGTGGGAATTATAGGAAGGATGGATGGGGGTACTTCCAGGGTGGGGGCTATAGAAGTCCATAGCTTATCATAGTTTTCTTTCTCACTATCTGTCTGTCTATCTATTTATCCTATCACATATCTATCTATTTCTCTATCTGTGTATCTATTGATCTATCTATCTTTTATCTATCTATCTATCTATCATATGGGAATAGAGATACAGACTATAGAAAGGATATATGGGGTCACATCAAAGTTGGTGACTAAAGAAGTCCATGGCATATCATAGTTCTCGCAGCCTATGACATGCGCTCACGTACTGTGCTGCTATATCTACAATGCTCGCTCTATCTATCTATCTATCTATCTATCTATCTATCTATCTATCTATCTACAGTGGGAAAAATAAGTATTTGATACACTGCCAATTTTGCAAGTGTGACGCCCTGGACTAGCCAGGTAGTCACAAACAGGTTCTTGCATAAACACCAGTCCCCTAAAAAGGTAACAGCAGCCAACCTAAAAACCCTGAGTCACCCTTCTCAGGCTTTGACGTTCACACCCGGGGGCGGAGCCAGGTGGTTGGCAATGCCCACCGAGGAGTTCGGATAGCCTGAGGCGGTAGAAGCAAGCAGATGAAGTTAGGGAGGAGAGTAGTCTAGGAGGTGAAAGGAGAGGTGTTAGAAGGAGAAAACGTCTGTCGGGGATCTGGGTCGTAGCCCGGATACCCTGTGGCCAGAGGCAGACGGTGGTTGCCGCCTGCAGGAGTCAAGAAGACAGTTGGTGGAACCGTAAGGGACCGGGACAGGGTAGTGGCCCACCGGTACCGAACCGGGGAACCAACTGGAAACCAGAGCACCAGGGGGGGTACTCAGACCCAGAACGAGGCCCAGAAACCACTGGACCGAGTCAAATTCACTGATTGGGGTCTGGACCTTAGGTTCCTTCCCACCCAAGTTCCGACTGAAGACAACAGCCCAACGAGGGGGATAGAAAGCCACCGCTTAGGCAGAGAGATCCCACGGGCCAGGGTCTGCGGGCAAACGGGTTCTCCCGACACACACAAAGCTGGGGAGCGGACTCCCGTCGCTGAAGCGCAGGCAGTTAAAATCTACAAACGAGGTGCAGGAGAAAGGCGGGGACCACCAAACCGGGTGGGGGACCAGACACGGCCGGCTGCGGGCACCGACCACCATCTTTTTGGTTTACCAGAGACTCCGGTGTATCTGTCATAGTGAGTACAACAGTGCCCTCGGGCCGCGCACCGCTCCGCATCACGCCAACACGCCCGCGCCCCACATTCTAACCCCAACAACCGGGCCCCGGGACCATCAACCCCCTACCCACGGAGGGGTCAACACTTGGCTGCGCAACTCCGTCCCCGGGAGCCTAGTCAACAGCAGCTGTGGTGTCCACACTCACCATGACCCGTGGGTGGCGTCACGAACTTAAACCCAAAAACCACGGCTCCGGCCGTGAACCTCCCCACCGAAACCCCCTCACGTAGCGCCAGCCTCCCTTCAGAGCGACGTGACTCCGGTTCCGGAGGCGCTCGAGCCACCCACCGATGAGCCCGGATCGTCGTTTTCCCACCTTTAAAGAATGGACAGGTCTGTAATTTTTATTGTAGGAACATATCTACTGTGCCAGACAGAAATAAATCATATTGTATGTTTTTTAATTAATTAATTTGCATTGTATTTCATGAAATAAGTATTTGATCACTAACCAACCTCATTCTGGCTCTCATATAGTTGCATTGGGAACTTGTGACTAACTTTTGATTTTCGGCCAGTGAGAAGCTACAGTCACAAGATGGCGCCTCCAGACCGGAGCGATGTCAGTAAAAGGTGAAGACACTGGAAGGTAAGTATAAGGCGGGCTTTGCATGTTGCGACATCGCAAGCCGATGCTGCGATGTCGCACGCGATAGTCCCCGCCCCCGTCGCAGGTACGATATCTTATGATAGCTGGCGTAGCGAAAATTATCACTACGCCAGCTTCACATGCACTCACCTGCCCTGCGACCGTCGCTCTGGCCGGCGTCCCGCCTCCTTCCTAAGGGGGCGGGTCGTGCAGCGTCATAGCGACGTCACACGGCAGGCGGCCAATAGCGGCGGAGGGGCGGAGATGAGCAGGATGTAAACATCCCGCCCACCACCTTCCTTCGTAGAGCCGCCGGCGGCAGGTAAGGTGAAGTTCCTCGCTCCTGCGGCGCAACACACAGCGATGTGTGCTGCCGCAGGAACGAGGAACAGCATCGTACCATCGCTGCAGCAAAATTATGGAAAAGACGGAGCTTGCAACAATGATACGATAACGACGCTTTTGCGCTCGTTTATCGTATCATCTAGAATTTACACACAACGATGTCGAAAGTGACGCCGGATGTGCGTCACTTTCGATTTGACCCCACCGACATCGCACGTGCGATGTTGCAACGTGCAAAGCCGCCCTAAGACAGGGGCCAGTGGGCTTAAATTTTAAGCACCACTCCAGCGCTGTAGAAACCCCCGCAAATCCTTGAGTGGTTTAAACCAGAGGAAACGACAATATTGAAGTCATTCAGCACTTTTTTCAGCCTCTTTACACAGGTTAATGAAGAATGATGGGCACAGAATGATCACTAGCAGATAGTTCTGTAGATCAATCCCAATTCAGTATCAGGTTATCAGCAGCACTTCTGCAGTATATGTGCCGCCAGGGGGTTAGTGGGGCTGCTCAGATCCGGAATCGTGGCTCGAGGGGTCCGGACTCGGCTTGGCGGACACTCTGATCCATAAAAAGGGGGATATTTACAGGGGAAAAGTTTGTGACGCTACATACGGGTTGCGGTAATGGAAATATCGCCGCTGCTGAAGAGAGGACCGGGGGAGATAGTGTGAAGCAGCAAGATATCAGTACCTCCACAGGTAGGGAAGGCCCCGGGCTCAGGGGGTTGGTAGCTTTGGGAGGACAGGGTGCAGGGATCAGGGTACTCACTGCGGGTAGTCGTGGTGTTGGATGAGTTGGAGAAAGGAGACACACACACTGCAGGTAAACCAAAATCTCTGAGTACAGCTGCCACTGCCGTGAGCCCGTCCAAGTACCCGGTCCCACCGGTGTCACTTAGTGATTCGGAGCCTGCCTCCATGCACAATTTGTTGTCCGTTGATGGTCCCCGTGGCTTGAAGCTGTTGGCGGCCCTGCTCACTATATGTAGTGCAGCCGTACTCAAGCTCCTGAAACCACTCCTGACCATAAACTGTTTGTCGCCCCCTCACTTCGCCTACGGGTACTCCAGGAATCCCACATTTCTGTGCTTGTCATTCACCCTGGTATAGGCAATACCCTCCAACTAGTAACCAGGAATTATTGGTGGCCAACTATAGCGAAAGATTGTAAGGAATATGTACTGGCTTGTGAAACTTGTGCTCGAACCAATGCCCCCCGTACCCGCCCTGCCGGATTTCTCCAGTCCCTATGTACTCCAGTAAACCCTTGAATACATCTCTCCATGGACTTCATCACTGACCTTCCACCCTCAGAAGGGAAGACTTGTATCTGGGTAGTAGTGAATAGATTCAGCAAACAGTGTCATTTTGTTCCTCTGTCTGGATTACCCAATTCTTAAACTCTTAGCAAATTGTTTATTAGGCATATTGTGCGGTTACATGGGGTTCCGAAAAATATTGTTTCTGACCGAGGAACACAGTTCGTCTCGAAATTCTGGAGGGCGTTTTGTAAAAAGATCAATAAAGAGTTATCTTTTTCATCTGCCTACCACCCAGACACCAATAGTCAGACTGAACGTTCCAATCGAACCCTTGAACAATATCTCCGGAGTTATGTGTCTGACCTTTCAGTCTGACTGGGTGGAAAATCTGCTGCTAGCTGAGTTCGCCATCAATAATCAGTATCAGGAATCCATCCTGACTACCCCCTTTTTCTGCAATTTAGGGTTGCATCCACGTTTTGGTTCTTTTCTTCCGATACTCCTGAGGCTGAAACAACTGTGGAAAAACTGAAGGCTATCAGGTCTGAGGTGAAAGAGAACTTGAAGAAGGCAAAGGTTGGTCAAGCCTCCTCTGCTAATAAAAGACGTTCCAAGGGCCCTAGCCTTGGAGTTGGGGACAAGGTATGGTTATCAACACGGAATATTAAACTCAAGGTCCCTTCTCCTAAGCTGGGTCCGAGATTTATTGAACCTTACGAGATAATCGAGGTAATTAATCCCACAGCTTTCTTCATGCAACTCCCCCCATCCTTTAAGATATCGAATGTGTTCCATAAGTCCCTCCTTAAGTTATATCGTGTCCCCATTCACCCAGTCAGTGCCCCCCCTCCTCCTGTTTTGGTTGAAGGTAACTTGGAGTATGAGGTACAGAGAATACTTGATTCCCGTATTGTCAGAGGGGCGGTACAGTATTTGGTGCATTGGAGGGGTTACGGCCCTGAGGAGAGGTCATGGGATCCTGTGAGTGATATTCATGCTAAGGGTCTGGTCTGGCGGTTTCACCTCCAATTTCCTGGCAAGCCAGGTTTTGAGGGTCCGGAGGCCCCTTGTGGAGGGGGGGTACTGTTGCGTCACCACCGGAGTCCGCTCCAGCGACTTCTGCTCCGATCGCCAGGCGACGCCGTGTTCCTGCCGTGGATGGTGATGGGAGAGGAGTCGATGCCAGCGGCACCGCTGGGCGCAGGCTCCGATCATCCACTGGGCTGGGTTATCTTGGGATCTGCAGTACCACTGGTTGACTGTGGGTGGCGTGTGTCTTCCAGCTGAAGTTGCCAGCGTTCAGCTACAGCCAATGGGAAGACACCACACCCTTCTTAGTTCCCCTCCTGTCTGCTGACCTCTGCCTGATTTCCTGGCTCCTGGTCCGCCCTATTCTGTTTTGTGATTCCTGTGTGCTGACTTCTGCGTGTTTTCTGACTACCCTTCTGCCTGCTGTTTATGTACCTCGCTGCCCGATCCGGATTTGACCTCTGCTACGTTTTCCGATTACGTCCTTGCCTGCCGATTCTGTCCCTGTTCTGCTATTCCTGGTTTGACCCTGCCTGACGACTACTCTCATCGGACTGCAGCCTTCCACAGGTAGTGATCTCCAGGGCCCTGTGTAATTCCAAATCCCTGTATAGGAGTTAAAGGGTTTCAGGGTTCTGGGGTCCTGCTTGGTGATTGGCTTCCCTCTAGTCTGTCCATTATATCCCACCTGAGTCTGTTGATCCAGGCAGGCGTTACACTGACATTGTCCAAACAGTGACATAGTGTTAAAACATACCACTGTGACCAGTGAAGGTGTCACACCCAAATGTCAATTTATTCATAGATATTTAGGAGGAGTAACAAAGCAAAGGAGCGACAAAGAGTTCCTCTAATGAAAGATGCTGAAAGATTGACATTTCTTGAGGAGTTCGAGCATTTACAGATATAAAAGAAGAGCTGACAGTTCCTCTTTAAGATATAACTCCAACAGATATATGAAATGAATCAGCTCCACCAATAACCTATCCCTAATTATAAGTATCTTTTTTTATATGGTCTCACGCATTTCCACTTCTAGATAGACTGGGACTTCCGGCTCTGATGAGGCCCAAGACGTTTGTGCGCATGTGGTGACAAGACCATGGCACACGTCATGATGTGACCTTATTTATTTTTATACAAATGGTGTGCACATGTCTTTCTGTGTATAAGACATCTCTGTGATATGCACAGTACTACTATATATGCCATGATGTTGTAAGGTGGGTCAAGGCCACACCACCACTGCAGACGTGGCCGGCACGCATGAAGGTTTATTAAATGTAGTAGTCAGAACAGAGTACTTTGGCTGAGTGGCTACAAGGTGGCAAAGTGCCCAGTGACTGCTTTCCTGACACCCCTAGGTAGTAAGCGGCTAAAAAAAAAGGGGAGGAGAGAGTATAAATAGGACAGGATGTAGGGGGAGGAGAGTCCTGAGTAGGAGAAAGAGACAAGAAGCCCAAACATTGATTAGAGAAGACATTGATTAGAGAAGATCCTAAGGGTCAACCTTTGACACTGGACAGGTGGGGTCCTGCTCACTAGAGGACCGGTTGTAACCACATCCAGAGAAGAGGGGTTGAGTGTGGCTTCCGTTTTTGCTAGATGGAAAACCCAAAGAATTTACCTGCGAGGCCGAAGGTCAGTGAGCTCTTAAAGGTAAAGAGTAGGTCCTGGCCAGAAGCACGGGTGGAGGAGTGTTGTCGGAATAAGCCCCTTCAATAGCATAAGCTAAATTCAGGTGGGTGGGACGGAGAGGTTAAAGGACTTTTTGAATCTGCCAGTGAAGTATGACGTCAGTCAGGAGAATGAGGAGCCAAATAGCATTCAAAGAAGCGCAGGTGCCAGGAAAGCGGTTGGCCGGTAAATGAAACAATGAAATGGAGCTTGGCGAGAACCCCGTCAGGGTCAGAAGCAGTGCCCGTGTAATGAGACTTGAAAGTATCTATCTGTTAATTGCAAGTAAAGTTCCACTAGTTAAAAGAAGCACATTGGTGTCGGATTTATTGTCTCAGTAGATGAATGAACTGTTGTGAAAGCATCCCTGCAGTGAAGTGGCGACCGGGACGCAAGGGGTTACAGAAAGGCTGTGCTGGGACCTCGAATCCTCTGTAAGCACGACTACTACTGCCTCCTCTAGCCACTCTACAATGTCTTGCCCAAATAGCACATCAAATAATCTAGCCAGACCATATCTCCCAACTAACACAGGTATTTAATAGAATTGGTCTTCATATGTGGATCCTTAATCCAGGACCAGGGTGCGAGATCAAAATCTATACCCAATAATAATTGTGCCCCTCCAGTGTATATAGACAGTTCCAAGAGCAATAAATGTAGATCTAAGGCACAAGAGAGACTATAGACTGTGCACTGGTCAGCAGCAGCATGTCACAGGCAGGCGATAAACACGTCTGATGGATAGAGATGAGTGGACCCGTAGAAATTCAGGTTCTGCGGGTTCAGCTGGACTTTAGATAGCGTTCTGTTCTGGACCTGAACTTGACCCAAACCTCATTGGAAATCACTAATTGGGCAGTTTGGCTCTCCACCCACATACATCCAGCCATAAACAGAGCACTTCCGGGGGAAGGAGGGAGGAGATTTTTTTTTTTGTACACACTACATCCGATCATGCTTTTGTTACCCCCAGTGCAAAGATTCCAAACCTTGCAAGCGGCTTGCACTGGGCTGAGCACCGAGTGTACCCAAGCACAGCGATGCTCGCTTGAGTGGTCAGCATACGTAAAGCACCTGAATTTCAAACTTGAACACGTTTGATATGAACACCGAACACTGAACCTCAGGTTTACTCATCTCTACGGATTAGTAGACAATTACCCTACATCAACTACAGGAATCAGCAGAGATTCTGGGACAACAGTACCACTATATTCTGGATTGTTGCTATGCAAAGATAAAGCAGTGACTCAAACATCATTACTGGTGACAATTATTTTGATAAACTATAGTTTGCACCAGGGATCTCATCCACAGATCACAAATGTGATCATTAATACCAAAATAAGTTGAGAACACTTGTGATTCTGTCTTCCAAGAAGAGGCAGATGGAGAATAGACCTGTGTCGGGGTGAGTGGACCTTCTGGGGGAGTTTGTGCCTTTTTCATAGCGTTCTTCTTTAATTAACCTCTACCAATGATTGATGATTGGTTGCGCAAGTTTATGGTGTTCATAAAGATGCAGAAGGAAATAGAAAATATCACACAGCCTATTGGCCTTCAGATCTGCCAGGAAACTCTTGGGTTAGACGTGAAGGAATGCTCACAGACGTGCTAGCAAAGGTGCCAAAGTGTTACTGGAAGAAAGAGAAAACATAGCTACGCATTGTCTCTTACAGGGAGATTCTTGCTGTAACAAATTAATTTGTACCGATTTCCGTTTTGCATAAATCTGCACTGCAGGTTTTACTATGGCACAGTTATCAGACAATGGGGCCTCTGTGGCTTTCTGCTCGCTTTCATGCTGTTCGTGGAATGCTGACTCACCTTCATTTCCCTGCTCCGGTTCAGAGCAAAGAAGATACTGAATGATATGGAGTTTATTAATTGTTCATTGTGCACGCTTAATGCTTTCGGGCATTTATCATTCAGCATTCTGCCGAGTCTGAAAAATACTTATTAGCCTATAACATGGACAATGTGGTATGAATATTTTCCCCAATGTAAGAGAACGGAACATTAAAACTATGGCAGCTCCGCACTATGCTAAAATATGTAAGCGATTTGTGCAACGATAGCCCACCAGACGAGTCTTCCTCCTATATCAGGGCAGGAGAGTTGCATTTAGATTCTAAAATTACCAATAAACCTATTTGTAATGTGACAAAAATATTGCAGCCACATGCCAGTCAACGCACAAGTTCAGGGAGTAATAGGAAGTAATTAAATCTTATCTGTCATATGGGTTATCAGGTGTAGAAAACACATTTACAGTCACCTTATGAGGAAATTCAAAATGTATACAGTACACTGTGTGCAGAATTATTAGGCAAATGAGTATTTTGATCACATGATACTTTTTATACATGTTGTCCTACTCCAAGCTGTTTAGGCTTGAGAGCCAACTACCAATTAAGTAAATCAGGTGATGTGCATCTCTGTAATGAGGAGGGGTGCGGTGTAATGACATCAACACCCTATATAAGGGGTGCATTCTTATTAGGCAACTTCCTTTCCTTTGGAAAATGGGTCAGAAGAGAGATTTGATGGGCTCTGAAAAGTCCAAAATTGTTAGATGTCTTGCAGAGGAATGCAGCAGTGTTGAAATTGCCAAGCTTTTGAAGCGTGATCACCGAACAATCAAGCGTTTCATGGCAAATAGCCAACAGGGTCGCAAGAAGCGTGTTGGGCAAAAAAGGCACAAAATAACTGCCCATGAATTGAGGAAAATCAAGCGTGAAGCTGCCAAGATGCCATTTGCCACCAGTTTGGCCATATTTCAGAGCTGCAACATTACTGGAGTATCAAAAAGCACAAGGTGTGCCATACTCAGGGACATGGACAATGTAAGGAAGACTGAAAAACGACCACCGTTGAACAAGAAACATAAGATAAAACGTCAAGACTGGGCCAAGAAATATCTTAAGACTGATTTTTCAAAGGTTTTATGGACTGATGAAATGAGAGTGACTCTTGAAGAGCTAGATGGATGGGCCAGAGGCTGGATCAGTAAAGGGCAGAGAGCTCCACTCTGACTCAGACGCCAGAAAGGTGGAGCTGGGGTACTGGTATGGGCTGGTATTATCAAAGATGAACTTGTGGGTGTAGCGCCTGGTCCCGCCAGAGTCCGAGGGGGGCGCTCTTCCTCACATCTGCCCAGCCCCAGCATGGCCCCCACCTGCACCCCCAGGCCCAGCCTCCGGCAGCGACGTTCCTCCTCTTACCGGTCTCATGACTCTGCTCCTGCTCACTCCCGGGTCGGACATCATGCTCCTGGGGCTGCTTCAGCCTCTTCCTGTCTGCAGAGCACACACAGTTCTGCAGTGTCTGATTCTAGGCTGCGCGCGAGGCCACGCCCCTTTCTTAAAGTGGTAGCGCCCAATTACCTGGAAGTGACCTCAGAGGTCACCTGTTGCCATATGGTATTTAAGTTCACCTTCCCTGGCAGCAGGCGCCCAATCATCGCCTCTATTAGTGCATTGCCAGTGTCCAGACCCGTTTGTGCTATTATTTGATATCCGTGCATTTGATACCTGGTTCTAATCCTTTGTCTCACCGTAGTGCCATCTATACCATTCCGGCTGTGGACGTCACCGCTTATACCTACCGTGGACGTCACCGTGCCATACCTGCCGTGGACACTATCTATACATACCCGCAGTGAACGTCACCGGCCATACCCACAGTGGATGTCACCGGCCATACCCGCAGTGAACGTCTCCGGCGCACCTGCTGTGATCATCTCCGGTGCCACACCCGTGTCCTGCCTGCTGCGGACATTGTACCCGAGCTATGCCTGGCCGTACAGAGACTCCTACCACCGGGTCCTGGCTGCCGTGCATTTAGTCCTTCTGGGGAGGCGCCGCACAGTCCCTGTATAGGGGTTCGCTGCTGGTCGCCTTCTCAGGGGAGTCCAGTGGGTCCACCTCCGGACGCTCGCCGCTCCTCGGTGAGCGTAACAGTGGGACCTTTTCGAGTTGAGGATGGAGTGAAGCTCAACTCCCAGACCTACTGCCAGTTTCTGGAATACAACTTCTTCAAGCAGTGGTACAGGAAGAAATCGGTATCGTTCAAGAAAAATATGATTTTCATGTAGGACAATGCTCCATCACATGCATCCAACTACTCCATAGCGTGGCTGGCCAGTAAAGGTCTAAAAGATGAAAAAATAATGACATGGCTCCCTTGTTCACCTGATCTGAACCCCATAGAGAACCTGTGGTCCCTAATAAAATGTAAGATCTACAGGGATGGAAAACAGTACAACCTCTCGGAACAGTGTCTGGGAGGCTGTGGTGGCTGCTGCACGCAATATTGATCGTAAACAGATCAAGCAACTGACAGGATCTATGGATGGTAGGCTGTTGAGTGTCATCATAAAGAAAGATGGCTATATTGGTCACTAATTTTTGGGGGTTTTGTTTTTGCATGTCAGAAATGTTTATTTCAAAATTTTGTTCAGTTATTTTGGTTTACCTGGTGAACATAAACAAGTGGGATGGGATTATATTTCGTTTTTGTTAAGTTGCCTAATAATTCTGCACAGTAATAGTTACCTGCACAAACAGATATCCTCCTAAGATAGCCAAATCTAAAAGAAAACCCACTCCAACTTCCAAAAATATTAAGCTTTGATATTTATGAGTCTTTTGGGTTGATTGAGAACATAGTTGTTGATCAATAATAAAAAAAATCCTCTAAAATACAACTTGCCTAATACTTCTGCACACAGTGTATATACAAAGGACCACCCAAGATGTAAAAAAGCTACTAAGGGTGGCAAAACAAGAAAGGCATTGGTTTTATTTTCATCCATAGAAAAATGTAAAAACATATGTAGACAGGGGTCTACGCGTTTTGAGTGGATACACCACTCTTAAAGGGAACCTGTCAGGTGCAATATGCACCCAGAACCACGAGCAGTTCTAGGTGCATATTGCTAATCCTTGCCTAACTGTTCCTGTATACACTAGCATAAATAAAGGGATCATTAGAAACAGTATTTCTAAAGATCCTTCATTACATGCTAACGAGCGCAAGGATTAGTCGCAAAGATGTTAGTTCACTTGGCTAGTCGGCCCCCTAGTATGTAAGCACGCAACTGTGGGCGTGCTAACATGCTAATGAATGTGCAGCGTCAGAGGAATGGTGGTGCTTACCTCTGCTGCCACCGCACCTGACGCTGGATTTTGGTTCAGTGCGCATGATCTCGGACTTTTAGTCATGCCCACTATGAAGCCGGGTGTACGCGTCCCGGCTTCAAACTGGTGCAGTGCGCATGACTTCTGATCAGGCCCACTGACCCTATGCGCAGCGATCTAAGGCAGTGCAACAGACACAGGTACACGCATCATGTTGATGCTGCATTGAATAGCATGTTAGTAGTGATGAGCGAGTATGCTTGTTACTACTCGGTACTCGCACGAGTATCAATGTACTCGGGCTACTCGGCGGGGACCGAGTAATCTCGCGATACTCGTGCTGTACTCGTGGTCTTCATGTTGGCGCTCTTTTTACAGCCATCCCTTATGCAGGGATTGGCTGGCAGACCACTGCAATGCCACAGCCCTGTTGTGGAATTGCAGTGATTGGCCAGCCCGCACAGCGTGACCGTGCCTTTAGCCCTACACTTCCCCGCTCGGCTACGGCCCCTCCCGCACTCCACTCCGCGTGTATATATATATGCACGCTTACACACACACGCACGTTTTTTTTTTTAATTTACAGTTTTATGGTTTCTACATGCTGCCAGGGGTCATTTCAGAAAAATACTCGGGTCTCCCATAGGATAACATTGGGCTCGTTGCTCGGGCCGAGTACACGAGTATTTTGAGATGCTCGGCCCGAGCCTCGAGCTCCCGAGCATTTTAGTACTCGCTCATCACTACATGTTAGCACACACCTGTGGGCGTGTGAACATGCTAAGGAGGCGGAATGAGTGCAGGAAGTAACGCCCTTGCAACTAGTGCGCTCATTAGCATATCTTAAAGGATCTTTAGAAATACTTTTCTAAAGATCTCTTTATTTATATTTATTTATTTATTTATTTATATCTACTATATACAGGGATAGTTAGGCAGGGATTAGAAATATGCACTCAGAACTGCTTGTAGACAGGTACACTTTACACCAGGGGTGGGCAATTAATTTTCCCATGGGGCCGTATGAGAAATTGGGATTGGTTTAGAGGGCCGGACTAATATAATTAACTCAGTTCTACCCAATATACTACATCACTACACCCCCTCCATATACTACACCTGTAATAAACTACACCACTACACCCCTATATACTATACCTGTATTATACTACACTCCCTCCATATACTACACCTGTAATAAACTACACCACTACACCCCTATATACTATACCTGTATTATACTACACTCCCTCCATATACCTGTAATATACTACACCCCCATATACACCTGTATTATACTACACTCCCTCCATATACCTGTAATATACTACACCCCCATATACACCTGTATTATACTACACTACTATATAATACACCTCTGATATACTACATCATTACACCCCTATATACTACACCTGTAATATACTACATCACTACACCCCATATACTACACCTGTAATATACTACACCTCCATATAGCACACCTGTAATATACTACATCACTACATCCCATATAGCACACCTGTAATATACTACAACTCCATATAGCACACCTGTAATATACTACACCTCCATATAGTACACCTGTAATATACTACACCTCCATATAGTACACCTGTAATATACTACATCACTACACCCCTATATACACCTGTAATATACTACATCACTACACCCCTATATACACCTGTAATATACTACATCACTACACCCCATATACTACACCTGTAATATACTACACCTCCATATAGCACACCTGTAATATACTACATCACTACATCCCATATAGCACACCTGTAATATACTACAACTCCATATAGCACACCTGTAATATACTACACCTCCATATAGTACACCTGTAATATACTACATCACTACACCCCTATATACACCTGTAATATACTACATCACTACACCCCTATATACACCTGTAATATACTACATCACTACACCCCATATACTACACCTGTAATATACTACACCTCCATATAGCACACCTGTAATATACTACACCTCCATATAGCACACCTGTAATATACTACATCACTACACCCCTATATAGCACACCTGTAATATACTACACCTCCATATAGCACACCTGTAATATACTACACCTCCATATAGCACACCTGTAATATACTACACCTCCATATAGCACACCTGTAATATACTACACCTCCATAGAGCACACCTGTAATATACACCTCCATATAGCACACCTGTAATATACTACACCTCCATAGAGCACACCTGTAATATACACCTCCATATAGCACACCTGTAATATACTACACCTCCATATAGTACACCTGTAATATACTACATCACTACACCCCTATATACACCTGTAATATACTACATCACTACACCCCATATACTACACCTGTAATATACTACACCTCCATATAGCACACCTGTAATATACTACATCACTACACCCCTATATAGCACACCTGTAATATACTACACCTCCATATAGCACACCTGTAATATACTACACCTCCATAGAGAACACCTGTAATATACACCTCCATATAGCACACCTGTAATATACTACACCTCCATATAGTACACCTGTAATATACTACACCTCCATATAGCACACCTGTAATATACTACACCTCCATATAGTACACCTGTAATATACTACATCACTACACCCCTATATACACCTGTAATATACTACATCACTACACCCCATATACTACACCTGTAATATACTACACCTCCATATAGCACACCTGTAATATACTACATCACTACATCCCATATAGCACACCTGTAATATACTACAACTCCATATAGCACACCTGTAATATACTACACCTCCATATAGTACACCTGTAATATACTACATCACTACACCCCTATATACACCTGTAATATACTACATCACTACACCCCTATATACACCTGTAATATACTACATCACTACACCCCATATGCTACACCTGTAATATACTACACCTCCATATAGCACACCTGTAATATACTACACCTCCATATAGCACACCTGTAATATACTACATCACTACACCCCTATATAGCACACCTGTAATATACTACACCTCCATATAGCACACCTGTAATATACTACACCTCCATATAGCACACCTGTAATATACTACACCTCCATATAGCACACCTGTAATATACACCTCCATAGAGCACACCTGTAATATACACCTCCATATAGCACACCTGTAATATACTACACCTCCATAGAGCACACCTGTAATATACACCTCCATATAGCACACCTGTAATATACTACACCTCCATATAGTACACCTGTAATATACTACATCACTACACCCCTATATACACCTGTAATATACTACATCACTACACCCCATATACTACACCTGTAATATACTACACCTCCATATAGCACACCTGTAATATACTACATCACTACACCCCTATATAGCACACCTGTAATATTCTACACCTCCATATAGCACACCTGTAATATACTACACCTCCATAGAGAACACCTGTAATATACACCTCCATATAGCACACCTGTAATATACTACACCTCCATATAGTACACCTGTAATATACTACACCTCCATATAGCACACCTGTAATATACTACACCTCCATATAGTACACCTGTAATATACTACATCACTATACCCCTATATAGCACACCTGTAATATACTACACCTCCATATAGCACACCTGTAATATACTACACCTCCATAGAGCACACCTGTAATATACACCTCCATATAGCACACCTGTAATATACTACACCTCCATATAGTACACCTGTAATATACTACACCTCCATATAGCACACCTGTAATATACTACACCTCCATATAGCACACCTGTAATATACTACACCTCCATATAGCACACCTGTAATATACTACACCTCCATATAGCACACCTGTAATATACTACACCTCCATATAGCACACCTGTAATATACTACACCTCCATATAGCACACCTGTAATATACTACATCACTATACCCCCATATACTACACCACTATATACACCTCCATATAGCACACCTGTAATATACTACACCCCCATATGTCACACACCCTGATTCCCATACAGCCTGCACCCCCATATCACACACACTACACCCCATACAGCCTGCACCCCCATATCACACACACTACACCCCCATATGTCACACACCCTGCCCACGTATCTCACCCTGCCTGTACCCCAACTTACCCCTCTCAAACACTCTGCACCCATTCACATCCTTCTGTCAGTCTGCAGCCCTCATATGCACTCACCCTGCAGCCCCCCTCCCCCTCATGTCCCCTCTTTTCTTATTACCAGTCATCATGTGTCCACATCTCCTTCAGGATTCAGTATCTTGCTTTCTGCCCGGCATCCTGTGTCTCCTCCCACACAGTCACATGGGCGTGACATCATCGCAGGTCCTGGAAGATGAATTATTCTGTCTGCTGTGCTGCTTCTTCTCCTGCACTGACTGTGCGGACCTGCACAGGATCTCTCCCTGCTCGGCACGCTGCAGCCCGGCTCCACTGCACCGGCTGAAGACGGGCGGGCCGGTCACAGAGAGCAGGCGGGCCGGATGTGGCCCGCGGGCCGCCCCTTGCCCAGGTCTGCTTTACACGATGTTCCAAATTATTATGCAAATTATATTTTTCTCTGATTTTCCTAAATGGTCGGTGCAAATGACAGTCGGTCTAATAAAAGTCATCACCTGTTAGAGTATACATCAAATTTTATTGAAGAATTGTTCCAATGATAACAGTATAATCTTCAACATTAAAAAAACCCTCAAAATGCACTGTTCCAAATTATTAGGCACAGTAGAGTTTCTAAAGAACTGAAAATGCTCATTTGTAGAATTTGAAGCATTAGGAGGTCACATTCACTGAAATAAAAAGCTATTTAAATCCAAATCAAAACAGGCCAAGTTACATGTTAACATAGGGACCCTTCTTTGATGTCACCTTCACAATTTTTGCATCCATTGAACTTGTGAGTTTTTGGAGAGTTTCTGCTTGAATTTCTTTGCATGATGTCAGAATAGCCTCCCAGAGCTGCTCTTTTGATGTGAACTGCCTCCCACCCTCATAGATCTTTTGCTTGATGATACTCCAAATGTTCTCTATAGGGTTGAGGTCAGGGGAAGATGGTGGTCACACCATGAGTTTATCTCCTTTTATGCCCATAGCAGCCAATGACACAGAGGTATTCTTTGCAGCATGAGATGGTGCATTGTCTTGCATGAAGATGATTTTGCTCCTGAAGGCACGTTTCTGCTTTTTGTACCATGGAATAAAGTTGTCAGTCAGAAACTCTATATACTTTGCAGAGGTCATTTTTACACCTTCAGGAACCCTAAAGGGGCCTACCAGATGTCTTCCCATGATTTAGGCCCAGAACATGACTCCACCTTCTTGCCGATGTCGCAGCCTTGTTGGGACATGGTGGCCATTCACCAACCATCCACTACTCCATCCATCTGGACCATCCAGGGTTGCACGACACTCATCAGTAAACAAGGCTGTTTAAAAATTAGTCTTCATGTATGTCTGGGCCCACTGCAACCGTTTCTGCTTGTGAGCACTGGTTAGGGGTGGCTGAATAGTAGGTTTATGCACCACAGCAAGGCTTTGAAGTATCCTACACCTTGAGGCTCGAGGGACTCTAGAGGCACCAGCAGTATGTAATGGCTTTTTAGCAGCTGCTTTCTTAACCCCTTCACCCCCGGCCACTAAAACACCCTAATGACCGGGCCATTTTTTGCAATTCTGACCAGTGTCACTTTGACAGGTTATAACTCTGGAACGCTTCAACGGATCCTGGCGATTCTGACATTGTTTTTTCGTGACATATTGTACTTCATGATAGTGGTAAAATTAGGCCGATACTTTTTGCGTTTATTTGTGAAAATTTAGGAAATTGTGCGAAAATTTGGAAAATTTCGCAATTTTCAAACTTTGAAAATTTATGCCCATAAATCTGAGAGATATGTCACACAAAATAGTTACTAAATAACATTTCCCACTTGTCAACTTTACATCAGCGCAATTTTCGAAAGACATTTTTTTTTCGTTAGGAAGTTAGAAGGGGTCAAAGTTCATCAGCAATTTCTAATTTTTCCAACAAAATTTACAAAATATTTTTTTTAGGGACCACATCACATTTGAAGTGACTTTGAGAGGCCGAGGTGACAGAAAATACCCAAAAGTGACCCCATTCTAAAAACTCCACCCCTCACACTGCTCAAAACCACATCCAAGAAGTTTATTAACCCTTTAGGTGCGTTACAGGAACCAAAGCAATGTGGAAGGAAAAAATGAAAATTTTACTTTTTAACACAAAAAGGTTACTTTAGCCATAAAATTTTCATTTTTACAAGGGAGAAAAGAGAAAGTGCACCCTACAATTTATTGTGCATTTTCTCCTGAGTACGCTGATACCCCATATGGGGTAAAAATCAATTGTTTGGGCGCACGGCAGAGGTCGAAAGGCAAGGAGCGCCATTTGAATTTTTGAACACAAAATTAGCTGCACTCATTAGCGGACGCCATGTCGGGTTTGAAGACCCCCTGAGGTGCCTAAACAATGGAGCTCCCCCACAAGTGACCCCATTTTGGAAACTAGAGCCCTCAAATATTTTTTCTAGATGTTTGATGAGCACTTTGAACACCTGGGGACTTCACAGAAGTTTATAACGTTGAGCCGTGAAAAGAAAAAAAAAATGTTTTACCACAAAACTGTTGCTTCAACTAGGTAGCTTTTTTTTTCACAAGGGTATCGGGAAAAAATGCAACATAAAATGTATTGTCCATTTTCTCCTGAGTACGCAGATACCTCTAATGTGGTGGAAATCAAATGTTTGGACACACGGCAGTGCTCGGAAGGCAAGGAGCGCCATTTGAATGTTTGAACGCAAAATTAGCTGCACTAATTAGCGGACGCCATGTCGGGTTTGAAGACCCCCTGAGGTGCCTAAACAATGGAGCTCCCCCACAAGTGACCCCGTTTTGGAAACTAGAGCCCTCAAATATTTTTTCTAGATGTTTGATGAGCACTTTGAACACCTGGGGGCTTCACAGAAGTTTATAACGTTGAGCCGTGAAAAGAAAAAATTTTTTTTTTACCACAAAACTGTTGCTTCAACTAGGTAGCTTTTTTTTTCAAAAGGGTATCGGGAAAAAATGCAACATAAAATGTATTGTCCATTTTCTCCTGAGTACGCAGATACCTCATATGTGGTGGAAATCAAATGTTTGGACACACGGCAGTGCTCGGAAGGCAAGGAGCGCCATTTGAATTTTTGAACGCAAAATTAGCTGCACTAATTAGCGGACGCCATGTCGGGTTTGAAGACCCCCTGAGGTGCCTAAACAATGGAGCTCCCCCACAAGTGACCCCATTTTGGAAACTAGAGCCCTCAAATATTTTTTCTAGATGTTTGATGAGCACTTTGAACACCTGGGGGCTTCACAGAAGTTTATAACGTTGAGCCGTGAAAAGAAAACATTTTTTTTTTACCACAAAACTGTTGCTTCAACTAGGTAGCTTTTTTTTTCACAAGGGTATCGGGAAAAAATGCAACATAAAATGTATTGTCCATTTTCTCCTGAGTACGCAGATACTTCATATGTGGTGGAAATCAAACGTTTGGACACACGGCAGTGCTCGGAAGGCAAGGAGCGCCATTTGAATTTTTGAACGCAAAATTAGCTGCACTAATTAGCGGACGCCATGTCGAGTTTGAAGACCCCCTGAGGTGCCTAAACAATGGAGCTCCCCCACAAATGACCCCATTTTGGAAACTAGAGCCCTCAAATATTTTTTCTAGATGTTTGATGAGCACTTGGAACACCTGGGGGCTTCACAGAAGTTTATAACGTTGAGCCATGAAAAGAAAAAAATTTTTTTTTACCACAAAACTGTTGCTTCAACTAAGTAGCTTTTTTTTCACAAGGGTATCGGGAAAAAATGCAACATAAAATGTATTGTCCATTTTCTCCTGAGTACGCAGATACCTCATATGTGGTGGAAATCAAATGTTTGGACACACGGCAGTGCTCGGAAGGCAAGGAGCGCCATTTGAATGCAAAATTAGCTGCACTCATTAGCGGACGCCATGTCAGGTTTGAAGACCCCCTGAGGTGCCTAAACAATGGAGCTCCCCCACAAGTGACCCCATTTTGGAAACTAGAGCCCTCAAATAATTTTTCTAGATGTTTGGTGAGCACTTTGAACACCTGGGGGCTTCACAGAAGTTTATAACGTTGAGCCGTGAAAAGAAAAAAAATTTTTTTTACCACAAAACTGTTGCTTCAACTAGGTAGCTTTTTTTTTCACAAGGGTATCAGGAAAAAATGCACCATAAAACGTATTGTCCATTTTCTCCTGAGTACGCAGATACCTCACATGTGGTGGAAAGTAATTGTTGGGCGCACGGCGGGGCTCAGAAGAGAAGGGCACCATTTGACAGCAAAATTGATTGGAATCATTAGCGGACGCCATGTCACGTTTTTAGACCCCCCCCCATGGTGCCTAAACAGTGGAGCTCCCCCACAAATTACTCCATTTTGGAACTAGACCCCTCAAGGAATTTATCTAGATGTTTAGTGAGCCCCTTGTACCCCCAGGGGCTCCACTGAAAGTTGATAACGTTGAACCGTGAAAATTATTTATTTTTTTTTAAAAAAATTTTTTTAAAATTTTTGCAGCAACAAGGTAGTTTTTTTTTCTTCTCTTTTTACAACGGTATCAGGAAAAAATGCACCATAAAACGTATTGTGCAATTTTTCCGAGTACGCAGATACCTCACATGTGGTGGAAATCAATTGTTTGGGCGCATGGCGGGACTCAGAAGACAAGGAACGCCATTTGACTTTTCAAACGCACAGACTGATCGGCCGCTGCAGGAGGCACGGTCGGATGAGATACAAAAAGCGCTGAAGATACGGAAAAGAAAAAAAAAGTCACGCCAAAAATTGAGCAGGGATGTTGATCCGCGCTCAGCGGGATGCACGGACAGATGCTATACTTTTTTTTCCGTATCCCCGACGCTTTTTGTATTGCATCAGTCCGTGCGTCCCGCCGAGCGCTGATCAGGGATGCACATAACGGATCGGCATCCCTACTCAATTTTTGGCGTGACTTTTTTTTCCGTATCCCCGATGCTTTTTGTCACGCCAAAAATTGAGCAGGGATGCCGATCCGTTATGTGCATCCCTGATCAGCGCTCGGCGGGACGCACGGACAGATGCGATGCAAAAAGCGTCGGGAATACGGGAAAAAAAGTCCCGCCGAAAACTGACCACGGATGCAGATACGTTATCTGCATCCCTGATCAGCGCTCGGCGGGACGCACGGACGCATGAGGTGTAAAAATAGTAAGGGGATAGAGGAAAAATAAGAAAAAAAAAAGTTATACTCACAGTACCCAGAGGATTAGCAGGAGGAACAGCTTTACAGCAGCAGCCAGCAGGCAGGAAGTTGGACAGCTCAGCAGAAGACCCAGGAAGAAGGACCCAGCGATGGAGGCAGATGTGATCGGCCGGTGAAGACAGGTAAGAGGACGTCGGGGGGACAGCAGAGGGGGACAGGGACAGCAGAGGGGGACAGCAGAGGGGGAGGGGGAGAGCAGAGGAGGGAGATACCGGAGGAGCTGCAGAATAGAGATCACCGGGGAGGCCGGCAGATTGGGATGTCGGGGGGCAGACTGGGATGTCGGGGGGCAGACCGGGATGTCTGGGGGCAGGTCGGGATGTCTGGGGGCAGGTCGGGATGTCTGGGGGCAGGTCGGGATGTCTGGGGGCAGATCGGGATGTCTGGGGGCAGATCGGGATGTCGGGGGGGGCAGATCGGGATGTCGGAGGGCAGATCGGGATGTCGGAGGGCAGATCGGGATGTGGGGGGGCAGATCGGGATGTCGGGGGGGCAGATCGGGATGGCGGGGGGCAGATCGCAGGGGGGCACGGGCAGGGGCCATTACGGGAGCGCGCAGGAGCAAATCACAAGAGCGCGCAGGGGCTGCAAGAGAGCAGGGGAGGAGGGATACCGGAGGAGCTGCAGAATAGAGATGGCGGGGGGCAGATCGGGATGTCGGGGGGGCAGATCGGGATGTCGGGGGGGGCAGATCGCAGGGGGGCACGAGCAGGGGCCATTACGGAAGCGCGCAGGGGCTGCAAGGTGAGCACAATACTCACCGCTCCTGCTCCGTGACGTGACAGCAGCGGCAGCAGCAGCGGTGGCTTGGTACCACTAGTACCAGCCAGTGCTGCACGCTGCAGACATGTTGGGGGAGGGTCCCCAGACCAGCACAGGCCTGGGGAGGGCGGCCACCGGCAGATCAGACCGCCCCACTGCACACTGATTGGAGCGATTGCGCGTCATAGCACGATCGCTCCAATCAGTGCTGCAGGGGGGGGGCACGGTGTCTGCTTGCTTCCAGCCAATGATCGGAGCTGCTGCAGCCCCGGTCCTAGCTGGATTTTACAAGATCACACTATTTTGGGCATTTTTTTTGCCGAAAACAGCGTGATCAATGTGATTGGCGGTTCTGATTTGAACAGCCAATCACATCAATCGCCTATGGGGGGTGGCGATGCACCCCCCCTGGGGTCAAGCAAAGGTCCCCTGCTGTAAGAAACAGCAGGGGACATCATTTGAAAGCCGTTGCTATGGCCACGGCAATCAAATGAAGTTTAGGCAGTAAAATTACGTCCCTGGTCGTTAAGTCACGTTAAAATAGGACGTAATTTTACTGCCCGCGGTCGTGAAGGGGTTAATCCGATGAACTTGCCTGGCAGAAACCTTCCTCATTCTGCCTTTATCAGCACGAACATGTATGTGCTCAGAATAAGGCACAAATCTCTTCACAGTATGATGATCACGGTTAAGTTTAGGTGAAATATCTAATATATTCATCCCTTGTCCAAGGCATTGCACTATTTGATGCTTTTCGGCAGCAGAGAGGTCATTTTTCTTTCCCATGTTACTTGAAAGCTGTGGCCAGCTTAATATTGTGAAACATCCAGTTTTCCTTTTATTGGGCTCACCTGGCAAACTATCTACAGGTATCTGAGATTGATTTCAGTGATCCAAAGAACCCTGAGACACAGTACCATCAATGAGTTTCATTGAAAACAATACTTCCAATAGGTGGCGCTGCGCTAGAGTTTGTTTCCTGTCCTGGAGAGAAAATTTGAATATTTTGCAGAGGGGCATGGCAGCTATAAGTCCCCTTACTAGCATCCAGTCAGACTGGCTTGCAAAGTCTCCATAAGGAGAATAGTGTTCCCCCGTGGTCCCACAAAGCTTCTCATAGCCAGATCAGACACCCCATACTTTGCAATGACGAGGGGCAAGCACCCCGAAACACCGTGTCTGCAAATTGGGATTCTGATCTGGCATATATATTCTAAGTTATATTGAAAGGATTGTTAAAAATCCACATTTAACTTTTAGGATCGCTACTTCCAATAGGTGGCGCTGCGCTAGAGTTTGTCTCCTGTTCTGGAGAGAAAATTTGAATATTTTGCAGAGGGGCATGGCAGCTATAAGTCCCCTTACTAGCATCCAGTCAGACTGGCTTGCAAAGTCTCCATAAGGAGAATAGTGTTCCCCCGTGGTCCCACAAAGCTTCTCATAGCCAGATCAGACACCCCATACTTTGCAATGACGAGGGGCAAGCACCCCGAAACACCGTGTCTGCAAATTGGGATTCTGATCTGGCATATATATTCTAAGTTATATTGAAAGGATTGTTAAAAATCCACATTTAACTTTTAGGATCGCTACTTCCAATAGGTGGCGCTGCGCTAGAGTTTGTCTCCTGTTCTGGAGAGAAAATTTGAATATTTTGCAGAGGGGCATGGCAGCTATAAGTCCCCTTACTAGCATCCAGTCAGACTGGCTTGCAAAGTCTCCATAAGGAGAATAGTGTTCCCCCGTGGTCCCCACAAAGCTTCTCATAGCCAGATCAGACACCCCATACTTTGCACTGATGAGGGGAAAGCACCCCGAAACACCGTGTCTGCAAATTGGGATTCTGATCTGGCATATATATCCTAAGTTATATTGAAAGGATTGTTAAAAATCCACATTTAACTTTTAGGATCGCTACTTCCAATAGGTGGCGCTGCGCTAGAGTTTGTCTCCTGTCCTGGAGAGAAAATTTGATTGAAAACAAAAAAATGAATCGCTATGACACTTAAATCCAATTTGCATAATAATTTGAAACATGGTATAATCATGATTAAGAGCAGTCTATCTGCTCAAAATGCGTAGAACCCTGTCTATATATGTTTTTAAATTTTTTTTATGGATGAAAATAAAGCCAATGGCTACTGTAGCATAGTGACCGGTTACTCTGATACTTGTAGTGCCACAAGATTGATTAAAGCATTACAAGAGCAGGTTTGAATGTTGCTGGAGAAGGATGTGTGGCGCCCCTGAGGCTTCTGTCGCCACAGAGATATTGCACCTCAGCCAGAGGTGTGATATCCCATTGTGGGTAAGAATGGGGTCACCTACCGGTCCACAGACTAAACTTGCACACACGAATTGGTAGGCATACACTGGGTCAGGTATAGTGGCAGCAACCCCCATAGATGTATTAATGGGGCCGTAAGTCCCATTTCTGTTCCCCATAGTGTGGGTGGGGCCTAGTCAGTGCGTGTGTGGGAGGAGTCAGAAAGGGAGAGCAGCTATAGGAACCAGACAGTTCCAGCTAACCTCAGACAGGCAGACAGAGGGAGAAGGAGAGGGAGGTAGTTACCTCAGGAGAGTGAAGGAGTAAAAGTCTGAAGAGAAAGTGACAGAAGGAAGTTCCTGGTGGAGATCCTGGGGTCTAGTTAGGCCCAGGTGACACCGAGAAAGAAGGGATCCCAGGGCCACGAAAGGGCATATTGGCTCGTGATCTGTTCCACTGAAAGATCGGGTGGAGGGATCTGGCTGCATTCGGGGACGGTCCCCAGACTGAGGGAAGAAAGACAATTCCTCAAAAGTAACACCGACGGCTGGGGGTGGTTGCAAGCGCCCAGGGCCACAACCCACCCCAGATCCCCGGTGAAGAGGGCAAGATACAACTGCGGTTAGCCCCCTTTGTACAGGCCCTGTGGTGGAGGCCAAGACCAGTTCAGCTAAAACAGTCAAGGCTAAGAAGTCAGTCAGGAAAGGACACAAAGAGGGGTGTACCGGTACTGGCCCTTGAACTACCCGGGATCGGCGGAGGTCTCTGACAGTGGATCCCAGCATACCGTGGGCAACCGGACAGCTGTCGAATTGAAACCAAACAGTGAGTAAAGACCTTAACTGTAAGCATTGTGTCGTCTCCTCTATACTGCCCTCTCGGCCCTGCACCTCAACGACAGCACACAACACCACAGAACCTACAAAGTACCAAAGGTTGCCCCGGGGTACCCGTTCTACCTGTGGAGAGCAAGCAACATCTCAGCTGCTATAACATCAGCCCCGGAGGTCTCTTCCAGCAGCTGCGGCCCTAAAGAGCTGCAATTTACCACAGGCGTCACAAATCTTTCATATAAACATTATCATCATCTCCCCACAGCCGCCATATTAATTGACTCCGCCAGGGTCACGGAGTCGGGCCCCGCCACCGCTGACGACCCAGGACTAGTCCGGCCTGACACCTTGTCACCCAAAGCCCTGGGGTGGGCGAGTCAGATGTGTCCACATATCTCCACCAGGGTGAGGTTCAGCATATAGTGTGAGTGTTTGCTTGAGCACATGGCTTGACAGAGAAACAGACAGTCTCAGGGGAAGATGGCCCCTGGAGGGGGCTGTGTGTGTTCTGACTGGAGTCAGTATGTGGATGCACACAGTGGTGCAAGCTGAAGACCTGTGACTGTAGAGTCAGGCCCATACACCACTATTAGTGTCAGAAAGAGGTATGTTGTATTAGTCAGTGCCCAGCTGGGCCATTAGGTCACATTGCTATTCTTAGGATCTGTGCAATGCATTATATGTACTGTGGAAGCGCTGTAGGGAACCTTCTTCGGCTGCTACCAACTAATAACAGGTGACCTCTGCAGGCTCAAGAATAACATTCCCTAATATAACATTATTTATCTATTTTAAAGATCCTGGTGTAACAGCGATGATCAAAAGAAGTGGAAAAACCCAGCAACCATCTTGGAAAAACTATGAAGCTTTATTGCGAAAAACCCGTAAAAAACATACAGTGGATAAAAAGCTTAGCGTGTAGACAAGGGTCTACACATTTCAGGCCTAACATAGAACTGGCCCTTAATCATGACAAACTTTACAAAACAAACTGAACATCTTAAATATGTCGTGCCCAGGGAAGGGGGTACTCGGTCCCGGGCAGTAACAAATGGGACTGTCACTCTAGTGGCCGTTGCCCGGTCCCATGCCCTGGGGCTTCATTTGTAAAAGGGGGTATTTACAGGGGTGAATAGAGTTAATATCATGTGATGCCACCTATGGGTTGCGGTTAAGGATAGACAACCGCTGCTGTTGAATGTGGGTACTCCCAGAGCTGGTGGTGATTGCAGCAATGGTATTAGGTCCTCCGCAGGTAGTGCCGTGCCTGGGAGATGATGAGGAATAATAATGGAGACCACACGAGGTTGTCTTTAACAGTCTCTACTCACTTGCGCCCAGGGGTTGCTGGTTCAGGTCCCTTGGAGTATCAGTGCCAATGTAGTGACCCAGGTTGCTCTGTCCCCAGCACTCTCTGTTGGTTGGGTCCCCGTAGCGTGGAACGTTTGTGGGCCCCAACTGTCCCTTTTCGGGTACAGTCTCCTTCTCCGTATGGCAGGCAGTGCGGACCCTGTGGGGAGATAAGTGTCCGAACACCGATCCTAGTTTAATGCTGATCCCCCCCGGATTATTTGTTTTGGTGAAGTCCGTGAAGGTGTCCTCACCGGGCAGGTATTTATCAAGCTGTGTAGAATTGGCGAAGGATCTAGGGTCCTGTGCCCCGTGCATGCTCCGGTCCTAGCGGTATCTCCAGTACCCGACCTGGCGACATCTCTCCTGTGCCCATGGGTCACCACTGCATGGACCCAGTTCAGGCACGTCTGCACACCTCTCCTGTGTGCTACACTCTCTAGACTCTACTAACTGCTGACCCCTCCCACTAGGCTGGCTAATCCCAGGGTCTTGCTCTTTTCCATGGCGACCATCCCCTTACATGGTTAACCCTCTATGCCCGGTGTGGAGTGGAGAACTAGGATTTTGGTTCTGCTTTAGTGGTATTGGCACTAGTACTCCAGGTCCAAGGGGGTAGGTCCTACATCCCCAAGAGAATGCAGTTTCTTGTAGTGCCCTGAGTGTCTCAGGGGCGCTACAAATACAAAATAACAAATAAAAAAATGATTGAAGGAGACTTGATGCCATTGTGTGGTGAATTGCTGTGGGCTGAACAATCAGATTTGGAAGAACATGACACCTATGGTAAGAAAATATCAAGAGTTATACAAAGATAGAAATAAGGAATAAGAGAAATAGGTATAAATACAAAATTTAACTATAGCTTTGAAGCATATACATGATGTAAATATAAAGTCACTGACAAAAGTTCTGTCGCTTATCCATGTTATGTAAATAAAAGCTTATAACCTGACTTTAAATTCATCCATTGGCTTCATAAATTACTCTTTTGAAAGCTGAAACCCTCCCAAATTTGGTTTAGGTTATGAAAATAAAGTTGCTGAAAAGCTGAAATATTGATCATTTAATGAACACAGAAAGGTCAGAATTTGGCAAGTCAAAAGTTTTGTCGCCTTGTCATATAATGCACCCAATCCTAGTTTACATCCTCGCCTGTGCTCAGTAAATGATCGGTTAATTAGTGGGTGTGTATAAAAAGAAACCCAGCACCCGACACCTTCAGTTGAACTGCAACTTGACCACTGACAATGTGCCAAAAATCTGCGACCAAAGCCTTGATTAGCAAGAGGCTGAAGACCAGATCCACTGCAGAGGTGGCTGGCACCTTTAATGTGTCTCAGCATCAAGTACAAAGAATTAAAAAAAGATTTGAAGAGACTGGAGATGTTTTTGACAAGCCAATGTCCAGTAGACCCCGCAAGAGAACTGCTCAGGAGGAATGTTTGTTGGTTAGAAAATCCAAAGCCAGCCCCTCTTCCACTGCAGCAGAGCTCCAAAAGGCCTGGTCACCTCAAGTCCCTGTGTGAATTAGAACAGTTTGTAGGATTCTGTCTCGAAATGGCCTCCATGGTCATTTTGTCTGGGACTGTACACCAAAAAGAATTTATGCATGATCACACATCAATGATAAAATGTATGTATACTGATAGATTCTTTTTGGTGTATATTTACATCATGTATATGCTACATGTCTGTGTCGCGGGCGGAGGGGACGCGCTCACCACGCTTGGGTCCGGAGCTTCTGCTGCTGGTGCTCGGTGGCTCGAGCGGTGGACCGGACCCGGGGACTCGAGCAGCGCTCCTCGCCCGTGAGTGAAAAGGGGTGGTTTGTTGGTTAGGGAGATTGTTCGTGACGCCACCCATGGGACGTGGTGATGATGACACCACCGCTGCTGGTGACGGGGATTCCGGAAAAGATGGTGGGGTGCAGCTGAGATGTTGTCCCCTCCATGGGTAGGGGGTTTGGTGATCCCGGGGCCCGGTGGTGTAACGGGGAGGCCGGATGGCTGGGGTGCAGGGACTGCGCGGCGCAGTGCCGGACGGCACTGGTGTACTCACTCAGACAATCACTGACAAAGTCTCTGGTAAACCAAAATGGCCGGATGGACGGGTCCCGCAGCCGGCTGCAGTATTGTTGTTGTGCTCTCCCCGGACGGCTGATGGTGGCTGTCTTTCCCTGCACCTTTGAAAATGTTCTTGACTCCTGTGGCTGCCCACCGGTAGTCCACTCCCCGGCGTATAGGTGCCGTAGGAGCCCGTTTTGCCCGCAGGCGCTGGCCCTTGGATCTCTAGCCTGTGGCGGTGGCTGTATATCCTAATGGTGTGAGCGGTTGCCTTCAATCAGGACTTGGTTGTTAGGGAACCCCGGGGGTTCTTGTCACATTCGGATTTGACTATTGACGGCGGCTCCAAGCCTGGTCGGGGTCCGATGGCCCTGCCTGTGTGCTTAGCTTCACTCCGTTCCCCGGTCCGGTACCGGCGGGCTGACGCCCGACCCCGGTCCTTTACGGCTCGACGGAGTTCCACCAACTCCTGCAGACGGCCACCACCGTCTGCCAACCTTGCTGTCAGTGCCTGGGCTCCAACCCAGACACCTCAAGTGTTCACTCCTCTCACTTTCACCTCCACAACTGATCTGACACCTTTTCCCGCCTCCAGGATTGTGAACTCCTCGGTGGGTGCAGCCAACCGCCTGGCTCCGCCCCACCTGGTGTGGACATCAGACCCTGGAGGGAGGCAACAAGGGTTTTTGGTTTGGCTGGTGTAACTGCCTAGGGTGGGGGTGTGTATGTTGGTATGTATGTGACTACCTGGCTAGTCCGGGGCGTCACATCTACACGCTTAGCTTTTTATACCCTGTATGTTTTTTTATGGGTTTTTCACAATAAAGCTTCAGAGTTTTTCCAAGATGGTTGCTGGCTTTTTCCACTTCTCTTGATCATCGCTATTTATGTATTTTACCTGCTTATATAACACCATTAATTCCACACACTTTATAGATGTGATCGACACTGTCCCCATTGGGGCTCACAATCTCAATCCCCTATCAGTATGTCTTTGGGGTGGGGGAGAAAACCAGAGAACCAAGAGTAACCCACACAAACATGGGGAGAACATACAACCTCATTGCAGATGTCCTTGGTGGTATTTGAACCCATCTAATGCTAACCACTGAGCCACCGTGCTGCCTGTTATTGTTAAAGGGAATATGTCAGCAGTATTTAATACCCCAAACTATTTATGTGTTTATGTAGTTCTTTCAAAGACAAGTTCAGCAATATTGTCACGCTTCCCGGTCCCCTGGTCCCGCTCTCCGGTCCCCATGGCCCGCTCCCCGGCGGCGTCCCCTGCTCACCACTCCGGTCCCGGCCTCCTCTTCCCCGCCTGCGACCTCCATGCGTCCAGCTCCCCGCTCCCAGCGCTCCTCTGCGACGTGGGACTCCCAGCCTGCAGTCTGCACCGCTCCCTGGACTGGCTTCTGGTACTCGGGCCTCGCGCATGTGCATTAGGGCGCGCGCGCGGTCATTGACCCTTTCTTAAAGGGCCAGCACCTAGAAACAGGAAATTGCATAGACAGGTACAGGGTATATTAAGATTCACTTTCCTGGTGAGCGGGGCCTGTTCTACGTGTTTAGCAAGCTAGTGTTCAGGTCCCCGTATTGCTTTGCCCTGTGCTTTGCCTTGTATTAACCCTGTCCTGTCTCGTAGAGCCTGTCCTGCCACGCCAGCCGCTCCGAACCAAGTCCATCCCTGGACCCTGACGGTGACTTCGGCGGATGTCCCACCACCTCTGCAGCTCCACCAGTCTCCAGTCCCTGGCTCCGTTCGGTGACCCGTTCCATCGCTCAACAGGTTCCGGATCCCGCCTGACCCTACAACCCGGCCTCGGACCCTGAGCTTCGTCACCCGGGCTACCGTCCTGAACTTCGTGTGCTCAGCGCCATCCACCTTTCCTGCTCCTCTACGGACTGTCCAGCTACCTATAGTGCTTCGGCTGCCGTGCATCAGGACCCTCTGGCGGGGTGACCGGCTTGGCTGCCTCCTCAGGGGAAATCGGTGTACGGTCCAGTGCTTCCACCACCCGGTCGTAACAGCTAGAACAGGCCATGGATCCCGCCGAAGCACTAGCGGCCTTGCAGCAGGAACTCATACGCCAGCGCGAGACCCAGACCGCATGCTGACCTTCATGTCTTCTGTGGATACCCGCCTGAACACGCTACAAGCGACGGCCACATCCTTGGCATCTCAGGTTTCCACTGTACAATCCACGGCCACAGCTCCCGTGGCAGCCTCCTCGGATGCTTCCAAACTTCGTTTGGCCTCACCACCCCGGTACGCCGGAGATCCCAAGACCTGCAGGGGATTCATCAATCAATGCTCTCTCCATTTCAAGCTGCTGCCGCACCTTTTTGCCTCTGACCAAGCCAAGGTCGCGTTCATGATGTCCCATCTAGAGGGAGAGGCACTGGCCTGGATGAACCCCTTGTGGGAGAAGGAGGATCCGGTAACCACCAACATCCAGGAATTCCTGCAGGCATTTCGTGGCACCTTTGACGAGCCCGGACGCGCCTCCGTGTCTGCCTCATCCCTCCTCCGGCTACGTCAGGGGACTCTGACGGTGGGCCAATATGCCATTCGTTTTCGCACCTTGGCTTCGGAACTCGGGTGGAACAATGAGGCCCTAACCGCCGCCTTCTGGGAGGGACTCTCGGGTCGTATTAAAGATTAGCTGGCTGGTCGTGACGTGCCGTCCACCCTGGATGCCCTGATTGCCCTAGCGACTCGAGTGGATCTTCGCTTTCAGGAACGATCCAAAGAAGTGTCCCGCGAGAGGCGTCCGATACGGCACTCCTCCCCACCACAGAAGTCCATCGCTCCCCAGTTGGCGTCACCTGGCGCGTCTACCTCCAAGCCCATGCAGATTGACCGCCTGAGGCAGTCGGAGCAACGCCGAGCAAAACGACTAGCAAAGGGTCTCTGCTTCTACTGCGGTGATGGAACACACCTGCTACGCTCTTGTCCCGAGAAGCCGGGAAACTCCAAAGCCTAGGCTTGGTAGGAGAGGCCACCCTAGGTGCTGGGACTCTCTCAGACTCCGTTACCTGGACTATTCAAATCACTACAGAAGAGACCCGGTTCACGGCAGAGGCGTATCTCGATTCCGGAGCAGCAGGCAACTTCATCCAGCAGGCCACGGTGGATAAGTACCAGGTGCCTGTCCTCCCACTAGAGAAACCGCTTGTGATCGCCTCTGTTGATGGGAAACCCCTCTCTGACACCGTCTCACTGATCACCAAGCCTGTGGAAGTACGGATCGGTGCTCTGCACACCGAGAAGATCACCTTCTACGTCCTCCCGCGCATGTCTCATCAGATCCTGCTGGGACTCCCATGGTTACGGACACACGAACCATCGGTCAGCTGGAGTACAGGTGAAATCACCCGATGGGGCTCCTCGTGTCACGATAGATGTCTGAAATCCATCCAGCGCCGTCCGACGCCCTCCGGTTCCAGAGTCTCTACCAGGACTGTCTTCTGCCTACTGGTCCTTCACGGACGTGTTTGATAAAAAGGAGTCAGAGGTACTACCGCCTCATCGTCCCTACGACTGTGCCATCGAGTTACTGCCAGGAACTACGCCTCCTCGAGGACGGATATACCCCTTGTCCCCTGCTGAAACACGAGCTATGTCTGCCTATATCACCGAGAGCCTGGCTAAGGGGTTCATTCGGAGGTCCTCGTCCCCTGCTGGAGCAGGGTTTTTCTTCGTCAAGAAGAAGGAAGGTGATCTGCGCCCTTGCATTGACTACCGGGGATTAAACCAGATCACCGTAAAAAACAAATACCCTCTGCCGCTTATCCCCGAACTATTCGATCGGCTCCGAGGAGCCCGTGTATTCACCAAGTTGGACCTCCGTGGGGCCTATAACCTGGTTTGCATTCGCTCTGGAGACGAATGGAAAACCGCATTCAACACTCGGGATGGGCACTACGAGTATTGTGTCATGCCCTTTGGTCTGTGTAATGCTCCGGCAGTCTTCCAAGAACTGGTGAACAACGTGTTCAGAGATCTCCTCTATGTCTGTGTCGTGGTGTATCTGGACGACATCCTGGTCTTCTCTCCGGATCTACAAACCCACCGAGAGAACGTGCAGCTAGTTCTCCAGAGGCTTAGAGAGAATCTGTACGCCAAGTACGAGAAATGCATCTTTGAAAAGTCGTCTCTTCCCTTCCTGGGTTATGTAATCTCGGACACTGGCCTGCAGATGGACCCAGAGAAAGTGTCTGCCATCATCAACTGGCCTCCTCCTTCCGGACTGAAGGCTATCCAACGCTTTCTCGGCTTTGCGAACTACTACCGTCAATTCATCCCGCATTTCTCTGCCTTGACTGCACCTCTCTCTGCCTTGACTAAGAAAGGAGCTAATCCTAAGGACTGGTCCCCGGCGGCCGATGCCGCGTTCTGCTCCTTGAAACAGGCGTTTGCTTCTTCCCCGGTTCTCCATCGCCCTGAATTGAACCGACAGTTCACCTTAAAGGTGGATGCCTCCTCCTCAGGAGCCGGGGCAGTGTTGATGCAGAACTCCCCCTCCGGAAAGATGGTCACTTGTGCATTCTTCTCCAAGAGCTTCTCGGCACCCGAACGCAACTACACCATTGGGGATCGGGAGCTACTGGCCGTGAAGCTGGCCTTGGAGGAATGGCGCTACCTCTTGGAGGGAGCTGTATACCCTGTAATCATATACACGGACCACAAGAATCTGGAGTACCTGCGGTCTGCCCAAAGACTGAACCCACGACAAGCCCGCTGGTCCTTGTTTTTTGCTCGATTTGATTTCCAACTCCATTTTCGGCCTGCGGATAAGAACGTGCGGGCAGACGCTCTGTCCAGATCCTTCGTGCCCGTGGAGTTGGAGGAGGAGACATACCAGCCCATCATCAACCCCAGTAAAGTCATTCCGGTGACTCCTGTCGCTCTAACTCAGATACCCCCTGGGAAAACCTATGTCTCAGATACTGACAGACAGAGTGTTACGGGGGGCTGTCTGATAATAACCTAAAGGAGTATCAGACAGTCAGGGTCCACCGTGCAAAGACTCTGCTGCAGACTATGGCAGAGTGCAATACCTCTGTTAACTCACAGAAGGATATAATAAGTAAGTAAAGCAATTCCTCCCTTACTTGAAGGGTGTGTGGAATGATCTCTGTTAATAATCACAGAGACAAAGGCAATGTGTGCGAAATGGCACCTACCTAGGTCCGCTCTTCTAGTGGTGCAAAAGAGACGAACAGCAGCGTAAGCCGCACAAAGCTCCTACCTGCGTTCGCTCCACTAGTGTGCGAGGACACGAACCACTAGATATGGCACCTGCCTAGGTCCGCTCTTCTAGTGGTGCAAAAGAGACGAACCGCAGCGTAAGCCGCACAAAGCTCCTACCTCTGTTCGCTCCCCTAGTGTGCGAGGATACGAACAACTGCCAGACGCAGTATAAGGAACGTTGCCCTAGCGGCAACGTCCACCTACGAGTCGAACCACAAGGCCCAGCCAGACCATGTGCCTCAGGCACCTACCTATGTCCGCTCCCCTAAGAGGTAAGGATACGGACAGCAGCCGAAGCTGTAAGGTATAAGAACGCTACCCTGCCGGTAGCGCTCACCTAGCATAGACAGAGGAATGCCTAGAGGAACGCGCACAGAGCGTCTACTCTTATGCATGAACCAAGAGGACTGAGCGCCATGCGGCGTGTGTCAGGGTCTTATATAGACTCTGTGCCTCATCCAAGATGGAGGACACCAGAGCCAATCCGCTGCCAGAATGACAGGAGTGACGTCATGCTGGCCTATCACTGAGCAAGGCATCACAAGCACATGACCAGCGACCAATCGGCATAGAAGGTGTCAGAGACATGTGACCTCGTGTCAGCGATGATGTCACCCGCACATGTGCAATGGCTCCAAGATAGGACTTAGTCTCTGGCGCTCGCACATGTGCAGTAGCAAGAAATCTGGACTTAGTCTCCAGTGCTCGCACATGTGCAGTAGCAAGAAATCTGGACATAGTCTCCAGTGCTCACAGCAACCGTAACACAGAGAGTCCTGCACTGGGGCCACGCTTCTAAGATCGCCGGCCATGCTGGTCAGAAGAAGACTTGGAGTACGATTGTCCGTCACTACTGGTGGCCGTCCCTCCGTAAAGACGTCGCAACCTTCGTCTCAGCCTGTCCATCCTGTGCCCGGAACAAGACACCCAAGCACCTACCCTATGGACGTCTTCTGCCTTTGCCCATTCCTTCCGTTCCGTGGCAACATATCGCAATGGACTTCATTACGGACTTACCCTTATCCTCCGGACATACGGTCATATGGGTTGTGGTGGATCGCTTCTCAAAGATGGCCCACTTCGTTCCCATGGCAGGGCTGCCCTCTGCCCAGGAGCTAGCTGACTCCTTCATACAGCACATATTCCGATTGCATGGCTTCCCCGCACACATTGTGTCTGACAGAGGACCTCAGTTTACCTCGCGCTTCTGGAGGGCTCTCTGCAAACATCTGGGAGTGTCCTTGGACTTTTCTTCGGCCTACCATCCTCAGTCGAATGGCCAAGTGGAACGGGTCAATCAGATCCTGACCTCCTTCCTGCGCCACTACGTCAACATCCATCATGACGATTGGTCCACGCTCCTACCTTGGGCTGAATTCTCCCATAACCAGCACATCAGTGAGTCCACCTCCAGCTCTCCCTTTCAGATCGTTTACGGACTGCAGCCTTCTGCCCGGTTGCCAGTATCCTCGGCTTCCGACGTCCCCGCAGCAGATGCTCTGGTTCGGGACTTTTCAGCTATATGGAACTCTGTCAAGTCGTCCCTAGAACGTGCTTCATTGCGGATGAAGAGACATGCGGACAAGAGGCGCCTGGATCCCCCGTGTTTCTCCCCAGGTGATCTGGTCTGGCTTGCATCCAGATATGTCCTATTGAAGTTACCCTCGTACAAGTTGCGTCCTCGCTACATCGGGCCGTTTAAGATCATCAGCAAGATCAATGCAGTCTCCTACAAGCTGCAGCTCCCGGCCACGATGCGGATACCCAACTCCTTCCATGTCTCCTTACTCAAGCCTGTTGTCCTTGGTCCCTTCTCCGCTGAGGTCGGTACTGCTCCCCCTCCTATTGCTGACGATGACATCTATGCGGTAAGGGATATCGTGGCCATGAAGACCGTGCGAGGTCGGCAATACTTCCTGGTAGACTGGGCGGGTTATGGTCCTGAGGATCGGTCCTCGGAGCCCCGGGAGAATGTTGGCACTCCTCTGATTCGTGCCTTCCTGTCCCGCTTGCGGGGAGGGGGGCGTGGGGGAGGGGGTACTGTCACGCTTCCCGGTCCCCTGGTCCCGCTCTCCGGTCCCCGTTGCCCGCTCCCCGCTCCCCAGCGGCGTCCCCTGCTCACCACTCCGGTCCCGGCCTCCTCTTCCCCGCCTGCGGCCTCCATTCATCCAGCTCCCCGCTCCCGGCGCTCCTCTGCGACGTGGGACTCCCAGCCGGGCACCCCTGCTTCCTCTGCACCGCTCCCTGGACTGGCTTCTGGTACTCGGGCCTCGCGCATACGCATTAGGGCGCGCGCGCGGTCATTGACCCTTTTTTAAAGGGCCAGCACCTAGAAACAGGAAATTGCATAGACAGGTACAGGGTATATTAAGATTCACTTTCCTGGTGGGCGGGGCCTGTTCTACGTGTTTAGCAAGCTAGTGTTCAGGTCCCCGTATTGCTTTGCCCTGTGCTTTGCCTTGTATTAACCCTGTCCTGTCTCGTAGAGCCTGTCCTGCCACGCCAGCCGCTCCGAACCAAGTCCATCCCTGGACCCTGACGGTGACTTCGGCGGATGTCCCACCACCTCTGCAGCTCCGCCAGTCTCTAGTCCCTGGCTCCGTTCGGTGACCCGTTCCATCGCTCAGCAGGTTCCGGATCCCGCCTGACCCTACAACCCGGCCTCGGACCCTGAGCTTCGTCACCCGGGCTACCGTCCTGAACTTCGTGTGCTCAGCGCCATCCACCTTTCCTGCTCCTCTACGGACTGTCCAGCTACCTATAGTCCTTTGGCTGCCGTGCATCAGGACCCTCTGGCGGGGTGACCGGCCTGGCTGCCTCCTCAGGGGAAATCGGTGTACGGTCCAGTGCTTCCACCACCCGGTCGTAACAAATATCTTTATGTGGCCAGTCTGTTCCTCTGTTACTGATAACTCAGTGTTTGAATGTACAGTGCCTACAAGTAGTATTCAACCCCCTGCAGATTTAGCAGGTTTGATAAGATGCAAATAAGTTAGAGCCTGCAAACTTCAAACAAGAGCAGGATTTATTAACAGATGCATAAATCTTACAAAAGTTATGTTGCTCAGTTAAATTTTAATAAATTTTCAACATAAAAGTGTGGGTCAATTATTATTCAACCCCTAGGTTTAATATTTTGTGGAATAACCCTTGTTTGCAATTACAGCTAATAATCGTCTTTTATAAGACCTGATCAGGCCAGCACAGGTCTCTGGAGTTATCTTGGCCCACTCCTCCATGCAGATCTTCTCCAAGTTATCTAGGTTCTTTGGGTGTCTCATGTGGACTTTAATCTTGAGCTCCTTCCACAAGTTTTCAATTGGGTTAAGGTCAGGAGACTGACTAGGCCACTGCAACACCTTGATTTTTTCCCTCTTGAACCAGGCCTTGGTTTTCTTGGCTGTGTGCTTTGGGTCGTTGTCTTGTTGGAAGATGAAATGACGACCCATCTTAAGATCCTTGATGGAGGAGCGGAGGTTCTTGGCCAAAATCTCCAGGTAGGCCGTGCTATCCATCTTCCCATGGATGCGGACCAGATGGCCAGGCCCCTTGGCTGAGAAACAGCCCCACAGCATGATGCTGCCACCACCATGCTTGACTGTACGGATGGTATTCTTGGGGTCGTATGCAGTGCCATCCAGTCTCCAAACGTCACGTGTGTGGTTGGCACCAAAGATCTCGATCTTGGTCTCATCAGACCAGAGAACCTTGAACCAGTCTGTCTCAGAGTCCTCCAAGTGATCATGAGCAAACTGTAGACGAACCTTGACATGACGCTTTGAAAGTAAAGGTACTTTACGGGCTCGTCTGGAACGGAGACCATTGCGGTGGAGTACGTTACTTATGGTATTGACTGAAACCAATGTCCCCACTGCCATGAGATCTTCCCGGAGCTCCTTCCTTGTTGTCCTTGGGTTAGCCTTGACTCTTCGGACAAGGCTGGCCTCAGCACGGGTGGAAACTTTCAAAGGCTGTCCAGGCCGTGGAAGGCTAACAGTAGTTCCATAAGCCTTCCACTTCCGGATGATGCTCCCAACAGTGGAGACAGGTAGGCCCAACTCCTTGGAAAGGGTTTTGTACCCCTTGCCAGCTTGTGACCCTCCACGATCTTGTCTCTGATGGCCTTGGAATGCTCCTTTGTCTTTCCCATGTTGACCAAGTATAAGTGCTGTTCACAAGTTTGGGGAGGGTCTTAATTAGTCAGAAAAGGCTGGAAAAAGAGATAATTAATCCAAACATGAGAAGCTCATTGTTCTTTGTGCCTGAAATACTTCTTAATACTTTAGAGGAACCAAACAGAATTCTTGTGGTTTGAGGGGTTGAATAATAAATGACCCTCTGAATAAACTTTTCACAATTTAAAAAAAAAAATAAAAAAAGAAATAACATTCTTTTTTGCTGCAGTGCATTTCACACTTCCAGGCTGATCTACAGTCCAAATGTCACAATGCCAAGTTAATTCCGAATGTGTAAACCTGCTAAATCTGCAGGGGGTTGAATACTACTTGTAGGCACTGTATATGCAAATGAGGCTAAAGAGCTACTGGTAAGTCATTTCAGCTGTATTCCCCTCCAAGTGCCCCTTCATCTTCATGCTTGACTAATGACTCCTCTTCCTGAATTTACACAGCATAGAGGCTTTTAGTCCCCCTCTCCCACTTCCGGTTTCCATGTTTACAGCCGGCTGCCACGCTCAAATACGCACACCACTCATGGTATGTAATTAAGTTGTTACTTTACAATTAATTAAGACTGTGATCCTCTATAAATATCCGTTCTAATTGCAATCAGGGATACACTCTCCCCTGACGAAGCTGTTCACAGCGATACGCGTGGGGTCCCCCACATCCCTCCCTATTGTGGGTACCTCCTTGTTTCTGTAGCGCCCTTCACTGGTTGGGAGCTTGATGTAGCTTTTCACTTGGGCACCTGATTGTGAGCCATCTTTGGGATCTCTGGACAAGGGTTTTTATGATTTTCCTTTCTCTTTTGCATGATTCATGCCTGGTTATTGTAATTACTGTATGATTTGCATGCTCTTGTTCTGTCATATATTGATAGCTGCTATCCCATTGGACTCACTACCAGTATAGCTCACAGGTGTGGTCCCTATGTTATAGACTTAATGGTTAAGAGTTATTACATTTATGGATTGATCCAGTATATGTTTTTCTAGGGATCAGATTTATACATTGTTGCATATGTACACAGGGCGGTACCCCATAATTTACATCTTGGAGATGTGGGGGTTCTCTATTTATATGTATTTTAAGTGATTTTAATTGTATGTCTTATGTGTCACCTTGATTGTTTCAATAAAATTCTATATCAATCTTTACTATTTTGAGGATCCCTGTGATATATATATATATATATATTTATTTTTGGGTCTGCGCGTCTCCTATGCATGAGCTTTTTTTCTCCCTGGTTGGTCTTCGCTTTTTCATGCAGGACGCAGCATCCCATTAATTGATCCATAGGCTGTGCACCCGAGGTTTTTCCAATTTCAAGCAGGAGAACGTGGCACCAGGGGGGAAAAGAGCTGGAGTGACACAGGCTTCAGACCTACCAATAGCTCTTTAACTTCATTTGCATATCAATTCAAATGCTGATTTCTCAGTAAGGGAGGAGTGGATTGGGCATATGAAGGTATTGATTGACATCATTAAAAGAGCTACATACAGTACAAAACGTTTAGTGACATTCTCTCTACAGACCGTTTTAACAAAAAGGTACAAGTACTTAAAAAAATTATGTACGGTATATTAAGCCACTTTCACACATCCGGATTTTTGCTCTGCGGCACAATACGGCGTTCTGCAGAAAAACCGCAACCGGCGTTTGTAACGCCGGTTGCGGTTTTTTTTGCATAGACTTACATTAGTGCCGTATTGTGCCGCAGGGGCTTGCGTTCGGTCCGGTTTTTGCCGCATGCAGCAGATTTAGCCGATGCCGCGGCCGGATCGAACGTTCTCTGCAACGTTTTTTGCTCCGGAAAAAAACACTGCATCGCGCCGCATCCGGCCGCTGCGGCGCATTTTCCAATGCATACCTATGGAGGCCGGATGCGGCGCGATGCGGAAAAAAACGCATCCGCTCGCCGCATGCGGTTTTTTCCACTGCGCATGCTCAGTAGCATGCCGCAACCGGAAAAAAACGGACGGGCCGCATGTAAAAACTTATGCAAAGGATGCGGTGTTTTCGCCGCATCCGTTGCATAGTTTTCACAGCCGGATTGAGCCGCAGTGCTCAAACCGGATGTGTGAAAGTAGCCTTAAGCGTTTCAACAATTAAACAACAATATGATACAGTTTCGGACAAAGATGGAAAAGGACCTCTGTGCAAGAACAGTACATGGACTCATTGAAGTCCCATAGCTCATCATAATACACAATTCTGCCCGCTTTGGAGGTGAAATCGGGTTTCCTTAATTCTTGGGCCCTTGTGCCGCCTCACAGGTTGCATCAGTCATATACTGCCCCTGATATGATACCAGACTATGTCAGAAAAAAACAAAAAATATCACTTATGCACATTTCCCTAGTCATCACTCTGCACTAATGTCAACTGAGAAGCCATCTTATGGGGTAGTAAAATTGGGAGTGCCATTACTAGACTGCAAGACCTGACCACAGGAGCATGAAGATCCAAAGTAAACATCTCTATTGGGTGCAGCAGTGTTATGAGGTTGTAAATATACATTTCATGCATAATTCTAGCAATTTTAGAGGGAACCTGTTTACTACTGGAAATAGTTACATAGTTACATAGGTTGAAAAAAGACCTAGGTCGATCTAGTTCAACCTTCCTCCACCAATTCTACATTTTGTCCCTGAAGGTCACTTTACACGCTACGACATCGCTAAAGCGATGCCGTTGGGGGTCACGGAATTTGTGATGCACATCCGGCCGCGTTAGCGATGTTGTTGCGTGTGACACCTATGAGCGATTTTGCATTGTCGCAATATTCCCAATTATCGTTGCTGCTGTGTGTACGGTGTTGTTCGTCGTTTCTGCGGCAGCACACATCGCTATGTGTGACACCGCGGGAACGAGGAACCTCACCTTACCTGCGGCCGCCGGCAATGAGGTAGGAAGGAGGTGGGCGTGATGTTACGTCCCGCTCATCTCCGCCCCTCCACTTCTATTGGCCGGTCGCTTAGTGACATCGGTGTGATGCCAATCGAACCGCCCCCTTAGAAAGGAGGCGGTTCGCTGGTCACAGCGACGTTGCTAGGCAGGTAAGTATGTGTGACGGGTCCGCGCGATTTTGTGCGCCACGGGCAGCGGTTTGCCCGTGACGCACAAACGATGGGGGCGGGTACGGACGCTAGCGATCTCGCTAGCAAGATCGCAGCGTGTAAAGCGGCCTTAAGTCACTTATAACCAACAATGTTGTGTGTACTGAGTGGCCTTATAGGTCCTAGACAAGCAATAAAAATATCTGTTTTGTATTACTTCGGTCAAACTTTGAATCCACAAAACAAATTAACCTGGAAGTTTCTGACTCATGTATAGGATTACCGTTTCTGTGCCAGGGTGTGGAGGGGCTTCCAGCCTTCACAGGTACAGGAGTGCCATGCACAAAACTCCTGAGCGCGCGATGATCTACACAATGGTTTCTTATTACAGTATTTTCTAATATGTCTTATGATGATGTCCTTCATGGTTGGGTAACAGAATTATGACATTTCTTAAAAAAATAAAAAAGTTTACAATGATTTATAGAAATGTACTGATGTGATCACATAACCAGTATAGTGCAAGTGGGATGACACTCATTAATATGTTGCTGTACACAATCTGGTTTTGTAAAAAGTCAAAGAACAAAGGATTCCCACACATGCCTCTAGTTTTATGACATCGGCGCTACCCAGTAAAACAAGTCCGCACAAAGGTCGTATTTGTGTCTAGAAATGGATTTTGAGGTCACAGAAAATCCATCCAGCACACAGTGTACAGACTTGTAAAATAACATAATAGATGTTAAGTGACTAGAAAACAGTTGCAGCACACAAACTAAGAATATTGGTGAATTGCAGACCATTGCCCATGAGAAAAGGGCTAAAATTCCTCAAAAGTGCTATCACAAGCTGGTGTCTATCTACCGTGTTTGCAGCAGGTCAAAGTAGCCAAAGTCTACTCTACTAAGAACTGCACACACTGGTCATTAAGGAGATGAATAATTCTGAGACTGAAAAAGTCATTAAGTGTCATTATGTGTTGAATATAAAGAAATCACTTGTTACATTTATTTTGTTGAGTTATTTAAATTGTTAAAGTTGGTAACATTTGCTAAAAACTCAATTTGCAGTGAGGGCTGAAAATGGTGACTGTGAGGAGAGAATAATGCTGAACTAAAGGAAGCAGTGTCCTTATATATGAACTACCATGTTTCCTCAAAAATAAGCCCTAGCATGATTTTTGGACTATGTTTGAAATATAAACCCTATTCCAAAAATAAGCCCTAGTTACAGTTAGGGCCGGCATTAGGGGGAGTCCAAACTGCACAATGTAATCAAAAGACCTGAACAGGAAACTGAACAGGAAACTGGCAGGTATGCAGGACTGGCATTAGGGGTAAGGGAGAGAAAACTGGACAATTTCTGAAGGCCCACATTCTTCTAGTGGCCGGGCCCCATTGTTTCTATACTGATAACATTGCTTAAGGACCTTTGTGACATTATGTGCCGCCCCCGTGCCAGTAGCCACCGCTGCTCGGATCCGGGCCTTCTAGGGGTGGCGCAAGTGTCTCTGGTCCTGGGGTCTCGCAGACACGCCGAATAAAAGGGGGATGTAGATGTATGGGCTAGGCCGTATTAAGTTCGTGACGCCACCCACGGTGTGTGGTGAAGTGGAACACCACCGCTGCTGTTGTCGGCACCCGGGGGAGTTGTAGTGGCAGCTGGATGTTAACCCCTCCGTGGGTGTGGGTAGGGATGGTTGCCCCGGGACCCAGTGTCCTTGTGCAGGGTATAGCGATGGCAAGGGCTGGCACATCCGGGCAAGCAGGGGGATGTTTGGTTACTCACTGTAAATGAATCACACGAGTCTTTTGGTAAACCAAAGGTGCCGGTGGCCGGCCGCCGAAGCCGGTTGCATTCAGGTCCCCCACCCAGGTTGGTGGTCACTGTCCTTTTCTTCTGCACTTGTTTTGTGTATGGTGGACTGCCTGGTGTGGAACTCAGGAGTCCGCTCCCGGCTGGATGTGGCCTTAGGAGCCGTGTCCGCAGACGCTGGCCCATGGGATCTATGGGCCCTGGCGGTGGCCTTCTATCCCTATCGGTGGGCTGTTGTCTTCTATTAGGGACTTTGGGTGGGACAGGACCTATAATCCTGGCCTCAATCGGTTAATTAGCTAGGCCGCTGGTTTCGGTCCTGGCTCAAGGGTCCGAGTACCCCCTCTGTGCTACGGTTTCCGGGTCAGTTCTCAGTGTCGGTAACGGCGGGCTACGACTCTGTCCTGATCCACCTCGGATCTGTCGAGCCGTCTTCCCGTCTCCTGCTGACGGAGACCACTGTCTGCCACCTAGCCAAGGTACCAGGGCCCCGACTCTGGCACCGTTCAACTTGAACTTCCTCTACTGGAGCTACCCCTAGCTCCAGCCCACACTCCTCTCCACTCGAACTACAAACTGAACTGAAGCTTAACTGCTTGTTTTCTCGCCCCGGGCTGTCTAGACCCCTGGGTGGGCATGTCCAACCGCCTGGTCCCGCCCATGTGTGTGTCTATCTTTCCCTCAGGTGGGGGGGCCAGGGTTTCAGGTCAGCTGTTTCCTAAGTGAGGGAAGGTGTTGTGTAGGGGCCTATCTGTGACTACCTGGTTTTGCCAGGGCGTCACAATTACACCATTTGACTAGTTACCAAAAGGTCTCTTAATTGCAGGAATCTAAAGCTTAGAGGAGATAGGTTGGTATGTATGTGCAGTGTGTGTGGATAGATAGATAGATATGCGATATATAAATGCATAGATAGATAACAGATATATATATAGATAATAAAGGATAGATAAACACAGTTCTTTTTTTGCGGTGGTACGCGCCGGTACGGCGTACCGGAAAATCTGAAGAATGCTGAGGGCTAGCACCTCTGACTCTGTCCACATGGCTAATTTGTAAATTTGCTATATCATCGGCCATTGGCTGGAGCAGGGTGACCTCTGTGTCTCCCCCCCCTCCGATCTGATTGGAGCTTGCGTCCATGTGACACTATCCCTCCAATCAGATGTGGAGGGGTGGTGGGACCGGTGGGTGCCTGCCCTCTCCAGGATGTTCATGGACGCTGAAGATCGCGGTCACGGCCGGTCACCCCGATCTGCTGCCATCCGGTAAGGTATTTGCTCCCCTCTGCTGTCTTCCGCTTCCCCGTCCCGATTTCCATTGCCCCCTGTCACCCGATTCAAACCCCCCCACCGACCTCCGCTCCCTCCCACCTGCCCTGGCTGTAATCACTTTGTTGCCCCTGCCGCCGGCGATCGGGTTCCCCAGTGCTCACCCCCCTCCTTGCTTCCACCTCCCGTCCGGCGCCATGTCCGCTCCCAGCTGCTAAGCGGGAACACTAGAAAAAATATCACACTTACCGGTCTGCAGCCTCCCGGGACATGTCTGACCGGCTTCAGGACCTGCCGGTAATCAGCTGATGCAGTCACGCTACGGCATCAGCTGACAGTCTAAGTCCAGCGGTGGTGCTGGCTTTTTACCGCCCAGCTGGTTTAAGCGATCAGGTGATGCTCTCAGGTGACTGCACCAGCTGATTACCGGCGGCTCCTGGAGCGATCAGACGTGTCGGGAGTTTGCAGACAGGTAAGTATAGGGTTTTTTTTTTTGCACTGATGCATCAGCTGATTGTATAAACGGCTTTTATACAATCAGCTGATGTATGATGTGACTCAGGCCCTTGAACCTGACATCATCTGATCGCTTTGCCTTCCAGCAGACTGATCAGATGATATAGGATCCAGATTGGACGGCGCTGGACCCTTGACCCAGGACTTTGGCGTAGGAAGGGGGTTCTTTTATTTCAATAAAGATGGAGTCACTAATTGTGTTGTGTTTTATTTCTAATAAAAATATTTTTCTGTGTTTTTTTTTTTTATCTTTACAAGAAATTCGTGGTGGCCATGTCTAATATTGGTGTGACACCATAAATTTCGGGCTTAGGGCCAGTTGATAATACATAGCTGGCCCTAACCCCTTATTACCCAGCGAGCGACCCGTCACCAGGGCAGCTGGAAGAGTTGGACACAGCGGATGGCACTTCTATGAAAGTGCCATTTTCTGGGGCGGCTGCAGACTGCAATTCGCAGCAGGGGTGCCCAGAAAGCATGGGCACTCTGTGCTGCGGATTCCAATCCCCAGCTGCCTAGTTGTACCTGGCTGGACACAAAAATTTTGCGAAGCCCACGTCATTTTTTTTTCTTAAATTATTTAATGAAATTCATGAAATAACTAAAAAAAAATGGCTTCCCTATATTTTTGGTTCCCAGCCGGGTACAAATAGGCAGCTGGGGGTTGGGGGCAGCCCGTACCTGCCTGCTGTACCTGGCTAGCATACAAAAATATGGCAAAGCCCACGTCATTTTTTTTTTTTTTACATTTTACGTTTTTGGACAAAAAACTCCTACATACAGTCCTGGATGGAGGATACTGAGCCTTGTAGTTCGGCAGCTGCTGTCTGCTGTCCTGCATACACTAGTAGATGGAGTATGCTGAGCCTTGTAGTTCTGCTCCCTCTGCCTCTCTCTCCTGCATACACTAGAGGATGGAAAAAGGAATGGAGGTTTTACCCAGCTCACCTGCTTAATAGGAGATTGACTAAGAACCAAGTGTTTGAAACGCGTCCTCTCTGTCTTGGGTTTGTTTCACCCCAACATGGACTTTTTAATATGTGAATAAAGAATCAACGTTTTAAGAATTTCCTGTTTGGACTCAAGTTGCTGGGATATCTTCCTTCATCATTACTAGTGGATGGAGTATGCTGAGCCTTGTAGTTCTGCTCCCTCTGCCTCTCTCTCCTGCATACACTATTGGATGGAGTATGCTGAGCCTTGTATTTCTGCTCCCCCTGCCTCTCTCTCCTGCATACACTAGTGGATGGAGTATTGGAGTATGCTGAGCCTTGTAGTTCTGCTCCCCCTGCCTCTCTCTCCAGCATACAGTACTGGATGCAGTATGTAGTAGTAAACCGTGCGCAGGACCTCCCGGCCGCCCGACAGCACGCAGCACCCCCTCCCACTCCTCAACCCCCCCCCTTTCCCCACTCCTCTATCTTGCCCGCCGGTGCCTAACAGCACCCCCCGCTCCTCGTCTCAGAGATACGTACCAGCAAATATTTTTTTACAAAAAAAGCACTGGATAAACCGATTATGGATAGATAAGAGATATATTGATTGATAGATAATTGATAGAGGAAAGATATACAGTTTATGAGATAGATGGATAGATGATAGATAAGAGATATATACTGTAGAAAGATAATATATAGAGCAGGGATGGGGAACCTCTAGCCCGCGGCCCCAAGATACATTCCAGGGAATTGCAGTGCTCGAGTGGCACTCGCACTTTTGCCGGCCGTCGGCCCTTTAAATCCCAGTGTATTCTGGGTAGATGCTAAAAGGTACGGGCTTCTTCCAGATCCTGATTGCAGCCTGTACTAGAATGTACAGGCTCTTTTCGGGACCTGACTGCAGCCCTTACATTCTAGGCTCAACCCTGGCCTGTGCTCGTGTGCTCAGGGCTTACCTTGTGGGTAGGGTAAGCAGCGCGCTGTGCTCCTGTCATAGAAGAAGAGGTGCAGCAGATGCCTCTCTGCTGTACATGCCTCCCGGATCTATGTATGACTCCTCCTCCAGTACTGTGAGTATGCAACCCATCGAAGCCTCCCCCATCCAGTGCTGTGTACCCCCTAGTAGTGTGTATAGCCCCAAGTACTGTGTACCCCCTCAGTGCTGTGTGAGCTCTCTGAGCTGCCACCTAGTGCTCTCTGTGCTGCCTCCTAGCGCTCTCTGTGCTGCCACCTTGTGCTCTCCGTGCTGCCTCCTACTACTCTCTGTGCTGCCTCCTAGTGCTCTCCGTGCTGTCTCCTAGTGCTCTCCAAGCTGCCTCCTAGTGCTCTCCTTGCTGCCTCCTAGTGCTCTCCTTGCTGCCTCCTAGTGCTCTCCGTGCTGCCTCCTAGAGCTCCCGGTGCTGCCTCCTAGTGCTCTCTGAGCTGCCTCCTAGGGTTCTCCGTGCTGCCTCCTAGTGCTCTCTGTGCTGCCTCCTAGTGCTCTTCATGCTGCCTCCTAGTGCTCTCCGTGCTGCCACGTAGTGCTGTCTGTTGTGCCACCTAGTGTTATCCGTTGTGCCACCTAGTGCTGTCCGTTGTGACATCTAGTGCTGTCCATGCTGCCACCGATTGCTGTTCATGCTGCCACCTAGTGCTGTTAATGCCGCCGCCTGTCTGTGCTCAGCATCTCCTGTGATGTATACGCCCCTCCTGTGATATATATGCCCCCAGTGCCTCCTGTGATGTATACGCTCCTCCTGTGATGTATATACCCCAGCCCCTCCTGTGCTGTGTATTCCCCAACCTCTCCTGGAATATATATGCCGCAGCCTCTCCTGTGATGTATACGCCCCTCCTGTGATGTATATGCCGCTCCCCTCCTGTGATGTGTATGTCCCAGCCTCTCCTGGAATGTATATGCCCCAGCCTCTCCTGGGATGTATATGCCCCACCCTCTCCTGGGATGTATATGCCCCCAGCCTTTCCTGGGATGTATATGCACCCAGCCTCTCCTGGGATGTGTATGCCCCCAGCCTCTCCTGGGATGTGTATGCCTTAGCCTCTCCTGGGATGTGTATGCCCCAGCCTCTCCTGGAATGTATATGCCCTAGCTTCTTCTGGGATGTATATGCCGCAGCCTCTTCTGGGATGTATATGCCGCAGCCTCTCCTGCGATGTATATGCCCCAGTGTCTCCTGTGATGTATGCCCCAGTGTCTCCTGTGTTGTGTATGCCCCCAGCCTTTCCAGACCGAGACAAACCTGGAAAAGCAGTTATGAGAAACAACATGATCAATATCACCAAACATCACAGCCACACCAAAGAGAAGTAGCTCCAGCCACCACAGTAGGGGTGAGTGTAGGCGTGAGGAAATTAACTGTTTGACCAAATATAGCCGGATAGTTTTCAAGTTGATAATTTGGTGCAGCCCCCAAAGGTTGGTAGAAGATTCCAAATGGCCCCCGGCAGTAAAAAGGTACCCCACCTCTGATATAGAGGATTGATAGATGATAGATAGATAGATAGATAGATAGATAGATAGATAGATAGATAGATAAATATATAGATGCTACACACAGAGTTTGGAGAGTTATGTTGATGTTCCAGAATATGATTATATTTGAACAAATGTTTTTTTTGTTCAGGAACAAAATGTGTATTGTTGTTCATGGAAAAAAAATAAGACACTCCTTGAAAATAAGCCCCAGCCCATCTTCTGGAGCAAAAAATATAATTCCCTGTCTTATTTTTTGAGAAACACAGACAGTGGTCTGTATCAAGATGCATAGGGGTCTTCTCATTACAGCTCCCAAAAGGGAGATTTTCTGAGTATTTTGGCTGCTCATCTTATGACTGCAGGTAAAAAATAATGACCTGATCATGTATTCTAGGCCCCAGGTATAAACTCCTCATATCAGTCTGTGTAATTATACCATAATTATTAATAATATTTATACAAGTAAATAAAAATATCTAAAAATGACTTTTCCATTAAAACAATAACATGAACATTTACTGGCTTCCATGAACACAGACCCAGTTTGATTATAACCATAGATGTGGTTTTACTCTGAATGTTAAAACATTTGATAAAGTTCCACACAGGATATTGCTGAATAAATGAAAATACACAAGCTTAAGGGAAACTATTTGGCTTTATTTATAGACCTTAGCAAGGTCCAAGCTTTCTTCTTCTTCTGTACCCTTTGTTGTGTTGGTCATTGTCCAATGAAAGAAAGAATAATGCTTATAAAGTCATGCAGACCAAGATAGGAATGCAATTACCATAAGATGCATTTTAAGCTATTTCCAGTAATTAAATACTTAGACAACAATGAATATGCATAGTTTCATCATATATGTGTACCAGTAGGGCACAGGGCCGCTATCAGGTCATGACAACCATGACTTATGTATGGAGCCCAGTAAGCAGAAGCCAGGAGTGGGACCTGGCCGCTGACAGGAGCACAATGACTCCACATCAATGGTTCCCTCTTTAACTCCATCGGCACCCCTCAAGCATGATTGTGTGGTTCTGATGGGTGCAATGGAAACCCAAGGCCAAGTAATAATCTTGAGGTTTGACAGTTATAGTGGCCTGTTCAAAAGTTAGAAAGATTTTAGTAGGAAAAAAAAAATTGTCATTCCATTCATTCTACGAGGGTAAGTCTTTTGCTTTGTGATCTTTTTTGTGTCTATGGGTACTAATGTTACATCACATAAAAGCCTTATGTATCTAATATCTGTTTTCAAAATGTTGTGTTTGTTGCTTATGGCAACAGTGTTCTACGCAAGCAAAATAGCGGAGTCTAATGCGATATTTACACAACTGAGAGCAGAGGAGTGATAAAATTCTTGTTTCTGCAAGGAAAGTCCGCAAAGGATTTTCATGGAGATGTGTCGCAGACATTGGGGTATCAATGCCCTTCATATTCCACAGTTAAGAACTGAGTTGCGAAATTTAAAACGGGCCACTTCAGCACCAATGATGAGGAATGACCTGGATGACCAAGAGTGGTTGTTGTTTCGGAGATTGTCGATGCTGTGCACAACTTCATGCTGGAGAATCAACAAGTTTCAGCTAAAGCAATAGCAGACATCATGGGGATTTCCCGTGAATGTGTTTGTGTCATTATCCATGAACATTTGAACATGAGGAAGAGATCTGCAAAGTGGGTCCCCAAATGTTTGACAACAGATCAGAGAAGCATGCGAATGAAAACTTCCCGGTCCATTTGTCAGCGTTTCTGGACTGATAAGAACTTCCTGGATCGACTGGTCACTATGGATGAGACCTGGATTTATTTGCATGATCCTGAAAACAAGGAGCAGTCAAAACAGTAGAGGCACAGTGGTTCTACTCGTCCAAAGAAGTTCAGGGAGCAAAAATCAGCCACTAAAGTGATGGTGTCTGTCTTCTGGGATAAGGAGGGCGTGCTGCTAGTGGACTACCTTCAAAAGGGTTCCACTATCAATGCAAGGTATTACATTGAACTTTTAGACCAATTGAAGACATCTATGAAGGCCAAAAGGCATGGCAAGCTGTCCAAAGGAATCTTGTTCCTGCAAGACAACGCCTCTGCTCACACTGCACAAGTGACCATGGCAAAACTGTCAGAGCTGGGCTTTCAGCTGGTTGGATAAGAACTTCCTGGATTGACTGGTCACTATGGATGAGACCTGAATTTATTTGTATGATCCTCAAAACAAGGAGCAGTCAAAAGAGTAGAGGCACAGTGGTTCTCGTCCAAAGAAGTTCAGGGTGCAAAAATCAGCCACTAAGATGATGGCGTCTGTCTTCTGGGATAAGGAGGGCGTGCTGCTAGTGGACTACCTTCAAAAGGGTTCCCCCATCAATGCAAGGTATTACATTGAACTTTTAGACCAATTGAAGACAGCTATGAAGGCCAAAAGGCATGGCAAGCTGTCCAAAGGAATCTTGTTCCTGCAAGACAACGCCTCCGTTCACACTGTACAAGCAACCACGGCAAAACTGGCAGAGCTGGGCTTTCAGCTTGTTGACCATCCACCTTATTCACCAGATCTAGCTTCCTTCAACTATCATCTGTTTCCAAACCTGAAGAAACACCTCAAGGGTACCAAATTTCACACCATTTCTGATGCCATGGCTGCTACGGTTGCCTGGTTTGAGGCACAACTGAAATCCTTATTTTTGCTAGACTTACTTGGAACTTGGAATACCAGTGTAAGATATGTGTTGACATCAGTGGAGAGTATGTGGAATAAATGTCATCCTATTTCGTTTCTTTCTGGGTTAAGCCAAAGACTTATCAGCAGCCCCTCCTACTTTTCAATAATTCCTGTAAAGAACCTTGCAGTTAAAGGGAACCTGTCACCACTTTTTTGGCGTATAAGCTGCGGCCACCACCACCGAGCTCGTATATGCAGCATTCTAACATACTGTATATAAGAGCCCAGGTCGCTGTGAGAGCATAAAAATCACTTTATAATACTTACCTAACGGTCGCGCGGTTGACCATATGGGCGTCTCTGTTGTCTGGTGCCGGCGCCGCCTCTTTCGGCCATCTTTGTCCTCTTTCTGAAGCCTGTGTGCATGATGAGTCTATGTCATACACACTCGCCAATCCTGCGCAGGAACACTACAATACTTTGATCTGCTCTGCTCAGGGCAGATCAAAGTGCGCCTGTTCAGGACCTGAATGCCGGCGAGTGTGGATGACGTCGGACGCGTCATGCACCGTGGCTAGAGAAGAAGGAGGATGAAGATGGCCGAAAGGGCTGGCGCCGGCACCGGACAACAGAGACGCTCATATGACCAACCGCGCAACCGTTAGGTAAGTATTATAAAGCATTTTTTTATGTTCTCACAGCAGCCTGGGCTCTTCTATACAGCATGTTAGAATGCTGTATATAAGAGCCCACTGGTGCTGGCCACTGCTTATACACCAAAAAAGTGGTGACAGGTTCCCTTTAACAACCTTTTTGACAGCAGTTTTAAGTAATGTGAGTCATGTTGTTGTTAAAATAATTTCACTTTGTTTTTTTTTTATTTTATAGGCTCCTATAAATTTCCTTAAAGATATGAAAAATCGCTGCTATACGATTAACTGTTACAACAGCCTAACTAAATAAAATAAAATGTAACTTTTTCATCTAGCATGGTTATCTGCTTTAAGCTTAAATACATTTGAAGAAAACACAAAAAAGCTAGCACTAAATGTGCACTACAGCACTAAATTCCAACTGTACTTATTATAAATTTGAGATTTTTGGCAAAATAAATTGCAATTTCTTGAGCCACCCCGCCACTCCACGGCAAATCTCATTTGGGGCAGTCCTAACACTAAAATATTTTTATAAAATAACATAACATTTGAACTTGAATTGCTTGTTTTCTTACATATTTTCATCAAATTTCAATACTTTCATAAATAAATGCAAAACACATAGCCCTAACTTTACCACTGATATAAAGCACAATGTGCCACAAAAATGTGATCTCAGAATCACTGGTATACATTGAAGAATTCCAGAGTTATTACAAAATAAGACATACTGTATTTTTTGTTTTATAAGATGCACTTGATTATAACACGCACCCTAAATTTAGAGAAAAAAAAGGTAAAAAAAAATATAGGGTCAGTCTTATAATACAGTGGTGTCTTTCCGGGGGTGGCAGCGGTGGTGAACCAGGGTTACAGGAGGCAAGGGCGGTACTGGAGTAGGGTGATGCTGCAGGCGGTGCGACAGGTGTCCTGGATGCTCAGTATAGGCACTGTGGGCAGGATCATCCAGAAACCGTTGGCGGTGCAGGTTTCAAAGAAATGATGCCCGAGCAGATTGAGCTATCGGCTCAATAACGAGCTGAGATCTCATCTGCGCATGCGCCACTTCCAGGTACCATTTTCCTTAAGTCCGCTGCAGGGAGATCAATGGACCAGTGAAACATGCGCAGATAATATCTTGAGCCGAGAGCTCAATCTGTGCACACAACAGCTCTGGGCGCCATTATTTGAAGCGCGCAATGCCAACATTTTCAGGATGGCCCCTGCCTCACCGGCCTCTGGACCTTGTTCGTTAACAAAGTCCAGAATGGCAAATGAACTAAGTTCTTTTGTAGCAATGATGTGTCTGTAAAGCTCGCTTTACATGCCACAATATATCTTACAATGTGTTGGCGGAGTCACGTCGTAAGTGACGCACATCTGGCATCGTAAGGTACAATGTAGTGTGTGACAGGTACGCGCGATTGCGATTGAACATTAAAACGTTCATCGCATACACGTCGTTGAATCCTGATGAATTGCACGTCAGGTTGTTCAATGTTCCCGAGGCAGCACACATCGCAGTGTGTGACACCCCGGGAACATTGAACAGATCTTACCTGCCTCCCGCGGCTCCAGCCGGCAATGCGGAAGGAAGGAGGTGGGTGGGATGTTTACGTCCCGCTCATCTCCGCCCCTCCACTTCTATTGGCCGGCTGCCGCGTGACGTCGATGTGACGCCGAACGTCCCTCCCACTCCAGGAAGTGAACGTTCGCTGCCCACATCGAGGTCGTATGGACGGGTAAGTGCGTGTGACGGGGGTTAATCGTTTGTGCAGCACATTCAACAAATTGAACGTGCCACACATACGATAGGGGCGTTGCAAATCGCATACGATATGTAAAGCAGGCTTAAGTGTAATCTACCAAGGAAAAAATCTTTAAATTTTATTTTAAGTGTCAGGTAGTCAACACTTTGAAAGACTTTAAGTATAGGTGCAATTTTATTTCCCTCTTTCAGATGATCCCACCTCACATAATCTTCTACATTAGCTAATATTTTTGTTGGAGAAAAAAAACCCTGTTTTCTTACACTTCCCACTAACAAATTCAAGATGATATGAGCTTATAGAGGCTTTCATCCATGTATCAGACTTTAGGACTCTGCCTTTCTTTAGTGCTAATAGTTTACAGACAGGAATTGCCATCTATCATTCACCACTCTTCGTGTATATAGTATGATCTTATATCCTGCGCACATATGGAAAGGTTCATGTGTTCAGAATGATTTTTTACTTGTGACATACATTTGTATGTTTATTTATAAAATATTTGAAATCCTTGTCTATAGCCATAGGTGGCTCAGTGGTTAGCACAGTTGCTTTTCAGCGATGGGGTCCTGGTCTGGATTCAAATCCCACCAAGGACAACATCTGCAAGAAGTTTATATGTTCTTCCTATGTTTGCCCAGGTTATCCAGTTTCCTCCTACACTCCAAGGATATAATGATAGGGAATTTAGATTGTGAGCCCCAATGGGGACAGTGATGATGATGTCTGTAAGGAGCTGTGGAACTAATGGCGCTATATAAGTGAGTGAAAAAAGTAAATTATCAAATTATGGTAGAAGATCAGTGCAGAAACCATAATGAAGAACTTCACAGCATTACTTGCTCAGTGTTGTATACCCCTTAATGTATGTATATACTTTAAAGAGGTTTTCTCATCTTAGTGATGGCATATCGCTAATATGTGCTGTGACTTAATAACTACAGATGATCTGAGGTCTACCTTTCGGGACCACCAGAGTAATATAGGGGCCACAGTGTTTCTTCTGTGCTGTGTCCCTTTCAATGTTTATTTTTCATTATTTTATTGTAGTGTTCTAAGGCTAGTTTCACACTTGCGTTGTTTTCCTTCAGTCGCAATCCGCCTTTTTGGAAAACAGCGGAATCCATTAACGGATTCCGCTGCTTCCCATAGACTTGTATGGACGATGGATTGCGAGTGATGGACCTGCGTTGCTTCCACTGGCCGACGCTGCGTTGCATCCGCCGGTCAGAAGGAACGCAGCATGTAACGTTTACTGAGCAGCGGAATCCTTAGGATTTCTCTGCGCATGCTCTCTCTGGTTCCCTGCACAAGTAACCAGGGTACACATTGGGTTACTAAGCAAAGTGCTTTGCTTAGTTACCCGATATTTACCCTGGCTACGTGTACAGGGAGGCCGACACTTCCCAGCTTGGCTCCGCCCCCCTCCCACACTCCACATGTACACTCACACTCACCTGTCCCCAGCCATGCAGTCCCCGCGGCACTGACATCCTCAGTGCCATGGCCCCGTTCGTCTCCATCCACCCCACACTCTGCCCCCCGCACACATTCTCAGCGGCCGAATGATCAGCTGATCACCTGGCGGCCGGCTGTTGTGAGCGATCAGCTGATCACCCGGCGTCCGGCTGCTGTGAGCGATCAGCTGATCACCCTGCGGCCGGGTGATCAGCTGATCGTTCACAATAGTCTGCCTGCCGGTAAAACTGTAAAGAAGAAAAAAAAAAAAAAAGAAGCAGATTCCGTTGTTTTTGTTTTGTACGATCCGTTGCATCCGTTGTGCCACTATATGCAACGCATCCGTTGCATCTGTCACACAACGCAATGCAACGGATGCCGTTCAACGCAAGTGTGAAACTAGCCTTAGCCACCAAGATGTCCTGACAACTAAAGCAAGGTCCTTTTCTTCTCAACATGTGGCTCATGTTTACAGTAAAATCTTTAAGTGGGATGCTTTTTTAAAGCCCCATGTAAGGGGTTGTCAAACAAAAGAAGCCCCTATTCAATGTCCCACTGCATTTGCAGATAAACACTGCCATGTACTGAGGAACCAGAACCGTCGGGAACAAAAACGGAATGAGTGTGTTTCCTCGAGGGAAAAATTAGAAGGGAACACTATGTCAGGTGACAACTGTGGGGCAGTTACAAAATATAAAAAAAGATGGGTGTACCCTACAAAGGAGAAGGTGGCTGCTGTGCAAAAATAGCCTACAAGACCCTGATTCCAGTGATGTGTCACTTACTGAGCTGTTTGCTGTTATTTTGATAAAATCAAGGTTTTCTCTGCTTTCTCTAGCAGTTATACAGAACTCAGTAATATGCTGGACTACCTGGCAGCACCCCAAGTAGTCGTCTAATGATAAAATCACTTTTTAATCAGCAGTAGACTATCAAAACTACACTAAACAGCTCAGTAAGTGATACTTCGCTGGAATCAGGATTTCCAACCCTTTGTTATGCTGCTCTCAGATTAGGTGGCAAAAACCTGGTGACAGATTCCCTTTAAGGACTTTGGCAATACCGCAACCCCATTGCATGAACTGCTAAAAGGGTCAGCTGGAGATACCAGATGCTGGTTGATTCAGTGGGACCCAAGGCAGGAAGAGGCCTTCTGGGCCCTGAAGATCACACTGACTGACCCCCCCATCCTGGCATATGCAGATCTTTCTCAACCCATCATCCTGAAAATGGATGGAAGCATCTATGGTCTGGGGGTGGAGGAATGAAAGCAAGTGATTGTCTATGCTAGCCGGTTTCTACGGGAATCTGAGAAGAGCTCCGATAACTACAGCTCCAGGGTGGTTAACCCTGGTGTGGGCCATGACGGAGAAGATTGCAGAGTGCTTGTCCAACTGATAACAATCCCCTCGCCGACCTGGAAAATGTGAAGCTGGGGGCACTGGAACAATATTGGGATGACGTCGATATTGGCAAAAGAGGCTCCTGAAAGAGGCGAGCAAAGAGAATTTTCCGATGGTTACAGCAACTGTCGACTACACCACCCAATACTGTAAAACTGCACATTTTAGAGTGGCCTTTTATTGTGGCCAGCCTAAGGCACACCTGTGCAATAATTATTTTGTGTAATCAGCATCTCGATATGTCACACCAGTTAGGTGGATGGAATATCTCGGCAAAGGAGAAGCGTTCACTGATACAAATTTAGACAAATTTGTGAACAATATTTAAAACAAAAAGGCCTTTTTTTATTGATAGAAAAAGTTTTAGATCTTAGAGTTTAGCTCATGAAAAATGGGAGCAAAAAGAAAATTGTTGCATTGATATTCTTGTACAGTGTATATATATGTGTATATATTGTGCCTTGCGAAATTCTTTGGCCCCCTTGAATTTTTCAACCTTTTCCCACATTTCAGGCTTCATAGATAAAGATACAAATTTTAATGTTATGGTGAAGAATCAGCAACAAATGGGACACAATTGTGAAGTTGAACTAAATTTATTGCTTATTTTAAACTTTTATAAAACCTTCTAGCACTACAATAACTAATATGCATATAATAGTTACAGTAGTGTTTTTTTTCCATTTACCTTTTCTGTCTTCCCTATATCCTCATAAATGGTAAGTTTGCGAGCAGGGCCCTCACTCCTCTTGGCATCTGTTGAATTATGTGTTAAGGGTGCTTTACACCCTTCGACATCGCTAGCGATCTCGTTAGCGATGTGACACGCCAGATCGCAGATGTGATCTGCCGAGTCACATCGCTAACGAGATCGCTAGCGATGTTGCAGCGTGTAAAGCACCCTTTACTCTGTAATATCTCATATTATCTCATGTTATCTCTACATGTCCCCTCTAAATTTTAAAGTGCTGCGGAATATGTTTGCGCTATTGAAATAAAAATTATTATCATTATATGGTGTTTGAGGATTTGTGAACCTTTCAAAATTTTCTACATCTTTGTAAAAATGTGACCCAAAACTATTTCAGATTTTAAGTAAATAAAGAGATTCAAATGAAACAAATGAATCAAAAATATTAGACTTTGTCATTTTTATATTGAGGAATTGAGGATAATGATGTCACTTGTCTGTGAATGGCAAAAGAATGTGATCCTTTCAGATTAGCAGATAATTTGAAGGTGAAATAAGAGTTTGTCGTATTTAATCAATGGGAGACAATCGTGTAAGGGTGGCTTTACACGCTGCGACATTGCTAGCCGATGCTAGCGATGGCGAGCGTGATAGCACCCGCCCCTATCGTTATGCCGATATGCGAAGATCGCTGCCGTAGCGAACATTCTCGCTACGGCAGTGTCACACGTACTTACCTGCTCGGCGACGTCGCTGTGACCGGCGATCCGCCTCCTTTCTAAGGGGGCGGTTTGCTCGGCGTCACAGTGACGTCACTAAGCGGCCGCCCAATCAAAGCGGAGGGGCGGAGATGAGCGGGACGAACATCCCGCCCACCTTCTTCCTTCCTCATTGCTGGCGTGTGGCAGGTAAGGAGAGGTTCCTCGTTCCTGCGGCGTCACACGTAGCGATGTGTGCTGCCGCAGGGACGAGGATCAACTTCGCCCAAGCGACAGCAGCGATAATTGGGAGAGGACCCCCATGTCAACGAGGAGCGATTTTGGACGTTTTTGCAACGATCCAAAATCGCTGCTAGGAGTCACACACAACGAGATTGCTATAGCGGCTGGATGTGCGTCACAAAATCCGTGACCCCAACGAGATCGCTGTAGCGTGTAAAGCCTACTTAAGTGGGTAACCTGTTTTGTTTAAGAACAAGGACCTTCACAAGAGATGAACAAAGCTCTCAAAGTTCGGTTCGCCGAGCCTTACCGAACAAATGCTACTTTCACTGAACCAAACCCCATTGGATTTAACGGGAGGCCACACTTAAGGCAGAGAAAACCCTTTAGGCTATGTGCCCATGGGAGTCTGTACCCGCAGATTTTGCCACGGAAAACCTGCGGATTTATCTGGATTTTCTAGATAAATCCGCAGGTTTTAGCAAGTACAGACACTCCCCATGTTATCCTATGGGATTTGGGGAATGTCTGTGTCAATGCTGCGGTACGTGCGGCTGCAGAATATGCTGCGGATGTCACGCAGCCGCACATAAGTGCATGTCAATTATTCCTGCGGAATTATCTGCGGAATTCCCAGCCCTCCACTATGAAGAGAGAGGCCGGGACTTCCGCAGGTGGGTCGCATGAATGTCCGCAGGTTTTCGTCTTTTTTTGCTGGAATCCCACAGCTATGTATAGCTGTGGATTCCGGGGAGCTGCTGCGGGAAACCTGCGGATTTACCTGCGGATATATCCACAGGTGCGAGCTCCCGCGGGCACATAGCCTTAGGGGCGGGTCGAAAAGCTTCCAAAACATCAATAATACATTTTGCAGTGCAGCCCCACTGTTTTGGCATAGACATTAGCTTCCTAGACTATTGACATAAGAAATATTGAGGTGAATGAGAGACAGGTGTAGGGCTGGTGCTCCCATACCCCTGCCAGTACCCTGCCACTCTTTCGGCTTCACCTGAGTCACTCTCCATCTCCTCCTCTCATTAAATACATCCCTCCGTTCATCATACAGCACCACAATCCTATCCAAAAGCATATCATGTTATTAGAAAAAGCATAATTGGAAAACATGATCAGTTATTGAACAAAACCGAACATTGACAACTTTTGGTGAAAGTGCTTGTGTTACTGAGCCCAGGCCGAACAGGCTAAGGCTCGTACCGAATTTGAAATTGGCGACCCTTTATCAAACAGGTTCGCTCATCTCTAGTCATCACAACACATGTTAAAGAGTATCATGACTTGAACAAACGGAGATTTCTGAAGATCTCCGAAGAGTTGTTGATACTCATCAACAAAGATTACTCTAAGAGCAAGGCATATAATATTCCAGCAAGGTCACATAAAGGAGCCCAAGGTAACCTCTTAGGCTAGGTTCACATTTCCGTTGTTTTGCATCAGTCACATGCGTTGCTTAATGCTTGTAACTGATGCGTTGTACAACGGATGACAAGTATTGGAAGAAAAAGTGGATTCCATTATAAAACAAGAGACAGAGAGAACGATCAGCTAAATCACTCTCATTAGCCGGCCGCCGGCTTTTGAGAGCGAACAGATGATTTCCCGGCGGCCGGCTAATGAGAGCAATCAGCTGATCACCCAGCGGCTGGCTTTTGAGAGCGAACAGATGATTTCCCGACGGCCAGCTAATGAAAGCGATCAGCTGATCGCTTTCATTAGCCTGCCGCCGGGTGATCAGCTGATCGCTCTCATTAGCCGGCCACCGGGTGATCAGCTGATCGCTCTCATTAGCCGGCCACCGGGTGATCAGCTGATCGCTCTCATTAGCTGGCCGCCGGGTGATCAGCTGATCGCTGTCATTAGCCGGCCGCCGGTCAGTGGTTCCACGACTGATCAGTCGGGTGGAGGATGCAACGCAAGGGCATCAGTCACACTCCACCTCTCATACAAGTATATGGGAACAACGGAATCCGCCAAACGAGAGCCGCGGATTGTGACTGATACAAATTGACGGAAATGTGAACCTAGCCTAAGGAACTTAAGGTTTCTGTTATGTTAACTTATATTAAAGTTCATGAGTCAATCATCAGCAAGAGACTAAATAACAAATCCGTGTATGGCAACATTGCAAGGAAAATGCTACTACTCTCGGAAAAGAACATTGCTGTCCATCTGCAGTTGGCTAAAGACCCCCCTGACAAGCTACAAGGCTATTGTAATAATGTTTTCTAGACGGGTACAACAAAAATAGAGCTTTTTGAGAAGCGTTGGTAGAAAGAAGAACACTGCCTTACAGCATAACATACCCTTACCATCTGTGAAACAGTTGTGGTAGACTAGTATCATGGGTTGGGCCTGTTTTACAGCATTATTATTTTCAACAACAAAAATTAACTTTAATACTTTTTATACATAGGATTCAAAATGTAACGTAGTTTTAAGTCAATTTTATGCACATTTATGGAAAATTCTGAAAGGTTCATAAACTTTCCAGCACCATTGTAGATAAATAGTTTTAATATGTACTGTTTATATTGTGTGTTATATACATATAACCCAAATGTACGTATGTTTTCAATCCATTGAGTCTAGAAATCCATAGAGATTTGGTTAATGAAGGGGGGGGATGGAGAGAACATGAAACTGTATAGAACATTACTCCCACAGTTACTCCCACACTACTTTTCCTCCCTTCCCCCGCTCAGAATATTCAATTTAGTTACTTCTCCCAATCTCTATATCTTGACAGAACAATACATGCTGTGCTAGCAGTGTAGATGCACTCGGGGTGAACTTTGGTCCTCCTCACATCTGCTTATAGGAAAGCAGCTCCCATTCCCAAATCATTAACACGAAGACAACTTCCAAGGCTCGGGTTGTAGCGGGGATTTTTCAGCATGTGCTTCAAGGCTGCTGGCATAATAGATGAGACAGTTACTATTAATATAGCTTGTGAAAGAGAATTTGACCATAAGCATCACTGTTCCATTAACGCAAACACTGAGGGGCTTTTCTTTTTACTAAAGTGTGCAGCATCATTAAATATTAAAGGGACTTTAAGGGAAGGAAAAGGGAGTGAAGCAGATTTTCTTACAAAGCTTCACACTCTTTCATTATATGAAAGCCCTTTAATAATTCCTGTCAGGCTTCTATAATGAATACTAGATCATAGAAATAATGTTACACTGGCAAAGGTTTTATAGATCCTATTTACTTCACTAACAGTGTTTTATACTTTAATGTGAAATCACACCCTATTAAAGGGCATTGCTGGATTCAGAAGAAACTATTCCTTTCTACTTTCATTTTTTTTTTAAATAATAATAATAATAATAATAATAATAACAAAAAAAAAAGGGCTGCTTTCTTTCAGAGCCCCGCTATTCTTGTGTATGTTCAACATGTGTTTTTGCAGCTCCATATAGTATAAGCAAATGTGACTAAGTGAAATAATATACACAGTCAAAGCAGAAAAGCGGCACTGTTTCTAAAAGAAAATATTGTTTTAAACAAATATATATTAGAGATGAGCGAACCAGTCCCGGTTCGGCTCGAGATCGGTTCGCCGAACGGAGGTCCCGTTCGAGTTCGGTTCGTCGAACGTTCGACGAACCGACCTCGAACCGCATAGGAAACAATGGCAGGCATTCACAAACACATAAAAACACCTAGAAAACACCCTCAAAAGGTGTCCAAAAGGTGACAAACAACTCACAACACAACACAAACACATGAGAAAGTGACAAGGACATATACTCATGTTAAAATAAAAGAGCAGGACAAGGAAAAAAAGGAGGACACAGATATAAGCATGGCACGCCCTTCTAAAATCATGTAAAACACCGCAAGGTGACTCCAAGCGGAGTCTCCCTTTTTTTCCAAAAATTGGGCCCCACACACATCCACCGATTCAGTGGCAGCAGTTGTGCCCCAGTTGTACACTTCACAGCTAGATTTGCATCAAGCACATTCAAAAATACGCCATAATTAACCGTCCCCAGGATGACACCGGGGTAGGTAGCAAAGTCTTTCCTGATCCCAGCTCTGTTCATCTTGGATCATTTTTAAAAAACACAGCAATCAAGGGTTACTCCAAGCGGAGTCTCCCTTTTTTTTCCAAAAATTGGGCCCCACACACACCCACCCCTTCAGTGGCAGCAGTTGTGCCCCAGTTGTACACTTCACACCTAGATTTGCATCAAGCACATTCAAAAATATGCCATAATTAACCGTCCCCAGCATGACACCGGGGTAGGTAGATAAAGTCTTTGCTGAACCATGACTTGTTCATCTTGGCTCCTTTTAAAAAACACAGCAAGCAAGGGTTACTCCAAGTGGAGTCTCCCTTTTTTCCAAAAATTGGGCCACACAGACACCCCATCAGTGGCAGCACTTGTGCCCTAGTTGCAAACAGGATGTTTTGATTTGCATCAAGCACATTCCAAATCCACAAGCATTTACTCTCCCCAGGATGACACAGGGGTAGTAAATTGCTTGTGGATCCATGACTTGTTCATTTTGATGAACGTCAGTCTGTCCACATTGTCACTGGACAGACGCGTGCGCTTATCTGTCAGCACACACCCAGCAGCACTGAAGACACGTTCAGAGACAACGCTGGCAGCTGGACACGACAAAATCTCCAAGGCGTAAGTTGAGAGCTCTGGCCATTTTTCAAGATTTGAAGCCCAAAATGAGCAAGGCTCCATTTGCAAAGTCATGGCATCGATGTTCATTTGGAGATACTCCTGTATCATCCTCTCCAGCCGTTGACTATGTGTCAGACTTGTTGTCTCTGGTGGCCTTGCAAAAGACGGTCTAAAAAAATTATGAAAAGATTCCATAAAATTGCTGTTACCAGCACCAGATACGGTGCTACTGGTACGGGTAGACTGTTGAAGATGACGAGACCGTCCCATGTTTGTCAAGTTACAACTGGGAGATTCACTCCCTGCACCTGAACGGTTGTTTGGTGGAAAAGCCGAGCTAAGATCGAGTAACAGCTTCTGCTGATACTCCTGCATACGTGCGTCCCTTTCTATGGCTGGAATTATGTCACAAAATTTGGACTTGTACCGGGGATCCAATAGTGTGGCAAGCCAGTAGTCATCATCACTTCTAATTTTGACAATACGAGGGTCATGTTGGAGGTAGTGCAGCAAGAAGGCGCTCATGTGTCTTGCGCGGCCATGCAGACCAAGTCCACGCTGTGTTTGTGGCATAGAGGTGCTAACCGTTCTTTCTTCCTCTGACATCTCCCCCAACCTCTTTCAACTGAAATTTGACCAAGGTCTCCCTCATCCGCTGAGTCTTCCATGTCCATGGACAGTTCGTCCTCCATTTCTTCATGTTCTCCTGCACCTTCCTCAACATCTCGCCTGCTACCATGCGCCCTTGTTGATCCCTGTCCCCCATGGTCCCATGCCTGCCGCCTTGGTGATGATGAACGTCTGCACCTTGGTGATGTTGTTGTGTCTTGCGCATATGAATCCTCCTGTAGTTCCTCCCCTTCCTGTTGTCCCACCCCCTGACTCCGAATAGTGTTTAGCGTGTGCTCCAGCATGTAAATGACTGGAATTGTCATGCTGATAATGGCATTGTCAGCGCTAAACATATTCGTCGCCATGTCGAAACTCTGCAGAAGGGTGCATAGGTCCTTGATCTGAGACCACTCCATCAGGGTGATCTGCCCCACCTCTGCATCTCGTTGGCCCAGGCTATACGTCATGACGTATTGCACCAGGGCTCGACGGTGCTGCCACAGTCGCTGTAACATGTGGAGAGTCGAATTCCAGCATGTCGGCACATCACATTTCAGGCGATGAACCGGCAGCCCGAAAGACTTCTGGAGCGATGCAAGTCGCTCAGCTGCGGCGGTTGAACGGCGGAAGTGAGCAGACAGTTTTCGTGCCCTGGTCAGAAGGCCATCTAGGCCGGGATAGTGTGTTAAGAATTGCTGGACAACAAGGTTCAACACGTGAGCCATACAAGGCACGTGTGTCACCTTGCCCAGGCGAAGGGCCGCACCCAGGTTTGCAGCATTGTCGCACACGGCCTTACCAGGCTGCAGGTTGAGTGGAGACAACCATTTATTAAACTCAGACCGCAGAGCTGACCACAACTCCTCAGCTGTGTGACTCCTATTCCCAAGACATGTCAAGCTAAAGACTGCCTGATGCCGTTGCGCTCTGCTGCCAGCATAGTAATGAGGGGTGCGTGATTCCTTCTGCGCAGTGAGAACGCTGGTGGCCTGACCAGGCAGGCTTGGGGCGGAAGTGGAGGACAAAGATGAGGTGGAGGAGGAGAAGCAGTGGCGGAACTTGGACAGACAGAGGATTGACACACAAGTCGTGGGGACGGCAAGACTTGTGCAGCAGACCCTTCACCACCTATCACCATAGTTACCCAGTGCCCAGTCAGCGACATGTAACGTCCCTGTCCATGCTTACTGGTCCAAGTATCGGTGGTGAAATGCACCCGTTGACACACAGAGTTTCTCAAGGAAGCGGTGATGTTGTGTGCGGCATGCTGGTGTAGCGCGGGCACACCTTTCTTAGAGAAGTAGTGGCGACTGGGCATCTGGTACTGGGGCACAGCGACAGACATAAGGTCTCTAAAATCCTGTGTGTCCACCAGGCGGAAAGGCAGCATTTCGGTAGCCAAGAGCTTACAGAGGGATAAAGTCAACCTCTTAGCTTTGTCATGGGTCGCAGGAAATGGCCTTTTATTTGTCCACATCTGAGGGACAGAGATCTGGCTGCTGTGTGTAGACGGTGTTGAGTAGGGTGTCCCTGGAAAAATGCAGCTTTGTGAGGAAAGTGCAGGCGGAGACATGATGTCGCCTTCATCCAACGTTGGTGCTATCGATGTCTGAGAGAGCTGTACACACGCACTTGTTTCCCCTTCCAAACCAACTGACGACCTACCAAGCAAACTGCCTGTTGCGGTTACAGTGGTGGAAGTTGTGCGTGGAAAACCAGGTGTGACAGCTGTCCCCACAGTCCTAGAAGATGAAGAGCGCGCGGATGCACTGGAAGGGGCCGGCGGTGGATGGTTCGCTCCGCTAGGCCGCATTGCAGCACGGTGAGCTTCTCACCGGGACATATGATATTTATTCATGTGACGATTCATGGAAGAAGTTGTCAAACTGCTGAGGTTTTGACCTCTACTAAGAGAACCATGACAAATTTTACAGATCACATAATTTGGGCGATCTTTTGCTATGTCAAAAAAGGACCAGGCTAGGTAAGGCTTAGAGGGCATGCGACCTGTTGATCCACCCCGACTAGTGCTCAGAGGCAGAGTGGTGGCTGAGGATGCAGTTGTAGACGTGCTACCAGTACTCCGACTCTGTCCAGGAAGGCGCAAGGTAACTTCGTCATCAGTTGCATCCTCCTCCACCACCTCTGTTGACCTCCTCGAGTGCCTGACTGTGGGTTGACAGTAGGTGGGATCTAGAACTTCCTCATCAATTGTTGTGTTTGCATTCCCCTCACCCTCAGACCGAGCCTCTTCTTGCCCTGACCGAATATTTAAGTTGTCATCCCAATCTGGTATCTGCGTCTCATCGTCATCAGTATGTTCCTCATTGTCTATAACAACAGGTGTTACAGTTGGTGAAAAAGGGTCAACATTATGCTCAGAAACTTGGTCCTCATGGCCTGAATCAGAGTCACAAAGGTTCTGGGCATCACTGCAGACCATTTCCTGTTCTGTACTCACTGTAGCTTGGGAGCAGACCTCTGATTCCCAGGCTGTAGTGTGACTGAACAGCTCGGCTGACTCAGCCATCTCAGTTCCACCATACTGTGCAGGGCGGATGGAGACTTCAGAGCTGGGAGAAAGCAAGTTTGATTGGGATGACAACTCAGAGGACTAGTGTTTTTTGGATGCGGTAGTTGAGGTGGCGGAGAGGGCACTTGTTGGACCACTTGAGATCCATTCAAGCATTTTCCTTTTTTGGCCATCATCTACCTTTGTTCCAGTTGTCCGTGTCCGTAAAAAAGGGAGCACATCGGATTGTCCACAGTAAGTAGTAGACATCTTACTTTTGCTGGAAGATGGTCTATCTTCAGCAGATGTTAATGGAGCTTTGCCACCTTCACCACGGACAAACCCTTTTTTTCCTTTTCCAACACGCCTCTTCCCCTTTCCACCAGCATCTGTCATTTTGCCACTCATTTTGATTGCGACAAGATTGTGCACTTAAAATGTGGTAGTAAAAATTGAGAGGTGGTGTAGATTGCAGTGGTGGTCTAGCTTTATTAACAGCAGAATAAACAGCAATAATTATCACTGACAATACAACTACGGCCCTTAAACTGGCAGCAGTGTTTGCTAGTATAATGGCTTAGTAACAATGAGTTTGAGTGTGCAATGCAGGCAGAGGTGCTGCAAATATCTTTGCACTAGTGGGACTATACAGAAGTCCAATAGCCACGTTTAGGATGACACTAGGTACACTCAGTGTTTGCTAGTATAATGGCTTAGTAACAATGAGTTTGAGTGTGCAATGCAGGCAGACGTGCTGCAAATATCTTTGCACTAGTGGGACTATACAGAAGTCCAATAGCCACGTTTAGGATGACACTAGGTACACTCAGTGTTTGCTAGTATAATGGCTTAGTAACAATGAGTTGGAGTGTGCAATGCAGGCAGAGGTGCTGCAAATATCTTTGCACTAGTGGGACTATACAGAAGTCCAATAGCCACGTTTAGGATGACACTAGGTACACTCAGTGTTTGCTAGTATAATTGCTTAGTAACAATGAGTTGGAGTGTGCAATGCAGGCAGACGTGCTGCAAATATCTTTGCACTTGTGGGACTATACAGAAGTCCAATAGCCACGTTTAGGATGCCACTAGGTTCACTCAGTGTTTGCTAGTATAATGGCTTAGTAACAATGAGTTGGAGTGTGCAATGCAGGCAGAGGTGCTGCAAATATCGTTGCACTAGTGGGACTATACAGAAGTCCAATAGCCACGTTTAGGATGACACTAGGTACACTCAGTGTTTGCTAGTATAATGGCTTAGTAACAATGAGTTGGAGTGTGCAATGCAGGCAGAGGTGCTGCAAATATCTTTGCACTTGTGGGACTATACAGAAGTCCAATAGCCACGTTTAGGATGCCACTAGGTTCACTCAGTGTTTGCTAGTATAATGGCTTAGTAACAATGAGTTGGAGTGTGCAATGCAGGCAGAGGTGCTGCAAATATCGTTGCACTAGTGGGACTATACAGAAGTCCAATAGCCACGTTTAGGATGACACTAGGTACACTCAGTGTTTGCTAGTATAATGGCTTAGTAACAATGAGTTGGAGTGTGCAATGCAGGCAGAGGTGCTGCAAATATCTTTGCACTTGTGGGACTATACAGAAGTCCAATAGCCACGTTTAGGATGCCACTAGGTTCACTCAGTGTTTGCTAGTATAATGGCTTAGTAACAATGAGTTTGAGTGTGCAATGCAGGCAGACGTGCTGCAAATATCTTTGCACTAGTGGAACTATACAGAAGTCCAATAGTCACGTTTAGGATGCCACTAGGTACACTCAGAGTTTGCTACTATAATGGCTTAGCTACAATGAGTTTGAGTGTGCAATGCAGGCAGAGGTGCTGCAAATATCTTTGCACTAGTGGGACTATACAGAAGTCCAATAGACACGTTTAGGATGCCACTAGGTACACTCAGTGTTTGCTAGTATAATGGCTTAGTTATAATGAGTTGGAGTGTGCAATGCAGGTAGAGGTGCTGCAAATATCTTTGCACTAGTGGGACTAGACAGAAGTCCAATAGACACGTTTAGGATGCCACTAGGTACACTCAGTGTTTGCTAGTATAATGGCTTAGTAACAATGAGTTGGAGTGTGCAATGCAGGCAGAGGTGCTGCAAATATCTTTGCACTAGTGGGACTATACAAGTCCAATAGCCACGTTTAGGATGCCACTAGGTACACTCAGTGTTTGCTAGTATAATGGCTTAGTAACAATGAGTTTGAGTGTGCAATGCAGGCAGAGGTGCTGCAAATATCTTTGCACTAGTGGGACTATACAGAAGTCCAACAGCCACGTTTAGGATACCACTAGGTACACTTAGTGTTTGCTAGTATAATGGCTTAGCTACAATGAGTTTGAGTGTGCAATGCAGGCAGACGTGCTGCAAATATCTTTGCACTAGTGGGACTATACAGAAGTCCAATAGCCACGTTTAGGATGCCACTAGGTACACTCAGTGTTTGCTAGTATAATTGCTTAGTAACAATGAGTTTGAGTGTGCAATGCAGGCAGACGTGCTGCAAATATCTTTGCACTAGTGGGACTATACAGAAGTCCACTAGCCACGTTTAGGATACCACTAGGTACACTCAGTGTTTGCTAGTATAATGGCTTAGCTACAATGAGTTTGAGTGTGCAATGCAGGCAGACGTGCTGCAAATATCTTTGCACTAGTGGGACTATACAGAAGTCCAATAGCCACGTTTAGGATGCCACTAGGTTCACTCAGTGTTTGCTAGTATAATGGCTTAGAAACAATGAGTTGGAGTGTGCAATGCAGGCAGAGGTGCTGCAAATATCTTTGCACTAGTGGGACTATACAGAAGTCCAATAGCCACGTTTAGGATGCCACTAGGTACACTCAGTGTTTGCTAGTATAATGGCTTAGTAACAATGAGTTTGAGTGTGCAATGCAGGCAGACGTGCTGAAAATATCTTTGCACTAGTGGGACTATACAGAAGTCCAATAGCCACGTTTAGGATGCCACTAGGTACACTCAGTGTTTGCTAGTATAATGGCTTAGTAACAATGAGTTTGAGTGTGCAAAGGACAGGAGGGTACAGTGCCAGGGTTGTGGGTCTCTGGGTAGAGGAATGGAAGCCTGCCTTTCTATCCCTCCTAATGGGGAAATGCAGCGAGGAAATCCCTGACCTTAGCTACACAGACGCTGTCATCTTGTGTAGCTGTTAAACTCTGTTTTCAGGACCTGTCACCTATGGCTCTGACCCTGCCGGTATGAGCCCTTAAAAGGACTGATAGAAAGTGCTATCCCTAAGCTGTCCAGCGCTGTGTATGGAGCGCATACAGCAGTATCGGCGATAGGACTCAGGACGGAGCTGCGCCAGTGATGTCTGACACCAAGGACGCAGAAGGCAGATAATGGCGTGCTGGAGGAAAATGTCCGTTTTTATAATGCAGGGACATGTGACATGGACATCCTATCACACATGCCGTTGCTTCTCTGGCTAAAAGTCCACTTAGCTGTGTGTGTGTCTGGGATTGGCTGACATGCTGGCCCTCCCCACTACACGCGCGTGCTTAGGGAAGGAAGACAAGGAAAAAAGAAAAAAAATGGCGATCGCCATTATCCAAACAGCAGTGATCTGAATGCGCTGTTCCCGCACACTATACACTGAAATGTCATAATAGTGTGAGTCACAGAGTGACTCACACTATTACAGCGGAAAGCCAGCTAGGAATTAGCTGTTTTTTTTGCTGCTAGAACCGTTCTCGAACGTATCTAGAACTATCGAGCTTTTGCAAAAAGCTCGAGTTCTAGTTCGATCTAGAACAGCCCCCAAAATCACTCGAGCCTCGAACTGGAGAACGTCGAACTGCGAACCGCGCTCAACTCTAATATATATATAATAATTTTTATTTTTTTTCATGCAATACCTTTTAACTTTTTTTTTTTTATGACTGTACAAAGTTGAGTCCTTTGATATCATATTTACATTGTATTAATATACTAGAAGAAACTATTATTATTTTTTGGAGGCAGTATATCAATTTTTTCTAGCAGTCCTACCTTCATTAAGTATTTAAAACATCAATTTTTATTAAATAAATTTAAAAGTACAATTTAATCCCACACCGTGAGTGATACACACAACCAACAAAAACAAACAAAAAAGTTCGGACACAATGAGGCCACAATTGGGGACCCCCTTATATGCGGAGTTATTGTGGAGATCACGGTACTGTTTATCTAGATTAGGGCAAACAAATCTAGATACACCCTAAATCTATCTGTCCGCTGCCTGTCAATGGAGATATAACTTATGTTACACGCACCCTAAAGTTGAAAAGGTGCCCCCATTCCACGACGGCTAGCCCTTTATAGCTGCCCCTAAACTCCCTCACTGGTACAGATACAGGTAGTTTAGATATTTAAAATTAGTTCAATAAGGAGATCACTTATCTTAAACGTTCTCACAAGCACCGTCTTTTGAGGGACATTTGCTGCTACACATGCAGCTGGGCATCAGAACGGCGATTGTGCCTTGAAACTCCTGATGAACCCCAATACATATTAGTGGGGGGAAACGCGTCGAGTTTTTCTTTGGACATATTGCGGATTGTATCTTTTTGTGGAAAAGCTGCCATGAGAACATAAGATAAGATAAGTGACCATCTTGAATAATTATCTAAATACATAAACTGCCTATACCTGAATTGATGAGGGAGTTTAGGGTCAGCTTCCAAGGGCTAGCCGCCGTGGAATGGGGGCACCTATTTAACTTTAGGGTGCGTGTAACGAAAGTTATATCTCCATTGACAGGTAGCGGACAGATTGAGGTAGGGTGTATTTAGACCCCGGTGCCTTAAATCTGAATAGACAGTGCTGAAAGTTCAAAAAATGGAGAGGTCTCCAATTGTGGCCTCATGAGTTCTTTTTTCGGACTGTGTTTATGTAAAGAGCTGCCGTGAGAACGTTTAAGATAAGTGATCTCCTTATTGAACTAATTTTAAATATCTAAACTACCTGTATCTGTACCAGTGAGGGAGTTTAGGGGCAGCTATAAAGGGCTAGCCGTCGTGGAATGGGGGCACCTTTTCAACTTTAGGGTGCGTGTAACATAAGTTATATCTCCATTGACAGGCAGCGGACAGAGAGATTTAGGGTGTATCTAGATTTGTTTGCCCTAATCTAGATAAACAGTACCGTGATCTCCACAATAACTCCGCATATAAGGGGGTCCCCAATTGTGGCCTCATTGTGTCCGAACTTTTTTGTTTGTTTTTGTTGGTTGTGTGTATCACTCACGGTGTGGGATTAAATTGTACTTTTAAATTTATTTAATAAAAATTGATGTTTTAAATTGTATTAATATACTTATCCCCTTCATTACCTTGGATGTACCTGTACGTCCAAGGCCGTGTCTGACCCTTTAATAAGGGCTCGCCCAGGGAACACGCAGGTTTCTTCCCACATGTCGGCTCATCGGATCAGCTGACATGTGCAGGTAGCGGGCGCGGATGGATCTCTGAGTCACCCGCGCCTGCTACCTGCACATGTCAGCTGATTAGTTAACTAGTTAAATTCCACTGTCAATCTTTGATGTGGCATGCTCATTCCCCACCACCATTGGCGCCCTGTGAAGCGTTCACAGGTTGCCGATGGGTTGCCATAACAGCATGGGTCATCTGATGACCTCTGTCGCTGTCATGACTCACTTCCTGTGAATGTTGGGAGAACGCCAGCATTCACAGGAGAGCAGCATTTTTCCAGATCAGAGCAATGCTGAAGGATCACTCTGAACAGCAGAAGTGATCGGACAGTTGCAGGCATAAAGTTCCTTAGGGGAACTAGTCAAATCAATAAAAAGTGTAAAAAACAAATAGGTCAACAGAATTACCAGTTCCCCTTTAAAAGGAAGGAGGTCCACAGTCCGAGAGGAATTCCAAGTCTAACTCGTAACAAACAGTCATAACTAAACATAATTTTTGAGTATCTTTTCTCTAAATTTAACCCAAAATTTATTTTTTACTCAGACTCTGTTTTAGGTCTTGTTTAGATAAGTGTATGAAAAAATCATCAATTTTGGTGACTGGAAGTTTAGAAGACAGCTTACATACACGTCTTCTGAACTTCAGGTCATGTACAGTGCACCTAATGAAGCCGGGAAGTGTCCAAACTGCTCCTAATGTGCACTGATGAGGCCAAAAAAAGCCATGTGAAAGATTACCATTAGCTCGCGGTTATGCTGGCATGAGGAAATCATGTTATCATGCCGACAGGGACGTGATGACACGTAAAGAGGGCCAACAAATATAAGGAAACAACACTCCTTCGACTACTCAAGGCCCTAGTTAGCTTAGGGACAGTGAGGTTTCAAAGTTGTGCATTCATATTAGTGAATAGCGTTATATAGGGCTGGTTAGGGAGGGAATTTGGTCATACAGGTGTCAATGTTGCTGGGTTGGACGGCATAGGTGACTTGACAGGTTCCCTTTAACCCAGAGTTGGATTCCCAGCTCCAGTTCTCAGTGCTGCTCTATGTTATGGTTAGGTGCTCTAAATTCTGTGATTTGGTATTGATCTAGTCTGATGGCCGTATGCGGAGGTGGGAATGATTTTTTTCCCCTAATGTGGCACTTACTGTTTATTGCATGGGATTTTATTTGCTTTCCTCTGTATCAACATGTTAGGTTAGGACATGGGTTGAACTTGATGGAGTTAAGGCTATGTGCACACTTTGCGTTGAGTTACTTGCAGTTCTAAACGCATTCTCTGGCAGAAATTGTCTTTGTCAAATTTGGTTTTAACCACAAAAACACTAAAAATACGCTTGCGTTTTTACCACGTTTTAGCCATGTTTTTATCGCGATTTACATGCTTTTTCATTGCTTAAAGTCAGATGCGTTTTGAATACAAATACACTGCTAAATAAAGTTTAAACATTCAAACACTATGAAGAAAACGGGAAAAAATGATAACAAATATAATTAAAATCATGCATGAAAAAATTATAACTGTTTTACAATATTTATGCATAAAATAACGTAAAATTATGTTTTTTCATTAATTTAATTGTCGGAATATGGTTGTGTGTAAAGGGATATATCATGCCCTCATTATAAAGTCAAAAAGGCATGTGTTTATTTTGTCAAAAAAGCATGTTTTCTGCATCAAAAAAGCATGTTAAACCCTGGGATTTTGATTGTGTGTGCGTTTTGAAAGATCACATTGACTCTAATGTTAGCAAAACGCAGCCAAAATGGAAAAAACAATTGACATGTTGCTTCTTTAAACGCTGAGTTTTTGCTAAATTTTCTGGAACTGAAACGCTGTGTTTTTAAAAGCATTGTGCACACAAGAAATCACAATTTCCTATAGACTTTGCTTGAAAATCAAAACACATGCATTTTGGCATTAAAACGCTGCAGTTGAAAACGCTGCGGTGACGCATGAAAAAACGCAAAGTGCGCACATAGCCTAAAGGGTGCTTTACACACTGCGATATCGGTATCGCTAGCGAGCGTACCCGCCCCCGTCGATTGTGCGACACGGGCAAATCACTGCCCGTGGCGCACAACATCGCTTACACCTGTCACACATACTTACCTTCCCTGCGACGTCTCTCTGGCCGGTGAACCGCCTCCTTTCTAAGGGGGCGGTTCGTGCGGCATCACAGCGACATCACACGGCAGCTGTCCAATAGAAGCTAGAAGCGGAGGGCCGGAGATGAGTGGGTGGAAGATCCCACCCATCTCCTTCCTTCCTTCTTTTCCGGTGGACGCAGGTAAGGAGATGTTCGTCATTCCTGCGGTGTCACACATAGTGATGTGTGCTGCCGCAGGAACGACGAACAACATCGTACCTGCAGCAGCAACGATATTTGGAAAAGGAGCGACGTGTCAACAAGCAACGGTTTTTCACGTTTTTGCGCTCGTTGATCGTCGCTCCTTGGTGTCACATGCTGCGATGTCGCTAACGGCGCCGGATGTGTGTCACTAACGACGTGACCCCGACGATATATCGTTATCGATGTCGCAGCGTGTAAAGCACCCTTAAGTCTACCTTCAAGCTTAAATACTATGAAACTATAAAAACATGATCTTTTCCATGCTGCTACTATGTCTGGTAAAGAAAAAAGAAAAAGTCCAGCTCACCCTTAAACCAGCACTCTGGAGCAAAGGAAACAATGGTAGGTATGGAGAAGGTCTAAGGGTATGTGCGCACATTGCTTTTTACCTGCTTTTTACCTGCTTTTTTGCTGCTTTTTCTTCTGCACTGTTTAATGCCAAAATGGATGTGTTCTTCTATTCAAGCAAAGTCTATGGGAATTTGGGTTTCTTGTTCACACTATGTTGTTCAAAATGCTGCCTTTTTGAGGCAGAACTTTGGTCAAAAACTCAGCTTTTCAAAGAAGCAACATGTCAATTGTTTTTGCCATTTGGGTTTTGCACTGCAAAGCTGAGTTTTTGACCAAAGTTCGGCCACAAAAAGGCAGAATTTTGAACAACATAGTGTGAACAAGAAACCCAAATTCCCATAGACTTTGCTTGAATAGAAGAACACATCCATTTTGGCATTAAACAGCGCAGAAGAAAAAGCAGCAAAAAAGCAGGTAAAAAGCAGGTAAAAAGCAACGTGCGCACATACCCTAAAAGGAGGAAAATCCAGCTTCACGGTTTGTGGATAAAATAGAAATTTATTGAAAGTCCATCCAAAGATAAAATAAATACATGAACGTCAATAGAAAAAAATAAAAAAGAACTACTCGTTTTGAATGAGAAATATTCTAAATCATGTCTGGGAATGTAGAGGGGAAAAGTCCCTCTTTTTGAATTCATGAACACATCAAAAATGTGCATGTCTACCCCATACAAGACAATTAGGCGCTATATGCTAATGACACTCGGCTCAAACACGTCTCACTCACTGTGCTATGATTTTCTCGCGTGTGATACGTGGAGCAAAGGTTCGGAGAAGATGGAAAGATAAATTTCTCCATTACCTATTTTGGCGTATATCAGATTTGCACGCACCCATAACTTTATATGGGTCCATGACAACAAATATATACACTGACAATCGCAGCATATAGCAAACTCGATGTGAGAAAAAAACACTAGTCGGCACTACTCTATAGTATAACATTCATCGGACAGCACTCGCTCGATGTATATTCTAGTGTGAGCGGACTCTAAATATCATCCAGTTTTCAGTTTGGCTTATTATTCCTTTTGTAAATATTCCATATGTATTTTTCCTTTCATAAATATTTAATTTCCATTAAAAAGTATTACTTTCCTAACTATGTATACAGTATATACTAACCCACCAGCAAGCACAAAGATTTATCATTGTTCTGTCAAGCCATTGCAACATACGTTACTAAATTGACACTGCAAGCATAAACATGTTTGCAATTACATCAGCAGTAACAGAACAATAACGGGTAATTATTCTTTCAGAGACTTCATTTAAACTGTAACATGAGCAGGTGCAGACCATAGGCCAAAGAGAAAGTTCACAGTGAGGACCAGAGACTGAAATACATTGACAGCTGTTTTCTGGTAATCGGGAGATACCCATATATATCATCTGACCATTATTAAGATGGATAATGGATCCAATATACAGTCACTTTTAAAAAGAAAAGCAAAAAATATGTACCATATATAAATATTGCGCATATGCATATGCTGACCGAGTTTGTAAAAATATATACACTCCTCAAAACTGCAATTGCATCACCAGGAAGGAAATGTTATGGAATTATAAAAATCACAGGATGGATACAAAGGATAAAATCTGCAAATTTTGTAAAATGGAAGCAAAATTTTCAAAACGTCTCAATTTATTCAACATTAATTATGAGCTCTACACACAGAAATCCCCCGTACTTACACACCTTGGCTACTATCAATGAGGTTAATAATGGTTGTTTTAGGAACATCCAGTCGCGATAAATATATTTGGACACATAAATCATCTGGATTCACTTCTGGCAGCTCCTTTGCAATTGCCAATCACTGACGTCACAGATGTGTATGATAGGAGACGAGTCTGGAGAAACTGTAGGCCATGGGAGAACGTTTAGGCCACACAAGCTCCTCACAGTAGTACAAACACTTGTGGTCTAGCTTTGGCAAAAAGAAGTATGGCTCCTGAGTAGAGTTGAGTGAACCCGAGGTTCGGTGTTCATATCAAGAACAGACTTTACAAAAAACAGAGTTCAGGTTCGGAGTTTGAGTGCTTTACGTATGCAAACCACTCACCCGAGCGTCGCGGTACTCGAGTATGCTCGGGGCTCAGCCCAGTGCAAGCCACTTGTGGTGTTTGAACAGCTCGCACCGGGTAACAACAGCATGACCGGATGTAGAGTGCACAAAATAACAGCATGACCGGATGTAGAGTGCACAAAATAACAAAAAATGTGAAAACCCTGCCCACCCGCGCCCGGAAGTGATCTATTTATGGCTGGCTGCATGTGGGCAGAGACCTAAACTGCCCAATTAGTGACTTCCATTGGAGTCCAGGTCAAGTCCCATACCGAACTTTAAAGTCCATCCAAGACCACTGAACCAAACATCCACGGATCCGCTCATCCCTATTCATGAAGGCCTCTTTATGCTGTTGCCCATTTGGTCGCCAGTCCAATCTCTGAGTACTTTTGCATCCAAAACAAACGTGGGACTCATCGCTGAAGAGGCAGCATCTATTGGAGTATTGTAGAGTAGTGTTGTGAGGTCAATGGGACCCCTGCAGTTTGATGTCTCGGTCACAGCCCAATGTTGTGCAAATGCCTTCTGATAGTTTTTGTATACACTATTTAAGGCTTGGTATGTGATAGTCATAATCACTTGCAGTACAGAATGGATCTCTATGAGGGGCTGCTGATAAGTCTTTGGCTTTACCCAGAAAGAAACGAGATAGGATGATGAAACTTTATATTTATTCCACATTCTCTCCACTGATGTCAACACATTTCTTACAGTATTCCAAGTTCTGTAAGCCTAGCAAAAAGAAGGATTCTGGTTGTGCCACAAACCAGGCATCTGTAGCAGCCAAGACATCAGAAATGGTGTGATATTTGGTACCCTTGAGGTGTTTCTTCAAGTTTGGAAACAGATGATAGTTGGAGGTAGCTAGATCTGGTGAATAAGGTGGGTGGTCAACCACCTGGAAGCCCAGGTCTCTTAGTTTTACCGTTGTCACTTGTACAGTGTGAGCGGAGGCTTTGTCTTGCAGGAACAAGATTTCTGTGGACAGCTTGCCACTCCTTTTGGCCTTCAGACTTGCCTGCAGTTGGTCCAAAACTTCAATGTAACACCTTGCATTGATGGTGGAATACTTTTGAAGGTAGTCCACTGGCAGCACACCCTCCTTATCCCAGAACACAGATGCCATCACCTTAGTGGCTGATTTTTGCATCCTGAACATCTTTGAACAAGATGAACCACTGTGCCTCCACTCTTTTCACTGCTCCTTGTTTTCAGGGTCATACAAATAAATCCAGGTCTCACCCATAGTGACCAGTCGATCCAAGAAGTTCTTATCAGTCCAGAAACACTGACAAATGGACCAGGAAGTTTTCACTCGCATGCTTCTCTGATCTGTTGATAAACATTTGGGGACCCACTTTGCAGATCACTTCCTCATGTCCAAATGTTCATGGATAATGACACAAAGACGTTCACGGGAATCCCCATGATGCCTGCTATTGCTTTAGCTGAAATTTGTCGATTCTCCAGTATGAGGTTGTGCATAGCATTGACGATCTCCAGAACAACAACCACTCTCGGACATCCAGGACGTTCCTCATCATTTGTGCTGAAGTGGCTTGTTTTAAATTTGGCAACCAAGTTCTTAACTTTGGAATGTGAAGGGCATTGATACCCCAATGTCTATGGTATATCACCATGAATATCATTCGCCACTTTCCTTGCAAAAACAAGAATTGTATCACTACTCTGCTCTCAGTTGATGTGAATATCACATTAGACTTCACCATTTTGTTTTCCTGCATGCATAGAATACTGTTGCCATAATCAACACACACAAAATTTTGAAAACATATATTAGACACATAAGGCTTTCATGTGATGTAACATCCATTACAATAGAAACAAAAAAAGATCAGAAAGCCAAAGACTTATCAGCATCCCCATGTATGTGCTGTTCTTTGAATCTGATGAGATCATATGGGTAACACCATCAATAGGCCTTTATGAGGGAATGTCATATTGGTCCTACTACAGGGATCATAGTGTGAGGTAGCATAATGAATGGTAGCTGGACCCCTCTAGTCTTTATTCTTGGTACACTAACAGCCTAGCATTAAATTGATTTGCCAAACGTAAGATAGAGACAAAATGAGCATATACCCTACAGTAAGTAAATTGTAACAGTACATATAAACAGCATAGGGTACATAGTAAACACTATTTTTAATCACAAAAGCAAAACTAGCCATTCCACCGTGACAAGGTGTACCACAAATGGAATGGTCCTAATCTCTAGCATTAAAATGTCACCTTGTGTCAACCGATAATGGACAATTGCCACTATACTATTATCACCTGCGGCTGCTGCAGGCAGCCGGCGGTGATCTGCCTACATGGCTGCCTCGCAGGCACAGGTGGATCCAAGAACCCCCCGTGCCTGTTAACCCCTTAAAATCATGCTGTCATAATGTGACAGCACAATTTAAATTCCCATTGCAGTAAATATTCACTTACCCGGCTCCATTGGTGGTGCCTTGACGTGATCACTGAGAGCCGATGGTTGCCATCGTAGCACAGGGTCATGTGATGACTCCTGAAGCTCACATGACTCACTTCCTGTTTCAGCCAGCCGAGTGCTGCTTGTAAGAATAGATGTGCATTTCTGGTGATCTCAGCTGTGTAGCTGTGATCAACAGAAATGAATGAGTTATCAGACTGCTAATCCTTATAGTCCCCTAGCCTAGGGGGACTAGTGAAATAAACAAAAAAAAGTAAAAAAAAAAAGTATTAAAAAAATGAAAAAACTTAAAGTTTAAATTTACCCTCTTTTCACCCCATTGAAAATAAAAGGCTTAAAAAGATAAAAATATACACACATTTGGTATCGCCACTTTCAGAAATGCCCGATGTATCAAAACATAAAATCAATTACGGTAATCTAATCGATAAATGGCGTAGCATCTTAAAAATCTCAAACACTAAAATTATGTATTTTGGTCACCACAAATTTTGCGCAAAATGCAATAACAGGCGATCAAAATGTAGCATCGGCGCAAAAATGGTAGCATTAAAAACATCAGCTCGAGACGCAAAAAATAAGCCATCACTGAGCCATAGATTCTGAAAAATGAGAATACTACAGGTCGTGGAAAATGGCGCAAAAAAAACCCCGTGCCACTTTTTTTGGACAAACGTGTAAAAAATGTTAACCCCTTAGGTAAAAGTAAACCTATACATATTTGGTGTATCACGCTGACACATCAGTTTTCCATATAGTGAACATGGTGAATATAATATCCCAAAAACAATCATGGAATTGCACTTTTTCTGCAATTGTTCCACACTGAAATTTTTTTTGCCGTTTTCCAGTACACTATATGGTAAAACTTATGATTTCCTTAAAAAATACAACACGTCCCGCAAACAACAAGCCCTCATATGGCAAAATTGAAAGAAAAATAACAAAGTTACGGCTCTCGGAAGAAGGGGACCAAGAAAAAAATGAAAACCGGAAAATTGGCCAGGGATGAAGGGGTTAATGGCTGTGTGAATTATTTAGAGGGCACATTAAACTTACTCTCTTATCAAAGCTTTACACTGATTACATTGTATAAAAGTGTCATATCTTCAGTATGGTCCAATTAAAAGATGTCATAAAATAATTACAAAAATGTGAGGGGTGTACTCACTTTGTGTTATACTGTAAATACATTAAAAATACATAATTTTTATTTGCACTTTTTTTATTACAACAAATGCAAAACAATTTTATAGAAAATATATATATATATATATTTATGCAAAACAATTTTATAGAAAAAAAAAAAATTATATATATATATATATATATATATATATATATAGTTTTAATTTTCAAAATTATCGATAAACCATCACACCCACCTAAACCGGCCAAGGAAATGAAGAGGAAGATAATGACAAACAGACATTTTCGCTGATCATCCAACCGCCCAATCCACATGTCCCATTTAGCAAAGATTTTCTGAACCGCTCCTTTCAAAAAGCATTAACCTAATGTTTCTATTTACCTAAACTTGGAGGATTTTTTCTTAATTAGGTTTTTCCCCCTTTTCTTTGAAGAGTAACTGTCTTTTCATTTTTATTTTATTTTTTTCATAAATCAATAATACACGTAAAAATAAACAACTTTGTAATATATCTTATTAGTGAACTGTGCTTCTTTCTCCTGTATTGATCTTTCTTTATTAAATTTTTCAATTTACTGGTAAAATATGTCTTCTTTGACAACAGATTTACCCCTTACTGAGATAGGACATAACAGTTGGTGCTCATAAAGTTTTATGGAAAACTGTAACTGGTTTCAGGAGAATTTGCAGCAGAATGTCTGTGTCGGCCTCTGGCTCCTCCTCCATCCTATCTCCATACAATCATATACCGTATTTTTCGGATTATAAGACGCATTTTCCTCCCAACAACTTGGGAGGAAAATGAGGGGTGTGTCTTAAAATCCGTATATTGCTTACTGGGTGGAGATATCGCGCGGGCGGCTATCTGTGCATTCGGCTGTCAGTGCCGGCGGCTGTCTGTGTCAGCGGCTGTCTGTGAGGGCGGCAGGCTGCCTCTTGGTGCAGGCAGATGGCAGGCTGTCTCTCAGTGCGGGCAGGCAGCAGTCTGCCTCTCAGTGCAGGCAGGCTGCCTCTCGATGCGGGCAGGCGGTCTGCGGTGGCTGTACGGAGCAGGCTGAGAGCTCCATCTGTGTACGCACCGCTCTGGACGCCATTTCTTGGAAGCCAGGACCGCCGACAGAGCATCTGGGATACCTGCTGCACAGGCCTACTCCACACAGGCAGCACAGCTTCCGCTGTCAGGACCGACCCCACCGCTGCCAGGACCAACCTCACCGCTGCCAGGACCAACCTCACCGCTGCAAGGACCCACCCCACCAGCACCGCCCCTACCTCCTGTGACTCCCCTCCACCACCGCTGCTGACCCCCTCCGGTAAGCCAGTGTGGCGCCCCTGAGGCTTCAATCGCCACAGAGGTATTGCACCTTAGCCAGAGGTGTGGTATTCCATCCATGGTAAGGAGGAGGTTCATGCAAAAGCACAGCACACTCACTTAGCAACACATCACCAAACCTGGTAAGGGCATGAGTATACCTGACTGGGGGGGTGGAGTCAGTTGGGTGAGAACAGAGGTGTCGTATGGAGAGAGTAATGCGGGCGTCACACGAGACGATCTATCATGCGATATGTCTTCGCGGTAACAGTTTTCGTGATGCACATACGGCATCGTTTGCGACGTCATTTCGTGTGACACCTCCGGGCGACGGTGAACATTCGCAAATCAGTTACAAATCATGAGTCGTGTACACGTCGCTTATTTTTAAAAAATCGTTTATTTTTCTTTGCGCCGGTTGTTCATCGTACCCGGGGCAGCACACATCGCTCCGTGTGACACCTCGGGAACAGTGAACACAGCTTACCTGCGTCCTGCGGCACCCCCCGACCATGCGGAAGGAAGGAGGTGAGCGTGATGTTTACGTCCCGCTCATCTCCGCCCCTCTGCTTCTATTGACCTGCGGCTGTGTGACATCGCTGTGACACCGAACGTCCCTCCCCCTTCAGGAAGAGGATATTCGCCGCCCACAGCAAGGTCACTCAGCATGTAAGTACGTGTGACAGGGGGTTAACGACTTTGTGCGACACGGGCAGCGATTTGCCCGTGACGCACAAACGACGGGGGCGGGTACGATCACTCGTGCGATCGCACGATAGATCTTATCGTGTGACGCCTGCATAAGTCAAGAGTTGGAGAGGTGGAGTGGAGGAGAAAAGACCCGCCGTCTGGAGCTGGTACTGCTTGGCCCGGGCATAGACAGAAGGGTCCCAGAGCTCACGGGAATTCTTACACTACTTCATGGCCTCGTTCCATATATAATCAACAAGTGAAGGGACACAGTCACAATTCGGGGACTGGTCCCCAGGCTAGAGGAGATTAAACCCACGGGCTCCCTAGTGAAACCAGTGGCTGAGGTGTTTCCAAGCACTGAAGCTACCACTGCACATGAATTCACTGGTAAGTGACCCAAAACGGACCAGAGGGATAGAGCTTCATGCCGCCCAACAGAGTTCACGGTCCAGTGAGCGAGGGCGCAAGGCAGGAGAGTGAAGCCTGCGCAGAAGTCGGCCATGGAAAGAGTACGATAAAGAAAGGTGCATTGGACTCGACCTCCGAACTACCCGGGATTGGCTGGAAACTCATCACGGTGAATACCCGACACTCCAAAGGTGGTCCACGGCTTGTGTGTAACCGGCTACAGTGAGTAAACACCCATTGACTGCATCCCTGAGTCGCTCTATTATTCGTCTGCGCCCGCCATAGTACACTACAACCCCCATCCGCCCTGGGGCCCAGCTCTGCCTGTGGGGAGCTACACAATCTAAGCTGCATCCCAATCAGCCCCAAAGGTCCCTACCTCACAGTGGTGGCACCAAACTTGCCGCATACCACAGGTGGCATCACGAAACAACCATCATTCCTTATCTATTTATTAAACGACACCGTCAGGGTCACGGAACTTGTGCTAGGCCACAGCGGCGCCCCAGCAGCAGCAGAACCAGAACCGCGGCCCGGGAACGAGTCTCCCCAGGCCCCGGTAGGCGTGTCAACAGCACCGGAGTATAAGACAGACCCTTTTTCTTATCCTTTTTTATCTCTAAATTAGGGATGCTTCTTATAATCCGGTGCATCTTATAAAACGAAAAATACGGTAAGCACCAACTGTCATCTCGTATCTCAGTAATGGATAAATCTGCCTTAACTGAATAAAAATTTTAGAGATTTTCCAATGATTTGCAAGAGAAGCATCAATCCAGGAGGTGGAAAAAGCAAATTTCTCTAATAAGATATATTGCACTGTTACTTATTTTCATGTGTATAATTGATTTATGGCATACAAAATAAAACAGCAAATATTGTTTAAGTTTTACATATAGCCACAGTGTGTTAAAAAATCTATAGCATATACTCACTTTCACTTATCGATATTCTGTCAAACCTCCATTCCGCTGGCCATATCTCCCTACAGTCTTGTTTCCTTTTGTTCTGGTGTAGTTGATATGTAACCTCTGCAAAGTTTTGTATTCACGCCTATCTGTTCATTTATCCTATTTTTCTAAGGCTGAGTTCACATGTCCAGTAAACATCCATTATAACAGGTCCATCAGTAATCCCTTGGGAAAAAAGGTATACAAACACAACTCTTGTCTTTCTTTAAATTATTAATTTTAGCTGGATCTGTATTTTTAAGATTGGAGTCTATGGAAAACAAATTTGTTAACTTATTGGTATTTAGCCATCCATTTTCCTTTCATTGGTAAAGGATCCATTTTTTGCTTACTGGATCAGTTTCAAATGCAAGATAATTATTCAACAAGGCAAATTGTGTCCTGCATCTCAACAGACACATTCGAAATATTCAGATCTAGTTTAAGAAGAGGATTTGTGCCATATATTTCTAAGAGCGATATTTTTGAATTATCTGGCCAATTAAACATGCTGTCATAACACTGGCGGACAGAGACTCGTCAGAATGCATAATACCATCTGCTTTGGAGGTAGAAATGGCCTGCCTTACCAATGATATGTCCATCCCTGCGTCCTAACGCCTTTACTTGAAAAACATTCCTCAACCAGAACTACTTTGCTATCTACAGACCTGTCTCTAATCTTCACTTTACCTCTAAACTTGTGGAACGCTTGGTCCACTCTTGTCTAATCCGCTGTCTCTCAGATAACGCTTTTCTTCACCCTTTACAACCTAGTTTATGCTCTTTACACTCGTCGGAAACTGCCCTTACTAAAGACTTTAATGACCTTTCAACAGCAAAATCAAATGGCCACTACTCCCTCCTGTTTCTCCTGAATCTTTCTGCCACTTTTGATACTGTGGATCACCAGCTCCTCCTCACTATGCTCCACTGTATGACCCTCAAGGACACCATTCTCCTGGTTCTCCTCTTACCTCTCTGACCACTCCTTCACAGTATCTATTGCTGGCTCCTCTTCCTCTCTTCTTGCCTTACTGTCGGGGTTCCTCAAGGCTCAGTCCTAGTCCTCCTCCTTTTTTCTCTATTGGACAGACCATCAGAAGATTTCATTGCCAGTATCATCTTTATGCTAATGACACCCAATTATACACCTCTTCTCCTGACATCACCCCCACCTTAATAGAAAACACCAGGGACTATCTGGCCACTGTCTCTAACACCACATCCTCCTTCTATCTGAAACTGAATCTCTCCAAAATTTAACTCGTGTTTCCTACCTCTACTGACAAACATAGACACAAAATTTAATTCACCTTTGGTGGTTTAACCATAACTCCAAAGCTGCACGCTTGCTGTATTGGAATTATATTTCACACCAAACTTTCCTTTATCCCCTATAGCCAATCACTCAATAGCTTATGTTACCCACATCTTGAAAACATCTTCAGAATCCAAAATTTCTCACCTTTGAAACTGCAAAAACACTTAAGGCTGCTTTACACCAGACAATCTATCGTGCGATAGATCGTCGGGGTCACGGTTTTTGTGACGCACATCCGGCATCGCTGGCGATGCCAGCCTGTGTGACACCTCCTAGCGACGCAGTATCACTCACAAATAGTGAGTCGTGTACTGGTCGCTAGGTTCCATAATATCAGTTCTGAAATCGGGCGCCGGTTGTTCATCGTTCCCGTGGCATCACACGTCGCTCCGTGTGACACCACGGGAGCGATGAACATCGCGTACCTGCCTCCCACGTCAGCCGCCGGCTCTATGTGGAAGGAAGGAGGTGGGCGGGATGTTTACATCCTGCTCATCTCCGCCCCTCCGCTTCTATTGGCCGGCGGCCGTGTGACGTCGCTGTGACGCCGAACGTCCCTCCCGCTTTAGGAAGTGGACATTCGACGCCAACAGCGTGGTCGCACGAGATGTAAGTATGTGTGACGGGGGTTACCGACTTTGTGCGCCACGGGCAGCGATTTGCCCATGACGCAAAAAGGACGGGGGCGGGTACGATCGATTGTGAAATCGCACAATCGGTCGTACCATGTAAAGCAGCCTTTACTGTCACCCATTCATTTCGTCTGGACTACTGTCCTCTAACCAAACCTTTTCCTCACCAATTGTGGCAGCCAAGGTTGTATTCCTCTTCAGCCACTTCACTGATGCTTAAACCTTGTACCAGTCATTACTCTGGATGCATCTGCTTCAGAATATGTAGTGTACCACGAGGCCTTAGGGTACTCGTCACCGGTCCAGTGGTTCCTTGGGGTAGCTGTGACTGGCCTGGCCCAGTTCCGTGACCCCGTCAGCTACATGAAAAAGAAAAAAACAGCAAGCGGACAAGTGTCCAATACAGATGGGGATGGAAAGAGGGTGACGGGCCCCTGGGAAGCGTGTCACCGATTGCAGCGGTGACTGGGGTCTCGGCCTCCTCTGCTGCCAACCCTACCTGTGACTAGTTCTCTCCCAAGGGTAGTACTGGATGGGGAATGGACATGCTTTGCAGCGCCACCAGCGGTATATGTCCAAGAATTAGCCGCTGCTGCACAGTCTCTCTCTGGGGCAGATGTTAGGTGCAGCAGGGATGGTATCGCTCCTCACGGGTGGAGTTGGTGAGAACGGGGGCGGCAGTCCACAGGAGCGTCGGAGAGCAGGGCGACGACAGTTACTCAAAGAGTCACCAGGTGCGGGTTCCAGTCACTTTATTTACTGGCTCAGGTGGTTTCGCACCCTGGGTGCTGGTCCCCACTGTCAGAGACTCCGGTCGATCCCGGGTAGGTCAGAGGCTGGATCCAGTTTGGTAATCTGTGGCCTTTCTTCTACATGCACAACTCTGTATTCTCCCCGGTCCTGACCCGTACAGGCCGGCAGCCTGGGCCTCTCATGGGTCGGACCTCTGTCCCGTCTCCCCAGGCTCCCTCTCTGCTGCCATGCCACAGCCACCCGAACTGGGGCTCTGTACCTCTCCTGTGCTCAGTCCCTTGCTCTGGCGACTGCTCCCCTTTTAGTCCACGATTACAAGTGCCGGGTCTCGTCTCTCTAGGTGTTAATGGCCCCAGCTTGATTGTGCTGTCTGTTCGGTGTTACATCCAGACAGCTCTGTTCTGCCTCCCTGAAGGCCTGACAGCCTCCCTTCAGGGAGCTACACGCCGTGTGTCTGCTATGTCTCGTGTCCAAGCTTGTTCTGCCTGGCTAAAAGTGTCTCTACTCCTAACTGCCCATGCCCCCACCCTTGCAAGTTCCTATGGCGACCTGGGTCTGCTAGGAACTGGCTGAGTCACTTCCTGACTGTGTTTGTAGAAACATTGTTAACCCTTTCCTAGTGACTGCTTCTCCCTGCTGTATGGTGGTGTGAGGTGTGTGTAAACTTACCAGATTAACATCTTGACCTGCTCGGGAAGGATATAATGATATACCCTGTAGCGACCAGTCTCAGGGGCGCTACAAATACAATACAAACTTACCTCTCACCCACAAAGCTCTACACAGTTCTGCACCACCTTATATCTCAGTCCTCATTTCTGTCTATCACCCTACTCATGCTTTCCATTCTGTATCTGATGTAAGACTAACATACTCCATAACCCAAACCTTATGACTCCGTCTCCAAGACTTCTCTCGTGCTGCACCAGTTTTCTGGAATCCACTACACCAGACAATCAGACTGATATTTAGCCCCCATGTTTTTAAAAACACATATCTTTAAACAGGCCTATCACCTTTTCCCTCCTTCTAAATGTTAATCACAATCTGCTTCTTCCTAATCATCTGTTTACACATCCTCCATGCACCCAATACCATGCAATAAATGCACTTTGGTAAAGGACACTCGGCAAGAAAAACAAAGCGAGAGGAATGCGATAAAAAATGCATTCCACTTAGACCAATGTTACTCTATGGGGTTGCTCTCGTAATTGGACCAAGAAAACAATCGCAGCATGCTGCAGGTGGAATCCGATTAATTTTCTCTCACACCCATACAAGTCTATGGGTGCGAGAGAAACAACGCATTGTACTCGTATTACAGCGAAGTGCAGTGCAATATACGCATCACCTAATAATGGAGGAGATGGGGAGATTACTCCCTCCCTCTCCTCTGCAGCATCCGCTCCCTCCTCCCCAGCTGTGCTGTGATCGCAGGATCGCATCACAGTGGCATGACACTTGGCTTACTCTCCAGTAGAGTGGGAGCCGAGTGTCATGCGAAGCACTTGCAATGGTGCTCGTGTGGCCCCAGCCTTAAGGGTGCTTTACACGCTGTGACATCGCTAGTGATAGCTAGCGATGTCGAGCGCGATAGCACCTGCCCCCGTCGCTCGTGCGACATTTGGTGATTACTGCCGTAGCGAACATTATCGCTACGGCAGCATCCCACGCACATACCTTGGCAGCGACGTCGCTGTGACTGCCGAACAATCCCTCCCTCAACGGGGAGGTGCGTTCGGCGTCATAGCGACATCACTGCGGAGCCACTAAGCGGCCGGCCAATAGAAGTGGAGGGGCGGAGATGAGCGGAACGTAACATCCCGCCCACCTCCTTCCTTCCACATTGCCGGTGGACGCAGGTAAGGAGATATTCGTCGTTCCTGCGGTGTCACACATAGCGATGTGTGATGCCGCAGGAATGACGAACATCGTACCTGTGGCAGCAGCGATATTAAGGAAAGGAGCGATGTGTCAACGATCACCATTTTTGAACGATTTTGCGATTGTTGATCGTCGCTCCTTGGTGTCACATGCTGCGATGTCGATAACAGTGCCGGATGTGCGTCAATAACGACCTGACCCCGACGATATATCGATAGCGATGTCACAGCGTGTAAAGCACCCTTTAGACAGATAGTGGCTAATATCTGGCTCATGCAGCTTTACATAAAATCCATATTTATTATAATGGTGGCTGAAATGTACATGGGGAGCATGTTCTACCTATTGTGTCCCCTATTTCCTTATAGATTGTAAGCTTGTGAGCAGGGTCCTCACTCCTCCTGGAACTGTTTAACTATGTGTTACTTTGTTTTGTTTTTATTGTTTGTGTGAAGCCCCACAGGTGTTGTGTAGCATTACCTTCAGGGAATCCACGTGGGATGGTCTGGTCACAGGTAGGTTATCTTCTTTGGATTTTCGTGACACCACTCTCGGTATTGCGGTCAGGGGACCGCCGCTGCAGGTTAGGGGACGCCTGGGGCTGGTGTTGTGTGCAGCCTGGTGTCATGGCCTCCCGAGAGTGAGGCAGGCGCCAGGGTCCGGTTGGAGTGTGTGTGAAACCACAATTAGCAGAATGACTCAGGCACAATCAAGACAGTCTTTCAGGGTTTTTACTCACCATTGATGGCAGGGTGAGTACCCGGGCGTAGCTGGGATGAACCAGAGGAAACCAGGCACTCCGTCAGGCTGACTTTTGAGGGTGAATACCGACTCGCCTTCCTAGCCCTGGTGTTTTTGGGGTGACCCCGACTTGTAGTCCTGCTGGGGTCACCCAGGGAAGTTGCTGCTTCCTGTTCTCCCCTCTTTTCGGCCCGTCTGCTTGTAGCCTGGACCAGGTGACTCCGGCTACATGACTCTTGTGAGCTATGGGCCCTCTCTTCGCTACGTGGCTGCAGACTCTGTGGTGTTATGGTGAGGGTCTGAAATGCCCCCTCTGGCAGGTTTGGCAGAAAAAACTAAATGAATCTCTGCACTGGGACCTGTAACCCCGTGTGGCCTGGTCCCTCCCTGGCAGTCCCCGTACTCAGCCACCCCTTTGCTCTTTCTAGCCTTGGGTGGATTTCTGGTGGCACCAGGTGACCGATCTCCCCTGTCGGTAGCCACTGCACGTGCACTGTAAGATTGTGCCAGGGTCTGCTTCCTGCATCTGCTCTCCCTGAGCTGCACTCACTAACTGGCTCACTACTCCCTCCCCACTGTGCCTGCCTACGCAACTTAGCAACCAGGCTCTCTACCACACCCCTTGAGTGGACATGGAGGCCACGCCCCCTCCTGGATTCCCCAGGGGTCCCTATCAAAGGTAGATATGGGAGACCTGATTACTATGCGCCTGTGTAATCACACCTCGGCCAGCCTTCTGGATTACCTGTGTTGTACTGCCCCCACACGGGTGCAGTACTCAGTGGTGCCTGACCAGGTCAGGGGCGCCACATTTGTACTGTACATGTCCCCGCTAAATTGGAAAGTGCTGGGGAATATGTTGGTGCTATGTAAATAAAATTATTATTATGGCCTGCGTCATGTTTTGGAACACACTCTTTTAGCCTGTTTCTTCAAAGTCTTCTCTGTATAGTGAAGTAATATAAATTGAGTAATACAATGAGCTTAATTTATTGAAACCTGGGTACTGGCTCATAGGTGATATAAGAAAAACTTGCAAACATGACTTTGCGGCACTATAACAGCACCATTCCAAGGGTCATTAGTTTTGAATCCGGCAAACTGAATATGGATCGGTTTATGTTGCCTTCCAATATTTAATAATTGTTAATATTTGTTACTATGAGGTCTTGTGCGGATTTTCTTGTCCAAATACTATCTATGATTTTCACGGATAGCGCTTGGACCTATGATATTCTATGGTACTGTGCACATGTCCAAGGAAAAAATCGGTGACATGTCCGATTTTTCAAGTGTCTGTTCAAAATCGGCAATGCAAGTTCATGGGTCTGTGGAAAACAACAGACCACACTCGGATGACATCTGAGTGCAGTCCAATTTTCACACTGACATAATGGGAGAGGTGGAGAAACTTTGCATAATGATTTCACAATCAGATCGTTTTTTCTCGGATGGAGAGAAAACAGTGATGTGTATTTAGCCTAAACAAAATACCTGTTCCAAAAATCTAAATCTATATTTACTATAAAGAGATCTTTTATTCTTCTTTTGGCACATGGAGCATCCTACAAAAACATGTATCACAGCTTTTAAGGAGGTTGTCCACTATGTAAACTTTGATGACCTATGTTTAGGATAGATGGTAGAGGAAAGCTTGACACGCCTAATGGAATGAGTTACCACATATCCACAGAGTGCAACGATAAAACGTCCGCCAGATGGACTATAACATGAAGGAGAAGAAGAAAAATCGGCACATCCAGCATAAAATGTATTCTTGCTTTATTTCCACATAGAATTAAAAAAAGTCCATCCAAAAAATGAAGACCCTGACGCGTTTCCGACGCAGAAGAGCGTCCTTAATCATAGTCTCTAGCGTCCTCTATCATAGAGCCTATGATTAAGGACGCTCTGCTATGCGTTAAGGAAACGCATCAGGGTCTTCATTTTTGGATGGACTTATTTTTAATTCTATGTGGAAATAAAGCAAGAATACATTTTATGCTGGATGTGCCGATTTTTCTTCTTCTCCTTCATATCCTTAGGATAAGTAATCAATGTTTGATTGGCTGGAGTTCAACAACCGGCAGCCAACGCTGATCAGCTGTTCCTGTTGCCGGCAGCGGTAGCAAGTATCCGGAAATGCTCAGTTGCGGACCTGCTTTGTCTTCTGATAGTGGCCCGTTACTGCACATCTGACTTCTATTGACTTAAATGGGAGGTGGATGTGTAGTACCCAGCTGCAGCTGCTATCAGAAGACGGGGCATTTCCAACTACCTGCTGCCGCTGCCACCACCAAGAACAACTGATCAGTAGCGATGCCAATCAGACAATGATGACCTATCCTAAGGATAGCCAATCAATGTTAAAGTAGTGGACAACCTCTTTAAGTCAGTGGGCAACTTATGCAAATGTATTCAATAAAGTTGCAAAAGTTGGGGTCATATTTCAATGTATACATTATGTCGCGGGCGGAGGAGGGGACACTGCGCTCTCCCACTGCTCGGGTCCGGCCGCTGCTGCTGCTGCGGCTGCCGCTGCTCGGTGGTGGTTCGAGCGGTGGGCCGGATCCCGGTTACTCGAGCGGCGTTCCTCGCCCGTGAGGGAAAAGGGGGATTTGATTGGATGGTGGGGATTTGGTGATTGTCCGTGACGCCACCCACGGTTGTGGTGAAGTTGGTGACACCACCGCTGCTCTAGACAGGGATCCCGGGAGCGGTGACAGGGAGCAGCTTTGGTGTTAGTTCTTCCCTTCGTGGGTAGGGGGTTGGTTGTCCCGGGGCCTGGTGATGGGGTAGGGATCGATGGCAGGCAGGTTACGGGGCCTGGTGAGGTGCAGGGTCGCAGGGGCAGGGCTGTGCCGCACGACACGGTGGTACTCACTCAGCCAATGATGAGGACACAGTTCTCGGTAAAACACACGGCTGGATGGACGGGTCCCACAGACGGCTGCGGTGTTGTTTTCTCCCGGCAGGTTGATGGTGACTGCCTTTCCCTGCACCTGTGTACTATAACGGTTCCAATGGGTTCCCACCGGTAACCCGCTCCCCAGCTTGGATATGGGCTGGAGGAGCCCCTTTTGCCCGCAGGCTCTGGCCCTGGGAACGGTAGCCTTGGCGGTGGCTGTGCTTACCTCTCACGGTTGGACTGTTGCCTTCTTTCATGACTTGGCTGCTGGGAAACCCAGGAGGTTCCCTTTGCTGACGAATTTGGCAAATTCACGGCGACTCCTAGCCTTGCCTGGGTCCGTAAGCCCCTGCCAGATGGTGCTGACTTCTCTTTGTGTACCGGTCCGGTACCGCCGGGCCACCGCCCGTCCACGGTCCTTACGGTAGACTCTGATAGGCCACTCCTGCAGACGGTCACCACCGTCTGCCAACCTTGCTGATCCGTCCGGGCCACACACCCGGACCAACTTCAGTCTGCTCAGCTGCCACTTCACTCCACTCACTTTCGCTTCCTAAACTGATCTGTCTGCTTTTCCTGCCTCCAGGACTGTGAACTCCTCGGTGGGCGGGGCCAACCGCCTGGCCCACCCCCCTGGTGTGAACATCAGCCCCTGGAGGAAGGCAACAAGGGTTTTGTGTCTGACTTCGGTGTGCCTGACCGGGAGTGTGGGGTGTGTGGGTGTTGTTCTCTGTGGCCCCTGACTTGTCCAGGGCGCCACATTCCCCCTTAGTAAAATGCAGACCGTCCGCGGGCTGCCCGTCCATCACCGGTTTTATTTTCACAACTGAAAAATAGAAAAACGGTAACACATTACAATTAAAATAACATCTTCCCACATCGGGAGGTACTCTTATTTAAACGTTGCTTAACGGTTACGGCTTCCGCTCTCTCCCACCCAAGCAACCTGGCCCTGATGCTGCCCCTAAGCAAACAGGCAGCACCCCTTTACCCCAGTCCAGCACAAGTTGCCCGAGCGGGTTCTGTCCTTTTCAGGAGACCCACGTCCATGGGGAACCCCTGAAACCCCCAGAGGATCGCCACCGGTTCCAGTGGTGGCTGGGCCCCAGCCTGCTCCACTGCGGGCCCTTCCTCCAATCTGCCTCTCCGGAGGCGGTAATGGTGAAAGCCATAAAACATTTTTATTTACAATCCACAAGTTCGTGGTTGCCTTGCAAGTTCTCAGGCTTGTCCATAAGGAGTCCCTTATGCAACACTTGTAAACAGTCCCCACGGGGACAACGGTGTCGGCAACGACCGGTCTCAATCACTGTTGGTCAATCAGGTGACTCTTCGGTAAATCATTCACTTATCATTCTTTTTTTTTTTTTTCAAACGGTACTTTTGTGGTCCCAACGGGGAACAACTTGCAGCGGGGCTCCGCTGACCTTAATCCGACTCTTCGGTGTCGGCTGGGGACACGGTGGACACCCGGGCCTCCTGGCTGCCCCTCAGCTTGGCATCCAGCGCAAACCACCCCCTCTCCCCACAGTGCCGGGTGTACTGTACCAAATCGCCCGGCATCAGGTTACGGCCTGGGTGCTCCTCCGGCAGGTGGGCATTAACATCCCGCCGGGCTATGAAGACTTCGGCCTCCAGGCCTGGTTCATATATGAAGCCATAGCCCCGGCGGACATCGAACCGCCTCACCTGCTTACCATACAGGGGGCCCCGGACACGGAAGGTCGCTTGGCGGAGGCTCTCCTTCTCCCGGATCGTACGGGCCACCAACTCCGCCTTCTTCCTTTCCCTTTCCGCGATCTCCGGGCCCAGCGGTGTCGGCTCCCTGTCCCAATACGGGGCTGCTGCGAGCTCCGGCGCACGGGTCGGGCCTCGCGAGACCTTCTGGACACTGCCCACCACTGGCAATATGGGTGGAAGGTCCCGCGGTGACTTGGCCTGGGGTGCTGCTTTGCCGCGGCAACCCGGCGCAACCTCAGCCGAGGTGTGGGGGATGGGCACAGTGGCTTTCTTCCGCTGAGCCTTCGGCACGGAGCGGCCTGTCGGCTCCGGCTCGGGGAGTCTTCCGGGGGAGGCCTTCGGCTCGGGCTTTTGTACTTTCCAGGGCAGCACTTCCGGTCTGTCACGGGCTCCGGCTACAGGTCGGTCCGCCTGGGCGGACATGCGCGGTATCGCTACCGGTTGCGGGGGTAGCGGGCCTAGTGGCGGGGTCACGGCAGCCGGGACGGGTAGCGAGGGAGGTAGCAGGGCGAGTGGGTTCAGACCGGGTCCCGCAGCCACGATGACCGACCCACTTGGGGTACCGGGGCGTGGGTCACTCACCCTCCCTTCCGCAACTTCCTCCTCGCGTCTCCGCACGGTCGCTATGACCTCCGTCATGTCGGTCTCTCACTCCTCCAAGAGGAGCTGCATCTTGACCTGCAGCCTCAGTTGGAGCTACGCGGTCCGGATCTCCACCCACGCCGCGGTTCCAGGCGCGGGGGCTACGGTGCTATGGGACGGCATGTACATCTTGCTGGCGGCCTCTTCCAGGAACAGCAAAATAGCCGCAGGGTCCTGGCGTCCCCGCTTTTATAGCCACGCTCACATGCGACCAGCCACCATTTCGTCCCCCTTAGTTTCTTTCCGACTCCTCCTCTACAGGGGCGAGGTTTTGGCCTTCGCACCTCCACTACTCGAGAAGACACTCGAGCGGGAATTCTTCGCGCCCAAGATGGCGGCTTCACAAATTTTTCGGCCGGACACCTCCGGCGGTCACACAAGGCGCACTTCCACCAGTTAGTAGAACGGTAGGATCCTGTTCATGACGCCAAGTTGTCGCGGGCGGAGGAGGGGACGCTGCGCTCTCCCACTGCTCGGGTCCGGCCGCTGCTGCTGCTGCGGCTGCCGCTGCTCGGTGGTGGCTCGAGCGGTGGGCTGGATCCCGGGGACTCGAGCGGCGTTCCTCGCCCGTGAGTGAAAAGGGGGATTTGATTGGATGGTGGGGATTTGGTGATTGTCCGTGACGCCACCCACGGTTGTGGTGAAGTTGGTGACACCACCGCTGCTCTAGACAGGGATCCCGGGAGCGGTGACAGGGAGCAGCTTTGGTGTTAGTTCTCCCCTCCGTGGGTAGGGGGTTGGTTGTCCCGGGGCCCGGTGATGGGGTAGGGATGGATGGCAGGCGGGTTACGGGGCCTGGTGAGGTGCAGGGTCGCGGGGGCAGCGCTGTGCCGCACGGCACGGTGGTACTCACTCAGCCAATGATGAGGACACAGTTCTCGGTAAAACACACGGCTGGATGGACGGGTCCCACAGACGGCTGCGGTGTTGTTTTCTCCCGGCAGGTTGATGGTGACTGCCTTTTCCTGCACCTGTGTACTATAACGGTTCCAATGGGTTCCCACCGGCAACCCGCTCCCCAGCTTGGATATGGGCCGGAAGAGCCCCTTTTGCCCGCAGGCTCTGGCCCTGGGAACGGTAGCCTTGGCGGTGGCTGTGCTTCCCTCTCACGGTTGGACTGTTGCCTTCTGTCGGGACTTGGCTGCTGGGAAACCCAGGAACTTCCTTTCGCTGACGAATTTGGCAAATTCACGGCGACTCCTAGCCTTGCCGGGGTCCGTAAGCCCCTGCCAGATGGTGCTGACTTCTCTTTGTGTACCGGTCCGGTACCGCCGGGCCACCGCCCGTCCACGGTCCTTACGGTAGACTCCGATAGGCCACTCCTGCAGACGGTCACCACCGTCTGCTAACCTTGCTGATCCGTCCGGGCCACACACCCGGACCAACTTCAGTCTGCTCAGCTGCCACTTCACTCCACTCACTTTCGCTTCCTAAACTGATCTAGCCGCCTTTCCCGCCTCCAGGACTGTGAACTCCTCAGTGGGCGGGGCCAACCGCCTGGCCCACCTTCCTGGTGTGAACATCACCCCCTGGAGGAAGGTAACAAGGGTTTTGTGTCTGACTTCGGTGTGCCTGACCGGGAGTGTGGGGTGTGTGGGTGTTGTTCTCTGTGGCCCCTGGCTTGTCCAGGGTGCCACAATTACATTTCCAGATGTATGCTATGTCTTCCACGCAGTCTGTATTATACTGGATTGTCCAAAGAAGGAAATTTTAAAAAATGCCCCAAAATAAGCATTTTTTTAGAGGCTTTGTGAGCATTCCTGCATTGATTGGGGAGAAAATTGTGTCCTGTGAGTGGGGGATTAATTTAGGGAAATTAAATGTGAACAGAGGCTAATAGTTTTAGCACCAATGCACCATAACATCTATTGATCTATGACCGATAGCTTCTCAAGTGTCAGAAGCTTAGTGGTCCAGGACAGTAATCTTGGAATCTGAGTACAAGACTCTTCGGTGAAATATTTTTTCCTACATTTGTTTCTGCTGTTTTACAGATAAACCTTGTACCTAAACACATTTGCCCAGTAACATTCCTATTTTTATGGTTTTTAGATTTTCCTAACAATGTAGTATATGTGTACTGGTTTCCAGAGTATAAGTGCCCTTTTTGGCACACAGCTAACTTTTTACGATGCCACTAAAATGCTGTACAGGGTGCCTAAGTATGTCTAGTATGGAGTTGAATTTCCTGTTAGATATTTTTAGGGGGAATCACACCAGAGTCCCTGTTACTACTTCTAATAATATTACTGTTTTCTGGGAAACATCTTGCAGCTTTCTGCATCTGTTTAACACCTTCATAGCCAAAAGAACCGTCAACATATCAACTTGTAAAGAAGGTCAGATCTTGGTATATGATTACACATTCCCTAATGTAATAATCATGCACAAACATGCAAAAGGAATGAAGTTATGCCTATTGATGAACTGGCCAAGTGATAATTCCATGCGGTCACCGTGTTAAATGTTAGTAGTTGAGATGTGGAAGGCGTTGAATGGTGCCAATTACTACTATATCTATTTCAGCTTCTCCTTGGTTACATCGCAACACTTTGGTGTAACAAGAGACATACTTAATACTTCATGCACCTTAATTCACAGGTTAGCAGATCTCCTCAAATGTGTACATCTGATATTGGTGAGCAAAATATTTGGTCCATCTCTTAGAGTTTCTTGCTGGTATTGGTTAATACAGTCATTAGACACATTAAGTTGTAGCCTTCAGATAATAGGTGCATGTGTTGTTACTGGTTTATAGCACATGGTGCAATACTTATTACACTGGTTGAACATTTAACAGGGGTGTAAAACTCATTTTCCCTGAGGGCCACATCAACATTATGTTTGCCTTCAAAGAGCCACTTGTAATTGTTGGGCTCATGCAGATCTCCATGCAACACGGGACAAGCATGGATTGCAATGCAAAAACTAGCCAGGAGCTATAAGAGAGCTGTCCCTAGGTAGAATGGCTAAATGAGAGCTGTCAGTTGTCCCTGTATAGTAGGGCTATGCCACAGCTGTTCCTGGCCAGGAGGGCTATACGACAGCTGTCCCTGGGTAGAAGAGCTATATGACAACTGTCCATGGGTAGTAGGGTTGAACGAGAGCTGTCCCTTGGTAGTAAAGCTGTACCCCAGCTGTGTCTGGTACTAGGGTATTAGGGCTATCATTGAGCTGTACCTGGGTTGTAGGGCTAATGGCGCTGTGCCTGGATTGTAAGGCAAAGGGTGCTGTCCGTCGGTTGTAGGGTTAATGACGCTGTTGTTCGGGTGTGAATCCCACCATAATCCCACCACACACCAGCATTGCACAGACCCAAACTCCCACCATAGGCATCTCCCGGCATTATAGCCCTCCAAATTTACCCACAGTCATCCCCCCAACATCACTCACTCCCCAAAATCCCACTACAGGCATCCCCCAGCATCACCCCCCCCCCCAAAATCCCACAATAGGTATTCCTACAATATACCATCCCACCAAAGTCTCACCTCAGTCCTGCCAGCATTGTATACTCCCAAATCCCATGACAGACATCCCTACAGCACTGCCCACACCCACCCAAATCCCAACACAAGTATCCCCACAGCATTATAGACTCTTAAAATCACACCACCACAATCCCCCCAGCACTGTACACCCCCAAAACTCACCACAGGCATCCGCCACATTAGAGATACCATGAATCTCACCAAAGGCATCCTGCTGTATTATAACCCCCCCAAACACCACAGCAGTCTTCCCCCAGAGTAGTAGACCCCCCTAAACCCTACCACGTGGATGCCTACAGCAGTATAGACCACCCAAATCCCACCACTGTTTGCCCTTTTTCATCTGCAGCTTCTCATTAATGCAGTAAACGAGGGCAAACGAAAGACTACTAACAAATAAAGAAATAAAGTTTGGAACACCATTCTAAGTCTGAACAGAGTGCAAAAACCTAAAAAAAACATCACTATATGGAGAGAAGGTATGCACACCAGTGACTATGCAAGGGGAATACATGTAATAGCAGAAACTGCTGTGTGAATACTGGCACTCTGACACTCATACCCTTTGAATGGCACTCTGCAAAATTAGTTAATCCCACACCTAAGGTTTTCACCTAAGGTGGAAAGAAAAAGTCTTCATATCTCTGAAAAAAATGCCATTTTTTTGTTAGGTGAAAAAATTATACCAATAAGAATCTTTCACAGCTTTTTCTACCTTTAATGTCACCCATAATTTTTACAAGTCCATTGAGAAATTGAGAAAAATTAAGGTGGACAATAATAATAACAAAACTAAAACAATGTGGTTGCATTAGTGTAAACACCATCTTATAATTGGGAAAGGGCTGTGTTCAGAATTAGCAAATACAATCACATTCACACTCATGTTACACAGTGTTCAGTACACAGCTGCCATCATTTACAAGGATTCTCATTATCCCCATATAAAGTTTACCTGTTCTAGTAGGATTTTCCTGCAAAAGCCGTGCTCCATAAAGAGCTTACAACACAGCAAAGGGATCTTATAGTTGAAAGTTATCATTCTGGAGAAGGGGACAAAACAATTTTCAAGGCATTAGATATACCATTGACACTGTAAAAATGGTTATCAAGACGTAGTTTAAATTTGGCACAACAATGACATTACATAGAACTTGAAGTCAATCAAAAATGATGAAAAGACCAAAGAAAATTGGACTGAGGTAGCCAAGAGGTATACAGCAACAATGAAAGGTGCTGAGGAAATTTCTGGCAAGTACTGGTTGTGTACTACATGTGACTTCAATCTCCTGTATTCTTCATATTTCTGGCCTGTGGGGTAGGGTGGCAAGATGGAAGCCTTCTCTCATAAAAACATTCAAGGTTGTCTATGTTTTGTCAAGCCTACATCAAATCTACCAAAAGTATATGATAAAACATGTTATGATCATGATGATTTTGGCTATAATTACAAAAAGTATGTATGGAGTAAACATTGTCAATCACAAAACGAACACCATGTCCACAGTGAAGCATGGTGAATGCAAAATTATGCTTTGGGGCTGTTTTTGGCAGCTGGGCTTTATTCAAGGTGGAGGAAATTACTAACAGCCAAATATCAGTTAATATTGCAACAAAAACTTCAGGCCTCTGGTAAAAAGCTCTAGGCAAGGAGGAAGTTCACCTTTTAGCAAGACAACAACCCTAAGCATAACCCAAAATCAAACAAGAATGCCTTCACCAGAGGATCAAAGTTTTGGAATGGCCCACCCAGAATGAGTGGGCAAAGACTGATAATTCTAGATGTGCCATGCTGATTGACTTCAACCCCAAAAAGACTGAATGCTGTCATAAATTTAAAGGACATCAAGAAAGTATTAGTTTTATTATTATTTAACGGCCTTTAGCTCGATCTCAAACCATGGTGACTTGATGGATGAATGATCTGTAGGAAGATCAATTCAATATTGTGAAAGCCTAGATAGGTCCATCAGAGTCTTCTCCACTGTTATCTTGTTAGTATCAAATTTACTAAACAAGAAAAAATTTTAGGGACAAAGATAAAATGATACGGGACTTGAAGAACAGAATAAAAGGTGCCCGGGAGGCGTGCAGAATTAAGCTAGAAAATAAACTGTCCCACAATACAACCCCTGGCAGAAATTATGGACTCACCTGGCTCTGAGGATGTTCGTTCAGTTGTTTATTTTTGTTTTAAAAAAGCAGATCTCAGACATGGCACAAAACTAAAGTAATTTCAAATGTCAACTTTCTGGCTTTAAGAAACACTAAAAAAAAATCATGAAAACATAATGTGCTAGCCAGTAACGGTTACTTTTCAAGACCAAACAGAGAGAAAAATTATGGAATCACTGAATTATGAGGAAAAATTATGGAATCACCCTGTAAATTTTCATTCCCAAAACTAACACCTGCATCAAATAAGATCTGCTCATTAGTCTGCATCTAAAAAGGAGTGATCACACCTTGGAAAGTTGTTGCAGCAAGTGGACTGACATGAATCATGGCTCCATCAAGAGAGATGTCAGTTGAAACAAAGGAGAGGATTATCAAACTCTTAAAAGAGGGTAAATCATCACGCAATGTTGCAAAAGATGTTGGTTGTTCACAGTCAGCTGTGTCTAAAATCTGGACCAAATACAAAGAACATGGGAAGGTTGTTAAAGGCAAACATACTGGTAGACCAAGCAAGAAATCAAAGCGTCAAGACAGGAAACTTAAAGCTATATGTCTCCAAAACAGGAAATTCACAACAAAACAAATGAGGAACGAATGGGAGGAAACTGGAGTCAATGTCTGTGACCGAACTGTAAGAAACCGTCTAAAGGAAATGGGATTTACATGCAGAAAAGCTATACAAAAGCCATCATTAACACCTAAACGGAAAAAGACAAGGTTACAATGGGCTAAGGAAAAGCAATCATGGACTGTGGATGACTGGATGAAAGTCATATTCAGTGATGAATCACAAATCTGCATTGGGCAAGGTGATGATGCCGGAACTTTTGTTTGGTGTCGTTCCAATGAGATTTATAAAAATGACTGCCCGAAGAGAACATGTAAATTTCCACAGTCATTGATGATATGGGGCTGAATATCAGGCAAAGGCACTGGGGAGATGGCTGTCTTTACAACTTCAATAAATGCCCAAGTTTATATTGAAATTTTGCACATTTTTCTTATCCCATTAATTGAAAGGATGTTTGGGGATGATGAAATCATTTATCAAGATGATAATGCATCCTGCCATACAGCAAAAACTTTGAAAACATTCCTTGAAAGAAAACACATAAGGTCAATGACTTGGCCTGCAAATTGTCCGGATGTCAATCCAATTGAAAATCTTTGGTGGAAGTTGAAGAAAAATGGTCCATGACAAGGCTCCAACCTGCAAAGCTGATCTGGGAATAGCAATCAGAGAAAGTTAGAGCCAGATTGATGAAGTACTGTTTGTCACTCATTAAGTCCATGCCTCAGAGACTGCAAGCTGTTATAAAAGTCAAAGGTGGTGCAACAAAATGCTAGTGATGTATTGGAGTGTTCTTTTGTTCGTTTGTTTTTCATGATTCCATAATTTTTCCCCGTTGGGTTTAGAAAAGTAACCGTTACTGGCTAGCACATTATGTTTTCATGATTTTTTTTTTTAGTGTTTTTTAAAGCTAGAAAGTTGACATTTGAAGTTACTTTAGTTTTGTCTCATGTCTGGGATCTGCTTTTTTTTTTTAAACAAAAGTAAACAACTGAATGAACATCCTCAGAGCCAGGTGATTCCATAATTTTTGCACAATAAAGAAGACTTGATCTCATCCCCCAGTGAGTTTCTGCTTTTTTCTTTTTCCTTGTGTTGGATCTGAACAATTAAGGAAACTAAACATTGGTAAAGCAGCAGGGCCAGATGGTCTCAGTCCACATGTCTTTAAAGTTTGTGCAAACCACCTGTGTACCATCTTCCAGTATCTGTTTAACTCAAGTCTACAAATATAGAGGGTACCATTGTTTTGGAAGACTTCCTGACTGGTTCTGGTACCCAAGACTACTTTTCCTGCATCCCTAAATGACTATCTCCCTATAGCCTTATTGTGACGCCCTGGAAAAACCAGGTAGTCACACAGTAAGGCCCCGCATAACACCTTCCCACACAGGGTTACATACAGTCGACCTGAAACCCTAGCCACCCCCCCTTTAGGGTAGGACAGACACACCAGTGGGCCAGACCAGGCGGATGAGAAACGCTCACCTAGGGGTCTGGAGAACCCGGGGTGGGAAGAACAGTGAGTCGAGTCTAAGTCAGAGAGTGAAGTGGAAGTGAAGTTCAAGGGGAGCAGTGTAGCTCCGGTGAAGTGCGGAGTCAGAAAGGAGCCCCGGCATACTGGCTAAGTGGCAGATGGTGGTTTGTATCTAGCAGAAGACGGGAAGATGGCTGCCGGAGATCTGAGGTGGACTAGGACAGGGTTGGAGCCCGCCGGTGCCGACACCGGAGAAACGACCCGGAAACCGTGCACAGAGGGAGTACTTGGACCCTGAAGCCAGGACTGGAACCAACGGCCTAGCTAATTAACCAATTGAGGGCAGGACTATAGGTCCTGTCCCAACCAAAGTCCCAAAATCAGACAATCACCCACCGAGAGGGATAGGGCATCCGTCAGGGCCCGGTAGATCCCAAGGGTCAGTGTCAGCGGGCAAGGCTCCCAACAAAAGGACCTGGAGCGGACTCCCGTGTTTCACACCGGGAAGTCCAACACATCACACACTGAGTGCAGAGGAAAGTGATACGGATCATCAGCCTGGGTGTGGGACCAGATACACCTGACTGCGGCGGCCGGCCACCAGCACCTTGGTTTACCACTGGACTTGTGCGATTTATTCAACCGTGAGTAACCTAACATCCCTCGGTCTGACTGGGCGCGCCGGTGTGACGCCCTGGCAAAACCAGGGAGTCACAGATGACTGTGCCCTAACCAAGGGTATAGGAATCGCCTCTTCCTTGGGATTCAACATAACACCTTCCCACAAAGGGTTACATTAAAGCCGACCTGAAACCCTAGTCACACCCCCATGGCAATAGGGACACACCAGTGGACGGGACCAGGCAGTTGGAGAACGCCCACCTAGGGGCCCTGAGGTGCGAGAGGAGGGATCAAGGCAGAGCTGAGCTGTACAGGGAAAGTGACAGTCGTGTTGTGCTGAGCAGCCAGTGAAGTGTGGTCGGGGGTCGGAGCCCCTAGACCACAGCAGCACCTGCAAAAGGCTAGGTGGCAGACGGCAGAGCAGGGCCACAGGAGATGGGACGAGGTCTTGGCAGATCCGAGGTAGACCAGGACAGGGTTGGAGCCCGCCGGTACCGACACCGGAGACCCGACTGGAAACCGTGCACACAGGGGGTACTCAGACCCTGAAGCCAGGACCAGAACCAACGGCCTAGCTAATCAACTGATTGAGGGCAGGATTACAGGTCCTGTCCCAACCAAAGTCCCGAAAGAAGACAACAGCCCACAGAGAGGGATAGGGCATCTGCCAAAAGCCCGCTACATCCCAAGGGCCAGTGTCTGCGGGCACGGCTCCTAAGGTACACAATACACCGGGAGTGGATTTCTCCCGTTCCACATGGGTTAAATCAACATAAGAGAAACACACAGTGCAGGAGCAAGGGCACCTGCCCTGTCAGCCCGGGTGTGGGACCAGCACACCCCTCCAGAAGGCTCCCGGCATTCGGCTTTGGTTTACAAAAGGACTCTGTTTTTATTGAGCCTCCACATGAGCACAGCCTCATCCAGCACCATGACTACCAACTGTAAGTGTTCTATTTCCTGCCTCCTAAAGACTGCTCCCTGAAACCTCTTACATTACCCTGGGCCTCGGGACTACACCTCCCCTACCCATGGAGGGGATAGCACCTTGCTGCCCTGCTCCATCAGCCCTGGGCACCCCCATATCTAGGCACCATCCATCATCGCAACCCATGGGTGGCGTCACAGACAATCTCCCCTGTAAATATCCTCTTTTCACTTGTGGGCGGCGGGCCGCTGCTCAAGCCCGGGTCCGGTTACCACTCAAGCCACAGTAAAGCCCCGGATCCGAGCATCCTCGAGCAGCCGCTTAGCTACAGTCTGGTCCCCGCCCGCAACACCAGTCCCTACAGTCACCATCCCCGGCATAGAGACACTGGGCCCTGGGGCATCCATCCAAAAAAGGATGGGGCTTCATCTACTAGCCGGGCATGGATGCCGAGATATTTGTCTCCCAGAGGGATGTGGCCCCACACCTACATACTGGCTACCCGGATCGAGACCTGGAGCCCGGAGAGTTGGTCTCATACACCCGGCACTGTAGAGAGAGGGGGTGGTTCGCCCTCGATGTAAGGAAGTGGGTGAAAGTAGGTGATCAGTTGTACCTACACCCCTCTCCGCCATCTCCAAACCAAGATGATGAGTAAGGTAGCGGTTCCCGGCTACCCCAGTTTACCCCGTTAACAGTTTTACAGTTAAATGGACCTTGGCTTTTGCACTGGAAAAGCCAACCCAAAAACTTTTGGGCCCAGTAAATATACCCTTATCCACCTTCTTGTTTGCTCGCCGTAGTCTCTGGGGAGGCTGATTGGAGGAAGGGCCTGCGGTAGAGTAGGCCGAGGCCCAGTCACCACTGCAACCGGTGGCTAACCTCCAGGCCAGGGGTCCTCGGACTTGGGGCCCGTGACAAGAACTGCCGGGTAAGGAACTTTTTACCCGGCCCGTGTGGGCATCACCCGGACCCGTTCCTGGATTTGGGCAAAGGGGTGTGCACCAGTGCTTAGCGGTGGCACAAGGGAAAAGGTTGTTTTGGGTGGGTTCAATGAGAAAGTGGTCCATTCCGTCCCGTTCCGATGTTTATAACAGTTCAAGATATGTGCCTCCCATAATGGGAAGAATTGTTGAACAATGTTATTATTCATGCTATCCCTTGTTCCCGTTTTTTTTTCTACAGTTCCTGTTTAATAAACGTTGGTGGTCGGACATCCCGCGGATGGTCTGTATTAAACAAAGGGGGAATGTGACGCCCTGGCAAAACCAGGTAGTCACACAGTAAGGCCCCCGCATAACACCTTCCCACACAGGGTTACATCCAGCCGACCTGAAACCCTAGCCACCCCCCCTTAGGTTAGGACAGACACACCAGTGTGCCGTACCAGGCAGATGAGAATCGCCCACCTAGGGGTCTGGAGAACCCGGAGCAGGAAGAACAGTGAGTCGAATCTAAGTCAGAGAGTGGAGTGCAGGTGAAGTTCAAGGGGAGCAGTGTAGCTCCGGTGAAGTGCGGAGTCAGAAAGGAAAGGCGTCAGAGCTGGAGCCCCGGCGTACTGGCTAGTTGGCAGACAGTGGTCCGTATGTAGCAGGAGACGGGAAGATGGCTGCCGGAGATCCGAGGTGGACTAGGACAGGTTTGGAGCCCGCCGGTACCGACACCGGAGAACCGACCCGGAAACTGTGCACAGAGGGGGTACTTGGACCCTGCAGCCAGGACCGGAACCAACGGCCTAACTAATAACCAATTGAGGACAGGATTATAGGTCCTGTCCCAACCAAAGTCCCAAAAGCAGACAACCACCCACCGAGAGGGATAGGGCATCCGCCAGGGCCCGGTAGATCCCAAGGGTCAGCGTCAGCGGGTAAAGCTCCCAACAAAAGGACCGGTAGCGGACTCCCGTGTTTCACACCGGGAAGTCGAACACACCACACACTGAGTGCAGAGGAAAGTGATACGGATCATCAGCCCAGGTGTGGGACCAGATACACCCAACCGCGGCGGCCGGCCACCAGCACTTTGGTTTACCACTGGACTTGTGTGATTTATTCAACCGTGAGTAACCTAACATCCCCCGGTCCGACCCCTGCAGTCACCATCCCCGGCATAGAGACACTGGGCCCCAGGGCATCCATCCCTACCCACGGAGGGGTTAACATCCAGCTGCCATCCCATCACCCCCGGGAGTCCCACAACAGCAGCGGTGGGGCCACACTTCACCACACACCGTGGGTGGCGTCACAAAGAATTTACGGCATATCCCGTACAAATACGTCCCCTTTTATTTGAAGTGTCCGCGCGACCCCCGGGTCCGGTAGAATCCCTTGAGCCACACTGCGGATCCGGATCTGAGCAGCCCGGCTGCTGGCACGGGGCAGCACATTAACATTGCACGCTATGAAGACCATGGAAAGATTGGTGCTTCCTTACTTGTGTCCCAGGATGAGGGCTTTTGCTGTCCCCCTACAGTTTGCTTACCAGCAAAGATTGGGGGTGGATGATGCTCTTATATATCTTTGTTACATACAGTGCATTCACTTTTTTACAATGATGGAACCACTGTATGTGGAATGGTTTTTGATTTTTCTAGTGCGTTAAATACCTTACAGCCACTTTTACTACCGAAATACAGTAGATGAATGATATGAAGGTGGATGAGGACATGAGAAATTGGATAATCGACTACCTGTCAGACAGGCCGCAGTTTGTACATATGGGAGCTGCTATTTCAGGCTATTGAGCAATGTAGGTGCCTCTCAGTGAACAGTGTTCTTGCCCTTTTTTTCACCCAGATTTTCAGTATAAATCTGATTTTTGCAACCTTCAAACCTTTAAAAATTCTAGGATGACTCTGTAGTATTTGAATGTATTAGTGAGGGCCGGGGTGATGTGGAATATAGAAGAGTGGTCTTGGATTTTGTTGATTGGTGGAATGTAAACTATCTACGAGTTGGTGCTGAACTATAGCAGGAGAAAAATAGAAGATTTACCTATCACTATCAGTGGTCAGAAAGTGGAGCAGGTTGAGAGTTGCAAATATTTCAGGGTCCATTTGGACAACAAATTAGATTGGAGGTGGCATACACAGAGGGTCTACAAGAAGGAGATGAACAAACTGTACTTCCTACAGAAACTAAGATTATTTAATGCGCACAGCAAAATGTTATAAATGTTCTATCAATCTTTTTTGCAATCATATGCTGGGGAAGTAGTGTGTGGGTGTCTGATGACAATAAGCTCAATTAGTTCAACAAGGTAAGCTCGGCTGTTGGCCGCCATCTTGACCCTTTTGAGAATTTAATGGAGAAAAGAGTTCAGAATAAAGGCCGCTTTACACGCTGCGATATCGGTACCGATGTTGCTAGCGTAGGTACCCGCCCGCATCTGTTGTGCGACATGGGCAAATCGCTGCCCGTGCCACACAACATCGCCCAGACCTGTCACACTACTTACCTGCCCGGCGACGTCGCTGTGACCGGCGAACCGCCTCCTTTCTAAGGGGGCGGTTCGTTCAGCGTCACAGCGACGTCACAGCTGCGTCACTGAACCGCCGCCCAATAGAAGCGGAGGGGCGGAGATGAGCAGGACGCAACATCCCGCCCACCTCCTTCCTTCCGCATAGCGGCCGGGAGGCAGGTAAGGAGAGGTTCCTTGTTCCTGCGGTGTAACACGGAGCGATGTGTGCTGCCGCAGGAACGAGGAACAACTTCTTTAGTGCTGCAGTAACGATTTTTGAGAATGGACCCCCTTGTCACCGATGAGCGATTTTTGCACGTTTTTGCGACGATGTAAAATCGCTCATAGGTGTCACATGCAACGGCATCGCTAAAGCGGCCGGATGTGTGTCACCAATTCCGTGACCCCAACGAGTTCGCATTAGCGATGTCGTAGCGTGTTAAGCCCCCTTTAGTGTATGGCGATAAGGATCATTAATGCACATCCATTACATGAGCTGTCTATGAGACAGAGGAGTACCTTCAATAGCTGTCTAATCCTATTAAGGTGTAAGATGGAAAAATACAGGTAATTGTCTGTGCCCGCTGCTATTGAAATGTATAACAATTATTTAACTGTGAAATCCTCAAAGTGAATGTTGATTTATTGGTTTACCAATTGTGTATATGACCTGTCATTAATAATTGTAATGTTTGAAATTCTTCTGTCAATTCTACTGTTATGTTGTAATTATTTCATGTCTATGTTCTGCTGCTGTGATACTACAATTTCCCTCGAGATCAATAAAGTGTATCATATCATATCGTATCAAGCCATCGGGTTGCTTGTCTTCCTCTTCACCTTGTTCTCCTATTCTTCCAACCATGATGTCCTTCTCCAGTGATTGCTCTCTTTGTATGATGTGTCCAAAGCAGGCAAGACATAGCTTGGTGATCTTTGCTTCATGTGACATGTCTGCCTTGATTTGATCCAAACTTGATTTGTTTATTCCTCTTGTCATCCATGGTATTGATAACATCTGTCATGATTCTGATGAGTTGTGCTCTGCTCTCCTGCAGAGCCTATACTGGACCTCATATCTTCCTTCAGTGAATTTGTTGTTCCCAGTCTAAGTCCTGTGTGGTGTGGGAGGGGTCTGTTTTTTGTAGCCTCATTCCAGGGTATTGCCTGGCTTTATCTGGGAGCCAATCCACCCGGACCGCTGCCAGTGATAGTTCCTGTTTAGCAGTGCACATCTCTGATTCCCGTAAGTGACTGTCCTGATCTTGTCCCGCTTCCTAATTCCTCATGCTCGAGCCTGTCTCCTCCCCTACTCCATCTTGACTCCCTGCCTCCCTGACCTTCAGCTTGTTCCTGAACCCCAGCTCCGCTCACTCCCGTGTGACTTGTCCTCTTGGCTACGATCTCAGCTTGTACCCTGACCCCGGCTCCGCTCTCTCCCTGGTACTAGACGTGACTTCTTGGTACTAACTCTTGGCTCGCCCCCTGACTTTGGCTTCTCTCTCTCTCCCTCTGTTACTGACATGACCTCCCAGCTCCTGACCCCTGGCTTGCTCGACTTCCCCGGAGATCTCCTCCATGATGGTATCTAGTGACTCCTAGTAGTCTAGCATCTCATTACACCTGTGTGCTCGGCATCACAACATCCTTCTCTTCTTTATCAACCATGTTTCGCATCTGTATTTTAACACATTAAAGATCAAACTATGTATGAGCAATGTCTTTGTCACCAGTGAAATGTTCCTTGATTTGAAAACCTTGTCCAGTGACTTAATTGTTGGCTTGCCCATAGCTATTCCCGTATTGACTTCCAGTGTAGTCTCTGCATCTTGGATGATCATTGATCCGAATAGACTGAAATCCTTTACACCTTCTAGTTTGTTGCTGTCCATCTCAAATGTGTCCCAGTTGTACCCATCAGTAGTCAATATCTTTGTCTTATTTGTGTTGAGTAGTAATCCCATGTTTGAACTTTCTTGATACTCCGTAATAAGTCCTTCATTCCATCTGCACTTGTTGCTATCAATGTTGTATTGACTATTTAAAATTGTTGATGATTCATACAGCAATTCTGATTCCTGTTTTGGCAAGTCCAACTTTCCCTAAAATAGCTTCTGCATATAAATTGAAGACAAATGATGACAGGATGCAGCCTCATCTGACACCCTGCTCTACTTTGAACTTGTCATGATTCCTATGTGCAAAACATTCTGTATCGTTCTGTTATGCTCTCCTGTGGGGGTGGTATATGTTGCTTATGGTGCAGAGCGTTTTGCAGGCGGAATGCTCTGCTGGTAGTTTCACAGCACTAGGTTTCACGCGTGTCCTGGGAGATGCTTTTGCAGATGCGTCTCATTCCCGGTGATTGCTCTGCTTCATTAGGGAGAGTGTTAATGCAGGACGCCGCCAGTCGTACTTCCTGGCTTCAGTTGTGCTGTTGGCTCCCGTGGTGCTCAGTGTTCTAATCTTGGCCTCTTGACTTCGGACTGTTGTTGACCCGTCTCTGGCTGTCCCCCCTTCCCTGTTTCTGTTGTGACTTCCTCGCTGCTGACCTCAGACTTCCTCCTGACCATGTCACCACCTGCTCCCTGTATTTGTATGTACTCTCCTGGAGCCCTGATCTTTGGCTTGTATTTTGACCTCGTCACTGTCTGCCCCCATGTACTGTCATGACTTTCTGGTTCATGATCTCGGCCTGTCTAACTACCACTCCATTTACTGCATGCAAGTAGTGTCTAGTGCCACCTAGTGACACTCATCACAGAATTATGCTGTCTCACCATGTTCTGTTTCTTTTTGGTCGATGTAAAGGTTCTTAGTGAGAATGATCAGATGGTTCCACACACCCATATCCACACACCTACGCTTCATGGTAGTAAGGTATAAAAAATTCCAGCAACTGATCTTCTAAAATTCAGATCCTTTATTTTCAAAATATTAAAATCACAGGGATGGTAGTACAATAATGCCAGACAGCCATAGAGTGGAAAAACAGACGCGTTTCGGAAGATTTAGTCCTTAATCATTGTTTCTGCAGAAACAATGATTAAGGACTAAATCTGCTGAAACGTGTCTGTTTTTCGACACTATGGCTGTCTGGCATTATTGTACTACTATCCCTGTGATTTTAATATTTTGAAAATAAAGGATCTGAATTTTAGAAGATCAATTGCTGGAATTTTTTCTACCTTACTATACATCTCTGTTCGGCATCGCAGTATCCGAGCAATAGATCTTCAAAGGGGTCAGGTGAGCTGAAAGTTTTTCTCTCCTTTTACCCTTCATGGTACTCCAAATATTCTTATATCAATACAGAAAGGAAATTTCATTATACCTTTTATTAAAATGTTGGCATGTTGGACCAACTTTTTCAGTCTTATATCAGTAAAAGTTAATTAAAGAAATTTCCAAGTCCAAGACCAAATCAAGAACAAAGAAGATCCCATGGCTTTTACAGTATTGTATTCACAAGGAGGACAATATTTTGTATAATCTCTAAAGCATTCTAAACTATCAAACTTTGTTTGTTATCAGAAATTAATTTCATAGGAACAAACTGTAACAGGGGATTAAAAATCTCATTCTAATATCTCTTTGTACTTGTATTTATGGAAAGAACTGTGAAAAGTCCAGCGATCCATACATGTCACACAGACTTGATGAAACCTATTCTATTGCTGAGCTTCTTTGCTTCAATACTGTTTATATGAAATTTCAATAGGCCACAAAGGAATTTTGTTTCTTAGGTTTTTGGCTCATTTCCATCTGCTACGCATCTTCTCAGCCCTTGGGATATGATTTGTGCTCGAAAGCCATGAATGCTGAATACTTACTCCATTAAGATGGGTTTTGTTCACCCCATCCCATTCTTGCTCACCAGCACTAAGCTCACGAAGAACTTTCTCCATTATAATTCAATGATTCTATTCAGTTTACTATTAAAAAGATGAACAAAAAGCGTTCATTATATCATATTGCCCAAAATATGCAAGTATGCTTTAAATACATCATATGGTTGGCTCACATAAATAGGAGGAAACATATTTTCTAATTATTCCTTGACTATATGCATAATTGTGTGCAAAAATTAAACAATGGCCCACATATAGAATTATTTTAACCAGCTAATGTATTGAGATGCTGTTTGTGGTGACAAATGTATGACTGCATGTGCCTTTTTGGTACTTGAATTTATTACAACAGGCTAAACTTACTTTTACACAAGCTGAAATTACAACACTCTTTCTACACCAGGGTTTCCTGAAGTACCATATTTTTTGTTTTATAAGAAATTTAGAGCAAAAAGGAATAAAAAAATATGGGGTCCATTTTATAATCCGGTGGTGTCTTACCGGAGGGGGCAGCAGCGGTGGTGGAGCGGGGTCACAGGAGGCAGGGGCAGTGCTGGAGTAGGAAGATGCTTCCGTTGGTGCAGCAGGTGTGTCATATGGTCACTGCAGACAGCGGAGCTGTGAGGCAGGAGAAACATCCAGGAACTGTCGGCAGTGCGGGCTTCAAAGAAATGGCTCCCGAAGTCAGTGCATGCTCACTCAAATTGAGCTATCAACTCAATCACAAGCCGAGATCTCATCTACGCAAGCGCCACTTCCGGGCGCCATTTTCCTTAAGTCCGCTGCTGGGAGTTCAATGTGCCAGAGGCAGCGTGTCCGGAAATAAGATCTTGAGCTGAAAGCTACATCTGTGCAGGCGCTGACTCCAGGCCCCATTAGTTGAAGCCCGCACCGCTGACATTCAGGATGACGACCCCTGCCTCATCATCCACAGCTCTGCAGAGCTCACAGCGCCGCAGTGCCCACAGTGCACAGTCCATCGCACAGCACAACCCGCAGCATCTCCTTTGCCTCCTGTGACCCCTCTCCAGCACCCCCCAAGTAAGCTACATTTGATTTATAAGACTCACCCCTCATTTTCCTCACAAATTTTTGGGAGGAAAAGTGCGTCTTATAATCCGAAAAATACGGTATCTAGCATCAAGTCATTAGCACATCATAACTTAAGTTAGGCAAAAGTGTTACTTTGTAGCTAATGAAACCAATATATTTGCCTCATCTGAGTGTTGTAACCATTAACCACTTCATGACCTTTAATGTATATTCCCTGCTCCCATCACGTGATTGAGGCGCGCCGATGGGTCGTCATAACAGGCAGGAGTCAGCTGATGATCCCAGTGTCTGTAATGACAAACTTCTTGTGAACGCGAGCCGGGTTCCATAGGAAGTCATCATTTCTGCTGTACAGAGCAGGGCTGATGCCGTTCTCTGTACAACACAAGCAATTGGATGATCGCAGCTTCAGGTCCCCTAAGGGGATTAATATATACAATAAAAAGTGAAGTGTTTAAAAATATGAAAAAAAAACCACAAAAGTTTAACCTCTTCACCCCAGGTGATTTTCCGTTTTTTTGTTTTTGTTTTTCCCTCCCCTTCTTTCAAGAGCCATACCTTTTTATTTTTATTTTTCTGCCAATATAGCCATATGAGGGCTTGTTTTTTTGGGACGAGTTGTACTTTTGAATAACACTATTCATTCTGCCACATATTGTGCTGGATTTAAAAAAATGAGAAAATTACAGGTCTCGGAAAATGGCGACAAAAGTGTAATTTTTATTTTATTTTTTTGTTTTGTTTTTTTTTACAAAATTCTGATTTTTTTTTTATCACTTCAATAAAAGTTTTTACTATACCTGTTTGGTATCTAGCAACTTGAACTGACCTGGAGAAAACCTATTGCCAGGTTAGTTTTACCATAGAGTGAACATGGTAAATAAAACAAAAAAAAAAACAAAACAATTGTGGAATTACACTTTTTTTTGCAATTGCACCGCACTTGGAATTTCTTTTCCTGTTTTCCAGCACACTAGATTGTAAAATGGATGCTGTCATTCAAAAGTACAAATTGTCGCAAAAAAGCCCTTATATTGCTATATTGACAGAAAAATAAAAAAGTTATGGCTCTTGGAAGAAGGGGAGGAATAAATGAAAATGAAAAAAAAACGAAAAATGGCAAAATCATGAAGGGGTTAAAGGGAATCTGTCAGCAGTGTTTTTTATGTAATTTGAAGACAGCATGCTGCAAGAGTTAACACAGGATTCAACCATGCATCTCTTATCAAAGTCCAGTGGTGTTGCATTTTTAAAATGTTTGTTTTAGCACCAGGAGAAGATCTTTGCTGTGACTATCTGGGTGCCTGGTGTGAGCGGGGGCAGATCTCTGAGCTCTACTGCATTGCTAAATGTAAAAACTTTGATTGTGTCAGAACTGCTGCATCCATGAAACTAAGTGATACATCATTGGATTCAGGGACTCTCTGCCTACAATATACTTCTCTCTGGTGATGTAGCGAAAACCTGATGACTACTTTCTTTTAGGCTAGCGCCACACATCCGTGCCTCCGGTACGTGTTTGGCATTTTTTACACGTACCGGCGGCACGGAGACACTTTAACCAATGCTACCCTATGGTAGCAGGCACACACACGTAAAACCACACGGAACGTGTGTCCGTGTGCGTTTGTACGTGTGTGCGATTTTCAAAGCGCTGACATGTCAGTGTTTTCTCCGGCAGCACGGGTGTCACACGGCCCGCACCCGTACCTCACGGGTGTAGTGTGGATGCGGTCCCGTGTGACACGCGCCGGAGAAAACACACATGTCAGTGAAAAAAAAACAAAACATTAACTCACCTTCTCCAGCCCTCCTGTCTCTGCCGCTGCTGCCTCTTGCTGCCGACCGCCGCTCATTATTCTCATTGAATATTCACTTCACTGCCTGGCAGCAGCAGCAGCGGGGAGACGGGAGGGCTGGAGACCGAGGATCAGCACCACGGACAGCAGCGCGGACATCAGGAAGGACCAGGTGAGTATAATAATTACCGATTCTACGTGTGCTATCGCGGATAGCACACGTAGAACACACGTGTCACGCACGTACCAGAGACACGTACTTACCTGCACGCAACACGCAGGGAAAATACGTGTCTCTCGGCACGTGCGTGAATTTCACGTGAGTGTGGCAGAAGCCTTAAGCATATTTGACTTTTTAAAATGACAGTTGCCATAAAGCTTGTATGCCATTACTAATGTACGTATGAAAAAGTAAAGTTAAACCGTTAGATGTGAACTTGGTCCGTGACTGTCTTGGTTTGAGAGCGTTTTGCAAGACAAGCAAAGCTTTTTAAAAATTTGTAACTTGCTTTAAAATCAATGCTTTGCAATAAGAGCAAATATTCACCGTGCACACTTCCAATTCCATCCTTTCACCACGCTCTGACCCGATCTGGAGGTAACTTTCTGTATATATGTACTGTATACAGTATAACATTGTACAGTACAGTATATAGCATTTCTATAAATTTGCATTTGTGGATACAGTATTGTACTCTTTCGGCTAACCAGTACAGCACATTGCTTGTAGTGTACCTCCCGCACACCATCAATTCTATTGTAAGCTAATGTGCAGTTTAATTTGTTTTACATGTTTTTTTACTGTACTGCACAGTATTTTGTATAAAGCCCCGTCACATTTAGCGACTTACCAGCGATCCGAAAACGATGCGACCTGATAAGGATCGCAGGTAAGTCGCTGGGAGGTCCCAGGTGAGATGTCACACAGTCAGACCTTACCAACGACTCAGTAACGAAACAGGTCGCAGTAGCGACCTGTATAACGATCTCTGCTGTCATTGGGACCCTGTCACACAGTCTCAAACATAGCGATGCGTTCTGCCCAGCAGGACATCGCCTTTGAAGAAAATGGTCCAGGACATTCAGCAACAACCGGCGACCTCACAGCAGGGGCCAGGTCGTTGCTGGATGTCACACATAATGAGATCGCTAGCGAGATCGCTGTTGCGTCACGAAAACCGCGACTCAGCAGCGATGTCGCTAGCGATGTTGCTTAGTGAGACGTGGCGTTTAGTGTACTGTAATCATTTTATATGAATACAGGACATTATTTTGTATTACTGTAATAAGTTTGTATAAATACAGTAAATATTTTTGGGCTGTGGAACGAATTGTCTGCGTTTCAATTATTTCCTATGGGAAAATTTGCTTTGATATAAGAGTAACTTGGTTTAAGAGCTCACTCCCGGAACCAATTATGCTCATATTCCAAGGTTCCACTGTACTTTGCTCTGCCATCGGCAGGCCAGAAAGAAGTGCGAGTGCGCAAGAGCACAATGGAGGTCTCTATGTGGATGACACAGGATGTGTCATCCACATGAAGCTGGGAGGGAGGACGGTGATCGCAAAAAAACAGAAGGCCCCAGATCAAGATCTGTGATGTCCATTGGACTGGACTGCCCCATAGGTGAGCATAAAAAAGGTCTTATTTGTGTTATGCAGATCAGCTTAGGGACTTATATACAGCATTCTAGGGTGATGTGTATACGGGCTTACTGGTGGTAGTGTGGCGTCCTGGACAAGCCAAGGGCCACAGAGCACAACACCCACAACACCCCACACTCCCAGCAGGCACACCGAAGTCAGACACAAAACCCTTGTTGCCTTCCTCCAGGGGCTGATGATCACACCAGGGGGTGGGCCAGGCGGTTGGTCCCGCCCACCGAGGAGTTCACAGTCCTGGAGGCGGGAAAACAGACAGTCTAGTTTTGACAGTGAAAGTGGAAGGAGGAAAGTGTAGTTGTGGAGCAACTGACTGACAGCGTCCGGGTGTGTGGCCCGGACAGATCAGCAAGGTTGGCAGACAGTGGTGACCGTCTGCAGGAGTGGCCTATCCAAGTTACCGTAAGGACCGTGGACGGGCGTTGGCCCGGCGGTACCGGACCGGTACACAAAGAGAAGCCAGCACCATCTGGCAGGGGCTTTTCGGACCCCAGCAAGGCTAGGAGTCGCCGTGAATTTGCCGAATCCGTTAGTGAAGGGGACCTCCTGGGTTTCCAAACAGTCAAGTCCCGACAGAAGGCAACAGTCCAACCAACCGAGGGAGACACCGCCACCGCCAAGGCAACCGTTTCTCAGGGCCAGCGCCTGCGGGCAAAGAGGGGCTCCTCCGGCCCATATCCAAGCTGGGGAGCGGGTTACCGGTGGGAACCCATCGGAACCATCAACCGTACTTAGGTGCAGGGAAAGGCAGTCACCATCAACCTGCCGGGAGAAACAACACCGCAGCCGTTTGTGCACCTCGCCAGGCCCCGTAACCTGCCTGCCATTCATCCCTACCCCATCACCGGTCCCCGGGACAACCAACCCCCTACCCACGGAGGGGAGAACTAACATCCAGGCTGTTCCCTGTCACCAGTCCCGAGATCCCCGTCCAGAGCAGCGGTGGTGTCACCATTATCACCACAACCGTGGGTGGCGTCACGGACAATAAATCCCCACAATCAAATCCCCTTTTCACTCACGGGCGAGGAACGCCGCTCGAGTCCCCGGGATCCGGCCCACCGCTCTAGCCACCACCGAGCAGCAGCAGCCGCAGCAGCAGCGGCAGCCGGACCCGAGCAGTGGGAGAGCGCAGCGTCCCCTCCTCCGCCCGCAACAGTAGCAGTACCTTATATGAGGAAAACTTGGTGACAGGTTCCCTTTAAATACTGGTATATTGGTGTCCCTGCCTCACTGTAGGGCAACACAAGTTAATCGGGTTACATTGTGATTCTGAGGGTACAGCTACCGCGACAAGCAAGTTGCAAAAAATCTGATGTGGTTGGACTTGCTTGTGTCGTTGCTAAAGTTGCCACCTTACCTTAGTCTTATTCAGGCATTTTCATGAGAAATAACCAAAGTATAACATAAAATTCTAACAAAAAGTGCTATTTCACAGGGAATATAAGTAATTGCTAAGATAGACAAATTATGAGAGCTGGCTCATCCTTTTTAAAGAAGTGAATAGTTAATATTGTTCATGACTGAGGACCAAGATTTGCTCCTGTGTGCAATGAATATAGAGGAGTTTTCTACTCAGAAATTGACTTATTATAAAATAAGCCCTCCCCCAAAAATAAGCCCTATCAGGGATTTTCAGCATTTTCGGAGCAAGGCTTAAATATAAGGCCTGCCCTGAAAATAAGCCCTAGTCCCAGATCAATAATGAAGTGTCCGTGCAGCTAAAAAAAGGTTACAAATACTGCAGGACACTTCATTATAGACAACAGCACCCGGCAATTACACTCACCCGATGCTGAGCGGCAGGACCTGCAGTGATCACACACCCGCACTCATCCACTCATCAGATCTCTCACACACACACACACACATTCAGATCTCACTCACACACCAGATCTCACACACAAACATCGGATCGCACACATAATCAGATCACACACACAAACATCGGATCACACGCAAACATCGGATCGCACACACATCGGATCGCATACACACTCACCTCAACCAGTGACACCAATGTCTTCTCGCCGGCAGAATCCCGAGAGGCAGTGCAGTGGAGCGCAATGAACAGGACCTGCGGCGGGACACGTGACTTGATCTCATCATTCCCTGCGTCTGTAAGTGCTGGATGTGATGTGATGTGTCCGATCAGCTGTGTGTCAGAGATCTGCTGTATGTGTCTGGGATCGGCTGTGTGTGTGTCTGTGATCGGCTGTGTTTTTCTGAGATCGGCTGTGTGTGTCTGTGTTTGGCTGTGTGTATCTGTGATCGGCTGTGTGTGCCTGCGATCGGCTGTGTGTGCCTGCGATCGGCTGTGTGTATCTGTGATCGGCTGTGTGTGCCTGCGATCGGCTGTGTGTATCTGCTATCTGCTGTGTGTGTGTGATCTACTGTGTGTGTCTGAGATTGGCTGTGTGCATCTGTGATCTGCTGTGTGTCTGCGATTGGCTGTGTGTATCTGTGATCGGCTATGTGTGCCTGCGATCAGCTGTGTGTGCCTGCGATTGGCTGTGTGTGCCTACGATCGGTTGTGTGTGCCTGCGATCGGCTGTGTGTGTCTGCTATCTGCTGTGTGTGTGAGATCTGTTGTGTGTGTGATTTGCTGTGTGTTTCTGCGATCGGGCTGTGTGTGTCAGCGTGTCAGCTAGCAGCAGGGGAGAACGGCATGCAGCACCGACCGGAGATCACAGGGAGGACCTGGGAGCCAGGCAGACGTCCGGGTCTGGTGAGTATGAGTCTCCTGGGAAGTGGGGGGGGTCTGCTTTTTTGGGGGGCAAACTTACCCCCAACCGTGTTTCTCCAAGAATGAGACCTCCTCCAAAAATAAGCCCTAGTGCTTTTTTTTTTGGGGGGGGGGCAAAAAAAATATAAGACAGTGTCTTATTTTTGGAAAAACACTGCAACTGTTTCCTTTTCTCTAGGGACTGCTCCTCACCCTGTGGGCTAATCCCACAGCTTAACTGTTTCTTGCCCTGTAGTCAGTTACCAGGCAACCTACCTACTAAAACATCCTACATAACCTTTTACCTATAGTCTTATAATGTCCAACCACTAGAAGGTGACTTTTACTAGGACACACTATACATCATTATACTGCATTACTTAACCAACACTGCTACATCCATACATTACACTACATCTTATGCATGCCTACACCTTACATTACCTTCTATTTCATCACGCATATATATTTAAGAACAATTTAGCTATCTTCGGGGTTAGGAACTCGACCACCATCTTACAACTGGTATCCTTCACTTTAAAAATCCATTCAAAATGGATGGCTGTGTAATGCTTTTTGAAAGTTGTCAAATCTGGAATGGAAATTAGCATTTTCTGATTCTAGCTGTAAAACACGCATTTAAGTATCAAGACTTTATAGTAATTGTGAAATAAATTTACAAAGTAAAACAACAGTCTTATCAGGTCTAAGAAATTGTTTTATTAATTTTGTTTTATTAATATATGCAGTATTTATTATGAAATCTTGTAATGTATCAGGAGATAAGCGGTTAATTACTCGCTGCCAATGGAGGAGACCAGGATAGATGAATAAATAGTTTACTAGTCTACGCGTTTCATAGCTAAGGCTTCTTCTTCAGGACATAAAACTCCAAAATCTTATCCTAAAGAAGAAGCATTAGCTTTTAAATGCATAGACTAGTAAAATATTTATTCATCTGTGAGCAAAATACACTCCTTCTATGCCATTATAACTCCAAATTAATATGATTTGTTTTACAAGCGCTTGGGAAATCATAACAGCATGCATGCTTTATGATGTATTGAAGATTTCTGCTTTATTACATCATGTGACCAGTTTATATAGTATCCCAAACAAAGAAATAACGTCTCAGAACTATGCACCAATAAGAGCCACAGTCGTGTGTGGATAAAGGTGAAACTTCACCACCCATCAGTGTTAGCTGAGCCCTATGACATCATTCAGTTATAAGACAAGATGGGTTCTATAAGAACAAAACGGATTGTATTCTCTCACATATCTATCCTGGTCTCCTCCATTGACAGCTCGGAATTAACCTTTTATCTCCTGACACACTGCTCTCTTCTTTGCGGGTCTTCAGCAGTTTCCTGTATGCTTCTACTCCATGGTTTTGGATTTGCAACTCCGGCCAGGTGACCACACTACATCCCTAAATACCGTTTACCACTGGGGTAATACCCTTTTGCGCTGTCTTCTTTCCAGTTGTTATCCTTATTGTGAAATCTTATGATATATTTGTACTGACCTTAAGAGCTGTGTTACCTTGTCACTGCACAATGAACACTGTAAAAACGAAATTTAAAGAGTGGTGGAATTGCATTTTTTCACCTTTCCAAGTCGTGGAATTCTTCACATTTTTCAATACACTATATAGTAAAGTGAATGGTTTCATTTAAAAGTACAATTCATTCTGCAAAAAAGCCCTCATATGGTTTTGTTAACAGAAAAAATAAAAAAGGAGAAAAAAACAAAACCACCAAACCTAAAAATTGACTGTACCCTTTAAGGAGTTAAGATTTGTTGTGGATGAAGAAAAGCCTTGTTTTCCTTTTACAAAGACACGGCCCCTTTTCAGATAAACTGGGCTCCAATATATCCACACACTGAATGCCATGCACACGTTTACAGTGCAGTGGATTTATTTTCTTAGTGTATTTAGGGTAATCGAATGTAAGACCTTAAATACCCTGTGACTCACACGCCATTGAGTGACTAGATAATGGAACACGTTCTGTGTTGTCACAGGAAAAAGCACCGAAAAAATGTTCATTTCAAGCTGGTGTATTGCGCACAATATGCTTCACGATAACTGATCTCATGGTATCAAAATGTGAAGAAAAAAGATCTTATAATTGTAAGGTTATAAAAATATTTACATTTTTTACATTTCAACACAGCGATAATTACGAATTGCATTACGGAAAATGTATTATACAAACCCTTAAGTTTATCCATGGATTCATTGTGAGAAGAGGGTGTACATTCACTGTAAACTACATTGTAATTTTTGCTGTCATCATTATACTTAAAACTTATTATCAGTAAGATGTCCAGTTCAAAACTTTAACCTTGACATACAAAGCCATCCACAACCTGTCTCCTCCATACATCTGTGACCTAGTGCCCCGGTAGCCACCTGTACGCAACTTCCGATCCTCACAAAATCTCCTTCTCTCCTGCCCTCTTATCTCCTCTTCCCACAATGGCATACAAGATTTCTCCCGTGCCTCCCCCATACTCTTGAGAAAATCTGAGGAGGGAAAAGGCGCAAGAAATAGGGTCTTACCCGGTATATGGGTTTAAGGCGAAAAGAGATGAATACACTCACCTGATCAGGTTGTGCCAGTCACAACTCCTGTGCAGACATATGTGAGTGCTGGAGTGGTTGAAGCAGCGGCCCCGTTAGAGAGAGCTATAAATGTTCAAAGTAAAAAAGACGGGTTTTTTTACCGCGCTATAAACCACAAAGGGTGTTTATAAAAATAAAGATTCTTTTATTGAAACATTCCTACGCGTTTCAGAGGCATGCACGCCTCCTTCTTCAGGGAAAAATATCATACAGATGTAAGAAATACAAGGGTTTATATAGGAGTATCCAGGAGAAGTCACGCTCCTGAAGAAACCATTTATCTCATGACTCATAGCCACGAGGAGTGAGACTACGTCATGATTGAAAAAAACACAATACTGCATGGTGTTACACATTAAATAAAAGGGTTTACCTTCCACCAGATTTATAATGGAAAGCATGCCCTTAGTGGAATAATTAAACCAGAGAAAAGAAGGAAAGAGAAAAAGACCGTTGTTTTTTTCTGCAAGAAAAGGAAGGGAAAAAAATGTGAAAAATGTTCAATATATGAGTATGATCAGACTTGAACCTAAGGGAGTGTCAAAGGGACAATGGGAGAGAAATTCTCTACCCACTATTCTATCCTTTGAAGGGTACTGTGAAGCAGTGACTGCGAGGGATCTATAAGGCTTAAATCTAAATTGTGAACTATAAATCTATATATGAAAAGAAAAAGTGTGTGATCCTTTTATTAGTGCTTGTAAAAAATGAGAATTAGGATAGCTTAGGGCTCCCGTATGGAAACAAGAAAAAGGACAAATATGGAGGGGAAAGGAACGAGCTGATGTCTCTCTGAAGTGAACAGAAAGTGGATATTACCTCAAAAAGGGGGGGGGGGGGAGAGTAAGGTAGGGAAAAAACAAGAACTCTTGCGAGTGGAATAGGTATCCCTATAATGCAAGGATGAATTAAAAGTTCGGACCGTGGGAAAAAATTAATTAATTATTTAAGGGGACGCATGCGTAGAACAGAGAGAGTGAGCGGTTTCCAATAATGAAAGGTGGTGTGAGTTCAAACCGTGGGAAAAACCAGTACAGCGCATGCGCTGGACGGGGATTTTGAAAGAAAGTGATCAGATCCACCGCTATATGCGGGAAAGAAAGGGGGGGGGGGGTTAGGGCTTTGTGTTTTGAGACTAGATGAATATATAAATATAAATATATAAAGGAGATCACTCTATAAGCAATCCGTATGAAAAAGGGGATATAATGTGAGAATCCTTGTGCCTCTTCATTTGAAGAAGGGGAGGGGGGGGGGGTTTGGGAGGGAGGATCGTTATAGAACGGGATTATTTTATTGAATGTGTTTTAGGATTGCGAAATCACTAGGAAATAAGATCATGTATGGGATTAAAATTATTCCAGTGCATACTATAGAGTGAGTGTGGATCATAGAATTGTGAAAACAACTAGGGAATGAAATAAACCTGTGTATAGGATTATTCTAAAGAAAGGAGGGGGTATTTAATTAGGTGTATTTAATGAGGTGAGTGAAAAACGTAGAATGATAAAATCTCCAGGAGCTGAGCCTGTGTATAGAGTTGGAATAAAGGTATAGTCATATATGAGAGGGGATATTGTGAAACAGAAATAGAGGATAATTGCTGGTTTCAAGTAAGGCAGACTGAAAGATAAATATGTAAAATCAAACATGATAAAAATAGAGAAACACGCTTGGAACAAAATTAAAAATACATCTATCACATGACATGGATAACAAAGGCAAGTCGCATACTCAATTGTTGATGTTGTTAATAAATTATCACAATTAGTTGAGAGAAAAATTATATATATATACCTATGATATTGTTGTATTGTTATGGGACCATGGACATGTACAGTAAGAAAAATTGTGGCTAAATCTAAAATCATTATCAATATTATTGATAATTATTAATAATTATTAAAAATATATAAACTTTAATATTCATAAAATAATCTTTTAAAATTTTTTGGGTATCAGGAAAAAAATCGGGTATAGTAGTTTTAACTGATACGGGGATAATAAACAGAAATTACTCTCAGAGATAGAAACTATATGGCTGATGATTATAGGACCCTAAACGGATGATATATCTGTATAAAAGGGCAGTATTGATGATGGTACTTGTAATGGAAATGATAATAATATAATACATTAGTATCACAATATAAAAATATCATGATATAATAAAATAATAATAATAAACACATAATCAACACTTGATCAAGAGACTCCTATGATAAAAAAGGGGGGGGTTCCAAGGAGAATAAAAAACTTTCAAGGAGAATAAAATCTTCCAAGGAAAAATAAATATCTTTCAAAGAGAGTAAAAAAATAGAATAAAATCTTCTCAATAAAACAGATCCGTAATTTCATTTAATCCAAATGGTTTCAATGTATTAAGTCTATGGATCCAATAAGTTTCTTTCCTACTGAGGGCTTCCATTCTATTGTTAATGCTCGGGGGGATCTGCTCAATTGGTGTGATCCTGAAGTCAAAAGTCTTATTGTGCTGGATTGTACAGTGCTTAGAAAGTCCATGTAACATAAAACCAGTCTTTATATTGTGACGATGTGAGTTTAGTCTGTTATGGAGGGGCTGACTGGTCCTCCCTATGTATTGCTTGCCACATATGCAATCTATCAGGTAAATCACATAATCCGATTGACATGTCAAGTGGTTTTTTATATGAAAAATCTCAGAGCCCCCCAAGGCGCTAAAGGTCTTTTTCTTGTGTTGTATACTCCTGCAGCACAGACAATTTCTTGTGCCGCATTTGTAGGAACCCTCTAAATAGGTGGGTTTATGCCCTACTGTTTGGGTCCTCAGTCTGCTGGGTGCCACAATGTTCTTGATTGTGGGGGCCCGCCTGAAAGTGACCCCAGGTTTAATGGGTAATACGGATTTTAGTATGGGATCATTTTGTAAGATACCCCAATGTTTCTCAAAAACTTCCCTTATTATTTTATTTTCCCTGCTGTATGTGGTAATAAAGTTTAGAGCAAAATTTCCTATATTTCTATTGGCAGGGGACTCTGAGGTGGATAGGTTTTTTCTGGGTGTGATGAGGTCCGCCTGTTTAGTTTTGCTGGTCTCTTGATAAGCTCTCTGAATAAGGGATTTTGGGTATTTTTTCTCAAAAAAACGTCCCTTTAGGGTCCCCACTTGTTCTTTAAAATCGATATCCTGTGAACAATTTCTTCTAATCCTTTTATATTGATTTAGAGGAATATTTTTTAGCCATTTATTATAATGTTCGCTATTAAAATGGATGTATCCATTTGCATCGACTTTTTTAAAATAGGTTTTTGTATGGATTTTATCGTTGCGGTGAAAAATGGTGAGATCTAAAAAATTAATCTCCTCTTTATGTGTGGTTGATGTAAAAGACAAGCCCCAGTCGTTCCCATTTAGATTGCCTAGAAATGTCCCAATATCAGAGTGGTCACAATCCCAGATGATGAATAAATCGTCGATGTACCTTTTATATATGATGATACTCTTGTCATATTGGCCATTCTCTATAAAAATCGTCTCAAAGAAACCCATAAACAGATTAGCGTATGTACATGCTGCCTTTGACCCCATTGCTGTGCCAAGGCGTTGGTGGTACAATTTGTTATCAAAAGTGAAATAGTTGTTATGAATGATGAAGCTCATTCCTTCTATTAAAAAATCTTTCTGAGTTTGGGGGATCCTGTTGTCAGTTTCCAAGAAAAAAGAGAAACAGGACAGCCCCAAATAATGACGTATATTAGAATACAGTGCGGCCACTAGAGTCGAGCGCGGTTCGTGGTTCGTGGTTCTCCAGTTCTAGGCTCGAGTGATTTTGGGGCATGTTCTAGATCGAACTAGAACTCGAGCTTTTTGCAAAAGCTCGATAGTTCTAGAAACGTTCGAGAACGGTTCTAGCAGCCAAAAAACAGCTAAATCATAGCTTGGTTTCTGCTGTAATAGTGTAAGTCACTCTGTGAATCAAACTATTATCACATTTCAGTGTATAGTGTGCGTGAACAGCGCCTTCAGATCACTGCTGTTTCTATAATGGCGATCGCCATTTTTTTTTTTTTTTTTCTTGTCTTCCTTCCCTAAGCGCGCGCGTCTTGTGGGGCGGGCCAGCATGTCAGCCAATCACAGACACACACACAGCTAAGTAAACTTTGAGCCAGAGAAGCAACGGCATGTGTGATAGGATCTGCATGTCACATGTCCCTGCATTATAAAACCGGACATTTTCTTCACGGACGCCATTATCTGCCTTCTGCGTCTTTGGTGTCAGACATCACTGTCGCAGCTCCGTCTTGAGTCCTATCGCTGATACAGCTGTATGCGCTGCATACAAAGCGTTAGACAGCATAGGGAGAGCACTTTATAGCAGTCCTTTTAAGGGCTCAAACCGGCAGGGTCAGAGTTAAGGTGACAGGTCCTGAAAACAGCGCCAGCGTCTGTGCAGCCAAGGTCAGGGATTTCCTCCCTGCATTTCACCATTAGGAGGGAATAGAAAGGCAGGCTTCCATTCCTCTACCCAGAGCACCACAATCCTGCCACTGTACCCTCTTGTCCTCTGCACACTCCAACTCATAACTAAGCCATTATACTAGCAAACACTCAGTGTACCTAGTGGCATCCTATCTGTGGCTATTGGACTTTGCTATAGTCCCACTAGTGCAAAGACATTTGCAGAGCACGTCTGCCTGCATTGCACACTACAACTAATTATAACTAAGCCATTATACTAGCAAACACTCAGTGTACCTAGTGGCATCCTATACGTGGCTATTGGACTTTGCTATAGTCCCACTAGTGCCAAGACATTTGCAGAGCGCATCTGCCTGCGTTGCACACTCCAACTAATTATAACTAAGCCATTATACTAGCAAACACTCAGTGTACCTAGTGGCATCCTATACGTGGCTATTGGACTTTGCTATAGTCCCACTAGTGCCAAGACATTTGCAGAGCGCATCTGCCTGCGTTGCACACTCCAACTAATTATAACTAAGCCATTATACTAGCAAACACTTAGTGTACCTAGTGGCATCCTATACGTGGCTATTGGACTTTGCTATAGTCCCACTAGTGCCAAGACATTTGCAGAGCGCATCTGCCTGCGTTGCACACTCCAACTAATTATAACTAAGCCATTATACTAGCAAACACTCAGTGTACCTAGTGGCATCCTATACGTGGCTATTGGACTTTGCTATAGTCCCACTAGTGCCAAGACATTTGCAGAGCGCATCTGCCTGCGTTGCACACTCCAACTAATTATAACTAAGCCATTATACTAGCAAACACTTAGTGTACCTAGTGGCATCCTATACGTGGCTATTGGACTTTGCTATAGTCCCACTAGTGCCAAGACATTTGCAGAGCGCATCTGCCTGCGTTGCACACTCCAACTAATTATAACTAAGCCATTATACTAGCAAACACTCAGTGTACCTAGTGGCATCCTATACGTGGCTATTGGACTTTGCTATAGTCCCACTAGTGCCAAGACATTTGCAGAGCGCATCTGCCTGCGTTGCACACTCCAACTAATTATAACTAAGCCATTATACTAGCAAACACTTAGTGTACCTAGTGGCATCCTATACGTGGCTATTGGACTTTGCTATAGTCCCACTAGTGCCAAGACATTTGCAGAGCGCATCTGCCTGCGTTGCACACTCCAACTAATTATAACTAAGCCATTATACTAGCAAACACTTAGTGTACCTAGTGGCATCCTATACGTGGCTATTGGACTTTGCTATAGTCCCACTAGTGCCAAGACATTTGCAGAGCGCATCTGCCTGCGTTGCACACTCCAACTAATTATAACTAAGCCATTATACTAGCACACACTCAGTGTACCTAGTGGCATCCTATACGTGGCTATTGGACTTTGCTATAGTCCCACTAGTGCCAAGACATTTGCAGAGCGCATCTGCCTGCGTTGCACACTCCAACTAATTATAACTAAGCCATTATACTAGCACACACTCAGTGTACCTAGTGGCATCCTATACGTGGCTATTGGACTTTGCTATAGTCCCACTAGTGCCAAGACATTTGCAGAGCGCATCTGCCTGCGTTGCACACTCCAACTAATTATAACTAAGCCATTATACTAGCAAACACTTAGTGTACCTAGTGGCATCCTATACGTGGCTATTGGACTTTGCTATAGTCCCACTAGTGCCAAGACATTTGCAGAGCGCATCTGCCTGCGTTGCACACTCCAACTAATTATAACTAAGCCATTATACTAGCACACACTCAGTGTACCTAGTGGCATCCTATACGTGGCTATTGGACTTTGCTATAGTCCCACTAGTGCCAAGACATTTGCAGAGCGCATCTGCCTGCGTTGCACACTCCAACTAATTATAACTAAGCCATTATACTAGCAAACACTCAGTGTACCTAGTGGCATCCTATACGTGGCTATTGGACTTTGCTATAGTCCCACTAGTGCCAAGACATTTGCAGAGCGCATCTGCCTGCGTTGCAGACTCCAACTAATTATAACTAAGCCATTATACTAGCAAACACTCAGTGTACCTAGTGGCATCCTATACGTGGCTATTGGACTTTGCTATAGTCCCACTAGTGCCAAGACATTTGCAGAGCGCATCTGCCTGCGTTGCACACTCCAACTAATTATAACTAAGCCATTATACTAGCAAACACTCAGTGTACCTAGTGGCATCCTATACGTGGCTATTGGACTTTGCTATAGTCCCACTAGTGCCAAGACATTTGCAGAGCGCATCTGCCTGCGTTGCACACTCCAACTAATTATAACTAAGCCATTATACTAGCAAACACTTAGTGTACCTAGTGGCATCCTATACGTGGCTATTGGACTTTGCTTTAGTCCCACTAGTGCCAAGACATTTGCAGAACGCATCTGCCTGCGTTGCACACTCCAACTAATTATAACTAAGCCATTATACTAGCACACACTCAGTGTACCTAGTGGCATCCTATACGTGGCTATTGGACTTTGCTATAGTCCCACTAGTGCCAAGACATTTGCAGAGCGCATCTGCCTGCGTTGCACACTCCAACTAATTATAACTAAGCCATTATACTAGCACACACTCAGTGTACCTAGTGGCATCCTATACGTGGCTATTGGACTTTGCTATAGTCCCACTAGTGCCAAGACATTTGCAGAGCGCATCTGCCTGCGTTGCACACTCCAACTAATTATAACTAAGCCATTATACTAGCAAACACTTAGTGTACCTAGTGGCATCCTATACGTGGCTATTGGACTTTGCTATAGTCCCACTAGTGCCAAGACATTTGCAGAGCGCATCTGCCTGCGTTGCACACTCCAACTAATTATAACTAAGCCATTATACTAGCAAACACTTAGTGTACCTAGTGGCATCCTATACGTGGCTATTGGACTTTGCTATAGTCCCACTAGTGCCAAGACATTTGCAGAGCGCATCTGCCTGCGTTGCACACTCCAACTAATTATAACTAAGCCATTATACTAGCAAACACTCAGTGTACCTAGTGGCATCCTATACGTGGCTATTGGACTTTGCTTTAGTCCCACTAGTGCCAAGACATTTGCAGCACGTCTGCCTGCGTTGCACACTCCAACTAATTATAACTAAGTTACATTGTCAGGGATATTTATTCTTTACTATTCTGCTGTTAATAAAGCTAGACCACCACTGCAATCTTCACCACCTCTCAATTTTTACTACCACATTTTCAGTCCACAATCTTGTCGCAATCAACATGAGTGGCAAAATGACAGATGCTGGTGGAAAGGGGAAGAGGCGTGGTGGAAAAGGCAAAAAAGGTTTTGTCAGTGGGGAAGGTGGCAAAGCTCCATTATCATCTGCTGCAGATAGACCATCTACTAGCAAAAGTAAGATGTCTACTACTTATTGTGGACAATCCGATGTGCTCCCTTTTTTACGGACACGAACAAGAGGAACAAAGGTAGATGATGGGCAAAAAAGGAAAATGCTTGAATGGATCTCAAGTGGTCCAACAAGTGCCCTCTCAGCCACTTCAAGTACCGCATCCAAAAAACACCAGTCCTCTGAGTTGTCATCCCAATCACACTTGATTTCTCCCAGCTCTGAAGTCTCCATCAGCCCTGCACAGTATGGTGGAACTGAGATGGCTGAGTCTGCAGAGCTGTTCAGTCACACTATAGCCTGGGAATCAGAGGTCTGCTCCCAAGCTACAGTGAGTACAGAACAGGAAATGGTCTGCAGTGATGCCCAGAACCTTTGTGACTCTGATTCAGGCCGTGAGGACCAAGTTTCTGAGCATAATGTTGACCCTTTGTCACAAACTGTAACACCTGTGGTTATAGACAATGAGGAACATACTGATGAAGATGAGACGCAGATACCCGATTGGGGTGACAACTTAAATATTCGGTCAGGGCAAGAAGAGGCTCGGTCTGAGGGGGAGGGGAGTGCAAACACAACAATTGATGATGACGTTCTAGATCCCACCTACTGTCAACCCCCAGTCAGGCACTCGAGGAGGTCAACAGAGGCGGTGGAGGAGGATGCAACCGACGACGAAGTTACCTTGCGCCTTCCTGGACAGAGTCGGAGCACTGGTAGCACGTCTACAACTGCATCCTCAGCCACCACTCTGCCTATGAGCATTATTCGGGGTGGATCAACAGGTCGCATGGCCTCTAAGCCTTGCCTAGCCTGGTCCTTTTTTCACATCGAAAAAGATCGCCCAACTCATGTGATATGTAACATTTGTCATGATTCTGTTAGTAGAGGTCAAAACCTCAGCAGTTTGACAACTTCTTCCATGAATCGTCACATGACTAAATATCATAAGTCCCGGTGGGAAGCTCACCGTGCTGCAATGCGGCCTAGCGGAGCGAACCATCCACCGCCCGCCCCTTCCAGTGCATCCGCGCGCTCTTCATCTTCTAGGACTGTGGGGACAGCTGTCACACCTGTTTTTCCACGCAAAAATTCCACCACTGTAACCGCAACAGGCAGTTTGCTTGTAAGGTCGTCAGTTGGTTTGGAAGGGGAAACAAGTGAGTGTGTACAGCTCTCTCAGACATCGATAGCACCAACGTTGGATGAAGGCAACATCATGTCTCCGCCTGCACTTTCCTCACAAACCTGCATTTTTCCAGGGACACCCTACTCAACACCGTCTACACACAGCAGCCAGATCTCTGTCCCTCAGATGTGGTCAAATAAAAGGCCACTTCCTCCGACCCATGACAAAGCTAAGAGGTTGACTCTATCCCTCTGTAAGCTGTTGGCTACCGAAATGCTGCCTTTCCGCCTAGTGGACACACAGGATTTTAGAGACCTTATGTCTGTCGCTGTGCCCCAGTACCAGATGCCTAGTCGCCACTACTTCTCTAAGAAAGGTGTGCCCGCGCTACACCAGCATGTCGCACACAACATCACCGCTTCCTTGAGAAACTCTGTGTGTGAACGGGTGCATTTCACCACCGATACTTGGACCAGTAAGCATGGACAGGGACGTTACATGTCGCTGACTGGGCACTGGGTAACTATGGTGATAGATGGTGAAGGGTCTGCTGCACAAGTCTTGTCGTCCCCACGACTTGTGTGTCAATCCTCTGTCTGTCCAAGTTCCGCCACTGCTTCTGCATCCTCCACCTCATCTGGGTCCTCCACCTCCGCCCCAAGCCTGCCTGGTCAGGCCACCAGCATTCTCACTGCGCAGAAGGAATCACGCACCCCTCATTACTATGCTGGCAGCAGAGCGCAACGGCATCAGGCGGTCTTTAGCTTGACATGTCTTGGTAATAAGAGTCACACAGCTGAGGAGTTGTGGTCAGCTCTGCGGTCCGAGTTTAATAAATGGTTGTCTCCACTCAACCTGCAGCCTGGTAAGGCCGTGTGCGACAATGCTGCAAACCTGGGTGCGGCCCTTCGCCTGGGCAAGGTGACACACGTACCTTGTATGGCTCACGTGTTGAACCTTGTCGTGCAGCAATTTTTAACACACTATCCCGGCCTAGATGGCCTTCTGAACAGGGCACGAAAACTGTCTGCTCACTTCCGCCGTTCAAGCGCCGCAGCTGAGCGACTTGCATCGCTCCAGAAGTCTTTCGGCCTGCCGGTTCATCGCCTGAAATGCGATGTAGCGACACGCTGGAATTCAACTCTCCACATGTTACAGCGACTGTGGCAGCACCGCAGAGCCCTGGTGCAATACGTCATGACGTATAGCCTGGGCCAACGAGATGCAGAGGTGGGGCAGATCACCCTGATGGAGTGGTCTCAGATCAAGGACCTATGCACCCTTCTGCACAGTTTCGACATGGCGACGAATATGTTTAGCGCTGACAATGCCATTATCAGCATGACGATTCCAGTCATTTACATGCTGGAGCACACGCTAAACACTATTCGGAGTCAGGGGGTGGGACAACATGAAGGGGAGGAACTACAGGAGGATTCATATGCGCAAGGGACAACAACATCACCAAGGTCCAGACGTTCATCATCACCAACGCAGCAGGCATGGGACCAAGGGGGACAGGGATCGACAAGGGCGCATAGTAGCAGGCCAAATGTTGAGCAAGGTGCAGGAGAACATGAAGAAATGGAGGACGAACTGTCCATGGACATGGAAGACTCAGCGGATGAGGGAGACCTTGGTCAAATTTCAGTTGAAAGAGGTTGGGGTCAGATGTCAGAGGAAGAAAGAACGGGTAGCACCTCTATGCCACAAACACAGCGTGGACTTGGTCCGCATGGCTGCGCAAGACACATGAGTGCCTTTTTGTTGCACTACCTCCAACATGACAGTCGTATTGTCAAAATTAGAAGTGATGATGACTACTGGATTGCCACACTATTAGATCCCCGGTACAAGTCCAAATTTTGTGACATAATTCCAGCCATAGAAAGGGACGCACGTATGCAGGAGTATCAGCAGAAGCTGTTACTAGATCTTAGCTCGGCTTTTCCACCAAACAACCGTGCAGGTGCAGGGAGTGAATCTCCCAGTTGTAACTTGACAAACATGGGACGGTCTCGTCATCTTCAACAGTCTACCCGTACCAGTAGGACCGTATCTGGTGCCGGTAACAGCAATTTTATGGAATCTTTTCATAATTTTTTTAGACCCTCTTTTGCAAGGCCACCAGAGACAACAAGTCTGACACATAGTCAACGGCTGGAGAGGATGATACAGGAGTATCTCCAAATGAACATCGATGCCATGACTGTGCAACTGGAGCCTTGCTCCTTTTGGGCTTCAAACCTAGAAAAATGGCCAGAGCTCGCAACTTACGCCTTGGAGATTTTGTCGTGTCCAGCTGCCAGCGTTGTCTCTGAACGTGTATTCAGTGCTGCTGGGTGTGTGCTGACAGATAAGCGCACGCGTCTGTCCAGTGACAATGTGGACAGACTGACGTTCATCAAAATGAACAAGTCATAGATCCAGAAGGAATTTACTACCCCTGTGTCATCCTGGGGAGAGTAAATGCTTGTTGATTTGGAATGTGCTTGATGCAAATCAAAACATCCTGTTTGCAACTAGGGCACAAGTGCTGCCACTGAATGGGTGGGTGTGTGGGGCCCAATTTTTGGAAAAAAAGGGAGACTCCGCTTGGAGTAACCCTTGCTTACATTGTTTTTAAAAGAAGCCAAGATGAACAGAGCTGGGATCAGGAAAGACTTTGCTACCTACCCTGGTGTCATCCTGGGGACGGTTAATTATGGCGTATTTTTGAATGTGCTTGATGCAAATCTAGCTGTGAAGTGTACAACTGGGGCACAACTGCTGCCACTGAATGGGTGGGTGTGTGGGGCCCAATTTTTGGAAAAAAAGGGAGACTCCGCTTGGAGTAACCCTTGCTTGCTGTGTTTTTAAAAGAAGCCAAGATGAACAGAGCTGGGATCAGGAAAGACTTTGCTACCTACCCCGGTGTCATCCTGGGGACGGATAAGAATGACGTATTTTTGAATGTGCTTGATGCAAATCTAGCTGTGAAGTGTACAACTGGGGCACAACTGCTGCCACTGAATGGGTGGGTGTGTGGGGCCCAATTTTTGGAAAAAAAGGGAGACTCCGCTTGGAGTAACCCTTGCTTGATGTGTTTTTAAAAGAAGCCAAGATGAACAGAGCTGGGATCAGGAAAGACTTTGCTACCTACCCCGGTGTCATCCTGGGGACGGATAAGAATGGCGTATTTTTGAATGTGCTTGATGCAAATGTAGCTGTGAAGTGTACAACTAGGGCACAACTGCTGCCACTGAAGGGGTGGGTGTGTGTGGGGCCCAATTTTTGGAAAAAAGGGAGACTCCGCTTGGAGTAACCCTTGCTTACATTGTTTTTAAAAGAAGCCAAGATGAACAAGTCATGGGTCAGCAAAGACTTTGCTACCTACCCCGGTGTCATCCTGGGGATGGATAAGAATGGCGTATTTTTGAATGTGCTTGATGCAAATGTAGCTGTGAAGTGTACAACTAGGGCACAACTGCTGCCACTGAAGGGGTGGGTGTGTGTGGGGCCCAATTTTTGGAAAAAAGGGAGACTCCGCTTGGAGTAACCCTTGCTTGATGTGTTTTTAAAAGAAGCCAAGATGAACAGAGCTGGGATCAGGAAAGACTTTGCTACCTACCCCGGTGTCATCCTGGGGACGGATAAGAATGGCGTATTTTTGAATGTGCTTGATGCAAATGTAGCTGTGAAGTGTACAACTAGGGCACAACTGCTGCCACTGAAGGGGTGGGTGTGTGTGGGGCCCAATTTTTGGAAAAAAGGGAGACTCCGCTTGGAGTAACCCTTGCTTACATTGTTTTTAAAAGAAGCCAAGATGAACAAGTCATGGGTCAGCAAAGACTTTGCTACCTACCCCGGTGTCATCCTGGGGATGGATAAGAATGGCGTATTTTTGAATGTGCTTGATGCAAATGTAGCTGTGAAGTGTACAACTAGGGCACAACTGCTGCCACTGAAGGGGTGGGTGTGTGTGGGGCCCAATTTTTGGAAAAAAGGGAGACTCCGCTTGGAGTAACCCTTGCTTGATGTGTTTTTAAAAGAAGCCAAGATGAACAGAGCTGGGATCAGGAAAGACTTTGCTACCTACCCCGGTGTCATCCTGGGGACGGATAAGAATGACGTATTTTTGAATGTGCTTGATGCAAATCTAGCTGTGAAGTGTACAACTGGGGCACAACTGCTGCCACTGAATGGGTGGGTGTGTGGGGCCCAATTTTTGGAAAAAAAGGGAGACTCCGCTTGGAGTAACCCTTGCTTGATGTGTTTTTAAAAGAAGCCAAGATGAACAGAGCTGGGATCAGGAAAGACTTTGCTACCTACCCCGGTGTCATCCTGGGGACGGATAAGAATGGCGTATTTTTGAATGTGCTTGATGCAAATGTAGCTGTGAAGTGTACAACTAGGGCACAACTGCTGCCACTGAATGGGTGGGTTTGTGGGGCCCAATTTTTGGAAAAAAAGGGAGACTCCGCTTGGAGTAACCCTTGCTTGATGTGTTTTTAAAAGAAGCCAAGATGAACAGAGCTGGGATCAGGAAAGACTTTGCTACCTACCCCGGTGTCATCCTGGGGACGGATAAGAATGACGTATTTTTGAATGTGCTTGATGCAAATCTAGCTGTGAAGTGTACAACTGGGGCACAACTGCTGCCACTGAATGGGTGGGTGTGTGGGGCCCAATTTTTGGAAAAAAAGGGAGACTCCGCTTGGAGTAACCGTTGCTTGATGTGTTTTTAAAAGAAGCCAAGATGAACAGAGCTGGGATCAGGAAAGACTTTGCTACCTACCCCGGTGTCATCCTGGGGACGGATAAGAATGGCGTATTTTTGAATGTGCTTGATGCAAATGTAGCTGTGAAGTGTACAACTAGGGCACAACTGCTGCCACTGAAGGGGTGGGTGTGTGTGGGGCCCAATTTTTGGAAAAAAGGGAGACTCCGCTTGGAGTAACCCTTGCTTACATTGTTTTTAAAAGAAGCCAAGATGAACAAGTCATGGGTCAGCAAAGACTTTGCTACCTACCCCGGTGTCATCCTGGGGATGGATAAGAATGGCGTATTTTTGAATGTGCTTGATGCAAATCTAGCTGTGAAGTGTACAACTGGGGCACAACTGCTGCCACTGAATGGGTGGGTGTGTGGGGCCCAATTTTTGGAAAAAAAGGGAGACTCCGCTTGGAGTAACCCTTGCTTGCTGTGTTTTTAAAAGAAGCCAAGATGAACAGAGCTGGGGTCAGGAAATACTTTGCTACCTACCCCGGTGTCATCCTGGGGACGGATAAGAATGACGTATTTTTGAATGTGCTTGATGCAAATCTAGCTGTGAAGTGTACAACTGGGGCACAACTGCTGCCACTGAATGGGTGGGTGTGTGGGGCCCAATTTTTGGAAAAAAAGGGAGACTCCGCTTGGAGTAACCCTTGCTTGCTGTGTTTTTAAAAGAAGCCAAGATGAACAGAGCTGGGATCAGGAAAGACTTTGCTACCTACCCCGGTGTCATCCTGGGGACGGATAAGAATGGCGTATTTTTGAATGTGCTTGATGCAAATGTAGCTGTGAAGTGTACAACTAGGGCACAACTGCTGCCACTGAAGGGGTGGGTGTGTGTGGGGCCCAATTTTTGGAAAAAAGGGAGACTCCGCTTGGAGTAACCCTTGCTTACATTGTTTTTAAAAGAAGCCAAGATGAACAAGTCATGGGTCAGCAAAGACTTTGCTACCTACCCCGGTGTCATCCTGGGGATGGATAAGAATGGCGTATTTTTGAATGTGCTTGATGCAAATGTAGCTGTGAAGTGTACAACTAGGGCACAACTGCTGCCACTGAAGGGGTGGGTGTGTGTGGGGCCCAATTTTTGGAAAAAAGGGAGACTCCGCTTGGAGTAACCCTTGCTTGATGTGTTTTTAAAAGAAGCCAAGATGAACAGAGCTGGGATCAGGAAAGACTTTGCTACCTACCCCGGTGTCATCCTGGGGACGGATAAGAATGGCGTATTTTTGAATGTGCTTGATGCAAATGTAGCTGTGAAGTGTACAACTAGGGCACAACTGCTGCCACTGAAGGGGTGGGTGTGTGTGGGGCCCAATTTTTGGAAAAAAGGGAGACTCCGCTTGGAGTAACCCTTGCTTACATTGTTTTTAAAAGAAGCCAAGATGAACAAGTCATGGGTCAGCAAAGACTTTGCTACCTACCCCGGTGTCATCCTGGGGATGGATAAGAATGGCGTATTTTTGAATGTGCTTGATGCAAATGTAGCTGTGAAGTGTACAACTAGGGCACAACTGCTGCCACTGAAGGGGTGGGTGTGTGTGGGGCCCAATTTTTGGAAAAAAGGGAGACTCCGCTTGGAGTAACCCTTGCTTGATGTGTTTTTAAAAGAAGCCAAGATGAACAGAGCTGGGATCAGGAAAGACTTTGCTACCTACCCCGGTGTCATCCTGGGGACGGATAAGAATGGCGTATTTTTGAATGTGCTTGATGCAAATGTAGCTATGAAGTGTACAACTAGGGCACAACTGCTGCCACTGAAGGGGTGGGTGTGTGTGGGGCCCAATTTTTGGAAAAAAGGGAGACTCCGCTTGGAGTAACCCTTGCTTACATTGTTTTTAAAAGAAGCCAAGATGAACAAGTCATGGGTCAGCAAAGACTTTGCTACCTACCCCGGTGTCATCCTGGGGATGGATAAGAATGGCGTATTTTTGAATGTGCTTGATGCAAATGTAGCTGTGAAGTGTACAACTAGGGCACAACTGCTGCCACTGAAGGGGTGGGTGTGTGTGGGGCCCAATTTTTGGAAAAAAGGGAGACTCCGCTTGGAGTAACCCTTGCTTGATGTGTTTTTAAAAGAAGCCAAGATGAACAGAGCTGGGATCAGGAAAGACTTTGCTACCTACCCCGGTGTCATCCTGGGGACGGATAAGAATGACGTATTTTTGAATGTGCTTGATGCAAATCTAGCTGTGAAGGGTACAACTGGGGCACAACTGCTGCCACTGAATGGGTGGGTGTGTGGGGCCCAATTTTTGGAAAAAAAAGGGAGACTCCGCTTGGAGTAACCCTTGCTTGATGTGTTTTTAAAAGAAGCCAAGATGAACAGAGCTGGGATCAGGAAAGACTTTGCTACCTACCCCGGTGTCATCCTGGGGACGGATAAGAATGGCGTATTTTTGAATGTGCTTGATGCAAATGTAGCTGTGAAGTGTACAACTAGGGCACAACTGCTGCCACTGAATGGGTGGGTGTGTGGGGCCCAATTTTTGGAAAAAAAGGGAGACTCCGCTTGGAGTAACCCTTGCTTGCTGTGTTTTTAAAAGAAGCCAAGATGAACAGAGCTGGGATCAGGAAATACTTTGCTACCTACCCCGGTGTCATCCTGGGGACGGATAAGAATGACGTATTTTTGAATGTGCTTGATGCAAATCTAGCTGTGAAGTGTACAACTGGGGCACAACTGCTGCCACTGAATGGGTGGGTGTGTGGGGCCCAATTTTTGGAAAAAAAGGGAGACTCCGCTTGGAGTAACCCTTGCTTGCTGTGTTTTTAAAAGAAGCCAAGATGAACAGAGCTGGGATCAGGAAAGACTTTGCTACCTACCCCGGTGTCATCCTGGGGACGGATAAGAATGACGTATTTTTGAATGTGCTTGATGCAAATCTAGCTGTGAAGTGTACAACTAGGGCACAACTGCTGCCACTGAAGGGGTGGGTGTGTGTGGGGCCCAATTTTTGGAAAAAAGGGAGACTCCGCTTGGAGTAACCCTTGCTTACATTGTTTTTAAAAGAAGCCAAGATGAACAGAGCTGGGATCAGGAAAGACTTTGCTACCTACCCCGGTGTCATCCTGGGGACGGATAAGAATGGCGTATTTTTGAATGTGCTTGATGCAAATGTAGCTGTGAAGTGTACAACTAGGGCACAACTGCTACCACTGAAGGGGTGGGTGTGTGTGTGGCCCAATTTTTGGAAAAAAGGGAGACTCCGCTTGGAGTCACCTTGCGGTGTTTTACATGATTTTAGAAGGGCGTGCCATGCCTATATCTGTGTGTCCTCCTCTTTTTCCTTGTCCAGCTGTTTTGTTTTCGCATGAGTATATGTCCTTGTCACTTTCCAATGTGTTTGAGTTGTTTGTCACCTTTAGGACACCTTTGAGGGTGTTTTCTAGGTGTTTTTCTGTGTTTGTGATTGCCTGCCATTGTTTCCTATGCAGTTCGAGTTCGGTTCGTCGAACGTTCGACGAACCGAACTCGAACGGGAGGTCCGTGCGGCGAACCAACCTCGAGCCGAACCGCGACCGGTTCGCTCATCTCTAGCGGCCACATCTATGGTGATAAACATATATGACTTTTTCCATGGAATACTATTCAGTTCCTTTATAAGGTGGACCGAATCTCTGAGATAACTTTTCAGACTGAGTACATGAGGCTGCATCATCCCCCATACTCTTGAACTCTTTACCTCAACATTTCAGACTCTTACCTATCGTGGAAACCTTGAAAAGGAACCTGAAGACCCACCTCTTCCAATAAGCCTTCAACCTGCAATAACCATCAGTCTACTTGAGCACGGCACAATCATTTCTACCCCCACCTACTCTATTCTCACCCATCCCTTGTAGACTGTGAGCCCTCGCGGGCAGGGTCCTCTCTCGCCTCCTGTGCCTTGTATTGTTCAAGGTACCTTGTCTGTGCCTTGTATTGTTCATCATTATTGTACTTGTCCCTATTATGTGTACACCTTTTCATATGTAAAGCGCCATGGAATTAATGGCGCTATAATAATTAATAATAATAATAATGATTTTTATGGTCAATTCATAAGAGATAGACTTCAATAGCAAACTATAAGGTGACCTTCAAAAAGGGTCAACCAATGATGGAGGAGTGTCCATCATTGCTCATGGTCCCAGCAGAAGATATTCTGGATCTCTTTTGCAGGGATTATGTTTACGGTCATTTTTCATTCGGTTCAGGCTATCCATCATTTTATCACCTCAATTAGAACATAGTACCACCTATTTTATACAATTATAAGGATATTCCCAAAAAGCCTCATCCAGTTACTAACATAGCTGAACTGTTATATAGCTAGAAAAAACCTGCAGAGCAAGAAAATACAGTATTTGAGAAGGAAAATCCAATTTATTTTTTTTTAATTTAGACACAATGGCTTTGAATTTTTAATCAACAGAAAAGAGGGGAGCCAGCACTGCTTGAGAATGGCATGCAAACAATTATAATTGAAAATTCACATATTATTCCAACTGTACTATAATGCAAAATGAGATTTTTAGCAAATAATTGATCAATTATTTGAGCCACCCCAGCCACGTCATGGCAAATCTCGATGGGGGGGTCCTACTCTATATTTAATATTTACATTGTGCCATGCGGCCTCCTAAATCCATTAAAAGTAGAACCATATTGAAGCAACACATACCTGTAACATTTCAAAAACTGCTTCCATGTTTTCAAGGAAAGGCAACTGCGAATGAAGGCAATCCAGGTCCCAGCATGTGCAGCGAACGCCACCCACGCCGGTACAATGTCAGAACTGGCTCTCACAGTGGCAGACCAGAGTCCATGAATGAAGGCGGAACAGGTCCAAGTATAAGGTGCTTAATTAACAAAGCCTGTGGACAAGCGGGAGGTGGTTGAATGTGAACAGCCACCAATGTATAATTTTAATAGAAGCAGAAGGAATGCTCAAACCAAACCAGGCGTGCACGGCATGGTGGGGGTCTGCCACCGGACTAGTACACAACAGAAAAGGGGGGAGCCAGCACTGCTTGAGAATGGCATGCAAACAATTAAAAGTGAAAATTCACATATTATTCCAACTGTACTATAATGCAAAATGAGATTTTTAGCAAATAATTCAGCATTTTTGTGAGCCGCCCCTGCCACTTCATGGCAAATCTCAATAGGGGGGGTCCTACTCTACTGTATATTTAATATTTACATTGTGCCATGCAGCCTCCTAAATTCATTAAAAGCAGAACCATATTGAATCAACACATACCTGGATTGTCTTTATTCGCAGTTGCCTTTCCTTGAAAACATGGAATTAATGTAAATATTAAATATAGAGTGGGACCCCCCTATCGAGATTTGCTGTGACATGGCAGGGGTGGCTCAAAAAATTGATCAATTATTTGCTAAAAATCTCATTGCATTATAGTACAGTTGGAATAATATGTGAATTTTCACTTCTAATTGTTTGCATGCCATTCTCAAGCAGTGCTGGCTCTCCCCCCCCTTTTATTTTGAATTTTTAAAGACCTAATAAAGATTATGCTTTGTGATAAGAATACAGTGGTATCTTGGTTTTTGTTGATGTCGGTTATCGTTGGTTTCAGTTTTTGTCGATTTTTTTCCACTGAAAATATTTTACTTGATTTTCTTGGTTGTCTTGGATTTTGTTGTTTTTTTGTCGGCATGCCCACGCTGCTGATTTTTTTTTACAACAAAAGGATGACCCACGCATTCGCCTGCTCTGTGTGGCGTTGTGTGAGTATCACCCTGCTCGTTAGTTTCAAAATGTATTTATTCTTTTCATTAGTCTTATATATTCATTTCTTATTGTTTTTAGTATTAAACACTATCTTCTCTATAAAATGTGTTTTTGGTACGTATTTTGGAGTGTCTAAAATTAATTGGATTTACATTGATTCCTATGGAAATAATTGCTTCGGTTTTCAACGGTTTCTGATTTCACCTATTGTTTTCAGACGGATTATCAACAAAAACTGAGGTATCACTGTAATTATTGATGTGTACTTGTATTTCTTTTTTTTCTCTTTCTCTCTTCTCTCTAATCCATATCATGATATAGTGGTGGCTATGGGGGTGTTTTTGTACAGTCATGGGCGAAAGTGTTAGAACCATTGAAATTGTTAGAAAATGAAGGATTGTTGAAAATGTAGGATTTCTCCAAGAAAATTATTGCAATTACACATGTTTTGTTAGACACAATAAAGGCAAATTGGACATATTTCACACAAAACAGAAAAGTACCAGACAGTGTTGGTAAATTTCCAATTGCAGGTAAACAGCTTTATTTCAAGTATGTGATGTTCTATCAAACTCACCTGATGCAAGCAGCAGGTGTGGGCAATATGAAAATCACAGCTGAAACCAGATGAAAAGGGGAGAAGTTGACTAAACCTCTCAATCTTTGTATTGTGTATCTGTGTGTGCCACACTAAGCTTGGACAAGAGAAAGAAGAGAAGAGACCTGTCTGTGGACTTTAGAACCAATCTTGTTGAAAATATTAAATATTTCAAGGTTATAAGTCCATCGCCAGAGATCTTGATGTTCCTTTGTTCACGGTGCACAACATAATCAAGACGTTTACAGCCCATGGCACTGTAGCTAATCTCCCAGGACATGGACAGCAGAGAAAAATTGATTACAGATTGAAACGTAGGATAGACCACATGGTGGATAAGCAGCCTCACTCAAGTTTCAACGAAATTCTAGCTGACCTGCAGACTCAGGGTGCATCAGTGTCAGTGCAACTATCAGTTGACATTTGAATGAAATGAACGCTGCATCAGGAGACTAAGAAGGACCCCACTGCTGACACAGAGACATAAAAAAGCTAGACTGCAGTTTGCCAGAATGTACGTGAGTAAGCCAAAATACCTCTGGGAAAGTATTTTGTGGGCAGATGAGACCAAGATAGAGCATTTTGGTAAAGCACATCATTCTATTGTTTACCAAAAATGGAATGAGGCCTACAAAGAAAACAAAACAGTACGTACAGTCAAATATGGTGACGGTTCAAAGATGTTTTATGCTTGTTTTGCTGCCTTTGGCACTGCGTGCTTTGACGGTGTGCAAGGCATCATGAAATATGAAGGTTATTAAAAGGATTTTGGGTCACAATGTAGTGCCGAGTGTCAAAAAGCTGGGTTTGCGTCCTAGGACATGATTTTTCCAGCAGGACAATGACCCCAAACATACTTCAAGAACCTCCCAGAAATGGAAGGAAACAAAGCGCTGGAGAATTCAGGCATCGCAATGGGTCGGGATCTAAATCACTTTGAACACCTGTGAATAGGTCTTAAAGTTGCTGATGGGAGAATGCACTCTTTAAATATTAGAGACCTGGAGCAGTTTGCAAAAGATGTAAGGTCCAAAATTCCAGTAGAGAGATGTAAGAAGCTTGTTGATGGTTCTAGGAAGCGTTTGATTGCAAATATTATTCCAAAAGGTGTGCAATCAAATATTAAGTTGAGGGTGTCAACACTTTTGTCTGGCCCAGTTTTAGAGTTTTGTGTGAAAATATGTCCAATTTGCCTTTTTTTATCTGATTTTCTTTTTTTGTGTTATTTCAGCCATAACTGTAAGTGAAGGGATAAAATAAAATAAAGAAAATAAGTTATGACTTTAGGAAAAAGAGGAAGAAGATATGAAAGTGCAAACATTAAAAATGCATGCAGTGGGAAGGGGTTAAAGAGCCATAGCTGGCATTTATTTGGAGAGGGCATTATATTTAGTTATCTACTCCTCCATATTGATGGATATTTTGCTTCCAGGCAAAATAAAATCTTAAAATTTCTAATTTTTTTTTTACCTTTTTGTTGGTGATTACGTTGTCACATTGTCATGGATTTCTCATCTGTAGAACATCTCAGGAGACACAAGTGCCAAAATTATCCATTAAAATAAACGAATCACTTGCAGAACTTGTGAGTGAGAATCAGAGAAACAGATAAGTAAGTAATCACAGTAGATCAGGGTTGCTTTCTGTGATATCTTATGCTTTACTTATTTCCCATATGTCTGTGTACTTGGACAGGTTTGAAGCATTTTGGATTTCTTGGACTATTTGAGGCTAGCTGGTAGAAGTATCTTGTCTGAGAAAACAAGTGATATTCTGGTGTTCCTTGTCTCTATCTCTCATTTCTCTCATAGAGCATGGATACATATAACATTTGAGGCCCGGACCAGTATTTTGTTCCACTAGCTGGAATACTGTTTATGTGTATTCAGAGCATGGTGTCACGCTCCTTACTTACCGACCCGGTCCCCGTGCGCTCTGACCGCAACTGCTGCTCCCGCTTCTCCTCCTCAGCCTCCTCCGTGCTCACTGCTCCTTGTACCCGCAGTCTCGCTGCAGCCTGGGACTCTGCCTCCAGCGTCTCCTCCTGCACTTATCTTCAGCTCCCTGGCCTCGCACATGCGCACTAGGGCGCAGGCGCGCTCTCTCACCTTCTCTTAAAGGGCCTGCGTCTCTGAAACAGGATATGGCTGATTACAGGTACAGGGTATATAAGACTTCCTTTTCCATGTGGGCGGTGCCTGTTCAACGTGTACTAGTAGCCTCGTCTCTTGTGCTAGGTGTTCAGGTCCCTCTGTGTCACATACCCAGGTTAACCCTGTCTCTGCCCACAGATCCCGACTGCCAGCCTGTGTGTGTGTCCAGCCCACCGGTCTTCCAGGAGATTCCCTGGTGATGATCTGTTGTGGACTGTATCACCTTCCGTCAGCCTGTACCCGTCGCCGGTTCGGGACTCCACCCGGTATCATCAGTCTGCACCCTTGCTGATCCCAGACTCTGTCTGTGACCACCAGTCGGCACCTGTACCAGGTTTTGCTCATCTGTCCCGATTTCCTTCAGCCTACTTCTACCCTTGGACCGGCCTTTCTGTCCTGCACGAACATCCTAAGGACGCTAACCCGTGTTCCATTCGTGTCTCGGCTGCTATGCGTCTAGGCCCTCTGGGGTGGCCGCCAGACAGCCCCTGTATAGGGGTTCGCTCCTGGTAGTCTCCCTGGGGGAGTCCCGTGCACGGTCCCGTGGATCCTCCTTTTCACCGAACATTACACATGGCATAGATTACCTACAAGATGCACCTACACTTAAAAATGAAGGTTTGTTGACCGGGCTTGGTGCACTGGCCAGTGGCACAAAAGGACGCCAGCGGTTGCCATTCCTTATTGTGTTTTACATGAAAAGTTTTATATTAATGCCAGGAATGTTTCAATTCTTCGATACTTGCACTAGTTTTATAATGCCAATGGTTTATGACAATGCATGCTGCTACAACCAGTACTTGGTAATGTTTGGACAGTTTTTTATATTGCTTTTAAATGAAATGTTTTGATAATGCTTATGATACTGCTGACCAGTAACTGTTGAAAATGTTTGAAACTGTTCAATGATGGTGCCTCCCATAAAGGGAAGAATGTTATGTTATTTGTTTATGGATACAAAAATAATGCGAAGTACCAACTTTAAATGGTTGCGGCCCGGGAGTGCTGCCATTAGCTGTGGGGGAGTGTGGCGCCCCTGAGGCTTCAGTTGCCACAAAGTATTGCACCCAAATTTGGGTGTAATGCTAAACCTGGATCCTGAAGAGGTCAGTCCCTGTTTAACCACTTACACACTCAAATACACACCAGGTTGCCCTGTTCCCACTGGGGACTGGGCTAGGATAGGGTAATAAAGGGGTTGCCTGCATAATGGCATGTACAGGATGCTCTGCTCTCACACAGGGGCCCCAGTTCAACTAGCTTAGGACCTGAGAGGGGAGAGCTGCAGCCAGCAGGGGGAGTCAGGAGCCAACACAACAGTTAGAGAGTTCTCCAGCAGGAGAGCAAGGGAGCAGACATGTCTCATGGGTGCTCCAGTGGGAAGGAGAAGAAGTTCACACAATTGCCGTGGGGAGAGTGCATCTGCTCCCCTCGGAATCGGCGCCACTCAGGGCGGCAGGACTCTAGGGAAGATCATACTCCACGTTGGTTTTCCAGAAATTGCCTGGATGGGGAAAGTTTCAAGCTTCCCTGGCCACACAGTGCCCTAAAGTACAGTGCCATATAGGATCCGGGGCCAAGGAAAACGCCAGCCCCCACAGCGGAACTGCGGCACCTGCATATAGGGACAAGAGTGCTACTCGTGAAAACCCAGGTCACCTCGTAGCTTCAAGCCAGGGGATCCACAGACAGGTGCTACAAGGAGGTAACCCACCGAACACCACACCAGACTGATCTCTAAAAGGATTCGGGTTCGACGGAGCCCATCACATCATGTGACCGCATGACTCGAGTGAGCGGCACAACACAGAGTGAGTAAACAACCTGGAACCGAAGCCATAGACTCTGTCTCTTGATTACCGGAACCGCTGCTCCGTGCCTCGGTGCCCACCATTACTACCCCTCTCATCTTCCTCCCTGGGGCCCGCTCCACCTGTGGGGAACGATACTATCCATAGCTGCTACAACCAGATGCCCCGGAGGACACCTACAGAGCCACCGATTCCCTGGCCGCATATCACAGGTGGCGTCATGACATTCACCTCACTACTACCACCATCATCCTTCGCCAGCCATCTTCTGTACGCCTCGGGGCAATGGAGCCGGGCTAGGCTGCCCGTGACAGTGACAGTCTACAGCCCGGCGATGAGTAAATTAACCGCCTGCCCCGTGTGGCGCTACATTCATGCTGCTACTTGCCTGCTCAGCACTATGCACAGAAGCGCAGCACCTCTGCAGTCACATCTCAGAGGGAAGTGCTCAACCAGTCAGAGTTCAAGTCTGCACAGTATAAAGACAAGGCAGTGGCTCATAGGCAGATCACTGTGCATGCCCAAATTCATGGCAGCAACAGGGCATTGGTGTAATTTAGGAATCAAGGAGGAAGTGGAGAATCGCTAGTGGGTCTGCAAACCACGCCTCAGTACGAGTGATTGCGGGTGGTTGTGCTGGACTAATACTCAGCAATAACTGCACGCCTTTCTGACTTGTCAAACTAATTAGAATATGCAGCACCACAAGATTAAAAAGCTGATTATCCTGGAAACTTTCCCTTAATATTGGGATTAATAGAAATCAGCATTTAATTACAAATGCAGTGCTGTGATTAGTTAATGGGGGTAAATCCTGAAGTCAGCTTGTCTTTGAGGATATTTACATATGTTGTTGATCCACTGCAGATATTTCATGCAGAACCCTTGGGGGACTTGATCCTGCAATTGCTTCATTGCTTGTTGTATAAACTGCAACCACAGCATTGCATTATATTGTGGAAATAAAGTAGTAGCATGATGGGAGTCATGGTGGGGGCCTTTAGTAGGCCTTCGGCTGCCATGACATCCTATCAACACCTTGTAATTGTGTCACAGGTGGGTGATGAGAGTCAAAGCGGTTAAAAGCAGCAATCTGAGCTAGCTCCAGTCACTATTGCTAGGGGCAGATGCCAGGTGTATAGCACAACCATCATGGGGTTGTGAGCCTGCACCATACACTGGCGTGCAACTTAAGACATATCAGTCTGGAAGAGGATAACCCCGTTACATAATTTGGCTTAAGTTTTCATCATGGTCGGAAAGGAGATCCCTTCAAATGAGATGAACTTTTGACATGGTGATCATGAGTGCATGTAACCTGTGTTAGCATGATCTCCGCTGGGAGCTCAGCTTGAGTGCTGGCTAAGCTCCAGCTGTCACAGGCAAAGACGGTGCCAGCACTGCCCCTGGCTGTTTAACCCCCTAAATGCCGCAATCTTTAGTAATTTGATCACGGGGTTCCGATCTTTGTCATGTCAACCTGAGATCAAAGAAATGACTTCCAGGTCTTCCAGCTAAGGTGGCCTGTTAGAACATACCAAGAGCATGGTCTAAAAGGCATTCTGTCAGCATAAGGCCCCTTTCACACATCAGTGATTCTGGTACGTTTGTGCTTTTTTTTAAACGTACCAGAATCACTGACATACGCAGACCCATTATAATGAATGGGTCTGCTCACACGTCAGTGATTGCCGCACGGAGACATGTCCATTTTTTTCTGGCATCACTGATGTTCCACGAACCACGCAGTGGTGTGGTCCGTGAAACACGTGCCAGAAAAAAACGTGCTTTTAAAATAAAAAACATTTTAACTCACCCGGCGTCCAGCGATGTCCTCTGCAGCCCGTTCTCCCTGCTGCTTCTGAGCCGGCTCATTATTGTCGCGCATATTCATGATGCGCGACACAGCCAACCCGGAAGCAGCTGCTGCGGGGGTCAGCGCCGGCCGGATGCTGCACCGCGGGAGCGATCAGCACCATGGACAGCGGGAGCGCGCACAGGTGAGTAGTTTTCTAAGTGCAATCACGGGCCACTGAGAACGGAGCCCGGATTCCACTTAGACAACCCACGTGTGCCGTGATTCATGGCACACGCAGGGACATGTGCGTGTTTTACACGCCAGTGAAAAACGTCACTGTTTTTCACTGATGTGTGAAACGGGCCTTACACTGACAGATGAGGTGTAATGCAATGCATTACACCAGTGATCAAAGTGATAAAAGTTAAAGGTCCATATAGGGACTGAGTAAAAAAGTAGAAAAAAAAACTGAAAATAAATGGTAATAGTTTTTAAAAATCATAATATAAGGTACAAAAAAAAAAAAATATTACACAACTATATGCATTTAAGTAAAAACAAAAATAAAAAGCACACATACGGTATTTGGTATCACTGTGTCCGGAATGATCCGATCTAAAACTGTCACAGTATTTAACCACTTCAGTGAATACCATAAAAAAAGTAGCAAAAACTTTGCTTTTTCATCATTCCACCAAAATTAAGTGGAACAAAACGCTATCAAAAAGTCACATGTAAATAAATGTGGTATCTCTTAAAACCTTAACTTGGCCCGCAAAAAACACGCCCCCATTTAGCTCTACATATAGAAAAATTATATCTCTTAAAATATAGCGATGCAAAAACGTTTTTTGTAAAAAAAAAAAGTATTGTTTTAGTGTGTGATAGTAGCCAAATATAAAAAGAACTATATCAAGCTGATATTGCTGTAATCACACTGAACTGAAGAACAAAGCTACTTAATCACTTATACCGCAAGGTCAACAGTGAAAAAAATAACAATTCTTGAGCTCAAAGGCTCTTGAAAAGCGCTATGGCTCTTCGCTCCGCAAAGCACTCAGCGACATCCATTGCTGCTTGTTTTGGGAAAACACCCATGAAGTCAAAATTGCCGCTACACCTGTAGATAAATTCCCAGAGGGGTGTATTTTCCAAAATTGGGACATGTGGGGGAATTCTTTTCTCCTGACACTAAGGCGGGCTTTGCACGTTGCAACATCGGTAACAATGTGTTACCGATGCTGCAGCGATAGTCCCGCCCCCGTCGCACGTTCGATATATAGTGAAAGCTGCCGTAGCGATTATTATCGCTACGGCAGCTTTACACGCACATACCTGCCGTGCGACGTCCCTCTGGCCGGCGACCCGCCTCCTTCCTTAGGGGGCGGGTCGTGCGGCGTCACAGTGACGTCACACGGCAGGCGGCCAATTGAAGTGGAGGGGCGGAGATGAGCAGGATGTAAACATCCCGCCCACCTCCGTCCTTCTCATTGCAGCCGGGAGGCAGGTAAGGTGAAGTTCCTCGCTCCTGCGGCTTTACACACAGCGATGTGTGCGGCCGCAGGAACGAGGAACTACATCGTACCTGTCGCTCCCCCGGCATTATGGAAATGTCGGAGGCTGCAGCGATGATACGATGACGACGATTTTGCGCTCGTTCATCGTATCATCTAGGATTTACACACTACGACATCGCAAGTGACGCCGGATGTGCGTCACTTTCGATTTGACCCCACCGACATCGCACCTGCGATGTCGTAGTGTGCAAAGCCCGCCTAAGGCGGGCTTTGCACACTACGACATCGCAGGTGCAATGTCAGTGGGGTCAAATTGAAAATGACGTACTTCCGGCATCGCATGCGACATCGTAGTGTGTAAAGGCTCGATGATACGATTAACGAGCGCAAAAGCGTCGTAATCGTATCATCGGTGCAGCGTTCCTGCGGCAGCACACATCGCTGTGTGTGAAGTCGCAGGAGCGAGGAACATCTCCTACCGGCGTCACCGCGGCTTCCGTAGGATATGCGGAAGGAAGGATGTTTACATCCCGCTCATCTCCGCCCCTCCGCTCCTATTGGCCGCCTGCCGTGTGACGTCGCAGTGACGCCATAAGACCCGCCCCCTTAATAAGGAGGCGGGTCGCCGGCCAGAGCGACGGTCGCAGGACAGGTGAGTCCATGTGAAGTTGCCGTAGCGATAATGTTCGCTACGGCAGCTATCACAAGGATATCGCAGTTGCGACGGGGGCGGGGACTATCGCGCTCGGCATCGCAGCATCGGCTTGCGATGTCGTAGTGTGCAAAGCCCGCCTTAGAGGCTCTGTGTATGATGTCTGCGAACTATTTGCGGAAAATCTTTGCTCCGAGAGTCGAATAGCGCTCCTTCTCTCCTGAGACTCGCCATGAGGCTAAGCAATACTTTACAGCCACATATGGGATATTGCCACAATCAGCAGAAATTGTGTGACAATTTTTGGGTCCATTTTAATCCATTTTCCCATGTGAAAATGTAAAATCTGGGGCTAAAACTAATTTATTGTGGTAAAAATGTAATAATTTTTTCTTCACCTCCCAATGATTTAAAATTCTGTGATACACTTGTGGTGTCAATATGATCACTGCACTCCTGGATATATTGAAGAATTCTAGAGATATTACCACATAAAATGACAATGGCCAGAATTGAAGACAGTGGTCAGATCAGGAAGGTGAAAACAGACTTGGGGGTCAAGGGGTTAAATACACTGTGCAAGTCATTTTCACACTAAGGCCCTGTGCGCACACTGTATTTTTTTGCGTTTTTGCTGCAGAAATTTCTTGAGAAAATGGTTATAACCTTTCTGCAGACATTCCCCAGCAAAACCTATGGAAAAAAAATTAGCTGTGCGTACACTGTGTTTTTTTTCTCAAGAAAATTCTTTCTGTATATTTACTTGAGAAAAAGAATAACCTTGTCACTTCTTTTCTGCAGCTAACTGCATTATTTCACTGTAATGTAATCATGAAATACCGCAGGGAATAACGCAGAAAAAAACAAAAAGCCAGCACTAAATGTGCACTTCAGCACTAAAAATTCCAAACTGTACATATTATAAAAATTTTGATATTTTTAGCAAAAAATTGCAATTTCTTGAGCTACCCCGCCACGTCACAGCAAATCTCATTTGGGGCAGTCCTACACTAAAATATTTTTATAAAATGTGCCATACGGCCTCACATATGAATAGTAGAACTGTTCTTAGCAGCACTCACCTGGTCTATTTCAATCCCGTTCCCATGACTGAGTCATGGCTGTGGGCGGGACAGGTCCAAGCAAATGCTGCATGAAGTAAACAGCCTGTGGACAGGGCCTGATGACTGAATGTGAACAGTCACCAACCGCCAAAATCTAGACAGGTGGAATATATCCCAAATTGGGGTGCATAGCAAGGTGGGGGTCAGCCACCGACCAATTCAATGAAGAAAAAACAAAAAGCCAGCACTAAATGTGCACTTCAGCACTAAAAATTCCAAACTATACTTATTAAAAAAATGTTGAGATTTTTGGCAAAAAATTGCAATTTCGTGAGCTACCCCGCCACGTCACGGCAAATCTCATTTGGGAGAGTCCTACACTAAAATATTTTTATAAAATATGCTTGCTATGCACCCCAATTTGGGATGTATTCCACCTGTCTAGATTTTGGCGATTGGTAACTGTTCACATTCAGTCATCAGGCCCTGTCCGCAGGCTATTTACTTCATGCAGCTTTTGCTTGGACCTGTCCCACCCACAGCCATGATTCAGTCATGGGTACGGGACTGAAATAGACCGTTTGGCACATTTTATAAAAATATTTTAGTGTTAGGACTGCCCTAAATGAGATTTGCCGTGGAGTGGCGGGGTGGCTCAGGAAATTGCAATTTTTTGCCAAAAATCTCAAATTTATAATAAGTACAGTTGGAATTTTTAGTGCTGTAGTGCACATTTAGTGCTAGCTTTTTTGTTTTTTCTTCAGGGAATAACGCAGGTAGCAAATTCTGTGCGTTTCATTGCGTATTCCTGTGTTATTCCCGCGTTATTTTGCGTTTTTCACTGCCCTGCGTTTTACAGGGAAGTGATGCCATTATGACAGGAAGAGGAAGTTGATCAGAGAGTAAACACACACATATCACACTCATACACAGACACAGACATAAATAATACACATAGAAATCAAATTTACATATTAAAAATGAAAAACAAAAAAAAGTGGGCTCCGCCATATTTTTACCATCCAGCCAAGGTAAACACACAACGGCGGCCTGGAATTCTCAAGCTGGGGAGGGCAAGGGCCATGGTTAATGCCCCCCACATCCATTATGCGTCAGTCCCGGCGTGTTACCGACTCTTCCCGTTGACGTGATGTGGTGGAAATAGGGGTAATAATGAGTTAATGGCAGCCCATAGCTGCCACTAAGTCCTAAGTCCTAGCTTAATTATGGCAGCGTCTATGAGACAGCTTCCATGATTAACCTGTAAGTAAAGTGTATAAACACACACACCGAAAAATCCTTTATTTTAGGTAAAATAACAAAAAAGCTCCCTCTTTCACCACTTTATTAACACCCCCCCCCCCCCGAAACACATAGGTCCTGCGTAATCCCCACAGGTCCCACGACATTTGCAGACTGATCCAGCCGCGTCTGACAGAGCACTCAATGCAGCCTCGTTCAGTGAGTGATGGTGCAGGGGTAACTACAGGTCATTTCTCACGGTCGGTAATGTGAACACATTACCGGTCACGAGAACTACAGTGTGTCCTTACAGTAACTCTATCTATTGATTGATCTGTCCTCTATCTGTTGATTATCTTTCTCTCCATCTATCTATCCATTATCTATCTATTTATCTGTCTCTTTATCTATCGATTATCTATCCATCTATCCATCTTTCTCTCTATCTATCCATTATCTATCTATTTATTTATCTATCTATCTGTCTATACATCTATCTATCTATCCATTATCTATCTATCTATTCATCTATCCATCTTTCTATCTATCTATCCATCTATCTATCTATATGTCAATCCATCTATCTATCGATTATCTATCTATTCATCTATCCATCTTTCTATCTATCCATCTATTTATCTATCTATCCATTATCTATCTATCTATCCATCTTTCTATCTATCCATTATCTATCTATTTATCTATCTATCCATTATCTATTTATTTATCTGTCTATCTATCTATCCATTATCTATTTATTTATCTGTCTATCTATCTATCTATCTATCCATCTATCCATCTTTCAATCTATCCATTATCTATCTATCTATCTATCTATCCATCTTTCAATCTATCCATTATCTATCTATTTATCTATCTATCTGTCTATCCATTATCTATCAATCTATCTCTGTCTATCCATCTATCTATCTATTATCTATATTATTTATTGATGTTAAAGCATTAAAAAACGCAGGGACCAACCTGCGAAAAAACGCACCAAAAACGCACCAAAACGCGGTAAAAAACGCATGCGTTTTTCTGTGCGTTATTGGTGCGTTTTTTTAACACAGGTGCGCTAATCCTTTTTCTAGTGCGCACATAGCACAATCTATAGATCTTGGAATAATAATACAGTAATTTCCACAATTAGATGTGTTTAAAAAAAAATGTTCCTGTGCTAAGATATTATATATGTGCCCCTGCTATGTACTGTGTAATGGCCGTGTCTGACTGTACATGGACATGGTCTGATCATACCACATCTTCTGGGCAGGGAAGTAAAAAAGTATACACATATTACAGCACGGGATCGAAAATAATTCTTAGTTTGAGGTAAAACATTTTTTTGTAAAACGGAGGGAAATGTCTTACCTCACAAAAAAAATCAGCTATGATCCCGGGCTGTGCTATCTATACACTCTCTTTTGTGTCCTCCCCTGACAAAGCGATGTGGTATGATCAGACCATGTCCCTGTACGGTCAGACACAGCCATTACACTGTACATAGCAAGGACACATATATCAGATTATCTCAGCACAGGGACATTTTTTTTAATCCCATCCAATTGTGGAATTTATTATTATTCCAAGATCTTTTGATTAAAATTAACTTTAAAATAATGTAGGTTGGGGGAAAATCCCAGTAATCACTTGTATTTTTAATGATAAAATGCTACAAGGCAGATTTTCCACAGTATATTTGAATGTATTTTTAATTTGGCTAATGTATCACATAGAATAGAGTTTTTGAATTTATTTTTTGCTATCATGTTTATAAGAAGTATTATTAACTTTTTTTTTACGCAATTTATATTAAACAGGAGCAAGAGAAAAAGGTAACATAGAATATTGTGACGTTACCCCCCCCCCATACGCGCACACACACACACACACACATACAAGTTCTTGAAAGGATTTCTTTCTCTTCTGCCAAAATTGTAGCCCAGGTCAACATGAGCATTATGAATTTGGTTATTCAGCTTCCTTTCGGAATACAATAACAGAATTCATGCTGTGGAAAAATCCGCTACAAAATGGTCTGCTTTGCGCCAGATGGACCAATTGACGTATAATGGGGTCCATCAGGTGACTTTAAGCATGTTAATTATGTTGCAAAAAAGAATAGTGCCACATGCTGTGCTATTTGTTCTTGCAAAAATGTCAGAATCTGCTACTGAATCTCTGAACCTAGCATTTCTGCAATGTAATTATTATATTTTTGTTGTGAGCATTTGTAACCATTACAGAAGAGTATATTTGGCATACGCATTTTTAGAAAAAATATCTTTTGTATTGCTTTGTTATGTCCTTTTGTTTGAATTTAAATCGTATTTGCATGCGGCTGAGATTTTTGGCCACAGAACAGAGCCACACATCACTGACCCTAGAATTTTGTGTGGGTTAATCAATCATTCCACAAATTTTGAGGTGCTTGTTTTTCTAACAGCCTGTTGTATTTACTTGCCTAACTGAGGAGACTTGACTTCAGGATTCAACAGGCTTTCCAATTGTGGCCAACCTCCAAAACCATCTAGGCTTTTTCTCTTTTGCACAACTTGCTGTCCCATGCCCACAAAGGGAATAAAAGATGTCTGACCACCATTTCATCCTTCTTTTCCTCCTGCAGACTCCAACTCAAAAATATTTTCTAGATCCGTACAATCCTTGACAAAGAATCTGCAAAAACACTAGTGCATGCCCTCATCCTCTCCCGCTTTAACTACTGCAACCTCCTGCTCGCTGGCCTCCCTTCTAACACTCTAGCACCCCTACGATCTATCCTAATCTCTGATGACTGACTAATCCACCTGTCTCCCTCTATTCCCCGGCCTCTGCCAATCTCTTCATTGGGTTCCCATTGCCCAATGCCTCCATTTAAAATCATTAACTATGACATTCAAAGCCATCCGCAACCTGTCTTCTCCACACATCTGTGACCTAGTCTCCAGATACTTACCTGTACCCACCTCCGATCTTCACAATATCTCCTTCTCTGTTCTCCTCTCATCTCCTATTCCCACAATGACATACAAAATGTCTCCCATGCCTCACCCATACTCTGAAACTCTCTGCCCCAACATATCAGACTTTCGCCTATCGTGGAAACTTTCAAAAGGAACCTGAAGACCTACCTCTTCCATGAAGCCTACAACCTGCAGTAGCTCTCAGTCCACTGTACTACTGTACAACCAACTCTACCCTCACCTACTGTATTCTCACCCATCCCTTGTAGACTGTGAGCCCTTGTGGGCAGGGTCCTCTGTCCTCCTGTACCTGTCTGTGCCTTGTTTTGTTCATGATTATTGTACTTGTCTTTTCACAAGTAAAGCATCATGAACTATATGGCACTTTAAAAATAATAATAATAATAATAATAATAATAATAATAATAATAAAAGATCAAACTGGCTCATTTCATTTTTGGCTAAATCAGGCAAGAAGATTCAAGGACTGCACCTTTATAATCAGTTAAACAGTGGTGGTATACAATTGTAGGCAACCTTTTGTGATGCCGTCATCAAGGCTTGCACCACCTCATGATTTTCACAAGACTCCAGTCCCAACATAGGTATTGAAATAACGTATCCAACATTAAACCCAGTCATCAACTGGACACAAGGATTCCAACCAATTCAGGTGCCCATGTGTAAAGGTACCGTCACACTAAGCGACGCTCCAGCGATCCCACCAGCAACCTGACCTGGCAGGGATCGCTGGAGCGTCGCTACACGGGTTGCTGGTGAGCTGTCACACAGGCAGATCTCACCAGCAACTAGTGACCAGCCCCCAGCCAGCAGCGACGCGTGGAAGCGATGCTGCGCTTGGTAACTAAGGTAAATATCGGGTAACCAACCCGATATTTACCTTGGTTACCAGCGCACACCGCTAAGCGCTGGCTCCCTGCACTCCTAGCCAGAGTACACATCGGGTTAATTACCCAATGTGTAGTCTGGCTATGTGTGCAGGGAGCCGGCACTGGCAGCGTGAGAGCGGCGGACGCTAGTAATGAAGGTAAATATTGGGTAACCAAGGAGAGGGCTTCTTGGTTACCCGATATTTACATTGGTTACCAGCGTCCGCAGGAGCCGGCTCCCTGCTCACTGCACATTAAGTTGTTGCTCTCTCGCTGTCACACACAGCAATGCGTGCTTATCAGTGGGAAAGCAACAACTAAAAAATGGTCCAGGACATTCAGCAACAACCAGCAACCTCACAGCAGGGGCCAGGTTGTTGCTGGGTGTCACACACAGCAACATCACTAGCAAGTTGTGCCTTAGCAGCGATGTTGCTAGCGATGTTGCTTAGTGTGACGGTACCTTAACATACAGTTAGGTCCAGAAATATTTGGACAGTGACACAATTTTCACGAGTTGGGCTCTGCATGCCACCACATTGGATTTAAAATGAAACCTCTACAACAGAATTTAAGTGCAGATTGTAACGTTTAATTTGAAGGTTTGAACAAAAATATCTGATAGAAATTGTAGGAATTGTACACATTTCTTTACAAACACTCCACATTTTAGGAGGTCAAAAGTAATTGGACAAATAAACCAAACCCAAAAAAAATATTTTTATTTTCAATATTTTGTTGCGAATCCTTTGGAGGCAATCACTGCCTTAAGTCTGGAACCCATGGACATCACCAAACGCTGGGTTTTCTCCTTCTTAATGCTTTGCCAGGCCTTTACAGCCGCAGCCTTCAGGTCTTGCTTGTTTGTGGGTCTTTCCGTCTTAAGTCTGGATTTGAGCAAGTGAAATGCATGCTCAATTGGGTTAAGATCTGGTGATTGACTTGGCCATTGCAGAATGTTCCACTTTTTTGCACTCATGAACTCCTGGGTAGCTTTGGCTGTATGCTTGGGGTCATTGTCCATCTGTACTATGAAGCGCCGTCCGATCAACTTTGCGGCATTTGGCTGAATCTGGGCTGAAAGTATATCCCGGTACACTTCAGAATTCATCCGGCTACTCTTGTCTGCTGTTATGTCATCAATAAACACAAGTGACCCAGTGCCATTGAAAGCCATGCATGCCCATGCCATCATGTTGCCTCCACCATGTTTTACAGAGGATGTGGTGTGCCTTGGATCATGTGCTGTTCCCTTTCTTCTCCAAACTTTTTTCTTCCCATCATTCTGGTACAGGTTGATCTTGGTCCATAAAATACTTTTCCAGAACTGAGCTGGCTTCATGAGGTGTTTTTCAGCAAATTTAACTCTGGCCTGTCTATTTTTGGAATTGATGAATGGTTTGCATCTAGATGTGAACCCTTTGTATTTACTTTCATGGAGTCTTCTCTTTACTGTTGACTTAGAGACAGATACACCTACTTCACTGAGAGTGTTCTGGACTTCAGTTGATGTTGTGAACGGGTTCTTCTTTACCAAAGAAAGTATGCCGCGATCATCCACCACTGTTGTCATCCGTGGACGCCCAGGCCTTTTTGAGTTCCCAAGCTCACCAGTCAATTCCTTTTTTCTCAGAATGTACCCGACTGTTGATTTTGCTACTCCAAGCATGTCTGCTATCTCTCTGATGGATTTTTTCTTTTTTTTCAGCCTCAGGATGTTCTGCTTCACCTCAATTGAGAGTTCCTTAGACCGCATGTTGTCTGGTCACAGCAACAGCTTCCAAATGCAAAACCACACACCTGTAATGAACCCCAGACCTTTTAACTACTTCATTGATTACAGGTTAACAAGGGAGACGCCTTCAGAGTTAATTGCAGCCCTTAGAGTCCCTTGTCCAATTACTTTTGGTCCCTTGAAAAAGAGGAGGCTATGCATTACAGAGCTATGATTCCTAAACCCTTTCTCCGATTTGGATGTGAAAACTCTCATATTGCAGCTGGGAGTGTGCACTTTCAGCCCATATTATATATATATAATTGTATTTCTGAACATGTTTTTGTAAACAGCTAAAATAACAAAACTTGTGTCACTGTCCAAATATTTCTGGACCTAACTGTACCTTTGCTGATAATGTCCTCAGTCAGGTAAGTGCAGTGTTCTGGTTATACTTGTGTTTCAAATGCATGGTTGGAGAATGAGATGGACTACAAGAGAAAAATACTCCTGGAACTTTTTTTGAGATTGCAAACATCTATTAGAACATTTTCTATTTTTAAAAAAATATTTACAGAAGTAGTCACAATCTTATTGCCATAGATTTTTCACATCTTTCTCTGAAACACGAGACAAAATACTCTATTTTTTTATTTTTTATTCATAAAAAAAATACACCTGCTGTAAGTCAGTGGCATTATTCCAATCAGGTTAAACATTTTTACAAATGCATTAATTTAAACTTTAGTAATACTAGGAAGGAAGTGAAGTCAGTAATTAACCCCTTACTGACCTTTAATGAAAATGTATATGCTGGTGGACATGGTCATGGCCATATTCATGGTGATGTCTGTGCACCTTTTATTATACAATCCTCCTACTGACACAATGCCCAGGTGTAGAACTAACAGTTTACCCCTTAGATGTATTGCTTGTAGTGATGGGCAGACCTGGACTGTAAAAGTTCGGATTCACGCAGTTTCCAACATACCTTGGCCTGGAATTCTAAAGGGAATTCTGGCTAATGATTTGGGTCTGGCAACTCAGGAAATTAAAAAAAAGAGAGAAAATGAAGCTAGCTCGTTGTACTTACCGATTCTCCGGTGTGGCTGTAACTGCTTCCAGACTAGTCATTCGTCTTCCTGGGCCGCTCATTATTGCTCATCCTTATGCACTGCTTTCCCTGCCCACCGGCCGTCCTGGTGTCTGTGATTGGTTGCAATCTAAAGGGCCCCAGCCTGTGTGACAGTATCTGACTGCAACCAATCACAGGCACTGTTTGTGGGTCACTTTACATCCAGGTACCTTATAGATGACATTGTCTCTGATTGGAGTCATCTCTTTCTTTTCTTCATCTTGTTCAGATGCCATGATGACTTTTCACATTCACAGCTTGTTTCTGCAGACTTCCATCTTCTCTGGTCTTCTGCAGCACATCCTGATACCCTTAAAAATAGCAGAATGATTATAATACTCCTACATAAAAAATATCTGCCCTACACAGTGTTCGTTAATAAATAGCCCCTCACTGTGTTCTCTGCACAAAGTATGATGCACACACTGTTCCTCTAATGCTACATGCCCTCAACAATGCCCTCTCCTTTCCATACTCTTCACACTGTCCTCTACACTGTGAACCCACTATGCTGCCCAGTCTTTATACTGTGCCCATCATCACACTCCCCCCTCCTGACTATGGCCTCACACTGTCCCCTCCATACTACCCCCTCTCCATACACCCCACAATTTACAACGGCACACTGCAATCTTTTTCCAAGAATCACTCAGACTGTGGAAAAAATCAGACAAGTGCATTCCCAAACTGAGCAAGCCAGCCTCATAGAAATATGACACTATTACGCTGTGGTCGGGAGACACATGGCCAGTTCATGCATTATGATTCAAGATCAGACAGATGATCATAGATGTTTTAAACAGCCCTTACACTGAGCGGACTACTTAGGGCTTCAGAACGCACTATGTAAACTGAATTGCAGCAGGGTGAATATAAAGATAAAAAAACATAATATTATTGCTTAGTTTTTGAAGCTATATATGATGCTTACCGTAGTCTAAACTTAAAAAAGTGCTGACAGATTCCCTTTAATTAAATAATCCCATAATAACTTAAAGTATATGTTAAAATCCACATGTTTTTCATGAAGGAGCTGAGGACAGACTTAACCCCTTCTACCCCAAGCATGTTTTCCCCTTCCTGACCAAGCCAATTTTTGAAATTCTGACCAGTGTCACTTTACGATATTATAACTCTGGAACACTTCAACGGATCCCATTATTATGATATTTTTCGTGACGTATTGTACTTCATCTCAGTGGTAAATTTAGGATGCTACTGTTTTGCATTTATTTGTGAAAATATTGGACATTTTTAAAAATCTTGCAATTTTCAAACTTTTAATTTTCATGCTTTTAAATCAGAGAGCTATGTCACAAAAATAGGTACTAAATCACATTTCCCACATGTCTTCTTTACATCAGCGTAATTTTTTGTTGTTAGGAAGTTAGATTAGTTAAAGGTTTATCAGCAATTTCTTTTTTTCCAACAAAATTTACAAAACCATTTATTTAGGGACCACATCACATTTGAAGTAACTTTGAGAGGCCTATGTGACAAAAAATTACCCCCAATTGACACCATTTTTATAAACTGCATCCCAAAGACTGCACAAAACCACATTCAAGGAGTTTACTAACCCTTCAAGTGCTTCACAAGAACTAAAACAATGTGGAAGGGAAAAATCAAAATTTAACTTTTTTTCACAAAAATGTTGCTTTAGACACAAATTTTGTCTTTTCACAGGAGTAACAGGAGAAAATGCACAGTACAATTTGTTTTGCAATTTCTCCTAAGTATGCTGATACCCTATATGCGATGCAAATCTACTGTTTTTTTCAGAAGAGAAGGAGAACCATTTGGCTTTTAGAATGCAAAATTGGCTGGAATCATTAGTGAACACCATGTCACGTCTGGGGGCCCCTGATGTGTCTAAACAGTGTAAAAACCCCACAAGTCACCCCATTTTGGAAACTAGATCCCTCAAGAAATTTTACCGAGATGTGTGGTGAGTACGTTGAACCACCAGATGCTTCATAGAATTTTATAACATTGAGTACATACAGAACAGACCGCTGGCTCCATCATGCATTCTCTGCTATCCTTATCCTGTACATTTATCCACAGGATTTGTATAATAGATGCTGACCACACCAATGGGGCCGTGTACTGCGCCGCTCTCAGCCTAGAGATGGCAGAACTCCCATCCAAGTGTATAGGAATTTATACCATCTCACCATGAAAAGCATCAGCACCTCATTCTTCAGATACACATGGGGCCCATTGGTGATAAATCCATTATGTAATATCAATGGATACGGCATAAAAGTACGGGATTAGAAGACCCCAATAAGGGTGACCTCAGATGTGGCAAAATTAATGTGGATTTCAGGTGCAGATTCTCCAGTACAAATTTGGAGGAGTTTTATTGTACATTTGAAGAAATCAATTTTATTTGAATTTAAAAAAAAGGACTCTGGTCTTCGTTTGTTTCCTGGGAAACTGGGTAAGAAAATTAATAGAGTTGGGGCACCAAAGGGCAGTTTTGCACAGGGCACCGTTCAGGTTAAGGCCGGCCATATGGATATCTATGTGGCAGGTGAGCTTCAATGTGGAGAAATGTAAAATTACGCACCTGGGCACTAATAATATGTGGGCACCATATGTTATGTACGCCCCTGCACACATTGCTTATTGTGACTTGCAGATTAGGTGCAGAAAATACTCAAGTTTTACGGACTGACAACAAAACATACAAAATCAGAGATAAAATGGATTTCATAGGAAAAAAATGTTAGGAATCATTCTTTCCTGTATAATGACTTGTATGTATAGGTGGGCAGTGCTCCATAATGTAAATGTTCATGTGTTAGTACTTAAGTGGTTTTTAGAGAAGAACATGGTCCGAATATACCAGAACTAGGACTGTCTATCAGGTTACCAAATGCTGCAAAGGAGCTAGGAGCTGGAAGAGTGGCACCAGGCCAGGAGGCCCCTGCTGCCCCAGCCAACACGGACTGCGCTGACTATAAATGAGCCTATGGCCAATAAGTCCCTGCCCTGGAGTGATGTGGCCGGGAAGCCCCCAGCCCCACACTAAGTAAGTGGCCCTGGTCAGCGAGGGCAAGAAATGTCGGGGACCTGGGTCTGGGCTCAGTTGGCACTTGCAGACAACTGTCTCCTGTTCCTCCTCAACCTCCTCATTATCACCCAATCCGCATTGAGAAGATGTGATGAGGCTGGGTAGTATCACCCTGTGTACTTTCTCCTCCAGCTCCAACTGGTCCACATGCACATTGTCCTCTTTAATTGTGAGCAGTGAGCATTTGAGTAGACACAGGAGTGGGATGGTTGCACTGGATATGGCATCATCGTTGCTCACCATCTTTGTTGATTCCTCAAAGTTTTGTATTTCCTCACAGATGTCAGACATCCATGGCCACTCGTCGGTTCTTATCTGTGGAGGCTGAGAAAATATCGATGGGGATGTTGCAACTGTTATTAATCTAGTACCCTCTGCTGCTCAGAAAGCCTTGCCAACATCTGTAATGTTGAGTTCCAGTGCGTGGTCATGTCACACACCAGTTGGTGAGCTGCCACTTGCAAGTGCTATTGCAGCACTTGCAGATAGATGATTTGATTGCTGCAAGTTGTTATGGGGAAGCCTACGAAGCCACCCTTGAAGTCATGGGAGCCTTCTCTTGCTCATGCAAACTTTAGGTTTGTTAAATATGCTAGCTGCCATTTTGTTGGCATTTCAGATGACTTAAAGAGGACAGCCATGATTTTTCTTTTACTAATTGCCGAAAAAACTATCAGGCAGGTTGTTGCTAACAAAGGTAACTACCTGCCTGTTGTGCTCGAAGCTGGCTCAGAGTGGTCATTGAGTTCTTCTTCTTCTGCTCTGCCTTGTTTACAGGACGTGATTGCCGAAATCATGCTGATTGACATTCAGATTTCCCTAATTAGGCAGAAGGAAGCCGGCTGACAATCAGCATGATGTTGAAAGTCATGCCTCGTTAACACAGCAGAGCTGAAAAGAAACTTTTATTCTGTCTACCTGTCATCAGAGGAAGCCACGGAATCGCCAGCAGGACCAGTCCGTGCTCACTCTGTGTATTCATGCTCAGTTACATTGTAAGATTAAAAAAAGGTCCCTGATATGCCTTCAAAGCACAAACAGTTAAAATGTACCTGTTGCAGAGAATCTCCTTAAATTTGATGCTAATTAAATTTGCACCAAATTGAATTGCTCATTTCTAGTAACTGTGATATAGAAAATAATATTATAACATGAAAGATAAAAGTAATATTTTTTTTTGGTTAAATATGGAAACTCTAGAAGAATTACATTAATGACGAGAAGAGCTGTGATCTTGTAGTATGTTAGGCTTTTATTGTATTCTTTTACATATTTTTACATCTCTGTAAATATGTATAAAAAGAATGCATTATAAAATAAAAAAAAACAGCACTAAGAGCCGCCATGAAGTTTTCTTTCAAATCTCTGGATGGTAAACTGTCAGCCATGATGCCCACATCACAGTGTATAGGGCAGAGCAGGTCAATGCGCCGTTGCCTGGCAGGAGCCACCTCAGGGTTCCATCACCTCTGACATCACCTGCACACGACCAACTGACGTTTACTTTCAACTGTCGATTAAGGTGATTGCAGAAAGTAATAGAGATGGGTTTTCAGCACCGCGCCAATGACCAAAGATGGTTTGAAGATAGGATTAATGTTACTTTATTTTCATGCACAGGTCAACGCGTTTCAGGAGTCTCGACTCCCTTCATCAGGACAATCAGGCAAAAGAACATCAAATCTCAGAGATTTGATTTTTTTTGCCTGTTTGTCCTGATGAAGGGAGCTGATACTCCTGAAACGCGTTGACCTTTCATGAAAATAAAGTAACATTAATCCTGTCTTCAAGCCGTTTTCGGTCATTGGCGCAGTGCGGAAAACCCATCTCTATTACTTTCTGATATCTGCCAATCCTGGGACTGCAACCTTGACCTGGAGTGTACATGCTTATATAGGAGTTGTGACTGGCACAACTTCTATAGGTGAGTTTAATCTAATTAATTAACCCCTTCCTTATTGGGGTAAGACCCTATTGTGCTTTCTTTTTCCCCACTTATTTCTATAGATGAAGGTGATTGGACTGAAGGCTACAGACAGGAAGAAATTTCTGAGAACGGCGTCCACTGGACATGGAGAAGAGAGCGAGAAGAAGAAGAGAAAAGAGAAAAGGAAGGGAGAAGAGGACAGAGATACCAATGGATTCAAGAAGAAGAAGGATTTATAGAAGAGGAGGGAGTCCAAAGACAATGGATTGGAGGATGAAGAGCCAGCACCTGGATGCAGCAGAGACCCCGGAACATCCAGTCCCTACCCCAGGCTTGACATGAGCCAATTCAACATCCACAAAATCTTGGGTAGGAGCAGCTTTGGCAAAGCGAGTATATATTTTTCTTTATAAAACTAATTGCCATTTTATCTCCATCAGTTTTCCTCTTCAGGTAGATATTCATTGAAGTGTATGGGTTTACAAAAAAGAAAATCTAGACACTCCCTTGCCCCCATACACAATTTGTATTTCACATATTGCAGCATCTTATCACCATAGTTATATGTAGTGCAGCTATAAATGGGTATTCTGGTTAATTGAAGAGCTAATCTCTGGGATCACATCTGTAGGGAGACATGGTTTATTTCCTTGTATTTGTCCATATATGCTATTATCAGGATACAATATATACTTTGATCTTTATGTTTTATTATCAGTTGCACATTGATATAACACCAATACTGACCCCAATCAATTCAAAGAACCATCCAATGTTTGTCCTATTTGTACCCATAAGATAATAGCTGAATACCCCATTAAGCCCTTCACCCCGGGCTATTTTCCATTTTCGTTTTTTCCGCCCCTTCTTCCGAGAGGCATAACTTTTTTATTTGTCTGCTAATATAGCCATATGAGGGCTTATTTTTTTGTGGGACGAGTTGTACTCTTGAAAGAAATCATTACTTTTACCATACAGTGTACTGGAAAAAAAAAATTCCAAGTGTGGTGAAATTGCAAAAGAAGTGCAATTGCACGATATTTGTTGGGGTCTTTCATTCAAAGTGTTCACTCTATGATACAACTGATGTGTCGGTGTGATGCTGACATCGGTACGAGTTCGTAGATACCCTGTTTCCCCGAAAATATGACACTGTCATATTTTTTTTGCCCTGAAAAAAGCACTAGGTCTTATTTTCAGGGGATGGCTTATTCTCAAGGAGACATGGTTTTGGGTAAGTTTACCCTCCACAAAAAGCAGATCCCCCCTTTCCCAGGATCATCATACTTACCAGCCCCGGGCGTCTGTATGGCTCCCAGATCTCCTAGCACGTCGCCGTCCCCTGCGTCTGGCCGTCAGACATACATCAAAACACACACTCACACATCAGACAGCATACACACATATACACACACACTCACACATCAGATAGCATACACTCATGTAGACAGACATACACACATCAGATTCCATATCATTTCTCCCTGGGATCTCTGTGCTGCACGCCTCCCCGGCATCTGGCCAACACACATACATCAGATCACACTCACACATCAGATAGCATACACTCCCACATCCGATCGCATACACTCACATACACTCACGATATCGCACATACCTGTACAATCGCGCACACACACTCACAACATCCGGAGATACCACGTGCTTCCGGCCATGTGATCCTCCCGCAGGTCCCGGAAGATCCACTGCACAGCGTCGCAAGTACATATGCGCGTCGAGAAACAAGTGATATCGCTGGATGTGGTGAGTGTGTGGATGCGATCTGTAGTGTGTGTGTGTGTGTGTGTGCGCGCGCATTCTCATGTGTGTGTGTGTGTGTGTGTGTGTGTGTGTGTGTGATCTGATTTGTGTGTGTATGTATTCAGCTGCAGGACCTTGATGCACTCACCTGCTCTCGGTCAGCGTCTGTTGAGTATGACTGCAGGGTCTTCTTTCTTCTGTCTTCTCTCTTCTGGGGGTGTCCGTTGTCTATAATGAAGTGTCCTGCATTGTCTTTAACTTTTTTTACCGCTGCATGGACACTTCATTATTGACCGCGGCTAGGTCTTATTTTTGGGGGATGTCTTATATTTAAGTCTCCCCGAAAAATACTGCTAGGTCTTATTTTTGGGGGAGGCCTTATTTTCGGGGAAACACGGTACCAAAAATGTATACTTTTACTTTTATCTAAGGGGTTAAAAAAATTCAGAAGTTTGTCAAAAAAGGAGCACTTTTGTTGCCATTTTCTATGACCTGTAGTGTTCTCATTTTTTAGGATCTGGGGCTCAGTAATAGCTTATTTTGTGTGTCTTGAGCTGACATTTTTAATAATACCACTTTTGTGCATATGTTACGTTTTGATCACCTATCATTGCATTGAAAAAAAAAATAAAAAATGCGCTAACCAAAAACATAATTTTGACGTTTGGAATTTTTTTCTTGCCACACCGTGTACCGATCAGGTTAATTGATTTTATGTTTTAATAGATTGGGCATTTCTGAATGCGGCGATACTAAATATTTGTATATTTTTTAACTGTTTTATTTTCAACAGGGCAAAAAGGAGTGATTTGAACTTTGTTTTTTTTATTTCTCCATATTTTTAAAAACTTTTTTTACATTTTTAATTTATTTTACTAGTCCCCCTAAGTGACTTTTTCACTGCAGTGTCTGATCACTTGTTCATTTCTGCTATCAGAGCAGCACCGTGCTGATCAGGAGACATGCTGCTTTCCTGTGAGTGTCTGCGCTTCTCCGGCTCTCACAGGAAGTGAGTTATGGCGGCATATGGGGTCATCAGCTGACCTCACGCTCCTGTGACAACATATTCATGACCCATGATCACGTCACGGTGCCACGTATGGCGGTGGGGAACAACGTGATCCCCGCCGCGGCCATATAAATCGCACTGTCAGTATTTGACAGTGCGATCTAAAGGGTTTACAGGTGGGGTGGTCTTTGATTCATCTGCGCCAGTTAGTCACACATTTTAGCTGATCAGATCAGCAGACATGTGCAGGTATCACTATGAGATCCCCACCAGAGCCCACGGTAACCAGAGGGAGGCGACCAAGGTCATACATTACATTCTTGGTCATAAAGAGGTTAAGCTATCTCCATAGAGGATCCAAGAATCAGACAGTTCATTATGCCGATAGCTTAGCTTTGCTCTACTATAAGGTCCTAGTTACTAAAAGTCTTACAAACCACTTATTCCACTGGTTTCTTGTGCAGTAGATACACCAGATGATTTCTGCCTCCCATGTACATTTTGTAAGCATTCTCTATTAATTTCCTCAGGTGGTCCTGACATCAGTCTGCAGCCGAAACATCCAGATGGCTGTAAAGATCATTGACAAAAAGAGGGCAACACAATCACCATTATGACAGAGCGGCGGTTACTCCTATGGCCAGAGACTGTCTATTCGTATGTCACCTTTATTCTGCAGAACCGTTTCAGAATAGAGTATCTGTCTGGCGGCAGCCTGAAAGCTTTGATTGATATGTGTGGTTACTTGAACATTGACAACGTAAGGTGAGAAAAAGGAAGGTATACAAAAAAAAATGAAAGTTGAGGGTGGCACATAGCTGACACAGGGATAGAAGGTTATGTGATCCAGGCGGGAGGAAAGTGCGACGATGACATTGATACTTCTCTGTTCTCTCCATCAGATTCTACACAGCAGAGATAGTATGTGGTCTCCAGTTCCTCCATGGACACAACATCGTCCACCGGTAAGCAGTACTCTACTCCTTCTGTCTGTCCCCTCTATATTCTTGGCTTCTCTGCCCAGTCCTGCAGTGACCCATTTCACATTTTTGGTATCAATGGAAAGATTTCTCATTCTATTTTCCTATTTAACTGAAGAGACCTAAAGCCGCAAAACAGCATGTTGGATGCTGATGCCGACATCTGAATTATCGAACTGGGACTCGCCCGAGATGGTGTCACCACTTCTAATACCATCTGTGGAGTGACAGGCAGTCTCATTTGATGGCTCCTGAGGTGCTTCACAAAACAACATACAGTACAGGAGTTGTTGGTGGAGCCTGGGCATTGTGGTGTCCATGATGGCAACAGGGCAATCCTCATTTTACATTGGCTTAAAGAGCATAATCACTTACAAAGATGTCATCAAAGAAGAGCCTGAAATTCCACCTTGGCTTGATGCTGACGAGAAACACCTTGTCCAGAAACTACTGCACAAAGATCCTCAAGAGCGATTGGGTGTGTGCAGGAACATCAGAGCGTATCCATTCTTTACCACCATCGGCTGGGATGAACTGGAGAAAAAGAGAGCACAGCCTCCATTTACACTATGTAGACCATGTCTGGAGAACCATCTTATGCAGTGGATGGATGAAAAGAGAGCCCTAGACCCTGTGGCTGGATTTAATTACATATCACCAAGCTGGGCCCAGAAAGAACTGCCTTGTCTGGAAACAACTCCCATCAGGAGTTCTTCTCGCATTGTGGTCATTTCTATTGTCCTTGTCTTCTCCCACTATCTTTGCCAATGATTATACTATGACTTTGTTATTGTTAGGTGGATGAAAAGATCAGGGCTGTGAGAGAATACAAGACCATCTGGTGAGTGACCACTGTGCACGGTGGACACCAATCATTATATCCATACATTATATCTGATGTTACATATGGCAATGCTTCATTATAAAGATCATTCCTCTAAGATATGAATTATCTTTTTATGTCTTGCAGGATGAGCCCGTGCCAACTGTCCAGAAATTCTTGCCTCCTGACCTGACCTCCTGACCTCATGTTTCTGCTGGTGTTTGTCACCTTGGCTGCCATAGAACACCATCTCTCTCCATAAAATAACGTCTTCATGCCAAACTACTGCTATTGTGGCGCTGCACCACGCCCTTCGCTTTGCATCCTCCAATCCTGGGCTGGCACCTGACATCATCCAGCCTGAAGATACTCTGCCCCCCAGGAGCGGCCTGTGCTTGATGTCCATCTGGTGAATTCAGGAATAATAGTCATTCATAGTCAATAATAGGCCATTATCCCTGAACTCAGCTCTGCACAGGCCAAGGTCAATATTTCACCCATCACCCAACACATCCACATCATCCACACTACACAATAACTATAACCCCCCCCCCCCACACACACACACACGATAGGTATAGGCACCCACACATAGACACATAGATCGTAGATGGAGATTTTGGCTTTTGATCCTGGGATATCATCCGATTGCCGTATTTGGGGTCAAGAGGGAATTTCTCCCCTTAATATGAGGACAATTGGCCCATTCCTCAAAGGGGGTTTTTGCCTTCCTCTGTATCTACAGATAAGTAGTGTCCAAAAAGGTTATTAAAAATTGAAAAATAGATTTTTTTACAAATTATGTCACAGAAACAAACATTTTTAGTATATAAAATATATATGTATATATATATACACTAGCTGTACTGCGCCGGGTTAATAACTGCTGTTAACAAAATAGGATGTATTAACAAAAATTTATTCTGCACACAAAAACCCCAAAGCAAATAGATATAAATGTAATTATAATGTCTGTCTCCCCCTCTGTATATATCTCTCTGTCTCTCTCTCTTTGTCTATCTCTTTCCCTGTCTGTCTATCTCTGTCACTTTCCCTGCCTGTCTCTTTCCCTGTCTGTCTCTTTCCCTCTCTTTCCCTGTCTGTCTCTTTCCCTATGTCTCTTTCCCTGTGTCTGTCTCTTTGTCTGTCTCTTTACCTGTCTTTGTCTGTCTCTTGCCCTCTCTGTCTCTTTTCCTCTCTTTCCCTGTCTGTCTGTTTCCCTGTGTCTGTCTCTGTCTCTTTGTCTGTGTCTGTCTCTTTACCTGTCTCTCTCTTTCCCTCTCTTTCCCTGTCTGTCTCTTTCCCTGTCAGACTGTCTCTTTGTCTGTGTCTGTCTCTTACCCTGTCTATGTCTGTTTCTTACCCTGTCTGTGTCTGCCTCTTTCCCTGTCTGTGTCTGTCTCTTTCCCTGGCTGCATTGTGACACGCCAACATTCCATATAAGGGCGTGCCTGTGCATTCTTCTGAAGTTCTGGCTGCACTGTGGCTCCCAGCTCCATTCGCTTTAATGGAGGCAGGTTTTTTGGCGAATAACTGTAAAGCGCGGGGTTAAAATTTCCCCTCAAAACATAGCCTATGACGTTCTCGGGGTCCAGACGTGTGGGTGTGCAAATTTTGTGGCTGTAGCTGCGACGGTGCAGATGCCAATCCCGGACATACATACACACACACACACACACACACACATATTCAGCTTTATATATTAGATATACTGTATTTAGAACAATAGATAAAAAAATCCCCCATGACACTCAGGTTAGGAGCCTTTGATTCTGGCAGTCATCCCAATTGCCATAATTGGGGTCAGTAACTAATTTTTCCCCTGATATGAGGACAATTGACCCATTCCTCACACTCACATGGGGTTTTCACCTTCCTCTGGATCAGCACAGCCAGTAAGTAGGTTTAGAAAAATTGAATAAATAATTAGGTTCTCATATTTATAGCAAAAACCTATAAAAAATAAAAATAAATTTTTTGTAAAAATAATACAATAGTGTTGGTTCAAAATTTTTTCTAGTTGATTTAAAAAAAAAAAAAAAATTACAGCAGCATATAACACATGAGCTATGAGCTCTTGATCCTGGGATTCATACTGATTGGCATATTTGGGATCAGGAAGGAATTTTTCCCCCTGATATGAGGATAATTGGCCCTTTTCTCACAGGGGGTTTTCGCCTTCCTCTAGATCAACACGGCCAATAAGTAGGCTTAGGAAAATAGAATAAATAAGTAGAATCTAATATTTATAGAAAAAAAAAATATATAATTAATGTAAAATAATAATACTACAATTTTTTGTTTTAAAACTTTTTAGTTGACACAAAAATAAACATAAATTAGTCCAAAAATTTAAAAAAAAAAGTAAAAAAAAATTACAATTACACGTTAGCTATGAGCCCTTGATACTGGGATTTATCCCGATCGCCATTTTGGGGCTCAGGAAGGGATTTATTTTTACCTTCCTCTGGATCAACACGGCCTTAAGTTTTTTAAGTAAGTCTCACAAAAATGGCATATCTAATATATAAAGCTGAATGTGTGTATGTATGTATGTATGTGTGTGTGCGTGTGTGTGTGTGTGTGTGTGTGTGTGTGTGTGTCCGGGATTGCCATCTGCACCGTCGCAGCTACAGCCACAAAATTTTGCACACTCACACGTCTGGAACCCGAGAGCGCCATAGGCTATGTTTTGAGGGGAAATTTTAACCCCACGCTTTACAGTTATTCACCAAAAAACCTGCCTCCATTAAAGCGAATGGAGCTGGGAGCCACAGTGCAGCCAGAACTTCAGAAGAATGCGCAGCAATGCCCTTATATCGAATGTTGGCGTGTCACAATGCAGCAAGGGAAAGAGACAGATGCAGACAGGGAAAGAGGCAGACACAGACAGGGTAAGAAACAGACATAGACAGGGTAAGAGACAGGCACAAAGAGACCGACACAGACAAAGAGACAGACTGACAGGGAAAGAGACAGACAGGGAAAGAGAGGGAAAGCGAGAGACAGGTTAAGAGACAGACACAGACAGGTAAAGAGACAGACACAGACAAAGAGACAGAGACAGACACAGGGAAACAGGCAGACAGGGAAAGAGAGGGAAAGAGACAGACAGGGTAAGAGACAGACAATGACAGGTAAAGAGACAGACAAAGAGACAGACACAGGGAAAGAGAGGGAAAGAGACAGACAGGGAAAGAGAGGGAAAGAGACAGAGAGGGAAAGAGACAGACAGGGAAAGAGACAGACAGGGAAAGTGACAGACAGGGAAAGTGACAGACAGGGAAAGTGATAGACAGGGAAAGTGATAGACAGGGAAAGTGACAGAGATAGACAGGGAAAGAGATAGATAGACAGACAGGGAAATAGATAGACAGACAGGGAAAGAGATTGAGACAGACGGAGAAAGAGACAGAGACAGTCAGAGACAGACAGGGAAAGAGACAGACAGACAAAAAGATAGAGAGACAGAGAGATATATACAGAGGGGGAGACTGACAGAGAATGGGAGAGAAACAGAGAGACAGTTACTATCCCGGGCGTTAATACATTCGATTTATACATTCTATCCCGGGAATGTTAATACATTCTATTTTGTTAACAACAGTTATTAACCCGGGCGAAGCCGGGTAGTACAGCTAGTTAAAAATATATTTTAAAAAATATTAAAAATATTAAAAAATAGATCATTTATAGCTGACACATATATACATAAATAGTCATTAGTTCAGTTCAAAAATAAAAATAAAAAAATAAATAGTATAATACATTTGTTTAGAAATTAATTTTTACACAGGTTATCAGCCCTTGATCCAGGGATATATTCTGACCGCCATGCTTTATTTGGGGTCAGGAAGGAATTTTCCCCCCTGATATCAGGATAATTGGCCCATTCCTCACAGGGGTTTTTCGTCTTCCTCTGGATCAACACGGCACATAAATAGGATTATTAATCTGATAGTTGTATAAATTATACTTATACGTAACAATAAAATAAGTAATAAACTCCATCTATAAATAAAATCTTGGTACCATCTTGGTAAATATGTCCCATCCTGGTATTTATGTCCCCATACTGGGCCCCTCCTGGTATATATTGCCTTTCTCCTGGTATTTACTGTCCCCCTCCTGATATCTACTGTCCCTCTCCTGGTATCTACTGTCCCCCTCCTGAGACCCTTCTGGTGTATACTGTCCCCCTACTGGGCCCATCCTGGTATATACTATCCCCCTCCTGGTACATGCTGTCCCCTTTCTAGTATCTACTGTCCCTCTCCTGGAGTATATGTCCCCATCCTGGTAAATACGTCTAAATCTGTCTAATCCAAAAAATCCCCAACATTGTAGTCACCCTCTCCGGCTCCCATGTTGCGCAGCTTCCTCCTGTGTAGCCAGTACACAGTGCCCGGCAGCTTTCATTGGTGTCAGTGCTATTGTAACGCATGATGTCATTGCCATGTGCCACCCTCAGTCACCGGGACACAGATGAAAGCTGCCGGCTTCCGTTTGGCCAGCAGCAGATATTGCACTACCGGAACCGAGGGGTCCTAGCACCGCGAGGCATTTCAGCTGGATGCGCAGCCTCAGACGCACACACAGCTGAAACAGGGGCTGTACGGTGGGCCACCTGTATAACCGGGCACAATCGCGGTTGCGATCCCTGTGACCGCGATTGTTCCGCCCCCTGCGCACAACTTGGTTACATTCCCTCCATGGTAAATAATTTTTCCACATTAGTACCTTATAGTCCAATTGTATTTATCATTTTGAAAGATCCATGTGCAGGAGTAAATTAGTATCAGTGAGGACTTCATGCTTCTTGGAGGACTATAGCACTCGTACGCGAAAATCGGATGTGTGAATGAGGCTTCAGATGGAATCATGCGTCCCTTATTCCAAATGTTGCTATAGGACCACATATTTCCATGTAATCCCCTGGTGAATATCACATGTGAATCTAATTAAGGAAATAACTGCAAGTCTCAGGTCTTTAGGCAAGCTACAGGTTTCCACACAATGATACTATGCATAACATAACTATGGTTGGCTGCTTCTCATATACAATGATGTGATGTATTTATGGATACATGGTGATTGTGTATTTAGCCCCATGATATGTATATGTTGACGTGCAAAAACTTGGTGTTATGCTAGAATCGGTTCATTTCAGTTTTTATATTTCATAGTTATCTTATCATTTTCTCATCAGGATAGATACAGTTACGGTAGGTCCAGAAATATTTGGACAGTGACACAATTTTCGCGAGTTGGGCTCTGCATGCCACCACATTGGATTTGAAATGAAACCTCTACAACAGAATTCAAGTGCAGATTGTAACGTTTAATTTGAAGGTTTGAACAAAAATATCTGATAGAAATTGTAGGAATTGTACACATTTCTTTACAAACACTCCACATTTTAGGAGGTCAAAAGTAATTGGACAAATAAACCAAACCCAAACAAAATATTTTTATTTTCAATATTTTGTTGCGAATCCTTTGGAGGCAATCACTGCCTTAAGTCTGGAACCCATGGACATCACCAAACGCTGGGTTTCCTCCTTCTTAATGCTTTGCCAGGCCTTTACAGCCGCAGCCTTCAGGTCTTGCTTGTTTGTGGGTCTTTCCGTCTTAAGTCTGGATTTGAGCAAGTGAAATGCATGCTCAATTGGGTTAAGATCTGGTGATTGACTTGGCCATTGCAGAATGTTCCACTTTTTTGCACTCATGAACTCCTGGGTAGCTTTGGCTGTATGCTTGGGGTCATTGTCCATCTGTACTATGAAGCGCCGTCCGATCAACTTTGCGGCATTTGGCTGAATCTAGGCTGAAAGTATATCCCGGTACACTTCAGAATTCATCCGGCTACTCTTGTCTGCTGTTATGTCATCAATAAACACAAGTGACCCAGTGCCATTGAAAGCCATGCATGCCCATGCTATCACGTTGCCTCCACCATGTTTTACAGAGGATGTGGTGTGCCTTGGATCATGTGCCATTCCCTTTCGTCTCCAAACTTTTTTCTTCCCATCATTCTGGTACAGGTTGATCTTTGTCTCATCTGTCCATAGAATACTTTTCCAGAACTGAGCTGGCTTCATGAGGTGTTTTTCAGCAAATTTAACTCTGGCCTGTCTATTTTTGGAATTGATGAATGGTTTGCATCTAGATGTGAACCCTTTGTATTTACTTTCATGGAGTCTTCTCTTTACTGTTGACTTAGAGACAGATACACCTACTTCACTGAGAGTGTTCTGGACTTCAGTTGATGTTTTGAACGGGTTCTTCTTCACCAAAGAAAGTATGCGGCGATCATCCACCACTGTTGTCATCCGTGGACGCCCAGGCCTTTTTGAGTTCCCAAGCTCACCAGTCAATTCCTTTTTCCTCAGAATGTACCCGACTGTTGATTTTGCTACTCCAAGCATGTCTGCTATCTCTCTGATGGATTTTTTCTTTTTTTTCAGCCTCAGGATGTTCTGCTTCACCTCAATTGAGAGTTCCTTAGACCGCATGTTGTCTGGTCACAGCAACAGCTTCCAAATGCAAAACCACACACCTGTAATCAACCCCAGACCTGTTAACTACTTCATTGATTACAGGTTAACGAGGGAGACGCCTTCAGAGTTAATTGCAGCCCTTAGAGTCCCTTGTCCAATTACTTTTGGTCCCTTGAAAAAGAGGAGGCTACGCATTACAGAGCTATGATTCCTAAACCCTTTCTCCGATTTGGATGTGAAAACTCTCATATTGCAGCTGGGAGTGTGCACTTTCAGCCCATATTATATATATAATTGTATTTCTGAACATGTTTTTGTAAACAGCTAAAATAACAAAACTTGTGTCACTGTCCATATATTTCTGGACCTAACTGTATATACAGAGGGGGAGACAGACAGAGAATGGGAGAGAAACAGAGAGACAGTTACTATCCCGGGCAGCGCCGGGTGCTATGTTGTGAGGCGAAATTTAAACCTCGCGCGTTCCAATTTACCAATCAATTTAGCCCCTATCTACATCATGGGGAAAAAGTGAAACGAAAAGTGTTGGGGGCAAATTGACAGCTGCCAGATGTGAACAAGGGGGACTTAAAAAATGAGAGCGATGGCGCCAAAGAGTATATACCGTACAGTTGCTAAGGTGGGGCCCCGACATGGGATACTAACCACACTCGGGGATATGAACATACACACACAATGCGCCACACACTACCACGTGCTTGAACACATATACCACCCTCAGCACACATCTCACCACACATACACCAACCTCGCCACATAATCGCCCTAAACACACACAAGTCTGGTATTAGCCTTCAAAAATAAAAATGTGATTAATAAGCAGCCAAACTACAAGAACAACAAATGTACCACATAGGAAATACGGCAGCTGTCAGTCACATGACCTGTCTATATGTGTATGTGTGAGCTAATATATACTGTCAGGGGGAGGGCTTTCTGTTGCCTGGAGATTTATCAGGCTGCCAATAGCAACCAATCACAGCTTAGCTTCTATTTTGCTACAGTTAATTAATCTGAGCTCTGATTGGTTAATATAGGCAACAAAGGATATTCTCAGTATGTGTGAGGTCATAGGATGTTAAATCTGTGTGGAATATCTGTGGTGTTGAAATATATGTTGTGAAATTCTATTAGCTTAGTTTTTGCCTTTTAATAATTACATTTCTATTTGTTTTGTGGTTTTTGTGTGCAGAATACATTTTTGTTAATACATTCGATTTTGTTAACAGCAGTTATTAACCCGGGCGAAGCCGAGTAGTACAGCTAGTACACTGTAAAATTCTTCAGAACAGAGAGAATTTTTAGTAAGAGGTAAATTGCATAGTTGCTTGCTTGCTTTTAGGAACTTTGCAATTTTACCCATTAATGAACATGAGACAACCCCTTTAAAATCTTGACGATTTATTATTTTAGTTCATTGTACTGTATAACTCATATATAGAAAACTAAGCTCCCTCTAGTGTTGTATTAAACCAAAAAAGAGGATGCAGATCTTATCATATCTGTGTTTATTCTTAAAGCAGATCTTACTGATTAATACATATACCCCGACAAAGAAAGAGCGCTGCGTGCTCATATAAAGATCATAATAATGTATCAAACACATGTGTGATAATAAGATTTTTTTATTTTTTATATTATATTTTGTTTTATCAAAACAATACATAAAGTGCTGGTGCTCACAAACCATTAAAAATCCCTACCCCATAAAACCATCCAAAAAACAACCTGGTGCGTTGTGGAACAATCATGATACAATTCACAATATAAATATATAAATATATCTGGATATCAAAAATTCATAGAAAAAACCTCAGATACCTCTCACAGCATAAATAAGGTGCATATGCATTCACTACATAGTATAAATAGTCAATCCAACCCCACAATCTATGGTATGTATAGTTAGCAGCAAAGTTAAACAATTAGTATTGCCAAAACCAATGTATCACCATATAGTGTGACCCATGAGATCCATGGGGCAGGGCGTTTGGCTTAATACCTGGGTAAACAAAGGAGTTACTGGTATAGCTGGAGGGCGGACAGAGGAAAGAAAATATCAATGGTGGAAATCCAGAGTGGTGAACCACAACGCCCAGCACCTCGACGCGCGTTTCGCCTCTCGCTTCGTCAGGAGCTCCTGACAATACTAATTGTTTAACTTTGCTGCTAACTATACAAACCATAGATTGTGGGGTTGGATTGACTATTTATACTATGTAGTGAATGCATATGCACCTTATTTATGCTGTGAGAGGTATCTGAGGTTTTTTCTATGAATTTTTGATATCCAGATATATTTATATATTTATATTGTGAATTGTATCATGATTGTTCCACAACGCACCAGGTTGTTTTTTGGATGGTTTGATGGGGTAGGGATTTTTAATGGTTTGTGAGCACCAGCACTTTATGTATTGTTTTGATAAAACAAAATATAATATAAAAAATAAAAAAATCTTATTATCACACATGTGTTTGATACATTATTATGATCTTTATATGAGCAGCGCTCTTTCTTTGTCGGGGTATATCCCTCTAGTGTTGGCTGATTAAATTGTACTATTTAGAATTTGCTATAACAAAAATATTTTATGAAATAAATAAGCCACAAAATATTAGAGCGATGTTAAAATAATATTCAACATTAGATTTTCACTTTATGTTTATCATTCTGTAATATCTAATTTTGTTTGTGAATGTACCCTTCTCACCGAATCAGGGTTGGCCTCAGCAGCTGATGAACCGACCCCACCTTGGGGTCCGCTTTGTCCAGGTTTCAACTTGTGACACCCAGCGTATATGCACAGTGGATATGTACACTATGTAGACTGTGTGCTGGGGTGGTCTCTCCAGGATACAACACTTTGGGGAGATAAGGTATGCACACCAGTGACTATGTAAGGGGAATACATGGAATAGCAGAAACTGCTGTGTGAATACTGACATGAAAAATTCAATAGCTATATGTATGAATGAAATGTGGAAAAATGGAACCTGCATTACTGCCATGAATATATGAATAAAGAGAATAGACTGTGTGCTGGGGTGGTCTCTCCAGGATACAACAGACCGTGGATAAAGAATGAGATCAGACCGTGTCGGAGAACTTTACTAAGGATGAAGCGGGAACTCCTCTAACTCACGCAAAAGAAGACCCAGAAAAATATAACACACATTTGGCCAGGATTGACCGGGACCCATGTGCAGCACAAGCAAAATGGACGATGCTCTAGGCGATGACACAGCAATTTACCTAACCGGTGCTTCTCTCTAATGCAGCAGCCAATATGTTAACCTATCAAAAACTACATTTTTGAGTTCACAAGCTCACCTTCTACTGGTGCAGCACAATGGTTCGCAAACTTATCTTGTCCCTAACACACCTTTTTCCTCCCGCACAGGGAGTCACTTCAAACAGAGGTTTGATTAAGAAAATGAACAAACTCTCTTTACTCTGAGCGCTTTGCTCATGGTCACAAAGTTCTGTTTTCACAAGATTCCAGCCTAACTACTTTTGGCACCTAACTCTAAAGGGGGATTTGCATGCAGCGACATCGCTAGTGATGTCGCTGGTGAAAGCACCTGTCCCCGTCGGTTGTGCGTCACGGGCAAATCACTGCCCGTGGCGCACAACATCGTTAGGACCCGTCACACGGGACTTACCTGCCTAGCGACGTCGCTGTGGCCTGCGAACCGCCTCCTTTCTAAGGGGACGGTTCGTGTGGCGTCACAGCGGCGTCACTAAGCGGCCGCCCAATAGAAGCAGAGGGGCGGAGATGAGAGGGCGTAACATCCCGCCCATCTCCTTCCTTCCCCATTGTGGGCGGCCGCAGGTATGGTGATGTTCCTCATTCCCGCTGTCACACGTAGCGATGTGTGCTGCCGTAGGAACGACGAACAACCAGCGTCCTTCAGCAGCAACGATTTTATGAAAATGAACAACATGTCAACGATCAGGTGAGTATTTTTGATCGCTAACTCTCGCTCGGAGTTGTTACGCACAACGATGTCGCTAACGACACCAGATGTGCGTCACGGAATCCGTTAGATATGTTGTTGCATGTAACGGGGCCTTAAGTCCGCGTGCAAGCTTCTGCCAAGGACTTATGTTTGAAAGGGTCTAGCAGATCTCCAAACTGGAATGTAGCACTTGTCACATGCAGCTGAGGGGGAATAACTATGGGCCTCCACAGCCTGAGAATACCAGCCCTCAGCTGTCAGTTTTATCGTAGCTGGGAATAAAAATTGAGGTGGGCCGAATGCCATTTTTTTAAAATTACTTATTTAAATAATTCTTAAAAAACCCTCATGGGGTCCCTTTTATTTTGATACATAGTCAAGATAAGCACACGGCTGGGAGCTGCAGCCTGTAGATGTATACTTTATCTGTGCTTGGTATCATAATATGGGGGACAGTATGCCAATTTTTTCATTTATTTACTTTTACACCAATAGAGACGCAGACAATGCCTGTGATTGAAAGCAGACACTGTCACATAAGATGGGGGGCTGAGTTCCAAGATAAAAACCATTGCTGAGCAAAAAGAACATAAAAGCTTGTCTCAGTTTTGCCAGAAAACATCTTGATGATCTCCAAGACTTTTGAGAGAATACTCTGTGGACTGCAGAGACAAACATTCAACTTTTTTGAACGTGTATGTCCCATCACATCAGGTGTAGAAATAACAGAGATTTTCAGAAAAGGAAGATCATACCACCAGTAAAATATGGTGGTGGTAGTGGGATGGTGTGGGTCTGTTTTGCTGCTTCAGGATTTGGAAGACTTGTTGTGGTAAATGAAACCATGAATTCTGCTGTCTGCCAAAAAATCCTAAAGGAGAATGTTCCGATAACTGTTCGTGACCTCAAGCTGAAGCATACTTGGTTATGGTGCAGGACAATGATTCAAAACACACCAGAAATTCTTTCTCTGAATGGCTTAAGAAAACAAAATTAAGGCTTTTCAATGGCCTAGTCAAAGTCCTGACGTTAATTAGATTGAGATGCTGTGGCATGACGTTAAAAAGGCAGTTCATGCTTGGAAACCCTCCAATGTGGCTCATGTACAACAATTCTGCAAAGATGAGTGACCAAAATTCCTCAAGAGCATTATAAAAGACTCATTGCCAGTTATCGCAAACACTTGATTGCAGTTGTTTCTGCTAAGGGTGGCCCAACCAGTTATTCGGTTTAGGGGCAATCACTTTTTCATACAGGGCGCTGTAGGTTTAGATTTCTTTTTCCCTTAAAAATAAAGACTTTCATTTATAAACAGCATTTTGTGTTTACTTGTGTTATCTTTGTCTAATATTTAAATTTGTTTAGTGATCTGAAACATTTAGGTGTGACAAACATGCAAAAGAATAATAAATCAGGAAGGGGTAAAATAATTTTTCACACCACTGTAGACTATATACTGCAGAATACAGTATTGCAGTAGATAGTATAAATCATGGTCTTCTTTGAAGCTCATTATAAAGCTGACCTTCAAAGGAATACCAAGATGTCAGTGATAGGGGCTTTCATTAGGCCCCTGGCTATCAAAGCAACAAAGCAACAAATCAGCATCTGGAGATCACGTTGTGGGGTGCCAAAGGGAGCTGGCACACAAAGGGCGGTGGGTGAGATGTTTTTGAAATGCTGCTGTCAGAGATTGACAGCATCATTTAAATGGTTATCAGCTGTGACTGGAGCTGTTAACCATTTAAATGTCATTGTCAGAGATTTTTATAGAGAATTGCAGGCTATTTAATATAGCCAGTATCTGAGTGTGTGGAGAGAGCCCCTCATCTTGAGCCCCCTCCATATATAACACAGCAGTGTAGGACGTACAGTTGCACCCATAAACGTAAAACAGTTAGTCATGCTTCATATTATTTAAGAAAAAAAAAAGCCACATGTAGGTGGAGGAGGTGAGCTATGACAATCTATTTTGAATAGTGTGATCCTCTGTTATCTACTGTATTTAGAGGTGTAAACCTGTCTGTGATGATAATGAGATTTTTGAAAACTCTCCTGAAAAGGACATAAAGCATGAATCAAAATTTATAATTTGTGGCAAGCGTGAAAATGGCAACATTTCTGTTTTTTGGGGTTTTTTAAAATAAAAATAGTAATATGGAAAAAAAAGCATAATTAAAAAAACTAACATAAAAGCTTGAATTAAACAATAGATTATTTTTGATGATATTCTTTTTACAAGGCATCAGTTTATGAACTAAGGACCTCAGAGTCAGAAACATGTACAGATATGTCTTGTAAATGTTCCTGGATAAGTTTTATGGTCAAAGCAAGTTTGGGATTTTTTTTTCCCTTAGATAATGTTTATACATCGTGTTTTAGAGCTCTTAGGAAAAGTTTTGGAAAGTTAAACTCAGCATAATGGTAAAACATTGTCATTACTGGGATGTCCCTTGATGCCAAACACAGAGGAGTTATCTGAGAAGCAGAAAACATTACAGATCTTGTCTAATAGAGAAAACAATAACATACATTCACTTAAACTTTACCCGTCTGTCTCCAATTTCAGGCTGGAAGCATAACTGAAAGGGGCACTTAATGTGATGAGTGGCATTGACCAGACGATTTAAAGGGCAAGAGTGGGATCGTACCATATGTTTACTGATAACACAGTTAAAACGTTCCACTATGTAAAAGTATGTAGGATGTATATATAACGTATTCTGCAATATTTTGCTTATGTGCTTTCCTCATTTCTCAGCCATTTTGTGTTGTTTTGTGGTTTCTAAGGAAGAGGTTATAAGAAAATGTCCTCTTCTATAAGGAAAGGACACTATAAAATCATGATTTAACTGTAATGTAGGAGGGGTGTTTTGTTTTTTTGCTGCATTTTGTTGTTTTTTTCTTTTAAAAAAATGTTAGGTTACAATATGTATTTATTATTTGTTTGCTTCAATGTATTTATTTACAATATGTATATGTTTGTGTGTATATTTATGGGGGCGTCAAGGGAGTTGATCTTACAATTATTTAACATTTAGGCCAAAATAGGGGACAATTGTGAGGTGAAGGAACTTACAGATGAGTTCAATTATGATGTCATTATCCTCCCAAAACATCAACGAGCAAATGTTGGAGGTCATGACAACTCACATATGCCATAATAGTGACATATCTGTCTGCAAAACAAGTGCTCTCATTAACACTGATTATTGCAGCTAAGTTGCTTATATTTGCATAGATATATTTCCGTTGGACAACCATAGCACTTTTTATATATGACCTGTCGATTGAAACAACCCTAAAAGTTGGGAGTTTGCTCTTCCCTGTGACAGATTCACAATGTAAAATGATATTTTCCAAAGTAACCGTATAAGCTCCTCAGCACTGAAATTGCAACACCTAAAGCCTGCTTTACACGTTGCAATTTCGCATACGATATCGTATGCGATTTGCAACGCCCCCATCGTATGTGTGCCACGTTCAATTTATTGAACGTGCCGCACAAACGATTAACCCCCGTCACACGCACTTACCCGTCCAAACGACCTCGATGTGGGCGGCGAACGTCCACTTCCTGGAGTGGGAGGGATGTTCGGCGTCACATCGACGTCACGCACAGCCGGCCAATAGAAACGGAGGGGCGGAGATGAGCGGGACGTAAACATCCCGCCCACCTCCTTCCTTCCACATTGCCGGCTGGAGCCGCGGGAGGCAGGTAAGATCTGTTCAATGTTCCCAGGGTATCACACACTGCGATGTGTGCTGCCTTGGGAACATTGAACAACCCGACTTGCAATTCGTCAGGATTCAACGACGTGCATGCGATGAACGTTTTACCGTTCAATCGCAATCGCACGTTCCTGTCACACACTACAATGTACCTTACGATGCCGGATGTGCGTCACTTACGACGTGACCCCGTCGACACATCGTAAGCTATATTGTAGCGTGTAAAGCATGCTTAAGTGGAAGCAGTCTGCATGGGCAAAATATGCTAACATATTAGCATAGTCTATGGATTTGTTTCGTTCGGGTTCGGAGTTTGGGTGCTTTACAAATGCAACCACTAGTGCGAGAATCACTGTGCTCGGGTACGCTTGGTGCTCAGCCCAGTGCAAACTGCTTGCAGTGTTTGAATAGCTCGCACTGGGGGTAACAACAGGGTGATCAGATGTAGTGTACATATGACGCCCTGGCCTATCAGGTCGTCACAGGGTATTCTGTATTCTGCCCTTCTGTACAATATCCACCTCCTCCTTGGTTACGGGTCCCTGACTTTTGGTGTTGCCAAGAACAAGCTAATCATAATCCTAGAAACACTCTGCACCACACCCACCAGACACACCAGTGGCTAACCTGAAGGGAATAGGGTCACCCACTCGGGGGATTGGTTAAGGGGCAGTCAAGAGTGTTAGGAGTCAGTCAGTGAGAGAGTTGAGAAGTGACTCTCAAGAGAAGAGGTCAGGAGCTGGGCTCCTTGAGACTACTAGGTGGCAGATGTTGGTCTGGGCCTGGTAGGAGCTGGACCCCAGGCAGGGGCCAGGGCATGAGGGGTACGTGGACCCTAGGTCAAGAGGGAGCTTCAGGTGTCCTGACAATTTACCCAATGAGGACGGAGCCTTCAAGATCTGTTCTCCACCCGCTCCAAAATCGGGGTACTAGCGCAACGAGGGGGATTGGGCATTCCCACTACACAGTCCAGAAAATCCCAAGCGTGAACCCTGAGAGCAAGCTCAGTCAGTTAGCCATACCGGTGAGCGGGACCCGATTAGTTTCAGGCTACAAGGGACCAACTAGAAGACTAGGTGCCAAGGCAAAGGTCACACACTAACAGGCAACACCAATGGGCACGGGATCCAGGTGTGCTCCCTCTAAGCGGAAGCGGTGTCCAGAACTTTGGTTTACCACAGTTGTCGGTGTCAGCGTTATTGGACTGAGTGAGTACACAAGTGACCCTTACCGTCCCAACGGCACATCCCTGTCACCATCACCGAGTCCCGAGGCATTCCACCTACTCGTGGAGGGGTTAAGCACCTAGCTACCCACACCATCGCCACCGTGTACTCCCAATCGCAGCGGTGGTACTCCATCTTACCACGCACAACGGGTGGCGTCACAAACTTTCCACACCATCCCCTGTAAATACTCCCCCCTTTATTCCGAGTAGCCGCACAACCCCGACTCCCGGGTCCGGAGACCCCTCAAGCCACCGCAGATCCGGATCCGAGCAGCCTGGCTGCTGACACGGGGGCGGCATATACATAGGTAGGAGATGGTCGATTCACTCCCACTCCTACTAAGCAGTGTTTCCCTTATTATACAGTGTTGTGACATAAATGTACTTAATGTTGAATGTATATTAGTGCGGCTGCAGGGGATGTAGCAGAGCCAGAGCAGCGCAGCAGTCGGTCCTATCTACTGGCCGATAGGTTAGAGTGTTTTATTAAATATCGAGTTTAATGCTAGTGTACGTTTTAGAGTAATATGTAATGTATAAAATAATATGTATAATATGTGTTGGCCCAACGAGCTGTGTAAGGCAGGAGGCACAGTTTGGGGACTCATATAAAGATGTATAGGAGTAATGGGTATTATTAATACAGAATGTTTTAGATTAAGATTTAGTGTAACAAAGGGACCAAAGGTGCAGGAGGGGGTGTAAGTGGTAGGTGAATAGTTTGTTGTACAGCAGTAGACAGGAGCTGCAGGCCTACAGTCTGATACAGTTGGTAACCTCGGATACTTCGAGACAGAGGGAGGAGCAGAGGGTTGGTTAGGCAGACAGGCCAGAAAGTGAGTTCGGTTCTGCACAGTGGCTCCAGGAGTATGGACTGGGCCTTGTAACTTGGGCCTGTTCGGTAACCAGCAGGAAACCTCCCTTTTGTCCAGAGCCTTGGGCTCTTCTCAAAGTTCGGGCCAGAGAATGCCCCAGCATCGGTAGGATGTCGGGGTTGAGCGCCTCCAGTGGATCCTTGTACTGATCAGGAAGACTAATACCTAGAGCGAGGGCTAGAAGCAAGACTACCCCAGGAAACAGCAGCAGCAGAACGTTAAAGTTCATGTTTGTCCTGATGAACTTGTACCAAGAATATAGATGCTCCTTTTGATTGTTTTATAAAAAAGTGTCATGTGTGGGGACTGGCAGCGGGGTGATGGACGTGACTCTGAAGGCTGAAGTAAGTGCTACACATCCTGGCTGGTGCAGGTCAGACACATAACTTTAATGGAGCCGGTGCTGAGGACCCTCAACCTGGAGGTCACCCCATTCTTCACATAAAAAAAAATAATATTAAAATAAAACGGAAAGAAAACCCACCCAACCTCCACTGGAAGTGTTGCATTCTTTTCTGTTCTGTTTATGACTGGCTGCATGTGAGCGGTGACCCGAACTGCCAATCAGTGACTTCAAATGAAGTTCAGATCAAGTCTGGGTCCAAAACAGAACTTTAAAAAAGTTCTGCTGGACCAGAAGAATCCGAACTTCCACAGGTCCGCTCCTCTCTATTTACAGTTCTTCTATAGGTATACTGCTGCTGCAACCTAACTGAATTGGTCAGGGCATGGGTGATGTTATGGGAGAAGTGCAGGTGTAAGGCAGTGACAGTACACCGGGAATTATATTGGTGGCTGAAGACTGAGTACCACAGGACGGCCACCATCCAGTTGCGGAAAGCCTCAGAGTCCACAAGCCTAAACAGCAACATTTCCAGGGCAATCAGTCAGGATCTGCAAGCATGTAACATCCTGTGTACTTACTCCATCTCCACAAATTCCACATGCAAAGCTTATCTTTAATTGTGAGCACCGAACGTTTCAGTAGGCACAGAAGCGGGATGGTGACACTGAATATGGCATCATAGCTGTTCACTATCTTGGTTGATTCCTAAAAGTTTTGTCAATTAAGTGAGGATTGACTGCTAATTCTCTAAAAATTATGAGTGAAGGCTGGCTACTGGCCCTTTAAACATTGAGTACAGGCTGGCTGTTGGATCGCTAATAATTATGAGTGAGGGCACACTGATGACCCTTTCAAAATTATGATTGAGGCCGCCTGATGGCCCTCTAGAAATTATGACTAAGTGCTTGCCAGATGGCCCTCTAAAAATTATGAGTGCTGGCTGCCTGATGGCATTCTAAAAATCTGGAGCGAGTGCCGCATGATAACCCTGCTGATATGGTGGAGGGGGAGAGGGAGGAGGACAAGAAAACGAACAAACCATGTGCCATATGCCCTTTTTTGGGTCGGAAGTGTGCATGAGAGTACACCAGAAAAAAAGGAACATTTGAATTGGCTTTATGTAACGCTGCTGTGGGGCTGAGAAATCAGCGCCAATCCAGGGCTTGTTCATTTTGAGAACAGTCAGCCTGTCAGTACTTTCATTTGACAAACGGATGCCCCTATTAGTTATTATGCCCCCTGGGGCACTATAAATCCAGGGAATGAACTTAAATGGGTATTTCCATCTCCAAGATCTTATCTCAATCTATAATAGGTATAACAATAATATTAGCAAATACCTCCAATTAGAAATGTAACATAGTTCTCCTACTTAGCTATGTCTCTTACTTTATATGCAGGGCATTGCAGCTTACGTGAGAGTGTGGAACAGATGCTTGCAGTGTCTCCGCCCGTTTACTACAGGGGATTGTGTGCAGGCTGGACAAAAACTGTGCGGACAGGTACAGAACAGTGTATGGACCAGGCCCACAGAGTGCAGATGTGTGGTGAGATGCTCTCAGCCCGTTTATCGAGAGTACTGGATCTCAAAGAGACTGCCTGCTGAGTGTGTGAGAGGTGTTAGTGCCACATTAGGAAAGAGTGGACATTTGCTGCCGTACTGAGAATTAAATTCAAGAAAACATCCTCAGGTGTTGCCAGCATGAAGCCCCTTGCTGAACCCATTCCTGTGGTGATCTTTTCCAGATGGTTGCCGGCCATCGACGATACACATATTCAAGGCCGGCATCAGCACCCAGCAAACCCGGTCAAATGCCGGGGCCTCCGCTGCTGGGGGGGCCCACTCGCAGTGGCATGAGTACCGCTAGTAAGGGGGGCCCGGTGCCCACACTGTCACCAGCCTCCCCCCGCCAGGGATCATGCTTTCAATTGTATCGGCATTGCAGTTGCTGATACAATTGAGAGAATGATGAGATGGAGCAGCGCGCTGCCTCTCTTATCATTCTCCCACTGTGACTGTCGGCACTCTGACAGCTCAGCAGCGGAGCACGGTGACGTCAACACTGCGCGCCTGCAGAGAGGGCAGAGGGACAGCAGTGGACACGCCAAGGAGACCGGAGCGGCGGGGGAGCGTGGAGAAGTGAGTATGTATTTCATCACTGTGGCCAGACGACCATGGGGGTGCATTAAATGATATGGCGGCTGTATACTACATGAGGGTCCCTAATGCTATTTGGGTCTGCACTGTGCTATATAGGGACTGTATACTACATGAGGGTGCCTAATGCTACCTGGATCTGCACTATGCTATTTAGGGGCTGTATACTACATGAAGGTGCCTATTGCTATCTGGGTCTGCACTATGCTATATAGGGGCTGTATACTACATGAAGGTGCCTAATGCTATCTGGGTCTGCACTGTGCTATATAGGGGCTGTATACTACATGAGGATGCCTAATGCTATCTGGCTCTGCACTGTGCTATATACAGGCTGTATACTATATGAAGGTGCCTAATTCTATCTGGCTCTTCACTTTGCTATATAGGGGCTGTATACTACATGAGGATGCCTAATGCTATCTAGGTCTGCATTGTACTATATTCGGGCTCTATACTACATGAGGATGCCTAATGCTATCTGTGTCTGCATTGTGCTATATGGGGGCTGTATACTACATGAGGGTGCCTAATGCTATTTGAGTCTACATTGTGCTATATAGGGACTGTATACTACATGAGGGTGCCTAATGCTATCTGGGTCTGCATTGTGCTATATGGGGGCTGTATACTACATGAGGATGCCTAATGCTATCTGGGTCTGCATTGTGCTATATGGGGACTGTATACTACATGAGGATGCCTAATGCTATCTGGCTCTGCACTGTGCTATATAGGGGCTGTATACCACATGAGGATGCCTAATGCTATCTGGGTCTTCATTGTGCAATATGTAGGCTGTATACTACATGAGGATGCCTAATGCTAGCTGGGTCTGCATTGTGCAATATGCGGGCTTTATACTACATGAAGGTGCCTAATGCTATCTGGGTCTGCATTGTGCTATGTGTGGGTTGTATACTACATGAGGGTGTCTAATTCTATATGGGTCTGCATTGTGCTATATAGTTACATAGTTACATAGTTACTAAGGTTGAAAAAAGACCTAGGTCCATCTAGTTCAACCTTCCTCCACCAGTTCTACATTTGGTCACAAAGTCATTTATAACCAACAATGTTGTGTGTACTGAGGAAATCATCCAGCCCTTTTTTGAAAGCTGTTATAGTATCTGCCATTACTACCTCTTGTGGTAGGGCATTCCACAGTCTGACTGCTCTAACTGTAAAGAACCCTTTCCTATTTAGCTGTCGGAATCGCTTTTCTTCCACTCGCAGTGAATGCCCCCTGGTCCTTAGTATTGTCTTCGGAAGAAATAAGTCATGTTCCATACATATGGGGGATGTATACTACATGAGGGTGTCTAATGCTATATGGGTTTGCATTGTGCTATATGGGAGCTGCTTAATATTATATGGGGGTTGCATAGTGCCATATGGGGGCTTCACAGTGCCATATGGTGGATGCATAGCCCACCCCAGTGCTGTATACCCCCCAGAGCTGTATGTCCCCCCCACCCCAGAGCTGTATACCCCCAGAGCTGCATGCCACCCCCCCTCAGAGCTGTTTGTCCCCCCCACCTCAGAGCCATTGCCCCCTCTAGAGCTGTATGCCCCCATTGCGGTATACCCCTTTTCTCAGTAATATGTATGCCCCCCAGTAATGTGTATGTCCCCAGCCTCTCTTGTGATGTATATACAGCAGGGCTAACCCTAAGCTCTATATGCGGCCATGTCTGTTAGTGACTGCCACCAATCAGCGTGGCACAGACACATGCCCAGGAGGAGCTGGATAAAGACAAGCGGGGAGGTGAATGAGGCTGTTTGCAGCTTCCCAATATTAGAAATATATATAAATATATAAAAATATAAAAATAATGTGTCTGTGTGTGCATATATGATGTGTATCTGTGTATGTCAGTGTATATTACTGTGTCTAGATTTATGTCTATATGTGTTTTTGTGAATTTCTCTTTAAATATACAGTATATGTGTACGTATGCCTGTATGTGTATGTATCTGTGCATGTGCATATGTTTGGATGGGGCCCACTGAGACGCTTTCGCCCCGGGACCACAAAAACCTGGAGCCGGCCCTGCACATACTTCATGTGAAACTACCAAAGATGCAGATACTCCATTTGTATCTACAGATATACCCTTTGGCCCAATATTCTGGTACTGGTTGAGTGGAAATGTCGCGGGCGGAGGAGGGGACGCTGCGCTCTCCCACTGCTCGGGTCCGGCTGCCGCTGCTGCTGCTGCTCGGTGGTGGCTCGAGCGGTGGGCCGGATCCCGGGGACTCGAGCGGCGCTCCTCGCCCGTGAGTGAAAAGGGGATTTTGATTGTGGGGGTTTTGATTATTGTCCGTGACACCACCCACGGTTGTGGTGATATTGGTGACACCACCGCTGCTCTAGACGGGGATCCCGGGAGCGATGACAGGGAGCAGCTTGGTTGTTATTTCTCCCCTCCGTGGGTAGGGGGTTAGTTGTCCCGGGGTCCGGTGATGGGGTAGGGATGGATGGCAGGCGGGTTACGGGGCCTGGCGAGGTGCAGGGTCGCGGGGGCAGCGCTGTGCCGCACGGCACGGTGGTACTCACTCAGCCAATGATAAGGACACAGTTCTCGGTAAAACACACGGCTGGATGGACGGGTCCCACAGACGGCTGCGGTGTTGTTTGCTCCTGGCAGGTTGGTGGTGACTGCCTTTCCCTGCACCTAGATACAGTAGATGGTTCCAATGGGTTCCCACCAGTAACCCGCTCCCCGGCTTGGATATGGGCCGGAGGAGCCCCTTTTGCCCGCAGGCACTAGCCCTGAGAAACGGTTGCCTTGGCGGTGGCGGTGTCTCTCTCACTTGGTTGGACTGTTGCCTTCTGTCGGGACTTGGCTGTTTGGAAACCCAGGAGGTTCCCTTCACTAACGAATTCGGCAAATTCACGGCGACTCCTAGCCTTGCCGGGGTCCGTAAGCCCCTGCCAGATGGGGCTGGCTTCTCTTTGCGTACTGGTCCGGTACCGCCGGGCCACCGCCCGTCCACGGTCCTTACGGTAGACTCCAATCGGCCACTCCTTCAGACGGTCACCACCATCTGCCAACCTTGCTGATCTGTCCGGGTCACACACCCGGACCAAATTCAGGCTGCTCAACTACCACTTCCTTCTGCTCACTTTCACCTCCAAAACTCAACTGCCTGGTTTTCCCGCCTCCAGGACTGTGAACTCCTCGGTGGGCGGGACCAACCATCTGGCCCACCCCCTGGTGTGAACATCAGCCCCTGGAGGAAGGCAACAAGGGTTTTGTGTCTGACTTCGGTGTGCCTGCTGGGAGTGTGGGGTGTTGTGGTTGTTGTTCTCTGTGGCCCCTGGCTTGTCCAGGGCGCCACAGAAACATAAGTCCTGAGATCATGGCTCATGCAGATATTTGTAGCAGAAAGTGTGCACACACCCGTTAGCTTTTGCTGGTAAATTAGTTTAGATAGGCTGCAGCCATTTAGAAAGAACTGAACTTGTTCACACGTAAAACTGCAGCTGCTGTTAAAGCTTGACACCCGGGACATGTTGCTGTGTGTTGGGTATAGGGGAAGGGGAGGTTAGCATTGTAGTTAAGTTTGTAAGTCATTGTGCTGACCCATCGACAGGCCCTTCCGTACACCCAGTGGTCCTCACCAAGCACATTGCGTAGAAATTGCACCATTGCACTAGGCAGAGCGCCAGTTAGGTAAATTTACCCAGATATCTCCGGATACATTGGAAAGTGTCACTGGGGCAGCACATTGGTCCCGGTCCTCCTTGGTTGGCTGTGTTACATTTTCTTTGTGATAATTAATGCAAGTTATCTTGTGTTACTTATTCCAATCCAAATTGATCATAAAAACCTAGTTTCCGGACATAGTCAGGTATTGTTTCTGATCTGTGCCTGCTATATTCTAATAGGAACCTCTCCAGTTCACACTTAGGTATCCATGATTACGACCATGAGCAACCAACTAGCTAACTAATTGTCACTATATGGGTGGTTGTATACATAGATACCCAAGCTGCAATGTCCTGCATATGAGGTAAAAGACATATCTAAATCAAGAGAACTATAATACACTTCTAATTGGAGGTATTTGCTATTATTATTATTATTATTACACCTACTACATATTGGCATAGGATATTGGAGATGGGAACCTCAGATTAGCCTCAACTCTATGTAAACAATAAAAATAAATATGCATTCATACAATTGGAGAAAGGCCCAAATGCTCCTCCTGAGGAAAAAGGACTTGTGATGTTCTTTCCTTCCGAATAGGTTGAAGAAGTTTCCCCCCACATGGTTCATGAATTTTCATTGGGAAAGGTCTCCAAAGAGATAAAAAAAAAAGTTTGGAAACCCCTGCTTCAATCTATCTGAAGTCTCAGGGCTGCTTGATGCCGTGAGCCAGCACAAGAGGAACTGCCGCCCACCTTAGCTGGAACAAATTCAGAGTTAGATGCCTGAAGGTCCTTGTTGTGCCAATTGTATCCTGAGTAGTGGGCTTTAGGAATCCTTGTTGGACCAAAAGAAAAACTCCTAAAAACAATATTTATTAAATTATTAAAATGCAGTTATAAACTTATGTAAGTTTATAGATGTCCACTACAATACAGACAGAGTCACGTCATGTAAGTGCAACAGAGGGCAAACAACTGGTGAGTGGATAGTGGGATGTAATGAATGTTAACCAACAGAATAATAACCAATCTCTTATATGGCAGTAACAGGGATGAGCTAACAGGGAAGCAACTATTTTTCCAGGATAACCTTATTTGCAGCTTGATTCACAAAGTTTATTCTGCCCAATTTCTAGAGTAAGGTAATCTTCTCTGATGAGTCTAATTTTCCCAACACCTGGTCGTCTAATGGTTAGACAGAGACCTGGAGAGGCGTACAAGTAACAGTGTCTTGCACTCACTATAAAATTTGGTGGCGGATTGATGATGATCTGGGGATGCTTCAGCAAGGCTGGAATTGGGCAGGTTAAACTTTGCGAAGGACGTATGAATCAAGCCACATACAAGGTTATCCTGGAAAAACAGTTGCTTCCTTCTACTCAGGCAATGTTCCCAAACTCTAAGGCTATGTGCGCACTTTGCGTCGAGGTAGTTGCAGTTATAAACGCATCATCTGGCAGAAATGGTTTTTGCCAAAGTTGGTTTTGACCCCAAAAACGTGATAAATACGTGTGCGCTTTTTACATGCTTTTCCATTGTTTAAAGTCAGATGCGTTTTGAATACAAAGTCACTATTAAATAAAGTTTAAACAATCAAGCACCATGAAAAAAACGGAAAAAAAATAATAACAAATATCCAAATTATTATCAATCAAAAAATGGCTTTATTTTATTGAAGGCTGCTTTACAGGCATCGATATCTCGTGCAATCGCATTTGCGATCGCACCCGCCCCCATCGTTTGTGCGGCACGGGCAATTTGTTGCCCGTGTCGCACAAAGTCAGTAACCCCCGTCACACGTACTTACCTCCCGAACGACCTCGCTGTGGGCGGCGAACATCCTCTTCCTGAAGGGGGAGGGATGTTCGGCGTCACAGAGACGTCACACAGGGGCCGGCCAATAGAAGCGGAGGGGCGGAGATGAGCGGGACGTAAACATCCCGCCCACCTCCTTCCTTCCGCATTGCCGGCGGGAGCAGGTAAGCTGCAGTTCATCGTTCCCAGGGTGTCACACGGAGCAATGTGTGCTGCCCCGGGAACAATAAACAACCGGCACGCAGAAGGACGTTCCATTTTTTGAAAAAGAGCAACGTGTCAACGAGCAATGATAAGGTGAGTATTTTTGCTCGTTCACACTCGCTCATAGCTGTCACACGCTACGATATGTCAAACGATGCCGGATGTGCGTCAATTACGATGTGACCCCGACGACATATCGTTCGATATATCGTAGCGTATAAATATGCTGCTTCTTTAAACGTTGAGTTTTTGCCCAAAAATATGCAAATTAAACGCTGCGTTTTTAACAGCAAAGTGCGCACAAGAAATCCCCATTTTCCATAGACTTTGCTTGAAAATCAAAATGCATGCCTTTTGGCGTTAAAATGCTGCAGTTCAAAACGCTGCGGAAACGCAGGTAAAAACGTAAAGTGCGCACATAGCCTAAATACTGATTCTTCCAGCAGGACAATGTGCCATGCCACACAGCTAGGCCAATCAATGTGTGTATGAAGGACCACCACATCAAAACCCTGTCATGGCCAGCCCAATCTCCAGACCTGAACCCCATTGAAAACTTCTGGAATGTAATCAAGAGGAAGACGGATAGTTACAAGCCATCAAACAAAAAAGAACTGCTTAACTTTTTGCACCAGGACTGGCATAAGGTCACCAAAAGCAGTGTTAAAGACTGGTGGAAATCATGCCAAGACGTATGAAAGCTGATTAAAAATCATGGTTACTACACAAAATATTGATTTCTGAACTTTTCCTGAGTTTAAACATTCTTAGTATTGTTGTTTCTAAATCATTATGAACTTATTTTCTTTGCATTATTCGAGGTATGAAAGCAATGCATGTTTTTGTTATTCTGACCATTTCTCATTTTCAGAAAATAAATACAAAATGTATTGCTTGGAAATTCGGAGACATGTCGTCACTAGTTTATAGAATAGAAGAACAATTCACATTTTACTAAAAAATATACTGTACCTATTAAGAGAAAAATCAGAAAAACTGGACATTTTGCAGTGGTCTCTTAATTTTACTAGAGCTGTGTATATACAGTGTATATACACAGCTATATATAGCTGTATATATATTTGGGAGGAAAATGAGGGGTGCGTCTTATAATCCAAATATAGCTTACCGGGAGGTAGAGAATTGGCGCTGTGCTGGCTATGGTGGGGGCTCTGTGGCCAGCTCTCTGTGCAGGTGGCTGTCTGTCTGTGTGGGTGGCCAGATGTCTGTGCAGGCGGGTGGCCGTCTGTCTGTCTTTGTGGGCCGCTGGCTGTCTGTGCGGGCCGCTGTCTGTATGTGCAGTTGACTGTCTGTGCGGCCAGCCGTCTGTGCGGCCGGCTGTCTCTGCGGCCGGCTGTGTGTGCGGTTGTCTGTCTGTGCGGTTGGTTGTCTGTGTGGGCAGCTGGCTGTGCAGGCGACTGGATGTGCGGGCGACTGGCTGTGCGGGCGGCTTGCTTGCTGTGCGTGCAGTGGTGGCTGTCCCAGATGCTCTGGCTTCAAATGATGGCGCCAAAAGTCGTCACGATCGCAGATGGAGCTCTCGGCTCAAGATCTCATCTGTGCACACGCCTCCTCCGGCACATTGATTTCTCAGCAGCTGATTTAAGGAAAATGGCGTCCGGAGGTGGCACGTGCGCAAATGAGATCTCGGCTTTTCATTAAGCTGAGAGCTCCATCTGTGCACGCGCCGCTCCCGGCGCCATTTGTTTGAAGCCCGTACTGCCGACAGAGCATCTGGGACACCCACCGCATCAGCCTGCTCCACACAGCCAGCACAGCTTCCGCAGTCAGCACAGCCCCCACCTCTGCCATCACAGATCCCACCGCTGCCAGCACAGCCCTCACCGCAGTGCCTGTGACATCACTCTACTCCAGCACCGCCCTAGCCTCCTGTGACTCTGCTCCACCACCGAAGCCGCCCCCCGCTCTCCCCACCACCGATAACACACCACCGGAGTATAAGACACCCTTTTTTTCACTATATTATTTATCTCTAAATGTGGGGTGCGTCTTATAATCCGGTGCGTCTTATAAAACAAAAAATACATTGTGTGTGTGTATATACTGTATATATCTATATATATAATTGCCTTATTCTGTCTGTCTGTCTGTCTGTCTGTCATGCTCCAAAATTGTGTCCTTACGGTGACACAAAGCTGATTGGCCGCTGGGCTCGCCATGGCCCCGGCCCCCCCACACGGATTGGCCTCTTGCCCCGGCTCTCTGCAGGCCCCGCCTCCCTCACGCAATGCACGCTCGCTCTGGCCCAACTGACACGAAGCTCCGACTCCCAGGTGAGTACACACACACATCAGATCACACTCACTCTCACACACACCTCACACATCACATCCACACACTCACAACATTATACACATCGGGTAACTAAGGTCCCTTGGTTACCTGATGTGTATCATAGTTACCAGTGTACACCGGCTCCGTCACGATCCCAGCAGCGCCAGACATAACCTTGCTATGCTGGGATCTTGACAGAGCCCGTGAACGCTGGTAACCATTATACACATCGGGTAACTAAGGTCCCTTGGTTACCCGATGTGTATCATAGTTACCAGTGTACACCGGCTCACACTCACTCTTACACACACCTCACACACACATCACATCGCATCCACACACTCACAGCATCCGGCGATATCGCTTGCTTCTCGGCCTCGATACTGTGCTGTTGTTACCTTCCAGGACCTGCCGGAGGATCACATGGCCAGAAGCATGTGGTATCTCCGGATGTTGTGAGTGTGAGCATGGATGTGCGATATCGTCAGTGTGTGTGTGCGTGAGTGTATGCGATCGGGTGTGTGTGAGTGTATGCGATCGGGTGTGTGTGAGTGTATGCGATCGGATCTGTGAGTGTCGGCAGAGGAGCACGGCGTGATGGAGGAGGCTGGGAGGAGAGAGGCTGATCTTGGGGAAGGCTGGGAGGGGGAGGCTGATGCTGGGGGAGACTGGGAGGGGAAGGCTGATGCTGAGGGAGGCTGGGAGGGGGAGGCTGGGAGGAGAGAGGCTGATCCTGGGGAAGGCTGGAAGGAGAGAGGCTGATGCTGGGGGAGGCTGGGAGGAGAGAGGCTGATGCTGGGGAAGGCTGATGCTGAGGGAGGCTGGGAGGGGAAGGCTGATGCTGAGGGAGGCTGGGAGGGGGAGGCTGGGAGGAGGGAGGCTGGGAGGAGAGAGGCTGGGAGGAGAGAGGCTGATCCTGGGGAAGGCTGGGAGGGGGAGGCTGATGCTGGGGGAGGCTGGAAGGAGAGAGGCTGAGGCTGGGAGGAGAGAGGCTGCTGCTGGGGGAGGCTGATGCTGGGGGAGGCTGGGAGGAGGAGGCTGGGAGGAGAGAGGCTGATGCTGGGGGAGGCTGATGCTGGGGGAGGCTGGAAGGAGAGAGGCTGATGCTGGGGGAGGCTGATGCTGGGGGAGGCTGGGAGGAGGGAGGCTGGGAGGAGAGAGGCTGATGCTGGGGGAGGCTGGGAGGAGAGAGGCTGATGCTTGGGGAGGCTGATGCTGGGGGAGGCTGGAAGGAGAGAGGCTGATGCTGGGGGAGGCTGATGCTGGGGGAGGCTGGGAGGAGGGAGGCTGGGAGGAGAGAGGCTGATGCTGGGGGAGGCTGATGCTGGGGGAGGCTGGGAGGAGAGAGGCTGATGCTGGGGGAGGTTGATGCTGGGGGAGGCTGGGAGGGGGAGGCTGATGCTGGGGGAGGCTGGGAGCACGATGGGGGGTGCGCAGCATGGGGGATGGAGCACGATGGGGAGTGCGCAGCATGGGGGATGGAGCACGTTTGGGAGTGCGCAGCATGGCGGATGGAGCACGTTTGGGAGTGTGCAGCATGGCGGATGGAGCACATTTGGGAGTGCGCAGCATGGCGGATGGAGCACGTTTGGGACTGCGCAGCATGGCGGATGGACCACGTTTGGGAGTGTGCAGCATGGCGGATGGAGCATGTTTGGGAATGTGCAGCATGGCGGATGGAGCACGTTTGGGAGTGCGCAGCATGGCGGATGGAGCACGTTTGGGAGTGCGCAGCATGGCGGATGGAGCATGTTTGGGAGTGCGCAGCATGGCGGATGGAGCACATTTGGGAGTGCGCAGCATGGCAGATGGAGCACGTTTGGGAGTGCGCAGCATGGCGGATGGACCACGTTTGGGAGTGCGCAGCATGGCGGATGGAGCATGTTTGGGAGTGCGCAGCATGGCGAATGGAGCATGTTTGGGAGTGCGCAGCATGGCGGATAGAGCACGTTTGGGAGTGCGCAGCATGGCGGATGGACCACGTTTGGGAGTGCGCAGCATGGCGGATGGAGCACGTTTGGGAGTGCGCAGCATGGCGGATGGAGCACGATGGGGGGTGCGCAGCATGGGGGATGGAGCACGATGGGAGGTGCACACCTCTTCTCAACACACACACACACACACAACACACCACACACACACTGGGAACCACAAACACCGCCGTACACAGACACCCACACACACAGACAACGCTGCACACACACAACACCCAACACACAAACACCGCGGCATACATAAATATACGCACATACCACGCAACACACACACATTGCACAAAACATACCTCCCCCCAAAACACACCACACCCACACAAACCGCGCAACACACACACACACACAACGCTACAGACACACAGCGCTCCACAAACAACGCAACTCACGCAACACACATACAACACCGCTCTCACCCCCCGCCACACCCAGACAACACCCAGAACATGTACAGCGCCCTACACAAACACTTGGTAACTACACACAACAACATCTATATCTATATATATAGATATAGATATATATCTATATCTATAACAAAAATCATACATGAACTACACAATACGTAAATTCTAGAATACCCGATGCGTAGAATCGGGCCACGTTCTAGTATATATATAAATATATATATATATATATATATATATATATAAAAGTAAAATTAAATAATGGACTAGGTAGCAGAAACCAGTTGAGACTACACCTACATCAGCTGCTCATGCATTTGCCATACTATATGGAGGATCAGTGGGGAGTATATGAAATTAATATTCCTGTTACATTTGCGGGCGTCTTACTGTATACCGTTTATAGCTTCCATAACGGCTAAGTTTTGTGTTTTTAAGTCATGAATTGGAACTGTTAACTGACTTGTTGAGAGAATGCAGCTGAATATTCTCCGCAGTCAAGCAAGCATTTTTAGTTGAAATATTCCTCTCCTCCCGTCCTGTCTCCCCCTCCTCCAAGCACAGGAAGCACCTGGCCTAATTAGTCTCTATACCTTAAACCAGATGCTGACTTCACTGCAATCCGATCTTAAACCTGATTACTGGTGTAAATCCACCCACTGCAATGTTCTGAGCTGATTTGCACTGCACACTCTTCTTGTCAGGATAAGGCCTGGCTTGTTCTGGGGCCCTTTGATCAGTGCAATGAGATTTTTTTTCCTTTAATGTAAGCAATGCAACCACTGCCAATAGACAAAGATAGAACTTGAAACACATATTTAAGATAATATTAACCCAGTAAATTGTTAATTAGTCCATTTTATGTATCAAAAACTAAAGACAACCTGAAAAGGACCGGCATGCTGGAAAGGACTCCATAACATCTGTGTTAGTTCATCTGCTGACAGAGCTTCCCAAAAAGTGGGGGTTAAATTAAAGACTACCGGTTCTGTGTAAAATTATTTTTCGAAATAGTAACATGTCTTCACTACCAATTACGGTGTCTTCTTTACTGCTTCATTTTCCAGACTGCTCCTAAAACTGAAGAAAAAATAGATTTACATCGACAAGTAGTAGCTCGTAGCACAAAACTTAATTCAATTTACTACATGGTGGCTACCAGAGCATAGTAGGATGGTAACTGGCTGAGCATGTGTCATCAGTGCCAAGTGCCAGCAGGGGGACAACAAGCCACTATGCCATTTTGTATATGTGCAGCCCCGGCGCAGACCGGGCTGCTTGGATCCGGGGTGGTCGTGGCTCGAGGGGTCCGGACTCGGGCTCGGCAGACACTCAGATCCTTGAAAAGGGGATTATTTACAGGAGAGAAGTTTGTGACGCCACCTGCGGATTGCGGTAATGGGAGTACCGCCGCTGCTGGAAGGAGTACCGGGGCAGATGATGGGGAGCAGCAAGTGTCAGTCCCTCCGCAGGTAGGGAAACCCATCCAGGTGTCTGCTCCCACCGGTAGCACTGGGTAATCCGGAACCGCCTCCGTGCACAAGTTAGTTCTCTGTGTGGCCCCTCGGCTTGAAGCTGTTGGGGCCCCGCTCACTATGTTTTTAGTGTAGCTGTGCTCTTGATAGCTGGCACTTGGGATTTTAGTGGGCCGCGTTACTGGAAAACCCTATAGCGGGCTTTACATGCTGCGATCTCGCTAGCGAGATCCCATGCGATCGTACCCGCCCCCATCAGTGGTGCGACACGGGCATATCGCTGCCCGTGTCGCACAACTTCGCTTACCCCCGTCACACGGACTTACCTGCCCTGCGACGTCGCTCTGGCCGCCTTCCTAAGAGGGCGGGTCGTTCGGCGTCACAGCGACGTCACATGGCAGGCGGCCAATAGAATTGGAGTGGCGGAGATGAGCGGGACGTAACATCCCGCCCACCTCCTTCCTTCCGCATTGCCGATGGAGGCAGGTAAGGAGATGTCCCTCGCTCCTGCGGTATCACACACAGCGATGTGTGGTGGCGCAGGAACGAGGAACAACATCGCTAATGAGAAGAAAACGATTTTTTGTTTCCGGATGACCTTTCCGCGGCAAACGATTTTGGCCGCTTTTGCGATCGTTTGCACATAAGTATTACATGCTGCGATATCGTTAATGACGCCGGATGTGCGTCACAAACAACATGACCCTGACGATAATTCATTAACGATTTCGTAGCGTGTAAAGCCCGCTTATCCCCCGCGGTGTGCTGTCGCCTTAAATGTCTGAGCTCTTAGGGAAGTTCATAAAGAGACTCTCCCCTCCCAGGTTAATTATCAGGACGATGAACTGGCTCCTGATATCTAGGGTCCTGTACCCTGTCATGCTCAGTACCAGTCAGTTCTTTTGGATGTCTGATGCCGACAGTCCTCCAAGATTATGTTCGTTGCACCCTTCCAATGTCGCTGTCACCGGTCCCCGACTCCTCTGGTCCAAGACTACCATCTGCGACCCAACCTCGGTCTAGCTCCCCGGGAGCTACTACTTCCTAGCTCCTCACTCTTTGAGGACTCTGACTCAACTCCTACTGTCAACTGACTTTCTTCCCTCCCACTAGTCTGCCTGACCCCTAGGTGGGTGGCCTTATTCCGCTTATTTAACCCCCTGGTGTGTCTGACAGGACAGGTTGTGAGGTGTGATTGGGATTTGTGCTAATGTTAGTGACACCGGCTTCTTAAGAACCTGGAACCATGGGGGGTAGGTCCTGCACCCTGAGTAAGGATTGCAGTACCCTGTGGCACTCTGATATACTAAGGGGCGCAACATATATTTTTCCCCTATCTTCTTAGGTTTCCCCTGGGTATTTCAGTTTTCCATCACAATCCAAAGACAATATTATAATTTGTATACATGAGAAATTTGATTTGCAGTAGCCTAATTTGCCACCCTAGGCCAACTATACTGATCATAATTTGGTAGCCATGAGCAATTCAATGAGCACTGGCCTTCTTTCCCATCTTTGGCCAGTATACTGGTCACCTCTGGTGCTTGCTAAGCACTGCACTGCAGGGCCTAGTGAGCGCCAGAGGCACCTTCGATGTCGGACTTAGGATGATGGCTACAGATATTAACAATGGTTGCCACTGGACAGAGCTGCCACTAGGAATTTCAGGGCCCATGACTTTTGGGGCCCCCTTGAGACTCCAACCCAGCTCCACCTCCATCCCTACTCTGCCTCCACACCTTACACACAAGCCAATAAATGAAGCGTGAACGGGCCCCCCTTCTGTTGGGGCCCTGGACTAGACTCCTGTTTGTCCCCCCTGGTGGCGGCCCTGCACTGATTGCTGGACCGGGACAGTGTGAATCAAATTGCTCATCTCTAATTAGTTTCTAATTGGTTTTCTTTAATCTTGTCCAGGGGTGGTTAATTCATTTTCCACACAAGAGACTGTGACTGTTGTGGAAGCTAAACTAATTACTTACCACATTAATTATATTATTATATATTAATATCAATCGAATCACCTAAAAATTGAACAGAATTAAGTATGCTGACACTTCCCCTATACACAATATCAGAGGACAAACAGACCCCTATATACATTATGAGTTCACACACAGTCCCCTATATACAGTATTAGTACACACACAGTTCTCCTATATACGGCATGAGCACCCACACAGCCCCGCATATACCGTATGAGCACCAATATATTCAGTATGAGCCACACACTTCATAATTCATCCGGCTACTCTTGTCTGCTGTTATGTCATCAATAAACACAAGTGACCCAGTGCCATTGAAAGCCATGCATGCCCATGCCATCACGTTGCCTCCACCATGTTTTACAGAGGATGTGGTGTGCCTTGGATCATGTGCCGTTCCCTTTCTTCTCCAAACTTTTTTCTTCCCATCATTCTGGTACAGGTTGATCTTTGTCTCATCTGTCCATAGAATACTTTTCCAGAACTGAGCTGGCTTAATGAGGTGTTTTTCAGCAAATTTAACTCTGGCCTGTCTATTTTTGGAATTGATGAATGGTTTGCATCTAGACGTAAACCCTTTGTATTTACTTTCATGGAGTCTTCTCTTTACTGTTGACTTAGAGACAGATACACCTACTTCACTGAGAGTGTTCTGGACTTCAGTTGATGTTGTGAACGGGTTCTTCTTCACCAAAGAAAGTATGCGGCGATCATCCACCACTGTTGTCATCCGTGGACGCCCAGGCCTTTTTGAGTTCCCAAGCTCACCAGTCAATTCCTTTTTTCTCAGAATGTACCCGACTGTTGATTTTGCTACTCCAAGCATGTCTGCTATCTCTCTGATGGATTTTTTCTTTTTTTTCAGCCTCAGGATGTTCTGCTTCACCTCAATTGAGAGTTCCTTATACCGCATGTTGTCTGGTCACAGCAATAGCTTCCAAATGCAAAACCACACACCTGTAATCAACCCCAGACCTTTTAACTACTTCATTGATTACAGGTTAACGAGGGAGACACCTTCAGAGTTAATTGCAGCCCTTACAGTCCCTTGTCCAATTACTTTTGGTCCCTTGAAAAAGAGGAGGCTATGCATTACAGAGCTATGATTCCTAAACCCTTTCTCCGATTTGGATGTGAAAACTCTCATATTGCAGCTGGGAGTGTGCACTTTCAGCCCATATTATATATATAATTGTATTTCTGAACATGTTTTTGTAAACTGCTAAAATAGCAAAACTTGTGTCACTGTCCAAATATTTCTGGCCCTGACTGTATATGTAGTCTTAAGGGCTCTTCTCTACTAAATGCTAAAATAAACTATTTTATTACCTTTCCAAAATTCCATACAACCACCTTAGAAAATAATCATCACATGTAGGGCCCATGACTTCTCACTACTCTAAGTAATAAGTAGCATATTTCAAAGCTGTGGGTAAGTTGTGCATAACCTATGATTTTATTTTCCACTATTGGAAAACATCTGTTGACTAAAAACATCTTTATAAATAGCCATAATATGAGCATTTCTGGTGAAAACATAGCATGGTTTTACAGCAGGGGTCTGCAAAATTGCAACCTTTGAATTGTGCTTGAAAAAATAAGTTCTCAGTATGCAATGCAACACCACATTGTATAACATAAATAATTAGGACTTGCCCCTTGCGATATTGGGTAAGATATGGTATTTCATTTTACTCCTGAAAGACATCAAACCCATACATTTCTATAATGTAATGTTTTAAATCCAATTTGTCACTAGGAGAGACAATACACTTGACTGGGTGGCTGACTCACAGTTGCGCCAATTATTTCACAATTGCAAACAGTCCAGAGTGCCAGGCAAACAAGACCTGAGTGACGGCTATGGAATACATGGCAAGAGATGTTGACATCTCTCTGTATGCGTGTAGACCCATATCAGCCACAACATTAACACCACCTGTCTTATATTATGTAGGTTAGGTCTCGAAAACTTGCTCGGACTCATTTGGAATACGGATTCCACTTCTGAAGGTTCCCTGAGGCATCTGACACCAAGATGTTAGCAGGAGGTCCTCTAAAGGGTGCTTTACACGCTGTGACATCGTTCGTGCGACATTGGGTGATCGCTGCCATAGCGAACATTATCGCTACGGCAGCGTCACATGCACATACCTTTTCAATGACATCGCTGTGACCGCCGAACAATCCCTCCTTCAAGGGGGAGGTGCGTTCGGCGTCATAGCGACGTCACTGCGGCGTCACTAAGTGGAGGAGGGGCGGAGATGAGTGGCTGGAACATGCCACCCACCTCCTTCCTTCCTCATTGCCGATGGATGCAGGTAAGGAGATGTTCGTCGTTCCAGCGACGATCAACGAGCGCAAAAACGCTAAAAATCGTTACTCGTTGACATGTCGCTCCTTTTCCAAATATCATTGCTGCCGCAGGAACGATGAACAATATTGTACCTGCAGCAGCAATGATATTTGGAAAAGGAGCGACGTGTCAACGAGTAACGATTTTTCACGTTTTTGCGCTCGTTGATCGTCGCTCCTTAGTGACACACGCTGCGATGATGCTAACGGCGCCGGATGTGCGTCACTAACGATGTGACCCCGGCAATATATCGTTAACGATATCGTTGTGTGTAAAGTACCCTTTAGGAAAACAGTTGAGAGTACTTGAATAATGTATAGTGAATACCCTTATACTGCCCCCTATTTGATACAAGGTGTGGCTCTATGACATTTAATATATTGTGCAGACCCATGATGGAGACAATAACCTGTTATGATCCGGAACCATGGAAGACCACCACAAATCATTGGCAAAAGGTGACAAGAGCATTGGCAACTAATCTGGCCGCCATCCCCTTACTCACCATCACAACTAGAAGTAGCCGAGGGGTGAACTAACATCCTGTGCACCGCGAACCCAGCCGGAGAACTAACTATCCTAAAGGTAGGAAAGATGAATAACTCTCTGCCTCAGAAAATAGACAAGAATAGCTAGCCCCCCACATTCAAAGACTGCGGTGATAGAGGAAAAACACAATACACAGGTAGATGACAGGATTAGCAAAAGGTGAGGCCCCCCACTGACTAAAATAGGAAAGGACAGGAAAGGGACTGATGGTGGTCAGAGAAAAACCCTGCAAAATGCCAACTTCCTGATAGTACAAAAAGGCCCTCAGATCGCACGATCTGAACTCCGTCCTATACCAGGTGCCCTTGTCATACCAATGAACAGAAAACAAGAATCATAACAAAGTCAACAAGCCACAAACACATGGACCCAAAGGAGCTATACTCCACACAGAACTGCAGGGAGTTCCTCAACAATCCACTAAGGGGAAAAATCCCTGCAAGCAAATAAACTGAAACCAACCACAGCAATTGACAAACCCAGATAAACAAAAGAACCAGACAATAAATAAAGAGCAAGCACTTATCTGGGGAAGATGTGGTGAAGAGCAGGATTAAGCAGGCTGGAGATACAAAGAACAACTGACATCCGGCAACAGCCTGCAATCAGACCAGGATTTAAATAGGCAGAGAGTTAGCAAAGGAAACACCCACTGCCACCGGCCACCAGAGGGAGCCTCCCAGCAGCCAAAACATAACTAACATTCACAACAGTACCCCCCCTTGAGGAGGGGTCACCGAACCCTCACCCACGCCACCGGGTCGCTCGGGATGAGCATGATGGAAGGCGCGAACCAACCTGTCTGCATGAATGTCAGAAGCCACAACCCAAGAGTTATCCTCCTGCCCATAACCCTTCCATTTCACAAGGTACTGAAGCTGACGCCTACTGCGACGGGAATCCAGAATTTTTTCAACCTCATACTCCAGATCCCCTTGTACCAAAACAGGGTCAGGAGGCGCTGCTGCAGGAACTGCTGGCTCCACATTTGTCTTCAACAAGGACTTATGGAAAACATTGTGAATCTCAAATGACGCAGGCAGAGTCAAACGGAAAGATACAGGGTTAATAATCTCCGAAATCTTATAAGGTCCAATAATCTGGGCTTAAATTTAGGAGACGGAACTCTCATAGGAATATGTTTAGAGGACAACCACACCATGTCCCCTACTTTAAACCGGGAACCAACAGTCCGACGCCGGTTGGCAAACTTTTGGGCAGTTTCTTGAGACTGAAACAATTTATCCACTTCCTGCCCCCAAATCTGCTGCATTCTGTTGACCACCGAATCCATCCCCGGACAGTCAGATGCCTCAAGCTGCCCTGAGAGGAACCTAGGGTGATACCCAAAATTGCAGAAAAAGAGGGACACCAATGTGGTAGAGTTAGCTCTATTGTTAAGGGCAAATTCAGCCAAAGGCAAAAACAAAACCCAGTCATCCTGATCCGCAGAAACAAAACACCGTAAATAGGTCTCCAGGGTCTGGTTAGCCCTTTCAGTCTGACCGTTGGTCTGAGGATGAAACGCCGAGGAGAAAGACAGCTGAACACCCAATTTGGAGCAAAAAATCCTCCAAAACCTGGATACAAACTGCACCCCTCTGTCAGAAACAATGATTTCGGGAATACCATGCAAACGAACAACATGTTGGAAAAACAAAGGCACCAACTCTGATGAAGACGGCAACTTAGATAGGGGAAACCAAGTGGACCATCTTGGAGAATCTGTCACAGATCACCCAAATCACAGTCATTTTCTGTGAGACGGGAAGCTCTGAAATAAAATCCATAGAGATGTGCGTCCAAGGTTTCTTAGGTACAGGCAAAGGCAATAATAGCCCACTAGAATGTGAACAACAGGGCTTGGACCTAGAACAAACTCCACACGACTGCACAAAACGACGGACATCTCGGGACAGGGAAGGCCACCAAAAAAAGCATCTCACAAGATCTCGAGTACCAAAAATGCCAGGATGACCGGCCAAAACAGAGCAATGAACCTCAGAGACAACTCGGTCTCTCCATTGGTCTGGGAAAAACAGTTTCCCTGTAGGACATCTCTCAGGTTTATCCCCCTGAAATTCCGCCAGTGCCAACCGCAGATCAGGCGAAATAGCCGAGAAAACTACACCATCATTCAGGATAGTAGACGGTTCGACAACCTCCAAAGAGTCAGCGCAGAAACTCCTGGAAAGGGCATCGGCCTTAACATTCTTGGTGCCCGGCAAAAAAGAGACCACAAAATTAAACCGGGTAAAAAACAAAGCCCACCTGGCCTGCCGAGGATTCAACCTCTTGGCCGATTCCAGATAGATGAGATTCTTGTGGTCCGTAAGCACCACAACTTGATGCCTAGCCCCCTCCAACCAATGCCTCCACTCTTCAAATGCCCACTTCATAGCCAATAATTCCCGGTTCCCCACATCATAATTCCGTTCAGAAGGAGCAAACTTCCGAGAGAAAAAGGCACAGTGCTTAAGTTTACCCGAAGTAGCGTCTCGTTGAGACAGAACAGCACCTGCTCCGATCTCCGAGGCATCGATCTCAACTTGAAATGGGTGAGACACATCAGGCTTCTGCAGAACTGGGGCAGAAGTGAATCGCCTTTTAAGCTCCTGGAAGGCCACAATAGCCTTAGGGGTCCAATGCTCAGCATCAGCTCCCTTCTTTGTCAAATCTGTCAGAGGTTTGACAATGGCAGAAAAATTGGCTATAAATTTAGGGTAAAAATTAGCAAACCCCAAAAACCGCTGCAGGGATTTTAGAGAAGTCGGTTGCACCCAGTCGTAAATAGCCTGAACCTTAACTGGGTCCATTTCGATAGCTGAGGGAGACAGGATGAAGCCCAAAAAGGAAATCCTTTGCACCCCAAAGAGGCACTTTGACCCCTTAACGTACAGTGCATTATCCTTAAGTATCTGAAAAACATCCCGTACTTGCCCAACATGAGAGTCCCAATCATCAGAAAAAATCAAGATGTCATCCAAATACACAATCAAAAATTTACCAATAAGGTCCCGAAAAATATCATTCATGAAGGCCTGGAAGATGGAGGGTGCATTAGTGAGCCCAAAAGGCATCACTAGGTACTCAAATTGCCCCTCAGGAGCATTAAAAGCCGTATTCCATTCATCACCCTCCTTAATACGGATGAGATTATACGCACCCTTGAGATCCAGTTTCGTAAACCATTTGGCACTCTTCACTCTAGAGAACAGATGAGACATCAGAGACAAAGGGTACTGATATTTGACCGTAATTTTATTAAGAAGACGATAATCAATACAAGGCCTCAACGAACCATCTTTCCTAGCAACAAAGAAGAAGCCGGCACCCAAAGGAGCTATACTCCACACAGAACTGCAGGGAGTTCCTCAACAATCCACTAAGGGGAAAAATCCCTGCAAGCAAATAAACTGAAACCAACCACAGCAATTGACAAACCCAGATAAACAAAAGAACCAGACAATAAATAAAGAGCAAGCACTTATCTGGGGAAGATGTGGTGAAGAGCAGGATTAAGCAGGCTGGAGATACAAAGAACAACTGACATCCGGCAACAGCCTGCAATCAGACCAGGATTTAAATAAGCAGAGAGTTAGCAAAGGAAACACCCACTGCACAACACACCTGGTCCAAGTCCAAACCATTCCTGGCCACCAGAGGGAGCCTCCCAGCAGCCAAAACATAACTAACATTCACAACAATAACCATATTCATGATCCTCAATACATGGTAAGGTTCACTAGTGATGTACTTGAAAAAGCAGTCATTTACCAACACATAATACTACTAAAGTAATGGTAGTTTTATTTTCCCCGCAGATTGTTGGTATCTACGTTTTGACATAGAAAAAACGTCAGCAATGAATCATAATAACCTATGTAAGATGGATAATACTCAAAAGGACTTTCAAAAACCTAATATAAACATAAAGGTGACTTTAAAATGATGTTCATCACAACTTCTTTTTAATGGTAATTTCTTTTAAATTATTTTGCCTGTTACACCGTTATCAGGGATGCATAAATCGACTCTTTTCACATCAGGATGAAAGCTGTATAATATATACTGCCATAAGGCAACGCTGCCGTCTTGGGCCAGCTCCAATTCAATACCGAATGTCTGTATTTACTGCAATAAAATAAGGCTTAGCAGCAATATATTTAACCTTTGAGTTTAGGTGCCAAGTACAGTTTAACTCCAGAGTCCTGTGGTTTATTTCATGCAGAGTTGATGAACTGGAGTTGTGTCTCGCCAATAATCTTAAATAAGTGAGCCTGAAGAGATAAAATAGTGACAAGGCCAGCCATGGAATATTGCACACGGTGATGGGGTTACCACCCCAAAACTAATCTTTAAGTACTCTTAACTGCTTCTAGCTGTGAGCGTTTACAGTACATTATTATCTCGGCATGAGACACAATAAAGACCCCAAACACATCACATAGCTGTTGGTGAAACTATCGTTTGGTGAAAGCCATCGCTCCTTAAGGCCCAGTCACACTAAACAACTTACCAGCGATCCCAACAACGATCCAACCCTGGTAGGGATCACTGGTAAGTTGCTAGGAGGTTGCTGGGGAGATGTCACACTGCGACGCTCCAGCGATCCCACCAGCAACCTGACCTGGCAGGGATCACTGGAGCGTGGCTACACGAGTTGCTGGTGAGCTCACCAGTAACCATTGACCAGCCCCCAGCCAGCAGCGCCGCGTGGAAGTGATGCTGCGCTTGGTAACTAAGGTAAAGATCGGGTAACCAACCCGATATTTACCTTGGTTACCAGTGCACACCGCTTAGCGCTGGCTCCCTGCTCTCCTAGCTACAGTACACATGGGGTTAATTACCCGATGTGTACTGCAGCTACATGTGCACAGAGCAGGATCCGGTACTGACAGCTGAGAGCGGCGGACGCTGGTAATGAAGGTAAATATCGGGTAACCAAGGTAAGGGCTTCTTGGTTACCCGATGTTTACCGTGGCTACCAGAGTCCGCAGAAGCCGGCTCAGTTGTTGCTCAGTCGCTGTCACACACAGCGATCTGTGCTTCACAGCGGGAGAGCAACAACTAAAAAATGGCCCAGGACATTCAGCAACAACCAACGACCTCACAGCAGGGGCCGGGTTGTTGCTGGATGTCACACACAGCGACATCACTAGCAACATCGCTGTTACGTCACAAAAGTTGTTCGTTAGCAGTGATGTTGCTAGCGATGTTGTTTATTGTGACTGGGCCTTTAGTTCCGCCATACACAGGAACGCTCAATAGAGCCGCTGTAATAATTATATGAAAGCTCCTTTTCATCCACCTAGTTAAAGGATTGGAGGATTAAAGGCTACTTTACACACTGCGATATCGGGCGCGATCTCGTCGTATGTGCGGCACGCCCTGTTCATTAGTGCGATGTGTGTTCATCGCTGTGTGTCCATGTTTTAGTCGTGTGCTTACGGTCACATGTCACAATCTCTTTTATAGTCACCTTCAAAGCTATCTCGTTTCCCGATGTAATGAGGAACATTATCATCGTTGTGTAGCGGTTTCACCGCATGGATTTCCAATTGTCATGGCGATATGGGCGTTGGTTCCCCACACAAAGTGCATCTTGATGTAGTAGAATTGTAAACTCGCTACACCCCTTCTTGCCTCGACTCATTTGTTTAATCAGCGCTATTGATTTTCATTGGATGTTGGTAGTATAAATGTGCGCAGATGCGTGTTCATTGTTCCAGCTTTTGTCTACCCATTAGCGTTTGTCCTCGCACAAGTGAATTTTGAAAACAACTGTCATCTGGACTTGCGAATCTTTGCTGCAAGGTATGTGTTATAGTATTTACTCAATTTGTTTTTTGTTTATAAATTATTTATTTATTTATTTTTTTTTTTTAAATTTTTTAAATCAGTGTTTGCACTGATTTATCTCCAATTTAATGTTTTCCAGATGTGTACTAATAAGGAGGAATTCCTACGTGAATTCATAGAGGTGTACCAGACGCAAACACCCTTATGGAAAATAAATTCCCCCGAGTACAGCAATAGGCAACTTAAAAAGGATGCGTACCTTAAAATGATTCTAATATATGACAAATACCATCCTAATCAAAAAGGGACCGAGGATCTCGTGAAACGAAAAATACAGGCAATACGCACAGTTTATAAGAAAGAACTGAACAAAATAGAGGAATCCAAACGTTCTGGTGCTGGCACTGGTGATGTCTACGTCCCAACGCTCTGGTATTTTGATTTATTGAATTTCACAAGGGACCAGGAACTTCACAGGCCATCAACCAGTAGCCTCAATATTGGTGGTGATATTCCCCCAGATGCTAACAATGAAGTGATTATATCTGAGGTATAATTTTTATTATTGTCATAATTTGTCATAAGCAATTTGTGTTGTTTTTAATTATGATGAAATGAATATTTGTATACTTTTCAATATATGTAAAAGTATTCAAATATTTTTTTAAAAAATTATTTTAAAATGCCAATTTTATTTATTTATGTTATTTTTGTATTGCAGGAGCCAACAACAAGTCAACAATCATCATCTGAACACCTAATGGAAACTCCTGCTAGCCAATTAACCAATGTTGATTTGGTTGAGGCAGGCCCATCAAATGTGTTATACACACAAAGTTGGCAAAGGAAAAAAAAACCCATCCCTGCAAACACTACTACAGCTGTAACCAAACTGATGGGAGTGGCACAAAACATCCTAGACCAGCACAACAGACCACCCCTTTCTGGTATTGCTATGTTCGTGGATGATGAACTGCGTGAACTTACCCCAGAACAAAAATACATTGCCCAATGTTTAATACAGGATGTCTTACGTTTGGCAAGAGCTAAAAAACTAACAGAGTCATCCTATGTTGCCATTGGCGAGGTTTCTCATCCTGTTGATCCTGTTGATCCTGTTGATCCTGTTGATCCTGTTGATCCTGTTGATCCTGTTGATGCCCCTGAAAATCCTCAAGCTGCAGCAGAGCCATCAATACAACCACTTCCAAAGGGTGTGCGTGGCCGTAGGTCACGCATGAGTTTGCTTAACAAACGCAAAAAGAAGTAGTTTATAATGTTAAAAAGGTTTTTTCTTTTTTTGTTTTTTTTTGTTTTTTTTTAAATTATTGTATTCCTTCTGTTGCATGATATTTAGTGCATATTTGTGACAATAAACAAATTTGTAACTATACCAATTTCCCTAGAGAATAAACCTGGCATATGAAATAATGTGTTGTTTGAATCAATTACGCACAATTTTTTTTAAATTTTTTAAAATTGTTTATTTAAAATTACAATCATTTATTAACTTGTATAATTTTTTTTTTTTTTAAATATTTTTTAGTTTAACTATTAATTTAAAAACATTTCTACATACATGTTAAACATAGAAAAATCCAAAACATACATTATTTATTTATGACGTTGATTAATATATTTATGGATTAGGGCATCATGGGCCGCAGAGGCTTCTTTTAGTCGGTTCGCAGACACATAAATATCATATAGTGTTATTATTTCTGAAAATAATCAAAAACAAAATTAATTATTTGTTCAATATTTTAGCGTTAGGTTTTTACAAATAAAAAAAAAAAAATTTTTACATTGACCATTATGTTGTAAAATCATGAAACTTACCATTACTGACAACTTCTTCTTCACGTTCATCTCCGGATGATGCGCTCATGTCCCAACCTGATCCTTTCCCACCTAATTTCAACATAAGTTAATTTTGTTATAGTTTTATCCATTTAGACAAAAATTTACAACTGTACTAACTTTGCCAAACCACATCAGTACCATTGTCCTCCATATTCTCTTCAGACATTACATCTGCATCAGCATGTCCTGATGATGGTGAAATAACATCATAATCAAGGCTGTCTGCTTCCTCATTTAAAATGGGTAGGCTATTTTCACGGTTGGAATCCATGCTTGGAGCCAGCTGCTGGACAACATTTTCTTCATTATTGTTAGTGGGCTGGCTTGACTCATTATTCAATGAATTTACATCTGTTAACATAAAATATAAACAAATTAAATAAAAAAAAACATATGATGTGATTATTTAATATAAAAAATCACAGCAGCCCTTAAATGAATTTAAAAACAACAACTGTAATGTTTTGATATTATAAATCAAAAATATATATTATGTAAGTATGAAAAATATCTTACCAGCTATCACTACCAGGTTACTTCGAATTTCTTCTATTCTCTCCTTATCCCTGTACTTTAAATCAGCCCATTTCTTCAGTACCTGCGTTGATGTGCGTCTGATATGAAATTTACGGTACAGGCCCCTGCATATTTTTTTAACAACACTTCTTTTATGTCCCATAGGTCGTGGATATGTCTTTGCACATAGATAGTCCAGTGCATCCATCCTTTTCACCAAGTATTGGACCTCCCCTTGGCCCCAGACCTTTGCACGTTTGTTGGTTGACATTTTCGCTTTCAGTTTCGCTTTAGATCAGCAGGTACACAGTGTGGCGTGTCACATGGTCCTTTAGACGTTTGGACGTCATGACGTTTCTTTATTTACATGTAAACAAACTGAACATTGTATTACGCCGTAGTGTACATTAATAATACTTATGTGCGCATTTTTATATGCGCAAATGCGTTGTTTTTTAACACTTTGTTGTTTAATTTTTTAAAAAATTTGTATGTGATTTATATTTTAGTAAAGGAAATGTGGCGTATATTTTTTAAATCATAATGGTTTATGTCATGTAAAAATCAAACATATTAATAAATTTAAATTATCATACGAGATAAATGATTGACAGAATGCTTGTAATGCTTAATTAGTTTTTTTATTTTTTTAATTTCCTTTTTAAATTAATATGTTTTCCAGAAGAAAGATTTTGTTTACAATCATACATGAATTTGTCATGATTACAAATGTTTTGACAATAAAAAAAAAACAATATTCCCAATGTTGTATTAAGTACAATAAAAAATTTTACTTTCATAACACAATAAACATTTTTCCCTTCAAAATCAGATACTTTACACCCTTAAGGCAATTTCTTTTCAAATCTTAACATTTTCAAAAATAATACTTACATTATTGTAACACAAACATGCAATCTCATGTTTAATGATCACCTAAACTCATTAATTAATTAGAAACATGCTGCCATGACACAGCCCCTGGGCCATTAAAAAAATTACAATAATTGGTTCTGTTTTCCATTGCATCCATCATACTACGTGTCAGGGGTGGCTGTGGCAAAAGATTATCCAGTGGGTTAACTTGCTGACGCCATGCCCCAAGCTCAACAACACCATTACTTTGATTTTCTACATCAACAAAGCCAGGTGGAACATATTCAAGGCCATCTCTTTTTCTGAGAAAATTATGCAAATAACAGCATGCAAGCACAACATTGTCAATGGATTCTAGTTTTAAGTTGATTGGCATGGAAAAGATACGAAATCTACTGCTTAAGATGCCAAAAGCATTCTCGACAACTCTTCTAGCTCTGCATAGACGATAATTAAAAATGCGTCTTTCTACATTCAAGCCTGTAAGTGGATATGGCCGTAACAAATGACGTTGTAATGGAAACGCCTCGTCCGCCAAAAAAACAAAATTTAAATTTCCAATGGTATTTTGGTTTGTGGGTAATTGTAGTTGATTTTGTTTTAGCCGTAATGCAAACTCCGTATGTTCAAATACCCCACCATCCGAAACTCGCCCATTCATGCCGATATCAATGTAAAGAAAATCATAAGTGGCGTTGACAACCGCCATAAGGATAATGCTGTGGTAGCCCTTGTAGTTGTAATAATATGAGCCAGAATTATGTGGCTGCATTATCCTTATGTGTTTGCCGTCAATTGCGCCACCACAATTAGGGAATTGCCATAATAGGTTGAATGTATTTGAAATATTTTCCCAATCACTTGGACTATTTGGCAAATGCATGTAGTCATGTAAAGCATGTGCTATTGCCAAACATGTCTCTGGAATTAATGAGCTAAGTAGAGAGCGGGACACTGCTGATGAATATTGAAGGTCAGTCAAACTGCGTCCTGTAGCCAAGAATCGAAGAGTCACCCCCAAACGCTCGTCTACAGGTACTGCCTGACGCATTACTGTATTATTGCGCATGATATAAGGGCGGACTTTCTCTAAAAGGTATGAGAACGAGCTTTCAGACATGCGTAAGTAGTTTCGAAAGTCATGTGGGTTATGCTCTTGTAGGTCTCTTACAAGGTGCATGTGTGTATAGCGTTGTCTCTCTAGTAGCCATTTGCGTGCCCAAATTCGTCTTTTTCTAGTTCTGCATCGCATGTCATGATCCTCGGCAAGTGCAAGGCCTCCTCCGGCTACAAGCATGGCAGCTATGACGGCATTTTCAGGCTCACTACGCATATTTAGCCTGTATAACAGAGAATAATATAGTAATTTTTTAGGTATTTACATTCTATTTTTTTTTTTTTGTAAAAATAATAAACCTTTTTTTTTTGGTCTGACAATAAAAAACTTTAACAAATATGAATCATATTCTTATTGGTCACACTAATGTTTGACGGCTTTTAAAATTTAAAGTTTGGATGGCTGCAATCTTGATTAACATACAATAATGGTTAATATAATATATATAACTGTAATGTATTAAAGAAACACAAATACAGTCATAATATAGGCTATTTACAAAATAATAATAAACCCAATTAAAAACTACAAACATATTTAAATGTTATAATACAAAGGAAGACAAAAACAAAAATAAATGAGGAAAAATATACAACAATTATTGTAAAAAAAATAAAAACAAAAATAAATTAAAAAAAAAACAAAACCTCACATGCGAAGTTTATCTCACGAATGACGCCAAACTATACGCCGGACACGGAGGCAGCAGGACACGTCCAAAACCTACGAAATGAACCTAGGAAATGAACCCACCAAATGGAACAACGCTAAAAAGATGTTTGCGTATTACATATATTAAGGTCCAATCATGGAGCAGATGCGTTAGCAAATAGGAAACAAGTAGGCGTATTGAACATTTAAACCACCATACACGCCCGTATCGATGATGACGCAAGAGGCAACAATTTTTTAAGTCGCTTTAGTAGTGTCACACGTAACGAAAAGTATGTTGAAAGGAACGAGCAACGATAGTTACAAAGAAATAACAACGATTTTTGGGAATTAGGACCCGTGTAGCCGATTAGCGATAAATCACGCTTTTGCGACGATTTTACATCGCTGAACGCTGTTACACAAAGCAATATCGCTAACGATTGCGGAAGTGCGTCACCAAAACCGTGACCCCAACGACAACGCTCGGGCGATATCGCAGTGTGTAAAGCCCGCTTAAGTTTCAACCATGCCATCCTTATGTACCCCAGACATCATTTTTCGAGGGAGAGTCATGAGGCCCCCTTACACATGAGATGATCAATTGAATTTAATGTGCTTGGGGATCTTTACAGGGGCGTAACGATCGCGGTCGCAGAGGACGCCACTGCGACCGGGCCTGCAGGGTTAGAGGGGCCCGGCAGCCGCTCTGCAGAGCCGGCTGCCGGGCCCCTATGTGTAGTGCCACTATGTAGTGGCCGACTGCGCGACCGTTAGGGGGCCGGCCTGTGAGTCAGGGGGGCCCAGTGTCTGCAGGGGGGCAGAGGGGCCCCTGACCTGGAGAGGCCACCAGGCGTTCCTGACCTGCTGCAGAGGAGATGTGCTCCTGCACGGCAGACGGAAACCATCCCTACCAGGACCTGCGATGATGTCACGCCCATGTGACTGTGTGGGAGGAGACACAGGATGCCGGGCAGAAAGCAGGAGAAGATACTTCGAACACATGAGTGGTAATGTTTCGGGGAGTTTTTTTTTCAAATAAATTTTTTTTTTGTCTTTTTTTTTTGTCTATTACTTGACTGGGTTAGTGATGTCGGGTATTTGTTTAGATGCCGTGACATCACTAACCCCAGGGCTTGATGCCAGGTGACATTACAGCTGGTATCAACCCCATATATTACCCCGTCTGCCACCGCACCAGGGCGCGGGATGAGCTGGGGCGAAGCGCCAGGATTGGCGCATCTAATGGATGCGCCACTTCTGGGGCGGCTGCGGCCTGCTATTTTTAGGCTGGGAAGAGTCCAATAACCATGGCTCTTCCCACCCTGAGAATACCAGACCCCAGCTGTCCGCTTCACCTTGGCTGGTGATCTAATTTGGGGGGGACCCCACGTTTTGTTTTTTTTTTAAAAAAAACGCCTGGGGAGCCCTCCAAATTGATCACCAGACAAGGTGAAGCTGTCAGCTGTGGTTTGCAGGCTACAGCTGTCTGCTTTACCCTAGCTGGCTATCAAAAATGGGGGGGACCCCACGTCGTTTATTTTAATTATTATTTTTTTGGGGGGCTAAATACAAGGCTAGGCACCCTTTAGTGCCACATGAAAGGCACTAAAGGGCGCCAGCTTAGAATATGCAGGGGGTGGGACGTTATATATGTTTGACATCTATTCATTCATCCATTGTAGCATTTTAGGCTGTGCGCCCACAATCGGGATTTGCAGCGTTTTGGGCGCAGAGTGTTTTCCCTGTGTCCATAACGCTGCATTGTGCAGTAGAAGCACAGTGGAAGGATTTTTAGAAATCCCATGCCCAATGTGCTTGCCCAATGTGCTTCTTTTCTCCGCCACATAAACTGACCTGTGGCGCAGCTTCCCGAGCCTCAGCATGTCAATTTATGCTGCGGAGATGAGTGTTCTCTGCAGGTAGCATAGAGCTCCACAGCGGCCTGAACCCAAATCGTGGGCATGGGCAGCTGCGTTCTCACATCAGCCCCACCACACATCTCTGCAGGAGGCTGACACTGTGTACTAGACGCCGTGTCGCTGGATCATGGCCACATAGCCTAAAAGTGAGACATTGGTTGCTACAGCAACATTTTTGTGAAGTACCTGTGGATTCAAAATGCCTATTATACTCCTGAATAAAATCCAGTTTCCAAAATGGAGTCACTTGTGGGGGGTTTCTAATGTATAGGTACCCAAGGGGCCCTGCAAATGTGACATGGTGCCCGCAATTTATTTCAACTTTTCCAGAATTCAAATGGTGCTGCTTCCATTCCAAGCCCTCCCATTTATCCAAACAGAAGTTTTTGGCCACATGTGGGGTATCCCTGTGCTCATAAGACATTGGATAACAACCTGTTGGGTCCACGGTTTGTTGTTGTCTCTTGAAAAAGTGAGAAATTTGATGCTGAAGCAACATTTTTGTGAAAAAAATGAAAATTTTCAATATGGCAACCTAAGCTTATCAAATTCTGTGAAGTATTCGTGGATTCATACTGCTCACTATACACCTAGATAAAAGCCTTGAGGTGTCTTGTTTCCAGAATGGAGTCACTTGTGGGGGACCTCCACTGTTTAGGCACCTCAGGGGCTCTCCAAATGCAACCTGGCGTCCGCTATTGATTCCAGCCAATTTTGCAGTCAAATGGCACTCCTTCCCTTCCGAGCCCTGCCATGCGCCCAAACAGTTGATTTCCACCACATATAAGGTATCGCCAAACTCAGGAGAAATTGCACAATAAATGTTATGCTGAATTTTTTCCTTTTACTCTTGTAAAAAAAAAAGCTACCTGGTTGAAATAACAATTTTGTGGAAAAATGTTTTTTTTTTTTTTCATGGCTCAACGTTATAAAATTCTGTGAAGCACCTGGGGGTTCAGGGTACTCACCAAACATCTAGATAAATTCCTTGAGGGGCCTAGTTTCCAAAATGGGGTCACTTGTGCGGGGTTTCTGCTGTTTAGGTACCTTAGGGGTCCTGCAAATGTGACATGGTGCCCGCAATCTTTTTCAGCCAAATTTCCTTTCCAAAATTCAAATATTGCTCCTTTCGTTCCAAGCCCTCCCATTTGTCCAAACAAAGGTTTCAGACCACATGTGAGGTATCACCGCGCTCATAAAAAAGTGGTTAACAAACCTTGAGGTCAAATTTTTGGAATTACCTCTTGAAAAAGTGAGAAAATTGATGCTAAAGCAACATTTTTGAGAAAATTATTAAAATTTTCAATATGACAACGTAACGTTAACAAAATCTGTGAAGTACCTGTGGATCTAAAATGCTCACTATACCCCTAGATAGAAGCCTTGAGGGGTCTAGTTTCTAAAATGGTGTCACTTGTGAGGGGTTTCTTCTGTTTAGGTACCTTAGCGGACCTGTAAATGCAACATGGTGCTCGCAATCTATTTCAGCCAAATTTGCTTTCCAAAATTCAAATATTGCTCCTTCTGTTCCGAGCCCTCCCATTTGTCCAAACAGAGGTTTCTGACCACATGTGGGGTATCGGCGCACTCATAAGAAAGTGGGGAACAAGTTTTGGGGTCCATTTTGTTGTGTTAGTTCTTCTAAAAGTGAATAAATTTGGGTTAGAGCAACATTTTTAGGTAAAATTTAATTTTTGCTTTTTTTCATTCCACATTGCTTTTGTTCATGTGAAGCACCTGAAGGGTTAATAAACTTCTTGAATGTGGTTTTGAGTACTTTGGGGGGTGCAGTTTTTAGAATGGTGTCACATTTGGGTATTTTCTGTCATCTAGGCCTATTGAAGTCACTTCAAATGTGATGTGATCCCTAAAAAAATGGTTTTGTAAATTTTGATGTAAAAATGAGAAATCGCTGATAAACTTTGAACCCCTCTAACTTCCTAACAAAAAAAAATTTTGTTTCCAAAATTGTGCTGATGTAAAGTAGACAAGTGGGAAATGTTATTTATTAACTATTTTGTGTCACAGAAATCTCTGGTTTAACGGTATAAAAATTCAAAAGTTGAAAATTGCTAAATTTTCAAAATTTTTGCCAATATTCAATTTTTTTCTTCAATAAACGCAAAAAATATTGTCCTAAATTTGGTACTAACATGAAGTCCAATATGTGACGACAAAACAATCTCAGAATCACCGGGATCCGTTGAAGCGTTCCAGAGTTATAACCTCATGAAGTGACACTGGTCAGAATTGCAAAATTTGGTCTGGTCATTAAGGTGAAAATTAGCTCCGTCACTAAGGGGTTAAGCAACTGACAGAAACTATGGATGGTAGGCTGTTGAGTGTCATCATAAAGAAAGGTGGCTATATTGGTCACTAATTTTTTTGGGTTTTGTTTTTGCATGTCAGAAATGTTTATTTCTAAATTTTGTGCAGTTATATTGGTTTACCTGGTGATTATAAACAAGTGAGATGGAAATATATTTGTTTTTTTTTGTTACCTAATAATTCTGTACATTAATAGTTACCTGCACAAACAGATATCCTCCTAAGGCCTCTGTCACACGTTCGTGCCTCCGGTAGGTGTTTGGCAGTTTTTTCACGTACTGGAGGCACGTACACACGTGGACATATGATTTCATAATTGTTTGGACACACGTAAGTATTTTGGAATGGAACATGTGTCCGTTCCGTACTTACGTGTGTCTCGCACGCTGACATGTCCACGTTTTCTCCGGCAGCACGGGTGTCACATGGCCCGCCCCCGTACCACACGGATGTAGTGTGGATGCGGTCCCGTGTGACACGCGTCGGAGAAACACATGTCATTATTTTAAAATAAAAAAAAAACACATACTCACCTCCATAACCCCTGCAGAATCTTCCGCTCCAAACAGGTGCTGCCGGCCGCCGCTCGTTATGAGCGTGTCATGGAGGTGGGCGTGGTGTCACGGGCTCTAATCTCCGCCCCTCCGCTCGGCCGGAAGCAGCATCAACGGGGAGTGGGCGGGGCTGGAGCCGAAGATCAGAACCTAGGACAGCAGCATCTACCATGTGAGTATGTAAATTACCGGTTCTCCGTGTGTTATCGCGGATAGCACACGGAGAACACACGTGGACCACACGTACCGGAGACACGTACTTACCACACGCAACACGCAGGGAAAATACATGTCTCGCGGCAAGTGCGTGATTTCCACGTGAGTGTGGCAGAGGCCTAAGATAGCCAAATATAAAAAAAAACACTCCAACTTCCAAAAATATTAAGCTTTGATATTTATGAGTCTTTTGGGTTGATTGAGAACATAGTTGTTGATCAATAATAAAAAAATCCTCTAAAATGCAACTTGCCTAATAATTCTGCACACAGTGTAGAATGGGAGCAGATGTGATTGGCTTCCCCACCACATGTAAACAAAGGAACCTAACAAGCAGACTAGCAGAGATTAACTCCGGCTAGCCTGCCTATGAATCAGCACACTGCAGGTCAATAACAGAGACTGCCTGTGTTGATTCCAGACATCAGAGAAACCATCAGGCGAAGTGTCAGAATCTGCAATGTGAACAGAGCCCTACGCCGCCATGACAGTTGGCAAAGTTTGTGCAAAACTCCGTGTGACAGGTGTCCATTATTAGGAAGAACATGATCTGTTATTATGTGACCAAATGGTGTTTTGAGATTTGGAAACTTGCACATTTACACTCACTACTGAGGGTTGTTAGAAACAATTCTATAGCAAGCAGTGGCTTTGCCTTTGTAAGGGCTCTTTGAGGTGCTGGACATAACCATATAAAAGGGCTGGTGTAACTGTCGCGGGCGGGGAGGAGGGTGTCAGCACACCGCGCTCACCCCTTCTGCTTGGGTCCGGCAGCTGCTCAGTGGTGGCTCGAGCTGTGGGCCGGATCCCGGGGTTTCTCGAGCGACACTCCTCGCCCGTGAGTGAAAGGGGGTTGTTGGGTGTGGGGATTGTTATAGTTCGTGACGCCACCCACGGTTGTGGTGATTTCACCACCGCTGCTCAATATGGGGCTCCCGGGGATGGTGATGCGGAGCAGCCAGTTGTTGTGTTGCCCCTCCGTGGGTAGGGGTTGGTGATCCCGGGGCCCGGTGATGGAGAAGTAGGTGCGGGGCCTGGTGGGCGCAGGGACGCGGGGGCAGCGCTGTGCCTTGCGGCACTGTGGTACTCACTCAGCCTGAGACACGGACACAGTTTGTACGGTAAACCAAACGGCTGGTAGGACGGTCCCACAGACGGCTGCACCTGCACTCCCGGTAGGTGACGGTGATGTCCCTCTTCCTTGCACCTATGTTTGACTTGTGGTAGCGGTGGATTCCCTCCGGTTACCCGCTCCCCGACTGCAATCTGGGCCGGAGGAGCTCTACACTTTGCCCGCAGGCGCTGGCCCTGAGAAACTGGTGCCGTGGCGGTGGCGGTGTCTCTCCAATACGGGTTGGGCTGTTGCCTTCAATCGGGACTTGATTGTTGGGGGATCTGCGTCCCCGTCACTGACGGATTCGGCAAATTTGGCGACTCCTAGCCTTGCCGGGGTCCGAGAGGCCCCTGCCCTGGTGCTGACTGTCCTTCGGAACACTGCTCCAGACCACCGGGCACACAGCCAACGGGGTCCTTCCAGGAACTTCCAAACGGTCCCCCTCCAGACAGTCACCGCCGTCGCTGACCTTGCTGATCTGGCCCTACACAAAGCTGGACCTTCAGGCTTTCTTTCTTTACTGTCACTTCACTTACTTTCCTCCTTCTCCACTTTTCTACTTTCACTGCTTGTTTACTCTCTCACTTCAGCTCCTCACACTTGCTCCTCCCTGAGCTGTCTCCTCGCTAGCCCTCAGCTAGACTTCAACTGCCTGGTTTTCCCGCCTCCAGAGTTGTGAGCTCCTCGGTGGGCGGAGCCAACCGCCTGGCCCACCCCCTGGTGTGCATCATCAAACTCCTGGAGGAAGGCAACAAGGATTTGTGGTTAGCATTGATGTGCCTACCTGGAGTGTGGGGTGTGGTGGTGTTGTGACCCGTGTCCCCTGGCTTGCCCAGGGCGACACATAACCTCAGCAGTACTGTTATTTGGGACAGTTAGGTTTAACCTGTTATGAGTATACACAAACTCACACATGGGTAACAGAAGAGAGGAAAGACCTTCTACAGGGAGAAGATGCAGCCGCACCTAACTGGTCCTTGTACAAACTAGTAAGGCCCTAACCACACAAATAATAACACCACCTAAAACCTGACTCTCTAAAAGGTTGTTAAGGGGATTCTCGTACCTCCTGAGTCCTGAAGGACCAAAGGGAAGCTGCCACACACTGCCTACAAGGGGAAAGGAAGGTGCGCCAGAGGATACAAAAACGCAGAGTGATAGTGTGGCGCCCCTGAGGCTTCCGTCGCCACAGGAACATTGCACCCCATCCAGCGGTGTGATGTCCCATTCTGGGTAAGGAAAGGAGTGAACGCCGGTCCCCAGGCAAATCTACACTACACTCATTGTTAGGTACACACTGGGACCAGGGACAGTGGCAGCAACCCTCCCATGCTGCATGCTGGGAGGGGCCGTAAGACCCATCCCTGCTCCTATAGGGTACAGCTTAGCAACTGGGGAGGTGGGAGGAGCCACCAGAGAGCATACAAGAAAAGGAAGGTCAAGTTTAGTCAGAGTAGAGAGTGAGAAGTTGAAGTTGGAGAGGGAGGAAGGAGGAGGAGGTCTGCGGGAGGCAGACGAGAAGGAGAAGCAGAAAGAAAGCTCTAGTCAGACAGGAGCTAAGAGAAGAAAGTGACGCTTCCTGGTGAAGAACCTGGGACTCAGAGGGTCCAAGTGACACCAAGCAGAGGAAGAGAAGGGATTCCAGGGCCACAGAGAGCTTTTGAGATGGTGGCCTGTTCCACAGGAACATCGGTGGAGGGATCAAGCTGCAACAGGGGACGGTCCCTAGAAACCGAAGGTGAAAAACCGAGGCCCAGGGAAAGTTGCAAACTCCCCTGGCCACAACCCACAGCAGAACCTCTAGAAAGGGGGCAAATAACCGTCAGGTGAGATCCCAGCCCGGAGGCTGTTGTGGAGGCCGAGCCAGGTTCATCCTACAAAGGCAAGGTTTAAGGAGACAGCTGCAGACAGAGACACTTGAGAGAAGGGTACCGGCTTTCATTCCAGGAATTACCCAGGATCGGTGGAGGTCCCTGACAGTGGGTCTCAGCAGTCCGGAGGCACCAGTGTGCTTAAGCCCAGTGTGAGTAAAGACCTTGGAATTGACCCTCTGGTGTTGTCTCAGTTATTGTCGCCTGCATAGACTTCCACCACATCATAGACTCTCACGAGCACCAACTGTGCCCCGGGGTACCGCTCCACCTGTAAGGAGCAGTACCATCATTGCTGCCATTCCATCACCCCGGAGGCCTCATACAGCAGCGGCGGCTTAATAGCCGCATACCACAGGTGGCGTCACGAACACAAACTTTATTCACCCCAAGTCACCAGCCATATTTAATTGACACCCACCAGGGTCACGGAGTCGGGCCCCGCCACCACTGACGACCCCCGGACTAGTCCGGCCCGGCACCAGGTGTCCCATAGCCCTGGGGTGGGCGAGTCAATAGAACTTAAAAACAGTCATATAATTTGAAAGGTATAGGGTCTGTGAATGAAAACAAACCGACTCACAGCAGGCAAGTGGTGTTTACCAAAAGGGAAACCCCTAAACTAAAGGCTTGGAACTCCTTGAATCAAGTCCACCTAGAGATATAGCCAGCAAGAAAGTGCAGTGAACAGTGAACATATGTAACCCAACCCAGGATGTGATAGGGAAAACCACAACAGGGAAATAAGAAACACCTGGAGCGGAGTGAACCCAAAAGGGAGAACAAAGGCTACCATCAGCATTTGGACAGGGAAGAAAAAGGCAATAGCCCAGCAGATAGAGGAATTGACCATGAAACAACAGGTCACCGGATCAAATCCCCAAACCAAGCCATGATGTAAGCTCTCTAAGAACTAGGCAAATCTGACTTTTGGTTAACAAGTGGAGACTCAATCCAGATGAAGAACTGCTCAAAAAGAGAATTAGGTTAAGTTTAGTAATATTCAAGTACTGTGGCTTTAAGACATTTATGCAACCACAAACGTCTTGTGCCTCCCTGTGTATTTGTAAGCCAGTTTCCCTTATCATTCAGAGTTAGTAATATTTTAACATAAAGTTCATTGTCATTTGGTACCCGTGGAAGTACTGAACACAACTCTGCTAGCTCATACATGTAAAAAAAAACAACACATAAATCTGATATAAAGTCCCAGCAATTAATGAGCAGGCCAGGAAAGGAGAAATAATAGGATTTGTCCAGATCAGCACATTTTCAGCAAATACCCATTTCGTGAAGTCTCCTCTACTTCATGGAATTTTACTTTTGATTTTCTTGCATTACATTCTGTTTGGAATGCAACGTGAGCACTTCCTGAAAAGGCACTTATGTGAATAAGCACTTATTCTACAACCAGAATAGACAAGAGGGCTTATTTATGAAATGCAAAACTGCAAGCCTTTAAAGTTTCTCTATTTGCACAAGTGCACCTAGTGAAGTTTAGTTTACCAATTCCAGATCCTTTAAAAATATCTCGGAAAACCTATACGTTTCCAGCTTTGTAAATCCAAAGAGCTAATGATATTGTACATGAAAAAAGAAAAGGTCAGAAATATCACTCACTGATACAGACATCTTAAATATTCTGCTTTGTTGGAAAATGTGCACTTTTTTTTTACAGATAATTAACCTACCACAGATGAAAATAATGAAGGAATCAGATTGAGAATAGAATACTGACATTTGAATTATAGAATTCATCACAAATACAACTAAAATACTTGTTCCTGCACAATTATTCCATCATAGCTAATAAATGGAGACAAAAAAGTCTAGACCTTAAAAAATAAAAATCAGCGCATACTCAACTCTTAACGCCACTTTACACGCTGTGACATTGCTAGCGACCGCACCCGCCCCATCTTTAGTGCGTTACGGGCAAATCGCTACCCGTGACGGACAATATCGGTACTGCGCGTCACACGCACATACCTTGCTAACGACGTCGCTGTGGCCGGCGAACAACCTCTTTTCTAAGGGGGCGGTTCGTGCGGCGTCACAGCGACGTCACACAGCGGCCCACCAATAGAAGCGGAGGGGCAGAGAGCAGCCTCATTATTGACACTCCCACCTCATTGCCGGAGAACGCAGGAACGCTGTTGTTTGTCGTTCCTGGGGTGTCATCTGCGACCTAGGAGTTCAAGGACATTTTGAAAATGAACGACTTGTCAATGATCAACGATATTTGAGGTAAGTGAGATCGTTAGTGGTCGCTCGTATGTGTCACACGCAACAATGTCGCTAACGAGGCCGGATGTGCGTCAAGAATTCCGTGACCCCAGCGATATCTCGTTAGCGATCTCGTTGCGTGTAAAGCGACCTTTATTTACTGAAATCCACCAATTCCAAAGTTAAGGTTTGGTTAGCCAAGAGTACTGTAATTGCTTTACCAGATTAACTCCTTAAAGACCAGACTTTTGTGAAAACGTGTATATTCAATTCACTACTGCACTAAGTATGGTTGTCCAATCTGAACATATCAGCTCTGGTCTTGAGTCCTGGCCAATTAATTTGCAGGTTAAGAGATAGCTTCCATTGTTTGCACGTGACTACCAATATGTTCGAAGGGGGGTGTCTGACGGGCTCATTTTAATAATTATGACAGACTTCTCTTCTTATGCATCATTGGTGAGAACATATAATTGCAAAGCTATTAAAGTAAGGTGATCAACCATGATGTATGACACACATCACTTGTCACGTGTCAAACAGAAGACGAAAGAGGAGCTGTCAAAAGTAGAGTATCTATAACCAATCCAGGGCTGTTCTTGTTCTTTTTATTTAATAAAACAGTGGTCAGCCCCATGCTAGTGATTTTCCTAAAAATAAGTTAGTGTCATCTCAAAAAAGTACTGAACCCTAATACTCCCCGGTTGGATATCTACCAAATTCAGGTCTGAGCCTCCATGTTGTTGGATGGTAAGCACTCTCGCTGTGGAAGAGTGAGATCTCATGACTCATGAGATCTTTTTCTTTCCACTAACCCATCTCTTTGGTGTATTTTACTAAGCTGCTACAATTTAGTAAAAGTTTAGTAAAGTCCACGGTAGCACTGGGGTAGAAAAAATAGTGAAATCCCCTAGAGGGGCTGCAGCAAGTTGTGGTATTTTGCACTCCACAATCTGGATATTTGACACAACTTATATATATTTGATAGTGTTGTAGCTGTTTTGTTGTTACTCAAAGTCAGACTACTGGACACCAGTGAGGCCAAATTGTGGGACTAGGCCCTCTTAGTCATGAGCACCCAGAGCAGAGAATGTGCACTGGCTGTGAGCAATTTCATTTATTGTCCAGTAAGCAGCTTCCTTATAATATTTACAGACAAATCAACACTACATGCAAAGCTCCCATTGGAAATTCCACCAACTTTCCCTTCTCAGAAGTATGTCATGATAACTTTTAGCTATCTTGCCTTTCCCAGTGTTCTACTCACAACCAAAGTTGGGCCCTTTTGGCAGAAATTGGGGGCTATTATGATCACTTTTGACATTAACTTATATTTATTTAAATCACCTTTCTGAGGCTGCCCACCCTTTAAATATATTAAAAGCAACCCCAGATTGTTGATAGTATTCTTTAAGGCAGGAGGCCCCAACCTGTGGCTCACGGGACTGTGATGTGTGGCTCACGGCTGTCTCTCAGCTTGTTTTATTAGCACCAGGTCTAGCAAACAGCTATAAAGAGTAGGTCTCCAGATGATAACTTATGTAAGTAGCCCACACAGAAGAGCAGATCTGGATGCCCAAATACTGGCCTTGGATGTTTAGAGATAATTTACGTATGGTAGGCTGGAGGCAGGATGATGCTACATATCAGAGGAGTTGTTTGAAGTTGAATGTGATAGTGTGGTGGGAGTGCTTGATGCAAGTATACTGAACTGGGGTATTGTGGGAACCCTTGAATTTTGGTATACTGCCTTGGTGTGTTTTCTGTGGAAAAGCTTTGGTTGTCATTAAACCAGTAATGTGGGCTTGGTGTCACTACTTTGGGAGGGGTGTTGGAAGCTGGATGTGGCTTGCGACGATCTGACAGAGCTGATTGTGGCTCGCGACTCTCTCTAAGAGCTGAATGTGGCTCTCAAGGTGAGAAAGGTTGGGAACCACTGCTTTAAGGCTTCTTAGACATGACTTGGCAGAAGAGAAGGACTGGGCATGTGGAAGTTCCTTTGCTTCTGCAGTAGAAGAATATTGCGGTGGCTCATATCTCTTTCCCACTGAAATCATATGTCTACAGTGTGAGTGAGAAGAGTAACTACCACCCTGACAACTATCTGACCAATGGTTATCTGGGGTGCCACCTTAACATCAGTACTCAATAGCAAGCTCATTGCTCCTTATGGTTTTTATTGTTCCTTATGTCTATTGTGTCTATTACATTGTTTGTAAGTTATTCAATTTAAGTGGTCGAATTCATTAGCTCACAATTGCTGGTGGATTTTTAGAGAACGATGCTAGGAAGGTGCTGATTGTAAAGTACTCAACAGCAATATACTGTTATACATTGTTGTCTGCCCGAGGTTGGAGCTTTTTTCATATAATGGTTTCTAGAAAATTAAAATGTTCAGATCTTATCCATCAACTAACAACAGCATCATCGATACATAAAAACGCATGAGGTAATCTAATGGCAGATCTGATAACAGATGGACGAAGGTAAAGTATGGCAGGAGAGAATGAGAGAAGTGGAATTGCCGTAAAACTTTCTACAGATCAATTACATTTTGTCAACCAACGTTAAAAGACTTCAGTCTTGCAGTATATTATCTTAGACTACGGTTTCCGGCCAACAACATAAATATATAGGTGCTGTAATGGCAACAGAGAAAGCATTGAAATTCTTAAAATATGACTTAGAAAAAGGCTTAAGATTGAGTCAGAAGATATTATTGATGAAGAACTGGAGACATAAAAGTGAGAACCTTTCTTCAAAGCTCTGCTAGCGATTTTAGACTTAAATACCTTGTCGTTTAGGTCTAACATTCTTTGCAGATTAATTTTTTTTATAACTTTTTATAGCATTTGAGATCTCCTACCTCAAACTTTAAAGGGAGATTGTCACTAAGGCTAGTTTCACACTTGCGTTGGACGGCTTCTGTAGCATTGCGTTGTGTGACGGATGCAACGGATGCGTTTCATATAGTGGCACAACGGATGCTACGGATCGTACAAAACAATGGAAAGCTTTCTTTTTTTATTTTTTTTTTTCTTCTTTACAGTTTTACGGGCAGCAGACTATTGTGAACGATCAGCTGATCGCTCTCAATAGCCGGCGGCCGGTGGCACAGCTGAGCGCTGTTACTTGCCGGCGGCCGAGCATGCCGGCGGGCGCTCAGCTGAGCGCTCTCACTTGCCAGCGGCCGGGCATGCCGGTGGGCGAGCGCTCAGCTGAGCACTGTCACTTGCCGGCGGGCGGGCATGCTAGCGGGCGAGCGCTCAGCTGAGCGCTGTCACTTGCCGGCGGGTGGGCATGCTAGCGGGCGGGCGCTCAGCTGAGCGCTCACACTTGCCGGCGGGCGGGCACTCAGCTGAGCGCTGTCACTTGCCGGCGGGCGGGCGCTCAGCTGAACGTTCGGCCACCGCGAGACAAAATAAAGTTTGTGATTTAAAAAAAAAAAGCATGCGCAGTGAAATCCTGAGGATTCCGCTGCTCAAAACAACGTTACAAGCTGCGTTCCTCCGCTGGGCGGAAGCAACGGAGCGTCACCCAGCGGAAGCAACACAGGTCCTTTTGGCACAATCCGTCAACCATACAAGTCTATGGGAAACAGCGGAATCCGTTAACGGATTCCGTTGTTTTCAAAAAGGGCGGATTGTAACGGAAGAAAAACAACGCAAGTGTGAAAGTACCCTAACAATGTAAAAAAAACTATTGCCATAAGTATATAAAACAGGAGGAGCTGAACAGATTAATTCACAGATGTCCTGGAAAAGATTAAGTGTAACTTTTATTTTTTCAATTTACACTACCTTGAAAAAGTATCAATTCCCCATGAAGTTTTCCACTTTTCATCACGTTGCACCCACAAACTTAAATTTATTATATTGGGATTTTATGTGATTATACCAACAAAAAATAGCAAGTATTTGTGAAGTGTAAAGGAAATTATACATGGTTTTCTAAATCTTATAAAAATATAAATCTGAAAATTGTAATGTGCATTTGTATTCAACCCCCTGAGTCAGTACTTTGTGGGACCACCTTTCCCTGTAATTACTGCTGCAATATTTTGAGGTATGACTCTACCAGCGTTGCAAATCAAGAAGCTGAAATTTTTGCCCACTCTTCTTTGAAAATGTCTCTAGCTCAGGAGATTGGAAGGAGATTGTCTGTGATCAGCAATTTTCAAGTATTGACCCAGATGCCCAAAGGGATTTAGGTCTAGACGTCGACTGTTCCATTTACACAAATGAATATGCTTTGATCTAAACAATTTCATCATAGATCTGATAGTATGTTTAGGGTCGTTGTCTTGCTGGAAGGTGAACCTGAGCCCTAGTCTCATTTTTTGCAGCCTCAAGCAGGTTTTTCTCCAGGATTGCCCTGTATTTAGCTCTGTTCATCTTCCCATCAACTCTGACCAGCTTCCCTGTCCCTGCTGAGGAAAAGAATCCCCACAGCATGATGCTGCCACCACCATGTTTGATGTTGGGGATGGTGTTTTCAGGATGATGGGCATTGTTAGTTTTCTGTTATAGATAGCATTTTACTTTTTGTTCCAAAAGATCTACTTTGATCTCAACTGACTAGAGCACCTTCTTCCACATGCTAGATAGCATTTTGAATATTCAAAAGGGACTTCTTATGGCTTGCATTCAAAAATGAATTTTCGTCTTGCCATTCGCTCAGATCCCAGATTTGTGGAGTATACGACTAATATTTGTCCTGTGGACAAATTATCCTACAGAGCTGTGGATCTCTGCAGCTCCTGCTGAGTAACCACAGGCCTCTTCACTGCTTTTCTAATTAACCCCTTCATCCCGTGCCATTTTCTATTTTTCATTTTTTTTTGCTCCTCTTTTTGGAGAGCCTTAACTTTTTCATTTTTCTGTCAATCTTGGCATATGAGGCTTGTTTTTTGCGGGACCAGTTGAACTTTTAAATGAAACCATAAGTTTTACCATATGGTGTACTGGAAAATGTCAAAAAAAATTCCAAGTGCGGAAAAATTGCAAAAAAAGTGCGATTGCATGATTGTATTTGGGATTTTTTTATTCACCATGCTCACTATATGGTAAAACTGATGTGTTAGTGTGATGCCTCAGATCAGTACGAGTTCATAGACACTATTTGCGCCATTTTCCACTACCCATAGAGTTCCCCTTTTTTTGGGATCTATGGCTCAGTGACGGCTTATTTTTTGCTTGAGCTGACGTTTTTAATGGTACTATTTTTGCACAGATGCTACGTTTTGATTGCCTGTTATTGCATTTTGTGCAAAATTTGCGGCAGCCAAAAAGCCATAATTTTGCCGTTTGGAATTTTTTGCTGCTACACCGTTTATTGATCAGATTAATAGATTTTATGTTTTGATAGATTGGGCATTTCTGAACACGGCGATACCAAATGTGTGTACATTTTTAATTTTTTTAACCCTTTAATTTTCAATGGGGTGAATGGGGGGTGATTTGAACTTTTAGGTTTTTTGTTTTTTTTTTATTTTTTAAAACTTTTTTTTTATTTTACTAGTCCCACTACGGGCCTATAAGGATAAGCAGACTGATCGCTCATTCATTTCTGTTGATCACAGCTACACAGCTGAGATCACCAGAAATGCTCATATCTTGTAACAGGCAGCACTCAGCTGGCTGAAACAGGAAGGGAGTCATGTGAGCTACAGGAGTGTCACATTTTGACTGTGCAATTTAAGGGGTTAACAGGCACAGATAACCGCCGGCTGTCCACAGCAGCCGCAGGTGATTACATTATGATGGCTTAAGCTGGGTTCACACTAAACGACAGCGACAACGACGTCGCTGTTACGTCACCATTTTCGGTGACGTAACAGCGACCTTGTAAGTCGCTGTTATGATCGCTGCTTAGCTGTCAAACACAGCAGAAGCAGCGATCATAACGTCGCTGTGCTACATGTTCAGAGAGCAGGGAGCCGCGCTTAGCGCTGGCTCCTTGCTCTCCTAGGTACAGTACACATCGGGTTAATTAACCTGATGTGTGCTGCAGCTACATGTCACAGTGCAGAGAGCAGGGAGCCGCGCGCACTGCTTAGCGCTGGCTCCTTGCTCTCCTTGCTACAGTATACATCGGGTTAATTACCCGATGCGTACTGCAGCCACATGTGCACAGTGCAGGAGCCGGCGCTGGCAGCAAGAGCGGAGGCTGGTAACCAGCGTAAACATCGGGTAACCAGGGAAAGGTCTTCCCTTGGTTACCCGATGTTTACGCTGGTTACAGCTTACCGCAGCTGCCAGTGCCGGCTCCTGCTCGCTTCATTTCGTCGCTCTCTCGCTGTCACACACAGCGATGTGTGTGTCACAGCGGGAGAGTGACGACCAAAAAATGAAGCTGGACATTCAGCAACGACCGGCGACCTCACAGCAGGGGCCAGGTCGTTGCTGGATGTCACACACAGCGACAGCGACGGGACGTCGCTGCAACGTCACAGAAAATGGTGACGTAGCAGCGACATCGTTGTCGTTGTCGCTGTGTGTGACACCAGCTTTAGGATATACTAGTATTTCCCGCAATCGTTAACTGGTTAATGCTATTATTGCTTGGAATGTCAGCTTAGGTGGACGGCCATGTCTTGGTAGGTTTGAAGTTGTGCCATACTCCTTTCCCTTGGATGATGGATTGAACAGTGCTCTGTGAAAACTTCAGAGCTTGGACTACTTTTTGTACTTAACATATTATATTTTTCTCCACAACTTTATCCCTGACCTGTCTGTTCTGTTTCTTGGTTGTCATGATCCCTAATGTTCTCAAAAACACCTCTGAGGTCTTCACTTTTTCAAGGAACTGTAAATCCTTGTGCAGTGGTCCTTAATGATGGTTTCTTGGACATAAAGACTTCTTGTTGGAGCAAGTGGATGTAACTGTACATCTGCATGTGGGCATGCATTGCTTTACATTTATCAACATTAAATCTCATTTGCCAAGTATCTGCCCATTCTGACATCTTATCCAGATCGTTTTGTAATATTGTACTATCAAGGTCAGTTTTTAATATCCTACATTGTTTGGTATTAGCAGTAAAAACTGACACTAATTACTATCAATCCCATCCGCAAGGTCATTAATAAAGAGATCAAAAAGAATCAGTCCTAGCACAGATCCCTGCGGTCCCCACTGTTGTCTATAGCCCATTTAGAGAATGTACCATTTATAACTACTTTTTGTTTCCTATCTTTTAGCCAATTCCTTACCCAGTTGCATATAGTTTGCCAGCGGTCTCCAGTCATCTTGCTACCTGTCTGCCAGCGGTCTCCAGTCATCTTGCTACCTATCTGCCAGCGGTCTCCAGTCATCCTGTTTCCACTCATCAGTAACTCTGCTACTTGTTTGCGAGCAACTTCGAGCAACCCTGTTTACAGTCACCTGTATCGCTGCGGTTCATCTCAGGTTATCTTTCCACTTTACTCAGTGATTCTCTTTCTGTTCATTACCTGGTTATTATTTGCTGGACTTTATTAAACTGTTATTTTTGTATTTTACATCTGTGGTCTGTAAGCTTCATTTGGCTGCAGAACCAGACCAGTAGGCTTAGTGGATCCACCGCTACCAAGTGGATCGCACTCCACATAACATTAGAAGACACTGACAATGGTGTATATGCAATGGCAAGCAAAGGGTAACAAACATTTGCACTTTTGACTTTCAGTCTCCATATCTCACCATCCACTACAGCTTTCAACTTGAGAGTACGATCATTTTATAGAAAATCATCTTGGCAATCTTGGTTTCTGCACCAAATATTAAGTTATGTTTTTTTATTGTATCAAATACTTATTTAATGAAATAAAATGCAAAAAAATTATTTAAAAATCATAGAATGTGATTTTCTGGATATTTTTTTGGATTCTGTCTGTCACACTTCAAGTGTACCTGCAATAAAAATTACAGAACTCTCAATTCTTTGTAAGTGGGAAAATGTGCCAAATCAGCAGTGTATCAAATAATTATTTTCCCCACTGTACATGCTGGTGCGATGACGTCATCATGGCAGCAGAGTTGCGTCACAGAGAAGGTACCGCAAGCTCCCCTAGAGCTGCGCTGCTATTCTCTATTGCTGGCAATAGAGCTTCAGTAGAGCTTCCTGCATCAGGATAAGCGTCACCCATGGTGGTGCACAAAATATTATAATGAGTGCAATCAGGCCATGGGCCCCATCTGCCTATGGATATAGCGGTACTTTTGGGAGTGCGGTGGAAAACCCTTCATGAACATGTAGCACTCATGGGTTAAAGTTACTCGTCGCCGGGCCAGTGTTGTCGGGTCAGGGGGATGTCACGGGTGGCCCTTGCCCGCTTTTATGTCCTTGAGGTGTACACAAAAAGGGGAAGATGGAGATGGCATGATGATGGGTGATGATGAGGATGATAGGAGTTGTCTCGTGACGCCACCTGCGGTATGCGGCCAGGGATTAGCTGCCATTGCGGTTGCTGTCCTCTGGGGCAGATGGTGTCGCAGCCGGGATAGTTCAGCTTCCCGCAAGTGAAGCTAGGCCCCAGGAAGGATGATGGAGGTAGTAGTGGCCGTTGGCGCCAAAGCGCGGGGCACCGGCAATAAAAGGGCTGACACAGCAGTTGCAGTTCCAGGTCTTTACTCACTGTCCATAAGGTGCCTGGAGATGCCGGTCTTCGCCGTGATGGGCCCCAGCCGATCCCGTATAATTCGGAGGTCACCGCCGTTGTTCCCACTGTGTGTCCTTTCTGGTCGGGGTCCCTCCAATTCCATGGGTGGAATGTGGAATGGGCTGCGGATGTTTCCTGTACTCTCCGCAGACCCTGGAATCCCTGGTAGCTGTGCAGAACCCAGGCTGAGCTGCCTGCTACAAGCCGCGGGTCCTGTGGTGCTCCCAGAAGTGTCAGGTAGAGAAAATGCCTGGACCGAGGTCCCAACTGTGCTCCTCACCCCAAGCTGTGCCCAGGGTTAACTGACTATGTGTAAGATGCTCCTTCATTTTCCCCAAGTGGTGTCCACCCTCCAGGTGGTTGTCCTAGTGCCCGGGAAAGTGCCATGCCTCGTGATGGCCACCCACCTATCTACCCTAGGCCAACCCCGGTGGGAAAGCACCTGTGTGTGGTTTGTGGATGTGAGAAACACCAGCAGTTAACCTCTTCCTTACCCAGGATGAGTACCGCACCTTAAGTGAGGTGCAGTACCCTGTAGCGACTGAAGACTCAGGGGTGCCACATACATACGTATAACATGCTGCTCTAGTTAAAAGCAGGAGATTTAAAAATAAGGACCACAGTGGAGGATTGTGGGATCTCGCTGCTGGTATCCAACAATTTGAAAATTCAGATCTGACTTTTTCTAGAAAGTCAGGTCTTTTTGAATGGGCTTAGACATTGATAAATGAAAAATGGAATGCAGATGTGCTCCTGATGGAACCATTCATTACAATGAGACAAATGAGGTTAAAATGCATGGACTCCATTTATGCGCCTTTGTGGTGTCTGTTCAGAGGAGCAAAAGATAATAGTAGACAACATTTTTGTTCTCACCTGAAAAGACAGACACAGAAAAAAAGCACAAACGGAATCCATTTGAACTGCATTAGTCTCACTGTAATGAATAACTCCATTAGAAGCACAGCTGAATCTTGCTTTTCATGGATTCAGACAGGGGCGTACATAGAAATTATGGGGCCCCGTACAAGCAGCTCTAACCTAATTTGTTAATTAATATTCGTCTGGGTCACATAAGAACATATCTCACAAATTTACAGCCCTTACAAGGTAATTTACCTCCTATTGAAGCTCCTAGATTCCCCGTTCATTCCATAAAGTATGATGCCAACAACAATGCCCCACAATACCCTCCACAGTGCGATGACCTTGCTGTACCCCCCTCAACTACCCCAAAAAAGTATGGTGGCCCCAACATAGTAAAATCTCTAACTGTGACCCCCATCACAGCCCTCTATGCAGTTATTATGGGCCTACATATCCTACATACAGTATAATGGCCCCCACACCACTCCACACTGAATAAAGGCTCCCCTCAGCCCTCCAAACAGTATAATGGGCCCCAAACAGCCTTCCACACAGTATGATAGCCCACACACAAACCTGCATATTGTATAATTGCTTACATATAGTAAAATGGCCCTTAAATAGACCTCCAAAAAGTATAAAAGGTCCCTCATAGGCTTCCAAATATTATACTGACCCCCACATAGCCCTCTAAATAGTACATTGGCCACCACATAGCCTTCCATATAAATAGCCACACATACAGTGCCTTACGAAAGTATTCGGCCCCCTTGAACTTTTCAACCTTTTCCCACATTTCAGGCTTTAAAACATAAAGATAAAAAATTTTAATGTTATGGTGAAGAATCAACAACAAGTGGGACACAATTGTGAAGTAGAACGAAATTTATTGCTTATGTTAAACTTTTGTAAAAAATAAAAGACTGAAAAGTGGGGGGTGCAATATTATTCAGCCCCCTTAAGTTAATACTTTGTAGCGCCACCTTTTGCTGCAATTACAGCTGCAAGTCACTTGGGGTATGTCTCTATCAGTTTTGCACATCGAGAGACTGAAATTCTTGCCCATTCTTCCTTTGCAAACAGCTGGAGCTGAGTGAGGTTGGATGGAGAGCGTTTGTGCACAGCAGTTTTCAGCATTTTACACAGATTCTCGATTGGATTCAGGTCTGGACTTTGACATTCTAACACCTGGATATGTTTATTTGTGATCCATTCCATTGTAGATTTTGCTTTATGTTTGGGATCATTGTCTTGTTGGAACACAAATCTCCATCCCAGTCTCAGGTCTTTTGCAGACTCCAACATGTTTTCTTCAAGAATGGTCCTGTATTTGGCTCAATCCATCTTCCCATCAATTTTAACCATCTCCTCTGTCCCTGCTGAAGAAACGCAGGCCCAAACCATGATGCTGCCACCACCATGTTTGCCAGTGGGGATGGTGTGTTCAGGGTGATGAGCTGTGTTGCTTTTATGCCAAACATATCGTTTGGTATTGTACCCAAAAAGTTCGATTTTGGTTTCATCTGACCAGAGCACTTTCTTCCACATATTTGGTGTGTCTCCCAGGTGGATTGTGGAAAACTTTAAACAACACTTTTTATGGATATCTTTGAGAAATGGCTTTCTCCTTGCCACTCTTCCATAAAGGCCAGATTTGTGCAGTGTACGACTGACTGTTGTCCTATGGACAGACTCTCCCACCTTAGCTGTAGATCTCTGCAGTTAATCCAGAGTGATCATGGGCCTCTTGGCTGCATCTCTGATCAGTCTTCTCCTTGTTTGAGATGAAAGTTTAGAGGGAAGGCTGGATCTTGGTAGATTTGCAGTGATATGATACTCCTGCACAGTGCTACTTGGGATGGTTAAAATTTTAGAAATCTTTTTGTATCCAAATTCGGCTTTAAACGTCTCCACAACAGTATCACGGATCTGCCTGTTGTGTTCCTTGGTCTTTATGATGCTTTCTGCGCTTTAAACAGAACACTGAGACTATCACAGAGCAGGTGCATTTATACGGAGACTTGATTACACACAGGCGGCTTATATTTATCATCAGTCATTTAGGACAACATTGGATCATTCAGAGATCCTCAATGAACTCCTGGAGTGAGTTTGCTGCACTGAAAGTAAAGGGACCGAATAATATTGAACGCTCCACTTTTCAGTTTCTTATTTTTTACAAAAGTTTAACACTACTTCACAATTGTGTCCCACTTGTTGCTGATTCTTCAACAAAAAATTAAAATGTTTTATCTTTATGTTTGAAGCCTAAAATGTGGGAAAAGGTTGAAAAGTTCAAGGGGGCCGAATACTTTCTGTAGTCCTCCATATAATATTATGCACAATCCATAGTCCTTCATATATTATAATTTGCCACACGTAGTTTTCCATATAGTATTATGCACCCCTAATAGTCTTCCATATAGTACAATGAACCCCATAGACTTCAAAAAATTACAATACACCAACCATAATCCTCCGATAATGCACCCCATAGCCCTCCACCCACATAGTTCCCCATATATTAAAATACATCCCATAGTCATCCATATAGTATATTGATAGTTCTCCATATATTATAATGCACCCACATAGTCCTCTAAATATTATAATGAACCCCCATAGTTCTCTATATAATATAATGTACGCCATAGTCCTCCATATATTAGAATGAAACCACATAGCTCTCCATATATTAGAATGCACATCCCATGGTCCTCTATATAGTATAATACACGCCATAGTTACCCCATATGTTAATATATACATATACTAATATGTCTAAAAATCCCTTGTCTACAGCTGTCCATTGTTTAATTAAGTAAAAAAGGGCAGCCACAGAAAAGTTATAAGTATTTTTTAAGTATTGATAATTTTGATAGTGGTGGTCAAAGTGATAAAAGCATCTGCCCAGTGATTGTAATGTTAGGGAATTCTAGTTTCCTATTAAAACCAGTTACAATATTCTTTCCCATTATCATCGCCTAGAATCAGCTTTAAATCTAAACACGATCAGGGCATACTGTATGAATGTAACTGATGAGAATACAGCTAATAAAGAGTTAATCTTGCAAAGTTGGATATGGAATTGTAATAATAATCATTCTTGATATGCTCAAAGACAACTCGGATCCTTCTCTTATTCGTGTTGACAACTGAGAAGCAGTAGCCAGGTTATGGATAATTAGCGAATATATCGTGATATCTTGTATCTTGGATACAAAAGCATCCCAGATGTACCGAGAGCTGCTGCTGCCTGACAGCAAAACATGGCAAGTAACAATTAGAGGTTTTCTGAATTTATTCAAACTAAGCTTGTGGGAATCGTTCTGCCTGCAGACTTGCATTATTCTTCTCTACACTGACAGATACATCTGGGGATTTTATCTTAGGACTGCCTACTTATGAGAGGAATGGTGCCTTAATATTCACTGCTGCACCTAGTGCTAAGAATAACAAATTAGGAATCTTCACGTCCATATATTTTGTATTTCTATGGTAAGAACACCCACATAGGTAATAACTAATAAGACTTTGTCTTCATCGTGGGAATAGATCATGTTTTGGAGAACAGCAATAATATGCAATTGCTCAACCTATTAATGTGAGTGTTTGTTAGACCCCCTTCCTGCGTCTGTGTTTCCAGTATGAATGGTGTCCGTTTTTACATGCATAATCATTAAAATATGTGTTGATTTTTACACCATCATGTTTTCACATAGACCATATGTCTGTGAGATCCAAACGTGTGTCCATGTGATCTACATGGAGATATGTCTATTTTTTACCTTCAGCACAGATAACAAAGGCCAATAGAAGTCTATAGGTCAGTGAAGAACATGTACAGTAAAAGGATGACATCCATGTGCCCTCTGTGTGACATGAACCAGAATTAAATGCAAAGAATTACTGACTTTTAAATGTTAAAGATGTGCAAAGATGATAGATAGATAGATAGATAGATAGATAGATAGATAATACATAGATAGATAGATAGATAGATAGATAGATAGATAAATAGATAGATATATAGATAGAGGGATACATAGATAGAAAGATTCTTGACCTGATGAAGGCGTACCGCCGTAACGCGTAGTTTTTTTCATCATCTACCATCTGTCAGTGTTATCAGTCGGTGTCATTATACTTTTTTGGATATATTCTTTTTAACAGAGTTGAAATAAAAAAATGCCTTTTATTCAAATCCTTGGAGTCTGAGCTAGATCCTTCCCCTGCTTGCTTCTTATAGATAGAAAGAGGGATAGATAGATAGATATATCATACTATATAATAAATTTAACCAAATAATTAAATAATTAAAATAAATGATGTGTGGTTTCCCCCCTCCACCTAGTTTTGATAACTAGCAAAGGTAAAGTAGACAGCTGGGGACTCCTATTATCCGGCTGAGAAGGAACATGTTATTGGGCCCTTCCCAGCCTAAAAATAGCAGCCCACAGGTGCCTCTGCTCTTCCCTATGGCCCTGGTACAGTGGCAATTGGGGTAATGGTTTTGGGGTTGATGCCAACCGTGTAGTGTCGCCGGCATCAAGGTCAGAGGTTAGTAATGGAGAGATGTCTATCAGACACCCCCATTACTAATCCAGCAAGTTAAAAGAAACAAAACACACACACACAAATACTTTATTTTAAAAAGCACACAATGACTCTGCCCTGGTTCACCACTTTATAAAAAAAAAAAGCCTTGGAGATCCAAAGTAGTCCACCGAATCTGATGTAGTCCACAGTTAGAAACCTAAAGAGAGAGAAAGAAAGAAAGAAAGAAAGAAAGAAAGAAAGAAAGAAAGAAAGAAAGAAAGAAAGAAAGAAAGAGACAAGATACTGTTCCTCGTTCACCAATATATTATTAAAAAAAATTCTCTGCAACTTTGACAAAGACCATTGAGTTCCCACAACGTCCACCGATTCTGTAGTACAACCTAAGGTGCCTCGTTCTGAGAATGATGCTTCATAGCTCACTCCCAATCAGCCTGCGCTGTGATACTATGGTGAACAGTGAAGACATCAGTAACATTACCGCTCATCACCGCTCTTGGGTTACACAGAGGGCAGCGCGAGCCTCGGAATATCTCACGAGTGGTGACGTCAGTAACTCAGTAACGTCATACATCCGCCACACCCTCAGCTCTTGGACTGTAGGGAAGCAGATATTATCATGGAGTTAGCTGTTAGTAACAGCATGGAGTAGGCCACATCCCCTGATGTGCGATGTAATGTCCCAGAGGTGAGGGGGGAGCAGCAAAGAGCAGCCCCAGCGTCACACTGAATTAAAGGTACAGTAAGGATGGGAAACAGTACTATGGATGTCATCCTTAGAGTTTATGGTGGTCGGGCCCGTAAGCAATGTTTTCATCTCCTTAAAGTACCCCTTTAAGGTATGTTCACCTTGCATCTCTTTCCAGTGTTTTTTGAGTCGCTCCTTTCCTAATAATGATGGAAAATGTGCTCACAAGACATTCAAAGAAAAGAATTTACCAATTTATTTCTATTGAAAAATGACTTGCTGTTCATGTATTCAACACCACAAAGATGGAAAGTTTCCAAAAGTAGTTTACATTAAAAAAAAAACCTTAGTGTGAACATACCTTAACACAGATATTCTTAAAGAGTACAGAACTTAAAGGGGTTAGAACAACATGATTGCTTTCTTGTTTCAGAAACCACAGCACACCTGACTATGGATTGTACATGGTATGGCAACTCATCCCAATTGAAGTGAATGGACTTGATTAGCAATACCACTGTTGGTCAGGAGCGGCTCTTTTCCTGGAAGAAAAGTAGACTTGTTTTTCTAATACAGAACAACCCCTTTAAACAAGTCAGTTAAAATAGCACTGCAGCATGGTGTGAGGGAGAGAATGAGGCAAAATAAGGTATATTGGAAAGTCTACCACTTCACATTACTGGAAGGATGTCTAAATAAAAAAAGTTTAGTTACTCTAAAAAAAATAAAATTCTGACTACCTGTTGCTGCCAGTAGATGGAGCATGAGAGCTAACAGCATACTCTGATCAATACATGCAGGATCCAATAAGCGCCTACACTCCCTCTAGAGGCAGCTGCAGGTAATCTTCTAGAATAATGTCTGCGGGTGAAATGGATAAAAAAAAGTAGCCTCCAACTATTATAAAGAAATGAATCCACCTAGAAAAATAGTCAGCAAATGTGATGTTAACCCAACCTAAATTAAAGTCTAATCCAGTCTAGTTATAGAATGTATCAGTACTCACAGGGTCACCTATGTTATATGGATTAACATATACGGTACTTTAAAAGTTATTATCTATGGGCATAGCGTGGGAAATTAAATAATTTTAATAAAAACCTTTCCTCACCTATTAGACCACTGCTGGCTCTCCTCACTGATCCCGCTGGTTTCCATAAATAATGTCACATGAAGGCTGCTGATTGACACCAGTCTTCACGTTCCATCCAATGTCAGAGAAGTGAGTCAGTTAATAATTTGTTTTTTTCATTTACTCCTTGGGCCCATACAGAATACGGCTTAGTTCACATGTTCTGTAATCATCTGCTACAACAGATTCTGCAGAGATCCATTGGCAAAAAAGTTCTGCTGGATCCGTTCTGCTGGATAACGTTATAGAGAACAGATCCGTTAACGGATTGCTATTTACCTTCCATTTGAAACGGATTCTCTAAGAAAGCTTTGGATCCGTTACAAATATAAGTAAAACGGTTGGCTAAATAGCAATCTGTTAATGGATCCGTTCTCCATAGACTCCCATGTTAAAAAAAAACGGATCCGACAGACTTCAGATATTTAACAACGGACAAAGAAGATGTTTGTAGAACATTTTCGCCAAACGATCTCTGCAAAATCTGTTCTAACAAATGATTACAGGACATGTGAAGTGAGCTTAACTTTTAAAGGGAACCAGTCAGGTGCAATATGCACACAGAACCACGAGCAGGTCTGGGTGCCTATTGCTAATCCCTGCCTAACTGTCCCTGTATCTATTAGCATAGATAAAGAGATCTTTAGAAAAAGTATTTCAAAAGATTCTTTATAATATGCTAATGAGGCCAGGGACTAGTTGCAAGGGCGTTACTTCCCCCGACGAGTACGCCCCTTAGCATGGTAGCACACCCACAGGGGCGTGCTAACATGTTACTCAATGCAGCATCACCAGCGGTGATTTGTGTACCTGTGTCCGCTGTCTCCGCTGTTCAGAAGTCCACTTTCGGTCATGTACAATATGAAGCCGTGCACCATGCGCATACTAGTGTGAACAGTGCCCTATGCACGCCACTAGTGTGCAATTTACCTTGCACCTGTGAAGTGTCCACCATGTTGAGAGGTTTGTCTGCATCCTGTTTGTGCATTAGATGTGTTGGCCTGGGCTGACTGGACTAGTTGCCCTCTTTTCTCCTGTGAGTATATTACATTTTTGGGGAGTTTTTATCTCCTCTTTTTGTTGCTATTTTTGACAGTATGAAGACAGGTGTATGCGTCCTAGCTTCAGCAAGGTCTAGTGCACATGACCAAAAGTGCCAGGGACTTCTGAACAGCAGAGACAGTGGACACAGGTACACACATCACCGCTGGTGGGTGTACTAACATACTAAGAGGGAGAACTAGTCAGAGGAAGTAATGCCCTTGTGACTAGTCCCTGCGCTCCCTGTAATGCTAACAATGAATAAGGAAACTCTCTCTTGTATTACATTACTGCTATAGGAATATTTGAAAAAAAGAGAGAGATTTTAGCTTATGTATTGGCCAATGCATGTGAGCCCGGTTACCAACGGCAAGGTAATCTCTGTATACCAGGAACCTAACCTGTAATGCCACTATCTGGGTTAAAAACCTATGTGTCTAGGCAGCTAGACTAACAACCTAACTTGAAATACCACTATCTGGGTTAAAACCTCCATCTCTCGGCAGCTAGATTCCAGCTATAAAGGGGAGTGAACACAGCCTGGTCATATGGCAGAGTGCTCAATCAGAAAGAGATGCACTATAACTATACAAAAAGACTGACTCACAGGTGTGAACAGGTGCTAGTTGAAAACACATAACTACAAAACATATACAGCTACACACTGAAATGCTAACAATGAATAAGGGAACTCTGGTATTGCATTACTGCTATAAGAATATTTGAAAAAAGATAGATATTTAGCATATGTATTGGCCAATGCATGTGATCCCGGTATCCAACGGCAAGGTAATCTCTGTATACCAGGAACCTAACCTGTAATGCCACTATCTGGATTAAAACCTCCATGTCTAGGCAGCTAGACTAAAAACCTATCTTGACAGGTTCACTTTAAATTAGGGAAAAACCATAAACCCTAGTAGTGTAAAAATAGCCCCAAAAAAAAATTTAAACATTTTGTAACTAAAATATTTTATTGAACTAATAATGTCTACAAATTGTAAAGTATTATGAAATAATTTTTATATATATGTATATATATATATATATATATATATATGTAAAATCAAAGTTCTATACTATAGTTTTATCTAAAGAAATAAAGAAAGTAATGACTTTTTGGAATTAGTTACTGCATGGACACTATTATTAGTATTGGTCGGATAATCTTGACATGACCGGCACACGAATGTGAATAATTGGAGCTAGTTACTTCGGGATATGATAAGATCTAAATAATTATATAGAAGGAATTCTTAGAATCTAACATGCCCTGGGACAATTTATGCAGGTCCAAAACTCTAGTGAAAGTTTTGTTTCGGCGGCCCCCAGTTTTACCTAATTTAAACAATATGTGTAATTTGAATGGCTGCCTCCTAATAGAGCGTGACATTGAACAAGAGTACATTGGCATTTGTGCATCAGAATCTGAAATCACACGGGGGCTAATTATACAAGAGACCAGACTGTAGTTGTAACTCGATAGTATAGATGCTGCTTGTTCTACAGCCTCACATTTATCAAGCTGCTCATCCTAATTATTACACCAGCATTTCAATGTGGCTTCTGTTACTACAGAAAATGGGGATGGAGCGATTGCTGGCTTTATTGACGTTCTCCCACTGTGAGCAGTTTTGTAGCACTCCATATGCCAGGAGCTGTGTGTTATACAATCTCTCCAAGGCTAAGCAAAGGATAGAATGATACTTTATCTGGGCGCTGTTTATCTGGGCAAAGTCTTTACTGAGAATGTATTAATGCATAGAGGATAATGGACCACTTAATGTTAATTATATGGATATTAGGAACCAACAGGGAGGCTGAGGTGACTTCTGATATCCATAGTCATTTACATTACTGGTTGCTTTGTTGCAATGTAATCATTTTTCTATTTGGTTAAAAGTTGTTGGCTATACTTTTGCATATATCAGAATTATTTATGCATTTATAATATTAGAGTGAGCCTACAATGCAGCAAAAAATATACAAAAAGAAAGCAAAAATGAACAAGAACTTATCAGGATTGGTCATTGAAAATACTTTTAGTATATTAGCACAGGTTAAACTACTCCCCATGTAGTAAGTGGTTAGTATTCATCTGTAATACATACACTACCGTAGCAGTGTCGGTCTTGGTGTTACGAGGTGTGATGGGATAACAGGGGAACGGGGCTCCTAAACTCGCCCTCAGGCTAGGAGGGCCCTACCTGTCTCTGATCTCAGAGATACATCTGATGGTGACTATGTCTGGGCCGCCTTCCTTACCCTCCTCCTGTACAACTCTGATCAAATACCCCCTCTCTCTCACCCCATGGGGAGGGGGCAGAAAAGAAGTGGTAGAACCCACAGATAAGGACAAACAGGGGAAACTAAAACTCGCTTTCAGCACACACGATTGATGCTATGTGCTTGTGTACATCCCCCTTCTCCTCTGATGAACTCTGATTTAACCTGAGAGGGAAACGCGTTGGAGGGCCTGTTTTTCATTGAGGTAGTTGCCATACTTGGATGCTGCTCTTGTAAGGATCGGAAGCAATTACATGGGGCACGACATGGGTTAGGTGGAATTTTAATTGTACCCTGGATTGGTTGACCATATTCCTGCTCTGTGTGAATCATTCTATCTGGTGGTGTATGGTCTGCTCGTGGAGATGGATCGGGTGAGATCTATGCTATTTGTATTTGTGCATAATTGCACAACACTTTATGTATTGTTTATTGATGGTTTTAGTGAGAATTCATTAAAAGCTATATTTTAGTCCTTGCTTTACATCTAATATATTCTAGGACGTTTAGGCATTATCTGTTTTCTGCTTGGCAGATTTTGCTTTTGGGATTATAACCTTTACCTTTAACACTAGAAGTCCCAGAAATTTCGAACTCCCCCCTGAAGTCCCGAAAGAGGGTCAAATGACCCTTAGTCGAAACTGAATAGAACTAACTAGAAGCTAAATGGCTAAACTCAATGGAAAAAAACAACCTCCTGTGGTGCGACAGTAATGGCCTTAATTACAGAACAAAAGACGGTGATTATAGGATGTTAGCTAAAATCCTTCAGGTCATTCGACCTGTCTCTGGGTACCAAAGGTAGAAATGTTAAATGACCCCTTTCTGGGACTTCTAGTGTTAACATGCTTGTCTATAATTTTCTTTCTAATCTCCTGAGATAACTCTTTCCTTCGCTTCCTCTGGTCCATGTTGAATACATGAACTCCTCCATATCACACAGTGTTCAGCTCTAAACTCACCGAGTATCATGGTGACTTCTGGCCCTGTTCACACTGCATAGTCAGACATTTCACACTATGGTTTCCCTGGTGCATTTAAATTGCACAGTCAGACTCGGGCGTCGACCACTTGTGTGCTTACTGGTGATTAGTCTAGCAGGAGTTACATTTCAAGGGTCATAGGTTATAGGAGACCTATCACAGCTGCCTCCATCTTTTAAAAGATGGTAGAGCCACGACGAACATAGGTTCCTTTGCGATACCGGTCTTTGTACTGTGGTGTTCCAGTTTCTGAATATCTTCTGTGCGTTATTTGGTGTGCTGTGGAAATATCCTCGTTGTTTGTTTATTTCCTCCCTGATTCTTTATTTCCTCCTGATCACATATTGTCTTACCTCTGTGTGTGTATGCAGTGAGTTTGAGGTTTTTTTTCCTTGTTTATTTGTGTTGGATAAACCATTCCTGTTCAGGTCCTCCCCTGGGGTGGGTGGGGGGAAGGGGTGTAGACCAGTGCTATTCAAGAGTTAGGGTTAGGAAGGTGGCCCAAACATCGTCACCATTAGACGTATCTTTGGGAACAGGAACAGCTAGGAACCCGCTAGCCTGAGTGCCAGTGTAGGCACCCTAGTTCCAAGTTACCTCATCATATCCCGTGACACTACACTATTCCTATAAACATTAAAAACATAGAAAACATAGGGTAATTAATTAATGTTTATTTATTTAAGAGTGCAAAAGCCATTCAACCACATCAAGGTTGTACCTAAATATGCATGATCCCTACCACTTATGTCCTATCTTTTAATGTACCAAACTCACCTCATCGGAATGGGGAAGTGAAAGAAAACCAGGCATAGCTTGCGTAACTTCCCAATGTATACTACAAAAAAAAACCAAGTGCTTAGCCTTGTAATTTATTATTGGTCATAACAAACTCATGTTTTATTGGAAAGTGTCAAAGCGAGGTGGAATGGCAAAGCCAGTTTCAGAAGGGCATAAGTCAAAGCATGAAATCAACACCACTATGCCTTGAGCAAATCCCGTGCATGGGCCCCTTGTGCTTGCCAGTGTCCGAGTGACTTTGCGTTAATGTGGTACATGACTGCAGCCTTTATGCACACAAGGAGGTGAGCACCACTTTCCTCCTCATCCTAGTACTGCCCACATCACCCTGTAACATCCCTGTTCAGTGATACGATCTGGGTGGTGATTGCAACAGGAGCGGAAGTCGCCATAGGCTGTTGAAGCAGGGTCAGTAGAGCCAAAGTGCACATTGGTGTAGCAGGAGCCGCTCTCCGCTACACTGCTGTTTACATATCACAGTGGAGTAAGTTTGGATGATTTATTTCAGTAATTCAATATAAAAAGGGAAACATATATTATATAGAGTCAAGTGTTTATTTCTGCTAATGTTGATGATTATAGCTTACAGCCAATAAAATCCAAAAGTCATTATCTCAGAAAATTAGAATATTATATAAGACCTACTGTAAAAATTATTTAAAACTCAAAAATGTTGGCCTACTGAAAAGTCTGTACAGTAAATGCCTCAATACTTGGTCAGGGCTCCTTTTCCATGAATTACTGCATCAATGCGACGTGGCATGGAGGCAATTAGCCTGTGGCACTGCTGAGGTGTTATGGAAGCCGAGGTTGCTTTGATACCATCCTTCAGCTCGTCTGCATTGTTGGGTCAGGTGTCTCTCCTCATCCTCTTGACAATACCCTATAGATTCTCTATGGGGATTAGGTCAGGCGAGTTTGCTGGCCAATCAAGCACAGTGACACTGTGGTTATTAAACCAGCTAGTATTAACTCATTATTACCCAGCAAGCCACCCGGCTTCAGGGCTGCTGGAAGAGTTGGATACAGCGCCAGATAATGGCGCTTCTATGAAAACGCCATTTTCTGGGGCGGCTGCGGAATGCAATTCGCAGCAGAGGGGCCCAGAAAGCTCAGGCTAACCTGTGCTGCGGATTCCAATCCCCAGCTGCCTAGTTGTACCTGGCTGGACACAAAAATGGGGCGAAGCCTAAGTCATTTGTTTTCTAATTATTTCATGAAATTCATGAAATAATTAAAAAAAGGGCTTCCCTATTTTTTTAGTTCCCAGCCGGGTACAAATAGGCAGCTGGAGGTTGGGGGCAGCCGTACCTGCCTGCTGTACCTGGCTAGCATGCAAAAATATGGCGAAGCCCACGTCATTTTTTTGGGGGGCAAAAAACTCCTGCATACAGTCCTGGATAGAGTATGCTGAGCCTTGTAGTTCTGCAGCTGCTGTCTGCTCTCCTGCATACACTAGTGAATGGAGCATGCTGAGCCTTGTAGTTCTGCAGCTGCTGTCTGCTCTCCTCCATACAGACAGACAGCAGCTGCAGAACTACAAGGCTCAGCATACTCCATCCAGGACTGTATGCAGGAGTTTTTTGCCCCCCAAAAAATTACGTGGGCTTCACCATGTGTTTGTATGCTAGCCAGGTACAGCAGGCAGCAACATGCTGCCCCCAACCCCCAGCTGCCTATTTGTACCCGGCTGGGAACCAAAAATATAGGGAAGCCCTTTTTATTTTTAATTATTTCATGAATTTCATTAAATAATTTAAAAATAAATGACGTGGGCTTCACCCAATTTTTGTATCCAGCCAGGTATAACTAGGGAGCTGGGGATTGGAATCTGCAGCTCAGGGTGCCCAAGCTTTCTGGGCATTCCTGCTGGGAATTGCAGTCCGCAGCCGCCCCAGAAAATGGTGCTTTCATAGAAGCGCCATCTTCTGGCGCTGTATCCAACTCTTCCAGCTGCCCTGGTGACGGGTGGCTTGCTGGGGTAATAATGGGGTTAGGGCTAGCTGCATATTATCAACTGGCCCTAAGCCCGAAATTCATGATGTCACTCCAATATTAGACATGGCAACCATGAATTTCTAGTACAGATAAAAAAACACAACACACAGAAAAATATTTTTATTAGAAATAAAACACAACACAATTAGTGACTCCATCTTTATTGAAATAAAGAACCCCCCTCTGCAGTAATCCTGGGTCAAGGGTCTCGCGCCGTCCAATCCGGATCCAATATCATCTGATCGGTTTGCTGGAAGGCAAAGCGATCAGATGATGTGTCAGGTTCAAGGGCCTGAATCACATGACACAGCAGCTTATTGTATAAACGGCTTTTATACAATCAGCTGATGCATTAGAGCAATAAAAACAAAATACACACTTCTGTGCAGACTCGTGTCCAACAGCAGCAGCTGATAGTTTAGAAGGCCGGGCGGTAAAAAGCCGGCCTCACCGCTTGACTTATAGTGTCAGCTGATTCCGTCAGGTGACCGGATCAGCTGATCATCGCCAGGTCTGAGAGAGAGAAAGAAGAGAGAGAGAAGATAGAGAAAAGAGAGAAAAGAGAGAGATAAAAGAGATAAAAAAGAGAAGAGAGAGAGGGAGCGAGAGAAGAGAGAGAGATAAGAGAGAGAAGAGAGGAGAGAGAGAGAGAGAGGATAGAGAGAAGAGTGAGAGAGAGAGGAGAGAGAGAGAAAAAGAGAGAGATAGAGTGAGAGAAAAAGAGAGAGGGAGAGGGAGAGGAGAGAGAAGAGAGAAAGGAGGGAGAGAGAGGAGAGAGAGAAGAGAGAGAGGAGAGAGAGGAGAGAAGAGAGAGAGAGGGAAAAAGAAAAAGAGAGACTGAGAAAAAGAGAGAGAGAAAGAGAGAAAAAGAGAGAAAAAGAGAGAAAAAGAGAGAGAGAAACAGAAAAAGAGAGAGGAGAGAGATAGAGAGAGATAGAGAGAGAGAGAAAAAGAGTGAGAGAGGGGTAGAGAGAGAGAAGAGAGAGAGGAGAGAGAAGAGAGAGAGGAGAGAGAAGAGAGAGGAGAGAGAGAGAGAGGAGAGAGAAGAGAAAGAAGACAGAGAGAGGGAAAAAGAAAAAGAGAGACTGAGAAAAAGAGAGAGAGAAAAAGAGAGAAAAAGAGAGAGAGAGAGAAAGAGAGGGTGGAGAGAGACTGAGAAAAAGAGAGAGAGAACAAGAGAGAAAAAGAGAGAGAAAGAGAAAAGAGAGAGGTGGGAGAGAGAAAAAGAGAGAAAAAGAGAGAGAGAGAAAAAGAGAGAGAGAGAGAGAAGAGAGAGAAGAGAGAGTGGAGAGAGAAGAGAGAGATGGAGAGAGAGAGAAGAGAGAGTGGAGAGAGAAGAGAGAGAAGAGAGAGAGAAGAGAGAGAGGAGAGAGAGAGGGAAAAAGAAAAAGAGAGAAAAAGAGAGAGGAGAGAGAGAGAAAAAGAGAGAAAAAGAGAGAGAGAGAGAAAGAGAGAGAGAGAGGGAGAGAGAGAGGGAGAGAGAGAGGGAAAAAGAGAAAAAGAGAGACTGAGAAAAAGAGAGCGAGAGAGAAAAAGAGAGAGAGAAAGAGGGGAAAAGAGAGAGAGAAAAGAGAGAGAGAAGAGAGCAATGCAGCCTCATTCCGTGAACTGCTCCAATTTTAGAGGTGTGTCACAGCTGATGTCTAGCTCCTCCCCTCAGTGCATAATTAAATTAAATTATAATTATAAATAAATAATATTAATTATAATTTAAAATAATTTAAATTCTTTACCAGGACAGCCGGGACTTAAACTTGTAAACCAATGCTTCTTAGGCGGTAGCTCTATCCATTGAGTCACTGTCTCTAATAAGAAGCATAGACAGATTTGGTAATCTTTAGCTCTATACTGCAGGAGATAATCTAGAAGCAGATTGTTCAGCTGCAAGGATGGATGCATGGGCGGGCAAACACCGGCAGTACCGCACTCATCACCGCACACACGCAGGCACTACAACCCCAATCATCCTCCCCTCAGTGCATAATTAAATTCAATTATAATTCTAAATAAATAATAATTATAATTTAAAATAAATTAAATTCTTTCCCGGGACAGTCGGCACTAGAACTCGTGAACTAATGCTTCTTAGGCGAGAACTCTAACCATTCAGCCACTGCCTCTAATGATAAACATAGGCAGATTTGCTAATCTTGATGTCTGCATTGCAGACTGAAGTCTCTGCTGACAGCGCGATTCACTTCAGGTGCTACGTGGAGAGGACAGAGGACTCGTGTTCTATGGTGTTCCTGCATCTTCATGTAGCAGAGCTGACAGTGTCGTGTGGATTACTTCGGACCTGGAGGGGTATTTGGGGATTTTAATAAAATGGTGAAAGAGGGTGTTTTTTTGTCTTTTATTCCAAATAAAGGATTTTTCGCTGTGCGTGTTTCTTTAGTTTCACTTACAGATTAATCATCAAAGGTATGTCGGGGAGACGCCTGCCATGATCAACTCATTATTACCCCGATTGCCACCGCACCAGGGCAATTCGGGATGAGCTGGGTAGAGTCCCGGGACTGTAGCATCTAATGGATGTGGCAATTCCGGGCGGCTGCTGGGTGATATTGTTAGGATGGTGGGCTCCACGTGGCGCTCCCCATCCTGACAATACCAGCCTCCAGCTGTGTGGCTTTATCCTGGCTGGTATCAAATATGGGGGGAACCGCATTTTTTTTTTATTATTTATTTATTTATTTTACTGCAGGATATAGAGCCGCCCGCGGCTGTGATTGGTTGCAGTGAGACAGCTGTCACTCAGCGTGGGGGTGTGTCTGACTGCAACCAATCATGGGCGCCGGTGGACGGGGAAGGCACGGAATAACTAATTGAATAATGAAGCGGCAGCCATTTTCAAAACAGGAAATGCCGCTGGAGATTTGTGACAGCCGTGCAGCGAGACGCCCGTGATCGGTGAGTAGGAAAGAGAGAGGGATTGTGCTGGGGACGCAAGACGCATGCAGATAGCAACGTGTGCACATAGCATCCTTACTGTGAAAAGCCAAGCTTTTGGTGCTCGAACCGTTCTCGAACATAACTCGAACTGAGGAACTTTTAGCCAATCGTTCGAGTTCGTCGAACGACTCGAACACCCCCCAAAATCACTCGAACATGAAATTGGCGAACCTCGAACCTCAAACATCGCTCATCTCTACTAATAAAGGAACATTAGAAAAACACAGATCAAGTAAGTACGCAATGTTGCTTGCCTGAACTGATATTCAATCAGGAGAGTCCACCCCCAGCAATCAGGATTTCTAGAGGCTTGAGAGCAATGTGCTCCTGAAGACAGGAGTTAAGTTTACCATTTGACATAATAAAGGTGTTTCCCGCTTTAAGGAAATTGGACTAAAACTGCTGTAAAATATCTAAAATTACAAACAGAGCATGTGTTCACCCTCTCCAAATCCTGTGCCGGCTAGCCACCACTGCTCAGGTCTCTGGGTGGCGGGTTCGCTTTAGCCAAATACTAAGCTCGGTTGTTCTGACGTAAATGGTATGAGACGCTAAACTCATTGGCTATGATAGTAATTTGCGCTGTAGCTGTGACATCACATCTGCAGGAAGAGCATGGAGACCTGAGCAGCTGTGGGGAGTCAGTACTGGACCCAGGGAGATGCTGTACCTGTTCTGTTTGATATTTTAGAGTTTTTGTGGTCCACTTTCCAGAGAGTGGCAAACCCCATTAATAACCCATCAGCTAAGCTATCATTAACTTTACAGTTCAATATTGTACCTTTTGGTTTAGTAGGAAAAGTCACGGAATTATAAAAATGACCACATCGATAGACATGTTAATGTTATTGAAATTATTAAAAAATGGAAACAAAATTTTCAATACAGCCAATGTCAGGCCATATATGACTCAAATAGCTTTGAACTTGTTCCCATCAAGCCCATCTGGGATATCGTTGGTCAGCAAAGGGAGTTGCCAACAGCAGATCTTGATGATTTGCCCAAGTCCATGCAGTGTGGCAGAACATTCCTCATACAACCATTAATAACCTCTCAATCATAGCAGCCAAGGAGTGTAAAGGCGGCTTCACACGGTACGATATATCGTGCGATCGCATGAGCGATCCCACCCGCCCCCGTCGCTTGTGCGTCACGGGCAATTAGTTGCCCATGGCACACAATGTCGTTAACCCCCGTTAAACGTTTTTACCTCTCTAACGACGTCGCTGTGGGCGGCGAACATCCTCTTCCTGAAGGGGGAGGCACGTTCGGCGTCACAGCGACATCACACAGCGGCCAATAGAAATGGAGGGGTGGAGTTGAGCGGGACGTAAAATCCCGCCCACCTCCTTGCTTCCACATTGCCGGCGGCCGCAGGTAAGCTGTGTTCGTCGTTCCCGAGGTGTCACACATAGCGATGTGTGCTGCCTCAGGAACAATGAACAACCGGCGCACAGAAGGAGGAACGACATTATGAAAATGATCGACGTGTCAATGAGCAACGATAAGGTGAGTATTTTTGCTCATTAACAGTGGTTCGGAGATGTCACACGCTACGACATCTCTAACGATGCCACATGTGCGTCACAAATTCCCTGACCCCGCCGACATCTCGCCTGATATATCGTAGCGTGTGACGGGGCCTTTACTGCATGAATTACTGCAGAAGGGCCATAATCACAGAAGTAGGCTGGTCAGACGTTCCCTCATGAAGGCCTCTTCATGGAGTTGCTCACTTTGTCTCATACTTTTATATTAAAAAAATTAGGAAGTTTTAAAAATCTTGTTTACATTTTTCATAATTAATAATAATAATCTTTATTTTTTTAGCGTCAACATATTCCACTGCGCTTAACAATTCAGAAGTTCATATGCAAGCAAGTAACAGTTATAGAGAATACAATAATTAGAGCAAAAAAGACTTGTGACAGCTTACAATTTACAATGAGGTGGCGGGGACAAGGTACAAGTGCTTATTTACTGTGACATTCCCGCCATCTCAAAGAAATTGGGATAGATAAAGGCTGCCTGAACCAGTCAGCCAATCTTTGAGATGCTTTTCGATGCGGTGGAGTTTGATGGAGAGTTATTTTGTAAGAAGTCGTGGAGGGACTATGTGAATTGAATTCAATTAGGGAGTGTGATAGGCCATCCTAAAAAGATGTGTTTTTAGGGAGCGTCCAAAGCTAAGTTGTGGTTTGTCCTAGTTTCTTGGGTAGAGCATTCCAGAGGATTGGTGCAACTTGGGAGAAGTCTTGGATCCAGGAGTGAGAGGTTTGGATTAGTGTGGATATTAGTCGAAAGTCATTTGCAGAGTGTAGAGAACGGAAAGGGTGAAAGACAGAGAGGAGGGTGGAGATGTAGGGGGGTGTCGCACTGTGGAGAGCTTTGTGTGTGAGAACAATCAATTTAAATTGGATCCTGTGATATATGGGCAGCCAGTGCAATGACTGGCACAGAGCAGAGGCATCCGAGTAATGGTTAGCCAGGTAGGTGACCCTGGCTGAAGTATTAAAGATGGACTGTAGAGGAGAGAGTCTATTTCATTTCCATATCATTAACATGTCAATTCATGTTGTGGTTTTCATAACTCTCCACGATTTTTTCTTCTTTGATTTGCGATGTCAATACTGAGTATTGAATATCAACTGTTTTCCCAATGCACCAATCATCAAAAAGATGCCTCACTACAGTATCGAAGAATTGACTGAAATGAATGTAATTATTACAATGTCCTTGTGAATAGAAACTGCAATGTGAGAAGAAAAGGAAGGAAATACAGTCAGACAGCATAGTCTGGGAAGCCGTAATGAAGCAGGAAAGCGACTAATTAGAGTTTGTGAATTCAATTAACATTTCTGACTGGTCTTCATGCAAACAAAGTTATGTACTGTATGTATAAAGGCATCGAAACCATCAACCGCCTGTATAACCTTCCCACATGCACTTGGTCATATTCTGGCTGTAGTTTGTGTAGTCATAACATGGCTCCCATAGAAGTGCATGCAGCCTCTACTGTACCTTGGTATGCCTCTAGTTTCATACAGAACATGCTAGTAGCGTATCCCATCAGATGCTGTATGTATAGAGGAAGCATTGTATCTAGAGGAAAACAGAGCAGGCTACACTCGGAGGCTGTATACTGTGTATGTACAGCTCAAAATAATAGAGTAAAATTGTAAGTATTGCATTATTCTTTATTACTTTTCCATCCACAGAATATTTACACTGAACACAAATATAATCACAACAAAGCTCCCATTTTTCAGGAGCTGAACTCAAAGATCTATGACTTTTTCTATGTACACAAAATACCTTTTTCTATCAAATATTGTTCACAAATTTGTCTAAATCTGTGTTAGTGATAGTGAGCACTTCTCCTTGGTAGAGATAATCCATCTGTCGCGGACGGGTGCTGCCTCCGCTGCGGCAACCGGAGCTGCTCGAGGGGCGCTCGGGTCCGGGATCGTGTCTGGGGGCTCCAGTGGTGACCGGACCCGGGGCTTCTGCAACCCCCCTTCCACGCACACAGTGAAAGAGGGGGGTATTTACAGGGGAGATTGTCTGTGATGCCCACCCGTGGGTTGCGGTGATGGGATGGTGGCACCGCCGCTGCCTCTCGGGGCTGGCGTCCGGGACCGATGACGTTGGGGCAGCAAGGTGGTATCCCCTCCACGGGTAGGGGAGAGGTGTAGTCCCGGGGCCCAGATGCAGGTAAGGAGCGGGGCTGGGGCGCTGTCAGCAGGCTGGACCAGATGACACCGGTGTACTCACAATTAGGACGAAATCACACCGAGTCCGTGTTTTAAATCAAGGCCGGATGCCGGTTACCTCTGGAGGGGTGTGCTGGTCCCGCACACAGGTTGGCTGTGTAGGGGCCCTTCCTCCTGCACTCGTGTTTTGTGGTGTATGGATTAACCCCGCGTGGAACGGGAGAAATACGCTCCCCTGCAGCGTTGGACGCAGAGGGAGCCGTTGCCCGCAGACGCTGACCCGTGGGACTTCAATGGGTTCTTGACGGACACCCTGTCCCCCACGTTGGGCTGCCGGTCTGCTCTGTCTGGGCTTTCTCTCTTCGGAAAGAAGGCCTGGTACCTTGTCCCGCTGGTCAATTAACAAGGGGCTTGAAGCTTGCCTCATCCTAGAGTCCAGGTACCCCGCCTGTGCACGGACCGGATTCCAGTTGTCGGTACCGGCGGGCTACAACCCTGCCCCGGTCCACTTCAGGTTTCCCGCGACCGGATCTCCGTCGCCTGTGACCTGTCTGCCACCTAGTCAGTCCTCCCGTGGTCCCAGGGCTCCAACTCTGACCACACTGCAGACTCCTCAATGTTTGACTCTGTCTGCTCCAGACTGCAACTTCCACCCAGCTCCACTCCAACTCTCAGCTCCACTGCAACTGAAACTCTACTGAAAACTTACTGGTTCACGCCCCGTGTCACCTCAAGACCCCTAGGTGGGAGTTCCCATCCGCCTGGTCCTGCCCACTGGTGTGTCTTGGCTGCCATGAAAGGGGGGCGACTAGGATTTGTGGCTGATGTTTCCTGTGTCTGGGCTGTGTGGTGTTAATTCCAAAGGAGGAGGCGATTCCTGTACCCTTGGTGGGGGGTACAGTCATCTGTGACTACCTGGTTTTGCCAGGGTGTCACACATCCACCTCACAGGTGTGGCATATCAAGATGCTGAATAGACAGCATGATTATTGTACAGGTGTGCCTTAGCCTGGACACGGTAAAAGACCACTTTAAAATGTGCAGTTTTACAGTGTTGAGAGGGTCTGGGGGGTTAGAAAACCAGTCAGTATCTGGTGTGGCTCTCATTTGCGTTTAGGCAGTGCAACATATTGTAATAGGCTGCAGAATGCTGTGGAGGTTGTCATTCCTGTGTGTGACTCCTTGTGTGTGGAGAGAACTGTGGAAGCCGCAGGACCTGGAAAACTCCTCCCTGCCAAAGGTGGGGGCCTGTTTGCGCAGGAAGCGCAGGAAACAGAACAGAAGGATTTCCAGCAAGTGTGTGAGGAGCTAAGAGCTTTATGGAGATCGGTGATTGAGGCTGTGTGAGAGGGGACACTGACTGGGTCAAGCTGCTGAGACCCTGAGGACACCAAGTGAATTGTTGCCTGGAAAGAAGCAGAGCAGTTGTGACACCCTGAGCAGTGCATTGAATCCTGCACGGAATTCTGCAGGGCCCTGCTGTGAGACGCAGACTCTTTTTGTGTAACTAGTGATTTCTCCTTTTGGGTTTTGGCGCCAAAGATCACCCGGAGTGACTGCAGCCGGGACGTACCACAGGCCTGTGTCGGATTCTATCAGTAACACGGTACCACTAACAATACCCGGGTATCCAAGCAGTTAAAGCCATTCATAGGTTGCGCTTGCTTTAGTGACGTTTAGTGTTGGTAAGTTGTAAGCCAGTGTGTTAATTCCAGAGATCCTTACTAGGTTACACCCATTCAATTTACACCCTGTCTGCTGAAGCGTGAGTCGCTGTTTGTCCCACATGTGAGCTTTAGGCCCCCTTCACACGCACGTGTCTCCGGTATGTGTTAGGTCCATTCCGGAGACACGGACACACGTACTCCAATGTTAATCAATGTATGGAGTTACACGTGCGTTATTCCATACGGTGCGTGTGTCCGTGTGTGTGATACGTTTGTTTGTCCGTAAAACACGGATGCATGTCCGTTTTCCTCATGGAACACGCACACATGCATCCATTAAACTCAATGGGTCCGTGAGCACACGTACGTGATACGGATGCATCTCCGTATGGTCCGTGTCTGTCTTGTGCTTTTTTGAAGTGATGTCGGTCAATCTTTTTTGTCTGTGTATGTCAGTGAATCTCCCTCAGTCCATCGGTCGGTCTCTCCCCTTCTCTCATACTCATCGATCCCCGATCACCAGCGCGGCATTGCACAGCTGTCAAAAAGCTCCGGTGGCTTTTACTATTTTGAAAATGACGGCCGCTCATTATTCAATCTCGTATTCACTTCTTTCCCCGCCCACCGGCGCCTATAATTGGTTGCAGTTAGACACGCCCCCACTTTGAGTGACAGCTGCCTCACTGCAACCAATCACAGCCGCCGGTGGGCGTGTCTATATCAACCAGTAAACAAAATAAATAAATAATTAAAAAAAACGACGTGCGGTCCCCTCCAATTTGGATACCAGCAAGGGTAAAGCAACACGGCAGAAGGCTGGTATTCTCAGGATGGGGAGCTCCACGTTATGGGGAGACCCCCAGCCTAACAATATCAGCCAGCAGCCGCCCGGAATTGCCGCATCCATTAGATGCGACAGTTCCGGGACTCTACCGACTCATCCCGAATTGCCCTGGTGCGGTGGCAATCGGGGTAATAAAGAGTTAATGGCAGCAACCCATAGCTGCCACTAAGTCCTAGATTAATCATGGCAGGTGTCTCCCCAAGATACCTTCCATGATTAACCTGTAAGTTAAAGTAAATAAAAACACACAGTCAAAAAATCCTTTATTTGAAATAATAAACAATAACAAACACACTCTTTCACCACTTTATTAAGCCCCAAAAACCCATCCATGTCCGGTGTAATGCACAGAGGTCCCGCAACGCTCTCAGCTCAGCTACACGAAGCTGACAAGAGCAGCAGTAGAACACTGCCGCTCCTGTCAGCTCCACACAGCAACTGAAGTGAGTCGTGTGATCAGCGATGACGTCACTCAGGTTACTCGCGGCCACCGCTGGTTCCTCCATCTGTGACAGCGAGTCGCCCGAGTGACTGAAGTAAGCTGCGCGATCATCGATGAAGTCACAGGTGAGTTGCGGTCTCGGGTGGAGGACTCCAGCTGGTCGCGGGTAACCTGAGTGACGGCACCGCTGATCGCGTGGCTCACTTCAGTCACTCAGGGGATTAGCGGTCACCGGTGAGACCTTCACGGGTGACCGCTAATCAGTACATGACACATAGACAGAGCCGCGGTATGACAATGAAGTCGGGTGAAGTTCACCCGAGTTCATTCTCATCACGCGACTGTCTGCTGTCAGCGGGCATGTAGCAATGTCATTTTGCATCACACACGGATCATTTCACACGGACATTACACGTACGTATCTCACGCAAACAGGAACATTCCACACGCACACACGGCTAGCATACACCATCACACGGATGTCACACGTACTGGAGAAACGGACATAAAATACGGAACACGGACCTGAAAAACGTAACGTAAGACACGTACGTGTTTTTCACGGGCGTGTGAAGGGGGCCTTACTGTAGATAAATTTGTTCCTGCAGTTTGTGATACACATTGGAAGACGATGCTGAAGTTAGTTTCTTATTCGTCCAGTTTCTTATTTGGGGCTAAAGTTGGTTTCTTATTCGGCAGCTTCTTATTCGGCTATTTATTTTCTGTTTTTTACAGGTTTCTCAACAAAAATAAAAAATCCCCAGTATATAATACCATGCAGTCATGTGCCTTGTATATAATACTATGTAGTCATGTACCCTTATGTGAATACACTTAAAAACACCTAAACAAATTATAACACTGGCACAAAAATGGGCGTCAAAGTGGGCACTGAGGTATGTAGGGGTTAAATGGCTTTGGGCCACTGATCTCACACTACAATTACATACCTAGTGATGCCCAATGTGGCGCCCTGGACTAGCCAGGTAGCCACAGACAAAACACATACACACCCAGGTGATGCCGTTCTCCCTGCCCTATGTGCCCGGTGCTACCTGGCTACCGCAGTACGATGGGAAGCCTGATGCCTTGCAGGTGTTCCGGAAAAAGATTAGCCCGGTCCTCGATTTATATCCCTTAACTGCTAGGCAACGGGCAGCGGTAGTACTAGGGCAGCTAACCGGCGCGGCTGAGCAGGAGACGGAGACCTGGACCGACGCGGACCGGGCCTCAGTGACTACCATTTTTGAGAAACTACAAATCGCTTTTGAGACCCACACCAACGCCCCCCCCGATTGGCGAGACCGGTACGTCGGAGCTCGCCCCATCATCCCTCTGGCAGTGGACGGCATCCCACACATGGCCCTCTTGGACACAGGATCACAGGTAACCACTATACCATATACACTGTAACAGCAGTATTGGGGTACTGACAAACTTGCCCCTTCTGATGATAGCCTGACCCTTGTCGCAGCCAATGGACTCCCTCTAACCCAGGTGGGATACAAACAAGTGACCCTGACCGTGGGACGTGCGGAGTCAAGGAACCAAGGGATGATTGTGGTGATGAATGAACCCAGTGACCATAACCCAAAAGTAATCCTAGGGACCAAGGTGATAGAGCATTGCATGAGTGAGGTGCTGAGTCTGTTGCAGCAGTTGGCCGCCACAGCCGGAGGAGGACGACAGAGGGCGGTGCAGCGTGAGATCCGGGCCCTTCTGTATCAGCAGCAAGTGAACTCGACTGGTGGAGAGATTGGTGGAGTAAGGGTGATGGATGTGGCCCCCTTGGTAGTGCCACCCTGAAGTGAGATGATGATTTGGTGCAGGGCAGCAGTAGGCCCCCAGGGGCGCGACTACCCGGCGATGGTGGAACCCATGCCTTCTGAACACTGGCCCACAGTGGTGGCAGCCAGAGGGGTGGTTAATGTTAAAAATGGGGAGAGTGCCTGTAAGAGTGCTGAATTGTGGAGAGGAGGAAGTCAGACTCCCCCGTTACGCTACCTTTGCCAAGTTGCTCACCCTAGACCCTCACACCATTCATGAAGCCGTCCCTCCTACCTCAGCATCCCCTGCCAGTAACCATACACCCCCTGAACAGTTAGAGGAGTGGTGCCAGGAACTACACGTAGGCACTGACGCCACACCCACGCATCATAAAGAGGGGGTATACAGGGTGGTGCAGGAGTATGAACAGGTTTTCAGCAAACACCCATTAGATTTCAGGAGGATTAAGGGGGTTCAACACCATATCCCTACAGGCCTACATCTACCCATCAAAGAGAGGTATAGGCCCATTCCGCCAGCACACTATCAATGCGCCAAAGACATGTTGAGGAACATGAAGGAGGCAGGGGTCATTCGGGATAGTTGTAGTCCCTGGGCAGCCCCACTGGTGTTGGTAAAAAAGAAGGACTGCACCATGAGAATGTGTGTGGATTACCGGAAGATCAACCAGATCACGCATAAAGATGCCTATACTCTCCCTCGTATCGAAGAGTCGCTAGCTGCGCTGAGAACTGCTAACTTCTTCTCTACCCTTGACCTTACTAGTGGGTACTGGCAGGTAGCGGTCGCACCAGAGGACCGTGAGAAGACTGCATTCGCCACTCCCATGGGACTCCGCGAGTTTAACAGCATGCCGTTCGGGCTGTGCAATGCCCCTGGAACCTTCCAACGGCTCATGGAGTGTTGCCTGGGACATCTTAATTTCGAAACGGTCCTGCTGAACCTGGACTGGGGCAAAGGGGTGCTGGCCACTTCTTAGGGGCAGCATCAGGGCTAGGTTGCTTGGGTGGGAGAGCGGAAGACATCCGTCCGTCCATTATTAAAAATGTCTATATGTGTTGTAACGTTTAAGAAGACCTAAAGTATGCTTATGTTTTATGTTTTACCGTTTTACCATGTTATTTATATTTTTACAGTTTGAAAAATAAAACCGGTGATGGACGGGCAGCCCGCGGACGGTCTGCATTTTACCAAGGGGGAATGTGGCACCCTGGACTAGCCAGGCAGCCACAGACAAAACACACACACACCCCCACCCCCCGGACAGTTACATTAGTCAGACACAAAACCCTTGTTGCCTCCCTCCAGGCTCTGATGTCCACACCAGGTGGGGCGGAGCCAGGCGGTTGGCCCCACCCACCGAAGAGTTCACAGGCCTGGAGGCGGGAAAAGTGACAGATGAGTCTTGGAGGTGAAAGTGAGAGCAGTAAACACTTGAGGTGTCTGGGTTGGAGCCCAGGCACTGACAGCAAGGTTGGGGTTCTCGGTGGCACGAGCGCCTCCGGACCGGGGGCCATGTCGCTCTTGTTAAGGGGAGGCGGTGTGGGTTTTAGTGGTCGTGCAACGAGTCGTGACGCCACTCATGGGTCGTGGTGACAGGGGATGCACCACCGCTGCAGCTGGAGTGATGGCGGGCTCGTCCAGGATCGGTGTTGTGGCCGCAGCTGAGATGTTAGCCCCTCCGTGGGTAGGGGCGGTGTGTCCCGGGGCCCCCGGTGTTGGGGGACTGGAAGGGGGGAGTGATGTCGTCGGGGTGCAGGGCGCCGTGCCGCGGTGTAGCGTCGTGCCCGGATGGCACTGGTGTACTCACGATTGATTCACACTCAGAGTCACTGGTAAACCAAAGTTCGGTAGTGGTCGGTCCCCGCGGCCGGCTGCTGATGTCCTCTGTGGGGTTGATGGTGGCCCCTTTTCCCGTGCACCTCTAGATGTTTGTGTTCCAGCCCCCCCTGCCTAAGCAGTGGTGGCCCACTCCCCGGCGTTGAGCTGCCAGAGGAGCCCTCGGTTTCCCGCAGGCGCTGGCCCATCAGCTGTTTGGCCCTTGGCAGTGGCGCTCACCCGTACTCGGTGGGCTTTTGCCTTCTTTTGGGACTTTGGGTGTGGATGAACCCGTGAGGTCCGCCCAGCAATCAGTCAATTTGCCTATACTCAGTGGCTTCTAAGCTAGGACGGGGTCTGAGTACCCTCCTGTTGGTGCTCCGGTACACAGTTGACTCCCCGGTTTGGGACCGGCGGGCTCCAACCCAGGCCCGGTCCGTACGGTTCTGCCGGTTGCTGTACCGGTACTCCTGCAGACGGCCACCACCGTCCACCTGCCTGACGTTCTCCAAGGGGCCCAGGCTCCTACCCGGGTCCCTGACAGCTGCTCCTCTACCACTCACTGTCAACTCCAAACTTTATCTGTTTGAACTTCCTGCCCCAGGACAGTAGTCTCCTCGGTGGGCGTGTCTTTCTGCCTGACTCCGCCCACCTGGTGTGCTCTACTCGCCCTGAGGGAGGCATCAGGTCTCCCTTTCGGGTGACATGTGTGTGACCTCACAGGGGATGGGGGGGTGTGTATGTGGCAGGTGTAATTACCTGTGACCCCTGGGGTCCAGGGCGTCACATATGTACCTGTGTGTGTTTACATAGTATATGTACCTGTGTGTGTGTTTACATAGTATATGTACCTGTGTGTGTTTACATAGTATATGTACCTGTGTGTGTTTACATAGTATATGTACCTGTGTGTGTGTGTGTTTACATAGTATATGTACCTGTGTGTGTTTACATAGTATATGTACCTGTGTGTGTGTGTGTGTGTTTACATAGTATATGTACCTGTGTGTGTTTACATAGTATATGTACCTGTGTGTGTGTGTGTGTGTTTACATAGTATATGTACCTGTGTGTGTTTACATAGTATATGTACCTGTGTGTGTTTACATAGTATATGTACCTGTGTGTGTTTACATAGTATATGTACATTTGTGTGTTTATCCTCAGAGCCGGCAATTCCTCTTTGCTACTGCTCTGATCTATGTTTGCAGCAGTGATATCATGACTAAAACATGTGACAGCTGGAGCCAATCACTGAGCTCAGCCGTCATGCCATGGTAGATGGTGTCAGCTGCGGAGCCCTGTGATTAGCTAAAGTGGTCACGTGTGACATTATTACTGCAGCCTGTAAACATAGACGGAGCAGCAGAGACACCACTGGACCAGGTGAAAATGAGTAACTCCGATTTTATTTTTTCCAAGTGCAAGATGATCAGCACAACAAAACTTAAAATGGTAAAATGGAAGACCCCAAGAGGCAGTGGGGAGGTGTGGGAAGGGTTCGGGAGGGGGACATAGTCAATTCTTGCACAGGGGCCTTTTGCTCTCGAGGTGTCCAAGCCCACCCCTGGAGGATTTGTTGTTTTTTAGTGCGCTTTTTAATCCGTGAGTACATGGTGGCCAGAGGCCTATGGGGGTACATTACACAGTATGGGGGCGGTGTAATAAAATGTATGAAACAGCTTATACATATTTTGGAGATGCATTATAATACTTGTAAGTATATGCAGTGCATTAAATGGTATTGGGGCTGTATAATACAATATGAAGGACTATGGGTGTATTATAAAACATTCAGAACTATGGAGCTGCATTATAATATATAGAGGACTATGGCTGTGCATTAAACGGTATGTGGACTTGATAATACAATAGGGAGGACTAAGGGGCTGCCTTAGAAAACATGGAGGACAATGAGGCTGCGTTATAATATATAGAGGACTATGGGTGTGCATTATAGTACATGGAGGCCTATAGAGTGCATTAAATGGTATGGGTGCTGCATACAATATGAAGGATTATGGGGTGCATTCATTCAGGTCTATGGAGCTGCATTATAATACATGTAGGACTGTGGGGGCTGCATAATAATATATGGAGGACTATGGGAGTGCAGTATAATATATGGAGGAATATCGGCTGAATTATAATACATGGGGGACTATGGGGGTGCATTATAATATATGAAGGGTTATGTGGGACCCACTATACTATATGGAATGGTATGTGGGGGCCATTATAGTACCTGGAGAGCTATATACGAAGGGGGACTAAGCTACAAGCATGGGATGGGTTTGAGGCTCTTTCCCTCACCCATGATATCATGGGAAAGATGGGTGCTGAGAGAAAGATGTATAGCAGACCATGGGGATGGTGGGTGCTGAGGATAAGATATCAGAACATAGGAAAGCTGAGTGCTGATAGAAAAAGGGATTTCAGATCATGGGAGACCTGGGTGCTGAGGGAAAGAACCCAGTGTCAGCCACACTATCCCGTACCCCAAGTGTCGGTGTCCAGTTGGGGCGGGGTCCAAGGTCCAAACTTTGCATTGGGGCCCATTAAAGTCTAGCTACGCCACTGCATAGGTATGTGTGTAAAAGCAAACAGACAGATCCAATACGTATATACTCACCACTCTGATGACCTGTGGAGTTTTTCTTGCTCTTCCTCTCCTGCTGTGGATGTGGAGCGGCTGCTGTTCCCTCAGCTCTGACGTCCTCTCCTGCAGAAATCAGCTGCTGCTCTTTGGCTGCGGCCTCCATCTTTTCTCCTGGTGCTTAGCAGGGGGAGTGGCAGAGTGTCCTGCAGATCTGCACGGGAACATAGGAGGGTCTCTTACTGGTTCCGGGGCTGATCGGCACTCAGCAGTTTTCTGGTGACCGTCGGACCCCATACATATATAATACTTTATTGCATGGCCCTCCAGCATAGTTGCGAGGACCCCCTCCCCTCTGTGCCCCGGTACCACAATTGCACAGGCTATGTCAGTCACTGCACTATCCTCACCACCCCACGTTTCCTCAGTCAGCTTCCTCCCATCCTGCGCTCTGTTGTTTCATCTCAGCAGCGCAGAGTGATGACGTCACCACGCTCTGCGAGCGCAGGCCCAGGGGAAGAATGAAGAAAAATGGAACGGAGCGCTCTTCTCCATTTTTCTTCACTGCTGTGTGCGATGACGGGTGAGGGGAGCCTGGGTCTCTTCGCTGCCGCTGACACCGAGCCCCCCTGACTCACGGATGTACCCCGACAGCGTGGTCTGCCACTGATCAGCGCAGCTCCTCTCTTACAGAGAGGAGCTGGCTGCTGATCTGCAGGGCGGGCCCCATAACCCCGCAGGCCCGGTCGCAGTTGCGACCTCTGCGACCGTGGTAGTTACGCCCCTGTGTTCAGTACAGACCCCGAACTTTACAGTTTCTGGTTCGCCCATCACTAGTCTTCAGTGTGTAATATTTCCTCAAGACGTTGAACCTCTAAATGAAAACAACTGCAGGTTACTGAGACTCAAGGTTACATTTCTCTTTCACTGATAGTCACGCAGAAAGCTTATTGGTTACTATTCATTTAAAAGCCATAATATACTTGTTGGTTACAACACTGAGGTGCGCCACATAATCTTAACAATGTCAATACACACAAGGTGGCATCCTGTGAGCTGCAAGCCAGCATTAATAGAAGATCATGATTTCTGCTGTACAGCACAGTGCTGATGCACTGCTGTATATAGCACAAGTGATCAGACAATTGCAGTTTAAAGCCCCCTAAGGGGAAGTGAAAGCGGGCCTCTTGCCCGGGAAGAGGTGATTTACTTAGTGAAGCATCTCATCCGATGTACAGAACCTTCCTGACTGCACAGGGTATAGCAGAGACGTCACCCACCTTCTCATATGATTTGCACTTGTAAAGAGGGGGTACAGGGATGATTTTTTTTTTTTTTTTACCAGCAACCTTGCACCTTTGCTGCTGACATGGGACAATCAAATAAATTGCTGACCCCCTCTGGCAACGAAAGCATTAAATTACATTTCTTTCTAGTATCCGTGGGGGTCTCCATTAGGCAACCGAAAAATGAATACTTTTTAAGCATTTCATGAAATAATTAAAAAAAAATTACGTGGGCTTCATCCAATTTTTGTGTCCAGCCAGGTACAACTAGGCAGCTGGGGATTGGAATCCGTAGCGCAGGGTGGCCCAAGCTTTCTGGGCCCCCCCGCTACGAAATATAGTCCACAGCCGCCTCAGAAAATGGCACGTTTGTAGAAGTGCTATCTTCTGGCTCTGTATCCAATCCCTCCAGCAGCCCTGGTGCCGGGTGGTATGCTGGGTAATAAGGGGTTAATTCCAGCTTTGTTTTACCAGCTGTTATAAAGCCTGAGATTCTTAATGTCAGGGCAAGTTTGACCTGGCCATTAAGAATCTCCAATAAGGGTTAAAAAAAAGACATCATACACAGAAAAAATACTTTATTATAAGTAAATACACAGACACACTTGGGGACTCCATCTTTATTACTCCCTCTCACGCCTCCATGATCCTGGTCTTCTTTCTTCTTCAACCGATCTAGCTCTGCTATATCAGACAGCACGGGGGCAGGAAGACGCTTCTGCTCCCCGTGCTGTGTAATCGAGCAGAGGCTGCGGGTTGATAAGCGGTGATGTCACTGCTGCCACCGTTGACATAGTAACGTTATAAGCGGGTTACTATAGCTACAGTGATCTCCGATCACCTGATTCCCAGCGCCGCTATTAATCGGCTGTGGCATGAGTGTGTGACAGCCAATCTCTGCATGTGGGCTGACTCTGTAAAGAGTGCTGACATGCAGGGAGGGGGAGCTGAGCATTTGCCCAAGCATCTCGCCGGTATTCGTCGCTCGCCGAGTATATCGAGTACTGAAATGCTCGGGCGAGCACCTAGTAGTGGCGAGTACCGAAACACTGACACGGCAGGACCTTGCATGATGTCATAGTCATGTGACCAGTCTGTAGCCAATGAGATATTATAACATTCACACGTGACTGGTCACATTGCTATGACGTCACAGAAGGTCCTATCGTCAGTGCTGGTCAACGGGAGGGCACAGCGATGATTGGAAGTAGAAGCGGCAGGAGACAGAATCTGCAGGACGCGTCGTGGGACCTGTAATTATAATGACTATGTTTATTATTAACTGTATTTTTTATTTTACACCCCCCCCCCCCCCGCCCCATCCCATAACTGTAAAGTCCAAGTTCGGGGTTCGGACGCAAGTTCGCGTTATCTCAGAACAAGGACTAGAACTTTACAAAACATTCGTGAGAGTCTCCCGAACACTGAACATTGGGGGGGTTCGCCCATCACTAGTCACAAATAATCCTTTATACAATACAGCAGCATGGCAGTTGCACAGAAAGGGCAAAAAAGCTAAATATGGCTGAACTAAAAAATATTGTAAGGCCATGTGCACACTTTGCTTTTTTGCTGCTTTTTTCATGCGTATTTCTTTGCAGATTTTAATCAATACTGCAAGAAAAAACGCATGCCAGCAAAGTGTATGAGAATCCTGACTTGCTGTTCACATCTCGCTTCTTGCAGATTTTGTTGCAGAAAAAATTAGCAGCATGTCATTTGTTTCTGCGTTTTCTCCTGCATCTGATATAATCCCCTGCAGAGCTCGAGCTCAATCACTACAATGGATTATATCTATCAGGGCAGCACTTGCAGCACTGATGCTTCACCTCACACACCATGAATACGGAATGATTTGTGAGGCTCTCCGTAGCTCGGTAACCCGGGGTCATCATGGTAACAACCGAGGGTTACCATGGCAGCAATCGGGTCCCTATGATCACATAACAGGGACCCAATTGTCAGGGAGAGGTAAGCAATCCCTCTCCCTGCTTCCTGAATGCTGCTATCGCATTGATTGCAGCATTCAGGGGGTTAAACTGCCAGGAGCAGCGCAGGCACCGCTCCGGGCACTAAGAGTTGGGTCCCTGCTGTATCATCAGCCAGAGACCTGGTGGCGATCACGTGGCTACAGTGCCAGAATCCCCGCAATCACCAAGACAAAAAAAATCATGAAAAACACATGAAAAAACTCGCAAACGATAAAAAATGTGTATTTTTTTCTGCTGCCTGTGTTTTCCCTGCTAAAACATGTTTTTTTATGTATAGAAAATCTGCACACAAAAAAGTAACCTGTGCACATAGCCTCAGATGAGTATCATACGTAGAGGAGAAAGTTTGGTACTAAAACACCAAACCTCACACTGTGAATATTGGGGGTTGTGAGCCTGAATCTGCGTAGAGGGGGGGAATAGTGATGAAGGGACAACACGACTTCTGAGAGCGGAGTGTGATGCCCTAGCAAAACCAGGTAGTCACAGATAGGCCCCCGCACAACACCCTTCCCTCACCTAGGAAACACACAGCCGACCTGAAACCCTAGTCACCCCCCCCTTAGGGAAAGATAGACACACCAGTGGGCGGGACCAGGCAGTTGGACATGCCCACCCAGGGATCTAGACAGCCCGGGGCGGGAAAACAAGCAGTTGAGTTTGTAGTTCAAGTGGAGAAGAGTGTGGGCTGGAGCTAGGTGTAGCTCCAGCAGAGGAAGTTCAAGTTGAACGGTGCCAGGGTTGGAGCCCTGGTGCCTTGGCTAGGAGGCACACGGTGGTCTCCGTCAGCAGGAGACGGGAAGATGGCTCGGCAGAACCGAGGTGGACCGGGACAGGGTTGTAGCCCGCCGGTACCGACACGGGGAACTGACCCGGAAACCGTAGCACAGAGGGGGTACTCGGACCCTGAAGCCAGGACCAAAACCAGTCGCCTAGCTAATTAACTGATTGAGGCCAGGATTATAGGTCCTGTCCCACCCAAAGTCACTAAGAGAAGACAACAGCCCACCGATAGGGATAGGAGGCCATCGCCAGGGCCCATAGATCCCACAGGCCAGCATCTGCGGGCACGGCTCCTTAGGCCACATCCAGCCAGGAGCGGACTCCTGAATTCCAGACCAGGCAGTCCACCATACACAAAACAAGTGCAGAGGAAAAGGACAGTGACCACCAGCCTGGGATGGGGACCTGAATGCAACCAGCCATGGCGGCCGGCCACCAGCACCTTGGTTTACCAAAAGACTCGTGTGATTCATTTACTGTGAGTAATCAAACATTCCCCCGCACGTCCGGGCACGACGGCCCTTGCCATTACTATACCCTGCACAAAGACACTGGGTCCCGGTGCAATCATCCCTACCCACAGAGGGGTTAACATCCAGCTGCCACTACATCTCCCCCGGGTGCCCCATAACAGCAGCGGTGGTGTCCCACCTCACCACACACTGTGGGTAGCGTCACGAACTTAATACGGCCTAGCCCGTACATCTACGTCCCCCTTTTATTCGGCGTGTCCGCGAGACAGCCGGGTCCGGAGAACCTCGAGCCACCCCCCCAGAAGGTCAGGATCCGAGCAGCGGCGGCTGCTGGCACGAGGGCGACACAGGAGAGTGAAGGTGGCTGCACGCAGAGTAATGTGTATGACTGTGCGAGTCTGGAATACAGTAATATCTGCTCTTCACTTAGTATTTTATTAGAATAGATACGACATAGGACAATTATCACCAGAACACAGGAGGCGGCTGATGGAGTGATCTTTATTTATCAAGGTCTAAAAATGAATTCACTGATCTGTCAGTTCTGAGCTCGGTGGTGAACTACTTGTGCCAGCCGTTGTGTGTGATGTCTGATGACTCACACTGTAAGGTGCCGGGCTCCATGACATGGTAAAGAGCTGGTGGGCAGCAGCGATACAACAAACAGCGGCAAAGCAGTCGGAGAACTCTGACAGGTATCCGATTAGGTCTGTGTCGCAGTCAAATAGGAGGAGTAAGATGGTAGTCATGGGGATCTTAGCAATCCATCAGCACCTGCAATCTCATCACTGGGAGTCATTGAGTGTAGAGAAAGCCATCTCCTTCTGACTAACCACCTAGATGTGGACTTCAGCATATGAGGGGTTAAGCTGCCATGATCTCTACATAGATACTATATTTTCTATACAAATACATGTGAGGTTCTTGGCGCACAATGTGATCAAATTGTGCGAGCCCATCTGCCAACGTCAAGGCGACCTCTTCAGATGGGTCCCTACACTAACTTATCACTAAATTACTAACTAACTGGGGCTAGGATAAATCTGAGATTATTGCTACCATTTTTATTATTACGGCACTATTACTTTTTATATGTTCACCTATTATTATTTATTTTTTTTTTTCTTACCCTTGTTGTTCTAAGTGTTGTATTAAAAACTCCTAATAAATAATTCCTAATGTATTTGATCCAGAAGAAGGCAAAAACCCCCATGACATCTTCAGCCAATCTGTGCCACAGGGGAAAAATTCCTTCTCGACCCCGAGAAAAGGCGATCAGTCCTAGGACCCTGGATCAAAACTAATGATGCTATGTGTAGTGAAGTAATTAATATTACAGAGCTAATTTTACTAGTCCTATAGTGTGTACAGAGAGTAGCTATTCTACTAGTCTTATCCTGCTCTCTTATTACAGTGCTATTTTAAATTATTTTTTTCTAATTTAGGGATTTCTAAAACTATTAATACTAAACTATCCCCAAGCTGTTGATCCAGAAGAAGGCAAAAAATCCCCATGACACCTTCAGCCAATTTGTGTCACAGGGGAAAAATTCCTTCTCGACCCCGAGAAAAGGCGATCAGTCCTAGGACCCTGGATCAAACATCTGTTTTACCTACTGCTATCACTACCCTTATTTGATTAATAATTTTACTACTTACTTATTATTACTCATGTTATTACTATTATTATTATTTCTAGTTTTTTATTAATACTCACCACCGCCATTCATTCGAGAGGTCCCAGCAGCATGGTCCATATGAGGTTTCTTCTTCCTCCGAGGAACCTGTTCACATTTTGGCGGTTGTTGTCCTGCTGGATTCTTCTTTCTGGTGTCGTCCTCCTCTCAGGAATCTGTCTTTGTCGTGTAGTTCTTCTCTCAGGAATCCGTAGATTTAATCTGTCCAATTTCAGTTTTTTTACTGATGGCTTTTTCACTTGTTCTTCTTCATCCAGGTCTTTGCAGAGGTCTCTCATGGTCTTTTCTTCTTCTTCTCTCTTTCTCTTCTCTTTTGTCTGGACAGTCTTGGATGGTCCTGGATATTCATCTTGCCTGACTTGATATCTCCTTTGGGCCATTGGATTAGTCGGCATCAGGCACTGGGAAGACAAGAGATTAAACTGGAAAGAGGAATATGAACATCCAAATACACAACCCCCTTATAAAAAAAAGACAGTGATGTTGCCTTCAGTTTTCTCACTGACCTCCTTCTTGAAGAGGGGTGATGGCAGCATCATCATACAATGTGACAATCTTCTCAGCTTCTCCTCAGGTGTGACGTAAGCTGAAGGAAACACAACCAGAAATTAGGATGAGTCCTAACCGTATAATAAAGACTGTGATATGGATGAAAAAAAAAAACAATGACAAATTTTATTATTAAAAAATACATTATACACAAAAACCTGATATAAATAATAGGCCGATTTCTGATGACATTTACTTTTTAAGCTTTTTGTTACTTTTTAAATGCTGACCCGTCCTCCCTGTCAGTAGTCCTGTCCATGTAGGCAGGACCAGCGCACAGCAAACTGTTTTGGTCAGTACTGGAATATCGTTATCTTGGCCATCTTTGGTGTTTACTAGGCCCGTGCAATTATTATTAATGGATCCCATTAAACTAGCAGTAAATTAAAGGGGCTATCTGGGGCTATTTTAATTTTCTTTACTACAGGCCTGAGAAGTAACAGGCAGGGAGTCGGCATCTACCGGCCTGATAGGTTCTAGGCCCAAAGTCTAGCAAAGAAATATTCCCGGAAACCCTAAATCTAGGGAGCAGTCGGCCCTCACAGACTGATGATACTACCTGATCCTCCGCTGGCTCCATACGCAGTCCAATCCATGGGTTCCTCTGCTATTGTCGCTCCTTGTAATCTATACAAATCTCTCGCTGATTGTCGCTGTCTGTTTTCACTCTCAGATGAGGTGTACCAAACTGAGAATAAACGGCTTTTTTTTTTCATTTCAATTCAAACTGAGCAATTCTATTGGCTGTTTCAATGTGGTTACCATGGTTACAGAGATAGCTGCAGATTTAAAGGGACAGGATGCAGTCATTGCGCTATGGTACATTTTACCATGAATGTGATATATCCCTGTATATTACATGGAGCTGCTCAGATAATGTGTGGGCAGACGCTCCTGTATCGCTCATATAGTACATACATTTGCTTAGAGGCGCTGTAGAGAAATCTGGGGGGAAATTATTTGTGTTGTCAGTAGTACATGAATAAAGACGGCCTGGTAGTGTCTGTAACGGGCCGAAAAATGGTGTTTTATGTTCAGAACAAATCTCAGTATTAATCAGACATCACCGGCTGCAATTGAAGGATTTTTTTCAATATTCTTATCAACTTTCTAGTGTATTTCCATCACAGAATGCTGTTACATATAGGAGACGCCACAGCTATCAGATCATTGGGCTCCAATCTGGGGGCAAAGCAGTCCCCTCCCTGGACATTATACAGTATGTGACAAAAGTGAGTACACCCTTCACGTTTTTGCAAATATTGTGTTATATCTTTCCATGAGACAACACTGAAGATATGACACTGTCACACAGTGACTACCGGGGTTCTGCCAGGTATAAGTGAACCCCTGCTGAGCACGGCAACATACGGGGTACACCGGTAACACGATACAATGCTGGCCCCTGGAGGTAGGGATATATGCCGTCCCTGCAGCAGTCGAACTGCTTGGATCTGGGGTTGCTGTGGCTCGAGGGTCTCCGGACCCGGGGGCTTGCGGTCACTTCGACATGGTAAAGGGAGGAATATTTACAAGGGACAGTTTGTGACGCCACCCGTGGTTCATGGTAAGGGGAGTACCGCCGCTGCTGATGGGAGTACCCGGGGGGATGGAGCGGGGCAGCCAGATGATGTTCCCTCCACGGGTAGGGGAGATCCCGGGACTCTAGAGAATAGGTGGAGGATGGCGTGGTGCGGGCTGTGTGGGCAGGCAGGACGCAGGGAGGGCAGTGTACTCACTCAGACTGTGAAGATGTTGGTGCGACCATTAAGCAGACTCTGACACAGAAGTAAACCAAGTCTCTGGGTGCCGCTGCCACTCTGGGGAGCTCATCCGGGAATCCGTCCCCACTGCTATTGTTAGTGGTCTGGAGCCTGCCTCCATGCACAACTGTAGAAGTTCCTAAGTGACCCTTCGGCCTGAAGCTGTCAGAGTCCCGCTCCCTATATTAGAATAGTGGAGCTATGCTCTCGATGGCTGACACTTGGGATTTCGGTAGGCCGCAGAAGCTGGATCTGTCACTGTAGCGACCTATTGATCTGTCCACTAATATTAAAAATCACTGGCTGTGTGGACAGTGTATGAAATTTAACCTTTATTAATAAATGCTTAAAAACTCAGATAACCAATTCCACACTTATATTCGAAGCCTATCTGAACCACATAGTTATAAATAACTGGGTTCAGATACTAAATTAGCAGTAAGACTGGCAATTATCACTTCAGTCAAAACTGCTATGTTTTAAAATAATATCACAAAGTGTCCAGTCCTAAATGAGTAGTTACTCTCATATAGACTCATATAAGCCACTGTAATTTAATCAGGACACATAATTAAAACTGTTATCCCGGTATCATAGGGAGAACCAAATGTGCCCATTTTTACAGGCTAATACAGTTCTCACTCGCCTGCTGTGCCTATTGAGAAGGTATATCAATGTTTAATATACCCCAATAATAAGGGGAAGAATATCAGATAGCACTCATTGATATACTAAATAGAAATAATGTACACACTAGGATCAGTTGTAACTAACCGAATCCCTCAGAGTCACTATTATCAATAGGCCCTCCAAGATATATATAAGAGGTATATGGGATTATGCACTAAGTGGTCATTCCCTAACCAGGATCAGGGTTAGATTAATTTTCACATGAGGTGGATATTATAGCATTCATCTCATCCCCATACCCAATTATCCAGGCTAAATCAATGATTGCTGCTGGAATATATGGAGTGATATCATCACCTATAGTATTGTATTTCACTCCCAGCTCCGTAGATAGAACTCTATAGGGCAATACTAGGAGTTCAAATTTTACTGCCTATAGCATTGTTCCTATTAATGACCTCAGTACCTCAACGCGTTTCTTCTCACCTATAATAGTGAAACACATCAGGAGGTATTTTAAACACTCAGGTCAGTATTGTCAGACCAGGTGTTATGTTGTGCCTGGGTCCCTCAGTCTAGCAGCACCATATGACTGATGGGTATCATAGATGCAGACCACAGGTAACAGTCTCTTGAATAGAGTGTCAGCAACACATTAGATTCATGTATTCACAGCCCTGCCTGATGCATGTAAGTGCAGAGCACTACAGTATGGCTTAGATATGTCTCAGTGTGACCCCTATGACACATGGAGGCCCTGGAGTGGCTGGCTGCATGATACATGGAAGCCCTTCGGTCGCTGGCTGCATGACACATGGAGGCCCTGGAGGGGCTGGCTGCATGATACATGGAAGCCCTGAGGAGGATGGCTGCATGACACATGGAGGCCCGGGGGGGCTGGCTGCATGACACAGGGAAGCCCTGGGGGGGCTGGCTGCATGACACATGGAAGCCCTGGGGGGCTGGCTGCATGACACATGGAAGCCCTAGGGGGCTGGCTGCATGACACATAGAGGCCCTGGGAGGGTCTGGCTGCATGACACATGGAGGCCCTGGGGGGGCTGACTGTATGACACATGGAAGCCCTGGGGGGGCTGGCTGCATGACACATGGAAGCCCTGGGGGGGGCTAGCTGCATGACACATGGAAGCCTTGGGGTGCTGGCTGCATGACACATGGAAGCCCTGGGGTGCTGGATGCATGACACATAGAGGCCCTGGGGGGGCTGGCTGCATGACACATAGAGGCCCTGGGGGGTTGGCTGCATGACATATGGAGGCCCTGGGGGGTCTGGCTGCATGACACATGGAAGCCCTGGGGGGGCTGGCTGCATGATACATGGAGGCCCTTGGGGAGCTGGCTGCATGATACATGGAGGTCTATGGGACTGCATAATAAACATGAAGGACACCTTATACATGGACTATAGTGGTGTATTATACATGGAGGTCTATGGCGATGCATTATACAACATGAAGGGCACCTTATACATGGGTTAGGTGTGTATTATACATGGAGGAGTATGGGGCTGCATAATACAATATGAAGATTTATGGGGCTGCATTATAATACAAATAGGACTATGGGGGCTTCATTATAATATATGGAGGACTATGGGGGCTACCTTACGCACGGACTATGGGGGTGCATTATAAAACATGGAGGACTATGTGGTGCAGTATAAAATATGGAGAACTATGTGGTGCAGTATAAAATATGGAGAACTATGTGGTGAATTATAATATATGGAGGACTATGGGAAATGCATTATAATACATAGAGGACTATGGGGGTGCATTACAATATATGAAGGGTTATGTGGGACCCTTTATACTATATGGAAGGCTATGTGGGGGCCATTATAGTATTTGGAGAACTATATACTAAGAGGGACAAAAATACAAGCATGGGATGGAAATGTTTTGTGCTGAAAAAGGCTCTTTTCCTCAGCACCCAGCTTTCCCTTGCTCTGCTGTACATCTTTCCCTCAGCACCCAGCTTTCCCATGTTCTGCTATACATGTTCTCTCAGCACCCAACTTTCCCATGCTCTGTTATGGGAAAGCTGGGTTCTGAGGGAAAGCTGTATGGCAAAGCATGGGGAAGCTGGGTGACGTGGACAAGATGGATATCAGATCATGGGAAAGCTGGGTGCTGATAGAGGGATTTCAGATCATGGGAAACCTGGGTGCTGAAGGTAAAAGCCAAGTGTCAGCGTCATTGTTCTGTAACCCGAGTGTCAGTGTCATTATCCCGTACCCTAAGTGCCGGTGTACGTGGAGGGGGGCCCCGGTCCAAATTTTGCACCAGGGGCCATCAAATTCTAGTTACGCCACTGCCCAGAACCAAAAGGGGTTGAGTCCTGCACTAAAGATAAAGATCGTGCAGTACTCTGTGACGACCTGACTAGTCCAGCGGCGTCACATACTGATGTAGATTTTCAATGTAGATTGAATCTTGAGCAGTGCAATATTATACATAATGAGCCAGAAAAAAAAGAGTACCGACAGATTTCAGTAATGAAGCCTGCAGGATTGTTAAAGCAGCTTTGACTGTAACTTAGGACCTGCACTAGACAAGCAAAGCAATGTATACTGTATGTAGAATTATTTTAATTTTTATACAGATTAGCTGTAAACTGTTCTTCAGAGGGAGACACATAAATAATTTCATTGAGGAAAATTCAGATGCCAATTATTTAATCCTTGTTTTGCATAAATGGCCTCAAACTCAGGGGCAGACAGCATCGGACTGGCTACCGGATGAATCTCGAGTAATACCAGGCCTGGCCGCGGTTGTTTTGATAAAGAAATAGAGAAATAGAGATTACCTTGGCGTTTGGTTTGGGGCTCCTTTGCATTGATTAATACAATGGCTAAACATCTCTCATTCCCACTATTCATAGCAGTTATGCATATTCCATTTTCATGTTTTTCACTTTTTTCAGAGAGTCCATTGTATTTTTCAGTCTAGTATTCCCATAGCAGTTCTGCTTTTCATTATTCCCCTATACATTGTGACTGGTGTGCAACTCTTTATCCTATTGTTTAGTTGTATATTTTTGAGTCTTGCACCCTGCTCACACCATTTGTTTTCCAGACGTACATTCTTTAATGAGGAGGAAGCAGAGGCTGTCCCTATTTCAGTAGCCGCTGCTCCGGTAATCCCGTTTACCATGCCTTAACTTACAGCAGTGAACCTGGCTGCCACAGTATTCTGAAGAAGCCTACACCTTGTCTCACTTCAAGGAGAGACTGTATGGCATATTCCGTATCTACCCTCTAACGGAGAATCAGAAAGCTAACATCCTCATTGCTCAGTTAACCGGAGCAGCCCAGAGGCAGGTCAGGTCCTTGCCAGAGACTGACAAGAGGGTGGTGAAGGACATTTTAGCTAAGCTGAAGGTGACCTTTGATACCCGTACACTGAGATAAAAATGCGGTTTTATGGATGCAAGCAAAGGGCCCAGGAGGGCATATGGGACTATGCTTTAAATCTGCAGGAAGCAATGAAAGCAGTCAAGCAGGTGGCACCAGCAGAGGTGGGGGATGAAATTCGCGTACTAACAGACCAGTTTCTGGAGGGGCTGCTGTCTGAGAGCCAGCTGCGCATCGTAGCCATGCAACACCCAGACATCAGTTTTGCCGAATTCAAAGACCGGGCCATCCAAGTGCTGCGTGAACCATCTCGACCCAATCCTGTGTCCACTACCATGCTAAAGGTGGCTGCCAAGGAGCAAGCTGTGGAAAAGGATCTTCCCAATGATTAGCGACTCCATATTCAGGAACTGATCAACTGTGTGTCTGCCTTAACCCATGCAGTGCAGTCCAAGCAGGTGAAACAGCTACCAGTATCCATTGAACTGGTTTCCAGTGCTGATGACCTTCCATGGCGAAGACGCGGTACCAGCCTGTTCTCCCAAGTTCCTGACCGGTATATTGCCGATGGGCAGCCCATCTGTCGCTGTTGTAGAAAAGTGGGACATTTTGCAAGAGGCTGTCCTATGAGTGTCCATAACCAGGGGGCCGGGACCGGCTCCCTGGTACAGCCATCTCCACCACCAGCAGCAGAAAAGAAAGAGTCATTGTAAATGTTTTCTTGCATAAGAAAAAGTTAAAGTTAATGTTGATTTTCTATGCTGCACTTTGAAAATTGAACACAAGAGAAGAGTAATTTGTGCAAAAAACCAGACAATTTTATTGATTACACAAACAAGCACAATGTAAAAAATCTCTAAAAGCAATCACAGGAAAGTGGGGATCGAGGGGAAAAATGGCCAAATCATAGGAAAAGAGGTTTCCAGATATTACATGATATGGTCAGATAGTACAAAAATGTTAACTATAAAGGAAACAATTCCCATATTACAATTGCCATACCAGTAAAAGAGGATCTTGCTCCCTGAAGAAGCGTGCAACACGTAGCGAAACACGCGTAGGTGGTCCTTTGATTCAGTCCGGGGGTACTCTATGGCCTAGGAACTTTCCTTTACAGCACCTTTCTTATATGCACTTGCACTTTAGGTAAATATGGTTTCCTTGATTTAGTATTGGCGCATGTTTCTATAATCTTTTACTGGTATGGAAATTTATATTTACCATTTTTTACTATCTGACCATATCATGTAATATCTGGAAACCTCTTTTTCTATGATTTGGCCATTTTTCCCTCTATCCCCACTCTCCTGTGGTTGTTTTTAGAGATTTTTTACATTGTGCTTGTTTGTGTAATCAATAAAATTGTCTGGTTTTTTGCACAAATTACTCTTCTTCTCTTGTGTTTAATATGTTAATTTGAGTAGTGCATACACCGGCCTAGTTATACCAAGGCTAGTCCGGTGAAATTATAGTCATACACTCGTGTGAGCATAGCCTAAAGGTGGTGTCACACACAGCGACAACGACGTCACTGCTAAGTCACCATTTTCTGTGACATAGCAGCGACGTCCCGTCGCTGTCGCTGTGTGTGACATCCAGCAACGAGCTGGTCCCTGCTGTGAGGTCGCCGCTCGTTGCTAAATGTCCTGCTTCATTTTTTGCTCGTTGCTCTCCCGCTGTGAAGCACACATCGCTGTGTGTGACAGCGAGAGAGCGACGAACTGAAGCGAGCAGGGAGCCGGCGTCTGGCAGCCTGCGGTAAGCTGTAACCACGGTAAATATCGGGTAACCAAGGGAAGCCCTTTCCTTGGTTACCCGATATTTACATTAGTTACTAGCACCGCCGCTCTCATGCTGCCAGTGCCGGCTCCCTGCTCCCTGCATACGTAGCTGGAGTACACATCGGGTAATTAACCCGATGTGTACTCTGGCTAGGAGTGCAGGGAGCCAGCGCTAAGCGGTGTGCTCTCACGCTGCTAGTGCGGGCTCCCTGCTCCCTGCACACGTAGCTGGAGTACACATCGGGTAATTAACCCGATGTGTACTCTGGCTAGGAGTGCAGGGAACAGGGAGCCGGCAGTGGCATCGTGAGAGCGGCGGATGCTAGTAACTTAAGGTAAATATCGGGTAACCAAGAGAAGTGCTTTCCTTGGTTACCCGATATTTATCTTAGTTACCAAGCGCTTCCATGCGTCGCTGCTGGCTGGGGGCTGGTCACTGGTCGCTGGTGAGATCTGCCTGTTTGACAGCTCACCAGCGACCATGTAACGACGCAGCAGCGATCCTGATAAGGTCAGGTCGCCCGTCGTGATCGCTGCTGCATCGCTATGTGTGACCCCAGCTTTAGAGATAGCAGCCAGTGAAAAGAAGAGGTTTTATAGCAGAAACAGCATGGACAGGGTAGAAAGTATATCAAGGAAGACAAAGAAAACAAGTTATGGATAAGGCAAAAAGTATATAAAGAGGACATTGCAGAATAGAAGCTATGATGATATGTTACCTACTAGAAACCCAGCACCATAGATGAACAAAGACCTAACATCCAGCCTGTATTATTTGCAGGGAAAAGTCCAAAATTTGTAAGAAGCTGCATATCTGGGGGAGTGAAAATCAATGGGGGACTAAAGATTACAGAATAAATCTTATTGTAACTTTATTGAATAAAAGTAACCACTATCATGTAAAACAAAATGTTATTCTCATGTCAAAGGTGACCCAAGTTAGAGGCCAAAATGTTCTCTGTTTGTATTGATGTATTATTTATTTTATGAAAATGATAACTAAAAAAAATTACTAAATGAATTACAACTCACAAGAGTTTGAAAATACTCACAAAGGCTGAAAACTGAAACCTTAACCAAGAAGAGGTAAGGTGGCCTAAAAGCCACAAAGAAAAACAGGAAGGTCTCTGTCCACCATTATCTGCTGTGATATCAGAGTAGATATTGAAGTATCTGGAAGCCACAGAAACCCTGAGCCACCAACATTACTGTGTATGGTTCTGTTGTCAAATATATAGTAACATATAATCTCCGACACCTAGTAAGTGCAAAGTAACAGTACTTGGCAAGTACAAGTATCCCTTATTGTAAATCTTCAGTTTTGTGATGCTTATTCCTCTTATTCAATAACATGAATAATTTAATTAAAAATAGTTCACATATGAAAATGGAATAGGTTATAAATTAGTCACATAGTCACTTACACTTTACAGAACCCAAAATAATAATATGGAAAAAACATAATTTGTGTATATTGGCTTCAAAATTGTAATTTGCTGTGTGCCACCATTTTTGGTTCAGGAAGAATATTTGTGTAATATGTTTAAACAATTATTTGGTGGATAGTAGAAAGAGAGGGTCCAACCGGTGGTGCAGCTAGAGTCCTATGGTCCCCACCAGCATATTGGTCAGATGGATAGGCCCCTGTAATAATTTCCCCCATCTAGTAATAATGGCTTCCATTTTGGCCCTTATCCTGTATTAATGTCCCTTGTTCTGGCCCCCATCCTGTAAAAATGTCCTCCATCCTGTCATAATCTCCCCTGTTCTGTAACAATGTCCCACATCCTGTAATAATGTCTCCCAACCTTGCCCTTTCCTTTAACAATGTTCCCCATCCTGGCCCCTTCCTGTAATAATTTCCCCATCCTGTAAAAATGTTCTCCATTCTGTTATAACCTCCCTTATTCTGTAAAAATGTCCCCCATCCTATAATAATGTCACCTGTTCTGTAACAATGTCCCCCATCTTGTAATAATGTTCCCTATCCTGGTCCCTTCCTGTAATAATCTCCACTACCCTTTAATACTGTCCACAATACTGTGTAATGTCCTTGCTCATATGTTGTAATAATATCCCTGTCTTGGCCTCTATTCAGTAATAATAATGTCCACCTGTACTAGCAATCTTCTCCACCACATTGGGAAAAAAACGCCATTCTTCTTACCTGTCCCAGATCCCACAGTCAGCAGTGTCCTCTTGTAGCTTCATAGCCGGCATAGGGAGTGGGGCTATGTGTGGGAGTGGCATCATGGATCACCCATCATCACCCATCATCATCATCATCACCCATCAGCTGACATCAGATGGCGGCTGGTGTCAGCTAGCCCCTTTAGTCCACCACCCTGGATCACACCAAGGAGAGGCTGATTTTATGCTTAGTTGAATTGGCATGTAAACCACAAAGGGGTAATGGATTTTGTCCTGGTGCAGTAGACCCTTTGATCATTTTCCAAGACACCATGAGGGCGCTGCTGTCACTCATACGGAGTAACTTAACATTGTAGGTTACTCATACACTTATTGTTTTTTATTTACGTAAAATTGGATACTTTCTTATATTCTAACTATTTGCATCATTATCCTTCACATTCCAGTTGTTCCTTATGAAGTGGCGATTTTTTAAAACAAATATTTACCTGGTTCTCTGACATCTTTGACCATGCTGCACCATTTCAAATGACTGGTTGGTCAGTTTAACCACTAACCATCAAGCGGCTTCCTTTTCATCTTTTAACAGAACATGTCAGTTTCCATAAGGACATGAAAAGACAGTGTATCTTCACCCTGAGATCGAAGCCCCCAGGTTCCTGCTCTCTGATGCTAATTAAAACCTGGTACCATCACAGACAAAGTGTGGGGACTCTTAGCTCCTTAAATGCAGCGGCCAACAGCATCCATCACATGTAAGGAGTTAGAGGAATATCATTCCCTCTGTCACTCCATCAGCACTCTGCAACAGGATTGCGGGGAGTTGATGGTTCCTATGTGCTATGGTAACTGGTAACCACAAGCCTAACCATGGCCTCTGGGTCTGCCATAGATCGAAGCATAAAAGATCATGCAGTAGACAAAAGCTAAGCATGAAAGGAGACCGCCATTTTCACTTTGCTGCAATACTGCGGTTTTACAGCATATAGTATAAGCAATCATCACGAATGTAAGACTAAAAAATATAGTAAAAAAATGTAGAAAATATATACAGTATTTTTATATAGACATAAAAATAAATAAAAAATTTGAAGCACTCAATTTTTCCCATTAAAAGTAAAGTAATAAAAAATAGAAAAAAAATAACATTTGGTATCACCGCATCCTAAACAATCCTATGTATCAAAATATTTTTTTTAAATTAATTACGGTAACCTATATGGTAAAAGAAAAAACTGGCAAAAATGTATGCATTTTTTTCAAGCATCACTCCTCTCTTATAAAGTGCAGTAAAAAGCAATTCTAATTTATATGTAGAAAAATTGGTTTCAATAAAACAGTCAGCTAAATCAACATGCAAAAAATAAGTTCAATGATAGAAAAAAATAATATGTTACAGGCCTCGGGAAAGGGCAATATAAATCATCATTTTTGGTTTCAAACATCTGAATTTTTTTCACTACTTAAAAAAAAAAATAAATCTATACAAGTTTGGTATTACCATAATCCTTCTGATCTGGTGGATCATCTTTCCAGGCCATTTCACCATAAAATGAATGTTACAGAAACGCACAAAGAAAATATGGTGGAATTGCTTTTTTTTCACCATTTCATACCACTTTTCCTAATTTTCCAGTTTATGGTAAAATGAACAGTGTCATTCAAAATTACAACACGTCTTTATACGGCTAAAAAAAATGTAGAAAACTTAAAGAAAAATAAAACAGAGCGCAGCGCATTGTGTGATTTCATTGATGGAAAAGTGTAGAGGTTACGCGATCGTGAAGACTCCCACCTGTTGTTGTGAAGAGTCACAAATATAAACATGTAGCTTCAGATATTCTAATGCCGGCTGCAGATGCCAAAAAGGACCACTAAGGAAAGTCTTCTTCTGGAAATGCAATGTTTGTAGACAAAACCAAGGATGGTATTGAAAGGGTTAATGCTGTGTTCCCGTGAGTGAGAGGAAACTGCCCAAGAACTTGATGGTGATTTTCACAGCGCGTTTCGGAGATGTCATCTCCTTCATTATTAGATGTGATTTTGACCCGATGAAATAGATGACATCTCCGAAACACGTTGTTAATAAAATCGCCATCGATTTCTTGGGCCATTTCCTCTCACTCACGGCAGCGCGGCATTAACCCTTTCACCACCATCCTAAGTTTAGTTCAACGTGGGGCTGCAGCAACTCCGTCATACGCCAGTATAGTGCTTGTGGCAGTCACAACACGTCAAGGTGAGCCTCTCTCAGAGCTTTAACCTCTTTCCCTCACCCGGATAAGACCCTATTTGCACTCCTTTGTCTTCCAGCCTTTTATTTTACAAACATTTGTAAACAGAAATAAAAAAGAAAGAGTAAAGGTACCATCACACTAAGGGGTACTTTGCACACTACGACATCGCAAGCCGATGCTGCGATGCCGAGCGCGATAGTCCCCGCCCCCGTCGCAGCTGCGATATCATTGTGATAGCTGCCGTAGCGAATATTATTGCTATGGCTGCTTCACATGCACTCACCTGTCGTGCAACGTCGCTCTGGCCGGCGAACCACCTCCTTATTATGGGGGTGGGTCGCGCGGCGTCACTGCGACGTCACACGGCAGTCGGCCAATAGGAGCGGAGGGGCGGAGATGAGCGGGATGTAAACATCCCGCCCACCTCCTTCCTTCCGCATTGCAGCCGGGAAGCAGGTAAGGTGGTGTTCCTCGCTCCTGCGACTTCACACACAGCGATGTGTGCTGCCGCAGGAGCGAGGAACAACATCGGACCGTCGCGTCAGCGTAATTATGGAATTCGCCGACGCTACACCAATGACACGATTACGGCGCTTTTGCGCTCGTTAATCGTATCGTATAGGATTTACACACTACGATGTCGAGAGCAATGCAGGAAGTGCATCACTTTCGACATGACCCCACCGACATCGCACCTGCAATGTCATAGTGTGCAAAGTACCCCTAAGCGACGCTCCAGCAATCCCACCAGCAACCTGACCTGGCAGGGATCGCTGGAGCGTCGCTACACGGGTTGGTGGTGAGCTGTCACACAGGCAGATCTCACCAGCAACCAGTGACCAGCCCCCAGCCAGCAGCGACGAGTGGAAGCGATGCAGCGCTTGGTGACTAAGGTAAATATCGGGTAACTAACCCGATATTTACCTTGGTTACCAGCGCACACCACTTAGCGCTGGCTCCCTGCACTCCTAGCCAGAGTACACATCGGGTTAATTACCCGATGTGTAGTCTGGCTATGTGTGCAGGGAGCAGGGAGCCGGCACTGACAGCGTGAGAGCGGCGGACGCTGGTAACGAAGGTAAATATCGAGTAACCAAGGAAAGGGCTTCTTGGTTACCCGATATTTACATTGGTTACCAGCGTCTGCAGAAGCCGGCTCCCTGCTCACTGCACATTCAGTTGTTGCTCTGTCGCTGTCACACACAGCGATGTGTTCTTCACAGCGGGACAGCAACAACTAAAAAATGGTCCAGGACATTCAGCAACAACCAACGACCTCACAGCAGGGGCCAGGTTGTTGCTGGATGTCACACACAACAACATCGCTAGCAACATCGCTGCTATGTCACAAAAGTTGTGCCTCAGCAGCGATGTTGCTGGCGATGTTGCTTAGTGAGACGTGGCCTTAATGTTCGTTGCATTTTTTGTTCACATGCACTCTGGATCCATGTGTAAACGAAGATCTGAACTGTACAATTGACTTCCAGGGGTCAGTGTCAGATATGCTATCCGATTGAAAACTGAAAAGCATAAATTCGATCTATATGCTCGTCTCAACGAGCCCTTTTACTGAGAGGCACTTATGCCCCAGTTTTTTTACTCAATTTTCTTTGTTTCTGGAAAAATAAAACAGATATGGCACTTGGAAAAAGGGTTGGGAATAAATACAAACATAAAATTGAATTGGCTGCAAAATTTGTGGCTGAGAGCAGCCAATAAGTAAGGATGGATTGGACAATTTGAATGTAAAATGCCTGATCATCTGTATAATGAAATATAATACACAGATGACTGAGCAGAGGATGATTGTTTACGTAAGGCCAAGTTCACACATATGTATTTTCAGTCCAAGTGCTGTCTGTGAAAAAACTTACACAGACAGTACTACTGTACGTCCAAGGTTAATCAACTAGGCTGTTCAGATGAGCGTTTTGGATTTTTTTTTCCATTAAAAAAACCTAAAAAATTGCAGCATGATCTAGTTCCTTCCGTATGTTGAATGAAACTCACCTATTCAAGTCTGTCGGTGCGCAAAGAAAATCAGATCCCATAGAGATCAACTGTATAATGTCTAATTTTTACAGATACATTGCAATTCTCTAGCATGGTAAACTGTATATGATCTTGTAAATCTTAATAATTGCTGATTTATGAAAATAGATGCCATATGGATCGTATACTGGAGATCAAAATTTGAGACCAACACACAATTTCCAAAATGTTAAGGTCATTGTGTAGGCCTATGTGATTATATCCTAACATGAGGAAACTCACAGTATTTTAAGCTTATTTCACAAATTGAATTTATTCCAAAACACATAATAAAAATGTAAATGAGATAAATGAAAAAGAACACTGATCAAAATTAAAGAACACATTCAGATACCTGCATGTTATTGGTGTTAATCTGGCACCTGGTGCTAATTTCCTTAATTATCTGACAAACCCTATGTAACTGGCAGCTTAACTTTACAGTTTGCACTGACTTTGCAAAAATGGTGTGCTATTCCAGAGGGACTGAAACCCTCCGGCAGCAGGTGGTACAGATGAAGGCCAAAGGGATGATCCTATCAGCCATAACAAGAGAAGTTGGTCGGTCCAAGTCTGTGATTTTGAGAATATTGCATCTTTACACATCACAAACTCTTTCAAGTCCCCCAAGAAGGCTGGTCGCCCTTGAAAAACAAATGCAAGAGACGACATGATAATGTAGAGAATCTCCATGAGTAATTGTTTCAACACTGCAGTTGGAATTGCTCGCCAGTTCAGCACTGAACAGGGTAAGGATCTGTCTCGTCATACAGTGTCACAACGTTTAAGAGCATTTGGACTGAAAGCCCACTCTTCAGTGACCAAACCTCTCATTACCAGAAAGAATAACAAGACTGGACTTTCCTTTGGTGAAGAGCATGTTTTGTGGACAGTTGTGTGGAGAAGTGGTCCACAGTTCATTTTAGAGATGAAAGCAAGTTTAATTTATTTGGATCTAATAAAAAAACATTATGTTCGTCCACAAACTGGGTAAAGACTGAACCCAAAGTGTGTTAAGAAGCCAGTGAAAGACGTGCTATGGTTTGGGGAATGTTTTATGCAGCAGGAGTTGGACCTCTCATACAGCTACATGGCAGAGTGAATGCAAATGTGTATCAGAACCTTCTTCAACAACATGTGGTTCCTTACTTTCATCCATCACTCAGTAAGCCAGCAATTTTCATGTAGAACAATGCCCCCTGTCACACAGCAAAACGGGTAAAGCAGTTCCATATAATAGAAAACATTGAAATGGCCAGCCCAGAGTTCTGATCTAAACCCAATAGAAAACCTCTGGAAAATCCTTGGTGACAAAGTTATTGCCAAAAAACTCACAACAGTCAAAGAACTGTGGAAGAGACTGGAAGAAGAGTGGACCAAAATCACACCAGAGCAGTGTGAGAGACTAGTGATGTCCTGTGGCCGCAGATGTGCAGAAGTCACTCAAAGCAAAGACCTGTCCACGTCCTACTGATTGGTGACTGTTGTTATCTTCAAAAAATTTACTTATCTTTCTCTGTGCTACAGTCATTGCTGTTCTCTAATTATGATCATCACATTTGGGGCAAAATAAACGTTTTATGTTGATAAACCTTGGATCTTTTATAAAACACTGTTCTAATGGTGCACCCCTTACAAAAAAAACCCTTCAAATGGTCATCAATGTAGATTACATTATTTATGAAAAAAGAAAGTGACCATACATTGTACTCTAATTCTGATCGCCAGTGTATAAGGGTGACAATTCAGACGAAAAATATTTCTTTTAAGAATTTTTTATGCGTTGGTGTGAACATAGCCTAACAGTCAGGAGAATATAGAGCTAGCCTAAGGGGTACTTTGCACGCTGCGACATCGCTAGCCGATGATAGCGATGCCGAGCGCGATAGTCCCCACCCCTGTCGCACATGCGATATCTTGTGAAAGCTGCCGTAGCGAACATTATCGCTACGGCAGCTTCACACGCACTTACCTGCCCTGCGACATCGCTCTGGCCAGCGACCCGCCTCCTTTCTAAGGGGGCGGGTCGTGCGGCGTGACAGCGATGTCACACGGCAGGCGGCCAATAGAAGCGGAGGGGCGGAGATGAGCGGGACATAAACATCCCACCCACCTCCTACTTTTCGCATAGCCGGTGGAGGCAGGTAAGGAGATGTACCTCGCTCCTGCGGGTTTACACACAGCGATGTGTGCTGCCGCAGGAACAAGGAACAGCATCGTACCTGTCGCTGCAGCGAAATTATGAAAATGACCGACACTACACAGATCACCGATTTACGACGCTTTTGCGATCATTTATCGGTGCATCTAGGCTTTACACGTTGCGACGTCGTTACCAGCGCTGGATGTGCATCACTTTCGATTTGACCCCGACGATTTCGCAGTAGCGATGTCGCAACGTGCAAAGTACCCCTTAGTGCAAAGGACTAGTAAGTGGCCCTTGTGTGGAGTGAATGGACTAGGTGCTCTAAATTGAGGTATATAAATTTGTATTCCAATTATTTTCTTTTAGTTTTACAGATATAAGTGTCTGCTGGTGTTTTTACTCTTGAATTAAAAAAAGCAGGATGTTACTTATACTGATAATGTCTTAGTTGTAAAGGGAGCCAAAAAAACATTAGATGCCTGACAACTTGCTAAGAAGCCCAGCAAGGAATCTTTCTATCGGTCTAGCACAAATCACCCAAATAGATTTCCAGGATATTATATGCCTTTGAAGATGAGCCTGGAGGGCACTGGTATATACTATAGAAGGTCCATATTTCATTGATCATTACATTCAGAATGAATTATTGAAATGCAATATTTTAATTATATGATTCCACTTTTGAGGCAATATATATGTTATTATAGATGTTCTGTGTTATTCATTTACATATCACTAATTAGCATCTCGTTACATCTCATTCTGAGCTCTTTCATCTCATCAATCCCACAAATTGTCCTTAAGATATTCAAGCCTCATTGTCTGTACCGAAATCCTGTTTTTGTTTACGCCTCCCGCAGTTGTAGGTTATTGGATGTGCAGTTCATTTGTTAATTTCAGCTTAGAATATTGCTACAGGCTTCACGCGCTGGATGTGAAACGAAGGGGCACAAAGGAAGCACAAACGCAATTTTTATTTTGTCTGTGCTTCTTCAATCTATGTTTTGCCACACACAAGAGCAGATCTCGGAAGATCTGTTTTGGAAACTTTCATTTCCTTTATCCAAATCTTTTTTTTTTTGATCAGTAAAACATATAGAGAAAGCACTAACCTCAAATACAGATCTGTAAAGAAAAGTCCCCTTCTGGGTCACCATAAGCATTAAAGTCAACAAAATCTATCAGTTTCGATAACCCAACTTAAATATGTCCTGTTCTTGCATGTATCAGCAGTGACTCATCTCCAGGGAGAACCAGATGTTCATTGATAACATTAAAAATACCTGCTCTTCTCTGACATCATCTAGCCATACCTAAGGGATTTATGACCAAAAGAGAAAATAAAAATGGACAATGATCAATTTATTGAAAAATTATACAATATTTTATTATAGAGAAGAAGTACTCTTGTGGCAAAAGTGTGTATCTATAATGTATTACAGGTGCAAAATCATGTCCATACAGACCACAATACATAAAAATTACTAGAGATCCCAATGGTGTCTATATTAAAGATTAAATAAATAGACCTGTTGCTCTATATAAAGATGGCCTAGGTTATAAGAAGATTGCCACCTCTCTTAATCTAAGCTGCAGTACCGTGGCCAAGACCATACAGCAGTTTAACAAGACAGGTTCCACTCCTCGCCATGTTCGACGAAAGAAGTTGAGTGAACATGCGCAGAGTCATATCCAGAGGTTAGCTTTTCTAAATAGACGTATGAGTGAGTGCTGCTAGCATTGCTGCAAAGTTTAAAGGGGTGGGGATCAGTCTGTCAGTGCTGAGACCATAAGCTGCACACTTTATAAACTGGTCTTCATGGCTATAGTCCCAGAAGGAAGTCTTGACTAAAAATGATGCACAGGAAATCCCACAAACAGTTTGCTGAACTCAAGCAGACTAAAGACATGGATTACTGGAACCATGTCCTGCTGTCTGATGAGACCAATATAAACCTATTTAGTTCAGATTGTGTCAAGCTTGTGTAGCAGCAACCAGATGAGGAGTATAAAGACAAGTGTATATTGCCTACAATCAAGCATGGTGGTGGGAGTGTCATGGTTTGAGGCGGCATGAGTGCTACCAGTTGTGGGTAGCAACAGTTCCTTGAGGGAACCATGAATTCCAACATGTACTGTGACATACTGCAGCAGAGCAAACTGGTTCACGAGGCAGTATGCCAACATGATAATGACCCCAAGCACACCTCCAAGATGATCATTGCCTAGCTAAAGAAACTAAAGATAAAGGTGATGGACTGGCCAAGCATTTCTCCAGACCTAAACCCTATTGATCATCATCAAATTGAAGGTGGTGAAGCGCAAGGTCTCTAACATCCACCAGCTCCATGGTGTTGTCATGGAGTAGTGGAAGAGGATGCCAGTTTCTCCTGTGAGGCTCTAGTGAACTCCATGCCACCCAGGAGAGTTAAGGCTGTGCTTGTAAAATAATGATGGCCACACAAAATATAGAGACTTTAGGCGCAATTTGTCAATTTTAACTTGATGTGTACTCACTTTTGTTGCCAGTGGTTTAGACATAAATGATTGTGTGTTGAGTTATTTAGAGGGCACTGTTATACAAGCTGTACGCTAAATGTGATGGGTGAAAGAGGGTGTATGTATTTTATTTCAAATAAAAGATTTTTTCACTGTTTGTAGTTTATTTTTTTTCACTTACAGGATTAGTAATGGGGGTCTTATAGATCCCATTAGTAATCCAGGGCATGGTGGCAGCTGACCAATCACAGCTGTCATTAGCCAGCGCACCAGGGCGGCTTGGATGAGGCAGGTAAAGCGCCAGAATTGTCACATCTAATTGATACAACAAATCTTGGCAGCTGTGGGCTGGTATTTTTAGGCTGGGGAAGCCAATATCCATGGCTCTTTCCATCCTGATAACACCAGCCCCCACGTGTCTGCTTTATCATGGCTGGATATAAAAAATGGAGGGGACCCTACGCCTTTTTTTTTAAAAATAATTTATTTATTTTGATATCCAGCCATGGTAAAGCTCACAGGTGGGTTCTACAGCCTGTAGGTATTGTTTTAAACTCACTGGCTATCAAAATAGGGCGGGAGCACACATCATTTTATATTTATTTATTTATTTTTACACTACTATACAGCAAACTGACTACAACCAATCACAGACGTGGACAAAGGGTTCAGGGGCTTGTATAGCAGTCTGCAACCAATCACAGACACTGGCAGAGAGGGTGGGAGGGGGAAGCAGTGAATATTGAGGAACCTTAATAAGTAGACCGAGAAAAGAGTCTGACTGCAGTGTGATCCTCTTGGAAACACGGTATATATAATTGTCCTGCTCTTACTACCATTTAACGTCCATTTGCAACCCCTAGCACTTACTACAGCCATTTTACAGCCCCGAACTTCTCATCTCCATTGACTTGTATAGAATTCATTGTTCGGGGTCAAGTCCGAGGTCAAGTTCGGCGTCAAACTCAAATTTTCATTTAGTTTGTGCTAATTCGGCAAATTCGATAATCTACAGGTCCGCTCAACACTAGTCATTGTGAAAAGTCATTTGCAACGTCATAGCTCAAATCATTAAATTAAGTGCCGATCAACTTGTTGTATGATCCATTGTTTCTTATTCAATGCAGAAATCTGCTGGTGGGAAAAGACGCTTACTGCTACCTCTCCAACTCTAAGCCAATTTATGGAGTTACACAGGTGTCCTTCTAGTATATGGTTTCTAAAAATGTTTCCCTCTTATTAAATTTTTCTCGATTATTTTCAGATGGTGGCAGACCGTCAAAATGGTCCTGGAATACACCTCATACATGGTCACTCATGTGAAAAATCATTGTAAAACTAAATATATTCTGTACAGAAGTTTATCTTTTAACAGATGTGAAGATCAATGGGAGCAGACTTTCTGTAGGACACAACTCCCTTGTGTGAGACGTCGTATTTAAAACCACAAGACAAATAAAAAGCAGGGGGTGAGATGGGAACATTGACTCTTCTCTTCTTCTTGAGGTTTCAGCCATCTGGTGACCTTTCTCCTACCCTGGGGACAGAGTGTCCACCAAATTATACATTGTATATACCTTCTTTATGTTTGGGATACAGTTCTTTCTTTGTATATGGGAGATCCATTAGTTATCTATAACTGTAAAACACTTGCAGGCTGAAATCACTAGAGATAACACATGGAGGTCAGTGAACAATGCTTTAGTGGTCACCGCACAAGATTTACAAGGGCTAAAAAAACGGGAAAAAAAACAGTGATTCAGAAAAATGATCTTATTTAAGCCAAGATCAATAACCAGACATTTTTTCAAGACATTGACACTTTCTTCCAGCTCTTGTTTTGCAACAAGAAGCACCGATTTCACAATAAAGGTCATATTTTACCATGTAGGACAGGCCCCGGATGGACTTTACATAAGGAAGACAATTGGATATTCTGGCATATAGATAGAGAAAAAGTGTACCTAATACTTGGGATCACCACACACAAAACATAAGATGAAAATGTTTGACCAAAAAATGTTTTATTTATGTACAAATACACTTAAGAACATTTAAAAGGCCAAAAACATGGCTCAAACAGAGTAACCCACTCACATGTCAGAAATGAACCAGCTGCAAAATTGGAGACATATAAACAACAAACAACAGGATAGAACAACAATGAGATGGGCAGATGGCGATCAATACAGCCACAAATCCACCCTTAGGCCTCTTTCACACGTCTGTGAAAATCACGCACGTTTTTCACGGACGTGTCAAAGGTGCGTATTGCTCTCTGTGTGCCGTGTTTATGGCACACGTGTGTTCTCCGTGTGTTATCCGTGATAACACACGGAGAACGGGAACTTTCTACTCACCTGTCCCTGGTGTTGCAGTCCGTGGTGCTGATCTGCGGTCTCCGACCCTGCCCACTCCCCGCTGCTGCCGCTTTTGGCTCGCAGTGGAGTGAATACGCAATGAGCATAATGAGCGGTTACTTCCTCACACGTATCGCCACCCGTGGTGGTTTTATCAAGGGCAAAAAAGAACAAAATTCACAGATTCTAAACTATTGTAATTTCAGGATAATTACAAGGAATTTTACATCACAAATTCAAGTCTACAAATCACATCACATGGACATCTTAGATGCAAAAAAGCATTGTGCCATTCCATATTTCTAAATTATAAAATACAATTTACAGAATTGATATTCCAAAAATGTTTTCAGTATTGATTTATCTTCTTTGGATCATTATATAATCATTGGAAAGTTCTCAACCTCAGCAGTATCCAACAAAGTGGCATTTACTACGCTTGTAAGAGTCTTTGGTACTTCATTCCAGAAAGTACCATATACATACTGTATACTGTACACTGAAAAATTTTAATTTTTGCTTTCCACATTGCTTTAGGCCTCTCTCACATGTCCGTGAAAAACCACGCACGTTTTTCACGGACATGTCACAGGTGCGTTTTGCCCTCCGTGAGCCGTGTTTATGGCACACGTGTGTTATCCGTGTGTTATCTGTGATATCACACGGAGAACGGAACTTTCTGCTCACCTGTCCCTGGCGTCGCTGTCCGTGGTGTTGATCTTCGGTCTCCAGTCCTGCCGACTCCGCGCTGCTGCTGTTGCTTCCGGCCGCAGTGAAGTGAATATTCAATGAGCATAATGAGCGGCAGTCGGAAGCAAGTGACAGCAGCGGCAGAGACAAGAGGGCAGGAGAAGGTGAGTAAAGTTTTATTTTTTTTTCTCACAGACACGTCTTTTCTCCGGTGCGTGTCACATGGAACACATCCATTTTGTCCGTTTGCATTACGTGTGACAGGTTTGTGTTCCGTGACACTGGTGATGCCGGAGAGAAAACGGACATGTTGCCGTGAGAAACACACGGACACACGTAAGTACGGAACGGACACACATTCCATGTGAAAATACGTGTGTCCAAAACCATAGGAATACCTAGGTCTACGTGTGTACGTGTCTCTGGTACGTGAAAAAACTGCCAAACATGTACCGGAGGCACGAACGTGTGACAGAGGCCTTAATTCCTATTTAGCACCTGAATTGATTAGAAACTTCTTGAATGTGGTTTGAAGCCATTTGAGGGGAGCAGTTTTTACAATGGTGTCACTTATGGGGATTTTTTGTTACCTAGGACCCTCAAAGTCAGTTGAAATGTGATGTGGTCCCTACAAAATGGTTTTGTAAATTTTGTTGGAAAAATTAGAAATTGTTGATAAACTTTTAACTTACTAACGAAAAAAATGATGTATCAAAAACGATGCTGCTGCAAATTAGACATGTGGGAAATGGTATTTGTTAACTATTTTGTGTGAGATAACTCTCTGGTTTAAGGGCATAAAAATTAAAAAAAAAAATGAAAATGGCAAAATTTGCCAAATTTCTGATATTTTCACAAATAAACACAAAAAAGTTTGTCCGAAATTTAATACTATCCTCATGCACAATAATTACAGTACTATAATTCAATCACTGGAATGCATTGAAGTATTCCAGAGTTATTACCTTATAAAAAGTGATGGGCGGACCCAGACTGTAAATGTCCGGATTCACGCAGTTTCAAAAGTATGCGGTTCCTCTTATTTTGATAGACAACCAAGATAAGCACTCGGCTTCGAGCTGCAGCCTGTAGCCATATGCTTTTTCTGTGCTGGGTATCATAATATGGGGGGACCCTACCCCAATTTGTTTGTTTATTTTTATACCACGATATAAACCAGCAGCCAGGGTCTGTCATTGGTTGCAGTCAGACGCTGTCACACAGGCTGGGGGCATGTCTGACTGCAACCAATCACAAATGTCAGGACTGCTGGTGGACAGGGGAAGCAGTGAATATGCATGAAGGTAAATGAGTGGCCCCAGAAGTAGAGTGAGTGGTCCGGAAGCAGTTACAGCTGCGCCAGAGACTTGGTAAGTATAGCGCACTTGCTCTAATCACCCTATCCCTTCTACCTCCATTTTTAAGACCCAGATTTTGCTCCCCATAGACTTATATTAGACAAAAAGAGAAACTTTCAGCTCACCCATTCCATGTGCTCAGATTTCCTTCTGCTGCTCGGGCTGCAGGTGCTGTTACCTGTGTATAATGAATTAATTCCCTCTCCCTATAGACTTATATTGGGACCCTTGTCCGGCCAGATATGTGGGATCAATTCCAGGCCAGAACCGATTTTTTTTTTTTTTTTCTAAGTCCGGTTTGTCACACAGACACTGGTCAAAATTGTAAAATTTGTCCTGGTCATGAAGGTGAAAAGAGGCTTGGGGGTGAAGGAGTTAAGTTTTGAAATGATTTGTCCTTTGATATACATGATCGAAGAAGACTGCACCCAAAAACTTATTTGTTAGCTCCAAATAAGTGAAAAATAAACCCGACATACAAAAGCTTTTACTTTATTGTAACTATTATTCTTTTACATCCATCAAGTTTCCTGATTTAGAATTTCTCAGACTTAGACGCCTCTACAACATATGTTGGTTTGTGGCAAGTCACATGAAAACATATTTTTTATTCTTTCTGTACATCTATTTATTAGTGCAACATATGTTTATCTAGTTCAACTTTGTAGTCTATGAAATAAGCGATAAAAGAAAATGACAGGAGCAGAACCTTAGGAAAAAAAAGCCTTTACATGATCTTGGAGGGGATACAGTGGTAAAAAAGAAATCTCCAGAAGTTCCCTATTTTTGCAAATTTCTCAGAAGCAATGGTTTGGTAACTTTATCGCTACAGTATAATTGTTCTGCTATGGGGAAACCTGGCCTTTTACTTAAATAAAAGGTAATTTACACTAAAAGATAATGGTGAGAGAGCATTGTTAAAAACATTAATTTCATGATTATGTTGCAGTGTAAACAGGCTGGTGATAGCCTTATGAACGAGCAAACTGCTCATTCATCAGGTGAAATGATCTTTTGCGCAGGACAAAAAAATCAGTTATCAGCGGTGCATTGTGCTGTGTAGACAGCACTTGCGCTGACAAGAACCACGGCAGCCAATACGCACTGAGTGATCTAGTAAAAGCTGCTCAGTGCACATCGTTTACTTTAGTCTACCTGTATAAACAGACATTTAAACGAGCGCTGATTGGTAAAAGTCATATCGTGTCTCCAGTATGCGTAGCACCCCAAGGGGCAGGTGTTTTAACCTACTCGTTGCCGGGGATGCAGATCTTCTGCGTTGTCAAGGGGTGGCCTGGCCCGGTTCCGTTGCCTCGAGGCATACAGAAAGGAGGGTGGAGTGTAGTAGGAAGGATGGTGTCACACTGTACTCTAAGATGTACAATAGCAGTACAGCGCAGTAATGTGGGACTGAGAGGATTCCTGAAACTATCTGAGAAGGTAGTTAGCTGGTAAACCACTAGGGGGCGTAAAAGTGGAGGAAACGTATGAGCAGGGAATTCCCTAGCAGAGGTAATACTAGTCAAGCCCACCAGATGGCAGTAGAATCGTCAGAAAGCCGTGTCACAACATGAGGTCTTGTAAGTACACAAGGGCAAAGTCTAAACCTAGTCAGAGGGAAGCAAATAGTCAGTAGCCGGGAAATCAGAGCCTAGAATGGAGGGGGGAGTGGGAAGACAAGACAGAATTAAGGCAAACAGATAAGGAACGAACAGGGAGACAGTGGGAGAGACAGTGATGGAAACAGACAACAGAGGAGGTTAACAGGTCAGGTGAACACGGAGGTCAGGAGGGGGCAGGGCAGACAACAGATCACTCAAGAGCAGAACACAGCAGAGCCAGAAGTGTCACTGGCGAAGTCCAAGAGAAACAGTGCCCTAATAAAGCAGCCTGACCTCCAGAACGAGGCAGAAAGGATTAACCCCTAACATGACCTGCATCAGAAGTGAAACTAAAAAAAAAGGCTCAGCTCCAGCTGAGCCAGGAGTCAATCATGACAGATGGTAGTGGTAGTGGGAAGTGGAGGATTCGGGTGACGGTGAGGAAAGTCTTTAGATGATCGTGACGCCACCTGCGGTATGCGGCCAGGCAGGTGGCTGCCGCTGCAGGGTCTCTCACCTTTGCAGATGTTGGGTGCAGCCGGGATGGTATCGCTCCCCACAGGCATAGCAGGCCCCGGGAGAATGGCGAGGGGGAACACGGCAGTCCCCGGGAGCGCCGGAGCACAGGGCGACGGCAATCAGAGTCAGAGTCAATAGGTGCGGGCTCCAGGTCTTTACTTACTGGTTCAACACCGCACCCCGGGTACTGATCTCCACTGTGATGAGCTCCGGTCAATCCCGGGTAGGTCAGAGGTTAGGTCCAGAATGGCAGTCTCTGTGGGTCTCTCCTTCTCTAAGATGCGCTGTGTCGATCCGCGTGGCATAAAGCACCTTGGGGACCCCCTTGATTGTTTAATTGTCCCAGCCCTATCGCAGGTGAAGTGGATCCTCGCCTTGGGACGAGCCGCTAAACTCAGTCCCGGATTTAGTGTATCACTGTGCCTCGAGCTATTTGGGTGGTGGACGGGAGACTTGAAATCTTTCTGTCCTGCATATTTTGGCAGCCAACATGAAGTATAACTTGACCTAGGGCTTTGCATCCTGTAGTAGCGCTGGTCCCAGTGAAGAAATAAAGCTCTCCTTCGGCGACCGCTGTTGAACTCCTCCGTCCCACAAAATCTACCGGTACCAGACTCCTTCTCCACCCGGTGTCTCCAGCCTGTCAGCTGATAACCATCATGCCTGTCCTGATGAACATCCTGTGAATGGCGGCTGCAAGCCGGAATTCATAGAAAGTCATCATAGCAGTTGTACAGAGCGGTGATGCTGATGTACAGCATAAACGGTCAGATAATCGCAGCTTTTAAAAAATATCAAAGCAATAAAAAACACAAAAGTGCAAGTCATCATCACCCCCCTTTTTGCCCCATTGATAATAAAACAATAAAAAAACATATACATTTGGTATAACTGCATTCAGAAATGTCCGATCTATGAAAATATAAAATAAATAATGCGATTGGTGAACAATGTGATGAAAAAAAAAATAGCCAGAATTACGTTTTTTTTCGCTTCTGAAACATTGCAGTAAAATGCAATAAGAGGCGATCAAAACATTGCATTTACCCAAAAATGGTAAAATCGCAACACTTAAGGTTGCACAAACTCAACCAAAAATGCCCAATAAATATTTCTTTATTTATATTTCAATACTATAATAAAAACATATATTAAAAACAAATATCATAAAATTATTTATAGCCGGTGCTAAAATACAAAATTCAGGGAATAGCACAATGTCCACAATAAAAGCATCAGAAAAATAACATACAAATATCTATTAACAGGGGGTGCAAGTTATAATTATGATAATTTAGGCATAACACTATAAATAGTTAATCTGGGGAGCATAGGTAATAAATACTATAGTGGGGTAAAGTTCTTTCAATAATTAAAAAAATATAGTGAAAAATCAAATACAGTGGAACCTTGGTTTACGAGAACAATCAGTTCTGGGAGTGTGCTTGTAAACCAAATTACTCGTCTAGCAAAGCAAGATTTCCCATAGCAAATAATGCAAGCTCAGACAATTCGATCCACAACTTGTTCAATGTCCCATCCCGGTCCCCTATTGTGCCATTCCACACAAGCACACACACATATATTATGCTCGAATTACCTTCCGTTCCATTGCCGGACTCCTGGTTCTTGTAGTTCGCCGGTACAGGATGTGTATCGGGTACCCATCGCGACCGATGCCGGAGCTTCCGCTGCCGGAGCTTCCGCTGCCAGAGCGCTGATGTCAAAGGCAGGAGCCGTTTGCCTCTGATTGGCCAGTGCGCTGCCTTTGAGTAGCGTCTGACAGCGGAAGTTCCTCCATCGTCGTGATGGTTACCCGATACATACACTGTACCGGCGAACTACAAGAACCAGGAGGCCCGGCGAGAGAACGGAAGGTAAGGTGAGCATAATATGTGTGTGTGCGTGTTTGTGTGTGCGTGTGTGTGTGTGAGACGGCAAGAGGGGATCAGAGCGTGGTTAAAGTACAGAACCGGAAGTGTGGGCAATGAGTATTTGCTCGTACAGCAAAGCATGCTCGTAAACTGAGTTACAAATTTAAAGCAAGCTTTGCTCGTATAGCAAAGTACTCGCACACCAAGTTACTCGAAAACCGAGGTTTCACTGTATTGTATTGAACTACCTAAAATAAAATATAAGTAAAAATATAATATTAAATTTATTTAAGGTGCCACCGTGTTATATTTATTGACTAAAATGATCAATAAATTACCAATAACCCAAAATAAAATTAAAAAAAAGAGAATTTTGTTACTTACCGTAAATTCTTTTTCTTATAGTTCCGTATTGGGAGACCCAGACAATGGGTGTTTAGCTTCTGCCTCCGGAGGACACACAAAGTACTACACTTAAAAGTGTAGCTCCTCCCTCTGAGCTTATACACCCCCTGATAAGCAGACTCAGCCAGTTTAGTGCAAAAGCTGAAGGAGAATAGCCACCCACAAGTAAAACAGAGCAAAAACCGGAACCGGAAACTCTGTCTACGATAACAGCCGGTGATAACACGCGGAACAAGAAATTGCCAACAGGCAACAGGGAGGGAGCTGGGTCTCCCAATACAGAACTATAAGAAAAAGAATTTACAGTAAGTAACAAAATTCTCTTTTTCTTTATCGATCCTTTGGGAGACCCAGACAATGGGACGTCTCAAAGCTGTCCCTGGGTGGGAAATAAACAGAAAAACAAAGAAGTAGGCAGAACCTAACTTCACAAATGGGCGACAGCCGCCTGAAGGATGCATCTGCCCAAGCTCGCATCTGCCGAAGCATGAGCATGCACTTGGTAGTGCTTTGAAAAGGTATGCAGGCTAGTCCACGTGGCAGCCTGACAGACTTGTTGAGCTGTAGCCTGGTGCCTGAAAGCCCAAGAGGCACCGACAGCTCTGGTCGAGTGAGCCTTGATCCCCGGCGGGGGAGGCACTTGAGAACACTGGTAGGCATCCGAAATGGTCGACCTAATCCAGCGGGCTAAGGTCGGCTTAGAAGCAGAAAGGCCCTTGCGCCGACCTGTGGTTAGCACAAAAAGAGAAGTGCACCGCCTAAGAGCAGCGGTGCGAGACAGATAGATCCGGAGAGCACGCACCAGATCCAGAGTATGCAGCGCTTTTTCAAAGCGATGAAAAGGAGCCGGACAAAAGGAAGGTAAGGTAATGTCCTGGTTAAGGTGGAAAGGAGAAACCACCTTAGGGAGAAAGTCCGGAGTCGGACGAAGAACAACCTTGTCTTGATGAAAGACCAAAAAAGGTAACTCCGAAGAGAGCGCAGCCAAATCAGAGACTCTCCTGAGGGAAGTTATGGCCACCAGAAAGGCCAATTTCTGTGAAAGACGAAACAAAGAAACCTCCCTAAGAGGCTCAAAGGGGGGTTTCTGCAAAACCGTGAGAACCAAATTAAGGTCCCAGGAATCCAAGGGCCGCCGGTAAGGCGGAATGATGTGAGCCGCGCCCTGCATGAAGGTGCGGACCTGAGCCAGCCGGGCGAGACGCCGCTGGAACAACACTGACAGAGCTGAGACTTGTCCCTTGAGAGAGTTGAGGGACAGTCCTAGCTGCAGACCGGACTGTAGAAAAGACAGAAGGGTCGGCAAGGAGAATGGCCAAGGAGGATGGCCGGAAGAGCGACACCAGGACAGGAAAATCTTCCAAGTCCTGTGATAGATCTTGGCGGAGGAAGACTTACGGGCCCGAGTCATAGTGGAGATGACGTCCGGAGGAATACCAGAAGCCGTCAAGATCCAGGACTCAAGAGCCACGCCGTCAATCTGAGAGCCGCAGAATTCAGGCGGAAAAACGGACCTTGTGAGAGAAGGTCTGGACGGTCCGGGAGATGCCACGGCACCTCTACGGACAGATGGAGCAGGTCTGGGTACCAAGCTCGCCTGGGCCAGTCCGGTGCAATGAGGATGACTCGACGGCCCTCCATTCTGATCTTGCGCAGGACTCTGGGCAAGAGAGCTAGAGGGGGAAACACGTAGGACAGACGAAACTGGGACCAGTCTTGAACCAGAGCATCCGCGGCGAAGGCCTGAGGATCGTGGGAGCGAGCCACGTAAACCGGAACTTTGTTGTTGTGACGGGATGCCATTAGATCCACGTCCGGAGTGCCCCATTTGCGGCAGATCGACTGAAACACTGCCGGGTGCAGGGACCACTCGCCACTGTCCACGGTTTGACGGCTGAGATAATCTGCCTCCCAGTTTTCCACGCCTGGGATGTGGACTGCGGATATGGTGGACTTGGAGTCCTCCACCCATTGAAGGATGCGCTGTACCTCCAACATGGCCAGGCGGCTGCGTTTCCCACCTTGGTGATTGATGTAGGCAACCGCTGTCGCGTTGTCTGACTGGACTCGGATGTGCCTGCCCGCCAACAGGTGGTGAAAAGCCTGGAGAGCCAGAAGCACAGCTCTGGCTTCCAGCACATTGATCGAAAGGGCTGACTCGGACGGAGTCCAAGTGCCCTGCGCTCTGTGGTGGAGATATACCGCTCCCCAGCCGGATAGACTGGCATCCGTGGTGAGAATCACCCAGGACGGGGCCAGGAAGGAGCGCCCCTGGGACAGAGAGAGGGGCCGAAGCCACCACTGAAGAGAGCTCCTGGCCTGTGGCGACAGAGCCACTAACCTGTGCAAGGAGGAAGGCCGCTTGTCCCAACAGCGGAGAATATCCAGCTGCAGGGGACGCAGATGGAACTGGGCAAAGGGAACAGCCTCTATTGACGCCACCATTTGACCCAGCACCTGCATCAGGCGCCTGAGGGAATAACGGCAGGGCCTCAGTAGAGAGCGCACCGCCAGTTGGAGGGACTGCTGTTTGACTAAGGGCAACTTCACAAGTGCCGGCAAAGTCTCAAACTGCATCCCTAGGTACGTGAGACTCTAGGTCGGAGTCAGAGTAGATTTGGGGAGATTGACAAGCCACCCGAATTGGGCTAGAGTGGCAAGAGTGAGCGAGACACTCCACTGACAGTCCGCGCTGGATGAAGCCCTGACTAGAAGGTCGTCCAGGTAAGGAATCACTGCCAACCCCTGTAGGTGCAGGACCGCAATCACTGCTGCCATGACCTTGGTGAATACCCGAGGGGCCGTGGCCAACCCGAAGGGGAGAGCCACGAATTGGAAATGATCTTCTCCGATTGCAAAACGTAGCCAACGCTGGTGAGAAACTGGAATTGGCACATGCAGATAGGCATCTCTGATGTCGATGAATGCCAGGAAATCCCCTTGGGTCATTGAAGCAATGACTAATCGCAGGGACTCCATGCGAAAGTGCCGCACTTGAACATGCTTGTTGAGAAGCTTGAGATCCAGGATGGGCCGGAAGGAACCGTCCTTTTTGGGAACTAGGAATAGATTTGAGTAGAAACCTCTGAACCGTTCCCGGGCGGGCACCGGTACAATTACTCCGTTTGCCTGCAAGGATGCCACGGCCTGCGAGAAGCCGGCGGCCTTGGAGCAGGGGGGAGTTGAGAGAAAAAATCTGTTTGGCGGGCTGGAAGAGAATTCTATCCTGTAGCCGTGGGAGATGATATCCCTCACCCACTGATCGGAGATGTGTTGAAACCACGCGTCACCAAAGTGGGAGAGCCTGCCACCGACTAAGGACGTTGCTGGCGCTGACAGATAGTCACGAGGAGGCTGCCTTAGTGGCAGCACCTCCTGCGGTCTTCTGTGGACGCGCTTTTGGGCGCCAGTTGGATTTCTGGTCCTTGGCTGAGTTAGTGGACGAGGCCGAGGGCTTAGAGGACGACCAGTTGGAGGAACGAAAGGAACGAAACCTCGACTGATTCCTACCCTGGACAGGTTTCCTGGTTTTGGTTTGTGGCATGGAAGTACTCTTCCCATCAGTAGCTTCCATAATGATTTCATCCAGCTGTTCACCGAACAAGCGGGACCCAGCAAAAGGGAGCCCAGCAAGGTACTTCTTTGAAGAAGCATCTGCCTTCCACTCTCGAAATTTGAGCGGCGCGGCCAGCGCGCAGGCACCATCGGCGCGGTTCTCAGGCGACAGCTAGAGAACCCGCCGGAAATGTCAGAAAACACAATCAGCACACTCTCCCACAACAATAAAGTACAGGGACCCGGAAAACTAAACGTTTCAGGTACTTAGCTTGCTGAGACGCAGGGCCATGTCCCTGGGGATGAGTTCTCCGGTCCAGCAGGGTCCTGAAGGGCTGCGGATGGAGACCGGTCTCCTGCCAAGCATGGAGACCGTGCTGGCTCCCACTTCAAGCCAGAGCCCAGGAGAGATGGTGAAGAAGCACGGCATGTAAGGCTCCAGCCTAGGAATCAACCTTACAACACCGCCGACACAGTGGGGTGAGAAGGGACATGCCGGGGGTCCAGACGTGGACCCCACTCTTCAATCTCGTTCCAAAAGGAAAAAATCATATGAGAATGCATGTGTGGATGTATGCCTCCTGAACACAAAGCGATAAACTGGCTGAGTCTGCTCATCAGGGTATGTATAAGCTCAGAGGGAGGAGCTACACTTTTAAGTGTAGTACTTTGTGTGTCCTCCGGAGGCAGAAGCTAAACACCCATTGTCTGGGTCTCCCAAAGGAACGATAAAGAAATATATTATTGTAATATATATAATCTTAGAAAAAGTATTGTGAAAAAATACAATATTAACTATAATTTATAATATGTAAAGTGCCACAGTGCCACATATAATAACCAGCCAGTTATATTATAAATAAAGTAATATTTGATTAATCAAATAGAATATGTGTTTCATATCAAAGGTGCCAAAGTGTTACATATATTTGATTTAAATAAAAACCCAATATTACAATAAAATAATCGTGACAAATAAATAGTTCAATAGATAAGTATAATAAATATAAATACTCAATAAATATAAACCAACTAACTGAATAGGTGAAAAGTGCCTAGTGCTTAATCCAAGCTTCTGTGTTCCAGGATTTCTTCGATGCCGTCTATTTGTGCAGCAGGTTTTTTCTGTGTGTAATTTTCAATAGGGCTTTTTAGTATTTTTTTCATAAAACTCCTATTGATAGATGCATTCATGTTTTGGGAAATAAAAAGAAGTTTATTTTTACTAATTCTGTACAATTCCTTAACTCTTTGACTGCCTAGGACGTATGTAATACATCATCGCTTCAATCAATTATCGCAGCTGAAGCTTAGATGGTATTATTTTACCAGACTCAGCAATATTCGCAGCACTGGTCTGATTCCAGAGAGCAGCTTGAAAACTTTTACTCCACGGTTCTGTGTATGTCATGTAAGGGAGGGAAGTGAGGAATATCTGTAAAAGACATTAGGAGGAAAGAGAACAACCTGTTAAGGCCCCCATACACATTTGAGTTAAGTCAGCAAAAGCAGATGGTTTTTGCCAAGACTGGACAGCCATCTATGAGATGATGGGGAAGAGTAGAATCCAGCATTTTAACTTAATTTCACAATCATTTTACTCTATCTGCAGATAAACCGCTGTCAAAAGTAGGTGACAAGAGTCGGACTGAGGGGGTCTGAGGCCCACAGAAAGATTTGACTTTAGGGGCCGACACTACAGCTATATGCAAATACCTGTTAGCCGTTTCCCTCATTACAGTGGAGCGTCGACTGTAAAATACAGGCAGCTCCTGTACATCTACTGTGCCCACTGGAGTGTATAATTACAGTAGTTTTCATTAAAGGGGTTCTTTGGTGAAAAGAATTTATCACCAAGGCATTGGATCCACAGGATCGGTAATTACTTATTAATTGGTGGAATCTAACCATTGAAAACCGCACCGATCAGAAGAATGGGGAACTTTTATCCCTGACAGGGCATTGTTATCCCCATTATAAAATGGAGTGGTAGGTCAGATGTCTGATTGCAATTCCATTCATCCTCTTTGGTGCTGCCAGAAAAAGGCAAGTGCAGCTCTCGCAGCCACAAAGGGAATGAATGGATCAGTGGTCGAGTTGAACACAAACTCCACTCTAAAGGCTGCTTTACACGTTGCAATTTCTCGTGCGATCGCATTTGCGATCGCACCCGCCCCCATCGTTTGTGCAGCATGGGCAATTTGTTGCCTGTGTTGCACAATGCTGTAACCCCCCGTCACACGCACTTACCTTCCAAACGACCTCGCTGTGGGCAGTGAACATCCACTTCCTGGAGGGGGAGGGACGTTCGCCGTCACAGTGATGTCACACAGCAGCCGGCCAATAGAAGTGGAGGGGCGGAGATGAGCGGGATGTAAACATCCTGCCCACCTCCTTCCTTCAGCATTGCCGGCAGGACGCAGGTAAGCTGCAGTTCATCGTTCCCGGGGTGTCACACGGAGCGATGTGTGCTGCCCCGGGTACGATGAACAACAGGAAGTGCGATTTTTAGAAAATGAGCGACGTGTCAGCGATGAACGAGAAGGTGAGTATTTCTGCTCGTTCATAGCTGTCACACGCTACGATATCACTAACAAGGCCGGATGTGTATCACTTACGACGTGACCCCGCCGACATCTCGTTAGATATATCGTAGCGTGTAAAGCCCGCTTAAGGCCTCGGTTCCACTTGCATATTATTTCCAATGCGAGAGCATCATATGCAATATGCTAATGTGACGCCCTGGCAAAACCAGGTAGTCACACAGTTCAAGCCCCCGCACAACACCTTCCCACACAGGGTTACATACAGCCGACATGAAAGCCTAGCCACCCCCCTTAGGGTAGGACGGACACACCAGTGGGCCAGACCAGGTGGATGAGAAACGCCCACCTAGGGGTCTGGAGAACCCGGGGCGGGAAAAGCAGTAGTCTAAGTTAAAGTTCAAGGAGAGTGGAGTCGAGTTTAGTTGAAAGTCAAGTCAGGAAGGAAAGGCGTCGCGGTTGGAGCCCCGGCGTACTGGCTAAGTGGCAGACAGTGGTCCGTGTCTACCAGGAGACGGGAAGACGGCTGCTGGAGATCCGAGGTGGACCGGGGCAGGGTTGGAGCCTGCCGGTACAGACACCGGAGAACCGACCCGGAAACCATGCACAGAGGGGATACTTGGACCCTGAAGCCAGGACCGGAACCAACGGCCTAGCTAATTAACCAATTGAGGGCAGGATTATAGGTCCTGTCCCAAACAAAGTCCCAAGAGCACACAACCACCCACCGAGAGGGATAAGGCATCCGCCAGGGCCCGGTAGATCCCATGGGTCAGCGTCAGCGGGCAAGGCTCCCAACAAAAAGGACCGGGAGCGGACTCTCGTGTTTCACACCGGGAAGTCCAATACACAACACACTGAGTGCAGAGGAAAGTGATATGGATCATCAGCCCGGGTGTGGGACCAGATGGTCCCGACCGCAGTGACCGACCACCAGCACCTTGGTTTACCACTGGACTTGTGTGATTTATTCAACCGTGAGTAACCTAACATCCCCCAGTCCGACCGGGCACACCGGCCCCTGCAATCACCATCCCTGGCATAGAGACACTGGGCCCCAGGGCATCCATCACTACCCACAGAGGGGTTAACATCCAGCTGCCATTCCATCGCCCTCGGGAGTCCCACAACAGCAGCGGTGGTGCCACACTTCACCACACACTGTGGGTGGTGTCACAAACGTTTACTGCAAATCCCGTACAAATATGTCCCCCTTTTATTCGAAGTGTCCGCGCGACCCTCGGGTCCGGTAGTATCCCTCGAGCCACACTGCAGATCCGGATCCGAGCAGCCCGGCTGCTGGCACGGGGGCGGCACACTAATGACTCCTCCGCTCAGGCTTTACTGCGAGTGTGAGCTGAGTGACTTCAGATTGGATCACAGCTGCAGAGAAGAGGGAGCACTTTCTCCTGCTTCTCTGCTGCCTGTCTTTGCGTACATTACATTGCACTTGGATGACATCTGAGTGCAGTGCAATATTCCAGACGTACCCATAGACTTCGCACGAACCTTATGGCATGAGAAAAAAAAAAAAGTAGATGACCACTGCCTCATAGTTTTACACTGGTGTGAGTGCAATCCGATGCTTTATTGGATTGCACTCATCCATGTAAAACACAAATGGAACTGAGGCTTTATATGGATAAACCTTTTCCATGCTGCCGATCAGTGCAGGTCCCAGCACCACTCAATAAGCCATCACTTATCTTGTGACAGTAACTCAGTGACATCCCCGCTCTTGAAAAATTCCGGGCTGTTGCTGACTGGCAATGACCTAAGGAGCCTCATTCTGAGAACATTCTCAGAACAAAGCTCAATAGAAATAGATGGGCGTCACGGGACATTACACCATTGGCTTATGTCGGAACTTCCAGGATTTCTTTTTAATACATTTGTAAACAAGGGAGTGTGGGGGAGTGTTTATTCACCAATTGGATGACTTTGGAATGTCAAGGGGCATTTTTTTATTCAATAAATTGGTGAAAGAGGGATTGTGAGGTAGTCTTTATTCAAATAAACATTTTTTCCCTGTGCGTGTTTTTGTTAACTCTACACTTACCGGTTTAGTAATGGAGGTGTCTGATAGACGCTACTCAATTACTACCCCCTGGGCTTGATGTCAGCTGTCAATTCACAGCTGACATCAACCCCCAAAGTAATACCCAGATTGCGACCGCACCAGGACAATCAGGAAGAATCGGGCAAAGCACCAGGATTGGCACATCTAATGGATGCACCACTTCTGAGGCAGCTGCAGGCTGCTATTTTCAGGCTGGAAAGGGCCAAATAACCATGGGCCTTCCCAGCCTAATATTACCACCCCCAGCTGTCTGTTTTACCTTGGCTGCTATGAAAAAAAAATGGGGTGGGATCTTTTTTTTATTTTTGATAACCAGCCAAGGTAAAGTTGACAGCTGAGAATTGTAGGTCACAGTTGTCTGCTTTCCCTGCGCTGATTACCAAAAATAGGTGGGAGCACACGTCTTTTTTTCTTTATTGTTCACAGCAGCATACAGGCAACTTCCCTATGCAATAAAGCCTGTCGATTTGCTGCAATGCATTCTTTCAACAAACTTTACTAGTACATGAACAGCACCAAAACTTTGAACTCTGATGTAAACTTTAAAAAAAAAAGAAATCATTGTTCGAGTTCGAGACACGGAAGCCTGGTGTGCGGTACGAACCCCAAACTTTACCGTTCAGGTTCACGCAATCCTACTAATAACTTCTAGAGCACATTCTGCAATTTTTCCCCCAACTTCACACAACACTGTGCCAGATAAAGGAAAAAAAGCGATATAGTGCCCTTCCTGCACAGTAAGGGTATGTTCACACATTGCGTTTTTTTTTTAATGTAACTTAAAAGCTACGTTTTACAGTACCAGAAAAAGTTATGTTCTTTCAGATATACTGAATTGGAAAACTGCTGTGTGTTTGAAAACTGCATCTCATCAATTCTTTCAGCATTTTCTAAATGTGTTTTTCAGCATAGAAAGCAATGAGTGTGCAAAAATGCTGTAAATAATCCAACCATGTGTTTTTTCTGCTTTTTTGGTGAATGAAATTAAATTTATTAAACATTTACTGTAGGCAAATGCACATATAATCTGTACTAAAAATGCAGATAAAAAAAGCAGCTAAGGTTGCTTTTTGCAAGCAGCTTAATACCAAGAGAGCAGGTTGTGCTTGCAGAAAAAAAGCAGCAAAAAGCAACATGTGTACTTAGCCTAACAGTGCATCTCTTTGTGCCCCTCCTTTCAAAACAGTGTCCTCACTCACATTTGAATAAATCGGATGAGTGCCATCTTATGTTTTATCGGATAGCACTTGCTCCAATGTTATATTATAGGGCAATGCTGACCAGCGTTTTTTTCTCATGCCAATTTCGCATTAGAAAAAAAAAGTACTGCATGTTGTGTTTGGCAGCATATATTGGATCACGCACACCCATACAAAGTCTATTGGTGCGTGCTAAACATCGGGCGGCACTGATGTCATTCAAGTGCAGTCTAATATACGCTGAGACAGACGAGGGAGAAGATGGAGAAATTAATATCTACATCTTCACTACACTTGTGATCCGATTCTCACATGCAAGAGAATCAAATCACAGTACAGTGACTCCCTGCTCACCCTCGCAGGAGAGTCTGTGCCACGTATCATTTGCATAACGCATCCGATTCTCTCACATGATAGAACATATGCCAGTATGATTGAACCCTAAAATATATTAGAGCAGTAATATCACCTTCTAATTGGCCCCTAAAGTAATTATGTCACCCAAGTGCCACCATAAACTGATAATATATGCCACTCATCCTGGGCCCCTTTATTTAATAATGTCCCTTATCCTGTAAAAATAGTAGAGGAGTTGTCCAGGCGCTGCGAGGATTCGTTGGTGTCAGGGGCAAGAACGGCGGCCAAGTATGCGATATGAATACTCCCGGCCAGACCCCAGCTGGTGGACATGTGACGACCCTGGACTAGTCAGGTCGTCACAGGGCACTGCACGCTCTTTATCTCCTAGTGCAGGACTCAACCCCCATGGTTCTGGGTCCCCATCTTGCAGTACTGTTCCATCAGCATCTACAAATCCTAGTCACACCTCGCACCACACTCTGTCAGGCACACCAGTGGGCTGCTAAGCTGGAATAGGGCCGCCCACATAGGGGTCAGGCAAGGAGGTGGGAGGTGACAAGTCAGTCGGCTCCAGGGGAGCAAAGAGTTCAGTGGTAGCCCTCGAGCTGTGAGGAGCTCGGAGGAAGCTGGGAGTTGGAGCTCCCAGGGGAGAAGCATACTAGGTCGCAGACAGTGGTCTGGACCCGGAGGAGTCGGAGACCCTGTCGCGGGAGATTGGGACTTGGTGCTTGGTTAGTCTTAGAGGATAACCAGCAGCCGAAGTTCAATAGCCGGGCTGGGACCAAAGACACATCGGGGTACATGGACCCTAGGTCGGGGAGAAGCTTCAAGAAACCCGGCAATTAACCGGCGGAGGACAGGACCTATATGTACTGTTCTCACGAAGCTCAGAGATTGGGGGCACTAGCGCAATGAGGGGGATAGGGCTTTCCAAGAAAAGCAGCCCACTGAAATCCCAAGCGTAAGCTCCTGAGAGCAAGATCCTCTGCTACTCTTAGTAGGGAGCAGGGCCCGGAAAGCTCCAAGCTGATGGGCCACCTAGATACTCTAAAAATACTGTGCCCGGAGGCAGGCCACAGACCACCAGGCAGTCCTGCAGGGGACGGGACCTGGATGAGCTCCCCAAAGAGGGCAGCGGCACCAAAAGACTTGGTTTACCACGTTATCAGCGTCTGTTAACCTGATTAACCCCTGCAACCAGCGAGCCTGCGCTCCCCCTGCACCCCAAACCTCCCCGTGGAGGGTAATGTCATCTGGCTGCCCCACTCCATCACCCCGGGTACTCCCCAACGGCAGTGGCGGTACTCCTTATTACCGCACACCAAGGGTGGCATCACAAACTACCTAACTCCCCTGTAAAGAACCCCCCATTATGTTTCGGCGTGACCCCGAGCCCCCGGGTCCTGAGTACTCGAGCCATGAGTAGCGACGTCCGGATCCAAGCGGTTCGACCGCTTCTGGGGCGGGACACGTCCAGGACAGACACAACATCGCTCTATGCAAGTGTCCCCTTTAGACAGTATTAGACATCACATTGCCCCTACTTAAAGTATGAGCCCACACATAGCCCTCTATAAACAGCATGAGCCTCTATATAGCCCCACTATTTATAGTATGAGCCCCCACATAGCCCTACTATATACAGTATGAACCCATATATAGTTCCTTTTTTACAGAATGAGCCCCATAGAGTCCACTATAAACAGCATGAGCTTCCTATATACAGTATGACATTCACACACAGCCTCACTATATATAGAGTATGGGGCACGTTGCGACATCGCTACTACGATGTCGTCGGGGTCAAATCGAAAGTGACGCACATCCGGTGCCAGTAACGACGTCACAACGTGTGAAATCTAGATGCGCCGATAAACGATCGCAAAAGCGTCGTAAATCGGTGATCTGTGTAGTGTGGGTCATTTCCATAATTTCGCTGCTGCGACAGATACGATGTTGTTCCTCGATCCTGCGGCAGCACACATTGCTGTGTATGAAGCCGCAGGAGCGAGGAACATCTCCTTACCTGCGTCTTGCCTGCAATGAGGAAGGGAGGAGGTGGGCGGGATGTTTACGTCCCGCTCATCTCCGCCCCTCCGCTTCTATTGGCAACCTGCCGTGTGACGGCGCTGTGACGCAGCACGACCCACCCCCTTAGGAAGGAGGCGGGTCGTCGGCCAGAGCGACGTCGCAGGGCAGGTAAGTGCGTGTGAAGCTGCTGTAGCGATAATGTTCGCTACGGCAGCTATCACAAGATATCGCATCTGCGATGGGGGCGGGGACTATCACGCTCGGCATCGCTACAATCGGCTAGCAATGTCGCAGAGTGCAAAGTACCCCTATGAGTCCACACATAGACACTATGCGCCCTCGCATAGCCCCCTACATACCAGGACTTGAGAAAAAAAAAATAGAAAATTAAAACAACACCTATTGACTTTGGTCCCATTCCCGAGTGGTGTCCTCTTGCTGGTTCAAATCTGGCAAGGTCGTTAAAATGGTTGCTGGCATATCAGAGGTCGGCTGCTGACATCAGCTCTTGGCAATGACATCACTACCATGCAAAGCGCTGACATCAGCTGCCAGGTTAAAGCCAGTGGCCATTTTAATGACTGAGCAACAGTGACCAGATGGCACCCTCTATATATGGCTGGAGGCACCACCAAGGACCCAGGACCACCAGAGTATGGTCCGGTGTCCCGAGTTGCCGACCGACGCTGCAAGTGGCAGTGCACTTACACTGTTTGGTTATGATAAACGAGTATTCCTATATTTTACTTTATGATACAAAAATTTAAGTAGTGTAAATAGTTTCAGAAAATATAATAGTATGGAGGATATGATATTTTTAAAATTATAATTCAGGTTTTTTTTCATGTTGCTTAAATTTGTCTTCACCAAGGATCAAATGAAAAAGTAATAGTCTATAAAATTGATGGATAGCATTGTGTAGTGTGTAAATGACCTGTTCCAAATATTAAACTCTTGCTCAGCTTAAAATAGTTACCGAGAAATGAGGTAATTTAATACTTAACAAAACCATTAGTAATAGCAGAATAGTTTGGGAAACCCATTTGCCTAGCTGAACTTTAACATTATGATCTGCCCTCCGTGTCGGGGCAGTTGCCAGCTGGTGGTAAGCATCATAATTACCATTCTAAAGGAGAAATGAGGCCCAATGCATAAAGGCACCCTTGTCTTGTCTGGGATGCCAACACCAAATATCCATGCCCTTCTACAGAATGCACTTAGTGTTTTCTGCGCTTGTATATCTTTTCCCATGGCAACCTTTACATACACATTCATAATTGTTCATACTTACAGTAATATATTGCTGCCAATTTATTAAGAAATTATATATATGGAAAACATGAAACTGTAAGGGCCAGTCCCACAAATTGTATATAAAATGTATATTCTGATAGAGCAAACAAAATTAAGGCTAATGACCACCAAAAATGAGCTTGTAATAACCCACATTTTCCAACACTTTTATTTCTATAGTTGTTTACCGTACATTATGTCATGTTAAAACTATCAAGCGTGAGGCGTCTTGCTCTTACGCCTATATACACACACAACTGTCATTCATGCCGACATCTGAATATTAAAGGGATATTCCCACGACCAACATTAATTTTAAAGTTAATTTTAATCAATAGATCTTGGAATAATAATTTCCACAATTGGATGTGATTTAAAAAAATGTTCCTGTGCTGAGATAATCTTATATATTTGTCCCTCCTATACAGCTTGTCCACCCATATCCTGTCCACTGCCATTAACTTGAGAACGGCGGCAGCTATAGGCATAGAAGTGGTGTCTAGGTATAGTAAAGTAGCCATGCACTACGCATTGAAACCACCTATAGCGCCACCTGGTGGAAAACAACGGAGTTAGCATTTATCTCGAAAACGGAACGAGATAGAGAAAAAAGTGAATTAAAAAATTGTAGGGCATCACCAATTCAATATGAATCGACACCTTTCATACAGAAATGCTAGGATATGAAACCCATGACCCCCCCCCAAACATTGAATGCTGGTCACGCATATGGCGCTCATTTAACTTTGATGCTCACAGTGGCCACCGTCAGCTGCAATGCACATCTGGACTCTGCACAGCATACTGCATCTTGCTGCACGTTGTGCAATATGGTAGGTGACACATTTTTACAAGCATCTGTGATATGTCGTCGTAGGTCCTGCAATGCTGGTGGAGGGGTCGCATACACCTGCTGTTTGATGTGACCTTACAGAAATAAGTCCAATGGGGTCAGGTCAGGTGAGCGTGAATGCCACTCCTCGCAGCCACCATACCCAATGACTTGTAGGATTGTCTCCATCAGGAATCGCTTCACGTCAGCAGCCTTGTGAGTTTTACACGTTATTATCATAGCATTTCTGTTTGCAAGGTGTCGATTCGTATTGAATTGATGATGCCCTACAATTTTTTAATTCACTTTTTTTCTCTATCTCGTTCTGTTTTTGAGATAAAAATGCTAACTCCGTTGTTTTCCACCAGGTGGCGCTATAGGTGGTTTCATTGCGTAGCGCATGGCTACTTTACTATACCTAGACACCACTTCTATGCCTATAGCTGCTGCCATTCTCAAGTTAATGGTGGTGGACAGGATATGGGTGGACACACTGTATATACTGTGTAATGGCTGTGTCTGACCGTACAGGAACATAGTCTGATCATATCACATCTCCTGGGCAAGAGAGGGGGGGGGTACAGCACGGGATCACAAATAATTACTTCATTTAGATAAAACATTTTTTAAAATGGAAATGTTTTACTTCACAAAAAGGATCTTCTGTGATCCCATGCTGTAATGTCTGTTTACTTTTTTACTTCCTCCCCTGCCCAGGAGATGTGGTATGATCAGACCATGTCCCTGTACGGTCAGACACGGCCATTACACAGTATATAGCAGAACCACATATATAAAATTATCTCAGGACAGGACCATTTTATAAAAAACACATCCAATTGTGGAAATTATTATTATTCCAAGATCTATTGATTAAAATCAACTTTAAAATTAAGTTTGTTTGTGGGGAAAACACCTTTAAATGGCCGTACACGGCTCAAACACTGCCACTGGTTATTATATTTTCATATATAATCTATGGAAAAATAACCTTACAAATTAATGTCAGACATATTTGTCCATTTTGGAGTGACCTCCCAACTTTGGATTGGGCACGTTGAGCTACAACTACTGATTAGAGTTGAGCGAGTACCTAACTATTTGCACTCGCTATACTCATTACGAGTACTGTCTAATACTCAAGTATTCGTTCCAAATAGCATGTGCAATGCAAAGTCACTGGGGAAAAACTCGCAATGTAATGAGTAACCCAAATGCCGTACTATTCGTACTCATTATACTCATAACGAATACTGTCTGATACTTGCGTATTCATTCCGAATAGCGTGAGTAATGCAAGTCAATGGGGGAAAACTCACAATGTAACGAGTAACCCGAATGCCGCACAATTTGCTACTTGCACGAATAGTACGGCATTAGGGTTACTCGTTACTTTGAGAGTTTTTTCCCCATTGACTTGCATTGCACACACTGTTTGAAATTAATACGCGAGTATTAGACAGTAATCGTTATGATTCAAAAGGAACCACAGCCACACCATGATTTACCAGACATGAATGTAGATAGTAACCATTATAGTATGCATAGAATCCTGGATGGGGACTGAGGATAAGTCGTAATTAAATAGCAAATAAAGAGAACCATACGACCAAAATCCAAAGTGCAAAAAGTGAGATCTTTATTGGTAGGGGTAGGTGCAGGGCGGCACAGTACAAGTGAGGCCACAGACGATCAAACACTGACCATATGTATAAACAATTAGTCAAATCGATAATGCATCCATATAGAGATCACAGAACCTCAATCACCATGTATATATAGGAAACCATTGAAATCCGTACTTCAAAAAATTGAAAAAATACAGATATCAACAGAGTGGAATATGTCATCACAAAGAGGGGGGATTTACCCATATATCCCATATATCAGAGTACTCAATTGAATCCAGTGTGTTGACAATTTCAATGGAATCCCAAATTATGCATATTGATGATAAAATCTCACTGTATGCATATCCTGAATTAACATCAATCTAGAACTGCCACAATACGCATCAAATCTGTACTATAAAAATATATATAGATGTCGACAGGTTAAATTACATCATCCAAAAGAGGGAAGATTTCCCCACATCTCCCAAACATCAGGATATCCAATTGATACTGGTATATTGGTAATCTCAAGGGAAACTCAAAATGTATATGTAAATGATGTAATCATTAATATGTACACCGTCTGCACTGACATCACTCTGTGACAACCACAATGGGCATCATTGACAGACTCTGGTCATAGCTGTGATCAGGAAATGCACACAGATTATATATGGACGTGTAACACCAATCAGGAAGGGCTATACCATTATATGTATGAGAAGAAACAAGCATTTCTATATACCTTGTTGGTGTGAGTCCTCACTGTTGTGACTAAGGTACCTATATATAGGGGGAACCTCACACAAATTATAACAATATTGTGGTATAGCGCTGTACCTGAAGGATTGGTGGTATTCTTTTTAAACCACGTGTTCCCTCACTTTGTACACGCCCCCTGACGAAGGCTTCTCGCCGAAACGGCCGTCGGGAAGGACGCGGACAACATCCACTGACCACCAATCCTTCAGGTACAGCGCTATACCACAATATTGTTATAATTTGTGTGAGGTTCCCCCTATATATAGGTACCTTAGTCACAACAGTGAGGACTCACACCAACAAGGTATATAGAAATGCTTGTTTCTTCTCATACATATAATGGTATAGCCCTTCCTGATTGGTGTTACACGTCCATATATAATCTGTGTGCATTTCCTGATCACAGCTATGACCACAGTCTGTCAATGATGCCCATTGTGATTGTCACAGAGTGATGTCAGTGCAGACAGTGTACATAGTAATGATTACATCATTTACATATACATTTTGAGTTTCCCTTGAGATTACCAATATACCAGTATCAATTGGATATCCTGATGTTTGGGAGATGTGGGGAAATCTTCCCTCTTTTGGATGATGTAATTTAACCTGTCGACATCTATATATATTTTTATAGTACAGATTTGATGCGTATTGTGGCAGTTCTAGATTGATGTTAATTCAGGATATGCATACAGTGAGATTTTATCATCAATATGCATAATTTGGGATTCCATTGAAATTGTCAACACACTGGATTCAATTGAGTACTCTGATATATGGGATATATGGGTAAATCCCCCCTCTCTGTGATGACATATTCCACTCTGTTGATATCTGTATTTTTTAAATTTTTTGAAGTACGGATTTCAATGGTTTCCTATATATACATGGTGATTGAGGTTCTGTGATCTCTATATGGATGCATTATCGATTTGACTAATTGTTTATACATATGGTCAGTGTTTGATCGTCTGTGGCCTCACTTGTACTGTGCCGCCCTGCACCTACCCCTACCAATAAAGATCTCACTTTTTGCACTTTGGATTTTGGTCGTATGGTTCTCTTTATTTGCTAGTAATCGTTATGAGTATAGCAAGTACGAATAGTTAGGTACTCACTCAAATCTACTCGGCCCTGGGGACGCTTAATAAAAGGGGAGTATTTACAGGGGATAATAGAGTTAATGTTCGTGATGCCACCTACGAGTTGCGGTTAGGAATGGCGAACCGCCGCTGCTCAACGTGGGTACTCCCAGGGATGGTGGTAGTGGTGGTAGTGGCAGTTACGGTGGTTGTCCCTCCGCAGGTAGGGCTGTGCCTGGGAGATGTATGGTGTTTAATGATGGAGACCACACCAGGTTAACTTTAACAGTCTCTACACACATGGAGCATCGGCTTGCTGGTTCCGGTCCCAGGAGTATCAGTGCCAATGTAGTGACCCAGGTTGCATTGTCCCCGACACTCTCTGTAGATTGAGTCCCCGTAGCATGGAGCGTTTGGGAACCCCGACTGTCTCTTTTGGGGTACAGTCTCCTTCTCCGTACGGCGGGCAGTGTGGACCCTGCGGGGAGGTAAGTGTCCGTACCCCGATCCTAGTTTACTGCTGATACCCCCGGATAATTTGGTTCGATGAAGTCCGTGAAGGTGTCTTCACCGTGCAGGTATTTATCAAACCATTTAAAACTTGACATTTGACCTAGGGCCCTGTACCCCGTGCGTGCTCCGGTCCCAGCAGTATCCCGGTACTCATCCTGGCGACCTCTCTCCTGTACCCCGAGGTCACAGTTACACGGACCCAGCTCAGGCACGTCCGCACACCTCTCTTGTGTGCTCCCGACTCTAGGCTCACTACAGACTAACTGACCCCTCCCACCAGGCTGGCTATACCTAGGAACTCGTTCCCATGGCGACCATCCCCTTACATGGGTAAACCTCTATGCCCAGTGTGGAGAGGAGAACTAGGATTTTAGGTGTGTGTAGGTGGAATCGGCACTGGTACTCCAGGTCCCAGGGGGTAGGTTCTGTTTCCCCAAGAGGATGCAGTTTCTTGTAGTGCCCTGAGGTTCTCAGGGGCGCTACATTTGTTTTCATCAAAATTGGTTAAAGTAGCTTACTCCCCCCTCTCCCCACTGAAAATACACGTAGGCGTTACCAAGAAAAGCATCCATCTGTTTGGGGGGAGGTCAAGGGCAACAACAAACATTTGCCTGGATGCTTTACAATGCTTTGTCTTAACTGAACATCTCCTCCTACTTTTTGTATACAGCTCCCATGCAGTCTTGTGCATTTCCATGGTTACATCAACAGCCAGGCCCTTTGCTGTCTGATTCTGCAGTAATGCACCTTCCACCTGCTCTTCAATCATACACCAATGGCAGATATAGACTTTAATGAAACTATGAATTATATCCCCAAATAGTATAGATTTCCCATATCTTGGAGTCTCTAGAAATATGGGGGAGTAGCCTTTTTTAATTTTCGGGTAGACAGGATAGGCTCAGAGTACCCTGTACTGCATCACATAACTACCGTATGATGTCACAAGGCCATTGAGAGATACTGTATGTCCCCTTTTTATTCAATTTATATATCGAGCTCGTGAATGTGTGCCTAATAAAAGGATAATAGGATCTGTCCAATGTTTTATCTAAGAGAAACAAATGGCGAATGGATATTAGAAACTGACACACAAACTAAAACCAGATGAAAAACCGGATGCAGTAAAGTGATGAAAAGCTGTCCATTTTTTATTTTTTGGGGGGGGAGGGGGTTTGCATAAGAGACAAAAAATGCTAACATATAAATCCACAATATGTGAGGCCCAACACAAAGGAAGAAGTGCATGCTTCTTTTGCGCACTGTAATACATATTAGGTTTAACCTCTTCCAGACATGTTATACTGCTATTGGTTGGGCCTCTATCTTTGATGCATTCTCAGAATCTGTGCCAGCACAATAACTGGCAGATGATGGCTGTGCTATTCAGCCATCATCTGCCTCTAAGGCCACATGCACGAGTATTTGGTGAGATGTTTACCTCAGTATTTCTAAGCCAAAAGCAGAAGTGGGCAAGAAATGCAAATGTTGTGCTCGTGTTTCTATCCTACTTTCCCTATGATTATTCCCCTCAGGGCTCAAGGTTTTCATGGGCCCGGGGCGAAAAAGTCTCAGTGGGCCCCATGCACACACGCCTACTGAGATACGTAGACATACAGGAATACATACCTATACATATTTAAAAACAAATTCCCAAACATACATAAAAACATATACACACACACTGTGATATACACTGACATAATAGATACACATCATACATGCACACACAAACACAGATATTTTTAAATTGGGGAAAACGGCGGCAGTCTGTCTCCATCCAGCTCCTCCAGGGCATGTGGCTGTGCAGGGAGCGCTGCATGATGGATGTCACTTTAACAGATGTGGCCACGCAGAGTGAGACTGCTGTATACATCACAGGAGGGGCTGGAGGCTCCAGTGGCTGGAGGCCACAGTATATACATCACAGGAGGGGCTGGAGGCTACAGTATATACATCACAGGGGATGTTGGGGGCTACAGTATATACATCACAGGAGGAGCTGAGGGCTACAGTATATACATCACAGGAGGGGCTGAGGGCTACAGTATATACATGATAGGAGGGGCTAGCTGCTATAGTATATACATCACAGGGGAGGCTAGGGGCTACAGTCTGTATACATCACAGGAGCGGCATACATATTACTGGGGCATACACATTACTAGGGGGATACACAATACTAGGGGGCATACACATTACTGGGTAACATACATATTACTGAAGGGGGCATACACATTACTGGGAGGCACAGATGTTACTGGAGGGACATGCATATTAGTGGGGTACATACATACTACTGGGGTGATTGCTCATACAGCTCTGCCGGGGGGGCTATACAGCTCTGGAGGGCACATACAGTACTAGGGGGGCCATACAGCTCTGAGGGGGTGGCTCTTATAGCTCTGAGTTTTGGCACATACACCTCTGTGGGCTCATACAGCTCTAGTGAGCCGAAACAGTTCCGGTGGACCCATAGGCTCTGTGGGGCGGCTCATACAGCTCTGAGTGGACCCATACAGCTAGGGTTGGAAGCCGGGGGGCACATACAGCCCTGGGCCCACTGCCTTGTGATGCTGCCTGGCGCCACGGCTCCTCTTCATCTGTGGGACAGGAGCCACAGCGCTCTAGCTCCAAACACAGATTAACTTTTATACATATGGTCCCAGCATTCAGCAGTGAACACTGGGAGCAAGTGCAAGGCCGGCAGCCAGGAAAGTGTGGCTGCCAGCCTGAGAAATGCGGGCCCCGGAACCTCAGAACTGATCACCACCACTGACGATGGTGAGAGGGCCCCCCAGCAGTCCAGGGCCCCAGCACTTGCCCGGGTGCTGATGCCAGCCCTGGTTCACTCCTGGTTTTGGCTTACAAATACTGAGTAAAAACCCTCACCAAATACTCAATGTGTGCTTGTGGCCTAACAGCAGCGAGTGTGGCTGACCTCCTGCTCACTCCATAAATGCAGCTCTCAATCTCTGTCCACAGCATTTACATCATTCTTCCTCAGGCTGATAGGTTTCTATGGCAGTCGGGGGTCTGCTGAAGACCCCCGTGCCTGCCATCATGGTATTCAGCTGAAGTCCAGCTTCTGTGTGGGCTTCATAGCTAACCATGATTTTTGCTATATACTGTACTGCAGTACTGTGGTATTGCAGTACACTGTACAAGCCATTGGGTGATCACATGTTCAAATACCCCAAAGGGATAATAAATACAGTTAAAGTAAAATCAATGTTATTAAAGGGAACCTGTCAGCCGAAATTTTGCCCTAAACCTAAAAGATTCCCCTTCTGCAGCTCCTGGGCTGCATTCTAGCAAGGTTCCTATTGTTATTGTGCCCCCTTTTTGACCAAAATAAATACTTTATAAAGTGGTACCTTTTCCTATGCAAATCTTGTTAATCGTACATGGGGGCGGGCTCTCTGGTGTCCGTTATTCTGCCTCTGCCCCTTTAAAATTTAAATCCCCTACCTTTTTCCCTGTTAAAAAAAGACATCCGTGATATTGCTGTGTCTGTAAAAGTCCGATCAATGAAAATATAAAACTAATCAACTCGATCACTTAACGCCACAAAGAAAAAAAAAATAAATTCAAACTGTGGAGTTTTTTTTAGCCTCCACAATATAAAAAATGCAATAGGAAGCAATCAAAATGTATCTACCCCAAAATGCTGTCAATAGAAACAGCAGCTAGCCACAGAAAAAAACCTTCAAACAGCTCCACTGACGAAACAATGAAAACATTATAGTTCTCAACATATAGTGATGAAAAATTTGTATTCACCATCTATGGCCTAAAACACACTTCCGCATAAAAAACGTACGTGTGACACGGTCCGTTTTTCGGGTCCGTGTTCCGTTTTTTATGGGTGTTTCTCCGGTACGTTTGTCATCTGTGTGATGGCGTATGCTATCTGTGTGTGCGTGTAAAATGTCGGTGTATGTGTACGTGGAATGTCCGTGTGTGTGATGTAAAATGTCGTTGATACATGTCGGCTGACAGCAGACAGAGTTGCGCGATGAGAATGAACTCTGGTGAACTTCACCCGACTTCATTGTCATACCGCGGCTCTGTCTGTGTCGCATACTGATTAGCGGTCACCCGTGAAGGACTCACCGGTGACCGCTAATCCCCTGAGTGACTGAATTGAGCAGCGCGATTAGTGCTGCTGTCACTCAGGTTACCCGCGGCTAGCTGGATCCTCCCCCCGAGACCGCAACTCACCTGTGACTTCATCGCTGTCACTCAGGCGACTTGCTGTCACAGGTGGAGGATCCAGTGGTGGCCGTGAGTAACCTGAGTGACAGTTCAGCTGATCGCGCTACTCACTCTACTCACCTCAGTTGCTGCGTGGAGGTGACAGGAGGGGCGGTGTTCTTCTGCAGCTCCTGTCACCTTCATGTAGCTAAGCTGGAAGCGACGCGGGACCTCCGTGAATTACACCGGACATGGATGGGTATTTGGGGCATAATAAATCGATGAACGAGGGTATTTGTTATTGTTTATTATTTCAAATAAAGGATTTTTTCACTATGTGTGCTTATTAACTTTAACTTGCCGGTTAATCATTGGGGGTGTCTCATAGACGCCTGCAATGATTAATCTTGGACTTATTGGCAGCTATGGGCTGCCATTAACTCCTTATTACCCCGATTGCCAACGCACTAGGGCAAATCGGAAAAGCCGGGTAGAGTCCCAGAACTGTCGCAACTATTGTATGCGGCAATTCTGGGCGGCTGCTGGCTGATATTGTTAGGCTCCCCATAACGTGGGGCTCCCAATCCTGAGAATACCAGCCTTCAGCTGTATGGATTTATCTTGGCTGGAATAATAATTGGGGGGGGGGGAATTGTGCTGAACACGGACATGCTCCATGTGCCATCTGTGCAGGCACGGACCCATCGACTTTAGCGGGTCCGTGCCTGTGTGCTGACCGTCAAAAACGGACATGTTGTCCGTGCGGGAAAACGTAAACACGTACTTATCACACGGACACACGTTCCGTGTGATATTACGTGTGTGTGCCATCACCCATTGAATAACATGGGTCTCCGTGTCTCCGGTACGTGTAAAAACGTACCAAACACGTACTGGAGGCACGGATGTGTGTTGCGGGCCTAAGAAAAAGTCATGGATATTTGGCATCCCTGTAATCGTACTGAGTAAGGGTATGTGTAAGTGTTGTAGATTTGGTGCAAAAATTTTCTGCATAAAAATCTGCACCTTCTGGCAGAAAACACAGAAAAACATGCGATTTTTGTGTCTCTTTCTTTTCCATGCGTTTGTTTTTGTTTTTTTAAGTCAATAACTGGAAGTGCTAAACAATGCAGGGAAAAAACACACCAATTGACATGCTGTACAATTTCTCTGGACCAAAATTTGCATAAAAAAATGCAAGAAAAAAAAAAGCAACATGCACACAACACTTCCTAAATCTCAGACTTTGCTGACTACTTTAGGATAGGCATACAGATTTCTCAAAACTTACATTAAAATCTGCATAAAAAAAAACACCGTGTTCACTTATAGCCTAGAAGAATCATATTGCCAGGCACTGTTTGCCACACAATAATTGCCGTAAAAACATAAAAATTTGCAGAATGGTGTTGTGTTTTGTGACGCCCCTGCGGTAACCAGGTGTCACAAAAATAAGGTAATAGTCCAAGTCCAACATAACTGTGCCAGCCACTACACACACACTAGCACACCAGGACATTTACACTCGCTGCACCCGCCTGGAAGCCTCCCTTAGCCAGATGACAGGGCTGAGCACTGTGAGATAACAATCAGCCAACTGGGAGGAAGAGATCAGACCTGGGGGAGGAGAGAGTGACCTGGGGAGTGAGGGTAGACAGTGAGACAGTCAGTGGAGTGAGTTAGGAGTAGACAGTGAAAGAGGAAGGGTGTCAAGACAGACCAGACGCTCTTGAGACACATAGAAAGAAGGAAAGACACTGCAAATAACTGAGTTGTAAGAACAGCCACTGAGAGGAGAAAAGTAGCTGTGGAGTGAGAGAGCAAGTCCCAAGGACACAGGGACCCTGTGGGGTGGACATTCATAGCTCACAGTACTTTGAACGCACGGGGTGCAGATCCCCAGAACAGACACGGACATCAAGCCCTCTGTTAACTTTGCCAGGCGGGTGGGTTTCCAGGACTCATCTGCCACCCTTTAACATCCGAGGCATCAGCAGCAAAGTGGGAATCGGGACATATTCCCTTAAATAGTCCAAGCTGCCTGCAGCAGGACCCAGACACCAGGAGGACCTCCAAGTGCTCCACGCCAGGCAGGGAGGACCCACATACACCAGAGAGCACAGGTGGAGAGTGGCACCAGGTTGGCAGGTACAGCCATCAGGACAAGGGCGCACCTGGAATCCAATACGTCTCAGGGCGTCGAACCAGTGAGTAAACACCATCAAACTGCTCTCCTTGTCTGGACTGCTTCATTGCCGCGTGCCCCCATCATAACCCTTCACCTACCCCTGGGGAAAATCCCTGTTCGCGGAGGGCTCCACTATCTACACTGCCCCCATCCATCATCCCTAGTGGGAACCTGCAGCGGCGGCCCTATCATCCCTGGCCGCAAACCGCGCGTGGCGTAGTCGGACTTTTATTTTTATTTTTCATTTAAAAACTGTTAGACGGTGCCCCCGTGTCCGGGACCCCTCGAGCCACGGACCGCCCGGAACCGAGCAGCTCGGCTGCCCCGGGGCGTGACATTATTTTTTCTTTATGTAACTTTGTAGCACTTGGAAATTTTTTTCCTATTTTCTAGTACATCACATGGAAAATACGTCTAGCATCGTTCAAAAATACGGCTTATCCTACAAAAAACAATCCCTCTTACAGCTAGGTCAGTGGAAAGATAAAAATGTTATTGCTCTTAAAAGAAGGGGAGGAACAAACAAAAACGGAAAATCGGCAAGTCAAGAAGGGGATAATACAGACTGACTTTCAATGTGTTAAAATGATCCTTTATTGCAATACTTAAAAAAAATAAATCCCAAATTAATGAAGCATGTAAGTGTTTTGCTAGTGGCTGCACTCGCTTTAATGCGTTTCACAGGTGCTGTTTAATACCATCAAACAGAAAAGAGGAACCGCGCACCAAACTGTAAATACTGGGATTTTATCCCCATCCCCCGGGTCTCAGAATGACAGCAGCACTGCACTGGTACATGGAAAATGCACCATATTGGTTCTGCTCTTATGTTTTGTTTTTTCATCTTGCATCCCAGTCACGAAATGTCAAATCCCATCAGGTTACAGAGCGGAGTCAAAGTGTGCTGAGGAGCAGAGTGCATAAAAGTCACCGACGCTCTGCTGACTCTATAAGGCTATGTGCGCACACTGCGGATTTACTGTGGATTTTACAGCAGATTTGCTGCAGAAAATATGTCTAACATTTCTGCCGTCATTGCCCAGAAAAACCTATGGGTATAAAAAATGCTGCGCGCACACTGCGTTTTTTTATACATGCGGATTTACCCAAGCAATTTCTGCTGCGGAATTAATGTCACTTCTTTTCCGCAGGTACCTACGGTTTTTGCCATAGATAATGGTAAAAATCCGCAGGGACCAACCTGCGGAAAAAACGCAACAAATCCGCACCAAACCGCGGCAAAACCGCATGCGGATTCCGTTGCAGTTTTTTACCGCAGGTGCGGGATTCTTTCAGAGGGTCCGGATTCTCCTTAAGAAAAAGTCAAATTCTAGTGCGCACATGGCCTAAGTGCGGAGTCTACAAACTGGGAGAGGACTTTCATGGCTTTGGTTTTTATTATTAGTCAAGCAGCAGCATACAAGATTTCTTACACCACCAAGCACAATACCAAGTGTTGGATGGAATGGCGTGAAGACGCCATTGCTGGACTTGTGCAGTGAAAATTTTGTTCTTCGGCATGATGGATCCCACTGGATTTGGTGAATGCCAGGAGAAAGTTACCTGCCTGCCGGCATCGTGCCAACTGTAAACTTTGGTGAACGAGGGATGATGATAAGAACATGGAATTGTTTTTCTGGTGTTGATCTAGGACCCTTGGTGAAGAGAATTCTTAAGACTTATCACTACACGTTGTAGGGTATGTGCACATATTGAGTATTTGGATGCAGAAACATCTGCACTATTTCTGTATTCCTCGGCGGGAAAAATGCAGCAGCAAAAACAGGTGTTTTGGCGTGTTTTTGCATTTTTTTTTCATCTGTGTTTTTCTAGCATTTTTGGACAGCAACAAATGCGATAAATAGATAGATACATAGACAGTTATACAGTTGCACCCATCACCTCCCACACCCACTCCCCGACATATAATAAAATTGTAACTGGTGGAGCTTATTGGCTTTTTATTATTAAATAAATAAATGAAAAAAAAATAGAAACCGTAGGATCCCCCAATTTTTGTAACCAGCAAAAATAAAGCAGACAGCTGGGGGCTGATATTATCAGGCTGGGAAGGTCCATGGTTATTGGACCCTTGCCAGCCTAAAAATACCAGTTTGCGAATTCTGGCACTTCGTTTTGGGAATCAGGTAATGCTTTTTAGGGTTGATGTTAGCTGTGTAATGTCTGCTTGGCAACAAGTCCTGGTGTTAGCAATGGAGAGGTGTCTATCAGACTCCCTCATTACTAATCCAGTAAGAAAATAAAAATACACACAAATAATTTAACAAACACTCCCAGATCTTTCCCCTAATTCAACAGTTTATTTAAAAAACATGCAGATCCGATATAGTCCAGGGAATCTGACATATTCCAGAGTGCAGAGTGAGCAGAAACGTCTGAAGAGCAGGGACGTCTCTGACATCATCGCTCAACAGAAGCGAGTGGTGACATCAGTCTTCAGACATTCCTGGTCACTCTGCACTCTGGAATATGTCTGATTTGGGTGGACTATGGTAGACCTGTGTGAGAACTCTTTTTTCCTCTCTGTTTGTTTTTTCAGATTTGCATTTGTGGACTACATCAGATTCCCTGGACTACGTCGGACCTGTGTGGAAACTTTTTTTTAATTTTTAAATAAAATGGTGAACCAGGGAAAGTGTGGGTTTGTGTTTTCCCATAGAATATGTGGCAGAATTAATCGTGTAATTCAAAAGTACAACTCGAAAAAAACAAAAAATCACCGGGTGGTGAAGGAGTTATGTGTATAACAGCGCCATTATTGTCATAACTTTAGTTTAATAAGTGTAACCCTGATGACAGGTCCTCATTAAACATACAAGACATTTTGAACAATGTACGCATCCAACTTTGTGGGAACAGTTTGGGGAAGGCCCTTTTCAGTTCCAGTATGATTGTGCCCAGTGCACAAAGCAAAGTCCATAAAGCAATGGTTGGGGAATTTGGTGAGGAAGAGCTTGACCGGCCGCAGAGAACACTGGCCTCAACCTCAATTTTTGGGTGAACTAAAGAAAGTGAGCCAGATCTTATCAAACATCCGTGTCTGACCTGACACACGTGCTGCTGGATAAATGGGCAAAAATTCCTGCAGACACATGCAAAACCTCCTAGAAAGACTTCCCAGAAGAGTGGAAGTTGTTTTATCTGCAAAGGGGCGCTCGACTCCACATTCATACATATGGATTTGGAACGGGATATCATAAAACTTGCTATAGGTGTAAATTGTAGGTGTCCCAATACTTTTGTCCTTATAGTTCATTAGACCCAGCAGTTAGGCTATGTGCGCACTAGAACTGTGAAAGTTTCTCAAGAAAATTTCTTGAGAAACTTCTGGGAGTGGAAGATTTCCGGACCTCCGGAAAAAATCCGCACCAAATCCGCGGCAAATCCGCATGCGGATTTGCCGCGATTTTCCCCCAGGTTGTTCCCTGCGGATTTTGCAGGCTGTACTGCCGAAATCCGCAGGGTACCTGCGGAAAAGAATTGACATGCTCATTTTCTCAAGAAATTTTCTCAAATTCTTCTCAAGGAAATTTCTTGAGAAAAATCCGCAGTGTGCGCACAGCTATTTTTTTTTCACATAGGATTTGCTGGGAAATGTCTGCACAAAGATTGCAGACATTTCTCAAGAAATTTCGGAGGCAAATCCGCGGGTAAAACGCACTAGTGCGCACGTAGCCTAAGTGCGAAAATGGCAAGATTTCTATTAAACAGTAGGCATTGCATTACATTCTGACTCACATTTCCTTTACAGGCATATTCACACATGACAGTTCTCCACCCATCTGTCCCATAAACCTGAACAAAGTATACAGTGTATCATGCACATGCCGCAGAAACACCACCATTCAGATTTATGGAACTTTTTTTCAGTTGCTTAATTTGCTGGGTGTGAATATAACCTATCATTGTTGGACTGAGGTGCTAAGGGCCCACCCGTAACATCAACTCTGGGGCCCACTGTTCAACTACATGCAAATCCGACATTTCCCCCATTCAGAAAGTTATACTGTATATTAATAATGAACTGGGCAGTTTAATTGAATGATGAGATGGTGCTTTTGTACATAGGGAATTAAGTGTGCCAACTTCTAGTCATATAGGAGGGTGGTGGGGCCCACCTTGGGATTCACCCGTCCTCCTGTGGGCCAGTCCAAGTCTATAACCTATAATGTCCCGGCTTGTTGTTGTGTTTTTTTTTTTTTAGTTTTCACCATTATTTGTGCAAAAAAAAAATATATACAATGGGCCTGATTCATGAGTTATGCCTGAATTCTGACATAAGAAGCTTTGAAAAGCCCCAACGTCTTGGCGCAACGTGAGACTGCTTTCAAATTTTGCGACTAGCATTCTCACGCCATTTTTGCCTTGTATTGACAAGGTCGGCAGAGCTAGGGGGGGGGGGGACAGTTTTTTAGCGACCACCACTCGTCAAACTCATGACAAGTGGTGGGGATCCTTATGCTACAAATCTTACTCCAGTCACCGACTGGAGTAAGATTTGTGGCAAGGTGAATATTGAGCTACAGGACACTTTTCAGATGGGCCAGATTCATTAAGATGCATGTGCTTTTAATAAATCAAGAGCGGCAGGCTCCAGCACATCCCCTCATCAGGTCTGGTGTGAAAAATTATGGTCTTGATAAATTAGGGCCAAAGACTGCAATGCACAAAGACTACTTTAGCTCCCCATAGTCAACCTACGGTGTCCACTTAAAAGCTTAGCCTTTTTGTTGAGATTTTTATCAGTGCTAGAATAACAGATATATTCCCTTACAAATATGGGAAAAATATGATGCATATAACAAAGGATTATCTTCTGCTATATGCATCAACAGAGCAGCATTTGCATTTTCACAAGATGGTCTGCACTGTCATTGTGGAGGAGTGAGGGAGATATGAGCTCTACTAGAACCAGCTAATGATGTATATCTTGATGAATTAGGGCCAAAGACTGCAATGCACAAACACAGCTGTAGTTCCCAAAAGGGGTCAACCTACTTTATCCATTTAAAAGCTTAGCCTTTTTGTTGGCGTTTCTTATCTGTTCTAGTATAACAAATATATTCCCTTACAAATATGGGAAAATATGTACATGAATGAAACCAACACCTGACAATCCCTAATTGTGAATAGTTGCATCTTTCAGCCATTATTGTCCTAATGGTTGTATAATAGTGCAGGGCTTTATTAAAGAGTTATTCCCAGAATCATATTATTTTTCTCAAAGCACAGTAAGTGAATGCACATTGTTAATATACGGACTAAATCCAACATAGCATTTGTTTCTTTTTCCTTTGTGTCTTTTTTCATCTCTATCTGCTGTGGCGCCCTGGACAAGCCAGGGGCCACAGGTAACAAGACACACACACCCCCACCCCCAGCAGTTCAACAGCAGACATCTCCAGTGAGACCTGATTTCTTCCTCGGGTTCAGACAGACACACCAGGTGGGCGGAGTCAGGCAGAGGGGCACGCCCACCGAGGAGTTTAGCTGGCCTGAGGCAGGAAACAGGTTCAGACAAGTCCAGGCAGAGGAAGAGAGAGGAGGTCTGCAGAGAGGCAGACGCAGACTGGGGCCTAGGTTGGAGCCTAGGTCCCTCGTGTAGCCAGTGAGGCAGACGGTGGTGGCCGTCTGTGGGAGCCGGGAAGACAGTCTTGGTGGAACCGTGGGTAGCTGGGGCTGGGCGGTGGCCCACCGGTACCGGGGAGCCGGCTGGAAACCGGAGCGCAGGAGGAGCGTACACGAAGGGGAAGGAAAGGACTTACACTACCAACCTGGGGTCAGGGGAAAAACACTGCAGCCGCCTGTGGGACCCGTCCATCCAGCCGTTTGTTTGACCAGAGACTCTGTGTGAATTACTGGCTGAGTGAGTACCACCGTGCTGTGCAGCACAGCTCTGCCCCCGCACCTCACCAGGCCCTGTAGCCCGCCTGCCATCCCTCCCTCACTGGGCCCCGGGACAACCAAACCCCCTACCCACGGAGGGGAGAACCAACATCCAGGCTGCTCCCTGTCATCGCTCCCGGGATCCCCATCCAGAGCAGCGGTGGTGTCACAACCTCACCACAACCGTGGGTGGTGTCACGGACAATATCCCCAAACCACACACCACCCCCCTTTCACTCACGGGCGAGGAACGCCGCTCGAGTCCCCGGGATCCGGCCCACCGCTCAAGCCACCACCGAGCAGCAGCAGCCGGACCCGAGCAGTGGGTGAGCGCAGCGTCCCCTCCTCCGCCCGCGACACTGCTCCTTAGTGCACCCAGCTTTACATATCAAAATTCTTGTCTGCGAAAACTACATTTCCCAGCAGCACTTGCTTCTCAGTGCAGCAGTTTTAAACCCCTTCTCCCGTGTACTTCTGATTAGCTTGATGATAACTTTGAGGTGAGGCTAATCTAAGCATAGAGTTCACCTTATGTTTCTGTGCATTCTCTACTCCTGTACAGTACAAAGCCTGAAGGATTACACCTTCGGCCTGGGACAGCTCATAGAGTCCCACGGCTTTCAGTATCATCTCTACGCTGATGATACGCAGATCTACCTCTCTGGACCAGACATCACCTCCCTACTAACCAGAATCCCACAATGTCTGTCTGCTATTTCATCATTTTTTTCTGCTCGATTCTTAAAACTGAACATGGACAAAACAGAATTCATTGTCTTTCACCCCCTGACATATCCATCAATGTCAATGGCTGCTCACTTTCCCCAGTGCCACGTGCTTGCTGCCTGGGAGTAATCCTGGACTCTGATCTCTCTTTCAAGCCACACATCCAAGCCCTCTTCACCTCCTGCCGCCTCCAACTCAAAAATATTTCCCAGATCCATACATTCCTTTCCCAAGAAGCTGCAAGAACCCTAGTACATGTCCTTATTATCTCCCGCCTGGATTATTGCAACCTCCTGCTCTGTGGCCTCCCTTCTAACAGTCTCGCACCCCTACAATCTATTCTAAACTATGCTGCCCAGCTACTGCACCTGTCCCCCCACTAATCCCCGACCTCTCCTCTCTGCCAATCCCTTCACTGGCTTCCCATTGCCCAACGACTCCAGTTCAAAACCCTAGCCATGACCTACAAAGCCATCCACAACCTGTCTCCTCCCTACATCTCTGACCTAGTCTCCCGGTACTTACCTGCACGTAACCTTTGATCCTCACATGATCTCCTTCTCTACTCCCCTCTCATCTCCTCTTCCCACTATCGCATCCAAGATTTCTCCAATGCCTCCCCCATACTCTGGAATGCTCTGCCTCAACACATCAGACTCTTGCCTACCTTGACAAGCTTCAAAAGGAATTATCACCAAAAAAATATAAATGTATGAGAAAACATCCATAAAAGGATATAAATCACCAACAAGGAAAGAAAGGAGGTCCAATAAAAATTAACTTTTATTAATAAAATATAAAAACATAGACAAGGATGTCTTCAGGAAGACCAAACCCCATAATTGGGTCAAATGTAACTCACAAAATCATGTTTGGGAACACCATAATTTCACATAGCAATGATAATAACCATGAAGATATACCAGTATTCCTGCAGCTATAAGTATATATGTAATATAACACAAAAGTGTTTGTAAAAATACAAGGCTCAACCAAGTCAGTTGAAACAGAGTAGCAATCGGTATACCTACGGAATCTTACATGAAAGTGAATGATGTCCCGCACCCTCTCCGACGCACGTTTCGCGCTGTATAGCGCTTTATCCAGGAGTGAGGTACAATTGAAAAAGGTCCCATTATATAGCGCTGATATCCAATCAAAAAAGTCCATAAGCAGATAAGCAGACGCCTCCACCATACGTTCTTATTAGGCACAGCTGTTGACAAACGTCATGTCCTCTCAGCACGGATAATAAAGCCCATGATTCAGTGTTCGTTGCCGGGTGGAAAGAAGCGTGCGCCGTATCCAATCATTGCGTACTTCCCAGGAGTGTAGTCAAGGACTCGTTGCCATGTAAATGTCCACTTCCAATCACTCCATATCTGAAGAATTCCATGTTTAGAAACTCATCAATAGGTGGAGAATTATACCGCTCCTCCATGTATGCATGTTACTAGGGACGCATTGTCAGATGGAAAACCGCCGAACAAGAAAAATCCTTTTAATCCCCAAAGAGTGACAATCACAGGGAACAAAATAGTAGCAATATATGTAGAGGGGTGATTTTCTTAAATAAAGTACGAGTTGTACTTAATAACATTACAAAGTGCATTCAAAAGCAACTGCAGGTGTAACACAGGTTCATATCGCAAACCATAATATCAGTACAAATAAATGTCTCATAAAACGGGAATAAATGTTCATAATTCAAAATTTTTCATATATTTGAATAGAAAAATGTTAGATTAAAAGGAACATATTAAATATCAAAAAACACATATGTATGTATACGTACAGATATCTCAAAAATTATGACCAAATGTGAATAACAAAAAAACAATTTTTTATGAAAAGAAATTCTCTCTTTACCATGAAAATTGCTACCAACCGATGTCCGGATGAGTCCGGGCACAGATTGGTTAGCAAACTATTCAGAAAAATCGGACAGTCCGACATTTTTTATATACCACAAATTAGTGCACTATAATAACACCTCCACCAAGGAAAAATAACAGAGACAAAAAAAAGTGATAAAACTAAAAAACGTGAAACAAAGTGCATATAGAGTGGTGATACAACAAATCAGGTATTATATATATTGGGAATATTACATGTACCATAAGATTAATATATGCATGCAACAAATATGATTAAACCAACGTGTTAGAAGGGAGTGTATATACATGTAAATATTACAGCTGTATTATATATGTGCACATGTTTGTGCAAGTGTGTTACATGTGTACACATGAATATGTGACACAAAGATAGCTGGTGAAAATATAAAAATAGTATGTAAAGTAAGTAACATGATGACAATATAAGTCATTTAATAACGTGTAAAAATACACACCCTAATGATAAATAAATAAAAGTGTAGAAAAGTGAACAATCTCAAAGTGAATGTATGATTAAAACCGTAAATACAAGGGAATTGATCAAAACAAGATCAATCTTGATCAATAAAAATTGCATTAAATTGAAGCATGGTGTATATAAACCTGTGAATATAAAACACTAATAAGATAATGATCAATATACACACTAATAAAAATATGAGAAAATATATATATATATATATATATATATATATATATGTGAATATAGAAATGGTGTGTAACCATATCAAAATGACTACGAAAAAATGTGCATGTGATACTGGTTAAAATGTGCAACATATAAGCAAACACATAAATAAATAGATACAAAAACACATTCAAAATATATGAAGAATTATGGTATTCCCAAGTCAAAAGGAACCTGAAGACCCACCACTTCCGACAAGCCTACAACCTGCCATAACCCTCAGTCTGATACAGCGCCGCACAATCAGCTCTACCCTAACCTACTGTATCCTCACCTATCCCTTGTAGACTGTGAGCCCTCGCGGGCAGGGACCTCTATCCTCCTGTACAAGTCTGTGCCTTGTATTGTTTATGATTATTGTACTTGTCCCTATTATGTATAACCCTTTCACATGTAAAGCGCCATGGAATTGATGGCGCTATAATAATATTTATTATCTACTGCATCAGTATAGCTACATCATTAGCTGGTTCTAGTACAGCTCATATCTCGCACACTCCTCCACAATGACCCTGCAGACCTGTCTTGTGAAAATGCAAATGCTACTCTGTTGATGCATACAGCAGAAGATAATCCTTTGTTATATGCATCCGTTGAGCAGCAGTTAGTTTCCCAGCACTCTACTCTAACCAGGACGTAAAGCATAGCTGAGCTAAATTCCGCTTTTATGTACAGCCCCATCCTGCTATAAATCCCCCCTCAGTCCTATCTAGAGCTCCATTCTGCAGTAGATCACTCCTCCCAGCCCCCTATATACAGCTCATCCTGCAGTACATCTCTTCTTACCAATTCCAAGTATCAACTCTGCACTGCAATGAAGGAGGCTCTGCCCATTTCCGTGACCTCATCCCTCACAGTGGAAGCTCTGTTCTGGACACATCACAGCTCCGCTGGAAAGATACCAGCTGAGAGACTGCCAACTGAAGGGTAAATAGAGCCTGGATGGGCATCCTTAGGGGGGATGGCTATGTGCAAAAGAAGGCAGATTGAAAAATGGGTTATATTGGCACAAATTAACAAATATATGCATTATAAGACCACATTGTGATTTTAGGAACAACCATTTAATACAACACGATGTGTGATCACATGTCCGGCTGTCGGCACAGGCAGGTAAAGTTCTAAAACAGAATAGGAAACACAAAACTATGACACCAATTTATTCAAATGAGTGTAAGGGAGCTCCCGAAAATAATGTTCCCAGAAGTGTCAAGTAGTTGGGATTTGGAAGGATTCTCCATTTTAGTTTTTATTTATTTTTTTTACAGCACCACATCTCACTATGGAAGCAGAAACGTAATTGAAGGCTACAATGGAAGAAGAATAGACACTGTCAGCATTCGGGGTTTTTTCAATGCCACCTCGATAAAATCCATAGGCTTCTTACAAATCCTCCCACTCCTTCTCTGAGCCATTTCATTTACCTGCTTGTTATTTTTAGACTCTTCCCAATTATGCTAACAGCTGCTTTACTGACGATGGTGGGTTGCAGCGCTTATTGACGTGGGAATGTTGGATGCCTATTTCAGCTTCATGGGAGATGATTTTCTTTTGATTTCTTAAAACTAAAGCAAAAAACAAAACAAAAAAAACTAAACAGCCATCTGATGACGTTTTGTCAAAAGCTTAATGCCGATATCTCCATATATAAGCACACAGCTGTATTAACTGGTATTGTGGCATTCACTGACTTTTTTGTGCCAAATTCTTCAAAAAGGGTACATGTACAATGCCTTATGAAAGTATTCACCCCCACTGCATTTTTTGTGTTTTGATACCTCAATCTGAAATTTCAGGGTTTTTTTTTTTTTTGTTTAGGGTTTCAATCAGTACATGTAAAGAATATGCCTATAACTGTGAACATTCGGTTTTCTTTATATTGTGAAGCAAACAACAAATAGGACAAAATAGCAAAGCTTCAGTGTGCATAACTATTCACCCCCCTAAATGCAGTACTTTGTAGAGCCTCGTTTTGCAACAACAATTACAGCTGCAAGTCGCTTTGGATGAGTCTGAGCTTTCCACTGGGCTTTTTGCCAATTCTTGAAGGTAAAACTGCTCCAGTTCCTTAAAAGTTAGATGATTTCGTCTGGGGAGCAGCAATCTTAAGGCCGCTTTACACGCAGTGACATCGCTAAAGCGATGTCGTTGGGGCCACGGAATTTGTGACGCACATCCGGCCGCGTTAGCGATGTCGTTGCGTGTGACACCCACGTGTGATTGAAAATCGACGCAAAAACGTGCAAAATCGTTTACATGCTCCCCTATTCCCAAATATCGTTGCAGCTGCAGGTACGATGTTGTTCGTCGTTCCTGCGGCAGCACACATCACTATGTGTGACACCGCAGGAACGAGGAACCTCACCTTACCTGCGGCCGCCGGCAATGAGGAAGGAAGTGGGCGGGATGTTCGTCCCGCTCATCTCCGCCCCTCCTCTATTGGGCGGCCGCTTAGTGACGTCGCTGTGACGCTGAACGAACCCCCCCCCCTTAGAAAGGAGGCGGTACACCGGTCACAGCGACGTGGCTAGGCAGGTATGTGTGACATGTCCGCGCGATTTTGTGTGCCACGAGCAACGACTTGCCCGTGACGCACAAACGATGGTGGCGGGTACACACGCTAGTGAGATCGCAGCGTGTAAAGCGGCCTTTAGTCCGATCACAGATTCTCAATTGCATTTGACTGGGCCACTCCAATACATTTACATGTTTCCTCTTAAGCCACACTTGTTTTGCTTTAGCAGTACACTTTGGGTCATTGTCTTGCTGGAAGGTGAACTGATCCCAGTCTCAAATCAATATAGAGAATACAGTGCCTTGCGAAAGTATTAGGCCCCCTTGAATTTTTAAACCTTTTCCCACATTTCAGACTTCAAACATAAAAGATAAGTGTCATTTAAAGTTTGCCACAAGCCACCTGGGAGACACCAAACATGTGGAAGATGATGCTCTGGTCAGATGAAACCAAAATCGAACTATATGGGCACAATGCCAAATGATATGTTTGGCGTAAAAGCAACACAGCTCATCACCCTGAACACACCATCCCCACTGTCAAACATGGTGGTGGCAGCATCATGGTTTGGGCCTGCTTTTCTCCAGCAGGGACAGGGAAGATGGTTATAATTGATGGGAAGATGGATGGAGCCAAATATAGGACCATTCTTCAAGAAAACCTGTTGGAGTCTGCAAAAGACCTGAGACTGGGACAGAGATTTGTCTTCCAACAAGACAATGATCCCAAACAAAGCAAAATCTACAATGGAATGGTTCACAAACGTATCCAGGTGTTAGAATGGCCAAGTCAAAGTCCAGACCTGAATCCAATGAAGAATCTGTGAAAAGAGCAGAAAACTGCTGTTCACAAACGCTCCCCATCCAACCTCACTCAGCTCCAGCTATTTGCACAGGAAAAATGGGCAAGAATTTCAGTTTCTTGATGAGCCAAACTGATAGAGACATATCCCAAGCGACTTGCAGCTGTAATCGCAGCAAAAGGTGGCGCTACAAAGTACTAACTTAAAGGGGCCGAATATTGCACGCCCCAATTTCTTATAAAAGTTTAAAATAAGCAATACATTTTGTTCAACTTCTCAATTGTGTCCCACTTGTTGTGGATTCTTCACCATAACATTAACATTTTTATCTTTATGTTTGAAGTCTGAAATGTGTGAAAAAGGTTGAAAAATTTAAAGAGGCCGAATACTTTCGCAAGGCACTGTAAACAACTGGCTAGACGAGGAGCGTAAATGGGGTCTTATCCAGAAAAACTAGGTGGGTTAGTGTAGGCTCTAAGTATCATCCTGAGTAGTTGTGAGAGTCACAAGGGCTATTAACATACATGAATGGCTGCTACAGCACCCCTGGAGAAGGTGAAAAACCGAAGAATCTGATATAAAGAATCGCTGATCCAGTGATCATGAATTAATGATTTTTTTTTTGTCAACACGTTTCTGATATTCAATCTGATAATCAATACATATGATTTTTTTTGTTGTGATGGAGATTCTCAAAAACGCGTTGGAAATTAAAAAAAAAATAAAAAATCCATTCACTATCCTTGGATCAGTAGTAATTCTGTGGCAGCATGGTTTTTCCCTTGCGTCCTCTCACTTAGGTCATCAGTCTCAAATCACTGACACAAACAGGTTTTGCTCAAGAATATCCCAGTATTTTGCCACACCCATCTTCCCCTCAAGTTCCCCATTCCCTCCTGTTGAAAAACATCCCCACAGCATGATGCTGCCACCACCATGTTTCACTGTGGGGATGGTGTTCCTGTGGTGATTACCTTGGTGGAGAAAAAGTTTAGTTTTGGTCTCATCTGACCACAGCGCACAACACTTTCTTCCATACATTTGGGGAGCCTCTCACATCCCTTTTTGGCAAACTCAAAATGGGCCTTCAACTTTTTGGTTGTAAGGTTTTTTTTCGGGCCACTCTTTGTTAAAAGGACAGCTTTATGGCACGTGCGGCTTCCTGTGGTTGTATAGATACTCCAGTCTCTGCTTGGGAACTCTGTAGCTCCTTCAGTGTTACCTTTGGTCTCTGTGCTGCCTCTCTGATAAATGCACTCTGACTTGTTTGGCGATGCCCTTGGTGTTCATGGTGTTGTTTGGTTACTGGTGCTTCTTCCTTAATGGTGTTGCAGTCTCTGTGGCCTTTCAGATCACGGGGCACTTAAATTGCAGACAGGGGGACTTCCTTTCATTACGCCTGTGACTTAAGATAATTGTTTGCACCTGAAATTTTTAGTCTTCATAGCAAAACCAGTGAATACATATGCATGACAACTTCTATTTATTTTATCCCCTAAATTACATTTTTGCCTATAGTTTTCTCACTTCACTATTTAGTAGTGATGCATCGCACACAAATTGAATTAAAAAACTATTTAAACAGGTTGTAATGTAGAAAAAATAGGTAAAAAGCCAAGTGGGTTGAATACTTTTGCAAGACACTGTAGTTTATAAATTTTACATAAAACTAAAAATGCTCTTAATTTTTATATTTAACCTTTGTGACTTTTTAGAACAAAAAGTCACAATCCTGCAAAAAATTGAGTGGTGGAATACATCTGCACAAAAAATACATTGTTAAAACCATGCAGCCGCAAATATCAGGAACACAAAAAAAACCACTATGGTGAACATAACCCCACCCCCACCCAAAAAAACCCCCAAAACCCGTTATATACAATAACACAATAGAATTTAAAAATCCACAAAATAAAAGGTTTTTGGCAATTCAATAGCAGGCCTAAAATACCAAGGGTAAAAACATAGGGTTGATCTGCATGTTAATAGTCTAATGCTTGAAGGGAGTCTACCATCAGGGAATGACTGTTCAAACCAAGTATGGGTATTTGGGGCCAATCATTTAAATACACCTTCCCACCTTTTTGCACTCCCTTGATCTTCCCCAGCTTTATGCAGCCAGAGCGGTCAATTAAAGAAGAATAGAGGAGAGAAGTTTGAGGGCAAACAAGCAGGTGTGAAAGCAGCTGCACTTGGTTTGAACAGTCATTCTGTGCTGTCAGACTGTCAGCAGAGAATGACTGTTCAAACCAAGTACAGGTGCCCTGTGAATCATGTCGGGGCTATCATTCACATGCATCATTCCACTTGTTTCCCATCCATCTGAGCACTCCTCTGGCTCCATGAAGCCAGAGATGTCAAAGAGAAGGGGGGTGGACATAGAGGGAAAATAAGCAGTAGGGGAAAGTATTGGATTGGGGAATGCATTTAAATGCTTGACCATGCAATGAGGCACTGGGCTCCTATATTTGGTTTGAACAGTAAGGTTGTGTGCGCACGTTGCGTAATTGCATGCATTTACGCTGCGTATTGCTCTGCAGCGTAAATGCATGCGTCCTGCGTCCCCAGCACAATCTATGAAGATTGTGCATGATACGTGCGCACGATGCTTTTATGAAAGCAGCGATTTGGGTGCTAAAATTTTGACCCAAATCCGTGCGTTCATAAAATGAGCATGTCAATTAATTTGTGCGCTTTGGATGCAGCTCTCACTCTGTCTATGGTGGGGGCAGCAGCCAGAGCGCATGAAATCGTCTTTTTGGACAGAAAAACTGCATCCATTATGCAGTGTTTCTGCAGCGATTTGATGAGCACATGTGCTGTCAAATCGCTGCAGAATATTCAGCAGTTACGTGCGCATCAGCCCTTATTCTGCGCTGACAGTCCCTTTAACTTTATTGTTGGAAGTTGCAGTCATAGCGGGAGCTGCTACACTTACAGCACTGAGAGAGGCCGCTTGAGACTGTGTGCACGCTGCGGATTTACCGTGGATTTTACCGCGGATTTGCTGCAGAAAATGTGTTTAACATTGCTGCAGTCATTCCCCAGCAAAACCTATGAGTATAAAAAAAATGCTGCGCGCACACTGCGTTTTTTTTTTTACCTGCGGATTTACCCGTGGAATTTCCGCTGCGGAAATATTGTGCATGTCACTTTTCTGCAGGTCCCTGCGTTTTTTGCCATAATGGTAAAAATCCGCAGGGACCAACCTGCGGAAAAACCGTGGCAAATCCGCACCAAACCGCGGCAAAACCGCATGCGGATTTAGTTGCGGTTTTGGATCAGTTTTTTATCACAGGTGTGGGATTCTTTAAGAGGGTCCGGATTTTCCTTGAGAAAAAGTCCATTTCTACTGCACACATGGCCTGAAATGGGCTGTGTCAGCACAGAATGACTGTTCAAACAAAGCACAGGTGCTCGTACATCATGGCAAGGCCAAACATTGAAAAACACCTTGTCTCATGTAGTGAAGCCATTATTCCTGCAGCACTGAGATGTCAGAGCTCAGATGCACAGGAAGACTGATGCATGGGGGGGCTGATGCCTCCCTGTTTCACCATTGCTTTCCAATTGTCGCGGTATCCAGGACGACTTAGACTGTACAGTTGAAAGGTGTCAATGACTAGAGAAGGAGGCCCATCAGAGCACCAGGACACCACCACATAGGCCCCATAGCAACTACCTGATATGCCGCTTTAGCGGTGCACCACTATCCTCAGCCCTATCCCCTTTAAGGTTTTTATTTCTTAATTTATGAAGGATAGAAATTTCCTAAATCATGGAAACAGAAGAGACTCATTTTGCACACTTACATAGCTTCGCATACAATGAAATCCCAAAGTGCCGCTGGTCTTTCCTGCCCAAAGGTACTAAATTTTGATGCTTACATTTCTTGGGAGAGGACCAATTCGTGTGCTTTTTTCCCCAATCAGCCTAGCCTGGTGTATAAGTCACCCAACTTCTTGTTCTCCACAAGAATAAACTTAACCCCTTACACCAGATTTGCCCCCAATTTTATTTTTCTGAAATCTCACCCTTATCGGAGGTTTTCTTCTCGAGCGGTAACTCTTCCGCATTATCTACAGTGCACGGCCCAGCTAATGTTTTCACAGTGAGTAAACAAAACCATTTTGCTTACCAGAAATTCTGAAGAGGTTAAAACAATGTAAACAGTGTTTCCTGTACATGTTTAGCCTGCCGTTTTCTGAATTCTGGGATTACAATTTGGAGTTCACTTAACTCTCCAGTTAGGGGAGGAAATTGATGTTAATCAGTTGCATCTAGAGCACAAGCCCTAGGCCATTAAAGGAAGAATCACATTAATAGCTAAAGCAGATGTTATTGCAAAAGATAGCCAGACGCTTATAGCCAAAAGGTTTAATAGGTGATCACATCCTAAAGAGAAAAGGGGATAGGGGCACAGAGGGGTCCCCATATGTACTCAGGAAAAGGGACATGTTCTTCAAAGTTTGACTTAAGTATGGAGTTCTCCTAGGAACACGCATTTAGGATTGAATTACTGGCTACAGTGGTCAATTAGCCTCATTTAGAATCAATGCCGAGGAAAACTTGAAACATGGAGGAGGGAGAAACCAACGCTCACAATCAGCTCAAGCACCATCATAAGACAAGAAGACTGCGGAACATCTTACTTCAAGGACAATCTTCCTTTGAATGTCATGATTTCTTTTCCTGAGGAGGAAGACGGAGATGTCTCTGAAACGCGTAGAACTGTGAAATAAAGGAAATCTCTATCTACAGCAGCTGTGGTTTTTAGCGCGGCATTTAAAACCGGTTTTCTATTTGATTTATTTGAATGCATTTTGGCACCTTAAAGGGAACCAAACATCAGGATTTTGGTATGTAAGGTAAAGCCAGTGCAGTACTGGCACTATCGGGCAGATTATCTACATGCCATTAGTGGGCAGCTTGGATGTTTAGGCTGCAAAATCCAAGTTTCTGAAGTTTAAAAATTCATCATGTTTTTGATTGACAGTTGCATCTCTGCTGATAATATCCGGGTGGGTAGTAAAATCCTACATTATAGTATAAGCTAGGGTTCAGTCTACAAGGGAAAAGATAGAAATGTACCATACTTTTCTTCTATAAGACACACTGGATTATAAATTAATGAACAATTAAACAGGGTAACAGATGGATATTTGGTATAATGTAAAGGGCCACTCAATAACGCAATACAAAAATAGAAGAAACTGAGTTTCATATGGCCAAACATAATATTGAAGGAATAGCTGGTACACCCAAAAATGTATATACATATTTATTGTAACAAAGTTTCATGCAGATAGGGGTACTGTTATAAACAGATTATAAAAATAACACTGCCCCCCGAGGAAGCACTATAAGCGAAACGCGTCGGGGCTTCCCCCTCTTTCTCACCGGACCTTTGACACGGCGATTGCACAGGCATTTAATATGGGTAAGCACTTGTTTTAATCTATACACAGCTAATTGTTTTTGTCCGTGATACATGTTGAGGGCTTTACCATGGTACTAAATTTTGTATACTGTGTACCAATTCTGCTTACATAATCTTGATATATGTGCTGTTGAGGTCCTTGTCTGGGATATCTCTGACTGTTCTGTAACCTATCACTGTTATTTTTATAATTATCTTTATAACAGTACCCCTATCTGCATGAAATTTTGTTACAATAAATATTTATATATATATTTTTGGGTGTACTAGCTATTCCTTCAATATTATGTTTGGCCATATGAAACTCAGTTTCTTCTATTTTTACACTGTATTATAAGATGCACACCAAAATTAGAAAAAAAAAAGGGGGAAAAAATGGGGTCAGTCTTGTAATCCGGTAGTGTCTTACCAGAGGGGGGGCAGCAGCAGTGGTGGAGCGAGGTTACAGAAGGCAGCAGTGGTGCCGGAGTAGGGCGGGTCTCCCAGATGTTCGCTGCAGGCACTGTGAGGCAGGGACATCCAGACACTGTCGGTGGTGCGGGCTTCAAAGAAGTGGCGCCTGGAGTTGGCGCGTGCACAGATGGAGCGCTCAGCTCAATGACAAGCCAATATCTCATCTGCACACACACCAACTCTGGGCGCCATTTTCCTTAAGTCCGCTGCAAGGAGATCAATGGGCCAGAGACTGAGCATGCACATATGAGATCTTGAGCAGAGAGCTCTATCTGCGGATGCAACGACTCCAGGCGCCATTATTTGAAGCCCGCACCGCCATTTTCAGAATGGCAGCCCCTGACTCACAGTCTGCAGCACAGCGCACCACCCGCCGTAAGCCTGCAGCATCCCCTGCCTCCTGTGACCCCCCCCCCCAGTAAGCTATGTAAAGATTATAAGACGCACCCCTCATTTTCCTCCCAAATTTTTGGGAATAAAAGTGCGTCTTCTAATACGATAAATACGGTATATAATTTGCCCTTTAAGTTGTCGTTATTAAACCTCAAGATAGTCATTGGCAAAAATCCCTTTATATAAAGTGCTCTAGATAAGTCACAAATTACCAAAAAGGTTTCCTTTTCTACACAACATATTGAAAAGCACTGTTCACACAGTCAACGTACAACGACCAGCCTCATCAATAGAAGAATATAAACTACACTTGTTAAGTGTATAACTATAATAAATCTCCACTACAGGACTCTGCAGACTAATTTACATCAATTAGCTAGAACTTTAAAAGCTATTTTGTAGATGCTCCTTGAGAAAAAAACTGCCCCAACCTGTTAAAGGGAACCAATTACCAGGATTTTTGTATATAAGCTAAAGCCAGTGCTATACTGGCACTATAAGGGCTCGTGCGCACGTTACGTAATGGCATGTGTCCTGCGTCCCCAGCACAATCTATGTAGATTGTGCATAATCCGTGCACACGATTCTTTAAGGCTGCTTTCACACATCCGGCTTGAGCTCTGCGGCTCAATCCGGCTGTGCAAGCTATGCAACGGATGCGGTGAACACACCGCATCCCTTGCATAAGTTTTTCCTTTGCGGCCAGTCCGGTTTTTGCCGCTTGCGGCATGCTACTGAGCATGCGCAGTGGCAAAAACCGCATGCGGCGGCCGGATGCGGTTATTGCCGCATCGCGCCGCATCAGGCCGCCATAGGCATGCATTGAAAAATGCGCTGCATCGGCCGAATGCGGCGCGATGCGGGTTTTTTTTGCCGCACGAAAAAACGTGCCAGGCAACGTTCCATCCGGCCGCCGCATCGGCTAAATATGCCGCATGCGGCAAAAACCGGACGGAACGCAAGGCCATGCGGCACAATGCGGCACTAATTAAAGTCTATGCAGGAAAATCGCAACCGGCAGCAAAAAAAAAACGGTTGCGATTTTCCTGCAAAGTGCCGGAGTGTGCAGCATTACAGAAACCGGAGGTGTGAAAGCAGCCTTATAAACACAGCGATGTGGATGCTAAAATTTTGACCCAAATCCGTGCGTTCATAAAATGAGCATGTCAATTTGTGCGCTATGGATGCAGCTCCCGCTCTGTCTATGGTGGGGGCAGCAGCTAGAGCGCATGAAATGGGCTTTTTTTTGTACAAAAAAACCTGCATTCATTACACAGTATTTCACGTAACTGCTGAATATTCTGCAGCGATTTGACAGCACATGTGGGCGTCAAATTGCTGCAGAATATTCAGCAGTTACGTGCGCATGAGCCCTAAGGCTTATTCTACAGAAACATGGAGGCACTGGCTTTAAGCTTATAAACGAAAATCCTGGTGATTGGTTCCCTTTAACTTATGGACTCTACAAGATATGAATGTGTCCCATGGATAACTGGCCCAAACAAATTAGCTGCAGATCCTTTGCAGTCTGCAAGTTATAAGCCAAGACCTAAATGTTTTGTCTTTTCTTTTTTTGTTTGGTCACAATGGATGCACGCTAAGGCTACGTGCCCACGTTGCGTTTTGCATTTTTAACTGCGTTTCCGCAGCGTTTTGAACTGCAGCGTTTTAGTGACAAAAAGCATGCGTTATGATTTCCAAGCAAAGTCTATGAGAAATAGAGATTTCTTGTCCGCACTTTCCTGTTCAAAACGCTGTGTTTAATTTACATATTTTTGGGCAAAAACTCAGCGTTTAAAGAAGCAGCATGTCAATTGTTTTTGCCATTTGATCTGCGTTTTGATAACAGAGTCAGAGAATATCCAAAACGCATTCTACATCAAGATCCTAGTGTTTTTGACAATTTAATTTAATGCGTTTTTGATGTTATATTAAGGGCATGAGATGTTCCTTTACACAGTCTAAAATTTAGAAAAACAATTTAACGTTATTTTACACATAATTAACAAACATTTATCATTTTAATAAAATCAGCTATTTTGTTTATGATTATAATGTTATTTATCATTTTCTTTCCATTTTTTCATAGTGTTTGAATGTTAAAACTTAGCAGTGTATTTGTCATCAAAACGCATCTGACTTTAAGCAATGAAAAAAGCATGTAAATCGCGGTAAAAAAGCAGCCAAAATGCGATAAAAATGCAAGCGAATTTATAGCGTTTTTGTGGTCAAAAGCAACTTTGGCAAAAAAGCATTTCTGCCAAAGGGTGCATTTAGAACTGCAACTACCTCGACTCAACGTGGGCACATAGCCTTAGATCGAGAACTGGGGAAATTTGGAGGTAAAGCCAACACCTTGAACTCTCTGCCATGCTTTACATTGTGCATTATTCTTCTGAGAAATCTCAGCTATTGCAGAATCTTCTGCCATTAAGGGTGTATACGTGGTCTGCAATATTTACAATTATGTGCAAACCAATAGCAGTGTAACATCACTAATGTGTGTAACCCCTCTACGACCTTGGACGTACTGGTATGTCCAAGGATGTGTCTGTGTTTGATGCGGATTCGCACACCGAGCATGCATCTCTCCCTGCACGTCAGCTGATCAGATCAGCCGATATGTGAATCCAACAGCAGTGGGTTGATCGGAGATCCGCCTGCTGCAGCTAACCAGTTAAATCCTGCTGTCAATCTCTGACAGCATCGTTTAACACTCGCCGATTGGGAGCAGACCATTCCCAGCACCCAGCGGCGGCCCCATGACTTGATCACACGGCGCTGATGGATTGTCATGACAGTTGGGGGTCAGCTGATGATCCCGGTGTCTGTCATGATGAACGTCCTGTGAACAGCAGCTGTGAGTATAGAAAGGCAGAATTTCTGCAGTACACAGCAGTGCTGATGCACTGCACTGTACAACACAAGCAATTGGAAGACTGCAGATTCAAGTGCCTTAAGGGCCTAGTAAATGCAATAAAAAATGTGAAAAAGTTCTCAAAAAATGAAGAAAAAGTTCAAAATCACCCTTTAGCCCTATTGAAAAAGAAAAAAAAAAATTGGTATCACTGTTTACAAATGTCAGATCAAAACCTAACAAAAAAAAACCAAGACAAAACAGGGTAACAAGAAAAAAAAAAATGAAAAGCCAGAATTACATGGTGGTGCTGTAGCAACATTGCAAAAAAATACAGTAAGACCCGATCAAATATTGTATCAGTAAAAGTTAGTTTATAGTGCAAAACATAAGCCATGGCACAGCCCCAGATATCGAAACAAAGCTACAGGTTTTGGAAAATTGAGCCAAAACCAATTTTTTTCCCCTCCCCCAAATTTGAATATAAGACAAACTATACATGTTTGGCATGTATGAACTCGTACTGACTTTGAGATTCATTCTACCAAGTAGGTCAGTTTTACCATAAAGTGAACACGAAAAAAAAAAAAAGCAAAACTTGGAAATTGCTTTTTTTTTTGCAATTTCCCTGCACTTGGAATTTTTTCCACGTTTTCTAGTGTAGGGACCTACAAGCATGAGGTTCCCATGACGAGGGTTGCAGGCTTCAGTTTTATGGCCATAATACCAAATAAAACCTCATTTTTTGTACAGGATAGAGCCAGGCCCCTTTCTGTTAGGCCTTGCATATTAAGGGTATGTGCGCACGTTGCTTTTTACCTGCTTTTTTGCTGCTTTTTCTTCTGCGCTGTTTAATGCCAAAATGGATGTGTTCTTCTATTCAAGCAAAGTCTATGGGAATTTGGGTTTCTTGTTCACACTATGTTGTTCAAAATGCTGCCTTTTTGTGGCAGAACTTTGGTCAAAAACTCAGCTTTGCAGTGCAAAACCCAAATGGCAAAAACAATTGACATGTTGCTTCTTTGAAAAGCTGAGTTTTTGACCAAAGTTCTGCCACAAAAAGGCAGCATTTTGAACAACATAGTGTGAACAAGAAACCCAAATTCCCATAGACTTTGCTTGAATAGAAGAACACATCCATTTTGGCATTAAACAGCGCAGAAGAAAAAGCAGCAAAAAGCAGGTAAAAAGCAGGTAAAAAGCAACGTGCGCACATACCCTAAGAGCTCCGGTCTCTGTAGGGTGCACAGATGGAGTACAGCTTGGCAGCCCACCTGATCTAATAGTATGGGCGTCACCTAATAGGCTACGGGCTTGTGACTGTGCGTCTGCATGTGTGAACAGCGCTCTATGCAAGCCATCAGTGTGCAGTTTTATCATCTAGCAATCGCCCCCCCCCTCCATTTTTTTTGGACGTGTGTGTGTGTGTGTGTGAGATTTGCTCCTTCTGCACCTGTGATGCCTCCACTTAGTGGGGGTTTAGCTGCATCCTGCTAGAGTACTAGTTTTTGGCCTGGGCAATGTACACACTGCAGCCCATCTTTGCTGTAACTAGTACACTATATGATTAAATGAATTGGGTTCTTTTTTTTTTTCAAAAATACAACACGTCCCGCAAAAAAACAAGCCCTCATAAAGCTATACGGACAGAAAAATCCAAAAAAGTTATGCTTTTGGAAGCTCTAGGAAGAAGGGGAGGAAAAAAACGAAAACTGAAAATCGCTGGGTGATTAAGGGATTAAGGTTTTTGGCAGAAAAGAATCACAACATGGGGAAAAACTCATGACCAGGTACAAGCGAGTAATGGGCAACCAACATAATCAAGTAATGACATGCACGCTGCTAATTGGGTGCAACTGAGCCATCTAATGAAAGGGGCGTGTGCAAATTAATAGAAGTGCAGAGTTCAATTAATGAGGTCATTTGTTCTGTGAAGAAACAGAAGCCACATATGGTCCTTATTTAAAGACGATGGGCAGCATATATTGTACCTGATGGTTTTAGCCCTTGCTCGTGAGTAAAATGAGTCATTCAAGACATATCAAAGAGTATGCTCACACAAGCGTATGACTTGGATGAGTGCAATGCAAGAAAACCTTGCATTGCACTCAGATCAATGTTATTCACTGAGGGAGAGCAGATGGTCAGCTTTTTTCTCATCTAGGTTCTGGATGAGTAAAAAGTTGCAGCATGATGCGATTGTCAATGAGAAACATGTCACTCACACTCATACAAGTCTATGGGTGCGAATGAACCATCGGACCGCACTACGATGACATCCGAGTGGAATGCAATATCCGCATTAGCTGACAATGGAGGAGATTGTGATATTAATCCCTTCCTCTCCACCGCACCTGTGATGTGATCTCAGGATCGGATCCGGATCACAGTTGCATGACAGTCGGCTCATGCTGGCAGCACAACGGGAGCTGAGTGTCATTAGCATATTCACCTCGGATGCTATACCATCGTGTGAATCCAGCCAAGGAAGAATAAACTGATCAAAGAAGTTGATTGGAGAGGAAGTGCCAAAAACAAATTGGTTGTTTAACTGTTTAACTAAAAGGATTTCCATTGTGTAAAACTGGAAAATAAAACCCAAAACACTTGGTAGGAAAAGAAATCCGACTGTCCGCATAGATCAAAAATGGCAAAAGTGTCCAATGATCAGCTCCAGGGAAATAAAAGATCTTCAGTGACCTGTGAGTATTGCAACCATCAGAAGACGCCTACATGAAGCCAAGCTCTTTGCAAGAAACCCTTGCAAAAAAAAAAATTATATATAATATAAATATATATATATATATATATATATATATATATATATATATATATATATAAATATTAAGTTACGGTTTGCCAAAGAAAACACTGACAGGCCTAAAGAGAAGTGGTGCAACATTTTATGGACAGATGTGATCAAGGTTGTTCTTATTGGGGCTAAAGGCCGCAGATTGTGAGACGACTCAACAATGGAATTGAAGCCACAGTACACAGTGAAGGCTTAATATGGAGGAGCACGCAGAATGGTTTGGGGATATTTTTCATACTCTGGAGTTGGGGCCATTTATTGCACACCATGGACCAATTCACATATCAAAATACTGGAAGAGGTCATGTTGCCTGATGCTGAAGAAATGCCTCTGAAATGGGTGTTTCAAGCAAGACAACGACCCCAAACACCAACATCCTGGATCCAGACCAACAAGATTGATGTTCTTCAGTGGCCAGCCCAATCCTTACACCACAACTTTATTGAAAATTTGTGGACTGACAAATAAAATTGTTTTTGATGCAAAACCAAAGACTACAAAAGAACAGTGGAATGTAGTCCAGTCAGCCCAGGCTAGAATATCTTTTCGCAGGTGCCAAATGTTAGTTGACTCCACGCCACACAGATGTAAAGCACTCATCAGAAATAAAAGGTTATATAACAAAATATTAGTTCAGTGATTAAGAGGAAAGCTACATCTGGAAAACAAATTCAGTTTTTACTGTAAATATTCCCATTTGTAAGTGAAAATGCAGACTGATTTTTTTCTTTTTAACAGTGTTGTTCAGATTAAAAATTGATATTTAGTCAATGTTTTCATTTGGAATTGAAGTAATTATAGCTTCACGCAAAGCCATGTGTGTTCTAACACATTCTAGCAGACACAGCATTAACTTTTTTCAGATATTTGTGCTACAATGTTTCGACCAGACCGGCTAGTCTTCACTCCCGCACCCATCCTTGGGTGAAAAGAACACCCTGGCATGCACCAATCTTGGTAGGCATTAGTCAATATGTATCGGGAACACCCCCATGATACCTAACATTTGGAATATCCACGGATTTAGACATCTAGCCATAACAATATGACACTTATCAGTCACACAGGTTCATACACTTACCTAGCTTCCAATAATGTAAATATATATATGTATTATATATATATATATATATCTATATCTATCTAATCTATCTATCTATCTATCTATCTATCTATATATAGATAGATAGATAGATAAATAGAGAGATTTTTAAACAACTTCATTATCTTGCTGATCATTTGCTGCTAAATACATCCCCCAACTAGTGATGGGTTTCACCGTCACAGGTCAATGATATTAAAGTGAACCTGTCAGGTGCAATGCACCCAGAATCACGAGCAGATCCTTTATGCTATTCTAATGAGCGCATGCACTAACAACAAAAGCGTTATATCCCCCAACTAGTCCACCCTCTTAGGCCCTGTGCACACGCTGCAGATTTATCACAGAATTTGCCGCATATTTTTTGCGGATTTGCTGCTAATTTCTCCAAAATCCACAGTACAGTATGTCACCGGCCATTTCTATGGCATTTTTGAAGTCTTGTACCCATGCTGCGTGTTATTTTTCCCGCTGCGGAAATAGTGCGGATTTCCCTGTGGAAAAATCTGCAGCATGTCAATTATACCTGCAGATTTAGCCCACCCACGCAAGTAAATGTGAGGTTAAAAATCCGCAACAAATCCACAGGTCTGTTCCCACAGGGTGGTTTTTCCTGCATTTTGGGTGCGTATTTGAGTATATATATATCTATATATATATCTATATATATATCTATATATATAAATAGAGATATATATATATAGATATATATACTCAAATACGCACCCAAAATGCAGGAAAAACCACCCTGTGGGAACAGACCTGTGGATTTGTATATCTATCTCTCTCTATATATATATATATATATATATATATATATATATATATATATATATATATATATATATATATATATATATATATATATATATATATATATATATATATATATAATCTATATTCTCTCTCTATATCTATATTCTCTCTCTATATCTATATTCTCTCTCTATATCTATATTCTCTCTCTATATCTATATTCTCTCTTTATATATATATATATATATATATATATATATAAAGAGAATTTTGTTTACTTACCGTAAATTCTTTTTCTTGTAGTTCCGACATGGGAGACCCAGACCATGGGTGTATAGCTAGCGCCTCCGGAGGACACACAAAGCACTACACTCAAATGTGTAGCTCCTCCCTCCGGGCTATATACACCCCCTGGATGACAATCTACCCAGTTCAGTGCAAAAGCTGAAGGAGGACATCCACCCATAAGTAGAGAGAGAGTAAAACTCGGCAAAACCAGAACTCTGTCTACTAACAACAGCCGTGAAACACACGGAACAAAAACTGCCAACAGGCAACAGGGAGGGTGCTGGGTCTCCCATGTCGGAACTACAAGAAAAAGAATTTACGGTAAGTAAACAAAATTCTCTTTTTCTTGATCGTTCCTTCCATGGGAGACCCAGACCATGGGACGTTCCAAAGCAGTCCATGGGTGGGAAATAAACTAAACTGAGAAGTAGGCAAAACCTAACTTCACAAATGGGCGACAGCCGCCTGAAGGATGCGTCTGCCCAAGCTCGCATCTGCCGAAGCATGAGCATGCACTTGGTAGTGCTTAGAAAAAGTGTGCAGACTGGACCAAGTGGCAGCCTGACACACCTGCTGAGCCGTAGCCTGGTGTCTGAAAGCCCAGGAGGCACCGACAGCTCTGGTCGAGTGCGCCTTAATCCCCGGCGGGGGAGGCACCTGAGAACACTGGTAGGCATCGGCGATAGCCGACCTAACCCAACGAGCCAGGGTCGGTTTAGACGCCGAGAGGCCCTTGCGCTGACCCGTGGTTAGCACAAAAAGTGAGGTGCACCGCCGAAAAACGGCGGTGCGAGACACATAGATTCGGAGCGCCCGCACCAAATCCAAGGTGTGCAACGCCTTCTCAAAGCGATGCACAGGGGCCGGACAAAGAGAGGGCAATGAAATGTCCTGGTTAAGGTGGAAGGAAGACACCACCTTAGGGAGAAAGTCCGGAGTCGGACGCAGAACCACCTTGTCTTGGTGAAACACCAAAAAGGGGAATTCCGAAGAAAGCGCAGCCAAATCAGAAACTCTCCTGAGAGAAGTTATGGCTACTAGAAAGACAACTGTGAAAGTCTAGACAAAGGAACTTCCCTGAGAGGCTCAAAAGGGGGTTTCTGTAAGGCCGTGAGGACCAGATTAAGGTCCCAGGGATCCAAGGGCCGTCGGTAAGGAGGGATGATGTGAGATGCGCCCTGCATGAAGGTGCGCACCTGAGCCAGTCGGGCGATACGCCGCTGGAACAATACCGACAAAGCCGACACCTGTCCCTTAAGGGAATTGAGGGACAGACCCAACTGCAGACCTGACTGTAGAAAAGACAGGATGGTCGGCAAGGCGAACGGCCAAGGAGCATGGCCGGAAGAGCGACACCAGGACAGGAAAATTCTCCAAGTCCTGTGGTAAATCTTAGCCGAGGAAGACTTCCGAGCCTGAGTCATGGTGGAGATGACCTCAGAGGGAATGCCTGAAGCCGTCAGGATCCAGGACTCAAGAGCCACGCCGTCAATCTGAGAGCCGCAGAATTCTGGCGGAAGAACGGACCTTGAGAGAGAAGGTCTGGGCGGTCCGGGAGATGCCACGGCACCTCTACGGACAGGCGGAGCAGATCTGGGTACCAGGCTCGCCTGGGCCAGTCCGGAGCAATGAGTATGACTCGACGGCCCTCCATTCGGATCTTGCGCAGAACCCTGGGCAAGAGAGCTAGAGGGGGAAACACATAGGCCAGACTGAACTGAGACCAATCCTGAACCAGTGCGTCTGCTGCGAAGGCTTGAGGATCGTGGGAGCGAGCCACGTAAACCGGAACCTTGTTGTTGTGCCGGGAAGCCATTAGATCTACTTCCGGAGTGCCCCACTTGCGGCAGATCGATCTGAACACTGACGGATGCAGGGCCCACTCGCCGCCGTCCACGGTTTGACGGGTGAGATAATCGGCCTCCCAGTTTTCCACGCCTGGGATGTGAACTGCGGATATGGTGGACTTGGAGTCCTCCGTCCACTGGAGGATTCGTTGAACCTCCAACATCGCCAGACGGCTGTGAGTTCCGCCCTGGTGATTGATGTAGGCAACCGCTGTCGCGTTGTCCGACTGAACCCGAATGTGCTTGCCCGCCAATAGGTGGTGAAAGTCCAGGAGAGCTAGAAACACAGCTCTGATTTCCAGCACATTGATCGGGAGGGCTGATTCGGACGGAGTCCAAGTGCCCTGTGCTCTGTGATGGAGAAATACCGCTCCCCAGCCGGAGAGACTGGCATCCGTGGTGAGGATCACCCAGGACGGAGTCAGGAAGGAACGTCCCTGTGACAGGGAGAGGGGCTGAAGCCACCACTGAAGGGAGTTCCTGGCCTGTGATGACAGAGCCACCAGCCTGTCCAAGGAAGAGATCCGCTTGTCCCAACAGCGGAGAATGTCCAGCTGCAAGGGACGCAGATGGAACTGGGCAAAGGGAACCGCTTCCATGGACGCCACCATCTGACCCAGCACCTGCATGAGGTGTCTGATGGAATGACGGCGGTGCCTCAGCAGAGAGCGCACCGCCAGACGAAGGGACTGCTGTTTGACTAAGGGCAACTTGACAAGTGCCGGCAGAGTCTCGAATTGCATCCCTAGGTACAAAAGTACCCGGGTCGGGGTCAGAGTCGACTTGGGGAGGTTGACAAGCCACCCGAACTGAGTTAGCGTGGTGACAGTGAGAGAGACACTCCGCTGGCAGTCTACACTGGATGAGGCCTTGACTAGAAGGTCGTCCAGGTAAGGAATCACTGCCAATCCCTGGAGGTGCAGGACCGCAACCACTGCTGCCATGACCTTGGTGAACACTCGAGGGGCCGTGGCTAAGCCAAAGGGAAGAGCCACGAACTGGAAGTGTTCCTCTCCGATTGCAAAGCATAGCCAGCGCTGGTGTGAGACCGCAATAGGCACATGCAGGTAGGCATCTCTGATGTCGATGGATGCCAGAAAATCTCCCTGGGTCATTGAGGCAATGACCGATCTCAGAGATTCCATGCGAAAGTGCCGCACCTGAACATGCTTGTTGAGAAGCTTGAGATCCAGGATGGGTCGGGAGGAACCGTCCTTTTTGGGGACTAGAAAGAGGTTTGAGTAGAAACCGCTGAACCGTTCCCGGGCGGGGACCGGAACAATTACACCGTTGGCCTGCAGGGATGCCACGGCCTGAGAGAAGGCGGCGGCTTTGGAGCAGGGGGGGGTGGACAGAAAAAATCTGTTTGGCGGGCTGGAAGAAAAAGGTATCCTGTAGCCGTGGGTGATGATATCCCGCACCCACTGATCGGAGACGTGTTGCAACCACACGTCGCCAAAGTGGGAGAGCCTGCCACCGACCAAGGACTTTGCTGGCGCGGCCAGATAGTCACAAGGAGGCTGCCTTGGTGGCAGCGGCTCCTCCGGTCTTTTGAGGACGCGGCTTTGCGCGCCAGTTGGATTTACGATCCTTGGCGGTAGTGGACGAGGCCGAGGGCTTAGAGGATGACCAGTTAGAGGAACGAAAGGAACGAAACCTCGATTGGTTCCTGACCTGGGCAGGTTTCTTGGCTTTAGTTTGTGGCAAGGAAGTACTCTTCCCGCCAGTAGCCTCCTTAATTATGTCATCAAGCTGTTCCCCAAACAGCCGGGACCCAGTAAAAGGGAGACTCGCAAGGTACTTCTTAGAGGAAGCGTCTGTTTCCACTCACGAAGCCACAAGATCCTGCGGATCGCGAGGGAGTTAGCGGAGGCCACTGCCGTGCGGTGAGAAGCCTCCAGGATGGCAGACATGGCGTAGGATGCAAAAGCCGAAGCTTGAGAAGTTAAGGCATCCATCTCAGGAATAGAGTCCCTGGAGAGGGAATGAATCTCCGCCAGCGAGGCAGAGATAGCCTTAAGAGCCCATACTGCCGCAAAAGACGGGGAGAAGGAGGCTCCTGCCGCCTCAAATACAGACTTGGCCAGAAGGTCAACCTGGCGGTCAGTGGGGTCCTTAAGAGAAGTGCCGTCAGCCACAGCAACGACTGTGCGGGCTGAGATTCTGGACACCGGAGGGTCCACCTTTGGGGACTGGGCCCATTCCTTAACCACTTCTGGTGGAAAAGGAAAACGGTCATCTGAACTACGCTTCAGAAAGCGTTTGTCAGGACAGGCCCTGGGCTTGTTAACAGTGGTCTGAAAGCTGGAGTGGTTAAAAAACATACTCCTAGGTTTCTTAGGAGAGGTAAACTGGTGTACCTCTACCAGAGAGGGTTGTTCCTCTGACTCTTGTGGGTTGAGGTTCAGTACGGAGTTAATGGACGTAATCAAGTCACTAACATCCGCATCACCCTCAGACAAGTCAATGGGGTACATAGAGGCAGCGTCTGAGCCCACAGCAAGTGAATCCTCCTCGCCCTGCACCTCGGCTTGTGAATCAGAGCCGTGGGACGAGGAAGGAGAAGGGTCCGTGCGTCTCCGTTTAGGGGGACGGGGTCCTAGGACCTGCTCTGAGGGCTCTGCAGAGCTCGGAGCCGCAGAGACACCCTGAGAGGGAGGCTGATGCATAGACAGCAGCGTCCGGGACAGCTGCCCCATGGAGTCGGCAAACGACTTGGAAAAAGCTTGTGAAAAAGATGCTACCCAAGCCGGGGGTTCAGCCACCGGGGCCGGAGCAGCCGGAGGGACCCCTGCGGAGGCTCCAGGCTGAGACACAACCATATTAGCACAGGTATCACAATGTGGGTATGTGCTTGGCTCTGGCAGAATTAGCTTACAAGCAGTGCATATAGCATACATGTTTGCAGTCTTGCTCCTAGTGACAGACATGCTGCTGTGGAGGAAGTTCTGCAGCCAGATACACTCCTGTAGAAAGCCTGAGAGTGTAATAAAAAGTCCACAACCAGGGGTTGTGGCTTACCAGCCCTGCTCTCTGTGTGTCCTCCGGATTTCACCGCTCCCCTGTGAAGTGTCAGCCTTCCAGATAGTGTGCAGCTGCAGCTTCCAGCGCTTCCCAGTGTGAGAAACGCTGAGAAAATGGCGCTGGGAGAAGGAGGGGGGGCGTGTATAAGCCCAGGAGCGGGAAACACAGAGGGCAGAGAGACACAGAAAGGTAGACAGGGGAGGGGACATCTCCCTAGAGAGGAGTGCCCTCCCCTCTGCTGGTCGGGCGGTGGGCGGCGCTGTATGCAAAACATGCATAGGAAGCCGAAAACGAAACTAGGCCCAAACTGAAGCCGGGGCCTAGATTTTAAAGTGCGGCCGACGAGCAGGCACCGTCGGCGCGGTTCTCATGGAAAATTCCCAGAACCGGCCGAAATTAACAGTAACGCTAAAGCACATACTGTCCCCCTAATAAAAGTGCCCGGGACCCCTGAAAAAAACGTCTCAATACTTAGCTTTGAGACGCAGGGCCATGTCCCTGAGTGGGGGTTAACGCTCCTTCCAGCAGGGACCAGACAGGGCTGCGGATGGAGACCGGTCTTCTGCAAGCAGAGAGGACCGTGATGGCTCCCACTTCAAACAGAGCCTCGACAGAGGATGCGAAGGAGCTCGGCATGTGAAGGCTCCAGCCTTAGTAAAATCAACCTTAACAGCACCCCGCAGAGTGGAGCGTGAAGGGACATGCCGGGAGTCCAGACTGGACCCGCTTTTCTTCCAATCTTTAAAAGAAGGGAATTTTGTTTACTTACCGTAAATTCCTTTTCTTCTAGCTCCAATTGGGAGACCCAGACAATTGGGTGTATAGCTACTGCCTCCGGAGGCCACACAAAGTATTACACTTAAAAGTGTAAGGCCCCTCCCCTTCTGGCTATACACCCTCCCGTGGGATCACGGGCTCCTCAGTTTTAGTGCAAAAGCAAGAAGGAGGAAAGCCAATAACAGGTTTAAAGACAAATTCAACCCGAAGAAACATCGGAGAACTGAAACCATTCAACATGAACAACATGTGTACCCGAAAAAAACAAAAATCCCTAAGAAAACAGGGCGGGTGCTGGGTCTCCCAATTGGAGCTAGAAGAAAAGGAATTTACGGTAAGTAAACAAAATTCCCTTCTTCTTTGTCGCTCCTAATTGGGAGACCCAGACAATTGGGACGTCCAAAAGCAGTCCCTGGGTGGGTAAAAGAATACCTCGTGATAGGGCCGTCAAACGGCCCTGTCCTACAGGTGGGCAACCGCCGCCTGAAGGACTTGTCTACCTAGGCTGGCGTCCGCCGAAGCGTAGGTATGCACCTGATAATGCTTGGTAAAGGTGTGCAGACTCGACCAGGTAGCTGCCTGACACACCTGCTGAGCCGTAGCCTGGTGCCGTAATGCCCAGGACGCACCCACGGCTCTGGTAGAATGGGCCTTCAGCCCTGAAGGAACCGGAAGCCCCGCAGAACGGTAGGCTTCAAGAATTGGTTCCTTGATCCACCGAGCCAGGGTGGATTTGGAAGCTTGCGACCCTTTACGCTGACCAGCGACAAGGACAAAGAGTGCATCCGAGCGGCGTAAGGGCGCCGTGCGGGAAATGTAGATCCTGAGTGCTCTGACCAGATCCAACAAATGCAAACCTTTCTCAAATTGATGAACTGGATGAGGACACAAGGAAGGTAATGTGAAATCCTGATTGAGATGAAAGGGGGATACCACCTTAGGGAGAAACTCAGGAATCGGACATAGAACCACCTTGTCCTGGTGAAACACCAGGAAGGGAGATTTGCATGAGAGCGCCGCTAGCTCGGACACTCTCCGAAGAGACGTGACCGCTACTAGAAAGGCCACTTTCTGTGAAAGACGAGAAAGGGAAACATCCTTCATAGGCTCGAAAGGCGGCTTCTGGAGGGCAATTAGAACCCTGTTCAGATCCCAGGGCTCTAACGGCCGCTTGTAAGGAGGGACGATATGACAAACTCCTTGCAGGAACGTGCGTACCTGAGTAAGCCTTGCTAGGCGTTTCTGAAAAAATACAGATAGCGCTGAGACTTGTCCTTTAAGGGAACTGAGCGACAAACCTTTTTCCAACCCGGATTGCAGGAAGGAAAGAAAAGTAGGCAATGCAAAAGGCCAGGGAGAAACTCCCTGAGCAGCGCACCAAGATAAGAATATCTTCCACGTCCTGTGGTAGATCTTGGCGGATGATGGTTTTCTAGCCTGTCTCATGGTGGTAATAACCTCTCGAGATAATCCTGAAGACGCTAGGATCCAGGACTCAATGGCCACACAGTCAGGTTCAGGGCCGCAGAATTCAGGTGGAAAAACGGCCCTTGAGATAGCAAGTCTGGTCGTTCTGGTAGTGCCCATGGTTGGCCTACTGTGAGGTGCCACAGATCTGGGTACCACGATCTCCTCGGCCAGTCTGGAGCGACGAGGATGGCGCGACGGCAGTCGGCCCTGATCTTGCGCAGCACTCTGGGTAACAATGCCAGAGGTGGGAACACATAAGGTAGCCGGAATTGCGACCAATCTTGAACTAAGGCGTCTGCCGCCAGAGCTCGGTGATCGTGAGACCGTGCCATGAAAGCCGGGACCTTGTTGTTGTGCCGTGACGCCATCAGGTCGACGTCCGGCATCCCCCAGCGGCGACAGATCTCCTGAAACACGTCCGGGTGAAGGGACCATTCCCCTGCGTCCATACCCTGGCGACTGAGGAAGTCTGCTTCCCAGTTTTCCACGCCTGGGATGTGAACTGCGGATATGGTGGAAGCCGTGTCTTCCACCCACGTCAGAATCCGTCGGACTTCCTGGAAGGCTTGCCGACTGCGTGTTCCACCTTGGTGGTTGATGTACGCTACCGCTGTGGAGTTGTCCGACTGAATTCGGATCTGCTTGCCTTCTAGCAACTGCTGGAAGGCTTGTAGGGCAAGATACACTGCTCTGATTTCTAGAACATTGATCTGAAGGGTGGACTCTTCCTGAGTCCACGTCCCTTGAGCCCTGTGGTGGAGAAACACTGCTCCCCACCCTGATAGACTCGCGTCTGTCGTGACTACCTCCCAGGATGGGGGTAGAAAGGACTTTCCTTTCGACAAAACGGTGGGAAGAAGCCACCACCGAAGAGATTCCTTGGCCGCCTGAGAAAGGGAGACGTCTCTGTCGAGGGACGTCGACTTCCCGTCCCATTGGCGGAGAATGTCCCATTGTAGTGGACGGAGATGAAACTGCGCGAAAGGGACTGCTTCCATTGCTGCTACCATCTTCCCTAGGAAGTGCATGAGGCGTCTCAAGGGGTGAGACTGGCCTTGAAGGAGAGATTGCACCCCTGTCTGTAGTGAACGCTGTTTGTCCAGCGGAAGCTTCACTATCGCTGAGAGAGTATGAAACTCCATGCCAAGATATGTTAGCGATTGGGTCGGAGTCAGATTTGACTTTGAAAAGTTGATGATCCACCCGAAACTCTGGAGAGTCTCCAGCGCAACATTCAGGCTGTGTTGGCATGCCTCTTGAGAGGGTGCCTTGACAAGTAGATCGTCCAAATACGGGATCACAGAGTGACCTTGAGAGTGCAGGACTGCTACTACTGCTGCCATGACCTTGGTGAAGACACGTGGTGCTGTCGCTAGCCCGAAAGGCAGAGCTACGAACTGAAGGTGTTCGTCTCCTATAAGAAAGCGTAGGAAACGCTGGTGCTCTGGAGCAATCGGCACGTGGAGATAAGCATCCTTGATGTCTATAGATGCTAGGAAATCTCCTTGAGACATTGAGGCGATGACGGAGCGAAGGGATTCCATTCGGAACCGCCTGGTTTTTACGTGCTTGTTGAGCAGTTTTAGATCCAGAACGGGACGGAATGACCCGTCCTTTTTTGGCACCACAAACAAGTTGGAGTAAAAACCGTGACCTTGTTCCTGAAGAGGAACGGGGGTCACCACTCCTTCCGCTTTTAGAGTGGACACCGCTAGCCGCAGAGCATCGGCTCGGTCGGGAGGTGGAGAAGTTCTGAAGAAGCGAGTTGGAGGACGAGAGCTGAACTCTATCCTGTACCCGTGAGACAGAATGTCTCTCACCCAACGGTCTGTGACCTGTGGCAGCCAAATGTCGCCAAAGCGGGAGAGCCTGCCACCGACCGAGGATGCGGAGAGAGGAGGCCGAAAGTCATGAGGAAGCCGCCTTGGTAGCGGGTCTTCCGGCTGTCTTTTTTGGGCGTGACTGAGTCCGCCAAGAATCTGAGCTCCTCTGATCCTTTTGAGTCCTTTTGGACGAGGAGAATTGGGACCTGCCTGAGCCTCGAAAGGACCGAAACCCCGACTGTCCTCTCCTCTGTTGGGGTTTATTTTGTCTGGGCTGAGGTAAAGATGAATCTTTACCCTTGGAGTGTTTAATGATTTCATCTAAGCGCTCCCCAAACAGTCGGTCACGAGAAAATGGCAAACTGGTTAAACACTTTTTGGAAGCAGAATCTGCCTTCCATTCTCTTAACCACAAGGCTCTGCGTAAAACTACGGAGTTGGCAGACGCCACTGCCGTACGGCTCGTAGAGTCTAGGACAGCATTAATCGCGTAAGACGCAAATGCAGACATTTGAGAGGTTAAGGATGCCACCTGCAGAACAGATGTACGTGTGACAGTGTCAATCTGTGTAAGACCAGCTGAAATAGCTTGGAGTGCCCATACGGCTGCGAATGCTGGAGCAAACGACGCGCCGATAGCTTCATAGATGGATTTCAACCAGAGCTCCATCTGCCTGTCAGTGGCATCTTTAAGTGCCGCCCCATCTTCCACTGCAACCAAGGATCTAGCTGCAAGCCTGGAGATTGGAGGATCCACCTTGGGACACTGGGTCCAGCCCTTGACCACGTCCGGTGGAAAAGGATAACGTGTATCCTTAAGCCGTTTGGAAAAACGCTTATCCGGATAAGCGTGGTGTTTCTGGATTGCCTCTCTAAAGTCAGAGTGGTCCAGAAATACACTTAATTTACGCTTGGGATACCTGAAATGGAATTTCTCCTGCTGTGAAGCTGTCTCCTCCACAGGAAGAGCAGGGGGAGAAATGTCCAACATTTTATTGATGGACGCTATAAGATCATTCACTATGGCGTCACCATCTGGTGTATCCAAATTGAGAGCGGTCTCAGGATCAGAATCCTGATCAGCTATCTCCGCCTCATCATACAGAGTCCTGCTGGGACCCTGACCAGTGTGATGAAGTCGAGGGCCGCTCATAGTGAGCTCGCTTAGGCTGTCTGGGACTGTCGTCCGTGTCAGAGCCATCACCCTGGGATGCAAGAGACACCCCCGGATCCCGGAGCTGTTCTGACTGAGGGGGACCAGGGAGCAATGAGTTAACAGTGTCCATGGTCTGAGTTACTGGTCTAGACTGCAATGTTTCAAGAATTTTAGTCATAGTCACAGACAATCTGTCAGCAAAGACTGCAAACTCCGTCCCTGTCACCTGGACAGTATTCACAGGAGGTTCTGCCTGGGTCACCTCCAGCAGAGGCCCCGGCCGAGCAAGTGCCACAGGTGCCGAGCACTGCACACAGTGGGGGTCAGTGGAACCTGCCGGTAGAACAGCCCCACATGCGGTACAAGCAGCATAGAAAGCCTGTGCCTTGGCACCTTTGCTTTTTGCGGTCGACATGCTGTTGTGTCCTCTGAGAAATCTAGGAGGGTATATAGCAGAGAATCCCCAGCGACCGTACAGTGCAATGTAAAGCTGCAAGCATAGAATACAATATACACTTCGGCACCAGTGGGGGTCAGCCCTTGAGGGCAGCTTACCGCCCGCTGAAAAGCGGGTGTGTGGGCACCAGAATCCCGTGTCTGGGTCTCCCAGTCTCCTCTCTCCAGCTCAGACTGCAGACAGGAATGGCTGCCGGCGTCCTGTGAAGAGGGGCGGACCGTGGGCGTGCCTCAAACAAAGTGCGGGAAACTGGCGTCCCACTGTGCCCAGTGTGAGGGCTGGAGTATGCAAAGCAGACTCCAGCCCTCTGCGCTGACGTTCTGTACAGCGTCCCGCCCTTCCCCTGACTGGCAGGCCTGGGGGCGGGAACGAAACGGAACTAGGCCGCAAAAAGCCGGGGACTCGAGTAATAAGCGCGGCCGTGATATATGCACGGCCAGCGCGGAAGTCCCCGGCGCACCACAAGTCCCAGCCACGCCGCAGCGAAAAAACTGACAGCAGCGGCCGCGCGGCAGTTTCAATTACATGTCCCCTCTCAGCAAAGCTGTAGAGAGGAATGGCACCAGCGCGCAGCGCTGTTGTCCCCGGCGCACTAACACACCCAGCAATGCTGCGGTGTGCGCGCGATATGTACGGGGACACAGAGTACCTTGACGTAGCAGGGCATGTCCCTGACGATACTCAGCTCCATTCCAGCAGGTTCTCCAGGGGCTGTGGATGGAGCACGGTCTCAGTGCCTGGAGACCGGTAAAATCCCACTTCACCCAGAGCCCTAAGGGGGATGGGGAAGGATGCAGCATGTGGGCTCCAGCCTCCGTACCCGCAATGGGTACCTCAACCTTAACAAACACCGCCGACAAAAAGTGGGGTGAGAAGGGAGCATGCTGGGGGCCCTAGTATGGGCCCTCTTTTCTTCCATCCGACATAGTCAGCAGCTGCTGCTGACTAAACAGTGGAGCTATGCGTGTATGTGTGCCTCCTTCGCACAAAGCATGAAAACTGAGGAGCCCGTGATCCCACGGGAGGGTGTATAGCCAGAAGGGGAGGGGCCTTACACTTTTAAGTGTAATACTTTGTGTGGCCTCCGGAGGCAGTAGCTATACACCCAATTGTCTGGGTCTCCCAATTAGGAGCGACAAAGAAATTAAAATAAAAAATATCAGGAAATGAAAATGTGTGTGATCCTCCTGGAACACAAAGCGTTGAACTGGGTAGATTGTCATCCAGGGGGTGTATATAGCCCGGAGGGAGGAGCTACACATTTGAGTGTAGTGCTTTGTGTGTCCTCCAGAGGCGCTAGCTATACACCCATGGTCTGGGTCTCCCATGGAAGGAACGATAAATATATATATATATATATATATATATATGTCTCTATATAAGTCACATATGACATCAAGAAACCTGATTGTTAAAATACGCTCCAAATTACACACCAAAAACAGACCAAAGTTTTGGAGCGTTTTTTTCTGGGAGATGGTGCAGCCTTTTCTGCAGAAAAATCCGCACCATCTTTTGTCCGTGGGCACATAGCCTTAGAATTTTCGCACGCCCAACAGGGGGCGTGCTAATATGCTACTCAATGCCGATTGCCCAGCATCATCGGCAGTGACGCATACTGGTGTCCGTTGTAACTGCCTCTCAGACACTAAGTTTAGGCTCAGTGCATATGATCAGAAGTCATCGCACTTCCAGTCATGCGCACTATGAAGCTGGGTGTACGCGTCTTGGCTTCAGAGAGGTCTAATGCGCGTGACCGAAAGTACGGTGACTTCTGATCATGCGCAATGAGCCTAAACCCAGTGTCTGAGAGGCGGTTTACAACTGACACAGGTATTCTATGGGCATTAAATAACATTAGCATGCCCCTGTGGGCGTGCTAACATGCTAAGAAGGCGGACTAGTCAAGGGATATAATGCTCTTGCGACTAGTCCCTGCTCTCATTAGCATATTATAAAGGATTTTCTGAAAGAGTGTTTCTAAAGATCTCCATCTATACTAGTGTATACAGGGACAGTTAGCCAGGGTTTAGAAATATGCGCAGAACTGCTCGTGGCTCTGGGTACATATTGCACCTGACAGGTTCACTTAAACTTCACCAAATTACAGAAGACAGTTATACATTTCAAAAAACAAACTTCACACCGACGAGTCAAAGAAAAAAAAAAGATTTGTTTTAAGGACCGTCTGTTTTTAAATATACGTTTTATTTTGTATATATTTTATCATACATTTTTTTTCTGCTAAGACCACAACAAAAACACTTGAAACTGGAGTAAGAACTTGGGACATTGTGCCCTGTAAACAGATTTAGCACTATAATACACTGGTAATTTTTGTAGTTTGGGTATACATCTCTCCAATAAAACACCCACACAGTGACAAGAATGAGACTTTAATTGGTTTTAAGTGGAGTTTATAACACTAAGATAAAGGGATGTTAACACACATACAATAACAAATGGACATGTGATTTGAATGAGGCATTATCCTGTACATGTAATTTGTTGTATATTCTCAGTGCATAGCATTACACACAGAGCCACTGCTGCACAGCACAATAATATTTGAAGAGGCTGAACCGGAGAAAAAAACTGAAGAAAAAAATAAAAAAAATAAAAAATACACTTTCAAAGAATTCCTCAAATTTGGGAGCAGAATAATAGGGCAGAATACGCCCACCTCCAGTTGAAGCCTCTAATAGTGCACAGTTCCACCCATTCCATTTGCATGCATGACAAGTTTAACAGTTAACAAAAAAATAGGTGGGGAAAAAAAGGGGGGAGAAATAAAAAAAAAAGGTAAACGAGGCACTTTGTGGCAACCACAGGCATCGTTAGACATATTGCACAAATTTTGCTAGATTTCAACTGCTGCTTGTATACACATTGCCTGCAAAGTCCACCTAATATTCGGTGGCCCATTCCACATAGGAGTAATGTACACAAGCCAACTTTCTGCATTTAAAAGTCATCACTGGGATCATATATCTACCTGTTGGTCCTTATCGTGGGATTTATCCTGACCCCTTTTCTCTAAATGTCATTAATGGAAACGAACTTTCAATTTGTACGACAGATATATGGCCAAATTCACCAAGATTCACCCCTTAAACCCCTCTCACCTGATGGAATATGACAGTATTGCCCACGTTATCCTCTAAACAAAAAAGGATATTTAGGAGAAGCACTCGGCAAATATATGCTAAAAGCCAGGAATTATATGGGGTGATAACGCCATCTACACAAATATTGGCAGCCAACGTTGCCTTCACTCCTTAGTTCACCGGCATTAACGCCTACAGGCCGTACTGTCGCAGTACCACGATTGCTAATTAAAATGGCACTAATTAAAAATCGGTTGGCCAACAAAATACTACAATAAATTAATTGGGGAGTAGAACAAATCATTGCAAGTGCTTGTTAAATCTATAGGTTGATAGCTAAAATGGAAAATAAAATATATATTTTATATTTATACATCTATAATGCCATGACTCCCACTTCAGGTGACTTACAAAACCTTTAGTGAGGCTTCAAGGATGAGGGGGAAAAAAAAAAAAAAAGTCTTAACGCAATTAAGGACCGAAGAAGGGATTAGAGAAAACAGTGCAAAATCCCATTGTTTAGGTTTTGTGTGCATTATTTTTATATTAAAAATAAAGCATACATGACGTGTGTAGGAAAAAAAAAAAAGCCATCAGGCGTCAAAACTTGTCAGGTATTAAAGAGTAGCCGCCATTTTAATTTAAAAAAAAAAAAAATTAATAGTACAGATCAAAATAAGTAACTGTCTTGGCCTCATCTTTATTGAGAGTCAAAGTCTGTTCAGTGGAGACGTTTTCTTATTACTTAGATAGAGGACAGGTGGTGCCTTTAAGATTCTATGCAGGGGGAGGAGCTAGAGGCTAACATTCCGCTGAAGTTCGCCATAGAACCTTCTAAGCACTGACTCATCTCAGTAATGGGAAGCCGTAGTCACTGAAGACAAATTTTACCTGTGAACTGAAACTTTTGATAATGAAATATCAGTCCAGGAAGAGAAAGAAGCAGATTTAATAATCTTATGTAAAAAAAAAAATATATTAACACAAAAGGTTAATCTTTAATGGAAATATTTCAGCAGGTTTTTGCTATGTAATCTGAGACCACTATAATGTAGTCGAAGAGACCCAGATTACAGTGATGTTTCACTTATTGGGTTGTTTAATCATATATCAATAAAATCTGTATCAGTAAGAGATCACTTGAGGACTAGTTGTCTCGTGCCTCCTAGTCCAAGCACACCTCCACCTTGAATTAGCAGCTTTCTGTCAATATATATTGTACTCAGAAAGATGTTATTCAGTGGTGTGGATGGGGTCATACAAAGCTAAATATCTGAGCTCTGCATCAGAGAAAACCATGCTTCTATCACAAATGATGCATCCAGTAAACTGATACATCACTGGACTCAAAACCTCTGTCCCTACATCAAGCTGCTCTCAAGATTACATAGCAAAAACATGCTGATAGAGTCTATATAAAAGGTAAGTGCCTTAAGGTATGTGCCCACGATCAGTAATAGAGTTTTGGACACAGTGCATTCCTGCTGCGTCCAAACGCTACGTTGTACAGTAGAGTATGGGATGTATAGGAATCCCATGCCCACTGTGCTTCTTTTCTCCGCAGCGTAAATTTACCTGCGGTGCGGGTATGTGAGACACAGCATGTCAATTTCTGCTGCAGAGACGCGCAAATGTTTTCCGCAGGGAGAATAAAGCGATAGTCCGCAATTGCCTGAACTCTGATCGTGGGCACGGGCAGCTGCGAGTCTCCAGCGGACAGCACTTGCAGCCCCACAGGAGAGAACACGCTGCGTCCAGGACGCAGCATATCCTCAGCCCCCACCCTTAAAGTGTATAAGTTCTAAAGTGTCCTCACACTAAGGTTTCCATTTATACAATGCATTCATCAATAGAATTGGGATTTTTTTTGTCTCATCTTTCTGATGCCGCATCACTCTAGCCTCAATAGTACTTTTTTGGGGACCTGTCACAGCTATACAAAAGTAACAAGCAGGTATGTATACAGAAATGAGGAGGAATCCATACCTGCATATTTGGTAATTCCCCCCATCTTAGTGCAATCTGTTTGGCCATGCCAAGTCTTCACCCCTGGCAATGTCAGTAAGGCAACAAATGAGCAACAATTAACCCATGCAGAATGGCAAACAGAAAAAGATGGCCATCGCATTTGAAGTTATCTAAACATGGGTACTAATTAAAGTGTGGTGATGGCACATACCCAAAGTGGGGTCAAGCCTAAGCGTACCTAAAAAGAATGCAGTCATAGGTCGCAAATATTTTTTTAAGTGCTTTTCATAAGGAGAGACAGGATTGCAAACAACCCCTATGGCATAAAACGTATAGATTGTGTGTATATAGGGAGGCAAACTAAGACAGGTTTGCTTAGGCTGTGTGTGATCTACACTGACTTTTAGAAGCCAATAGCAAAATTGATTGACCAAATAAATCTGACAGGGCACCCTGCAGCTGTTTTTGGTATGTGTTACCCAATTTATGGAACACAAACTTGAGATGTCCGGTGTTGTGCTAGAAGTCTGCAGTCACTGTTACCGCAAACTGTGGAGTGCTTACAGTGTGCGCAGCAGACACCGTCAGAATTCTCAGATGTTGGTGGCAACAGAAAGCAATACTTCCAGCCACATTCTGACTAGCTGTGTGTGTGAATTGCATGTCTAGTTGGAATGTGGCTGGACAATGCAAATCTCATACTTTCAGACACATGACCACCCACGGTCACCACCAACATTGGAGAATCCTGACTGTGTGGTGCACACTCTGTAAAGATTCAGAAGCCTGCAGTCATATTGAATGCAAAGGACCAGACTACCCCTTTAAGGATGTGCCAACATTAGTGTTATGGCCATGAATAATGTCTGATCAGTTATAAAACTGATCAGGAGTCCTGCCTGATCCTCCTGGCTTATATCAGGACGGTCAATGTTACTTTATGCCAGATCAATGGTTGGTGATTCATTAAAAACTAAAAAAAAAAATACTTCGGCTCCAACATGTTAACTGTGGACAAGGTTTGGGGACCAGTACAAATGTCTTAACAAGTTTAGAATTATTAGTCAATACATTGAAGGTTTCGGAGTAAATAATAAATTGAAGGTTTCGGAGTATATAATAAATTGAAGGTTTCGGAGTATGTGCATGTTCTACAAGCAGAGCAAGTCTCTTCTAAAGATCCATCAATTTGTTTATGGTGGAACAGGTAAGGGGTCTATTTCAACACTATACCAACTTTACCAGTGGTGATCGATACCGGACCTGAGGAGCCTTCTGCCCTTAACCACAATCAATGACTCCCAATAGAATTTCACCAAGGATTCTGTTTTTCTCTTCACTGTGCAGTATAAAAAAATAAAACTACTTCTTGCTGAAATTATATAAAGGAGACATTAACTTAAATTAAGGGAACCAGATTACCTAGGAGTGCTGAGACTTCCATGTATGTTATTGCGCCAGGCTTCTCTCAAACAAGTGCCGGTATCTGTGTTACAGAGTACGCTTGTAAATGCCCAATATGAAAAAATAAAATCTTAACCAGGTCAAGAACCTACTTCCCTCTTTTAAATGCCAATTTGACAAGGAAAATCACATAGCACTGGCATTTTAATAGCCATTTCCAAATACTTAAATTTTTAATGATAGCTTCCATTGTTAACTACAATGAAGAATGAGTAAAAATGGGATTTTACACTGCCATAAAAAGGTACTTATTTTAGTAAAATATCAACATTTATATTTGAATTGTAAATTTAAAGCTCGAGAAAAAAAAACAAAAAAACATAAAAACAGCAGCGGTGGGAAGCTTAAATATTTTACAGCCTGGCATGCCAAAAAAAAAAAAATATAAAAAAAAATATAAAAAATTGCCACATTAATAAATGGAGTACCAGGCTAGATTTGCCATATATGTGAATTATTGAACACTGCCAGTTGAGAAATCTAAATCTAATATTTAATAGCAAAACTACAAATGAATATTTGGGACAATTATATTTTAGATATATATTTTTATTTTATATCTGTGCCGTGTTGAAACTTTTAAAGCAACACTGACTTCATAACCATGTGTAAATGTAAAATAAAAGAAAAAAAATATATATATGTATATTATAAAAAAAAATTAAAAAAAAAAAAATAGACAATGAAGTTACTAAACATTCTTCAAGTAAAATTCCCTAACAGTTAATGACATTAAAAGTGTGCAAAACTGCAAAACTCATTGTAATAGAATGTGTAAGGTCAAAAAGTTGGATCAGACGACACCTAGGCAATTTAATTCATGTATCATTTTCTCTTTTTTTTTCCTTTTCAGAAAGATCTGTTGGAAGCATCCATAGACTTCCTGTACTGTTAAAATAGTTTATATTGGATGAAGGGGGAAAAACATGTGAACATTACTCGCAGGCAGCACTTGAATCGTTCACAGCAGGTAGATATATGATTGGAAATGGATGCACCAAATTGAATGGTTTGACAATTACGACCAGAATGGTTCTCTATAGAGTTGAGCAACAAATATCTGCAGTGGCCGCATCAGTAGACCGTGGTTGCCGCATCAGTAGACCGTGGTTGCCGCATCAGTAGACCGCGGTTGCCGCATCAGTAGACCGCGGTTGCCGGACCAGAGCCCAGCGAACTTTCTACCTGCTGGGATTCTGGCACCGTGTCATCACTGGTATGATGAAAGCAGGACGTCGCTAATAAGAAGAACCAGCAAGTATAATGAGGCCGGCAGGGCTTCTGTGCAGCGGGTACGGACTAGTGACGTGGCTTCTGCACTAGGATCCTACGAATCTTTTTGTTAAACTATAGTTCTCAAAGAGATTTGTCAATTCCATTGGGATTCCTGGCACTATTGTTTTAAAGGGAACCTGTCTCCAGATTTGGCGACTATAACCTGTTGCCACCATCAGTGAGTACTTATATACAGCATTCCAGATTGCTGTATATAAAAGCCCAGGCCGCTCTCTAGAACGCAAAAATGACTTCTTATACTCACCTAGGTGGTGGACCGGTCCCCGATAGGTGTTGCTGCTCTCCGGTCTGGTGTCTGGTCTCTGCGGCGGCGATCACCGTTCTACTTGTAGCCAAGCCCAGTATGGATGATGTGTCAGCATTACAATCCTGCGGAGGCGCACTTTGATCTGCCCTCCTGAGGGCGGATCAAAGTACTGTAATGCGCAGGCGCAAGGAAAGGTTAAAGACCACCCGTGCATGCGCACTACAATACTTTGATTTGCCCTTAGCAGGGCAAATCAAAGCACACCTGTGCAGGACCACAATGCCGGCCTGTGTCGAAGACGTATGACACGTCATCCATACTGGGCTGGGTCGAAGGAGGACAGCAATCGCAGCAGAGGATGCACAGGACCGGAGAGCCCCAACACACATCAGGGTAAGTATAATAAAAGTGATTTTTACGTTCTACAGAGCGGCCTGGGCTCTTATATACAGTGTTCTGGAGTGCTTTATACAAGGGATCACTGGTAATGGCTGCAGGTTATAGTCGCCAAATCTGGTGACAGGTTCCCTTTAATTCAGGATAGGAAATTATGGAAACTATCAAAGTGGCAGTCTGAAGTGAAGGAAAAAAGCTACACAAGTTATATGGGGGGTGGGGGGGATTTTGTCTATCCTCCAATTATCAGATCCATTTTCACTAGTGATTACATCTGTACGGATGAAACATTGCAGCTCCAATGACTTATACATGACCCTGTTGGCTTTAAAACTTTGTGGGCCTGCTTGTGAAGATTTGGATGGTTCAATCCTGTACCTCTTTTAAAGAACCGCTCCCTATAGCTGCCTTTTCTAGCACCATTATGCTTAAAAAGAAAAAAATTATAAAAAAAAAGCACAAACAATAAGCAGCGACAGTGGACAATTCCTTATATGTTCAGGATTTACTGCAGCACGCTAAACAAAGGAGCATGGAATAGATTGAGATGGTTCATGAATCAAGCTGGAAGTAGATTCAGTATTAAATAGTCACTATCCACCGCATTGAATACGTACGTACAACAAATTAACCCTCAAACATCCCTTAGCCGAATAAAAACGTTCTGTTGCCACAACGGCTGTGAAGAGGCAGGAGGTGAACCTTGTATTTCACAAAGCACACAGTTAATTTCAGTTGGTGAGAGGGAAAGGGGGAAGTAAAAAAAAAAAAAAAAAAAAAATTATAAAACTACGCATACATAGCTCCACTTAAAAAGGAGGGCAGGGGAAACAAAGGAAAAACGAAACAAAAAAAGCTGGAATAAAATGGGAAAGTGCCATCTTTATTTATCCTAATTTTAAGATTTAAATGTCCTTTTGACACGAAAAGGATATTTACATAACAATGCTACGTAACCTTTTCTCAAATTTTACTGTTTTTTTTTCCCTCTTTTTTTTCTTTCTTTTTTTAGATTTCATTGGACAGCAGTGCCAAAAACCCTGTGGGGCAAAATAATATTGGTCAAGGAAAGAAGAAAATAATTGTTCCTATGGTAGGTCGACAATGCCATTTAAAAAGGTCCTTTTCAGTTTATTCAAGTTTGTCTTTTCTGTGGTTTTAATTCCCTCGATAAAAAGAAAAAAAAAAAAAAAATAACAGGAAAAATTAAGGAAAATATTTAGACTTTTGTAATCTGTGTAATCTGATCTTCATCAAAAGGTTCATTCTCTGGGTCAGAGTCAGTGGTGTCAGAATATCGGTAATGATCTGGTTCATTGTCACTAACATCCGGTGTCACAGAAGTCGAGCTGCTCGCCTCTGAATTTGAAGATTCTTCTACTGTTTTTGTGAAAAATAGCTTCACCTGAAATAAAAAATAAAAAGGGTGAATGTTGTTATTCAATTAAAAGCCATTGAGAGATTGATGAAAACTGCTTTTGCTCACTGCACCAATCGCAGCAGGGCTTTCATTTCTACTAGATCTCCAGGAAAGTGAGTGGCACTGTGATTTGCTGCTATAAGACTTACTTTATAACCTATAATCTCAGGGATAACCTTTGCCCAGTGAATTCACCGGTATAGTAAATAACAGTCTCTTCGGAATAACTATACATTTCAATATTATATACCATATTTTTTCAGTTTATAAGACGCACTGGATTTTAAGACGCACCAAAAAATAATTAAAAAAAAAAAAGTGGGGGCCCATCTTATAATCTGGTGCATTCTTACCGGAGGGGTGAGGGGGGGTGGGGGCAGATGTTCGCTGGGGGCCATCCTTAGGTCGGCAGTGTGTGTTTCAAAGAAATGGCGACCCGAGTTTACGCATGCGCAGATTGAACTATCAGCTCAATGACAAGCCAAAATCTCATCCGCACATGCGCCACCTCCGGACACCATATTCCTTATGTCCGACGCTGAACTGGAGGTGGCGCATGCGCAGATGAGATTTTGAGCCAAGAGCTTTATCTGTGCCCACGTTGACTACGGGCACCATTATTTGACGCCGCAATGACCTAAGGATGGCCCCTACTTCACCGACCCCCTAACCCCTGCACAGCGCCAATGGCGGCCAGAACAGCGGCCCCCAACATCGCCCCTGCCTTCTGCTACACCTCTCCACCACCTCCCAGTAAGCTACATTTTGGTTATAAGACGCACCCGTCATTTTCCTCTCAAATTTTTGGGAGGAAAAGTATGTCTTAAAACGTATTTATCTTCTCTGGAAAAGTACGTCTTATAACGTCGAAAAATACCTCCGATTAGAAATGTAGACTAGTTCTCCTGATATAGCCATGTCTCTTACCTCATGTGCAGGGCATAATAGCTTAGGTATTCATGGTTACGTCCACTCACATAGTGACAGTCAGTTGTTTGTGATCATAATCATGACTACTAAAGCTAAAATTGCCCTGTTCATAAGGTAAGAGCCATGAGGAGAAAATCAGGAGAAATATACTACATTTTTATTTGGCGGTATTTGTTAATATTCCCATTACACACATCTGCAAGGAGTTTGTATGTTCTCCCCGTGCTTGCGTGGGTTTCCTCCCACACTCCAAAGACATACTGATAGGGACTCTAGATTGTGAGCCCCAATGGGGACAGTGTTGCCAATGTATGTAAAGCGCTGTGGAATTAATAGCGCTATATAAATGAAAATTATTATTATTATTATTATTACACCCACTACATATTGGAATAAGATCTTGGAGATGCGAATATCCCTTTTCAAGGCGTATTGCCATCTCCAAGATATCCCTAGGTGTAGTAGTAGTAGTAATAATAATATTATTAATAGCAAATACTTCCAATTAAAAATGTATTATAGTTCTCCAGTAATAGCCATGTTCTTACCTCATGTGCAGGGCATTGCAGCATAGATATCATCCATGGTTACGTCCACTCAGTGACAGTTGTTCATGGTCATAACCATGGATACCCAAGCCGCAATGCCCTGTACATGCAGTAACAGACATAGCTATATCATGAGAACTATACTACATTTCTATTGGAGGTATTTGCTAATATTATTACGCCTACTACATATTAGGATAGGATCTTGGAGATGGGAATACCCCTTCAATGGCAATGTAGCCAACATTCTGTGGGACAGTTTTTTTTTTTCTCAATGGTTTAATTTTTTGGGTACCTACAATTCTTATATTTCCCGCCATGTTCCGCCTGTTGAAGTATAAAAAGGTTATTATATTTTTTTCTCTTTAGCTTTTTTCATTAAGAAAAAAAAATACTTGAATGGCAAGCGAGTGGTAAAGATGTATTTCACTGAAGCCGCTTGATGAGGGCTATTATATTCAAACCACAATTAGCTGTTATTGATCTTTTTAGGAAGTTAATGGTAAAAAAAATAAGTAACAAACTATATTGTCAAAAATACTAAAATATTAAATTCTGTTTTTACAATTTAGCCTCACTAGGAGACGTGATTGTGCAATCCTCTGAATGCTGCTAATTTTCTTACTCCTTTAACCCCAATTCTCTTTGATTTTCTTACTCTTCCATTAGAGATAAGTTTTTCAGTTTTCTGTCAATCATAGGAGGGTTTGAATAAGTATAAGTGCACACAAGGATGTAAATGTAGATTTTTGTGCTTCATAAAATACACATTGGCTTGATGCCTTTTACATGCGTGTTTATATATATATATATATATATATATATATATATATAAATCTAATGCACACTTTTTTTTTCCTGACAGAAATGGAAAACAGCTGCTTTTTTTTTTTTTTTTTTTAAAGCATCACCATGTCAATTCTTTCAGCGTTTTTGCAGCTTTTGTCACCATTGAAAGAAATGAGAAAGTGCATTTTTGCTGCTTTTGTGGTGAATGGAACATAGCCTAAGGGTACATGTACACATTTGGTTTTTGCATCATAAAAATAGGCTGCAAATACTGCAGTGTTGGCAGGAAATGCGCAAATTCTGTAGCTTTTTCTATTTATTTACCATATTTTCCGTATTATAAGACTACCTTTATTCCCCCCAAAACTGGGGCTAAAATGGGGGCGTCTTATAATCTGTATATGGCTTACCGGAACGGTGGTCACAGGAGGCAGAGTCGGCGATACTGAGGGCTTTTCAATTTAGGAAATTGTGCGAAAATTTGGAAAATTTCACAATTTTCAAACTTTGAAAATGTATGCCCATAAATCTGAGAGATATGTCACACAAAATAGTTACTAAACAACATTTCCCACTTGCCAACTTTACACCAGCGCAATTTTCGAAAGAAATTTTTTTTTCGTTAGGAAGTTAGAAGGGGTCAAAGTTCATCAGCAATTTCTAATTTTTCCAACAAAATTTACAAAATATTTTTTTTTAGGGACCACATCACATTTGAAGTGACTTTGAGAGGCCGAGGTGACAGAAAATACCCAAAAGTGACCCCATTCTAAAAACTGCACCCCTCACACTGCTCAAAACCACATCCAAGAAGTTTATTAACCCTTTAGGTGCTTCACAGGAACCAAAGCAATGTGGAAGGAAAAAATGAAAATTTTACTTTTTAACACAAAAATGTTACTTTAGCCATAAAATTTTCATTTTTACAAGGGAGAAAAGAGAAAGTGCACCCTACAATTTATTGTGCATTTTCTTTTGAGTACGCTGATACCCCATATGGGGTAAAAATCAATTGTTTGGGTGCACGGCAGAGGTCGAAAGGCAAGGAGCGCCATTTGAATTTTTGAATACAAAATTAGCTGCACTCATCAGCTGACGCCATGTCGGGTTTGAAGACCCCCTGAGGTGCCTAAACAATGGAGCTCCCCCACAAGTGACCCCCATTTTGGAAACTAGAGCCCTCAAATATTTTTTCTAGATGTTTGATGAGCACTTTGAACACCTGGGGGCTTCACAGACGTTTATAACGTTGAGCCGTGAAAAGAAAAAAAATTTTTTTACCACAAAACTGTTGCTTCAACTAGGTAGCTTTTTTTTTTCACAAGGGTATCGGGAAAAAATGCAACATAAAATGTATTGTCCATTTTCTCCTGAGTACGCAGATACCTCATATGTGGTGGAAATCAAATGTTTGGGCACACGGCAGATCTCGGAAGGCAAGAAGCGCCATTTGAATGCAAAATTAGCTGCACTCATTAGCGGACGCCATGTCAGGTTTGAAGACCCCCTGAGGTGCCTAAACAATGGAGCTCCCCCACAAGTGACCCCATTTTGGAAACTAGAGCCCTCAAATATTTTTTCTAGATGTTTGATGAGCACTTTGAACACCTGGGGGCTTCACAGAAGTTTATAACGTTGAGCCGTGAAAAGAAAAAAATTTTTTTTTACCACAAAACTGTTGCTTCAACTAGGTAGCTTTTTTTTTCACAAGGGTATCAGGAAAAAATGCACCATAAAACGTATTGTCCATTTTCTCCTGAGTACGCAGATACCTCATGTGGTGGAAAGTAATTGTTGGGCGCATGGCGTGGCTCAGAAGAGAAGGGCACCATTTGACAGCAAAATTGATTGGAATCATTAGCGGACGCCATGTCACGTTTTTAGACACCCCCCCCCCCCCCATGGTGCCTAAACAGTGGAGCTCCCCCACAAATTACCCCATTTTGGAACTAGACCCCTCAAGGAATTTATCTAGATGTTTAGTGAGCCCCTTGTACCCCCAGGGGCTCCACTGAAAGTTGATAACGTTGAACCGTGAAAATTTATTTTTTTTTAAATTTTTGCAGCAACAAGGTAGCTTTTTTTTTTTCTTTTTACAACGGTATCAGGAAAAAATGCACCATAAAACGTATTGTGCAATTTTTCCAGAGTACGCATATACCTCATATGTGGTGGAAATCAATTGTTTGGGCGCACGGCGGGGCTCAGAAGACAAGGAACGCCATTTGACTTTTCAAACGCACAGATGCAGTGCACTGATCGGCCGCTGCAGGAGGCACGGTCGGATGAGATACAAAAAGCGCTGGGGATACGGAAAAAAAAAAAAAAAAAAAGTCACGCCAAAAATTGAGCAGGGATGTTGATCCGCGCTCAGCGGGACGCACGGACAGAAGCGATACTTTTTTTTCCGTATCCCCGACGCTTTTTGTATTGCATCAGTCCGTGCGTCCCGCCGAGCGCTAATCATGGATGCACATAACGGATCGGCATCCCTGCTCAATTTTTGGCGTGACTTTTTTTTCCGTATACCCGATGCTTTTTGTCACGCCAAAAATTGAGCAGGGATGCCGATCCGTTGTGTGCATCCCTGATCAGCGCTTGGCGGGACGCACGGACAGATGATACAAAAAGCGTCGGGAATACGGGAAAAGAAGGTCCCGCCGAAAACTGACCACGGATGCCGATCCGTTATCTGCATCCCTGATCAGCGCTCGGCGGGACGCACGGACGCATGAGGTGTAAAAATAGAAAGGGGATAGAGGAAAAAAAAGAAAAAAAAAAAAAGTTATACTCACAGTACCCAGAGGATTAGCAGGAGGAACAGAAGGCAAGGAACAGCTTTACAGCAGCAGCCAGCAGGCAGGAAGTTGGACAGCTCAGCAGAAGACCCAGGAAGAAGGACCCAGCGATGGAGGCAGATGTGATCGGCCGGTGAAGACAGGTAAGAGGACGTCGGGGGGACAGCAGAGGGGGACGGGGACAGCAGAGGGGGACGGGGACAGCAGAGGGGGACGGGGACAGCAGAGGGGGACGGGGACAGCAGAGGGGGACGGGGACAGCAGAGGGGGACGGGGACAGCAGAGGGGGACGGGGACAGCAGAGGGGGACGGGGACAGCAGAGGGGGACGGGGACAGCAGAGGGGGACGGGGACAGCAGAGGGGGACGGGGACAGCAGAGGGGGACGGGGACAGCAGAGGGGGACGGGGACAGCAGAGGGGGACGGGGACAGCAGAGGGGGACGGGGACAGCAGAGGGGGACGGGGACAGCAGAGGGGGACGGGGACAGCAGAGGGGGACGGGGACAGCAGAGGGGGACGGGGACAGCAGAGGGGGACGGGGACAGCAGAGGGGGACGGGGACAGCAGAGGGGGACGGGGACAGCAGAGGGGGACGGGGACAGCAGAGGGGGACGGGGACAGCAGAGGGGGACGGGGACAGCAGAGGGGGACGGGGACAGCAGAGGGGGACGGGGACAGCAGAGGGGGACGGGGACAGCAGAGGGGGACGGGGACAGCAGAGGGGGACGGGGACAGCAGAGGGGGACGGGGACAGCAGAGGGGGACGGGGACAGCAGAGGGGGACGGGGACAGCAGAGGGGGACGGGGACAGCAGAGGGGGACGGGGACAGCAGAGGGGGACGGGGACAGCAGAGGGGGACGGGGACAGCAGAGGGGGACGGGGACAGCAGAGGGGGACGGGGACAGCAGAGGGGGACGGGGACAGCAGAGGGGGACGGGGACAGCAGAGGGGGACGGGGACAGCAGAGGGGGACGGGGACAGCAGAGGGGGACGGGGACAGCAGAGGGGGACGGGGACAGCAGAGGGGGACGGGGACAGCAGAGGGTGACGGGGACAGCAGAGGGGGACGGGGACAGCAGAGGGGGAGGTGGAGAGCAGAGGGGGAGGTGGAGAGCAGAGAGGGAGAGCAGAGGAGGGAGATACCGGAGAAGCTGCAGAATAGAGATCACGGGGGAGGCCGGCAGATTGGGATGTCGGGGGGCCAGATCGGGATGTGGGGGGGCAGATCGGGATGTGGGGGGGCAGATCGGGATGTCGGGGGGGCAGATCGGGATGTCGGGGGGGCAGATCAGGATGTCGGGGGGCAGATCGGGATGTCGGGGGGCAGATCGGGATGTCGGGGGGCAGATCGGGATGTCGGGGGGGGGGGGGGGGCAGATCGCAGGGGGGCACAGGCAGGGGCCATTACGGGAGCGCGCAGGAGCAATCACAAGAGCGCGCAGGGGCTGCAAGGAGAGCAGAGGAGGAGGGAGATACCGGAGGGGCTGCAGAATAGAGATCACGGGGGAGGCCGGCAGATTGGGATGGCGAGGGGCAGATCGGGATGTCGGGGGGGGCAGATCGGGATGTCGGGGGGGGGCAGATCGCAGGGGGGCACGGGCAGGTGCCATTACGGGAGCGCCCAGGAGCAATCACAAGAGCGCGCAGGGGCTGCAAGGTGAGCACAATACTCACCACTCCTGCTCCGTGACAGCAGCGGCAGCAGCAGCGGTGGCGTGGTACCACTAGTACCAGCCAGTGCTGCACGCTGCAGACATGTTGGGGGAGGGTCCCCAGACTAGCACAGGCCTGGGGAGGGCGGCCACCAGCAAATCAAACCGCCCCACTGCACACTGATTGGAGCGATTGCGCGTCATAGCACGATCGCTCCAATCAGTGCTGCAGGGGCTGGGGGCGGCATGTTTGAGATCCACCTATGATCTGCTGTAGCTTCTACAGCATCTCATAGCCGGATCTCACAGTATCGCACTATTTCCGGTATTATTTTTACCGAAATCAGTGCGAAAGATGTGGTTGGCGGTTCAGATTTGAACAGCCAATCACATCGATCGTCGATGGGGGGTGGCGATGCCACCCCCCCTGGGGTGAAGCAAAGTTCCCCTGCTGTAAGAAACAGCAGGGGACATCATTTGAAAGCCGTTGCTATGGCCACGGCAATCAAATGAAGTTTAGGCAGTAAAATTACGTCCCTGGTCGTTAAGTCACGTTAAAATAGGACGTAATTTTACTGCCCGCGGTCGTGAAGGGGTTAAGGGGAAAAAAAAAAGAAACCACGCAATTTTAGCATGTTATTAGTGATGAGCGAACGTCCTCGGCAATGCTCGATCGAGCGTCGGGGGTGCTCGGGTACTCAGGCAAGTATCGCAGGTGTTTGGATGTTTTCTCCGTGAAATGACTACAATGCACAGGCTTGTTTCACTGCATGATGTGTGCGGGCACCCAGGGAGAAACATTGGCAGTCTCTTATGGCTCTCCCGGGGAATGAATAAAACAACGTCCTCCCTCCCACAGGAAATGCTGTTTATGGCGGAAACCCGAACAGGCCAATCATTGACTTTCCATAATGCGCCTTACTTGTGTCAAGCTCATTCGAGCATTTGACCAGGTTGAATCAAGTAACGAGCATTTTAGTTACCAAAAATGTATAGTTTTTGGGGTTTGTTTTTTTTTGTTTTGTTTTTTAAAGTCAATCTGTCAGCAAATTTTTGCTATGTTATCTGAGGACAGCATGAGGTAGGTGTTAAACTTAATTCAGGGATGTATCACTTATGCAGTGTGCAGTTTATTGACGATGAAGGTTTCATCACCAGCAGAGTGTAACACCTGGTCCGACCATGACTCCTCATCTGATACACAGCTCACTGTCAATAGACAATGTACACAGAGAGCTGTGGTGTGGGCGAGGTTAGCTTTCTGAGCTAAGAACACTGATTGCATCAGCTGCTGCACCCAGTAAACTAAATGATACAGTTGGAATCTGTCTCTCTTGACATTATGCTGCTCTCAGGTGAGGTTGTGAAAACCCTGGAGTGCATTACTTTATCTATCTATATATAATAAATTGAAGGGGTGTGTGTTGCTATTTTTTGAGATCCACAACACTTGTTTTCATCTGTGACGGCCTGTATTGTGCGGCAAGCTGACATTGGTATTATTTTGGGGTACAAGCATTTTGATCATTTATTTTTTGAAGTGGTGCGAATCTTTAGGTAGATGTGGTGATTAAAAAAACAGCAAGGTTTTTTTTTTCCCTTCTCGTGTTTATCGTGCAGGTATTTTAAATTTTGATAAATCTGCTTTCACCCCCCAAAATTATACATACATACATACATACATACATACATACATACATACAAGCAAGCAGCTCTTTCCAAGACAAGTGCTGCAGCGGAGTCTGTAATGACTGACAGCACTGGTTGACCGGATGTCAGTTAGTGCAAGGGGTGGAGGCGAGGTTACAGCTGCTGATCTCCATGCACAGAGCGGTGACTGAACCTGCTCCAGCGCCGCCCTCGTGACTGAAACACAAATGCTGGCGGGGGGAATAAAGTGGATTTCCTCCCGGCACAGAGGTCTAAAATGTACAGGTGCCAGCAGGATTTTAACACTATTAACCTGCAGATTAACCGCAAATCTGCAGGTTAATATTTTACACGTGACAGGTACCCGTTAAATATACAATAGGATAAAGAGTTGCACACTAGTCACAATGTATAGGGGAATAATGAAAAGCACAAATGCTATGGGAATACTAGACTGAAAAATACAATGGACTCTCTGAAAAAATGAACAACATGAAAATGGAATATGCATAACTGCAATGAATAAGGCTAGTTTCTCACATCAGGCATGTCACCGGATTGACGGATCCAACACACTCCAGTACAGTGTAATACAGTACAATGGCATCATGGCACCTCCAGTCACATGCTCCGGTCACATGACAACATGTGACCGGAGCTTGCCGCGATGCCATTGTACAGTATTAACACTGTACTGGAGTGTGCTGGATGCGGCAATCCGATGAAATGCCGGATGTGTGAAACTAGCCGAATATAAAACAGATGCTTAGCCATTGTATTTATCAATGCAAAAGAGCCCCCAAACCATGCCAATGTAATCTATATTTTTGGGGTCCCTAATCTATGTGTAACCTCACCTGCAGTTAAAAACTTGCTCTGTATAGGAAGCAAAGGGCCAAGCTATATATGTGAAATAAGATACATGGCTAAGGGTGCGGCAGGGTTCTCAGACAGAAAGTGCATACTAATTAAAGAATGTACGTCTTGAACACAAATAGTGTTCCAGACGTACAAGAGTGTGCAACTCTATCCTATAGTTATATGTCTTGCACCCTGTTCACACCATTGGTGTTCCACACGTACATTCTTTAATTAGTATGCACTTTCTGTCTGAGAACCCTGCCTCACCCACAGCCATGTATCTTATTTCACATATATAGCTTGCTCCTTTGCTTCCCATACAGAGCAAGTTTTTAACTGCAGGTGAGGTTACACATAGGTTAGGAATCCCCAAAAAAAGATTACCTTGACGTGGTTTTGGGGCTCTTTTGCATTGATCAATACAATGGCTAAACATCTCATTCCTATTATTTATAGCAGTTATGCATATTCCATTCTCATGTTTTTTATTTTTTTCCAGATAGTTCATTGTATTTTTCAGTGTAGTATTCCCATAGCAGTTCTGCTTTGTATTATTCCCCTATACATTGTGAGTAGTGTGCAACTCTATCCTATTCTATAGTTGTATGTTTTTAAGTCTTGCACCTTGTTCACACCATTGGCGTTCCAGACGTACATTCTTTGATTAGGTTCCCGTTAAACGACTTGGATCATAATGATCGCCTATCTGGACTCTTGCAGAAGGGTGTCAGCTGTAACATCTGACCCTTGGTGCAGATACAGCCAGCACCATCTCTTCAATGGAAACATGTCGGGTGCAGGAAAGTGCTTTAACCCCTTCAGCCCCCGGGCACTTTCCGTTTTTGTTTTTTGCTTCCCTTCTTCCGAGAGCCGTAACTTTTTTATTTTTCCCGTCAATCTTGCCATATGAGGGCTTGTTGTTTGCGGGACGAGTTGTACTTTTAAATGAAACCATAAGTTTTACCATATAGTGTACTGGAAAACGGCAAAAAAAATTCCAAGTGCGGAAAAATTGCAAAAAAAAAGTGTGATCGTACAATAGTTTTTGGGATATTTTATTCACAGTGTTCACTATATGGTAAAACTGATGTATCTATGTGATGCCTGAGGTCGGTGCGAGTTTGTAGACACCAAACATGTATAGGTTTACTTGTGTCTAAGGGGTTAAAAAAATTCACAAGCATGTCCAAAAAAAGTGGCGCACGTTTTGAGTTATTTTCCAAAACCCGTAGCCTTCTCATTTTTCGGGATCTGAGGCTCAGTGATGGCTTATTTTTTGCATCTCAACCTGACGTTTTTAACGGTACTATTTTTGCGCAGATGCTACGTTTTGATCGCCTGCATTTTGCGCAAAATTTGCGGCGACCAAAAAAACTTTAATTTTGGCGTTTGGATTTTTTGCCGCTACGCCATTTACTGATCAGATTAATTGATTTTATATTTTGATACATCGGGCATTTCTGAACGCGGTGATACCAAATGTGTATATATTTTTTTTAACCCTTTAATTTTCAATGGGGGAAAAGGGGGGTGATTTGAACTTTGTTTTTTTTTATTTTTTTTTATTTTACTAGTCCCCCTAGGGGGCTATAGCGATCAGCAATCCGATCGCTCTGCCCTATCTGCAGATCTCAGCTACAGAGCTGAGAACTGCAAATTTGTTGCTTTACTTTCAATGCTGGCTGTATTCCGGCATTGAGAGGAAGTGAGTCATGTTAGCTACAGGCGTCATCACATGACCCTGTGCTACCATGGCAACCACCGAAAGTCACTTGATCGTGTCACGTCACTTCCGGTGGGGGCGGGGTAAAAGTGACTGTCATCGCGGTGCGCATATACATATCGCTGCCAGATTTTGTCAGCGATATGGGCCGCGGGTGGAAGCGATTCCACCTGCGGCTAGCAGGCACACATGTCAGCTGTTGAAAACAGCTGATATGTACGCGGATCGCCGCCTGCCCGCGGCACGGGGCGGAGATTACCCAGTACGTCATGTGTCGTTAAGGGGTTAAAACTCAACTCACAGTGGAATGAAAGTGCAGTAAACGCCACTGAGTGAGCAAGAAGAAAAAAATACCAACAGGTTATCAAGCATGAAGAAATGTAACTTACTTTGAAGTTTGGTGAGAAGTATCTGTTGGCCTTGTCTTTGTTAGCTTTATCTAGGTCATTTTTTGTTAACGTGAGGGTGAGATATTCCTTGTCATTGTCTGATCGTTCAGTACTGTAAATACCATCAAGTTCTTGCTCGCCAAGTAATGTTCCGTTCTCTACTTTCTCCGAATATTCATCAGGACCAGGTACGAAGAATGTATTTACCCAAAAATGAAACATCTTTTCCTACAAAAATAGTAAAAAAAAACAATTCAATTAAATGCAATTATGGAACCGCAAATCAGAACTGTGCAAATTCGGTACAGATCTAGAGTAGAACCAACACCTAAGGCCAAGTTCACACAAAGGGAAAATAAATCTGGATGAAAATCAGACTGGCTATTATTCCTCTGAATTGTGGATGCCGGATGTCATCCGTATAGCATTTGTTTTTATGCACTATTAATATAAAAATTTATTGGCAAAATCTGCTCCTTTCTCCTCCTGAACTGATCATTCATTCACAAAAGCCTCAATTCAGGGGAAAAAGCTTTAAGTGAACACAGAATTTCCCAGAAGGAAATTGGTGCTCATAACATTCTATGGACAATTGTCCCTTTTAGCATCAGGAGACAGTCGGCCTCAGCTCCTCCCTGCGCCAAATGCATCTCCTATCTCAGTAATGGGAAAATCTGTCCTCAATCAATTTAGATTTTGCCTCCTAAGGCTGCTTTCACACCTCCGGTTTTTGCTATGCGGCACAATCCGGCACTTTGCAGGAAAATCGCAACCGTTTTTTTTTTGCTGCCGGTTGCGATTTTCCTGCATAGACTTTAATTAGTGCCGCATTGTGCCACATGGCCTTGCGTTCCGTCCGGTTTTTGCCGCATGCGGCAGATTTAGCCGATGCGGCGGCCGGATGGAACGGTGCCTGGCACGTTTTTTCGTGTGGCAAAAAAAACGCATTGCGCCGCATTCGGCCGATGCAGCGCATTTTTCAATGCATGCCTATGGCGGCCGGATGCGGCAATAACCGCATCCGGCCGCCGCATGCGGTTTTTGCCACTGCGCATGCTCAGTAGCATGCCGCAAGCGGCAAAAACCGGACTGGCCGCAAAGGAAAAACTTATGCAAAGGATGCGGTGTGTTCACCCCATCCGTTGCATAGCTTGCACAGCCGGATTGAGCCGCAGAGCTCAAGCCGGATGTGTGAAAGTAGCCTTAGACTGCTTTCTGGCATCTGGTTTTTGCTGAGCGGCACAATGCGGCGCTTTGCAGAAAAAAGGCAACCGTTTGGTTTTTTTTACGCCGGATGCGTTTTTTCCTCATAGACTTGCATTAGCGCCGTATTGTGCCGCATGGCCTTGCGTTGCGTCCGGTTTTTGCCGGATGCAGCATATTTAGCCCATGCAGCGGCTGGATGGAACGTTGCCTGGCACATTTTTGTGTGCGGCGAGAAAACCGTATCTCGCCAGATCGATGCTGCGCAATTTACAATGCAAGCCTATGGAAGCCAGATGCGGTTTTTTGAACTGCGTATGCTCAAAAAACGTATGCAACGGCTCAGGTTTTTTTTTGCTGCATCAGTTGCATAGGTTTTTGAGCCGGATTGAGCCGCACTGCAAAAACCGGATGAGTGAAAGCAGCCTTAAAGAAGCAGATCTCTAAGATTCAATAAGAAACTTTGTAATATATCGTATCGGTTTATGAAATAGAAAACATTTACAATAAAGAATTGCAATATATCCGTTAAAAAAAATAAAAAAAAAAGATACTATGATTCTAAATTTTTGCACACCCATAGACTGGATCAGGGGAGTCATCTGAAATATAGAAGAGAATAGGGCAAATGCTTCAAATTTGTTTTATTATAAATTATTATGCATACATCCAGTCTGTGTGAAGAAACGGTTATCTCAAAAGTCCAGTTGAATAACATTGGTCCGAGTGCTCTCTGTGGGATGTCAGTTACTTCATGGACAGCACAAGACTGAAAATATGGTTGTGTGAATGTACCCTTAGGGTCTTGACACATGAGCAGCAGGACCACAGGGTTGTGTAGGGCAGAGTGCAGATGCCATTGTAGCACACTCATTATCTGCTCACACTTTCTTTACATACACCCATTGGACTCTATATATTTGACAATAATGAAGTCTGTACAACCAGGATCTGTTTGGATCTGTTTTTACTCTTTGATAGCTGTGCTAACCAGGTGCCTAGCAGTGAAGGTGGTGACCGACAGCCATCCCTGTATATACACCACACAGGGATAGCAGTGGGTCACAGATTGGACTTCTAGGTATCTGTACTTTTGCATATGGGTGGCACTGTGGTCTTGCAGCGCTGGGGTCCTGGGTTCGAATCCCACCAAGGACAACATCTGAAAGGAGTTTTTATGTTCTCCATGTGATTGCATGGGTTTCCTCTGGGTTTTCAGGTTTCCTCCCACACTCCAAAGACATACAGATAGGGAATTTAGATTGTGAGCCCCAATGGGGACAGTGTTCCTGATGTATGTAGAGTGCTGCGGAATAGGTTACCGCTATATAAAAATAAAGATTTATTTTATTTATATTCCTGTATTTCGGTCTGCTCCACTCCACCTTTTCTATTATGAACATACATTACAAAGCATTTATAACCTTGCCTGTTTCTTAACAGTCTCTTTTGGGGGGAGGGGGGGGGAGGGAAGAAAACAAAAAAAAACAAAAAAAACAAAAACAAAACTTTTTTTATACATTCACCCTTTTTTTCATTACAGATACTATAAAACAGACAGTATCCCAACTCTGCATCAGGAACGCTGCCACGGTGAATGTTGATGTTTACAATGCACAGATTATGCGGTGCCTTCCCCTTTAGGGATGACACATCAACAAGAAAACAGGGAGGCTGTCAATCCCATAAAAGACCCCATACAAGCAGGAACCCACATCGTGGAAAGAAATAGGGAGACCCTTCCATTGTTACAGCAAAAGGATCACTTCAATGGCTCCAAATGCTGGAAGCCACGTGCTAGGTGCAGACTGCGTATGTAACCAGCCAAAGACAGAAAAGTCAACTTTCCATCAGAATGCGCTCACTGATTGCTTCTCTGTTAACTCTGAAAATTGAACAGTGGACAATCTTTAAGAAATCTATTGCAATAATTACTTTAATCTAAAATTACATGTATTTACAACTGTATGTATATATTGTACGGCACTACACTAACATGTTAGGCAAGAGTGGTAAAAGCACAAATGTAGGAATGTGATCAAAAAAGTTTTTTTTTTTTATAAAGGGGTTGTCCAAAAATTAGATTATTTTTCTACTAACAGCCTAAGAACTAACAGAAGGTCGTTGATAACAACTTGTCTGTTTAGCCCACTCGATCTCAGCTTTTTTAATGCACGTAGCCTTATTTTGTCCTTTATTACAGGTCTTCAATGTAATACCACAATCCTCACAGTGGCCACTGCGGCTTCCACTGATCAGACCAGATTACCAGTGCTTTCAGTGCCTGACTTTTGGTTACAGTGACATCGAACGGGGAAGAAAAAAAAAAATAAATAAAAGGTTGCCCAGATTATACAACCCTTACAAGTGGGAAAGCATCAGAGAGAAGCTTTTCCTTCATCTGCCGGGATCAAATCACATACAGATAGATGGGAACAGATGGCAAAGACATAGTCATGTAAACAAGCCAGTACTGTGTATTATCTCTCCACCACTGCAGGGCTTAGAAGAAAAGCATCACCACCGAGGGAAAGCGAAGGGCATCCATTAAGTGGCAAGGAAAATTCTAGGAACACATACTGCAATATATTACTTTATCCCAATGTAAAAACTCTACTACATTATCAAAATATATATTTTAGTGCAAGCACTTTATTCCCCGCATACTCCTAAATAAGAAAAAAGTATTTGAAAAAATATGCTCTGGGACAATGGAAACTATATCCTTCAAACCCTCAAATACATACCGTAAGAGACACGTCATGAGAATCAATGCGAGTGGAGTGCGGGGGGGGGAGAAGAAAAAAAAAAAAAAAAAAATCACATTCCACTCAGACCAATATTAGTCTATATGTCAGCACACGAGCGATTATTTCTCAGCCCTAATCGGACCGAGATAGCGATCGCAGCATGCTGTGACTAATGCAAGACTCTTTCTCTCGCACCCATTCAAGTGTATGGGGCAAGAGAAAGATCGCACTGCACTCGCGGTACACCGGTGTACTGTGAGTGCAGGGCGGGAATGGCAGCTGGCTACGGAGGAGAGCGGGAAATAAATCCCTCCCTCATCTCCTCAGCGCCGCCCCGCCCCCCGAAGCTGTGGTCTGATCGGACCCCAGTCGCATTGACACTCGCCTCCCGCTGTGCTGCCAGCACGAGCCGAGTGTCATGCGAGTATTGCATTAGTCCCCGAGTGTGGCCCCGGCTTTACAGTGTATGTGTGCGCGAGTGCACACTAAATATATCTATCTATATCTATCTGTAGCTATATCTATCTGCATCTATATCTATATCCACACACGCACATATACAGTTAGGTCTAGAAATATTTGGACAGTGACACAATTTTCGCGAGTTGGGCTCTGCATGCCGCCACATTGGATTTGATATGAAACCTCTACAACAGAATTCAAGTGCAGATTGTAACGTTTAATTTGAAGGTTTGAACAAAAATATCTGATAGAAATTGTAGGAATTGTACACATTTCTTTACAAACACTCCACATTTTAGGAGGTCAAAAGTAATTGGACAAATAAACCAAACCCAAACAAAATATTTTTATTTTCCATATTTTGTTGCGAATCCTTTGGAGGCAATCACTGCCTTAAGTCTGGAACCCATGGACATCACCAAACGCTGGGTTTCCTCCTTCTTAATGCTTTGCCAGGCCTTTACAGCCACAGCCTTCAGGTCTTGCTTGTTTGTGGGTCTTTCCGTCTTAAGTCTGGATTTGAGCAAGTGAAATGCATGCTCAATTGGGTTAAGATCTGGTGATTGACTTGGCCATTGCAGAAGGTTCCACTTTTTTGCACTCATGAACTCCTGGGTAGCTTTGGCTGTATGCTTGGGGTCATTGTCCATCTGTACTATGAAGCGCCGTCCGATCAACTTTGCGGCATTTGGCTGAATCTGGGCTGAAAGTATATCCCGGTACACTTCAGAATTCATCCGGCTACTCTTGTCTGCTGTTATGTCATCAATAAACACAAGTGACCCAGTGCCATTGAAAGCCATGCATGCCCATGCCATCACGTTGCCTCCACCATGTTTTACAGAGGATGTGGTGTGCCTTGGATCATGTGCCGTTCCCTTTCTTCTCCAAACTTTTTTCTTCCCATCATTCTGGTACAGGTTGATCTTTGTCTCATCTGTCCATAGAATACTTTTCAAGAACTGAGCTAGCTTCATGAGGTGTTTTTCAGCAAATTTAACTCTGGCCTGTCTATTTTTGCAATTGATGAATGGTTTGCATCTAGATGTGAACCTTTTGTATTTACTTTCATGGAGTCTTCTCTTTACTGTTGACTTAGAGACAGATACACCTACTTCACTGACAGTGTTCTGGACTTCAGTTGATGTTGTGAACGGGTTCTTCTTCAACAAAGAAAGTATGCGGCGATCATCCACCACTGTTGTCATCCGTGGACGCCCAGGCCTTTTTGAGTTCCCAAGCTCACCAGTCAATTCCTTTTTTCTCAGAATGTATCCGACTGTTGATTTTGCTACTCCAAGCATGTCTGCTATCTCTCTGATGGATTTTTTCTTTTTTTTCAGCCTCAGGATGTTCTGCTTCACCTCAATTGAGAGTTCCTTAGACCGCATGTTGTCTGGTCACAGCAACAGCTTCCAAATGCAAAATCACACACCTGTAATCAACCCCAGACCTTTTAACTACTTCATTGATTACAGGTTAACGAGGGAGACGCCTTCAGAGTTAATTGCAGCCCTTAGAGTCCCTTGTCCAATTACTTTTGGTCCCTTGAAAAAGAGGAGGCTATGCATTACAGAGCTATGATTCCTAAATCCTTTCTCCGATTTGGATGTGAAAACTCATATTGCAGCTGGGAGTGTGCACTTTCAGCCCATATTATATATATATATATATATATATATATATATATATATTTGTATTTCTGAACATGTTTTTGTAAACAGCTAAAATAACAAAAACTTGTGTCACTGTCCAAATAGTTCTGGACCCAAGTGTGTGTGTGTATGTGTATGTATGTGTGTGTATATATATATATATATATATATATAAAATCTGTTTTGGTTTCGGATAAGTTCAGGTGCAAATGTCCAATGGAGAGCACTGCAAAAACGTGGACATGGCCTGAATGATAAGAGTAGAAAGAAAACCGCAGGAAAAGGGAAAGAGCGAAGCCAGCACTGATTGGCCACAGGGACTGCGTCACAATGTCCTGGGAGTGGTAGTGCTGAGAATTGCAGGGTATTCTTTTGTTGGGGGGAAAACATAGGGATGGAGAAGGGGTTTGTCTGAGTAGTGATCAACCCCTCTAAGACGGAGATTATACACCCTGGGGTGACCAAATTCAGCACAATGTCAACAATGTTTTATATCAGACTTCAGTGGCTTAACATGACCTGTAAATAAAAAGGTCATCAGAAGAAAAATAAGTACAGAGTCCCTGGTCACCCTTTGCTAGGGCTGGGATCCCGGTCACCACATGTTCTTGCAAGCAGGTGATATGTAAATATTTAATCCAGTTTCTTTTTAGCATGTGGACGATGAAATATAACTGATAAGGAAGAGTAGTTCACACCAATAATTAGGTTTCCAGGTGGCTGGATTCACATTCATCATCAAACCAAAATGAGAGAACAAAACCAAAGTTCACCTGTTATTCTACCGACTGGTGGTCTGCACCGAGGGTCTCCGATTGGAGCTGTAGTGTTCTGAACAGCTGGAGAGACCACTGCTACAGGCCACCAAAACGGAGGAACAGGTGATAGATTTGTGACAGAAGCGGCTAAACCTCGATAATACATTCTACATAGACAATGTGTGAATCGAGCATTAGTTCAAAGTATTAAAACAATGGACACTACAAAATAAACAAAGAGCAGGGTATTAAAGGGGTTGTCCAATCTAGTGACTGCACGCTGTCACAATTCCCCATATCCCCGATGCGAGCAGTCACGTGATTTGCATACTCGTGGTAATGTGCAGACCAGATTGGCTCGGCTTCTCTCCATAGAGGAGAACTGAGTAAAGATGAATGAGACAAGTCAGGACATGACCACAAGTAATCAATTCACATGCATGGAGTCACATCACTGCCCGATCGTACCCGGAATATAGGGAAGACTTGTCATAAACCTGGACAACTCCTTGAAAGGGCAGTGGTCAAATGTGCTGCTGTCTTTGCACACAATAATATAGTCACCATGAAAGTCAGGCAGTCACAAAAGAAGGCAGAAACAGTATTTTACCTTTTTGCCTTCTCAATTTTTAAACTGTATACAATTTTTGAGGCACTTTGGTTATAAACAAAATCTGTCTCCAGCACCGGGGAACTAAATTGGACAAGTGATAATAAAATAACCACTGCACAATAAATAGTGGGTAGAACAGAGGTGTGTTTTTTCTAAATAGAACTGATTAGTAACTACTTCTGGATGGACCATAAACTTTAAACATCCGGGTGGTCTGTGCTCTATTCTGCAGTAACGTTCCAAAAATGCCACTGCATAGTAAAGCAGCTGCAAGAACAGGAAGCCTGCAACCAGACAGACTCTGCAGAGACTATTAGGCTGCTTTCACACGGTTTTTTAACATGCGTCATGAACGTTTTTTTGCTGTAAAAGCGGATCCAGTTTTTACAAAGAAAAACGCATGCAAACTTATGTGTTAGTTTGCAGGATCCTGCCACTTGAAGTTTATGGGCGGGCATTGAAGTCATGTGATCGGGAGTGAGGGGAACTGAACGTGAGACTGGGAGCCGGCATCTGACAGCTGCAGATGCTGGTAACCAAGGTAAACATCGGGTAACTAAGCAATGCGCTTTGCTTGGTTAGCCGATATTAACCGTCCGCCGCTCGAGGAAGGGGCAGCGAGGAAGGGGCAGCGAGGAAGGGGCAGCGAGGAAGGGGCAGCGAGGAAGGGGCAGCGAGGAAGGGGCAGCGAGGAAGGGGCAGCGAGGAAGGGGCAGCGAGGAAGGGGCAGCGAGGAAGGGGCAGCGAGGAAGGGGCAGCGAGGAAGGGGCAGCGAGGAAGGGGCAGAGAGGAAGGGGCAGAGAGGAAGGGGCAGAGAGGAAGGGGCAGAGAGGAAGGGGCAGAGAGGAAGGGGCAGAGAGACTGATCACGCCAGGCTGGTTTATGGGCATGCTCAGTAGAGCAAGCAGGATCCTGTCTATCAGCATGCCAGTGTTCACATGCGTTTGCATGCAGTATAGTCAGGATCCAGCAATTTGCAGTATTTGGACGCAGCTCAAAAACGCTACAAGTAGCGTTTTTGAAAATAGTTAAAAAACTGCAAGTCGCTGGATCCTGACTATAACGCACGCAAACGCATGTGAATGCATGTTGACGCGAGTCCATTGCAAAGAAAACGCATTTGCACTGGATCCGTTTTTGCGTTAAAAAAAGTTTATGACGCATGTTAAAAAAACGTAGTGTGAAAGCAGCCTAAATGTATCTGTCTTCACTATTTGTGTACATAGTGCGAATCAAACTGTATACAAAATAAAAATGCTCTGATGGCGCTTGCTCATCCAGACCAGGTAATCACATGATCACTGGGTGTAGGGAGGAAGCAGAATCTACTGGGTTTAAGAGATTCAATCAGCTATGCAGCCAAGAGGCTGAATTTCCCATGCAACTGGGGTTTAACATCCTTCTTGCTTCGTGTGGATGACGCGTCTCACGTCATCCACAGTGTCCTCCAGCACACTTCTTTATGCCCTGTTGTGGATAGAGCAAAATACTGTAATGCGCAGGTGCGTGGAAAGGTCACAGAACGCCAGCGCATGTGCACTGCAATGCTTTGATCTGCACTCTGCAGGGTAGAGGAAGTGCGCGTGTTCAAGAACGCAATGGAGGACACTGTGCATGACGCAAGACGCGTCATTCACACCAAGCAGACAAAGAGGACATCGATCGTAAGAAGAGAGGAGGCACTGGGTCAAGTCCAGTGATGCCCATCAGACCGGACAGCCCTGCAGGTGAGTAGATGACTGAATCCCTTTAAAGGGGACGACAACTACTAAGACAACCTCTCCTGATTCCACATTTCTTCAAGGTAAAATAAAAAAAAGCTCCTACTCACTTCCTGTGCAGTCACTGTTCCAGGTGTGTCGGTGCCTGTGCTCCCAGGGCTGACATGACGTTGTGAAGTCACACAAGCCCAGCATCCAATCACTAGCAGCTTCTCTCCCCACCTTCGGACACAGGCATAAGCAACGGGAAATGAGCGACAGATGCTCACTTATCTGAAGGCAAGGAGTGAGAAGCCAGTGGCGATTCGACGCAGGACTCGTGTGACTATGTAATGTCAGACCTAGGAACGTGGGTATAGACACCATTGGAACAGCGACAGCATAGGAGGAGAGTATTTTTTTTTAGCAGTTTTTAGCTTTTTTATTTTACCTGGGGGAAACACGTGGGGGGAAAAAAAGGGGGTGTTCTAGTAATGGACAACCCCTTTACGACCTATGACATGTGTCCCTTTAATGTGGGCTAGCATGTTTCCTAGTTGATCTGATCAGCCGACAGTGCAGCTAACAGGAGCGAGTGGATAAAGAGATTGACAACAGGATTTAACACACGCCAGCAGGGAGTGCGGCATTCCCAGACCCCTTTATAACAGCCGGGGATCAGCTGATGACCTGTCACGGTCATGACAGTTCCTGTGAGCGCCAGCTGAAGCACCACTGTAAAGCAGCAAAAGTAATCAGACTATATCGGATTAAAGTTCCCTAAAGGGACTAGTAAAAAAAAAATTTAAATTAAAATTTGAAATCACCCCCTTTTTGCCCCATTATATAATATATGGGAAAAAAAAAATCATCATTCGGTATTGCTGGGCTCAAATACTTGATCGAAATATAAAATCAATGAATCTAATAAATAAAAGGAGCAACGCGGAAAAAAAAAAAAAAAAAAAAAGCCAGAACATTTTTTTTGGTGGCCGCATCATTACAATAAAATGCAAAAAAAACAGGCAATGAAATCGCGCGCACACACACACACACACACGCGCTATTGTGAATGATCAACTGATCGCTCTCAAAAGCCGGCGGCTCACAGAAGCCAGCTGCAGGGAGATCAGCTGATTTAATAATAATTATGAACTTGTTTTCTTTGCATTATTTGAGGTGTGAAAGCAATGCATTTTTTGTTATTTTGAACGTTTCTCATTTTCAGAAAATAGAAAAGTTTTTGCTTGGAAATTCGGAGACATGTCAGTAGTTGATAGAATAAAAGAATTTACATTTTACTCAAAAAATATACCTATAAAAAGAAAAAAAAATAAAAACTGAAAATTTGGATTTTCAGTTTTTATTTTTTTTTCTTTATATATATACACACATACATACTTTACGTTTGGCATCTACAAACTCGTACTGACATGGAGAATCATACGGCCAGGTAACAAAACCCAAACCCAGTTGTCAAATTGCACTTTTTTTGCAATTTTATTGCACTTGAATCCCCCCCCCCCCCATTTTCCAGTACAATGCGTAACAGAATGAATGGAGTCATTCAAAAGCACAAATCGTCCCACAAAAAAACCAAGTCCACATATAGTGATATTGACGGGGGGGGGGGGGGGGGGGGGGGCAAGTTATTGCTCTTTGAAGAAAGAGGAAAAAAATGGAAACAGAAAGGGAAAATGGAAAAAGTGTACATAAAGTGTACATAACTCTGTATAGTAAGCAAGGGCTGCCGCAGCACTGGGAAACCTTTCAACAATGGAATTGTGAGGATGCTGAGTAACAGATCCCCCCCCCACACCTTAATGTGATTGTAGCCTACCGTAAACTTAAGCTATTCCTAAAATCACAGAAACCATTGTAAACACCATTGGCAAGTGCAGATATTCCACAAGAGGTCAACATAAGGATGCCAAGGCTCAAACATGGCCACAAATAGGGGGGTGGGGGGGCGGACCCTTTCCTATAAGATCAAACATTCTAGTAAGAAGACTGCTTTACACACAACGATATTGCTAGCGATCTCGTTAGCGATGTGACACGCCCAGATCATAGTTACGATTTGCCTAGATCACTCATAGGTCGTTTTGCAGCGGTCACACGTACACATCTCACAAGTAACGATCTCACAAACGACGCTACATCGTTCAGCGATATATTGTTTGACCGAGGCGGTCGTGTGGATGTTGTTCATCGTTGGCAGGGTGTCAATCGTACCAATATGTCTGCTGCGTTCCAAACGACGAACAATATTTTGAAACTGAACGACGTGTCAACGATCAACAATTTTCACCCTATTTGCGATCTTTCGGACTTGCACGTAGGTATCACACGCAACAATGTCGCTATCGATGACGGAAGTGCGTCACGAAAACCGTGACCCCGCCGACATATCGGCAGATAAATCGTAGCGTGAAAGCGGCCTTTACACCAATTATTTAGGTGTCCTTGTCAGGAGGAAAGTGTATTAAAGCGTAATAGTCTTCTCAATGAACTGGAGCAGAGAATAATGCCCGGAATACAGAGCCAGAGAGCACAGATATGGGGAATCAGACTTTCCATCCCTTTAGGAGGTTGGAAATTGCTATGCATGAAAACATCTCAGAATAACAAATCCATGCCATGCAGTGTGGACCTCGGTAACTATCCTGGATAGAAGCTGAAGAAACAATTCACAAACCTTTTTCATCATCTTGTTCTGTTTGTGGAAAAACTCAACCTTTATGTCCCCACAAACAGGAAGAGGCTGCGGGAAATCAAAATACATGTACTTCTCCTCGCGTCTTGTAGGTCCTGTGGGGGATGTAAATATCTTAACCTTCAGCTGGTAGATGACAAACTGGGGATCTACAGAAGGAAAAATAAAAAAGAGTGTAAAAGGTAAAAAAGAAATTGTAAGGATAAATCAAATCTTAAAATTGGCATATAAAGCAAGAGATGAACAGACTTAAAAAGGGAACCCGTCAGTATTCCAGAATACTGTATATAAGAGCCCAGGCCGCGCTGTAGAACGTAAAAAAACACTTATAATACAGACCTAGGGGGTCAGTCCAGTCCAATGGGTGACGCTGCTCTCTGGTCCGGCGCCTCCTCTCTGCGATCTCCGTCCTCCTATCCAGCTCAGGCCGGCATTGCGGTGCTTCGCTGGCACACTTATCTGCTCTGTTGAGAGCAGATCAAAGTACTCTACTGCGCAGGTACGATGAAAGGTTAAAGATCGCCCGTGCATGCGCACTACAATACTTTGATCTGCCTTGAGCAGGGTAGATGAAAGTGCCTGCGTAGGACCTAAACGCCGGCTAGTGTGCATTACGTAGGACGTGTCATGCACATGGGCCTCAGAAGGAGGCACCGGACTGGAGAGAGGAGACACGCACCGGACTGGAGAGAGGAGGCACGCACCGGACTGGAGAGAGGAGGCAACCATCGGACTGGACCCCCCCGTCTCAGGCTGACGTTTTTATCGGTGCCAGTTTTGCGCAGATGCTACATTTTGATCACCTGTTATTGCATTTAGCGCAAAATTTGTGGAGACTAAAAAAACGTAATTTTGGCATTTGGAATTTTTTTGCCGCTACACCGTTTACCAATCAGATTAATTTTTTTTTATATTTTGATAGATCGTTCATTTCTGAACGCGGCGATACTAAATGTGTATATTTTTTTAACCCTTTAATTTTCAATGGGGTGAAAGGGGGGGGTGATGTGAACTTTTAGGGTTTTTAATTTTTTTTTTTATAATTCTTTAAAAACTTTTTTTTTTTTAAACTTTTTATTTTACTAGGTCCACTAGGGGGCTACATGGATCAGCTGTCTGATCGCTCTGTTATATTTGCTGATCACAGCTACATACCTGTGAACAGCAGATATGCTCATCCAGCTCTCGGCTTTGTGAGGCAGGAAGTGAGTCATGTGAGCTATAGGAGTCATCACATGACTGTGCTACCATGACAATCACTGGAAGTCACGTAATCACGTCACGTGACTTCCGGTATCTGCCGTGAGTAAATGTTTACCGTTGTCGCCATTATAATGGCGCGGTCACAAATTGACAGCGCCATTAAAGGGGTTAAAAGGAATGGGCGGATAACGATTCTGCTCGTGCCTAGCAGGCACACGTTAGCTGTAAAAATCAGCTGATATGTGCGCCGATCGCTGCAAGCAGCAGACCGCAGGCAGTAACACTTACCGCTTGGACGCAAGATTACTGCCCGCGGTCGTTAAGGGGTTAAGTCCGCTGCGTGAGATCAATGGGCCGGAGGCGGCGCATGCGCAGATGAGATCTTGAGCTGACCATTCCATCTGTGCATGCACCAACTCCGGGCGCCATTATTTGAAGCCCTTACCTCCCCAAAGCCCCAGCAGTAGAGCACCTGCCGCCGCAGCACAGCTCCCACAGCATTGCCCCCTACCACCTGCTACACCTCTCCACCACGTCCTGGTAAGCTACGTTTGGATTATAAGACGCACCACTCATTTTCCACCCAAGTTTTTGGGAGGAAAAGTGCGTCTTATAATCCGAAAAATACAGTAATTCACATTTTGCCACAAATGCTGTAAAATCACAACAAAATGCTACAATTTTGCATTAACTGTAGATTTTCACTTTTTTTTGTAAGAATCGCAGAAACAATTTGACCATATAAAAAGGGAAAAAATAATTTCTTGAGGAATACAGCACTAGGCTGATTTCATCCATATATATTGCACTAAAACTTACATACTAGTTAGGGTTCTATCTATAATTAGATTACAAATCAGAGAGTAAACAAATTACATGATAGAATTTTTTTTAATTTTTTTTCTTATGCCAAAAAAACTGGAAAAAAATAAAAATAAAAAAGGCAAACAAAAAAAATGCAGCGTAAACGATTCCACCTGCTTGGATTAAGAAAAATTAAACAAGATGCTTCAGGGAAGAAAAAAAACAAAAAAAAAAACCCACTATGAAAGTTTCCTTAAACATATTTCTCCTGAAAAGACATTGTATGTATGTATGTATGTATGTATGTATGTATGTATGTATGTATGTATGTATGTACGTACCGTATTTTTCGGACCATAAGACGCACCCCCCCCCCCCCCCAATGTTGGGGGAAAGTGGGGGGTGCATCTAATGGTCTGAATATAGGGCATGGCTGCGGGGAATGAGGGAGCTGCGATGGGCCCGCTCATTACATATGCACGCCCATCTCTCAGTGCTGAAGCCGGGGCTGATAGGTGGGCGGGGACGTGCGCATAATTAACAGCCGGCCGTGATCACCCCTGGCAACTACATCCTGGAGTGATCATGCTCGGCTGTATTCACTGCCCCCCGCGCATCATCATCAGCGCGGGGTGCAGTGAATCGATGCACTCACCGTTCCCCTGCAGCACCGAGATGTCCTACAGTCTGCCTACCGCGCTGTGTGGACTGGAGACTAGCGGTGCTCAGAGCGATGATGTCATCACTGTGCGCACGTGTGTCTTCACAGCCGCGCCGGCAGACTGGAGGACAATACATCGCAGTGCTGCAGGGAAAGTGGCCGGCTCAACACAGCACTGCCGGCACAGACAGGAGGAAGAGTGATGCTGCGTGGAACGAGGAAAGGTGAGTGTAAACGTTTATTTTTTTGTGTGTGCCGCAGGATGGGGGTATATGAGCAGGATGGGGCCATATACCAGGATGATGGGGGTACATGAGCAGGATGATGGGGGTATATGAGCAGGATGGGGCCATATACCAGGATGATGGGGGTATATGAGCAGGATGGGGCCATATACCAGGATGATGGGGGTATATGAGCAGGATGATGGCATAGAGCAGGATGATGGGGGTATATGAGCAGGATGATAGCATATAGTAGGATGATGGGGGTACATGAGCAGGATGATGGGGGTATATGAGCAGGATGATGGCGTATGAGCAGGATGGGAGCACATAGCAGGATGCAGTATATAGCAAGATGAGGCTATACCAGGATGAGGGAAATAAATATATACACAAGGCAGGAGGATCATTACCAGGATGGGGTACCTTAGTAGAGAATTTGGGGACATTACCCCCATAATAGTGTCAGCAGAAGATCCTCGCCCCACAACAGTGTGTTATGACCACATTTTTTGCTTAAAATTTTATTTTCCTATTTTCCTTCTCTAAAACCAGGGTGTGTCTTATGGTCCGGTGCGTCTTATAGTCCGAAAAATACGGTATGTATGTATGTATATATGTATGTATGTATGTATGTATGCACGCACATACCCTTACACAGCTAAAAACCAGAGTGAAGGCTGCAGGACTACAAGGGATTTTGATACTGGGCCTAGATAAAGGGCTAAGTCCGCTGGTTTGCTTATGCTTCAGCTAAACCCTTCTGTTCAATCAGCAGCAGAGTCCCAAGACCCCCACTCCGCAATCGAAACCAATGATTAAAACGTATCCAAAAAGGTATCTAAAAAGCTCTGCCGCCCTTTAACTTCATCCTCTTGCTCAACAGCTTCTACTGCTGAGCATCGGCCACATGAATTATTATTAGAGGATGAGAATGAAATTTAGGACAACCACTTAATGAGCGCTACACGGCAATGATCAAAAACCGAGCTGTGAGCTGGGAGAGGACAACTCAGGTGCACAAAACCAAAGTGCCGCAGATATTCGGAACAGGAAGGGTGGAGGCAGCTAACCCACAGCACAAAAAGCCAGAGAAAACCACAACGGTGTACAAAATTAGGACAATAGTACAGAAAGTATATCACCTTCAGCCAAAAAGAAAAAAATAAATAAAATAAGAAAGCAAAAAGGGGCTTAATACTGCAATCTCCAATCTGAGCCTTCCACAAGTCACTGTTCTGAAATGTGATATTACCAGGGGCAGCCTGAATAACGGGATAAGAGGAATACAATCTCCAGGAGACCCCCATAGTTGGGCTCTGTTCACTACACATTTTGAGCTTTTGACTAATGCACACCTCTGTTGAAAGCCTGCGATGTATATCACTGTAGAGCAGGGCCAGGCGAAGTGCGGTCCAGGGGCCATATCCAACCCTCTGGCCGTTCCAGTCCTGCCCAAGACAGTCGAAGGGGTGAAACGCAGCTGATCAGGGGCCACACAATGGCCACCACCGCCACCCGGGACCACCGCTATATGCATCATCAGATTACATTGGTGAAGGAGGGGCCAATGGCTTCCTCTTCCAACAAATCAGCATGAGGCACAGTAGACGCAACGAGCATCAGAGGCCGCAGCAGAGCGCCAGGGGATCGGGAGTGAGGAGAATATGTGGTGTTTTGTTTTTCATGGGTGTGGGAGGTTTGTATGTATGTATACAGGAGACCATGTGGGGGCTCAGAAATGTATACAGGAGGTTAGGTGGGGCTCAAACTGTATACAGGAGGCTATGTGGGGGCTCAATGTATACATGTGGCTATGAAAGGACTGTATAGAAGGCTATGCAAGGACTTATACTGTATGTAGAAGGCTAAGTGTGGGCTCACACCGTATATAGGGAGGCGGTGTGTGGGCTCACACCGTATATAGGGAGGCGGTGTGTGGGCTCACACCGTATATAGGGAGGCGGTGTGTGGGCTCACACCGTATATAGGGAGGCGGTGTGTGGGCTCACACCGTATATAGGGAGGCGGTGTGTGGGCTCACACCGTATATAGGGAGGCGGTGTGTGGGCTCACACCGTATATAGGGAGGCGGTGTGTGGGCTCACACCGTATATAGGGAGGCGGTGTGTGGGCTCACACCGTATATAGGGAGGCGGTGTGTGGGCTCACACCGTATATAGGGAGGCGGTGTGTGGGCTCACACCGTATATAGGGAGGCGGTGTGTGGGCTCACACCGTATATAGGGAGGCGGTGTGTGGGCTCACACCGTATATAGGGAGGCGGTGTGTGGGCTCACACCGTATATAGGGAGGCGGTGTGTGGGCTCACACCGTATATAGGGAGGCGGTGTGTGGGCTCACACCGTATATAGGGAGGCGGTGTGTGGGCTCACACCGTATATAGGGAGGCGGTGTGTGGGCTCACACCGTATATAGGGAGGCGGTGTGTGGGCTCACACCGTATATAGGGAGGCGGTGTGTGGGCTCACACCGTATATAGGGAGGCGGTGTGTGGGCTCACACCGTATATAGGGAGGCGGTGTGTGGGCTCACACCGTATATAGGGAGGCGGTGTGTGGGCTCACACCGTATATAGGGAGGCGGTGTGTGGGCTCACACCGTATATAGGGAGGCGGTGTGTGGGCTCACACCGTATATAGGGAGGCGGTGTGTGGGCTCATACCGTATATAGGGAGGCGGTGTGTGGGCTCATACCGTATATAGGGAGGCGGTGTGTGGGCTCATACCGTATATAGGGAGGCGGTGTGTGGGCTCATACCGTATATAGGGAGGCGGTGTGTGGGCTCATACCGTATATAGGGAGGCGGTGTGTGGGCTCATACCGTATATAGGGAGGCGGTGTGTGGGCTCATACCGTATATAGGGAGGCGGTGTGTGGGCTCATACCGTATATAGGGAGGCGGTGTGTGGGCTCATACCGTATATAGGGAGGCGGTGTTTTGGCTCACACCGTATATAGGGAGGCGGTGTGTGGGCTCACACCGTATATAGGGAGGCGGTGTGTGGGCTCACACCGTATATAGGGAGGCGGTGTGTGGGCTCACACCGTATATAGGGAGGCGGTGTGTGGGCTCATACCGTATATAGGGAGGCGGTGTGTGGGCTCATACCGTATATAGGGAGGCGGTGTGGGGCCTCATACCGTATATAGGGAGGCGGTGTGGGGCCTCATACCGTATATAGGGAGGCGGTGTGGGGGCTCACTGTATAGGGAGGCGGTGTGGGGGCTCATACTGTATATAGGGAGGCGGTGTGTGGCCTCACTGTAAAGGGAGGCGGTGTGGGGGCTCATACTGTATAGGGAGGCGGTGTGGGGGCTCATACTGTATATAGGGAGGCGGTGTGTGGGCTCACTGTATAGGGAGGCGGTGTGGGGGCTCATACTGTATAGGGAGGCTGTGTGTGGGCTCATACTGTATAGGGAGGCTGTGTGTGGGCTCATACTGTATATAGTGAGGCGGTGTGTGGGCTCATACTGTATATAGGGAGGCTGTGTGTGGGCTCATACTGTATATAGGGTTTGTAAGTATACTTAATTCGGCTCAATATTACGTGATCTAATTGTTTTATATTAAAAGGGGTGGTTCACCCATATTTTTTATTATCTAGATCTATATTATATTGAGAAACAATGTTTCTCTCAAATACCTTATATTTGCAATAGTGCCTGTAAGAGGCACTATTGCAGACTGCTGTTCCCCGCTCCGTGACCCCCAGGCTCCGTGACCTCAGGGATCCGGTGACTTCAAGTTCCTGACACCGCGGCCGGCTGCAGTGTCCGTGAGTGATGGGCTGTGGGTGGTGTTTCATCAATCGTCACAGCCCATCTGCTCCCTCCTCCCTCACAGCAAAGCTCTGAAAGCAGGAGACACGCGGAGCTGTGACAAGCGGTGAAACACTGCTCACAGCTCAGTGCGACAGGAAGACTGGGGCCGGCCACGGGATGTGACGTGTCCGGAACTTGACGTGACGTCACCGGAGCCCGGGGGTCACTGGGCGGGAACAGTAGTCTGCAATAGCGCCTCTCACAGCCACTATTGTTTCTCAATATAATATTGATCTAGACAATAAAAAAAATATATGGGTGAATCACATTTTAATACTAACTGTATTAATATAAAGCAGAATTAATTTCAGCCTATTGGTTCAGCCCTCAACACCAGTCACCACATCTCATGTGGCCCCTCGGGAAAATTAATTACCCACCCCTGCTGTAGAGGAATACAGAGGGATAAGACACCCCTAGGCTCCCACTATTGAGAGATACAGCAATGAACATTGAGACTGTTATATGGAATAGTGAACCCAGGGTCTATCAATATATACTGGCCCAATAGAGGCCAAAAGTAAATTCCTTAGGGCTCCGTTCGCCTGACAGCGGCCACTGGATACTCTTGGCTTGATGCTTTTTTCCAGCATATACGCCAAACACAGGACGTGAACGGAGACAAAACGTTCTTTCAGCACTGGCTGACAAATGTCAAAGTCAAATTTGCTTCCGCCCAGTATTCCTATGGAAGACCAAACAAGCTGCCACCGTTACATTGCCGGAAATATTGCAAGAATGTCCACCATTAACCAGAAACAGGCAATGGGAGAGAAAAGGAAGAAAAAACAAGGCGGACAGGTCATACTTACTGCAAGTTCCTCCGCTGAACATTGGAATAGTTTCAAACATCATCTTGTGAAACAGAAGTGCCACTGGTCGGTAATCCAAATTATTTTTTAACAAGTAGCTGTAGTAATAGACATAACGCCTTTGGCTGGGAATTGTCACACCCTAAATATAAAAGAGGACACTGTTCACACATTTGACAAAAGCATTCACAGTCATTACAAGTATGGTTACTGCACGCGCCGCGCTTTTAGTGCTAGTGTTCGCTTTTTTTATGATTTAAAATGAAAATGGATTGATAAAAATATATAGATATTAAAATGTTCATTTTATCAGTAGTTTTTTGGGGGTTTTTTTATAGCCAGTCTCTAAGACACACAATTTACCTTCTTGTCTCGGGTCCGCACTTCTCCATAAAAATCTAATGCTTCTTGTGCCTTTAGAAACTTGCCTCGATGTAGCAAATATGCACAAATCATTACCCCTGTACGTCCTTTGCCAGCTTTACAGTGGATTGCTGCTACATTGTCGTTTTCACTTAGCCATTGGTCGAGATCTTCACAAAAAGGTTTGATTAGTTCTAACTGTGGTGGATTGTGGTCTTCAAAAGGATACTGTGCAACTGCAAAGAAAAAACACCTGGATGAGGATTGTGGGTTATATCCTAGGTAAAACGCATGTGACGATATCCTCACTATACATTAAAGACATCAGGCACATGAGGCCTTTAACTGTGTGATATCAAAGGAAAAAGGTCGCAGGTGGTGACAGACATTAGACCTCCACCGATTTTCCAAATTTACTGCTAGAGATCAAATAATCCCTTCCTGACCAGAGTGTTTTTACAGCCTTGTGTTTTAAATATTACTTCTGGCAACATTATTCAGAAGGTCAATATGATAACGACAATACCAAACTTAGGCTAGTTTCACACTTGCGTTGAACGGTATCCGTTGCGTTGCATTGCGTTGTGTAACGGATGCAACGGATGCTGCAAAACAACGCAATTAGTTTTGATTTTTTTTTTTTACAGTTTTACTATTGTGAACGATCAGCTGATCGCTCCCTGCAGCCGACCATCGGGTGATCAGCTGAGCGCTGTCACTTGCCGGCGCCCGGGCATGCAGGCGGGCGGCCGGTCGCTCAGTTGAGCGCTGTCGCTTGCCGGCGCCTGGGCATGCCAGCGGGCGCTCAGCTGAGCGCTGTCACTTGCCGGCGCCCGGGCATGCAGGCGGGCGGCCGGTCGCTCAGCTGAGCGCTGTCGCTTGCCGACGGCCGGGCGCTCAGATGAATGTTCGGCCACCGCGAGCCAAAATAAAGTTTGATTTAAAAAAAAAAAAAAAAGCAAGCGCAGTGAAATCCAGAGGATTACGCTGCTCAAAACAACGTTACATGCTGCGTTCCTTCCGCTGGGCGGAAGCAACGGAGCGTCGCCCAGCAGAAGCAACGCAGGTCCTTTTGGTACAATCCGTCAACCATACAAGTCTATGGGAAACAGCGGAATCCGTTTACGGATTGCGCTGTTTTCCAAAAGGGCGGATTGTAACGGAAGGAAAACAACGCAAGTGTAAAAGTACCCTTACAAAGCTTCTTTATTTGTGTAGTAAAAAAAAAAAAAAAAAAAAAAAAAAAAAAAAACACATTCTCCTGTGAACCCCAGCCATAGACTAGCAATTATCATGGCATGTCTGTGTTCCAATAACACATCAGCACACACAATTGCGTTGCAATGGGGCAGTTTGTCAGATGGGAGTGTGGAATTAACATCAGAATTGAAGGCGTTAACAGCAGAGCATAGCTGTCATTACATGCTGAAGATGGCTGGGTAACACAGCCAGCATCTGCTGGGAAGGATGCAGGCTAAACTCCTGATGCCAGAGGTACATGCATCACATTAAAGATAACTATGTCAATGTCAGGAAGGGGTTGTTCTTCTGATGTATCTTCAGTACAGCACCAATCCCCAACCCCCCGGCTTCCTGCTTGGGGGAAAGGGGGAGCATTAAGGCTCTGTGCGCACTAGAAAATGGAATTTTAAGAAAATTCCGCAGGCTCTGAAAGATTTCCGCAACCGCGGAAAAAAAAAAACGCACCGAAATCTGCATGCGTTTTGTTGAGTTTTGGTGCGGTTTTTCCGCAGGTTGGTACATGTGTTTTAATGCATTTAATGCAATAAAGCACATTGAAGAAAAAAAATAGATATAGATAGATCGATAAATAGATAATGGGATAGAACAAAAGATGTCCAGTGTGTACAGCAAAATCAAAATCTCAGACTTTGCTAGGCGAAGTAAACATGCATTCTGGTGCATCTTTATGACCTCAAGAACGCACCAAAAACGAAGCAAAAGATGCCCTTATTTGAGGATTTGGACATTGTTTTTAAGTGTAAAATACTGGTTATTTGGTGGAGTGTTTTTTTTTCCTGCCTAAATAGTGTAAAAACGCGTCAAAATGACGGTTAAAAAAGCATTGTGTTTTTGGTGCATTTTAAGACGCACTCAAGATGCACTGGCAAAAAAGATGCTTCATGTGAACATAGCCTAAGGCTATGTGCGCATGCTGCGTTTTTTGACGCTGCGTTTTTGGCCGATAAAAACGCACAAAAACGCACCCGCGTCGAAAAAACGCGTCAAAAACGCATGCGTTTTTGGCTGCGTTTTGATCTCTGCATTTTGCTGCGTTTTTCCAATGCATTGCATGGGCGGAAAACGCAGAAAAACGCAGGAAAATATTGACATGTTAATTTTTTTTTTCAAGCTCAAAAACGCAGCTTAAAAAAAAACGTTGTGTGCGGACAGCAAAAATGAAAATTCAGACTTTGCTGGAGAAGCAAAGTCATGCAGTTTTGAGGCCAAAAACGCACCCGAAAAACGCGCAAAAACGCCGCGAAAAACGCACTGTGCGCACATAGCCTTAGATATGTGATGCAGGACTGTCTCCGTCTGTTGAGACAGGCCCAATTAACGCAAGGGCTTTGGCAGTGCTGGGTTGTTGTTGTTGTGGGTGATTCCATTACAATGGGGGCGCAGCATAGCCTTGACATGGGTGGTACCATGAGCATTTGAAGTGGCTGTGTATTCTAAATGTTTAAGAACAGTTACATTGTGGGATCATTTTTGGATACTTCGTCTTTTGACAACTAATGCTAGGTTCACATTTCCGCCAAAGGGTATGTGCACACGTTGCTTTTTTTTCCGCGCGGAAAAAAACGCACCCTCTGGCAGAGGGGAGAATTGTAAACAATGCTTTTTGAGAAACAACGCATCGAAAACGCATGCGTTTTTCATGCGTTTTTCATGCGTTTTTCATGTGTTTTTTTAGGTGCGTTTTTTAAGACTTGTCAGTGATAATAAAGTTGGTTGAACACAGACCTTTGGAAAAAAAAACCTGTGATGTCATTTCCTTCTCCACATTCTGTTTGGATAAATGGGAGGGCTTGGAATGGAAGGAGCACCATTTGAATTTTGGAAAAGTTGAAATAAACTTCGCGCACCAAGCCCCTTAGGTACCTATACGTCAGAAAACCCCCACAAGTGACCCCATTTTGGAATCTGCATCCATCAAGGATTTTATTCAGGAGTATATTAAGCATTTTGAATCCACAGCTACTTCACCCAAAATGTTGCTGTAGCAACAATATTCTCACTTTTAGGCCCGCTTCACATGTCAGTGAAAAACACTGACGTTTTTCACTGGCGTGTAAAACACGCACATGTCCCTGCGTGTGCCGTGAATCTAGGCACACGTGGGTTGTCTAAGTGCAATCCGGGCTCCGTTCTCCGTGGCCCGTGATTGCACTTAGAGATTAACTCACCTGTGCCCGCTCCCGCTCTCCATGGTGCTGATCGCTCCCGCGGTGCAGCATCCGGCCGGCGCTGACCCCCGCAGCAGCTGCTTCCGGGTCGGCTGTGTCGTGCATCATGAATATGCGCAACAATAATGAGCCGGCACAGAAGGAACAGGGAGGACGGGCTGCAGAGGACATCGCTGGAGCCGGGTGAGTTAAAATGTTTTTTATTTTAAAAGCACGTTTTTTTCTGGCACGTGTTTCACGGATCACACCACTGCGTGGTCCGTGGGACATCAGTGATGCCAGAAAAAAATGGACATGTCTCCGTGCGGCAATCACGCACACGCGGGTACGCCGCATGGAGACACGTGCAGTGAAAAATCACTGACGTGTGAGCAGACCCATTCATTATAATGGGTCTGCGTATGTCAGTGATCCTGGTACGTTTAAAAAAAAGCACAAACGTCCCAGAATCACTGACGTGTGAAAGGGGCCTAAGGCTATGTGGCCATGATCCAGCGACACGGCGTCTAGTACACAGTGCCAGCCTTCCTGCAGCTGCCCATGCCCACGATTTGGGTTCAGGCTGCTGTGGAGCTCTATGCTACCTGCAGAGAACACTCGTCTCCGCAGCATAAATTGACATGCTGAGGCTCGGGAAGCCACGCTACCGGTCAGTTTATGCTGCGGAGAAAAGAAGCACAGTGGGCATGGGATCTCCAAAAATCCTTCCACTGTGCTTCTACTGCACAACGCAGCGTTATGGACGCAGGGAAAACACTCAGCGCCCATAACGCTGCAAACCCTGATTGTGGACACACAGCCTAAAAAGCGTCAATGGATGAAGGGATGTCAAATATATAGAACGTCCTACCCCCGCCTGCATATTCTAAGCTGGCACCTTTAGTACCTTTCAAGTGGCACTAAAGGGTGCCTAGCTTAGTATTTATCCAATAAAAAAAAAAAAAAAAATGAAAAAAATGGCGTGGGGTCCCCCCTATTTTTGATAGCCAGTCAGGGTAAAGCAGACAGCTGTAGCCTGCAAACCACAGCTGGCAGCTTCATCTTGGCTGGTGATCAATTTGGAGGGCTCCCCATGTTTTTTTTTTTATTTATAAATAAAGAATAAAAAAAAAAAATAACGTGGGGTCCCCCCAAATTAGATCACCAGCCAAGGTAAAGCTGACAGCTGGGGTCTGGTATTCTCAGGGTGGGAAGAGCCATGGTTATTGGACTCTTCCCAGCCTAAAAATAGCAGGCCGCAGCCGCCCCAGAAGTGGCGCATCCATTAGATGCGCCAATCCTGGCGCTTCGCCCCAACTCATCCCGCGCCCTGGTGCGTTGGCTAACGGGGTAATAAATGGGGTTGATACCAGATGTGTAATGTCACCTGGCATCAAGCCCAGCAATTAGTGATGTCACGGCGTCTATCAGACACCCGACATAACTAATTGACAGTAAACAAAAGCAAAAAAAGACAACAAAAAATGTTTTATTAGAAAAAACACTCCCCAAATCATTCCCTTGTTCTCCAATTTAATAAAAAAAAAATGGGTCCGCAGAAATCCATATGGATGTCCCACGTCGCCTCTGGACCTTCTAGAATATGGGGGCACGTTCAGGAAACGTATCCCCCATTTTCTAGGAGGGCAGACCCTCCATTTGAGGAGAGTGGGTGCAAAAATCTGCACCCACTCTCCCCGGGTCACAGCTGCAGAGTGCGAGCAGCCAGCACAGCTCACACTGAACACTGTGCTGGCTGTCAGCTGCTCTGCTCATGTGACCGGCCTGCGTGCACTGTGAAGGAGGAGGGGGCCGCGGGGGATCAGCGCTGCGACCGGACAGGTATGTATGACACCGGGGGGAATAGGGGTGAACGGGCAGGGCCTGGGGAACAGTTTTCTGTCGCATGTGTTATTGCACATGCGACAGAAATCATAGGAGCAGGGCGGCCGGTGCGCTACTGTGCGCGCGGCCATGTTGGATTTTCGGGAGGGGGGTCGGGGGTCGGGGCGGGCACTTTGGCGACACCGGGGGCTTTGCCAGGAAGTGAGGTCAACAGGAAGCCTCTTGACCTCACTTCCAGGTAAATGCCTGCGTTCTGGCGTGCCGACAAAGGCCGCGGACCGCAACAAAAAAGCAGGTCCATGCGTTGTGGCTGCGTTCTGACCCCACATCATTGATTTCAATGGGGGAGAGAACGCAGCCACAACGCACAAAAGAAGTGACATGCTGCTTTTCTTTCCGCACCGATTTTTGGCATCCAAAACGCTGCGGAAAGAAACGCAGCATGTGCACTGATTTTTCAGCTTTCCCATACACTTTGCTGGGAAAGCTGAACGCATGCAATTTGCCACTGAAACGCTGCGGTTCAAAACGCAGCGTTTCCGCGGTAAAAAACGCATCGTGTGCACACAGCCAAAGTGTTATCAGTCACAATCCGCGGCTCTGGTAAACAATGGAATCTGTTTGGCGGATTCTGTTTCCCATAGACTTGTATTAGTGGTGGATTGCGACTGATTACCTTGCGTTGCATCCGCTGCGCGGCGGTCAGTCGTTTTTGGACTGACCGCCGGGCGGAAATAACGCATAATGTAACGTTTTTGGGCCATGAAAATTAACGCCCCGCGTAGGAATCCATCGCAATCCGTCACGCTTGTAATGTTTGTTTATGGTGCTGGATTCCGTCGTAATCAGTCTTACGACGGAATCCAGCGCTGGATTCTGTCATGCTCCACTGAGCATGCCCAGCATGTTTGGCACACCCACTGGGTTGTTCCAAACATAAACGGATCCGTCAAAAAAAACGCACGCACAGTGGATGTAACGGACGCGACAAATCAGTTTTTTCACAGGATTCCTGTGAACGGAATCCTGTGAAAAACACATCCATTGCATCAGTTGACATCTAAAAAACGACGCGTCCATAGCTGACGGACCTGACAGATTTAAAACAACGGAAATGTGAACCTAGCCTAAGAAGACAGTTTATCTAGGGTTGGGGATTTCGTCACATTGCGTCTAGTTTCAGAGTGGTGCTTTTTCCATCATCTTTCTATAAAGAAGCTTATTCGCAAAAGCCATACTCACAGCGCAAAAATGATACAAAACATGGGGGGGGGACGACAAAACACGGAGTGATCAATTTATTTTCAGGACATGGACGTGTAGTGTGACTTACCTCTGCAGCTAAATTTGTTGGTATCATAATGTCTTTCAGCACATCTACAAGGTAAGCAAATGAAGGTTAGCACCATGTAGAGGACCAGCCCATCTTTATTAATACCAATATTAGCTAAATTAAATAAGGCTCAGCGTCACCGATGAATGCCAGTCTGTAAATCAATCTACTTGGTAACTAAAGAAGAAGGTCTACTTCCAATTCCTATTTGAAGCGCTCGTCGAGCACATTATTCTGCATTATTTAAAGTGATATGCAATTAAGACCTCAGCCATTGATCTTGAACAGCTGAGTGCAAAAGCCTTGTGATGTCATTATTGGCTTGTCTCCTTAAGGACAATACACTCCAGACTGACTGCTTTAGAAAAAGGACTATGAATGACATGTCTGCCCATTGCTAGATAATGTCTAGAAACACCTCAGGATGAGACAGTTAAAAGGGGCAGGATAAAAAAAACAAAAAAAAACAAAAAAAAAACACTAGTCTATAAACACAAAACCTGGCACTTGTAATCCTTAAACCAAAGATACCAGATACCACTCCGCCAGGAATATTTAACACCTCTGCAATGTATGCATTAAAATACTAACCGATCGCCATCATCTGCCGTTTTCAGCGCTGCACCAATCCTCTCGCAGATCATGTGACCACCCTGCTGACCACATTTGTGATGACAGGAAGTCACTTTCTCAATGCAATTCTAAGACTCAGAACGAGGCTCTCAGACTTACATATAGAAAGGAAGCAACAATCAGCAGTGTGCGCCGTCAAGAGAGCGCGGCAGCCACATGATCGGAGACTGACCAGAGCAGCAATGGAAACAGGCAGTGTCAACCACTGGTATTTTAATGTACTAATATTACTGATAGCTAACAAATAATAAAAGGTTATGGCCCAAAACATTAACACTATGGAGTTCCAATACTATCCGGCCTCCATACTGAAAGCACATCTACTGGGAGAAAATGAATGCTATTCCTCCCAGAAGCCGCCAGCTTTCAGTCAGAGGCGGACTTCAGTCAGTGCATAGTAATCAGCAGCTGTCCGCACGCCCTGAGACTGAAAGCACCCACATATGTCAGCTCCAGGCTTGCTCACAGCCACAGCTCATTGTTACAAGGAATGAAAGTTCATTCTTTAAAGTAGCCAGCCATGGAAAATTTGCAACTATGAACCTGCAGATTATCCCTATTTCTACAGGTTATTAGTGTCTTTGGGACATAACAGGCTCCCTTTAAAAAGCAAACTTGTCACATTGAAAATGCAGTCCCATCTGCAAGCACGATAGAGCAGGAGGGGCTGACCACATAAGTTTTAGGCCCTGTGCGCACTAGGAAAAGGATTTTTCTCAAGAAATTTCTTGAGTCTGAAAGATTAGCGCACTTGCGTTCAAAATACGCACCAATAAGGTACCGAAAAACGCATGCGTTTTTACGGCGTTTTTCCACAGGTTGGTCCCTGCTTTTTTTTTTACCATTATCTATGGCACAAGACGCAGGTACCTGCAGAAAAGTAGTGACATGCTCAATCTTGAGAATAAAAACGCAGTATGCGCACAGCTATTTTTTTTTCCATAGGTTTTGCTGGGGAATGTCTGCAGAAAGGTTACCATTTTCTCAAGAAATTTCTGCAGCAAAAACACACACACAAAAAAAAAAAAAAAACGCGGGTAAAAACGCAGTGTGCGCACAAGGGCCTTATACAAAATTATACAGTATAATCAGTGACTGACATATCTCTACATGTACACTTATAAAAGGGAAGGCTGCCAATCACCAATAAGAAACTGGCTGCCCTGAAAAATCCAGAATAAGCCAAGATTTAGATAAATAAAACACAATCTTTTCTCACAAATTATGTACCAATCTACTCGGCTCCATAAGCTGTCTGCAGGTTGGACTGCATGTGCAATACGACAGCTTCCCCTTATAAAAAAATCTGTTCCTCTTTTCTAACCTTCATCTTGCAGATTAGTGCCAGTCTATGCTATTTAAAAAGAAGGAGCGGAAACTTATATTTAAACTAATCTTTATTATAGACGCTTGTGATTTTCAAGATTCTTTTTAGGACACTTTCCATTTTAGTCTTCTACTGAAGTTTCTGTATAGACTGGGACATAATGCGCAGAGTCATAACAATCAATAGTAAGTTATTGACAGTACTATAGTACTGCCCAGGACCCATACATGAAGGCTGGCATTTCTAAGTATGCGGTAGGCAGTTTTCACACATCCGGCATTTTGCCGGATGCAATACTGTACAATGGCATCGCGGCAATGCTGTCATGTGACCGGAGCTTGCCGCGATGCCATTGTACTGTACTGCAGTCTACTGGAGTGTGCCGGATGCAGCACTCCGGCAAAATGCCGGATGTGTGAAACCGGCCTTAGGCAAGAGAGATGTAACATTGGCTGAACGATTGTTTGATCAACAGCTATCTAGTAAACAGGGGTCTTAACATTGCATGTACTGATATGGCTGTCTCCAGTTACTCCTTTGTCTCTAGAGATTTGACCGAATTTCATCACTTACAAATTAATTACCTGTATTTCTGTCAATGACCTAATAATTTGTGCTGCCATAAAGCACACAAAACTTGCTGTACTGGCTGCTTTGAGAAAACCTACAATCAGCAGACACTGGGTGGAGCCACAGGCCATTATTAGCGTTGACTCCACCGTGTGTACACGGCAATGAGCAGACTCCTAAGCTGGATCTGTTCTTTTATAACAATTCTTACAAAAGTATAATCAGCAGCTCTGTCCCTCCATTATGCTGCCCTCAGCATATCCCAGGTGACAGATAGCCCTTAATAAAGGATATATCACATCACAGCATACAGAGCGGTAGTGGGTGGGGATCATCTATGTGACTTACAGGAAAGCTTCACAAGTCTACAAGATGAAATTCGCTGTCTATATATTTTATTCCCAATTCAACACGTGGTCACAGGCCATGGAGTGGGCAAAGCTCCAAGTCATTTAAAAGTAGATCATGTAACATGAACGCCTGCCAAAATTCCATCTAACCTCATCACTCCACCACCGCCACACAAATCTCCATTAGGCCCCTCCAACTAATTGTTTCAGGCATGCAAGTCTGTAAAACAATACCCATCCACTCGGTCTACAGAGAGGGAAAGGCAGCCACTTTCACCAATTGTGGGGGTTTAGAAAAAAAAAAGGAGGAAGCACCAAAATATACTTACAGATTGTAGATCTTGTAATGGTTTTTATGTTTGGAGTCCAAAAACCTTGAAGAGAGTAAAAATACAACTGTAAGTAACGGGAAAGGCCTGATACACAAGAGCGCCATGATATTAAACACCTAAAACCTGGGTATTGGAAAACAAGACATAAGGACAATTGCATATATTTTTTATTTTGTAGAACAGCTTATTGCTACACCACTATATGGAGATGTGACTAACAGATTTAAATTTACCCATTAACACTCGAAGTCCCAGAGTGGAGTCATTTGACATTTTTACCATTGGAACCCTAAGGAGCTCGAAATTCCTGGGACTTCTAGTGTTAAACCCTCAGCTCTCCAGACAGGTCTACTTTACTTTCTACATTTCCAGTGTATTTGGCACCAGTTGAGGGCTCGTCATTGCCCACCAGTGCTGGACTGCAGTGACATGCCTCTCATAAATATAAAAAGGAGGAATAACAGAGAAACAACAAAATACTCCACAATTACGGCAACGTAAGTATTTAAGATACAGGCGGGTGGAGGAGGGGCGAGATGTCCTCCCCTCTAAATATGTCTGACAGCAGTCGATGCAGATTTCTTAATATACAGTGAGATATCCTCCAATACAACCCAATAGAAAAGGTCCATACTGCGGAAATGCTTAAGGTACTTTCACACCTCCGGTTTTTCTTCTGCGGCACAATCCGGCACTTTGCAGGAAAATCGCAACCGTTTTTTTTTGCTGCCGGTTGCGATTTTCCTGCATAGACTTTAATTAGTGCCGCATTGTGCCGCATGGCCTTGCGTTCCATCCGGTTTTTGCCGCATGCGGCAGATTTAGCCGATGCGGCAGCCGGATGGAACGTTGCCTGGCACGTTTTTTCGTGCGGCAAGAAAAACCGCATCGCGCCGCATTCGGCCGATGCGGCGCATCTCTCAATGCATGCCTTTGGCGGCCGGATGCGGCAAATACCGCATCCGGCCGCCGCATGCGGTTTTTGCCACTGCGCATGCTCAGTAGCATGCCGCAAGCGGCAAAAACCGGGCGGGCCGCATGGGAAAAACTTATGCAAAGGATGCGGTGTTTTCACCGCATCCGTTGCATAGTTTGCACAGCCGGATTGAGCCGCAGGGCTCAAGCCGGATGTGTGAAAGTAGCCTTAGTGGAGATTGTGAGGGCATATGGTACCATTCTTCCAAGCATTTATCTTCATTTATTCATTCCAATAATTTAGCCTCTTTTTCTTACAACCGTTATTACATGATGATATTCACTTACAATTGGAGTCTCTGCTTTGAGGGGTTTTTTTTTAGCATTTAAGTTTGACCTCATTATTGGTAGTTTGTCATTTGTGCTGTTTGATATTATTACCTACTTATTGTGTCATTTACTTATTTGCACTGACTTGATCCCATTGCCTTCCTTTAGTGCTCTCATTTTAACATTGGATGTCTATATTATATTCCTAGTTTATATTGCACCTCACCATGTGTTAGCAGTATGTACATTTACCTTGTATCTTATTTGCACTGACCCTTGTCCCCATTATGTCCGTGTATAACCCCTTTTCCCACCTATTTTGTACTGCTAAAACACAAGACATTTGTCCGATGCTGAAATACGAAGCCTTTAATATAGATATTACCAGCCGGTGTCACACTAAGGCTATGTGCACACGTTGCGTAAATACATGCAGTTACGCTGCGCTTTGTAGCATGACCAAAGTTATACATTTTGGGTTCATGGCGAGTTAAGTCCAAAGCTCCCAATTCTATTGCAAATCTGTGGTCAATCACAAATTGTGATGAACTCCAAGCACCCATTAGGAAAGACTGGTTGGCCATCAGCCAGGATTTGGCCCAGAAGCTGCGATCCACCAAGCTAGGGCGGATTACTGAAGTCTTAAAAAGGGTAAACACTGTAAATACAGCATAAACTTCATGTATTGGTCAATAAAGGTTTAATGACTTATGAAATGCAAATAAACTCTACTTCAGTAACCATAGAAAAATCTAAAAACATTGAGGCAGCACACTTTGTAAACAAAAAAAAAAAAATTGTGTCAGTCTCAAACCTTCTGGCCACAACTGTGATATAAAGATAAAGCCCCTTCACACATCAGCGTTTACAGTACCTGGTATCCATTTTTCTCTCATGGATACCACATGTGCCCATTATAACGTATGGTGATCTTTACATGTGAGGGTTTTTTACTGGTAGCACGGATGACAAAAGGCCAATACAAATTCTAGGTGTCCATGAAAAACACGATCAGCACACGGAGGGCATCAGTGTACAATCTGTGTGCTGTATGTGTATAACATTGCAAAGGACAGGAGAAGCTTTGTAACTGAATGATCCATCCTTGAAAAACACCGATGAAACTGATGGTAAAAATGGTCATGGAGGTCACATTGATCCAAAACACTAATGACACTGGTACAATTTTTCATGGACGTCTGAAGGCGGCCTAAAAATGTGAGATGCTCGAGCAAGAAAGGGTCAAGAAGTGTTGTGGGTGCCCAGATATGTGATCCTCTTCATAGTGATCTGTGATCTTAGGGGGGGGGGGGTGAGTGCCCGCATACGGAGAGGTCTAAGCCCCGATATCTTATATAGGCAGAGACGTGCTCCCTTTTTATGTGGCCCGGATGGAGGTGCTGCAGCGGCGTGCCATCACAGCTGCTCACTAATGGGTTACACACAAAACTAGTAGTGAGGATTTTGCTTTTCCCAGTAAATATACACTGAATACAGTCATTGTGCTTTAACTTTAATGATCTCAAGAATGGGTGAGGGGTCTTTGATCTCCAAATCAATATGCATTTTTCCACTCCAGCCCTCTTCTCTGCATCTGGTTCTAACTTCCTGTTTGGCTCCATGACAGGCCGTCGGCAGAAACAGGCTTTTCTGGGAGCTCTTGCTTCATCAGGAAACGTATGATGCATCAGCGCGCTCAGGGTCTGAGGCCCAAGTCTCATATATTAGGATTTCTTCTTTTCACTAGCTCATTAGGACTACTAACGTGTGTGAAAACATGTCCAGACCCAAACGCCCTCGAGATCCAAGTTTAATGGGTGGAGATCATTATGTGTCCACCACCAATCAGTACCCATCAGATAACATGATCAAGAGGCTGAAAATGCGGTGCACATCACATGCAGTATAATCCCGTATGCCCCTTAAGAAGTAGGCTGATGGAGTCTGCAGCAATCACTTCCGCATACTTCTTACAGGAATCCTAGGCACAGCACATAATCAGTGCATTAGGAGGCTCCTTATCTCCGCAGTATGGGTGCTCCTTGTGTAACCAATGCCATGTTACACCTTTATTTGTCATTGTGGCCTGGCTCATGGCCAAACCTTAATACTGTTAAGTCTGAAAGATGAGGAGACACAATTGTAGGCAGAGTATGGGGACACAGCAGGCCGGCTCTGGAGGGGGTTCCCAGCCCTAGACCTCTGGGGCCTTACAGGGAGAAAGGCAGGGCAAAAATATACAGCACAAAAAATAATAATCAGACTAGAAATGTTCATGAAGTGGAAGAAAAACATGATTACACGCAAAATACTGCATACAATGTACACTGATCAGCCGCAACATTAACGGGACGCCATCAGCAAAAAATGACCCATTACATCAGATGTGCTCAATGTATAACACGATTTACACACTGGCCGTTTAGTTTTTGTTTGTTTGTTTTTTTTTTTTAAAAACACTAATTTCTTATTGTCTCAATAAACCAAACATGAACATTAGCATGAACAAACTCCAAACCCTACCGTCTGTAATAAAGCATCTAATGAGCGTGTGCAAAGGTTATTGAGAAGAGCTGGAGAGCAGGGTCAGCCGTGACGTCACCTATGGTGATTGGTGGATCCTGTCTCATCAGCTGTGTATAGATATGAATAACGGTCAATGTCACCCAGCCTCTATAGTAGAAAATTACTGTAAACTCTTCCTGAAAGACAAGAAGTCTAACATATAGCCTCTGTGGACACTATGAAAATGGCAAGATTACACTTTTAAATAAAAATGGAGATAAAAAAATCTGCAGCATAAAAAGACAATTTAAAGGGAACTTGTCAGGTGCAATATACACCCAAAACATAGAGCAGTTCTGGGTGGATATTGCTAATCCTTGCCTAACTTGCCCAACAGTCCCAGCCTATAGCAGCACACAACAGGATCTTTAGAAAAAGTATTCTTTATGATATACCTATGAGGCCAGCGACTAATCGCAAGAGCGTTATTTCCCTTTGCTAGTCAGCCCCCTTAGCATGCTAACATATGCACAGCGTCAGAGGCACCTCTCTGCTGCCACCGCAAGTTTTCGGCTCAGTGCGCATGGATCACAAGTCCCCGGACTTCCGGTCATGTGCACTACACCAGTTTGAAGCTGGGATCCGTACACCCGGCTTCATAGTGCACACGACTGCAAGCACAGCAACTAATGATCAAGCGCACTGAGCCAAAAACCAGCGACGGCCGCGGTGGCAGCAGAGAGTTGAGAGCAACGATGCCTCCGACGCTGCGCAGTCATTAGCCCGTTAGCACACCCACAGGGGCAGACTAACCAAGGGAACTAAAGGCCCCTTTACACACAGACTTTCTAGCGATCCCACCAGCAATCCCGACCTTGGCCGGGATCGCTGGAAAGTCTCTAAACAGTCGCTGGTGAGCTGTCAAACAGGCAGATCTGGCCAACGACGAAGCAGCGATACGGACCTACAGAACGACCTCGCTGGTCGTTGGGGACGGGTCACACAGCAGCTATTTGACGACTCACACCTATGTTAGGGGCGTGGTGTTTGGCGCTGAAGCCACCTAGGTGTCCTTTTTACACGCCCCCTCAGCTCTGATTGGTGATCGCTAGTGCGTTCTTATTGGCGATCCAGAGCTTGGAAAGATTGGCAAAAGTCGCGCTTGTATATCCTTTGTTCCTGAGCTTCTGTTGCTTAGCGGATCTTTGTAGCGTTCTCTGTGCGGCGACTCCACACTGGTTTATCTATACATCAATACAGCTCAATCAAATGATGCTTACCGTATAGGCTTTATAGTATTGCAGACTGGAGAACTCTAATGATCCGCAAACCAGCACGCTCAGGAACAAGGTAGCTTTGAAACAATGGACGGAAGCGCTAAAGTTGCCTTCTTTTCAGTGAAAGACGCCCAATCAGAATGCAACAGCGACCACCAATCAGAGGTAAAGGGGCGGGAAAGGGAACGCTATAGCACGCCTACGAGCTGGGTTCTAAGTCGCTAACGAAGTCATCGTAACGGTGTCAAACACACCGATGCATGCTGCGCAGCGGGGAACAAAGAACCAAAAAATGTTCCTGAATGATTTGTACTGATAAGCAACCTCACAGCGGGGTCCAGGTCGCTGATGCGTCTCACACACTGCAATGTCGCTGGGGAGGTCGCAATTACATCACAAAACCGGTGACGCTACAGCGATGTTGCAGTGTGTAAAAGGGCCCTAACACTTGTGACTAGTCCCTGCCCTCATTAGCATATTATAAAGGATCTTTAGAAATACTCTTTCTAAAGATCTCTTTATCTATGCTAGTGTATACAAGGACATTTAGGCAGGGATTAGAAAAACACCCAGAACTGCTCGTGCTTCTTGGTGGATATTGCACCTGACAGGTTCCCTTTAAATAGGTCATTTTATAATCTTAGCTGACCTTTAACGAGGTCAGCCAATTTTCACACTTCTGGTTCTTCCTCTCCCGCGAGCCATACATTTTCTATTTGTCCATTGACAGTCATATGACTACTTGTTTCTCGAGGGACAAGTTGCAGTTTTGAATGACACCATTCATTTTACCATATGAAAGTAGTTTTGTGAGTTCTGCAACTGTTTTTGGGGCTTGCTCTTGATAGTACAGCAAGAAAAACCAGACATCTTGATTCTCCAGGTTTCTACAATTACTACAATACCAAAACTTACAAGATTTTTTTTTTTTTTTTTTCATTTAAAGGGGTATTCCCATCTCCAAGATCCTATCCCAATATGTAGTAGGAATAATAATATATTATTAATATTATTAGCAAATACCTCAAATTAGGAGACATGGCTATATCAACTATACATTTCTGCCTCATGTGCAGGGCATTGCAGCTTAGGTATCCATGGTTACAACCACTCTGATAACCTCCAATTAGAAATGTAGTAGTTATTATTATTAATAAAAACACCTACTACATATTGGGATAGAATTTTGGAAATGGGTATACCACTTGAAAGGAAAAAAAAAAAATTCTTAACTTAGAAACAAGCCCTAACAAAACTAATTTGATGGAAATTTGTTTATTTATAAAATCGACACGAATTGGGATACACACAATGGGTTGATCGCTGTTTATTGCATTTTACTGAGAGGTGCGATGACCACCAGTGGCAAATCTAATTTTTTTTCTTTTTTTTATAGTTTCCCCTTTGGGTTAAATAATTTTACACGTTGATAGATTGGACTTTTGCAGATGTGGCAGTATTAAATATTTATGTATACACATACACGCATACATTAATATAATACAATTCACTGTATTGGTAAAGGGGGGTGATAAAGACTTCACCTGAGTATACCTGACTGATCTGGAGACTGAAAGCAGCGATTAGGTGTTTAAAGGGAACCTGTCACCATTTTTTGCCCTATAAGCTGCGGCCACCACCAGTGGGCTCTTATATACAGCATTCTAACATGCTGTATATAAGAGCCCAGGCCGCTGTGTAGAGCGTAAAAATCACTTTATAATACCTAAACGGTCGCTGCGGTGGATGTGGCTCAAATGGGCGTCTTCATCCTTTGGTGCCAGTGCCTCCTCTTTCGGTCATCTTCGTCCTCTTTCTGAAGCCTGTGTGCATGCCGTGACTATGTCATACACACTCGCCGGTCCTGCGCAGGCGCACTACAATACTGTGATCTGCCCTGCTGAGGCCACATCAAAGTGCGCCTGCTCAGGACCTGAATGCTGGCGAGTGTGTAAGACTTAAAACGCGTCATGCATCCCGGCTTTAGAAGATACAGGAGAAAGATGGCCAAAAGAGGCGGCGTCGGCACCGGGGGACAAAGACCCCCATTTGACCCAAATCCACCACAGCGACCGGTTTAGTTGAGTATTAAGTGTTTTTTATGTTGTCACAGCAGCCTGGGCTCTTATATACAGCATGTTAGAATGCTGTATATAAGAGCCGGGTGGTGGTGGCCGCAGCTTATAGGCCAAAAACTGGTGACAGGTTCCCTTTAATCACAAGCTCTGCAGGCTGTAGAACACAGCCAACCCCTGCCAAGCAAGTTTCATCCCCGATATAAGACATATCAGTACATCCTATGTCAGGAAAGAGTTAAAACCATTCCTCATGTTGGTAAAACAGCTCGGGCCCATTGAGACACGGGATACCAGTCCTCTGCTCTATGAGAAGGAGGCACAATGTATAAACGGTGTGTGGTGCTCTGTGCAATGTTCTGCTGTGAATGGCGGAATTTATGAGGATGTTACTCTGACACTCATCAGTTACCTAAACGTTGTTCCTGCTCCAATATGTCCTTCCACAGTGCAAAAATTTAGAAATGAACTTAAAAAAAAAGGGACTGCCACCAGGTTTTTGCCCCTAAATCTGAGCGCAGAATGAGGAAGGAAAACAGAGCTCGATTCCATTGATGTGCCACTAACTGGGATGTTTAGGGCAGTTTTTAGAAAATCACTTTAATTAGCAAAAGGATTACCATTAGATGACTACTGGCGTGCGGTCAGGTAGTCCAGCAGATACATGAGATAGTTATAACCCTCCGCTACATTCATATAACTGCTAGATCTGCAGCACAGAAAACATTGATTTTATCTAAATTACAGCAAACAGATCAGTAAGTGACATCACTGGAATCAGGGTCTCTGTCTCTACATTATGCTGCTCTCAGAGAAGGAAGCAAAAACCCATGACAGATTCCCTTTAAAGAACATTGCAAAGTACTACCGTAGGTTTCTAGTAGGTATCCACATTCCTCAGATTCAATCTGATGCAGCATCTGTAGGATGTACTGGAAAAAGCAAACACTGTTCTATGGAGGACATCACAATGAGGACTCATTTATCTAGGGCTGCCCTTTTATGTAATAGAACAGTAAGCAGGCTCAGACTTGTACATTTTAATAAGCCCCCACAAATGTGCTCATAAGTGCTCCTAATGTCCAGCGAAAGGACCCAACTTTCTAACAAAATCAGGCATGAACTTCCAGGGTGCGGAGAAATCACTCAAGACTTTGCAGCCCCTCCAGCAGAGGAGAAGTGAGATCCCTCCGTGCACTAATCCTGCGCTGCCTCGTATTTTATTGTAACTGCTCCGATGAGGTACATAGTAGAGCTGAATTAGTGCAAGGGGAGATCTCTCTGCCACTGCGTGAGGGGCCGCGACAGCTTAAGGGACCCCACACTCTAAATGCCAAAATCACTCGACCGGGACGTTTGGCCCTATTATGGTAGAAGAATGGGCCCTTTGGCGGACAATAGGAGCGTTTTTTGACACATATTTAATTAAAGTGGGAAGCCTCTGACTGGTTATTTTAACAAAAAGGTAAGCCCCAGATTTATGATACAACACACCTTTAGAGGACTTGTGGAGTCCACACTTGGGGCTCATGCGAACGTTCCTGCTGAATATTCTGTATTCTGCAGCGATTTGACAGCACATGTGCACGACAAATCGCTGCAGAAACTCTGCATAATGGTTGCAGTTTTTCTGTAAAAAAAAAAAAAAATAATAATTGATTTCATGCGCTCTGGCTGCTGCCCCCACCATAGACAGAGCGGGAGCTGCATGCATTGCGCACGGAATAATTGACATGCTCATTTTATGAACGCACGGATTTGGGTCAAAATTGCTGCGTTCATAAAAGCATCGTGCGCACGTATCATGTGCAATCTTCATAGATTGTGCTGGGGACGCAGGACGCATGCATTTACACTGCAGTGCAATACGCAGCGTAAATGCATCTAAGTACGCAACGTGCGCATGAGCCCTTAGGCCCTGTGCCCACGGGAGATGGTACCTGTGGACTTTTCTGCAGGTATTTCTACAGGTTCACACAGCAACTCCCCGGAATCCGCAGCTATCCATTGCTGCGGTATTTCTGCGTAATTGTTGCAGGAAACCATGCAGATTTTGTGCGCCTTACCTCTGGATTTCGCGCCCTGTATCTCCATAGTGGAGGAGCGGGCATTCCGCAGATCATTCCGCATGAATAATTGACATGCAGTTACTTGCGGGACATCCGCAGCATTTTCCACAGCCGCACATACCGCAGGATTGATACAGCATTCCCCAAATCCCATAGGATAACATGGGGAGTGTCTGTACTTGTGTAAACCCGCAGATTTATCTGGAAAATCTCGAAAATCCGCAGGTTTTCTGCAGCAATATCCGCAGTTACTTTCTCCTGTGAGCACATAGCCTTAGGCCTTGTGTGCATGGGGCAGTTTGTGATACCAGCAAAGTCCATGGTTATTCTGAAGTGCTGTGTGCACGTTGCTTTTTTTTTCCTTGAAGTTTTGGGTGCAGAAAGAAAAAAAAAAAAAATCTGCAGCATGTCCAAATCCTTGTGCATTTTTTTCTGCTTTGTTAGCCCTTCCAGCCATTGATTTCACACACAAAAAAAAGGCATGGCACAAAAACGTACCAAAACCGCATGCGTTTTCTGTCACAGTTGGTGCAGAAAATTGTGCGCACAACCCCTAGGTCAGTTGTTTTGGCCCCACAGTAGTAGATTTTAATCTTAAAGCTAAGGCTGGTTTCACACTACGTCTTTTTAACATCCGTTGAAAACGTTATTTTAGCGGAAGTACGGATCCTGCTTTTACAGCAAATAACGTATGCAAACGCATCTGTTATTTTGCAGGATCCTGCACTGGATGTTTAGGGGCGGGCATTGGAGTCATGTGATCGGGAGTGAGGGGAACTAGACTGGGAGGAGGCTTCTGACAGCTGCAGACGCTGGTAACCAAGGTAAACATCGGCCTTGGATACCCGATATTTATCTTGGTTACGAGTGTCTGCAGCTGCTAGGAGCCGGGCTGCCTGCACGCGTAACCAACGTAAACATCGGGTAACTAAGAGAAGTGGTTACGCGATATTTACCTTGGTTACGAGTGTCCGCAGCTCTCAGGTGGGGGAGAGAGGGAGGGGAGGAAGGGGGAAAGACAGATAGAGAGAGAGAGGGTGAGGGAGGGAAGAGGAGAGAGAGACAGATCACGCGAGACTGGTTCTGGGCATGCTCAGTACTTTCTGGGCATGCTCAGTACAAAAGCAGGATCCTGTCTATCAGCACGCCAGCGTTCACCTGCTTTTGGATACAGTATAGTCAGGATCCGGTGACTTGCAGTATTTTGACGCAGCTCAAAAACGCTACAAGTAGCGTTTTTGAAACATGTTAAAAAACTGCAAGTCACCGGATCCGCACTATAACGCAGGCAAACGCAGGTGAACGGATGTTAACGCGAGTCCATTGCAAATGCATTGAAATTAAAACGCATTTGCACTGGATCCGTACTTTCGCTAAAATAACGTTTTCAACGGATGTTAAAAAGACGTAGTGTGAAACCAGCCTAATCTGGGTATTTTCAGCAGTGGGTTGAATTAGCAGAAGAGCATTGTTTAGGCTTCTGTACCAAGCGCACTCATTTCCCATGACAAGGAATTGGTTAATTTCACAACCCTTAAAAAAAGGTCTTCACTTCCGCCCCATCAGACAGAACAGAGATATGCTGAAATATGCTGCTGCACTCCCCCGCTCCCGTCTAGACACTCCTGTGCCCATCGCCACTCACAGCTCTACCTCATCACCTGGAAGACTCGCCTGACAAGTGTTAACCCTTCACCACAAGTGCCGTAAGATAAAAATGGAAGTTTGTTTGTAGGAAGCCTTGAATCTAGTAAGTAGGGTAGTCCGGCATTCCAGCTCCTAATATTGGGGCCACATCGTCTTCTAATCTGAATGAGTATACTGATCTGTAGGTAAGACATTATAAGACTGGCGGGAGATCAGAAGAATTAAAGGGAAGGTAAATCTAGGTTTCTGCTATGTTATCTGAGCAGCAAAATGTGGAGAGAGGGAGTGGGGGGGGATGGGAGAGAGGGAGTGGGGGGGGATGGGAGAGAGGGAGTGGGGGGGGATGGGAGAGAGGGAGTGGGGGGGGGATGGGAGAGAGGGAGTGGGGGGGGATGGGAGAGAGGGAGTGGGGGGGGATGGGAGAGAGGGAGTGGGGGGGGATGGGAGAGAGGGAGTGGGGGGGGATGGGAGAGAGGGAGTGGGGGGGGATGGGAGAGAGGGAGTGGGGGGGGATGGGAGAGAGGGAGTGGGGGGGGATGGGAGAGAGGGAGTGGGGGGGGATGGGAGAGAGGGAGTGGGGGGGATGGGAGAGAGGGAGTGGGGGGGATGGGAGAGAGGGAGTGGGGGGGATGGGAGAGAGGGAGTGGGGGGGATGGGAGAGAGGGAGTGGGGGGGATGGGAGAGAGGGAGTGGGGGGGATGGGAGAGAGGGAGTGGGGGGGATGGGAGAGAGGGAGTGGGGGGGATGGGAGAGAGGGAGTGGGGGGGATGGGAGAGAGGGAGTGGGGGGGATGGGAGAGAGGGAGTGGGGGGGATGGGAGAGAGGGAGTGGGGGGATGGGAGAGAGGGAGTGGGGGGGGATGGGAGAGAGGGAGTGGGGGGGGATGGGAGAGAGGGAGTGGGGGGATGGGAGAGAGGGAGTGGGGGGATGGGAGAGAGGGAGTGGGGGGATGGGAGAGAGGGAGTGGGGGGATGGGAGAGAGGGAGTGGGGGATGGGAGAGAGGGAGTGGGGGGATGGGAGAGAGGGAGGGGGGTGGGAGAGAGGGAGGGGGGGGGGGGAAGAGTGATCACACGAGGCTGGTATCTGGGCATGCTCAGTAGAGCAAGCAGGAACCATGTCTTTCAGCATGCCAGCGTTCACATGCGTTTGCATGCAGTATAGTCAGGATCCAGCAGTTTGCAGTATTTGGACGCAGCTCAAAAACGCTACAAGTAGAGTTTTTGAAAAAAAAAGTTAAAAAACTGCAAGTCGCTGGATCCTCACTATAACGCACGCAAACGCAGGTGAACGCATGTTGACGCGAGTCCATTGCAACGAAAACGCATTTGCACTGGATCCGCTTTTGCGTTAAAAAAACGTTAATGACGCATGTTAAAAAAAACGTAGTGTGAAAGCAGCCTAACTGGGACCTGCACAATCCAATATCTCCTCCCGCCTCATTCAGGTGTGCGCTATTTTCAGTTTGATATCCCCTACTAAGTATTCTGCATCCTGACAAGCCGATATACATCATGAGCACATGTACGCAGGCTGTAGAAATTGCAGATCTATTGTTTGGATTTTCAGAACTGAAGTGGTACTATAAAAGCACCCTTGCCAATTGCATTTTAACTTTTTTTTTTCTCATTTGTGTAGCCTAAATTTAGTGTTCTAACTGCAGGCCACAAAATTAAACAGTTTTGCGCACGTACACAATTTTTTTTTTTTTTAACCATTGGAAGGGGGAAAAGAAAAAAAAAAAAAAAGAAGAAGAAACAAAACTGAAAAGCTTCCAGAGCCTAAACACTGGGCTGAACAACCCGGATATATAAAGCTTTCATGAAGCACAGTTTCCAGTATGCGGCTGCATAACATGACCGCAGATTTACAATAGTGACCTCCTGCCTCAAACGGGACCTGATTTGATTCTAAACAGAACAAAGGCGTACAGGAACCACCAGTCTAATGACGCGATTTACCATGGATGGCATTTTGGTGCCTTTGTGTAGCTACACATCCTGTTAGAAAATGAAGGAAGCTGTTTAGACAATGCAATCTGGGTCACATCTAGTTCACTTGCAGCCATTTGGATGGCCAGGAGAAAAATCATCCAGGCTGAAAACAAGCATGTGAAACATGGCATGAGGTGTAGCATACACATCACCCTAGGCCCAAGACAAATGGGTAACTATACACAGGTATGCAAAATTTGGGTTTAAGGAGAGAAAAAAAACAAACAACAAATCCTGTGACTGGTTACGCTTTTTTTATGCCATATATAGAGATATATATACACACACATATTTATATATATATATATATATATATATATATATATATATATATATATATATATATATATATATATATATATATATATATATATATATATATATATATATATATATATATATATATATATATATATATATATATTACACATACATACACACACACATACACACACAGACTATTTTTAACCATTACTTATGGAAAATGCACTAGATGAACAAGAAAAATCATAGCCAAAAATGTACGCATTGTATGCAAAAACATATTTAACATTCTGCATCTTTAGTGGAATTCTTGTGCCCTTTCCTTTTCTCCTATAGAAGCCTGCAGATCTGTGAAGCAGTTGTCCCCCATCATGGTCACGTTCCTTCTACCTTGGCATCATCGCTCCATCTTCTTGCTATCCTGATGAAATCTCTCTTCTTGCTGTTCGCTAACAGCACCAAGGTTTTCAGGAAAGTCGTCTAATTGGGAATGTAAAAGTATAGCTTCAAATTCATTAGAAACCCCCAAGGCTTTGAAACGTTTCTGCATGTTCTCCATGATGGACTTACATTTTGGATCTTTGTTGTTACCTACAAATTTCTTGACTTTTTCTTGAAAAGACTCTTAAGTTCTTTTTCCAACAGCTTTCTTTTTTATTTCAGACATATCCTTTACGAGTTTCCAAATATCCAGATTCACAAAAATTCATTCCTTCAGTTTTACTTCGGACAGTCTATGAAACTTTGTCCACAGGTACATAAATGTCTCTCCTTTTGGTAGAGCTTCATCAGTCCAAACTTCATGTGGAGCGGTGGCAGGAGAACTTTAGTGGGATCAACTAAACGTTCCGTGACTATGTTATTCAGTCCAGGTTGCAAAGATGTTCTCATTGCTTAACTTTTTCGAGTCCTACTCTAAGGCCAAGACCGCACTTTGCGTTTTCCTACTTGCATTTCTAAACGCACGTTTTGGGCTTAATCGATTTGACCAAAGTTGCCTTTTTCAGAACTTTAGCGCTGAAAACGCATGTGCATTTACCGCGTTTTAGATGTGTTTTCAGCGCTTTTTCACCTGCGTTTTGACAGATGTGTTTTGAACATCAAGACACTTCTAAATAAAGATTAACTAGTCAAACATCATGAAAAAAGAGAAAAAAAGAAAAAACAATTTTGGAATAAAGAAAATATTTATATTTCATGAAATTATAGCGGTTTTATAATATTTAATGTTAATTTTAATATTAAAATAGCAATAAAATCAAAATTTTATTTAATTTCATTGTCGCACTATGTGTGTGTAAAGGGACATATTATTCCATTATTTTAATGTCAGAAAACCATGCGTTTTTGAAGTCAAAAACTCTGTTTCTGCAGCAAAAAAGCAAGAATTTGAAGGAATCTTGGTTTTTGCCATTTCTCATTGACTACAATGTTAGCAAAATGCACCCAAAATGGAAAAAACAATTGACATGCTGCTTCTTTGAACGCATGGTTTTTGCCACAAAATATGCAAATTAAACGCAGCGTTTAGAAACGCAAAGTGTGGTCTAGATATCCCCATTTTCCATAGACTTTGCTGGAAAATCAAAACGCATGCCTTTTGGCATGAAAAAGGTGCATCTCAAAATAGACCTAAAAAGCACCAAAAACGCAGGTGGAAACGCAAAGTGCGGTCTTAGCCTTAGGCTATGTGCCCACGCTGCGAAAAATGCGCGGATTTTGCTGCGGATTTCTTGCGGAAAAGCCGCAGATTTTCCAGAAATCTGCAGCACAGCTACTCCCCAGCCATTTCTATGGCATTTGGGCAATGCTGTGCCCACGCTGCGGATTTTTCCGCAGCGGAAATCGTGCGGATTTCCGTGCGGAAAAATCTGCAGCATGTCAATTATTGTTGCGGATTTCTCCGCAGGGTCCCATATACTTACCTGCCTCACCGGAGTCACTTTCTCCGTCCGGTGTACAGGAGCACAGTGAATCCAGGTACAGGAAGGAAGAGGTGGGCGGAGCCTGCACGAGCTCCGGTCATGTGACAGCCGGAGCTAGTTCAGGCCCACCCACCTTCTCCTGCAGACGCCGAGTGACCCGGCTGCCGGAAAGCGAGGTGCTGCATGATGGAGGTAAGTATGAACTCCCCCGATCACTGCAGCACTTGTTCTGCATTGAGGATGCAGTGTCAAAGCCATGGTACTGTATCCTCAATGCAGAAAGGCCGCACCATATCCGCACGACATTCCGCAGCATGGAAACAGACAAAAGTTGTGGTGCTGTTTCCTGGGAGCACCTGCGAAATGTCTTGCGGATATATCCGCAGGACACTGTCCCCGTGGGCACATAGCCTAACTGTCCCATTGACACAAAAAGCAAAAGATCCTTCATGTATCCTCATTGCTGCCAAAGGAGGAAAAAAAGAGAACCTTCAGATCATCACATATTGACCATCCTTGATCCTTGTAGTTAAAATTTCTTGGAGAATAAAGTCTAAATTCTCATCGCTTTCCTTGAAGAGCACAGAACGCCCTACAGGCACTGAAGCATACTTGCTGCCATTGTGCAGCTTTCAGACTTTTTGGATTAATCAATACTCTACTGCTCCATGTTAAATTGTTCAGGATCATCACTGCAATAGACTAGAGCACGGTCTTTAGAAAAGTATGGAAGGAATTCCTTTTCTCTTCTGTACCAGGAGATAGCAGGTTCTTTTCCTTTAGTCTAGAGTCTAAGCGTATGTTCACACAGGGCTTTTCTGGTAATTTTTTTTTTCCTGACGAAAACCTGATCTTGTAGGAGGAAATCTCCTTTGAGTCATCAGCGTTTTTCATGTGTTTTTTTTAGTGGTGTTCTTGCTGCTTTTTCTCTACAAAATGGGTTGTATTAATGAAAAAAATGCAGCAAATCTGCAGCAAAGAATTGACAGGCTCATTCTTTAAAACCCTGACCCAAAACCCAGATATTTGACAAAACAGTCAGGGAAAAAAAAGTGTGTGTGTGTGTGTGTGTGTGTGTGTGTGTGTTTTCAGAAATCTCACAGACTTTGCTGGGACTGTAAAAAGCAGCTTTTTATTAGCATGGATTTGCATAAAACCAAGGCAAATCTGCAGAAAAACTTACCAAAAAATCCCTGTGTGAACATAGCCCAAAACTGTATGTGCAGCTTTAGTTTGCAGATAAAAAGGAGCTTGTCATTTGCTCCAAAAGGCTCCCATCCACATTAAATGGCTATCGGACGATCATTCGACCAACAGCCCTCTCAGCTGGCGCTCATACACAGGTACTCGTGTTTGGCCAAGCCTGTTCTCCATGAGAAAAGTTTAAGAAAAAATATAAAGTCTATGGAAAAAACTGTATGTGATGGAATTTTTCGAGATTTTTTTTCATAGAGTTAGTTCAGCGATTGATAATATCTAAAGATCACCTTACTTTACAAATACTCTTTCCCTTGCACACCTGTGCTATTAGCAGGTAAAGACATCCAACAATTGACCAGCACACTCGAAGAGTATAAGAAACGACTTACCTTACAACATCATCTATATTGTTTCTGTATACACCTTCAAGTCTTTCTGCCGGAAACCCCATGGCAATTATGTTAGGATAAATATCTGAGAATGAAGGGTTAAGGAAAGCGGGTGCATAGTATTGGACATTAGATAAAGGCATGTCATTATTACTCAGGTTAACAAAAAGCTTCAGCTATTCAACATTTCTTACACATGCAGAGATGAAGAAAAGTGCAGATTTTTACAGAAGCTCGGACGACTCCAGAAACAATCTAGACATTAATCCCCCAAAAGTCCCATATACATCAACAGTTCAATAAACCAACCCCTTAAAGAGGAGGCGATTTTTCGGTTTTGCGCCGTTTCCCTCCCTTATTCTCAGTGCCATCACTTTTTTATTTCTCCATTGATATTGCCCTGTGAGGGCTTGTTTTTTGCAGAAGGAGTTGTACTTTTGAATGATATCTATTTACTCATATGTAATGGCAAGATGGGAAAGAATTGCTAGAGTTGCACAATAGAAAAAAGTAAAATTCTGCAATTGTTTTTGGGATTTTTTTAATGTCAGTTTATTTTACAATAAAACTACCTGACAGTGTGATTCTCCATGTTCGTACGATTACATAGATACCAAACATGTATAGTTTGTTTTATTAAAGTGGTGAAGAAAAATAAAAATCTTGCTTGTGGCTTGTTTTTTGCGCCCCGAGCTGGTGTTTTCATTATCATCTTGGGGTATATACAATGTTTTTATAGCCGGTCATCACATTTTTTTTTCCTGTTGTTGGAGTGGCTGAAAAACTACTTCTGGCATTTTTATTCTTGTTCTAGTTTACTAATCGGATTAATTTTATATTTTGATAGATCAGACTTATGAACACAGTGATACCAAATGTATTTTTTTTTTTATAAATTTTAATGTGGAAATTAGGGGGTGACTTGAATTTTTTTTTTTTTTAGATTTTACATATATTTTACATATATATTTTAGATACATTTTAGACCTTTTCGTCTACTTTGCACTGTATAACAGTCCCCTTATGGGAATTGAACCTGCAAATAGTCTGATTATTTGTTCTACATACAGCAATAACACAGTATTGCTCTATAAAGAAATCACAGTCTCCTATGAACGTCGGCCACGAGATGACAAACACAGGGGTCATCAGCTGACCCATGGCTGTCATGAGAACTCAGACTTCCCACAATCGCCCCCCCCATACAGAAGCGTGATAAATCCCTCTATTAGAGATTGACAGTGGCATTTTACAGGTTAAAAGCCACGGGTGGAGCAGGCAGAGGTCGGCTGATTAAATCAGCCGACGTGCAGGGAAAGAAGATGTGGGTTCGGCATGCGAGTCCGCATCAGAAGGCAGGGGAGACAGCCCATGACGTACATAGCACATCATGGGACGTTCGTTAAGGGGCTAAAATAAAGTCAAACAAGCAGATTTTGGCCGTGAACTACATACAAGTTGACCTGCACTCATCTACTGGCCCGTTTACACAGACCAACAAAAACTGATGGTAACAGATCAGTAATTTAATGGCTCTGTACCTTTATGTTGACAGCAGATTCATAGGTTACAGGATTCGATAGGACGACGATCACATCAATTTTATAACTCCAGCATAAACGATCCGATCACTCAACAAAAAAGCATTTTGACCGTTCATCAGGCGATAGGAGTCATGTTTACATGGGCTGATAGTTGAGAACAAGTGTTCTTACGAAGGCTTATTCCTCCATTTTTGGCCGGTCTACATGCACAAGCAAAAATCATTTAAAAGGGTTTTGCCACAAAAAGCATATTTTAAAGTTCATTTTAATCTATAGATCTTGGAATAATAATAATTTTCACAACTGGATGGGTTTAAAAAAAAAAAATGTTCCTGTGCAGAGATAATCTGATATATGTGTCCTTGCTGTGTACTGTGTAATAGCTGTGTCTGACTGTACAGGGACATGGTCTGATCATACCACAGCTCCTGGGCTGGGGAGGACGTAAACAAAAAAAAAAAAATACAACGCAGGGCAAATCAATAATTAAGTCACTAGACAAAGGTCTTGGGGATGAAGACACGGTTCGTACAGTTTGATTTTGGAGGCGCAACCTGAACGATACAGAAGGACAGAAAACATGGATTCTTTCGAAGTGTGGTGCTGGAGAAGGATGTCCTCAATACCATGGATGGCAAGAAGAACAAAAATCAATTTTCAAATGAAGCCAAAACATGTCACATGAAGCAAGGATCACCAAGACTTGCCTATTTTGGACACATCATACAGAGAAAGCAAATCACTGGAGGACATAATGGTCGGAAGAATGGAAGAACAAGGTGATTAAGAAGACTAGCAACCAGATCGCTTCATGCATTTAAGATAACAGCAGAGAAGATCTTGGTGGACCTATCTAGGCTGCACAAGATCAATCTCCCTACAGAGCGTTTATCTATCAAGTCTTTGTCTCGAGATCAAGCTCAAGGCAGTTTTAAAAATACAATAAAAGAAAAAAAAAAAGTCATGCCATAATTTACAAGATAATGTCGAAACTTGGTATTGAAGATCAATGTGAATAGTGGGTTTTAATGTGAAGAACTTGTAGGACCAGCACAAGCACAGACATTAAGGTAAAAAAAACTTCATAAGTGTGGATGCAGAGGGTCCTCCAAAAGTATATCAGCGTGGCAATTGGCGTAGCTGGGTATGACGTAGTGTCCACCGCTATGTGGCACTGATTAAGGTCTTTTGACCAAAACATCTGTGCTTTTGCTGGTCCTATAAGTTCTTCACAATGAAAACCACTATTCACATTGGGACCCTATATAACAAGAAAAAACAGCATAAAAACAACCTCCACTCAAAAATATTATGTATTGCAAAGTGTGCACAGTACCAACATTCCAAGCTGTACTATTGAAAAAATGAGATTTTTGGCAAAAAATTGCAATCTTTCGAGCCACCCCGCCAACGTCACGGCAAATCTCCTGGGGCAGTCCTAACACCAAAATATTTTTATTTAAAGTGTGCCATGTGGCCTCACATATGCAAAATTAGGACTGCACAGCACGTACCTTGTGCTTTTCAGTCACCGTCTCCATGACTGATTCATGGTTGTGGGCGGGACAGGCCCGAGCACATGCTGCTTAGAATAAATAGCCAGTGGACGGGGTTGGATGGCCAGTGTGAACAGCCACCAACCGCCAAAAATCAGGACAGATGGAAAAATAAACATGAGGTGCACTGCAAGATGAGACTATTGAAAAAATGAGATTTTTGGCAAAAAATTGCAATCTTTCGAGCCACCCCGCCAACGTCACGGCAAATCTCCTGGGGCAGTCCTAACACCAAAATATTTTTATAGGGTCCCAGTTGATTCTCATCTTGCAGTGCACCTCATGTTTATTTTTCCATCTGTCCTGATTTTTGGCGGTTGGTGGCTGTTCACACTGGCCATCCAACCCCGTCCACTGGCTATTTATTCTAAGCAGCATGTGCTCGGGCCTGTCCCGCCCACAACCATGAATCAGTCATGGAGACGGTGACTGAAAAGCACAAGGTACGTGCTGTGCAGTCCTAATTTTGCATATGTGAGGCCACATGGCACACTTTAAATAAAAATATTTTGGTGTTAGGACTGCCCCAGGAGATTTGCCGTGACGTTGGCGGGGTGGCTCGAAAGATTGCAATTTTTTGCCAAAAATCTCATTTTTTCAATAGTACAGCTTGGAATGTTGGTACTGTGCACACTTTGCAATACATAATATTTTTGAGTGGAGGTTGTCACTATTCACATTGATCTGGAGTGCCAAGTTTCTACATCTACTTGAGACAGTTTTGGACCCTAGTTGTGCACCACGCCAGAAGTGCCGTGTGTATCAGCTCACAAAATTTACAAGATGAGCTATAAAAACATCCAGTGACAATGCGCATTCAAAAGTTACCAGTGTCTGGAACTCTTATATTACTTTTCAAAAAACAAAAAAAGTCTCCAACTGTCCACAAAATCTAAACCATCATTACTAATATCTACGGTAGGAAACCAATCATCAATATTCACATTACTTCACAGGACAAAAAAAAAAAAAAAACAAAGATGGCGCCTTGTGTAATATGTTTTAACAAGTTAGGGCTGCTTCTCACTTGCGAGTTTCTCGCAGTAGAGCAATGCGAGAAAATCTCACATTGGAATCGGACACATGTTAGTGAATGATTCAGCTCTCATCTGCGATTTTTTTTTCTCAGTCCAAATCGGACTGAGAAAAAAAATTGCAGCATGCTGCTTTTTTGCGAGTTTCTACTGCGAGTTTCTCCAATGCAAGTCTATGGGAGCGTGTAAAAAATCGGATGTCACGGGACGGCACTCACACCATCCTAGTGACATCCGATTTTCTAAATACATTTCTCGCATGTTTCCTAAAACACTGGAAACGAGTGATGTCTCCCAATGTCTGTCAATCACTATTCTGTCAGTCGGTCTCTCCCTCTCGGTCTCTATTCTCTCTGTCGGTCCGTCAGTATCTCTGTCCCTCTCTCACAGTCTGTCGGTCATTTTCCCCTCCTCTCTCATACTCACCGTTCCCCGATCTCCGGCGCGGCGCTGCACGGCATTCACACTGCTGCGGCGGCTTTTACTATTTTGAAAAAGCCGGCCGCTCATTAAACAATCTCGTATTCCCTGCTTTCCCCGCCCACAGGCGCCTATGATTGGTTGCAGTGAGACACGCCCCCACGCTGAGTGACAGGTGTCTCACTGCACCCAATCACAGCAGCCGGTGGGCGGGTCTATACTGTGCAGTGAAATAAATAAATAATTAAAAAAAATGGCGTGCGGCCCCCCCCCCAATTTTAATACCAGCCAGATAAAGCCATACGGCTGAAGGCTGGTATTCTCAGGATGGGGAGCTCCACGTTATGGGGAGCCCCCCAGCCTAACAATATCAGTCAGCAGCCGCCCAGAATTACCGCATACATTATATGTGACAGTTCTGGGGCTGTACCCGGCTCTTCCCGATTTGCCCTGGTGCGTTGGCAAATCGGGGTAATAAGGAGTTAATGGCAGCCCATAGCTGCCACTAAATCCTAGATTAATCATGTCAGGCGTCTGAGACACCCTCCATGATTAATCTGTAAGTTACAGTAAATAAACACACACACATGAAAAAATCCTTTATTAGAAATAAAAAAACACAAACACATTCCCTCATTACCAATTTAATAAGCCCCAAAAAGCCCTCCATATCCGGCGTAATCCACGGACCTCCAGCGTCGCTTCCAGCATGAAGGGGACAGGAGCTGCAGAAGACACCGCTGCTCCGGTCACCTCCATCTTTAATGCAAGTTGGGGGTGCAGCCCTCCTGATACTGAGGCTGAACAATTACCTGCTTCTCACTTTTTGCTGTGTATTTAATCTGGGACCCAGCTAACCACTTTACCATCCATATTGAAGTTTTGACATGACACTAGTCAGGTACAGAATATGTTTTTAACTTTAGTAGGTTAGGGACTGTCTCAGATGGGTACACCGTGACGAGGTGAGACAGCTTCTTACCTTTTTGCAAAAATGTATATACTAAGTACCCTGTTTATGAAGCACTTGCAATTTATTTATTTATAGTCAGGGTATTTTTTCTACAATTTTCTCCTTGGCTTTTTTTTAAGCAGCAACTGAGGTGAGTAGCGCGATCTGCTGAGGTGTCACTGAGGTTAATCGCGGCCACCGCTGGATCCTCCAACAGTGACAGCTCAGCCGATTGCGCTACTCACCTCAGTTGCTGCTTGGAGGTGACCGGAGCGGCGGTGTCTTCTGCAGCTCCTGTCACCTTCATGCTGGAAGCGACGCTGGAGGTCCGTGGATTACGCCGGATATGGAGGGCTTTTGGGGCTTATTAAATTGGTAATGAGGGAATGTGTTTGTGTTTTTTATTTCTAATAAAGGATTTTTTCATGTGTGTGTGTTTATTTACTGTCACTTACAGATTAATCATGGAGGGTGTCTCAGCCGCCTGACATGATTAATCTAGGATTTAGTGGCTGCTATGGGCTGCCATTAACTCCTTATTACCCCGATTTGCCAACGCACCAGGGCAAAATCGGGAAGAGCCGGGTACAGTCCCAGAACTGTCGCATATAATGTATGCGGCAATTCTGGGCGGCTGCTGGCTGATATTGTTAGGCTGGGGGGCTCCCCATAACGTGGAGCTCCCCATCCTGAGAATACCAGCCTTCAGCCGTATGGCTTTATCTGGCTGGTATTAAAATTGGGGGGGGGACCGCACGCCATTTTTTTTATTTAATTATTTATTTCACTGCACAGTATAGACCCGCCCACCGGCTGCTGTGATTGGGTGCAGTGTGACACCTGTCACTCAGCGTGGGGGCGTGTCTCTCTGCAACCAATCATAGGCGCCTGTGGGCGGGGAAAGCAGGGAATACGAGATTGTTTAATGAGCGGCTGGCTTTTTCAAAACAGTAAAAGCCGCCGGAGCAGTGTGAATGCCGTGCAGCGCGGCGCCGGGGATCAGTGAATATGAGAGAGGGCTGCTAACTTCAGTCACTCGGGGGATTAGTGGTCACCGGTGAGTCCTTCACTGGTGACCGCTAATCAGGACGCGGCACAGACAGAGCCGCAGCATGACAATGAAGTCAGGTGAAGTTCACCCGAGTTCATTCTGATTGTGCGGCTCTGTCTGTGTCTGCTGTCATCTGCCATTCAGCTCTGCTACATGGCTGTCTGTGTCTGTTGTCAGCGGCCATGTAGCAGCGCTGAATGGCAGATGACATAGTAAAAAATACGCATTACACATGCATTACACACGCTAGTAAAATCATTAATTTATTCAGAAATAGCATCGCACTTGCGTTGCACTCGCACCTAACGTGAACTAAAATCAGCCGAGTTTTTTTCAGCCCAGTCGGACCGATTTTACTCGCATAGATGTGTTTCCAGCCTTAAGCTGTAAACAAGTGAGTCCATCAAGTCATAACGCTTGTAACCCCACGTACAGGTGTCTCCTTCCTTCTCTTGGTGAATATGGATCACCTTATTTACCAAATGGAAAAAGCGTATGAAGAAAGATGTCCTGGCAGGTTATGAATTTCAGGGAGCCATGACAGAATTCCAATTTGGCTTTTTTTTGCCTTTCAAAAAGGCGAACATGTATCCAAAAACGTTGCATTTATTTTTCGGATTATATACTTTTTTCTCTCTAACCTGGGGTGCTTAGGCTGCTTTCACACATCAGTTTTTCGCAGTGCGGCACAATCCGGTAAAAACCGGAAAGAACGGATCCGACGTTTATTGCCGCCGGATCTGTTCTTTCCCCCCATAGACTTGTATTAGCGCCAGATTGTGCCGCATGGCCTTGCGTTACATCCGGCTTTTGCCAGATCCGGCAAAATTTGATTGTGCGGCGGCCGGATGGAGCGCTGAGAGGAGCGTTTGTCTCCGGCGAAAAATCGCATCGCGCCGTACGGCGTGTTTTACTGTGGAAGTCTATGGACGCCAGATCCGGCACAATGTGGCAAAAAAAACGGATATGGCCGCCGTATCAGTTTTTTTGATCCGTCAAAAAACGGAAGGAACGCATGGAAAAACTGATGCAATGGATCCATTTTTTGGCCGGATCCATTGCATCAGGTGTTTTTGCCGGATTGTGCCGCACGGCGAAAAACGGATGTGTGAAAGCAGCTTTACCTGCTCTAACTCTTATTGCATCATTTGGGATGTAGCGCAACATTAATCCCCTGGTGGTGTGCAGCTTGCCATTAGGGCAGTTTCACCAGATTGGCGGATCCGGTGCACTCCAGTACAGTGTGATACAGTACAATGGCAGCGCGACAATCTCCGGTAACATGCCGCCAAAAAGCCAGATGTGTGAAACGGCCCTTAGGCTGCAAGTTCTTTACATCTTGCTTATGACCGGTGGCCTATTCCTTAAGCACAGCACCTGACATCCTGAATAAGGGATTTGAATAACTTCTATATAGCAGTGCAATGCCACGACGAGCTGTGTTCCTCAAACAGTTGCCTCAAATAATATTTGAAAGAAATCCAAATGGCTATATCCCCAAACACCTACTCAATGCATTAAAATCCAAAAAATCCAGTTTCAAAAACTTAACCAGCTCTGTCTATTGTTGGTATGCAGGCCCAAGTATCTCCATAGTAACAGACCACAAACAAACCAAGTCACAATCAGATACGGAAATTACCTGTTAGGCTACTTTCACACTTGCATTGGACGGCTTCCGTTACTATTCGCAGCCTTGAGGAATTATGGTAACCATTGCAGGAAACCGTTATATTCCACATAGACTTCTATTAGCTACGGATAGCAACGGATGGTCTTGCATTGCATCCGCCCCGCGGCGCATCAGTTGTTTTGACGCTGACAGTCAGTGACCGTCGGGCGGATGGAACGCTGCATGTAGCTTTTTTCTGCACTTGGCGGAGTGTCAAAAAAACGCAACCTGCAGGATTCCGTCGGCGTCCGTTGTTTTTATAATGGATGCCTATGGTGGCGGATTCCAGTAGAATCCGTCATTTTGACGCATCCGTCTTTACACAACAGCGCATGCTCAGATGTGTAAAGTCAAGGAAAAAAAAAAAAAACCTATAACGGATTGCGTTATTTTGTACGATCCATAGCATCCGTTGGGCCACTATATGCAACACATCCGTTGCATGTGTCACACAACGCAATGCTACGGATCCCGTCCAACGCAAGTGTGAAACTAGCCTTACTCCTTTCCATTTGCTCAATTGTATATACGGTATTTTTTTTCCCCACTAATAGAAACTAAATTTGTTGTAAACATAAAAAAAAAAAAAAAAGAAGAAGCGCAGAACTCCGGCCCAACTTACCACACACAGTATAAGTTTTCTATGCCTGTAATAATGGAAGTAGGCTGTCAAAGCGATGAATTCTAGGCGAGAGAAGTGCAGCCATATAAAACAGGGCGGCCATACTAATCCACAGGGGCAGCTGCGGGGTGGAAGAGCAGGATTGGGCATGTTGGATTCCTCTGCCTGCTCCACCAAACTGAATACAATGTACATACTCACAATGATGAACGTTTCATTAGAAATAACAGTTGGCAGAACTACTTGTCAGTCACTCTCTCAGCTGCGGTGAATAGTGAATTCACTTCTATGACAATACAGAAACCAGCCAAACACGGGCTGCCGTGAGGAATTCATACATGTTTAAAATGTATCATATGTATACAAGTGACCTCTACTTAGACTACCCAACTACTAAGATGCAGTTATTAACCATGTGGGTTACCAATTACCCTCAAAACAATGCAGTGAAAAAAAGAATTATCAAAATCTCGCGCAGATTTTGGGCGGCTATTTGGATGACGCTGGTGATGACATTGTCATCACCAGCGTCATTCAAGTACCCGTCCATAATCTTGTGCCTGCGCAATACGATCACCGTCGCTTGCAATTTGAACTGTGCTCAGTCCCGCGATACTGCCACTGGGCATGCGCGAGTCTTCAGGAGCACTGAGTAACATGAGAGCGACGGCGTCATCTGTCAATCAACTCTGGGGGACGGCGAACAGCGGCAGGAGGGGGAATAGCCCGCAATACAGCCCGCCCTTGTGGCCAGAAAACCTCATTAGCATACCAAAAAGTGTTTATTTAGGTCTGAAAGGGGGGCCAGTAACAAGAGGAACCTTTCTAGAATGAAGCCCAGGAGCTGCAGAAGGGGATTCTTTTAGATTAATAGCGAAAATTCTGCTGACAGGTTCCCTTTAAATGGAACCAGGCAGCAGATACATGCTGCCCGAAACAGGTGGGCAGAGAGCGGCAGACATGTCATCCAGAGACAAAGCCACTTATATGACTAGATCAAAAGGTCGGCCCTTGAGTGACAGTCTCATTGCATGCGTGTATAGGGAGAGGCCTGTCACAATGGCAGCAGGCAGCGAGAAGCTTCCAGGAACTGAACTTTTCAACTAGTCACCCAAGAAAGCATATCGCATGTAGCAGACACCGGCTGCCCGAGGTTCATGGTATCACCGCTATGTTCCCTTTAACTAATACAACAGTCCTACCATTTCGGAGCATGTGATGAACGTCATATATAACATGGTATCGAATGTGCAATTAACAACAATGCAACGGAAACAAAGGACTGGAATTTTAGCCCAGACCACTTATGGGAAACTTCTTTCCATTCTCATTTGCAGCAACTCCTTACTAACACATTCCACAACAATCCCCCAGATCGAGGGGCCAGCCATTCTAAAAATGGCCATTTAATGCCTTGTTCTTAAATCTTCCTTCCTCAAACTTTTCCTGCTTTTCCAAGATTGTATCTAAAACTACAAGACAGAGCCCTCTGTGCAGCCCAACTAAATTTGTCTAAAAAAACAGATCGCTGTTCAAAAGCTTAAAAAAATCCTTTAATCCAGAAGGAATGGGACTTGATAGGTGGGGGATTAGAAAATAATTTGGACTACTGAAAAATCTGTTTAAAAAAAAAAAAAAAAACAACTCTAACAACTAATGCAGGCTTAAAGGGAACCTGTCACTAGATTTGGCGACTACACGCTTCGGCCACCACCAGTGAGTTCTTATATACAGCTCCCAGAATACTGCATATAAGTGCCCAGGCCACACTGTACAATATAAAAAAAAACACTTATAATACTCACCTGGGGGGGGGAGGGCGGTCTGATCCGATGGATATCGCTGCTCTCTGGTCCGGCACCTCTTCTCTGATCCGATCTCCGTCCTCCTATCCAGCCCAGGCCTGCATTACGGCCTTCCAGACTCGCCAGCATTGCAGTCTTGCACAGGCGCATTTTGATCTGCATTGCTGAGGGCAGAACAAAGTACTGTAATGTGCAGGTGCGGGGAAAGGTTAAAGACCGCCCGTGCATGCGCACTACAATACAGTGATCTGCCCTGAGCAGAGCAGATCAAAGTGCACCTGTGCAGGACCACAATGCCGGCGAGTGTGGAAGACGGAAGACGAGTCATGAGGCCCTGGATCAGAGAGCAGCGACACCCATCGGACTGGACTGCCCCCTAGGTGAGTATAATAAAAGTGGGTTTTTTTGCATTCTATACAGCGGCCTGGGCGCTTATATACAGTATTCCATAATGCTGTATATAAGGTAACATTTTCTAAATTAGTCATCATTAAAGCACCACTCCAGCGGGTTTTTTTCTTTTTTTTTTTCCCCGCTGGAGTGGTGCTTTAAACTTACCTTCAGGTGGAGTCATCTTCTTTCAACACTGCTCTGGTCTCGCAGCGCCATCTCATGCGCATAACTTCTGACAGTCCGGAAATCAGAAGTTACATCACAAGCTCTCGCTACAAGTCTATGAGAGCCAGAACAAGAATGAGGCTCTCAGAGTTGCACTGATTTGACCTCCGGCTGCTCCATGAAACACTGGAAGGTCGGTCACAAATCACCAGGGACCAACAGGAGTGAGGCTAAAAACAGATGAAGACACTTGAAGGCAAGTATATGACAGGGGACTTTTATAGAGCAACACCAGCGAATAAATAAAAAATAAAAAAAAATAAATAGAAGCTGGAGTGGTGGCTTAAATTTGCAACATGACAAGTTCCTTTCCCCCCTCAAAATACTGCACCATGTGCATTGCCAATACCTGTTGCGAATTTTCCGAAACAAGTTCAATCAGGGGCAAGTTAAAATCCTACACAGCATGTAATAAAAAAAACAACTTACAAGATAAGTTGTTGTAAACAAAATCATTCTAAAAGTTCATTGACAAAAAAAAAAAAAATCTGAATTCCAAAGTATACGCGAGTGGAAAAAGTAGCCGGGAACCCCACCAGTGTCTGTCCACACCTGCTGCAATGCCATGCTGTCCCATATGAGCAACTGCAGCAAATCACAGGCTGCACTGGAGATGTGACAAGACATTGCTGCAGAGGAGGATGCAGAAACCACAGCAAGGCACGAGGAGGCAAGTATTCAAAATGTATTATTTTTTATTTATTTATTTTTTTTTTTAAAGTTTAGTCAATTCACAATGGCACATCCACAAGCAAATTTATACCAAATATACGGCTGTAGCGTCTCAGAATTTTTCTACAGACATCTGGTTCATCTGAAAATATTATAAGGGTTCCTAAGACATATCACGCAGGGCCTCATATACAATAATCTTATAGTAGAGACAGTTTACAAGGGGTCCGACACCCAGCACCCCCACTAATCAGCTGTTCTTGGTACCGATGGCAGCAGCCTGTGACAACAAATGCACAGTTCCAGATCTGCTCTTCTGATAGTGGCTGCGGCCAAGTACTGCACATCCGCCTCCTATGGATTTGAATGAGAGGCGCATATGCAGTACTCGGCCTTGGCCACTATCGAAAGATGGAGCAGCTCCAAAACTAAATATTTTCGGCCACAGGCTGCTGGTACACAGAACACTTGATCAGCGGGGGAGCCAGGTGTCAGACACCGGCCGACCAGAAAATCATGACCTATCTTAAAGGGAACCTGTTCAATATGCACCCAGAACCACGAACAGTTCTAGGTGCATACTGCTAATCCCTGCCTAACGGTCCCAGCATCTAGTAACATAGATAAAGATCTTTAGAAAATATATTTCTAAAGATCTAAGATATGCTAATGAAGCCAGCGACTAGTCACAAGGGCTTTAGTTCCTCGACTAGTCCACCCTCTTATCATGGCAGTACGCCCACAGGGGTGTGCGAACATGTTACTCAATGTAGCATCACCAGCGGTGACGTGCGTATCTGTTTCCGGTGTCTCCACTGTTAAGAAGTGCCCGACACTTCCGATCATGTACACTAGACCTCGCTGAACTGGGACGCATACACTCGGCTTCATACTGCACATGCCTGGAAGTGCCGGGGACTTCTGAATAGCGGACACAGGTACCAGTCTCCGCTGGTGATGCTGCATTGAATAGTATGTTAACACACCCCTGTAGGCATGCTACCCAGGCTAAGAGGGCGGACTAGTCTGGGGAAGTAACACTTGCAACTAGTCCCCGGGCTCATTAACATTTCATAAAAGATCTGTAGAAATACTTTTTCTAAAGATCTTTATGTTTGCTACTAGATGCTGGGACGATTAGGCAGGGATTAGCAATATGTACCCAAAACTGCTCGCGGTTCTGGGTGTATATTGCACCTAACAGGTTCCCTTTAAGGACAGGGCATCAATGTTAAAGTAGTGGCCATCCCTTTTAAGTCGTTAAAAGAGGAGTTGAAATGTCTGCGCTGGTGATACGGTTATCCACAAAAAAAGCGATGCAAAAGCGACATAGAAACGTCTATGCAATTTTCATCTCAACGCGTTTCGATGTTAGCAAACTTTGTCCTCAGGAGAAGCAGAACAGTTGTACAAAGCATAGGAGGCAGGCTTAGATAGATGAGGGTTCAATTAACACTCTTGCACTTTTATTCTATTTAAGCCTCTCTCCTTTAGCTTTGTACAACTGTTGTGGTTCTCTTGAAGACAAAAGTTTGCCAACGTTGAAACGAAATGAGATTGAAACCACAGACATTCCTATATCGCCTTTGGATCTTTTTTGTGGATGACAGTACCACCACCAGAGCAGATTTACCAACTCATCTATATATATAATTGCCTTAGTCTGTCTGTCTGTCATGCTCCAAAATTGTGTTATTACGGTGACACAAAGCTGATTGGCCGCTGGGCTCGCCATGGCCCCGCCCCCCCCACACCGATTGGCCGCTCACCCAGGCTGCGCCCCCACACGGATTGGCCAGCCGCTCGCCCAGGCTCCGCCCCCCCACAGATTGGCCTCTCGCCCCGGCACCCTGCAGGCATTGGCAATTCGGCCACGCCCCGCCCCGCCCCCCTCACGCAATGCACGCTAGCTCTGGCCCCGCCCCCTCCCCCCGCGCATTCCCCGAACTGACACGGCTGTCACGGAGGTGAGTACTGTACTCCCCATCCACCCCCACCCCCCCCGGCCCCCGCTCGCACGGGAGTGGTGTGGATACGTTGGTAACCATGCTCGCATGGTTACAAGCGCATCAAGGTCCTGCTGCGGCGGAAGATCCACACGCACACACACATCAGACCTCACACACACACCTCACACACACCTCACACACACCTCACACACACCTCACACACACCTCACACACACCTCACACACACCTCACACACACCTCACACACACCTCACAGCATCCGGCGATATCGCTTGCTTCTCGGCCTCGATACTGTGCTGTTGTGACCTTCCAGGACCTGACGGAGGATCACATGGCCAGAGGCATGTGGTATCTCCGGATGTTGTGAGTGTGAGCGCGTATGTGCGATATCGTCAGTGTCTGTGTGTGTGAGTGGATGCGATCGGGTGTGTGTGAGTGGATGCGATCGGGTGTGTGTGAGTGGATGCGATCGGGTGTGTGTGAGTGGATGCGATCGAGTGTGTGTGAGTGGATGCGATCGGGTGTGTGTGAGTGGATGCGATCGGGTGTGTGTGAGTGGATGCGATCGGGTGTGTGTGAGTGGATGCGATCGGGTGTGTGAGTGTCGGCAGAGGAGCACGGCGTGCTGGAGGAGGCTGGGAGCAGAGAGGCTGATCATGGGGAAGGCTGGGAGGGGGAGGCTGATGCTGGGGGAGACTGGGAGGGGAAGGCTGATGCTGGGGGAGACTGGGAGGGGAAGGCTGATGCTGAAGGAGGCTGGGAGGGGAAGGCTGGGAGGAAGGAGGCTGGGAGGAGAGAGGCTGATCCTGGGGAAGGCTGGGAAATGCTGATGCTGAGGGAGGCTGGAAGGAGAGAGGCTGATGCTGGGGGAGGCTGGAAGGAGAGAGGGTGAGGCTGGGAGGAGAGAGGCTGAGGCTGGGGAAGGCTGATGCTGAGGGAGGCTGGGAGGGGAAAGCTGATGCTGGGGAAGGCTAGGAGGACGGAGGCTGGGAGGAGAGAGGCTGATGCTGGGGAAGGCTGATGCTGAGGGAGGCTGGGAGGGGAAAGCTGATGCTGGGGAAGGCTAGGAGGACGGAGGCTGGGAGGAGAGAGGCTGATCCTGGGGAAGGCTGGGAGAGGGAGGCTGATGCTGGGGGAGGCTGGAAGGAGAGAGGCGGATGCTGGGGGAGGCTGGAAGAAGGGAGGCTGATGCTGGGGGAGGCTGGAAGAAGGGAGGCTGATGCTGGGGGAGGCTGGAAGAAGGGAGGCTGATGCTGGGGGAGGCTGGGAGGAGAGAGGCTGATGCTGGGGACAGAGGAGAGAGGCTGATGCTGGGGACAGAGAGGAGAGAGGCTGATGCTGGGGACAGAGAGGAGAGAGGCTGATGCTGGGGACAGAGAGGAGAGAGGCTGATGCTGGGGACAGAGAGGAGAGAGGCTGATGCTGGGGACAGAGAGGAGAGAGGCTGATGCTGGGGACAGAGAGGAGAGAGGCTGATGCTGGGGACAGAGAGGAGAGAGGCTGATGCTGGGGACAGAGAGGAGAGAGGCTGATGCTGGGGACAGAGAGGAGAGGCTGATGCTGGGAGGAGAGAGGCTGATCTGGGATGAGAGAGGCTGATGCTGGGAGGAGAGAGGCTGATGCTGGTGGAGGCTGATGCTTGGGGAGGCTGATGCTGGGGGAGGCTGATGCTGGGGGAGGCTGATGCTGGGGGAGGCTGATGCTGGGGGAGGCTGATGCTGGGGGAGGCTGATGCTGGGGGAGGCTGATGCTGGGGGAGGCTGGAAGGAGAGAGGCTAATGCTGGTGGAGGCTGATGCTTGGGGAGGCTGATGCTGGGGGAGACTGGGAGGGGAAGGCTGATGCTGAGGGAGGCTGGGAGGGGGAGGCTGGGAGGAAGGAGGCTGGGAGGAGAGAGGCTGATCCTGGGGAAGGCTGGGAACAGGAGGCTGATGCTGAGGGAGGCTGGAAGGAGAGAGGCTGATGCTGGTGGAGGCTGATGCTGGTGGAGGCTGATGCTGGTGGAGGCTGATGCTGGTGGAGGCTGATGCTGGTGGAGGCTGATGCTGGTGGAGGCTGATGCTGGTGGAGGCTGATGCTGGTGGAGGCTGATGCTGGGGGAGGCTGATGCTGGGGGAGGCTGATGCTGGGGGAGGCTGATGCTGGGGGAGGCTGATGCTGGGGGAGGCTGATGCTGGGGGAGGCTGATGCTGGGGGAGGCTGATGCTGGGGGAGGCTGATGCTGGGGGAGGCTGATGCTGGGGGAGGCTGATGCTGGGGGAGGCTGATGCTGGGGGAGGCTGATGCTGGGGGAGGCTGATGCTGGGGGAGGCTGATGCTTGGGGAGGCTGATGCTTGGGGAGGCTGATGCTTGGGGAGGCTGATGCTTGGGGAGGCTGATGCTTGGGGAGGCTGATGCTTGGGGAGGCTGATGCTTGGGGAGGCTGATGCTTGGGGAGGCTGATGCTTGGGGAGGCTGATGCTTGGGGAGGCTGATGCTTGGGGAGGCTGATGCTTGGGGAGGCTGATGCTTGGGGAGGCTGATGCTTGGGGAGGCTGATGCTTGGGGAGGCTGATGCTTGGGGAGGCTGATGCTTGGGGAGGCTGATGCTTGGGGAGGCTGATGCTTGGGGAGGCTGATGCTTGGGGAGGCTGATGCTTGGGGAGGCTGATGCTTGGGGAGGCTGATGCTTGGGGAGGCTGATGCTTGGGGAGGCTGATGCTTGGGGAGGCTGATGCTTGGGGAGGCTGATGCTTGGGGAGGCTGATGCTTGGGGAGGCTGATGCTTGGGGAGGCTGATGCTTGGGGAGGCTGATGCTTGGGGAGGCTGATGCTTGGGGAGGCTGATGCTTGGGGAGGCTGATGCTTGGGGAGGCTGGGAGAGGTAGGCTGAGAGAAGAGAGGCTGATACACACACACACACACACGCGCGCACACTGCACAACACACCACACACTGGGAACCACAAACAACTGCCCTACACAGACACCCACACACACAGACAACGCTGCACACACACAACACCCAACACACAAACACCGCGGCACACACAAATATACGCACATACCGCACAACACACACATTGCACAAAACATACCTCCCCCCAAAACACACCACACACACACAAACCGCGCAACACACACACACAACGCTACAGACACACAGCGCTCCACAAACAACGCAACACACGCAACACACATACAACACCGCTCTCACCCCCCGTCACACCCAGACAACACCCAGAACATGTACAGCGCCTACACAAACACTTGGTAACTACACACAACAACATCTCATATATATATATATATATATATATATAACAAAAATCATACATGAACTACACAATACGTAAATTCTAGAATACCCGATGCGTAGAATCGGGCCACCTTCTAGTTACTTGATAACCACATTGGAGTCTCCAACCTGTTGGTGTTGCAGTAGCTGGAATCATTGCCCATTACACTTTTGTTGTTGGGTAAGGCTAGGTTCACACTTCCGTTAAATTGTATCAGTCACAATCCACGGCTCTGGTAAACAACGGAATCCGTTTAGTGGATTCCGTTGTTCCCATAGACTTGTATGAGCGGCGGATTGTGACTGATGATGCTGCGTTGCACCCTCCGCCCGACTGATCAGTCGCGGAACGACTGACCGCGGGGCGGAAGGAATGCAGCCTGTAACGTTTTTTGAGCAGCGGAATCCGTAGGATTTCTCTGCGCATGCTCTCTCTGGCTCCCTGCACACGTAACCAGGATACACATCGGGTTACTAAGCAATGGGCTTTGGTTAGTTACCCGATATTTACACCGGTTACGTGTGCAGGGAGCCAGCACTAAGCGATGTAAGCTGGTAACAGTGTAAATATCGGGTAACCAAGCAAAAAGTGCTTTGCTTTTAGTTACCCGATATTTACCCTGGATACGTGTGCAGGGAGCCGACACTTCCCCGCTCGGCACCGCCCCCTCCCGCACTCGGCATGTACACACACTCACCAGTCCCCAGCCCTGCAGTCCCCGCGGCACTGACATCCTCAGCGCCATGGCCCCGCTCGGCTTCACCCACCCCGAACTCCACCCCCCCGCACACAACGGAGTCCGACAATGAATTCTGTTCTTTGTCATCCGTTGTACAACGCATCAGTCACATGCATTAAGCAACGCATGTGACTGATGCAAAACAACGGAAATGTGAACCTAGCCTAAGGCTACGTTCACACATCAGTTTTTTGGCATCAGGCACAATCCGGCATGTGCCTGATGCAATGGATACGGCGCAGAATATGCAAAAACGGATGCGCCTGATCTTTTTGATGGATCCGGTATACCTGATCTGTCATAAAACTGATCCGGCGCATCCGTTTCAACCGTTTTCTGCTGGATCCGTTTTTTTTTTTTCAATAAATTGGAGCATGCTCAGTTTAAAAAAAAAAAAAAAAACGGATCCTGCGGCCGCATCCGTTTTTTGCAGCATCGCGCCGGATCCGGTGTCCATAGGCTTCCATTGTAAATCACAGCGTATCGCGCTGGATCCTGCACGATTGTTTTTTGTCTCTGGGGGAAAAAAAAAAAAAGTTTCAACGACACGTTCCATACGGCCACCGTATTGAGTAATTACGCCGGATCCGTCAAAAGCCGGATGCAACGCAAGGCCATCAGGCACAATCCGGCGCTAATACAAATCAATGTGGATAAAACTGATCCGGCGCCAGATCAGTTTTATCCTTTTTTTTCCGGATTGTGCCTGATGTGTGAACAAAGCCTAAGCCGTTTCCTGCATCCCTTACCCTATACCCAGATAGGACTTGTATTTGTAGCCCCTGCCTTTCCAGCTCCACCTCTTCACGTATTCCCATCAACACCTAGAGGAAATGTTACTGTCAAATTCCCTTTAAAAGATGTTCCCGTTATGGATTTACAAGCAACTTCTTTATCTTTGTCCTTGAGCACCAAATAGAGCATCCAAACGATTTCATAAAATAGCATCCCCCAAGTAAATCAGTATCTAATGGTAACAGAAACAAAGCGACAGTGCCTGGATGACAGGAGGTGGGAGCGCCTTTAATAATGCAAAGTTCAGGATCATCACTGAAAATGAACCAATGTGTAAAACTAGAAATGCGCTGGAAGCCCTTGATACAGCCATAAATACTCACATTTACCAGATTTAGGAAAGATTCCATCTGTCTGAAACCAATCTGCCAACACTACACCAGAAACACATCATGGGGCATTTTTATTTTTTAGAAACAGTGGAGAAATATCAAAAGCCAAAAAGGGCATCTGGGCACTGAACCAGTAGTGAACTCTTTCAGGTCTGCAGAGAAAGGAGTTAAAATTCCAGTAGAAGGGAATAAAGCCATGTCTGTTCTCAGCTATGGTGCAGACTCTCGGCAGTATCTCCTCTTTCAACAGTGAGCACTTTGTGCTCCGACTGCCACAACCAGTCCAAGGAAAACGCCTTTGGTATTTTCAGCATAGGGGATACATTCATGGTGTCTGCCAAGTTCATTTCTGAAGTGACTGTACTTGAAAACAGCACTGTTATATTCTAAACTTCAGATCCTGGGGCAGGAAATAATCCTTTTTGGCTTCAATCTCTCCTAGAGATGTTCTTCGAAGAATGCCTGTTTCACTCTCCCGACATGAATAGTGAAGAGCACTTGTGGATCAAACATGTTCTAGGAAAACGGATTAAGAATTTGACAGTATGCTGCATCATAAATGGACCAACTAATCACCAATAAAACAAGCACCAACAACCGAGCTCTGGATTATTTCATGAAATCCACATGCCGTCTGTTAAAGCTTGCTATTAGGCTGCGTCTCCACATAGCGGCCTTAGTGCGGCCAAAATCCTCGCCGGCCTAATGAGCTGTGCAATTCACAAATGACAGCAGCTGAAAGCTGCTCCACTGTTAATGTGCACTTGGCAAAGGCCCATTTTGTCATAATTAGGCCGGGTTCAGACAGTGGCATTGAAAACCAGGCCAGTTGCATCCCGCAAATTGCAGGCGTGACTGGCTCTGTGTGCTTGTCTGCTTTGTGGATGGGTGCTAAAGCTGCCTTTATATTGCAGGATTATTCTAGTCCATACTGGGATCATTTTTTTTGCAGACAGCCCATCAGTTCTTGTAAGAATCGTCCATGTGCTGTGGCACTCTGCCTATTATGAGTGCTTGTGCTGTCATGGCACACAAGAGCCCTAAAGGTAATCACTCAGAAGAAGCTGGCTGGCGGCAACCAAGACTGAGTGCCATGGTGTCCAACACCCGCAAGATACTGATATCAAATCTCGCGCCCATTGGCCAATATCTGGGGGTATACTTTTGGTCTCAAGCAGCCAGATGCAGCATAATAGTATCATTTTAAGGCTACATTCACATGCAGCAGTCATGTTGCAATGTAATGGGGTTGTCTGAACTAAAGTGACAAGTCTGCATTCACTCTGTGTCACGATGTGACTTGTGAATCCTCACATCATACGCACTATGGGCCATGAAGATTCTCTGGGGTTCGAGTTGGGAATGGTGGTAAAGCCTAAGCCACACGGCATGAAAATCGGAGAGAGTGGAGTGCGATAAAATAAAAAAAAAATAAAAACCACATTCCACTCGGACCAATATTACTCTGTCAGCACCAATGAGCGATTATTTTCTCAGCCCTAATCAGACCGAGAAAACAATCACAACATGCTGCGATTGTAATGCGAGACTCTTTCTCTGGCACCCATTCAAGTCTAAGGGTTGAGAGAAAAATTGCACTGCACTCGCGGTACACCGGTGTAATGCGAGTGCAGTGCGAAAATGGCAATAGCCAACTACGGAGGAGAGAAGATCAATCCATCCCTCTGCAGTGCTGGCCCGCGCCCCGCAGCCAAGGTTCGCTCGCATGATCGGACCTCAGTCGCAGGGACACTCGGCTCTGCTGTGCTGCCAGCGTGAACAGAGTGTCATGCGAGGATCGCAGTAATCCCCGTGTGGCCCCAGCCTAACGTGGCTGCAAACATGTCATATGGTATGTGATATGATACTCCCAGCTAGAATCCAACTGGATGGTTGTGGCCTTGCTCAATACACTTACATAGGCACGGCCTCACTCAATGCAGTAGTCAGATTCTGGAGTCTGCATATCGCATACTCATGGCCACGTGACCGCCATTCCTTACGCGGACACGGGAGAATCCTCACAGCGCACAAAGCAGGCGATGTGAGGTTTCACAAGTCTGCAGACACAGAGGGACTGTAAACTTGGCATATTAGATCAGACAACCCCTTAACCGCAAAAGCCCAATCACGTCAGTCGGTCTTTTTAAGGTTTCCAGGAGCAATCAATCTTCATGAAAGCAGCCATTTCTCTGAAAGAAAAATTGACTTTGGAGGGAAAGAGAAGTTCACAGCGGCATAGGGTTGTTGCACTTGAAAACTGCAGTGGTGTGTGTGTGTGTTGTGTGTGTGTGTGTGTGTGTGTGTGTGTGTGTGTGTGTGTGTGTGTGTGTGTGTGTGTGTGTGTGTGTGTGTGTGTGTGTGTGTGTGTGTGTGTGTGTGTGTGTGCGTATTAAGAACAGCGCCACCTATTGGAAGCAGCGATCCTAAAAGTCAAATGTGGATTTTTAACAATCCTTTGCATATGACTTAGAATATATGCCAGATCAGAATCCCAATTTGCAGACACGGTGTTTTGGGGTGCTTGATCTGGCTCATGAGAAGCTTTGTGGGGACCACGGGGGAACACTATTCTCCTTACGGAGACTTTGCAAGCCAGTCTGGCTGCAAGTAAAAAAATAAAAGTTCCCCGTGGTCCCCACAAAGCTTCTCATGAGCCAGATCAGACTCGCCATACTTTGCACTGACGAGGGGCAAGCACCTCGAAACACCGTGTCTGCAAATTGGGATTCTGATCTGGCATATATTCTAAGTCATATGCAAAGGATTGTTAAAAATCCACATATGACTTTTAGGATCGCTACTTCCAATAGGTGGCGCTGCGCTAGAGTTTGTCTCCATTCCTGGAGTGACAATTTGAATATTCCCCAGAGGGGCATGGCAGCTATAAGTCCCCTTACTTTACTTGCAGCCAGACTGGCTTCCAAAGTCTCCTTAAGGAGAATAGTGTTCCCCCGTGGTCCTGTATTAAGAACTAAACTACTTAAAGTTGATGTCCTCTACAATCCGTACAGCTCATTTCAAAGCATTTGTTTGTCGGCCTTGTATGCTGCACCATTAGCTGCTCTGCACACCAGCACTACCTCGCCTGTCCGGCTAGATGCAGTTATATAGACCTCTAGGACTGACAGTGGAGTCTGTTATATTATATACCCTTCAGAGAGAGGGAGAGCCAATACAATGAAAGGGCAGTGTCACAGATGCCTGCCTTCCTACTGTCATCTGCACACTATCCCTTGACTAGAAAGTGTCAATGACCAGTTTCCAAGGCAGACAACAGATGTGGAGCAAGGTCAAAACATATCAAATTACATATTCACAGCTACAAGTGCCCACAGCTGTCCCCATCTACACACGCCATGATGGTGATACACAAAGCAAAGACCCTTCATCCACACTACATAACCGGGATTGTACAAAACATTCCCATGCAAACCACAAGTCATGTTTTGACTTTTCCCTTACCATTTCCTAAAAGTGCAAGCATAACTGAATTGCTTTCTGTATTTACAGGGTTGCCCCATCTTCTAAAATGCTGGCATATCACTGACACATACCATCACTATCCTCAGTGAGAGTCTGACCTGAACTTCAGTGAACATTCCGCTGTATTTTTCCTGGTTTCAGGCACGCTGCTCTCCTGCAGCCCAGGCACGTATATAGGATGTAGTAACAGGAATCTGGCACCAGGTTTTTGCCACCTAATCTGAGAGCAGCATAATTACTGTAGAGAGCCTGATTCCAGCCATGTGTCACTTACTGGGCTGCTTGCTGTAGTTTTGATAAAAATAACTTATTAGCAAGAGATTATCAAATATAGGACTAGTATATCTGCTGCCATGTATTAGCTTCAGCGGATAAAACATGGATTTTGCCAATACTGCCGCAAGAAGCCAAGTAAGTGACATCACTGGTATCCGGGTCTCTCACATGGGGCAGCACAAACCTGCCGATAGATGGACTTTAATCATTAGAGCCGATAATCATCTAACACTCTGTCAGTAATTCTTTGAAAGGTCATACACAAAACCAAACTTTTTTTTATGGCTCCTATGCATCTAAACTAAAAAAATGAAACTTCAAACTCTAAAATTTGATTGCATTATATCTTCAGATCCTCGGCAGATTTACACGTCTCCAATTATACACCACAGCCTGGGTAACCTATCAAATCTATTCTAATCACAACCATCTTTTAAAAACCTGACTATCCGCTAACATTTATACACCTCATCATGTAAAGTGTATATATATATCTGACTTTTAGGAAAACCTTGGACCAAAGACGTTTAAGGCTATGTGCGCACTAGAAATGAGAAGTTTCTCAAGAAAATTTCTTGAGAAACTTCTGGGAGTGAAAGATTTCCGGACCTCCGGAAAAAATCCGCACCAAATCCGCATGCGGATTTGACGCGGCTTTGCCGCGGAATAGCCGCGATTTTCCTGCGGGTGGTTCCCTGCGGATTTTTGCAGGCTGTACTGCCGAAATCCGCAGGGTACCTGCGGAAATAATGGACATGTTCATTTTCTCAAGAAAGTTTCTCGAGAAATTCTTCAAGGAAATTTCTTGAGAAAAATCCGCACAGCTTTTTTTTTTTACCATAGAATTTGCTGGGAAATGTCTGCACAAAGATTGCAGACATTTCTCAAGAAATTTCCGCGGCAAATCCGCGGGAAAAACGCACTAGTGCGCACAGAGCCTTAGGCTGCTTTCACACATCCAGTTTTTGCTGTGCGGCACAATATTTGGAGGAACACCACATCCGTTTGTTTTTTTTGCCGCCGGGTGCGGTTTTTCCAGATAGACTTATTAGCGCCGGATTGTGCCGCATGGCCTTGCGTCTGGTTTTTGCCAGGTGCGGCATATTTAGCCAATGCAGCGGCCGGATGGAACGTTCAAGTGAACGTTTTTGTCTGCGGAAAAAAACCCGCTATTTACAATGCAAAGCTATGGACGCCGGATGCGGCGTCCTGCGGCAAAGACCGCATCCGGACGCTGTTTTTTGAACTGTGCATGCTCAGTATCAAGCCGAATCCATCAAAAAACGGACGGGCCGCATGGAAAAACTTATGCAACGGATCCATTTTTTTCGCCGCATCCGTTGCATAGGTTTTTGAGCCGGATTGTGCCACACTGCAAAAACCGGATGTGTGAAAGCAGCCTAAACTGAAAGTCTTAACTGAAGTAGTCATGAGGCACAAACCATGAACAATCAAACAGCTGATGACAAGGCTACATAAGTCCTACATGAAAAGGGTTGTACAAAATTTCAAAGAATTCCCACAAAGGTTTGGGAATAACCGTTCGATTGGTGCGGCTCCAAATGCGGAGACTCCCACTGACCCTAAGAGGAGGGCTCCTCAGCACACGTCACCTGTGCCCGATCATCAGTCTGACACCTCAGGACCTATAAACTTGGCTCTCGGTTTTGCAGATTCCTTTCGCCTGATCCTCAAAGAGGAACAGAAAGTGGAGTGTGCAAACGGAAATGTGAACTTACCCTACAGGACTGGAGTACAAAGAAATCCAGGAGTGAAGCTGCTCATTCGATTGACAGACCTTACCACTGCCTCCCCCATACACGTGCAAAGAAGGCCACAATGGGACAGATGTGTGCTCGCAATGGGAAAAGCTAGCTCCTGTCACACATCTGGTGGCTCATCTGAGGGAATCAGGCAGGTTTAGCCAATGTTTACCCCTTTCCAAACAATCCTTAGGGGAGGACCAGGAATTGCCGTATATATTCATCTAATGTCTAGGGATAACCTTAGGATCAGAAGTACAAACAAGGCTGCTAACAATATCGCATGCCAGCCAATGCTGTGCACTGAAAAGCCATGTCATTTATAGCAGCCTGTAATCTGTCGGTGCTGGCAGTACAGGCTGCTGGAAATGACAAGCATACTCTGATGCTGCACCACAGGGCTAGTCAGAATGAAAACTGCACATTCCCGAGGTTACATCGCTACGGCTTAGGCTAGCCTCATGAGCGTAAAAAAAAACAAAAACATAAAAGTTGGAGAACTTTCACCCGTATTGTCATCTGTGTACCATCTCTAGGACCATTTTTTTTTTTGGGGGGGGGGGGGGGGGGGAATTATCTATATTTATACATCAGTTTAAAATATGCACAAATAATTTCCTGTATCTGTAAAAATTCAGATGCAATATGGGTGATTCATAAGAGATCCAATACTTTTGCAAACCCATACACTTGAATGGGAGACTTACGTGCTGCAATTTTTTTTTTCCCCCACACGGAAATGGTCATGTGAAAAAAAAAAAAAAAAAAATCTTAATAGCCCTATTGAATTACTTTGGTCAGCGTGTCATCAGCTGTTAGCGCAGACATGACACGTCTAATACGCTCCTACTGAGGGACATTCAGTTTGGAATTGCTAATGACCCCAATCCCTATTTTTAAAGAATTTCTACATTCCATATTTTTCTAGCAGTCAAATGGGAAACACCTCGAATGTTCAGGTATTCAGACTGGTGCAAGAAGTTGGCTACTCCAGCAGTCAGCAATGCCAACCAAATCCAAATGAAAAAAAAGTTAGCTTTTATTCTAGGCCACGCAAAATATCACAGGCAAGGGGGGCAAAGGGGCCCCCACCAAGGCAAGGGGCCCCCACCAAGGCAAGGGGCACACTCCCGACAGACTGCACAGGGGAGAATAGCTATACGATATGAATCACACAGCACTGAATAGACATATCAAACATGACGCTTTTCTTTACGCTCGCAGGGTGACACGGGCGGGTGTATGACTGACCCTTTATGGAGTCTCGAAATGGAAAGTCATGTCTCAATGGTTGCTAAACAGTACATTCTGAAAAACCTGAAATGCAAGATCTAGAAAAGGTTGTGTGCGCTACAAAGAATGCAGCAGATCCGGTGAAGGAAATAGTGTGGTATTAGGCCTACATATGAAATCAGGAAAAATTACAAATTACAGCAGCTTTCTGTGAACATGTAGATACCGGCTTTGATCGGTGATTAGTTTACAAGCATTAAATATTAGGGACATCTAAAAACGGACCTAGTCTCCTCAGAGACCACGGGAGCTGCTCAGTCACTGCCTATAGGCTTAGGGCCAATTTCAGAGATACAATAAGCCCACACCAATATCATATTTATAAATCACTGCCCAACTGAGGGTGTAGTCACTGGAACCAACAAGGATGGCCACCATGCAATGCATTTGTAAGGCTATGTGCCCACGTGTGCGCGCTAAAAGTCACTGCATGTCCGCTTCAGAGCGCAGCTGAAAAGCTCCGTTCTGAAACTCTGGTGACTGCAGAATTCGTGCGCTCTGTATGCTGCCTCTCCCTATAGACGGAATAGAGACAGCATGCAGAGCGCACGAAAGAAGTGACATGTTGCTTTTTAGGACGCAGTGATTTGGCAGGATGCAAAGCGCTGTGTTCTAAAACGCCACGTTGGCATGGATTATGCACAATCTTCATAGATTGTGCTGGGGACGCAGGACGCATGCAGTTACGCTGCACAGCGTAACTGCATGCAATACGCAACGTGGGCACAGAGCCTAAGGCTATGTGCGCACGTTGCGTACTGTCACTGCAGAAATTTCTGCAGCGATTTGAACAGCCCACGTGAGCTTCAAATCGCTGCAGAAACAGTCCGTAATGAAAAAAAAAAAAAAGCCCTAACGTTGCATAACTGCATGTAAATACGCAACGTGCGCACATAGCCTAACACTGCACAAAAAAATATGCTACGTCAAACAATCACCGAGAGGTATCATGCCAGAAACGTCTTTACAATCTGCTCATCTTATAACGGGAGAGTTGGACTTGAAATGAAAGTCAGCCTAGCGCTATATGATTAATGCATAAAAGAATGACTGTCTCACTATCATATGCACACAGCAAAGATGGGCGGCACGGTGGCTCAGTGGTTAGCACTGCAGCCTTGCAGCGCTGGGGTTCTAGGTTCAAATCCCACCAAGGGCATCATCTGCAAGGGGTTTGTATGTTCTCCTCGTGTTTGCGTGTGTTTCCTCCGGGTTCTCCAATTTCCTCCCACACTCCAAAAACATACAGATAGGGACTTTAGATTGTGAGCCCCAATGGGGACAGTGTTCCTGATGTATGTAAGGCGCTGCGGAATATGTTAGCGCTATATAAAAATAAAGATTTGATTTTTTTTTTTGAAGAAAGTGAAGAAATACTTTAAGTAGAAGTACAGAATGAAATGTCATTCCTGAATGAAAACAAGCATGCAGCTCAATATAGTCACATTTTGCAAGCATGTTATTTTGCTGCAAAATAAAAGCACTATTTTATGTTGTGCATACACTAAAGAATAGAGCCATGTTCCCACATGCCAAGTTTTTTCATGAAGGAAGTCTATTAAGCTTAAAGGGAACCTGTCACCTAATTTGGTGACTACACTGTGTTCCAAATTATTATGCAAAGAGAGTTCAGGAGTGATAAGGTTAGACATTTTTGTTTGTCATTTAAACTCATTGCTGGTGATGGTGTCGGGGCTCTTTATATCACTGACAGCAATTGCAGATACCTGTGCACATTAGTTTGGCAGGTGTGTCCAAATAACGGCAAGACTACTTAAGAAGGCTGTTCCACATTATTAAGCAGCCTACATTTTTTGCCAAAATGGGAAAGAAAAAGGATGTGTCGGCTGCTGAGAAGCAACAAATTGTGGAGTATTTAGGTGAATGCATGACAATCAACATTGCCAAGACACTTCATCGTGATCATCGCACAATCAAGTAGTATGTAGCTGATTCCCAGCACACGCGTGTGCGTGCTGATAAGGAGAAATTGAGGACTCTTTCCAACAGGCAAAAGCGTCAGGTTAAAAGAGCAGCTGCTAAAATGCCTTGTCCTAGCAGCAGACAAGTTTTTGAAGCTGCTGGTGCCTCCAACGTCCCCCGAACAACAAGATGCAGGGTCCTTCAGAGGTTTGCAGCAGTGCGTAAGCCATCCTGTCAACCACCTCTATCCACTGCACACAAGCAGAAACGGCTCCAGTGGCCCAAACGATACATGAAGACTGACTTCCAAACTGTTTTGTTCAACGATGAGTGCCGTGCAACGCTCGATGGTCCAGATGGATGGAGTGGAGGATGGCTGGTTGATGGACACCCCATGAAAACACGTATAAGGCGCCAACAAGGAGGAGGTGGAGTAGTGTTTCGGGCTGGAATCATGGGGGGAGAGAGATTGTCGGCCCCTTTAGGATCTCAGAAGGGGTAAAGATGAACTCCATAATCTATGTGGAGTTTCTAAATCCGCACTTCCTGCCATGGTTCAGGAGGAAGAACCGTGCATTCCGCAGCAAGATCATTTTCATGCATGATAATGCACAGTCTCATGCTGCAAATAACACATCTGCATCTCTGGCTGCTATGGGCATAAAAGAGGACAAACTTATGGTATGGCCACCATCTTCCCCTGACCTCAACCCCATTGAGAACATCTGGAGCATCATCAGAAGGAGTGTCTATGATGGCGAGAGGCAGTTCACATCAAAGCAACAGCTCTGGGAGGGTATTCTGTCCACATGCAAAACTATTGAAGCACAAACCATTCAAAAACTGACAAATTCAATGGACAAGAGCGTTCAGAGGCTTCTTTCAAACAAGGGGTCCTATGTGCAAATGTAACATCACCTAGAATTAAGTTTTAACTTGAAAACCGTTTGATTTCATTTTGTAATAAGCTGACAGATGCTTAGAATTTCACAATTGACCATTTTGTTTTTCAAAATAAAAAAGGTTGAAAACTCTGCTGTGCATAATAATTTGGAACATGCATTTTGAGTGTATATTATTTTTAAAAATATACTGTTTTCATGGGCAGTTTGATCAAAAACATTTCAATTATACTCGAATATTAGATGACTGGAAAATAAAGACTGCAATTCATAAAGTTAATTTAGGAAAATATGAAAAAATATTTTTTGCGTAATAATTTGGAACACAGTGTATAAACTGTGGCCAGCACCAGTGAGCTCTTATATACAGCATTCTGGAATACTGTGTATAAGAGCCCAGGCCCTCTGTAGAATGTAAAAAAACACTATAATACTCATCTAAGAAGCGGTCTGCTCCGATGGGTGTCGCTGCTCTCTAGTCTGGCGCCTCCTCTCTGCGGCGACTGCCGTCCTCATTCTTCTGAGGCCCGTGTGCATGATGCGTCCTACGTCATACACACTAGCCGCAGTCCAGAGGTCCTGTACAGGGCAGATCAAAGTATTGTAGTGCGCATGCACGCGCGGTCTTTAACCTGTCCTCGCGCCTGCACATTACAGTACTTTGATCTGCCATCACTAGGGCAGACCAAAGTGCACCTGCGCTAGACTGCAATGTCTTCTTGTGTGGATAATGTGGACACATCATCCACACTGGGCTAGGTAGGAGGACAGAGATCGCAGCAGAAAGGAGGTGCCGGACCAGAGAGAGGAGGCACCGGACTGCAGAGCAGTAACACCCATCGGACCGGACCACCCCCCTAGGTGAGTATTATAAAAAAGTGTTTTTTACCTTCTACACAGCAGCCTGGGCTCATATATACAGTAATCTGGAATGCTGTATAGAAGAGCTCACTGGTGGTGGTCGCAGCTTATAGCCGCCAAATCTGGTGACAGGTTCCCTTTAACATTTTAATAAAAATGGATATGATTTCATGAAAGCTCATGCCCAGTGCATTTACAGATGCCGCTTAACTGCTCTGGGTCTTGGCACATTTTTTTCTTTTGCAGCCTAAAAAGTAAAAAAAAAAAGCAATTGTATTTTTAAGTGCAGAATCTCAGAATGGCTTCACTAAAAATGGGGTCTCAATTCTGCACTAACAATGCCCTACAAAAGGTGGACGAGCACATATTGAAAACACAATCAGAGCAGATTGTTGTTGTGTCTTTTGGTGCAAACAGCTGTATGAAATAAGAACATTTTGCATGTGGTGTAGTGGCCTAGGGCAAAAATTAACGGTTCATACTTTCTAATATACATTTAGCATTAAAACACCACTCCACTTTTTTTTTTTTTTAACCCCCAGCACAAGAGCTGTGCTTTAAATGTAACCCTCCGGCCCACTATCTTAAATTCTCTGGTAGTCTCATGCTTTTTCTGCCCTGCTCGGGTCCCATGGTACCATCTTGTGCCCATAACTTGATTGTCCGGAAGTCAGAAGTTACATCACAAGCGATCAATGCATCTCTACGAGAGGCGGAAGGAGGCTCTCATAGAATTGCATTGAATCGTGTCCTCCAACGCGCTGCATGAAACACTAGAGCTGCCGGCAGATAACAAATCGCCGAAACTGACCAGAATGGTGGCGATAAAAAATGAAGACGCTGGCAGACAAGTCTAAGACAGGGGTCAGGGGACTTACATTTAAAGTGCCACTGCAGCGGTGCAATAAACAAAAAAATAAAAATATTAAAAACTGCTGGAGTGACTCTTTAAAAGGTAGGGGGGTGGGGGAGAGGGGTTGGGAGTCCAGGCAGGTAAGGACTTCTCTGCACTCTCAGACCAGAGTTCTGACATTGTTACAAGTGCTCAGTGAAACCCCTCCCAAATAATCACCTTCTATCCGGGCCAAATACCACGTTACATTTTCAGACCAACCATAATTCAACGGCAACAGCTACATTTAATGTCTTTAACCCCTTCACGACCTTTGACGTACCGTAAATGCGGGCTCACACGCTGAGCCTGCATCTCTCCTAGCACATAATGGCTGATCTGATCAGCCGACACGTGTCTTTAACAGCTGTGGCTGCATCGGAGACCCGCCCGCGGCTGTTACACAGTTAAATTTCGCTGTCAATCTCTGACAGCTGGATTTAAATACAAGCTAGCAGGAATTACACCATTGCCCGCTCCCATCGGCGGCCAAGTGACGTAATAGTAGGGCGCCAATGGGTTGTCATGACAGCCAGGGGTCAACTGCTGACCCTCTTAGGTCATCACGATCCTCCTGTGAACAACGACTGCGAGTCGCCATTTATAGGAGATAATGATGCTGAAGCACTGCTCTGTATAGCAGAAGCGATCGGATGATCGCAACTTCACGTTCCCCATTAGTAAATACAATAGAAAGCGAGAAAAAAGTTTAAATCACCCCCACCTCTTTTTGCCATAATGAAAATAAAAGTTAAAAATAAATAGACTTTGCTATTGACGAGTTCAAAAATGTCTGATCACAATATAAAATTAATCAGGTCAGAAAAAAAAAAAACCACCAAAATTATTTATTTATTTTTTTTTGGCCACTGCAACAATGCAATAAGAGGCGCTCAATACATCGCAACTACTCAAAAAGGTATCAAAAAGGTCAGCTCAGGGTGCAAAAAATAAGCCGTCACACACCCCCGAATCCCAAAAACTGAAAATGGTGCCGTGTTTTTTTTTTTTTGTTTTTTTTTTACTACAAATTCCTAAATTTTTATTCACCAATAAAAAAAAAAAAAAAATACATATTTGGTATCTACATACTCGTACTGACAGAATCATAATGCCAGGTTCGTGTGACTATGTAGTGAACATGATAAATTAAAAATAAAAAAAAACAAACAACTTGTGGAATTTAACTTTTTTTGCAATTTCACTGCACATGGAATGATGTTTCCCGTTTCCTACTACAATAAATTTCAATGAAATCATTAATTTTGCTAAGTACAACTCAGCCTGCAAAAAAAGCACTCATACAGCTACACAGACAGGAAAATACAGAAAGTTATGGCTCTTAGAACCGGAGGAAAAAAACGAAAAATCACCGGGTGGTGAAAGGGTTGATGAGGTTTCACTATACGAGTTGATACTTGCAGTTTTCCTAAATTAACTAGGGGGCACGCAAGGATTCAGCATATAATCTTTGACATATATCAATGCTATATTATTCTCTGGGTTTTAACAGCAACAGACCAACCGCAAGGTTATCAGAAACTTTGTGCCAACAACTACAAACTATATACAGTGGTGCACGCGTGGTCCACAGCCACCCGAGTGTGCGTGACAAGGAGCTGGCTTTCTGCTGGATTTCACATCTTATTTAGAGAGTAGATGAGTTACTACAAAATGACTCGAGCGGCTGCTTTATAGTCAAGAAGATCACATGTGTAGGAGGGACTTTCTGGGCACATTTCCTGGGGAGCAGCCATATTTAGGAGCAGTAAAGTCTTTATACCAAATTCTCCCACATGTAAGAAATCGCTCAGATCATTCTTCAAGTGAGAACTAAAGTTAGAAGAATTTCACACCCCTAATTAAGGGAACTGCATTTTGCGAATATAAGTACACACAAAAATGCTGGCCTGCAGACTATTCTAATTATTATGCAAATGGTGAGGCCTAGCTATATTGCTTCATGGCAGGAACTCTGCTGAGAGTGAGGAAGCGAATACTACAGCTATGTGCCATGTAGCAACCACAAACCCTGGTAATCAAATCCATCAGCTCCAGAAGCACGCTCTTAAGGCCCGTTTCACACGTCAGTGAAAAACACTGACGTTTTTCACTGGCGTGTAAAACACGCACATGTCCCTCCGTGTGGCGTGATTCAGGGCACACGTGGGTTGTCTAAGTGCAATCCGGGCTCCGTTCTCCGTGGTCCGTGATTGCACTTAGAAATTAACTCACCTGTGCGCGCACCCGCTCTCCATGGTGCTGATCGCTCCCGCGGTTTAGCATCCGGCCGGCGCTGACCCCCGCAGCAGCTGCTTCCGGGTCGGCTGTGTCGTGCATCATGAATATGCGCGACAGTAATGAGCCGGCTTAGAAGCAGCAGGGAGAACGGGCTGCAGAGAGCGTCGCTGGAGCCGGGTGAGTAAAAATGATTTTTATTTTAAAAGCACGTTTTTTTCTGGCACGTGTTGCACGGACCACACCACTGCGTGGTCCGTGGGACATCAGTGATGCCAGAAAAAAAATGAACATGTCTCCGTGCGGCAATCACGCACACGCGGGTACGCCGCACAGAAACACGTGCAGTGAAAAATCACTGATGTGTGAGCAGACCCATTCATTAGAATGGGTCTGCGTATGTCAGTGATTCTGGTACGTTTAAAAAAAAGCACAAACGTACCAGAATCACTGACATGTGAAAGAGGCCTAACAGTTAGGCTACGAGCCCACGATCCGGACATGCTACATTATGGATGCAGCGTGTCTCCTCCTGCGGAGCCACGAGTGCTGTCTACAGGAGACCACAGTGGCCCGTGACCACCATCAGGGTTCGGACACTGCAGAGTTCCTATTCTCCCTGCGTAAAACACTCACGGCTCTGCCGATACATTGACATGCTGTGGTTCGGAAAGCCGCACAGCATTTCAGTTTACGCTGCAGGAAAAACAAGCACAATGGGCAGGAGATTTCTATAAATCCATCCACTGTGCTTGTACCGTACAACGCAGCGTTATTTGGGGTGAAAACACGCTGCGTCTAAAGCGCTGATCAAGGGGACGCTGCCTTAACGGTTCTCATGCAAAAAAGCTGCACAGAACACAGGTAGGAATGTGCACCCAGACAATGATTAGGTGCTGGTATACACCAGGTATACCAGACAATATTTAGAGCCATAAGTGAAGGACTCCCCACAATCTACAGCAGTACAGAGCTATCTAATTCTGTAAGAGAAGTAAAATCTTGCAGATTATTCTAGGAGCAAAACACTTTAGCTTCACATAATCCAAACTCCTATCAAAAATGTGCAGCAACAAGAGGTCAGTCCACCCGTTATCTGACACCAAAGCTTCTCATCAGGAGGCTGGAAAGTCAAATCACAAGAGCCTCCCAGATAAATTCACAGAGAATGCAAGAAGCAGTGATAGCGAGTATTATCATACTCGGGTGCTCGGTACGCAATAAGAGCAATTGGATGCTCAGATGGACGCGACTCATAACGAGTATAATGGAAGTCTAAGGGAGGACTCAAAAATGCTCGAGTCCCCCTGACTTCTATACTCCGGTACTCCCATCCAAGCATCCAACTGCTCGTTCGGAGTACCGAGCACATCAGTACAAGTAATGTTTCTGGTGTATCTTCTTCAGATGACTGTTATTCCTCCTGGATAATTATGAAAAATTTGAAAAGGAGGGAAAAAATAAATATCGATATCATAGGGGGTGCCCCCACAGTAGTAGTATTGTGCGCAGCAAAACTAAAATTTGTAACAGGAATGGAAAAAAAATATGTAGACTGTCCCCTCAGTTCCAGTCCGTCAATGTTAGTCTGTTCACTGTAATTTGTATGTGAACCCTTTTCACATGTACAGCACCACAGATCCAACGGTACGCAAAGGAAAAACATCTAGTCCTCTTAAGGTGGTGTCACACACAGCGACGACGACAACGACGTCGCTGCTACGTCACCATTTTCTGTGACGTTGCAGCGACGTCCCATCGCTGTCGCTGTGTGTGACATCCAGCAACGAGCTGGCCCCTGCTGTGAGGTCGTTGCTGAATGTCCTGCTTCATTTTTTCATCGTCGCTCTCCCGCTGTGACGCACACATCGCTGTGTGTGACAGCGAGAGAGCGACGAAATGAAGCGAGCAGGGAGCAGGAGCCGGCGTCTGGCAGCTGCGGAAAGCTGTAACCAGGGTAAACATCGGGTAACCAAGGGAAGACCTTTCCCTGGTTACCCGATATTTACCTTCGTTACCAGCCTCCGCCGCTCTCGCTGCCAGTGCCGGCTCCCTGCTCTCTGCACATGTAGCTGCAGTACACATCAGGTAATTAACCCTATATGTACTGTAGTTAGGAGAGCAAGGAGCCAGCGCTAAGCAGTGTGCGCGGCTCCCTGCACTGTGACATGTAGCTGCAGTACACATCGGGTTAATTAACCCGATGTGTACTGTAGCTAGGAGAGCAGGGAGCCAGCGCTAAGCAGTGTGCGCGGCTCCCTGCACTGTGACATGTAGCTGCAGTACACATTGGGTTAATTAACCCGATGTGTACTGTAGCTAGGAGAGCAGGGAGCCAGCGCTAAGCAGTGTGCGCGGCTCCCTGCACTGTGACATGTAGCTGCAGTACACATTGGGTTAATTAACCCGATGTGTACTGTAGCTAGGAGAGCAGGGAGCCAGCGCTAAGCAGTGTGCGCGGCTCCCTGCACTGTGACATGTAGCTGCAGTACACATTGGGTTAATTAACCCGATGTGTACTGTAGCTAGGAGAGCAGGGAGCCAGCGCTAAGCAGTGTGCGAGGCTCCCTGCTCTCTGCACATGTAGCGATGTTATGATCGCTGCTGCATCGCTGTGTTTGACAGCTAAGCAGCGATCATAACAGCGACTTACAAGGTCGCTGTTACGTCACAGAAAATGGTGACGTAACAGCGATGCCGTCGCTGTCGCTATGTGTGAACCCAGCTTTAGGCTATGTTTACATGTTGCTGTATTGCTGCGTTTTTTCGTGCATGTATAACCTGCTCTCGATAGTAAAGAAGCCACTTTTTAAAAAGCGAGCTTTGCTGCGTTATTTGACATGTCCATAGTGCATGTTTGATGAAGTTGGTTATATTTTCTAAAAACACATGGTTGCCTTTTTTTTTTTTTTAACATCCTCCTCGCTTTCTGTGATGAAAAATTGGTGTAGAAATGCTGAAGGGACACGCTGCAGTATTCAAACAACGCAAGTTATCCAATGCAATCAGGAAAAAAAAAAAAAAAGCAATCGTGTGCATGAGATTTCTGGAATTTCATAACCTTTGGTGATGCTGTAAAAAGCAGATTTTAATTTGCACCAAAAAAAAAAAAAAAAAAAAAAAAGAATAAAATGCAATGTGTGAACCTAGCCTTAATGGGAACCAATCACCAGGATTTTCCTATATAACCTAAAGCCCGTGATATCACTGTGTGTTATCACAGATGTTTAGGTTTTGAAATCCAAGAAAGTAAAGTTTATAAAATCATCAGCTTCTTGAGTGACAGCAGCTGAGGATCAGATCATATCGGGGGGGAAGGGGGGGTATTCATAGCTATCCCCTCCCCGTTATAATTAGCATAAATATTATACAAACTGGGGGGAGGGGATAGCTATGAATACCCCCCCCAGATATCTGATCCTCAGCTGCTGTCACTCAAGAAGCTGATGATTTTATAAACTTTACTTTCTTGGATTTCAAAACTTAAACATCTGAGCTGAGCACCACAGGCATGTAGAGAATCATCCTGATAGTGCCAGTATAGCAATGGCTTTAGGTTATATAGGACAATCCTGGTGACTGGTTCCCTGTAAAGGGATACCATTGCTCACACGGCTCTATGAGCAAATAAATGTAAAGAAAACCAGTCAAACATGGTCGATTTCTTTTTCCTTACCGCATGACTACCAAGATACAGAATGATCTACCTAGGAATTGGCACAGTCAATACTACCCCTATCAGAGGGTACTGCTACTGACACTTCTGTAATACAGGAGCCAGATGTAAAGCACTTTGATAGACCGCAACAGAAAAAAATATGCAGAGCACCTGGCTACTTCACTTTGGCATTACACATATAGCAAGTTGCCATTTATTTGCATAGGAAAAGTAAAAGCCATGCATATGATGAAGACACGTGCCAATTCACACGTATGGAACAATTTGAAGACATTTCTGTAACAAATCTTCCACACTTTGCATTTATCCTTCCATTAGGCCTGTTCAAATGGCTATAAGAGCCACCAACACCAGTCCCCAAGAGCCACCAACACCACTCCCCAAGAGCCACCAACACCAGTCCCCAAGAGCCACCAACACCACTCCCCAAGAGCCACCAACACCACTCCTCAAGAGCCAACAGTGCATGGTTTCAAGATTTTATTGCAAACGTGAAGGAATTATATGTGCAATAATAAGGTAATCCTGAAAACTTAATCTGTTGCGGGCCCGAGAACTGGAGTTGGGGAACACTATGGCTGCATGAATTGAAATGAGGTTCAAGTAACGAACATCGATTAATTGCTTGGCAATGCTAGGCTCTGCAGGAGCCTCTTGTGGCTGAACTATATCCATCTCATACAGGCAGAGTGATTCTTTACACAAATCATCCGTATGATCACAACCCTTACCCTTAGGCTGTGCGCCCACGGGACTCTGTATCTGCGGATTTTTCTGCATCAAAATCCGCAGCTTTCCCCCGGAATCCGCACCTTTTCATAGGTGTGGATTTTGTTGCGGATTTTGCGTTTTTTTTTTTAATTCAATTGAATAGGCAAAATCCGCACGAAAATCCGCAATAATTGACATGCTGATTTTTCCGCACGAAAATCCGCACGATTTCTGCTGCGGAAAAATGCGCAGCGTGGGCACAACATTTCCCAAATGCCATAGAAATGAAATGACTGGGGAGCAGCTGTGCTGCAGATTTCTGGAAAATCCGCGGCTTTTCCGCGAGAAATCCGCGGCAAAATCCGCGCATTTTCCGCAGCGTGGGCACACAGCCTTAAAGCGAACCTGTCAGGTCCCATATGTATTCTGAGCTATAAGCAGTGTGTTCTGTGGCCTAATAACCCCTTCCTACCCATCCCTGTGTTGTAATATTGTGGATTATTTAAGTAATAAAAAAGATTTTATTACTTACATATTCACTATGTAAATGAGCAGGGGCTCTAGCCCCATGGGCGTCACATAGCCCTGTGGGAGCTTGCATGTTTTACATGGTATCATGCCCCTGTGAGCGTGATATCATGGATATATATATGCGATGTCACCATCAGTGTCTTCAGATCCCACACGTGCGCACTTACCATTTCCGCAGCAGTTATCCGGGTGCTTGCTTCTCTGCTTCAGACGCGCACTGTGCATGCTCAGTAGACTCCTGCGGTTCCGGTCACGTGCAGAGCGTGTCTAAAGCAGAGAAGCAAGCACCCAGATAACAGCTGCGGGAATGGTAAGTGCGCACGCACGGGATTTTAAGACGCTGATGGTGACGTAGCACATGTAAATCCATGTTATCACGCCCACAGGGGTGTGATACCACAGGAAACATGCAAATGCCCACAGGGCAACGTGACGCCCATGGGGCTACAGCCTCTGATCACTTACATAGGGAATATGTAAGTAATAAAACGTTTTTTATTACTTTCATATTCCACAATATTACAACACAGGGATGGGTAAGAAGGGGTTATTGGGCCACAGAACACCCTGCTTAGACGGCTTTCACACATCCGGTTTTTGCAATGCGGCTCAATCCGGCTCAAAAACCTATACAACAAATGTGGCGAAAAAAAAACGGATCCGTTGCATAAGTTTTTCCATGCAGCCCATCCGTTTTTTGACGGATGTGGCTTGATACTGAGCATGCGCAGTGCAAAAATCCGCATCCAGCGGCCGGATGCGTTTTTTGGCGCAGGACGCCGCATCCGGCGTTCATAGGCTTGCATTGTTAATCACCCCGTATCGCGCCGTATCTGGCGTGTTGCGTTCTTTTTCACCGCACAAAAAAATGTGCCAGGCAACATTCCATTCGGCCGCCACATGGGCTAAATATTCCGCATCCGGCAAAAAACGGACGAAACGCAAGGCCATGCGGCACAATATGGCGCTAATGCAAGTCTATGCGGGAAAAAACGCAACCGGCGGCAAAACAGTTGCGTTTTTTCTGCAGAGTGCCGTATTGTGCCGCACTGCAAAAACCGGATGTGTGAAAGCAGCCTTATAGCTCAGAATGCATATGGGACCTGGCAGGTTCCCTTTAAAGCTGAAACCTAATGACACAATGCAGAAACTACAGCACACCTAGGATGTGCACACATCAAAGAGTTTCACTTCTGCACAGCAGCCTGGCTCTTGGTCACAGAGGCACGATCTAACAGACATAACTACACCTATGCTTATGATAGCGAAGAGCTCAAAAAACAGTGTATCATCATTTGTGGCCAGTCCAACGCCACAGAAATAAGCAAAAATTCTGTATTCTGACATACATGGTAATTGCATAGCTGCATAATCCTGACCCTTATCTTCATCCCATCATTAAAATGCCCGCACATTAGGTAAATGGTCAGATTGCAGATTACAGACCCCCTGCAATTTAATTTGCAGAATTGCATTTAGAGAAAAGTGGAAAAAAATACTATGACGTCACCTGAAGAGATGTGCCCTGGACTCGCTGAAACCAATGGAGAAGGGACAGAAATCATGTGAATAGCTGAATCGCTGTGCTGATATCCTACACAGAAGCAAACAGTGAAATAGAGGGGGGAGAAAAAAAAAAAATCTATCTGGATTAGAGCCACAGCAACTAGCTATCCTCTACCAAGGGAATGAAAAATGACTGCAAGGAGTCTGATGCAATCCTTGTACGTGCAGCCTTAATTTTCATTTTAATCTGATCTGTGACTGAGCGAAGGCCTCAGCAGCATTAGATTCTCAGCCTCTGAATGATCTGGGAAGAGAGACTGAAACACCAGATGAAAGAGGAAATCATGTAGAAAAACTCACATCTGCGAATGCATCACGAGCACCCACTGCCCTAATAGAGAGGTGCAGCAAAGAGGACGCTCATACGACTATGCAAAAACCCAAGGAACCAGGCACACGTCACTCTGCATTGAGCAAGTGTCACCACTCAGACAAGTGCACATTAAACCACAGATCGCTGTCTTAATCTCCATACCCAGTGCAAAGACAAGAGGCCCAGACTGCTAGATAACCATCTGCCATGTAATAACCTTTATACAATGCACCATGATTGTTAGTAGGGACAATCTCAGTATTGGCACGTGTGGCTGTATGAAATCTTACCAACAGGTTCTGCAGCTCTGAATGTGACCACCATAATCCCCCCTTATTTTGCAGCATTGGAGAAAATCTTTTCCTCTACAGTGACAATTTATCTGACTGGTGTAATTATGGGACTAGATACAGAAAAAAACTCACAAGACAAGCAATACTGGAAAAAACTTTGCATGGAAAGTCATTCCATTCTAACTAGAGCAGAATCCCAGTAGTTTTAACGGAATAGCTGACCATCTGTCCAATTACTGGGGAATATGCAATGGGTGGGGGTCTGAACAGGGCACCTGCCACCACATGACACCACCTGGGGGAAACCTTCAGGACTGATCTGCAAAAAAAAAAAAAAAAAAAAAAAAAAAACAGGGAAGCCCCCACCAAATAGACTAAACCAGAGACAATACAAAGGGCCAACCTCAGCGAGATAGTGTGCAGAACGAAAATACCAACCAGTCCCTACTCCAAGGTATCCATGTCCCACATCATCAGCCATGTCAGCACAATGGGAACAGCCCAAAGCCAACTGTGCCAGGTGTGGAAGAGGGGCTGCTGTAGTCGGAGCGCTACTCCAGGGGGCAGGCAGCCAATTTCTTACATTCCCCACTACATTAGAACATTTTGCTTCCCATGGAGTTACTCCGTGAAGGCTCCTCTCCACTAACGGACCAGAATCCTAAAAGCTTCAGGACTTTTTGGTACAAGGATGATATCGCCGGGTAACAAAGAAAATATACTCTTATGGAAAATGCCTCCTTCCCACCTCAGTGCCCGGACAACATAGTACCATGTCAGAACCAAATGGCATCAGAGAAGTTTACTGGGAGCTGTGAACCCGGCTGTGACATTGTAGGTTCATCCCCCCTCCCCCATTGACATTAGTTAACAGCATTGCCCACTAGTCTGACCCAGTAAAATGCACAGTAAACCTAATAAATAAAAAACAGCCTCAAAGAAAGCCCAAAACGCCCCTTCAATTTAAAGCCCCCAGGATGCAGAAATCAGCGCCCATACAGGGCTCTCAGATTATCCTGCCTCCTGCAAATAAACGGTTTTGCTACAATAATTGTAACATTAGCAAAATATAAAATGTTACGTTGTGAACTGATGGCAAAGTAAGCAGTCCACTCATCACAACCGCACAGGAGAAACGCACCAGCAGAGAGGGCCTGCCACTCCAGAGAGCAGCTATTGTCCACTGTTATCAGCCACACAAGGATGCCAGTCAGGCTGTGACAGCAAGGCCATGATCACACACATCACCAGGACCCCACCAGAGTGGGACCCCCATCATCACCAGGACCCCACCAGAGTGGGACCCCCATCATCACCAGGACCCCACCAGAGTGGGACCCCCATCATCACCAGGACCCCACCATAGTGGGACCCCCATCATCACCAGGACCCCACCAGAGTGGGACCCCCATCATCACCAGGACCCCACCAGAGTGGGACCCCCATCATCACCAGGACCCCACCAGAGTGGGACCCCCATCATCACCAGGACCCCACCATAGTGGGACCCCCATCATCACCAGGACCCCACCAGAGTGGAACCCCCATCATCACCAGGACCCCACCAGAGTGGGACCCCCATAATCACCAGAACCCCACCATAGTGGGACCCTCATCATCACCAGGACCCCACCATAGTGGGACCCTCATCATCACCAGGACCCCACCATAGTGGGACCCTCATCATCACCAGGACCCCACCATAGTGGGACCCTCATCATCACCAGGACCCCACCATAGTGGGACCCCCATCATCACCAGGACCCCACCATAGTGGGACCCCCATCATCACCAGGACCCCACCATAGTGGGACCCCCATCATCACCAGGACCCCACCATAGTGAGACCCCCACCATCATCAGTGCATCCATCCTCCTGCAGATGATGGGGGAGTTGTGCGCTGTACAGAAATGGATACAGGTCAAGTCCAAGTCGAATCCATCCTCCTGGTATCGCCTTTTGTTCCTGCTGACGAACTCCTTGATGATGGCGGTCATGTCGGGGAGCCTGGGGGTGGGGAAGAAGGAGGAGAGGGGGGCTGAGAGGTGCTGCTGGTGGGGGGCAGCAGCGGCCCCGGCTCCGGGATCTGCCTCCTCTCCCCGGCCGTTCAGGTCCCCTCTCCGCCCCCTTCTCCTCCTCCTGCTGCTGCTGCTGCTCCGGGGGCTGCCGGGGGAGGCCAGAGTCTGGCCGGAGGGGGCGCCGGAGAAGCGGGGGATGCGGCCTACTCCCAGGCAGAGCCCTGGTGGAGTCTGGGGTACGAGTCCTTCCCGGGTCTCCCCTCTGCACCGGCCGGGCTCGGTGTCGTGCTCCACAGGAGAGAAGCTGTGTGTCCGTCCTCCGCTCAGGCGCTCGGCGCCGGCTCTCCAGCTCGTTATGCCGCCGGTGCAGGACGGCCCGCTGTGCTCGGTGCAGGAGCCCGCCCGCCGCGTCTCATGTCTCCGCCGCTGCACGCTCAAGCTCCCATCATGGCTTCCCAGCGAGAGTCAGCGAACGAGCAACGACGCGTATCCCTCCGCAGCCACTGCTCAGATCACTCCGCCGGCCTCACACAACATAGTCCGCCTCCCTCCCTCTCCGCGCCACTTCTTGTCACCCGTCAGCCGAGCCCTTGTCCTAAACCTCTACAGAGCAGCCCTATATTATCTACTGCAACTCAATCCGTGTGACCCTGTAACGTGAACACCGGGGTTCACTGTAAAAGAGGACGGATTCCACGTTTGCTGCGGAAGGATATTTTTCTCGTTAGTTTTAATAGGCTGGGACTATTTTTTGTTCCTTCAGGAGGGGGAGTCACGTGGTACATAAGTGGGGAACTTTTGCAAAATGTCATTTTTTTCTGCACTTCATTTCCCTCTCTTCCTCTTGCTTGTAGAAAAAAAAGTGAGAGGCCTTTTTTCTGTTACATTGAAGCTTTGGGGGAGGGGGAAGGTTTCTGCAAAGATTTCTGCTGGGGAAAAAGTGAAATATCTATATTCTTCTAGTCTTTGTCATTTTTGTTAACTCATAGGCAGAGAATTAGATTTATTCTATTTTGTAAAGTTATATAGGGACATATAATTGTAGTCTGGGGCTTCTCCTTATATCATTGCAGTGCATTAGTGGAATTGCTTCATTTCCTGCAGCATTTTCCTTATTACTCGCCTGTGTCAGGGTCTTTCTCCTCATTAAAGGGGATGTCCACTCTTCTGTTTGGTTACTAAAGACCTTAAAGTCACCACCATTCCTCAGTGCTGCTGAGTTGGACCTTAGGTATCCATGGTTACGACCACGAGCAATCAACTGTCACTATGTGTGGTTGTAACCATGGATACCTAAGGTCCTGCAATGCCCTGCACATGAGGTAATCGACATAGTGAATCAGGAGAGCTATACTACATTTAGGTATTTGCTAATATTATTATTACACCTACTGCATATCGTGATACGATCTTAGAGATGGGAATACCCCTTTAAAGGGAACCTGTCACCAGGATTTTCCCTTATAACCTGCGGCCACCACCAGTGAGCTGTTATATACAGCATTCTAGAATACTGTCTATAAGACCCCAGGCCGCTCTATATAATGTAAAAAATACTTTTATAATACCTAGGGGGGAGGTCCGATCCGATGGGTGTCGCTGCTCTCCGTTTCGGCGCCTCTGCTGCGATCTCCGTTTTCCTTCTACCAATCCCAATATGGATGACTTGTCCTACACCATCCACACAGGCTGGCATTGCAGTCCTGCGCAGGCGTACTTAATGCTCAGGTGAGAGGAAAGATGAAAGACCGCCTGCGCATGCGCATTACAACACTTTGATCTGTCCTCAGCAGTGTGCCTGTGCAGGGAGCAATGCCGGCCTGTGTGGATGATGTAGGACGTGTCATGCACATGGGCCTGCGAACAAGAAGGACGGCGATCGCAGCAGAGAGGAGGCGCCAGAGAGCAGCAAAACCCATCAAACCGGACCACCCCCTAGGTTTTTTTACGTTCTACAGAGCGGCCTGGGCTCTTATAATATACAGTATTCTGGAATGCTGTATAGAAGAGCTCACTGGTGGCGGCTGCAGCTTATAGTCGCCAAATCTGATGACAAGTTCCATTTAAACTTATCACTAACCGATCTGTAAGTCACAAAACGGAAGCACTCCAAACTTTGTCCATGTCTGACAGATCCCCGTAGACTTGAAAAATTGAGACTAGACTGCAAAACTGGGCCTGATGAAGATCACTCTTAGATCCATGATATTAAAGGGGTTGTCCAGTGGTTTTATATTGATGGACAATTCTTAGGATAGATCATCAGTATCAGATCTGTGGGGTTCAACACCCAGCACCCCCGCCAATCAGCTGTTCTCCGGGCAAGCAGCAGCTGGATGTGATCAATTGTGGAGCTGAACTGTATAATGGCCGCGGCCGTGTACTATAAATCTATTCATTCAAATCACTAAGGGTGCGTGCCGATGATCAGTGTTTGCAGCGTTCTGGATGCAGCATGCTTCAGCTCCGTCCAAAACGCTGCATTGTACAGTACAAGCACAGTGGATGGGATTTCTAGAAATCCCATGGCCACTGTTTTTGTTTTTTCTGCAGCAAACACTGACCTGCGGTGCGTCTTTCCAGACCGCAGCATGTCAATTCTTTGCTGTGGATTCGCATGCGTCCTCTGTAGAGAACACAAGCGAGAGACTGCAGCGCACTGAACTTGATCGTGGGTACAAGCAGCTGCGGTCTCCTGCATTCTCCTGCAGAGGAGACTCGCGGTCCCGCAGGTCAGGACCCGCTGAGTCCAGGACACAGTGAGTCCTGATCATGGGCACATACCCTTAAGCCTGCTTTACACGAGTCGACCTATCGTGCGATAGCACGAGCGATCGTACCCGCCTCTGTCGTTTTTGCGTCACGGGCAAATCGCTGCCCGTGGCGCACAAACTCGTTTAACCCCTGTCACACGTACTTACCTTCCGGACGACCTCGCTGTGGGCGACGAACGTCCACTTCCTGAAGTGGGAGGGACATTCAGCGTCACAGCGACGTCACACGGCAGCCGGCCAATAGAAGTGGAGGGGCGGAGATGAGCGGGAGGTAAACATCCCGCCCACCTCCTTCCTTCCATTAAGCCGGCGGGTGCCGTGGGACGCAGGTACGCTGTGTTCATCGTTCATCGTTCCCGTGGTGTCACCCATTAAAATAAACGATATTATGAAAGTTAACGACGAGTACATAACTCATGATTTGTGAGCGATACTGCATCACTCAGAGGTGTCACACGAGACGACGTTGTGCGCTATGCCGGATGTGCGTCACGAAAACCGCGACCCCGACAACATATCGCACAATATATCGTCTCGTGTAAAGCCCGCATTAGAGTGGATCTGCAATATGCCGCAGTGGCCACTATATAATGTTTCCCTGAAAATAAACCCTAGTATCGTTTTGCAGAATTTTGTGACTAAATTTCAAATATAAACCCTGCTCCAAAAATAAGCCCTAGTTAAAGTTCATGCAGTACATCATTTATTCAAGGCTATGTAGCAATGGTGAATAGGACTTTCATGTTTTCTGGTAGCTGCGTGGACAATTTTTTTATTTTTTTTTCTACATGGAGACTGGTAGATTATTGTACATGGAAAAAGGAAATAGGATCTCAAGAAATTCAGGATGGAGAGTTTTGATGATGTTCCAGAATGTGATGGCATGATTATATTTGAATAAATCTTGATTTCTTGTTCAAGAATAGATGGGGAAAAAGACCCTCTGAAAATAAGCAATAACCCATCTTTCACACCAAAAAATAATATAAGACCCTGTCCTATTTTTGGGGAAATACAGTAGTTAACAAAGCTGTGTAGTTCTGCTCTGCAACTAATCACATCTGGACGGCACAGCTGATCTGCGGGGATGTCGGGTGTCACCCCACCACCCACCACCAATCTGTTATTGATGACCTATACTAATGATAGGTCATCAATATAAAAGTACTAGACAACCCCTTATAATGGATGTGTGAATACGTCCATTGTTCTCTATGGGGTCACAGTGCTGTCTGATAAAAAAAAGATTAGAAAGCCTTTGTGCTGGAGCCATTAGTGAGGACAAAAAGAGGCCACTTCCATAAGAATGAGAACTTGCAACCTTATTTGCATATGTGATAACATTTACTTTTTGATGTTATTAGACCTCATTTCACATCAGTAATTGAATGGTTGCACATTTTTACACACCCCTACACAGTAATTCATTTAAAGAGATATTCCCAACATTTATGGCATATCCACTAATGACATACATTTCCCATCAGGTATCTATTTTAGGATTAGGCCCTGGATCTGTGCTATAGAGAGGTGTTTGCTCAAAAAACCTAATTAGCATATTGAGTAAACTTCAGTTTCTGTAGAACAGAAGCAGCGATTAGAATACTATTTGCCAAAATCAGACATCTTCAAAACATGTCTGGGTATGGACCCTGATGTAAGGAATGTCCGCCCGTCTTCCATCCCAAGCGCAGAAGCTTCTTAGGGGTGCTTCACACACAGCGAGCTCGCTGCCGAGATCGCTGCTGAGTCACGCTTTTTGTGACGCAGCAGTGACCTCATTAGCGATCTCGCTGTGTGTGACACTGAGCAGCGATCTGGCCCCTGCTGCGAGATCGCTGCTCGTTACACACAGCCCTGGTTCGTTTTCTTCAAAGCCGCTCTCCCGCTGTGACACACAGATCGCTGTGTGTGACAGCGAGAGAGCGACAAATGAAGCGAGCAGGGAGCAGGAGCCGGCATCTGACAGCTGAGGTAAGCTGTATCCAAGATAAACATCGGGTAACCAAGGTGGTTACCCGATATTTACCTTAGTTACGAGCCTCTGCAGCTCTCACGCTGCCTGTGCTGCCGGCTCCGGCTCTCTGCACATGTAGCTGCTGTACACATCGGGTTAATTAACCCGATGTGTACAGCAGCTAGGAGAGCAAGGAGCCAGCGCTAAGCAGTGTGCGCGGCTCCCTGCTCTCTGAACATGTAGCTGCATTATACATCGGGTTAATTAACCCGATGTGTACTGTAGCTATGGTAGGAGAGCAAGGAGCCAGCGCTCAGTGTGCGCGGCTCCCTGCTCCCTGCACACACAGCTGTGCGCTGGTAACTAATGTAAACATCGGGTAACCATACCCGATGTTTACCTTAGTTACCAGTCTCCGCAGCTTCCAGACGGCAGCTCCGTGCAAGCGCAGCGTCGCTTGCACGTCGCTGCTGGCTGGGGGCTGTTCACTGGTCGCTGGTGAGATCTGCCTGTTTGACAGCTCACCAGCGACCATGTAGCGATGCAGCAGCGATCCTGACCAGGTCAGATCGCTGGTCGGATCGCTGCTGCATCACTAAGTGTGAAGGTACCCTTAGGCATTTCTGAGGTGGTATCTGGGTCCGGAGACCTGTGACTGACCTGTTCATTATGGTCTGTATATGGACCGTGTTTCACAGACGTCTGAAGGTGAGATTTTTGGTTTTGTTTTCCCCCCACAAGCCTATTTACTTACTTTATACTCTCAGTTTGGGCTCACAGATCTCCTTTAAACTGTCCCTAAATAACAGCAGGTAATTGCTGGAGCCATTTTTGGCCACTTCATGCCCACACCAAGGCTTTGACGTGACCTGTCCATCTGGCCTTACCTTTAAGGCTTGCTCACACAAGTATATAACATGGACAAGGACTATCCAAAGTTTATGGGCTAGCCCTCAGATCAATTTTATACTATGGGGCAGTGCCGATCAGCCATCTTTTTCTCATGCCAATTCGGTATGAGAATAAAAATTTCAGCATGCTGCTTGTGGCAACGTATATCACTTGGCGCACACTCATTCATGACTATGGTGCGTAAAAAACATCGGATTGCACTAAGATGTCATCTTTGTACAGTCCAATTTCCACTAACACAGACAGTGGAGAAATTAAGTTCATCATCTGCTCTTCCTCTGTGCTCCAATTCTCGCATGCAAGAGAATCAGATCACAGTGGATGACACTCAGTTCAAACTCAGATTATTTTCAACTTTTAAATTTTAAAATTAACAAGAAAGGAAATGGGTCGATGCAAAAGTTTGGGCACCCTGCATGGTTAGTACCTAGTAGCACCCCCTTTGGCAAGTATCACAGCTTGTAAACACTTTTTGTAGCCAAGAGTCTTTCAATTCTTGTTTGAGAGAATTTCATCCATCTTCCTTGGAAAAGTCTTCCAGTTCTGTGAGGTTCCTGACTCGTCTTGCATGCACTACTCTTTTGAGGTCTAGCCACAGATTTTCAATGATGTTCAGATCAGGGTACTGTGAGGGCCATTGTAAAACCTTCAGCTTCCTTTAGAGGTCGTCTATTGTGGATTTGACATGTGTTTTGGACCATTATCCATTTGTAGAAGTCATTCTCTTTTCAACTTCAACTTTTTTTACAGATGGTGTTATGTTTGTATCAAGAATTTGATGAAATTTCATTGTCCCCATTCTCCCCTCTTCCCTTGAAATGTTCCCCGTGCCATTGGCTGCAACATAACCCCAAAGCATGATTGATTGACCCCATGCTTAATGGTTGTCAAAATAATTTTTCCCTGAAATTCTGTGCCCTTTCCCTCTAAACATATCTTTGATCATTGTGGCCAAAGAGTTCTATTTTAACCTCATTAGTTCACACAGGACTTGTTTTCAAAATGCATCAGGCTTATTTAGATGTTCTTTTGCATACTTCAAACTCTGAATGTTATGGTGAGGATGCAGGAGAGATTTTCTTTTGATGACTCTTCCATGAAGGCCATATTTGTGCGGTGTCTCTAAACAGTAGAACAATGTACCGCAACTCCAGAGTCTACTAAATCTTCATGAAGGTCTTTTGCAGTCAAGTGGGGGTTCTGATTTGCCTCTCTAGCAAACCTACGAGCAGCTCTCACAGAAATTTTGCTTGGTCTTCCAGACCTTATCTTGACCTCCAATGTTCTCGGTCTTAATCACATTTCGAACTGAGGAAAGGGCAACTTGAATACACTTTGCTATCTTTTTATAGCCTTCTCCTACTTTGTGGGCCTCCACCATTTTCATTTTCAGAGTGCTAGGCAGCTGCTTAGAAGAGCCCATGGCTGTTGTTTTTTGGCCCGTGGTTAGAAGAGGTTGGGTTTTTCTAAAGCTGTGACATTTACATCACCTGGCCTTTCCTAATGATGATAGTGAACAAGCCATAATCATAACAGGCTAATTAAGATCTGAAACCTTGGTCAACGTTATCTGAGCACACAAATCTCCAAAGGTGCTCAAACTTTTGCATAGGCCTATTTTCCTTTTTGTAATTGTTCAAATGTAAATATTTTTTTTTTGCCTAAAATACAAAGGAAATGTGTTATTTTTAACTTTATGCCTTTTAAAGTTCATCCTATCTTCAACTAGTTTAGCTGTTCACAATAACAGTAATTTTGAACTTTTACATGCCGCTGTAACCATTAAAGCAAGTGATTGGCTGCAGTGGTCACAACCTGGCAGCTTGTCAGCAAGGACTGCTGAAACATCTGCATTGGATTTATGGGCTGAAAAGGTAAGTAGAGTTTTTTTATTTTACAAGATTTGCTACACATTTTTTTACCATAAAAAGGACAGCACCTTTAAACATAGAACATAGTGGGGAAAAAAAGAAAAAGCAAAATACTGACTTTTATCTCTGATTTTGATGTTACTCTAAACTTCATAGGTCTACGGATGTCATACACTGACCCTGACAATGGGGATCCTGAGCAATAACTATACCACTCGCCATCAGCTACCGGAAAATGACTGCAGCAATAATATTTTCAAGCATTACAAACTGCCAAATACCGTATATGTGTGACCTGTACAGAAAATACAGTGAAAGTTTATTTTCAGGGCACAGATATAGACTCTGATTTTAGATTAAAAAAAATCAGGTTTCCACTATGAAAGATTCTTTTTTTACAGTAAACTGTGAAGGTTTAGTATATTCTCCACAGGAGTCTATTTTAGTAGAAGCACCATATTACCTTAAAGCACCACTCCAGCATTTTTGCTTTTTTTTTCAGCACTGGAGTGGTGCTTTAACCATAAGTCCCCTGCTCCCTGTCTTATACTCACCTTCCATCAGCTTCGCCTTTTACAGACGTCGCTCCGATCCCACGGCCCCGTCTTGTGCTCGGAACTTCTGACTGGCCAGAAGTCATAAGTTACATCACAAGGTCTCAATGCAACTCTATGAGAGCAAGAACAAGGCTCACATAGAGTTTTATTAAGTCGTGACTTACAACACACTCCATAAAACACTGGAGCTGCCAGCAGGTCACAAATCACAGGAGACTGACCGGAGCAACACTGGAACAAGATGAAGACGTTGGCAGGTGAATATAACACAGGGGCAGGGCAATTACATTTAAAGCAGTGCAGTGCAGTAAAAAAGGGTAGTGTTGCTTTAAAACAATTTGGATACTTTTTTATTATAGCATAATATAAGGTGTTTCTTAAAGGGGTTGTTCAGTCTTTTGCTAAAAGTTTGCGGTCTGTCTGAGTGATCGCAGACTTCTGAATCCTCACACACAGTAGCGTAGCTACCAAGGGGGCAATTGCCCCAGGCATGCGTTCAGAGGGGCTCACCCAGAGCTTCTGCTACTCTAACTGCTCCCGCCGTGCACACCGATATAGTTAAGCTGTGCAGTGGAGCAGGGACACATGATCTCCTTCCACTACCTCTCTCGTTTCTGCAGACCACAAATTGCTTTATGCCTGCAGTCTACAGAATGACAGGGTGATGCAGGGAGAGAAGTGCCTCACAGAACGGCATAGTGATGTCATCGTGCTGCACCAGTACTTTAATGGTCAGCGCGTGCGCCGGCGTTTTGCAGATGATCTTGACATAATCCTGGACTAGGTAAGTATATATTTTTCTTTTTTAATTAAAACATTTGGTGTGACTGTGGGGGCATCATAAACAACGTGGAATTCTCATATATTGTAGAGATTTGTAGGGATTACTGTGGTGGCCCCTCATATATTATTGGGATTGCAGTGGGGGCCCTTCATACGGTGTGGGGGCTACTTTGGTGGGGTCCAATAAAGAGTGATGGCTACTGTGGGGGCCCCTCATACATTGTAGGCACTACTGTGAAGATCCTCCCTAAAGTATGGGGACTAGTATATAGAGTGGGAGCTAATGTGGGGGCCATGATAACGTTTGAGGTCTACCATGGGGGCAATGATCCGGTGCGGGCACTACTGGTAGGGCCATTATAGAGTGTGACCATGTCACCATGAAAGGTCTACTGTGGGGTTCATTATACTATGGACAGGGGTAGCAGTGGTGATTTCATATTGTGTATAGGGGAGCTGTGGGCCCTTCATATTGTGTATAGGGGAGCTATGGGTCCATCATAATGCGTATAGGGGTGCTGTTGGCCCATTATAATGTGGGTGCTGTGGACCCATCATACTGTGCATAAAGTAGGTGTGGGCTCATCAAACTGTGTAAGGAAGCTTTCGTCCCATCATACTGTGTATTGGGGAGCTGTAGACACATCATACTGTGTATAGGGGAGATGTTGACCCATTAAATTGTGTATAGGGGCGATGTAGGCTCATCATATTGTGTATAAGGGCGCTGTGGGGCATCATATTGTGTATAAGGGAGCTATGGGGACATCATACTGTGTGTAGGGGAGCTGTGGGCCCATTATAATGTGTATAAGGTAGCTGTGGGGACATCATCTATATATATAATTGCCCTATTCTGTCTGTCTGTCTGTCTGTCTGTCATGCTCCAAAATTGTGTCCTTACGGTGACACAAAGCTGATTGGCCGCTGGGCTCGCCATGGCCCCGCCCCCCCACACGGATTGGCCTCTCGCCCCGGCTCTCTGCAGGCCCCGCCCCCCTCACGCAATGCACGCTCGCTCTGGCCCCGCCCCCACACGCATTCCCCCAACTGACACGGAGCCCCAGGTGAGTACACACACACACACACATCAGATCACACTCACTCTCACACACACCTCACACACACATCACATCCACACACTCACAACATCCTGGGATATCGCTTGCTTCTCGGCGGCGGTACTGTGCTGTGAGCTTTCAGGACCTGCCGGAGGATCACATGGCCGGAAGCATGTGGTATCTCCGGATGTTGTGAGTATGAGCGCCTATGTGTAATATCGTCAATGTGTGTGTGCGTGAGTGTATGCGATCGGGTGGGTGTGAGTGTATGTGATCGGGTGGGTGTGAGTGTATGCGATCGGGTGGGTGGGTGTGAGTGTATGCGATCGGGTGGGTGTGAGTGTATACGATCAGATCTGTGAGTGGCGGCAGAGGAGCACGGCGTGCTGGAGGAGGCTGGAAGGAGAGAGGCTGATCCTGGGGAAGGCTGGGAGGGGGGAGGCTGAGAGAAGAGAGGCTGATGTTGGGGGAGGCTGAGGCTGGGGTAGGCTGTGAGGAGAGAGGCTGTTGCTGCGGGCAGAGAGGCTGATGCTGCGGCCAGCATGGGGGATGGAGCACTATGGGGGGTGCGCAGCATGGGGGATGGAGCACGATAGGGAGTGTGCAGCATGGCGGATGGAGCACGTTTGGGAGTGCGCAGCATGGCGGATGGAGCACGTTTGGGAGTGCGCAGCATGGGAGATGGAGCACGATGGGGAATGCGCAGCATGGGGGATGGAGCACGATGGGGAATGCGCAGCATGGAGGATGGAGCACGATGGGAGGTGCGCAGCTTGGGGGATGGAGCACGATGGGAGGTGCGCAGCTTGGGGGATGGATCACGATGGGGGGTGCGCAGCATGGAGGATCGAGCACGATGGGAGGTGCACACCTCCCCCCAACACACACACACACGCGCACTGCACAACACACACACACTGGGAAACACAAACACCGCCCTACACAGACACCCACACACACAGACAACGCTGCACACACACAACACCCAACACACAAACACCGCGGCATACATAAATATACGCACATACCGCGCAACACACACACTGCACAAAACGTACCTCCCCCCAAAACACACTCAAACCACGCAACACACACACAATGCTACAGACACACAGTGCTCCACAAACAACGCAACACACGCAACACACACAACGCAACACACAAACAACACCGCTCTCACCCCTCGCCACACCCAGACAACACCCAAAACATGTATAGCGCCCTACACAAACACTTGGTAACTACAGACAACAACATCTATATAAATATATATAACAAAAATCATACATGAACTACACAATACGTAAATTCTAGAATACCCGATGCGTAGAATCGGGCCACCTTCTAGTACTGTATAAAGGGCATCTGTGTGCCCTTCATACTGAGTATGGGAGCTGGGGGCCCATTATACTGTGTATAGGAGTTCTGTGGGTCCTTTATGCTGTGTATAGGGGAGCTGTGTGGACATCCTGGGTATAAGGGAGTTGTGTGGACATCATATTTTGCATAGGAGATCTGTGGGCCCTTCATACTGTGTATAGAGAGGTGTGAGCCCATCATACTGTGTATAAGGGAGCTGTGGGGACATCATACTGTGTATAAGGGATCTGTGGGCCCTTCATACTGTGTATAGGGGAGCTCTGGGCCCTTCATAATCTGTATAGGGTAGCTGTGGGCCATCATACTGTGTATAAGAGAGCTGTGGGCCCATCGTACTGTGTATAGGGGATCTGTGTGCCCTTCATACTGTGTATAGGGGAGATGTGGACCCATCATACTATGTATAAAGGAGTTGTGAACCCATCACGCTGTGTATATGGGAACTGTGAGCTCATTATACAGTGTATATGGAGTTGTGAGCCCATCATACTGTGTATAGAGGATCTGTGGACCCTTCATACTGTGTATAGGGGAGCTGTGGGCCCATCATACTGTGTATAGAGGAGCTGTGAGCCCATAATACTGTATATAAGGGAGCTGTAAGCCCATCATACTGTGCATAGGGGAGTTGTTTGCCCTTCATGCTGTATGTTAAGGATCTGTGGTTCAAACATATTTTAAAGAGGGGAGCTGTGGGGGCATTATATGGGAACTGTGGGTCAACCATACAGTGAATAGGGGAGCTGTAAATTGGTGAACTCAGGGAACATTTGTAAATGGTAAATAGGCACTCAAGAAGCATTATTAAAGCATTCCGAGTATTGTGACTGTCAAATGTGTAAAAGGGAATTTCTACTTTCTAGGGGCAAAATGTGAACACTGTTTTCTAGGGTACTTGCACATGGCAATAATATATTGTAGGATTCAATTTAATATCTAGAGGGCACACAGGAGGAATTTTATTTTGTAAGTGGAACCAGAGAGCAGAGGCATCTGGCAAAACAAAATCCTAAACAACTAACAAACAAGGCTGTATAGTCGCACCTTACTTATTTAGACATTTTCCATAAAATTTTAAAAAACATGATTTGCTCATGTGTCAGCAAGCATTTCTGTCCCACCACCAGCTCCATTAAAGAGTCAACCAGCAGGATGACAAATGCATAATATGTTTTAAAGAATAACTGTCATTTCATTTTAATTTTTATTTCATAAATCAATAGTACAAATGAAGATTAGAAACTTTATAATATATCTCAGGGGTCCCCAACCTGTGGCTTGGGATCACGGGCCCATGATGTGCGGCTATCTGCCAGATATGTGCATTTGCTGTGAAGAGCAGGTCTCCAGATGGTGACATTTGTGAGTAGGCCCACGTAGAAAAGCAGACTTGAATGGTGGTAGGAACCCCTGAGTGTTGGTATACTGCCTCTGTGTGGTGATTTCTGTGGAAAAGCTTTGGCTGTCATTATACTGGTAATGGGGGCTCTGGCTTTCACTTCTGTGAGAGGCAGGAGCTGGATGTGGCTCATAAACCTCTTTCAGAGTTGAATAGGGCTCTCGAAAACAGAAAGTTTGGGGACCACTGATCTATTTTATCAGTGGAATCTGCTCCTTTGCTTCGTTCTCTGCCATGACTGATCATTCATTGTCAAAATTCTTATGTCCGTGCTAAAATCTGTATACAGTGAGCACAGATTTTTACAATATATAATTTTATTTATATAGCGACAACATATTCCGCAGCAATTTACTGAGATAGATGATAGTTATTACGGAGTTCCTCCCTCCTTCTACATAGAAGACGACATTTGATTGTTAAAAGATTCCATATCAGTGATAGTAAACTTCTGTTTTCAATGAAGACAGATTTCACTTGAGAATTGACCATTTTAAACCAGTATTTCAGCATAAAAAGCTTTGCAAAATTACTTAATTTTGGAGCCACTCAATACTACGCTAACATTTTTCGACTTTTGGTGCTCTTAGACCATTTTCTCAAAGCTTGGTCAAGGTGGCTATAGCTGGAAAGGGAAGAGGGGTGTGGTGACTGCTGCTCGTCAAATTCTTGACAAGTGGCAACATTCGCTACGTCTGAAATCTTAGGGTACCTTCACACTTAGCGATGCAGCAGCGATCCGACCAGTGATCTGACCTGGTCAGGATCGCTGCTGCATCGCTACATGGTCGCTGGTGAGCTGTCAAACAGGCAGATCTCACCAGCGACCAGTGAACAGCCCCCAGCCAGCAGCGACGTGCAAGCGACGCTGCGCTTGCACGGAGCCGCCGTCTGGAAGCTGCGGAGACTGGTAACTAAGGTAAACATCGGGTATGGTTACCCGATGTTTACATTAGTTACCAGCGCACACCGCTTAGCTGTGTGTGCAGGGAGCAGGGAGCCGCGCACACTGAGCGCTGGCTCCTTGCTCTCCTAGCTACAGTACACATCGGGTTAATTAACCCGATGTGTAATGCAGCTACATGTGCAGAGAGCAGGGAGCCGCGCACACTGCTTAGCGCTGGCTCCTTGCTCTCCTAGCTGCTGTACACATCGGGTTAATTAACCCGATGTGTACAGCAGCTACATGTGCAGAGAGCCGGAGCCGGCAGCACAGGCAGCGTGAGAGCTGCAGAGGCTGGTAACTAAGGTAAATATCGGGTAACCACCTTGGTTACCCGATGTTTATCTTGGTTACAAGCTTACCGCAGCTGCCAGACGCCGGCTCCTGCTCCCTGCTCGCTTCATTCGTCGCTCTTTCGCTGTCACACACAGCGATCTGTGTGTCACAGTGGGAGAGCGCCTTTGAAGAAAACGAACCAGGGCTGTGTGTAACGAGCAGCGATCTCGCAGCGGGGGCCAGATCGCTGCTCAGTGTCACACACAGCGAGATCGCTAATGAGGTCACTGCTGCGTCACAAAAAGCGTGACTCAGCAGCGATCTCGGCAGTGAGCTCGCTGTGTGTGAAGCACCCCTTAGTGTACACCACCCGTCCAACGATCCTGATTTATGATGAGAGGTATGCCTCCTCATTAATCAGGAGCATCTCTTTCCAGAAACTCAATATCAAGACCAGCATGAGCAATGCCAGTCCTGCTGATTTGGCTCTATGAGAATAATTACCAGTCCTAGCAGAAAAAAAAGCAGATTTCTGTGATATGATATAAAGTTTCTTATTTTCACATGTACTGTTGTTTGTCAAATAAAAGTGTTACTCTTTAAATAAAGTGAAGCTATTATGTGTGTTGCACACATGGAAAATCTAAAGGATTGTCTAAATCAATACTACTACACCTTACCTGCCCAATTCTTCTACTGTCTAGAGGTCCCAGCTGCACAGTCCCTAATGGCCTCTACGCAGACTAAAAAAGCCATAACTGGATGACTAAAATGACCATGATCACTCGGGCTTTGCTTCCTAAGTGAACAGAGAGGGCATCATGTACCTCCTTACAAATCTGGGGGAAGGTGCAAAGTAAAAAAATAAGGAAAACCAAAAGAAACAATCTGCCATATAAAGTACTTCGCAGAAAGGTTGTAATTCCAAGCAGGGTCCACTTCGGAAATATCACCAGTGAGAAATGCAAGCCTGGGGAAGCTTTAAATAGTTACATCCACCAGGTGATGGGGCATATTGAATTACAGCATGGAAACACCTCTTGGCAGAAAGGCAATGAACACAAAGTGTTGAGAGCCAGGACAGCAACCGAACCTAACTGAGTGAAGAGGGAAATGGACCAAAGCATAGAGGACTACCAAATCAAATCTGAGGCATGACAGCTACATGTATACAATGAATAGCTGTCAGCTTGAAAATTGGTAATCTAGGAGCTTTGTTCAAAGACTCCTTAATAAACATGGACACTGAGATTGGCACATTCATTACCTCAAGACCCACCTCTTCCAACAAGCCTACAACCTACAATAGCCCTCAGTCCAGTAGACCAATGCGCAACCAGCTCTGTCCTCACCTATTGTACCATCACCCATTCCCTGTAGACTGTGAGCCCTCGCGGGCAGGGTCCTCTCTCCTCCTATACCAGTCTGTTTTGTACAGTTAATGATTGTTGTACGTATACCCTCTTTCACTTGTAAAGCGCCATGGAATAAATGGCGCTGTAATAATAAATAATAATAATAATTGCAATTTGAAAGAAAAATAAACTACCAGGAACCTCCAGTTCTCCATGGCAAATACTGGACAGAATCAGATCCAAAGTTTTGGGCTGTACAAAAGTATTGGATTAGTAAAGCCCAAAAAATGTGTATGATCACTAGTGATGAGCAAGCGTGCTTGCCACTACTTGATACTAGATTGAGTATCGCGGGTGTTTGAGCTAAAACTCGAGTCCCTGCCCTTGATGTTTCTCAGATGTTACACAGCCAGTCAACATGCAAGGATTGCTTGCTAATCACAGTAAGGCCTAAGCCACACGGTATGAAAATCAGTGCGAGTGGACTACGATAAAAAATCGCATTCACTCGGACAGATATTAGCCTATGTGCCAGCACCCATGAGCAATTGTTTTCTCAGCCCTAATCGGACCGAGAAAACAATCGCAGAGTGCTGCGACTGTAATGCGATCCTTGCTTCTCTCGCACCCATTCAAGTCTGTGGGGCGAGAGAAAAATCGCACTGCATTCGCGGTACACCGGTGTACTGCGAGTGCAGGGCGAGAATGGCAATAGCCGGCTACGGAGGGAAGAGGGAGATAAATCCCTCCCTCCTCTCCTCAGCGTCGGCCAATGCCCTCCGCAGCACCGGCCCGCCCCTCCTCAGTGCCGGGCCGTCTTCTGCAGCTGAGGTCCACTCGCACGAACGTACCTCAGTCACAAGGACACTCACATGACACTCGGCTCTGCTGTACTGCCAGCGTGAGCCGAGTGTCATGCGATGGGATTGCAGTAATCCCCGTGTGGCCTCAACGTAATGCTGTAGCTATGTTTGCTACTGGCATTGCTGTGATTAAACAGTCGCATTGCATCATCAGGTCTTATATGAGACCTGGGAGTGTGATTCTCAGCACATGGTCCTCTGGAAACAGGTCATGGAGAGTTGATGTTGAAGGTAGAGGTGAGATTGTAGCAAGGTTTGTACAATTATGAAACGCGTCGGGAGGTCCAGGAGCATATAAGGTCAGAGTGTTGCAATTAAAGGGTACTGTGAGGCTGAAAAATTGCCCCCAAACGGACAACACGGTCTTTGGTATTTATTATTCATAACCATTGGCGTTTATTAATTGTAACCCTTGGTGTTTTTTTAACCTTTTGTGTTTTTTTCTCATCTGTGAAACCTATGGAGAGGTCACTGTGATATTTGTTTAGCAAGTGCCTCTCCATATTCTACTGTCCTATACATTGGTTGCTATGCAACTAATTATACATGTTGTGTGTTTTAATTTTTTAGTGATATATATTAAAAGTTATATTTGAATGGTTTTGTTATCACACAATTACCTATACGAATTGCTCTGATTTTCTTGCTAATTATCTGGTGAGCATTATGCACAATATTTCCTTAAGTCTTATATGAGACCTGGGAGTGTGATACTCAGCATACGGTCCTCTAGAAACAGTTCATGGAGAGTTGATGTTGGAGGCAGAGCTTAGATTGTAGCAAGGCTTGTACACTTGCACCCTTTAGTGCCTTTCATGTGGCACTAAAGTGTGTTTTTAGCCTTTTTTAACTTAATAAATAAATAATGTAAAAAAAAAGTACTTCAGGTCCCCCCTATTTCTGATAATCAGCCAGACAGTTGTCAACTGATATTACCAGGCTGGGAAGGTCCATACTTATTTGGCTCTTCTCAGTCTAAAAATAGCAGCCTGCAGCCGCCCTAACATTGGCACTTCCATTAGATGCGCCAAATCTGGCACTTTTCCCAGTTCTTCTCAATTGCCCTGGTGCATAGTCAAGCAGGGTAATATTTTGGGGGGTTTATGTCAGTTGTGTAATGTCAGCTCTCATCAACCCCAGGTGTTAGTAATGGAGTGGTGTCTAATAGACACCTCCATTTCAAACCCAGTAAGTATAAGCTGAAAAAACACAGACAAGAAAAATTGTTTATTTGAATAAAAACTCTCCAACACACCATTCACTAAAAAATCCACGAAGCTCCAACATAATCCATGGTGTACCCGTTCCACGAGGTCCCCTGAATTTATACTCCAAGTTATGAAGCCTCGTTCAGAGAACAAGGCTCCATAGGTCACTCCCACTCAGCACCAAACCCAAACTTTCTCACTACAGTGACATCACTGAGTTACTGCCGTCACCGCGCATTAGAAATTCTGTTTCTGGCTCTGGCACTGACCGGGTGTGACCTCTGGAGCCTCATTCTCTGATCATGCACCAGGTGACAACAATGCTTATCAGAGCCGCCTGGTCTCACTAAGCACAGCATTGAATAAGCGTCTCTCTCTCACTACCCGGCGCCTGTGACTTGCTGTACTTTACTGCTATCTACAGTCATTGGACCTGCATTCATGAATGGGGGATTACTACAGGGCTTCATGGGAACAGTTTTTACAATAAATTGGTAAACCAGGGAAAGTGTGAGGGAGTCTTTACTATTTTTTCATGTGTGTGTTTTTTCACTTTACACATACTGAGTTAGTAATGGGGGTGTCTGATACACGCCTCTGCCTTACTAACTCCTGTGTTTTATTCCAGCTGATATTACACAGCTGACATCAGTCCCTGAAAATATTACCCTGATTGCCAATGCATCAGGGCAATCGGGAAGTGCCAAGACGAAGTGCCAGAATTAGAGCATCTAATAGTGATGCACCAATTCTGGGGCTGCTGTGGGTTATTTTTAGGCTGGTAAGGGCACAAAAAAATGAACCTTTTCAGCCTGACAAAATCAGCCCCCCCCCTGTCTGCTTTACCTTGGCTCGTGATAAAAAATAAGGCGGACCCCATATCATGTTTTAAAATTATTTATTTACTTTGCAGCAGCGACCTGTGAGAAATGCATCCAGGTGTCTTCCCCATGATGTTCCCAATCCATTTTAAGGATTTTCCTGCCCTCTTTTGGGGGGTCTGCAGGAAAAATGCTCAAGTTCCCCATTGACTTCCATTATACTCTTTACTCGAATCGAGCCCATCCGATCATCCATTTAAATATTAAGTTCATCAGCAATTCTCTAATATAGAATTAGAATTCCATAAATTATCAGTGGTGATAAAATAATAAAATCTGCAGATTAATCACATGTTCTGTGACTTCCCCAAAGTTTGTTAACAGACAGGCTGATTTTCAATTCACTTTTGATTAAAAAGGGAAAGTAAAAAAAAATCAAGAAATATAAAGAATTCATTACTTTAGAAACTTTTAGCTCTTTAATGACTGTATATTGTTTTTAGTTGGGTAGGGAAAGTGGTATAACGTTTGGTATTGGGTTATATTCTCCATTAATTTCTTTACTCTAAGAACAAGGTGTAGGTGTACTACAACTAGGAGCAGAGGAAGATTTCAATCCCGAACCCTATGATTGCCGTAATCGGTGACCATTGCATGATCAAAGAGGACCCCAGAGACCCAATCACAGACTGTAGGACTGATCTGCTCTTAGGAGTACTTTGCACGTTGCAACATCGCTACTGCGATATCGTCGGGGTCAAAATGAAAGTGACGCACATCCGGCGCCGGTAACGACGTCGCAACATGTAAAGCCTAGAAGCACCGATAAAAGGTCGCAAAAGCATCGAAAATTGGTGACCTGTGTAGTGTCGGTCATTTCTGTAATTTTGCTGCAGCGACAGGTACGATGTTGTTCCTCGTTCCTGCGGCAGCACACATCACTGTGTGTGAAGCCGCAGGAGCGAGGAACATCTCCTTACCTGCGTCCCGCCTGCAACGTGGAAAGAAGAAGGTGGGTGGGATGTTTATGTCCCGCTCATCTCTGCCCCTCCGCTTCTATTGGCCGCCTGCCGTGTGACGCCGCACGACACTCCCCCTTAGTAAGAAGGCGGGTCGCCGGCCAGAGCGACGTCGCAGGGCAGGTAAGTACATTATCGCTACGGCAGCTATCACAAGAGATCGCATCTGCGATGGGGGCGGGGACTATTGCGCTCGGCATCGCTACAATCGGCTAGCGATGTTGCAGCGTGCAAAGTACCCCTTAGCCATGGTGATGAGTTCACTTAGCAAAAAAGAAATAAATGCCCTCCAAACAGCATTAATATGCTATAAACACTTTATACTGTGTAGAAATGATTTTTGCAATACAAAAGTACTTTCAGAATTTGTATATTACCATACACAGATTAATGTTCTCAATCCTTTTTAGGCAATTCTAAGCATTTTTTTCAATATCAGATTCGAACTCCAAAACACGTCAAGCCCAGGAGCAATGCTCCCATTTGTACATCCGAGCAGGAGATTTTTTTAGTAAATTAATGTGAAGGAAATATGTGAGATGTTTCATTTTATATTGCCTTTATTCCATCATTCTAAAAAAAATATTTGTAGTGGAAGTACCCAATAATTACTGGACTATTCAGAAGAGAAACAGATACTGAAAATTGCAATCACCATACTGAATAATCATGTGCTATTTCTGCAGTAGATTCGTTTTAAAAGGGACTTTTACATTGCTAAATATGCAATATGATATCAAAGGGGAATTTCTCCCCTGTGGTAGGACAGAGGGAAATTTTAATAACTAACAATATGTGTAATAACTATTAGCCATTTGTAATATTAGTAAGAATTAATTTTACATATATATATATATATATATATATATATATATATATATATATATATACAGTATATATCTAATATATACAGCTGAGTGCATGTATGTGTGTGTGTGTGTGTGTGTGTGTGTGTATGACCGCTAAAGGAATCCGCATCGTCACATTTACAATCCCGAAATTTTGCACAGACACCCCATGTGACTCAGGGAACGTCATACCATAGACTATGTTTTGACCGGAAAATTTAACCCCACGCTTTACAATTACTCTCCAAAAAAACTGACTCTATTAAAGTGAATGGAGTTGCGAGCTACAGGTTATTAATAGCCGCTGTGATTAGTTGTTATAGGAAAAAAAATAAATTGTTAATATAAGAAGCTTATGTGTGAGGTAATAAGATGTCGGTGGAGAGACGGATAGAGAGAGACAGAAAGAGACAGAAACAGACAGACAGACAGAGAGAGAGAGAGAGAGAGGGAGACAGGGAAGAGACAGACAGAGACAGAAAGACAGACAGGGAAAGAGACAGAGAGAGAGACAGAGTCAAAGAGACAGACGGAGACAGACAGACACAGACAGACAGAGAAAGAGACAGGGAAAGAGACAGAGACATGGAAAGAGACAGACAGGGAAAGAGAGAGGGAAAGAGACAAAGACAAGGAAAGAGACAGGGAAAGAGACAGAGACAAGGAAAGAGACAGATGGGGAAAGAGACGGACGGGGGAAAGAGACAGATGGGGAAAGAGACAGACGAGGAAAGAAACAGGCGAGGAACGAGACAGACAGGGAAAGAGACTGACAAACAGACAAACACAGAGATGGAGAGAGACAGACAGATAGACGGATACAGAGATAGACAGAGAGATAAACACAGACAGACAGAGAGATAGACACAGACAGACAGACATGGATAGAGACAGAGACACACATGGATAGAGACAGACAGACAGAGAGACAGACACATAGAGACAGACAGGGAAACAAACAGACAGAGAGACAGACACACAGAGACAGACAGACAAACAGAGCGATAGACAGACAGATTCAGACACACAGAGACAGATATACAGATAGAAAGAGACAGACACACAAAGACAGAGACAGACAGACACAGACAGACAGAGCCTGGGAGAGAGACAGAGAGACAGTTAACACGCCGGCCAACACCCGGGTACTACAGCTAATATATATATATATATATATATATATATATATAAATGTGGCGCCCTGGACAAGCCAGGGGCCACAGAGCACAACACCCACAACACCCCACACTCCCAGCAGGCACACCGAGGTCAGACACAAAACCCTTGTTGCCTTCCTCCAGGGGCTGATGATCACACCAGGGGGTGGGCCAGGCGGTTGGTCCCGCCCACCGAGGAGTTCACAGTCCTGGAGGCGGGAAAAGCAGGCAGATTAGTTGTGGAGGTTGAAGTAGAAGGAGGAAAGTGGTAAAAGAGCTGCCTGAAGTTGGTCCGGGTGTGTGGCCCGGACAGATCAGCAAGGTTGGCAGACGGTGGTGACCGTCTGCAGGAGTGGCCTATCCGAGTTACCGTAAGGACCGTGGACGGGCGGTGGCCCGGCGGTACCAGACCGGTACAGAAAGAGAAGCCAGCACCATCTGGCAGGGGCTTACGGACCCCGGCAAGGCTAGGAGTCGCCGTGAATTTGCCGAATTCGTTAGTGAAGGGAACCTCCTGGGTTTCCAAACAGCCAAGTCCCGACAGAAGGCAACAGTCCAACCAAGTGAGAGAGACACCGCCACCGCCAAGGCAACCGTTTCTCAGGGCTAGTGCCTGCGGGCAAAAGGGGCTCCTCCGGCCCATATCCAAGCCGGGGAGCGGTTACCGGTGGGAACCCATTGGAACCATCTACCGTATCTAGGTGCAGGGAAAGGCAGTCACCACCAACCTGCCGGGAGCAAACAACACCGCAGCCGTCTGTGGGGCCCGTCCATCCAGCCGTGTGTTTTACCGAGAACTGTGTCCTCATCATTGGCTGAGTGAGTACCACCGTGCCGTGCGGCACAGCGCTGCCCCCGCGACCCTGCACCTCGCCAGGCCCCGTAACCCGCCTGCCATCCATCCCTACCCCATCACCGGACCCCGGGACAACTAACCCCCTACCCACGGAGGGGAGAAATAACAACCAAGCTGCTCCCTGTCATCGCTCCCGGGATCCCCGTCTAGAGCAGCAGTGGTGTCACCAATATCACCACAACCGTGGGTGGTGTCACGGACAATAATCAAAACCCCCACAATCAAAATCCCCTTTTCACTCACGGGCGAGGAGTGCCGCTCGAGTCCCCGGGATCCGGCCCACCGCTCGAGCCACCACCGAGCAGCAGCAGCCGCAGCAGCAGCGGCAGCTGGACCCGAGCAGTGGGAGAGCGCAGCGTCCCCTCCTCCGCCCGCGACATTTCCACTCAACCAGTACCAGAATATTGGGCCAAAAGGTATATCTGTAGATACAAATGGAGTATCTGCATCTTTGGTAGTTTCACATGAAGTATGTGCAGGGCCGGCTCCAGGTTTTTGTGGTCCTGGGGCGAAAGCGTCTCAGTGGGCCCCATCCAAACATATGCACATGCACAGATACATACACATACAGGCATACGTACACATATACTGTATATTTAAAGAGAAATTCACAAAAACACATATAGACATAAATCTAGACACTGTAATATACACTGACATACACAGATACACATCATATATGCACACACAGACATATTATTTTTATATTTTTATATATTTATATATATTTCTAATATTGGGAAGCTGGCAACAGCCTCATTCACCTCCCCGCTTGTCTTTATCCAGCTCCTCCTGGGCATGTGTCTGTGCCACGCTGATTGGTGGTAGTCACTAACAGACATGGCCGCACATAGAGCTTAGGGTTAGCCCTGCTGTATATACATCACAAGAGAGGCTGGGGACATACACATTACTGGGGGGCATACATATTACTGAGAAAAGGGGTATACCGCAATGGGGGCATACAGCTCTAGAGGGGCAGTGGCTCTGAGGTGGGGGGGACAAACAGCTCTGAGGTGGGGGGGGTGACATGCAGCTCTGGGGGTATACAGCTCTGGGGTGGGGGGGACATACAGCTCTGGGGGGTATACAGCACTGGGGTGGGCTATGCATCCACCATATGGCACTGTCAAGCCCCCATATGGCACTAATATGGACCCCGGCAAGGCTAGGAGTCGCCGTGAATTTGCCGAATCCATTAGTGAAGGGGACCTCCTGGGTTTCCAAACAGTCAAGTCCCGACAGAAGGCAACAGTCAAACCAACAGCGGTAGACACCGCCACCGCCAAGGCAACCGTTTCTCAGGGCCAGCGCCTGCGGGCAAAGAGGGGCTCCTTCAGCCCATAACCAAGCTGGGGAGCAGGTTACCGGTGGGAACCCATCGGAATCATCAACCGTACTTAGGTGCAGGGAAAGACAGTCACCATCAACCTGCCGGGAGAAACAACACTGCAGCCGTCTGTGGGACCCGTCCATCCAGCCGAGTGTTTTACCGAGAACTGTGTCTTCATCATTGGGCTGAGTGAGTACCACCGTGCCATGCGGCACAGCACTGCCCCTGCGACCCTACACCTCGCCAGGCCCCGTAACCCGCCTGCCATCCTTCCCTACCCCATCACCGGGCCCCGGGACAACTAACCCCCTACCCACGGAGGGGAGAAATAACAAGCTGCTCCCTGTCACCGCTCCCGGGATCCCCGTCCAGAGCAGCGGTGGTGTCACCATTTTCACCACAACCGTGGGTGGTGTCACGGACAATAAATCCCCACAATCAAATCCCCTTTTCACACACGGGCGAGGAACGCCGCTCGAGTCCCCGGGATCCGGCCCACCGCTCGAGCCACCACCGATCAGCAGCGGCAGCCGCAGAGCAGCAGCACCAGCGGCCGGACCCGAGCAGTGGGAGAGCACAGCGTCCCCTCCTCCGCCCGCGACATATATATATATATATATATATATATATATATATATATATATATACAGTTAGGTCCAGAAATATTTGGACAGTGACACAATTTTCGCGAGTTGGTCTCTGCATGCCACCACATTGGATTTGAAATGAAACCTCTACAACAGAATTCAAGTGCAGATTGTAACGTTTAATTTGAAGGTTTGAACAAAAATATCTGATAGAAATTGTAGGAATTGTACACATTTCTTTACAAACACTCCACATTTTAGGAGGTCAAAAGTAATTGGACAAATAAACCAAACCCAAACAAAATATTTTTATTTTCAATATTTTGTTGCGAATCCTTTGGAGGCAATCACTGCCTTAAGTCTGGAACCCATGGACATCACCAAACGCTGGGTTTCCTCCTTCTTAATGCTTTGCCAGGCCTTTACAGCCGCAGCCTTCAGGTCTTGCTTGTTTGTGGGTCTTTCCGTCTTAAGTCTGGATTTGAGCAAGTGAAATGCATGCTCAATTGGGTTAAGATCTGGTGATTGACTTGGCCATTGCAGAATGTTCCACTTTTTTGCACTCATGAACTCCTGGGTAGCTTTGGCTGTATGCTTGGGGTCATTGTCCATCTGTACTATGAAGCGCCGTCCGATCAACTTTGCGGCATTTGGCTGAATGTGGCTGAAAGTATATCCCGGTACACTTCAGAATTCATCCGGCTACTCTTGTCTGCTGTTATGTCATCAATAAACACAAGTGACCCAGTGCCATTGAAAGCCATGCATGCCCATGCCATCACGTTGCCTCCACCATGTTTTACAGAGGATGTGGTGTGCCTTGGATCATGTGCCATTCTCTTTCTTCTCCAAACTTTTTTCTTCCCATCATTCTGGTACAGGTTGATCTTTGTCTCATCTGTCCATAGAATACTTTTCCAGAACTGAGCTGGCTTCATGAGGTGTTTTTCAGCAAATTTAACTCTGGCCTGTCTATTTTTGGAATTGAATGGTTTGCATCTAGATGTGAACCCTTTCTATTTACTTTCATGGAGTCTTCTCTTTACTGTTGACTTAGAGACAGATACACCTACTTCACTGAGAGTGTTCTGGACTTCAGTTGATGTTGTGAACGGGTTCTTCTTCACCAAAGAAAGTATGCGGCGATCATCCACCACTGTTGTCATCCGTGGACGCCCAGGCCTTTTTGAGTTCCCAAGCTCACCAGTCAATTCCTTTTTTCTCAGAATGTACCCGACTGTTGATTTTGCTACTCCAAGCATGTCTGCTATCTCTCTGATGGATTTTTCTTTTTTTTCAGCCTCAGGATGTTCTGCTTCACCTCAATTGAGAGTTGCTTAGACCGCATGTTGTCTGGTCACAGCAACAGCTTCCAAATGCAAAACCACACACCTGTAATCAACCCCAGACCTTTTAACTACTTCATTGATTACAGGTTAACGAGGGAGACGCCTTCAGAGTTAATTGCAGCCCTTAGGCTATGTGCGCACGTTGCGTATATACATGCAGTTACGCTGCGCTTTGTAGCGCAGCGTAACTGCATGCGTCCTCCATCCCCTGCACAGTCTATGGAGATTGTGCAGGGGACGTGCGCACGTGGCGTTTTAGAGCGCAGCGCTTCGGCTACTGCCAAAGCGCTGCGTAAAAAGAAGTGACATGTCACTTCTTCCGTGCGCTTTGCCGGCAGCTCCTGCTCTGTCTATGGTAGGAGCTGCAGGCAGAGCGCATGGAATCGGCTTCACTACGGACATTTCTGCAGCGATTTAAAGCGCACATGTGCTCTTCAGTTCTGCAGTGAACTGTACGCAACGTGCGCACATAGCCTTAAGGCTACTTTACACACTGCGATATCGGTCCCGATATCGCTAGTGTGGGTACCCGCCCCCATCTGTTGCGCGACACGGGCATATCGCTGCCCGTGCCGCACAACATCGCCCACAGCCGTCACACAAACTTACCTGTCCGGCGACGTCGCTGTGACCGGCGAACCGCCTCCTTTCTAAGGGGGCGGTCCATGCGGCGTCACAGCGACGTCACTGAAACGTCACTGAACCGCCGCCCAATAGCAGCGGAGCGGCGGAGATGAGCGGGACGTAACATCCCGCCCACCTCCTTCCTTCCGCATAGCGGCCGGGAGGCAGGTAAGGGGAGCTTCCTCGTTCCTGCGGCGTCACACGCAGCGATGTGTGCTGCCGCAGGAACGAGGAACAACCTCGTTACTGCTGTAGTAACGAGATTTGAGAATGGACCCCCGTGTCGCCGATTAGCGATTTTGCACGTTTTTGCAACGATGCAAAATCGCTTATCGATATCACACGCAACGGCATCGCTAATGCGGCCGGATGTGCGTCACGAATTCCGTGACCCCAACGACTCCGCATTAGCGATGTCGTAGCGTGTAAAGCCCGCTTTAGAGTCCCTTGTCCAATTACTTTTGGTCCCTTTAAAAAGAGGAGGCTATGCATTACAGAGCTATGATTCCTAAACCCTTTCTCCGATTTGGATGTGAAAACTCTCATATTGCAGCTGGGAGTGTGCACTTTCAGCCCATATTATATATATAATTGTATTTCTGAACATGTTTTTGTAAACAGCTAAAATAACAAAACTTGTGTCACTGTCCAAATATTTCTGGACCTAACTGTATATATACTGTATATATATATATATATATATATATATATATATATATATTTATATAAATATATACAGTATATAAAATTAAATATATATCAAGTATATATATATATATATATATATATATATATATATATATATATATATACTTTTTTTTATTATTATTATTATTATTATTATTATTACTAAATTAGATCCCACTACTTTGGCCCTCTCACAACCACTATTTTGTATTATATTGTGGTAGCAATAAAAGGATATTGCAAAAGGTTATCAAGTTATCATTTGTGTATGGAGTAATAACTGTTGAATTGGTAAGAGTCGTCTTGGAAAATCATGTTTTTCAAAGTTTGAAATTCTAACATCATAGAGAATGGCATCATGCAAGTTCCAAGAGGAGAAGCCACATTGCAGTTTTGATCGAAAAGGAACCAAAAGGATTAAATTTATTTTTAACCCAAAAAGGGAAGACTGCTTAATTGAATTGGACATTGGTTGACTTCTTCAGTCTAGCTTCCAATGGTGGGTTTTGAGGATTTAAGACTTTTTTTTCCTTGTGATAAGATTAAGAAGATTCTCAACCTTTCTGATGGCCTTCTTGGACAAATAGTTTCATAGTTGTGAAAAAAGACAGGTCCTCAAGGTCAATCTATGGCTATGTGCGCACATTGCGTTTTTTTCTCGGAAACGCTGTGTTTTGAACTGCAGCGTAACTGCATGCGTTAAGCCTCCCCAGCAAAGTCTATGAGAAAGCCGAAAAATCAATGCACACGCTGCGTTTGTAAACGCAGCGTTTTAGATGCCCAAACTCGCTGCGGGAAAAAAAGCAGCATGTCACTTCTTTTGTGCATTGTAGCTGCGTTCTTCACCCATTGAAATCAATGATGTGGGTCAAAACGCAACCAAAATGCACTTGGACTGCATTTTTGTTGCATTCCGCATGCTTTTTTGACAAGCAAAATGCAGGTCTTTTCAGTCTCTGTGATGTCGGTCAATCTCTGTCTGTGGATGTCGGTGAATCTCCCTCTGTCTGTCGGTCGGTCGGTCTCTTTCTCTGTCAGTTGGTCGCTCTGTCTGTCTCTCTTTCTGTCGGTTGGTCTCTCTCTGTCTGTCCTTCTCTCTGTCCATCGGTCAGTCTCTCCCCCTCTCTCATACTCACCGATCCCCGATCACCGCTGCGGCGCTGCACGGCTGTCACACTGCTCCGGCCGCTCATTATTCAATCTGGTATTCCCTGCTTTCCCGCCAACCGGTGCCTATGATTGGTTGTAGTCAGACACGCCCCCACGCTGAGTGACAGCTGTCTCACTGCAACCAATCACAGCCGCAGGTGGGCAGGTCTATATCGTGCAATAAAATAAATAAATAATTAAACAAAAAACGACGTGCGGTCCCCCCCCCAATTTTGATACCAACCAGGGTAAAGCCACACGGCTGAAGGCTGGTATTCTCAGGATGGGGAACGCCATGTTATGGGGAGCCCCCCAGCCTAAAAATATCATCCAGCAGCCGCCCGCAATTGCCGCATCCTATAGGTGCCACAGTCCCGGAACTCTACCCGGCTCATCCCGAATTGCCCTAGTGCCGTGGCAATCGAGGTAATAAGGAGTTAATGGCAGCAGCCCATAGCTGCCACTACAGTTAGGTCCAGAAATATTTGGACAGTGACACAAGTTTTGTTATTTTAGCTGTTTACAAAAACATGTTCAGAAATACAATTATATATATAATATGGGCTGAAAGTGCACACTCCCAGCTGCAATATGAGAGTTTTCACATCCAAATCGGAGAAAGGGTTTAGGAATCATAGCTCTGTAATGCATAGCCTCCTCTTTTTCAAGGGACCAAAAGTAATTGGACAAGGGACTCTAAGGGCTGCAATTAACTCTGAAGGCGTCTCCCTCGTTAACCTGTAATCAATGAAGTAGTTAAAAGGTCTGGGGTTGATTACAGGTGTGTGGTTTTGCATTTGGAAGCTGTTGCTGTGACCAGACAACATGCGGTCTAAGGAACTCTCAATTGAGGTGAAGCAGAACATCCTGAGGCTGAAAAAAAAGAAAAAATCCATCAGAGAGATAGCAGACATGCTTGGAGTAGCAAAATCAACAGTCGGGTACATTCTGAGAAAAAAGGAATTGACTGGTGAGCTTGGGAACTCAAAAAGGCCTGGGCGTCCACGGATGACAACAGTGGTGGATGATCGCCGCATACTTTCTTTGGTGAAGAAGAACCCGTTCACAACATCAACTGAAGTCCAGAACACTCTCAGTGAAGTAGGTGTATCTGTCTCTAAGTCAACAGTAAAGAGAAGACTCCATGAAAGTAAATAGAAAGGGTTCACATCTAGATGCAAACCATTCAATTCCAAAAATAGACAGGCCAGAGTTAAATTTGCTGAAAAACACCTCATGAAGCCAGCTCAGTTCTGGAAAAGTATTCTATGGACAGATGAGACAAAGATCAACCTGTACCAGAATGATGGGAAGAAAAAAGTTTGGAGAAGAAAGAGAATGGCACATGATCCAAGGCACACCACATCCTCTGTAAAACATGGTGGAGGCAACGTGATGGCATGGGCATGCATGGCTTTCAATGGCACTGGGTCACTTGTGTTTATTGATGACATAACAGCAGACAAGAGTAGCCGGATGAATTCTGAAGTGTACCGGGATATACTTTCAGCCACATTCAGCCAAATGCCGCAAAGTTGATCGGACGGCGCTTCATAGTACAGATGGACAATGACCCCAAGCATACAGCCAAAGCTACCCAGGAGTTCATGAGTGCAAAAAAGTGGAACATTCTGCAATGGCCAAGTCAATCACCAGATCTTAACCCAATTGAGCATGCATTTCACTTGCTCAAATCCAGACTTAAGACGGAAAGACCCACAAACAAGCAAGACCTGAAGGCTGCGGCTGTAAAGGCCTGGCAAAGCATTAAGAAGGAGGAAACCCAGCGTTTGGTGATGTCCATGGGTTCCAGACTTAAGGCAGTGATTGCCTCCAAAGGATTCGCAACAAAATATTGAAAATAAAAATATTTTGTTTGGGTTTGGTTTATTTGTCCAATTACTTTTGACCTCCTAAAATGTGGAGTGTTTGTAAAGAAATGAAATGTGTACAATTCCTACAATTTCTATCAGATATTTTTGTTCAAACCTTCAAATTAAACGTTACAATCTGCACTTGAATTCTGTTGTAGAGGTTTCATTTCAAATCCAATGTGGTGGCATGCAGAGCCCAACTTGCGAAGGGGCGGAGATGAGCTGGGACGTAACATCCCGCCCACCTCCTTCCTTCCGCATAGCGGCCGGGAGGCAGGTAAGGGGAGCTTCCTCGTTCCTGCGGCGTCACACGCAGCGATGTGTGCTGCCGCAGGAACGAGGAACAACCTCGTTACTGCTGTAGTAACGAGATTTGAGAATGGACCCCCGTGTCGCGGATTAGCGATTTTTGCACGTTTTTGCAACGATGCAAAATCGCTTATCGATGTCACACGCAACGGCATCGCTAATGCGGCCGGATGTGCGTCACGAATTCCGTGACCCCAACGACTCCGCATTAGCGATGTCGTAGCGTGTAAAGCCCGCTTTAGAGTCCCTTGTCCAATTACTTTTGGTCCCTTTAAAAAGAGGAGGCTATGCATTACAGAGCTATGATTCCTAAACCCTTTCTCCGATTTGGATGTGAAAACTCTCATATTGCAGCTGGGAGTGTGCACTTTCAGCCCATATTATATATATAATTGTATTTCTGAACATGTTTTTGTAAACAGCTAAAATAACAAAACTTGTGTCACTGTCCAAATATTTCTGGACCTAACTGTAAGTCCAAGGTTAATCATCAGTAAAGAAGGAAGCACGGTCTGGTAGAGAGCTAAGGAGGCCATAGTATTAGACTAATTTTTGTAGAATTTATTGTTTTCTATCAGCCACAACGCGTTTCGATATACACAATATCTTCATCAGGTGGATATAAAACGGAATGTGGAGAGTACTATTTAAAGGGGCAGGTGCGATTCCATTGGTCAACACCAAATTAATTGAAATGTTAACCCGTAATGTATCACAACCAACCCTTCACAATAATATAAAAGCAGATAAAAGATATTAAAAAGGATTTTTCAAATAGACTCTTTGCCATAAAAACATTGTTTAAAAAACACATGTGGTAATATAATCATATAATCATATATTAACTCCTAAAACTGAATACATAAAATCATGAGAACTTTTCAAAAAATGATCTGAGTATGCCTATACTGGTAACATGTAATAATATTATTATAATTTATGTCAGTGTGGGTGGATCAAGAATTTAATTTTATAATTTTATAAATTTAGGGAATGGATATCCTTGTTTTAAAATTGCATTAAATCTCAACCACTGGGTGCATATGCCAGCACAATAGGTGCTGTGAATCACTTTTCCAGCACAATAGGTGCTGTGAACCACTTTTCCAAAACTCACAGAAATGTCTATTGAATCTCAACCACTGGGTGTAAATGCCAGCACAATAGGTGCTGTGAATCATTTTTCAGCACAATAGTTGCTGTAAATCACTATTGTGCTGGCATTTGCACCCAGTGGTTGAGATTCAATAGACATTAATGCAATTTTAAAACAAGGATATCCATTCCCTAAATTTATAAAATTATAAAATTAAATTCTTGATCCACCCACAATGACATACATTATTATAATAATATTATTACATGTTACCAGTACAGACATACTGTTACGGGGGGGCTGTCTGATAATAACCTAAAGGAGTATCAGACAGTCAGGGTCCACCGTGCAAAGACTCTGCTGCAGACTATGGCAGAGTGCAATACCTCTGTTAACTCACAGAAGGATATAATAAGAAAGTAAAGCAATTCCTCCCTTACTTGGAGGGTGTGTGGAATGATCTCTGTTAATAATCACAGAGACAAAGGCAATGTGTGCGAAATGGCACCTACCTAGGTCCGCTCTTCTAGTGGTGCAAAAGAGAAGAACAGCAGCGTAAGCCGCACAAAGCTCCTACCTGCGTTCGCTCCACTAGTGTGCGAGGACACGAACCACTAGATATGGCACCTGCCTAGGTCCGCTCTTCTAGTGGTGCAAAAGAGACGAACAGCAGCGTAAGCCGCACAAAGCTCCTACCTCTGTTCGCTCCCCTAGTGTGCGAGGATACGAACAACTGCTAGTCGCAGTAAAAGGAACGTTACCCTAGCGGCAACGTCCACCTACGAGTCGAACCACAAGGCCCAGCCAGACCATGTGCCTCAGGCACCTGCCTATGTCCGCTCCCCTAAGAGGTAAGGATATGGACAGCAGCCGAAGCTGTAAGGTATAAGAACGCTACCCTGCCGGTAGCGCTCACCTAGCATAGACAGAGGAATGCCTAGAGGAACGCGCACAGAGCGTCTACTCTTATGCATGAACCAAGAGGACTGAGCGCCATGCGGCGTGTGTCAGGGTCTTATATAGACTCTGTGCCTCATCCAAGATGGAGGACACCAGAGCCAATCCGCTGCCAGAACGACAGGAGTGACATCATGCTGGCCTATCACCGAGCAAGGCATCACAAGCACATGACCAGCGACCAATCGGCATAGAAGGTGTCAGAGACATGTGACCTCGTGTCAGCGATGATGTCACCCGCACATGTGCAATGGCTCCAAGATAGGACTTAGTCTCCGGCGCTCGCACATGTGCAGTAGCAAGAAATCTGGACTTAGTCTCCAGCGCTCGCACATGTGCAGTGGCAAGAAATCTGGACTTAGTCTCCAGCGCTCGCACATGTGCAGTAGCAGGAAATCTGGACTTAGTCTCCAGTGCTCGCAGCAACCGTAACACATACTCAGATCATTTTTTGAAAAGTTCTCATGATTTTATGTATTCAGTTTTAGGAGTTAATATATGATTATATGATTATATTATCACATGCGTTTTTTAAACAATGTCTTTACGGCAAAGAGTCTATTTGAAAAATCCTTTTTAATATCTTTTATCAGCTTTTATATTTTTGTGAAGGGTTGGTTGTGATACATTAAGGGTTAACATTTCAATTAATTTGGTGTTGACCAATAAAATCGCACCTGCCCCTGTAAATAGTACTCTCCACATTCCGTTTTATATCCACCTGATGAAGATATTGTGTATATTGAAACGCGTTGTGGCTGATAGAAAACAATAAATTCTACAAAAATGAATCTAATACTGTGGCCTCCTTAGCGCTCTACCAGACCGTGCTTCCTTCTTTACTGCTGATCTTCCCCTCTGTGGGTTCACGGCAAGAGCTGCTTGGTACGGAGGTCAGATGACCAGAGACGCCCAGTGATCTGTCACGTGACCAGCTCTTCAGGAATTTGCTTCCCTGGATGGACATCGTGGGCTAACAGGTTAGAAGACTACTGACACCACACTCCCGTCTTATACCGTAGTTGTGCGAGGGCTGCACAACCACATCAGGTGAGAAGATTCTTTTTCTGCTCCTCACCGCTATCTCCCAGACCCTTCACATGCGCTCCCTTGTTTAATTTTTTATTCAAGGTTAATCATGGCAGGCGTCTCCCCGAGATACCTTCTATAATTAACCTGTAAGTTAAAGAAAATAAACACACACATCCAAAAAATCCTATATTTGGAATAAAAGACAAAAAAAACACCCTCTTTCACCACTTTATTAAAATCCTCAAATACCCCTCCAGGTCCGACGTAATCCACATGAGGTCCCACGACGCTCTCAGCTCTGCTACATGAAGCTGACAAGAGCGGTCACAGACTAGACCGCTCTCTGTCAGCTCCATGCAACAACTGAAGTGAGCCGCGCGATCAGCGATGAAGTCACAGGTGAGTTGTGGTCTCGGGTGGAGAACTCCAGCTAGCCATGGGAAACCTGAGTGACGGCAGTGCTAATCGCGCTGCTCACGTCAGTCACTCAGGGGATTAGCGGTCACCGGTGAGTCCTTCACGGGTGACCGCTAATCAGGACGCCACACACAGACAGAGCCGCGGTATGACAATGAAGTCGGCTGAAGTTCACCCGAGTTCATTCTCATCACGCGACTCTGTCTGTGTGTGCTGTCAGCCGGAATGTAGCAGAGCTGAATTGCCGGGGCAACGCACTGTCAAAAATGCATCCAAAACGCATGCAAAATGCATAGAAAAAGCATCCAAAATGCATGCGTTGTGGATGCATTTTTTTTTTACAAACGCAGTGTCCAATCTGCCAGAGGGTGCGTTCTTTTCTGCACTGCACAGAACGCAACGTGCGCACATACCCTAGGACCCTGAAAACAAGCTCCCATACTTAGCCATAGTGGAGAGCGGGACCCGGCAAGTTCCATACTACCAGGACCAACAGAGAAGTAACTTAGTGCTAGGAGGAAGGTCACGGATCACCAGGCAGCACCATTGGGGACGGGACCCGAACTAGCTCCCCTCGGCGGCAGCGGTATACAGAACTTTGGTTTATCCAGTTGTCGGTGTCAGCTTAATGGATTGAGTGAGTACGAAAGTGACCCCCTTCGCACCCAACGGCACTCGCCCCTCACCATCACCAAGTTCCAGGGCATCCCCCCTACCTGTGGAGGGTTCTAACACCTGGCTGCCCCATTCCATCACCCCCGGATACACCCAACTGCAGCGGTGGTACTCCAAATTACCACATACCACGGGTGGCGTCACAAACTCTAACACAATCCCCTGTAAATACCCCCTTCATTTGAGTCCGGAGACACTTCGAGCCACCGCGGATCCAGATCCGAGTAGCATGGCTGCTGGCACGGGGGCGGCACACATGGACATCTGTGACCTCACTATTACCAAGCATATGAGCCACCTCCACTGCCGTGCGCCAGAAGTGATAGACCTTGCGATAGGCCAACTTTTTGATTCCAATATTTTGCCTGGATGTCCACCTCTTACATTTTAAATGGAGAGAGAGAGACTTCATTTCATATTTTTCCTACTGCCATGGTACTCAGATGATGCAGTTTGGCAATTTTCTTGGCTGAGAGACCACTATTAATGAGCTGGATGATGCGGTTTCTCTTTTCTTGGGAAATTTTCTTCATTGCTGTTCCTGGATTTGAACCAATGACCTTTCACTTTGGAATTAACCTAATAAAATACTGAGCTATTAGAGACTTTGAGAAGTAGTATACAGGAAGAAAAAAAAAATTCAAACACCAGGAGCAAGACAGTAACAATGCAGTGACATGACAAGAATCTGCATAACTTATTCTATGCTAAATAGTTCCAAGTCAAATTTATGTATGAGAAAGCCAAGATGATTGTCTATAAAATGAAGGTCGTCTCATGTTCGAAGCTGTAATGGATGATGAGATATGGAGCCTAAAGGCCACGTCTCACTAAGCGACATCACTAGCGACATCGCTGCTGAGTCACGGTTTTTGTGACGCAACAACGATCTTGCTAGCGATGTCGCTGTGTGTGACATCCAGCAATGACTTGGCCCCTGCTGTGAGGTCACCGGTCATTGCTGAATGTCCTGGACCATTTTTTGGTCGTTGCTCTCCCGCTGTGAAGCACACATCGCTGTGTTTGACATCGAGAGAGCAACGATCTAAATGTGCAGGGAGAAGGGAGCCGGCTTCTGCGGACGCTGGTAACCAAGGTACACATCGGCTAACCAAGCAAAGGCTTTGCTTGGTTACCTGATATTTACCTTGGTTACCAGCATCCGCAGCTTCTAGAAGCCGGCTCCCTGCTCCCTGCACACGTAGCCAAGGTACACATCGGGTTACTAAGCAAAGCGCTTTGCTTAGTTACCCGATATGTACTATGGGTACCAAGCACAGCATCGTTACACGGGTCGCTGGTGGCTGGTGGCTGATCTCTGATCGCTGTGGAGATCTGCCTGTTTGACAGCTCACCAGCGACCATGTAGCGATGCTCCAGCGATCCCTGCCAGGTCAGATCGCTGGTTTGCTCGCTGGAGCGTCGCTAAGTGTGACGGTACCTTAAAAGTAACAAAATTCATGTAGACTCACTCAAAGATGTAGTGAATAGTGAGATATGGTGTCACGGCGCTCTCTCTACTATAGGAGTTTAGTGACAAGTTTTGGGTCTGAGTCTCACTTTCCCCTGTGAGACTGTGCTATTTAACCCCTTCACCCCCAAACAATTTTCCGTTTTTCCGTTTGTTTGTTTTTTTTTACTTTCCTTCTTCCAAGAGCTGTAACTTTTTTATTTTTCTGTCAATCTTACCATATAGGGGTTGTTTTTTGCTGGACGAGTTGTATTTTTAAATAAAACCATACGTTTTACCATATAGTTTACTGGAAAACAGAAAAAAAAAATGCACAGAAAAACTGTGCAGAAAAACTGCAAAAATAGTTTTTGGGATATTTTATTCACCACGTTTGCAATATCATAAAACTGATGTGTTGGTGTGATGTCTCAGGTCGGTACGAGTTTGTAGACAGCAAACATTTATAGGTTTACTTTTATCTAAGGGGTTAGAAAAATCACAAGTTTGTCCAAAAAAAGTGGCGCACTTTTTGCGACATTTTCCGAAATTCATAGCGTTCTCATTTTTCAGGATCAATGGCTCAGTTACAGCTTATTTTTTGCACCTTGAGCTGACGTTCTTAATGGTATCATTTTTGCGCAGATGCTATGTTTTGATCGCCTGTTATTGCATTTTGCGCAAAATTTGCAGCGGCCAAAAAGAGTAATTTTGTCATTTGGAATTTTTTTGCTGCTACGTCGTTGACCGATCAGATTAATTGATTTTATATTTTGATAGACCGGGCATTTCTGAACGCAGCGATTCCAAATACGTGTATATTGTTAATTTTTTTTACCGTTTAATTTTCAATGGGCCGAATGGGGGGTGATTTGAACTTTTAAGTTAATTTTTTTTTCATTTTTAAAACTTTTTTTAACTTTTGCTTTTATTTTACTAGGTCCCTTAGGGGACAATAACGATCAGCAGTCTGGTTTCTCTTCCCTTTCTCCAGATCACAGCTACACAGCTGAGATCTGGAGAAAAGCTGCTTTACTCTCACACACTGCCCTCTGCTGGCAGTGAGAGAAAGTGAGTCATGATAGCTACAGGAGTCTTCACATGACCCTGTACTACCATGGCAACCACCGGACATCACGTGATCACGTCACGTGACTTCCGATGGGGGTGGGTAAGTTATCCTTATGGCGGCGCAGTGATACATCTCGCAGACAGAATTTGACAGCGAGATGTATGGGGTTAATAGGTGTGGGTGGAACGCGATTCCACTCGCGCCTGGCAGGCACACATGTCAGCTGTTGAAATCAGCTGATATGTATGTGGATCGCCGCGGACTGCCCACAGCAGCCTGCGGGGATTAACCTCACACGATCCATGACGTACCCAGTGTCATGAAGAGGTTAAACATGTTTTCCTTTACTTTAGCAGTTGTCGAGTTAATGGCAGGATTCCTTGACAGCAAGCAGGCCAATTACCATCCCAGGCGTTTTCAGTTTGGTACCACTCCCAGCTCCTTTATATACCCTCTGCTTCCAGCAGAAGGTGCTGATTATTCATGATTCATTTGGATTTTGAACTTAGAGGAAGAAGGAGCTGCTGTCACCCTCTGCCGTTCTGACTGCAGCATTCTGTTGTTGTTTTTCCCCTTTCTGTGTTTCTTTCCTAGTGTGTTGTTTTAGTGCAGCGGTGAGGCTAACGTCCTTCAACTGCCCACTCCTTAGTCAGAGCCTATTGTACTGTCATGTCAGGGCTGCAGGTACCAGCTCGGTGACAGGTGAGGAACCTGTATAGGGACTAACTAGGAGTGCAGGGTACAGCGGCAGGTAAGTGGAGGAGGTGTCCATCTTTCCTATCACTAGTGCTCATTGTTAAAGTGTCACCAGTGTAACCTGTGTCTTATCGTGGTTTTTTCTCCGTTTTAGTTGTGTGTTTGGCCTCACACCAGACTCTTCTATAGTCCATGCATGACATATGGAGTCTGAAAGTCAAAAGTTCAAAATATTGTTACACTTTTGCTCATCTGGGGCTAACTCCAGCCGAAAAGCCATAGAGTTAACAATGGCCGCTACTCTGTACGGACCGATAAACCTAGAGTACAGAGCCCCAGGTAAATATTTTCACCTGATCTTGTTAGTGGACACCCATAAGTAATCATTCACACACATGTCCAAACCTGAACATTTATTATTACCAGCCATGCATTTATTAAGAGTAGAAAATCCCCCTGAAGTATCAACAACAGGCGTGTACCCCCGTTTCTTCAAAACCTTACCCTCAGGAACATGACCCTCAGTGGAAACAACCACACACCGCCATTACCACCTCTCCCAGGGTGACACCCGGGGAGACACCGAGGCCCAGTATTAAAATGAAGTGATGGTAGAATATCACCTCATCTTTCTGGAAGCAAAGCCACCTCGGACAGAAAAGAGGGTGTAGGTTTTATAAGGACGGTAGAGATAGATGATCAGGATCGTTCCGTTAGGTGTCAGTTGCCCATCTACGGACCTCAGAGCAGTACTCCTCAGCCTGCTGTGCCCCGTGCTGGAATTTACAGAATTTTGACTGAGCAAGGGAGACACAATCAGGGTGGCAACAGACAAGGGTCAAAGCTGCAGAAAACTCATCCACCAACCATAATGACTGAGAGATGGTCAGCAGAGAGAAGGTCCAGGACTGGGGATCTCCCTGAAGGAGAGAGACTACAATCCCCACTGAGCAAGCTTCCCTAAACACCATGAATGTATCCTTCCCCCAGAAAACCTGTCCAGGAGGGCAGCAATCGTCAGGCTGAGGTAAAGCGTGAGCCGAGACTAGCAAATCCGTGTTTTGCTGCAGCTGCTGTACAACCTACAACAGCAGATCCATCATGTCTTTCACTGATCTTTGGATCTGTTGCGTACGAGCCGCAGCTGGATTCATATTGAATCCTGACATTTTTTTAAGGCCGGTTATTATGTCACGCTCGGACAAGTGGATGTCCGGCGCACAGAGCCACACAGAGGTTACAATGAAGATGGAAAAGGGTAGGGAGAAGGGAGATGGGTCATCATCTGGCACTAACCTGAGTCTGCACCCTGAGCTCCTTAACGTCCCTAAACAGGTCCTTCCCCCCACCGCTCTTACGTGCCTAGTCCCCAGCTGTCCCTCCATTCACCCTAGCTAGTGCAAGGCTGGTGAGCGCACTAGATGTCACCACTACTGTAATGAAACACATGGGAAGGAAGACAGACAAGGGGACCTAGACAAAAGGACATGCACCAACAGTTGCAGCCAAAAATACCAAGGTCGCAGGAGACAAAAGATCAGTAACTTCACTGGTGCAGCCTAAAATCTGCTTTACACGCTGCGATCTCGCTAGCGAGATCGCTAGCGTGCATACCCGCCCCCATCGTTTGTGCATCACAGGCAAATCGCTGCCCGTGACGCACAAAATCGTGCGGACCTGTCACACTACTTACCTGCCTAGCAGGGCCGGCTCCAGGTTTTTGTGGGCCCCGGGCGGAAGAGTCCCAGTGGGCCCCATAAATACGCAGACACACACACAAACACAGATACTTACAATTACATATTTAAAGACAAACTCACAAAATACATATAAACAGACAAATCTATACAGTCCTGTACAATGACATACATAGATACACATCATACATGCCTACAGACAGACACACACAGCTCTGCTGCATACAGACACACACACACACACACACTGCTCTGCTACATACATACAAAGACACACACACTGCTCTGCTGCATACATACGGACAGACACACACTGCTGCTGCATACATACATACAGACACACACATACTGTTCTGCTGCATTCATACATACAGACACAGTTCTGCTGCATATATACAGACACACACACAGCTCTGCTGCATACATGCAGGCACACACTGCTCTGCTGCATACATACAGACACACTCACACTGCTCCGGCGGTTTTTCCTCTTTTGAAAAACCGGCCGCCCAATATTCAATCTCGTATTCACTGCTTCTCTCGCCCACCGGCGCCTATGATTGGTTGCAGTCAGACCCGCCCCCACGCTGAGTTACAGCTGTCTCACTGCAACCAATCACAGCCGCCGGTGGGCGGGTCTATATCATGCTGTATTATAAATAAATAATTAAAAAAAACGGTGTGCGGTCCCCCCCAATTTTGATACCAGCCAAGGTAAAGCCACACGGCTGAAGGCTGGTATTCTCAGGATGGGGAGCCCCACGTTATGGGGAGCCCCCCAGCCTAAAAATATCAGCCAGCAGCCGCCCGGAATTGCCGCATCCATTAGATGCGACAGTCCCAGGACTCAACCTGGCTCATCCCGAATTGCCCTGGAGCGGTGGCAATCGAGGTAATAAGGAGTTAATGGTAGCAGCCCATAGCTGCCACTAAGTCCTAGGTTAATCATGGCAGGCGTCTCCCCGAGATACCTTCCATGATTAACTTATAAGTAAAAGTAAATAAACACACACATCCAAAAAAAACCTTTATTTGGAATAAAAGACAAAAAAAACCACCCTCTTTCACCACTTTATTAAAATCCCCAAATACCCCTCCAGGTCCGGCGTAATCCACACGAGGTCCCGCATCCAGCTATGCTACATAAAGCTGACAGGAGTGGTAGTAGAACACCGCCGCTCCTGTGAGCTCCACGCAGCAACTGAAGTGAATCGCACTGTCAGCGGGGACGTCACTGAGATAATGCCGGTGTTTGTGTGCGGTGAGGATGGGTGCTGTAGTGCCGGTGTGTATGCAGGGAAGATGTGGGCGGTAATGTCGGGATGTGTGCGGTGAAGATGTGGGTGGTAATGTCGGGATGTGTGCGGTGAAGATGTGGGCGGTAATGTCGGGATGTGTGCGGTAATGTCGGGATGTGTGCGGTGATGTCGGGATGTGTGCGGTGATGTCGGGATGTGTGCGGTGATGTCGGGATGTGTGCGGTAATGTCGGGATGTGTGCGGTAATGTCGGGATGTGTGCGGTAATGTCGGGATGTGTGCGGAGATGTCGGGATGTGTGCAGTGTTGTCGGGATGTGTGCAGTGTTGCCGGGATGTGTGCAGTGTTGTCGGGATGTGTGCGGTGTTGTCGGGATGTGTGCGGTGTTGTCGAGATGTGTGCGGTGATGTCGGGATGTGTGCGGTGATGTCGGGATGTGTGCGGTGATGTCGGGATGTGTGCGGTGATGTCGGGATGTGTGCGGTGTTGTCGGGATGTGTGCGGTGTTGTCGGGATGTGTGCGGTGATGTCGGGATGTGTGCGGTGATGTCGGGATGTGTGCGGTACTGTCGGGATGTGTGCGGTAATGTCGGGATGTGTGCGGGGATGTCGGGATGTGTGCAGTGATGTCGTGATGTGTGCGGGTAATGTCAGGATGTGTGCGGTGATGTCGGGATGTGTGCGGTGATGTCGGGATGTGTGCAGTGTTGTCGGGATGTGTGCAGTGATGTCGGGATGTGTGCGGTGATGTCAGGATGTGTGCGGTGATGTCGGGATGTGTGCGGTGATGTCGGGATGTGTGCGGTAATGTCGGGATGTGTGCGGTAATGTCGGGATGTGTGCGGGGATGTCGGGATGTGTGCAGTGTTGTCAGGATGTGTGCAGTGTTGTCGGGATGTGTGCAGTGTTGTCGGGATGTGTGCAGTGTTGTCGGGATGTGTGCGGTGTTGTCGGGATGTGTGCGGTGTTGTCGGGATGTGTGCGGTGATGTCAGGATGTGTGCGGTGATGTCGGGATGTGTGCGGTGATGTCGGGATGTGTGCGGTAATGTCGGGATGTGTGCGGTAATGTCGGGATGTGTGCGGTAATGTCGGGATGTGTGCGGTAATGTCGGGATGTGTGCAGTGTTGTCGGGATGTGTGCGGTGTTGTCGGGATGTGTGCGGTGTTGTCGGGATGTGTGCGGTGTTGTCGGGATGTGTGCGGTGTTGTCGGGATGTGTGCGGTGATGTCGGGATGTGTGCGGTGATGTCGGGATGTGTGCGGTGATGTCGGGATGTGTGCGGTGATGTCGGGATGTGTGCGGTAATGTCGGGATGTGTGCGGTAATGTCGGGATGTGTGCGGTAATGTCGGGATGTGTGCGGTAATGTCGGGATGTGTGCAGTAATTTCGGGATGTGTGCGGGGATGTTGGGATGTGTGCAGTGTTGTCGGGATGTGTGCAGTGTTGTCGGGATGTGTGCAGTGTTGTCGGGATGTGTGCGGTGTTGTCGGGATGTGTGCGGTGTTGTCGGGATGTGTGCGGTGTTGTCGGGATGTGTGCGGTGTTGTCGGGATCTGTGCGGTGATGTCGGGATGTGTGCGGTGATGTCGGGATGTGTGCGGTGATGTCGGGATGTGTGCGGTGATGTCGGGATGTGTGCGGTGATGTCGGGATTTGTGCGGTAATGTCGGGATGTGTACGGTAATGTCGGGATGTGTGCGGTAATGTCGGGATGTGTGCGGTAATATCGGAATGTGTGTGGTAATTTCGGGATGTGTGCGGGGATGTCGGGATGTGTGCAGTGTTGTCGGGATGTGCAGTGTTGTCGGGATGTGTGCAGTGTTGACGGGATGTGTACGGTGTTGTCGGGATGTGTGCTGTGTTGTCGGGATGTGTGCGGTGATGTCGGGATGTGTGCGGTGATGTCGGGATGTGTGCGGTACTGTCGGGATGTGTGCGGTAATGTCGGGATGTGTGCGGGGATGTCGGGATGTGTGCAGTGATGTCGTGATGTGTGCGGTGATGTCGGGATGTGTGCGGTGATGTCGGGATGTGTGCGGTGATGTCGGGATGTGTGCAGTGATGATGAGGTCTCTCTTTCTCAGCTAAAGAAAACTTAACGCAACGCGTTATTTCACTGGAATCCGTGGTCTTTATTATCACACCTTTTGCAACGCAAGTGTGAAACTAGCTAAGGGACGGCAGCCACAGTTTCCTGCCGAGGACTGCGGTCCCCGGAACTCGGTCCGGGGGCAGCAGAACTGAAGGAGAGTGGGCAGGGCCCGGGGGCAGCTGAAGTGACGAGGCCAAGTGGGCCCCCCCAGCTCTCCAGGGCCCCACCGGCATTTGCCCGGTTATGCCGAGTGCTGACGCCGGCCCTGCTGCCTAGTGACGTCGCTGTGACCGGCGATCCGCCTCCTTTGTAGGGGGGTGGTTCGTTCGGCATCACAGCAACATCACTAAGCGGCCACCCAATCAAAGCGGAGGGGCGGAGATGAGCAGGACGAACATCCTGCCCACCTCCTTCCTTCCTCATTGCCGGTGGACGCAGGTAAGGTGAGGTTCCTCGTTCCTGCGGTGTCACACATAACGATGTGTGCTGCCGCAGGAACGACGAACAACATTGTACCTGCAGCAGCAACGATAATTGGGAATAGGGGGGCATGCCACCGATTAGCCATTTTGCACGTTTTTGCGACGTTTCAAAATCGCTCATAGGTGTCACACGCAATGACATCGCTAACGCAGCTGGATGTGCGTCACAAATTCCGTTACCCCAATGACATCGCTTTAGCGATGTCGTAGCGTGTAAAGCGGCCTTTACACCAGGGCTGCACACGGCATGGCTGCAAGAGCTTCAACAGGATTCCTCCTTCAACAGTGGTCAGTCCAGAATGATTTCTCTTTCTATAACCGGCCTCAGGTGATGGGAAATGTGGGTGTGGATGTGGGTGTGGTCACCTGAGAGGAACTAACAAGAAACTACCAGCAAGAAAAGAGTCTTTATCCTTGATACACTAAAAGAAAGCAGATATGTTTAATATCCAGAATCTCACAAGGCAATGTGAGACTCAGATCCTAAATCTGTCCCAGTTCTCCCCAGGACAGGAGACCCCTGTGATAATTGAGCTGTGAAAATACAAAAAATGTATTTTTACCACAAATAGATTGCTTTACCTCCAAATTTTTCATTTTTACTAGGAGAAAATGGACCATACAACTTTTTATACAATTTCTCTTGAGTACAATGATACTCTTCATGTGGTGGAAAACTACTGTTTGGACACATGGCAGGGCTCATAGTGGAGGAGAGCTGTGATGAACAGCCGGGGGGGTCACACAGACATCCCACCACTGTCACCAATATGTGATGAAACCACACCTTGCATCCCCACCCTGATGTCTCTAGTACACCGGAGCCACGTGATACGGCCTCGTCACTTCCGACAACACTTGATTTTTAGAATTTGCTAAAATGATTTGCGGGTGCCATTTTACAACGACAAAGCCCCTGAGATACCAGAACAGTAAAATTCCCCATTAGTGACCCCATTTTAAAACTTCACCGCTCGATTAATTTATCTATGGGTGCAGTGAACACATTGATGCCACAAGTGTGTAACAAAGGTTTTTACTATTAGAAGATGAAAAAAAAATGACATTAATTACATTTTTAATACTAAAATGTTATTTTTCTAATTTTCACAAACGAAATAGATAAAATAGATAAAAATGTTACACAATTTCTCAGGAACTTGGCAATACCCCACATGTGATTGTACAGTACTGTTTGGTCAAACGGCAGCGCTTGAGAGAAAATGAGCACCATTTGACTTTTGGATCACAGATTTTCCTAGAATAGTTTGCGGACACCATTTGAAGAGCCCTTAAGTGCCACAAACACAGAAACCCCCTCAAGTGACCAAATTCCTCTGGAAATTCATCTATGGGTGTAGTGACAATTTTGTCTCTGGAAAACACCAATGCAGTCAATGTTGCAGAATGAAAAATTACAGATAAAATCTTATAGTGTCCAGTACTTTATAGTGCCCGTACATTGTGCCCTCTTGTTTCTTGAGACACCCCCTGTAAATTAAGTGGGCTCTCCTCACTACAATAATGCGAAACATGTGGACGTTAACTGTGGTTCAGTCACATTGTGGTGCTCATAAGGGAGGGGGGCATTTGAATTTGTGAGCACATATTTTGCTTGATTTCTTTTTTGGGGGGAGCAAAAGCGCTTTTTCAGTAACATGGAAGCCCCTATATTTCTGTTAACAGATAACAGACCTGAGTGGGGACTTGTTTTTTTGCAGGCTGAGTTGAATGCTATTGCTAGCAACTTGGGGTACAGAACATTTTGGTTTAGTTAACTTTTATCTTTTCTTGTATGCTGAATACTTACATTAGAGTTTCCATCTACATCTCCAGAATATGTTATTCAGGTTACTGCAGACTCTTTGTCACCTCTGTTCAGTGATGTCCTTCTTTTTGAAGGAGCACAGGTGTTGTTGACTGCACGTCTAAAACAACATGTAAAAAGATAAACACCACAGAAGCACAGGCCAGATGGGAGTTCAAAGTGACTCCCTCTACCTCATTACAGTGAATTTTCCCTTGGGACTTTTGTCTGAATCACATTTTTCAGATATTTACACAGAAATCCAATTATAAGCTCTCAGTGTAGAGCGCAGGATAAATGTGAGCCAAGCCTTAAGGGTGCTTTACACGCTGCGACATCGCTAGCAATCTCGTTAGTAATGTGACACGTCAGATCGCAGATAAGATTTGCCGAGATCGCACATAGGTCATTTTTATAGCGCCGGTCACATGTGCGATCTCAGCAAATCGTATGTGCGATCTGGCGTGTTACATCGCTAACGAGATCGCTAGCGATGTCGCAGCGTGTAAAGCACCCTTTACTGCAATCATTGGGACGCAGAATGAACAAATGAACAAGGCCATTCACCATGCAGGGAAATTGATAACGCAATTTTATTCCTCCGGTCAATACGATTGCAGCGATACCTGATTTATACATTATTTTTTTTAGGTTTGGCGGCTATCACACTAAAAATGCTTTTTACAAAATAAAGTTTTTTCTTTAACAAATTGTGAGGACCATAGTTCTTTTATTGTTTTACCGATAGACTCATGTGAGAGCTTGTTTTTTTGTGGGAAGACTTGGAGTTTTTATTGGTACATTTCGGACCACGTAATATTTTTTGATCGCCTCCTATTCTACTTTTTGTGAGGCACCAAGAAGAAACAGCAATTCAGATTTTTTTTTTATCTTACACCTTTCACCATATCGTAAAAATGATTAGACAGTTTTATTCTTCAGGTCAGTGCAAGTAGAGTGATACCGTGTTTATATTGTTTTTTTTTATGCTTTTACACAATAAAACAATTTTATATATATATATATATATATATATATATATATATATATATATAAAAATGTTTTTGCATTGCTATATTCTGAGAGTTATAGCATTTTTATTTTTTTGCTGACGTAGCTGTATGATGATTTGTTTTTTGCAGGATGTTATCAGCGATACCAATTTTTTTTACATATGACTATCTGATCATGTGTTATTCTACTTTTTTCCTAGCTCTATGATGAAAAGGCATAGCTGAAACTGTCTTTTTTTACGGTGTTCTTTGAAGGGGTTAACTAGTGTGACAGTTTTATAGTTCGGGTTGTTATGGAAGCAACAATACCAAATATGTGTGTGTTTGTTATATTTTTGCTTTCACAAAAATGTAATGAAGAGTAATGATAAATATCAGCATTAAGCCCAAGCGGAAAAGCACCATATCTCAGCTGACATGAGAACTGACCAGGAAGCAAAACGTCACTGGATCAAATCCTAAAACTGAGGTATGACAAACATGTCACCAATTTCTAAATAAATCTATATCTAAAGATGCTATTGATATGAAATACTTCTCAGATGTTGGTAAAAACACATCCAATCGACACAGGAAAAGAAATCAAACCAAAGATGTAGGTTATGGGTAATAATTAGAAATGAGAAAAAGTACTGAACACGCATACTGAAATTTATTACTTCGTACAAAAGGCTTTGCTGTTGATGACATGAGAGCTTCCAAATGTCTACTGCATGGAGAAACTAGTTGCATGCATTACTCAGGTGTGTTTTTGGCCCATTCCTCCACACAAACACTCTTCAAATCTTGACAGTTCCATGGGCTCCTTCTATGAACTTTGAGCTTCAGTTACTTCAATAAATGTTCTATTGGATTCAGAACAAGTGATTGGCTGAGCCATTTTTGCAGCTTTATTTTCTTTTTCTGAAACCAGTTGAGAATTTCCTTGCCTCAATGTTTGGGATCATTGTCTTGCTGAATTGTCCAACTTCTATTCATCTTCATCTTGATGGCAGCATATTTTTATAAAGAATGTCTCAGTACTTTTGTTCATTCATCCTGCAAGGGTAAAATTGCATGAAAAGTAAGAGTTGATTTTTATATACTTTCGATCAAAATATGAAAAAAATTCCATCACGAATAATTTTTTCACAAAGACTGACTCCGTAGGCTTCTAAAAGAATAGAATTCCATAAAGTTACAAAATGAATTATTTTACACACTTTTCTCAAGATTGTGCTCTCGTGTATTACAGTGATATGTCTGGGCTAATGGAAAAATGTAACATTGAGTGGAAATTCTTATATTGATTCATCCTAAAAAAGCCGTGCTACTGCACAATGGCAGCAAGTATGCTTCAGTGCCTGTAGGGCATTCTGTGCTCTTGAAGAAAAGCTGAGAATGTCACTTGGTGACTAACAGGGTTTTACCAGATATCAAGAAAACCCCCAACAGGTGTCACAACATACAAAGTTCACAGGGGCCACTATACAACAGAGGGCCCTGACGCTAGGGAGAGGGGAGCGGGGTCACCACCTGCCCTCACCTGCGCCTGTACCCTACACTCCCTGACTTCCCTATACAGGTTCTTTCACCCCATTGCCGACCAAGTTCCTAAGCCCTTGCTTGTCCTAAGCTCACCCTGAGTAGTGAGCAGGCCGATGAGAGCACTAGTCTCACCTCTACAATACAAAAACACAAGCGTAGGAAAACAGACAGGGTAAATAGTTATGAAATGCAAAAACACTCCAGGCAGCTTCACTGCAGCTAACACCACAGCTACACACAACACAAAAAACATCTTCCAAACCAGGCTCCTTCCAAAGTGGAGCACATAGAAATGACTATTAAATTTCTATCACCAGCATCAGCTGATCGGGCATATGACTATAAATAGTGAAGGGAGTGATCGCAAAGAGCAGCATCTTGGATTAAAAGCTGCAGCCAGGCAAGAAAGAGTGCTTAATCGTTACAGCACTAGTAGCAAGAAGAAGTCGTTCAAGTATCAGGAGTGGATCTGCAAGCAACAAGGCACTGTTACCTTCTGATTCCAGACTCACCCGAGCTCTTCCCCAGACTCATGAAAGAGAATATAGACTTTGTTCTCAAGAAACCTAACTATAAGGGTGGCTTTACATGCTGCGATATCCTGCCCGATATCGCTAACATGAGACCCGGCCCCATCGTTTGTGCGCGACGGGCATATCGCTGCCCGTCGCGCACAAAATCGCGCACCCCCGTCACACGTACTTACCTACCCTTTGACATCGCTGTGACCGGTGAACCGCCTCCTTTCTAAGGGGGTGGTCCGTTCGGCGTGACAGCGACATCACTAATCGGCCGCCCAATGAAAGCGGAGGGGCGGAGATGAGCGGGACATAACATCCCGCCCACCTCCTTCCTTCAGCATTGTGGCCGGAGGCAGGTAAGGAGATGATCCTCGTTCCTGCGGCGTCAAACGTAGCGATGCGTGCTGCCGCAGGGACGAGGATCAACTTCGCCCCAGCGACAGCAGCGATAACTGGCAACGGGCCCCCATGTCAGCGAGGAGCGATTTTGGACGTTTTTGTAACTATCCAAAATCGCTCCTAGAAGTCACATGCTACGACATTGCTACAGCGGCCGGATGTGCGTCACAAAATCCGTGACCCCAACAAGATCGCTGTAGCGAAATTGTAGCGTGTAAAGCCCGCTTAATGATCAAGGACGGTTAATATGAAAGTATTCTCTTTGCTCCTTGGGAAGGAAGGAAAATACATGAAGTTCCCATGCTTTTTGTGTGACTTGGACAGCCAGGATAAGACTCTTCATTGGAGCGAAAAACGTTGGCCAACAAGAACATCTTTGCAACCTGAACTTCAAAACATAGTTGTGGAAAGTTTATTTGATTCCACTAAAGTTCTTCTCCACCAGCTTGTACTGATGAAGCAGTTTGTGAAAGCTCTACCAAAAGGAGTGATTTTTAACTACGGTACTTATGTACCGAGTTTCAGGGATCTTCCGATGCATAATTGAAGGAAGGTATTTTTGTGGGTCCAAATATTCAGAAACTCATGACGGATGTGTTTGAAACAAAAATGAAAGCTATTGACAAAAAGTCTTGGGATTCTTGGATTCTTTTAAAGAAGTCATATAGAAATTTTAATAACTTAGAACCAAAATTTAAGTCCATCGTGGAGAAGATGCTGAAACGTTTCAAAGCCTTGGGTTCTTTGTTGCATTTGAAATTACATTTTTTACATTCCCATTTTAACTATTTTCCTGAAAACCTTGGAGCTGTTAGTAAATATCAAATAGAAAGATTTCATCAGGCTAGAAAGAAGATGGAACGACGATACCAGGGTAGATGGAACGTGAACATGATGGGGGACGACTTCATAGAGAAGATCCACAGGCCTTCTATAAGAGAAATGTATCAAAAGAAGCTTTGAAAAGAAAAAGGTGCAATAATTAATTTCCAATAAAGTTGCAGAATGAATGGTCAATACATTTTTATATATAATATTGGGAACACGTTTGGTTACAAGAAATATATATTTTTCTTGTTCATCTAGCTTTTACGTAATTTCAAGCTCATTTTGTGCAAAAGCCATACATGATGATTAAAAATAGAAGTGTTTTTTTTTTTTTTTAAATCAGGGCATATGAAAACATAGTGATCAATCACTGGTTTTGAAACAATTTTCATATACCCAAATTTTGCATACCTGTGTTATATGAAGATTTCCAGTGCCATACATTGAAAACTAGACTCATAGAATGATGTTCCCACCTCCAAATTTCACTGTTGGCATTGTGTTTTTCTGGTGGAATGCTTTGGCATCCAAACATTTCAGTGTTGGTCTTATCTGTCTCAATTAATGGTGCTCTATAACTAATAATAATAATAAAAATCTGGCCAGACTATATTCTCCCAGTATTTCACAGGCTTCTTTAATCTCTTACTGCTGAAGCCTGTCTTCACCTTCCTGACAGAGCAAATTGTTACAATTCTGACCAGTGCCACTTTATATGTTAATAACTCGGGAATACTTTAAAAGATACCAGTGATTCTGAAACTATTTTTTTGTGTATTTCATGCTAAATGTAGGATGAATTTTTTTAACGTTTATTTGTGAAAACATCGGAATTTTGGCTAAAGTTTTTAAAATTTTGCAATTTTCAAACTTTCAAATTTTATGCCCTTAAACCAGAGAGCTATGTCATACAAAATAGTTAATACGTGACATTTCCAACATGTCTACTTCAGCAAAATTTCTTAAACATATTTTTTTTTGTTAGAAGGGTTAAAGGGAACCTGTCAGGTAAAAAAAGCGTTATAACCTACAAGCAGGAGCCTGTGTGAGCTGCTAACCCCTACCTACCCATCCCCGTGTTGTAATATTGTGTAATATGAAAGTAATAAAATATGTTTTATTACTTACATATTCCCCATGTAAATGAGCAGGTCTCTAGCCCCATGAGCGTCCAATCGCCCCGTGGGCGTATGCATGCTTTCCATGGGATCACGCCCCTGTGGGTGTGATACCATGGATTTACATGAGTGACGGTAATGTCTGCTCCTTCAGAATCCCGCCCGTGTGCACTTACCATTCTCGCCACCTTTTCATCCTGGTGTTTACTTGCCGGGTTCAGACGCGTTCTGCGCATGACCGGAACCGCAGGAGTCTTCTGAGCATGCGCAGTGCGCATCTGAAGCCGACAAGCAAACAGGATCAGAAGGCGGCGAGAATGGTAAGCGCGCACGTGCGGGATTCTGAAGGAGCAGACGTTACCGTCGTTCATGTAAATTCATGGTATCACGCTCACAGGGGAGTGATACCATGGAAAGCATGCAAACGCCCATAGGGCGATGCGACGCCCATAGGGCTAGAGACCTGCTCATTTACATAGGGTACACATAAGTAATAAAATGTATTTTATTACTTTTATATTACACAATATTACAGCACGGGGATGGGTAGGAAGGGGTTACTAGCTCACACATGCTCTAGGTTATAACACTTTTTTTGACCTGACAGGTTCCCTTTAAAAGACTTGCAGAAATTTCTAATTTTTCCAACAAAATTTACAAAGCCAATTATTTTAAGGACCACATCATATTTGAAGTGAGTTTGAGGGGACTATATGACAGAAAATACCCAAAAATGACACCATTTTAAAAATTACAACCCTCAAAAGTGCTCAAAAACACATCCAAGAAGTTATTAACCCTTTAGGTGCTTCACAGGATTTAAAGTTATGTGGAAAGAAAAATTTAAAATGTTACTTTTTCCCACAAACATGTCGCCTTAGCCCCAAATTTTCATTTTTGAAAGGTAGCAAGAGAAAATGCTCTGTACAATTTCTTGAGTAATTTCTCCTGGGCACCCTTATACCCCATATATGGTTAAAAACTACTGTTTGGGGACACGGCAGGGCTCAGAAGGGAAGGAGCACCATTTGACTTTTGTAATCTAAAATCTTCAGGAATCGGTAGCAGATACCATGTTGCATTTGGAGACCCCTTAATATGCCTAAACAATAGAAAACACCCACAAGTCACCCCATTTTCGAAACTAGACCCCTTCAAGAAATTAATCTAGATGCACGGAGAGCACCTTGAATCCCCAGGTGCGTCACAAAATTTTATAAATTTGAGGCATGAAAATATAAAATCATATATTCATCACAAAATTGTTGCTTTAGTATTAAAGTTTTCATTTAACAGCAGAAAATGCATGGTACAATTTGTTGTATAATTTCTCCTGAGTAGACCGATATCCCATATCTATGGAAACTACTGTTTGTGTCTAGCCAGTGGAAATCCCCCACAAGTCACACCATTTTGGGAACTAGACCTGTCAATTAATTTATCACAGAATTTTATGTTGTTAAGACGTGAAAATAAAAAATAACATTTTCCCCTTACATTTTTATTTTCACAAGGGTAACAGGAGAAAACACACACTACAATTTATTGTGCAATTTCGCCTGAATATGCTGATACCCAATATGTGGTGGAAAACTACTGTTTTGGGCTCAGAATGGAAGCTCCATTTTAGCGGGAATAGATTGTGGTTGCCATGTGACATGTGAAGATCCCTAGACATGCAAAAACAGCAGAGAGCCCCACAAGTGACCCCATTCTGGATACTACACCTCTCAATGAATTCAACTGGGGGTGTAGTGAGCAATTTTAACCCTCAGGTGATTCATGAAATTGTATAACATAACATTGGGCTCTGAAAATAAAAAAAATACAATTTTTTCCACTAACATGTTGCTTTGGCTTCAAAGTTTTAATTTTAACAAAGGGTAATAGGAGCAAATGGACCACACAATTTGTTACAAAATTTCTCCTGAGTTCGCCAATACCCCACATGTGATTGAAAACTACTTTTGAGGCATAGTGCAAAGGTCAAAAGGGAAGGAGCACCATATTGGTGTTCAGAATTAGTTGGAATGTTTTGGAGGTGCCATGTCACATTGGCAGAGCCTCTTTCATGGAAGAAAAGCAGATCCTCCATAAGTGATCCCATTTTACAAAGTACAACCCTCAATAAATTAGGGTGCAATGAGCATATTGACACCATAGGTGTGCCACAAAATTTTATACTATTGGGCAATGAAACAAAAATAAGCACTTTTTTACCACTAAAATCTAGTTTTGGCTTAAGATGTCCAATATTCACATGCAGCAGAAACCCCCTCAAGTGACCACGTTTTGAATATGACAACTCTCTGGGAATTCATCTATGGGAGTAGTGACAATTTTGTCTCTGAAAAACACCCAAGGAGTCGAATGCAATGAATGTTGCAAAATTAAAAATTGCAAATAATATCTTGTAGTGCCCAGTATGTTGTAGTGCCCAGTATAATTTAATGCCCAGTATGTTGTAGTGCCCATACATTGTTCCCAACTCATGCTTCTGGAGACCCACATCCTGGAAATTCAGCAGGCTCTCCTCACTACAACAATGCCAAACATGTGTATGCTAAATGTGGCATAAGCACATTGTGGTGCTCAGAAGGTAGGGGGTTATTTGAATTTGGGAGCACAGATTTTACTGGATTTTTTGGGGGGAGGCCCATAGTGCTTTTCCAGAGACTTTGTGCTACCAGTAATGTGGAGGCTCCCAATATTTCTATTACAATCAGCAATGTTTCAAGGCAGTATATCAACACTGCAAAAAATAGTCATAAAATTTTACTTTTACTTCAATCACTAAAATGTGGTCAGAATCACCATTACAAGACAAACAAACAACCAACATGATTTAAATAATTTTGGCCCCTCCTTATTTCTGGGATATATAGTGGCCCAAATTAATACACCGCAAATAGAAATCAGATTTGTCTCACCAATTTTTTCTTTTCAGTGAAGTTTATAGGGTCCATTCATTAGTAGAACCCCAAAAAAGGATCTGAAGTATCTCCCGACGCGTTACAATCAACTCTTCAGGGGAGTATTAAATGCATCTCAGGTCCCATAAAAACATGGACCTTGCATTCATATAACATGCAGTTTATAGCTTTGTTCAATAAAATTGCGGTGATTCCAATACAGGTACCAATTTTAGAGAGCCTGTCACCTCTACAAGCATGCACATGGTACGGGCGCCTGTGCTTCTCGCCCTATCAGGATCAGAAAAAATACGTGAGACAAATCCGATTTCTATTTGCGGTGTATTAATTTGGGCCACTATATATCCCAGAAATAAGGAGGGGCCAAAATTATTTAAATCATGTTGGTTGTTTGTTTGTCTTGTAATTGTGATTCTGACCACATTTTAGTGATTGAAGTAAAAGTTAAATTTTATGACTATTTTTTGCAGTGTTGATATACTGCCTTGAAACATTGCTGATTGTAATTGATATATATATATATATATATATATATATATATATATATATATAACTAATACTGTTCCAGTGGCTATTCTTATATTGGCTCCCAATATTTCCACTAACAAAGTAGGGATTTGTTTTTTGTTTCGTTCAGTTGAATACTATTGGTAGGAATCTGGGTACAGAACATTTTGTATCAGTTCACGTTGATCCTGTGCTCTATGCTGAGCACTTACATTAGATCTTTTACCCCTACATCTCCAAAATATGTAATTCATATGAGACAAAAGATGGATCCATTCATTAATGAGGCAGTTACTCTGAACTCCGTTTGGCTTCTGTTTAGCGTTGTCCTTTTTTTCAAAGGTTCAAAAAACTGTTGTTGACCACACTTTTGTGCTCACCTGAAAAGATGGACACCACCATACCACAAGCCAGATGGTAGTTTATGCCTCATTACAGCAAATTTTCCTTCGGGAATTTTGTCTGTATCACGTTTTTCAGAGATTTACTCTGAATACTCAGAGATAATCTCCTGTGTATGCGCTCAGCATAGAGCACAGGATAAATGTGAGCTGAACCTTACTGCAATCTTTTGGAGGCTGGTTGAACAAATCAAACAGCAGTTGAAGAATTGGTTTTATTTATTTATTTTGTTACGCTGTTCACCTTGTGGTATAAGTGATTAAGTGGCTTTATTCCTCAGGTCAGTATGATTACAGCGATAACAGGTTTATATATGGGTTTTCTTTAGGTTTGCCTACTATCACAATAAAAAATACTTTTTTTTTTACAAAATAAAGGTTTTTTGCATCACCGAATTTTGAAGGCTATAGTTTTTTATTTCTCTGTTGACAGACCCATGTGAGGGCTTGTTTTTGCGAGGTGAGTTGGAATTTTTATTGGTTCCATAAAGGGCCACATAATATTTTTTGATTGCTTGCTTTCTTTTCCCCTTTTTGTAAGGCAGAATCAAGAATAAATAGCAATTCAGGAATTTATTTTTTGTTTGTTTTTACACCGTTTATCATGTCATTAAAATGATCAGACATCTTTATTCTTTGGGTCAGTACAATTACAGCGATACCACATTTAGAATTTTTTTATGTTTTGCCACTTTTACACAATAAAAACCATTTTATAGAAAAAAACATTTTTGCATTGCTGTGTCCCGAGAGCTAAAGGTTCTTTGTTTGTTTTTTTCTGATGGAGCTGTGTGAGGGCTTGTTTTTTTGAGGGACAAGATTACATTTTCAGTGCCATTTTTATTTACATATGACTTTTTGATCACATTTTATTCCACTTTTTTTTGTTAGTTGTATGATGTAAGTTTTTGCTATGTTTTATATAGAATTTTTTTCCCATGTTCACTGATGGGATTAACTAGCTAATTTTGGGCTGACTTTTTCCTACACAAACCTGCAAAAATTATCTGTAGCACCAGTTAGTGTTACACAATAAGTAGCCCAGAACAAATTTTGCTTTTCATACATAGAGAATGTTGTTAATATTATCCAGTTAAAGGGTATCTGACAGCAGGTTTTTGCTGTATAATCTGAGATCAGTGTGATTTAGGGTCAAAGACCCTAATTCTAATAATGTGTCACTTGATGGTCTGCATGTTGTCATTTTGACACATTTACGGTTTTCTCTGCTGCATATCTAGCAGTGCTCAGAATGCTGAGCTCTGTATAAACTCACTCACACCACTGATTGGCAGATTTCTGTTTATACTGTGCTTAGACAGAAAACTGCTCATCAGTGTTGGGCGCAAGATGACACAGAACAAGTTTACCAAGTAGCATAAGACATCTAGTCCTCTAGTGATAATCTCCCGCTGACAAAACACTTATTTTATTTAAACTACTGCAAGCAACCCAAGTCACACATTGCTGGAATGAGGCTCTCAGCCCCGACATCATTCTATTCTCAAACTGCATTGCACTGATGGATTCGATAAACAACTGTACAGTAAGTTGTACATGTTCTTGTTCCCTGTTCTTTAATAGGTTGTTGTATATATTCAGTGATGTTAAATATTGTAGTGGAGTGTAGTTTTACTATGAGTATAGTATATTTGTGTTTCTTTCTCCTTTGCAAGGCTTTGAGCATGTTGTTTCATGTCACTGTGTATGACATTGCAAGCCTGTGTCGTATGAGATTTCCTAATTTGAAGTCCCCTCCATACCAGAGTGAAATGTGTTGCTAGGATCCCTTTTACATAGACTCCTTTGAAAGTTGAAGAAGGGAATACCCTAATACAGTGGTAAAAGAACATGTCAATGAGGATCTTGTATTTTAAGAGGTGTTCTAAGGGGTACATTTTCTTCTTGTGGAGAGGGACAAATCACCATAGAGAGATTCACACTCCAATGTTCTTCTGGGAATTTAGCCTATTTACAGAGGAAGAGGACTGGAACTCTAGTGCCACCTATGGGAAGTAGCAATCCTAAAATTCAATATCGACCCTTTACGGAACCTTGCCACTTGACTTTGAATATACAATCAAATCACACACCCCATTTGCAACTGTGCATTGGGGTGTTTGCCCCTCATCAACGCAAAAAAAAAAGAACTGGGTTGGATGGGTGAGAGTCCTATGACAAGGAGTCAAAGGGGTAAAGTTTCTCTTTGTGGAAAGGGCCAAGTCGGTACAGGGAGACTTATAGGCCATGCAATGCTCCCTTTGGAATTTAAATATGGAAATAACTTTACATAGTAATATTGGACTTTGTCAATTTTGTTCCTGTAAAAAAGTATGTGAGCCTTTGCTTTCAGTATCGGGTGTGACCAACTTGTGCAAAAATAGCTGCATCTAAACGTTTCCACCAATATTTGTGGATTAGTCCGGCAAATCGGCTTGGGGAAATTTAGCTACAGTGGAACCTCGGATTATGAGTAACCCAATGTGTGAGCATTTCGCTATACGAGCAAAGCTTGCTGCAAATTTGTAACTTGGTTTGCAAGCAATGCTTTGCTGTACGAGAAAATACTCACCGCACACACTTCCGGTTCCATACTTTCACCGTGCTCCAACCCGCTCTGGCTGCTTCTTGTGGTCCGCAGTCACATGGATCTGGTAACAATCGCAGCCGGTGCAGGGGTTGCTGCCGTCTTTGCTTCATATCGGCCGGCGCTGAGCTGTCTCTGCACACCTCCCATAGGCAGGGCGCTGGCCAATTAGAGGCAGGCGGCTCATGCCTATAATGTCAGCGCGCTGGCCAATCAGAGACAAGCAGCTCATGTGTATGACGTTAGCTTCGCTGAAGCACTGACAGAGGCAGCCCCTGCATCGGCTGTGATCGTTACAGGGTCCACATGCCTGGACTGAAAGAACCAGGAAAGAGGCCGGAGAGGGAACGGCGGATATGTGAGAATAATGTGTGTGTGTGTGTGTGTAATGGCACAATAGGTGACCAGGATGGGACATTGCTACAAGTTGTGGAACGAATTGTCTGAGTTCCAATGATTTCCTATGGGAAAATGTGCTTTGCTATACGAGTAAACTGGTTTACGAGCACACTCCCAGGACAAATTAATCTTGTAAACCAAGGTTCCTCTGTATTTCCTACCTACAAAACACCTTTTAGCCTGTTACGCTGGTGGGTTTTCTCCCATGAACTGCTTACTTCAGGTCTTTCCTCAATATTTCTATAGGATTAAGGACAGAACTTTGGCCATTCCAAAACTTTATCTTTATACTTATTTAACCAGTCTTTGGTAGATCAACTTGTGCGTTTTTTGTCGTTGTCATTCAGCTCATGGACAGATGTGCAGATATTTTCCTTTAGAATTTGGTTGTAGAATTCAGAATTCATTGTCCCATCAATGATGGCAGCCGACCTGGCCCAAATGCAGTACAACAGGACCAAACTATGATAATACCACCACCGTGTTTCAAGGATGGTATGAGGTATTATGCTATAATGAACTATATTTCTTTCTCCAACTATAACACTTTCTATTCAACCCCTTTACCCCCTCAGCAGGGCCGGCTTCAGCACCCGGCGCACCTGGGCCATATGACACTATTATTTTGAGTAATTTATTCTTGCCTTTTATAACAGTATTGATTCATACAATTTACCTCGTATGTTTTTATATATTTCAATTCTGATTAATGGTCTTAGTCAGATTTTTCTACTTAGACCTATTAGAATATTGAATTTTTACTATGTAGTATATATTTAATAAACAGATTTGTTCACTATAATATCCTGGTTTTGTTCTCATCCTTTGATTTTTGGTTCTAAAATGTCACATGATTTGGGATTTAAATGTAGGAAGGTAGATATGAAAGTCAGAAACTATGGGTCCCATCTAGATTATTTAAAATTAGAATTACAATTAAATTATATCAATATTATAATTTAAAAAACAAACAAAACAACAATGTAATATTACCCGTGCTGCTGGAGAAAAAAGGACATGCATCGCGTGCACATAAACCCATTGATTTTAATGGGTTTACATGTGCCCGTGTCTCCGGTACATGCGGCCACGGATCTAGCACGTACCGGAGACACGTGCGTGTGAAGGGGGCCTTAAATAGATGGCATAAAGCTTTTTGAAGAAGGATAGATCATGAGATCTGTTATGTAACATACAAACCAGAAGCGGAACACCAATTTTGTGAATGAGGTGCTCTCACTAGGATGTGCCAACAATGTCCTATCATTATAAGTGCTTGAACCTTCCTGATCGCAAAAAATATTAAGGAAGATGTAATAAAAATGGATTTGCTCTTCTCACCTGTCTGCAGTAGTTGACCTTTTTCAGTCATTGCAAGGTCAGCAAATTAAATTCCATGGTGGTCTATGTAGCCTCTATAAAAGCCTGAGCTGAGCTTTCAGGATCTAACAGAACACACACTGTTCTTTCAAAGTGCCACAACCTACTATGATCCAGCAATTAGACAATCTAGTGATATCTAAAATATATAACTGAGTGTATGTATGTTCGCTAAAGGTATCCGCACCGTCGCATGTACAATTACAAAATTTTGCACAGACACTCCATTTGACCCAAGGAGCATCATAGACTATGTTTTGAGGGAAAATGTTAACCCCACGCTTTACAGTTATTCACAAAAAAACCTGCCTCCATTAAAGTCAGTGGAGCTGGGAACCATAGTGTAGCCAGAACTTCAGAAGAATGCACAGCCATGCCTTTAAATGGAATGATGGCATGTCACAATGCAGCCAGGGAAAGAGATAATAAACCAAAAACTGAGTCTGCATAGAATTCAATAATTTATCCAAAAAACCACTGTGGTTAAAAATGTTATTGCATCATATAAATAATTACAAAAAATTACAATTTTATATTTGGTGCTGGTACCCATAGATGTAAAAACACCCTACCCCATAAAACCATGCAAAGAAAACTGGTGCAGTGCGGTCAATGTGAATAATAGACAACCCAATTAATTACAAGATTATATATATAAACTTCTGGGTACAAAAAATATTCTCAAATACATTAATTGATGTCAGTAGCCAGCCATAGATTATATAAAGTGCAAATGCAATCTGAGGCAAAAAGGTTCATCATATATGGAAATCCTAATCATAAATTGCCAGTGTGCAGCTATATGTATATGAAAGGAAAAAACCTTGGATATAATCACCATATCATTTCAAGCTATGCAACACTTGGCAACATACCTAATATAATCCATAACACAGAGTATTAGTATATGACCTCAATAATAAGGCAAACGGATATGACAGCCATCAGTGCTTAGTGAATATACACGCCCAGGAGTCGGACCACACTGCCCAGCACCTCGACGCGCGTTTCGCACTTGCTTCGTCAGGAGGAGAATGCACAGCCATGCCCTTAAATGGAATGATGGCATGTCGCAATGCAGCCAGGGAAAGAGACAGACAGACAGGGAAAGAGACAGACAAAGAGACAGGGAAGGAGACAGACAGACAGGGAAGGAGACAGACAGACAGGGAAAAAGACAGACAGACAGGGAAAAAGACAGACAGGGAAAAAGACAGACAGACAGGGAAAGAGACAGGGAAAGAGACAGGGAAAGAGACAGGCATAGAGGGAAAGAGACAGGCAGAGAGGGAAAGAGAGAGACAGGGAAAGAGACAGACAAAGAAACAGGGAAAGAGACAGATAGGGAAAGAGACAGACAAAGAGACAGGGAAAGAGAGACAAAGAGACAGGGAAAGAGACAGACAGGAAAAGAGACAGGGAAAGAGACAGGGAAAGAGACAGGGAAAGAGAAAGACAGGGAAAGGGAAAGAGACAGGGAAAGGGAAAGAGACAGGGAAAGGGAAAGAGACAGCCAGGGAAAGAGACAGCCAGGGAATGACAGACAGGGAAAGAGAGAGAGAGACAAACAGGGAAAGTGACAGAGACAGACAGAAACAGACAGGGAAAGAGACAGACAGACAAGGAAAGAGACAGACAGACAAGGAAAGAGACAGACAGACAGACAAAGAGATAGAGAAAGACAGGCAGACAGACACTGTCAGACAGAGAGGGAGACAGACAGAGACTGAGAGAGAAGCAGAGAGACAGTTACGATCCCGGGCAACGCCGGGTGCTACAGCTAGTTCAATATATTTATACGGGAGAAAAGCAATAAACTCAGACCATTTGGGCATGGACAAGGATTATATATTAAATAACTTCTATGGTATGATGCAGATATGGCTTAAATAGCAAAACCAACGTAATGCTGTAAATATACCACATTCCAAAGTTACAGCCAGAAAGAATTACTGTGAACTGCTAAGAGAGGAAGTGCCATAGTGTTATTCTGCAATGATGTAGTTTCTTCCTCTTAACCCGGTGATTTTCCGTTTTTTTGCTTTTGTTTTTTACCTCCCCGTCTTCCAAGAGCCATAGCTTATTTATTTTTCCATTAATAGAGCCATATAAGGGCTTGTTTTTTCAGGGTCAAGTTGTACTTTCACCCCATTCATTCTGCCACATATTGTACTGGAAAATGGGAGAGGAAAAATCAAGTGCAGTGAAATTGTAAAAAAAAGTTCAATTCCCAATTTTTAATGGCACCTGCAAAGTTTGCCCACTTTCTCTGTTGCTCTTTGCCATGTGTATTGAACCTTTGGCAGCGGCTACCGCCTTAATCCACATATTAAAGGAGTACTGGTTAGAGATAAAGAAGTTAAACTATCTTTATTCGCTGACGACATGCTATTGACTCGGACCCAACCGCATACCACCCTCCCCAACTTGCATGCACTTTTAAAATAGTTCGGTCAACTATCTGGCTATAAAATTAGTCAATCAAAAACGGAGGCCCTTCCTCTTAATATTCCAGTCAGGTTATTGAGCTCCTTAAAAAGCAATTAAAACTACAAGTGGAAAGATATCTCCCTGAAATATTTAGAAGTTCAACTAACCTCTAGCTACAACTTATTGTTCAAGCAGAACTACCCCCGACTGTTTGTAGAATTGAAACAACTACTTAATATATGGAATAACTTACCATTATCTCTTTTTGGGAGAATATCAGCAAGTTAAAATGGCTATTCTTCCAAAGCTATTATATCTATTTGAGACCTTGCCAATTGCGGTCCCTCGTGGAGACTTAAAGGGTATTCAGTCCTCTATCATCCACTTTATCTGAGCTCATAGGAGGTACAGGATCCAAAACCAGATTATGCTAGCAGGGGCGGATTGGGTGTCCCGGATATCATAAAATACTATTGGGCAACTCATTTAAGATGCATCCCGGCCTGGTCTGCACCTAGAGCATACTCCAGGTGGATGGAGATAGACAAGTTGTGGGTAACACCAGTCCATTCAAACTCTTAATTATGGGCAATTACCTCAAATAAACCCAGCTCTCATACATACATTGGGACCAATAGCTTACACAAAAAAAAAAATTGGGATGCATGTGTGGAAAAATTCCCATTGAAGTCGAAACACTCCCCACTAACTTCTTTCTTATTTAATCCTAAACTACCAGATAGCTTAAGAGGGAGTCTATGCTATGGTTCAATAAACAACTTTTCTATTTTGCTAACATAGTTGATGGTCACACTAGGGCTAGGCACTTGCAACCTTTTAATAAAATACAATCCAGGTACAACTTGCCTTCAAACTCCTTTTTCCAATATTTACAAATTCGGAATTATATGTAGTTTCTGTACTCCTCCTTGGTTGTCTCTATACCAACTCGCTTTGAGGGGCTTTGTGGAGCAGGAGTATCAACCAAGGGTCTTATCTCTGACATTTATAAGATTTTATCCCGTGGCTGGAAGAGCCTCCAAGGCATTCTTACAGGGCCAGGTGGGAGGGTTACTTGGGTGAGACTTTTTCTCCTGGTATATGGCAGGCGGTTTGGAGAAGAGCAATGTTGGAGGTGTGGATCCAATGATGGAGACATAACCCATATTTTTTGGGAGTGTTCTGCCAAACAACGGTTTTGGTATAAGGTCAAAAATTTAATCTTTGAGGTTGCAGGCCTCCACATTCCATTAGACCCTAAATTCTACTTGCTTAATATCCCCTAATTTCAGATTGGTTGTAGGACCCAACAGATCCTTCTACATTTGACTACAGCTGCAAGATGTTTAATAGCAAGGAACTGGAAGTTTGCTTGTTCTCCTTCACTCAGTGAGATACATTCTCGGGTGCAGGACATTCCGGGTATGGGGAATCTTACAGCTTTAATAAATAACACATCTGAACGTTTTGAAGCAACATGGAATCTGTGGGATGTATACCGGGTTCACAATGTCTAATAAGGGTAATTACTTAACACGGAATATCATCAACCCCCTAGGGTCTTTCCTCCCTTTCCTTTCTTCATGTTTCATTGACTTGTCCATTCCATTTGTCTTTACTATATTTGTTACATGGTTTGCATTGAATTTTTGTATGCATTCTTTTTTTCTGGAGTGATCTATGCCTGTAATGCTCTGTTGAAAAATCAATACATGCTCCGTTAAAAAAAAAAGTTCAATTCCACAATTTTTTTTTTAATTTACCATGTTCACTATTTGGAAAAATGACCCTGGCAATATGATTCCCCAGCTCCGTACGAGTACGGAGATACCAAAGATGTATAGTTTTGGTTTTTTTTTTTTTTTTCCAAAACGTTTTTTATTGATTTTTCAAATTTGTAAAAACATGACAAGTATCATTGCAAAAGAAGAACATTCGTCTGACAAAATGTGACATAGAGGTGGGTGATACCCCAATTTGGAGTTCCATGTTGCTGTTCGATTTAAGATAGTATACAGTAACATTAAACCAAAACAGAGGTAATGAAATATAATATAACATATGCAATACAATTCGTTAAATCTCTGTGTCGTCCCTGAATGATTTCAATTTTGCTAGCGTGTCTTGGTATTCCCAACCGTCTCGTCTCCCCCTCCCGCCAGAGCCCCCTCCTAGGTGATTCTCAGTTTACCCAGGCTGTCCTGGATATCGCTCAGGATATACCACTCCGAGTGAACAAAAGGTGCCATCAGGTTAATTATTTCTCCCTGTGTGAATTGGCTTTCAATAAAATGTCTCCATCTCACAAAAAACTTGGCTGTCAACCCATCTTTATCCCTCTCCGCTTCTAGTTTTTCCCACTTCAGAAGGTTGTGTAGTTCGCCCACAACCTCCTTTATGGATGGGCCCTCCCTTTGAATCCAGTGTTTTAAGATGCAACGCTTAGCTATCATGGCTATGTCATGCGTTATTGCGTATTTCCTCTTTTCCTGCGTGCTCGGTCCTCCTCCTACTCCTCCCTCAAAGGAGTGGAAAATCCACACCATTAAGTCTAGTTTGCTGAAAATTCCCCATGTTGACTGGGCAAATAGTCTGACTTGGTTCCAGAACCTAGCGATTGTCTCACATTCCCATAGCCCATGCAGCATATCCGTTTTTTCTTTTTGACACTTAGGACACCACCTATCCCTACCTGGTATGTTGAAACCTATAATGGCCCTATGTAGAATTCTGAATTGAGTGTCTCTCCATCTCTCATTGGTAATATGTTTCCGCACTTGTACCCATCCTCTCAGTATATCATCCACCACTTCTTCCCTTCCCAATTGTTTCCCCCACGCTTTTAAAGTCCGACTATCCTCCCGTGAGATAAGCACCCCCCTTAGCGATCGATACATTTTAGAGACATTTATACTTGTTACATCACATTCCAGTAACTCATCAATCGAACTTCTGTTCAGCTCTCTTCCAACCACACCCAGGTCTCCTATTATTCCATGTTTCAATTGTTCATACTGGATGACATGTGAGCTATTAAGGTTGTACTTATCCAACACTTCTCGACCCGTCATCCACCTCCTGTCCTCCACATTCATAACATCTATCATTCTCCTGACTCCCCTCTCTTTCCATCTAGTAAATAGCTTGTTTTCTCGTCCCAGGGGAAAATTTGGGAATGCCCAGGGGTTCAAGTACTTGGACACTTTCCATGAGAGCCCCAGTTTTTTCCTTACCGACTTCCATGTTAGCATGGTGTCTCGGAATATAATTGAGTTCCTTATGTGCCCTTCAACCCTGGATAGTGGGGAGTGCAGAATGGACGTCAGATCCCACGGTGACGCATATTTAGTTTCCATCGCATGATCTGAGTGCCTACTCGTTCCTCTCACCCAATCAATTACATGCCTCATGATACATACAAGATTATACCCTTGGACATCTGGAAAGTTTAGACCTCCCTCCTCTGCTGACTTCATCAGCGTACGCAGCTTTATTCTGGGTTTCCTTCCCCTCCACAGAAATTCTGTATACGCGGAGTTGAGCTTATTCACATCCTTTAGTTTTAGCAATAGCGGGATTGTCTGGAAGGGATACAGCAGCCTAGGAAAGCTCATCATTTTTATCAGGTGGCATCTTGCCAGTAATGGAAGTGGCAGACCTTTCCATCCCTTTAATTGAACTATAATTTTCCTGATTAGCGGTCCATAGTTCAAGTTATAGATTGTTTCCACATATCTTCCTATATGCACTCCCAGGTATTTAATTGAAGATTGTGCTATAGGAATTCCACATAGGCAGCCATCCCTTATTTGTCCCCCCATTGTCCCATGATGCCCCTTTAGGAACATGATCTCGCATTTTTTTTTGTTCAGTTTGAAACCGGAGAATGAGCCAAATTTTTCAATCAAGGCAAGAGTCTGTGGCAAATCCGCACCGGGGTCCCCCATATAAAGTATGATGTCATCAGCAAAAAGCGCTGTCTTTACTTCTGAACCCCTTATCTTGATTCCTTTAAAGCTATTTTGTCCCTGTAGTATTCTTGACAACGGCTCGATTGCCAGGTTGAATAAAAGAGGAGATAATGGGCAGCCCTGTCTTGTTCCCTTCATCAAAGGGAACACGTCTGATAGAAAGCCCGGAGTGTGTACCCTAGCTCCCGAGTGGTTTTTTTTAAGTAGTGAAAACAAATTCAGAAATTTGTTAAAAAAAAAACAGAATTGCGAGACCCATAATGTTCTCATTTTTCAGGATCTGGGGTTTATTTTTCTCATACTGAGCTGATTTTTTTAATTATACGATCTTTTGGTAGATACGAAGTTTTGATCACCTCTTATTGCATTTTATTGCAGCGATCCAAAAAAGTTAATTCTGCATTTTTTCTCCAACGCCCTTTATCAATCAGATTAAATTATTTTATATTTTAATAGAGCGGGTATTTCTGAATGTGGCAGTACGAAATGTGTATTTTTATTATTCTTTAATTGTTTCAATTGGTCAAATGGGGGGTGATTTGAACTTTTCTGTTTTTTTAATTGTTTCATATTTTTAAAAACTTTTTTTTTTCACTTTATTTATTGTTTTACTAGTCCCCTCAGGGGGTTTAAAACTGATATAGACCGATCTTTTCTGTTGTACAGTACCACTTGAGCACCACTCTGAACAGCAGAAATGCTGATCTCCTGTGAATGTCGGCGCTCAGCAATGCTCTGTATAGAAGAAACACCACCTTCTATGAACGCTGGTGCCTAGCCGGCATTCACAGGATTGTAATGACAGATACGGGGTCATCAACTGACCCTTAGCTGTCATGACAACCCATCGGCACCCCGCGATCACGACACGGGCACGCCAAAGGTAGTGGGAAATGACTCAACTCCCTCCCGGTGCATGTTAATTCCCACTGTCAGAGATTGACAACTAGATTTAACTGATTAACAGCCGCTGTTAGAAGCACATGACGGGTGATTAACTCACAAGACTAAACCCCATGGGAGGCCTGCTACAGTCATGACAACAGACTTTATTTCGTATTCTTACAACTGTCATGGCACTCACAGGATGTGTGCCGCCCCTGCAGCGGATCGAACCGTTCGGATCCGGGGGTGATGATTACTCGTGGCTCGAGGGTCTCCGGATCCGAGGGCTAGGGGCCACACTCAAATGGAAAAGGGGATTATTTACAGGGGATTGGTATAGTTTGTGATGCAACCCGTGGTGTACGGTAATTGTGAGTACCGCCGCTGCCGTTGGGAGTACCAGGGGTGATGGATTGGGGCAGCAAGATGACGTTACCCTCCACGGTTAGGGGTAGGCCCCGGGACTCTGGATGGTGATACGGATGAGTGCAGGGGGAGGGCAGGGCTGGTTGGGAGCAGGGGTTAATCAGGTACTCACTCAGCAATAAAGCAGACGCTGACAACATGGTAAACCAAGTCTCTGACTGCCGCTGTCTCCTGAGGGGAGTTTGTCCGGGTCCCGTCCCCTGCAGCACTGCCTGGTGGTCCGTGACCTGCCTCCTGGCATCCATTTAGATTGTCCGTTTTGGTATGGTAGCTTGGAGCTTTCCGGGCCCCGCTCCCCACTGGGGCTAAGTAAAGGAGCCTGCTCTCAGGAGCTCATGCTTGGGATTTCAGTGGGCCGCTTGCTAGGAAAGCCCTATCCCCCTCGTTGCGCTAGTGCCCTCGATCTCTGAGCTTCATGGGAACAGTCCATAAAGGCCCTGTCCTCCGCAGGTTAATTGCCAGGTCGTCTGAAGCTTCTCCCCGACCTAGGGTCCGTGTACCCCGACGTGCCTTCAGTCCCGGACCAGTGATAGGACTAGGTTGCTCACTGTCCTCCTTGACGAGTTCCAGGCACCTAGCCTCAATCCCCTGCGACCGGGGGTCCGACTCCTCTAGGTCCAGACCACCATCTGCGACCTAGTCTACTTCCCCTTCGGAGCTACAACTCCCAGCTTACACAGAGCTCCTCACAGCTCGAGGGTTACCACTGAACTGACTTGACACCTCCCACCTCCCTGCCTGGCCCCTAGGTGGGTGGCCCTATTCCTTCTTAAGTAGCCTACTGGTGTGCCTGACAGGTGTGGTGCAAGATGTATCTAGGATTGGTGAATGCTGGTGGAGGCAGTACTGCAGGTTAGGTTCCCAAAACCATGGGGGTTTGAGTCCTGCACGGGAAAGGCAGATTGTGCAGAACCCTGTGACGACCCGAATAATAATATGCTAAGTAGTTGCAAGCCAAATTTATGTAGTAGATAGCCAAAATGATTGTTTATAAAATGAACATTGTCTCGCATTGGAAGCTGTAGTGTATGGTGAGATATGGAGCCTGAAAGTCAAAAGTTCAAAACATTGTTACCCTTTTGCTCATCAGTGGACATGACGCAGAAAAAAAATGAAAACTTACTTCTGTCTCCGTCAAAGCAGTCCGGCAACTTTACCTTGGTTCAGATGTTCTGAATCCTCTGTAGTGATATAATGTGTGTGTGGCGCCCCTGACCTGGTCAGGCACCACTGAGTACTGCACCCATGCTGGGGACAGTACAATACAGGTAATCCAGAAGGCTGACCGAGGTGTGACTACACAGGCGCATAGTGATCAGGTCTCACACATGTACCTTTGAGAGGACCCCTGGGGATCCCAGGAGGGGGCAAAGCCTTCACCTCCACTTGAGGAGTGGAGGGGGCGAAGCCTCCATCTCCACTCAAGGGGTGTGGTAGAGAGCCTGGTTGCTAGGTGGCGTAGGCAGGCACAAAGGGAAAAGAGAAGGAGGAGAAAACAGTCTGAAGCAGAGTGTGGAGGAGTGAGGAGCATGGAAGTGGAGCTCAGACAGGAGCAGCAGAGCAGGTCCCACGAGTGAGCCAGTTTAGTGTGCAGCTCAGGAAGAGCAGAAGCAGACCCTGGAGCTGTTACAGTCTAACAGCGTCCGCGCAGTGACTACCGACGGGGGAGAACGGTCACCTGGTAGTGCTGCCCGAACCCCACACACAGCTAGAGAGAGCAGCGTAGTGGAAAGTACGGAGACTGTCAGGGAGTACCAGGCCCAAACGGGCGGCAGATCCCGGTGCGGGGATAGATCCACCTTTCCTTGCTAAACCTGCCGGTGTGGGGCCCTCAAAGCCCACGCCACAACACCCCAAAGGCCGCAGCCACGTAGCCACAGTTAGGGCCCATAGTTCACAGGAGGCAAGCAGCTGGAGTGATCTGGTCCAGGCGACAAGCAAACGGCAAACAAACGAGGGGAGCAGTTACTTCCCTGGGTGACCCCCATAGGGACTAAAAGTCGGGGTTACCACAAACCACAGAAGGGCTAAGGAAGGCGAGTCGGTAGCCACCCTCATCAGTCAGCCTGAAGGATACCTGGTTCCAGCCTGGTTCATCCCAGCTACGCCCGGGTTACTCACCCTGCCATCAACAGTGAGTAAAACCCCTGAAAGACATTCTGCTTGTGTGGAGTTATTCTGCGCCTTGTGGTTCTACACATCTACACAGGGCCCTGGGGCTTGCCTCACTCTCAGGAGGCTATTACAACTGACTGCACCCACCATCAGCCCCAGGCGTCCCTCAATCTGCAGTGGCGGTCCCCACTGACTGCAATTCTGAGAGTGGCGTCACGACAATCCCAGATCGAAGATTTCCTACCTGTGACAGGATCCAGCTGCGTGGAGTCCCTGAAGGTAATGCACCGACACAACACTGGAGGGGCTTCACATCTGGCGTCACGAACAGGATAAGGACTAGACCTGTTCAGACAGGTGACCATGTGCCTGGGCGGTCCGCTTGGAAAATTGGAAGCGCCGCCATATTGCCACCATGAAAAGCGCGCTGAAAAACAACAGCAGCCCGCGCTGGGAGAAGTTACCGCCCACGAAGAGGTGTGGCTACCCAGAGATCCCCTGCAGAGTCCTGACCTCGCAAGTGAAGAGAGCGGAGGCGTTCGGAGACGTCGGGACAGAAAGGGAGCCAGAAGCCTGCTGCTGGAAGAGGCAGAGCAGAAACTGAAGAGCCTGCAACTGGAGGCAGCGACGAGTCCACTGCTGGGAAATCGTGCAGAAGAAGGCGCAGAGGAAATGGCGTCTGAACGCAGAAACCCAGAACCAGGCTCCGCTGCCTGGTGGTATCGGGAGCTTGCCCAGTTCTGCGACCGACTGGAGACCCGGGTCGTGGAGCAGATCAGAGAGGAACGCATGGAGCTTCTGGAGATGGCTGCCGCGGTGAAGGCCTATGAGGAAAAAGCTGCGCGACGAGTGCCAGACCGAGCGGCGACGACTCAGACCCCGATGGTGCCACCGATGGGTGAGTCCAGTGTTGCCCCTGCCAGCGCGAGTGCCCCGACCCCTGCTGCCACGCCCGCGGTCCCTGATGAGATGCCCGGCGCGGCGACGCTGAACCAGGCCGCAGCCATGCCAGGTGCGGCCCGCCAAGACCCCACCGCAGCAGCGACGCCCGTCCGCGCCGCAAGTGAGGTGCTGGACCAGGCCGCAGCCACGCCAGGTGCGGCCCGCCAAGCTCCGATCGCTGCAGCGACGCCCAGCCCAGCCTGCATAGATCCCATCGCAGCTGCGACGCCAATCCAGGCCGCCGCAGCGATGCCCTGCCCGGCCCGCCAAGAACCGGCCATAGTAGCGACGCCCGCTAAGACTCCAGCTGCGACCCTGATTGAAACTGCAACGCTGATCCAGGCCGCCGCCATGTCAGGCGCGGCCCGCCAAGACCAGGCCGCCGCCATGTCAGGCGCGGCCCGCCAAGACAAGAATGTACCACTGTTTACCCCGGCCTGCAAGGCCAGAGCAGACACCGCTCCCCAGTCTAAGGAAGTCCCTGCTAGGAAGTCCCTGATAGGAGAGGACCCCGAATACTGGAAGCTGAAGGCTGACCTAGAGGCCCAGTTCCCACAAGAGATGGTGGATCGGTATCTGCTCCCTCCGCACACCCCCAAGGCGACTTCTGCAGCAACCACGCCAAAGAGTCCCCAGCCCGGGCCTGCTGATGACCACCCATCCCCGGCGCTGCCACAACAGGAGTGCTCCGAAGAACTAAGGGGGAGAGGAGGCCAGGAAGCTGAGGAGCTGACCCCGGAGCCATCAGCAGTGGATCCATGCCCAGAGCCAGAGATGCTGCCGTATTCCCGCTGGGATGAAGAGGAAGAGTTGCCTAGAAACCTCACCTGGGGGCCTGCAGGCAGTGAAGTAACAGCCCAGCAGAACCCAGCCCGTAGGACACGGCGCCGTAGCAGAACCAAGCTTTCCCCTGCACCGCAGTCTCCAGAGCAGAAAGACGAAGTCATGGCCAGAGACTTGGAAGACAAACGGTTCCTGAGAAGGGCCAAATCCCAGGTTAGAGGTCCACTTTGTCGTGGTGTAGTAGAGGATTTCAGTTTGAAGAGTGGATATGGTTTCATAGTAGCTCCTGGTATAAAAGAAGGCATATTTGTGAATAGAAGGGATGTTAGAGCCCATTTGCCCAGAGGACATCCGGGAAGGAACTTACAGATGGGAGATACAGTGGAATTCACAATGCATCAGGGAGAAAGAGGATGGTATGCACTTGACGTTACGCCATGTACCAGAGATTCCTATAGCAACCCAGTTGTCTCCATACCACAAGAAAAAGAAACAGATACAGAAGAAGAAAGGAAAGATAAAGGACCCACTGATGAGACTACCTCCGATGATGAGAGAAATGAAGAAAACAACAGGTGCCGCAGCCCTACAGGCCCAAGCCCTGGTAAGGAGGAATCTATGTAAAGTAAAGAAAGAAGTACAGCAAGTTACAGTTTTGACCAGTTTGCAACGTTAATGTTTAAGAAATGTGCCCACATGAACTAGTGTGAGAAACCCATGAACCTTAAGGCTATGAACTGGCTATAGCCACAAACTCTCGCAGTGTAAATAGTTACCCCAGAGGTACCACCACCAGAGCCAGCCTGTTTAGGGGCTTGGCTCACCTGCAACCAGGGAGCACGTCCGTTTATGGGGCCTTGGCTCACCTGCAACCAGGGAGCACGTCCGTTTATGGGGCCTTGGCTCGCCTGCAACCAGGGAGCATGCCTGTTTATGGGGCCTGGCTCTCCACCACAAAGAGGGTACCTGGTCAGCACCAACTGTGAAAGCCGCCTCTACATCCTGCCAGAAGAGGCTGAAGGCGCGGCTCCACCAGGCCAGGTATACCCTGAAACCACCAGCCCATGAAAGCCGCCTCTACATCCTGCCAGAAGTGGCTGAAGGCGCGGCCAACGTGAGAGGGTTTAGGGTGGGTTAACGGACTTGTGGGTGGAGGGTGGTGATGTATGGTACCTGGTGGTTTTAAAAGTTTTACGATGTTTTAATGTTTTACGCATTTTAAAATGTTGTCTTGCAGCCCGAGGACGTGCTGGTGATAACTAAGGGGGAATGTGGCGCCCCTGACCTGGTCAGGCACCACTGAGTACTGCACCCATGCTGGGGACAGTACAATACAGGTAATCCAGAAGGCTGACCGAGGTGTGACTACACAGGCGCATAGTGATCAGGTCTCACACATGTACCTTTGAGAGGACCCCTGGGGATCCCAGGAGGGGGCAAAGCCTTCACCTCCACTTGAGGAGTGGAGGGGGCGAAGCCTCCATCTCCACTCAAGGGGTGTGGTAGAGAGCCTGGTTGCTAGGTGGCGTAGGCAGGCACAAAGGGAAAAGAGAAGGAGGAGAAAACAGTCTGAAGCAGAGTGTGGAGGAGTGAGGAGCATGGAAGTGGAGCTCAGACAGGAGCAGCAGAGCAGGTCCCACGAGTGAGCCAGTTTAGTGTGCAGCTCAGGAAGAGCAGAAGCAGACCCTGGAGCTGTTACAGTCTAACAGCGTCCGCGCAGTGACTACCGACGGGGGAGAACGGTCACCTGGTAGTGCTACCCGAACCCCACACACAGCTAGAGAGCGCAGCGTAGTGGAAAGTACGGAGACTGTCAGGGAGTACCAGGCCCAAACGGGCGGCAGATCCCGGTGCGGGGATAGATCCACCTTTCCTTGCTAAACCTGCCGGTGTGGGGCCCTCAAAGCCCACGCCACAACACCCCAAAGGCCGCAGCCACGTAGCCACAGTTAGGGCCCATAGTTCACAGGAGGCAAGCAGCTGGAGTGATCTGGTCCAGGCGACAAGCAAACGGCAAACAAACGAGGGGAGCAGTTACTTCCCTGGGTGACCCCCATAGGGACTAAAAGTCGGGGTTACCACAAACCACAGAAGGGCTAAGGAAGGCGAGTCGGTAGCCACCCTCATCAGTCAGCCTGAAGGATACCTGGTTCCAGCCTGGTTCATCCCAGCTACGCCCGGGTTACTCACCCTGCCATCAACAGTGAGTAAAACCCCTGAAAGACATTCTGCTTGTGTGGAGTTATTCTGCGCCTTGTGGTTCTACACATCTACACAGGGCCCTGGGGCTTGCCTCACTCTCAGGAGGCTATTACAACTGACTGCACCCACCATCAGCCCCAGGCGTCCCTCAATCTGCAGTGGCGGTCCCCACTGACCGCAATTCTGAGAGTGGCGTCACGACAATCCCAGATCAAAGATTTCCTACCTGTTACAGGATCCAGCTGCGTGGAGTCCCTGAAGGTAATGCACCGACACAACACTGGAGGGGCTTCACATGTGCATACCTCCCAACCGTCCCGGATTCTGCGGGACTGCCACGATTTTAGAGGTGTGTCCCGCAGCCCCACGGCTCACAGCTGATGTCCCGGCTCCTCCCCTCAGTGCAGTGAATAAATTAAATTATCATTGGCTCTGGATTATCGGGGGTAGCCAGGACTTGAACCTGTGACAGCTCATTGTTCCATAGAGAGCAGCTCTACCACTGAGCCACTGCCCATATTGTAAAACATAGGAAAATTTGGTAACCTTAACCTTTATACTGCAGTAGAGAAATCAGAAGTAGATTATCCAGCTGCAAAGATGGATGGAGGGAGGGAGGGATGGATGGATGGATGGATGGAGGGATGGATGGAGGGAGGGAGGGAGGGAGGGATGGAGGGATGGAGGGATGGAAGGAGGGACAGAGGGATGGAGGGATGGATGGATGGAGGGAGGGATGGATGGATGGACAGAGGGAGGGATGGATGGAGGGATGGAGGGATGGATGGAGGGAGGGATGGATGGAGGGATGGAAGGAGGGATGGAAGGAGGGATGGAAGGAGGGATGGAAGGAGGGATGGATGGAGGGAGGGAGGGATGGATGGATGGACAGAGGGAGGGACGGAGGGAGGGATGGAGTTATGGATGGAGGGAGGGAGGGATGGATGATAGATTAGATAGATGGATGGAGGATAGATTGGATGGATGGATGGATGGAGGATAGATTGGATGGATGGATAGAGGATAGATTAGATAGAAGGATAGAAGAGAGGATAGAAGGATAGAGGATGAAGGATAAAGGATAGAAGATAGAGGATAGATTAGATAGAAGGATAGAGGATAGATAGATAGATAGATAGAGGATAGATAGAGGATAGATAGAGGATAGATAGAGGATAGATGGATAGATAGATAAATACTGCATCTCTGTAGGTGAAGGAAAGAGTCAGATTCATTTCTTCCCATAAAACTATTTATTATAAAGAAATAAGGAAAAAAAATACAAATAAATTATTTTTTTTCACCAGCTTGGATTCAAAGAAGCAACTTTCAAACTTGTGTCCAGCAGCCTCCTAGCCTTTCTAGCTGCTTTAAGCCACTAGGATTGATGATGTCAGAGGGAGGATTTTACATAAATGAACCTACAATGCAGCCTACACAGCAGATTACACAGGACACAACTCCATTGTACACAGCAGCGTCTCTATCTCCTGTATTCTAGAGAGAGGAAAAGAGGATTTTTTTTTCTTTTTTGTAATAAAATTGCTGAAAATAATTAAAAAAATGGAATAATGTAATTTTATTGCACTTTTTTATAAAGTAATAAACATCACAAATCAGCAAATAACATGGACATATTTGGTGTCCTTGTAATCGTAACGACCCGAACAATGCAGCGATCAGATTATTTATGGGGATCGGTAAATGGTGGAAAAAAAATGGCGCAATTTATTATTTTTCTTTAGAAAAACCCATAAAAAATGTAATAAAAATGTATCACTGAGGCCGTGTTCACACGTAGTGTAAATGCTGCGTTTTTTTCTGCAGATGTCCGCACCACGAGTGCAATAACAATCTCCTCTGATTATTGCGTGTTTGCGGTATTTTTTATGCATTGCCCCCTTATTTGATACATGTTTGGGGCACATGTGAATCCTGAAGCTTATAAAGAAAAAAAACCCACCAAATCGGCACAGTTCAGCGGCGTATTTAGAGGCACCAGGAGCGGAGATTTCATTATGTCTCATCCACTTTGCTTGGACATTTAGTCCGTGTTCACATGTAGTGTAAATGCTGCATTTTTTTCCTGCTGTTTTTTTGCACATTTATTCCGCTGTGTTTAATTGTCCATGTAAAGTGGATTCCACGAGAAAACGCCGTTGAACGCTGCGGTTTTAATGTTTTTTTTTCTCTGGAGGTTTCTATGTGGAGCTGAAAAAAACCCAGGAAAAAGCTCCTCAGTACAATAAAAACACTAAAAAACGCAGATTCACATCTGAACCAAAAACATATTAAATAATGGAGAAAAGGCAGAAAAAATGCAGCAAAAATGGAAAAACCAGAGAAGATTGTTATTGTGTAATTCGGTGCAGACAGCGACAGACACAAAAAACACCGGATTTATGCAGCGTGTGAACACGGCCTTATAGGCACAAATAAGCAACATGTCATGTAGTGACACATAGAAATATAAGAACATTCTGGCTGCCATGACTATTAACGAACAGTCCGGGAAATCTGCTGAATGACCCTGACTGCCAAATGGGTGTGGCTAGGGGTGTGGTTAGGGGCGTGGCTAAAATTTGCCGCGGGCGCCGCATAGTTTGTCCCTCTTTCCTTTCTTCAAAAGTTGGGAGGTATGTGTGTGTGTTGCTGATGGCGCTTGATATCTGCCACTTCCAGGAACAAGGCCTGTAGTTGAGTGGCCAAGGTGTTCACATGATCCATATTGATGCCCCAGCACACTGTAATGAGCTGGTTATAATGCAATGACTGACTTGTATTACTCAGGCTGCTTTCACACTACGTTTATTTAACATGCGTCCTGAACGTTTTTTTGCTGCAAAAGCGGATCCTGCTTTTACAGCAAAAAACGCATGTAAACGCATGTCTTACTTTGCAGGATCCTGTCACTGGATGTTTAGGGGCGGGCATTGGAGTCATGTGATCGGGAGTGAGGGGAACTAAACGTGCCAGACTGGGAGCCGGCTTCTGACAGCTGCAGACGCTCGTAACCAAGGTAAACATCAGTACAACCAGACCCAGGAAGGTAAATTTAAAACTTAATTTGTCATTAAAAGCTCCAAAGAGGTCTCAAGAAATGGGACATGAAGGGGAACACAGATAGTAGAAAGGACCTACATGTTTCGCCAATGTGCCTTATTAATAATAATAATAATAATAATACATTTTATTTAAAAATAGCGCCAACATATTCTGCAGCACTTTACAATTAGGCGGGAGCATGTACAGACAATAAAATAAAAATAAAGTATCACATACCCTGTTTCCCTGAAAATAAGACCTATCCCGAGATAAGCTCTAGTAGAGTTTAGGGGGCTTTTTTGAGTATGCTTAATAAATAAGCCCTACTCCAAAAATAGGCCATAGCTGCAGTTCAATGAGGAGGTGTCTAAGCAGTTAAAAAATACAGCAGAACTCTTCATCACAGAAAGCAGACACCTCCCGCTACGAAAAAAAACGAAAGCCAAATGCACTTACAGTTTCCCTCTGGCACATAAGCTCTGGCACATCTTTCGGAGCCAAAAAAAAATTATAAGACCCTGTGTTATTTGTGAGGAAACATGGTAGTTCAACAGTTGCAGGAGAAGTGAGGGCCCTGCTTGCAAGCTTACAATCTAAGGTGAAATAGGGGGACACAGTGGGTAGAACAATCTTGTAGTGTCTTATCCAGCCATCATTATACAAAATAATGGTTTTCATATTATTTATGGTCAAGACAATAATCATAAAGGAAGTGCACACAAGCAGAGGGTAAGATACAGGGCTAAAAACGTGTTCACACAGTCAAACAGGAAAGATGGAGGAACATGAGGAAAACCCAAAAGACTACGGAATAAGTGGAACACCCCCCCCCTCCCTCTCAATCCAAAATCTAACAGACTGGAAGGAATGCTGGGAAGGGAAACACACAAACAAAGCACAGCGTTAAGCAATAAGGATAATTCAGCAAGATACACTTAACTGGAGAGGTGGTACTCCAGACAGCCACCAATCTGGGAACATAGCCAACAGAGAAAGCTGGTAAAGCCAAATATAAATAGCCCCACCCAGGATGTGATAGGAGAGAGACAAAATAGAAAAGTGAGAACACCTGACTAACTGCAAACCAAAGTAGAAGCAAGAATGAAAAAATGATCAGTAGTGGAACAAAAACCGACCAGGCTGTGGATAGGCAGGGAAGGAAATTGACCCCTCAGCAAGAGTCCGCCGGATCGAGTCTCGACACCAAGGCATAACTTGTAATTTGCTGGGTTTTGCACAGCTCTTTTATGACCTTTGACATGAAAAGTGTCCCCTGCTCTGTTCGTTTCTTTTTTGACAGGCCCATTTGAGAGAATATATAGAGTTGTTCTCGAGTGATCCACTTAGCGGAGGCGTTTTTTAGCAGTTCCACCTCTGGCTACCTTGTTTCATAATCCAGGACGACAAGGATGCAGACCTCCTGGCAGACTTTATCTGGGATCCTTCTAAGTCCATAACTACTGTAATCAGCGATAGGCGTTATAGGGCGGTATTGCAGCAACACAGACAGAAACAGTCCATATAATGGAAATGTGAGGCTTTTATTTTCAGCCAAAGAATTGCAAACAATAATGCAGCAGAAAAAAACAAAAAAGACTTGCCCATCTAGGCGCTTGTTAACACATAATACAGCTAACTTAAGCTACCAGGGATGCTTGTGGGGCTTGCACCTCAAGTCACAGGTATTTCAGTTTAGTCAGGAGGTCTAACTTTCTGAGGAACACAACATGTTACTGCTGAAGCTGACCGCTCCCTTCTGATTCTTTAACTTTTATGTGCCTGTAATGAGGCAATCTCCCTCAGGTGAGCTGGCTAAGACTCCAGTACTTTCCATACTGGAGTGGGAGTGGCCCAAAACTACCATTAAATAACTAGCTCGGCAACTAAACCGCTGAACCAACCAGCACTGCCAAGCTTTTAATATCTTGCCCAGCTTAACTTTCCTGGTTACATATGCACCCCGCCCAGTATCACTCCTGTCAGACACCTAGACTATGCATTCAATCGGGATCTCAATGATGGGCAATGGAACGCATAAAATGCAATGGCTCTTGTCTGTCACTCTCCTGTATCCAGTTTTTAATGGATTAATAAAATGAGCCTTTTATAGTGCTGGATCATTTTTCTTTATTTTTTTTCTATTGGATTTACCATGGTTTTTGATCTGTAGCACTTCTACAGGTGAGCTTTTTTTGCTTCTATCCTCTAAGGCAAAGTAGGAGCAGAACAACTTTCCTATGCTGCAGTCCATGGGCTCCTAGTTCACAGGACACCGGGTGACTATATGGCCTGGGGCATGACACTTCCAGTAGACCATCCAGCGGATCACAGGCAGATGAATTAAAAACTTTCCTTTATTTTCATCGCTTTAAAAATGGATAGACAGCATCCACAAGACACAGTTCATCCAACGCGTTTCGACATAACGCAGTGGCGCTGCGTTGTGTCGAAACATGTTAGATGAACTGTGCCTTGTGGATGCTGTCTATCCATTTTTAAAGCGATGAAAATAAAGGAAAGTTTTTAATTCATCTGCCTGTGATCCGCTGGATTTTCGTTACTTTGTATCTGCTATTATCCTCTTGTGCCTGGGATTTCCGTTCAGGATCAGCTGGTCTACTCCTCAGACTTACACACCAGAGCGGTGAGCTGGAACACGTTTCTTTTTGCAGTAGACCATGGTACATACTAACCTCTCTAAAGTGGCTCAGACGCCTACTGGGCCTTTGGACACCCCACAAGTGAGATTTTATCCCCCTTCTTTGGAGTCTCAGATCCCCTTTGGAAACCACAGTAAGGAAACGTTCAAGCCCCTTGACTTCCCAAGGAACTTTTAATCACTCAATATCTTTCCACGAGGCTCAACCTGTCATTGTCATTTTGGGAATCTCCCTAGGCTATCCAGTATTGAACCAGTCTCAGCAGAGAGTATATAAACTAGTCCATCACTACTTTCTCCTCCATATATGCTGGGGAAGAAGTCTCAGCTTACAGCCAGTTTTACACCAGGTGCAGGAGGTCAAACATCTGAGACCGGGCAGGCTTATCTGTTCATTAGTTCATTAGTTTCCGTGGTGCACTCATTGTGCCCTGACTGACGGGGTTATACCCAGAGAAGCTAAGATGTCCAACTTGAGTTTGGTTTTCTACTTGGTGTCCTGTAAAGCCAGGTCAAGGTACGCCTTCTGAAGCTCCCTAGTCAGATATGGCGCTTAAGCTCCACCCACTATTCTGCAGACAACTTCTCCAGAACCGTCACCCTCTCAAACACAGTCAGAAATGTCTCAACATCATCCCCTGGAGTCATCTTTTGCAATGCCCCTGTAATGGCTTTCCTCACTTGGGTCTCATCTCTTTGGATTGGAAGTGGTGCGGCTTTTCTGATACAGACGGCTTCTGCCAGGAGCATCATGTGCTGTTGCTGCTGTAACTGTTGTATTAATAGATTGTTGGTCTCCTGCTGGGATTGCTATTGCTGCTGCCATTGCTGCTGCTGCACATTGGCCTGTACCAGATGGTTAATCAGCTTCTCCATGGCTTCAGAACACACTTGTACTGCTGCTACAGCTGTTATCACCCAGGACATACAGTCTTTCCAGCAATCACCTGTGTTGCTTGGGATTCACTTCCCGCACTCTATAAACCAATTGTAGGGATTTAAGCTCTTTAACAGCTGGCAGCACACACACACATCCGTTGTCTCTGGTCCAACAAGAGGAGGTTTATTGACTTCATAGACTCCCAAAGAACTCCAAAATAAAGAAAAACAGCCTTTCTTCAACACAAAGGGTGAACAGAAGAAAAAAATAGTTTATACATGAGATTTTAGTCCAAGACTCAGGCGGGCTTTGCACACTACGACATCGCAGGCCGATGCTGCGATGCCGAGTGTGATAGTGCCCGCCCCCGTCGCAGCAGCGATATGTGGTGATAGCTGGCGTAGCGAAAGTTATCGCTACGCCAGCTTCACACACACACTCACCTGCCGTGCGACGTCCCTGTGGCCGGCGACCCGCCTCCTTGTTAAGGGGGCGGGTCGTGCGGCGTCACTGCGACGTCACACGGCAGGCGGCCAATCAGAGCGGAGGGGCGGAGATGAGCAGGATGTAAACATCCTGCCCACCTCCTTCCTTCCGCATATCCTACGGAAGCCGCAGTGAGGCCGGTAGGAGACGTTCCTCGCTCCTGCGACTTCACACACAGCGATGTGTGCTGCCGCAGGAGCGAGGAACAACATCGGACCATTGCGTCAGCGTAATTATGAATTACGCCGACGCTATACCGATGATACGATTACGACGCTTTTGCGCTCGTTAATCGTATCATCCAGCCTTTACACACTGCAATGTCGCATGCGATGCCGGAAGTGCGTCATTTTCAATTTGACCCCACCGACATCGCACCTGCGATGTCGCAGTGTGCAAAGTGCCCCTCAGTCTCCAGCAGAGACTAGCCGACTATGGAGGTTTTTCCACCTCCCACACTGACATACTCCGAGGCAGCTCAGCTGCTTTTTATGTGACCTGGACAGCCTGGAAAATCTGGGCTGGAGGTATTGGAGCAGTCAGTCCCACACTGCACTTCTGGCCACTCCTAAAACCCAGGCCCAAAAATCTGGGTCCATTAAAAACCATCTCGGCAAGATCTGTGTGGGAACCTGCTTTCCGGGCTTCACATCACTGATGCTAGATACCTTGGAGACACATACACTCTGTCCAGGATTTGTCCAGCCGGCTGCAACCTTAAAGTGTGTGTGTGTGTATATATATATATATATATATATTGCAATTGCATATATTTTATTATACACTTGCTTATATCCTTATACACTTGCTTATATCCTTTGCGTGCATTGGAGCAAGATATAAAACAGAGGAAAAAAAGGCTAGTTGGATATAATATCACACAAAACTCCAATAATTGGACAAAATTGTTGGCTCCCTCAACTTAATATTTAACTTAACATCCTTTATGTCTTATATTCTAGGTTCTTCAAAGTAGCCACCTTTTGCTTTGATTACTGCTTTGCACACTCTTGGCATTCTCTTGATGAGCTTCAAGAGGTAGTCACCGGAAATGGTTTTCCAACAGTCTTGAAGGAGTTCCCAGAGATGCTTAGCACTTGTTGGCCCTTTTGCCTTCACTCTGCGGTCCAGCTCACCCCAAACCATCTCGATTAGGTTCAGGTCTGGTGACTGTAGAGGCCAGGTCATCTGGCGTAGCACCCCATCACTCTCCTTTTTAGTCAAATAGCCCTTACACAGCCTGGAGGTGTGTTTGGGGTCATTGTCCTGTTGAAAAATAAATGATGGTCCATCTAAACGCAAACCGGATGGAATAGCATGCCGCTGCAAGATGCTGTGGTAGCCATGCTGGTTCTGTATGCCTTCAATTTTGAATAAATCCCCAACAGTGTCACCAGCAAAGCACCCCCACACCATCACACCTCCTCCTCCATGCTTCACTGTGGGAACCAGCCATGAAGAGTCTATCCGTTCACCCTTTTCTACCAAGACACGGTGGTTGGATGCAAAGATCTCAAATTTGGACTTATCAGATGAAAGCACAGATTTCCACTGGTCTAATGTCCATTCCTTGTGTTCTTTAGCCCAAACAAGTCTCTTCTGCTTGTTGCCTGTGTCGCGGGCGGGGAGGAGGGTGTCGGCACACTACGCTCACCCCTTCTGCTCGGGTCCGGCAGCTGCTCAGTGGTGGCTCGAGCTGTGGGCCGGATCCCGGGGTTTCTCGAGCGACACTCCTCGCCCGTGAGTGAAAGGGGTTTGTGGTTGGGTGTGGGGGATTGTTATAGTTCGTGACGCCACCCACGGTTGTGGTGATTTCACCACCGCTGCTCAATTCGGGGGTCCCGGGGATGGTGATGCGGAGCAGCTAGGTGTTGCGTTGTCCCTCCGTGGGTAGGGGTTGGTGATCTCGGGGCCCGGTGGTGGAGAAGGAGGTGCGGGGCCTGGTGGGCGCAGGGACGCGGGGGCAGCGCTGTGCCTTGCGGCACTGTGGTACTCACTCAGCCTGAGACATGGACACAGTTTGTACGGTAAACCAAACGGCTGGTAGGACGGTCCCACATACGGCTGCACCTGCACTCCCGGTAGGTGACGGTGATGTCCCTCTTCCTTGCACCTATGCTTGACTTGTGGTAGCGGTGGATTCCCTCCGGTTACCCGCTCCCCGACTGCAATCTGGGCCGGAGGAGCTCTACACTTTGCCCGCAGGCGCTGGCCCTGAGAAACTGGTGCCGTGGCGGTGGCGGTGTCTCCCTTGTAATGGTTGAGCTGTTGCCTTCAATCAGGACTTGGTTGTTGGGGGATCTACGTCCCCTTCACTGACGGATTCGGCAAATTTGGCGACTCCTAGCCTTGCCGGGGTCCGAGAGGCCCCTGCCCTGGTGCTGACTGTCCTTCGGAACACTGCTCCAAACCACCGGGCACACAGCCAACGGGGTCCTTCCAGGAACTTCCAAACGGTCCCCCTCCAGACAGTCACCGCCGTCGCTGACCTTGCTGATCTGGCCCTACACAAAGCTGGACCTTCCAGGCTTTCTTTCTCTACTGCCACTTCACTTGCTTTCCTCCTTTACCACTTTTCTACTTTCACTTCTTGTTTGCTCTCTCACTTAGCTCCTCACTCCTGCTCCTCCCTGAGCTATCTGCCTGGTTTCTCCCGCCTCCAGAGTTGTGAGCTCCTCGGTGGGCGGAGCCAACCGCCTGGCCCACCCCCTGGTGTGCATCAACAGACTCCTGGAGGAAGGCAACAAGGATTTCTGGTTAGCATTGATGTGCCTACCTGGAGTGTGGGGTGTGGTGGTGTGCGACCTGTGTCCCCTGGCTTGCCCAGGGCGACACATTCCCCCTTAGCAAAATGCAGACCGTCCGCGGGCTGCCGTCCTACACCGGTTTTATTTTTCTGAAAAAGGGGTAACAAGGTTAAGCAAACATGAATAACATTTTTAATAACTCTTCCCAAAACGGGAGGCACATTTACTTTTAACGTTGCAACGGTTTACGGCTATGGTTTCCGCTCTCTCCCACCCAAGCAACCTGGCCCTGATGCTGCCCCTAAAGCCCAGGCAGCACCCCTTGACCCACAGTCCAGCACAAGTTACCCGAGCGGGATCTGTCCTTCCCCTCCAGAGGGTAGCCACCGTTTCCTTTGGTGGCTGGGCCATAGCCTGCTCTGCTCAGGGCCCTCCCTCCAACCTGCCTCTCCGGAGGCGGCATTGCGGAAACGGTAACGGTAACCAACATATTTACAAGCCACTTAACGTTTGTGGTGCCCTGCAAGTTCACGGGCTTGTCCATGGATAGTTCCCATGCAAAACTTTAAACGGTCCCCGCAGGGACAACGGTGCCGGCTCCTGCCGGTTCAATCACAAGCAAATCAGGTGAAACTTCGGTAATTTTCATTTTCCTTATCATTGTTTCCAAACTTCTAAACAAACAAACAGTAAACTCAGTGGTGGTCCCAACGGGGACGGTGCAACGGGCATCCGCTGCCCTTGAGGCGGCTACCACCGCAGGGGGTCGGCCCACTCCGAGACCGAGCGGTACATGGGATTTTCCTCCCACTGGCAGTTCAACCCCGAACCACTGACAGCCGTTAAGAATGGCGGCGGAGGCGGCATACTTGGGACCTCTTCCTCCATCAACGACATCCCCTTCGGACCTCCAGCCACGGTGCTGATGTCTGTCTCCCACTCAATCAGGGCCGGTTCTGGGGTTTGGGTGGACTGATCGCGGCACGGCCGCAGCGGCCCCTTGCTCATGGGCCCCCACTACGGCAACCATCCTTCGCATCTCTGCCTTCCAATCCATCAACTGCTGCAGGCTCTGCGCCCTCACCTTCACGCAGAATCGGCCCAGCTCCCGCTCCAGCCACGCAGCGGTCCCGGCGGGGAGCTCACCCGGGCCGCAGTCCTCAAAAGCTACTCCGCCTCGTTTCCCTCAGAGCTTGGGCACTCCGGTGGCGGGTATTCCCGCTCTCCAATTCGAGGACGCTGCCATTTCTCCATTCGTGTCCCCGTCTTTTTAGCTGCGTTGTTACATGCAGCCAGCCGCCATCGCGTCCCCCTTAGCTCTTTCCGGCCCCTCCTCTCTCGGGGCGGGGTTTTGGCCTTCGCGCCTCTACTGCTCGAGAAGACGCTCGAGCGGGAACTCTTCGCGCCAAAGATGGCGGCTTCTGAAATTTTTCTGCCGGATACCTCCGGCGGTAACAAGGCGCACCTCTACCAGACGGCAGAGCGGTAAGATCCTGTTCGTGACGCCAAGTTGTCGCGGGCGGGGAGGAGGGTGTCGGCACACTACGCTCACCCCTTCTGCTCGGGTCCGGCAGCTGCTCAGTGGTGGCTCGAGCTGTGGGCCGGATCCCGGGGTTTCTCGAGCGACACTCCTCGCCCGTGAGTGAAAGGGGTTTGTGGTTGGGTGTGGGGGATTGTTATAGTTCGTGACGCCACCCACGGTTGTGGTGATTTCACCACCGCTGCTCAATTCGGGGGTCCCGGGGATGGTGATGCGGAGCAGCTAGGTGTTGCGTTGTCCCTCCGTGGGTAGGGGTTGGTGATCCCGGGGCCCGGTGATGGAGAAGGAGGTGCGGGGCCTGGTGGGCGCAGGGACACGGGGGCAGCGCTGTGCCTTGCGGCACTGTGGTACTCACTCAGCCTGAGACATGGACACAGTTTGTACGGTAAACCAAACGGCTGGTAGGACGGTCCCACATACGGCTGCACCTGCACTCCCGGTAGGTGACGGTGATGTCCCTCTTCCTTGCACCTATGCTTGACTTGTGGTAGCGGTGGATTCCCTCCGGTTACCCGCTCCCCGACTGCAATCTGGGCCGGAGGAGCTCTACACTTTGCCCGCAGGCGCTGGCCCTGAGAAACTGGTGCCGTGGCGGTGGCGGTGTCTCCCTTGTAATGGTTGAGCTGTTGCCTTCAATCGGGACTTGGTTGTTGGGGGATCTACGTCCCCTTCACTGACGGATTCGGCAAATTTGGCGACTCCTAGCCTTGCCGGGGTCCAAGAGGCCCCTGCCCTGGTGCTGACTGTCCTTCGGAACACTGCTCCAGACCACCGGGCACACAGCCAACGGGGTCCTTCCAGGAACTTCCAAACGGTCCCCCTCCAGACAGTCACCGCCGTCGCTGACCTTGCTGATCTGGCCCTACACAAAGCTGGACCTTCCAGGCTTTCTTTCTCTACTGCCACTTCACTTGCTTTCCTCCTTTACCACTTTTCTACTTTCACTTCTTGTTTGCTCTCTCACTTAGCTCCTCACTCCTGCTCCTCCCTGAGCTATCTGCCTGGTTTCTCCCGCCTCCAGAGTTGTGAGCTCCTCAGTGGGCGGAGCCAACCACCTGGCCCACCCTCTGGTGTGCATCAACAGACTCCTGGAGGAAGGCAACAAGGATTTCTGGTTAGCATTGATGTGCCTACCTGGAGTGTGGGGTGTGGTGGTGTGCGACCTGTGTCCCCTGGCTTGCCCAGGGCGACACACCTGTCCTTAGCAGTGGTTTCCTAGCAGCTATTTTACCATGAAGGACTGCTGCACAAAGTCTCCTCTTAACAGTTGTTCTAGAGATGAGAAGGTGTGTCCAAACTTTTGGTCTGTACTGTATATGTAAAAAAGAACAATCGCACACTGCAAAACCACACGGCACCCTGCTTTGCTGGGTCCTACTCTAAACTGCATCTTTCTGGGCTTCTTAAAAAGCTACACAAGATCAGCAGGTGACCACAAAGAGGTTAATGAAACTGGCAGGGGCTAGAGTGTAAGTCCAGCAAAACAGAGCATCACTCCTTGTAACATACAATATATAATGAAAAAAAAATGAAAACAGGGGTTCCCTTGCCGGTTTCCCATGCTGCTACTAACCTGACTTCAAACTGGACTGGCAGCACCTACCAACGTGAACAGGTGCGTATCTGTACATGATGTAAAATATATGTAAAAAAACCAAACAGTCCTACACTGCAAAACCACAATAATATTCTACCTAATAACACATTTTTTGGAGGTATTTAGAATACAGTATTAGGATGGCCAGTATCCCAGCGCCACTTCACGGCACCCTCCTTTGCTGGGTCATATATATATATATATATATATATATACTGTATATATATGGTATATGTATATATATATGTATATATACTGTATATATATACTGTGTGTGTATTTATATATATATATATATTATATACTGTATATATATATATACGGGCATAGCGTGTGGGAGGGTGTGGCTGAGCGGGCACAGCGTGTGTGCGGGGGGCGTGGCCGAGCGGGCACAGCGTGCGTGCGGGGGCGTGGCCGGCCGGGCACAACGTGCGTGCGGGGGCGTGGCCGGGCTGAGCCGAGCGGCCAATGCGACAGTTGTCACTGTAATGACGTCATTTTGGAGCAAGACAGACAGACAAACAGACAGACAGAATAAGGCAATTATATATATATACTAGAAGGTGGCCCGATTCTACGCATCGGGTATTCTAGAATTTACGTATTGTGTAGTTAATGTATGATTTTTGTTATATATATATATATATATATAGATGTTGTTGTGTGTAGTTACCAAGTGTTTGTGTAGGGCGCTGTACATGTTCTGGGTGTTGTCTGGGTGTGGCGGGGGGTGAGAGCGGTGTTGTTTGTGTGTTGCGTTGTGTGTGTTGCTTTGTTTGTGGAGCGCTGTGTGTCTGTAGCGTTGTGTGTGTGTGTTGCGCGGTTTGTGTGGGGTGTGTGTGTGTTTTGGTGGGAGGTATGTTTTGTGCAATGTGTGTGTTGTGCGGCATGTGCGTATATTTGTGTGTGCCGCGGTGTTTGTGTGTTGGGTGTCGTGTGTGTGCGTCATTGTCTGTGTGTGTGGGTGTCTGTGTAGGGCAGTGTTTGTGGTTCCCAGTGTGTGTGTGGTGTGTTGTGCAGTGCGTGTGTGGCGGTGTGTGTGTGTGCTTTGGGGGGAGGTGTGCACCCCCCATCGTGCTCCATCCCCCATGCTGCGCACCCCCTATCGTGCTCCATCCTCCATGCTGCGCACCCCTCCATCGTGCTCCATCCCCCATGCTGTGCACCCCCCATCGTGCTCCATCCCCCATGCTGCGCACCCCCCATCGTGCTCCATCCCCCATGCTGCGCACCCCCCATCGTGCTCCATCCCCCATGCTGCGCACCCCCCATCGTGCCCCATCCCCCATGCTGCGCACCCCCCATCGTGCTCCATCCCCCATGCTGCACACTCCCCATCGTGCTCCATCCCTCATGCTGCGCATTCCCCATCGTGCTCCGTCACCCATGCTGCGCACTCCCAAACGTGCTCCATCCCCATACTGCGCACTCCCCATTGTGCTCCATCCCCCAGGCTGCGCACTCCCCATCGTGCTCCATCCCCCATGCTGCGCATTCCCCATCGTGCTCCATCCCCCATGCTGCGCACTCCCCATCGTGCGCCATCCCCCATGCTGCGCATTCCCCATCGTGCTCCATCCCCTATGCTGCACACTCCCCATCGTGCTCCATCTCCCATGCTGCGCACCCCCCATCGTGCTCCATCCCCCATTCTGCGCATTCCCCATCGTGCTCCATTCCCCATGCTGCGCACTCCCCATCGTGCTCCATCCCCCATGCTGTGCACCCCCAATCGTGCTCCATCCCCCATGCTGTGCACCCCCCATCGTGCTCCACAGTCACACATCAGACAGTATACATGCACACATCTGATCGCATACACTCACACCCCACTTCTGCCTGTGCCCTCCGGTGGGCGGTCCCAGCAGCTGTGCTGCACGCCGTGCTCCTCTGCCTTCTACCGACACGCACACATCCTATCGCATACACGCACACATCCTATCGCATATACGCACACATCCTATCGCATACACGCACACATCCGATCGCATACACGCACACATCCGATCGCATACACACACACACACACTGACGATATCGCACATACGCGCTCACACACTGACAACATCCGGAGATACCACATGCTTCTGGCCATGTGATCCTCCGGCAGGTCCTGGAAGGTCACTGCATGCACAGGATCGCCGCCGAGAAGCAAGCGATATCACTGGATATTGTGAGTGTGTGGATGCGATCTGATGTGTGTGTGAGGTGTGTGTGAGAGTGAGTGTGATCTGATGTGTGTGTGTGTGTGTTCTTATGTGTGTGCGTGTGTGTGTGTTCCGACGCTGCAGGACCTTGATGCGCTCATCTGGGAGCCGGTGTACGCTGGTAACCATGCTACACAATATTACATGGTTACAAGCGTACCCCACCCCCCGCTCGCACGGGAGCCCACACCACCGTATGCCGGCAACCCCAGCAATGCGAGGGTATGTGTCGGCTGGGTTGGCGGCATACGCTGATGTGGGCTCCTGGGGGTACAGCACTCACGGCGGCGTACGCTGATGTGGGCTCCCGGGGGTACAGCACTCACCTGGGTTTCGGGGCTCCGTATCGTTTCGGGGAATGCGTGCAGGGGGCGGGGCCAGAGCGAGCGTGCAATGCGTGAGGGGGGCGGGGCGTAGCTGAGTTGCTAATGCGTGCAGGGGGCCGGGGCGAGAGGCCAATCCGTGTGGGGGGCGGAGCCTGGGCGAGCGGCCAATCCGTGCGGGGGGCGGAGCCGAGGCGAGATGAACGGCCAATCAATGCGGGGGGGCGGAGCCGAGGCGAGCGGTCAATCCGCTGTTTGTCATCGTAAGGACACAATTTTGGAGCAAGACAGACAGACAGACAGACAGAATAAGGTAATTATATATATAGATATATATATTTATTTCCATAATCTGGATCTGCAAGCAGCTGCCCATCTAAATTTGCTGATGTTCCTCAGCCGCCCTCCTGCTTGTATGACTGTCCTGGTTTTATTGCGGTCACGCTGGCACTTGCCCATGAAGCATTCCTTCTGGTATTTTATTTAATCCTAATACTGGCAGAAGGACCAACAACCCAATGAGAGGTGCTGCATGGCAGGAATATTTGGCAGCTGCTTCATTACTATATTTTCTGCAAAGCAATCATTAATTATTAATCTTCATGAACCTTGTTGATTGTGATAATATTATGGCTATAACAGTAAATAAAAGCATCAGAGATGAATGGTAGTGAGTATGGGAAATGCTGAAATGTATTGTTCACATCTTATATTAATGCTGACAGATGGCGCGGCCCGTCACAGCATGGCCTACATCACTGAATGAGATACTCACATTAGACAGGAGCTTTTTACATTATGGCTTTACTCCATATGAGACCTTCATAGACCTCTCCAGGGTAGCACTTTCCTAAAGAATTCTGTAGTTTAATATTTTGTTTTTATTTTGTAAATTAATTCTAGAAAATCACTAAAGTCACATTGCCTGATTCATTATTGCATTTGCACCTAATTGTCTGTCTATTTTTTATTTTTTTCAGCTGTTTTGTGATTTGCGCCATATTCTTCTTTCAATTTACACTTTTTTTTCATTTCTATTTTCTATGCTTTCCCTTGTTTTTTTCTGTTTGTCAGTGTGGGATTGCCTTTTGTTTACTATTTTTGTTGTGGCCAATTCATCAAGTGCAACTTTTTGTAAAAATTGTTATATTTTTGCATACTTGTTCTCCAGTCCTCACCTCCCACCTTCCCCCCACCCAACGGCTGCACAGGTTGCAACAATAATCTAATAATAATCTAATGATAATATTTATTTTTATAGCGCCTACATATTCTGCAGCGCTTTACAATTCAGAGGTTCATATAGAAACAAACATAAGTAACCATTATAGAAGATACAGTAATTAAAGCAAAAATAAAGACAACCCTGCTCGTAAGAGCTTACAATCTACAATGGGGTGAGGTGGGGGTAACAATGTACAAGTGCTTATTTACAACGACGGTCCAGCCATCTTGAAGAAATGAGAGATAGATAAATAAATAAAGGCTACATGAGCCGGTCACCAGTCAATCTTTGGGATGCTTTTGGGTGCGGTGGAGCTTGAGGTACAATTACGTTCTGAGAAATAGTGGAAAGGATATATATGAATTGACTTTACAGAATAAAGGAAAGAAAAAAAGAAGAGAACAACGGGGCGCCAAATCTAAGTGTAGATGTATGGAAACACAGATTGTATGATCATACGAATTTTACACTCACCGTGCAGATTTCTTCTGTTTTCGCTAGTATGATCCGTGTAGTGGATCAACTCTCTTATTAATCCTCCAGTATGCAGCACGAATCCTCGGGAAAAACAATGAGAGTCCTGAACGGGTGCTCCCACGTGGGTAATGGAGTAAAGACAAAATCCCTTTCGGCGCTTCCGGAGGATAAATGGATTATCAGTGCAAGTTTGCAACAACTTCAAGAACAAGAGTTTATTAAGGGTTCAATAAAAAACAGACAATCCGTCCGATTGTCCGTTTTTTATTGAACCCTTAATAAACTCTTGTTCTTGAAGTTGTTGCAAACTTGCACTGATAATCCATTTATCCTCCGGAAGCGCCGAAAGGGATTTTGTCTTTACTCCATGAATTGACTTTAATTAGGGAGGGGGATAGGTCACCCTACAACGTGTTTGTAAGGGGCATTTTAACCCCTTCAGCCCCGGGGCACTTTCCGTTTTTGCGTTTTTGTTGTGTGCGCCCCTTCTTCCGAGAGCCGTAACTTTTTTATTTTTCCGTCAATCTTGCCATATGTGGGCTTGTTTTTTGCGGGACAAGTTGTACTTTTAAATGAAACCATAAGTTTTACCATATGGTGTACTGGAAAACAGAAAAAAAAATCCAAGTGTGGAAAAACTGCAAAAAAAGTGTGATGGCACAATAGTTTTTGGGATGTTTTATTCACGGTGTTCACTATATGGTAAAACTGATGTGTGGGTATGATGCCTGAGGTCGGTGTGAGTTTGTAGACACCAAATATGTATAGGTGTACTTGTATCTAAGGGGTTAAAAAAAATTCACAAGCTTGTCCAATAAAAGTGGCGAACGTTTTGCGCCATTTTCCAAAACACGTAGAGTTCTCATTTTTTGGGATCTCTGGCTCAGTGATGGCTTATTTTTTTGCGCCTCTAGGTGACGTTTCTAATGATACCATTTTTGCGCAGATGCTACGTTTTGATCGCCTGTTATTGCATTTTGCGTAAAACTTGCGGCGACCAAAAAGCGTAATTTTGGCGTTTGGAATTGTTTTGCCACTACGCCGTTTACCAATCAGATTAATTGATTTTATATTTTGACAGATCGGGCATTTCTGAAAGCGGCAATACCAAATATGTGTATATTTATTTATTTATTTTTTAACCCTTTAATTTTCAAAGGGGGGCGATTTGAACTTTTAGGTTTTTTGTTTTCTTTTATTTTTTAAAACTTATTTTTTACTTTTTTTTTTATTTTACTAGTCCCCCTAGGGGGCTATAGCGATCAGCATTCCGATCGCTCTTATCTATCTGCTGATCACAGCTATACAGCTGTAAACAGCAGATACAGTCACTTCCTGCTTCCCTGGCCTCCGGGCCGGGTGAAAACGAAAGTGAAACGTCATAGCTGCAGGCGTCATCACATGACCCTGTGCTACGATGGCAACCACCAAAAGTCGTGTGATCACTCACGTGACTTCCGGTGGTAAGTGAAAATCCTCACCGCGCGTATATACATCTTGCTGCCAGACTTTGGCAGCGAGATGTAAGGGGTTAATGTTATGGATGGAATGCGGTTCCACTCGTAACATGTAGGCACACATGTCAGCAGTTGAAAACAGCTGATATGTGTGCCGATCAACGCCGCCTGCCCGCGGCAGGGGGCGGGGCTTACCGGGACACGCTCCATGACGGATATTTCCATCCATGGTCGTGAAGGGGTTAAGCTGTGCAAGTTGTTGATCGTTCTAGTTTCTTGGGGTACAGCATTCCAGAGGATTGGTGCAGCTCAGGAGAAGTCTTGGAGGTGGGAGTGGGAGGTTCGGATTAGTGTGGATGTTATTCGAAGATTGTTTGTAAAGCTTAGAGAACAGGTAGATTGATAGGCAGAGATGAGGGTGGAGATGTAGGGGGGGGGCCGCGCTGTGGAGAGCTTTGTCTGTGAGAACAAGCAATTTAAATTGGTCCCTATAATGTATGGACAGCCAGTGCAATTACTGGCACAGAGCGAATGCGTTTGAATAACGATTAGCCAGATAGGTGACCCTGGCTGCAGCATATGTCCGAACCTGGAGCAGGAACGCTGGAGAGCTTGGAGAGAGGAGTAACAGTAGTCGTTTTCTGAAATTCATGGGCAGCCCTGTAATACTAATTTTGCAAAGATTCCATACTCGAATAGCGTTGCTAGGGACTCCCTCTGAGATATCCGTATGCCCTACTTCCCTTCATGCCACTGGCGGATACAGACAGGAGAGGGCCCTTGTGCAAGAATAGGATATGGGCCATTTTTAATCGAATAACTCATAAAAAATGCATAATTACACTTGCTTTAGATGCAGAAATGAGCCCCCTAATCTCTTGGGTCCGTGTGCAGCTGCACTAATGATATATCCGCCCTTGCTTCAAGGTACAGAGAAATGAAGCAAAAATTTGGTCCCTTTGTTACAAAGTATAGGAGAAAGTGTTGTGGTATCCCATTATCTGTAAATATGCTGTGACTATATGTATAGTATATAATGGGCAGCATAGTGGCTCAGTGGTTAGCACTGCACTGTTGCGGTACTGGGTTCAAATCCCACCAAGGACAACTGTGCCGTCCCCACGTCAGTAGCAGTCGGGCTGCTCAGATCTGGATCCGCAGTGGCTCGAGGGGTCTCCGGACCCGAGGGTCGCGTGGACACTCAAATAAAAAAGGGACGTATTTGTACGGGGATTGCTGTGGATTGCTGTGGATACTTCGTGACGCCACCCACGGTGGGTGGTAAGATGTAGTACCACCGCTGCTGTTGGGGAGCACCCGGGGGCGATGGGATAGCAGCTGGATGTTAACCCCTCCGTGGGTAGGGGTGGATGACCCGGGGCTCAGTGTCCAGAACACAGGGGAATGATGTAAGCCGGAGGTGGCGCGCCGGGCCAGACCGGGGAATGTTGGTGTACTCACTGTTGAATAATTGCACACGAGTCTGTTGGTAAACCAAGGGGTCAGTGGCCAGCTGCCGCGTTCGGGTGTACTCGGGTCCCACACCCGGCTGGTGTACCGATGTCCCTTCCTCCAGCACTCTGTAACTTTCTCAATTCTGGACAACCCCTAAGAAAAGATCGACCAAACCAGACAAGTCTTTTCTGCTCAACCACCACAACCCCTTCATATAACAGACCACTGCTCCTCCCCCATAAACTTCCTCTCCACTATCACCGAAGGAGAGCTTGCACATCTTCTCTCAAAAGCGCACCTCACCACCTGCGCACGTGATCCCATCCCAACCCACCTCCTCCCCAACCTCACCACTATCCTAATTCCAGCATTAACCCATCTCTTCAACCTATCTTTAACAACTGGTACCTTCCCTTCTGCCTTTAAACATGCAACAGTCACACCCATCCTAAAGAAACCTTCCCTCGACCCAACCTCTGCTGCCAGCTATCGCCCCATATCGCTACTCCCATTCGCCTCAAAACTCCTGGAACAGCATGTCCATGCTGAAATTTCCTCCCACCTCTCCTCTAACTCTCTCTTTGACAACCTACAGTCCGGCTTCCGTCCACATCATTCCACTGAAACTGCCCTGACAAAAATCACAAATGACTTACTTACTGCCAAAGCTAACAACCACTTCTCTATACTCCTACTTCTAGACCTATCCTCAGCCTTTGACACTGTTGACCACTCCCTGCTACTACAGATCCTCTCTTCCCTTGGTGTCAGAGACCTCGCCCTCTCTTGGATCTCTTCATACCTCTCCAACCGCACTTTTAGTGTCTCCCACTCCCACACAACCTCTTCATCCCGTCCTCTCTCTGTTGGTGTCCCTCAAGGCTCTGTCCTGGGACCATTACTTTTTTCTATCTATACATTTGGCCTGGGACAACTCATAAAGTCCTATGGCTTCCAGTACCACCTATATGCCGATGACACTCAGATCTACCTCTCTGGCCCAGATGTCATATCTCTGCTGTCCAGAATCCCAGAGTGCCTATCGGCTATATCTTCCTTCTTCTCCTCTCGCTTCCTAAAGCTCAATGTGGCCAAAACTGAACTGATCATCTTTCCTCCATCTCACCTACACTCTCTACCTGATCTATCTATTACAATAAATAACATCACGCTCTCCCCAGCACCCAAAGTTCGGTGCCTCGGAGTGACCTTTGACTCTGCCTTGTCCTTCATACCACACATTCAATCCCTCACCACCTCCTGTCGTCTTTAACTCAAAAATATTTCCAGAATCCGTCCCTTCATCAATTCTCAATCTACAAAAATGCTAGTGCATGCTCTCATAATTTCCCGCCTCGACTACTGCAACATCCTCCTATGTGGTCTCCCTGCTAACACGCTCGCCCCTCTCCAGTCCATCCTTAATGCTGCTGCCCGACTGATCCACCTCTCGCCTCACTACCACCCCGCTTCTCCTCTCTGCATGTCCCTTCACTGGCTCCCAATCTCCCATCGTATCCAATTCAAACTACTAATACTGACTTACAAAGCCATCCACAAATTGTCTCCTCCATATATCTCTGAACTAATCTCTCGCTACACTCCAAAACGTAATCTCCGGTCCTCCCAAGATCTCCTTCTAGCCTCCTCTCTCATTCGCTCCTCATGCAACCGCCTCCAAGACTTCTCCCGAACATCCCCAGTCTTCTGGAACTCACTGCCTCAACACGTCAGACTATCTACTACACTTGCAAACTTCAAACGGAACCTAAAGACTCATCTGTTCAGAAATGCCTATAACCTTGAATGACCTCACTGCCCCACCACCGTGCGGAGCTGCCGCCCCACCACCGTGCGGAGCTGCCGCCCCACCACCGTGCGGAGCTGCCGCCCCACCTACACCCCACCTACTGTCTCCTCCCCATAATCCTATAGAATGTAAGCCCGCAAGGGCAGGGCCCTCTTCCCTCTGTACTAGTCTGTCTACTGTAACTTGTATATGTATTTTGTATGTAACCCCCTTCTCATGTACAGCACCATGGAATCAATGGTGCTCTATAAATAAATAATAATAATAATAATAATAATAACCCCGTATGGAACGGGGAAATCCGCTCCCAGTATGTTCTGGTTGGGAGATGTGCCCACGAAAACCGACCCTTGGGATCTCAGTGGGTGTTTGCGGATACCCTATCCCCCGCGGTGGGCTGCCGTTTCGCTCTATCTGGGCTAACACTTCGCAACAATGTCTGGAACCTTGCTCCCAGCCTGGTGAATTAGAGAAGGGGCTTGCAACAGTCTTTTAACTAGGGTCCAGGTACCCCACCTGTGCACGGTTTCCGGTCCGGATCTCCGCTGTCGGTATCAGCGGGCTCCAACCCTGTCCCGATCCACTCTGGATTTCCCGCGACAGGACTCCTGTCGCCTTTGGACACGATCCACTGCTTGCCACCTAGCCAGTAGACCAGGGCCACTACCCTGACTACTCTGCACTAGGCTCAGGCTCGACCTCCACTCCTCCTGAACTCCAACTTGGACCTCACTACTCAAAGTCTGAACTTGATCTGCTGTGTTCCTGCCCCCAGATCCTCAAGACCTCCCAATCCGCCTGGTCCTGCCTACTGGTGTGTCCTTCTTACCCTGAGGGAAGTGGCTAGGATTTTGTGGCAAATGGTACCTAGTGTGGGATGGTGTTATGTCGGGTGAATTGTTCTTCTGTGACCACCTGGCGGCGCCAGGGCGTCACACAACATCTGGAGGGAGTTTGTATGTTCTCCTCATGTTTGTGTGGGTTTTCTCCAGGTTCTCTGATTTCCTCCCACAATCCAAAGACATACTGATAGGGAATTTAGATTGTGAGCTCCAATGGGGACAGTGATGATAGTGTATGTAAAGTGCTATGAAATAATGGTGGTATATAAGTGAATAAATATTATTATTATTATTATTATTATTATTATATGTACGAACATCCCTGAATAAAAGAAAATCTTCAGTAAAATTATAGGAGAAGCTGTGGTAAGTTTGTAATCATAGTTACATCATAGTACAGAAATCACATGAAGGCATTTATGTACAGTGATAAGTGGATCCCTCATTGAATTTTTAAATTAACGGAAGATTCTCAGTTTTAATTGCAAAAGTGGTCCCTTCCTGCAGACATTACAGGTTGAGATAATCAGAGGCGATCAATGACATGTCTTGATTCTGTGTAGTCTACCCTTTAGATTAATTGTAGCAATTGTGAGGATAAAAAACTACATAGAATTCTGCTTTACTTTTTTTCCTAATGGTTACTTGATGTAAAATTGAAAAAAAGAAGACAGATCAAATAAAAACTACCACCAAAAGACACCATACATGTGAAATATCCAAACTTCTCAAACTCAGTTAAAATATCCATGAAATGAGGATCCACTAATCGAAAGGAACGAGCAAACTAAGAGGCTACATTTGAAGCAAATAAATCTTAATGACAGATGAGTCATACAAGGTTGGATACCATTTATCAGTAAGTGTCATTGAGCAAGGGAGTTTCCAAAGCAACATGAGACAACTAACACATGCTAAATAGTCGGTGTCTGAATTGCAGGTGCATTAGTCACACAAACTGCAATATCATTAAATGAGTCAATAGATGGCGAACAAGGACAAGGGGGACTGACAGGGTGGAACGCCAGAAGGAAGAGTAAAAGAAAAAGCCGTAAACTACCATAAAATGACCGAGGAGTTGGTTGTTGCTGCTGGATACTTGATCGAGACCCAATGGCAGCAGATTTACTAATATTTAATTAGTTGTTAGTCTCTGTAGAATTCCCATATTTAGAGGCTCTCCACCAAAGGCCCGTTTCACACGTCAGTGAAAAACACAGACGTTTTTCACTGGCGTGTAAAACACGCACATGTCCCTGCGTGTGCCGTGAATCACGGCACACGTGGGTTGTCTAAGTGCAATCCGGGCTCCGTTCTCCGTGGCCCGTGATTGCACTTAGAAATCAACTCACCTGCGCCCGCTCCCGCTCTCCGTGGTGCTGATCGCTCCCGCGGTGCAGCATCTGGCCGGCGCTGACCCCCGGGTCGGCTGTGTCGCGCATAATGAATATGCGCGACAGTAATCAGCCGGCATAGAAGCAGCAGGGAGAACGGGCTGCAGAGGACATCGCTGGACGCCAGGTGAGTTAAAATGTTTATTATTTTAAATGCACGTTTTTTTCTGGCGCGTGTTTCACGGACCACACCAATGCGTGGTCCGTGGAACATCAGTGATGCCAGAAAAAAATAGACATGTCTCCGTGCAGCAATCACGCACACGCGGGTACGCTGCACGGAGACACGTGCAGTGAAAAATCACTGATGTGTGAGCAGACCCATTCATTATAATGGGTCTGCGTATGTCAGTGATTCTGGTACGTTTAAAAAAAAGCACAAACGTACCAGAATCACTGACGTGTGAAAGGGGCCAAAATGAAAAGTGAGTTGATACACACGACACTTTCTGGGGTGGTGCTCAAGTAGGGTCCAAAATCATCTCAAGTAGATGTAGAAACCTGGCACTCAAGATCAATGTGAATAGTGGTTTTTATTGTGAAGAACTTGTAGGAACAGCACAAGCACAGACGTTTCAGCAATGCCACATAGACACCGCATCATACCTAGCTACTCCGTTTGCCTAGTTGCTATACTTTCTGATGACCCACAGAACCTGATGAATGTCTTTGACCGAAACGTCTGTGCTTGTGCTGGTCCTACAAGTTCTTCACAATGAAAACCACTGTTCACATTGATCTTGAATGTCAAGTTTCTACATCAACCAAATGAAAAAACACAAGATGAGTAAAAACATCACTTTGAGGGATGAGAACAACCAGGTAGGGCAATGATACGACGGACTAAAGCAAACACGGCACTTCTGTTGGTGGTGCTCAAGTAGGATCCAATCCTATAACCGATATCAAAGAAGACTTGGCACTCAGGAGTTGATGTGAAAAAACTGTGTTTTCTTATTCCAAGACACTACCCAGCACAAACGTTTCGGCCCGCAATGGATCTTCCTCAGTGTGCAGTGGTGGTTAAGTGTCCCTATTTCCTGGGAGAGGCAGGCGCTTCAGTGCATCTTGCGGTGTCCACCGCTATACTGCATGTACTGTAAGCTTAACAAATGGAAAGATTGGGGAAAGAATAGTGTTAAAACAAATCTGTTGGCAGGTTTTTGCTATGTAAGTTGAAGACAGCATGCTTCAAGGGTTAAAACATAGAATTCAGGGATACCTCGCTTATCAAGGTCCAATCTGTTGTTTATTTGAGTTGTTTATTTAAGCAGCAGGACTTCTCATTGCTCGGACTACAATGGCACTGTCATAGGAACCGGATGACAGGATTAGAACATCTAGGCTGACTTCAGACTAGGGACCCTGCCCTGTTCCTTAGCTCAGAGGTACGCTTGATGGTAGCAAGGTCTGAGTTGCTAGCGTCACCATAACTCCTGTCCAAGCCCTGATGTAACTACCCCCAACCACCGAAGGGGTGAGCCGGGATCATAGTCACAAACCCCACAACTAAACACAGACAGGGGGAAAAACAAAAACTCGTACACATGACAATAAAACACAGAGGAGCGATTATACATGTACAATGGAAAATAACATAAAATGGTAGAAGTAAACAGATAACTGGGAAACTTCCATACTAAACAATAAGCACACAACAGACTGCTGCAGTCAGCACCAAGACTACAGCCAACACAGCAGCTTGCAGAGAGGGCTCCACCAACTCCTTCCACCTCCAGGCCAAGCATTGAAATGAGATCAGAGAATAACCGGCACCCTCTTCTAGGAGCAGAGGGTATATATAGGGACTGGAAGTGGTCCAAACCAGAAACACCTGAGAAGGTTCTGAGAATGCTTGCTGAAAAGGAATACAGACATTAATCATCTCCTCCCCAAAGGAAAGGGAATACATTTAAAATGCAGAGTCTCAAGGCAAAGAGACTCTGGTCCAGAACCTGTCACTAGTCTCTACAACAGTGAGACGAGACACCTGCACTCAGTAATCTAAGTGATACATCATTGGATTCAGGATCTCTTTGCCTACATTATGCTGCTCTCAGATGAGGTAGCAAAATCCTGCTGAGAGATTCCCTAAGGCCTCTGCCACCCATACTTGAAAATCACGCACGTGCCGCGAGACACGTATTTTCCCTGCGTGTTGCGTTTGGTAAGTACGTGTCTCCGGTACGTGCGTGCCACGTGTGTTCTACGTGTGCTATCCGCGATAACACACGGAGAACTGGTAATTTGCATACTCACGTGGCTCTTCCTGCTGTCCAGGGTACTGATCTTCGGTCTCCAGCCCTGCCGACTCCCCGCTGCTGCTGCTTCCGGCTGCAGTAAAGTGAATATTAAATGAGCATAATGAGCGGCGGTCAGCAGCAAGTGACAGCAGCGGCAGAGACAGGAGGGCTGGAGAAGGTGAGTAAAGGTTTGTTATTTTTTTCTCTGACACGTGAGTTTTGACTGGCGCATGTCACACAGGACCGCATCCACACTACATCCGTGTGGTACGGGTGCGGGCCATGTGACACCCGTGATGCCAGAGAAAAACGGACATGTCAGCGTGAGAAACACACGGACACACGTAAGTACGGAACGGACACATGTTCCGTTCCAAAATACTTACGTGTGTCCAAACCATTAGGAATACATAGGTCCACATGTGTACGTGTCTCCGGTACGTGAGAAAACTGTCAAACACGTACCGGAAGCATGAACGTGTGACAGAGGCCTTAAAGAACAATGGAGAAATCAGTCTAGGTTTGTGGGGGAATTTGACGAAATAATCATTCTTGGTTTTTCTAAACCACTGGGCATTGTTTTGCAGAATAGTTTTATTTCTACATGCCGATATTTCGTTCACCCAGGTGATAAGCTGATGCACCCTGTATACCTGCCTATGGTCCCAATTATAATGTGAACTGAACAATAAAGGGGTGAGGTTTCATAAACCACTCTGAAAGGTAGGCATTCCCAGGCACTTTTATGTATTTCTGGAGGAAGAGTTTAATCCCTTCCCGACTAGGCAGTTTTTCATTTTGTGCCTTGGTTTTTTCCTCCCCTTCATCCAAGAGATATAACTTTTTTATTTTTCGAAAAAGCCATATGAGGACTTGTTTTTTGTGTGGGATGAGTCGTACTTTGAACGTCACCATCCATTTTAATATGTGATGTTCTAGAATATGGGGGGAAAAAAACAAAATATGATGAATTTGCAAAAAAACCCCAAAACAATAATTTGGGGGTTTCTTTTTACAGCTTGCATTATGAATGTCATTATACCTGTCATTATGATTTTCCGGGTCAGTATGATTACGATGATACAAAACAGTCTTTATTCTTTAAATGGCAAAAAAAAAAACAACAACCAGAAATTCATAAAAAAATATATGCCCTTGTGTCGCTATTTTCCAATACCCATAATAGCTACAATTTTCGGCCGATAGAACCTGTGTGAGATCTTGTTTTTTCACCCTAAATACATTTTTATTAATATTATTTGAGTAAATATAATATTTTGATTGGCTCTTTTTAAGTTTTATGATGGCTGAAAAACTGCCATTTTGCCATCATACAAACCCAATGGCAATATCCCGAATGCATTATGGGGGAGTCGATCGGCAGATAAAACAGGTAACACCCAAGCCGAGCTTAAATGCCGCTGCCAAAGGTTGACTGCGGCACTTAACAGGTTAACAGCCACAGGCAGAGCTACGCTCTACTCACGGCTGTTAGAGGCAGATGACAGCTGTATAACACAGCTATCATCTGCCGACAGAGATGCGGGCTCAGTTCTTGAGCCCGCATCAAAGCCAGAGAGCCAACACATGATGTACCAATATGGCATATGTTGGTAAAGGATTAAATGTTCCAAATTTGTCATTCTAAAGGCTGCTTTACACCTTACGATATCACATACGATATCGTATGCGATCGTACCCGCCCCCATCGTATGTGCGGCACTTTCAATTTGTTGACCGTGTCGCACAAATGATTATTTCCCATCACACGCACTTACCCTTCCATACGACCTCAATGTGGGCGGCGAACATCCACTTCCTGGAGTGGGAGGGACGTTCGGCGTCACAGCGACGTCACGCGGCAGCCGGCCAATAGAAGAGGAGGGGCGGAGATGAGCGGGATGTAAGCATCCCGCCCACCTCCTTCCTTCCGCATTGCCGGTGGGAGCCGCGGGACGCAGGTAAGATCTGTTCATCGTTCCCGAGGTGTCACACACTGCGATGTGCAATTTTAAGAAAATGAACAACGTGTATGCGATGAACGGTTTTTCGTAACGTAGGTGTCACACGCTACAACAACACTAACGATGCCGGATGTGCGTCACTTACGACGTGACCCCGCCGACACATCGTTAGATTTGTTGTAGCGTGTAAAGCCCGCTTAATGTCCATGTTAATTTCTTGCTGTTTTGTGGTTGTTTCTTTGTAATTCTTCAGTCTTTTCCTTCTTTTTGTGCTGGTGGAGTTTACACCAAATTCATCAAAATGATCACAATGCTCTTCTTTTGCTCTTTTGTTTGTTTTGCACATCTTTATAGTAAGTTTAACCCCTACACCCCAGGGCGATTTTTTTTCATTTTGAATTTTCTTCCCCTTTCTTACAGGAGCCATACCGTTTATATTTTTCATCAATATAGCCATATGAGGGCTTAGTTTTTCCGGGATGAGTTGCAATTTTGAATGACACAATTTATTCTGCCACATACTGTACTGGAAAATGAAAACAAAAAAATTTCACGCATACCTGTGTTTGCTGTGACCGCGCTTCCGAATGCCGGGCACTTCCGGTATACGCATCCCGGCTTAAGAGAGGTCTAGAGCACATGACTGGAAGCGCGGTCACAGCAAACACAGGTACGTGCGGCACCGCTGGAGATGCTGAATTGAATAGCATATTAGTACACCCCTGTGGATATGCTACCATGCTAAGAGGGCAGCTAATCGGGAGATATAACGTCCTTGAGACTAGTCCCTGCGCTCATTAGCATAAGATAAAAGATTTTTAGAAATACTTTTTCTACAGATCTCTTTATCTATGCTAGTTTATACAGGGCCCGTAAGGCAGGGATTAGCAATATGCACCCAGAAATGTTCGTGGTTCTGGGTGTATATTGTACCTGATAGGTCCCCTTTAAATCAGCTGTCAAATGCAAGAAAAGATACGGGCTTACCACATCAAAGGCAGGTACACAGCTGATGACGTACGTATATGTTATTGGTCATGAAAAGATTAACACCTACATTGACAAACAAAAATTAAAGGTGGTAAAGAATTTAAAAAATGTGTTAAGCAGATAACAAAATTACTCCAAAAATAGGCACAAATTTAACAATAAATTGATCCTTAAATGTTGTACTGTATGCAGTAAGAGTGAGCTGCTGCTGATAATATAACACTTTTTTATTTACAGATGCCTGCAACTAATTAAGGGCATATAAAGTATATCTACAACATAGGTGGGGTTGTTATTAGCAAAGATGGTGCTTTTTTACAGTAACAGCAATGAGATTTTGAAAATTTTATGGACATTGAATAATGTCTAGGTTCTTTCGTGAAAAAAAATATATATAACAATATTTAAGTGAAGATATATGTGCTAAATTGTTGGCGATGCTTGACAGATTAATATCACATCTAGGTTGTCTTGTCTTCCTTTCTATCAATGTTGCTTTTATGTGCTCAATCAGTAAGGTGGAATTGAGGTGATGGCACATGGTATGATTTGCAAGATGTCACATACAGTACACTGACGAGTAAAAGGGGTAACTATGTTTTGAACTTGTAACTATTTAGCATATGATTAGATATGCAAATTCTTGATATGTCACTGCATTGTTACTGTTTTGCTCTTGGTGATGGAAAAATCTTATTCTTCCTGTATACTACAAATTACAACCTGTTCTCACAGTCCCTAATAGCTCAGTGTGTTACTAGGTTTATCGCAAGTGAAATGTCACTGGGTCAAATCAAGAAGCAGCCTTGAAGAACATTTCCCAAGAAAAGAGAAACTACATCATCCAGCTCATCGATAGCAGTCTCTTGGCCCCAAAAATTACCAAACTGTATCATGTGAGTGCCATGAAACTTGGAAAAATACAAAATGAAGCCTGTCCATCTATTCAAAAGCCAAGAAGTGGACGTCCAGGCAAAATATCGGAGTCAACAAGTCATCGCATCACAAGGTCAATCAGTTTTGGTGCGACAAACACGGCAGTGGACATGGTTGGTATACTTCGTAATAATGAGATCACAGATATCCATGCAAGCACCAAAATCCATGCAAGCACAGATACCCATGCAAGATATCCACTGCACCAGGGCAATTGGAATGAGCAGGCTAAAGTGCTCGGATTGTTGCATCTAATGGACACGACACTTCTGGGTGGCTGCAGGCTGCAACTTTTAGCCTTAGGGGGCCCAGTAACCATGGGTCTCCTCAGCTTGAGAATATCGGCGCCTAGCTGTCGGCTTTATCATGGCTGGGTATCAAAATTGGGGGTGACTGCACATTTGTTTTTTTAAATGATTTATTTAAATCATTTAAAGAAAGAAGCCACATGGGGTCCCTCTTATTTTGATACTCAGCCAAGATAAGCACACGGCTGAAGGCTACAGCCTATAACCCAATGCTTCATCTGTGGTGCGTATCACAATATGGGGGGACCCGATGCCAATTTTTTTATTTATTTATTTTTACACCACTATAGAGACGCAGACAGCATGTGTGATTCCAAGCAATCAGACACGATGTCACACAGGGTGGGGGCGAGGTCTAACTGCAACCAATCAGAGATGCCAGGACTGCCGGTGGGAAGGGGAACAGTGAATAAGTATGAGGGTAATGAGCGGCACCAAAAGTAGTGTTAAAGCATGCGGGAGACTCGGTAAGTATAATGCTCCTGCTCTAATCCATGTAGCTCTTTCTATGACTATTTTAAAGCACAATTTCCAGGTCCTCATAGACATATATGGGGATCGATTTCTGGACAGATATTCAGGATAAATTCCAGTCCCTAATTCTGGTTTCAAACAAACTGTCAGGAGTTAATCTCTCCTACCCTGCCGGTTACCTCTATGATCACGTTATGAGAAACCTATCACAGCTTCTCACCGCCTTTTTAATATGGTGGATGAAAACTGACTTCCTGTGCCAACTATAGCTTTAAGCAATACTGGTCCATGTGCTGTTGTGATCCAGTTGTTGGTGAACTGCTGAATACTGTTTGGTGTATTGTGGGAATTCTTTTGTTGTCTGTTTATTCACTCCCTCCTCTTTATTTCCTCCTGATCACATGTTTTCTAATACTTCTGTGTGTGATTTCTGTGAGTTAGCATTTTGGTTTCCCTGTTTGTCTATTTGTGTGGGTTTAACCACTCCTGTCCTGGCCCTTCCCTGAGGTGGAGGAGAGGGGGCATTAGAGCAGGGCTAGGATGGTGGTCCAGACCTCTTCACCATGAGAAGTACCTCTGGGATAAAGGACAGCTAGGGCCCCATAGTCTAAGAGTCTCGGAGTCTCCTTATACTTTATGACAATGTGTTTCTTTTTGGCTTCCCCCGGGCCTTGTAACAGTCAATTGGTGGGGTTGCTGGATGTCATGTATGTCATATGCTGGCTTTCTGACTTTGATGCGGGCTCTTAAGGTGAGCATGCATCTTTCCTGACAGATGATGGATATGATATTCAGCCATCATCTGCCTCTAACAGCCGCAGGTAGTGGGGGGGTGCAATCTGTTCATCAGCAACATTGCAACTTGACTGCAAGATGAAGATGGGCTGCTGTAACAGCCAGGGATCTCCTGAAAACCCCAGTGCCTGTCATCATGGTACTCCTGTGAAACCCGTGGCTGGTGTTCATAGTTGTCCATGACTTTTGGTATTCACAGCAATATTGTGCCGTTGTTGTATATTGCATAAGCGATCTGATGACTGCAGGTTTAAGGCCGCTAAGTGGACTAGCAAATACAGTGAAAAGTTAAAAAAAAGTTTAAAAATATGAGAAAACTTAAAAAATGTATCTAAAAAGTTAAAATCATTTCCCTTTTCCCTCATTAAAAGTAGGCAGGAGTAGGCAAATGTGGAGATGTTTCCTAAGCTAAATTTAACAGGTACATATTAGGTTGTGGCAGGTGTGGAGGATCTGGTGGTGAAGCTGCAGGTATCCGATACAGTGCGTCCACACAGGCTCTGAGATCCTGCACAGTCAGGACAAGCTCCCGTTGACTCACAGTTGTAAAGCCAGTACTGACAAACCTCTATATCCAATGGCAACAGTGTTGTAACTGCTGCACCTTTGAGATCCATGGTCTTGTTATTCTATTAAGGGTTCACCTTGTGAGATGGATCCTCTGAGGGACGTCCGGGTTGGCACACAGATTCCGGGCATTGATGCAGCAGCAGGAAGGCACATATAGAGTGAGGGCTTGAAGCATTGGAGGCCACAGGCAGACAGGAAGAAGGAAAGTCCTCGACAATGCAGATCAGGAGCAGGTAGCAGTGCACAGTAACAAACAGAACCAAGAGTCTTAATACCAAGACACAAGTGTGTGTCTTAGTGGGCTTAAATAGGCTTAGTGTCACGCTGATGGGTATGACAAGTGTTGCACGTGTGTTTAGACCTGCAGATGTCCGACGCATGACAAAAAATAGAACAAACAATACAACAGGTAGGGGGGAAACACCGGGGACACAATAGCAAAGGTGAGCCCAACCACTAGTGATGGGGGTAAAAGGGACACCACCTGCACTAACCTGCAGCTGTCCCTACCCTCCTAGCCAGTCACTATACAGTCTTCTCAACTGTTGTCAAACAGTAACCTGAACCCTAAGAATACCCTGTAATATCCCTGGCTAGTGTGTTGGCAGGTGGGAGATACTACCCCACCGCTTCACTAATATGACACAGGGAAAGGTAAAAAAGCAGCAACAAAAAAGGATAACGTCTGACTTCAGGAACAAGCCTTCACAGGACCTTCAACCAATGCAGACAGAGAACAAATCGATTTGTATCTTCAGCAAAGAATGCTGGGTAACACCTCTTGTTAAACCTGAAGGGTTGTGGCTACAAGGTAGCTGCAGCTGAAACACTCAGCTAGTACTGCAGGACAACAAAACTGACATTCGCTCATAATGCACTGAAGGAAATGAAACCACGTTTAAGTGTTGAGTCCCAGATGGAAATGAGGGATCCCAACCCTGAATCCGTCACTAGTCTCCAAAAATAAAGAGACGACCATGACACTTAGGCAGGTGATCACATGGGAGCATGCTGTGCCGCTTGTAAAACCCAACATGGAACACAGCAGAGCGGCCATAAGTGATGGTGATAAAACCCTGCCGAACCAAGGCAGATGCATAACGCTATGGCTTGCAAAGTCTCAGGACTTTCATAGAGCACGTTTGCGACATCATTGGAGGGTGATTGCAAAGAGAGCTCCCAGAAGTCGCTCTGGATGATTTACAAATCATTAAAATCAAAATGTGATGCTGTCATTTTTCCTTCTTTTACAATTTCGTTATGTTGTAATTTTAATGTTGAGGAACATATTAATCTGAAAATGCACAGTATCAATGATGATAAAAAAAATGTAATTAAAACCAGGAAGGAGACTCAGAAATCCCCACCATTAGGGGTATCTCTAAAAAGGTGATAGCACAGGTTCCTCTCGTCTGAGGGTTGATTTTAATTATTTGTAAAGAATCTAGAGCCACTGCTAGGAGCTCTCTTTGTAATTTCCCTCCAATGATGTCTCAAACGTGCTCTATGGAAGACAAGTCCTGAGACTTTGCAGGCCATAGCGTTATGCATCTGCCTTGGTTCAGCAGGGTTTTATCACCTTCACCTATGGTTGCTCTCATATGTTCCATGGCGGGTTTTACAAGTGGTTCAGCATGCTCCCATGTGATCACCTGCCTAAGCCTATATAAGTGGCCCTGGTTTCCTGCTATCTCCATTGTCCCTCATGACAAAAGTCTGGGAGATTTCCATGACTTATACACCAATCATAAAGACAATATGAAATTTAAACAGAACCTTACACACGCCTGCAGAATCAGACTACGCCAGATGATTGTAGTCTGGAACCATGGTGACACATGAGTTTGCCCAATAGCTGAGGCCACAAACTAATTGCAAAATTGCTTATTCTTTTTATTGCATTGGATTAATTTTAAAAAAATGGTTGCAAAAGAGGCCATACCTATTACACCCATTTATTGGTAGCCTGTTGTCTACTGTGATATTTTCAGCACAATGGCAAGGATTTTTAAGTCTTCCTTTCCAGGATGTATATAATAAAAATGCTTCTGTGGTTATTTGCAGATCACTAATATGCTGTGGTATGTTCATGATTAGAGATGACCCGTGGAAGTTCAGTTCAACGGCTTGATCTGATAATGCTGATTTTAACCTCAGTGCGAGCAATTCAAACCCTGCAAGCAGCTCGCACTGGCCTGAGTACTAAGTGAACCCGAGCACAGCGATGCTCGGTTGAGTGGCCAGCATATATAAAGCACCCAAACTCCAAACCCAAGCTCTGTTTTTAGGTAAATTCTGTGTTCGGTATGACTCCCAAACACCGAACTTCGAGTTTGCTCATCTCTATTCCCAATCAGTGATTTTTAGATTTTTTATTCTGAATTTATGTATGTATACCTACAGTTAGGTCCAGAAATATTTGGATAGTGACACAAGTTTTGTTATTTTAGCTGTTTACAAAAACATGTTCAGAAATACAATTATATATAATATGGGCTGAAAGTGCACACTCCCAGCTGCAATAGGAGAGTTTTCACATCCAAATCGGAGAAAGGGTTTAGGAATCATAGCTCTGTAATGCATAGCCTCCTCTTTTTCAAGGGACCAAAAGTAATTGGACAAGGGACTCTAAGGGCTGCAATTAACTCTGAAGGCGTCTCCCTCGTTAACCTGTAATCAATGAAGTAGTTAAAAGGTCTGGGGTTGATTACAGGTGTGTGGTTTTGCATTTGGAAGCTGTTGCTGTGACCAGACAACATGCGGTCTAAGGAACTCTCAATTGAGGTGAAGCAGAACATCCTGAGGCTGAAAAAAATGAAAAAATCCATCAGAGAGATAGCAGACATGCTTGGAGTAGCAAAATCAACAGTCGGGTACATTCTGAGAAAAAAGGAATTGACTGGTGAGCTTGGGAACTCAAAAAGGCCTGGGCGTCCACGGATGACAACAGTGGTGGATGATCGCCGCATACTTTCTTTGGTGAAGAAGAACCCATTCACAACATCAACTGAAGTCCAGAACACTCTCAGTGAAGTAGGTGTATCTGTCTCTAAGTCAACAGTAAAGAGAAGACTCCATGAAAGTAAATACAAAGGGTTCACATCTAGATGCAAACCATTCATCAATTCCAAAAATAGACAGGCCAGAGTTAAATTTGCTGAAAAACACCTCATGAAGCCAGCTCAGTTCTGGAAAAGTATTCTATGGACAGATGAGACAAAGATCAACCTGTACCAGAATGATGGGAAGAAAAAAGTTTGGAGAAGAAAGGGAACAGCACATGATCCAAGGCACACCACATCCTCTGTAAAACATGGTGGAGGCAACGTGATGGCATGGGCATGCATGGCTTTCAATGGCACTGCGTCACTTGTGTTTATTGATGACATAACAGCAGACAAGAGTAGCCGGATGAATTCAGAAGTGTACCGGGATATACTTTCAGCCCAGATTCAGCCAAATGCCGCAAAGTTGATAGGACGGCACTTCATAGTACAGATGGACAATGACCCCAAGCATACAGCCAAAGCTACCCAGGAGTTCATGAGTGCAAAAAAGTGGAACATTCTGCAATGGCCAAGTCAATCACCAGATCTTAACCCAATTGAGCATGCATTTCACTTGCTCAAATCCAGACTTAAGACGGAAAGACCCACAAACAAGCAAGACCTGAAGGCTGCGGCTGTAAAGGCCTGGCAAAGCATTAAGAAGGAGGAAATCCAGCGTTTGGTGATGTCCATGGGTTCCAGACTTAAGGCAGTGATTGCTTCCAAAGGATTCGCAACAAAATATTGAAAAAAAAAAATTTTGTTTGGGTTTGGTTTATTTGTCCAATTACTTTTGACCTCCTAAAATGTGGAGTGTTTGTAAAGAAATGTGTACAATTCCTACAATTTCTATCAGATATTTTTGTTCAAACCTTCAAATTAAACGTTACAATCTGCACTTGAATTCTGTTGTAGAGGTTTGATTTCAAATCCAATGTGGTGGCATGCAGAGCCCAACTCGCGAAAATTGTGTCACTGTCCAAATATTTCTGGACCTAACTGTATATGCAGTGAATAATTTTGTAACTTTGCCCACTGTCAAAAGACATGTACAGTCTACAATTTTAAGGGTAGGTTAATTTTAACAGTGAGAGAGAGAATATCCAAAATAAAGTCCAGAAAATCACATTCTATATATGTATTTGCATTTTGCAGAGAGAAATAAGAATTTGATCCCTCTGTGAAGCAAGACTTAATACTTAGTGGCAAAACCCTTGTTGGCAAGAATAGCAGTCAGACTTTTATAGTAGTTGATGAAGAGATTTGTGCACATGTCAGGAGGAATTTTGGTCCACTCCTCTTTGCTGATCATCTCTAAATCATTAGAATTTTGAGGCTTTCGCTTGGAAACTTGGAGCTTCAGCTCCCTCCATAAGTTCTATGGGATTAAGATCTAGAGACTGGCTAGGCCCCTCCATGACCTTAATGTGCTTCTTTTTGAGCTACTCTTTTGTTGCTTTGACTGTATGTTTTGGGTCATTATCATGTTGGAAGACCCAGCCACGACCCATTTTTAATGTCCTGGCGGAGGGAAGAAGGTTGTCACTCAGCATTTTACGATACATGCCTCCATCCATTGTCCCATTGATGCGGTGAAGTAGTCCTGTGCCCTTAGCAGAGAAACACCCCCAAAACATAATGTTTCCACCTCCATGCTTGACAATGGGTACGTTATTCTTTGGGTCATAGGCAGCATTTCTCTTCCTACAAACACGGCAAGTTGAGTTAAGGCCAAAGAGCTCAATTTTGTCTCATCTGACCATAGCACCTTCTTCCAATCATTCTCAGAATCATCCAGATGTTCATTGGCAAACTTCAGATAGGCCTGCACATCTGCTAATTTGAGCAGTGGGACTTTTCGGGCACTGCAGGATTTTAAGCCCTTACGGCATAATGTGTTACCAATGGTTTTCTTGGTGAAAGTGGTCCCAGCTGCCTTGAGATCATTAGCAAGTTCCCTGTGTAGTTTTAGGGTATGTGCGCATGTTGCTTTTTACCTGCTTTTTACCTGCTTTTTTGCTGCTTTTTCTTCTGTGCTGTTTAATGCCAAAATGGATGTGTTCTTCTATTCAAGCAAAGTCTATGGGAATTTGGGTTTCTTGTTCACACTATGTTGTTCAAAATGCTGCCTTTTTGTGGCAGAACTTTGGTCAAAAACTCAGCTTTGCAGTGCAAAACCCAAATGGCAAAAACAATTGACATGTTGCTTCTTTGAAAAGCTGAGTTTTTGACCAAAGTTCTGCCACAAAAAGGCAGCATTTTGAACAACATAGTGTGAACAAGAAACCCAAATTCCCATAGACTTTGCTTGAATAGAAGAACACATCCATTTTGGCATTAAACAGCGCAGAAGAAAAAGCAGCAAAAAAGCAGGTAAAAAGCAACGTGCGCACATACCCTTAGGCTTATCTCTCATCTTCCTCATGATCCTGGATACCCCACGAGTTGAGAGTTTGCATGGAGCCCCAGATCGATGTCGATTGACACTCATTTTGTATTTCTTCCATTTTCTTACTATTGCACCAACAGTTGTCTCCTTCTTACCCAGCGTCTTACTTATGGTTTTGTAGCCCATTCCAGCCTTGTGCAGGTCTATGATCTTGTCCCTAACATCCTTAGAAAGCTCATTGTTCTTGCTCATCTTGTAGACGTTAGAGTCTGACTGATTGATTGAGTCTGTGGACAGGAGTCTTTTATACAGGTGACAATATAAGACAGCTGTCTTTAATACAAGTAATGAGTTGATTAGGAGCATCTAAATGATCTGTAGGAGCCAGAACTCTTAATGGTTGGTAGGGGATCAAATACTAATTACTCTCTGCAAAATATAAATAAATTTACAGTATATCATTTATGCAATGGGATTTTCTGAATTTTATTTTGGATATTCTATCTCTCAATGTTAAAATGTACCTACCCTTAAAATTGTAGACTGTTCATGTCTTTGTTAGTGGGCAAACTTACAAAATCAGCAAGGGATCAAACAATTATTTCTTTCACTGTGTATATATGCATATATATACATATACAGTGGACCTGGATGAAGGCAGTTTTGTGCCGAAACATGTAATCCCTATGTGAACTCACTGCTATATTTAGACAAGTGTATGTCTCATGGACTTTTAACCATTTGAATAAAGATCTGGATTTTAAAGACGGCTGTGGATCTGTGATCGTGCTGGAGAATTTTTTCCTTTTTCCAATATTGGTGGTAAGCTCCAACCCTCTCCCTGCATGTCCAGAGGATGTGGCTTATTACTCCATGGAGACTGAAGTATGGTGAGCTGGCTTGATAGTTTCTTTTTTATATATATATATATATATATATATATATGTACTTATCTGCTTGAGGACACAAAACTGCACAGATCAGTCGTTGCTGATGAAACCAAACTATGTAGGTTATTAAAAACTGACCTCGATAGTACAATATTACAAAACGATCTGGATAAGATGTCAGATGGGCAAACATTTGGCAAATGAGATTTAATATTGATAAATGTAAAGTAATTCACGTAGGACGGAGTAATCCTATTGCTGCATATACAATAAATGGAAGTAAACTTGGGACTACAGAACAGGAGAAAACTTGGGTATTCTGGTTACAAGTAAGGCTGTGCGCACATCAGTGTTATTCTGCCGCAATGCTGGATCCGTCAGAAATGCGGAACAGTTCAATACAGTGGAATCGCGGCAAGATAAGGGCACATGCGGCCACATGTGACCGCTTGTGACCTTATCTTGCCGCAATTCCATTTAACTGTATTGAACTGTACCACATTTCTGACGGATCCGGCATTGCAGCAGAAGGCCGCTAATGTGAAACCAGCTTAAGCTGAGCAGCAGTACTGCAGCAGCAAAAAGGATTTTAGAGTGTATAAACAGAGAGAATAGATCCCAAGATCTCAACGTATTGTTACCCCTCTATAAATCACTTGTAAGGCCTCATCTGGAATATGGGATCCAGTTTTGGGCAACTAGCTTATAACAAGGAATGGAAGGCCTCCCATATGATGAGAGGTTGGAAAAATTGGATTTGTTTAGATTAGAAAAAAGACGTCTCAGAGGAGATCTCTTTTTTATGTATAAATACATGTATGGTCAATCTAAAGGACTGGCATGGGACTTACTCCTTCCAAAGACAATACTAAGGACCAAGGGGCATTCACTGTGAGTGGAAGAAAAGAGATTCCGGCAACTAAATAGGAAAGGGTTCTTTACAGTTAGAGCAGTCAGACTGTGGAATGCCGACCACAAGAGGTAGTAATGACAGATACTATAGAAGCTTTCAAAAAAAACCTGGATGATTTCCTCAGTACACACAACATTGTTGGTTATAAATGATTTAATGACACAAAATATAATTGGTGGAGGAAGGTTGAACTAGATGAACCTAGGTCTTTTTTCAACCTATGTAACTAAGTAATTATTGATCTGGATTTCCAATGAGAAGAACCATAAGATCTTTAAAATAGTGTGACTAAATAAAATAAATTAGAGTAATCAGGTTTGTCGGTATGTTGGATGTATGACCTGCATTTCAGTTACTTCATCCTTCCTTACACTGTATCCTTGCCAACAAGCGGAAATAACCATATTAAAATATAGACTTCTTGCTCCCCCTGCTGCTAAGTAGAAACAAATGTGCAAAATCTGCAGAACAATAGGATAACTGCTACTCTCTCGTGACCACATAGGATGGTGTCTATCTTCTTATGCATATATATATATGCATATATATATCTTCTTATCTCTCTATAAAGAAAAATCTGACACAAATTGTGCATATTAATAAGAATAAAGCCATCACTTACAGTGAAGACCAAAGAGCTGTCTAAGGACACCAGGGACAAAATTGTAGAACTGCACAAGGCTGGGATGGGCTACAGGACAATAAGCAAGCAACTTGGTGAGAAGTCAACAACTTTTGCCACAATTATTAGAAAATGGAAGCAACACAAGATGACTGTCAATCTTACTCAGCCTAGGGCTCAACGCAGGATCTTGCCTCTATGGGTAAAGATGATTCTGAGAAAGGTCAGGAATCAGACCAGAACTACATGGGAGGACCTAGTCAATGACCTGAAGAGAGCGGCGCCCACAGCCTCAAAGATTGCCGTTAGTAACACACTACACCATCATGGACTAAAATCCTGTAGAGCACACAAGGTCCCCCTACTCACGCCACCACATGTACAGGCACACTTGAAGATCGCCAATGATCATCTGAATGATCCAGAGGAGGCATGGGAGAAGGTCAGGTGGTCAAATGAGATCAAAATAGAACTTTTTGGTATCAACTCCACTTGCCATGTTTGGAGGAAGAAGAAGGAGAAGTACAACCTCAAGAACACCGTCCCAACCATGAAGCATTGGGGTGGACATATCATTCTTTGTGGGTGCTTTGTTGCAAAGGGGACAGGACGACTACAACGTATTGAAAAGAGGATGGATGGGGTCATGTATCTCAAGATTTTGGCTAATATCCTCCTTCCTCAGTAAGAGCATTAAAGATGGGTCATGGCTGGGTCTTCCAGCATGACAATGACCCTAAAAACACAGTCAGGGCAACTAAGGTGTGGCTCTGTAAGAAGCATTTCAAGGTCCTGGGATGACCTAGCCAGTCTCCAGACCTGAACCCAGTAAAAAATCTTTGGAAGGAACTGAAACTCAACGTTGCTCAGTGACAGCCCCAAAATCTGAAAGATCTGGAGAAGATATTTATGGTGGAGTGGACCAAAATCCCTGCGCAGTGTGTGCAAACTTGGTCAAGAACTACAGGAAACATCTGACCTCTGTAATTGCAAACAAAGGTTTCTGTACCAAATAATTAAGTTCTGTCTTTCTATTGTATCACTTTGTTCATGCAATAAAATGCAAATTATTTAAAAATCATACAATGGGATTTTCTGGATTTTTGGGGGGATTCTGTCTGTCATAGTTGAAGTGTACCTACAATAAAATGACACACCTCTCTATTCTTTATAGGTGAGAAAACTTGCAAAATTGGCAGTGTATCAAATACTTATTTTTCCCACAGTATGTGCATGTATTATGTGTTTCTACAAATTTCTTAGTGCATGAAATTGTTGTATTTATGTGCATGATTTTATTTTTCAATGTAATCTCTCATATCTTTACCAACATGCCAGATTACTTTTATGTGCCCTATGGGTAGGGCTATTGGGAACAATCACATCAGTTCACTATGTCCTTTGTTACTTGATATAGAGCATTTCCAGTACAAATCAATGAATTAAAGGAAATTACCTCTTAGTTTTGACCTTTTAAAAACATATAAATGTAACACCTACTCTCAGGAAAAGGTTGTAAAATGCGCACTTTGAAATAGTAATTTATGAATAGGCAAGGTTTTTATAGACAGCCAGCCTGTAAAGGACAAATGTTTAATTTTCATATATATTATGTAGCGTGCAACATACAATATTTCCATTATAATGTACCATATAAGACCAATATAAGGTTTGCAACCCTATCCAGCAACATTAATCTTACATTATGTGCACATGAATATGTCCTGCAGTAACTCAAGAAACTATACATGATCCTATTGCTAGTAAAATAATGCAGAAATGCACATCTACTTGCAGAGAAACAATGGTGAAATTCATACTCTTCTTTTACAATTATGAATTAAACAGTACCAAAATTATCTTTTAGTAAATCAGGAACCTCACTAGGGAAAATGTTTGACCTCATTGCTCTTATATTGATCCACTGTCCCACAATTTAATTTACAGATCAGGTAGAAAGAGAATAAGGGCCAAGTTGATCAAATCCATCTTATGTGCATGTGGACCTTCTGCTTCTCTCTGGAAGTTGACATCATGGGATGGAAGGATTGGGCTTTTTCAATTTCAATACCTGATCTTCTTGTTCTCCATGAGGTTAAGCCACCATTAGGTGAGTCTTTGTTTCTCCTCTTATGCCCCTACTCAAAAGGGTGCAAATTCTCAGAAATGACAGGATTCTGCTATTCAAGCCTTCAGTCTCGTGAAGTTTTCATTTCTCGTATACCCTGGTTCTACACTGTGTGCAGAATTATTAGGCAAATGAGTATTTTGATCACATGATACTTTTTATATTTGTTGTCCTACTCCAAGCTGTATAGGCTTGAGAGCCAACTACCAATTAAGTAAATCAGGTGATGTGCAACTCTGTAATGAGGAGGGGTGTGGTTTAATGACATCAACACCCTATATAAGGTGTGCTTAATTATTAGGCAACTTCCTTTACCTTTTGGCAAAATGGGTCAGAAGAGAGATTTGACGGGCTCTGAAAAGTCCAAAATTGTGAGATGTCTTGCAGAGAGATGCAGCAGTCTTGAAATTGACAAACTTTTGAAGCGTGATCACCGAACAATCAAGCGTTTCATGGCAAATAGCCAACAGGGTCACAAGAAGCGTGTTGGTCAAAAAAGGCGCAAAATAACTGCCCATTAATTGAGGAAAATCAAGCATGAAGCTGCCAAGATGCCATTTGCCACCAGTTTGGCCATATTTCAGAGCTGCAACGTTACTGGAGTATCAAAAAGCACAAGGTGTGCAATACTCAGGGACATGGCCAAGGTAAGGAAGGCTGAAAAACGACCACATTTGAACAAGAAACATAAGATAATACGTCAAGACTGGGACAAGAAATATCTTAACACTGATTTTTCACAGATTTTATGGACTGATGAAATGAGAGTAACTCTTGATGGGCCAGATGGATGGGCCAGAGGCTGGATCAGTAAAGGGCAGAGAGCTCCACTCCGATTCAGATGCCAGCAAGCTGGAGGTGGGGTACTGGTATGGGCTGGTATCATCAAAGATGAACTTGTGGGACCTTTTCAGGTTGAGGATGGAGTAAAGCTCAACTCCCAGACCTACTGACAGTTTCTGGAAGACAGCTTTTTCAAACAGTGGTACAGGAAGAAGTCGGTATCGTTCAAGAAAAACATGATTTTCATGCAGTACAATGCTCCATCACATGCTTCCAACTACTCCACAGCGTGGCTGGCCAGTAAAGGTCTAAAAGATGAAAAAATAATGACATGGACCCCTTGTTCACCTGATCTGAACCCCATAGAGAACCTGTGGTCCCTGATAAAATATGAGATCTACAGGGAGGGAAAACAGTACATCTCTCGGAACAGTGTCTGGCAGGCTGTGGTGGCTGCTGCTTGCAATGTTGATCGTAAACAGATCAAGCAACTGACAGAATCTATGGATGGTAGGCTGTTGAGTGTCATCATAAAGAAAGATGGGTATATTGGTCACTAATTTTTTGGGGTATTGTTTATGCATGTCAGAAATGTATATTTCTAAATTAAGCTTTGATATTTATGAGTCTTTTGGGTTGATTGAGAACATAGTTGTTGTTCAATAATAAAAAGAAATCCTCTAAAATACAAGTTGCCTAATAATTCTGCACACGGTGTACATCATCCAGATGTCAACAAGCCATTGTGTGTACAAAAGCCACGAGACAGGGTAACAGCAAACCAAAACTTAGATAATCTAGCAACCATGGAGCTCTTCATAATAACATTAAGCTTTAAACAAGTGACATTAAACTCCACTTGGAGCCTATGTACAGTAGTGTGCACTAGTTTTAGGCAAATGTAGAAAAATACTGCAAAGTAAGAATGCTTTCAAAGATAGAAGTTCGAAAATTTGATCTGACTGTATTTCTGTCACGATCGACTCCCTGCATGTTGAGACCAGTGACTGGAGCCTATCATCTGAATCTTTTCATTTAGGTGGAATTCAGTTTTTTGGGCACTTAAGTGGTTAAGTGCCAGTTTTGCTATTGCAGCTTTTCTAAAGCAGTTCCTTGCTGAGTGATCTGCTGCATTCACTAAGTAGTCATGCCCTTCGGCTTTAAATAGTGGTGTATGCCAGCATTCCCTGCTGAAGATACAAACTCATTTGTGTCCTGGCCGCCTGTGAAGAAGGTTCTGCTAGTCTAGTTCCTGAGCTCAGGCAATATCCTTTTGGGTGTTTTTTTCCCCCTGTTTGTCTTTATTACCCTGATGTGTTGTTAGTGCAGTGGTGAGGTTTAGTGTACCTCATCTGCCCCTCACTAGTCAGGGTTACTTCAGGGCCATTTTAGGGTCCCAGGTTTCTGTTCACCTACCCCTCTCACTAGTTCCAGGGCTTCCTGTTGTTTTTATGACCCCGGTGTCCCCTTTTCATGTGTTTTTATGGTGCTTCAGATGCACGTAGGTCTGAACGTACCTCGCCACACTTGCTACACCCGGAAAGTGTGACAATTTCTCAGTTTTAAGGACACCATAAATCCTAACCAAATCTCCAATTCAATTTGCTGAAATGCAACCAAATTTTTCAAGAACTTCAGTATTGCCTGCAGACCCCCATTACTGTACTGCCTTACTGCCATTCACTATCCAGCCAAAATTTTACTTTTTGACTCATTGGTCCAAAGCACCTGCTGCCATTTTACTGTACCTCATTTCCTATGTTTTCGTGTATAGTTGAGTATAAAGTTATCTTTTCTGCCACAATTCCTCCACGAAGACCACTTTTGGTCAGACTTCTTCAAACAGTAGATGAATGTAGCTGGATCCCACTAGCTTATGCCAATTGTCAGCTGATGGATCTGCTTGAATATTCCCTTTTGGAAGGGAAGTATGATGGGTTATTGATCTGTTGCACTAAGTTTCTTTGGCTGACTACTGCACGTTTGGTCCTCAACATGACCCATTTCTTCGTGCTCTTGTTAAAGAGCTCAAACAGCATTCTTTAAATCCCATTTTTTCCAAATGTTTGCCTCGGCGAGGCCTTACTGATACATTATAACTACCTTATTCATTGTTGCTGAGCTCAGTCTTGCCTTGGCATATGATCTGTGACATTCCACAGCCTCACTTTTGTAGCAGAGTTTGACTGTTCCTCTCTCAGAATTAAGACTCCTACCCAACTGTTTTTGGCTCATGAAATAATTGTTTCAACCAACGTATGAACTGTAATACTACAAAATCTTTAACTTTCTGCAAGAGTACCTAGAAGTATTGATGCTGTTATGAAGGCAAAGGGTGGTCCCACCAAATATTGATTTGATTTATATTTCTTTTTTGTTTATTCACTTTATATTTTGTTAATTGATGAAAATAAACTAACACTTCTATTTTCAAAGTATTTTTTCTTTTCAACATTTTTCCTTACCTGTCTAAAACATTTGCACAGTACTCTATATAATCAAGCTGATATGTTTCCATTTGCATTCATTCTTATTCATGGCTTAGATTCTAGCTATTTCTTCACCAAAAATTATTTCCTGCAAAACTGAATTATTCCATTAGTGACTGAGAATTTCTAATTTTCAAATTAGCAATGGAGGAGGGGCGACATCCACTTCAAGGAACTAAGTTAATGGTGACCATGTATAATAAAAATCTGGAATATCTTCAATCTGTGTGCCCAATAAATCGTTGGCTAACTCTCGTGCTATTGTCCAGCCAGAAAGGGCCATAGAACTTATACCTTTTCTATATTTTTCTGTTTGACGTCTCTGAAAAAAACATCCTTGCATCAACTGAATCTGAACATATTCTTGCTTCTAGCTCCTCTTCATCTACTTCATCTACTAATTCCCCGAAGGGTAAGCCCATTCTTCATTCCTCTCTGGTCACACTGGAATTAAATTAATTTGAAACTCGTTTTCCCCTTTCTATTGGTGGCCTAACTGGAGGCAGAATGATAAAGAGTTTGTGGTGTCTTGCCCTCATTGTGCGCATATCAAATTCTCTTATCAAGCGCCTCTTGGTCATCTTGCAACCATTACCTATTCCACAAAAACCCTGGGCTCAAATTTCTATGGATTTTGTTACTGACCTTCCTGGAGCACAAGGATTTGTTACTATCTGGGTTGTGGTAGAACGGTTTTCAAAGATTTCTTGTTTTATTCCATTGCCTGGTCTTCTATCTGCTCCTCTTCCATGGTCTTCATGGCCATATAGTTTCTGAATGAAGTGTTAAGTTTGCTTAAAGGGCTCTTTACAAAATGTTCAAAATCTCCTTAACCTTTTTTCAGGCTGCATAATTTTACAACGTTAACAGCGACCCCTTATCTCGGAAGGGGTGGAGATATTTTATTAAAATTTGGCCAATATATTCTGGACCAAAACTGCAGAGATGTCACGAAATTTCAGCCCTCTACGGCTTTTGGGAAAAAAAATTTATTGCAATTTTAAAACGGAATAGTTACAATTGTACCTACTCAGCCGGACAAAGGTTAAACTTCTCCTCTGACTACCACTCACAAATTTATGAGCGAAGTAAGAGGATCAATCAGTTTATGGAGCAATATTTTGGGATTTTCAGTGGTTTTAGCATATCTGGATTTGTCAGGTAATAGAGCCATAGAGCCAAACTACTTGCTTACTCAGGTGGCAAACGGCCACCTAAGCCAGCCTATAATGCCTTAGCATGTGATATCAAAAGTGTTGTCAGGTTTACTATGGTAACATGACTAGCATGGAAGCAGAGGGAACTATGTGCCGGGGAAGGAAGATGTAGATCTTTTAGGGTTTACCATTAAACTGTTTTTTGACATGTCAATAATACATAAATGCACATATTGTCCAGGGGTCAATTAAAAGTACTGAGCACAATCCTCTTTAATAAAATAACATAGAGAGTAGGATTGAAACACATAATGGTATGACTTGTAAGGGTCTGGGGCAGGGGTCCTCAATTTGTTGCTCGGGAGTCACGTGTGCTTCGCGGGCCCATGAAGTGTGGCTTGAGGCTGTGTGTCAGCTTGTTGCATTAGCATCAGGTATAGCAAACAGCTATGGAAAACAGGTCTTCAGATATTGACTTTTGTGAGTAGCCCTGAGCAGATTTGAGGTAACGTAGGAACCCCTGGATCTTGGTATATTGCCCCAGTGTGATTTCTGTGGGAAAGCTTTGGCTGTCATTATACCAGCTCTGAGTGTCACTAATGTGAGGGTGATGGGAGCTGGATGTGACTCACGACCCTCTCTCAGAGGCGAATCTGGTTCTCAAGGTAATAAAGGTTGGGCACCTCTGGTCTGGGGTATACCAATGGCCATAAAGGTTACTAGCATACAATACCATTACTAATATCCCTGGCCTCATCTCGCTCGCGTATATCTGTGATATGATATTCAGCTAAACTGTAGCAGATCAAATAGCTGGTTTGAATGAAACTTGTGAAAGGTTTAACAAGTGTTTGTTTTGGCAGACTCGTCTGCAATCCCTTGCCAATTTCATCAAAATTAAGTGAATGCAAAGAAAAGTTTGAAAGAACTTTGATGTAGCTCCTGCAAATGTAGTTTCTGCTGAAACTGAAAATGTGTACGGTCTACAAAGATACATCATATAACCTGCTAAATGGAAGGATTTACAAATGTATAATAATCTTTTTAATATAATTATCTGTTGCCATTGATTAATTAAAAATGCTGATGGCAATATTCAGTGGTCCACACAAAAAAAACAAAGGTTAGTACATAGAGAGGGCCTTTTTTCAATATCATACTATGACCATCGGACTGCTAAGCCATAGAGAAACAATATCCCAGGAAGCTGTTGGTGCTTGTACAAGCTATTGGGATCATCATTTTAGTGGTCTCACTAAATGCTGGTAATATGCTCATTTTTATATTCTGAACTTGGCTGAACTTAGCATTGATCTGGTCAGAGACACTTTTAGTGCTCAAAGCCTTTTGCACAGTCAGATCTGAAACAAATGCACTTTGGCTCCATATATCTGCTCTGACAAAGCAGCGCTTTAGGGGGTATTTAAAGATTCATGATGATTAGATGACTGTAATTTGTGGATTGGTTTTATAAAACAGAGGGCAGTGTTTCCTTATGATCTGTTCTTCATTTTTGGCATTTTGGGGTGGCAGGTTAATATAAAAAAAATCCAGTTAGTGGATGTGAAGAGCCTAGATTGAAAAAAAACAAGTTTAAAGTAATCTATTTACTATTAAATAAGGGTAACCTCTTTCTAAAATTAGTACAATTTTGTTTTAAATGACCATTCAGTGTTTAAGTCATTCAAACATTAAGTTCAACCTTAAACTATAAAGGCTTTGAATTAAATTGAGAGCAAGATAATGTCTCCAATCTTATCTGCAGTTTTGGATGAATTACCTGTAGTAAGGAATTCAATGTTGTCATTTCTTAAACAAAGTGTTAAAAAAACCTGCTTTTGGAAATGAAGGTAAATTTCAGTTGAAATATACATAATTTAGCTGTTAGAAAAAATAAGTTTAAGGATTCTAGTGAGTACCTTCATTGGCAGAAAATGTCATCTATATACCTAGACCAACAACTAGTTATAATTCTTTAAAAATTAGTTGGTAGACATGTTTCTCATCTTAAAATGCTATATATCTCTTTGTATATATGAAGGGGTCAAGTTTGACCACATCGCTGTACTACAGATTTTCACATATGAATTATCACTCTTAAAACAAATTTCATAAAGGAAATGTCATATCTCCATCAGAGTCTGCTCCTGCGACTTCTGCCCAAGTCACCAGGCACTGCCATATTCCTTCTGCAGGTGATGCTGGTGATGGGGAGGAGTCAGTACTAGTAGCTCTCGTGGGCACAGTCGCCACCCATCCACCAAGCTTGGTTTGGCAGGGAGTTGCGGTACCGCTGGCTGACTGTAGGGGTGTGTGCATTTCAGCTGAAGTTATCAATTCCCACTCCAGCCAATGGGAAGGCACCACACCCTTTTTACATCTTCAGTAGTCTGATATTCTTTGCCAGATATAGTCCTGTGTTTGGTAGAGCTACACCCTTTACTGGTACCGTGCACACCTTGCTGTTTTGTTCCCTGTTTGACCTCGGCCTGTTTTCCTAACGTTCCTCCTGCCTGCTGATTCTGTACGTCACCTCTCATGTTGGTTTTAACCTCAGCCTGTTTTCTGGACATTCCACCTGCCTTCCGATTTTGAACCTTGCTGACTTCCTGGTTTTGACTCTGCCTGGCGACTATCCCCATTTGTGGACTACAGCCTTTCCATAGGCAGCAATCTCCTGGACCTTGCAGTAAATCCAGATCCTTGTATAGGGGTTAAAGAGTTTCAGGGTACCTCGGGATCCTGCTTAGTTGGTTCGAATAAACCATTTTGTGTCTGTGGTCCTGGACTGCTGTTACAGAAAAACATGTAACAAATGAAGACATAGATGAATGGAATCAATTAAAAGATTTTCTCTGCGTGTTGTAGGCAATGTACATTGAGGTATACTAGCTGTTGATGTTCATAGTAGCAAGGATACTACTTGAGCCTGATAAATTTTCTGTAAGAATTCAGAACACCAAAAGAATAGAGTATGTTCAAGCTACTATAGAATGGTCTGTATTTTCTGTAGGGAGTTGTACACTTTTGAAAAGGACGTTAAAATAAATGATGTGATGGGATATGGAATAATAAAGAAGACAAACAAGTAGTAATCAGGATATTGATAATTTTGGCCTTTGGAGTGAAGTCAATTCATACTGCTCTATAGTTAGTTAAATTAGTGAACTGACAGTAAACATGATCACAATAATCCCTATGGTCTATTACAACTATTGCACCCCTTTTTCTCCCCCTGTCATTATCAATATAGTTTTTGACTGTTTCAGTAGTGTATTTTTTGTTGGATCACAGTTGCTATTATAATGCTAAGTAAATCAAGCTTTACCTTGAGCTTTGTGTGTTCAATCCTCTCTTACAAGGCATTACTCCAGTTTCGTCCTACACTCCCAAAAAATATTGATGGATTATTTGGTTTTCTACGAAACCTCACTGATTGTATGAGATTGGGAAACACATGCTTCTTAGCATTTGTATATCATTTCAACATTTTTAAGTCCTGACCTACAGAAATACCCCAAAAAACAACCCGCTTTGAAATGTTCAATTTCATCCAAACCTGCACAAGTTTAGCAACTGTGCCACAAGTTTCATAGGACAATACCACAAAAAGCAGTCACCTGAGGGAGTATAAAAATAAACTGTGAGGAACAGAATCTGATATGAGTGATACAGTCATAGTTATGGTAAGGAATGCCTTATTCTGGATAATTCCCTATCCATTACCTTCTATTGACCACCAAGAGTATAACTTCTGTAGCTCCAGTGTCCCTGCATTGCCCTGCCTCTCCCTAATAAGGACACAGACTTAGACTCAATCACTCACCGCGATGGCCAGGAGCGCGTTTAGTGTACTTATTCCCAGAAGTGCCTCTCAGCCTATGACTGAGAGGCACTAGGTACTTAGGGCTTCCTCCCAGTAGGGGAAGTGCCTGAGAAACTTGGTTAGTTAGTTAATATACATTTAGCTAGCTTGTTGTCAGGTCCCCTTTCTCCATTGTCCGTTACCTTCACCTGTGCCCACTAACCTGTACCTTCTCCCTGTACCTGCTGTACTTACCTGCACCAGCCATCCTGTCTGTATCAGTCATCCTGGCTGCACCCAGGGGCGGACATATCATTGGTGAAGCTGGTGCAGTAGCACAGGGGACCAAGAGGTAAGGGGGTCCATTTCTGCCACCAAAGCACATAGAATTGTGTATTTTGATGAGCTCTTGGACTATAAAGGGCTCATATATTGTTCTTGCAAAACAGCCCTTTCTGTCAGCACTAGAGACTCTGTGTGTCCGTACCTAAACCTATTCCTGCCCTGGGGGTCAGCTGCCACAGTCCAAGACACTGCTCTGGGAGTGTCACCTGTCATCTACCCGGTAGGCGCTTTGTCAAGCTCCTGCTAAATCAGGGTAAGCCTGGGTTCCCCCTGTGGTCCATTAGGTCCACACCCACTTGCCGTCTTATCACCAGCACGTGTTACAACTCCAATATAGCAAATTAAGACAATTTACAAATAACTACATTCTGCAGTTTCTCAATAACATAATATTGTACCAAAGTATCACTGCCAGACAGTATATAACACTGCCCAGTCAATAAACTAGGGAATGTAGGTTGAATCACCAAATTTGGGATCAGATCTGCAAGCTCTTGTTGCCCTGGCACTCAGGGCCCGGGCATCCACCCAGTACAGGGAAGAGATTCCAACTGCTCATTGCCAAATATGCTAGTAATATATAATCCACTGGAAAAATAAACACTACATTCAATCTTTTTAAAATTTTACCATGACCCTTTCTGAAACTTGTTACTGTCCACAAACTAACATTCTTTAGCTATTCAGATGTCAATAGTTTTCTCTTTTCTTTCTCCTATTAAATATATAATTGGGACATTTTGTTCATTACGCCCAAAAAACAGAATTTGAAAAGCGGGTGGGTCTTTAAAAGGAGAACTATTGTAAATAGATACATTGCCCTCTCAGTCACACTGACACACCCTGCCATGATTAATAAAATCATCTTGGCTGCCAACCGAGCTGTCTGCTAAGTAACCAGATTTACCATGTTGTGGACAAAATGCTTACTATGCAAAGTATAATTGAACGTGCATGATCTTCACTTAAGCCATGAACAATTACTATTTGTGTGCAACAAGAAATCTTTGAAACCTTGAAACTGACTTTATAATAAAAATGTTGTGCCTTATAACTGGAAACCCTCATAGCAGAAATCACACAGGCAATACATATGCAATCAAAAGTCTTGTTATAGTATCATGATTATAAAGGCATGTATTATGGTGTGGAGTTTATTTACCATTGTCTTTACATTTATTACAAATTTTTCTTTGCAAACAATTATTTTCAATATTCCACTAGAATGTTACCGTAGATCTTAAATTGTCAATGTTGTTTCAACAGACTTTATATTAATCAATAGTAAAGTGAATATTTGTGAAACGCTATATATCTTATGGGAGAAATCTAATTATTTCACCACGTATGAGACACGTTTTTATCCTATACCTTGCCTTCTGTGCTCTTCCCGTACTCAAAAATACCTTTTGGTCAAAACATAATAGACTGCCAGCTCACCGAGGGAACCTATAGGGTACAGTTGTCTATTGAAGTCTTTGGAGAGGGGAAGGTAGAGGAAAAAGTAAAATGTGATGTTGCTATCTCTGGCACTGCTGCTTCCAGGTCCATGGTGCAGTGAATATTCATGAGCATAATGAGCGGGTCTGGAAGCAAGTGACTGCAGCGTCGAAGACAGCAGCACTGGAGACAGGTGAGTATAGAAAATTATTTTATTTCAAAGACACATGTTTTCTCCGGTATGTATCACATTGATTTCTCACTGATCACATCATTGTGTGGTCCGTGTGACATCAGTGCTGCAGGGCTAAAACTGACTTGTCTCCGTGCGCAACACACGGACAAAAGTGTGCACCACACAGTCACAAGTCCATGAAAAAACACGAATATGTGCGCAGACCCATTGATTTTAATGAGACTGCGTATGTCCATGTCTCCGGTACGTATGAAAACGGTTGTCATAAGGATTGACGTATGAAGGAGGCCTAAAGGGCACTTTACACGCTGCGATATTGCTATCAATATCGCTAGTGTCGCGGGCGGAGGGGACGCGCTCGCCACGCTTGGGTCCGGGGCTTCTTCCGCTGCTGCTCGGTGGCTCGAGCGGTGGACTGGACCCGGGGACTCGAGCAGCGCTCCTCACCCGTGAGTGAAAAGGGGGTGGTTTGGTTAGGGAGATTGTTCGTGACGCCACCCACGGGTCGTGGTGATGATGGCACCACCGCTGCTGGTAACGGGGATCCCGGGAGAGATGGTAGGGTGCAGCTGAGATGTTGTCCCCTCTGTGGGTAGGGGGTTTGGCGTTCCCGGGGCCCGGTGGTGGTGACGGAGAGGCCGGATGGCTGGGGTGCAGGGACTGCGCGGCGCGGTGCCGGACGGCACTGGTGTACTCATTCAGACAATCACTGACAGAGTCTCTGGTAAACCAAAACGGCCGGATGGACGGGTCCCGCAGCCGGCTGCAGTGTTGTTGTGCTCTCCCCGGACGGCTGATGGTGGCTGTCTTTCCCTGCACCTTTTAGAATGTTCTTGACTCCTGTGGTTGGCCACCGGTAGTCCACTCCCCGGCGTATAGGTGCCGTAGGAGCCCGTTTTGCCCGCAGGCGCTGGCCCTTGGATCTCTAGCCTGTGGCGGTGGCTGTATATCCTCTCTGGGTGGACGATTGCCTGTCACATTCGGATTTGACTATTGACAGCGGCTCCAAGCCTGGTCGGGGTCCGATGGCCCTGCCTGTGTGCTTAGCTTCACTCCGTTCCCCGGTCCGGTACTGGCGGGCCGACACCCGACCCCGGTCCTTACGGCTCTGCGGAGTTCCACCAACTCCTGCAGATGGCCACTACCGTCTGCCAACCTTGCTGTTAGTGTCTGGGCTCCAACCCAGACACCCAAGTGATCACTCCTCTCACTTTCACCTCCAAACTCTAACTGCACTTTTCCCGCCTCCAGGCCTGTGAACTCCTCGGTGGGTGAGGCCAACCGACTGGCTCCGCCTCTCCTGGTGTGGACATCAGACTCTGGAGGGAGGCAACAAGGGTTTTGTGTTTGGCTGCTGTAACTGCCTAGGGTGGGGGTGTGTATGTTGGTATGTTTGTGACTACCTGGCTAGTCCAGGGCGTCACACTAGCGAGTGTACCCGCCCCCGTCAGTTGTGCGTCACGGGCAAATCGCTGCCCGTGGTGCACAACATCGCTTACACCCGTCACATGGACTTACCTTCCCTGCGACGTCGCTGTGGCCGGCGATCTGCCTCCTTTCTAAAGGGGCGGTTCTTGCAGCATCACAGCAACATCACACGGCAGCCGTCGAATAGAAGCGGAGGGGCGGAGATGAGCAGGCGGAATATCCCGCCAACCTCCTTCCTTCCTTCCTCATTGCCGATGGACGCAGGTAAGGAGATGTTCGTCGTTCCTGCGGTGTCACACATAGCGATGTGTGATGCCGCAGGAACGACGAACAACCAGCGGCATGCACCACCAACGATATTATGAAAAGGAGCGAGGTGTCAACGATCAACGATTTTTGACGTTTTTGCAATCGTTGATCGTCGCTCCTTGCTATCACACGCTGCGATGACGCTAACGACGCCGGATGTGCGTTACAAACAGTGTGACCCCGACGATATATCATTAACGATGTCGCAGCGTGTAAAGCATCCTTAAGAAGCAGATTGAAAAAGAGAAACTGTTATTAAACACAAGGGGTTCACTGAGTGAGGTGGATCCTCGTCTAGGCCCAAAGGCCAAGGTGGGCACACAGGCGACGAGGCAGCAGGTGGGTATTGCACACAAAACGGAAGTAGAATTACTGAAAACTGAATGGTTTAATACGGTCCTGGAAGCTGCAAGTGGCCAGGAGACATCCTGAAAGCCGCAGACGAATATATAGCAAGGACAAAGAAATAATCTTAATAAAGTCCTGAAGCCACAAGTGAACATAGAAAGGCAAGCTAGAGACTGAAAACGAACAGGTGAAGTCCTGAAGACTATTGACCTATAGGAGAGTTTGTCCTGTAGATCACAGACAAGTTGCTGATACTGGAAATCACAGGCAAATAGGTGACAGTGGAACTGAAAACCGCAGACTGGTAGCAGACAAAACTCTGGAGTAACAAGAAACTCTAATACCATGGAAGCGGCACACAGACGTCCTGAAAACCGCAGGTGGAATATGTGGAGACCAAATGCCAAATTTTTTAATTATTTATTTAATTAATTATTTATTTACTTTCACACCAATATGGCAGACAGCGCCTATGATTGAAAGCAGTCAGATATGCTGTCACAGAGTGTGGGGCACGTTTGACTGCAACCACTTAGAGACGCCATGACTGCCAATGGGCGGGGGAGGCAGTGCATATGTAGAGGTTAATGAGCGGCTCTGGAATTATTATTAGCGGCCCGGAGGCAGTGTACAGCCACGCGAGCGACTCGGTAAGTATAATGCGCCTGCAATCCTCCCTTTTTTTATTTTTCTTTTATTTTTTTAATTACCCAAGTTGCTAGACCGGGATCGTTACCTAAAATTTCCTGAGAACTTCGACCCCGGGGTCAGTGCTTGGGTACTTTTGAACCCGCGTGGATCCAGATACACCAATCAGCTGTTCTCGGTCCCGGTGGCGGCATCAAGCAGCCGGAAATGCTCAGTTCCGGCACTGCTCTGTCTTCTGGTAGCGGCCAAGGCCGAGTACTGCACATCCGCCTCATTCTAATCAATAAGAGATGGATGTGCAGTACCCAACCGCCAACACTATCAGAAGATGGCGCAGCGCTGGAGCTGAGCATTTCCGGCTGTCTGCTGCTGCCGCCGGTACCGAGAACAGCTGATCGGTGGGGGTGCGGAGTGTCGGACCCCCGCCCAATTAGGCATTGATGACCTATCCTAAGAATAGGCCATTAATGTCATAGTAGTGGACAACCCCTTCAACTACTCTAGGAAATTGCGCCTTTTCAAGTGAGTGGAAATCTGGCTGTCATTAAAGCAGAATACAGCTGATGGTGGGGATGTCGGGAGTCAGACTGTCATCAATATGATATTGATGATTTATCTCACAGATAAATCATCAATATGTTAATCCAATTACACCCCTTTAGTCATAAGAAGCTACATATTTATCCCTTAAAACATCACTGAGAGATTTGAAAAATACATAAAAGAAAACACAGACAGATATAGACAGACAGGCAGCCTTGGCAGATATACTCTATGAATCACATCTAAAATGTAGTATTTTTGGCTGTGTTTTATCTATATTTAGACAGCTGAACACCTGGCCGATCTTACTTCCTCATTTTTACGGTGTCTCAGTGAATAGAATCACAACCCTTACATTCAGTCTTACATGTGGAGACATTTAATATGTCCTTTTTTAATATTAGAGAGAAGGGATACTGTAGGCCACATTTAGCAGCGGCATTTCTGCGGTGTTTATTTGGTTTATTTTACATTTAAAGTAATGCAGCAGCCAGAGATCCTGTCATGGTTTCCTTTAATCCACAGCATGCTCTATTCATACCATTTCTGCTACCGCTTTTCATGATTGTACTCAATGGGTAAAATGCATATGCAGAGCACAACCACAAATGTTTTCTTTTTTTTTTACATAAAGTATCACTTGTGATTTTTAATAGGAAACATTTCTTGGGGGTGCACCTGTTGCACACCAAATAAAAAAACAACATGACACCATGGGAAGAGCCAAAGTATTGGGTATAAAGGCATCATATCATGAGAGTCTGACTTTTTACATTTGCTGTTAGCTTTATATTTCCATGACAGTGGCTACAATTGTTTATTAGAGACTCACAAATCTAGAACACAGAGGGTTCTGACTCGCCCACCCCAGGGCTATGGGACACCCAGTGCCGGGCCGGACTAGTCCGGTGGTAGTCAGTGGTGGCTGGGCCCGGCTCCGTGGCCCTGGTGGGTGTCAGTAGAATATGTGGCTTGATGAATAAAGTTTGTGTTCGTGACGCCACCTGTGGTCTGCGGCTATTAAGCCGCCGCTGCTGTGTGAGGCCTCCGGGGTGATGATATAGCAGCAATGGTGGTACTGCTCCCCACAGGTGGAGCGGAGCCCCGGGGACACTGTTAGTGCTCGTGAAAGTCTATGGTGTTGTGTGGCTAACACGGTGCAGGGCCGACAGGCAATGAAAGAACCAGGCACAAACAACAGTCTCTTTACCTTTTCCTCTTTTACTTTGGGAACAGTCCAGTCCTGGGAGACCGTTACAGGTGGTGATGGGGATCCGGTCGGCCTGGAAGTACTTGGGGTGATCTTTCTGGCCAGCTGAGTATGAGGCCTACTCCTGTGCTTTTCTTTGTTATGATAGGACCCTGCTTCTCTGAATCCAGCAATGGCCCTCTTTGCTGCTGGGACCGATGGTACGTCCCTTTCCCTCTGTAGCAGGCTGCGCAGGCCCTCTCTGGTGCTTCTCTGCTGGAGTCCACACCGGGCCCTGATGCTGCAGCTGTACCTTCGGGATGTTTATGGGCCAGGTGCTTGCAGCTCTCCTGCCCTTCGGATTCGGCTACCAGGGAGTATTTTAAGCCCTGGTGGCTACAGACTCCGATGTCCGAGTCTCTCCGCTGCCTCTCTGCTACTCCTGCTTCCCTGGGCCAAGCTACTCTAGCTCTAGGCCCCAGATCCACAGGACAGCACACTCTGCGTCTGCTCACTGCGTCTGCTCACTATCACTTCTCTCTACAGACTGACCCTACTTCCTCCCTCAGGTCAGACTTGAGGAAGGCACCCTGGAATTCCAGGTTCAGAGCTCCCCCTGCTGGCTGGAGGGAGAACTGCGGTGGATGTTAAACTTGCTGGCCAATGGACCTCCCCATTACCTCCAGGCACAGCATTAACCCTTTGGAAGGGCAATGCTGTTGTGGCTACCAGGTCCTGGGGCGCCACACTCCCCCTTAGTTAAATTCAGTACTCCCGGACTGTAGAAAACAAAACAAGACATACATGTTACAACCTTAAACAACTATAAGAGTCCAGTGTGGCTCCCTGCCGGGTGTCCATTACACTGCTCCATGGGGGACCCGCCGCGATAAAACCCCCAACGTAGGCTCTGGGCGTGCGTCAGAGCATTGATGACCCCACTCTATGCACGCCGGACGGGTTTTTCTTCAGGGGTTGCTGAGCACACAGGTGCTAACTATGTACAGCTAGGTGTTGGCCACCCATAGTCCAGTGGCCCAATTGTCCATTTTCTCAACCAAAAAAAAAAAAACATTTTATACACAACATTACAGACATTTCACATAACTATTTACATTCTAATAAGTACTCTTTCTTTTTACTCTCTATACCTTGGAGGGGGCTGTCCCCGAGTGCTGCGTTGGGACCTGCGTAGCTCTGGTGTCTGCCCCTGACTACTTGGTGTGTCTTCTACCTCACCACTACAGGTAGGCCTAACCCTGATAGGTATGCGTGATGATTGCCTACGTGGTCTGAGAGTCGCCAAGGGTATGACAGGTTCACCACTGACAGGGGGTTGATTCTCCTGTTCCACTGCTGGCGTGTCATCTCGTGTTGGAGCGGACGGTTCTTTAGGTGGATCTGGAACCTCTTCTGTTTCTGGCTCGACCAACTGCGGGAACGTCAACACTGGTACCACTATGGCATTGTTTATTCGGGTCCAAGTTTTGAGGAATTTTCCAAGGATTGTTTGGATCATCTCTTCCTCTTTTTCTGGACTTTGGGGACTTTCTTGTACTTCTTCTACTTCTTTTTGGATTCTGCACCGTTCGGGGCATGCTTTCAGGCGGTCTCGAGAAACTGCTTGATAGTTCTTGCCTTCATCTTTGCTTATGAGGCATACCTTACTAATGTCAAAGTTGGAGGGGATAATGGTGTAGGGTTCATTCTCCCACTGATCATCTAATTTATGCGCCCTCCGCTTTTTCTTGAGGACCTGTTCTCCAGGTGCTAAGGGAGTTGCTGGAGCTGTTTGATTGTAATGCTGCTCTTGTCTCGTTCTTGCTTGAGACAGGCTCCTTTCTACGCATTCCTGGACCTTGCGGTACTGCTGTTGTCGCTCTGTATCCCAATCTTCTATCTCCTGAACCGCTTCAGGTGACACAGTCCCCATCTCAAAGTCTACAGGTAACTTGCCAGGTCTTGCTCGCATCAGGTAAGCAGGGCTGCAGTTGGTCGAATTTACCGGGATATGGTTGTACAGGTCTACCAGATCTGGTAACTTCTCTGGCCATTGGTTTCTTTCTTCCAGAGGTAGAGTCTTGAGCATATCAATAACCACATGGTTCATCTTCTCGCACAATCCATTGGTTTGGGGGTGGTACGGTGTGGTTCTGATTTTCTTACAACCGTACATGTTACAGAACTCTTGGAACACTTCTGCCTCGAATGCAGGACCTTGATCAGTCAGTACCCTTTCAGGGTAACCGTGAGGTCGACAAAAGTATGCCTGAAATGCTCTAGCTGCTGTTCTGGCTGTCTGGTCCTTTACGAGCACTACTACCAGGAAACGAGAGTAATGGTCCACAATGGTGAGGGCGTACACATAGCCTGACCGGCTTGGTGTTAACTTCACGTGGTCCAGGGCCACCAACTCCAGGGGCTGCTTCGTGACAATTGGCTGCAGGGGAGACCTCTGGCTGGCATCATCTTTCCGCCTCAGGTTACACGGACCACAGTCTCGGCACCACTTCTCGACTGTCTTTCTCTTGTGCACCCAGTAGAACCGATCACGGAGTAGGGTCTCCAACTTCTTCCACCCAAAGTGTCCTGCGTTATCATGATAAGCTGCTAGGACCATTGGAGCATCCCTCTGTGGGACCACTATCTGCCAGACGAGTTCATTCGTTCGCCAGTTGACATATCTCTTGCAGAGCTTGCCTTGGTATGTGAACAGTCGTCCCCTCTCCTTCCACAGCTGCTGGGCTTCTTCTGGAGCATCTGGGCCAAGATGGGTCTCAGCTTGTGCTAGCTTTTCTTTGACCAATCGCACGGCCGGGTCACCGTTCTGTGTCTCTTCCCAATTATGGTGGAGTAATGGGTTGACCGAGACCTCGTGCTGGCTCGAGCGCTTCCCTCCTACAGCATGCTCACACTGGGAAACACCTTGGTGATGGAAAGCCGGTAACTCTATCTCTTCGAGTTCATCCAGGTCTTCTCCAGACTCGGGTAAGTGAGGCATTCTGGACAGCGCATCAGCATTGTTATTCTTCTTGCCAGCCCGGTACTTGATGGTAAAGTCAAAGTTAGACAGCCAGGCCATCCATCGCTGTTCCAACGCACCTAACTTGGCTGTTGCCAGATGTGTCAACGGATTGTTGTCCGTGAAGATGGTGAACTTGGCCGATGCCAGATAGTGCTTGAAGCGTTCAGTCACTGCCCAAACAATAGCGAGGAACTCCAGCTTGAAGGAACTGTAGTTTTCTGGATTCCTTTCTGTGGGCCGAAGCTTCCTACTGGCGTAAGCTATCACCCTCTCTCTTCCTCCCTGCACCTGGGACAGAACTGCTCCCAGTCCCACGTTGCTGGCGTCTGTATACAGTACAAACGGCTGGCTGTAGTCGGGGTAGGCCAGAATTTCTTCTCCCGTGAGAGCCCCTTTCAGCCGGACAAAGGATGTTTCTATTTGGCTGCTCCATTCAAATGGAGGGCTCTGCTTCTTATCCTGCTTTGGCTGGCCCACCAGGAGATCTTGAAGGGGCGCTGCTATCTTTGTGAAACCATCAATGAACCTTCGGTAGTAGCCCACCAGCCCAAGGAACTGCCGCACCTCCTTTACCGTGGTGGGTCTTGGCCAGTCCTTGATTACGGTGACTTTCTCCGGATCAGGTGCCACACCTTCTGCGCTGACCACATGACCAAGGTACTGTACCTTTGGCTTCAAGAGGTGACATTTGGACGGCTTTATCTTCAGGCCATATTTCGAAAAGGACTCAAACACTTCTGCTAAGTGCCTCAGGTGGTCTTCATAAGTCTTGGAGTAGACTATGACGTCATCCAGGTACAACAGCACGGTTTCAAAGTTGTGGTGGCCCAAGCAGCACTCCATCAACCTTTGGAATGTCCCAGGGGCGTTGCAGAGCCCGAATGGCATACAGTTGAACTCGCAGAGGCCCATTGGTGTCGTGAATGCAGTCTTCTCCTTGTCCGCCTCTGCCACGGCAACCTGCCAATACCCACTGGTGAGATCCAAGGTGGAGAAATAGTTAGCTGACTTTAAGGCTGTTAGTGACTCCTCTATTCTGGGTAGTGGATAAGCATCTTTATGTGTAATGCGGTTAATTTTCCTGTAATCTACGCACATTCTCATTGTACCATCTTTTTTCTTTACGAGCACTAGTGGAGCTGCCCAGGGGCTACAACTATCTCTGATAACCCCAGCCTCCTTCATTTCCCGTAACATCTCTTTGGCATGCTGATACTGTGCGGGGGGTACAGGGCGGTATCTCTCTTTAATGGGATGAAGATCACCCGTGGGGATTTGATGTTTAACCCCTTTCACCTGCCCAAAATCTAGGGGGTGTTTGCTGAAGACCCGCTCGTACTCCTGTACCACCCGGTAAACCCCATGCTTTTGGTGTGAGGGGGTGGAGTCGGTGCCTACATGTAATTTTTGGCACCAGTCTTCCAGCTGCCCCTTGGAGCCATTGTCTTCCGCCTGGTCGGACGGGATCAAAGGTTCCACTGCTTTAATGGTATTGTTGCTGACAGTGTACAGTTTTGCTACAGTGGCGTACCGGGGCAATTTGGCTTCCTCCTCCCCACAATTCAGGACACGGACGGGTACTCTCCCCTTGCGAACGTCTGCTACCCCTCTGGCTATCAGAACTCTAGGCCTACTGTCTGAATACACCGGTTCTACCAAGGCATGGTAATCCTAACCCTTGAGGCCTATTGCTGTCCGACACCATATCAACATTTCACTTCTTGGGGGTATTGCAATGGGGAGGGGGTCACTTACCCTCACACTGCCAATTTCTCCTCCGGCCAGCTCTACCTGCTGCCTCCTCATCAGGGCTCTGATCTCCCTCTGTAGGGCACGCTGCTGACCGGAGCTGGCAGTTTCAGACGCCTGTTGCAACAAAATTATCACTTCGGCAATACAATTTTCTATCACATTTGTACCAATGGTTAGCAGTGGGTCAGATTCTTTGCGATCAATATCTACAATTATCATCCCCTGACATGGCAATTCTACCCGCCCCACTTTAATGGTTACTTCTTTATACCCAATTTGAGGTAAGGGCTGACCATTACTGGCCACAATTGTTAAATCATCATCTGGGCCATGGTCAATGTCTGAATCAGCCCAATATCTTTTGTACAGTTTATAAGGGATGGTTGTTACCTGGGACCCAGTATCCAGGAGGGCATTCAAAGGGATCCCATCCAGCACAATAGGAAGGACCGGTCGTCCTCCCACATACTTGCTGCGGCTGGGGGTTGAGCCGGGCTTCCTTACACCTGGGGGTTGGCTCCTGGCCCCAGGCTCGGCCCATTTAAAGGACAGTGTCGTGCAATGTGGCCCGCCTGGCTGCAGCGGCGGCAGATCGGTTGTCCCGTTGAATCATACCGGTCTGTATCTTTTCCTCGGGTCGGCGGAATCCTCCTCTGTCGCATCCATGGGACGTCATCTGGGCTGGAGGCCAACTCGATTCTTGCAGGCGATGGGGTCACTTGTAGAGACTGCACGGTCTTGGCAAGGGCAGCTACAGTCTTGGTCAGCTCCTGGACCTGCTGTCTGAGCTCTGCAGTGGGGTCCTTATCCAGGGACTGCGCCTCAGCCCCTGCAGCGGCTCGTGTTGCAGGCACCACCCCGGGGTACGTGATAGCAAGAGGCCGGAGGGGTACTGGGTCATTCGGTCTAGATTCTCTCAGTACCCGGATGGCCTGGTCCTTAAACTTTGCAAAGTCCAAAGCAGGGTTCTGCAGGACCATGATACGCAGCTGGGTCCTGTGGGCATCTGACAGGAGCCCCTCTATGAACTGCTCAGTTAGGAGTTTGTCTTCTTCACGTACACTCTCTGGGTCCACCTGTTTAACTGCTTTCAGGGCCTCCTGCAAGTTTAAGGCATAGTCCCGTATGCTGTCTGTGGCCCGTTGTTTGCACCCAAAGAATCTCATCTTTATTTCTGCTGCGGTGCGGGTGTCAAAAGTACTCTTTAGCTTGGCCAGTATCTGGGTTGCTGTCCCTTTATCTGTATCAGGCCAGGACTTCACTTCACGCTGGGCCGCGCCGGCTAGCTGCCCCATTAATATGCCCACCTTCTGGCTCTCAGTCAGCGGATACACCCGGAACAAGCTGTGCAGACATTCTCTGAAGTCGCTCAAGGTATGGGACTCCCCGGAGTACTGCGGCAGCCATTCCGCTCCCGGGATGTACGGCATTGTGATCGGCATTACCGGCGCTACAGCGGGGGCTGGGGCGACGGTGACTGGGATTGCTTCGGCTGGTGCCGCGGCGTCTCGGGCTATGGCAGCCACCTGCCCTTCCTCCGAGTCGGACATCTTCCTCCCCCTTAGTGAACCTTACCAGGCTCCGTTCACTTTTCAAATTCCCTTCTGGGTCGCGCGGGGTTAACAGCGCTCTGTTCTGATGGCGCGCGCCCTTCGCGCTCTTTGTCAGGCACGCCCCCCTTCTTCCTGCGCTCGGCGAGGCTAATGGCGGCGGCAGTTTGCAAACAGTAACACAGTCTTTTAAGCACAGTTTCTGCAGGCGCACAGTACCCGGTGGGACCGGGCACGAAATCCTGTTTGTGACGCCAAAGTTGACTCGCCCACCCCAGGGCTATGGGACACCCGGTGCCGGGCCGGACTAGTCCGGTGGTAGTCAGTGGTGGCTGGGCCCGGCTCTGTGGCCCTGGTGGGTGTCAGTAGAATATGTGGCTTGATGAATAAAGTTTGTGTTCGTGACGCCACCTGTGGTCTGCGGCTATTAAGCCGCCGCTGCTGTGTGAGGCCTCCGGGGTGATGATATAGCAGCAATGGTGGTACTGCTCCCCACAGGTGGAGCGGAGCCCCGGGGACACTGTTAGTGCTCGTGAAAGTCTATGGTGTTGTGTGGCTAACACGGTGCAGGGCCGACAGGCAATGAAAGAACCAGGCACAAACAACAGTCTCTTTACCTTTTCCTCTTTTACTTTGGGAACAGTCCAGTCCTGGGAGACCGTTACAGGTGGTGATGGGGATCCGGTCGGCCTGGAAGTACTTGGGGTGATCTTTCTGGCCAGCTGAGTATGAGGCCTACTCCTGTGCTTTTCTTTGTTATGATAGGACCCTGCTTCTCTGAATCCAGCAATGGCCCTCTTTGCTGCTGGGACCGATGGTACGTCCCTTTCCCTCTGTAGCAGGCTGCGCAGGCCGTCTCTGGTGCTTCTCTGCTGGAGTCCACACCGGGCCCTGATGCTGCAGCTGTACCTTCGGGATGTTTATGGGCCAGGTGCTTGCAGCTCTCCTGCCCTTCGGATTCGGCTACCAGGGAGTATTTTAAGCCCTGGTGGCCACAGACTCCGATGTCCGAGTCTCTCCGCTGCCTCTCTGCTACTCCTGCTTCCCTGGGCCAAGCTACTCTAGCTCTAAGCCCCAGATCCACAGGACAGCACACTCTGCGTCTGCTCACTATCACTTCTCTCTACAGACTGACCCTACTTCCTCCCTCAGGTCAGACTTGAGGAAGGCTCCCTGGAATTCCAGGTTCAGAGCTCCCCCTGCTGGCCGGAGGGAGAACTGCGGTGGATGTTAAACTTGCTGGCCAATGGACCTCCCTATTACCTCCAGGCACAGCATTAACCCTTTGGAAGGGCAATGCTGTTGTGGTGACCAGGTCCTGGGGCGCCACAGTTCCACCTTCACTTTGGTGTTCTGCTCTGTACATCGGGCTATTTCTGCTCATTAGGGGTGCCGGGTGTCAGACCCTCAACAATCTCATACAGATAACGTATTCTAAGGGCACAGTCTCTAAATAGGCAGACTCGGCCAATATGGTACGATGCAGCGGCGGCCAGTATAGCAGACTTGGCCAATAGGGTACGATCCAGCAGCAGCCGCTATAGTAGACTTGGCCAATAGGGTATGATGCAGAAGCGGCCAGTATAGGAGACTTGGCCAATAGGATACAATGCAGCAGCAGTAGCTGGGACTATAAAACAAACAAATGTAAGTGTGGCGCCCCTGCAGCTTCAGTCACCACAGGGTACGGCATCTCACTACTTAAGGTGCCGAGGACAAGGTTAAATTCACAAACCACACACAGTTAGGTGCTTTCCCACCAGGGTTGGCCTAGGGTAGATAGGGGGTGGCCATCACAAAGCATGGGACTTTCCCAGTCACTAGGACAATCACCTGGGGGCGGGCACCACTTGGGGAAAAGGAAGGAGCATCTCAACACTTAGTAAGTTTTGTCCTGGGCACAGCTTGGGGTAAGGAGCACAGTCACCACCTCAGTCCAGGCATTTTCTTCCTAACACTTCTGGAGCACTGCAAGACCTGTGGCTTGGAGCAAGCAGCTCGGCCCGGCCTGTCTACAGCTACTGGGGATTCTAGGGTCTGCAGAAAGTGCAGGAAACACCCGCAACCCGTTCCACATTCCATCCACGGGATTGGAGGGACCCCAACCAGAAAGGACACACAGTGGGAACACCGGCGGAGACCTCCGAATTATCCAGGATCGGCTGGGGCCCATCACGGTAGAGACCAGCACTCCAATGGTAGCAACCGGACAGTGAGTAAAAACCTTGAACCGCAACTACTGGGTCCGCCCTTCATTACCGGCGCTGGCGCCCCGCGCTCCAGCGCCAAAGGTCACTACCACCCCATCATCATCCCTGGGGCCTAGCTCTACCTGTGAGGAGCTGAACCATCCCGGCTGCGACACCATCAACCCCAGAGGACAGCATACGCAGCGGCGGCCAATCCCTACCCGCAACATCCTGCAACCCCTTCATCTTCATCATCCAACCATCCACCACCTTTTTGTGGACACCTTGGGGTTACAAAACCGGGCAGGGCCACCCGTGACATCCTCTGATCTTTCACTGGCCCAGTGACGAGTATTCCCCAAGCCCCATAGGGTGCTCCATCTGTAACACCGCAGCAGCACATAAGTAAGGGACCTGCACAAGTAGCAATGCATCTCTTGGAATAGACCACATTACCCAGGCACCTCGCTTAAGGGGAGGGTGTCTAAAATTTCTGATGCCTCATAAGCTGAGTGGCACTTCTGTGTTACGGCATGCTGAGCCTTTAAGAAAAGGTGCTTGCACGTGCCTGAACAGCACTCCCAGCAGACCTGTGCAGCATGCCCAGGCCACAGTAGATGGTGGCAGTGACTGGAGATGGAGCAACCACTGCTGAGCAGCCAGGAGGGTGCATGTGCCAATGTCCCCACCGGTAGAGGGGTGCAGAACAGTGTGAAGAAGCCGGTAAAGGCGTTACAGATACTCGGTTTCCCCGAAAATAAGACAAAGTCATAATATATTTTGCTCTGAAAGATGTGCTAGGGCTTATTTTTAGGGGATGTCTTATATTTTCCCATAAATAACAATCCACATTTATGCTTGAACAAAAAAAAAACAAAATTTAGTCAAATATAATCATGTCATCACATTCTGGAACATCAACATTTTGGTTCAGATGCACACTTTCATATCTGATTTGCTATTCTCATGGTGCAAAACCAGTCCTATAGTGGTCATACCATATTTACAAAAGTTTAAATTAGCTGCTTAAATTTATTATTCTCTATGTACTGCTAAGTTTACCCCCCAAAAAAGTAGACACCCCTAAAAGAATCACACTTACCAGACCCCAAACAATTAGAGTTGGCAAGTAAATGTGCTCTAACATACAAATCTGTGTGGCTGTTAGGTCTCCCTGCAATCTACAGCGGTTGGCTCCCCCTGGTAACTGGAAGCAGTAGCACTCCTGCAGAGTGATACTGGTACTCGATCTGTCAGAGCTACAGTGCAAAGGGAATGGCGAGGGACCCAGCAGCAATACAGATCTCTGTGTGAGAGCCCATCTATTATCAGCACTTCCCAACTGTAATTGTTTAGGGTCTGGTGAGTGTAATTTTTTTGGGGGGTCTGCTTTCTTTTGGGATATCTGCTTTCTATGATAAAGAGGCTGCTTGGACACTTCCTTATGAAACTGCAACTAGGGCTTATTTTTGGAGTAAAGCTCCCAAAATCCTACTGGGGCTTATTTTCAGGGTAGGTCTTATTTTCTGGGAAACAGGATAAGTTGAAGAGATGGGTTAGGGTTGGGATAAAGACTGGGTTAAGGTTTGGGATGAGGTGGGATGGGATCGGGTCAAGTGCACAGGTGGCAACATGAGCTCTGGAGAGTGTAGAGGAAAAGTTTATCTTCTTTAATTGCAAAGAAGCTGGTTTTGAAGGAAGAGGGCTGAGTGGTTATGAGGGACTGTAGGGCAAAGCTTTCTCTGATGTTGTCAATCTTCTGATTGAAGAAGGAGGCAAAGTCTTTGGCAGAGATTAGAGAGAGGAGGTGCTGGGGAACAAAGAAGAGTGTTGAAAGTATTGAATAGCTGTTTAGGGTTGTAAGACAGGGAGCATATGAGAGATTAGAAGTAGGTTTGTTTTGCAGCAGTCAGTGTGGACTTGAAATTGGTTGAAATTGGTAAGGGACTGTTTGTATATGATGAAGTGCTCATTGGAATGGGATCTCTTCCATCTCTGCTCAGCATCACTGGAAGCCAGTCTCAGTTCTGCATTTAGACAGGTATGCCAGGGTTGCCTATTGATTACACAGGTACTGTTGATTACGCGGTCGGGTACTGCACATCCGCCTTCTCTTTATTTGAATAGGAGGCGGATGTGCAGTACCTGTCCGCAGCCACTATCAGAATACAGAGAAACTCCTGAACTGAGCCATCTGCTCCCGCTGCCGGCACTGTGAACAACTGATCAGTGGAAATGCCGGATTACGGACCCCAGCCGATCAGACATCGATGGCCAATCGAAAGGATAGGCCATCAATCTTTAAGTAGTGGACAGCCTCTTTAAATGTCTGAAGTAGTCTATATGCCAGTCATGGCGAACCTTTTACAGGCCGAGTGCCCAAACTGTAGCCCTAAATCCATTTTTTTTCCCGAAGTGCCAACCAATCCTATTATGTAAATAATTGATTGTAATCTTACCTTTGCCGTCTTCTCTTCTCTTCAGCAGGGGGCATCACGCTCATGCTTACCACACATTGAAGCTGAGCCCTTTTCAGACACAGCAGTTGGATTGATCTTTCTGGAAAAAATTGCAGCAGATTAGACAGAGATTTTAGCCTGGAATGCAATCAGATGTCACCTGTAATCCACATCTAAATTTCAAAGTCTGAACATCTTTAAATCCCATAAAGATGTACGAGTTGCTCCCCTCCCCCTTCATTGTGTAGTTATGTCCCCCTTCCTGGGCCACTTCCTGGTAAACATGTCCCCCATCCTGATATATATTTCCTACATTCTGGTATATTTGTCCACATCATGGCCCCATTCCTGGTAAATGTACCCCATTCCTGGTAAATGTACCCCATCCTGGTAAATGTACCCCATTCCTGGTAAATGTACCCCATCATTGTAAATGTACCCCATCATTGTAAATGTATCTCATCCTGGCATGTTCCTCCATGCTGTCAAATGACCCCATCCTGGTAAATGTACCTCATCCAGGCATGTTCCCTTATACTGGTAAATGTCCCCTTTCCTGGTAAATGTACCCCATCCTGATAAATGTCACCTTTCCTGCTAAATGTTCCTCATCCTGGCATGTTCATGTTCCCCCTATCCTGGCATGTTTTCCCCCATCCTTTTATGTTTCCCCCCATTCTGGTAAATGTATCCCCCATACTGGTAAATGTACCCCTTCCTGCTAAATGTACCCCATCCTTGCATGTTTCCCCCATCCTTGCATGTTTCCCCCCATCCTTGCAGTCTTGTTTCCCCCCATCCTTGCAGTCTTGTTTCCCCCCATCCTTGCAGTCTTGTTTCCCCCCATCCTTGCAGTCTTGTTTCCCCCCATCCCTGCAGTCATATTTCCCCCATCCTTGCAGCCATGTTTCCCCCATCTTTGCACGTTTCTCTCCATCTTTGCACGTTTCCCCCATCCTTGCAGCCATGTTTGCCCCGTGCTCTCCATGTTTGCTCCGTGCTCTGTTTGCTCCGTGCTCTCCATGTTTGCCCCGTGCTCCCATGTTTGCCCCGCGCTCTCCATGTTTGCTCCGTGCTCTCCATGTTTGCTCCGTGCTCTCCATGTTTGCTCCGTGCTCTGTTTGCCCCGTGCTCTGTTTGCCCCGTGCTCTGTCTGTTTGCCCCGTGCTCTGTCTGTTTGCCCCGTGCTGTCTGTTTGCCCCGTGCTCTGTCTGTTTGCCCCATGCTCTGTCTGTTTGCCCCATGCTCTGTCTGTTTGCCCCGTGCTCTGTTTATATGCACCGTGCTCCCATGTTTCCCCCGTGCTCTCCATGCCCCGTTCTCTGTTTATATACCCCGTGCTCTCCATGCCCCGTGCTCTGTTTATATACCCCGTGCTCTCCATGCCCCGTGCTGTGTTATATACCCCGTGCTCTCCATGCCCCGTGCTCTCCATGCCCCATGCTCTGTTTATATACCCCGTGCTCTCCATGCCCCGTGCTCTCCATGCCCCGTGCTCTGTTTATATGCCCCATGCTCTCCATGCCCCTTGCTCTGTTTATATACCCCGTGCTCTCCATGCCCCATGCTCTCCATGCCCCATGCTCTCCATGCCCCGTGCTCTCCATGCCCCATGCTCTCCATGTCCCGTGCTCTCCATGCCCCGTGCTCTCCATGCCCCGTGCTCTGTTTATATACCCCGTGCTCTTCATGCCCCATGCTCTCCATGCCCCGTGCTCTCCATATATACCCCGTGCTCTCCATGCCCCGTGCTCTCCATATATACCCCGTGCTCTCCATGCCCCGTGCTCTGTTTATATACCCCGTGCTCTCCATGCCCCGTGCTCTGTTTATATACCCCGTGCTCTCCATGCCCCGTGCTCTGTTTATATACCCCGTGCTCTCCATGCCCCGTGCTCTGTTTATATACCCCGTGCTCTCCATGCCCCGTGCTCTCCATATATACCCCGTGCTCTCCATATATACCCCGTGCTCTCCATGCCCCGTGCTCTCCATATATGCCCCGTGCTTTCCATGCCCTGTGCTCTCCATATATACCCCGTGCTCTCCATGCCCCGTGCTCTCCATATATGCCCCGTGCTTTCCATGCCCTGTGCTCTCCATATATACCCCGTGCTCTCCATGCCCCGTGCTCTCCATATATGCCCCGTTCTCTCCATGCCCGTGCTCTCCATATATACCCCGTGCTCTCCATGCCCCGTGCTCCCCATGTTTCCCCCACACCTTGGCACAGCCGCACACGGCTTAAAAAAACCCCCAAAACTCACCTTCTAGCAGCAGCTTCACCGCGCGGCCACAAGACACCGGTGCCGCCTACTGAGTGACGCTCCTCTGTCTCCTAAGCAACAAGCCTGCGGCCCAGGAGAGGAGGAGTGTCAGAGGGAGGAGAGATGTCTCCTCTGTTAAACACCACGTTGATCTGCCGGTGCGATCATATCGGCAGTTCAACGTGGCTCAGTGTGGCAACAGCACGTGTGCCAACACAAAGAGCTCTGCGTGCCCAGTGTGGCACGCGTGCCATAGGTTCGCCATCACTGCTATATACTGTACCTATTCAAATGAGGATTGTGTCCACACAAAGGTGTCCAGTCTGACTTCTTCTTGGCTATCAAGATCCCTCTTCCTTCCCTCCGAGTGGGTCATTGAAATATTTCCTAAGGCATAGTTTCCTGAAGTTAATTAGAAATATCACTGCAAAGTTCTGTTTTATCCAAGGCTTTAGTAGGATAAAATGAAAGTCCTCTAGAAAGTACATCAAGTACAAATCAGTTGTTTATAATGGACGACACAGATGCTTTTGTGTCTGGAATGAAGTTGTCCATGTTGTCAGGGTTTGGCTTTGTTTTGCAACTATTACGGTAGCATTGAGTCCTAGATTGAGGCACAATTTATGCAGTTTCTTTTCCTTCTTATGAATCAGAAGGGTCCGTAGTTTTCAGTAATATTGTAGGTTTTGCTCTCTGTGTGTTTCTATAGCCTTCAAATTCCCCTTGGACGTTATTCCTGATGCTGCAGAAGATATGCAGTAGGTAGTTCCTTAGTGTCTCTGAAGTTCGTAACACGGGTTTTGTGCATAGTGAGTATTGTCGGTATGTAGAATTGGATGTGTAGTCCAGAGTTCTTTGGGAATTAGATTCTTTCTTTTTCGTATTTGGATAGGAAAAAATATTGCTGTCCAATTGTACCTTGTTTTATAAAAGTGTCTTCAGTTACATGAAGAAGCAGAACATTCTGATACCCTACATTTTTTCACAGGAAAAACAAATATTAGTACTCTGTGTTAGCCAGTAGATATAAAAAATATTTATAATTGAGAGTCTGCAGTAGTTGATCATTTTTAATGGCTAACTGAAAAGGTGTTAATAAATAGTAGTTTTCTGAACTACTCACGTCTCTTCATCATTCGTAGTGTAACACAAAATATGAAGAGTCACATATTTATGCACAACAGGACAGAATAGTGTAATAAATAAGAAAAATGATGTGAATCAGAACTATCAATATGAGAAGGGGAGAAATAGTTATGTAATTAAATATTGGTGGAGTTCATATATAAGAGTAAGCACACACGGCGAGAAAAACGGAGCAAGTGGAATGCGATAAAAAAATCGCATTCCACCTGCACCCATGTTACTCTATGGGGTCACTCCCATGTGCGATTTTTTTCTCAGCCCTAATCGGACCGAGAAAGTAGCATGCTGCAGGTGCAATCTGATTCGTTTTCACTCGCACCCATATAAGTCTGTGGGTGCGAGAGAAACATTGCATTGTAATGGTGTAATGCGAGTGCAGTGCGAGAATCGCATCAGCTCATTAAGGAGATGAGGAGATTACTCTCTCCCTCTCCTCCGAAGCGTCCGCCGCCCTCCTCCACGGCTGTGCTGTGATTGCAGGATCGCATCATAGTGGCATGACAATCGTATGACACTCAGCTGACACTCCAGCAGAGCTGGAGCCGAGTCTCATGCGATTGACTCGCATTAATGACCGTGTGGCCTCAGCCTTAGGCCCCCTTCACACGTCAGTGATTCTGGTATGTATGTGCTTTCTTTTGTACGTACCAGAATCACTGACAAACGCAGACACATTATTATCAAATGGGTCTGCTCACACATCAGTGATGTTTCACTGAACATGTCTCCGTGCAGCGTACACGTATGTCCGTGATTCTGCACGGAGATAAGTCAGTTTTTTTCTGGCATCACTGATGACCCACGGACCACACTATGGAGTGATCCGTGTGTGATCCGTGAAACACGTACCAGAAAAACACTGACATATTATATAATAAATATTTTCAACTATCCTTTCCAGAGATTCGCTGTGCAGCCTCCGCTCTCTGCAGCTCCTGCCCGGCTCATGAATATTCATGAAAGCAGGAACAGTCGACCCGGAAGTAGCTGCAGAGAGCGGTGGGCGGACGCTGCAGAGCCGAGGAGTTCAGCACCATGGAGAGCAGGTGCGAAGGCAGGTGAGTAATGTCCATTTGCGATCACGGATTGCACATGGACAACCCACGTGTGCCGTGAATCACGGAACATGGAGGGACATGTGCATGTTTTACACGTCAGTGAACAACGTCAGTGTTTTTCACTGACGTGTGAAGGGAGCCTCAGGCCCGTTTCCTGGTCGGCTATTCGTGCTCTCATGAATATTCATGAGCCAGGCAGGAGCTGCCGAGAGCGGAGGCTCCAGAGCGAATCGCAGGCAAGGTAAGTTGAAAATTTTAAATATTTAATATGTCCGTGATTTTCTTGTACGTGTTTCATTGATCACACACGGATCACACCATAATGTGGTCCGTGGGTCATCAGTGATGCCAGACAAAAACTGACATGTCTCCGTGCAAAATCACGGCCAAGGGTGCACGCTGCACGAAGACACGTTCAGTGAAAAATCACTGATGTGTGAGCAGACCCATTGATTATAATGGGTCTGCGTATGTCAGTGATTCTGGTACGTATAACAAAAGCACAAACGTACCAGAATCACTGACGTGTGAAGGGGGCCTTAGTGTGAAAGTTTTATTGTTCACTGACTGACTGAGATCTAGTCCATAGTATCAACTAGGTAGGACTGAAACAAAATACCAAACACAGATGTTAAAGAGAACCAACCAGAGGGATTTTGCTATATAAAGGAAGTGTTATACTGGCGCTCGGATGCTGAATCCAATCATACCTTTTATTGAAAGACCAGATGCTTGGTTGCTGAAAAATCTGTAATCAATGTTGCAGAAACGTACTGCCCTTTGATGTGTGCATCGGGGGTGGGCCTTTGTCGGTCAGGTCCTCATTGTATATTCCTCCTTGTGCATCTTGTATTCAATACCAGCAGCAGAAACTGTGGCGTTGCACGATATTTAAATAAAGAAAAGTGGACATGCAATACAAGACGCCGGAGGAGTAATATACGCTAAGGACCTGAGCCACAAAGGCCGCCCCCCACTGCACATGTCAATAAAAGAGCAGTGTATTTCTACAATTTTGATTCAAGATATTTTAGCAACCAAGTATCCGTTCTGTCTACAACAGGTATGCCTGGATTCCGCATCCTAGCGCCATTATGGCACTGCCTTTATTTCATATAGCAAAATTCTGGTGGTTGGTTTCCTTTACGATAGAATACAGAGCATATACACTGCAAGATAATTGTGAATTACTGTTGTTAAAAACGGATTTTCACTATTATCTTGGTATGTAAACAGGCTACTCGATTACCCAATGAACAAGCAAAATGCTCGTTCATCAGATGAAATAATCTTTTGTGTAGTGTTGACTAGTCCACATGAAATGAGAAAAGTCCTCTCCCGGTGTCTTTGCTGTGGGAGCTGTGGCCCGCGAGAACTGACCCTTGGGATTTTTGCAGGCACTTGCAGACGCCCTATCCCCCGCATTGGGCTTCCATCTCGCTCTATCTGGGCTACTCGTGGGACAAGATCTGGAACCTTGTCCCCTGCTGGCTAATTGACAAGGTGCTTGCAGATATCCTTGCCCTGGGGTCCAGGTACCCCGACTGTGCACAGCCTCTGGACCGGATTCCCGCTGTCGGCATCGGCGGGCTAGAACCCTGCCCCAGTCCACTTAAGGTCTCCCACGACCGGATCTCTGTCGCCTGTGACCCTGCTCTGCCGTCTGCCACCTAGTAAGCTCAGGTAGGCCGGTAGTCTGGGAGCTACAACCCCCGACTAGCACTTCACTCCTCTCACTTCCTCTGTCTACTCAGATCTGTGTTTCAGCTCTCACTGACGTGTTCCCTCCCCTGACACCTCATGACCCCTATGTGGGCGTCACTATCTGCCTGGCCCCGTCCACTGGTGTGTCCCTATTGTCCTGGCGGGGTGACTAGGCTTTGTGGCTGGTGTTTGTACCTATGTGTGGGGTTGTGTTGGAAGGACAAGGAGGAGAGAGTCCTGCATCTGGTAGATGGATGCAGTTTCCTGTGACAACTTGATTTTGTCAGGGCGTCACACTTGGAAGTGCAATGTCTTAAAATAAAAACAGGACTTGTACTGACGACTTCTCCTGTCCTCAGTCACATCATCAATAAACACTAGTGCCCCAGGGCCATTGGAAGCCATGCATGTCCAGCCATCACTCTAACATTTCTGCTCTACTGGATTTCCTTTTTTTTTAGTCTAATGATGGTCAGGTTCTTTTCCATTGAGAACTCCTTTGATCGCATGTTGTGGGGTAACAGCAACAGTTTCCAAATGCAAATGCCACACCTGGAATCAGTTCCATTACTGATCTGTATGTGAAAAGAAATAAACCCAAATCCTTTATTTGAAATAAAATACTAAAAAAAACAACACCCTTTTTCACCCCTTTATTCACCTCCAAAACACTCAGCTCTGACATAATCAACACGAGGTCCCACCACGATTCTGGCTCTGCTACATCTGAAGTGACACTGTGCAAATGAGCGGTGACATCATTCAGTTTATTTGCAATAATAACCTCAGCACTCATATATGGACAAGAGAAGATTTAGAAAATTTAGAAAATTTTTATTTTATTTTGATGAACTGCAAAACGTGCACATAAGGTATAGCAAACCCGACGTTTCGGCTATGTAAGCCTTTCATGAGGTTTGGCCTAAAATGTGAAACACAAGTATCTGGGACCCAGCTGACCACTTTACCATTCATATTGAAGTTTGGACATGACACAAGTCAGGTACAGAATATGTTTTTAACTTTAGTAGGTTAGGGACTGTCTCAGATGGGTACACCGTGACGAGGTGAGACAGCTTCTTACCTTTTTGCAAAAATGTATATACTAAGTACCCTGTTATTAAGCACTTGCAATTTATTTATTTATAGTCAGGGTATTTTTCCTACAATTTTTCTCCTTGTTTTTTTTCTAGTCTTGAGCCTGCAATTCACATGCTTGTAATGTTGCATGTTTATTGAACATTTGTTACAGCTCAGTTTTTTGGTGTTTTTTTGTCTGTTATCTTGCTTTAATGCAAGTTGGGGGTGCAGCCCTCCTGATACTGAGGCTGAACAATTACCTGCTTCACACTTTTTGCTGTGTATTTAATCTGGGACCCAGCTAACCACTTTACCATCCATATTGAAGTTTTGACATGACACTAGTCAGGTACAGAATATGTTTTTAACTTTAGTAGGTTAGGGACTGTCTCAGATGGGTACACCGTGACGAGGTGAGACAGCTTCTTACCTTTTTGCAAAAATGTATATACTAAGTACCCTGTTATTAAGCACTTGCAATTTATTTATTTATAGTCAGGGTATTTTTCCTACAATTTTTCTCCTTGGTTTTTTTCTAGTCTTGAGCCTGCAATTCACATGCTTGTAATGTTGCATGTTTATTGAACATTTGTTACAGCTCAGTTTTTTGGTGTTTTTTTGTCTGTTATCTTGCTTTAATGCAAGTTGGGGGTGCAGCCCTCCTGATACTGAGGCTGAACAATTACCTGCTTCTCACTTTTTGCTGTGTATTTACTCTGGGACCCAGCTGACCACTTTACCATTCATATTGAAGTTTGGACATGACACAAGTCAGGTACAGAATATGTTTTTAACTTTAGTAGGTTAGGGACTGTCTCAGATGGGTACACCGTGACGAGGTGAGACAGCTTCTTACCTTTTTGCAAAAATGTATATACTAAGTACCCTATTATTAAGCACTTGCAATTTATTTATTTATAGTCAGGGTATTTTTCCTACAATTTTTCTCCTTGTTTTTTTTCTAGTCTTGAGCCTGCAATTCACATGCTTGTAATGTTGCATGTTTATTGAACATTTGTTACAGCTCAGTTTTTTGGTGTTTTTTTGTCTGTTATCTTGCTTTAATGCAAGTTGGGGGTGCAGCCCTCCTGATACTGAGGCTGAACAATTACCTGCTTCTCACTTTTTGCTGTGTATTTACTCTGGGACCCAGCTGACCACTTTACCATTCATATTGAAGTTTGGACATGACACAAGTCAGGTACAGAATATGTTTTTAACTTTAGTAGGTTAGGGACTGTCTCAGATGGGTACACCGTGACGAGGTGAGACAGCTTCTTACCTTTTTGCAAAAATGTATATACTAAGTACCCTGTTATTAAGCACTTGCAATTTATTTATTTATAGTCAGGGTATTTTTCCTACAATTTTTCTCCTTGTTTTTTTTCCTTTCATGAGGTTTTGCCTAAAATGTGAAACACAAGTATCAGTATATGCAAAAAATCCTTTATTTGAAATAAAATTAAAAAAAACAAGCCCTTTATTAACCCCCAAAACATCCAGGTCTGATGTAATCCACACGAGGTCCCACGATGATCCCAGCTCTACTACTTTTGAGGTGATAGCACATGGGCATAGAATATGACCGCCCACTGTGAGCTTCAGGCAGAGAACAACTGAGCCACAGCGATGAGGGATGACATCACTCACATTATTTGCGGACACAGCTGCAGGTTCCTACGGTCCTCCACTTGTGATCGCAGGAGGTCAATGAGGTCACCTAAAGCCTGGTTACCTGGGATCACAAGTAGAGGACTGAGGGAACCTCCAGCTGTGACCGCAAATAAACTGTAACCCGTGTCTCTTCTTCCTCTCCACGTTTGTGCCCACATAATTTATGCATAATTGTATATTATTTGTAAATATTGTATATTTTTCAGTGTTTGTGTTTATTTCTTTTCACTTACAGATTAGTAATGAGGGGAGAGTAACACTGACGCCTCCCATTACTAATTTAGACCTTAATGGCAGCTATGAGCTGTTATTAACACCTTATTACCCACGATTTCCACCGCACCAGGGCAATCAAGATGAGCTGAATAAAGTGTCAGTATTATTGCATCTAATCGATGCAACAATTCTGGGCGGCTGCAGGCTGTTAATTTTAGGCTGGGGAGACCCAATAAGCACGGGTCTCCCCAGCCTGAGAATACCACCTCCCAGCTGTCAGCTTTATGATGACTGGGTATCAAAATTGGGAGACCTGCGTGACAATTTTTTAAACTATTTATTTAATAAATGCAGGTTCTCTTATTTTGATACACAGCCAAGGTAAGCGCATGGCTGGGGCTGCAGCCTATAGCTGTATGCGTTATCTGTGCTGGGTATCATAATATGTGGGACCATTCACTAATTTTTTTTATTTATTTTTACAGCAATAGAGACACACACACAAAATGTCTCTGATTGAAAGCAGTCAGACAGGATGGGAGCCCGTCTGACTGCAACCAATCAGAGATGTGGGGACTGCCGGTGGGCGGGGGAAGCGTTGCATATGCATGATGGATAATGAGTGGACCCGAAAGTAACGTTAGAGCCACACCGGAGACTCAGTAAGTATAACGCGCCTGCTTCAATCCTTCTATCCTTTTTACCACTATTTTAAAGCGCCAGATTTGGGGCCCCATAAAGTTATGTGGGGTATGGCTTCTTGCCAGATATCCAGGATCAATTCCGGGCCCGAACCGGGTTTCTTTTTTTAAACCCGATTGGACCCACCCATCCCGGCTATCTGCAAGTCCGCCCATCACTACTAAAGATATAAAAAATGTCATTTCTTCAACTATAACACCCATCACATAACCGCCTTTTCCTCTTAATTTATATAATTAACAATAACGGATACATTTTCACTGTTCTTCATGTCAGATTTTAGACTGCAGTAAAGAATAAACAACACAATTTCAGAATTTTACTGCCCATCAGTGTAGTTTATTAGTGATCTGCTCATAGATCAGACATGCAACAAAAAGCAGCTATGCATAGCAGAAGGCCGAAGATGTTGGATTTTTAAGTTTGTATAAAAAAATTGTTTAAAAGAACAGAGAGTCCTCAGTGGTTGATACCTTTTAATGGCTAACTGAAAAGATGGTAATAATTGCAAGCTTTCGAGACTACTCAGGTCTCTTCATCAGGCATGGTATAACACAAAATCTGAAGAGTCACGTATTTATACACAACAGGACTTAGAATAGTGCAGTAAAAAAAAAAAAAAAAAAAAAAAAAGTTGTATAAAGTTTGTATAAACATTTTCTCAAATGGCTTTAAAATGTACAACTAATGCAACAGCGCCACCTAGTGCGAAACATAAAATATACAATGCATATTTTACCCAAGCCCCCGTGTCTGTGCAATGTTTTATGTTATACTGCTAGAGCTGAATTTATATGGTGCCTTGAAAAAGTATTCACATACTGTGAACTTTTCCACATTTTTACACATTACACCCACAAATGTAAAAGTATTTTATTAATAATTTATGTGATATACAAACACAGCAGGAATGTGTGAAATGTAATGATACATGTTTCAAATATTTAAAAAATATAAATCTGAAAATTGTGATGTGCATTTGTATTCTGATCCCCTGAGTCAATACTTTGTGGGACCACCTTTTAATGCAATTAAAGTCCTAGTGGGTATGTAGTTACCAGCTTTGCACATCTAGAAACTGAACTTTTTGCCCATTCTTTTTAGCAAAATAGCTCTAGCTCAGTGAGATTGGATGGAGAGCATCTGTAAACAGCAATTTCTAATTGTGCTACAGATTCTCAATGGGATTTCAGTCTGACTGTATGTTTAGGGTCGTTGTCCTGCTTAAAGGTCAACCTACGCCCCAGTCTCATCTTTTCCTGCCTCTAACAGGTTTTCTTCCAGGATTACCCTGTATGTAGCCCAATTCATCTTCCCATCAACTCTGACCAGTTTCACTGTCCCTGCAGATGAAAATCCTCCCTACAGCATGATGCTGCCACCACCATGTTTCACAGTGGGGATGGTGTTTTCAAGGAAATATGCCGTTTTAGCTTTCCAACATCCATAGTGTTTTGTAGTGGCATAACTAGAGTCTGATAGGCCCCAGTGAAAAAACTGGACCTGCCCTCCCCCCAATAACCCTCCCCCACCCCACCCCCGTGCATGTAGGTCAGATGTATGGTTCCTTGTAGCGTTCTAATTCCTATAAGACATATTACTTGCAGCCTTTCTTCATTATGTACCGTGTTTCCCCGAAAGTAAGGCCCTGTCTTACATTAATTTTACCCTCAAAAGTCCCACCCTGCCTTACTTTCGGGGGAGGCCTTACATTGGAAAAAAAAATGACAATCCTCCCCCCTGCAGCCTCCCCATTGTTTGAGATCCGGCATCCACCCCTTCCTCCCCCCTGCAGCCTCCCCATTGTTTGAGATCCGGCATCCACCCCTTCCTCCCCCCTGCAGCCTCCCCATTGTTTGAGATCCGGCATCCCACCCCTTCCTCCCCCCTGCAGCCTCCCCATTGTTTGAGATCCGGCATCCACCCCATCCTCCCCCCTGCAGCCTCCCCATACAGTGGTTCTGCCCCCCACTCTGCCACCACACACACTGACACATACGGTACCGGTACAGCCCCACACGGCACCCACACACATATCGTACCGGTACCGTACACACACTGACACATACAGCCCCATACGGCACCCATACACATAACACACACACACACACACACTGACACATACAGCCCCATACGGCACCCATACACATAACACACACACACACACACACACACACAGAGTTTCGGAACTTACCGAAATCGGAGCGAGCCTGCAGGCGGTGACGTCGCGGCTGATTTCGGCCAATCAGCTGCAGGCGGTGACGTCGCGGCTGATTTCGGCCAATCAGCTGCGAGCCGGCTGACTGGCCAATCGCAGCTCGAGCTGAGGGCCAATCAGCTGCGAGCCGGCTGACTGGCCAATCGCAGCTCGAGCTGAGGGCCAATCAGCTGCGAGCCGGCTGACTGGCCAATCGCAGCTCGAGCTGAGGGCCAATCAGCTGCGAGCCGGCTGACTGGCCAATCGCAGCTCGAGCTGATGGCCAGCAGGGAGCCTTGCGGGGGCCATTCACCGGAGGCGGACCACGGGTGGCACGAGACTGGAGAAGGCCTGGATGGAGCGAGGGAACAGCGGCAGCGGTAAGTTCCTGTACTTTCCCCAGGGACCCCCACCCATAGGCGGCCTTACATTCCCCGGCCCCCCCGCTACCCTGCCTTACAATCGGGGGGTGCCCTACATTGGCGGACCCCCCCGAAACCCCCACCCTGCCTTACTTTCGGGGGGGTCCTACTTTCGGGGAAACACGGTAGTAATGTCTAGTGATGGACAGACCCGGACTGTAAAAGTCAGAATCTGCGCGGTTTCAAAGGTGCTCGGGTAGCCAGACTTGGTCCGATTCCGGATGTTTAATCCGGATACGGCACACGATAAATTAAAAAAAAATAAAGGAAAAATAAAGAAAAAAGGAATGAAGCGAGCGCTTCATACTTACCGAGGCTCCGTTGCAGCTGTAAGCAGCTCCCACAGCCTCCCCTTCACTTCCTTGGCTGGTCATCATTGCTCATCCATATACACTGCTTTCCCCGCCCACCAGTCGGCCTGGCGTTTGTGATTGGTTCCTGTCAGGCACGCCCCCAGCCTGTGTGACAGCGTCTGACTGCAACCAATCACAGGTGCTATCTGCGGGTCAGTATCGTGGTATAAAAAAATAAAACAATTGACGATAGGCCCCAGTGCAAAAACTGGACCTGCCCTCCCCCCAATAACCCTCCCCCACCCCACCCCCGTGCATGTAGGTCATATGTATGGTTCCTTGTAGCGTTCTAATTCCTATAAGACATATTACTTGCAGCCTTTCTTCATTATGTAGTAATGTCTAGTGATGGACAGACCCGGACTGTAAAAGTCAGAATCTGCGCGGTTTCAAAGGTGCTCGGGTAGCCAGACTTGGTCCGATTCCGGATGTTTAATCCGGATACGGCACACGATAAATTAAAAAAAAATAAAGGAAAAATAAAGAAAAAAGGAATGAAGCGAGCGCTTCATACTTACCGAGGCTCCGTTGCAGCTGTAAGCAGCTCCCACAGCCTCCCCTTCACTTCCTTGGCTGGTCATCATTGCTCATCCATATACACTGCTTTCCCCGCCCACCAGTCGGCCTGGCGTTTGTGATTGGTTCCTGTCAGGCACGCCCCCAGCCTGTGTGACAGCGTCTGACTGCAACCAATCACAGGTGCTATCTGCGGGTCAGTATCGTGGTATAAAAAAATAAAACAATTGACGTAGGATCCCCCCGTTTAGTGATACCCATCACAGATAAAGCTCATGGCTACAGGCTGCAGCCCATAGCCCTGTACTTATTTTGGCTGTGTATCAAAAAAGGAAGAACTGCAGGCGGATTTTTTTTTTAATTATTTAAATAAATAACTAAATAAACTGATGTGCGGTCTACCCAATTTTGATACCCAGCCATAATAAAGCCCGACAGCTGGGGGCTGGTATTCTCAGACTGGGGAGGCCTATGGTTGTAGGCCACCCTCAGGCTAAGAATAACAGTCTACAGCCGCCCTGGAATTGTCGCAATCATGAGATGTACAGAAAAAATGTACTGGGAATGCATTTGAAACTACACAAATTTTTATTGAATCAAAATTAATATAAATTACATATAAAAAGGTTCAATCAGAAAGTTTATACAGGTGAAAAAATTCCTTGGCAAAAACCCATGTGAAAATGATCACAATATCAAACTAATCATGTACTAGCAGATTAAGAACTTATGGGAAATCTCAAATACAGGATACAAATTGACATAAAAATCAAGATGGTAATAAGGTGCTACAGTGCATAAAGTGTCAATATATAGTGATAAACCTGAAAGAAACCCACAAGGAATTGGCTTGAAAAGTGGCCATGAAAACAGGCTATATCAATTGCTACTTTTGCAAAAACATATCAACATATCCATGTGGAAGATAAATACATTATGGTCCATGCATAGAAAATATAGTTATGAAAAAAATATACCAAATACATATGCCATATAAGCGTATAAATAAGGGTGACTATGCACACTATGGTGTAATCCTATAGTGTGTACTTGAGAGATGGTATAGGTTCAAGACCATTATAATCTGTTAGTATGAAAGTAATAGTACTTACCAAGGAACCCAGGGGTGCTCTCAACGCGCATTTCGCTGTCTTTCTCAAGGGAAACATGAAAGGTGAATGAGTAAGTTTCCTATTTGTAGTGTAGTGGCGCCAATAGGATCAAAACTGCGCAGCCATGCAGCATTTGTATAAACTCTGATTTAACCCTTTTTATATGTAATTTTTATTAATTTTGATTCAACTAAATTTTGTGTAGTGTCAAATGTATTCAAAGTACATTTTTCCTGTAGGTTTGAATTAAGGTATTAACGCACTGGGACATATATATTATGTTTTTTGATGTTTTTAAAAGCATCCATTAGATGTGACAAGCCTGGCTCTTCTCGATTGCCCTGGTGCGGTGGCAATTGGGGTGATATAAGAGGTTAATAACGTCTATGAGACCGCCCAATTATTAATCTGTAAGTGAAAGTAAATAAACACAAACACCGAAACAATCCTTCATTTGGAATAAAAGACAACAAAACACCCTCTTTCACCACTTTATTAACCCCCCCAAACACCCCTGTAGGTCCAACGTAATCCACACGAGGTCCCATGATAATTCAGCTTTGCTACATCTGAACCTCACAGTGTGACATACACAGAGACAGACAATGGAGAAAAAGGAGAGATTAAGCTTTCCATCTTCTCACTTGTGATCCGATTGTTGCATGGGAGAGATTCAGATCACAGTAGAATGACACTCAGCCCACGTTCACAGCAGAGTCTGAGTCAAGGGTCACTAGTATATCACATCCATAGGTTATGTGATGCTGGCTTAACATTTGTGCTGTGGACAGATTTTCCCACCTAAGTTGTGGATCTCTGCAGCTCCTCAAGATTGACCATGGGCCTCTTGGCTGCTCTCTAATTAGTGCTCTCCTTGCTTGGGATGTCAATTTAGGTGGACGGCCATGTCTTGGTAGGTTTGCAGTTGTGCCATACTCTTTCCACTTTTGGATGATTGGATGATGGATTGAAGAGTGCTCCGTGAGATGTTTAGAGCTTGGGCTTTTTTTTATAACCTAATCTTGCTTTACTCTTCTCCACAACTTTATCCCTGATCTCTCCGGTATGTTCCTTGTTTTCATGATGTTGTTTGATCCCTAATATTCTCCTACAAACCTCTGAGGTCTTCACAGAAATACTATGTTTATACTGATAATAAATTACACACAGGTGGACTCAATCCTTTGGAGGCAATTTGTCACTCAGTAATTTATTCAGGGGTATCAGACTATAGGGGTCAGACTAGAAAAGCACATCATAATTTTCAGATTTATATTTTTAAATATTTAGATAACCATGTATCATTTCCTGTACACTACACAAAGACTTACATAGTGTTGGTATATCACTAGTGATGGATGGATAGTAACTATTTGTGTTCAGATAATGTTTCCTGAATACCGCATACTATTCCTATATTCTGCACGACAAAAAATTGCTCGGGTTCCCCATTGACTTGCATTAGGTTCGCTATTCGTGACGAATACCGGAATAGTACTTTGGGATTCGTGAGAAATAATTTGAACACGAATAGCTACTATTCACCCATCTCTATCTATCACAAAAAATCACAATAAAATACATTTATGTTTGTAGATATAATTTGGAAAATCGTAAGAGTTCATGGGGTAGGAATACTTTTTCAAAGCGCTGTAAGCATTAAATGCTTTATGTCTTACTTCCCATCCATCAATAAACCCACAGAAACCCGGAAATAAGAACCCAAAACTAAATAAATATATATTTTTAAATAAGAATCTAAAAAAAAAAAAGAATTACTGCAATATTCCGGGCAGGATTATTAAATGTTGATAAATCCTAGGACAGTCTGCAAAAACAGAACTATCTTTTTATCTGTAAAAAAGATGCATCCATATTTTTTTTTAGCAGCAGACGTCAATGCAGAATTAATAATTGTCATTTCTCATTATTTCCAGATTTTGGTAAATTCTGCTGATATTGTATCTTCATATCTCAGTTATAAGCTGTAGACAGATATCACCTAAAATCTTTGGTATTTTTTAATTTGATTGTATCAAAGGCGCCTTCCCTCCCTGATGAAGCGGTATCCACATGGGTATTATCTAACTCTGCGAAACGTACGTTGGAGGTTTGGGGGGTCTGTCTCTATGGGGGATTCCCTTCATTGGGAATCATGGCTTTTCTGCATTTAGCATATTGCTAGCGCTGTCCTTTCACTCTCAGGACATCTCAATCGTTTTGTGGTCTTTAGAGGTGATAATGTGGATTCCACATAGGTATTGCATCTACAGCAGCTTCATGGCTTGTTGGATATCAATTGCACTTGACACTTTATAAATTGTTTATGCTGCTGTATTTGCACTATACCTGCCATTGTACCTAGCACTTTATGATTATGTATTATATGCTGCTATATTTATATTGTGCCTGCAAGAATGCTAGCCAGGACTTTGTACTTGTATTCCATGTACCTCTAATTCTCCCTGTATATGTTGCAGCCATCCTTGGGGGCTATTACTTCATTCACAAACCCCCTTTTCCCATTTTTTTGTCTTTTATGGTGTTTTACATGGCCATTTTTTCCTTTTTGTGTCTTGTTCATTTCACACATTAATAAACTTTGTTATTGCTTTGCACCATTTATTACTCCATGTCCTCTTGTTTTTTCCATATTAATTAGGAGTATGTGCTAGACACGTGTTTGCCCCATTGCAGGCATCCGTGTCTTCCAATACAATAAGTTATGGTTATGAGGTATTGTTTTCCCCTTAGAAAGGAAGCGGTTCGCCGACCAGAGCGACGTCGCAGGGCAGGTAAGTGCGTGTGATGGGGTTAAGCGAGGTTGTGCGGCACAGGCAGCGATTTGCCCGTGTCGCACAACCGACGGGGGCGGGTACGATCGCTTGCGATCTCGCTAGCGAGATCGCAGCATGTAAAGCCCGCTTAACTCACCATCCACCACTGTATGAAGCACAATAATCTCATGACCATAAAGAGTAGGTCCTTCCTTAGAAGCATGTGCCCTGTGTATACAAATGTAAATTCAGGTCTGGGTTTTGTTCTATGTTTTCTAGGGATTTTTCATTACTTAAAGGGAATCTGTCAGGTGATTTTGTAGTACAATACTAAGGTTATCTTTAATTTGGGTTTAAGGAGACCTTCTGGGATCACTAAATTTTATTGCTCTACCTCATCTTGTTATCCTTCTGTAATCTCTCAGGAATTCAGTGTCCAGTGCATACTAGTCAACTGTAAGTAAATACAATTTGCATATTCACTTTTCCCACATCTCAGAGCATTCATTATCACTGCTGAGATGTGGAAGGGAGAATGGTTGGGTGCAGCAGTGCAAACTCAGTTCAGATTTACTTTCACTGATGCTAGCACTGAGAGGTGGGAGGGTGGAGCTGTGAACATGCAGTATGTATTTACATATGTTTGACTAGTTACTATGTGACACTGGATGCTATGGCGCTTACAACAAGATAACAGAAGAAAGTACAGCAATAAAACTTACTGATTCTGAAAGGTCTCCTTAAAGGGAACCTGTCAGGTGCAATATGCACCCAGAATCACAAGCAGTTCTGGGTACATACTGCTAATCCCTGCCTAACTGTCCCTGCATCTAGTAGCATAGATATAGATGATCTTTAGAAAAAGTATATTTAAATCTCTTTTAACATATGCTAATGAGTGCACGGACTAGTCGCAAGGGCGTTAGTTCCTGAGCTCTTTCCACCCTCTTACCATGGTAGCACGCCCACAGGACTATTCAATGCAGCATTATCAGCGGTGACGAATGTACCTGTGTCCGCTGTCACCGCTGATCAGAAGTCCCGGCACTTCCGGTTATGCACACTAGACCTCTATGAAACCGGGACGCGTACACCCGCCTTCATGCTGCGCATGACCCGAAGTGCATTCTGATGCATTCTAAAGATCCCTTTATCTATGCTACTAGATACAGGGACAGTTAGGGGGGATTAGCAATATTCACCCAGAACTGCTTGTTGTTCTGGATGCATATTGCACCTGACAGGTTCACTTTAAGCCATATTTAAAGAAAACATTAGTTTTGTACTAGAAAATCACCTGTCCGATTCTCTTTAATGAAATCTTGAAAATCATTCACTTCACTACAGATTTGTTGTAGTGTGTTTTACCCTTTTAATCTCTATACAATTATAAGTAGGAATCTGATTTTATATGATGTAAATATCTTTTCATCTATTGAAATCATTAGGCTTCTCATTAAAACTGGATACACAGCGTGACTATTTGCTGTAAAAAGTTGCAAAACATGGTAAATGGGTTTTTTTTTAGTTTGCACAAAAATTCTGAATCTTGTGAGCCAATCTGATAAATTTGGTGCCAAAAAAACCTAAAAGAATATCATGATAAAAAAAGTGACTTAAAAACCCCACAAATAATAAACCGGGACCAAAGTAAGTGTGTGTGTGTGTGTGTGTGTGTGTGTGTAATTTTTAGGACAAAAAGGAGCATGTTCTGTTAAAATGTTGCAAAAATTTAAGGCAAGAAAATATTAAAGTGGGGATGAGAGTACAATTGAGACTGATTTTGCAAGTTTTCAATAAGATAACAATGATGAATAAAGCAAAATACCTGGAAGCCATAAATTCTGCCCACAGTGTTAGGCCTCTTTCATACGTTTGTGAAAAACAACGCACGTTTTTCACGGACGGGTCAGAGGTGCGTTTTGCCCTCCATGAGCCGTGTTTATGGGCTACGTGTGTTCTCCGTGTATTATCCGTGATAACACACGGAGAACGGAACTTTCTACTCACCTGTCCCTGGCGTCGCTGTCTGTGGTGCTGATCTTTGGTCTCCGGTCCTGCCGACTCCCCGCTGCTGCTGCTTCCGTTCGCAGTGAAGTGAATATGCAATGAGCATAATGAGCGGCGGTTGGCAGCAAGTGACAGCAGCGGCAGAGACAGGAGGGCAGGAGAAGGTGAGTAAAGGGGTTTTTTTTTTCCACACACGTCTTCTTTCCGGTGCGTGTCACACGGAACACATCCGTGTGACACGTTTGCGTTCCGTGAGACACATTTGCGTTCCGTGTGACACGTTTGCATTCCGTGAGACACATTTGCGTTCCGTGTGACACGTTTGCGTTCCGTGAGACACATTTGCGTTCCGTGTGACACGTTTGCGTTCCGTGAGACACATTTGCGTTCCGTGAGACACATTTGCGTTCCGTGTGACACGTTTGCGTTCCGTGAGACACATTTGCGTTCCGTGAGACACATTTGCGTTCCGTGTGACACGTTTGCGTTCCGTGAGACACGTTTGCGTTCCGTGTGACACGTTTGCGTTCCGTGTGACACCCGTGATGCTGGAGAGAAAACGGACATGTTGCCGTGAGAAACACACGAACACACGTAAGTACGGAACAGACACACGTTCCGTGCGGAAATACTTACGTGTGTCCAAAACCATAGGAATACCTAGGTCTACGTGTGTACGTGTCTCCGGTACGTGAGAAAACTGCCAAACACGTATTGGAGGCACGTATGTGTGAAAGAGGCCTTAAAAACAAACAAACAAACAAAAAAAAAACAATAAAAAGCCTGAACTGTATAGAAACCAGTGCACCGTGTTACTGGCAATCAGAAAGCAGCTCTCATTTTCCTACTACAAGCTTCAAAATGAAAGAAGCGATGTGATTGGTTTTCAAGTGTAACCGTCGCAGGACTCTCTCTTTGTGGTTGATGAGGAGGAACTGAAATTACAGGAGTGTCGTTTCCGCCGGAAGCTTTTACGGGTGCACCACCTTGCAATGTGAAGCCGCTGCTTTTGGTTTTCACTTCCTGGATCTGTAGTGTCATCAAGCCGGTGAGTGGTGTGTGTTGTGTGTCACGGCTGGCGGGAGTCCCGGTCCTGGCTCTCGGTATTACTCTCGGCGTGAGGGAGTGTGCGGTGTCCTCGCCGTCAGAGAGGACAGTGCCGGGGAAGGTCACATGCCGGGCACATGGTGTGTGTGAGGCGGCCATACACCGCTGACCCTCCAGGTGACAGTCCGTCACACTCACATCATGGTGGAGATCATGGAGCCTTTACATTTCTCTAACATTCCTCTGTGCTGTGATGGCCGGCGGTGCTGACTGATGCAGGGAGCACGGAGCGATCAGACGTGTTGGGTGTCAGTATGCCTGATCCTCATGTCCAGCTGCGTTACAATAAACCGCACGCCTGGCCCCCTGAACCCCACATATGTGTGATGGCCGGCAGCCCATGTATAAGGGTGACCTTACTAATGACCTCTGCACCCAAATAATGAAAACCATTTCTAAGTTTTATTGTGTAAAAGCATCTGCATAATGCAGAGAAAAGTATGTATAGACTCCATGTTATGTTATTCTAGTAGGAGACATCCATGCCGTATACGCCGCATATACCATGAGTATCTGACTGGCGGGGCCTCAGCGCTCGGCACGTATTTGGGGAAAAGGCCGAGCCGGATGCACAGTACACCAAGGCTGTGGAATCTGCCAAACCTCCGAGCCTTCATTTCCCCCAGTGCCAATCTATAGAAGAGGAGCTTCACCACTGATCAGGTACATAAAGAGCGGCATAGGTTCCCTTAATCAGGAATAGGACTGACCTTTATGACACTTTATAACTTTCTCAAATTCTTATGAAAATATATTCAGCACATTCTGTATTGAGCTACTGCACCTATGTATTATATTTTTTTAGTAGTTGGATTCGGTCCATGGACTGCGACTCTGCAGCGCGATCATGTATTGTATCGCCAAGTCCTCGCTCCTTCTGCTATCTAAGTTCAACTATGTTCCAAAGGCAATTACCAGTCTTGCGGCGCTCATGATACCAATGGTGGAACATATTGGATGATTTTTGGTCATATGACTAGACCAATATACAAATAAGTAAAGAGAGATTTTATTTGTACATTAAAATGTGGTTAATTATACAACGCGTTTCGGCTCGGATGTTTTATCCTTCAGCCTTTTTCAGGTATAATTGAGAGAAAAAAAAAGGAGGTATACATCTTTCATCTTTTTTCTCTCAATTATACCTGAAGAAGGCTGAAGGATACAACATCCGAGCCGAAACGCGTTGTATAATTAACCACATTTTAATGTACAAATAAAATCTCTCTTTACTTATTTGTATATTGGTCTAGTCATATGACCAAAAATCATCCAATATGTTCCACCATTGGTAGCATGAGCGCCGCAAGACTGGTAATTGCCTTTGGAACTTCTTTCACTAAGTGGACCTGCTGGAGAGCTCCTCTATAGTATCCAGTGCGATTGCTGCATACTGCACCATAATCCTATTGGAAAGTGGATCAACTCCTCTTGGATTATTCCAGGCTTTGTAACCTCCTGTCTTTCCCGGTCTCCAGGGTAATTTTTTAAGTTCAACTATGATATCTCTTAGACCTCAGCCAGTTATCTGTTTATTTTTACTTATTTTTTCGGTGGAGGTTGCATATAAGAAAAATACTCTTTATCCATGTGCTGGATGCAATTTTCATACATTATTGCCATGTGAGTGGCCTCCGTTTTACTTAGCATTTAAAAAAAGTAAATTGTCTCCTTTAGGCCTCTGTCACACGTTCGTGCCTTTGGTACTTTGACAGTTTTCTCACGTACTGGAGACACGGGCACACATGGACCTATGTATTGTTAATGGTTTGGACACATGTAAGTATTTTGGAACGGAACGTGTGCCCGTTCCGTACTTGCGTGTGCCCGTTCCGTACTTGCGTGTGCCCGTTCCGTACTTGCGTGTGCCCGTTCCGTACTTGCGTGTGCCCGTTCCGTACTTGCGTGTGCCCGTTCCGTACTTGCGTGTGCCCGTTCCGTACTTGCGTGTGCCCGTTCCGTACTTGCGTGTGCCCGTTCCGTACTTGCGTGTGCCCGTTCCGTACTTGCGTGTGCCCGTTCCGTACTTGCGTGTGCCCGTTCCGTACTTGCGTGTGCCCGTTCCGTACTTGCGTGTGCCCGTTCCGTACTTGCGTGTGCCCGTTCCGTACTTGCGTGTGCCCGTGTGTTCCTCACGCTGACATATCCGTTTTTCTCCGGCATCACGGGTGTCACATGGCCTGGACCGGTACCACACTGATGTAGTGTGGATGCGGTCCCGTGTGACACGCGCCGGAGGAAACTCACGTGTCGGAGAAAAAAAATAACAAATCTTTACTCACCTTCTCCAGCCCTGCAGTCTCTGCCGCTGCTGCCGACTGCCGCTCATTGAATATTCACTTCACTGCGGGCGGAAGCAGCAGCGGGGAGTTGGCAGGACTGGAGACCGAAGATCAGCACCACGGACAGCGACGCCAGGGACAGGTGAGTAGAAAGTTCCGTTCTCCGTGTGTTATCACGGATAACACATGGAGAACACACGTAGTGCCATAAACACGGCTCACTGAGGGCAAAACGCACCTCTGACACGTTCGAGAAACAAATGCGTGATTTTCACGTGTGTGTGGCAGAGGCCTTAAGTAGTGGGGAAAAAAGTATCCTCATTCTCTCAGATTTCAGGCGTCCGCCTGTCACGTTGTATCTGTTTTTATCATGGATAACACATATACCAATTATAAACGATGGTGTTGTTCACATGTTTGTTTTTTCCGGCAGCATGGATGACATGGGCCAATACAAGTCTATGGGTCTTTAATAACCACATACTGCACATGGATAACTTAATAACCGTGTACAATTTGTGTGCTGTATATGTTTAAAGCCTGCTTTACACCTTACACGATATCGTATGCGATCGCACCCGCCCCCATCGTATGTGCGGCATGTTCAATTTGTTGACCGTGTCGCACAAACGATTAACCCCTGTTACACATACTTACCCTTCCATACAACCTCGATGTGGGCGGCGAACATCCACTTCCTGGAGTGGGAGGGACATTCGGTGTCACAGCGACGTCGCGCGGCAGCCGGCCAACAGAAGCGGAGGGGCGGAGATGAGCGGGACGTAAACATCCCGCCCACCTCCTTCCTTCCGCATAGCTGGCGGGAGCCGCGGGACGCTGGTAAGATCTGTGCATCGTTCCCGGGCTGTCACACACTGCGATGTGTGCTGCCTCGGGAACATTGAACAACCCGACGTGCAATTTTTAGGTTTTGAACGACGTGCATGCGATCAACATTTAATCGCAATCGCACGTAGGTTTCACACACTACAATATAACTAACGATGCCGGATGTGCGTCACTTACGACGTGACCCCGCCGACACATCGTTAGATATATTGTAGTGTGTAAAGCCCGCTTAACATTAAAAAGTATAGAAGCTTTGTAAGTGCCCACACACGGGGGAGACACTGATGCACCAGTATCATTTTTTTTCACACACTTGTGAAAGAGGCCGAACATACAGATTTTGACATGGATTGGTTGCAGTTTCGCAGTAGAAATTGTGTGCCACGTGACCAAAGCTTAGTACCTATGAATTATAGATACAGACTCTGTATCAGCCGGGGTGGACGGCCTCTATGGTTCTATGTAGTGGAATCAGTTGGGCATTTCGGAAATTATTAGATTTGCAGTTTTGAGAAAGCCACTTAAACACTTGGACTAATTCCTTTTTTGCTGTTATCAATGACCTGGCAAAAAGTCTTCTTTCACTTTCCCCTTTAGGCTGAGTGTTTCCTATCTCTGGGCTTGGCCTATGGTATGACGCCTCACACAGGAGCATGTTGCTCTTCAATGAAGTGTTCAATAAGGTTATTTTTTTCTGGTGCAGAATACACTCGGCAGTGTGAATGAGGTCAAAGTCTGTAGGTCGTGCTATACCCCCCCCCACGTCCCGAGGGTTCCCTGACAGCTACCTACAGTAATTGATGTCTGTGTAGGTGGCAGGATGTAAAACTAACCTCTGTATCAAATCAGAGCAATATATATCTCTGATCTGTGTCTCCACCACTAATTTACACTCTGAGTCACACATAAGGGGCCTAACAATGTAACGTTACAGAGATGTCCCCTTTAGGCTACTTTCACACATCCGGTTTTTGCTCTGCGGCACAATACGGCGCTCTGCAGAAAAACCGCAACCGTTTTTTTTGCCGCCGGTTGCGGTATTTTTTGCATAGACTTATATTAGTGCCGTATTGTGCTGCATGGGCCTGTGTTCGGTCCGGTTTTTGCCGCATGCGGCAGATTTTGCCGATGCCGCGGCCGGATGGAACGTTGCCTGCAATGTTTTTTGCTTTTGCTCCGGCAAAAAAAAACCGCATCCGGCAGCTGCGGTGCGTTTTTCAATGCATGCCTATGGACGCCGGATGCGGCGCGATGCGGAAAAAAACGCATCCGGCCGCCGCATGCGGTTTCTTCCACTGCGCATGCTCAGTAGTGTGCCGCAACCGGTAAAAACCGGACCGGCCGCATGTAAAAACTTATGCAAAGGATGCGGTGTTTTCACCGCATCCGTTGCATAGGTTTCACAGCCGGATTGAGCCGCACGGCTCAAACCGGATGTGTGAAAGTAGCCTTAGCTGATAGATCTCATAGTATGCGAGTAAGATTTTCTCAGGACCAAGGATACAGCTGATAGAGATGTGACCGGCCTCTAGCTTATATATTTGCATTGATAAAATAACGCACTGGGTCTTGGCATGATCTCTTCTCAATTAGGTTTTCTGGTCACTTCAGTACTATGAAATTATCGCTTTTTGTGACCCTAAAGAGTTTAAAAGCTCTGAGTTTAAATTGGATAATGAGTCTTTTTATGGGGCTAAGGTCTTATTGGCAGGTAGTTAATAAATAACTACTGGCATTCGATATCTCCCAGATGAGAGCGGTCATGGACTGCTGCTGCCGGTGATTCTGCCGCCCTCTTGGACATCACGTCAACAGATCAGCTTCTTCTCTTCCTATCTGCTCTGCTGACATGCCATCGCTGGTGACGTCATATTGATTAAAGGGAATCTGTCACCAGGTTTTTGCTCCTCCATCTGACAGCAGCATACAGTAGAGACAGAGACCCTGATTCCAGCGATGTCACTTATTGAGCTGTTTGCTGTCATTTTGATAAACTCAATGTTTTTTCTGCTGCAGATCTAGCAGTTATACAGAGCTCATGACTATGCTGGACTACCTGGCAGCACACCAAGTGGTCCTCTAATGATAATCTACTGCTGATTAAACAGTGATTTTATCACAACTACACTAAGCAGACCAGTTAGTGAAACATCGCTGGAATCAGGATCTCTGACACAGTGTTATGCTGATCTCAGATTAAGAGTTAAAAACCTGGTTACAGATTCCCTTTAATAGCTACTCACCTGTTCTGGCCTGCTCTGATCTCTCTGATGAGAGCGGTCACGGGCTGCTCCTGCCGGTGATAATCCCGCCTTCTGGCACATCACGTCAACGGATCAGTCAACAGATCAGTTCTTTCTCTTCCTCTCTGCTTTGTTGACTTGACTCAACCTGCCATAACCCTCAGTCTGATACAGCGCCGCACGACCAACTCTACCCTAACCTACCGTATCCTCACCTATCCATTGTAGACTGTGAGCCCTCGCAGGCAGGGACCTCTATCCTCCTGTACCAGTCTGTGCCTTGTATCGTTTATGATTATTGTACTTGTCCCTATTATGTATGCACCTTTCACATGTAAAGCGCCATGGAATTGATGGCGCTATAATAATAAATAATAATAATACTTTTCAATGCAGCGGTTTTCTCCAGTGTAAAATAAACGCTTCTTCTGTTTCAGAAAATGGTCCATGCAGAAGCCTTTTCTCGCCCACTGAGCAGGAATGAAGTTGTTGGTCTCATCTTCAGGTTAACAATATTTGGTGCTGTCACCTATTTTACCATTAAATGGATGGTAGATGCTATAGATCCAACCAGGAAGCAGAAAATGGAGGCCCAGAAGCAGGTAAGGGTCCATCATTCTCCACTGACTCCTATGGAGGCTGCGTCAGACATGTACAGCCAAAATGCAGCGCGTCTAACACCAGTTGTGCCAGGATTCAGAGCCGCAGTTGTGATCATGGGATTGCCATTCTCCAAATTGTTGTAGCAGTTTGCCCCCAGTCTTCAGACATTTCTTGTATAGTATATCATGTGGATATAACTTATTGTAGATGTATGTCTGTCTTTGCACTGTGCCTATGTGATATGTAGTTCCTGCGCTCTTGGCCTCATTAGGGGACACAGGGTGTGCGGCTGCAGTTTCCCTTAGAGGAGTCTGATCTTATGTAAAGATCCTGGTTCATCACATGTGTATTAGTATTGTCACTAGTAATGTTAGCTTGAATTGAGAGAACCATATATTTCAGTTTAGTATTTTTACCAATATTGCATATTGTTCTATTAAAGGGATTGTCTCCTTTCATAATTTTTTCTTTGTCGCTCCATTGGGAGACCCAGACAATTGGGTGTATAGCTTCTGCCTCCGGAGGCCACACAAAGTATTACACTTGAAAAAAGTGTAACCCCTCCCCTCTGCCTATACACCCTCCCGTGCATCACAGGCTCCTCAGTTTTAAGCTTTGTGTGGAAGGAGGCACACATCCACTCATGCTCCCATTTTAGTCAGCAGCAGCTGCTGATTTTATCGGTTGGAAGAAAAGAGGGCCCCTAAGGGCCCCCGGCATGCTCCCTTCTCACCCCACTAAGTCGGCGGTGCTGTTAAGGTTGAGGTACCCATTGCGGGTACAGAGGCTGGAGCCACATGCCGTTTTCCTTCACCATCCCTTAGAGGCTCTGGGAGAAGTGGGATCCTAACCGGTCATCCATTCACTGGGACCGGGCTCCCTCCGCAGCCCCTGTGGGAATCTGCCGGACAGGAGTCTTTGTATCCTCAGGGACAGGGCCCTGCATATAAAGGTACTCTGTGTCCCCATGGGGACGGTGCATGGAGCGCTTGTTTCACAGACGCTGCAGCAGCTGCTGGTTTTGTGACGACCGGGACTTCCGCGCCGACCGCGCCTGTTTGTCGGCCGCGGTATTAAATTTAGTCCCCGGCTTCATTGCGGCCTAGTACCATAACTCCCACCCCCGGGCCTGCCAGTCAGGGGTAAGGGCGGGACGGTCGACCTGATGTCGGCAGTGAGGGCTGGAGCATACTTTAGGTTTCCCCCCCCCCCCCTCACTGATCACTGTGGGGCACCAGATTCCCGCACTTTACTAGTCGCCGCCCACGGCTCCCTCCTCCCCTGAGAGCTCTGGCAGCCATTTTTTTTTACACATTCTGCCGGTGGAGGATTTCAGGAACGAGCTCTGCAGCTCTGGGAGACCTAAGGCAGGGAATCTGGTGGACACACACCGCTTTGGGCGGTCGGTAAGCCACACCGGTCACCCGGTGCTGGTCCCCCTAGGGTGCCGGAGTATATATATATAATATATATATATGTATATGTATATGTGTATATATATATATAATATATATATTATATTTTCTCTGTTCGGCCGGGTTGTTTTGCTTTTGGCTATATACCCTCAGTGATCACTCTCCTAGGAGACAACAGCATGTCGTCCACAAGGAGCAAGGGCGCTAAGGCAAAAGGTTTTTTTTGCAACCTGTACCTCTTGTGCGGCTATGTTACCTGCAGGTTCCACCTACCCTCACTGTGAGCAATGCTTGACCCCTGTTGCACTTGCTCAGCCGGAGCCTCGGTCACTAGTGGGCCCCTCGGCTCAGGCAGACCCTCCTGCTTCCCCTGTCCAGGCGGCAGGGACAGAGTTTGCAGTTTTTGCTGAGAAACTCTCTGAGTCGCTTTCACAATCCATGGCTCAGTCTATGGACAAATGGTCTGCCAAGCTACTAGAAGCCTTGCAGTCCAGACCGGTCCTTACACAGGCCCCGGGCACTGTTGGATCATCGCCTCCAGGCCCCTCTCGGTCTGCGCTGCAGCGTGCTCCCAGGGTGGCCCCTAGGTCTCACGTGGAGGACTCCGGCACGGACCACAGTCCCAGACCGGCTAAGCGGGCTCGCTGGGAATCTTCCCTGACTTCCTCACGCTGCTCGGGGTCTCAGCTTGAGAACTCTCTGGAGGATGAGGCGGACGTCGCAGCTCAGGGCTCTGACCCTGACGTTGCTCTCAATCTTGATACACCTGAAGGGGACGCCATAGTAAATGATCTTATAGCGTCCATCAACCAGGTGCTAGATCTTTCTCCCCCAACTCCACCTATAGAGGAGTCGGCTTCGCAGCAGGAGAAACACCAGTTTAGGTTTCCCAAACGTACACGGAGTGCGTTTTTCGATCACTCTAACTTCAGAGATGCTGTCCAGAAGCACAGAGCATTTCCGGACAAGCGCTTTACTAAGCGCCTTAATGACACACGTTACCCCTTCCCCTCTGACGTAGTTAAGGGTTGGGCTCAATGTCCCAAGGTGGATCCTCCAGTCTCTAGACTGGCGGCTAGATCTGTAGTATCAGTTGCAGATGGCTCATCGCTCAAGGATGCCACTGACAGGCAGATAGAGCTCCTGGTGAAATCCATCTATGAAGCCACAGGCGCGTCTTTTGCCCCGGCCTTTGCAGCCGTGTGGGCACTCCAAGCTATCTCAGCTTGTCTGTCTGAGATTAATGCGGTCACACGTACCTCTGCTCCGCAAGTTGCGTCTTTGACTTCTCAGGCGTCGGCTTTTTCGTCCTACGCCATGAACGCCGTCCTGGACTCTGCTAGCCGTACAGCGGTAGCATCCGCTAATTCGGTGGCAGTCCGCAGGGCCATGTGGCTACGCGAATGGAAGGCAGACTCTGCTTCCAAGAAGTTCTTAACCGGTTTGCCGTTTTCTGGCGACCGATTGTTTGGCGAACGATTGGATGAAATTATTAAGGAATCCAAGGGAAAGGACTCGTCCTTACCCCAGTCCAAACCGAAGAGACCTCAGCAACGGAAAATACAACCGAGGTTTCGGTCCTTTCGGCCCTCAGCCAAGTCCCAATCCTCCTCGTCCAACAGGCCAGAGAAGGGCCAGAGGAACTCTTATGCGTGGCGGTCTAAGTCACGCCCCCAAAAAACCGCCGGAGGCACTGCCTCCAAGGCGGCCTCCTCATGACTTTCGGCCTCCCCGAACCGCATCCTCGGTCGGTGGCAGGCTCTCCCGCTTTTGCGACGCCTGGTGGCCACATGTCCAAGACCGATGGGTGAGAGACATTCTGTCTCATGGTTACAGGATAGAGTTCAGCTCTCGTCCTCCGACTCGTTTCTTCAGAACATCTCCGCCTCCATCTCGGGCCGGCGCACTTTTTCAGGCTGTGGGCGTTCTGAAGTCAGAAGGAGTGGTGATTGCCGTTCCCCCTCAGGAACATGGTCACGGCTTCTACTCCAACTTGTTCGTGGTGCCAAAGAAGAACGGATCATTCCGTCCTGTTCTGGACCTCAAACTGCTCAACAGGCATGTGAGCACCAGAAGGTTTCGGATGGAATCTCTTCGCTCGGTCATCGCTTCGATGTCACAAGGAGACTTCCTAGCATCAATCGACATCAAGGATGCTTATCTCCATGTGCCGATCGCACCCGAGCATCAACGCTTCCTGCGTTTCGCCATCGGGGACGAACACCTTCAGTTCGTGGCACTGCCTTTCGGCCTGGCGACAGCCCCACGGGTCTTCACCAAGGTCATGGCATCCGTTGTGGCGGTCCTACACTCTCAGGGCCACTCGGTGATCCCTTACTTAGACGATCTCCTAGTCAGGGCACCCTCCCGGGTGGCGTGTCAACACAGCCTGACCGTCGCTCTGGAGACTCTCCAGCGGTTCGGGTGGTTCATCAACTTCCCAAAGTCCAAGTTGACACCGACCCAATCACTGACTTACCTCGGGATGGAGTTTCATACTCACTCAGCGGTAGTCAAGCTACCGCTGGACAAACAGCTTTCGCTGCAGACAGGGGTGCAATCTCTTCTTCGGGGTCAGTCACACCCCTTGAGGCGCCTCATGCACTTCCTGGGGAAGATGGTGGCAGCAATGGAGGCAGTCCCCTTCGCGCAGTTTCATCTGCGCCCACTCCAATGGGACATTCTCCGCAAATGGGACAGGAGGTCGACGTCCCTCGACAGGAACGTCTCTCTTTCCCTTGCAGCCAAAACCTCTCTTCAGTGGTGGCTTCTTCCCAATTCTCTATCGCAGGGAAAATCCTTCCTGCCCCCATCCTGGGCTGTGGTCACGACGGACGCGAGCCTGTCAGGGTGGGGAGCGGTTTTTCTCCACCACAGGGCTCAGGGAACCTGGACTCCGATAGTCTTCCCTTCAGATCAATATTCTGGAGATAAGGGCAGTGTATCTAGCCCTAAAAGCGTTCCATCGGTGGCTGGAGGGCAGGCAGATCCGCATACAGTCGGACAACGCCACGGCGGTCGCGTACATCAACCACCAGGGCGGCACACGCAGCCGTCAAGCCTTCCAGGAAGTCCGGCGGATTCTGCTGTGGGCGGAGGCCACAGCCTCCACCATCTCCGCAGTTCACATCCCGGGCGTAGAAAACTGGGAAGCAGACTTTCTCAGTCGTCAGGGCATGGATGCGGGGGAATGGTCTCTTCACCCAGACGTGTTTCGAGAGATCTGTCGCCGCTGGGGAACGCCGGACGTCGATCTCATGGCGTCACGGCACAACAACAAGGTCCCGGCCTTCATGGCACGTTCTCAAGATCACAGAGCTCTGGCGGCGGACGCGTTAGTTCAGGATTGGTCGCAGTTTCGACTCCCTTATGTGTTTCCTCCTCTGGCGATGTTGCCCAGAGTGTTACGCAAGATCAGATCCGACTGTCGTCGCGCCATTCTCGTCGCTCCAGATTGGCCGAGGCGGTCGTGGTATCCGGATCTGTGGCATCTCACGGTGGGTCAGCCGTGGGCGCTTCCAGACCGCACAGACCTGCTGTCACAAGGGCCGTTTTTCCATCTGAATTCTGCGGCCCTCAACCTGACTGTGTGGCCATTGAGTCCTGGCTCCTAGCGTCGTCGGGTTTATCGCAGGATGTCATTGCCAGTATGAGACAGGCCAGGAAACCAACGTCCGCCAAGATCTATTACAGGTCGTGGCGGATCCTCTTGTCCTGGTGCTCTGATAAGGGTTTTACTCCCTGGCCTTTTGCCTTACCCATTTTTCTTTCATTCCTTCAATCCGGAATGGACAAGGGTTTGTCACTCGGCTCTCTCAAGGGACAAGTATCGGCGCTCTCAGTATTTTTTCAAAAGCGCCTGGCAAGGCTTCCGCAGGTCCGCACGTTCCTGCAGGGAGTTTGCCACATAGTTCCACCCTAAAAGCGTCCGCTGGAACCCTGGGACCTTAACAGGGTGTTAATGGCTCTTCAAAAACCACCTTTCGAGCCGCTGAGGGATGTCTCTTTATCACGTCTTTCGCAGAAGGTGGCTTTTCTTGTGGCAATTACCTCACTCCGAAGAGTGTCGGAGCTTGCAGCGCTGTCATGCAAATCCCCTTTCCTGGTTTTTCACCAGGATAAGGTGGTTCTGCGTCCTATCCCGGAGTTTCTCCCTAAGGTGGTATCTCCTTTTCATCTCAATCAGGATATCTCCTTACCGTCTTTTTGCCCTCATCCAGTTCACCAGTGTGAAAAGGATTTGCATTCATTAGATCTAGTGAGAGCACTCCGGCTCTACGTGTCTCACACGGCGCCCCTGCGCCGTTCAGATGCGCTCTTTGTCCTGGTCGCTGGCCAGCGTAAGGGTTCGCAGGCTTCCAAGTCAACTTTGGCTCGGTGGATCAAGGAACCGATTCTTGAAGCCTACCGTTCTTCGGGGCTTCCTCTTCCTTCGGGGCTGAGAGCCCATTCTACCAGAGCCGTGGGTGCGTCCTGGGGCCCACCTGTAGGAAGGGGTCGTTTTTCGGCTCTCTGTTATTGAGGTATTCTTTTACCCACCCAGGGACTGCTTTTGGACGTCCCAATTGTCTGGGTCTCCCAATGGAGCGACAAAGAAGAAGGGAATTTTGTTTACTTACCGTAAATTCCTTTTCTTCTAGCTCCTATTGGGAGACCCAGCACCCGCCCCTGTTTCCTTCGGGCTGTTTGTTCTTTTGTGTACACATGTTGTTCATGTTGAATTGTTCCTTTGGTTCATGGTTTTCAGTTCTCCGAACATCCTTCGGATTGAGTTTACCTTAGACCAATTTTATAAGTTTCCTCCTTCCTGCTTTTGCACCAAACTGAGGAGCCCGTGATGCACGGGAGGGTGTATAGGCAGAGGGGAGGGGTTACACTTTTTTCAAGTGTAATACTTTGTGTGGCCTCCGGAGGCAGAAGCTATACACCCAATTGTCTGGGTCTCCCAATAGGAGCTAGAAGAAAAGGAATTTACGGTAAGTAAACAAAATTCCCTTCTTTTTTTTTCTTTTCCTTTAAAGGGAACCTATCAGTTTTTCCCAATATGAACTACGGCTGCCACCTTTAAAGGGAACCTGTCAGCAGAATTTCCCCTAAAACCTCACAGATTCCCCCTCTGCAGCTCCTGTGCTGCATTCTAGAAAGGTCCCTGTTAGTATTGTGGCCCCTTTCTGACCAAAAAAAAGAGTTTATAAAGAGGTACCTTTTTGGCTTCGGATTCTATAAATCTGACACGGGGGCGGGCAGCCTGATGGCCGTTATTCTGCCCCCTGGTCCTGTATGCCGCCCCCATCGCTGATTTCCATACTTTTGGACGCCGCCCACTGCTCCAGCCATCCCCGCGCATGCCCAGTGCCAGTCTCACGGGACTGAGCACTGTGACTGCTGGTGACGTGTGCGCAGGCAAGTGATTATGGGCGGGACTGTGACTGTTATCAGCAAGTACCCGCCCATAATCTCGTGAGCGCGCAAACCTCTCCAGCGTCACACTGTGCTCAGTGTAGATGCTAGACTGTATGGGCTGCTTCCAGGGATGACGTCCCTTTGTCACGTGATAGGGGCGTGTTCAAAATACTATCACGTGACAAAGGGACGTCATCCCTGGAAGCAGCCCATACAGTCTAGCATCTACACTGAGCACAGTGTGACGCTGGAGAGGTTTGTGCGCTCACGAGATTATGGGCGGGTACTTGCTGATAACAATCACAGCCACGCCCATATCACTTGCCTGCGCACACGTCACCAGCAGTCACAGTGCTCAGTCCCGTGAGACTGGCACTGGGCATGCGCGGGGATGGCTGGAGCAGTGGGCGGTGTCCAAAAGTATGGAAATCAGCGATGGGGGCGGCATACAGGACCAGGGGGCAGAATAACGGCCATCAGGCTGCCCGCCCCCGTGTCAGATTTATAGAATCCGAAGCCAAAAAGGTACCTCTTTATAAACTCTTTTTTTTGGTCAGAAAGGGGCCACAATACTAACAGGGACCTTTCTAGAATGCAGCCCACGAGCTGCAGAGGGGGAATCTGTGAGGTTTTAGGGGAAATTTCTGCTGACAGGTTCCCTTTAATCCCTCTTTCACAGTAGTGTAGCAAGTTGTATATAAGTTTCCACCCCCCTCTGCATAGCACAAAAATATACCTTTATATTTTCCTTCCCCCTATATGGCGCTGTCTGGTCTTGATCTGGTGCCTTTTTTCTCCCTTGTAATCACCGTCCTGCTGCTTGCTTCATTTGGATAACACATCCTATGTCGCCCACACAGTATCCCCAGTCGCGCCCCTGCACAGGCGTAGTTCTTTCTGCCTTGCTGAGGGCAGAGCAGTGTACTGAAATGCACATGCATCGTCCTGACTTCTGGATCATCGGAGCTCTTTGCTCTCTCACAGCGCATGCGCATTAAGGCACTTGGCTCTGCCCTCTTTGCACCACTTTTTGGAACTCCAGCTATGCTCTTTCCCTTTTCACCTGCAGATGTGATTATTAGGCTGTGTGCCCACGATCAGTATATGCAGCAAGCTTCAGCTGTGTCCTTGACGTTGCGTTGTACTGTACAAGCATACTGGATGGAATTTCTAGAAATCCCGTGCCCACTGTGGTTCTTTTTTCTGCAGCAAATATTGACCTGCGGTGCGTGTTTCCAGACCACAGCATGTCAATTGTTTGCTGCAGAACTGCCTGCGTCCTCCATAGGGACAACACAAGCGAGACTGCAGCGCACTGAACCCTGACTGTGGGCACAGTCAGCTGCATTCTCCTGCAGAGGAGACTCATGGCCCCGCACAGGACCCACTGTGTTCAGAACGCAGCGAGTCCTGATCGTGGGCACATACCTTTAGGTGACATCACCCCTATTGTTTGTTCTACAATTAGAAAATAATTGTGTTTTCCGAAGTTTTTCTCTCACTCACATGTGCATCCTGATTAACATTGTGAAATTAACCCTTGCCATACTGATTAGAGAAACTACTGTCAGTTGTTTAACAACTAACAATATACAAAATGGTATACATTTATGTTGTATATTTTTTTCTTTGTATCGTACATTGAGTAGAGAAGTGTTTGGGGGTTTTTTCTTCACTTATGAGCCACTTCTTCCCCTGCCTCCTGAACTCACTTTCCACTTAGGAAAAAGAGGTCATATCCGTTTTGATCAAAGCAATATGGTCTGCTAGCATTGAGGTGTTTGGTTACATTATATAATATGGAAGGAGGAGGAAGAGGGAAGAGCAGAGTAATACACAGGCTTGGAAGCGCATAGATCATGTTGAGCTTTCTGTCAAGTCTTTGACCTCAATCCAGAGCTGACTTCACACCTGTGCAGCTCAGTACTGCTGTACAATCTCCTGAATGTTGAGGCTGTTTTCTCTTCATGCTAACTAAGGTATGAAGAGCAGGCATCGAGCTGTGTATGGAAGACATCATAATAGCTAGTCTCTTCCCACCAGCTCAGTCAATTGAGAGAGCCTGTAGAGGGGAAAACTGGAGATAATGCAGGATACACAACATATATTGGCCAGGAATGTTGTTATCCTTAATGTTCACATTAAGTTCCTTTAAGATCTGCCAGACGCTCTTGCGTAGTGCTGCCGGTGCCCCCAGTCTCTTGGCCTCCTTCTCGAGCAGATGGTGTCAGGCTCTCACTGCAGTCAGTCTTTGGCCACTCTTTGGTTGCAGCCGTAACGTTCGGCTGAGCTGAGAAAGGGCCCATAGACTGCTTATTTGGGCTCAAATGGAACATGACTGCTGTAGCCTTCCAGCTGTCACTTGACATTCCCCATTGGAAAAGGAAGGCAGGAGACAGGTGGCGACACTGGCGGCATTACCAAGGGTCTTTAGGAGTTTGGTTTGAGTGTTGATTTTCTTTTTCTATGTGAGCACCACCATGGCCCTATGTATAAACTGTCTATTAGAAACTGACAACCCCTTTAACGGGCCTTTAAAACTGGTTGTCTCAGTACAGGCTTTCCTGAATTATTACTAGGATATGCCATTCGTGCTGAATACGTGATTATCTGACCTATGTGATGACCCCCAAACAATTTCTAAAATACCGCGGCAGTGTCGAGTACAGTACCAATTGGTACTACTTCTGTCTAGATGCGCTGCACCTTATTCTGGTCACCAGTTCAGAGCAGTTGTTAGACCCATAGTTTATACTTTGTCAACCCCGATATCAAAATGGGGGAAAAAGTGATTATCTACATGGAAATTGTATAAAACTCAAAATGTGTTCCATCTTCTGATTTAGACACTTTATACTACTTTTTAGAAGGTTTTACTGGAATTATTGTTTTATCATATTTCTTTTGTTCAGGCTGAGAAGTTGATGAGACAGATCGGTGTGAAGAACGTGAAGCTAACAGAATATGAAATGAGCATCGCAGCCCATCTTGTGGATCCCCTTAGTATGCAGGTAAGATATATCATTCATTTGGTGGAAATATTTTGTCATCGTATCGCTCCAACGTCAGACTTACTTTTGCTGCTTTTTCTTCTGCTCCCAAATATTTAAAAAAAAAAAGTCTTAAGTGTTTCAGTTATAGTGCATAGATATTTATTTGACTCATGATATTTCTAAAAAGGTAATATCTGAAATGCAAAACTTCATTGGATTTGCATTGCAAGCTATAATGGGTTCCAGTACGTTACTGGTGAGAATGGTGCCGCAGATTGAGCATTTCTTGATGTTTAAAAACAAAAAAAAAAACACCTTGAAGGAAATCCACAGACGCTTGTGCGAATAAACCTAGGACATGGTCAGATTGTGTTTTATGCAGGGACGAGAACATATTTCTCCTCTTTAATTTGTTGTCATTAAAGGAAATCTTTTAGAACTTTTAGTACTTATTTTATTTGTTTATATGGATATTTAGAAGTATTTTCTGCTTTAAAAAAAAAAAAAAGAAAAAACCCTTTCTCCAGCTGCAGTTTAAAGGGAACCTGTCAGGTGCAATATACACCCAGGACCACAAGCGGTTCTGGGTGCATACTGCTAATCCCTGCCTAACTGTCCCTGCATCTAGCAGCATAGATATAGAGATCTTTAGAAAAAGTATTTCCAAAGATCTTACATGATCTGCTAATGAGCGCAGGGACTAGTCGCAAGGCCGTTAGTTTCTGCACTCATTCCACACTTTTAGCATGATAGCATGCCCACAGGAGTGTGCAAACATGCTATTCAATGCCCATTGCCTCGCGTCATCATCGGCAGTGATGCGCATACCTGTGTCTGTTCCTACAGCTTCAGACGCTGAGCATTGTGCATGATTAGGTCACCGCGCTTCCGATCATGCGCACTGTGTATGCATCCCGGCTTCAGAGAGGTCTAGTGCTCATGACCAGAGGTGGCGGGGACTTCTGATCATGCGCACTGCCTGGCGTCTCAGGTTGTAGCAACGGACAGGTACGCATGTCACTGCTGGTGATGATGCTGGCAGTGGGCATTGATTAGTATGTTAGTACACCCCTGTGGGCGTGCTACCATGCTAAGAGGGCAGAATGAGCGCAGGAACTAACGCCCTTGTGACTAGTTGCTATCCTTATTAGCATATCATAGAGGATCTTTAGAAATACTTTTTCTAAAGATCTTTTATGTATGCTACTATCAGTTGGAACAGTTAGGCAGGGATTAGCAATATGCACCTAGAACTGCTCGTGATTCTGGGTGCATAATGCACCTGACAGGTTCCCTTTAAACCCCCACTGTGCTTTGCTCACCCTCGCCATATCCAGCTCTGAGTAACCTCCACTGCTCCCGCTGTCTATTATTGTTTGCAGCCCTTACATCGCGTTGACGGCGCTGGACCAGGGGAGGGTGCGGAAAGCAGAGTTTATTTTTAAGAACAAACTGTACCCGGAAACAGGGGCGATCTAAAACCAGAAAACCTCTACGTTTTTCACTCACTTGTAGATGATTTCTCCTATCAGGTGACCTGGAGTGACATAGCCGGCCTTGATGAAGTGATCACAGACCTGAAAGACACGGTAATTCTCCCAATAAGGAAGAAGCATTTATTTGAAAACTCAAGACTTCTTCAACCTCCCAAAGGTACCTGTCATGAGTTGTATTGTTCCGTGTGGTTTTGGATGTATATTTACCTTCTCAGTAACCTGATCCCACATAGCTCTGCGCCATTCACACCCAATTACTGTGTTAAATTTGCCAATGAGTTGCCTGCGTCATCAATCAGAGGTGCCAGCTGTATTATACAGCCTAAATCCATACATCCAACTGTTTCCTTTCCATTTCACTAATGAATACAGCATCTAAGCCTAAGGCCGGCTTCACTTCAGCGGTATTCTGCCGCAATGCCGGATCCATCAGAAATGCGGTACAGTTCAATACAGTTAAATGGAATCGCGGCAAGTTCAGGCCGCATGTTACCTTATCTTGCCGCAATTCCACTGTATTGAACTGTACCGCATTTCTGCCGGATCCGGCATTGTGGCAGAATATTGCTTATGTGCATGCAGCTTAAGATGTTTAGCAGAGGATGGGCTCTTTCTGTCAGTCCAGTGACGCCCTGTGATGAGATTAAAAGGTGCCGATGAATTGCCAGTACAGCCTGGGGCTAAACTATGGACCCTCAGGTCTTCAATAGGTATCAGCCTATGCCAGTATAACACTAACTGGCAATAATACTAAAAACTCCAAAACATTATATTAGCAATCAAACATTTGAAGCTTCCTTAGGGGACTAAAGTGTAAATTTAATATCCATGTAGTTTAATAAAAAAAATGTCATTTCCCCCTCCTGCCTCCCTTCCAAGACCAAAAGGCAAACCAATTTCTTAACATTATTTTTTTTTTTATATACTTTAAGGTAAACCACAAACAAAATATATGGTATATCTGCGATTGTAAAACTGTTTCTTTTTTCCCTATTATATCCGTAAATTAAATTTCACCCCCCAATAGTCTATTCTGCAATTGTGGCATTAAATCTTGTACTGCACAAATAATGCATCTCTGCAAAGGTGGATCTGAGACATTATTAACCTGATAAATAATGTACCACTATATGGACTGATCCTATTCCACCCTTGATATCTATGGGGACAAAACTACTTGTTACAGCACAAAAGATGTAGTCTTTAGGACTAGGCTCTTTCCACAGGGTCAGTGATAACTTGCGGATTGGTCCGGGATTGATGGGGCTTTAAAATACCCCACTGGAATGGAGCGGTGACCATGCATGTGTGCAACAGCTCCATTAATTTTCTGAGATAGCGGAATACAACACTGTGGGAGTAGAATATTCTCGTGCACAGTCTGACAATCTGCAGATCTGATATTCTACACAGCGATGGTTAAACGTATTGTGCATAACATGTCCACAACTCCTAAGAAGTGCGTTTATGTACTATAGCATTTTCTGACTGTAGATTCATCCAAGAAGTAACTTGGTTCGGTTTCAGATTGCACGAGCCCCTACTGACTAAGAGTGGCGGGGACTTTGAATAAATCAACTCACTTAGCCAAAAAAAACAAAACTCTTCCATAGGAAACCATTTAATTCTCGTGAGCAAGATGAGTCTCGTCCTCTCTAAGAAGAAGCTGCTCTCTAATCAGAAGTTTTAATTCTTGGAATGAGTTGCCTAAAAGCAAGACTCCTAACAAATCAATCTTATACTCTGCCAAATGGAGAACAGAAGAGCCAACAAGAAGAGGAAAACAAACGCTGGCAGGACAAACGCCTATTGTTTAACCGAATTAACCCTAAATTGCTAAATCATAAGCAGTTTTCTGTGATGGGTGTATAATGGGGTGAATTTTTTTTTTTCCAAAGTCAGGTATAGTGATAGGAGTCTGTGTGACTATGTGGTTAGTGAGCATAGCACACGGTGATCCGTCTGTGCTGCATTGTGCTGTACTGTATGTATTTGGTTACTGGCCTGTTCTTTATTTATATAGGTGTGCTGCTTTACGGACCACCAGGATGTGGTAAGACTCTCATAGCTAAAGCAACAGCAAAGGAAGCGGGATGTCGCTTCATCAACCTGCAGCCGTCTACTCTGACTGATAAGTGGTATGGAGAGTCCCAGAAACTCGCTGCCGCTGTGTTCTCTCTTGCTGTGAAGCTACAACCGTCCATCATTTTCATTGATGAGATAGGTATGACTGCGATGGATAGGGTATTATCACGACAGAGAACTAATGCATAGGAAAACTAGAGAAATTGCCCGACTGCTCCTGTGCATTATTTTGTAGAATCCCTGTATTTATATTAAAGTGGTCCAGTGTTAAATTTTTTTTTTTATTTTTTTTTTTCCTTCCCTTTGGGTCATCATGAAATAAGGAATGGATGCATACTCACCTTCTATCACTCGCTGGATCCAGCCGAGGCCACGCAGGTGGTTGCACCAGCCTTGGTAGCTTTGACTACTCGGTTCAGATGTAACAGGATCGCTGAAGCCTGTAATTGGCTGCAGCGGTCAGGTGAGTGGAGCAGCCATGATGATCTACTGTTCTAGTCACCTGACCAATGCAGCCAATTACAGGCTTCAGCAATCCTGTTAATCTGAACTGAGCAGTCATCACTACTGGAGCTGGTGCTGACGATGGTAGCAGCCTGCACTGGATCCATAGGGATGGCAGGAGGTGATTGTCTCCATTCATTATTTTATCACAATTCACGCCTATGGAACTAAAATTTAAATTCCAGACACCTTGTTTTAATAAAGAACCTAAGCTCCTTATTAACATTCAATATGTTATGTCTAGGGTGCAGAATACCTTACACATCCTTTCTTATTGAAAACCTTGTCTCAATTACTGCTGGTTTAGATGCCAATCCCTGGCTCAATGATTGTGCGCAATCTGTAGGCTCCCTGCTGCCTTTAGAAGGCCCCAGTCCCCACCATCTCTGGACTTCATTCATAGGAGATTGTCATTTATATAATATTCTTTAAAATTTAGGTATTTCCCCAGGTTTACTTTAAAAAAAAACCAAAAAAAACTGTAAAAAAAAAAATTACAAAAAATATGGATTTCTGATTTATTTTCAACTACAAAATGAAGATTTATTAATTTTTTTTAGTTGAAAAAAGGGAAATTCATTATTAATTTTATTTCTACTTCTTTTTTTTTTTTTCCCTTCCAAGTGGGCAAAAAACATGAAAGGATATTTGTAGTTGCTACAGAAAAGTCTGATCCGAAAATATAAAATTGAAGGTGTGCCCTTTTAAAGGGAGCCGGTCAGGTCAAAAAAGTGTTATAACCTAAAAGCAGGAGGCTGTGTGAGCCAGTAACCCCTTCCTACCCATCCCTGTGTTGTAATATTGTGTAATATGAAAGTAATAAAATACATTTTATTACTTACATATGCCCTAATGTAAATGAGCAGGTCTCTAGCCCCATGGGCGTTGCATCACCCTGTGGGTGTGATACCATGGACTTACATTAGCGACATCACTGTCAACTCCGTCAGAATCCCGCACGTGCGCACTTACCATTCTCGCCGCCTTCTCATTCTGGTTGGTTGTCAGCTTCAGGCGCGCACTGCGCATGCTCAGAAGACTCCTGCAGTTACGGTCACGCGCAGAGCGCGTCTGAACCCGGCAAGTAAACACCAGGATGAGAAGGCGGCGAGAATGGTAAGTGCGCACGCGCGGGATTCTGAAGGAGCAGACGTGACGTCGCTCATGTAAATCCATGGTATCACGCCAACAGGGTGATTGGACGCCTATGGGGCTAGAGACCTGCTCATTTACATGGGGAATATGTAAGTAATAAAACGTATTTTATTACTTTCATATTACACAATATAACCACACAGGGATGGGTAGGAAGGGGTTACTAGCTCACACAGGCTACTGCTTGTAGGTTATAACGCTTTTTCTTTTTCGCTCCTAATTGGGAGACCCAGACAATTGGGTGTATAGCTACTGCCTCCGGAGGCCGCACAAAGTACTACACTTAAAAGTGTAAGGCCCCTCCCCTTCTGGCTATACACCCCCCCGTGGGAGCACGGGTCCCTCAGTTTTTTGCTTTGTGCGAAGGAGGTCAGACACGCACGCATAGCTCCACTATTTAGTCAGCAGCAGCTGCTGACTATGTCGGATGGAAGAAAAGAGGGCCCATACAGGGCCCCCAGCATGCTCCCTTCTCACCCCACTTTCTGTCGGTGGTGCTTGTTAAGGTTGAGGTACCCATTGCGGGTACGGAGGCTGGAGCCCACATGCTGATTCCTTCCCCATCCCCATTAGGGCTCTGGGCGAAGTGGGATTTTACCGGTCTCCAGGCACTGAGACCGTGCTCCATCCGCAGCCCCTGGAGAAGCCGCTGGATATGGAGCTGAGTATCGTCAGGGACATGGCCCTGCTCCGTCAAGGTACTCTGTGTCCCCGTGCATACGCGCGCACACCGCAGCATTGCTGGGTGTGTTAGTGCGCCGGGGACAACAGCGCTGCTGCGCTTGTGCCATTTCCTCACTTCAGCTTAGCTGAGTGGGTAGACTCAGGGAGAACGGTCGCGCCGGCCGCTGGGACTGCGACGCGGCTGGGACTTGTGGTGCGCCGGGGACTTCCGCGCTGGCCGTGCATATATCACGGCCGCGCTTATTACTACAGTCCCCGGCTTTTGCGGCCTAGTTCGTTCGTTCCCGCCTCCGCACCTGCCAGTCAGGAGGAGGGCGGGACGCTGTACAGAACATCAGCGCTGAGGGCTGGAGTCTTTTTTACATACTCCAGCCCTCACACCAGGCACAGTAGGACGCAGTTTCCCGCACTTTGTTTGTGGCACGCCCACGGTCCGCCCCTCTTCACAGAACGCCGGCAGCCATTCCTGCCTGCACGCTGAGCTGCAGAGGGGAGACGGGGAGACCCAGACACGGGATTCTACGGCCTCATACCCGCTGTTCAGCGGGCGGTAAGCAGCCCTCAAGGGCTCACCCCCACTTGTGCCGTTTGTATACTGAGTATTTTGTGTTTGCAAATACTTTGTACTGTACGGTCGCTGGTGATTCTCGGCTATATACCCTCCTAGATTACAAGGAGGCAACAGCATGTCGTCCGCAAAACGCAAGGGTGCCAAGGCACAGACATTATATGCTGCCTGTACCGCATGTGGGGCTGCTCTACCGGCAGGTTCCACTGACCCCCATTGTGTGCAGTGCTCGGCCCCTGTGCAACTTGCACAGCCGGGGCCTCTGCTGGACGTGACCCAGAGTGTACCACCTGTGAATGCTGTCCAGGTGACAGGAACGGAGTTTGCAGCTTTTGCTGACAGATTGTCTATGACCATGTCAAAGATTCTTGAAACATTGCAGTCTAGACCAGTAACTCAGACCATGGACACTGTGGCATCATTGCTCCCTGGTCCCCCTCAGCTGGAACACTTCCAAGCTCCGGGGGTGTCACATGCACCCCAGGGTGACGATTCTGACTCAGACAACAGTCCCAGACAACCTAAGCGGGCTCGTTATGAGGGGCCCTCAACTTCGTCTCACTGGTCAGGATCCCAGCGGGACGAATCTATGGGTGATGAGGCGGATGTAACTGATCAAGATTCTGATCCTGGGACCGCTCTCAATCTGGATACACCGGATGGTGACGCCATAGTGAATGATCTTATAGCGTCCATCAATAGGATGTTAGATATTTCCCCGCCAGCTCCTCCTGCGGAGGAGGCAGCTTCACAGCAGGAGAAATTCCATTTCAGATATCCCAAGCGTAAATTAAGCACTTTTCTGGACCACTCTGACTTTAGAGATGCAATCCAGAAACACCACGCTTATCCTGAGAAGCGGTTTTCTAAACGGCTTAAAGATACACGCTATCCTTTTCCCCCTGACGTGGTCAAGGGTTGGACCCAGTGTCCCAAGGTGGACCCTCCAATCTCCAGGCTTGCAGCTAGATCTTTAGTTGCAGTAGAAGATGGAGCGTCACTTAAAGATGCCACTGACAGGCAGATGGAGCTCTGGCTGAAATTCATCTATGAAGCTATTGGAGCGTCGTTGGCGCCAGCTTTTGCAGCCGTATGGGCACTCCAAGCCATTTCAGCTGGGCTTATACAAGTCGACTCGGTCACACGTACATCTGCCCCGCAGGTGGCACCATTGACCTCTCAAATGTCTGCATTCGCGTCTTACGCGATTAATGCTGTCCTGGACTCTACGAGCCGTACGGCGGTGGCGTCAGCCAACTCCGTGGTTTTGCGCAGAGCCCTGTGGTTGAGAGAATGGAAGGCAGATTCTGCTTCCAAGAAGTGCTTAACCAGTTTGCCTTTTTCTCGTGACCGATTGTTTGGGGAGCGTTTGGATGAAATCATTAAACACTCCAAGGGTAAGGACTCATCCTTACCTCAACACAGACAAAACAAGCCCCAACAAAGGAGGGGTCAGTCTGGTTTTCGGTCCTTTCGAGGCTCAGGCAGGTCCCAATTCTCCTCGTCCAAAAGGACTCAAAAGGATCAGAGAGGCTCAGATTCTTGGCGGACTCAGTCACGCCCAAAAAAGACAGCAGGAAGAACCGTTACCAAGACGGCTTCCTCATGACTTTCAGCCTCCTCTCTCCGCATCCTCGGTCGGTGGCAGGCTCTCCCGCTTTGGCGACATTTGGCTGTCACAGGTCAAAGACCGTTGGGTGAGGGACATTCTGTCTCACGGGTACAGGATAGAGTTCAGCTCTCGTCCTCCAACTCGTTTCTTCAGAACTTCCCCACCGCCCGACCGAGCCGATGCTCTGCTGCAGGCGGTGGCCGCTCTAAAGGCGGAAGGAGTGGTGACTTCCGTTCCTCTTCAGGAACAAGGTCACGGTTTTTACTCCAATCTGTTTGTGGTGCCAAAGAAGGACGGGTCCTTTCGGCCCGTCCTGGATCTAAAGTTGCTCAACAAACACGTAAAAACCAGGAGGTTCCGGATGGAATCTCTACGCTCCGTCATAGCCTCAATGTCTCAAGGAGATTTCTTAGCATCAATATACATCAAAGATGCTTATCTTCACGTGCCGATTGCGCCAGAGCATCAGCGTTTTCTACGCTTCGTTATAGAAAGCGAACACCTGCAGTTCGTAGCGTTACCTTTCGGGCTGGCAACAGCCCCTCGGGTCTTCACCAAGGTCATGGCAGCAGTAGTAGCTGTCCTGCACTCGCAGGGTCACTCCGTGATCCCGTATTTGGACGATCTACTTATAAAGGCACCCTCTCAAGAGGCATTCCAACACAGTCTGGACGTGGCACTGAAGACTCTCCAGAGTTTCGGGTGGATTATCAACTTTTCATAGTCAAATCTAACCCCGACCCAATCACTAACATATCTTGGCATGGAGTTTCATACTCTCTCAGCGATAGTGAAGCTTCCACTGGACAAGCAGTGCTCTCTGCAGACAGGGGTGCAATCTCTCCTGCAGAACCAGTCCCACTCCTTGAGGCGCCTCATGCATTTCCTAGGGAAGATGGTGGCAGCAATGGAAGCAGTCCCTTTCGCGCAGTTTCATCTGCGCCCTCTACAATGGGACATTCTCCGCCAATGGGACGGGAAGTCGACGTCCCTCGACAGGGATGTCTCCCTCTCTCAGGCAGCCAAGGACTCTCTCCGATGGTGGCTTCTTCCCACCTCATTGTCAAAAGGAAAGTCGTTCCTACCCCCATCCTGGGCGGTGGTCACGACAGATGCGAGCCTATCAGGGTGGGGAGCAGTGTTTCTTCACCACAGGGCTCAGGGTACGTGGACTCAGAGAGAGTCCACCCTTCAGATCAATGTTCTGGAAATCAGAGCAGTCTATCTTGCTCTGCAAGCCTTCCAACAGTGGCTGGAGGGCAAGCAGATCCGGATTCAGTCGGACAATTCCACAGCGGTGGCGTACATCAACCACCAAGGGGGAACACGCAGTCGGCAAGCCTTTCAAGAAGTCCGGCGGATTCTGACGTGGGTGGAAAACACAGCATCCACCATATCCGCAGTTCACATCCCAGGCGTGGAAAACTGGGAAGCAGACTTTCTCAGTCGCCAGGGCATGGACGCAGGGGAATGGTCCCTTGACCCGGACGTGTTTCAGGAGATCTGTCGCCGCTGGGGGATGCCGGACGTCGACCTGATGGCGTCACGGCACAACAAGGTCCCGGTTTTCATGGCACGGTCTCACGATCACCGAGCTCTGGCGGCAGACGCCTTAGTTCAGGATTGGTCGCAGTTCCGACTACCTTATGTGTTCCCACCTCTGGCATTGTTGCCCAGAGTGCTCCGCAAAATCAGGTCCGACTGCCGTTGCGCCATTCTCGTCGCTCCAGACTGGCCAAGGAGGTCGTGGTACCCGGATCTGTGGCATCTCACGGTAGGACAACCGTGGGCGCTACCAGGCCGTCCAGACTTGCTGTCTCAAGGGCCGTTTTTCCATCTGAATTCTGCGGCCCTGAACCTGACTGTGTGGCCATTGAGTCCTGGATCCTAGGGACCTCAGGTTTATCTCATGATGTTGTTGCCACCATGAGACAGGCTAGGAAACCATCCTCCGCCAAGATCTACCACAGAACGTGGAAGATATTCTTATCTTGGTGCTCTGCTCAGGGAGTTTCTCCCTGGCCATTTGCATTGCCTATTTTTCTTTCCTTCCTGCAGTCTGGGTTGGAAAAAGGGTTGTCGCTTAGCTCCCTTAAAGGACAAGTCTCTGCGCTATCCGTATTCTTTCAGAAGCGCCTGGCGCGACTTCCTAAGGTACGCACGTTCCTGCAAGGGGTTTGTCATATCGTTCCCCCTTACAAGCGGCCATTGGAACCCTGGGATCTGAACAAGGTTCTAATTGCTCTCCAGAAGCCACCTTTCGAGCCTATGAAGGAGATTTCCTTTTCTCGGCTTTCACAGAAAGTGGCTTTTCTGGTGGCGGTCACGTCTCTTCGGAGAGTGTCAGAGCTGGCGGCGTTATCTTGCAAATCTCCCTTCCTGGTGTTTCACCAAGACAAGGTAGTACTGCGTCCAATTCCAGAGTTTCTTCCCAAGGTGGTATCTTCCTTTCATCTCAATCAGGATATCACTTTACCATCTTTGTGTCCGCATCCAGTTCACCAATTTGAAAAGGGTTTGCATCTGTTGGACCTGGTGAGAGCACTCAGGATCTACATTTCCCGCACGGCGCCTCTGCGCCGTTCGGATGCACTCTTTATCCTGGTCGCTGGTCAGCATAAAGGGTCGCAAGCTTCCAAATCCACCCTTGCGCGGTGGATCAAGGAACCAATTCTTCACGCCTACCGTTCTGCTGGGCTTCCGACTCCTTCTGGACTGAAGGCCCATTCTACCAGAGCCGTGGGTGCGTCCTGGGCATTACGGCATCAGGCTACGGCTCAGCAGGTGTGCCAGGCGGCTACCTGGTCGAGTCTGCACACTTTTACCAAGCATTATCAGGTGCATACCTACGCTTCGGCGGATGCCAGCCTAGGTAGACAAGTCCTGCAGGCGGCGGTGGCCCACCTGTAAGAAAGGGCTGCCTGACAGCCCGATCACGAGGTATTCTTTTACCCACCCAGGGACTGCTTTTGGACGTCCCAATTGTCTGGGTCTCCCAATTAGGAGCGAAAAAGAAGAAGGGAATTTTGTTTACTTACCGTAAATTCCTTTTCTTCTAGCTCCAATTGGGAGACCCAGCACCCGCCCTGTTTTTTCTTAGGGTATTTGTTTTTCGGGTGCACATGTTGTTCATGTTGATAAGTTACGTTCTCCGATATTGTTTATCGGATTGAATTTGTTTTTGAAACAGTTATTGGCTTTCCTCCTTCTTGCTTTTGCACTAAAACTGAGGGACCCGTGCTCCCACGGGGGGGTGTATAGCCAGAAGGGGAGGGGCCTTACACTTTTAAGTGTAGTACTTTGTGCGGCCTCCGGAGGCAGTAGCTATACACCCAATTGTCTGGGTCTCCCAATTGGAGCTAGAAGAAAAGGAATTTACGGTAAGTAAACAAAATTCCCTTCTTTGACCTGACAGGTTCTCTTTAAACAAAACCTCTGCCTGCAGGCTCGGCTACTAAAAACTAAAATAAAAAAAAAATTGAGTTCTAGTTACCCTCCTTGGGTCCAGCTGCTGCCCCGTCACCGTTATTCGGCAACACGGCACTGGAGTGAGTTTGAGTGACAATAGTATATTTGGTTAATAAGTAAGATAAGGTTCTTAACATGTCATTAACAAACAGTTAGGACCCCACTTTTAATATTTAACATTTACTGACTGTTATTTATCTTCTCTTCTCATTGAATGAAGATTCTTTCCTGCGGAGCCGATCAAGTACTGATCATGAAGCAACTGCAATGATGAAGGCTCAGTTCATGAGTCTCTGGGATGGGCTGGACACGGACTATAGCTGCCAGGTATGTTCCCCTGTAATTACCCAAGATCAGACGCACAAGTAACTTAGAGGCTGTAGTGGATGCAATAACTGCATGACATTATTTAAAGGACACCTGATACCTCTATGCAGTTTCCACACTCTCCTAACATACATTCTAAGATACCATCTGTGCTTCACGAAGTGGATGGGCACTGAGTATCCATTAAGGGTGCGTTCCTATTGCTTGCATCTATATATATAATTGCCTTATTCTGTCTGTCTTGCTCTAAAATGACGTCATTACAGTGACAACCGTCGCCACACCGCCCGCGCTAAAGAGCCAGCAACCAACAGCTCAGCTAAGTGAACAGCACAAACTACGGCGCGACAGGACAACGCCAGACACCTTTCCCCGCACCCACACGGAGCCCCGACCACCAGGTGACTGCTGCACCCCCAGGAGCCCACACCAGGAACCCAGCAGAGACATACCCTTGCGTTGCTGGGATCGTGCTGGGAGCCGGTATACGCTGGTAACCATGGTACACATCGGGTAACTAAGCAAAGCGCTTTGCATGGTTATTCAATTGTGTATCATGGTTAGCAGCGTAACTCTGCTCCACCCCCCCACACTCTGCCCTCTGAATGTGTACACGTACACGTACACACACACACACACATACACATACACACACATATATACACACACACACATATATACACACACACACACTCACCTGTCCCCAGCCATGCAGTCCCCGGGACTGACGTCCTCAGCGTCATATACCCGCTCGCCCCCCACCCTCCGCATGTATACACTGAACACACACCCTGGCACTACTGCACCCATCATCCCCGCACACATGCAGGCACTGCCGCTCCTATCATCCCCCGCACACACGCAGGCACTACCGCTCCTATCATCATCACTGCACACACCCCGGCACTGCCGCTCCCATCATCATCCCCGCACACTCAGGCACTACCGCTCCCATCATCATCCCCGCACACATCCCGACACTACCGCACTCATCATCATGACCGCACACACTCAAGCACTAGCTTAGTGAAGTCTCCGGTGACAGCGCGGCTCACTTCAGTTGCTGCGTGGAGCTGACACAGAGCGGTCGTGTTCTACGGCGCTCCCTGTCAGCTTCATGTAGCAGAGCTGAAAGCGTCGTGTGGATTACATCGGACCTAGATGGGTGTGTGGATTAATAAAGTGGTAAATGAGGGTTTGTTTTTTTTTCTTTTATTTCAAATAAAGGATTTTTTGTTGTGTGTGTGTTTATTTACTTTCACTTACAGGTTAATCATGGAAGGTATCTCGGGGAGACGCCTGCCATGATTAACCTAGGACTTAGTGGCAGCTATAAGCTGCCATTTAACTCCTTATTACCCCAATTGCCACCGCACCAGGGCAATTCGGGATGAGCCGGGCAGAGTCCCGGGACTGTCGCATCTAATGGATGCGGCAATTCTGGGCGGCTGCTGGCTGATATTGTTAGGGTGGCGCTCCCCATCCTGACAATACCAGCCTCCAGCCGTGTGGCTTTATCTTGACTATTATCAAAATTGGGGGGGACCCGCAGGTTTTTTTTTTTTATTTATTTATTTATTGTACCGCACGATATAGACTCGCCCGCCGGTCTCTGTGATTGGTTGCAGTCACACGCCCCCACGCTGAGTGACAGCTGTCTCACTGCAACCAATCATAGGCGCTGTTGGGCAGGGAATTGAATAATGAGCTGCCGGCATTTTCAAAAGTAGGAGAAGCCGCCAGAGAAGTGTGACAGCCGCGCCGGTGATCGGTGAGTATGAGAGAGGGGGGGGGGGGGGAGACTAGGAGTGATCTTAAACGATTTAGATCATTTTGCTGGACATGCTGAGCATGCGCAGTAGAACGTGACTGGATCAGTCAGCGGATTCCGCCGCTTAGTGCATTGCGGCGGAATCCGCCTCCATAGACAATCATTAGACACCTTGGCAGATTCTAACGGGATCCGTCAAGGTGCCATATTTTAACGACCCAAAAAACGCTACATGCAGCGTTCCCTTTGCCCAACGCTGTGTCAAATTAACGACGCAGCGTCGTCCAACGGATGCAACGCAGACACTTGCATTACAGTGCGTAATCAATACAAGTGTATGGAGAATAGCGCAGTGCGTTAACGGACCGCGCTATTCTCCATAGCGGCGGATTGCGCTGAACGCAAGTGTGAAAACACACACACACACACACACACACACACACACACACACACACACACACACACACACACACACACACACACCTGGATAGTTACCTGTCCCCAGCCATGCAGTCCCCGGCGCACTGACGTCCTCAGCGCCATGGCCCCGCTCGACTCCACTTCCCCGCACTCCGCCCCCCGCACACATTACCCCGCAGGATGGGGGCACATGTCAGGATGGTGGGTGCACCACGATGGGGGCACATACCAGCATTGGGCCACATCACATCATCAGCATATTTTTGCTTAACTTTACACTGTTCATGGCCTTCTTTCATTACAAGCCATCGACATCATTAAACATTAGACTCATCTATTAAATCTGTTCCTTCTGTTGTTTGTCATTTTAAAACCAATAAACAATTATAAGAATACTAAATTAAACCTGACCCATCCAGTCCATTCATTACCTTATTATTCAATCTGCTAACCTACAGACACATTCTAGACTATCCGATACGTTAGAATCGGGCCACCTTCTAATTTGTCATAAATATCCCATAGATGTATAATTGATGTGGGACCTGCATCTATCTCAAGAATGGGGCCATGACTCCTGCTGCTGTCATGGAAGAGGTGACCGGATTTCCCATTTATTTGCATTTTTATGGTAGATGCAGGTTCCATTTGTCGGTCTACCATCTGCTATTCATTAGTGACCTAAATGTACATATAAGACTATCACTTTTAACCCTTTAATGATGAATGATGGACATAGCACAATATAAGCAGATGTCTGTTTCCCCATCATGGCGTGCTATGTCCGTCATGCATTAAAACTGTCATTGTGTGACAACTCCATGTCGACATCTAACCGCCATGGGAAGAGATGCAGAGACCCATTTCAGCGGTCCCCACTCTGGGCGCTGTAATGGGTCAGTCGGTCTGACCGATCACCGCATGATCGTGCAGGAGGTGCTGAAATATCGGCACTTCCCCTGCATGATCATTGCTGGAGCTTAGCTTCAGCACCGCCCCTGGCTACTTAACCATCACCAAGATGCTGTGATCCAGAGTAATTGCGACATTTAGAAGGTTGTGAGAGGGAGGGAACTCCTCCTCTGTCCCATAGGCACCTCAGTGATGAAATCACGGGGAGCTGATGGTTGTTGCACCCAGGAGTCAAACATTTACCTACTGGTGTGCCAGATATGGTGTACTGTTGGAGCCAGTCATAGGTAGGTAATCTGTCATTGTAATCTTTCAGGTCTCCTCCATTGCAATACATGTCTTTTGCAATGCTGTGATCAGAAAAATACATGTTAAAAGTCCCATAGAGGGACTAAGTAAAAATGTTTTTAAAAAAGCAAAGAAAAAAAATTGCAAAAATGATATATAAAAAATAGAACCAAAATTATTACACCAATAAATAAGAATATGTAAAATAAACTATTAAAGTACACATATTTGGTATTTCTGCATCCAGAATGTCACGATCTATTAAACTCATACTATTTAGCTCCTACAGTTAACATCATAAATAACGTGGCAAAAAATTATGCTTTTTCATCATAATTCTGAAATCAAAGGTAAATATAAAACGTTATCAAAAAGGCAAATGTAAATAAAATTGTATCCCTGAAAACATCTTGTCCTGCAAAAAACAAACAGCCGTACGGCTCCATCAGTGGAAAAAATAAAAAAGCAATCGCCCTGAGAATAGAGATGCAAAAACAATACTTTTTCTATAAAATTCGTTATGCTGTTTAAAAACGGCAAAACATTAATAAAAATTATATAAACCTGGTATTGCTGTAATTATACTGGCCCCAAGAATAAAGCTGCCCTAACGCTTTTACCACCTGATGAATGGCATAAACCCTTCTAATTTGTTGGTTTGTGTTCATTCTGCAGCCCAAATATCAGTATAGACAGCGATCATAAACATATGTGCCCTAAGTGGTACCAATACAAAGATCAATTCATGTCGCAAAAATCGAGCTCTCACATGACTGTCAACAGAAATATAGAAACATTATAGTTAGGAGAATATGGTGATTGTCTTTGAATGACTGAGACCTTTGTGGAGCTGATTAAAGGGGTTATCTAGAACTATTTTGTTTTTTACCATGGGTCTAAGAACTAACAGGCAGATGTCTGTTAACTACCGGCCCGTCCTGCCCACCACTGATCTCCGCTGGCACAGAGCAATCAGAGACTGCTACTGCTGGCGATTCTGCGGCTTCCACTGACATCACGATGACAGAGCAGCAGCTTCTCTTCCTCTGTTGGGTTGACAGGGCGTGACTGCAAATGTCATGTTTACTGACAGCTGCTTAATTTCGTGGAGCCTGCTGTCAATCAGCATGACGTTGGCAGCAATCAAACCCCATAAACCAGAGCAACCTTGAAGAACTGAGGTCCATTGTTGTTCTGAGGCGGCGCTGGGTAGAACAGATGGGTACTTAGTCTTTAGATCCATAGTAAAATAATTAATCCCGGAAACCTCCTTTCTTTATCGTTCCTATAGGAGACCCAGACAATGGGTGTTTAGCTTCTGCCTCCGGAGGACACACAAAGTACTACACTTAAAAGTGTAGCTCCACCCTCTGAGCTTATACACCCCCTGGAGAACCAGATCTAACCAGTTTATCGCTTTGTGTTCAGGAGGCATACATCCACACATGCATTCTCATTTGATTTTTGGAAAGAGTTTGAAGAAAAGCGGGTCCAAGTCTGGACCCCCGGCATGTCCCTTCTCACCCCACTATGTCGGCGGTGTTGTTAAGGTTGATTTCCAAGGCTGGAGCCTTACATGCCTTGCTCCTTCACCATCCCTCCTGGGCTCTGGCTTGAAGTGGGAGCCAGTACGGTTCTCCATGCCTGGCAGGAGACCGGTCTCCATCCGCAGCCCTTCAGGATCCTGCTGGACCGGAGCACTCCTCCCCAGGGACTTGGAACCCTGCGTCTCAGCAAGCTAAGTACCTGAGACGTTTATATATTGGGGGTCCCTGTACTTTATTGTTGTGGGAGAGTGTGCTGACTGTGTTTTATGACATTTCCGGCGGGTTCTCTGGCTGTCGCCTGAGAACCGCGCCGATGGTGCCTGCGCGCCGGCCGCACCGCTCAAATTTAGGCCCCGGCTTCACCGGAGGCCTAGTTTCGGTTTCTCTGCCCTCGCATGTCATTCATGCAGAGGGACAGGCTGTGCTCCGCCCGGCGGCCGTTCTGCACAGGGGAGGGACACTCCTCACTGCAGTGTATGTCCCCTCCCCTGTAGGTCTCTATGGCCCTCCAGATCCCGCTCCTTAAGCAAGTCCCGCCCCCTCTCTTCGCTCCGGCGGCCATTTTCTCAGCGTTCCCCTGCGATCAGTCATTGGCGCTAGTCTGCAGCATCTCTGCTGAGGTGCTTGGGGTCCGGGCTTCGGGATCTGGAGGGCACACAACACCGCTCCAGCGGTCTGGTAAGCCACAACCTGTGGTTGTGGACCTCTGTATATACTCTCTGGGGGTCATTCTCTGGCAGAGCCCCCACTCCAGCAGCATGTCTCACACGAGGAGCAAGGCTCCAAAGCTGTATTCAGTATGCACTGCATGTAAGCTCATACTGCCTGAACCGAGCACCTATCCACATTGTGATGCCTGCTCTAACCTGACGGTGCCTCAGCCTGGAGTCTCACTCCCAGTGGTCTCTCAAGCTGCTCCTGCTCCTGTGGCTGAACCCCCGGCTTGGGTAGAATCCTTTTCTAGGTCTATCTCCCAGTCCTTTGCTGAGTCCATGGGACTTCTGTCCAAGACCTTGCTGAATATGCATCAGCCCCCTTCACAGAGTGCCTCTGCTGCTAGGGGTCTCTCAGGACCGGAGCTCACAGAGGATTCATCATCTGGTCCCAGACCCCGTCCTTCTAAGAAGAGACACAGGGTTCCCTCTCCTTCCTCGTCCCGCGGCTCTGATTCAGGAGCTGACTCGCAGGACGAGGAGGATGCCTTTACTGGGGGCTCGGAGGCTAACTCCATATACCCCATTGATCTGTCCGAAAGTGACTCAGATGTTAGTGATTTGATTGCGTCCATTAATTCTGTACTGGATCTCAATCCGCCAGTATCAGAGGAACAACCCTCTCTGGCAGAAAAGCAACAGTTTACCTCGCCTAAAAGGGCAAAGAGTGTGTTCTTTAACCACTCCAGTTTTCAGGCCGCTGTGACCAAGCCCAGGGCCTGTCCTGACAAACTCTTCCCAAAGCGTGGTTCTGATGACCGTTTTCCCTTTCCACCTGAGGTGGTCAAGGAGTGGGCTCACTCCCCAAAGGTAGACCCCTCGGTGTCTAGACTCTCAGCCCGGACCGTTGTATCGGTGGCTGATGGCACCTCTCTTAAGGATTCCACTGACCGCCAGATTGACCTTCTGGCCAAATCTGTATATGAAGCGGCAGGGGCCTCGTTCTCCCCGACTTTTGCAGCAGTGTGGGCTCTCAAAGCCATATCTGCTTCTCTAGAGGAGATGCATTCCCTCTCTAGGGAATCTATGCCCGAAATGGTTTCCTTGACTTCCCAAGCTTCAGCTTTTTCATCCTATGCCATGTCTGCCATGCTGGAGGCTTCTCACCGCACTGCGGTGGCTTCGGCTAATTCCCTCGCTATCCGCAGGATCTTGTGGCTTCGAGAGTGGAAGGCAGATGCTTCTTCAAAGAAGTACCATGCTGGGCTCCCTTTTGCTGGGTCCCGGCTGTTCGGTGAACAGCTGGATGAAATTATTAAGGAAGCTACTGGCGGGAAGAGTACTTCCATGCCACAAACCAAAACTAGGAAACCTGTCCAGGGCAGGAATCAGTCGAGGTTTCGTTCCTTTCGTTCCTCCAACTGGTCGTCCTCTAAGCCCTCGGCCTCGTCCACTAACTCAGCCAAGGACCAGAAATCCAACTGGCGCCCAAAAGCGCGTCCACAAAAGACCGCAGGAGGTGCTGCCGCCAAGGCAGAATCCTCGTGACTATCTGCCCGCTCCAGCAACATCCTTAGTCGGTGGCAGGCTCTCCCACTTTGGCGACGCGTGGTTTCAACACGTCTCTGATCAGTGGGTGCGGGATATCATCTCCCACGGCTACAGGATAGAATTCTCTTCCAGCCCGCCAAACAGATTTTTTCTCTCAACTCCCCCCTGCTCCAAGGCCGCCGCCTTCTCTCAGGCCGTGGCATCCTTGCAGGCCAACTGAGTAATTGTGCCGGTTCCCGCCCGGGAACGGTTCAGAGGTTTCTACTCAAATCTCTTCCTAGTGCCCAAGAAGGACGGTTCCTTCCGGCCCATCCTGGATCTCAAGCTTCTCAACAAGCATGTTCAGGTGCAGCATTTTCGCATGGAGTCTCTGCGATCAGTCATTGCCTCAATGACCCAAGGGGATTTCCTGGCATCCATCGACATCAGAGATGCCTATCTGCATGTGCCAATTGCAGTTTCACACCAGCGTTGGCTACGTTTTGCAATCGGAGAGGAACATTTCCAATTCGTGTCTCTCCTTCGGGTTAGCCACGGCCCGTCGGGTATTCACCAAGGTCATGGCAGCAGTGATTGCGGTTCTGCACCTCCAGGGGTTGGCAGTGATTCCTTACCTGGACGACCTTCTAGTCAAGGCTTCATCCAGCGCAGACTGTCAGCGGAGTGTCTCGCTCACTCTCTCCACTCTAGCCCAATTCGGGTGGCTTGTCAATCTTCCCAAATTCACTCGGACTCCGACCCAGTCTCACGTACCTAGGGATGCAGTTCGAAACTCTGTCGGCACTTGTGAAGTTGCCCTTAGTCAAACAGCAGTCCCTCCAACTGGCGGTGCGCTCTCTGCTGAGGCCCCGCCGTTATTCTCTCAGGCGCCTGATGCAGGTGCTGGGTCAGATGGTGGCATCAATGGAGGCTGTTCCCTTCGCCCAGTTCCATCTGCGTCCCCTGCAGCTGGACATTCTCCGCTGTTGGGACAAGCGGCCTTCCTCCTTGCACAGGTTAGTGGCTCTGTCGCCACAGGCCAGGAGCTCTCTTCAGTGGTGGCTTCGGCCCCTCTCTCTGTCTCGGGGCGCTCCTTTCTGGCCCCGTCCTGGGTGATCCTCACCACGGATGCCAGTCTTTCCGGCTGGGGAGCGGTTTGTCTCCACCACCGAGCGCAAGGCACTTGGACTCCGTCCGAGTCAGCTCTTTCGATCAATGTGCTGGAAACCAGAGCCGTGCTTCTGGCTCTCCTAGCTTTTCACCACCTGTTGGCGGGCAAGCACATCCGAGTACAGTCAGACAACGCGACAGCGGTTGCCTACATCAATCACCAAGGCCGGACTCGCAGCCGCCTGGCAATGTTGGAGGTACAACGTATCCTTCAATGGGCGGAGGACTCCAAGTCCACCATATCCGCAGTCCACATTCCAGGCGTGGAAAACTGGGAGGCAGATTTTATCTCAGCCGTCAAACCGTGGACAGTGGCGAGTGGTCCCTGCATCCGGCAGTTTTTCAGTCAATCTGCCGCAAATGGGGCACTCCGGACGTGGACCTAATGGCATCCCGTCACAACAACAAAGTTCCCGTTTACGTGGCTCGCTCCCACGATCCTCAGGCATTCGCCGCGGACGCTCTGGTTCAAGACTGGTCCCAGTTTCGTCTGTCCTACGTGTTTCCCCCTCTAGCTCTCTTGCCCAGAGTCCTGCGCAAGATCAGAATGGAGGGCAGTCGAGTCATCCTCATTGCTCCGGACTGGCCCAGGCGAGCTTGGTACCCAGACCTGCTCCATCTGTCCGTAGAGGTGCCTTGGCATCTTCCGGACCGTCCAGACCTTCTCTCACAAGGTCCGTTTTTCCGCCAAAATTCTGCGGCTCTCAGATTGACGGCATGGCTCTTGAGTCCTGGATCTTGACGGCTTCTGGTATCCCTCCTGAAGTCATCTCCACTATGACTCAGGCCCGTAAGTCTTCCTCCGCCAAGATCTATCACAGGACTTGGAAAATTTTCCTGTCCTGGTGTCGCTCTTCCGGCCATCCTCCTTGGCCTTTGTCCTTTCTACAGTCCGGTCTGCAGCTGGGACTGTCCCTCAACTCTCTCAAGGGACAAGTCTCGGCTCTGTCAGTACTGTTCCAGCGGCGTATCGCCCGGCTGGCTCAGGTCCGCACCTTCATGCAGGGCGCGTCTCACATCATTCCACCTTACCGGCGGCCCTTGGATACCTGGGACCTCAATTAGGTTCTCACGGTTTTGCAGAAACCCCCCTTTGAGCCTCTTAGGGAGGTTTCCTTGTTTCGTCTTTCACAGAAAGTGGTCTTTCTAGTGGCCATAACTTCCCTCAGGAGAGTCTTCGATTTGACTGCGCTCTCTTCGGAGTCACCTTTTTTGGTTTTTCATCAAGGTAAGTTGGTTCTCTGTCCGACTCCGGACTTTCTTCCTAAGGTGGTCTCTCCTTTCCACCTTAACCAGGACATTACCCTTCCTTCCTTTTGTCCGGCTCCTGTTCATCGCTTTGAAAAAGCGTTGCATACTCTGGATCTGGTGCGTGCTCTCCGGATCTATGTGTCTCGCACCGCTGCTCTTAGGCGGTGCACCTCTCTTTTTATGCTAACCACAGGTCGGCGCAAGGGCCTCTCTGCTTCTAAGCCGACCTTAGCCCGTTGGATTAGGTCGACCATTTCGGATGCCTACCAGTGTTCTCAGGTGCCTCCCCCGCCGGGGATCAAGGCACACTCGACCAGAGCTGTCGGTGCCTCTTGGGCTTTCAGGCACCAGGCTACGGCTCAACAAGTCTGTCAGGCTGCCACTTGGACTAGCCTGCATACCTTTTCAAAGCACTACCAAGTGCATGCTCATGCTTCGGCAGATGCGAGCTTGGGCAGACGCATCCTTCAGGCGGCTGTCGCCCATTTGTGAAGTTAGGTTCTGCCTACTTCTTAGTTTTCTGTTTATTTCCCACCCATGGACTGCTTTGAGACATCCCAATGTCTGGGTCTCCCATAGGAACGATAAAGAAAAAGAGAATTTCTTCGGCGCTCCATTGGGAGACCCAGACGATTGGGTGTATAGCTACTGCCTCCGGAGGCCACACAAAGCATTACACTAAAATGTGTAAGGCCCCTCCCCTTCTGGCTATACACCCCCCGTGGGATCACGGGCTGATCAGTTTTCAAGCTTTGTGCGAAGGAGGTCAGACATCCACGCATAGCTCCACTGTTTTTAGTCAGCAGCAGCTGCTGACTGTCGGTTGGAAGAAAAGTGGGCCCATATGGGGCCCCCAGCATGCTCCCTTCTCACCCCACTTTTGTCGGGTGTTTGTTAAGGTTGAGGTACCCATTGCGGGTACGGAGGCTGGAGCCCACATGCTGTTTTCCTTCCCCATCCCCCCTCAGGGCTCTGGGCGAAGTGGGATCTTACAGGTCTCCAGGCACTGAGACCGGGCTCCATCCACAGACCCAGAGAACCTGCTGGATATGGAGCTGAGTATCGTCAGGGACAGGCCCTGCTACATTAAGGTACTCTGTGTCCCCGGGCAAGCGCGCACACACACACCAGCATTGCTGGGAGTGTTAGTGCGCCGGGGGCAACAGCGCGGAGCGCTCGTGCTATTATTCACTACAGCTTTGCTGAGTGACTTTATGTATTGGGAACTGCCGCGCCGGCCGCTGCTGGGTGTTTTTTACATTGTGGCGCGGCTGGGACTTGTGGTGCGCCGGGGACTTCCGCGCTGGCCATGCACATGGACGGCCGCGCTTATTACTCGAGTCCCCGGCTTTGCGGCCTAGTTTTCGTTTCGTTCCCGCCTCCAGCCCTGCCAGTCAGGGGAGAGGCGGGACGCTGTACAGACAGTCAGCGCCGAGGGCTGGAGTCTGCTTTGCATTCTCCAGCCCCCTTCACTGGACACAGTGGGACGCCAGTTTCCCGCTCTTGTCTGGGGCACGCCCACGGCCCGCCCCTCTTCACAGGACGCCGGCAGCCATTCCTGCACGCAGTCCGAGCTGGGGAACGGAGACATGCTCTGGGCAACCAGTCACAGGGCTCTGGCGACCACACACCCGCGTTATAGGCGGGCGGTAAGCAGCACCTGAAGTGCTGACCCCACTAAATACCGAAGTGTCCATTTGTATTTTATGCTTGTATGCTATACACTGCACTGTAGGTCGCTATTTTTGGCTATATGCCCTCCTAGATGGCGAGATAACAGCAGCAAAAAAGCAAGGGTGCTAAGGCACAGGTTTTCTATGCTGCTTGTATTGCATGTGCTGAAGTGTTCATTTGTACTTATGCTTGCATGCTATACATTGCACTGTACGGTCGCTACTCTTGGCTATATTCTCCTAGATGGCTGGACAACAGCAGCAAAAAAGCATGGGTGCCAAGGCACAGGCTTTATAGGCTGCTTGTATTGCATGTGCTGAAGTGTTCATTTGTACTTATGCTTGTATGCTATACATTGCACTGTACGGTCGCTACTCTTGGCTATATTCTCCTAGATGGCTGGACAACAGCAGCAAAAAAGCAGGGTGCCAAGGCACAGGCTTTCTATGCTGCTTGTATTGCATGTGCTGAAGTGTTCATTTGTACTTATGCTTGTATGCTATACATTGCATAGATGGCTAGAATACAGCAGCAAAAAAGCAACACAGGCTTTCTATGCTGCTTTTACTGCATGTGATACTGTTCCACCGGCAGGTTCCACTGACCCCCATTGTGTGCAATGCTCCCCTGTAGCACTTGGTCAGCCGGGGTCTCTACTAGAGGTGGCCAAAGGAACCACCTGTGAACCCTGTCCAGGGACAGGGACGGAGTTGCAGTTTCGGCTGATAGATTGTCATGGGATAGAGACTTTGCAGTCCAGACAGGCCATGGGCAATCTTGATTAATGCTCCCTGGCCACCCTCATTTGGAACATAATCAGTGCTCCGGGGGGGTCCCAGGCATTCCAGGGTGAAGGCTCTGACACGGACGACAGTCCCAGACAGCCTAAGCTAGCTCGCTGGGTGCGGCACTCGGCTTCATCACTGGTCAGGGTCCCAGCAGAGGACTCTCTGTATGATGAGGCAGACGTAGCTGATCAGGGCTTTGGTCCTGACACCGCTCTCAATCCGGATACACCGGATGGTGACGCCATAGTGAATGATCTTATAGCGTCCATCAATGGAATGTTGGATATTTCTCCCTCAGCTCCCCCAGTGGAGGAGTCAGCTTCACAGCAGGAGAAATCCCTTTTCAGTATCTCATGCGTATATTGAGTACTTTTCTGGCCACGCTGACTTCAGAGAAGCAGTTCAGAAACACCACGCTTACCAGATAAGCGTTTTCTCCAAACGTATTAAGGATACACGTTATCCCTTCCCCCTGACGTGGTCAAGCGCTGGACCCAGGGTCCAAAGGTGGATCCCCCAATCTCCAGGCTTGCGGCTAGATCCATAGTTGCAGTGGAGATGGGACTTCACTTAAAGATGCCATTGACAGACAGATGGACCTCTGGTTGAAATCTGTCTGTGAAGCTATCAGCGTGTCGGTTGCTCCGGCATTCGCAGCCGTATGGGCACTCGAAGCTATTTCAGCTGGTCTTGCGCAGCTGGTCTTGAGCACATGTACATCTGTGCCGCAGGTGGTGTCCTTAACCTCGCAATGTCTGCATTGCGACTTACCCTACTAATGCTGTCCTGGAGGGACAGTCGAGGTTTCGGTCCTTCCCAGGCTCGGGCAGGTCCCAATTGTCCTCGTCCAAAAGGGCTCAAAAGGCTCAGAGGGGCTCAGATTCCGGCCGGGCTCAATCACGCCCAAGGAAGGCAGCCGGAGGAACCGCTACCAAGGCGGTCTCCTCATGACTTTCAGCTCTCTCTCTCCGCATCCGCGGTTGGTGGCAGACTCTCCCGCTTGGCGACATTTAGCTGCCACAGGTCACAGACCGGTGGGTGAGAGACATTGTGTCTCACGTGTACAGGATAGAGCTCTGTTCTCGTCCTCCGGCTCGATTCTTCAGAACCCCCCACCGAGCCGATGCTCTTCTGCAGGCAGAAGGAGTGGTAATCCCTGTTCCTCTTCAGGAACAAGACACGGTTTTTTCCTCCAATCTGATTGGGGTGCCAAAAAAGGGTGGCTCTTTCCGTTCCGTTCTGGACCTAAAACTGCTCACCAAGCACGTGAAGGCCAGGCGGTTCCGGATGTAACCCTCCGCTCCGTCATTGCCTCAATGTCTCAAGGAGATTTCCTAGCATCAATAGACATCAGGATGCTTATCTCCACGTGCCGATTGCTCCAGAGCACCAGCGGTTGCTACGTTTCGTTATTGAAGACGAGCATCTTCAGTTCGTAGCCCTGCCCTTCGGTCTGGCGACAGCCCTACGGGTTTTCACCAAGTTCAGGGCAGCAGTGGGAGCAGTCCTGCACTCTCAGGGTCACTCTGTGATCCTTACTGGGACGATCCACTTGTCAAGGCACCCTCTCAAGAGGCATGCCAACACAGCCTGAACGTGGCGCTGGAGACTCTCCAGAGTTTCGGGTGGATCATCAACTTTTCAAGGTTAAATCGGGCACCGACCCAATCGCTGACCTATCTGGGCATGGAGTTTCACACTCCCTCAGCGATAGTGAAGCTTCCGCTGGACAAGCAGCGTTCACTACAGACGGGGGTGCAGTCTCTCCTTCAAGGCCAGTCATACCCCTTAAGACGCCTCATGCAGAGGCAGTCACTTTCGCGCAGTTTCATCTGCGTCCACTTCAATGGGACATGCTTTGCCAATGGGTTGGGGAGTCGACGTCCCTAGACAGGAACGTCTCCCTTCTCAGACGGTCAAGGACTCTCTTCAGAGGAGTCCATCCTTCAGATCAATGTTCTGGAAATCTGGGCAGTGTATCTTGCCCTGCAAGCCTTCCAGCAGTGGCTGGAAGGAAAACAGATCCGAATTCAGTCGGACAATTCCACAGCGGTGGCATACATCACCCACCAAGGCGGAACACGCATCGCCAAGCCTACCAGGCAATCCGGCGGATTCTGATGTGGGTGGGAGACAGAGCATCCACCATATCCGCAGTTCACATCCCGGGCGTAGAAAATTGGGAAGCAGACTTCCTCAGTCGCCAGGGCATGGACGCAGGGGAATGGCCTCTGCACCCAGAATGGTGTCAGAAAATCTGTAGCCGCTGGGGGATGCCGGACGTCGACCTAATGGCGTCTCGGCACAACAACAAGGTCCCGATTTTCATGGCGCGGTCTCACGAGCAAAGAGCTCTCGCGGCAGGCGCCTTAGTTCAGGATTGGTCGCAGTTCCAGCTACCCTATGTGTTTCCACCTCTGGCACTGTTGCCCAGAGTGCTACGCAAGCTCAGCTCCGATTGCCGCCGCGCCATCCTCGTCGTCCCAGACTGGCCGAGGAGGTCGTGGTTCCCGGATCTGTGGCATCTCACGGTCGGCCAACCGTGGGCACTCTCAGACCGGCCAGACTTACTGTCCCAAGGGCCGTTTTTTTCCACTGAATTCTACGGCCCTGAACCTGACTGTGTGGCCATCGAGTCCGAGATCCTAGCGTCTTCAGGATTATCTCAAGACGTCATTGCCACCATGAGACGGGCTAGGAAGCCGACGTCTGCCAAGATCTACCACAAGACGTGGAAGTTATTCTTATCTTGGTGCTCTGCTTAGGGAGTGTCTCCCTGGCCATTTGCATTGTCTCCTTTTTCCTCCCTTCCTGCATCTGGATTGGGAAAAGGTTTGTCGCTCGGCTCCCTTAAAGGACAAGTCGCAGCGCTGTCGGTATTCTTTCAGAAGCGCCTAGTACGACTTCCTCAGGTACGCACGTTCCTGCAGGGGGGTTATCACATTGTCCCTCCGTACAAGAGGCCGTTAGACCCATGGGATCTGAACAGGGTATTAATTGCTCTCCAGGAGCCGCCCTTCGAGCCTCTGAGGGATGTTTTCACTTTCTCGACTTTCACAGAAAGTGGCCTTTCTGGTAGCGGTCACGTCTCTTCGGAGAGTGTCCGAACTAGCAGCGCGGTCATCCAAAGCTCCCTTCCTGGTGTTCACCAAGATAAGGTAGTGCTGCGCCCGATCCCAGAGTTTCTCCCTAAGGTGGTATCCCCTTTTTATCACAATCAGGATATCTCCTTACCTTCCTTTTATCCATTTCATCGATATGTAATGGCTTTGCATTGTTGGATCTGGTGTAGAGCACCCAGAATCTACATTCCCGCACGGCGCCCCTGCGCCGCTCGGATGCACTCTTTGTCCTTGTCACTGGTCAGCGCAAGGGGTCGCAGGCTGCAAAATCCACCCTGGCTCGATGGATCAAGGAACCAATCCTTGAAGCCTACCGTTCTACTGGGCTTCCGGTTCCATCAGGGCTGAAGGCCCATTCTACCAGAGCCGTGGGTGCGTCCTGGGCATTACGGCACCAGGCTACGGCTCAGCAGGTGTGCCAGGCGGCTACCTGGTCGAGTCTGCACACCTTCACCAAGCATTTTCAGGTGCATGCCTACGCTTAGGCGGATGCCAGCCTAAGTAGATGAGTCCTGCAGGCGGAGGTTGCCTCCATGTAGGGAAGGGCTGTTTTTACAGTCCAAACTTGAGGTATTCATTTACCGACACAGGGACTGCTTTTGGACGTCCCAATCGTCTGGGTCTCCCAATGGAGCGCCGAAGAAGAAGGGAATTTTGTTACTTACCGTAAATTCCTTTTCTTCTAGCTCCAATTGGGAGACCCAGCACCCGCCCCTGTTTCCTTCGGGATTTTTGGTTTGTTCGGGTACACATGTTGTTCATGTTGAATGGTTTCAGTTCTCCGATGTTCCTTCGGATTGAATTTGTTTAACCAGTTATTGGCTTTCCTCCTTCTTGCTTTTGCACTAAAACTGATCAGCCCGTGATCCCACGGGGGGTGTATAGCCAGAAGGGGAGGGGCCTTACACTTTTTAGTGTAATGCTTTGTGTGGCCTCCGGAGGCAGTAGCTATACACCCAATCGTCTGGGTCTCCCAATTGGAGCTAGAAGAAAAGGAATTTACGGTAAGTAACAAAATTCCCTTCTTTGTTTACTTACCGTAAATTCTTTTTCTTATAGTTCCGTATTGGGAGACCCAGCTCCCTCCCTGTTGCCTGTTTGCAATTTCTTGTTCCGCGTGTTATCACCGGCTGTTGTCGTGGACAGAGTCTCCGGTTGTTCCGGTTCTTGCTCTGTTTTTACTTGTGGGTGGCTATTCTCCTTCAGCTTTTGCACTAAACTGGTTAGATCTGGTTCTCCAGGGGGTGTATAAGCTCAGAGGGAGGAGCTACACTTTTTAGTGTAGTACTTTGTGTCCTCCGGAGGCAGAAGCTAAACACCCATTGTCTGGGTCTCCCAATACAGAACTATAAGAAAAAGAATTTACGGTAAGTAAACAAAATTCTCTTTAACAGCATGCGTACCTCCTATCCATTCATTCTTAATGTGAGTGCAAGACTTGGTCAAGCACTTTATCGAAGTTATCTTTTTTTTTTTTTTTTTTTTCTGGTAAATAGCCACAATTAACATTTTTTGTTATTTTTATTATTATTAATAATATAATAATAATAATTTTATTTTTATTTTTTTTGAACAGCGCATTTTGCAGGGGTGATATTGTATGTAGTCTGTGGTGGGTATGTATGCTCTGGCAGCTCTTTACCAGTCTGAACCCTGAATTGTTTACATATGTGTTTGGAGTTCTCTGTGTACAATATTGTGTTGTGAGGATACGTGTGGCCAGAACAGTTTGAGTGTAAAATCTTAGTCAGCTGTTTGGGAATCTGTAAAGTTATCTATTCAATTTCCATAAAGCGGATCACTACCCGGCCATTATAGTATCAACTGAGAGAAGTGGGGGGAAAAAAAGGGGATCGGCTTGTGATCATAAGTGTGCATCCATGTATGGGTTGGTTGTGTTAATTAGGGTAGTGAGTGTGAAAACATGCTATTTGAATAAGGCAAAAACTTTGAGGACAATATTAAATTGTCACATGCTTATGTGCCTGATATCCAATTCTGTTCCAGTATTTGTGTAATAATCTCACTTATGATCAAGTATATTTAAAGTAAGGTTGGGTGTCTTCCCATATGTATGTACTAAATTAATGGTGTTTATATTTACAGTAGTTAGCTTGGGTGTGTTCCCGTACTTATGTAGTAAGCTCAGTTCTCTTCCCGTATTTATGCAGCAAGTTTGTTTCTGTTCCTGTGTCTTTGTAGTGAGCTTGTTTCTGTATCTATGTAGTAAGTGTTGGATCTTTTGGTGTAGATATTATAAATAAAAATTATGATGTATTGAGTCCACTCAGTGGTTACTTTGGTGTAGTAGTCTACTGCATTTGTATTTGGGATGTTGATTTTCCGTGTCTGAGACAAACCACTAGTTATAATAAAATATTATGGTGTTATAGCACTGTACTACGCTGCCACAACTACATCTAATGCAAAATAAATGACAATACTAATTCTTAGTCCTTCTGAGTGATCAAACAGTTGCTAACAGCTCGATAATGTATATAGAATTGCAAACCCTTAAAGCCTTTCTACCTTTGCTGTTAATATGCAGCAGCCTCAGGGAAGCCGGCTAAAGATGGGCACGGGCAACTCGTGAGCCACTAGTATGGGCTTGTCCCCCAGACTAAAACTTGCCAGGCATTCCCTGGGAGCTGTGGATGCCAGAGAGTAGTAGGAAGCTTGCAGTGTACTGGTCTAGCAGTCACTATGTGGTTGCTGAACTAGTGTCCTTTGGATCTCTTTGCTCTACTCTAGTTTATATGTATATTGTTTGCTATTCATGCCCATAAAACAAACTCTATATCATGTTCTCAATATTACTCATAAGTTTTCCTCCATTCTGGCATAGGTCATTGTAATGGGAGCCACAAACCGACCCCAGGACCTGGACACTGCAATAATGCGGAGAATGCCGACGAGGTTTCACATCAATCAGCCGGTACCTAATCTAAAATGATATAGAGAAAGTAATAAATTACTTAGATAGATGGGATTCATCTCATGGAGGGTAACTCCTAAATCAGTGGGGTGGTTTTATTTATTTTGATGCCCTCATACATTGGAACTTGACTGAGTAAGACACTTGAGTTACCATCCACCTTTTGGTTAGCTGACCCGCCACTCATAACTGGCACAGTGAGTGTTTCCCAGTGTTGTAAATACTTCAAGGGTTATTACCATCTCCACCTTTTGATGACAAATGGGAATTGCTTTTTCTAGTTATGGAAATAACACTTCTAGGTCAACCCCTTCTCATTCCCCATGTTTGGCTCCATAACAAAAGCTTATACTCCCCTCCCGTGTCGTCGTAGTTCCTGCAGTGCCGATGCTCGCTCTCCCGGGGGTCATGTGAGGTTGTGACTGCATGCAACTAATCACTGCCGGCTGCTCTCACCCCGCCTTCACACGTATGAGTAATCAACAGGAAGTGGGTGGCAGCCGGAGCTTTCACTTCCTGTTGATTACTCATATATCTGAAGGTGGGGAGAGAGAAGTCAGCTGTGATTGGGCTCTGGGCTCGTGTGACTTCACGTGAGCCCTATGCAATCCCCATAATGGTTGTTGGATTGTATGGGTTGTGCAATCAATTAGAAAGGATGATAGAGCTCATTACTCAGCAGTATTATAAATGATAATCATTTTAGGTGTAATTATAGCAATGTTACTTACACATCTGAATATACAGTATATTATGTTGCGGCCGTATGACATTTATGCCCCTAACAGTTACCTTTGATATAAGTGAAGTCTATGCCCTAAAAGTATTTTTAGAAGAAAACATTTTTTTTCTTATCGATAAGCAACTTTTCGAGTTTATGTAAGACTTCATGTTTATAAAGCAAAGTGATAGCACACGTTCACGTTTCCTCTTTGCATTACTATCCTTTCCCTTTCTTTCCAGTCTATGAGACAGCGAGAGGCCATCCTGAACCTTATACTGAGGAATGAAAATGTAAGTAACATTTTAAGTGACGTTTCCATCTCGCGCTTCCTTCTGTAAGAGACAGTAACTAATCTGACACTTATTGACACCTGTGGTCATATCAAGGACATGTGTAATGTTTTAATCCCTTTACAGTAATGATTTCCACACCCACTAGTCAGCTTGTCATCCTGGGAAGGGCAGTCCCACATTACCATACCTTACATTAAAGGTCTTTTCCCCTTTAAAAATCATTAAAGATGAGTTTTAGACATGAAAAATTCAGCTAAAATTAGAGTTCACAATTTTTTTTTTTTCTCCTGGATATTTTATTTCCATCAAACGTATTTGAAACTAATTGTGTGTGTGTGTGTGTGTGTGTGTGTGTGTGTGTGTGTGTGTGGTCTCAGTAAACATAAACTCACCGAGTCCTGCACAGCTCCATTCTGGTACGGTCATCACTGGGCCTTCTTAGAGTCTTTTGGTGTTTTGCCGCCTTTTGGTTTCTTTCGCCACATACTGTGCTGATTATGTGACGTCATGATATCACACAGCCTAGTCAGCGCAGGAGATAATAAAAAATGGCCCAGTGAAGATTGGACCAAAGAGGAAGGAGCGGTGTTGCATGGCAGGAGAGATCCGGACCCTTATAATTCAATGATGGCAGGACCCGATTTTGCTGCATTTGCTTGAAACTACCCAAAAAGTTTTGATTCGGGCAAATCTGATTTTAAACAATTAGAAATTCAAGACAAATTAGATTTGTCTGGAATCGATTCACTCGATAGGTTGTCTTCTTAGCTGTCTTTTTTTTGTTAGTTAACAATACATACAACCTACCTGAATCCTGCCTGTAAAATCTGCCAAATTCTGCACCGTTATATACATGACTCTTTGCTCGGTAGTGGGGGTGTTGTACGCCTTGAACAATGTGCATGATCAAGAGAAAAGATTGAAAATCTGCACTGGCCACAAGACTGTTGTTCCTATCTAATACTTTATCATCATTATAAGTGAAGTCCCTACTGATCCGGCTCAGTGATGATGTATTCTGCCTGTCACCACTGACACATTTCCATAGCGTGAACTGGTACAAGGCATGTAGAGTGTACTGTATGTTACTAGAATTGCAGCCCTGGGATATAGACTATAACATATTTATGTTGTTTATTTAGGCAGTAGATTATGTTGTTTATAAGGGTACTGATTATATTGTAACAGTTTTTTGTCTCTTTTGCTACAGGTGGATGTACGCGTAGATTTGGCGCAGATTTCTAGCTGTACTGATGGATTCTCTGGAAGTGACCTGAAGGAGATGTGCAGAGATGCCGCATTGCTGTGTGTCAGGGATAGTGTAATCTCCAACACAGAAGAAAGGTTAGCATGTTATGTACCGGAGCCTGAACCTGTGCTTCTGCTGCCTCCCTGTGTAGTATGTACAATTGAAACCAGAAGCTTACATACACTATTGAAAAAGACACATCTGCATGTTTTTCTCACTATCTGACATGAAATCATAATAAACCTTTTCCGTTTTAAGTCAATTAGGATTATCAAAAGTATTTTTATTTGCCAAATGCCAGAATAATGTGAGAGAGAGGGCAAGAGAGAGAATGTTTTAAGCTATTTTTATTACTTTCTGCCGTCAAAAGTTTACATACATTTTAATAGTATTTGCTATCATTGCCCTTAAACTGTATAACTTGGGTCAAATGTTTTGGATATCCTTCCACAAGCTTCTCACAATGATAGGAATTTGGGCCCATTCCTCATAGAACTGGTGTAATTGAGTCATGTTTGTAGGTCGCCTTGCTCACACCGGCCTTTTCAGCTTTGCCCACAAATTTTTAATAGGATTGAGATCAGGTCTTTATGATGGCCATTCTAAAACATTGACCTTTTTTTTTTTTTTATCCTCCAGCCACTTTGTAATCAATTTGGCAGTATACTTTGGGTCATTGTCCATTTGGAAGACCCATTTCCGCACAAGCTTTAAGTTCGTAGCGGATCTTTTGAGGTGTTGCCTCAGTATTGCCATATAATCCTTTCCTCATCATGTTTTCAATTTTGTGACCAGTCCCTCCTGCAGCAAAACAATTGGGATGGTGTTCTTAGGTTTCAAAGCTTCTCCCTTTTTTCCTCCAAACAGAACGATGGTCTTTATGGCCAAATAGTTCCATTTTAGTTTTGTCAGACCACAGGACATGTCTCCAAAAATTAGGGTCTTTGTTCCTGTGTGCATTTCTAAACATCAATTTTGGCTTTTTTATGTTTCTTTTGGCGTAATGGCTGCTTCCTGGCAGACTGGCCTGTCAGCCCGGGTGGATACAGTACTCGTTTCACTGTGGATAATGACCCAATCTTACCAGCTTCCGCCAGCATCTTCCAAAGGTTTTTTGCTTTTGTTCTTGGGTTGATATGCACATGTCTGATCTCTGGTACACAGAACCCGGCTCCTTCCTAGGCGATATGATGTCTGGACATTCCCATCTTGTTTGTACTTGCGTTTAATTGTTTTTACAGAGGAAAGAGGCACCTTCAGGTATCTGGAAATTGCACCCAAGGATGAACGAGACTTGTGCAAGTCCACAATTCTCTTGCTGAAAACTTGGCTGATTTTCTTTTGCTTTTTCCATGATGCTACACAAAGAAGCAGTGTGATTCCAGGTGTGCATTAAAATACATCCACGGGTGTGTCTCTAACACAGATGTTGCCAATAAACCTATCAGAAGCTTTCAAAAACATGTCATCATATCGGCTGTTCCATATTGTTTAAAGGGATAGTACACTTACTTTATGTAAACTTTTGATTTCTTTGTCACTCTATTGGGAGACCCAGACAATTGGTGTATAGGCTATGCCTCCGGAGGCCGCACAAAGTATTACACTCAAAAGTGTTAAGCCCCTCCCCTTCTGCCTATACACCCCCCGTGCTCCCACGGGCTCCTCAGTTTTTTGCTTTGTGCGAAGGAGGTCAGACACGCACAGCACAGCTCCACAAATTAGTCAGCAGCAGCTGCTGACTATGTCGGTTGGAAGAAAAGTGGGCCCGTATAGGGCCCCCAGCATGCTCCCTTCTCACCCCACTCTTGTCGGCGGTGTTGTTAAGGTTGAGGTATCCATTGCGGGTACGGAGGCTGGAGCCCACATGCTGCTTTCCTTCCCCATCCCCCTCAGGGCTCTGGGTGAAGTGGGATCCTATCGGTCTCCAGGCACTGAGACCGTGCTTCATCCACAACTCCTGTGGAGACTGCTGGATAGGAGCCGTGTACCGTTCAGGGACATGGCCCTGCTACGTGAAGGTACTCTGTATCCCTGTGGGGACCGCGCACGGCAACACCTCAGCTTTGCTGGGTGTGCTAGTGCACCGGGGGACCGGGTTAAACTGTGCCATTACACACTCAGCGTCGCTGAGTGTGTTTATATGTAGGGGCTACCGCGCTAACCGCCGCTGCCATGGGAAACTGCGGCGCGGCTGGGACTTGTAGTTCGCCGGGGACTTCGGCGTTGGCCGCGCTTTTACGGCGGCCACGCTTATACTCGAGTCCCCGGCTTGGCTTGCGGCCTAGTTTCCCTTTCTCCCGCCCTCAGCCCTGACAGGCAGGGGAAGGGCGGGACGCTGCACGGAAGAGCAGCACTGAGGGCTGGAATATGATTTCCATATTCCACCCCCCTCACTGTGCACAGTGTGAGCACCTCGGCTACGCCCACGGCTCCCTCCTCTCGTCAGGACGCCGCAGCCATTTCCTGTCAGCTCCTACGACGCTGCAGAGAGGGACAAACCCTGAGAGACCCAGACACGGTCTCTGGTGGCCTCATAACCGCTTTAGGCGGATGGTAAGCAGCACCTGTGGTGCTAGCCTCATGGTGCTGTAGTGTACTGATACATTATTTGTTTTTAGTATATATTTCTTTGTCGCTCCATTGGGAGACCCAGACAATTGGGTGTATAGCTATTGCCTCTGGAGGCCACACAAAGTATTACACTTAAAAGTGTAAGGCCCCTCCCCTTCTGGCTATACACCCCCAGTGGGATCACTGGCTCACCAGTTTTGTGCTTTGTGCGAAGGAGGCAACACATCCACGCATAGCTCCACTTTTTAGTCAGCAGCAGCTGCTGACTATGTCGGATGGAAGAAAAGAGGACACATATAGTGTCCCCAGCATGCTCCCTTCTCACCCCACTGTATGTCGGAGGTGTTTGTAAGGTTGAGGTACCCATTGCGGGTACGGCGGCAGGAGCCCACATGCTGATTCCTTCCCCATCCCTTTTTACAGGGCTCTGGGTGAAGTGGGATTTACCGGTCTCCAGGCACTGAGACCGTGCTCCATCTACAGCCCCTGGAGAAGATGCTGGATGGAGCGGAGTACATCAGGGACATGGCCCTGCTTCCTCAAGGTACTCTGTGTCCCCGTGCATTTGGCGCTCACACCGCAGCATGCTGGGTGTTGTAGTGCGCCGGGGGACATCAGCGCTGCGGCGCCTGTGCCATGGCCTCATTCAGCTTTGCTGAAGCAGGCTCACTTATGGGAATTGGTCGCGCCGGCCGCTGGGACTGCGGCGCGGCTGGCACTTGTAGTGCGCCGGGGACTTCAGCGCGGCCTGCGCTTTTACGGCGGCCGCGCTGATAACTAGAGTCCCCGGCTTTTGCGGCCTGCTTCCGTTCGTTCCCGCCCCCAGACCTGCCAGTCAGGAGAGGGGCGGGACGCTGGCCACTTCCAGGAATCGGTCGCGCCGGCCGCTGGCAGCGGCGCGGCTGGCACTTGTGGTGCGCCGGGGACTTCACCGCGGCCCGCGCTTTTACGGCGGCCGCGCTGATAACTAGAGTCCCCGGCTTTTGCGGCCTGCTTCCGTTCGTTCCCGCCCCCAGACCTGCCAGTCAGGAGAGGGGCGGGACGCTGGCCACTTCTATGAATCGGTCGCGCCGGCCGCTGGAACTGCGGCGCGGCTGGCACTTGTGGTGCGCCGGGGACTTCAGCGCGGCCCGCGCTTTTACGGCGGCCGCGCTGTTAACTCGAGTCCCCGGCTTCTGGGCCTAGCTCCCTTCGTTACCGCCCACAGCCCTGACAGTCAGGGTAGGGGCGTGACGCTGCATAGAGCAGAGCTGAGAGCTGGAGTATGTTTTGCATACTCCACCCCTCTCACTGTGTGCACTGTGAGTCCGGATTCCCGCACTTTCTCAGGCACGCCCACGGCTTCCTTCTCTACAAGGACACCGGCAGCCATTAGTGTCAGTTTCTGTACGATACAGAGACAAGTGTGGAAGACCCTGGCATTCTGATAGTCACACAATCGCTGTAACAGGCGTTAAGCAGCACCTGTGGTGCTAACCCCACTAGTGCAGAAGTGCACTTATAGATATGCTTGTACTATATACATTGCACTGTTTGGTCGCACGTTGTATATACCCTCCTGGATTATGCGGAGGAGTTATCAGCATATTCTCTGTGTAAAACAAAGGTGCAGAACCACATGTTTTTCTATACAGCTGGTACAGCATGTACGGCTATACGGCCGGCAGGTACATAGACTCCCATTGTATGCACTAATGGCCAGGGGATGAGGACGGTGTCTGCAGTATTTACTGACAGTTTTTCTGAGACTATGGCTATGATACTAGAAGCCTAGCAGTCCGGACATGTCTCTCACAATATGGGCACTGTTGAATCATTGATCCATGGCCCCCCTCAGTGTGAATAACTAACAGCTCCGGGAATGTCACACGCATCCCAGAGTCACGGCTCTGCACGGACGTCAGTCCCAGACAGCCTAAGTGGGCTCGCTATGAGCGGCCTCGGTTTCATCAGGGTCCTAACGGAAGGACTCGCTGTGTAATGAGGCGGAAGTAGCGGCTCAGGATTCTGATCCTGAGACCGCTCTCAATCTGGATACACCTGATTGTGACGCCATAGTAAATAATCTTATAGCGTCCATCTATAGAATGTGGGTTATTTCTCACAGCTCCTCCAGTGGAGGAGTCAGCTTCACGTATTTTTCTGGACCACTCTGCCTTCAGAGAGGCAGTCCAGGAACACCACACTTATCCAGATATGCGCTTCTCCAAACGGCTTAGGATACACGTTATCCCTGTCCCCTGACTTGGTCAAGGACTGGACCCAATGTCCCGAGCGGCATCCTCCAATCTCCAGGCTTGTAGCTAGATCCATAGTTGCAGTGGGAGATGGAACTGCAAACTCAAAGATGCCACTGACAGACAGATGGATCTCTGGTCGAAAGCCATCTATGAGGCTGTCGGCGCACCGTTGGCTCCGGCATTCTCTCCCTTGGGGCACTCCAAGCTATTTCAGCTTGTCTTACACAGATTGACACGGTTACACGTACATCTGCGCCGCAGGTGGCATCCTTAACCTCTCAAATGTCTGCATTTGTTTCTTACGCGATTCAGGTTGTCCTGGACTCTGCGAACCGTGCGGCGGTAGCCTCCGCTACTCCGTGTTTTTAAGCAGAGCCTGGTCTGCTCGTTAAGTGAATGGAAGGCAGATTCTGCTTCCAAAAAAAGGTTGCCTAACCAGTTGCCTTTTTCTGCTGACCGACTGTTTGGTGAGCGTTGGATGTAACCATCAAACAGTCCAGGGGTAAGGATTCATCCTTTCCTCAGCCCGGACACAACAAACCCCAACAGAGCAAGAGGCAGTCGGGGTCTTCGGCCTTTTCGAGGCTCGGGCAGGTCCCATTTTTCCTCGTCCAATGTGGACTCAAAAGGATCAGAGGAGCTAAGATTCTTAGCGGGCTCAGTCTCGCCCAAAAAAGCGACAGTCTGAAAACCCGCTTCCAAGGCGGCTTCCTCATGACTTGCGGCCTCGGTCGGTAGCAGGCTCTCCCGCCTTGGCGATATTTAGCTGCCATAGGTCAATGACCATTGAGTGTGAGACATTCTGTCTCACGGGTACAGGATAGAGCTCACTTCTCGTCCTCCAACTCGATTCTTCAGAATTTCTCCACCTCCCGGCCGGGCCGCTGCTCTTCTGCAAACAGGGTGCACTCTATAGGCAGAAAGAGTGATGACCCCCGTTCCTCTTCAGGAACAAGGTCACGGTTTTTACCCCAAATTCTTTGCGGTACCTATAACAACGGGCCGTTCCGTCCCGTTCTGGATCTAAAAATGCTCAGCAAGCTCGTGGACACCAGGCGGTTCCGGATGGAATCCCTCCGCCATGTCATCGCCTCAAGGTCCCAAGGATATTTCCTAGCATCGTTAGGCATCAAGGATGCTTATCCACACGTGCCGATTGATCCAGAGCACTAGCGTTTCTACGCTTCGTTATAGGAGACGAACACCCTCTGTTCGTAGCTCTACCTTCCGGCTAGCGACAGTCCAACTGGTCTTCGCCAAGGTCAGGGCAGCAGTAGTCACAGTCCTGCACTCTCAGGGTCACTCTGTGGTCCCGTATTTAGACGATCTACTTGTCAAGGCACTCTCTTAGGAAACATGCCAACACTGCCCGAACGTTGCGCTGGAGACTCTCTAGAGTTTTGGGTGGATCATCAACTTTTTAAAGTCAGATCCGACCCCGACCCTATCGATAACATATCTAGGCATAGAGTTTCTTACTCTCTCAGCGATAGTGAAGCTGCCGCTAGACAAACAGCATTCACTACGGGCTGCAAGCTCTTCTTTAAGAACCAGTCGCACACATTGAGACGCCTCATGCACTTCCTACGTAAGATGGTAGCAATGGAGGCAGTTCCTTTCGCGCAGTTTTACTGCGTCCACTACAATGGGACATTCTCCGCCAATGGGACGAGGAGTCGACGTCCCTCAACAGAGTCGTCGTTCTTTCTCAGGCGGCCAAGGAATCTCTACGGTGGTGGCTTCTTCTCACCTCTTGGTCAAAAAGAAGGTCCTTCCTATCCCCGTCCTGGGCGATAGTTACGACAGACGCGAGTCTATCAGGGTGGGGAGCAGTTTTTCTCCACTACAGCGCTCAGGGTACGTGGACTCAGCAAGAGTCCACTCTTCAGTTCAATGTTCTTGAACACAGAGCAGTGTATCTTGCCCTACAATCCTTCCAACAGCGGCTGGAAAGCAAGCATATCCGACTTCAGTCGGACAGCTCCACAGCGGTGGCATACATCAACCACCAAGGAAGAACGCGCAACCGGCAAGCCTTCCAGGAAGTCCGGCAGGTTCTGATGTGGGTGGAAGACACGGCATCCACCATATCCACAATTCACATCCCAAGTGTGGAAACTAGGAAGCTGACTTCCTAAGTCGCTGAGGTGTGGCCGAAAGAGTATGGTCTCCTCACCCGGACGGGTTTCAGGAGATCTGGCGCCGCTGACAGAGGCCGGACGTCGATCTAATGGCGTCACGGCACAACAACAATGTGCCAGCTTCATGGCACGGTTTCACAATCATCGAGCTCTGGCGGCAAACGCCTTAGTTCAGCATTGGTCGCAGTTCCAGCTACCTTAGGTGCCACCTCTGGCATTGTTGCCCAGAGTACTGCGCTAGATCAAGACCGACTGCGGCCGCGCCATCCTCGTCGCTACAAATTGGCCGAGGATGTTGTGGTACTCGGTTCTGTGGTGCCTCACGGTAGGCTAACCGGGGGCACTACCAGACCAATCAGACTGGCTGTCTCAAGGGCCATTCTTCCATTTGAATTCTACGGCCCTCAACCGGATGGTGTGGCATTGAGTCCTGGAACCTAGTGTCGTCAGGATTACCTCAGGACGTGGTTGCCACCATGAGACAGGCTAGCATACCAACGTCCGCCAAGATTGACCACAGGACGTGGAAGATGTTCTTATCTCGGTGCTCGGCGCAGGGTGTTTCTCCCTGGCCGGTTGCATCGTCTATGTTTCCTTCCTTCCTGCAATCTAGGTAGGAAAATGGGTTGTCGCTCAGTTCCCTTTAGGGACAAGTCTCAGCGCTATCTGTATTTTTTCAGAAACGACGACTTCCTCAGGTACGCACGTTCCTACGGGGAGTTTGTCTTCTCAGCACTCCGTACAAGCGGCCGTTAGAGCCCTGAGATCTGAACAAGGTTCTAATTGCTCTCCAGATGCCGCCTTTCGAGCCTTTGAAGGATGTCTCCCTTCCCGTTTTTCACGGGAAGTGGCCTTCTAGTAACGGTCTCGTCTCTTAGGAGAGTTTCCGAGCTAGCAACGCTCTCATACAAACTCCCTTCCTGGTCCTTCACCAGGACAGGGTAGTTCTGCGTCCGGTTCCGGAATTTCTCCCTAAGGTGGTATCCCATTTTCATATCAATCAGGATATCACCTCACCTTCTTTGTGTCCTCGTCCAGTCCATCAATTTCAGAAAGATTTGCATCTGTTGGTTCTGGTGAGAGCACTCAGGTTCTACTTCCCGCATGGCGCTCCTGCGCCACCCGGATGCACTCTTTGTCCTTGTCGCTGGTCGGCGTAAACAGTCGCAAGCTTCCAGATCCACCCTTGCTCGGGGGCTCGAGGAACCAATTCTTGAAACCTACAGTTCTACTGGGCTTCTGGTTCTCTCAAGGCCGAAGGCCCATTCTACCAGAGCCGTGGGTGCATCCTGGGCATTACGGCACCAGGCTACGGCTCAGCAGGTGTGTCAGGCACCCACCTGGTCGAGTCTACTTACTTTTACCAAGCATTATCAGATGCATACCTACGCTTCGGCAGACGCCAGCCTAGGTAGATAAGTCATTCAGGCGGCGGTTGGCCACCTGTAGGAGAGGGCCGTTTGACGGCCCTATCATGAGGTATTCTTTTACCCACCCAGGGATTGCTTTTGGACATCCCAATTGTCTGGGTCTCCCAATGGAGCGACAAAGAAGAAGGGAATTTTGTTTACTTACCGTAAATTCCTTTTCTTCTAGCTCCAATTGGGAGACCCAGCACCCGCCCTGTTTTCTCGGGGTTTTTCTGTTTTTTCGGGTACACATGTTGTTCATGTGGTATGGTTCAGTTCTCCGATGTTTCCTCGGATTGAATTGGTCTTTAAACCAGTTATTGGCTTTCCTCCTTCTTGCTTTGGCACTAAAACTGGTGAGCCAGTGATCCCACTGGGGGTGTATAGCCAGAAGGGGAGGGGCCTTACACTTTTAAGTGTAATACTTTGTGTGGCCTCCAGAGGCAATAGCTATACACCCAATTGTCTGGGTCTCCCAATTGGAGCTAGAAGAAAAGGAATTTACGGTAAGTAAACAAAATTCCCTTCTTTACACTGTATGAGCACAGTTCATTCTGGCTATATACCCTAGTGTGTTACTCAGGGAAAACAATAGCATGGCGCCCACAAAAGGCAGGGGTGCCAAAAACACAGGCTTATTATGCTGCCTGCGGCGCTTGTACGACCCAGCTGACGGCAGGTTCCATTAACCCTCATTGTGTGCAGGTTCGGCCCCGGTGACACTTCTTTAGCCAGGGCCTCTGCTAAGAGGGGCCCAGGGGGAGCCACCTGTTGACACTGTCCTAGTGACGGGGACGGAGTTTGCAAAACTCTCTGAGACTATGGCTAAGATACTAGAAGCCTTGCAGTCCAGGCCGGTATCTCAGCAAAGGGACTCTGTTGAATCATTGTTCCCTGGCCCCCCTCAGTTGGACCAACAATGTCCTCCCGGGGTATCTCATACATCCCAGGCTGAGGGTTCTGACTTAAACCCCAGCCCCAGACCGACTAAGCGGGCTCGCTTAGAATTTCCCTCGACATCATATTGTTCAGGGTCTCAGCGAGGGGAATCGCTGGTGATAATGCGGAGACAGCTGATCAGGATTCTGATCCTGAGGGCGCTCTCAATCTTAATACTCCAGACGGGGACGCCATACTGAATGTTCTTATTGCGTCCATCGATCAAATGCTGGATATTTCTCCCTCAGCTCCTCCGGCGGAGGAGTCAGCTTCTCTTACACCGAGTATGTTTCTAGACCACTCTGATTTCAGAGAGGCAGTCCAGAATCATCATGCTTGTCCAGATAAGCGTTTTTTCTAAGCGCCTTAAGGATACACGTTATCCTTTTCCCCCTGACGTGGTTAAAGGTTGGACTCAGTGTCCCAAAGTGGATCCTCCAATCTCCAGACTGGCGGCTAGATCCATTCTTGCAGTGGACGAGGGGGCCTCGCTCAAGGATGCCACTGACAGGCAGATGGAGCTCTGGTTGAAATCCATCTATGAAGCTATCGGAGCTTCTTTTGCCCCAGCATTCGCAGCTGTATGGGCGCTACAAGCTATCTCAGCAGGTCAAGCACAAATTGAAGCAGCCACATGCACGGCCGCGCCACAAGTGGCATCCATTACCACCCAGACCTCGGCAATTGCGTCTTACGCTATTATTGCTGTCCTGGACTCTGCGAGCCGTACGGCGGTCGCGGCCGCCAATTCGGTGGTACTCCGCAGGGCCTTGTGGCTACGGGAATGGAAGGCAGATTCTGCTTCCAAAAAGCGCTTAACCAGTTTGCCAATTTCTGGCGACAGGCTGTTTGGCGAGCGTCTGGATGAAATCATCAAACAATCCAAGGGAAAGGATACATCCTTACCCCAGTCCAAACAGGACATACTCCAACGGAGGAGAGGGCAGTCGAGGTTTCGGTCCTTTCAGGGCGCGGGCAGGTCCCAATTCTCCTCGTCCAAAAGGTCTCAGAAAGTACAAAGGAACTCTGATGCATAGCGGTCTAAGTCACGTCCTTAAAAGGCCACCGGAGGCGCCGCTAACAAAGCGGCTTCCTCATGACTTTCGACCTCCTCTAGTAGCATCCGCGGTCGGTGGCAGGCTTTCCCGCTTTTGCGACACCTGGCTGCCACAAATAAAAGACCGCTGGGTGAGAGACATTCTGTCTCACGGTTACAAGATAGAGTTCACCTCTCGTCCCCCGACTCGATTCTTCAGGTCATCCCCGCCTCACTAGCGAGCCGAGGCTCTTCTGCAGGCGCTGCGCACTCTGAAGGCAGAAGGAGTGGTGATCCCGGTTCCTCTTCAGCAACTGAGCCACGGTTTTTTCTCCAACTTGTTTGTGGTCCCAAAGGAGGACGGGTCTTTCCACCCGGTCCTGGACCTGAAACTGATCAACAAACATGTAAAAACCAGACGGTTCAGGATGGAATCCCCCCGCTCCGTCATCGCCTCAATATCCCAAGGAGATTTCCTTGCGTCGATCGATATCAAAGATGCTTATCTCCACGTACCGATTGCTCCAGAGCACCAGCGCTTCTTGCGCTTCGCCATAGGAAATGAACACCTGCAGTTCGTGGCACTGCCGTTCGGCCTGGCAACAGCCCCACGGGTTTTTACCAAGGTTATGGCTACTGTAGTAGCGGTCCTCCACTCTCAGGGTCACTCGGTGATCCCGTACTTGGATACTGATCAAGGCACCCTCTCAAGAGGCATGCCAACGCAGCCTCGACGCTTCCCTGGAGACTCTCCAGGGTGTCGGGTGGATCATCAATTTTACAAAGTCAAATCTGACACCGGCCCAATCGCTGACATATCTTGGAGTTTCATACCCTCTCAGCGATAGTGAAGCTTCCGCTGATCAAGCAGTAGTCACTACAGAAAGGGGTACAATCTCTCCTTCAAGGCCAGTCACACTCCTTGAGGCGCCTCATGCACTTCCTGGGGAAGATGGTGGCAGCAATGGAGGCAGTCCCTTCCGCGCAGTTTCACCTGCGTCCCCTTCAATGGGACATCCTACGCAAATGGAACAGGAAGCCGACGTCCCTTGACAGGACCGTCTCCCTCTCTCAGGCGACCAAAGCTTCCCTTCGGTGGTGGCTCCTTCCCACTTCATTATCGAAGGGGATATCCTTCCTACCCCCATCCTGGGAAGTAGTCACGACAGACGCGAGTCTGTCAGGGTGGGGAGCGGTTTTTCTCCACCACAGGGCTCAGGGTACGTGGACCCAGCAAGAGTCCTCGCTTCAGATCAACGTGCTGGACGTACGGGCAGTGTATCTTGCCCAGAAAGCGTTCCAGCAGTGGCTGGAGGGCAAGCAGATCCGAATTCAGTCGGACAATTCCACAGCGGTGGCATACTTCAACCACCAAGGCGACACACGCAGCCGGCAAGCCTTCCAGGAAGTCCGGCGGATTTTGATGTGGGTGGAAGCCACGGCATCCACCATATCCGCAGTTCACATCCCAGGCGTGGAAAACTGGGAAGCAGATTATTTCAGTTGCCAGGGCATGGACGCAGGGGAATGGTCCCTTCACTCGGACGTGTTTCAGGAGATCTGTTGCTGCTGGGGGGTGCCGGACGTCGACCTCATGGGGTCCCGGCACAACAACAAGGTACCAATGTTCATGGCACGGTCTCAAGATCCCAGAGCTCTGGCGGCAGACGCCTTAGTTCAGGATTGGTCGCAGTTTCAGCTCCCTTATGTGTTTCCTCCGCTGGCACTGTTGCCCAGAGTGTTACGCAAGATCAGGACCGACTGCCGCCGCGCCATCCTCGTCGCTCCAGACTGGCCAAGGTGGTCGTGGTACCCGGATCTGTGGCATCTCACGGTCGGCCGACCGTGGACACTACCAGACCAAACAGACTTGCTATCTCGAGGGCCGGTTTTTCCATCTGAATTCTGCGGCCCTCAACCTGACTGTGTGGCCATTGAGTCCTGGACCCTAGCGTCTTCAGGGTTATCTCAAGACGTCTTTGCCACTATGAGACAGGCTAGGAAACCAACGTCCGCCAAGATCTACCACAGGACGTGGAAAATTTTCCTGTCGTGGTGCTCTGCTCAGGGTTTTTTTTTTTCTCCCTGGCCTTTTGCCTTGCCCACTTTTCTGTCCTTCTTTCAATCTGGACTGGAAAAGGGTTTGTCGCTCGGCTCCCTTAAGGGACAAGTCTCAGCGCTCTGTGTTTTTCCAGAAGCGCCTAGCCAGGCTTCCACAGGTACGCACGTTCCTGCAGGGGGTTTGTCACATCGTTCCACCTTACAAGAGGCTGTTAGAACCCTGGGATCTAAACAGGGTTCTGATGGTTCTTCAGAAACCACCATTCGAGCCAATGAGAGATATTTCCCTCTCACAACTTTCGTAGAAAGTGGTTTTTTCTAGTAGCAGTCACTTCTCTTCGGAGAGTGTCTGAGCTAGCAGCATTGTCGTGCAAAGCCCCTTTCCTGGTGTTTCACCAGGACAAGATGGTTCTACGTCCGGTTCCGGATTTTCTCCCTAAGGTGGTATCCTCCTTTCATCTCAATCAGGATATCTCCTTACCTTCTTTTTATCCTCATCCAGTTCACCAATGTGAAAAGGATTTGCACTTGTTAGATTTGGTGAGAGCACTCAGACTCTACATTTCTCGTACGGCGCCCTTGCGCCGCTCGGCTGCACTCTTTGTCCTTGTCGCTGGCCAGCGTAAAGGGTCACAGGTTTCCAAATCAACCCTGGCTCGGTGGATCAAGGAGCCAATTATCGAAGCTTACCGTTCGGCTGGGCTTCCGGTTCCATCAGGGCTGAGGGCCCATTCTACCAGAGCCGTGGGCGCGTCCTGGGCTTTGAGGCACCAGGCTGCGGCTCAGCAGGTGTGTCAGGCGGCTACCTGGTCGAGCCTGCACACTTTCACGAAACACTATCAGGTGCATACCTATGCTTCGGCGGATGCCAGCCTAGGTAGACGAGTCCTTCAGGCGGCGGTTGCCCACCTGTAGGAAAGGGCCGTTTTACGGCTCTCTTACGAGGTATTATTTTACCCACCCAGGGACTGCTTTTGGACGTCCCAATTGTCTGGGTCTCCCAATAGAGCGACAAAGAAGAAGGGAATTTTGTTTACTTACCGTAAATTCCTTTTCTTCTAGCTCTAATTGGGAGACCCAGCACCCGCCCCTGTTTTTTTGTGTACACATGTTGTTCATGTTGAATGGTTTCAGTTCTCCGATATTCCTTCGGATTGAAGTTACTTTAAACCAGTTTATAATTCTTTTTCCTCCTTCTTGCTTTTGCACCAAAACTGAGGAGCCCGTGGGAGCACGGGGGGTGTATAGGCAGAAGGGGAGGGGCTTAACACTTTTGAGTGTAATACTTTGTGCGGCCTCCGGAGGCATAGCCTATACACCAATTGTCTGGGTCTCCCAATTAGAGCTAGAAGAAAAGGAATTTACGGTAAGTAAACAAAATTCCCTTCTTTGCAGAAATGACTAAAAATGCTTTAAAACATTCTCTGTCTCTCTCATTATTCTGACATTTGGCAAATTATAAATAATTTTGTTAATTCTAATTGCCCTAAAGCGGGAAAGGTTTATTCTGATTTCATGTCAGACCGTGAGAAAAACATGCATATGTGTCTTTTTAGATAGTCTTTGTGAACTTCTGGTTTAATCAGTATCTAGTAGCCATGGAATTTCATTGAACATCAAACCTAAATTGAGATGTTTAATGTGAGAACAAGGCAACAAGTATATAAGTGCATGACAAATATGTATGGTTTTGCCTGCTCCCATGACAAATATCATATTTTTTGGGCTAGAAGATTCACTTTTTTTGGCTGTATGAGTCTGCAGTCCATTTCATTACTGATCAAGCAGAGCGGTCAGATAGATCACTGTTGGGCTGAAGAGCGAGAACTGTGCAATTGTACAGTTCTCAGACATCAAGAAGGATGCTATCTGATCAGTGTAGGTCAAGAAAAGAAGATATATAGATATTATGCATGCTACAGAGAAGTATTAACAAGGATTCCTAAAGCACAAAAATAAGTTCTATTGACCCTTTCACTTCCATACAATATTGGGGAAACTCTTCATTAGTAGGAAATGTTTAATATATTTTCGTTGTCGTAACATCGAGTGCATTTTCTAGTCCAAAAAATTTGGTGAGTTCTTGTGTATTATACAAATACGTACATGAAAGATCTTTACTATATAGATTTTTCTTTGTCGCTCCATTGGGAGACCCAGACAATTGGGTGTATAGCTATTGCCTCTGGAGGCCACACAAAGTATTACACTTAAAAGTGTAAGGCCCCTCCCCTTCTGGCTATACACCCCCAGTGGGATCACTGGCTCACCAGTTTTGTGCTTTGTGCGAAGGAGGGGGCATTACGGCACCAGGCTACGGCTCAGCAGGTGTGTCAGGCACCCACCTGGTCGAGTCTACTTACTTTTACCAAGCATTATCAGATGCATACCTACGCTTCGGCAGACGCCAGCCTAGGTAGATAAGTCATTCAGGCGGCGGTTGGCCACCTGTAGGAGAGGGCCGTTTGACGGCCCTATCATGAGGTATTCTTTTACCCACCCAGGGATTGCTTTTGGACATCCCAATTGTCTGGGTCTCCCAATGGAGCGACAAAGAAGAAGGGAATTTTGTTTACTTACCGTAAATTCCTTTTCTTCTAGCTCCAATTGGGAGACCCAGCACCCGCCCTGTTTTCTCGGGGTTTTTCTGTTTTTTCGGGTACACATGTTGTTCATGTGGTATGGTTCAGTTCTCCGATGTTTCCTCGGATTGAATTGGTCTTTAAACCAGTTATTGGCTTTCCTCCTTCTTGCTTTGGCACTAAAACTGGTGAGCCAGTGATCCCACTGGGGGTGTATAGCCAGAAGGGGAGGGGCCTTACACTTTTAAGTGTAATACTTTGTGTGGCCTCCAGAGGCAATAGCTATACACCCAATTGTCTGGGTCTCCCAATTGGAGCTAGAAGAAAAGGAATTTACGGTAAGTAAACAAAATTCCCTTCATTGTATTTTATGAAGCTTACAAGCAGGGCCCTCACTCCTCTTTTGTATCTGAATTTTGTTATTTTGTATTGTCTCATATTGTCTGTATATGTCCCCTCTGAATTGTTAAGCGCTGCGGAATATGTTGGCGCTATACAAAAAAAATTATTATTATTATTAATAAAGGGTCTGTAAAGTATTTTCCATGACTGGCCGTCCTAGCACTATCATGTAAGCAATGACCTTAAACTACGCTCTTGTCTATGCTGTGATTCTCACTTGTGGGCATATGTAATATACGGCTACTAAATTACCAGTCTTGTTCAGGCTCACTATCCAGCTACATTGTTTTATTCCAGTATATAAATGCATGCATTTAAGAGCTTTTGTGATAATGCCCCAAATCATATAATTACCTAGAAATAATTTTTCTTTTTTTTTTTTTTTTTTTTTCCCCCTTTTAGCCCCTGTGAGGAGATCCGACCAATTCAACAGCAAGATTTAATGAAGGCTATTGATAAGATGAAGAAATCCAAATGTGCAACGACCCAGGGGGTTTTAATGCACGTTAGTTTGGACTGAGCCTGTGACTCCTCATCTCCTTATCCAGCTGATATAGCCAGAAAGGGACATCCGGTGGACGGCAGGGATAGAGCATGGGCCTTAATGATGACCAGACTTTGTCTGATCTTAAGCCTCCATTTTTGGACTTTTAGTAACTATTATCTATTAAGTAAAGAGCCTTGTGGAGAGAAAACTCTAGTGTCACATGAGTTGCCGATATGGACTGTGATGTAGTAACGGGTCTGTGTCCTTCTGTATGAATGATTTGTAAAACGTGTTTAAAGGGACTACTGAATATAGTGGATTGCTTCATAGATATTATGCAGGTCACTGGGTGCACAGTGGCCGATCTTTCATGGTTTGGTCTTTTGTAAAACACATAAGCCCACCAGCACATCTTTCCATCTGAACAAGGTGTCTACAAGTATTTATCCAGGCCTAGGAATACTGAGGGATTCCAGATATTTTTATAGTTCTTTTCACACATACATGATTTATCCCTCTATTTGGGTCCAAGTACTTCACAAGCTCACTACAGCAACATTAAACTTAGAAAATTATATATTTTGTTTAATAATACCTTCCTATTTTGTCTGCATCATTACATGTGAAGCAATATAGCGTCTAAGGGTACGGCCAGACAGTGGCAGCGCGGCTGATGCTGTGCCCACTGGCGGTGGACCAGTGGACGCATGCAATAGAATCATTGGCCATCGCATGGGTGAGGTTTCGGCTGCACGGTTTGGCCCTTCCCTTAGACTTTAGAGACACCATTGTATTCTGCACTGTCATTATCTTCAGAAAAAGCTAGGAAAAGCCAGTAAGAAGCTTACTTTTCTGTTCAAAAGCTTCCCAGAGTTTTGTTTTTCTCTTAATTTTCTAATTAGTGCCTTTCATTTTTCGTTACTTTAGAAAGCTTGAAAATTTACTGCATGTTTCTTTTAAGCTCTTACATATACAAAAACATGGGACTAGACAGGTCCAACAATATAAGGAAATATGCTGTAGGCGAGAGGGAATACATTTTACTAGTAGCATAGAGATGACCAATTTTCACCAAAACGGGAAAGTCAGCTGTATCCATATTAGATTATGCAGCAAATATGTTGTACGTAATGTTTGTGACGTTCATATGTACAGACCTAGGCTCCAGTTTAGAAATCTTTATATAGTAATACTGTGACCATCTCCATGCATTTCATGTGGTAATGGCATGTGGACGGGTGGCTGAATGAATAGACCTCGGACGCTGGATGTGATTGTGTCTTTGACTGCCAGACTCTCACTTTTACCTTGGAGTTTCATCTATAGTAGTAAACCTTTTCAACACCGTCTTGAATTGGCTAGATTGAAGCATCAAGCCGGAGAACGAGGGCTCAGCTTTACATGTGAAATGTCAACGTTACATAAGTGTCAGGTTCAAGATTTTGAGAATTTTTAAGTACTTGGATGACCTCTTTACATGGCTCACTGAAAATCCTTAATGTGAATTAACTTGCGGTTTTTCTTTTTCTCAGTCTAAGTTCATCTCTCATCATTGAAGTTGCAACACCAAGAATATCGTAGAGTTATGGACATCTCGATTTATTCAGTATCAAGTATGAGAACTCTCCCAAAGAGAGAGAGAGACACACACACACACACACACACACACACACACACCTTTCTTTCAATGAGGTCATTAATGATTGTCTGAGCAACTTTCTGAAACACTCAATGCACTTGGATACACAAATCATAAAGATCTGCTGCTGGCAGTTCCCTTTTGATATTGACAACCAATGACCGATATGCTCGAAGACAAGTCTGGAGACGCTGCAGACCATGATAGCATGTGCAGGCCATGCAGACTGCTCACAGTAGCACCAGCAACATGCAGTGTGGCAATCTGTTGAAAGATGGCTCTTGGGACAATTTTCAGAATTGGCCAAACAATTGATCCCTTGACCACATCAATGTAACTCAGATTTTAGTGTAGCTGAAGTGAAGACTAGAGCGGTCTGGCTACCGTACATTATGCTACTCCACACCATATTTCAGGGAATAGGAATAGTGTGATATTTCGGGCTATTCTCTTCTTGGCGTTGCCTACATGTTCTTCATTGCCTTGAAAATGCATACCAAGCCTGGGGCATCAAACAGTTTCTACTCAAGTCATCAGAGGATATGTTCATGACATTGCCTATGAGCCAGACGTCCAGGTACAAGTGCTCCATTGACCTCATACCACAGCTATTGAAGACTATGAAAGTGCAGATCAAGACTGCAATGGAGGTCTATCCTCTTCATGAATGAATCCCGATATTTGTCTTAGACGCAATATTAGCTGGAAATTGATTTGTAAACTACAAGTTCAATGCCATTAGGACTCCATCACAAAAAATGTGAACGTGTCCCAAGAGCCATTTTTTCCACATAAGTACGCCAGACTGCATCTTGCTCATGTTGCTGCCGGTAGCCTAAACATGGTGCTATGGCTTGCAGCATCTCCAGACTTACGCCCATCAAGCACATCTGGGCGATGCCAGCAGCGGATCTTGATAATTTGTGTATCTAAGCGCATTCAGCGCGTCAGAACATTCCTCAGAAAACCATTAATAGCCTCAATGATGGCAGCCAAGGCGTGTAAGTGTGGGGATTTCTTCATCATTATCCCTATCATTAACTTGTCCATCCATCCTGTGATTTCTATAATTCCCCGACTTTTCCTTCTCGGTGTTGCAGTCTCAATATTGTGATAGATTATAGTTTCAGCACCGCTCAGTTTCTTCGCATATATTGAACAAACTCCTGAAATTTTTCTGACAAGAATTACAATTCTGCCGCCACTTGAGAATATCTCCTGTGCTCTATCACAGTATGCAGTATTTTGTGGCCTAATTTTTTTTTTTTTTTTTAAAAAAAGTGGATCTCCATTCATTCATTTTGAAGCAACTTACTGGTTGCTTCCTTTTGTCTGCTAGCTTTTTTCGGGGTTTCTAGCCTGTGGCGTTTGGGGATATGAGCATATAAAAATTTAATATTTCACTTTTCGTATGGTCCTGTTTCAAAACTTTTTAAACTTTTTTTTATTTATTTTTTTTTTATTTTTGGGCCTTATTCTCACTAACTTTTTTTTTTTTTTTTTTCTTGTGCACGGTCAGTTTAAATAGCAGAATGTTGACTAATGCATACAACACAATGGGGCTATTTATTTATTTTTTTAGCACTTCTCCCCATGCTAGCCAATTTTCAGGTTTTTTTTTTTTTTTTTTTTTGCGTATATAAGGTTGTGTGACAAGGCAAGTACCTCAGTCTCTTCTATGGTGGCATCCAAAAGACCGAGAAATTACATGTTAAACTGAATCCAGAGTATATATAGTGTTTTCAAGGAAGGCATGCACTGTTCGTATGACATGTTCATTGTGTGAGAACTATCTCATAGATAATTTAACAAATTTTTGACTTTTTATTTTTTTTTTATTTCCACTTTGAATGTATCACTGCTGCTCCTACATTAAAACTTATATGAATTGGATTGTGACTGGTCTGTATTTAAAATCTTTTCTCCTTTGCCAATCATTGTGAATGTGAAGAAATCCCCTGCCCCCCCATTATGTCTGTGGCATCCACCACTTGACAGAAGACCACTTGACAGAAGGACAGCCACTACAAATTGTTTAGGATTTGTCTTAGGCCGGTGTCACACTTGCGTGTGCCTCCTGTGAGTCTCTCGGTGCATCACCCGTCACGGACTCACTCTCCTTACAGGAATGTAATACAACTGTGGAAGAAAAGAAGCGCAATAGGGTCTTACCCGGTATGGGAATTCAATATAGTGCTAGGTAGCGCACTCACCTGATGGAGTTGTGCCAGTCACAACCCCTTTCTGCACATACTGTATATAGGTAGTGGTCAGCAGTGGCCCCAAAGTATAGCAGTAGATGAAACGGAGGAGAGAAATACGGGTGTAAGCCGCGGTAGAAACCACAATCCAGAAATATGATTAGATCCCTTTTTATTTTCACGGGTTAACGCGTTTCAGAGATGTATCTATCTCCTTCATCAGGACTGTGATTCCTTTGGTTTGTCCTGATGAAGGAGATGGATATATCTCTGAAACACGTTTACCTGTGAAAATAAAAAGGGACTTAATCATATTTCTGCATTTGTGGTTGACCACCAATGATTAAACAAGCAAAAAATCAAATTAAAAGGGGTAAACTTTATTCACAAAATCGACTTAAAATCACATCAAAAGAATGGAACCGCCCAGGTGACGGATGAAAATTAAACACATGGGGGTACAACACCAATGGTAACTAATGGCACCACCATATACCACATAAATAAATAAACAGTATATCGGTTTTATATCTATGCATGTTTGTCAGTGAATCACATAGCCAAAGAAGGATACAAGTGTATCATACATAAAGAGTAATATAGCAATAGTAAAGAGGCTATGTGGTAAAAAAACTTATAAAACAAGCATCATGACATTATATTACCGAATAAAGCAGGTGGTATCAGTGTGGTAACCCCCACCAACACTGACGCGCGTTTCGCAGCTCGTGTGCTTCGTCCAGGAGTGATTTGTGGTTTGTAGCGCGGCTTACACCCGTATTTCTCTCCTCCGTTTCATCTACTTTACTCACAGGAGCGTCTCAGCTACATAGAGATGCATGCAACCAACCCGCTCCTGTGAGAAGAGTGAGAGTTTGTGCCGAGTGATGCAACGCGAGATACACGCGAGGCACTCGCAAGTGTGACACCAGCCTAACCATTGGAGTGGTTCTGCTACAAAGAGTGATACAGAATATGCAGCACATCTTATCATAGGAAGCTCCAGACCCAGATATTGACCTTACTCTTCTGTGAAGGTATCCAGTATCTACTTTTACAGTAAATAGTCCAGTCGCTTAAATTTAGTTTTTTTAACAGAAAAATGCTCAGCATAGTGTAGAATATTAATGCTGATCCCTTGGTTCTTCCAAACAACCATTGTTCGGGAGCAGAGCAGGTTTCTCTACTGTATGCTGTGTCTCAATTGACTTGAGACCGCTGCAGCCAGTGATTGGCAGCAGCAGTTACATGTCCATTCAAGTGGAGTAAGAGGCATAGAGAAATCTTTGAAACGGGAGCTGCTGTTGATCAGTAAGGCCCATTTCACACAACTGGCATTTCGCCAGATGCCGGATCCTGTACACGTACAGTACATTAATTTACAGTGGAAGCGCGACACCATGTGGTTGTGTGCTTCATGCACAGCCGCATTTCTCCGCATGGTGTCGCGCTTCCACTGTAAATTGTACTGTACTGCATGTGTGACGCATCCGGAGAAATGCCGGATCTGAGAAACGGGCCCAAGGTGACAGCCCATTTACTTTATTTGCTTGGTGCCAGTATGTGTTTTTTTTTTTTTTTTTTTTCTTTCATCACCGTGTATTAACTAGTAGGATTAATCCTTTTCAGTATGTGTATATATAATATAATATGCCTTCTTGCTGCCTAATGGTCTATGAATACATGGCAGATTTGCTTCCTGTAAATGGAGGAAATGTGAGAATATTGCTAACGATGATGTTTGTATATATGGGGACCCTGCTTACAATAGTAATACCGATAATGGAAGCCTGGGTCATAGAGACAAATGGGAAGCATATGCTGTTGCCATATCCACTAACTGTTGCCATAAGGCCTCCTTCACACGTCCCTGTTTTCGGTACGTATGAGGTTAATTTCCATACGTACTGGAGACACACATGTAAAATTATTAAAATCAATGGGTCTGTGCACACATGTGTTTTCACGAGGACCGTGTGGAGCGTTTGGTTTTCTCCGGCAACATGGGTGTCACACGGACCGCACACTGATGATATCTGTGACACGTACTGGAGAAAACGCATGTCATTGACATTAAAATGATTTTCTATACTTGCCTGTTTTCGGCCCTGCTGTCACTTGCTTCTGACCCCCGCTCGTTATGTTCATTTCATATTCACTGGACCGAAAGCAGCAGCACCAGAAACAACATCGCTGCAGACAGGTGAGTATAGAAGTTCATGCGGTCAGTGTGCTATGTGGAAATAACACAGCACATGTGTTTTTCATGGACGTGTGAAAAAGGCCTAAGGCAAATTTGTGATGGTGGATAGCCATAAATGTCTAGGATTGAAGAAACCCCTTTTTAAGGCACAATTTTCCATATATTAATACTAAATTATAAGGTACTGTATGTAATCTCTTGCCAACAAAGACTGAAAGCAGATAACATTAATAGAGAGGTTTGGGTAAAAATTGCCACAAGATGGCAGTCTTCCCCTTCACCTTAATCTATGCTTGAACATCATTATCTTCAGCAGTGCAATATCTGTAAGCCACTCATTATGGGGCTTGTGGTGTCCTGGTAATAGTAGACGTCCACAAAACCATGAAATACAGAAATGAGTCCACCATCAGCCTAAGTATGGCTATAAGATCCAGACCACCCCACTGCAAAGTGAACCTGGGACATGAGGGTTCAAATTGGGTCTATATAAATATTACTATATTATTCTGTGGTAATTTTAGCTCAAGATAACATAAAATTACGGTATTTTAGTTAACCTCATGAATAGCTAGGAAAGCCAAAGCCCTGATGTTAAAAAAAACAAACAAACAAAAACTGTCAGTTCAAAAGTGACCAGTTTTTGCGTCTTGTGGAAAGTGATGTCCCGGTGTAAGGAGACTTATAGGTCATGCAATGCTCCTCTGGGAAATTAAATCTGCAAATAGCCTTTACAGAAGGGAGAGGGATTTGATTGCTGATGCCATTTATTGGATGCAACAAGTCTAAATATATTGACCTATTGATGAGTCTTGCCACACAAACCATAAACTCCCATTTGCAAACACAAGTTTTGCCTTGTTGCGCCTCTTCAGCGCAAAGCAGGAGATCTCATTTGGTTTGAGCAGCTTCTGACTGAGGATCTAAGGGGAAATGTTTCTCCTTGTGGAGTGGTCATTTTGGGGCCAAATTCAATGTCTTTTGTGCCAATTTTACTACTAGTTTTTTTCAGTCTGTTATTTTAAAGCATATGGAAAGATTCATGTTACATTTTACATTTAAACCAAAAATGCCCTTTTTTTAATTTGGGTCAAATTGATCAAACATTGTGCAGTTGTTTTTATGAATTTGGTATCAAGTCCACTAGTCCAACAAAAATAACAATCACATAAAAAATAGAATGCAATTAATTATTCAGAGCCTTTATGCTGTCATTGGATGGAGACTAGAGATGTGCGAATTACCTAACTATTCATACTCGCTAAACTCATAACGAGTACTGTCTAATACTCGCGTATTTGTTTCTAATAGCGTGTGCAATGCAAGTCAATGGGGAAAATGCGCAATTTGCTACTCGCACGAATAGTACGGCAGTTTTTCCCTATTGACTTGCATTGCACACGCTATTTGGAACAAATACGCAAGTATTAGACCGTACTCGTTATGAGTATAGCAAGTATGAATAGTTAGGTACTCACTCAAATGTCTCTTTTGAGACAACTATGGTCCACTCTATATGAAGTTGCAATGGCCTCCATTTACAATTTAAGAACCATCTGAAAGGTGACTGACAGTACGGAATGGCTTCAGACCAAGTACAGGCACTCTGTACACTCTTGGTGTAACTGAGCAGTTGAGTGCACCTTCCTATCCACTTGGTTAACATCTATCTCCACCTTTCTATGGCTCGCTATAGCCAGGAATGTCAATCAAAGAAGAGGGGAGGGTGGAGAGAGAGGGAAAACTAGTATGTGGCAAGATGCAAATATTGGCCACGCCAAGGGTGCATCGAGCGCCTATGCTTGGTTTGAACATTCTTTGCTGATTACCTTTATGAGCGGTCGGCACTTTCAGAAGCAGGAGAGGCCGTGGGAGCGGTGTGACAGCCGTGTGTCGGTGATCGGTGAGTACGAAGCGGAGAGAGAGAAAATTGAGAAAAGTTGGTGACCTGCGTTTTTGTTGACAAGAACGGATACAAAATGCAGTGCAAACGCACAGCTAAACATTTTGGTTGCGTTTTGATACACCTCATTCATTTTTATGGGTGGAAAATGTTCACAAAACGCAATGAATGACATGGTTGTTTTGTTTTTTTTTGTTTTTTTTAAGGCAACGATTTTGACAAATATTTGTCAATCAAAATGCTGCCTAAAAAAAGCAATGTGCGGATGGAATTTCTGATTTCTCTTAGACTTTGCTGGAGAAGCAAAACAAATGCATTTTGTCATTGACATGGTGCAACCAAAATGCAAGAAAAAAATGCAACATGGTCATTAAAAGGGTGGTTCAGCCATATTTTTTTATTTTCTAGATTGATATTATATTGAGAAAAAATGTTTCTCTCAAATACCTTATGTTGGCAATAGTGCCTGTGAGAGGCGCTATTGCAGACTCCTGCTCCCCGTTTCGTGACCTTGGGGATCCGGTGACGTCACATCAAGTTCCGGACACGTCGCATCCCTGTGGCCGGCCCCAGTCTTCCTGAGTCACTGAGCTGTGGGCGGAGTTTCACCGCTTGTCACAGCTCCGTGTGTCTGCTGCTTGCAGCACTTTGCTGTGAGGGAAGAGGGAGCAGATGGGCTGTGACGAGTGATGAAACACCACCCACAGCCCATCACTCACGGACACTGCGGCCGGCCGCGGTGTCAGGAACTTAACGTGACGTCACCGAATCCCTGAGGTCAGGGAGCCCGGGGGTCACGGAGCGGGGAACAGTGGTCTGCAATAGCGCCTCTCACAGGCACTATTGCCAACATAAGGTATTTGAGAGAAACATTGTTTCTCACTATAATATCGATCTAGACAAAAAAATATGGGTGAACCACCCCTTTAACACTGGAAGTCCCAGAGAGGGATCATTTAACATTTCTACCATTGAAACCCTATGGAGCTCGAAATTCCTGGGACTTCTAGTGTCAATGTAACTTGAGGTACCATAGTGCTGAAGTGAGAACAGATAAATACTAGTGAGAGATCGGGGTTGACACTATAATCTGCACCTGTACAATCCCTGCAAACCTTGTTACTAATAATGCTGCCCTTAGGGTTGACACCTTTTCCAACAAATTTATTTGCATGCTTTAGGCTAGTTTCACACTTACGTTGAACGGCTTCCGTAGCATTGCGTTGTGTGACGGATGCAACGGATGTGTTGCATATAGTGGCGCAACGGATGCTGCAAAACAACGGAATCCGTAATCAGCTGATCGCTCCCTGCAGCCGGCCGCCGGGTAATCAGCTGATCGCTCCCTGCAGCCGGCCGCCGGGTAATCAGCTGATCGCTCCCTGCAGCCGGCCGCCGGGTGATCAGCTGATCGCTCCCTGCAGCCGGCCGCCGGGTGATCAGCTGAGCGCTGTCACTTGCCGGCGGCCAGGCATGCCACCGGGCGGGCGGGCGCTCAGCTGAGCGCTGTCACTTGCCGGCGGCCGGTTGCTCAGCTGAGCGTTCGGCCACCGCAAGCCAAAATAAAGTTTGTGATTTAAAAAAAAAAAAAAAAAAGAGCATGCGCAGTGAAATCCAGAGGATTCCGCTGCTCAAAACAATGTTACATGCTGCGTTCCTTCCGCTGGGCGGAAGCAACGGAGCGTCGCCCAGCGGAAGCAACGCAGGTCCTTTTGGTACAATCCGTCAACCATACAAGTCTATGGGAAACAGCGGAATCCGTTAACGGATTCCGCTGTTTTCCAAAAGGGCGGATTGTAACGGAAGGAAAACAACGCAAGTGTGAAAGTACCCTTACAAAGGGGAAAAGCAGTCTGTAAAAGGGATGTATGGTTTCAACAAGAGTATAATTATATGTTAGGTTTGTTAAGGGTCTGACTCTTGGCACAAAATTAAGGTGGTTTGGGGGGGGGGGGGGGGGAGGGTTGTAACAAAATGTAGCAGTCATTTTACAATTGTAGTTATCTAAGAAATGTGACAAATGTTCTTGTAAATGAACCATACAAAGTGAAATATTGAGCAGACATCAGAAATGTGTGCATCTCTTCAGTACATTGCACCCGATTGGAGGATATGAGAACATAAATCATCAGTATCAAGAGCAGGTTGTGAATGTATAGACTCATCAGCCCAGTGAAGATAGGAGATAGCAGGGTTGGTTTCAATCTGTATTTGGTGACTGCACCTCTGATTCTTGCACACTAACCTCTCCATTGGTAAAGTAAGGATGTTTAAAGGGAACTTGTCAGGTGCAATATGCATCCAGAGCCACGAGCAGTTCTGGGTGCATATTGCTAATCCCTGCCTAACCGTCCCTGCATACACTAGTTTAGATAAAGAGATCTGTAGAAAAAGTATTTCTAAAGATCTTTTACCGTATGCTAATGAGCGAGGGAACTAGTCCCCTGGGTTTTCGAGCCGACTAGTCAGGGGAACTATTAGCATGTTAGTACGCCCCTGTGGGCATGCTATCATGCTAATGAATGTGCAGTGTCAGAGAATGATCTTACCCACCTCTCTGCCGCCATCGCGTCCAATGTGGGATTTCTATATGAAGTGAAAGCTGCACACCAAATTCAGAGTAATATGAACAAGCATAACTGCTTGATGATACATAAAGAATGAAAAATACAACTAGCCATATGAAAAATGGAAAAAAATTTTTTTGGTGATATTGCATAACTGCTGAGGATTATTTTGAAAAAAAAGAGATTTTTTTTCCCTCGCCCTATGACGGCACTACGAGAGAGGATCCGCCCATCTAGGACAGGAAACCTTCAGGTTAAAAAGTGGCGGTCCTCTCGCCGCCTCAGTTTGGTTTCCTGTCCTGGACGGATACCTCAGGTTGCGGCCCTGGAGGGCCGTGGATCTTCAAGCAAGTTTTACCCGTCCCGACAGGCGGTTCTGGCGGCGGCACGGGTCCTGCCTCGCTCCGTTCGGGTGCCTGGAGGCGCCATGGCGGACCCCCGGGGGTTGCGTCCATGAGCGGGCACAGTGCGGCAGGTAAGTACTGCAGCCTGCCGGTGCTCTGGGCAGAATAACGTGCTCCAGCCTCCTTGCCTAAACGGAGGTGTTTTGTTCAGATGGCAATCGTCCTTAGGTTCAGCTATATGGACAAGGAAGGGCACCATGAGGAGGACCGGCACTCTGTGCGTGAGTCCTCATCCACTCCTGCTGGCAAGAAAGTGGCGAAACCACCGGAGCGTCGCAGGAGCAACTCTGGTTCAGATGCCAGCTTGTCTAGCAAGCGTGGCACCCGGGCCACTAAACAGACACGAGAACCGTCTGACGGCAAAGGCGCCTCCAGAGGGAAGACTTTGATGAAAGCTCCTTCCCCAGAACCGGTTAAAAAGCCACGGAAGTGTACTGCCAAATCGAATAACAGGGAATGTACCCTCTGTAGCCGGGAACTGACTCCGTCCTGGTCCAAACGGCTCTGCAAGGACTGTATCCAGCAGACCATTTCAGATGAGACCCCTGGGTTTGCTAGTGATCTTCGTGCCATCATCCGGTCCGAAGTCCAGAGTTCTCTGCAGTCCCTGAAAGAGCCTCCTCGTAAACTGCATAGACAGGCCTCCCCGGCCTCACCATCCAGTCGATCCGAGGGAGAGTGTGGGTCTTCTGGCTCTGCATCCTCTTCCTCTGACAGTGAGGCTGACGTCCACCAATGTTTCCCTGTTGAAGGCACGAGCAAATTGATTAAAGCTGTCAGGGACACTATGGGCATTACTGAAGAGAAATTGCAGCCTTCAGTCCAGGATCTCATGATTAAGGGTCTGGAGCATAGAAAGCGCAGGACCTTCCCGGTGGTGGACAAGATACAGGCGTTGATCTCCAGGGAATGGAAGAAGCCGGATAAGTGGGGTTCTCTTCCAGGCAGCTTCAAGCGCAAGTATCCCTTTGAGGATGCTACCTGTTCCCACTGGGATAGGGCACCCAAATTGGATGTAGCAGTGGCTAAAGCATCAAAAAAGTTTTCCATTCCCTTCGAGGACATGGGATCCTTAAAGGACCCTATGGATCAGAAGGCGGATGTTTTCCTTAAGACCGCATGGGAGTCCTCAGCAGGTACTCTCCGGCCTGCCATTGCTGCTACTTGTACGGCATGGTCTCTGGCGATGTGGTTGTCTGAATTAGAGGAGAAGCTGTGGACTAAGGTTCCTCGGGACGAGATTATTTCTTCTCTGCCCAGACTGCAGGGAGCGGCGGCTTTTATCTCAGATGCATCGACAGCTTCCACTCGGCTAGCTGCTAAGACTGTGGCCCTTTCTAATGCGGCTCGTCGGGCCTTATGGTTGAAATGTTGCCCCGGCGATCTACAGGTCAAGTCTAAGCTGTGTTCCATTCCCTGTCAGGGTGAGTTTCTTTTTGGATCGGTTCTGGATGATGTTCTTGAGAAGGCAGGGGACAGAAAAAGGAACTTTCCAGCCCCGTCCTTTCCCTCCTTCAAGCGATCCTTTCGTAAGAAGCAGTTCACCCGTAAGTTCACCCCCAGGAATAGAAGTGCCTGGTCGGATCGAAAGAAGGAAGATAAGGGGTTCTTGTTTAAGGGCCCTTCCCAATCCAAGAAGTCTTCCCAATGACTCCCTTCCCCAGGTGGGGGGGGAGATTGACCCACTTTCTTCCGGCCTGGGAACGTATTTCTTCGAGTCCGTGGATTCTCAATATCATCCGATCAGGTCTGACCTTTCCATTCCGCAGTGTCCCTCCCAGGCGCTTTCTCCTGACATCCCCGAGCGAACAACGTGCCTTGGAGGGGGAAGTGAAGTCCCTACTGCGCCGGGCGGTCCTGACGGACGTCCCATTGGCAGACAAGGGAGAGGGGTTTTACTCTCCTCTTTTTCTGGTCGGGAAACCAGACGGCTCCTTTTGGGTCATCATAAACCTCAAAGGTCTAAACAGCCACCTGCAAATCTTAGATAAAAAGAACCTGCAGACAAAAAAAGCGCAATAGGGTCTTACCCTGACAGACAGGGGGTGATAAAGGAGATGATCCTACTCACCAAAGATGGTTGTGAAAGGCACAACTCCTGTAACAGCATAAATCCGGATCAAAGGCAGCAGTACCCCAGGTGGCTGATAACAGAGAGAAATTGTAGAATGGGGCTTTGCAAACCGCGCCAAAGATCACTGATGAAATCTTGGATTAATGTAAACTTTTTATTCTTGCACAGGTCTACGCGTTTCAGGAGACTCTGCTCCCTTCCTCAGGACCAAACAGGCATAAGTTACATCAGATCTCTGTGTGGGTTGGACAAGGGGTTGGTGGTTAGCACACTCAAGGTCCAGATCTCCGCGTTAGTGGCCCTCTACAATTATGATGTTGCGGGGAACCCTTGGGTGGCTCGATTTATCAGGGCTAGTTCACACCAGCGTCCTAAACGGGTAGTCTCCCTCCCCCCTTGGGACCTTAACCTGGTTTTGGTCCCAAGGTTTTGGTTTTGGTGTGCAGCTTTCACTTCATATAGATTATGTATTTTTTGGCTAGCACCCTGTTCACATTTACAATGGAGTTCCAGCAGTCATTTTGATTGTTATGCAGTTTTTTTTCCGTCTGAGAACCCAGTCCCGCCCTTTAGCCATGATTATTCAACTTCCTATATAGCCAGGTCCCTTGCTTCCCATACACAGCAGGTTTCAGCCGCACATAGAGGTAACATTTGGTTAGGTACCCATGCACACAAGCAGGTTTTAACCGCACATAGAGGTAACATTTTGTTAGGGACCCCATAAATAAGAGATTACCGTGAAGTGGTTATGGGGCAGTAATTAATTGATCAATACATTAGCTAAATATCTCTTTTTTTCAAAATAATCCTCAGCAGTTATGCAATATCACCAAAAAAATTTTTTTACATTTTTCATATGGCTAGTTTTATTTTTCATTCTTTATGTATCATCAAGCAGTTATGCTTGTTCATATTACTCTGAATTTGGTGTGCAGCTTTCACTTCATATAGATTATGTATTTTTTGGCTAGCACCTTGTTCACATTTACAATGGAGTTCCAGCAGTCATTTTGATTGCAATGTGGGATTTCGGCCTAGTGCGCATGACCCCAGAATTTGGGTTATGCGCACTATGAAGCCGAGTGTACGCATCCTGGCTTCAAACTGAAGTAGTGCGCATGATCCAAACTCCGGGGTCATGTGCACTGAGCTGAAATCCAGAGTCAATCGCGATGGCGGCCGAGAGGTGAGTGAAATCATCCTGTAACACTGCGTATTAATTAGCATGATAGTAAGCCCACAGGGACGTACTAACATGCCAATGGAGCTGATTGGCAAGGGGAACTAACACCCAGGGGACTAGTCCCTGCTCTCTTTAGCATACGGTAAAAGATCTTTAGAAAAACTTAGAAATACATTCTCTAAAGATCTCTTTATCTATGCTAGTGTATACAGGGAATGTCAGACATGATTAGCAATATGCACCCAGAACTGCTATTGGTTCTGGGTGCATATTGGACCTGACAGGTTAACTTTAAATCTGGACCCTGGCAATACCCAAATTCAGTTGGCCACAATATAAACACCAACCCTTCCAGACTGGAATGTGACCAAGTTTGCTGAGATTGCTTCTGAAAAACTCATGTGTTCCAACAAATTTGTGACTGTTGACAACGATGTTGGTGCTGTCTGTGAATGAGAAACCTGATCCTGCGTGAACCACAAAGTATGGAGCTCTAAACTCCCAGTCACTAATCACTGCTTGACTCCTGTCATTACCTCGCTAATGAATCTATGCATGTACCCATTCATACCAACAGCCACTAGATAAGCAACAAATATCTGATTGTTGTACAGTGACTTGAAAAAGTATTCATACCTCGTGAACCTTTCCACAGTTTATCACATTACACCCACAAACTTAAATGTATTTTATATGATATACCATCAAAAAATAGAACGTATTTGGGAAGTGGAAAGAAAATGATACATAGTTTACTAAATATTAAAAAAAAATGTAAACATTGTGATGTGCCTTTATATTCAGCCCCCTGGAGTCTGGGACTCCTAACTTAAATAATCCTGAGTGACTAATTGTCTATAGAAGTTACCTAATTAGAAAAATGTGTCCACTTGTGTGTAATTTATTCTCAGTATAACTACACCTGTTCTATGAAGGCCTCAGAGGCTTGTTTGAAAACATTAGGGATCAAACATTGTCATGAAAATTGAGGAACACACCAGACAAGTCAGGGATAAAGTTGTGGAGAGAAGGAAAGCAGGGTTAGGTTATAAAAAATAGCCCAACTTAAACCATAATCCATAAATGATAGTATGGCACAACTGTAAAACTACCAAGATATAGCTGTCTACCTTAACTGACATCCCAGGCAAGGAGAGCACTAATTAGAGCAGCAGCCAAAAGGTCACTATGGAGGAGCTGCAGAGATCCATGGCTCAGGTGGAAGATTCTGTCCACAGGATATTAGACTGGAGTCACAAATGCATGTAAAAAAATCGGTACAATTTTCGGTTTTTTTTCTCAGCTATCATTTGTTTACAATCATTTTCTGGACAATTTACAGTATTCCATGCTACAGAATGGTAATGTATTTGTAGAAAACAGATGCCACTAAGATAGTCCGTGTGTCATCCATTTTTGTTCTCACACCCATAGACTTGAATAAGTTAGTTTTACACATCCGATCAACTTGCTATGACTTTTTTCTTCACTTCAAACACAGCTGGAAAAAAAAATTGCAGATCTGCACTGCCTCATTTTCAAACCAAACTATAAGAAGTCCTGTTTACATTTGCAGATAACTGTTTAGGGGACACAGCATGTGCAAGAAGGTGTTCTGGTCAGATGAGACAAAAGTAGGACTATATGTGGTGGAAAACTACCACTGCATATCACCCTGAAAACACCTTCCCCACCATCAAACATGGTGGTGACAGCATCATGGTGTGGATATAATTTTATTCAGAAGGGCCAGGAAGGCTGGTTAGAGTGAATAGGAAGATGGATGGAGCTAAATCCAGGACAATCCTGGAGGAAAACCTGTCACAGGCTGCAAAACACTTGAAACTGGGGTTTAGGTTTATCTTCCAGCAGGACAACGACCCTAAACATCCTGCCAGAACTAGAATTGTCAAGACTTGAAAACTGCTCTTCACAGATGCTTTCCATCCAATCTCCTGATCCTAGAGCTATTTTGCAAAGAAGAATAGGCAAAGCTAGTAGAGTCATACCTCAAAAGACTTGCACAGTAATTACAGTGAAAGGTGGTCCCAAAAAGTATTGACTCAGGGGGGCTGAACACAAATGCATGACACATTTTTCAGGTTTATATTTTTTTTTAATATTTTAAAAAAAGTATCATTTACACTTGAAACTACTTGTTACTTAGTGTTGGTATTGTGACGCCCCTGGACTAGTCAGGTCGTCACAGGGTACTGCACGCTCTTTATCTCCCAGTGTAGGACTTAACCCCCCATGGTTCTGGGTTCCCAACTTGCAGCACTGCCTCCATCAGCATCTAAAAATCCTAATCACACCTCGCACCACACCCTGTCAGGCACACCAGTGGGCTGCTAAGCTGGAATAGGGCCGCCCACCTAGGGGTCAGGCAGGGAGGCGACAAGTCAGTTGGCTCCAGGGGAGCGAAGTGTGTGGAAGCTGGGAGTTGGAACTCCCAGAGGAAAACATAGATTGGGTTGCAGACGGTGGTCTGGACCCGGAGGAGTCGGAGAATCGGTCGCAGGATATTGGGACTGGGTGCTGGCTTAGTCTAGGAGGACGGTCGGCAGCTGTAGTCCAATAGCCAGTCTGGGGCCGAAAGTACGTCGGGGTACTGGACCCTAGGTCGGGGAGGAGCTTCAAGCAACCTGGCAATTAACCTGCGGAGGACAGGGCCTTTATGGACTGTTCCCACGAAGCTCAGAGATCGGAGGCACTAGCACAACGAGGGGGATAGAGCTTTCCATACAAAGTAGCCCACTGAAATCCAAAGTGAGAACTCCGGAGAGCAAGCTCCTCTGCTATCCATAGTAGGGAGCGGGGCCCAGACAGCTCCAAGCTTACGGGCCATCTGAACACTTTCAAATTCTGTGCACGGAGGCAGGCTACAGACCACCAGGCAGTGCTGCAGGGGACGGAAGCCGGACGAGCTCCCCCCAAGAGGGCAGTGGCACCCAGAGACTTGGTTTACTACGTTGTCAGTGTCTACTTTCCTTCTGAGTGAGTACCCGATTAACCCCTGCTACCAGCGAGCCTGTGCTCCCCCTGCAATCCATCCCACCATCCAGGGTTCTGGGGCCTTTCCCTACCCATGGAGGGTAACATCATCTGGCTGCCCCACTCCATCGCCCCGGGTACTCCCAACGGCAGCGGCGGTACTCCCAATTACCGTCCACCACGGGTGGCGTCATGAACTATCTAACTCCCCTTTAAGTGACCCCCCCCCAATACGTTTCGGAGTGACCCTGAGCCCCCCGGTCCGGAGACCCTCGAGCCACGTGTAGCGACACCCGGATCCAAGCGGTTCGACCGCTACTGGGGTGGGACTCGATTGAGACAACTTATCCCATAAAATCCAAATAAATACACTGAAATGTGTGGGTGTGACGTGAAAATTTTTTAAAATTTATGGTACTTTTTCGAGACGCTGTATGTTGTCTTTCCTTGGAATGCGTCATGAATGTCTCAGATAGTAATACCTCTGAGTTTAATTTTCATGATACAGTCTGACAATGTGGCCTCAGAAAAAGTTGAGATCTAGGCAATCTACATAGACTGCTACTATGCTACAGTTCTTATCCATATGCATTAAAAATAAAGTAAAATCCAGATAATTCAGCTTCAACGGGACTATTCCTGTCTTCCGTGCAGATGCAGGGTATTTTATATCCCTGGCTACAATGGCGGTGCAGCACCAGTATGTACATTTGTGCCTATGTCACCTTTAGTCTTTGCCCCACTGTGTGTCGACCTCAGCAGGTCGGGGTCCTGGAAGGGGAGCAGGTGAGATTTACTGTCTGGATCCATTCATCACAAGTCATTATTACATTTCTGGCAATCAGGGATGGAAATCTATTTGTCGTATCAGATAATAAACTATTTTTTTTTTTACTTCAAGCATGTCTAAAGTATTGCATCAATGGAAGAGGTCAGAGAAGTCCATACGCCTCCAAGGTATTAGAACATATGTGATTGCAAAATCTACTTATGCCACCTCAGAAGCCATAAATTGAGACTATGCGGATCTCAATGTGATAAAGATCCATGTATGATAAGAATCTATCAATAAATGGGCTTTTATTACTCAGCTTTCAGATTTAGGACCGCAATATACAGTGAGACTTCTTTGACCCATTGGCAATGTTTGTGTATCAGGTAAGGACTCGTATAACCTCAGATGTCCACCGTACAGCAATCTATGTAATGATTGACCATTGTCTTAATTGCTTTGTTATATAGTATAATATGAAAACGCACTGTCCAAAATGCAACAAATACGCGGGGAAAACGCATGATTTTTTTGTCACGGTGTTTACATTTGTCAAAAGTCTGCCAGAGAGTGCAGCGTGCGCATATACCCTAAAAATAATTTTGAAACTATAGTGAGGCTTTCAAATGGCCTCTGTCCTCTCAGAATAACTATACACATCCAGTACAGACACTGGGGGCAGATCATTACCTGATATTATGTAATGTGTGAAGGTGGAGAGAGAAGAGAATTCACCAGTCTCCAAATGGTAAAGTATATTGGAGCGGTAATGCTGCACACCACCACATACTGACTCTTATAGGGGATTCCCAGATAGATGGAGGCAGAGGGGGATTCATGTTAGTAGATGTTTCCATGTGAAGATGCTGGATAACATTTTGCTTCACTTTGAATATTATTTGGCTGATGGACTCGGTGGTTTTCATAGGACAAGGAATGTCCGTGTGTAAGAAAAACTGCGACTGACTGTAAATAACAGATTCCATTATTATCTACAATCAGGGCCGTATTTACCATTAGGCACCCGTGGTCCGGTGCCTAGGGCGGCAGATTGTGAGGGGCGGCACCTTCTGGCAGCAAAAAAAAAAAAAATTTTTTTTTTTTTTTTTTTTTTTACATTTTTTTTTTTTTTGTGGCCGCCGAGCACAGGGAGCTGATTGACCCCGGAACTGCCGGCGCCTGCACTTCCGGGGTCACAGGCGCACGCCAATCAGCTCCTTCCTCTGTGCTGCGTCCACTGCTGTGTGGACGTCACATGCAGAGCTCACAGCAGGACGCCGTGGAGGACGCCGTGATGGAAGCCGGTGTCAGAAGAGGATACTCACGTGAGCCAGGAAGATGGCGGCGGGCACTGGAGCAGGTAAGTGGATTCATAAGGAGCGTGGGAGTGTCTCTAATGCAGACCAGAGATCTGCGCATGCGGGGGGGGGAGGCGGCAAAGGCAGATACTGGAGGGAGGCAGAGGCTGAGACTGGGGGGAGGCTGGAGGGAGGCAGAGGCTGAGACTGGGGGGAGGCTGGAGGAAGGCAGAGGCTGAGACTGGGGGGAGGCTGGAGGGAGGCAGAGGCTGAGACTGGAGAGAGGCAGAGGCGGAGACTGGGGGGAGGCTGGAGAGAGGCAGAGGCTGAGACTGGAGGGAGGCAGAGGCTGAGACTGTGGGGAGGCTGGAGGGAGGCAGAGGCTGAGACTGGGGGAGGCTGGAGGGAGGCAGAGGCAGAGACTGGGGGAGGCTGGAGGGAGGCAGAGGCTGAGACTGAGGGAGGCAGAGGCTGAGACTGTGGGGAGGCTGGAGGGAGGCAGAGGCTGAGACTGGGGGAGGCTGGAGGGAGGCAGAGGCAGAGACTGGGGGGAGGCTGGAGGGAGGCAGAGGCAGAGACTGGGGGGAGGCTGGAGGGAGGCAGAGGCTGAGACTGGGGGGAGGCTGGAGAGAGGCAGAGGCTGAGACTGGGGGAGGCTGGAGGGAGGCAGAGGCTGAGACTGGGGGGAGGCTGGAGGGAGGCAGAGGCAGAGACTGGGGGGAGGCTGGAGGGAGGCAGAGGCAGAGACTGGGGGGAGGCTGGAGGGAGGCAGAGGCAGAGACTGGGGGGAGGCTGGAGGGAGGCAGAGGCTGAGACTGGGGGGAGGCTGGAGGGAGGCAGAGGCAGAGACTGGGGGGAGGCTGGAGGGAGGCAGAGGCAGAGACTGGAGGGAGGCAGAGGCTGAGACTGGAGGGAGGCAGAGGCTGAGACTGGGGGGAGGCTGGAGGGAGGCAGAGGCTGAGACTGGAGAGAGGCAGAGGCTGAGACTGGGGGGAGGTTGGAGGGAGGCAGAGGCTGAGACTGGAGGGAGGCAGAGGCTGAGACTGTGGGGAGGCTGGAGGGAGGCAGAGGCTGAGACTGGAGAGAGGCAGAGGCTGAGACTGGGGGAGGCTGGAGGGAGGCAGAGGCTGAGACTGGAGAGAGGCAGAGGCTGAGACTGGGGGGAGGTTGGAGGGAGGCAGAGGCTGAGACTGGAGGGAGGCAGAGGCTGAGACTGTGGGGAGGCTGGAGGGAGGCAGAGGCTGAGACTGGGGGAGGCTGGAGGGAGGCAGAGGCAGAGACTGGGGGGAGGCTGGAGGGAGGCAGAGGCAGAGACTGGGAAGAGGCTGGAGGGAGGCAGAGGCTGAGACTGGGGGAGGCTGGAGAGAGGCAGAGGCTGAGACTGGGGGGAGGCTGGAGGGAGGCAGAGGCAGAGACTGGGGGGAGGCTGGAGGGAGGCAGAGGCAGAGACTGGGGGGAGGCTGGAGGGAGGCAGAGGCAGAGACTGGGGGGAGGCTGGAGGGAGGCAGAGGCAGAGACTGGGGGGAGGCTGGAGGGAGGCAGAGGCTGAGACTGGGGGGAGGTTGGAGGGAGGCAGAGGCTGAGACTGGAGGGAGGCAGTGGCTGAGACTGTGGGGAGGCTGGAGGGAGGCAGAGGCTGAGACTGGGGGAGGCTGGAGGGAGGCAGAGGCAGAGACTGGGGGGAGGCTGGAGGGAGGCAGAGGCAGAGACTGGGGGGAGGCTGGAGGGAGGCAGAGGCTGAGACTGGGGGGAGGCTGGAGAGAGGCAGAGGCTGAGACTGGGGGGAGGCTGGAGGGAGGCAGAGGCAGAGACTGGGGGGAGGCTGGAGGGAGGCAGAGGCAGAGACTGGGGGGGAGGCTGGAGGGAGGCAGAGGCAGAGACTGGGGGGAGGCTGGAGGGAGGCAGAGTCAGAGACTGGGGGGAGGCTGGAGGGAGGCAGAGGCAGAGACTGGGGGAGGCTGGAGGGAGGCAGAGGCTGAGACTGGAGGGAGGCTGAGACTGGGGGGAGGCTGGAGGGAGACTGAGGCTGAGACTGGGGGGAGGCTGTAGGGAGGCTGAGGCTGAGACTGGAGGGAGGCTGAGGCTGAGACTGGGGGGAGGCTGGAGGGAGGCAGAGGCAGAGACTGGGGAGAGGCTGGAGGGAGGCAGAGGCAGAGACTGGGGGGAGGCTGGAGGGAGGCTGAGGCTGAGACTGGAGGGAGGCTGAGGCTGAGACTTGAGGGAGGCAGAGGCTGAGACTGGAGGGAGGCTGAGACTGGGGGGAGGCTGGAGGGAGACTGAGGCTGAGACTGGGGGGAGGCTGGAGGGAGGCTGAGGCTGAGACTGGAGGGAGGCTGAGGCTGAGACTGGGGGGAGGCTGGAGGGAGGCAGAGGCAGAGACTGGGGGGAGGCTGGAGGGAGGCAGAGGCAGAGACTGGGGGGAGGCTGGAGGGAGGCTGAGGCTGAGACTGGAGGGAGGCTGAGACTGAGACTTGAGGGAGGCTGAGGCTGAGACTTGAGGGAGGCTGAGGCTGAGACTGGAGGGAGGCTGGAGGGAGGCTGAGGCGGAGACTGGGGCAGGCTGAGGCTGGGGGGAGGCAAAGGCTGAGACTGGGGAAGAGAGGCTGATGCTGAGGGAAGATAGAGGCTGATGCTGGGGGAGAGAGGCTGATGCTGGGGGAGTGGGAGAGAGGGGCTAATGCTAGAGACAGAGGACAAGGGATGAGGGATAGTGCAATGACAAAATCGATTGGGTGGGGGGAGTGTAAGGACTCAGAATAAGAGGGGGCAGCATTGGGAGCTCATTGTGAAGAAGGGGCAGCATGTGTGGGATCAGTATGGAGTGGAGCAATGTAGGGGAGTCAATATCAAGAGTGGGGTAGTGTGTGTGTGGGGGGTCTCAGCATAAGCGTTAGTGTGGTGGTCTTAGCATGAGTGGGGCAACATGAAGGTCTCATTATGGAAAAGAGGAAGGCAGCATTAGGAGCTCATGGAGAGGGACAGCATGCATGGGACATTGTGAGAAGGGGGCAGCATGCATGGGACACTGAGGAGGGGGCAGCATGCATGAGACATTGTGAGGAGGGGGCAGCATGCATGGGACATTGTGAGAAGGGGGCAGCATGCATGGGACACTGAGGAGGGGGCAGCATGCATGAGACATTGTGAGGAGGGAGCAGCATGCATGGGACATTGTGAGGAAGGAGCAGCATGCATGGGACATTGTGAGGAGGGAGCATCAAGCATGAGACATTGTGCGGAGGGAGCAGCATGCATGGGACATTGTGAGGAGGGAGCAGCATGCATGGGACATTGTGAGGCGGGAGCAGCATACATGAGACATTGTGAGGAGGGGGCAGCATGCATGAGACATTGTGAGGAGGGAGCAGCATTCATGGGACATTGTGAGGAGGGAGCAGCATACATGAGACATTGTGAGGAGGGGGCAGCATGCATGAGACATTGTGAGGAGGGAGCAGCATGCATGGGACATTGTGAGGAGGGGCAGCATGCATGGGACATTGTGAGGAGGGAGCAGCATGCATGGGACATTGTGAAGAGGGGGCAGCATGCATGGGACATTGTGAGGAGAGAGCAGCATGCATGGGACATTGTGAGGAGGGGGCAGCATGCATGGGACATTGTGAGGAGGGGGCAGCATGCATGGGACATTGTGAGGAGGGGGCAGCATGCATGGGACATTGTGAGGAGGGGGCAGCATGCAAGGGACATTGTGAGGAGGGGGCAGCATGCAAGGGACATTGTGAGGAGGGAGCAGCATGCATGGGACATTGTGAGGAGGGGGCAGCATGCATGGGACATTGTGAGGAGGGGGCAGCATGCAAGGGACATTGTGAGGAGGGGGCAGCATTCATGGGACATTGTGAGGAGGGGGCAGCATGCATGGGACATTGTGAGGAGGGGGCAGCAAGCATGGGACATTGTGAGGAGGGAGCAGCATGCATGGGACATTGTGACGAGGGAGCAGCATGCATGGGACATTGTGAGGAGGGGGCAGCATGCATGGGACATTGTGAGGAGGGGGCAGCATGCATGGGACATTGTGAGGAGGGGGCAGCATGCATGGGACATTGTGAGGAGGGGGCAGCATGCATGGGACATTGTGAGGAGGGGGCAGCATGCATGGGACATTGTGAGGAGGGGGCAGCATGCATGGGACATTGTGAGGAGGGGGCAGCATGCATGGGACATTGTCCTCACATCATGCTGCTCCCTCCTCACAATGTACAGATCATATTTCATAATCGAGGAAGGTGTGGTGGATATACAGTAGTTTATAAGGGAGGGCAGTGTGGTGTTTATTAGGGGCAGTGTCACAGTCACAGTATATAAGTGGGGACGGTGTGGTGGGAATATTTTATACTCATGCTATGTTTTGATGTGCCTGTGGTGATTCCCATTGGGGGGGGGGGTTCGTTTCTTATTGATACTTTTTAAAGTGTGCTACAGAGTAGATCTGCCTTAAACAGATGTCGTGTGCGAAAACTCAGTTTTACGTTGTCACTAAGGGGCGCGACCACTTAAAGTGCCTAGGGCAGCACGAAGGCAAAATACAGCCCTGTCTACAATAAATAAGAGGCTACAAGAAATCCTGTGCTATCTGCAGGCACAGGACAGGTCTCTACTACGCACTGTAGTTTGCTAAAAGCCGCATGTTATACTAAGAGAAGCCGAAAATGATCAAGTAATAAAAAAAGTTTATGGTAGCTATAGTGCGGGCCCCTAGAGGCAATTTCCCTGGTAGGCCCCAGTCTGACCCTGACTGGAGGGTGCAAGAGTGCTAGGAGGGAGGCCACAGAGCAGGTGGTTACATTAGTTGCGATGGGAGATGATGAGGGCATGCACTAGTGTTTCTGAAGATTCTTGGTTAAGGAATGAATATTTTTGAGTTGTCGTTGGCAGGAGGTGAAGAGTACTTGGATGTGTGGATTTGGTATTTGGTGAGATTTTATCTCTGTATTTGTAAGCCAAAACCAGGAGTGAGAGAAACAAAATTTAAAATTTTGCAGTTGTGATACCTTTTAATGGCTAACTAAAATAAAATAAAATATGATCTTATAAAGCAAGCTTTCAAGACATCTCAGGTCTCTTCCTCAGGCATGGTACCATGATACCATGCCTGAAGAAGAGACCTGAGATGTCTCGAAAGATTGCTTTATAACATCATATTTTATTTTAGTTAGCCATTAAAAGGTATCACAACTACAAAATTTTAATTTTGTGTCTCTCACTGAGAGCGATCAGTCATTTTTCAACTGGCTAACACACTACCAAAACCTTTTTCTTTTAACTAAAACCAGGAGTGGAACAGAGGAAAAGTATAGAAGCGCCACACTAGCGCAAAATGGTCACCGTTGTCCAGATGTGCTTTTCTTTAAAAAATAAGGAAATATCTAAGTGTGTGTGTGTGTATGCCCTGTACCTGTCACGTCTAGTGTGTAATGTGTAAAACATCACTGTTCTCACTGCTCTAGAGGAGATCTGCATGGAGGAATGGGCCACATACCACAACAGTGTGTGCCAACCTTATGAAGACTTACAGAGAATGTTTGACCACTGTCATTGCCAACAAAGGATATATAACAAAATATTGAGATGAACTTTTGTTATTAACCAAATACTTATTTTCTACCATAATTTGCAAATAAATTCTTACCAAATGAGACAAGGTGAGTTTCTGGATTTGTTTTCTCATTTTGTCTCTCATAGTTGTGGTCTACCTATGATGTCAATTACAGGCCTCTCTCATCTTTTTAAGTGGAAGAACTTGCACAATTGGTGGCTGACTAAATACTATTCTTCCCCACTATATACAGCGCCCCCATCCTCATGTTGTGTATGTGGTACTGCTCCTCAGTCTGCTCAGGTCAGTAGAGCTGAGAGGCAACACCAAATATAACTCCAGGACACATTATTATGGAGAAAGCAGAGATTTTTTCTAATTTTGTACAATCCCTTTTAGCATCTGTATTTGGGCCTTTTTGGTGTGAGTACAAGCACTACAGGCCACTGGCTACATCGTGCATTATTTTGTATTCTCATCCTGTACATTTATATCATATCCACAGGATTTATACAGTAGATGCTGATCCCACCAAAGTGGCCATGACGTGCACCGCTCTCAGTCAAGAGATGACAGAACTCCCATGTACAGGAATTTATACCATCTCACCACGAAAAGCATCAGCTCCTCATTCTCCAGATACATGTGGACCCCACTGGTGACATCTGCATGTACCATCCATAATGTAATATCCAGGGACACAGTATAAATGGACGAAATCAGAACACCCCAATAAGGATGAGCTCAGACGTTGTGGAATTAATGTGGATATGAGATGCAGATTCTCCAGCACAAATCTGGAGGAGTTTATTGTATATTTGAAAAGATCAATGTCCTCCTATCCTCATTTGTTTACAGGGAAAGTGAGTAAAAAATCAGTAGGGTGGGGGCACCAAAGGGCAGCTTTGCACAGGGCACCATGCAGGCTAAGGCCGGCCCTGCCTAGGACTCCCCACCGATCCCAAGAACTGGCCTCTCCCCACCGATCCCAAGAACTGGCCTCTCCCCACCGATCCCAAGAACTGGCCTCTCCCCACCGATCCCAAGAACTGGCCTCTCCCCACCAATCCCAAGAACTGGCCTCTCCCCACCAATCCCAAGAACTGGCCTCTCCCCACCGATTCCAAGAACTGGCCTCTCCCCACCGATCCCAAGAACTGGCCTCTCCCCACCGATCCCAAGAACTGGCCTCTCCCCACCGATCCCAAGAACTGGCCTCTCCCCACCGATCCCAAGAACTGGCCTCTCCCCACCAATCCCAAGAACTGGCCTCTCCCCACCAATCCCAAGAACTGGCCTCTCCCCACCAATTCCAAGAACTGGCCTCTCCCCACCGATCCCAAGAACTGGACTCTAGGGTATGTGCACGAGCTGCAGATTTGGTGCAGACATTGTTTGCCTGAAATGTGCAGCTTCTGGCAGAAAAATCACATGCGGTTTTGGTGCTGTTGTTTTCATGCATTTTTTTAGTGAGGTCAATGACTGGAATGTCTAAACAACGCAGAAAAAAAATGCCCTAACAATTGACATGCTGCAGATTCTGCACCAAAATTTGCAAGAAAAAAACCCAAAGGGCGCCCAGCACTTCAGAAATCTCATACATTTCGCTGGCTTCAGGATAGTCATGCAGATTTTGATACAGATTTCTAAAAAGATGCATAAAAAATGCACTTTGTGCACAGGCCCTTAAGTGTCCCATCTGAATGGAGCAGAGGCTGGGCATACACCACCACTCCAGCTCTATGGAACTGCTGACAAAAGCAGAGTTCTATATTCTGCAAGAAAACCAGTGAAAAAAACACAAGACAAGGTAAATATATAAAAATGTATTTGCTATGTAACATAATATTCATATGATATTATAAGAGACATTGGTAGGAACAAAATTTCATTTTCAAAGGCACATATGTCACCTACTAATAAATATAGGCTCTTTAAAAACAGCCCAGATCACAATATAATTAAAATATCATACAGGACAAGCAGAAGGATCCTTCATAATTACTGCAAATCAGCGCAACATTGACCTCTATGTGTTAAGGACATTATTCAGGTGACCAAAGGTCATGTCCTAAATCCAGCACAGAGATGGAGAAGACTTCAGTTTCTGCTACACATCATCCCCCGGGCACTTGGCTGATCAATTTTATCATTGAAATCCCATAATAAACATTTGGTTCTTTAATACATTGTGTACACATGAGCATATCGGCTAAAAAGTGAGGTACATACTATGTGGAAAGAGTTTTATAAAAATACTGATTTTCATTATAAAAGTACAATCTTGGCAGCTGATTTATAACAAGGAAAAATATTTCACGATTCTGTACAAACAGTAAACATTTTAGGATTATCATGGGATTCAGATTCCATCTTCCATCTACATTTCCATCTTTACAGGGCTGTCTTATATATCCCAATGTTGCCTCTTGGCACTTAATAAAAACTGCATTAATAAGTAATGCCCTGAAATTAAAAACACTTATTGCTGTAATTTTTTATGTTCCTTATAAACCATTTCATTTTTAAGATGTTATTGTTTTTTTTCTTCACTTTTTCTTCTATCTGTCCAAATTATGGTATATATGGTCCTAATAAAGAACTTTTAGGCTATGTGAACACGTTGCAAATTTAATGCAGAAATTTTCTGCATCAAATCTGCATTTTCTGGCAGAAAAACGCACCAAAAAACATGAGTTTTTGGTGCATTGTTAGTGCGTTTTTGTGTCGTGCGTTTTTCTTAATGAAGTCAATGGGTGGGAGGGCTAAAAAAATGCAGGCAAGAATTTACCAACAATTGACATGCTGCAGATTATTTTTCTGCACCGAATCTGCAAGGAAAAAATAAGCAACGTGCGCACAGCACTTCAGAATTATATAATCATATTTTCATCATTTCCACAGTATTTCACTTGTTGGACCAGCAGTTTGTACTTCAGAGCTGCTCTTCTTACTGTACCGCACATGCCCTGTATATTTTATTATCTACACGGAGGTACGATAACTTTCAGATGACCCGGTTTATAAGGAACAGAACAGATGTCTTAATGGAAAATATATCTATTGGAATCTATATAAGTGCAATATTTTTGTTTACCTGGCAAATGATTCCTAATTAGAACACAAAATATTTATAATTTTACTAAAAGCTTTAAAATAGTTTAGAAATAATCATGTATATAGATTTAATTTTAATAGAAAATACTAGGCTATAACATTTCCTCTGCATTTGCGTCATATCAACAATTCTTGTCCAGGGAGCAGTAATAATCTGTTAAGACTTTCCAAGCTTTGGGGGCCATGAATCCATCCGGGGGGTTTTGTGCTTCGCGGGCCAGTTTTCTCATGCGGGTTCCAGAGATGAAGTCAAATTCACTGTGTCTAAAATTGAAAACAGAAATCATATGATAAGCGCAGACATCAAAATCACATACTGTGTTTCCCCAAAAATAAGCCCTGGGAGGAATTTTCTGATTAAGGCTTAAATATAAGCCCTACCCCGTAAATAAGCCCTGGTTGCGTCTCAATAATGAAGTGTCCATGTAGCTAAAAAAGGTAAAGATACTGCAGGATACTTCATTAAAGAAAGCAGACACCCCCAAAAGAGAAAAGACGGACCCCACAATCTTACCAGACCCCGAACGGAACGCTGTGGAACACAAGGACCTGCGGTAGAATGCATCAAGGACCTACACACACTGTAATACCGTACTGCTCAAGGGACCTGGGACGCAGTGGAACAAGAGGACCTGCGGTGGACACCATCGAGGACCTGCAGTAGTTCCATCACAGCTTCTCCATGTGTTCAACCACAGGTCCTTGCATTCTACAGCGCTGCCGGACAGAAGCAGTACGGTATTACCGGATGTTTCTGTGTGTGTATGATGTTTCTGTGATCTGATGTGTGTGTGTGCGTGCTTGTGAGTGCCGGCCGGAATCAGGAGGACCGCTGTGGAGCACATAAGGACCTGCTGGGAGTGCCCACTGTGGATTGCAGGAGAACTTGGGAGCGACACAGATGTCCAAGGTCTGGTAAGGACGATTCTCCTGGGAGGGTGTCTGCCTTTGTTGGGGGGTAAACCTACACCCAATCCAGGTTTCCCCAGGAATAAGCCCTACCCCAAAAATAAGCCCTAGCGCATTTTTCAGGGTAAAACATAGTATAAGACAGTGTCTTATTTTTGGGAAAACAAGGTAGTAAGATGAAAATTACAATTCAGGACCACCCATTTATCTGAGGCTCCCCATGATTGTCTGATATTACTTGATTACTTATTACATTGGGTAATACCATTTGAAACAACTGAATTAAATAAACTTAGACAGTCCTACACTTCTCAGCTTGACACAACTCTCACATTTGGCTAGTATAAAATGTTTTTCAATGGGGACCCCCAGCATACAAGGGGTGTCAGGCAGCATACATTAGGCACCCATCAAGTCTCACCTGTCTAACATGGCTACACCTGAGTGTGTTCTGCTGAAACTTATCCAGGGCAAACCTTTTACTAGTGGAAGGCCACGTGTAGCCCCGAGGCTGTTAGCTCGGCAATAGACATCTTACCTTTCCCTGTCATAGAACTCCATGGCTTTGTTCTTTGTGTTGTAGGCAGCCACTCTGAATGGGATAATCTCCACAGAAGTCAGCCCTGGTGCCATACTCAGAACTTTTCCACCATGTGTCGGTTCATAAAGATCCGCTTTGGTCTCAGGATGTGGCATGCCAGCAGGGTCCCTCCCGACAATATAGAAGTTGGATCCGGCAATCATTCGAGACCTGCAATGCCACTGGACCTGTGTAAAAGAGAACGTGGTATATGTATGGCATTTTACAATCCAATTTGTACATGTAAGCAGCATTCACATTTGTTCTATGGACTTGTGAGTGGACCATTATAGAGTTATCTACATTACACTTTTTACCAGATAATCAAATTAAATGTTTACAGGAAAATATTGTGGTTTGCCAGAAATAAGTTTGGAACCTATTTTGAGCCCTTGTACTATTACAATAAGGCATTCATCATTAATTTCAATTATACACGGATAAGTTGATATTATGGCCAAAATGATTTAATTGGATTTCACCCCCATTAACATTAACTTATGATATTATTGCCATTTTCTTATGTGCTCACCTCTGTGGGTCCTGCATACAACATTGGTGAAGGGAAGATAGCAACTATGGTGGATTTTGGGTCCAAGATGCCTTCTTCGAGTACAGCTGCATGTTGCTTCATGCGCCAGTCTAAAGGCACATCATCATCTTTGGTCCAACCCCCGAGGGGGTGTAAGAGTAGTACTGGGCACTTATATCCTCTATCCAGCAGGTGGCGCCTGGTATCCTGCATGAGCAAAGCATGTCCATTATGGACAGGATTGCGGAGTTGGAAAGCAAAGACAGCATCTAGGAGAAGAGAAGAATAAAGAATTTAAGACAATGATAAACTGTCATTTCAAAAACTGTCAGAGACATAGCAGAATGTTTTGATTGGTGGTGATCCAGGTACTGAGGCCCCCAAAAGTTGCCAGATTAAGGACCAGATGCGTTTGCTGCCCTGCTCCACCGCTATCGACAGGCTCCAAAGGCTTTCCACTGAGCTCACGTTCAGCGTCTGAGGACGGGGGTCTCAGCACCTGGAACTTCACCGCTCTGTCATATTAATGATTTGTCGATTCCAGGTGGTTAGTGTGTATGCAAAATATATTACAAGGAGTCTTATGAGGACATGCTGGCACACAAAGCTTGGCAGCAGAGTAACTGATTACTTTATCATGCAGTACATTAGGGAAGTCATGTTAAAGAGGTTTTGTGAGTACTAGATACGATATCTCCCTTTTCACCTGTACTGTGCAAAGCAAACAGAGGAATGGCTCATTCAACGAGTTCTGCAACTTACATGGGTTATAAATAACAGGGCTAAACACGTCACTAAAGGGGCTACTCCAAGTTTGGAAGAACTAATATCCATACGTTAGGAGATAAATTACCAATCACTAGCGGAGCCCCACTGATCCTAATGGGGTCTGAATCAGCGATAATCAATCATGTGCACCTCTGGTCCATTCATTTTATATGGCACCACTGGAAATAGCTGACTGCAGCGCATGGCTAATTTTCTGCACTCTAATGTTCTGTTAACAGGTTTTTTGTCTGTCCCATCTGAGAGCGGCTTAATATATCTGTTGAGATCCCGATTCCAGCAATGTGTCGCTTCTGGGACAAAAACCTGATAATAGATTCCCTTTAAAAATGGATGAATTTGTCAAAACTATAGCAAGCAGCCCAGTAAGTGACACATCACTGGATCAGGGTCTCTCCATTATGCTTTTCTCATATTAGGTGGCAAAAACCTGGTGACAGATTCCATTTAAGAATGAATGGAGTGTAGATGACAAAGAATGGCCATTGCTCCATTCACACAGGAATCTTCAGAGTCCTTTATCTCAGGATCTATAGGGGGCCCAGTGGTCAGACTATAAGGGATTGGAAAATTATCCCTTAACCCTAACATATTTGACTAATATACAAAAAGGTTATTAGACCCTGTTATAAATTAGAGGGAGCATCATTGAAGGGGTTATACTCCAATAACATGATGGGTTAAGTAACTGTTCACACCTTGGAATATAAACCATACAAACTTGGAACAGAATGGGGAAGATCTCTGATTCCCAGGTCACTGCTGGGAACAATGCTGTCGGAGTATTACGCCACTTTTATGGACTGACAGTAAAACAGACAAAACTGCAAAAGAAATATTAGGAAACACTCTTTCTGTATAATCACATATATATATATATATATATATATATATATATATATATATATATATATATAATTGCCTTATTCTGTCTGTCTGTCTGTCTTGCTCCAAAATTGTGTCCTTACGGTGACACAAAGCTGATTGGCCGCTGGGCTCGCCATGGCCCCGCCCCCCGCATGGATTGGCCGCTCGCCTCGCCTCGGCTCCGCCCCCCCACGGATTGGTCGCTCGCCTCGGCCTGGCCCCGCCCTCCGCATGGATTGGCCACTCGCCCCGGCCCTCCGCACGCATCGCCAGACATAACCTTGCGCTGCTGGGATCGTGACGGAGCCGGTGAACACTGGTAACCATTATACACATAGGGTAACTAAGGTCCCTTAGTTACCCGATGTGTATCATAGTTACCAGTGTACACCGGCTCCGTCAGGATCCCAGCAGCGCCAGACATAACCTTGCGATGCTGGGATCGTGACGGAGCCGGTGAACGCTGGTAACCATTATACACATCGGGTAACTAAGGTCCCTTAGTTACCCGATGTGTATCATAGTTACCAGTGTACACCGGCTCCGTCAGGATCCCAGCAGCATCAAACATACCCTTGCGATGCTGGGATCTTGACGGAGCCGGTGAACGCTGGTAACCATTATACACATCGGGTAACTAAGGTCCCTTAGTTACCCGATGTGTATCATAGTTACCAGTGTACACCGGCACCGGCACGATCCCAGCAGCGCCAGACATAACCTTACGATGCTGGGATCTTGACGGAGCCGGTGAATGCTGGTAACCATTATACACATCGGGTAATTAAGGTCCCTTAGTTACCCGATGTGTATCATAGTTACCAGCGTACACCGGCTGCCGGTACACATGTGCAGGGAGCCGGAATTATACTCCTCTCCCCCCAGGACTACTCCTCCTATTATAGTCCTCCTATTATACTCCTCTCTGAGTATAATAGGAGAACTATTATAGCATGGGGGATGGAGCACGATGGTGTGCGCAGCATGGGGGATGTAGCACGATGGGGGGTGCACAGCATGGGGGATGGAGCACGATGGGGAGTGCGCAGCATGGAGGATGGAGCACGATGGGGGGTGGGCAGTATGGGGGATGGGGCACGATGGGGGGTGCGCAGCATGGGGGATGGAGCACGATGGGAGGTGCACACCTCCCCCCAACACACACACACACACACAACACACCACACACACACACTGGGAACCACAAACACCGCCATACACAGACACCCACACACACAGACAACGCCGCACACACACAACACCCAACACACAAACACCGCGGCATACATAAATATACGCACATACCGCACAACACACACATTGCACAAAACATACCTCCCCCAAAACACACCACACCCACACAAACCGCGCAACACACACACACACACACAACGCTACAGACACACAGCGCTCCACAAACAACGCAACACACGCAACACACATACAACACCGCTCTCACCCCCCGCCACACCCAGACAACACCCAGAACATGTACAGCGCCCTACACAAACACTTGGTAACTACACACAACAACATCTATATATATATATATATATATATATATATATATATATATAACAAAAATCATACATTAACTACACAATACGCAAATTCTAGAATACCCGATGCGTAGAATCGGGCCACCTTCTAGTATATATATAAAAGGCAAATTTAAATAAGTGAAAAAAAGGAATAAAAAAACGTGCAATATTCACTCTAATAAATGTTCCCTTCGCCATCAGCTCTCCTTACACTGTTTCTGGGTTAGAGTGAACTGAGTGGCGTCACCAAGTCTTATACAGACCCGATATGTACATGGCTATGGCATTACCATTATTAGTAGGCAATGTTTAGTGGCTGATAAACAGCTCCTCGATTGAGTATTGAGTGCATCACTAATCCCCAATCCATTTTAAACTAGTGCAGCCACCAATACTTTATATCTATAATTACACCCTTGCCCCTAGTGATCAACTAGTTAATTTTACTAAGACTAGCCATTGTTTTCTATGGCGAGATTTTTAGGTCAGTCTATCATCTGCCCGATTGACAATTTGGTAAGTGGCAGTATATTAGGACGGTACCTAGTACACCAGAGCAGAACAGTGACTTACCAGCGTTCATTTCTTTAGCCTTTTGTTTCAGCTCCAGGGGTGTGAGGCGGTACTGATCTAAGCCATCTGCCCATCTGATTCTTTCCAGAACCTCCAGATCTCCACCAACCAGCCAATCGCCACTTTCCAGGACCATCTGAAAGGTAAGACATTTTCCTTTGTAAAAACTAAATTCAGGTTAGAATGATTCTTCCATATTGTGAGCAAATATTCAGTGTTGGAGAGAAGAAGTGGGGTTAAAGCCGCGCTACCGCCAATAAAGAAAGGTTGTTGATTAATAAATTATTTTATTCCATAGGTCAACGCGTTTCAGGGATTTATTCCCCTTCTTTAGGACCATATAAAAATCAACAAAATATTTTGAGGAAATGTGTGATATATATAAGTCTAGGTTGTAGAGAAGACAAACATGGCCACTTCTTAAAAGTTGAACTCCAGTTTCAGAAAAGTTTTGACATGTTAGAATTTTTGATTTGCTAAGATCCTCCCCAATAACTGACACATGGAGGTAGAAGCTCTCACCTGAGCGCCATACCCTTTCAGCTCTGTTCAGATATTGTCAGAGTCACAGACATGTATACTTTCTATGAATCGGTATACCAACGAACCTGCCATATGGTTTTGTCCTGAGGAACAGGCTTGATTGTCTTGAAATGCGTAGACTAATAAACCATATTACCACCTAAGTCATTTGAAGTATTTTTCATCCATTGAAGCAGCGCAGAAGAACCGCAATTTATCCTTATTGACTACTAGTGATTGGCAGTCCGGCTCTTTTTGGTAAACTGGATCATTTGATTCTTCTCACTAAAAACAGTTGTCTAGTTTGGATTCCAAATGGACCGGTATTAAATATTTGTTCATCTGCAGGGGAACATGTATTTATGGAAAAATCGCACACATCTTAAAACAGTCGAAACCCGGTTGACCTGAAGCTAACCAATGACTCGAGAAGAAGGTTGGGTGGGCAGGGTATCGGCCACAATGTTAGCCGGATTGTGCCATTTTATCCATAGTTGGAGCTATTTGGGAACTACAACTAACCCTCGCTGGGTTGCTTTCACAAAGATATAATAATAATAAGTTTTATTTCTATAGCGCTAACATATTCCGCAGCGCTTTACAATTAAGAGGGGACATGTACAGACAATATGAGACAATACAAAATAACAAAATTAAGATACCAGGAGGAGTGAGGGCCCTGCTCGTAAGCTTACAGTCTATGAGGAAATAGGGGAGACACAAAAGGTGAATGGGGGGGGAGAAAAGCTTGTCATATATGGTCCAGCCATCGATTTAATAGGGTATTCAAAAGCAGCTGCATGAACCCGTCGGTGAGAATTTATACAGGTAGAGGGGACGAGAATTGGAAGTACATTTTTTGAAGTGCATAAAGGGACTAGATTAGATCAGGGAAGTGAGGTGATAGGCTAGTCTAAAGAAATGCGTTTTTAGGGCCCGCTTAAAGGTGTGGATGTTGGGAATTAATCGGATTTCTCTTGGTAATGTGTTCCAGAGCATAGGCGCAGCTCGTGAGAAATCTTGAAGACGGGAGTGAGAGGTTCGAATTGTTGAGGATGTCAGTCTTAAGTCATTAGCAGAGCGAAGGGCACGGGTGGGGTGATAGACAGAGATGAGGGAGGAGATGTAGGGGGGTGCGGAACAATGGAGAGCTTTGTGAGTGAGAGTGATAAGTTTATATTGGATTCTGTAACGGATAGGCAACCAGTGCAATGACTGGCAAAGAGCAGAGGCATCAGTGAAGCGGTTGCAGAGGAAAATGATCCTGGCTGCGGAATTCAGAATGGATTGGAGAGGGGAGAGTTTAGTAACAGGGAGACCAATTAGTAAAGAATTACAATAGTCCAGGCGAGAATGAATGAGAGCGACAGTAAGCGTTTTTGCAGAGTCAACGGTAAGAAAAGGTCGAATTCTTGAGATGTTTTTGAGGTGGAAGTGACAAGAACGAGCAAGTGAACGAATGTGGGGAGTGAAGGAAAGATCGGAGTCAAATATAACCCCAAGACAGCGGGCGTGCTGCTGGGGCGTAATGGTAGAGCCACACACAGAAATGGTAATATTGGGTTTCGGAAGGTTAGGAAAGGGAGGAAACAGAAGAAGTTCAGTTTTTGACAGGTTCAGTTTTAGATAGAGGGAGGACATGATGTTGGAGACAGCGGACAGACAATCGGTAGTATTTTGTAATAGTGCAGGGGTGATGTCAGGAGAAGATGTGTACAGTTGGGTGTCATCAGCATAGAGATGGTACTGGAAACCAAATCTGCTGATTGTTTGCCCAATAGGGGCTGTGTATAGAGAGAACAGGAGGGGGCCTAGGACTGAACCCTGAGGAACCCCGACCGTAAGGGGAAGAGGAGAGGAAGAGGAGCCGGCAAAAGATACAGTGAATGAGCGGTCAGAGAGGTAAGAGGAGAACCAGGAAAAATATGTCTTTTTGTGCCGGGTCATTAGAGATGGACCCATCATTACTATGACTACTACTGGGGTATAACACAGGATCCATCACCTGAAGCAATACCAAGTGCCAGGTCACATAAATTAAAGGGGTTGTCCACCTTTTGGAACAATTTCTTTTTTTTTTTATTTATAGGCTTGTATCTTGGGCTAAAAAAAATTAACTGAGAGTCTGTCAGTCAGCTCGGTATGTCGGTCCTTGTCTTTTACTGAGCTGCTCTCAGCTAATTTATGACAACAGATCGCGCTAAAGTTAAATGTGCAGGGAAACAAAGAGCCTGTAAAAGACAAACTGCAAAAACTGTAAGGAAAACAAAATGTAAAAATGAATTTTAGCCCCAAATACATGGCCCTTTAAATTAAGGAAAAAACTGAAGTGTATGACGTATTTCAGTTGGCTCTTTGATATGATCGCAGAGGGTCATTAGGGCCACTGCAATACATCATGTGTGATGAAGCATGGCGTCATCTAACCAGATATAATATGTATAGTTCGACTAAATAATATGTGGCACACAACCATAAAATAATACCACGCCAGCACAGTACCAGCATAACTTTAGAGAGCACAGCTTACCTTGACATGGGGATGCTGGGCACAGGTAGTGCCCCAAACTCGAGCGCACCTTTCTTCTTTTCTGTGCTCATAAAACTCAGGGTTACGCAAAATGGCAACTCTTTTCCCCTCATAAGAAAGAGCTAAGGCGTTGGAGTCACTCAGTTTTTCCTTATCGTCTGAAGAGACTGGCAGCACGATGGGAATGCTCAGGTTGATCACACCGCCTACAAACATAGGCTCAGGATTAGTATATGCCCACGCTTGTATACATAGTAAGCAATAAGCTCCCCCTAGTGGTGGCTGTATACGGTATTGTTTTATTAATTTTAAGGGACAACCCTATCCATGCGTCATATTAGGGGATGTGGAGGTCATAAAAATCTGTATGTGACCAGAACAGAGAAACACTCTCTAAATCTGGCTGCTGCTGGCTTATGTGATAACAGGGGGTAAAAGAAGTCAAATCCTGCTGATTGCTTTTTTCTTTTTCAGCAAAAATGGGAGCAATTGTCAGCGTTTCTATATTTTTTCTGTGCATCTATTAAAAAAAAAAAAAGCCCCTGACAGGGTCTCTTTATCTACCAAATGCCATTTATAACACTGGTGTCTTCTTATTTGGTAGATGGGGATTTCTGCCCCTCATGCACCAAAGCCTTGGTGTGACTGCTACCATTACAACCTATATAGCTGGTATTATATTCCTCAATAGGGATCTTACTACAGAGACTGCAAACTCTGCAGCAAAAATGCTGAAGAATTTGCAGACATATCAGGTATGATGAGGATTTGATAGTTTTTTTTACAACATTTTAAAGCTCTCAAAACCCAATCTATTGGTAAGTTCTGGAAAAACAGGTCAGCCATACAGAACCTGGTGGGACAAAGCCCGATCAGGAACCGCTCAACAGAGCCTTCTCTCAAAACATAACATAACACTGGCCTTAGTCATTAAGAGCAAAACATACGCTCAGCAGGATTGGGATACCTGTAACGCAATCATGTTGTGCCAAGTTAGGACAACATCAATTTGGTGACAGGTTCCCTTTAAAAGGGGATGTCCACTATAGAACAACCCAGTCTTAACTGTTAAAGTGGTCCTTAAAAAAAGCAATACTGTTGTAATGGACTGGCACCATACCAGCATTGTTGACTCTGTCTCTCCTGACAGTCATACAACATTATTATGTCACTGAGTTTTGCAACCTTTCAAGAGCTTCTGATGGGCTGCAGCGATCACGCTTCTGTCATAAATGTGATGGCTGCAGTCGATCAGTGAATGGTGATTGTCTGAATGACTCATGCAGCATAACATATTAGAGACTCTGATCCAGGGAACTAATACAATTGCTGTATGGAAAGTCGGGAAGGAATTTTTGCCCTATGGGGCAATTAGCATTGGCTTCATGGGGTTTTTGCCTTCTTCTTGATCGACATGTTATTTCCATCAGGATCAACCTATAACCTATGTCTATAAAACTATGTAGCTGCCAGGAGACGCTGTGCCGACAATGATGGTACAGTGCCAGTCCAGAAGAAGAGTAACCGCTCTGATGATGGGCTATTCAATGCAAGTTTGAAAGGGTCTAATTAAATCTACCCATATACAATGGTTCATTTATGTCTTCATACCCTCAGGCCAACAGAAATGTATAGGGAGGGACAATCGTTCTGTCCCCATTCTGCATACATCTTAACTGTTGTCGGCAGCACATCCTGTTTATATAAGATGTGCTGCCGATAATGATAATTTTTAGACCACCATAAATGATATGATCGTCCAATGAAAGAGCCTTCTGTTATTTGTCTGCTGATCAGCACATATTTATATGGACAGTCCATGCTGAATATGAGCTAATATAAAAGGGCCTTAATTGTTTTACTAGAAGTTCACTGGAAATAAAACAGACATTGTTACAAGCACATAACACAAAGCGATTAAAGCTCATTACTTCTAATTATCTGTTATTACCATTTAGATTGTAAGCAGCGCAGCAATAATCAGCAGCATTTACAGTGCGAGGTTACATTTATTAATCCCGGTGGTGCTGCCATCTCCTCACCTCGCACTGTAAATGTCCCATTCACATGTATTATAAGCTCACTACAAATTATGTTTTATTTGGAGAACAGATTACAGGATAATGACACATATTCATTAAAGGGTGAGGCAGGGTAATTACACATTCACTGAAGTCCCACCCTTGATTAACATTGGCTATTTAATCAGTGTCAGAAAAAAACACCCATTAGCTGGAAACCATCAACAAGCAGGTTAGCTTCTGATGATAGAACTGAGAGCAGTGTGTGCCTCTCTTTAGTACTTACAAGCAATCTGTCAGCTGACTCTGCCTGTCTCATATCACTTACATGTGTGCAGGTTATAAAACCACAAGGAGTCCAAACCTGTATGAAACAGAAATGCTGCTCTGTTGCACACAAATCTACTTTTGAAGCGATAAGTGGATGGAAGTGCTCTGGGCGGGACGGAGCACTTCCTCTTCCTCAGCTCCAATCACAATTCTTATCCTAACTCCACCCTCCAATAGGTGATTGATTGACTGTTAGTTAGTCTTGCTGCAGCATGTCAATTACTTACGTGAGGACAGAATAAGGCTGAGCATGGAGTTTGGAGCTGAGCACTGCTGCAGCAGTGAGAACTGCCAATCACCTAGATGAGGGCGGAGTCAGGCTGTAAATATAGCCGTCCCACGCAGAGCACTTCCCCTTCCTCAGCTCCAATCGCAATTCTGAACCTAACTCTGCCCTCCAATAGATGATTGACAGTTAGTTAGTCTTGCTGCAGCATGTCAATTACCTAGATGAGGACAGAATGAGGCTGAGAATGGAGCTTGGAGCTGATAACTGTTAATCAACTAGATGAGGGCGGAGTCAGGCTGTAAATATAGCCGTCCCACGCAGAGCACTTCCATCTTTCATTTGCATATCAGTGGATTTTTCTAACAGGCTGATTTGTTTTACAGGTTAAGAGTTAATAACTGTATTGAATATCATAGCTGACTGTGTAATTACATGCAGAAGCTTCCAATGTTTACTTATTTTACAATGGTAGCCTATGGGTAATGGAAGCCATTAAACATATGTCTCCCAACAGAAACCTTGAAAGCTCACTATCAAAAACAGTGTGAAAGGAGGCTGCTTGTACTCTGCTTGTTGACTGTTTCCTTGCTATAGTATTTTTATTCTACACTGCACAGAATAGAAGACCATACAGCCAATGTTAATCAAAAACAAGACATTGATACCATTTGTATAATAACAGGTGCTTATGAAATCAGTTTAGGGATGGTACATTTATTCCAAAATATTTCCGTTTTAGTAAAACATACAAAAATAATCTCATGATGTTTTGCACCACCCATACACTGACCCATAAGGTATTCGTAGCTGCTATATTTGGAGAACGAAGATTGATTACCAGTCGTTTCCATTCTTCTAGGATTAGGTGGGTTGCACTTACAGAACGTTTCCTTAAGGAGAATTCATTTCCTGGGATTCAAATACTGACTTTCCCATAAGTGCAATCCACTACAACCCACCGGATGACATTTTACTTACCAGCAATAGTAAATTATTGTAGCGAAAATTGAACAGAAATCTCTGCGATTTGAGCAACTGAATGATTGAGAGCGAATTGTCTTCACATAAAATAAACTCACCAAGAGACTTTGCGAATGTTAAGTCTGAGTTATGCCTCGCATCTAAAGAAAAGTGTAGTTTGATCAATCACAGCACAACTACTTAACCATTCATGGTAACCCTGACTAGAAGACTTGAACACGAGGTAATCTTGGCCTTCTGGTCCACACAAGTGTTAGCAGGCCTGGACTTCATCTCACTATGCCCAAATTATTCCTCAGAATCAGGTGGATCATTACTTTGGACTGGCAGAAAATCGTATTTAGAAGATACGAGCTGTACCACCTTCTCATGATGTTGAAATGGTGACTAACAGGGCCAGATAAACCCATCACCTTCACTTTAAAGGGTCAAGTAGAAAATGTTGCCATTCTATATAAAGTGTTTCCCTGAAAATAAGACCTACCCCAAAAATAAGCCCTTACAGGAATTCTCAGCATTTTCAGCATAAGGCTTAAATATAAGCCCTACCCTGAAAATAAGCCCTTGTCACGGTTCAATAATAGTGTTCAGGCAGCTAAAAATTTTAAAGAACACTGCAGGACACTTCATTATAGAAAGAAGACACCCCCAAAAGAGAGAAGAAAGAAGACAGAAGATCGGTGGAATGCACACCCAAACATCAGATCGTGCACACACACACACACACCAGATCGTGCACACACACACACCAGATCGTGCACACACACACACCAGATCGTGCACACACACACACATCAGATCGTGCACACACACACACACATCAGATCGTACACACACACATCAGATCATGCACGCACACACACACACATCAGATCATGCACACACACACATCAGATCGTGCACACACACAAACACACACACACATCAGATCGTGCACACACATCAGATCATGCACACACACATCAGATCGTGCACACACACATCAGATCGTGCACACACACATCAGATCGTGCACACACACACACACATCAGATCATGCACACACACACACACCAGATCATGCACACACACACACACACATCAGATTGCACGCGCACACACTCACTCACCAAATTCGGCGATAGCGATCGCTTCAGGACAGCAGTGGAACCTGGGACACATTGCAGTGGAGCGCGAGGACCTGTGGTGGAACACATTGGTGCGTTCCACCGCAGGTAATCTCGCTCTTCTGCACTGCGTTCCAGGTTTTCCTTCCGGCCGGAAGTAATCGGTATCACTGGATGTGGTGAGTGTGTGTACGATCTGATGTGTGATTGTGTGTGCAATCTGATGTGTGATTGTGTGTGCAATATGATGTGTGATTGTGTGCGATCTGATCTATGTGTGTGCGATCTGATCTATGTGTGTGCGATCTGATGTGTGTATGTGTATGACTGTGTGTGCGATCTGAAGTATGTGAGTGTTAGCCAGAAGCAGGGGAGAACTGTGTGGAGCATACCTACTGGGAGCGCCCGCTGAAGATCACAGGAGGACCTGGGAGCGATGCAGACATCCGGTGTCTGGTATGATTCTCCTGGGAAGGGTGGTCTGCTTTTTTGAGGGGTAAACATACCCCCAATAGTGTTTTCCAGAGAATAAGCCCTACCCCAAAAATAAGCCCTAGTGCATTTTTCAGGCCAAAAAATAAGACAGTGTCTTATTTTCGGGGAAACACGGTAGTGGCTACATATTGAAAGGTAACTTCTGTCTGGTTTTCCATATGGCTAAGGCTCACAAAGTGATAAAATAACATATCCAAGGGCCTCCCTATACATGTGAGACTAGAGTCAGCCAAACTAGCAGATATTGGGAAAAAAGGACAACAGTCTAATAAGTGGGGGGGCCTCCTGACTCCCCCCCCCCAACAAATAATGTCGGGAAATCTAAACATCTGAAATGATGGAACTCCAAGATTCATTTTGTTCTCCAGGAGATAATCCACATCCAAAGTCTGACAGCAGCTCTCATACAATATAGGAGCACGTGATTCAATGTATGGGGCAGAAAGCCGTGAGCACAAACGTTCAGATCACAGGTATGTAATGTGTATGGCCACCTGTAAAGGGTTGTCTGGGCATACACTAAAGGGTGCTTTACACGCTGCGACATCGATAGCGATCTCGTTAGTGATGTAACACGCCACATACGATTTGCCGAGATCGCACATGTGACCGGCGCTTAAAAAAAAATGACCTATGTACGATCTTGGCAAATCTTATCTGCGATCTGGCGTGTCACATCGCTAACGAGATCGCTAGCGCAGCATGTAAAGCACCCTTTAAGGATCACTAAGAGCAGATTGGTGGGAGACCAATACGCTGTGGTCACATTACCAAATTGTTCACACAAGGGACTTCTCGAGATAAAACCACTTGCAGTTGTACACTTATTACCTGTCATCGGTGATAGGTTCATGTTGTTATTTTTCATAGGAAAATCCCTTTAAGTTTAATGCCGTTTCTTGTATATAACTTTGGCTAGACAACTGACCAATAGTGGATCTATGAGGAGCATTGACAATAGTCTACATTTCTCAAAGATCAATGGGATGTGCTAATTTTAGCTAAAAGTAAGGTCGCACCTCTGTTATTCCTCCTGAAAAAGTATAAATCAGTTGTCCATTGTGCTCTGTATCGCTATACAGTTATTACTGATTGGACAGTGTTTGTGTGTGGAAAGACACAGACATTTCCAAGAGGCATAGCAGAGGAATGGGCCAACACAAAACTAAATGGAAATATAAGCTGTAAAGCAATTGTTAAGTCATGGGGAATACAATATATACTAATACAGAGATGTCAGGAGAGGAGACGGATCCTCTTGAATTAAACATTCCAGACAATCTGATACACAGTGTGTCATGTCTAGTACACGGCCTGCAGGGATGGGGCATGACACAGATACATGTACAGCCCCCGCAGGCTCGGCGCTAGACATAACACATGTATCAATGTGTGCCTCTAACTGTAACCCCCCGGCAGAAATCTAACCTTCATGAACCCTTTTATATTCCATGAACAATGAGGGACACACAAAAGTAATATATAATAATCCATACCATCTAAGAGGGTGTCAAAATGAAGAACCTGTAGATATTCCCTCTCACGCATGAAGCCCTTGAGTGGGGTGGCCCAGCCTTCACTCAGGATCTGCAGCCACTGGAGGTCCAGCTGTAATGACACATGAAATCACATTCACTCCACAGAAATGTTTTCTAATTATTACAATCTGTCACCAGGTTTTTTCTACTTAATCTGAGAGCAGTATGATGGAGGGACAGAGATCACAAGTCTAGCCTTGTATCATTGTACTGGGTTGCCTGCTGATATTTTTTTTTTTATAAAATCACTGTTTTATCAGCAGGAGATTATCACTAGAGGACTAGTAACCCTGCTGCCATGATGTCCACCATACTCATGTATAACCCTTCCCCTACCACTGATTGGTCACTTTCTGCCTATGCACAGTACACACAGAAAGCTGCCAATCACTGGTGTGGGCGGGGTTGTACAGAGCTCAGCATTCAGAGAACTAGTAGGTCTACAGCAGATAAAACAGGGATTTTGTGAAAACTGCAGCAAGCAGCCCATTAAGTGACAGATCACCGGAATCAGGTTCTCTGCCCTATCATGCTGCTTTCAGATGGGGTAGCAAACACCTGGTGATCATTTTTGGGAGTTTGTTACTTACTAATATGTGTTTCTTAAACTTTCATTTAAAAAAATATTAGTATAATGCAATATTTTTTTTTTATAGGTTCGACATTTACAAGAACACTAAACATGCATTTATCATTTTATCGCTGTGCACTGTGCAGCTGAGTGTTACTTAATAGTGCTGAATATCAGTCTTTAAGGGCCAGGGTGACGATATTGTTAGGTTATTAGCTTCCTATTGTTATTGTATAGTAACATAAAATATAGAAAAATCTTTGGTCTATGATCACAACTTAAAGCACCACTACAGCGGGTTATTTTTTTCTTGCACTACTAGACTGGAGCTTTAAATTTACCGTAAGTCCCTGCCCCCTGTCTAATACTCACCTGCTGCCATCTCGATCTGTTTCCAGCATCGGTTCAGTTGGTCTTCTAAAATTTGTCGGCAGCTCCAGTATTACATGAAGTGTGCTGGAGGTCAAAACTTAATACGACTCTATGAGAGCCTCTTTCTGGCTCTAATAGACTTGCATTAAAACCTTATGATGTAACTTCTGATTTCCAACCAGTCAGACGTTACAGGCACAAGATAATGCTGAGGGACCAGAGTGGTGCCGAAAAGCTTTGAAGTTGCCAGAAGGTGGGTAAATCACAAGGGGTAGGGGACTTACATTTAAAGAGCCACTCCAATGCTGAAAAAAAAAAGCTGGAGTGTTGCTTTAATGTCACAATATTCAAGTCCTGGGAATCTAGATACTCTTTGTTACATGTGAATATACAATACTAGAAGGTGGCCCGATTCTACGCATCGGGTATTCTAGAATTTACGTATTGTGTAGTTCATGTATGATTTTTGTTATATATATAGATGTTGTTGTGTGTAGTTACTAAGTGTTTGTGTAGGGCGCTGTACATGTTCTGGGTGTTGTCTGGGTGTGGCGGGGGGTGAGAGCGGTGTTGTTTGTGTGTTGCGTTGTGTGTGTTGCGTGTGTTGCGTTGTTTGTGGAGCGCTGTGTGTCTGTAGCATTGTGTGTGTGTTGCGTGGTTTGTGTGTGTTTTGGGGGGAGGTATGTTTTGTGCAGTGTGTGTGTTGCGCGGTATGTGCGTATATTTATGTATGCCGCGGTGTTTGTGTGTTGGGTGTTGTGTGTGTGCAGCGTTGTCTGTGTGTGTGGGTGTCTGTGTACGGCGGTGTTTGTGTTTCCCAGTGTGTGTGTGTTGTGCAGTGCGCATGTGTGTGTGTGTGTTGGGGGGAGGTGTGCACCTCCCATCATGCTCCATCCTCCATGCTGCGCACCCCCCATCGTGCTCCATCCCCCAAGCTGCGCACCCCCCATCGTGCTCCATCCCCCATGCTGCGCATCCCCCATCGTGCTCCATCCCCTAATCTGCGCACCCCCCATCGTGCTCCATCCCCCATGCTGCGCACCCCCCATCGTGCTCCATCCCCCATGCTGCGCATTCCCCATCGTGCTCCATCCCCCATGCTGCGCATTCCCCATCGTGCTCCATCCCCCATGCTGCGCATTCCCCATCGTGCTCCATCTCCCATGCTGCGCACTCCCAAACGTGCTCCATCCGCCATGCTGCGCACTCCCAAACGTGCTCCATCCGCCATGCTGCGCACTCCCTATCGTGCTACATCCCCCATGCTGCGCACCCCCCATAGTGCTCCATCCCCCATGCTGGCCGCAGCATCAGCCTCTGTGCCCGCAGCATCAGCCTCTGTGCCCGCAGCATCAGCCTCTCTGCCCGCAGCATCAGCCTCTCTGCCCGCAGCATCAGCCTCTCTGCCCGCAGCATCAGCCTCTGTGCCCGCAGCATCAGCCTCTGTGCCCGCAGCATCAGCCTCTCTGCCCGCATCAGCCTCTGTTCCCGCAGCATCAGCCTCTGTGCCCGCAGCATCAGCCTCTCTGCCCGCAGCATCAGCCTCTGTGCCCGCAGCATCAGCCTCTGTGCCCGCAGCATCAGCCTCTGTGCCCGCAGCATCAGCCTCTCTGCCCGCATCAGCCTCTGTGCCCGCAGCATCAGCCTCTGTGCCCGCAGCATCAGCCTCTCTGCCCGCAGCATCAGCCTCTCTCCTCACAGCCTACCCCAGCCTCAGCCTCCCCCAACATCAGCCTCTCTTCTCTCAGCCTCCCCCCTCCCAGCCTTCCCCAGGATCAGCCTCTCTCCTCCCAGCCTCCTCCAGCACGCCGTGCTCCTCTGCCGCCACTCACAGATCCGATCGTATACACTCACACTCACACCCACCCGATCGCATACACTCACACCCACCCACCCGATCGCATACACTCACACCCACCCGATCGCATACACTCACACCCACCCGATCGCATACACTCACACCCACCCGATCGCATACACTCACGCACACACACATTGACGATATTACACATAGGCGCTCATACTCACAACATCCGGAGATACCACATGCTTCCGGCCATGTGATCCTCCGGCAGGTCCTGAAAGCTCACAGCACAGTACCGCCGCCGAGAAGCAAGCGATATCCCAGGATGTTGTGAGTGTGTGGATGTGATGTGTGTGTGAGGTGTGTGTGAGAGTGAGTGTGATCTGATGTGTGTGTGTGTGTACTCACCTGGGGCTCCGTGTCAGTTGGGGGAATGCGTGCGGGGGCGGGGCCAGAGCGAGCTTGCATTGCGTGAGGGGGGCGGGGCCTGCAGAGAGCCGGGGCGAGAGGCCAATCCGTGTGGGGGGGCGGGGCCATGGCGAGCCCAGCGGCCAATCAGCTTTGTGTCACCGTAAGGACACAATTTTGGAGCATGACAGACAGACAGACAGACAGAATAAGGCAATTATATATATAGATAATGACACAACACATTCCACCTATATATTAATCTGAATTTAAATCCATGGGCATTAATATGAAGCTGGTCCCTCTAATGCAGCTACAACAGCATCCACTCTTCTGGGAAGGCTTTCTACAATATTTTGGAGGATGTCTATGGGAATTTGTGAGACTTCATCCAGAACACTTGTGTGGTCGTATTAGAGGACCTAGCATGCGATCCGGGGTTGAGGTCGGGGCTCTGTGCAGCCAGTCAAGTTGTTCCGCATCAAACGCCCTCAACCATGTATTTATGGATCTGGCTTTGTTCACTGGGACACAGACATGCAACAGAAAAGGACACAATGCAGTTGGGCAGGTAACCTCTTCTGGTATTTGCCAAACGTAGACTCATCTATCAAACTGCCAGATAGAAAAGCGTGATTCGACATTCCACAGAACACGTTTCCACGGCTGAGCACAGGTGCAGCATACTTTACACACCTCCATCTGACGCCTGACACTGGGCTCACATTTGCAAATTCTGGAGTTTTGTGATGCTAGTAAGACAATAGCCACTATGGTAACAGGAAAGGATGCAAAGAGTAAATGCATAATGTAAGGCATCCTTCATACGTCAGTGATTCTGGTACTGTGATGTGCTAGTTTTTATACGAACTAGAATCACTGACATATGCAGACCCATTATAATCAATGGGTCTGCGCACACATCAGTGATTTTTCACTGACCGTGTCTCCGTGCGGCGTACACGCGTGTCCGTGTGCTCCGCACAGGGACATGTCCGTTTTTTTCTGACATCCCTGATGTCCCACAGACCACACTATGGTGTGATCCATGAAACATGCACCAGAAAAACACGGACATTGAAAATAAAAAGCTTTTTAAACTCACCTGTTTCAAAGCGACGCTGTGTTCGGCCTCTGCTCTCCGCAGCTTCCTCCCCGGCCAATTACTGGTATGCATATTCATTTATACAGGCACAGCCGACCCGGAAGCAGCTGCAGAAGTCACCACGAAGAGCAGGAGCTGGGACAGGTGAGTTTATCTCCATGTGCAATCACGGCATGCGGAGGGACATATGCGTTTTTAACACGTCAGTGAAAAATGTCTATGTTTTTCACTGACGTGTGAAACAGGGCTAAGGTAGATGTGGGTCTGTGGTCTTCTCATCCCACTACAGGGTACAATGGGTAAGCAGGACTTCTATATTATATTCATTTATTTGCACTATTATGCACTTTTTGTTCAGGTTTACATTCTCTATATCTACCTTACATTGTCCATTTACTGTGTGCATCCCTTCCTGTTACTACAGTGACTATTGCCTTACTAGCATCACAGCAGGGATTTAAAGGGCTAGCCACAGAATTACTAATAGGTTGTTATTGTATTGTTATTTAATGAATTAAAGATTATTTTCTTATGACATATTACTCGTGGATTTTTGTAATGAGAAATATATAACTATGGTAACGTAACTGAATGATAAGCATAAAATGATTAAGATGTGTCCCAAAATATTTGTCCATATAATGTAATGCATTTAATTTACGATAACTGCTGAATCATCATACTGTTCCTTTAAACCATCATCATCCTCATCATCATTTTGTAGAAGGGAGCCTTACCTTAGTAATCTCAATTGCAGGAAGGTTTTCAGCTTCTTCCCGAGCCTGCTTCAACTTGTTCTCAGGTACAAACAATTCATGGACTTCCTTTGTAGCTCCTGATGGGACAATTTCCTGGAGAAAAGAAGTCCAGAATCTGATCAAATACCAAAAATTCCTAGATCCCATCACATGCAGGTAGCACAAAATGAGCAACCTCCAGGTGATTATCAGGTCTGTACATGTAAGTAGTAAATGTCGGTGTTTCACTCTGTCCAAATGGGGAACCATGTGGTTTTACAATAAATGGATTAAAGGGAACATGTCAGCTCACCTATGCCCTCCAACCCAGCAGCATCCCCATGTGTATGCCAAAAGCCCCTGCCTAACCAGCCCTGTATTATGCTATTTACTAAAATCAACAGCATTTATAAAGTGTACTGTTCCTATGCTAATTATGGCCTTGACTAGCCGAAGGGGCATTGTTTCTCCAGACTAGTTGGCCCTCTTTCCATGTTATCAACCCCTCTCTGGGCAAGATAAGATGATTTGAACTAGCCTTAAGGCCCCAACATCGCTAGCAACATCGCTGCTAATGAACAACTTTTGTGACGTTCCTAGCGATGTCGCTGTGTGTGACATCCAGCAACAACCTGGCCCCTGCTGTGAGGTCGTTGGTTGTTGCTGAATGTCCTGGGCCATTTTTTAGTTGTTGCTGTCCCGCTGTGAAGCACAGATCGCGGTGTGTGACAGCGAGACAGCAACAACTGAATGTGCAGGCAGCAGGAGCCGGCTTCTGCGGAGGCTGGTAACCAATGTAAACATCGGGTAACCAAGAAGCCCTGTCCTTGGTTACCCGATATTTACCTTTGTTACCAGCCTCCGCCGCTCTCACTGTCAGTGCTGGCTCCTGCTCTGTGCACATGTAGCTGCAGCACACATCGGGTTAATTAACCCGATGTGTGCTGTAACTAGGAGAGCAAGGAGCCAGCGCTAAGCATTGTGCGCTGCTCCCTGCTCTGTGCACATTTAGCTGCAGCATACATCGGGTTAATTAACCCGATGTGTGCTGTAACTAGGAGAGCAAGGAGCCAGCGCTAAGCAGTGTGCGCTGCTCCCTGCTCTGTGCACATTTAGCTGCAGCATACATCGGGTTAATTAACCCGATGTGTGCTGTAACTAGGAGAGCAGGGAGCCAGCGCTCAGTGTGCGCTGCTCCTTACTCTCTGCACGTGTAGCTCCGTGCGGTGGTAACCAAGGTAAATATCGGGTTGGTTACCCGATATTTACCTTAGTTACCAAGCGCAGCATCTTCCACGCAGCGCTGGGGGCTGGTCACTGGTTGCTGGTGAGCTCACCAGCAACTTGTGTAGCGACGCTCCAGCAATCCCTGCCAGGTCAGGTTGCTGGTGGGATCGCTGGAGCGTCGCAGTGTGACATCTCACCAGCAACCTCCTAGCAACTTACCAGCGATCCCTATCGTTGTTGGGATCGCTGGTAAGTTGCTTAGTGTGACGGTACCTTTAAGCTGGGTTCACACTAAGCGACAGCGACAACGACGTCGCTGTTACGTCACCATTTTTGGTGACGTAACAGCGACCTTGTAAGTCGCTGTTATGATCGCTGCTTAGCTGTCAAACACAGCAGAAGCAGCGATCATAACGTCGCTGTGCTGCACGTGCAGAGAGCAGGGAGCCGCGCTTAGCGCTGGCTCCTTGCTCTCCTAGGTACAGTACACATCGGGTTAATTAACCTGATGTGTGCTGCAGCTACATGTCACAGTGCAGAGAGCAGGGAGCCGCGCGCACTGCTTAGCGCTGGCTCCTTGCTCTCCTTGCTACAGTATACATCGGGTTAATTACCCGATGTGTACTGCAGCCACATGTGCACAGAGCAGGAGCCGGCACTGGCAGCAAGAGCAGAGGCTGGTAACGAAGGTAAATATCGGGTAACCAGGGAAAGGTCTTCCCTTGGTTACCCGATGTTTACCTTGGTTACAGCTTACCGCAGCTGCCAGATGCTGGCTCCTGCTCTCTGCTCGCTTCATTTCGTCGCTCTCTCGCTGTCACACACAGCGATGTGTGTGTCACAGCGGGAGAGCGACGACGAAAAAATGAAGCAGGACATTCAGCAACGAGCAACGACCTCACAGCAGGGGCCAGGTCGTTGCTGGATGTCACACACAGCGACAGCGACGGGACGTCGCTGCAACGTCACAGAAAATGGTGACGTAGCAGCGACGTCGTTGTCGTTGTCGCTGTGTGTGACACCTCCTATAGTGCACATGTTTGATTCCTGCAGCGTCGGTGCTCCTCAGAAGACGGGTGTACGAGTCCTGGGTTCTGAGTGGCCCATTGTGCATAATACAATTTTTTTCCGATCATGTGCAGTGCACCTCTCTGATATAAATTATTATCTTTTTAGTCATGTATATATTGGCACCACAGTGGCTCAGTGGTTAGCGCTGTTTCTTTGCAGCACTGGGGTCCTGAGTTCAAATCCCACCAAGGGCAACATCTGCAAGAAGTTTATATGTTCTCCCTTTGTTTGTGTGGATTTCCTCTGATAGGGATTTTAGATTGTGAGCCAGGACACTGATGATGTTGGCTGTAAAGCGCTGTAGAATATGATGGCGCTATATAAGTGAGAAAATAAATATTAAGTCCTGCTGTCCGAACAATGGCACGGCCGGTCAGCAGACCAGACCACAGCAGATTAGGGCAATAAACAGCTGTCCATTTGCACATTTTTTAACGTCACTTATTTTTATGTTAGTCTGTGGGGGTTTTTTTGTCCTATTGGCGGAGATTCAAAATGGTTTTTGCCAGATTCATCATTCACATTTTTTTTTTAAAGTTGCAAAAATTGGTGTAAATTTACTTCAGTCCAATTTAGGCGGGCTTTGCACGTTGCGATATCGGTAACAATGTGTTGCCGACGCTGCAGCGATAGTCCACGCTCCCGTCGCAGGTACGATATCTAGTGATTGCTGCCGTAGCAAACTTTATTGCTACGCCAGCTTCACATGCACTCACCTGTCATGCAACATCGCTCTGGCCGGCGACCCGCCTCCTTACTAAGGGGGCGGGTCGTGCGGCGTCATAGCGACGTCACACGGCAGGCAGCCAATAGAAGCGGAGGGGCAGAGATGAGCGAGACGTAAACATCCCGCCCACCTCCTTCCTTCCGCATAGCCGCGGCGACGCAGGTAGGAGAAGTTCCTCGCTCCAGCGGCTTCATACACAGCGATGTGTGCTGCCGCAGGAACGAGGAACAACATCGTACCGTCGTAGCAGCGGCATTATGGAAATGTCGGACCCTTCACCGATGATATGATAACGACGCTTTTGCGCTCGTTAATCGTATGTAAAAGGCTTTACACACTACGATGTCGACAGCGACGCCGGATGTGCGTCACTTTCGATTTGACCCCACCGACATTGCACCTGCGATGTCGTAGTGTGCAAAGCCCGCCTAAGAGTGATTTATGTACACCTAAAGCTTTGGCGCAATTTTTCACACATTTGCCAAAATTGTAGTTCCCTCACCCCATCCTGAAGAAGCTCCACAATCTGCTGGATGCATTCATTCACAGTGTGTAGATTTGTCTTCAGCACCAGTTCTGGGGCATCTGGTTTCTCATATCCAGAGTCAATTCCAGTAAATCCTGCAAATAAATGATAAGACCATGCATCTATGTAATGAGCAGTAAACAATTCAGGGTAAGAATATATACAGTATACTGTGTACATGGAGTCATTTAAACCTGGACTTGTCAATGTTCCTCAAGTATACCTTTGATTTCTCCAGCTCTGGCCTTCTTGTACAAGCCCTTCACATCTCGGCTTTCACAGATAGCTAATGGAGCATCCACAAAGATCTCGAAAAATGGCAATCCAGACTTTTCATGTATCTTACGAGCTTCTTCACGATCCTATTGAAACAGCAAAAAGTCATCACTAACTGTACTATGCTCAGAAACCGAACAATGGGCGAATTCTACAGTGCACACAACTCCTCGTGTTAAAATGTCTACTGTATGTGTATTAGGGTGACCGGATCTCATGGGGGGGAGGGGGGAATGTCGGAATCTTGTTCATCTGGACCCCACAAAACGATTCTCCTTTCCAGTTATTGAGATAGCCAAAATTTGAGCTCGATCAAACGACGTTAACTCGTGCCGCTCGTTGCTCAAAGTTTGAAAAAATCAAAATTTTTGGCCAAAAACCTGACATATGGAGCCATAACTCCAGAACGGTAAATAATAAAAACACGCTTAATATCTCAAAAGAAAGCTAATGTTGTTCTTCAAAATGTATATGTTACACACAGGGTGCATGTAATTTCTATTCGACACAAAAATGGGATCAACCACTGGACCTCAACCAGACATTTTTAAAAGATTCCTCACTGCGTGGCCCAAGATAGACAAAGGAAAATACGACACAGGTATCAGTGACAATCTAATACAAAAGCAGCCAACTCCAGAAGTAATTGCAAATGTTACTGCTGAATTCGAGACCAAATTAACTGAGAGCCACCCCAGAGATGACTACAAGGAGCTGTTGCAGTTGGTTCTCGTATTTGTTGGATCACTAGATGGCAATGTTGTGGGTTTTAGAACTCCAGGAGCCATCATCACGCTAGGTGGATGGCAAAGGCTATTTACTGCTTAAAAATGTTCATTTTTCATCGTCAATTTAAGATGTCTAAAGAAGAAGAAAGTTCTGTGCGTGCCATTTCTGTTTTCCTAGTTAAAATTTATTGTAAAGCTTGGTTCAATGCTCCAAAAGCTCATCTTGCGCCAAAGCAAGATTTAGGTATTTTGCATAGCCTGTTAGACTATAAAGAATGTGACAACGACATTGCAGAAATAGCCCTGACCAAATTTTCGAACCATTTGTGGTATTTGAATGCAGAGTTGGTGGGATTATTGTTTTTTGATCCCACCATTACAGACGCTGAAAAGTTGTTAATGGCTAATAAATTGCTCAGTGGCACAGATGAACCATCAGAGCACGCTAGGGTTGTAAATCCAAAAGTTAGGAAAGAAAAATTAAAAGAGGTAGTTGATGGAGGATTGGTAAATTTACTTACCAAAGAAACATTTACATTCTTTGACCGATTTAATATAAAAACAGATTTCCTAAGACAAAATCCAAACACCTGGCCTCAAAATAATGACTTCCAAGAAGGAGTGAAAATTGTCAAAACATTAAAAGTAGTAAATGATATGGTTGAGCGTGGTGTTAAATTAATAACCGACTTTAACGACCTTCTGACAAAAGATGAAGAACAAAAGCAATATGCCCTGCAAGTTGTAAGCAAATGCCGAGCATTGTATTCTGACGTTTCAAAAACTACTTTAACAAAAGCTCTAGAATAGATTAGATAACTATGTAAAATTATCAACTCATGTAGGTACTACGTCTGTATCTTTTCTGTCTGTTTTGTTTGTATTGTATACCTCATTTTTATATTTTAAAATAAAAAATGTCATTAGACTTATCAGTATTACTTGTTTTTTTGTTATACTTCTACTTTAAACTCAAAAATATACAAAAAAAAACCAAAATTATCACTTAATAACAAAATATACGAAGTATGCTCATAGTGGTACCAGGTCACGTTCTTGAGGCTAAAAGCTGTTGTAACTCAGTTTGACTTAAAATAACAACAATTATGTATAAAATATAAATTTTGAAGAACAACATTAGCTTTCTTTTGAGATATTAAGCGTGTTTTTATTATTTACCGTTCTGGAGTTACGGTTCCATATGTCAGCTTTTTGGCCAAAAATTTGGATTTTTTCAAACTTTGAGCGACGAGCGGCACGGGTTAACGTCGTTTGATCGAGCTCAAATTTTGGCTATCTCAATATCTGGAAAGGGGAATCGTTTTGTGGGGTCCAGACGGACAAAATTCCGACATCGATTTTTTGCGGTCACCCTAATGTGTATACTTTCCTACTCCATAAAATAAAAATGTCAAAAGATCTTTTCTGCATGGTGTGTACCCTCTGTTGTTTCTCCTGAAAATATATGAATGGACATAACCATTCTTCACTGTGATACTGTTCAATCAATGCTGACTGGGATGGAAGACACCCAACAAGGTGAAAAGTAATATTGGTACTTTATTCACATATTTAAGAGATCTAGGCTCCAGAACGTTACCATAAAAGTATTTACTAAAATAGACATGTCAGGAAAGGTACAAGTACTCTGTAAGTAAAATGGGGACAGTAAAAGGTTAAACTAGCCAATGGCCAGCTCTAACATGATATATACATATATTGTGTGTGACCTAAAGAGAACCAACCATAAGGATTTTCATATATAAAGTAAAGCCAGTGCTATACTGGTGCTAGGATGATGAATGTAAGCATGGCTTCTGTTCAGAGACTGGATGTTTTATTTCAGAAATATGTGCAAGTTCCAGCAATGCTCTGCTATTTGATTGACAGGTGCAACAGGTAGGGAATATGTGGGTCGGTGGATCCATTCCCACTCCTGTCTGCCTGGCCTTGGTAGATGCTATGGATTGCATTTCGAACACGCTGCTATCACGTGACAGAAATCACATCATAACTGCAAAGAGCCCATATAGTCTAGCATCTACCAAGACCAGGCAGCAGACTGGGGCACATATTCCCTTCCTGTTGTACCTGTCAATCAAATAGCAGGGCATTGCTGGAACTTTACTTGCACAGATTTCTAAAATAATACATCCAATCTCAGAACAAAAGCTATGCTTACATTCACCATCCTAGCCCCAGTATAGCACTGGCTTTACTTTATATATGAAAATCCTAATGGTTGGTTCTCTTTAAAGCCTTTGGTTAGGTTAGTCACAGAATCACCATTAGGCTGCTTTCACACTACGTCTTTTTAACATGCGTCCTGAACGTTTTTTTAACGCAGAAACGGATCCAGTGCAAATGCGTTTTCATTTCAATGCATTTGCAATGGACTCGCGTTAACATCCGTTCACCTGCGTTTGCGTGCGATATAGTGAGGATCCAGCGACTTGCAGTTTTTTAACATCTTTCAAAAACGCTACTTGTAGCGTTTTTGAGCTGCGTCCAACTTCTGCAAATTGCTGGATCCTGACTAAACAGCACACAAACGCATGTGAACGCTGGCGTGCTGATAGGCAGGATCCTGCTTGCTCTACTGAGCATGCCCAGAAGCCAGCCCCGTGATCAGTCTATCTCTCTCCTACCTCTGTCTCTCCTCTCTCTCTCTCTGTCTCTCCCACCTGAGAGCTGCGGACACTCGTATCCATGGTAAATATCGGGTAACCACTTATATTAGTTACCCGATGTTTACGTTGGTAACATGTGCAGGGAGCCCGGCTCCTAGCAGCTGCAGACGCTTGTAACCAAAGTAAATATCGGGTATCCAAGCAAGTATACCCGATGTTTACCTTGGTTACGAGCCTCGCAGCTGTCAGATGCCGGCTCCCAGTCTGGCACGTTTAGTTCCCATCACTCCCGATCACATGACTCCAATGCCCGCCCCTAAACATCCAGTGACAGGATCCTGCAAAGTAACACATGCGTTTGCATGCATTTTTTGCTGTAAAAGCAGGATCCGCTTTTGCAGCAAAAAAACGTTCAGGACGCATGTTAAAAAGACGTAGTGTGAAAGCAGCCTTACAGAGGATGTTACTGTCACGCTGTACTCTAAGATGTCCTATAGCAGTACAGCGCAGTAATGTGGTACAGAGAAGATTTTTGAAACTACCTGAGAAGGTAGTTAGTTAGCAGGTAAACCACTAGAGGACGGTAGAGTGGAGAAAACGTATGAGCAGAGTATTCCTTAGGCCTAAGCCACACGGCATGAAAATCGGAGCGAGTGGAATGCGATAAAACATCATATTCCACTCGGACCAATATTAGCCTATGTTCCAGCACCCATGAGCGATTATTTTCTCAGCCCTAATCGGACCGAGAAAATAGTCGCAGCATGCTGCGGGTGCAATGCGGACCTTGTTTCTCTCGCACCCATTCAAGTCTATGGGGCGAGAGAAAAATCGCACTACACTCACAGCACACCGGTGTACTGTGAGTGCAGGACGAGAATGGCAATAGCCGGCTACGGAGAAGAGAGGGAGATAAATCCCTCCCTCTCCTCCTCAGCGCCGGCCCGCCCCTCCTCAACGCCGGCTCGGCCCTCCTCAGCGCTGACCCGCCCCCCGCAGCTGTGGTCTGATTGCATGATTGGACCTCAGTCGCAGTGACACTCGGCTCCCGCTGTTCTGCCAGTGTGAGCCGAGTGTCATGCGAGGATCGCAGTAGTCCCCCGTGTGGCCCCGACCTTAGCAGAACAGCAGAAGGGGAAAAATGGGCCCAGCACCAGTATCCAATTAGTAAAATAAAAAATCTTTAATTCAACATATTTAAAAAATAGTAGGGATAAGAATCATGGGCGTACCCAGCGAAGGGCAGGGGGGGCAGCTGCCCCCCCCTAGAAGCAGGGGCACGGTGTAGTGGGCCAGTGCCTGTAGTGGGCCGCTGTATCTGCAGCCACCTGCGCGCTGCTCAGCACTGTGTGCATGCCAGGCACACTAGCTGCAGCAGGAGGCAGCGCGCTGTGCCGGCCCTGCTGTGTGCTGTGTGCCCGGCATGCACACAGTGCAGAGGAGCGCGCCGGTGACTGCAGCTTCCTCCTTCTTCCTATTCAAATGTATTTGCGTCTTTCAGTCGTAAATACATTTGAACAGCGCGCCGGGTCGGGGCCCCGCCCCTGATGTGCAGCAACGTGATGAGATCAGCACATTGCTGACGTCATCGCAGTGCTGCGGGCGCCGGGACACAGGAGACATCAGGATCAGGAAGCGGTAAGCGCTCCATGGAGTAGCCGAAGAGACAGGTGTAATTAATGGAGATGTGTGGGGAGGGGCTGAGGACACATAACAGGGAACATTTGTGAAGGAGACACAGCTTTGTGCCAGGCAGAGGAGGAGCACTGTATTCCGAGGGAGGGGGGAGGCAGGAGTGTGTAGTGATGGGGTAGTGTAATTTGTGTCTGCAGGGGGTGATGGGGGGTGCAATGTATTATGTCATGGGAGGGGGGTAATGGAGGGTGCATTGTATTGTGTGTGGGGGGAGGGGTAATGGAGGGTGCACTGTATTGTGTGTGTGTGTGTGTGTGTGTGTGTGTGGGGGGGGGGAGGGGTAATGGGGTGTACATTGTAGTGTGTGTGTAGGGGGTGATGGGGGGGTGCATTGTGTGTGTGTGTAGGGGGTGATGGGGGGGTGAATTGTGTGTGTGTGTGTGTGTGTAGGTGGTGATGGGGGGGTGCATTGTGAATGTGTGTAGGAGGTGATGGGGGGTGCATTGTGTGTGTGTGTGTGTGTAGGGGGTGATGGGGGTGCATTGTATTGTGTGTGTGTGTGTGTGTAGGGGGTGATGGGGGTTGCATTGTGTGTATGTGTGTGTGTGTGTGTGTGTAGGGGGTGATGGGTGGGGTGCAATGAATTTTGTGTGTGGGGGAGTGATGGGGGGGTGCATTGTATTGTGTGTGTGTGTGTGTGTGTGTTTGGGGGAGGGTTATGGGGGGGTGCATTGTACTGTGTGCGTGGGGAGATGGCAATGGGGGGGTGCATGGTATTTGTGTGTGTGTGTGTGTATATGTAGTGGGTGATGGGCGGATGTATTGTATTGTGTGTGTGGGGGGAGAGGGGTAATGGAGCGTGCACTGTATTGTGTGTGTGTGTGTGTGTGTGTGGGTAATGGGGGTGCATTATAGTGTGTGTCTGTGTGTGTCTGCATGTGTCTGTGTGTTTGTGTGTGTGTGTGTGGAGAGGGGCGCGGAGACATTAATCGAGCTATAATTACATCTAATTCTCTTAAAATTTTCGTTTCATTCACCTTTTCCGTTCTAAAATTTTACAACCTGAACGACCATGGCTTCCCCCCCCCAAGTTTTGATCCTGGGTACGCCCATGATAAGAATCCATGACATACAGAAAATGGGCATGAAACTTGACGCGTTTCGGACTTTACATATTAAGAACAAAAGAGTGCGTAATCATAAGTAAGTATATGCTCAAAAAGTGATGGTCTTTATAGTCCAAAAGTCTATAGACTAATGAAGAGAGGGTGTGTTCCGTATAAGGTGGAAGGAGGGGGGAGGGCACAACGAATAAGCATCAATTAAAACAGGGAGAAGTTTGCAAATAAAAAATCCAGGGAAGTTCAAATCCAAAAGAAAAACACCAAGAGAAAAAATCTGGAAAAATTCAAGGAAATATAGGATATAAGCTCACTGAATCCAAACAGTAATAATGAAAATGAAAGAGATTGAAAATATATACAAAAAATATCTAAAAAATATATCTGTACAAAAAAATAATGATACAAAAAGTGATATTGGAAATAAGAAAACATTATAATAATGTGAGGAGATAATGTGAAAAATAATAATAGTGATAATACAAATAATGATGAAAAAATGATGAGTGTGTATGAAGGATAATGGTTATATATGTAAAAAATGAATAATAATGAACGTTTGTGAGGAAGATTTGTATATGAGTGTGTATATTTATGAATGTGTATACATGTATAAACTGAAAAGTATGTATAAGGAAACGTATTGAATGTAAATTTATGGAAATGTATGTATGTAAAAAAAAATAATGATATTGTTTCAAGATATTCAAGTGTATGAGAGGAATGTTGATATTAATTATAGCTTATAAATTAGATATGTGCGTATGCACTGCATACATGAACATTTAATGTGCATAGATAAATTAAATTAGTGCGTATAGAACTGTTATGGTTGGTAAGTAAACTGTATATCATTTTATATTCAGTAATCAAGAATATCAACCAGAAATGTGTGACTATAAGGCTATGTGCGCACGTTGCGTAAAAACATGCAGTTACGCTGCGCTTTGTAGCGCAGCGTAACTGCATGCGTCCTGCGGCCCCTGCACAGTCTATGGAGATTGTGCAGGGGCCGTGCGCACGTGGCGTCTAAGAGCGCAGCGCTTCGGCTACTGCCGAAGCGCTGCGCAAAAAGAAGTGACATGTCACTTCTTTCCTGCGCTTTGCCGGCAGCTCCTGCTCTGTCTATGGCAGGAGCTGCAGGCAGAGCGCATGGAATCGGCGCTCACTACGGACATTTCTGCAGCGATCTAAAGCGCACATGTGCTCTTCAGATCGCTGCAGAAATTTCTGCAGGGCTTGTACGCAACGTGCGCACATAGCCTAAATGTACTATTCTCAAAATGCTTAGCAGAGGTAATACTAGTCAAGCTCACCAGATGGCAGTAGAATCGTCAGAATGCCGCATCACATTCTTGTAAATACACAGGGGCGAAGTCAAAACGTAGTCAGGTGGAAGTGTGACGCCCCTGGACTATCAGGTCGTCACAGGGTACTGCACAAGCTGCCCTTCCATGCAGTATTCCATCTCCCTTTGGTTCTGGGTCCCTAACTAAATGGTGTTGCCTCCAACAGCAAATAAAATCCTAGATACACCCTGCACCACACACACCAGACACACCAGTGGACGGCTTGAGTGGAATAGTCGCCCACCTGGGGGGGTCAGGGAGGGGAGGTGAGGAGTGTAGTCAGTCGGAGAAAGTGGTTAGAGTGAAAGTGAGAGGAGGTCGGGAGCGGGGCTCCTGGAGGAACTGTCTAAGTTGCAGACAGTGGTCTGGGCCTAGAGGAGTCGCAGGGGATCATGGCAAGGAGCCTGGACCTGTCGAGGAGGACAGCCGGCAGCTTAGCACTATCATCGGTCCAAGACCGAAGGCACGACGAGGTACACGGACCCTAGGTTAGGGAGTAGCTTCAGGCAACCCGATAATTTTCCTGAGAAGAACGGAGCCTTTATGATCTGTTCCCACCCGCTTCAGAATCGGGGCATTAGCGCAAGAAGGGGAATAGGACTTTCCAATCCAAAACGGTCCAGAAAATCCAAAGCGTGAGGCCTGAGAGCAAGCTCCCATACTTAGCCATAGTAGGGAGCGGTGCCCGGCTAGTTCCAAGCTACCGGGCCACCAAGTTAAAGTCAAACTAAGTGCCAGGAGGCAGGTCACGGATCTCCAGGCAGCACCATTGGGGACAGGACCCAGGCAAGCTCCCCTCAGCGGCAGTGGTACTCAGAGACTTGGTTTACCCGGTGGTCAGTGTCTGCTTACGAACTGAGCGAGTACGAGAGTGACCCCTGCACCCCACGGCACCCCTCATCGAGTCCCAGGCATCCCCCTACCCGTGGAGAGTTACAACACCAGGCTGCCCCACTTCATAACCCCGGGTAATCCCATCGGCAGCAGCGGTACTTCCCATATTACCGTACACCACGGGTGGCGTCACGAACTATATACCAACTCCCCTGTAAATACTATTCCCCCCCTTACATTTGAATGGCCGTACGACCACCGGGTCCGGAGACCCTCGAGCCACAGCGAACCCGGATCCGAGCAGCTCGGCTGCTTCCACGGGGGCGGCACAGAAGCAATAAGTCGGTAGCCGGGAAGTCAGAACTCAGAAGTGGGGGAGAATGGGAAGAGGACGGGAACAGAATCAAGGTAAGCAGACGAGGAATGAACAGGGAGACAGCAGGAGAAACACTAACAAAACGGGAACTGAGGTCAACAACAGGTCAGGTGAACACGGAGGTCAGGAGGGGGCAGGGCAGACAAGATGTCACTCCCAAGCAGAACGCAGCAGAGGCGGCAATATCACTGGCGTAGTTCCAGAGAAGCAGTGTCCTAATATAGTGGCCTGACCTCCAGAACGAGACAGGAACGTGACCTCTATCAGAGATGTAAAACTAAAAAAAGGCTCAGCTGCAGCTGAGCCAGGAGTAAATCATGTCAGTTACCTTGGTATAAGGAGAAATGAAGCTAGTAATGCACACCAGACCGGCATCAGCAAAGAGTTTTGCTACTTCTGCAATTCGGCGAATGTTTTCTTCCCGATCCTCCGAGGAGAAACCAAGGTTTTTGTTCAGCCCATGACGGATGTTGTCACCATCAAGAGAGTAGCAGGGAATAGCATGGGACACTAAGTATTCTTCTAGAGCAAATCCTAGAGTTGTCTTTCCAGCTCCAGACAAACCTGAGATTGAACAAAATTTTAAGGATTATATAGATCACATATATAACCTGGAAGAATATAATCACCTATTTACTAACATCAGCTAAACCCACCGACATGGGCAATCTCTGCCAGCAGCGTAGTGAATATTAGGAACTTCAGATTCTCCCCCAACAGATAATTGGTGGGAAAGACAAAGAATCAGCATGTCAATTTTGGACAGCTGTTCCATTTGCTCTCAGCAAAATAAGCCTCCGCCAAAGATTTTTGACAGCAGTTCCCCGAAAGAACACAGGTTAATACCATTCTGAAGCTGCCCAGCGCCAGCATTGAGAGCCTCGCTGCCGGGAGGAAATGATCTTCACCGCTCAGTATGATAGCTGTAGCCACACCCACAGCAATGACTGACAGCCGCCTCAGCATTAGGGCTGGATGTCAGTCAGTGTAGGAGGCATGATTACAGCGTCAATCATTAGGCACTAAGTGGAGACTGACTGAATGCCCAATGCTGCCGGAAGGAATAAAGTTCAATTCCTCCCGGCAGCGGATCTCTCAGTGTGAACATTGGCAGCTTCAGAACGCTATTACCCTGAAGATCACATCCATATCTGTAGGTTACAATAAAAGAGGGAGAGCTCGCACTGCTTGAGAATGGTATGCAACCAATAAAAAGTGTAAATTCACAAATTCATTCCGACTGTACTATTATTATTATTATTTATTATTATAGCGCCATTTATTCCATGGCACTTTACAAGTGAAAGAGGGTATACGTACAACAATCATTAACAGTACAAAACAGACTGGTACAGGAGGAGAGAGGATCCTGCCCGCGAGGGCTCACAGTCAACAGGGGATGGGTGATGGTACAATAGGTGAGGACAGAGCTGGTTGCGCAGTGGTCTACTGGACTGAGGGCTATTGTAGGTTGTAGGCTTGTTGGAAGAGGTGGGTCTTGAGGTTCCTCTTGAAGCTATCTATAATGTACTATAATGCAAAATGAGAATTTCAGCAAACAATTGATCAATTTTTTGAGCCACACCTGCCACGTCATGGCAAATCTCAATGGGGGGTCCTACTGTATATTTTTTATATTTCCATTGTGCCATGCGGCCTTATAAATTTATTAAAAGCAGACCCATATTATAGCCACACATTTATCGGTAACATTTCAGAACCGCTACCATGTTGGAAGGAGAGACAGCTGTGAATAAAGGCAGCCCAGGTCCCAGCATGTGCAGCGAACGCCACACACCAGGACAATGTCAGAACTGGCCCTCACAGTGCAGACCATCAACCATGAATGAAGGCGGGGCAGACCCAAGTAAATGGTGCTTAATTAACAATGCCTGTGTAAAATGGTGAGGTGACTGAGTGTGAACAGCCACCAATATTAGTTTTGATAGAAACAGAAGGAATGTGCAAACCAAACCAGGCGTGCACGGCATAGTAGGGGTCAGCCACCGAACCAATAAGTAACAATAAAAGAGGGAGAGCCCGCCTTTATTTATGGACCCTGGTCTGGCACTATGAGGGCCAGTTCTGACATTGTCTCGGCGTGTATGTTCGCTGCACATTGCTGGGACCTGGGCTGCCTTTATTCGCAGTTGCCTTTCCTTGCAAACATGGAAGTGGTTTCTGATATACAGGTAAATGTGTTGCTTCAATATGGTTCTGCATATAATGAATTTAGAAGGCCGCATGGCACAATGTAACTATTAAATATAGAGTAGGACCCCCTATTGAGATTTGCCATGAAGTGGCAGGGGTGGCTCAAAAAATTGATCAATTGTTTGCTAATTTTGCATTATAGTACAGCTGGAATTGGTGAGTTTACACTTTTAATTGTTTGCATGCCATTCTCAAGCAGTGCGGTCTCCCCCCCCTTTCTGTTGTATATCTGTGGGTTAGTAGCAATTTTTTTTTACATGACAGGCCCCCCTTAAAGGGAACCTGTCAGCAGAAATTTCGCCCAAAACCTAAAAGATTCCCCCTCTGCAGCTCCTGGGCTGCATTCTAGAAAGGTCCCTGGTATTATTGTGCCCCATGTGAGACCAAAATAAAGACTTTATAAAGTGGTACCTTTTTGTACTGAGGGACTGAGCAGTGTGACCGCTGGTGACGTGTGCGCAGACAAGTGATTATGGGCGGGGCTGTGATTGTTATCAGCAAGTACCCGCCCATAATCTTGTGAGCGCGCAAACCTCACCAGCGGTCACACTGTGCTCAGTGTAGATGCTAGACTGTATGGGCTGCTTCCAGGGATGACGTCCCTTTTGTCACGTGATAGGGGCGTGTTCAAAATACTATCACGTGACAAAAGGGACGTTATCCCTGGAAGCAGCCCATACAGTCTAGCATCTACACTGAGCACAGTGTGACCGCTGGTGAGGTTTGCGCGCTCACAAGATTATGGGTGGGTACTTGCTGATAACAATCACAGCCCCGCCCATAATCACTTGTCTGCGCACACGTCACCAGCGGTCACACTGCTCAGTCCCGTGAGACTGGCACTGGGCATGCGCGGGGATGGCTGGAGCAATGGGCGGTGCATCAGCTATGGAAAGGAGCGATGGGGGCGGCATACAGGACCAGGGGGCAGAATAACGGACGCCAGAAAGCCCGCCCCCGTGTCACATTTACAGTATCTGAATACAAAAAGGTACCACTTTATAAAGTCTTTATTTTGGTCTCACATGGGGCACAATAATACCAGGGACCTTTCTAGAATGCAGCCCAGGAGCTACAGAGGGGGAATCTTTTAGGTTTTGGGCGAAATTTCTGCTGACAGGTTCCCTTTAAGTGCTGCTAGGACTAAGACTTACATAAAAAACTGATCAAATTATTGTACCTGTTAACCAAACAGTGCAGCCGCGGAAACCTCCTCTGGTGCCAACAACTTGACCTCTTTTGTTTCTGCTCACATGGTGAGACTGGTACACAACATTTGTAGCCTTCTGAAATTGAGCCTAAAATAAATAAATAATTATTAATTGTCAATTTTATATATATATATATATATATATATATATATATATATATATATATATATATATATATATATACACCATGTTAGTGAAGTCAAGAAGGGTTTATTGACACCTGCCAACGGCGGCCATTAAACATCCAACGAATGACTATATACGTGTTTAGAACAGCCAACCATAGTCTAGTCTCAAAGAACGATAGGTAATAGGACCATTCAGTGCACACAAATGTTATCGGCATCAGATCTACTGATTAAAATGGACAAAGTGCTGCTGAGAATGACCATTCTATTCCCGGATAATCCACCCAATACACGAGCATTTTGCTCGATCATTGCCAACATGTTTACTCAAGCCAATAATCATCAAGCTTTCTAGCAATCGCTTGATCACCATTATTGTCTTGCTTATATGAGCAAACTAAGATAAAAAAAATCTAGACTGTTTTACAAGAACCGAATGGTATAAAAGCGTTTGTTCCTAATTATTGCTACAGGTGAACATGCAATTAACAAACGGGCCAAAAAGGAATCGCTTTTTAATGGCGGATTATATCTTTTACTAGCTATTGTACCCGTACTACGCCCGGGGGTTGAGCATTTTTACTGGCACATTTTTAATTTTATTGAAGCATTAGCTGAAAATGAAATCTATTTATTGTGTAAGAACTTCTCTGTAAACCACATTTTTGGTATAAACCCTGTGGTCTTTCTTTAAGTTGCTTTGTTGGCGCAGAACTTAGTGGGTCTGGCCTTCTTTATCGATTCCTTCCCTGGATGCTTTCCTCCCCTTTGTCCAAATTACCTGCATCGGCCGCCATCATTATCGCTATGGCCGGCACGTGCACAGCGCTATGTTCGCATTGTAGTTGAATCATTCAAGTCAAAGCGTGTGCATACCGCGATCTCCAGCGCCATTTTATTCTCTGCGAATATCATCTGAAAAAAAATGGTGACTGGTGATATTAGCAGAGACAATGTCTTCAGTAAAATGGCGCCGTAGTTCATAGTATGCGCACACGCTGACTCCGAAAAATTTATTGAAGAATTCAACTACATTGTGAACAAACATAGTGCGTGCCCATTCTTTATCTGTTCCTCCCCTGGCTGTTTTCCTCCTCTTTATGTAAATTTTGCGTTGCGGTCGCCATCATTAGCTGTATGGCCAGCGTGTGTGCAGTGCTATGTTCATGTTGTCGTTGAATCATTCAATAAAATAGCGCTGAAGTCAGCACATGTGCATACCGCAATCTCGGCGCCATTTTCTTGAAGATACTGTCTCTGCAAATATTATCTGAAACAAACTGGTGACTGGTGATATTCACACAGACAGTGTCTTCAATAAAATGTTGCCAGAGTACACAGTATGCACACACGCTGACTCCGGCGCTATTTTATTGAAGAATTCAACTACAACGAGACCTTAGCACTGCACAAGTGGCGGCCATCCTGGCTTTGGGCAGAAGGACACATTCAGCATTTTATTATTAAAGATTATTTGGTTAAATTTGATAAGAGTCTAGTTGTCCAGAGCGAGCAACCAATCAGAGCTCAGGTTTCACTTTACCTCAGGAGCTTCAATGCTGAAAGCTGCACTCTGGTTGCTATAGGCAACCAGAACGATCTTACTTGGAGGCAATTCTCATAAATGAGACCCCAGTTAGGCTAAGTTCACACATCCTGTGTTTTGCATCAGTCACAATCCGTCGCCTTGGGGAATTACGGTATCCTGCAAAATATTTTGCAGGAATCCTGTATTTCCCCATAGACTTCTATTAGCGACGGATTGCGACTGATGACCCTGCGTTGCATCCGCTGCGTCGCGGTCCGTCGTTTTTGACTGACCGCCGAGCGGGGAGCAACGCAGAATGTAACGTTTTTCGGGCCGTCAAAATTAACGCGCCGCGCAGGAATCCGTCGCCATCCGTCAAGCTTGTAATGCATGTCTATGGTGCTGGATTCCGTCGTAATCCGTCTTACAACGGAATCCAGCGCAGGATTCCGTCATGCTCTACTGAGCATGCCCAGCATGCTTGGCACGCCCACTGGGCTGTCCCAAACACAGACGGATCATGACTGATCCGTCAAAAAACGGACGCACAGCGGATGTAACGGACGCAACTGATCCGTTTTTTCACAGGATTCCTGTGAAAGGAATCCTGTGAAAAACACATCAGTTGCATCAGTTGACATCTTGAAAATGACTGATCCGTTGCTGACGGACCTGACGGATTGAAAACACAGGATGTGTGAACTTAGCCTTACTTCTGCAGTGGCTACAGGCAACCAGAACAATATTACTGGGAGGCAATTCTCATAAATGTAGTAACTAACCTTTTTTTAAAAAAAAAAAAAAAAATAATAGGCCCTTTGGCCTTGTTTCAATCCCGGCTTCGGTCAGAAGAACGTGTTCATTATATAGTCAATTCAAGCCTAAGGTCGTTTTCACATTGTTTTATGGGCTTTATTCATATTTTTTTAAGATCTGGAAAAAGTATCTTGAAGTTCATATATTCCTTACAAACAATTTTTGGGTGCACTTTTTTATTGCTTTAGTAAAGCCTATAGGAAAATGCCTAAATCTGTATGTTCCTGCCATTGCTTTTTTGCTGTACTTTTCTGCAGTCAAAATCTGCTTCCCTGACAATAAAGACGTAGCTTCCAAAGACAGGTTTGGCTGAATTTTTTGCTGCTTCTCTTGCTGATGATTTTTTTGCTGCATTTTTCAGAATCCCAAAGTTGGCCTTTGCTTCCATCTTGAATGCATAAACAACACCAAGGAAGGCCAGATGCAGGTGAAACCACAAAACATTTAGGAAAAAAGGGCAATTAATCAAATTAATTAGAGGAAAAAGTTTTATATGTCTGAAAAAATAACAAAAAAGCTGGATCCATGTGTGAAGCACAACCATTAACTAAGGTTGTATGAGGTCATGAGAAAAAAATACACAAGAGAAAATGTGGAAACAGCAGGGGGAAATAAAATTGGTTGGGCATTGTTACTTGACACATTGGTAGGGCATTGTTTACTTAATACACTAGTATGGTATCGAATTGTTAGGAATCGTTTAACACATATCACTGATTTAATAATCCCTAATTTAATTACAGTATGTTTGGAGTGGGGAGAACTATAATGATTTAAAAAAAAATGAAATATAAATTACATTACATTACAAAATACCAACATCCATACTCATGTAAGTATACCAAGACATTATGATTTATATTTTGGAAAAATCACTAAAATGAATGGGTTTTACATCCGGCTGTACCTGTGGGGTTTTTTTCACAAAAAAACTCTTCGGAAACTTATAGCACAGTTTTTTCTGCGCTTTTGCACATACTCAATGCTCTTTGCAATGCTCAATGCTGCAATTTTCTAATTAAATCAGTGGGGGGGACAGACATGTGCATGAGAGTTCTGAACTCTCATACTATTAGCAGCAAAAACAGCTTTTAACACTAGAAGTCCCAGAAATTTCGAGCTGAAGTCCCGAAAGAGGGTCAAATGACCCTTAAGGATACTTTACACACTGCGATATCGGTCCCGATATCGCTAGTGTGCGTACCCGCCCCCATCTGTTGCGCGACACGGGCATATCGCTGCCCGTGCCGCACAACATCGCCCAGAGCCGTCACACATACTTACCTGTCCGGCGACGTCGCTGTGACCGGCGAACCGCCTCCTTTCTAAGGGGGCGGTCCGTGCAGCGTCACAGCGACGTCACTGAAACGTCACTGAACCGCCGCCCAATCGCAGCGGAGGGGCGGAGATGAGCGGGACGTAACATCCCGCCCACCTCCTTCCTTCCGCATAGCGGCCGGGAGGCAGGTAGGGAGAGCTTCCTCGCTCCTGCGGCGTCACACGCAGCGATGTGTGATGCCGCAGGAACGACGAACAACCTCGTTACTGCTGAAGTAACGATAATTGGGAATGGACCCCTGTGTCACCGATTAGCGATTTTGCACTGTTTTGCAACGATGCAAAATCGCTAATCGATGTCACACGCAACGGCATCGCTAATGCGGCCGGATGTGCGTCACGAATTCCGTGACCCCAACGACTCCGCATTAGCGATGTCGTAGCGTGTAAAGCCCGCTTTAGGCTATGTGCGCACGTTGCGTACAGTCACTGCTGAAATTTCTGCAGCGATCTGAAGAGCACATGTGCGCTTTAAATCGCTGCAGAAGTGTCCGTAGTGAAAAAAAAAAAAAGCCGATTCCATGCGCTCTGCCTGCAGCTCCTGCCATAGACAGAGCAGGAGCTGCCGGCAAAGCGCACGGAAGAAGTGACATGTCACTTCTTAGAACGCAGCGCTTCGGCAGTAGCCGAAGCGCTGCGCTCTAAAACGCCACGTGCGCACGGCCCCTGCACAATCTCCATAGATTATGCAGGGGACGCAGGACGCATGCAGTTACGCTGCGCTACAAAGCGCAGCGTAACTGCATGAATTACGCACACGTGCGCACATAGCCTTAGTCCAAAACTGAATAGAACTAACTAGAAACTAAATGGCTAAACTCAATGGAAAACAACAACCTCCTGTGGTGCGACAGTAATGGCCTTTATTACAGAACAAAAGACGGTGATTATAGGATGTTAGCTAAAATCCTTCAGGTTATTCGACCTGTCTCTGGGTTCCAAAGGTAGAAATGTTAACTGACCCCTCTCTGGGACTTCTAGTGTTAATTTGCATGAAAAAAAGCAGCAAAAAGGAAAAAAAAAAAAAAAAAAAGCTTAAAAAACTCAATGTATGGACATAGCCTAGAAGATGGACCACACTTAAAGCATGCTGTGTTCTGAAAGATTCCACGGACTCAAAAAAAACACACCAAAAGTTAAAAAAGCCAGGCAAAAAAAGTCAAGCTGTTTGCAGTGAATTTAAATATTTCCCTACGAGCATCAAGCTGCACCTTTTTTGCTGAAAAAAAAATGGCAATAAACAATACAAAAAATATTTTTAAACAAAGATCCTGCGAGTTAAGCCATTATTATTATTACTAGAAGGTGGCCCGATTCTACGCATCGGGTATTCTAGAATTTACGTATTGTGTAGTTCATGTATGATTTTTGTTATATATATAGATGTTGTTGTGTGTAGTTACCAAGTGTTTGTGTAGGGCGCTGTACATGTTCTGAGTGTCGCGGGGGGTGAGAGCGGTGTTGTATGTGTGTTGCGTGTGTTGCGTTGTTTGTGGAGCGCTGTGTGTCTGTAGCGTTGTGTGTGTGTGTGTGTTGTGCGGTTTGTGTGGGTGTGGTGTGTTTTGGGGGGAGGTATGTTTTGAGCAATGTGTGTGTTGTGCAGTATGTGCGTATATTTGTGTGTGCAGCGTTGTCTGTGTGTGTGGGTGTCTGTGTAGGGCGTTGTTTGTGATTCCTAGTGTGTGTGTGTTGTGCAGTGCGCGTGTGTGTGTGTGTTGGGGGGAGGTGTGCACCTCCCATCGTGCTCCATCCCCCATGCTGCGCACCCCCCATCGTGCTGCATCCCCCATGCTGCGCACTCCCAAACGTGCTCCATCCGCCATGCTGCGCACTCCCAAACGTGGTCCATCCGCCATGCTGCGCACTCCCAAACGTGCTCCATCCGCCATACTGCGCACTCCCCATCGTGCTGCATCCCCCATGCTGCGCACTCCCAAACGTGCTCCATCCGCCATACTGCGCACTCCCCATCGTGCTCTATCCGCCATGCTGCACACTCCCAAACGTGCTCCATCCGCCATGCTGCGCACTCCCAAACGTGCTCCATCCGCCATGCTGCGCACCCCCTATCATGCTCCATCCGCCATGCTGCGCACTCCCAAACGTGCTCCACCCGCCATGCTGCGCACTCCCAAACGTGCTCCATCCGCCATGCTGCGCACTCCCAAACGTGCTCCATCCGCCATACTGCGCACTCCCCATCGTGCTGCATCCCCCATGCTGCGCACTCCCAAACGTGCTCCATCCGCCATGCTGCACACTCCCAAACGTGCTCCATCCGCCATGCTGCGCACTCCCAAACGTGCTCCATCCGCCATGCTGCGCACCCCCTATCATGCTCCATCCGCCATGCTGCGCACTCCCAAACGTGCTCCACCCGCCATGCTGCGCACTCCCAAACGTGCTCCATCCGCCATGCTGCGCACTCCCAAACGTGCTCCATCCGCCATGCTGCGCACTCCCAAACGTGGTCCATCCGCCATGCTGCGCACTCCCAAACGTGGTCCATCCGCCATGCTGCGCACTCCCAAACGTGCTCCATCCGCCATACTGCGCACTCCCCATCGTGCTGCATCCCCCATGCTGCGCACTCCCAAACGTGCTCCATCCGCCATACTGCGCACTCCCCATCGTGCTCTATCCGCCATGCTGCACACTCCCAAACGTGCTCCATCCGCCATGCTGCGCACTCCCAAACGTGCTCCATCCGCCATGCTGCGCACCCCCTATCATGCTCCATCCGCCATGCTGCGCACTCCCAAACGTGCTCCACCCGCCATGCTGCGCACTCCCAAACGTGCTCCATCCGCCATGCTGCGCACTCCCAAACGTGCTCCATCCGCCATACTGCGCACTCCCCATCGTGCTGCATCCCCCATGCTGCGCACTCCCAAACGTGCTCCATCCGCCATGCTGCACACTCCCAAACGTGCTCCATCCGCCATGCTGCGCACTCCCAAACGTGCTCCATCCGCCATGCTGCGCACCCCCTATCATGCTCCATCCGCCATGCTGCGCACTCCCAAACGTGCTCCACCCGCCATGCTGCGCACTCCCAAACGTGCTCCATCCGCCATGCTGCGCACTCCCAAACGTGCTCCATCCGCCATGCTGCGCACTCCCAAACGTGGTCCATCCGCCATGCTGCGCACTCCCAAACGTGCTCCATCCGCCATGCTGCGCACTCCCAAACGTGCTCCATCCGCCATACTGCGCACTCCCCATCGTGCACCATCCGGCATGCTGCGCACTCCCAAACGTGCTCCATCCGCCATGCTGCGCACTCCCAAACGTGCTCCATCCGCCATGCTGCGCACTTCCAAACGTGCTCCATCCGCCATGCTGCGCACTCCCAAACGTGCTCCATCCGCCATGCTGCGCGCTCCCAAACGTGGTCCATCCGCCATGCTGCGCACTCCCAAACGTGCTCCATCCGCCATGCTGCGCACTCCGAAACGTGCTCCATCCGCCATACTGCGCACTCCCAAACGTGCTCCATCCGCCATACTGCGCACTCCCCATCGTGCACCATCCGGCATGCTGCGCACTCCCAAACATGCTCCATCCGTCATGCTGCGCACTCCCAAACGTGCTCCATCCGTCATGCTGCGCACTCCCAAACGTGCTCCATCCGCCATGCTGCGCACTCCCAAACGTGCTCCATCCGCCATGCTGCGCACCCCCTATCATGCTCCATCCGCTTAGGAGTGCGCAGCATGCCGGATGGTGCACGATGGGGAGTGCGCAGTATGGCGGATGGAGCACGTTTGGGAGTGCGCAGCATGGCGGATGGAGCACGTTTGGGAGTGCGCAGCATGGCGGATGGACCACGTTTGGGAGTGCGCAGCATGGCGGATGGACCACGTTTGGGAGTGCGCAGCATGGCGGATGGACCACGTTTGGGAGTGCGCAGCATGGGGGATGCAGCACGATGGGGAGTGCGCAGTATGGCGGATGGAGCACGTTTGCTCAGCCTCTCTCCTTCCAGCCTCCCTCAGCATCAGCCCCCCCCTCCCAGCCTTCCCCAAGATCAGCCTCTCTGCTCCCAGCCTCCTCCAGCACGCCGTGCTCCTCTGCCGACACTCACCCACACCCGATCGCATCCACTCACCCACACAACCGATCGCATCCACTCACCCACACAACCGATCGCATCCACTCACACACACAACCGATCGCATCCACTCACACACACAACCGATCGCATCCACTCACACACACACCCGATCGCATACACTCACACACACACCCGATCGCATACACTCACACACACACCCGATCGCATACACTCACACACACCCGATCGCATACACTCACACACACACCCGATCGCATACACTCACACACACCCGATCGCATACACTCACACACACCCGATCGCATCCACTCACACACACACCCGATCGCATACACTCACACACACCCGATCGCATACACTCACACACACAGACACTGACGATATTGCACATACGCGCTGATACTCACAACATCCGGGGATATCACATGCTTCTGGCCATGTGATCCTCCGTCAGGTCCTGGAAGCTCACAGCACAGTATCGCCGCCGAGAAGCAAGCGATATCCCAGGATGTTGTGAGTATGTGGATGCGATGTGATGTGTGTATGTGAGTGAGTGTGATCTGATTTGTGTGTGTGTGTGTGCTGTTATGTTATGTATGTTCTGCAGCTGCAGGACCTTGATGTGTGGATGCGATGTGATGTGTGTGTGATGTGTGTATGAGAGTGAGTGTGAGCCGGTGTACACTGGTAACTATGATACACATCGGGTAACTAAGGGACCTTAGTTACCCGATGTGTATAATGGTTACCAGCTTTCACGGCCTCCGTTAAGATCCCAGCATCGCAAGGTTATGTGTGGCGCTGCCGGGATCCTGACGGAGCCGGTGTAGAAGCAAGCGATATCCCAGGATGTTGTGATGTGTGAGGTGTGTGTGAGAGTGAGTGTGATGTGATGTGTGTGTGTGTACTTACCTGGGAATCGGAGCCCCGTGTCAGTTGGGCCACAGCGAGCGTGCATTGCGTGAGGGGGCGGGGCCTGCAGAGAGCCGGGGCGAGAGGCCAATCCGTGTGGGGGGGCGGGGCCATGGCGAGCCCAGCGGCCAATCAGCTTTGTGTCACCGTAAGGACACAATTTCGGAGCATGACAGACAGACAGACAGACAGACAGACAGATAGACAGACAGACAGACAGACAGACAGACAGAATAAGGCAATTATATATATAGATTAGGAAGTCAACCACACAAGTCATTATACTACCTAATACACAAACAGGTTCTATTAGGTTGGATTTTGGCATGGCATAGGGCTGGCACAACGCATTCCAGATAAACACCTAGATACTCATATCAACATTTCTTTCTAATTCGGTAGTAATTTTATACAATTACTTAGGTAATTTTATGATGACTATGATACACCAAAATGGTATAATGATGTGCCACCCAACAAACAATAAGAAGATGGAATTTGCAAATTACAACCATATTTGGGCCTTCCCTTATATTAAAATTATCAAATGCTCACTATAAGAACTAGGTAAGGAAAAATGATAAGTAGGCGTAAAAAATGCAGGCGGAAAGGTATACGCCAGGTTCGTAGGAATGCCTAATACACTTAACAATATACTCAGAAAATGAGATACAGCCGGCAGAGCTTCCTTATGACCTGGAAAATGTGCCTAAGGGGTGCTTCACACACAGCGAGCTCACTGCCGAGATCGCTGCTGAGTCACGCTTTTTGTGACGCAGCAGTGACCTCATTAGCGATCTCGCTGTGTGTGACAATGAGCAGCGATCTGGCCCCTGCTGCGAGATCGCTGCTCGTTACACACAGCCCTGGTTCGTTTTCTTCAAAGGCGCTCTCCCACTGTGACACACAGATCGCTGTGTGTGACAGCGAGAGAGCGACAAATGAAGCGAGCAGGGAGCAGGAGCCGGCGTCTGGCAGCTGAGGTAAGCTTGTAACCAAGATAAACATCGGGTAACCAAGGTGGTTACCCGATATTTACCTTAGTTACCAGCCTCTGCAGCTCTCACGCTGCCTGTGCTGCCGGCTCCGGCTCTCTGCACATGTAGCTGCTGTACACATCGGGTTAATTAACCCGATGTGTACTGTAGCTAGGAGAGCAAGGAGCCAGCGCTCAGTGTGCGCGGCTCCCTGCACACACAGCTAAGCGGTGGGCGCTGGTAACTAATGTACACATCGGGTAACCATACCCGATGTTACCAGTCTCCGCAGCTTCCAGACGGCGGCTCCGTGCAAGCGCAGCGTCGCTTGCACGTCGCTGCTGGCTGGGGGCTGTTCACTGGTCGCTGGTGAGATCTGCCTGTTTGACAGCTCACCAGCGACCATGTAGCGATGCAGCAGCGATCCTGACCAGGTCAGATCGCTGGTCGGATCGCTGCTGCATCGCTAAGTGTGAAGGTACCCTTAGTTCATTCAATATCAGAAGTCAATAACAAGACACTTGTCTTCTACCATTTCTATCAGCGTTTACTATAAACTATCAGAATACTAGACACTATAGTTCAATCAGTTCAGATCAGTTACAGATGAAATCTAGCTTAATGACAAAATACTTTACATACGGTTTACAAGTGCATTTTTTACCCTCTTGGATACCGAAGCTCAAACAATAGAGTTCATCGAACCCAGAGAGTGATAGTTAATAAAGATTGTGTGAATATTGTAGAAGAGATGTTCATCAAAGACCAAGGGCACTAAAAGGTCTGTGACATTATTCTCTGGAGTTCTAAGGTGCTCCATACACAATAGATAGCTGTCAGCCATGCGATGGTTTGTCCTATTGTTTGACCGGCAGCTATGGCTCCAGACTCCTCCGCATACAGGAAGGCTCCTGGGTTGTCTATGAGAGAGCTGCTGCCAGATATCTGGTGGCAGCTTACCTTGCTGAAAACAAAAGGATCAACAGTCTGAAATCAGACATACCAGTTACTTGTCTCCCCTATTGGAGGACAGTCGGGAAGCTCTCATACACATTAGACTGTCACCCAAGCCTGCCGATAACAGCGCATGCAACTGACATTTCACTAAAGGCCCCTTTACACACTGAGACTTTCTAGCGATCCCACCAGCGATCCCAACCTGGCCGGGATCGCTACAAAGTCTCTGGTGAGTCGCTGGTGAGCTGTCAAACAGGCAGACCTGGCCAACGACGCAGCAGCGATCCGGACCTGCAGAACGACCTAGCTAGTCATTGGGGACGTTGTAAAGCAGCTTTTTGAAAGGGAAGTCGCTAACGAAGTCGCTGTAAAGGCCCCTTTACACACTGAGACTTTCTAGCGATCATGCTGCACAGCGGGAAACAAAGGACCAAAGAATGGTCCTGAACGATTTGTAGCGATCAGCAACTTCACAGCAGGGGCCAGGTCGCTGATGTGTCTCACACACTGCAATGTCGCTGGGGAGGTCGCTATTACGTCACAAAACCGGTGACGTTACAGCGATGTCGTTTGCGATGTTCCACCTTAATATGTATGGAGGTCTTAAAGAGAACCTGTCATGTGAAAAAATGCTATTATTCTGCAGACATTGGGTTCATTTGCAGGTTAATCGTGTTCCAATAACTTGTCCGGTGCCTACACTTAGAGCTTATCTGCCAGGAGGATATTAACTTTAATCCTCTCAGTAGCATTCAGCTTCCAGTTATAGGGGAGGCATCGGTACAGGTCAGCACTGACTGTTTGACCTATTATAAGCCGGCTGCCAGTCAGTGCCGGGAAAACTGTTGCAGCCGCCGCTCACTATACACTGAGCGATGACTGAATCTACGCCGGCACCTCCACAATCACTGGAAGCCAAATGCTGCTGGGAGGAATAAAGTTAATTTCCTGCAGTACAATGTAGGTACCAGGCAGGATCAGAACCCTATTAACCATGCAGAATAACCCCACATCGTCAGGCTAAGGCTATGTGCGCACATTGCAGATTTGTTTCTTCACCAAAAAAAATCACCCTTTGGCAGAAAAGCGCACCTCTGGCAGAAAAAAACGCATGTGTTTTACAGCATTTTGGTGCGGTTTTGCCTGCGGTTTTGTCTTTGCGTTTTTTTAACATTGTCAATGGCAAAACACAGGGAAAAACGCAGGGACCTGCAGAAACAAAGTGACATGCTGCTTCTTTTTGCGGCAGAAAATCTGCAGTAAAACCTGTAAGGAAAAAAGAAGCAACGTGCACGCAGCATTTCGGATTTCTCATAGACTCTGCTGGGGAAGGAGTGCATGAAGTTTACGAACAAAAACTGCACCAATTCTGCATCCAAAACCACATCAAATCTGCAGCAAAAACACAGTGTGCGCACAGGACCTAATAGTGTTTTTTTACATGATGGGTTCCATTTAATAACACTGTAAGGCTATGTGCGTGCGTAATTTCATGTGTTTACGCTGCCTATTGCACTGCATTGTAAAGGCATGCATCCTGCGTCCCCTGCACAATCTATGAAGATTGTGCATAATCCATCCACACGTTGCGTTTGAGAGCACAGCGATTTGCATGCTGAAATTTTTATCCAAATCGCTGCGCTCAAAAAAGCAACATGTCACTTATTTCGTGCGCTTTGGATGCTACTCCCGCTCTGTCTATGGGAGAGGCAGCATCCAGAGCGCATGAAATCTGCATCTATTCTGCAGACACACTGCATCCATTACTCAGTGTTTCTGCAGCGATTTGAAGCACACATGCACTGCCCAAATCGCTGCAGAATATTTGTCACAGCAGTGCGCACATAACCTAAAGGTCATATACAGTACAGACCAAAAGTTTGGACACATCTTCTCATCTCTAGAACAACTGTTAAGAGGAGACTTTGTGCAGCAGGCCTTCATGGTAAAATAGCTGCTAGGAAACCACTGCTAAGGACAGGCAACAAGCAGAAGAGACTTGTTTGGGCTAAAGAACACAAGGAATGGACATTAGACTAGTGGAAATCTGTGCTTTGGTCTGATGAGTCCAAATTTGAGATCTTTGGATCCAACCACCGTGTCTTTGTAGAAAAGGTGAACGGTAGGGCTCTACATGGCTGGTTCCCACCGTGAAGTATGGAGGAGGAGGTGTGATGGTGTGAGGGTGCTTTGTTGGTGACACTGTTGGGGGTTTATTCAAAATTGAAGGCATATAGAACCAGCATGCCTAACACAGCATCTTGCAGCGGCATGCTATTCCAACCGGTATGCGTTTAGTTGGACCATCATTTATTTTTCAACAAGACAATGACCCCAAACACACCTCCAGGCTGTGTAAGGGCTATTTGACCGATGGAGTGCTACGCCAGATGACCTGGTCTCCACAGTCATCAGACCTGACCCCAATCGAAATGGACCGCAGAGTGAAGCTGGACCGTAGAGTGAAGGCAAAAGGGCCAACAAGTGCTAAGCATCTCTGGGAACTCCTTCAAGACTGTTGGAAAGCCATTTCCGGTGACTACCTCTTGAAGCTCATCAAAGGAATGCCAAGAGTGGGCAAAGTAGTAATGAAAGCAAAAGGTGGCTACTTTGAAGAACCTATAATATAAGACATATTTTCAGTTGTTTCACACTTTTTGAAGTATTTCATTCCACATGTTTTAATTCATAGTTTTGATGCCTTCAATGTGAATCTACAATTTTCAGTCATGAAAATAAAGAAAACTCTTTGAATGAGAAGGTATGTCCAAACTTTTGGTCTGTCCTGTACGTCACCTCATGAAAGTATTTAAAATGTAAGAACATAGATGTTTGCATATGGGAATATGCCGGTTAGGTGTGTTGCAATCCTCGTAGAACAGGAATAACTTGGGAATGTCATGGAAAATGAAGATTTGGCTTCATCACTGGAGAATCTAACTAATTAGCATGTTATAAATGAGTTAATATTATTTTAAAATTAATATAATAAATCAAAGAGTCATAATGATTTCATATTCGCTGTGGATTCCTTATCAGTTCCTCATCAGTGTACTGGAAGTTTTACAACACCCAGTTTTCTGCTCCATATATGAGGTAAGGTGCCATAAACAGCCTCACCTATGTGTTGACGGTGAGTTTGTTGCACATATAAGGGTATAAATCTCAATAAGGCAACATGCACCAAAAAAAGTAATGTTCACTACTCAACGTTAGTGGCCACATCGCTGTAAAACTCTCTGGGGAGGCTTTTGTCAAATACCTTGTGCAGTACATTCTGCCTCTGAGCGACGCTATTGCGGTTCGCTCATCCTCATCATGTGACCCCCGGGCTCCGTGACCTGTGAGATCCCGTGATGTCAAGTCAACTTCCAGTTGACCCGACATCACCAAGGTGGGCCCCAGTCTTCCTGAGTGACTGGGCTGTGGGCAGAGTTTCACCGCTCATCACAGCCCAGCATCACTCCTGCTTGCAGCGCTCTGTGGTAAAGGAGAGAGCAGAGAGATGCTGGGCATTCATTAGCATGTTAGCACGCTCACAGGAGCGTGATTACATGCTAAGGGGGCTAACTAGCCAAGGGAAGTAATGCCCCTTGCGACTAGTCACTGGTCTCATTAGCATATTATATAGGATCTTTAGAAATACTTTTTCTAAAGATCTTTCTATCTATACTTCTAAATGCAGGGACAGTTAGGCAGGGATTAGCAATATGCACCCAGAACTACTTCTGGTTCTGGGTGCATATTGCACCTGACAGGTTCCCTTTAATTATGGTAAATCCCTGGCTGTGGTCCATTGGCAGCAAGGAGAATTTATCTTGAACTCCATCATGCCACCCACACCACTTTGGTCCTACATCGAAATCACATCAATTAAGTTTACATCGAAATCACATCAATTAAGTTTATTTACAGCTATGTATTAAGTATTTCTATTTATAGAGAAATTACTAACAATTAAATGTTCTGTTGTATATTATTTCTTCCCTTGGCCACTTAATAGAGGTACACTTGCTTCACCCTTATACAAGTGCATCACAATAAATTAGAATATCCTCAAAAAGTTAATGTATTTCAGTAATTCAATACAAAAAGGGAAACACATATATTATATAGAGTCATTACAGAGTGATGTATTTCAAGTGTTTATTTCTGTTAATGTTGATGATTATGGGTTACAGCCAATGAAAACCCAAAAGTCATCTCAGAAAATTAGAATAATTACCAAAAAACACCTGCCAAGGCTTCCTAAGCATTTAAAATGGTCCCTTACTCTGGTTCAGAAGGCTACACAATCATGGAGAAAAGACTGCTGGCTTGTCAGATGTCCAGAAGGCAGTCATTGACACACTCCACAGGGAGGGTAAGCCACAAAAGGTCATTGCTAAAGAAGCTGGCTGTTCACAGAATGCTGTATCAAAGCATATTAATGGAAAGTTGAGTGGAAGGAAAACGTGTGGTAGATAAAAGTGCACAAACAACTGGGATAAAATCACCCTTAATAGGATTGCTAGAAAAGGCCATTCAAAAATTTGGGTGCGATTCACAAGGAGTGGACTATTGCTGGAGTCAGTGCTTCAAGAGCCACCACACACAGACATATCCAGGACATGGGCTACAAGTGTCACATTCCTTGTGTCAAGCCACTCATGACCAATAGACAACGCCAGAAGCGTCTTACCTGGGCCAAGGAGAAAAAGAACTGGACTGTTGATCAGTGGTCAAAGGTGTTGTTTTCAGATTAAAGTAAATTTTGCATTTCATTTGGAAATCAAGGTTCTAGACTCTGGAGAAACAGTGGAGAGGCCACAATCCAAGCTGCTTGAGGTCTAGTGTGAAGTTTCCACAATCAGTGATGGTTTGGGGAGCCATGTCATCTGCTGGTGTAGGTCCATTGTGTTTTATCAAGACCAAAGTCAACGCAGCCATCTACTAGGAAATTATAGAGCACTTCATGTTTCCCTCTGCCAACAAGCTTTTGGAGATTGTAATCCCATTTTCCAGCAGGACTTGACACCTGTCCAAACTGCCAAAAGTACCATTACCTTGTTTAATAACCACAGAATCACTGTGCTTGATTGGTCAGCAAACTCACCTGTCCTAGTCCCCATAGAGAATCTATAGGGTATTGTCAAGAGGAAGATGAGAGACACCAAATGCAACAATGCAGATGAGCAGAAAGCCATGGAACCCATAGGATGGAGGGGCGACATGACTAGAGGGAAGGGAAGGAGTGATGGGGTTAATGGAAACAGGAATGGTTTGTTTATAAGGCAGAGTAAAGGGATTGGTGGGTAGGAGGAGTTCCCTGGAGGAAAAGGTGGGACAATTGAGGGGTGTAAGTAAAGGACTTTGACTTACCCCCTCTCTCTTGACTTCCGGATATGGAACGATCTGACTGGAGAGGTTCCTATAAGGTGTCAGGACGTCACCTTCTATTTCTCCATGGAGGAGTGGGAGTATTTAGAAGGACACAAAGATCTGTACAAGGACGTCATGATGGAGGTTCCCCAGCCCCTCACATCACCAGACTTCCGGATATGGAACGATCCGGACGTGCGACAGGATGGCTGCTACCCGGGAGCAGCGGATTCATCATGGCAGTGCACGGGCCCCTGGCAGCGCGGTCCCACGTCTTGGCTGCTGGGGGTTAACCCGTTGGCACTTTCCCCTCGCTCCCCTGTCAGCTGCGGGCGGCGTCCCCCCTCCCTCATATCTCAGGTACTTGCCGTGTGCGGGGGGAGCGAGGAGGAGATGCGAGAGCCCCTTCGGGGACCCTCCGCGGTAGGACGTGGGCAGGGCAGTACTCAGCTGCTGCTCCGGCCGCGGGAGGAATCTCCGTCCGGGCCGCGGCAGCCGGGAGGGGGGCGTGGCTTGGCTGCGGCCTACTTCCGGTCCAAGCCGCGGCCTGGATTGCTGGATGCGGCGGCTCCCGGACGGGGAGAGCGCCCGGCGGTGACAGAGGCCAGCTTTACCCCTCGCGGAAGGCGGGGGGGGCCGCGGAGCTGCAGCCAGTGGTGGGTCCGGCACCAGGGCAGGCGGGCCTGGGGCGACGGGTGCCCAGGAAGCGTCGGTGAGTGGGGGTGACGGCAGGGGCCCTGCAGTTCCTGCTTGGTCACCCAGATCAGGTTGCAGCTCCCGGCCGCGGCGGTCTCCCCCAGGAGGGGGAGGGCCCAGCGGACAGAGGCTTTCATGGGGCCCAGGAGGGCTGGATGCGGCGGCTCCTGGCCAGGAGAGCGCCCGGCGAGGACGGAGGCCAGCGTTACCCCCCCCCCGCGGGTGGAGGGGGGGGGGCCGGGGGGCTGCAGCCAGCAAGGGGTCCGGCACCAGGGCAGGCGAGCATGGTGCGACGGATGCCCGGGAGGCGTCGGTACGTGGGGGTGACGGCGGGGGGCCCTGCGGTCCCCGCCTGGTCACCCAGAGCAGGCGTGCAGCTCCCGGCAGCGGCGGTCTCCCCCAAGGGGGGGAGGGCCCGGCGGACGGATGCCTTCTGGGCCCAGGAGGGCAGGAGGCTGGCGGCTCTGGATGGGAGTCTGCTGGCAGCGGGTCGGGCCACAGGTACCCCCTGTCCTTGCAGGTAGCAAGGGGGGGTCAGGCCAGAAGATAAGGCCCGCGGTGGCAGCCCGTAGGACGGGACGGTTTCCGGGGTTGTCGCCGCGGGACAGAAGATGGAGCTTGGAGGATGGTGCCCACGCGGCGTACCAGGAGGACGGCCGTGGTGGTGGCAGCGCTTCGGCGGCGTCTGCATTACATGAGCCAGAGGCGGTCGGCTCCAGCGAGGAGGAGGAGGAAGCAGCGACGGATGAATCAGACGTCCGGATGGCGTGATTTTTATTCCAGGATATGCCGGGTCGCGGTCGGGTGAGACGGCCGTGGATTTGGCAGGGCTGGGGGGGGGCGGCTGCGGACACGGCAGCGCCGAGTGGGTTGGTGTTTTGACCAGGTATGGGGTTTACTGAAGTGGTGTATACGGTTGTGGAAAGTGCGCATGCACCGCCGGCGGCATGGACGGGATCGGTGGTTAGTAGGCGCAGGTGCGGCAGGCAGAGTGAGGGCGCATGAGGCGGCAGGGGAGCATTTTCGGGCAGAGGCGGCAAGGGCTGTGACAGAGTGAGTGGTGAGGAACGAAGAGGGGGATGAGGTGGTGCGTCTGGCTGACAGTGGCCAAGTGTGAGAGGTATGGGTGCTTCAAAGGCCCGCTGGGGGGGCTCACTTGCTGGAGGATGTGAGGGATAAGATTTGAATGGGGAACGTGTAGCAATAGTTTCGCTGCTCCCCCGGGAACAGTTTCACCTGAATTAGGTTAAGCCAAGTGATTCCAGGAAGGATAAGTAGAGGGAGGGGAGCGCCGGTGGAGGCTCACCCTCGTACATTTGCAACGTGGCTGCGGGCATTTGCGTTTTTTGGCAAGGGTATCGGGGGAAGGAATTGGGTAATTGGTTCGGCATGGTTCGGTTATATGGATCCATTTGGGGTGGCTTGTTAGGTCATATGGCGGTTTAGTCTGGCTTCAGTACGCCGAGTAATTTCAGCAAGGGAAGGTGTTGCGTGCCAGTATGTGGTAGGATCATACGGGCACATCCTTATGGCTGCAGTGGATGGCGGCTCCTAGTCATCCCCCCCCCCCTTTTTGGGGGGTAGTTGGCTGTTCGGGGCTTGGAACCCCGGCGACACGGACGATGAGGGTTTTTTGGGGGGAATAGAAGGATGGGTGGTGCAGATTTGGCGCGGACGGTTGTCTTAAGCATAAGTGTTGGGTTGTGGTAAGGAACATAGTAATTCTGCGTCATTCTATTTATATTGGTGGATCTTTGCCTCCTTATTGGAAGTTTGCGCTGGGCTAGGGGACACCTGGTGGTTGTCAGTGGAAAGAGGGGTCAGGAAGTGGTGTTGGGCAGGATGGGTGGGCCATTCGGGGCCCTCCTTGTCACGATTGGGTTTCTCTGTTGGGGGGTAGTGCCGGAAATGAGCCGTATATAGATGTATATATTTCGGCTTGTTCAAAACGTATCTTATCTGGAGGAGTCATCGGTGTATGCCTGCTTGGCTCCAGAATTGTCGGCGGTTTATTATGTGTCGTTTGACAGAGGGTGGGATTTGGTAAAGGCGGTGAGCCGGGGAGCATTGATGGCAAAGGCGAATTTGGAGGCGGCATTTAGGTTGTTACTGGTCCACCCTGCTAGCTAGCAGTTCTGGTGCTGCGGTGGGGAGGGGAGTTATTATTATGTTGATCGGTGGGTGCTAATGGGTTGTTGTCCCATTTTATGTTCCTTTGGAGGCGGTTATTTCTTGGTGGAGTGGTTTGTGCGTGGTGTGTCCCAGCTTACACCTCTTATTCATTATAGGTTGATTCTCTTTACATCGGGTTGGCGGGTTGATGATTCGTTGAGGTTGATTGTTTTATTACAGATGGTGGTGGATACTCTTTTGGGCCTGTTGGCGCAGGCGAAGACTGAGGGTCCAACGCCAGTGATACGGTTTGTGGGGATAAAGTTTGATGTTATGGTCAGAGGGGTAGGATTCGTGGGTAATGGTGTGGTCCTATGGGCTGCGATAGAGGCAGTTAGGTCAGCTAAGACGGTGCGGTTTCAGGCGGTGCAGTCTTTGCAGGGGCGGTCGAACCATGGGTGCAGAGTTACGCCGCTGGGGTGCGTGTCTGCTGGACGGCTGGCGATGGCTGCGCCAAGGGTGCAGCCATCGGATCCTTTGTGTGTGGTCACGAGGGAGATCAATGATGATCTGATGGTGTAGGAGGTTTTTTCTTACGGCGATTTAGTGGCCGCGGATTGTGGCTGGGTAAGGTGCTACCTGATGGAACGTAGCTGCGGTACTCGGAGGCAGCGGGTCCAGTTCTTTTCTGGTTGGGCATTGTGGGGTAGCGCTTCCAATCGGTGGTAGTGGTCGGGTGGTGGAGGTTGGCAGTTTTTTCCAAGAGGAAGGTGTGCTGTCATTCTGGCTATCAGTTGGTGGAGAATTCGATTAATAGTTGGTTTGCTAATCCTGGGGCCAAGGATGGCGTACTTGCGACAGTTGGTTTCTCAATTGGATGTGTTTTAAAAAAAAAAAAAAAAAATGTTATGCGTGGCGCAACCAGTACTGGGGTTCGCCAAGGGAATAGCAGCTGCTGTGTTTCCTTCCAGTTCTGCAGGTCTCGGGAGTTGAGGCCGGGTAGCAGACGAGGTGGGCACGGTGTGTCCGGAGGGCTTGTGGAGTCTGGTGTGGCTGTGTTGGGGAGCGGCTCGGTGCCCAGTGACTGAGGTTATTTGGGGCTGATATTCAGAAGTATGGGTGGCGCGGATAACGTTTGGGACAATGTCTGAGGAAGGCCCGGTGGAGTATTTGATGGTGGCGTTGGCAGTGGTGAGTAACGGTGTTCAGGCTGCTAGGCCGGCGTCCGCAGTGGAGCAGAGGGTGGCGGCTGTGGCTGTCTTGTTAAGGATTAGATGTGGAGAGATGTTTTCGCAGGATCTTAGGGCGCGGCAGGCCTTGAAGGGTTTGGTCGTAAGGGTGTGAGGGAGCGGGATACAAGGGTCCGTCTCCGTTGTTTTGTGGCAGCGTTTGGTGAGTGGTTTGTGGCGGCTATGTTCATCTGAGCACGAGCGGGTTTTTGTTTCCCTTGTCCAAAACGGTTTGTGTTAGCCTTTTGGGGGACTTTGAGATTGTGGGGTTGGTCAGCCCATCTACGGTCAAGAGCGGAGGTTGGATGTTGGAGGATGTGTCCGAGGTGGTGCAGTGGGTTGAGCGCCGGCTTTGTCGCTCACCGAATTAGATTAGGCGGGTGGTGAAGGTTGGTGTTGTTATACGCGGTCCCGGGTGCGGAATTATGTTGTGAGGGCGCCCAGGCTCATTATTGTGTCGCGTTTGTTAAGGTACCATTTTGTGGCAGTGCTGCAGACTTGATTGCAGGTGGCGGGGGTGGGCGCCCGGAATACTATGGGTCGTATTCCTTCTGGATTGGGCTGCCACGGAGGCCCCTCGGTGGGCTCAGAAAAGGGGTTGTGAGAAGTATTGGGAGGTGGGAGTCCTCTTGTTTCGGTGTTACGTTTGGCCTCAGTTGTTATCGGGTTAAGGCAATGGGGGCATTTGAGTCTTTTGGGAGTGGAATGGGTTGGCGTAACAGGTTGGTGTTATCTGTGGGTTTATAACCCCTGGGTTTTTGTGGTGAGGGTGTGCCTCATTTGGATATTTGGGCATTCGTTGGTTCTCGGGGCCTCGACGGTCTGAGGCTCGCCTGAATGTTGCCAGTTGGGTCTGGACGGGTCGATGGTACTGGTCCAGTAAATTGGAGGCAGCGATTTGGTATCTCGAGAAGTTATTTATGAATGTTTTAAAAAAAAAAAAAATGTTGGTTGTTGCATTGTGTAAGACATACCTGAGCTTAATCGTGGGGTAGTTTTGATAGTGTGACCAGGTTGGAATGGCGTGTGGCTCGTGCGATAGGCAGTATCAATCGAGCCTTATTGGGGGGGCGGCGCCAAAAGTTGGTGGCGCTGAACTGGTGGTTTTGGGGATGCGATGGGGGTGCATCTTCACGTGCTTGGTGCTGTTTTGTGGACGCTGGGATTGCGTGGAGGTGTGGTACAAGCTTTTGGTGTGTGGCGGGTCCAGGCCACGTAAGGAGTCACGTGCCCTGTCCTGTGGCGGGGGGTAGGTCTGGTCCAGAGGCGGTTGAAGGCAATGGTAACTGGACAGAGAGACACCATCTTGGTATGGTGGCTCCAGGTTCCGGGATGTTGCAGGCACGGGGTTCTGCAAAGTTGGGGGGTTAATCCGTAGGTGATTAATACCTCATCTTTGGGTCGGTGTGTTGCGGCCAGGGATACTGGGGTGAGAAGTGGTTCCTGGACTGGGCCTACTCAGGGTTGTATATTTACTGTATTGGTTACTGTGTTACCTATTGTTATTTGTTGGGGTCGCCCGTTGGACGGCGCCCCCTTGTGTTAGTATGTAAATAATAGGTAATAAAGGCTGCTGTGGCCAATTTTAAACCAAGTCACATGCAGTTCGTGTATTATTTACAGATGGTATTGGTGGGTAACACACATACAGCACGACTGGAGAATCCTTCCTCAATGGTCAAGAAAGCCATGGAACCCATAGGGTGGAGGGGCGACATGACTAGAGGGAAGGGAAGGAGTGATGGGGTTAATGGAAACAGGAATGGTTTGTTTATAAGGCAGAGTAAAGGGATTGGTGGGTAGGAGGAGTTCCCTGGAGGAAGAGGTGGGACAATTGAGGGGTGTAAGTAAAGGACTTTGACTTACCCCCTCTCTCTTGACTTCCGGATATGGAACGATCCCCGCCCACCCTCCCTTGTGTTTAATGCCGAGGGGAATTTGGTCTGGGTTGTTTCTTTGTCACAGCAGTGGGGGGTAGGTCTGGTCCAGAGGCGGTTGAAGGCAATGGTAACTGGACAGAGAGACACCATCTTGGTATGGTGGCTCCAGGTTCCGGGATGTTGCAGGCACAGGGTTCTGCAAAGTTGGGGGGTTAATCCGTAGGTGATTAATACCTCATCTCTGGGTCGGTGTGTTGCGGCCAGGGATACTGGGGTGAGAAGTGGTTCCTGGACTGGGCCTACTCAGGGTTGTATATTTACTGTATTGGTTACTGTGTTACCTATTGTTATTTGTTGGGGTCGCCCGTTGGACGGCGCCCCCTTGTGTTAGTATGTAAATAATAGGTAATAAAGGCTGCTGTGGCCAATTTTAAACCAAGTCACATGCAGTTCGTGTATTATTTACAGATGGTATTGGTGGGTAACACACATACAGCACGACTGGAGAATCCTTCCTCAATGGTCATGAAGGCTGCTATCAAAGCACCCTGGACTTCCATAACACCTCAGTAGTGCCACAGGCTGATAATCTCCATGCCATGCCAGCATTGATGCAGTAAGTCATGCAAAAAGAGCCCTGACCAAGTATTGAGGCATTTACTGTACAGACTTTTCAGTAGGCGCCAACATTTCTGAGTTTAAAATATTTTTTTTTTCAGTTGGTCTTATATAATATTCTAATTTTCTGAGATAAGGACTTTTGGGTTTTCATTGTCTGTAAGCCACTATCATCAAAATTAACAGAAATAAACTATTGAAATAGATCCCTCTGGGTGTAATGACTCTATATAATATATGGGTTTCCTTTTTGTATTGAATTACTGAAATAAATTAACGTTTTAAGGATTTTCTAATTTATCATGATGCACTTCTAAATTAAGGACTATATGAGAGTTTAAATGAAAAACTGCACTACTTATGACCTAAAGGTTATTGACATATCCTGACAATGGACTTTAATTTTCAACACACTAGTGACAAAGGAAGAAAAATTACATCTCTTCAAAACACTTCGAACGACAACACAAAGTCCTCATTACATATCTTAGCTTCTAATTCCCGGTGACTTCCTTAGTACCTCATCCGTGATCGGTATACTGGAAGTTTTACAACAGCCTATTCTCTGCTCTATCGGAGTTAGGGCAACCATAAAAACAGCCTGATTTCTGTTGACGTGCTGAAGGCAATGTCAGGGAATTAAAATTACCTGCCGCCTTGTAAACTCACTATGGGATTGCTCAATGAAACATTTGCAGTCATACTATGTGAAGAGATCGCCAATTCCACAATTCACTTTCTCATTTGTGTTTATAATTAATAGCTGTGGCTCAAATCTATCATAAGGAGTTTATCCTCAGTTCAGTCAGTCTTGTGCTACCCACATCAGCTCAGTGTATTAACTATTTAGGGAAAGGATTTACTAGGGTGGAATTGCTTTACATTGTTTGCTCTTCTTGGTCAATTGCACACAGTTCACCCCTATAAAATGGCAGAGAAAGCGCCAAAGAAAGACTCAGTTGCTCGTAACTCAACGGTGATTGACATCTCCTGACACTGGACTTTGCTTTTCGACACTTTGATGACAAAATAAGAAAGATTAGAGCTCTTCAAGTCACCTCGAACCAAAGACCGAACTACAAACCAAAGACCGGGAGTTCAATGAACTTTATGATCAAGATAGCCTCATAACATATCATAGCTTCTAATTCCTAGATAAGTCACTCTGTCTTTTTAGGTACAAGGTGCTACCCACGCCAACTTAGTGTATTGGTTATTTAAGAAAAGAAATTACTAGCGTATATATTACATGATTTTTCATTCATTTTTTCCTTTCATTAAACGGAGTACCACCTCCATTTGGGGATGACCCGTTGATTCTGGAACAGTTGTTCTTTTTCTTCTCTGACCCTTCGTTCCTAAGTTGTGCAATAAGGCCACGGCTTATTATTATTATTTTTATTATTATTATCATTGGCCCGTGTCAAAAGAGTAAAAAACAGACACCCAATAGAGATTCTGTGGTACATGCTCAGTTAGTTAAAGGGAAAATCTGCACATTACTGAGGGGCGTCAGTTTATAAAAGAGGGGCGTCAGTTTATAAAAAGAAAAAAATGGTTCCAGAATCAATGGAGCAGCGCCAATTGGAGGAGGTATTCTTCTTACATTTTAAAAATGCAGTGAGATGTTCTCAAGTCTATTGCCTATTTATGGAGAGGAGTTACTAGGGTGGAATTGCTTTATGTTTGCTTTTCTTGGTCACTTGCACACAGTTCACCCCTATAAAATGACAAAGAAAGTTTCAATGAAAGATCCAGGTACTCATAACCTAAGGGTTATTCACATCTCGTGACACTGGACTTTGCTTTTAACAAAGGAAGAAAGATTACAGCTCAAACTACAACACAAAGGCCACCATCAAGATAGTCATCGTAACATATCATGGGTTCTATGTAATGATGGCTGGGTAATAGCATAGTCTATATATTCAGGTGTCAATGTCCTTGTAAACATGGTCTCGAAAGTAATAGACCTCTACGGAGGAGAGTGCTGAACCACGTACTTTGGTAACCTTTATCATTTTAGGTGCCCTCTTTCACCATTTCAGAAATAAGACACTAAACTTGAAATAAGCTATGCTCAGAAAGAGACGAATGATGAATATTCTCAAAGAATGGTGGCAGGTCCTTGCTGATGTACTGCAATACTTTGACATTTAAGGTACTAAAGTATGGTGTCCTAACCGGAGAAGGACACTACAGAATAGCTAATTCCAATATACAATAGGTAACTGCAATGCAGGTTATTTCATTCTAAACTGGCTTACTATTTTGTGGAACCAGTTATAATTTGGAATGACACCATTCATTTTCATACATAAGGTCCTGACAATTAAAGAAATTCCAAGATGGATAAAATGATGAAAAGGGAATAAAATGCAATTCGGGCATTGTAACTGTCCAGACAATGTGATTCCTTTGTAAAAAAAAAAAATAAAAAAAAAAAAATTGCTGACAAGTACAAAAAAGACAATTTTGCAGTTTTCATTGTTTCCTTTAGGCGTTTAACACATGATTTAAATAACGGTATATTTTGATAAATCGGACATGATAATTTCAAGTATGTTTATTTATTTTTTTATTTCTGTATTTTTGAACTGGAAAAGGGGGGGTGGGGGTGATGTAAACCTTTATATTTTTATATATTACTTGCTTTATTTTTTAGTCCTCCCAGGAAACCAGAATCTGCGATCGCTTGTTCTATATATTGCAGTATATAGGAATATTAGTGATCTTCTAAGAAGCACAACCAAAGGCACTACGATAGCACTGATGGCAAAATTTGCCAGCCCACTGGCTTACATGGCAACTCATTGGCTCCCCCCAATATTGTCATGGGGCGGCCATGGGCACAGGGATAGCTGCGCCATACAATTGGGTCATTTAAATGTCTCTGTCAGAGATTGTATACCAGAACTACTGTATACAACCTTTTGTAGTAGTTTGTCCTGATGAAGTTATGACTTCGAAACACGTAGACCCAATAAACTACCTGCAGTTCACATCTAGTTAATTCTCCTTCATTGGCAGCGTGTATTGTTAAGTGTTAACCCTTGTTTCCCTGATATATGGTTTTCATCATCGTTGGGGCTGCAGCAGTTGTGTATTTAGTGCATTTCGTGGTTGTGGGCACACAACCTCAACCAAGTGTTTCTTAACTGTTACCAGTACCACCACTATCACCCAGCTAAGACCCTATTCATACTTGTTTTTTGTCCAGTTATAAGCCCTGTTATCAGAGATCGACAGAGGCATTTAAATAGCTGTGATCGAAGTGCCAGTCTCTTCCATTAAGAGGCGGATACCAGCTATATAACACAGATGGCACTCGCCGTGTATGGAGCCAGTACGTCCGATGCCTGGAAGGGGTTAAATAATAGTCTAGAACATTTTCCGCTTTCACTTTGCCCAAAAAGTATAGCACCAGACAAAAATGAAAAAATGCTTTAACCAACTCTGCACCATTGTTCTTTTAGCAGGAATGATTTTGGGCATCCCTAGTAGGGTAACATTTTATTTCCTCAAACTCCCAGTAATGAGGTTTGAAATCGCTAATCTAGTGTGCCATTTACTAAGCCCTAGTGATATTAAAGGGGTTGTCCACTACTTTGACATTGATGGCCTATCCTTAGGATAGGTCATCAATGTCTGATCAGCCGGGGTCCAACACCCAGTACTCCTGCCGATCAGCTGTTCCTGGTCCTGGCTGCGGCAGCCTGAAATGCTCAGCTATCTTTTGATAGTGGCCGCAGCCGGGTACTGCACATCCCATTTAAATAAATAGGAGGCGGATGTGTAGTACCCGGCCGCTGCCACTATCAGAAGACGAAGCAGCGTCGAAGCTGAGCATTTCCGGCTGCCTGCTGCCGCGAACAAGAACAGCTGAGTGGCGGAGGTGCTGCGTGTTGGACCCCAACCGATCAGACATTGATGACCTATCCTAAGCATGGGCCATCAATGTCAAAGTGGTAGTAGTGGACAACCCTTATAATTCTTCATGGGGGGGAAAGAATCGTTACATTGCACATGCATAGTAGCCATAATATAATATCAGTAGAGGCCAACAAGAATCTAGATGAGCACGACACTCAGGTCGTTTGTAAAATCACATATCTTTGCCACAGCAAACCAATGAAGAAGTACTCAGTCCTACATGTACTTGGAATTACCACTATGAAAAAGTTGTTGCAAGAAAAACAAAATCACTGATTACACTTTAGGACTGTTTAAAGAAGTACAATATTTTTATGTGCATAAAATGGGTCTTTATGTGACAACTTGATGCACATGGCTGTTGGAAATGTCTGAAAAATGGCATGTGGCTTCAGATGTATGGAGACAATCTGCGTTTAGAATCCCAAATAATGTTTACTTCCCCAAACATCCTTATTTGCGCTTAGCCTTGTGACCCTCACATCACAAGGTGCAATTGCATTCATTAAGGCTATGTGCGCACGTTGCGTACAGTTCACTGCAGAAATTTCTGCAGCGATCTGAAGAGCACATGTGCGCTTTAAATCGCTGCAGAAATGTCCGTAGTGAAAAAAAAAAAGCAGATTCCATGCGCTCTGCCTGCAGCTCCTGCCATAGACAGAGCAGGAGCTGCCGGCAAAGCGCAGGAAAGAAGTGACATGTCACTTCTTTTTACGCAGCGCTTCGGCAGTAGCCGAAGCGCTGCGCTCTAAAACGCCACATGAGCACGGCCCCTGCACAATCTCCATAGACTGTGCAGGGGACGCAGGACGCATGCAGTTACGCTGCGCTACAAAGCACAGCGTAACTGCATGTATTTACGCAACGTGCGCACATAGCCTTAAAATGTTGTTTTATTCGTGTCAATAATGAGCAAATGAGCACTCATAAGAACACTGTTTGCTGATCACTGGCTTATGTAAATGTGATGCTGATCAGCATATTTACATGGGTGAAACAGTTGTTCATCAGCTGATAGGATGATTTATGATGACTAAAAGTCATTGTTGTCAGCAGCACACTGCCCCATGTAATCAAGGGACGTCTTGTCGACATCATGGATGATACATTGGGACAGAACGATTGCAATACCCTTTAATCCCCTGAAAAGCGGTGGAATGTTGCATCTTGAGACCCCACCAATCTCTCAGAAGATGGCTGAGAAGTGTGCAGCTCAGGATTCAGAAACAAATTGCCTCAGCGAATGCAAAAAGTGGAGTACAGATTCAATAGACAGTAATAGACAAGTGATCAGTGGGTGGCTGGGTCCTAAGATAGGGAAGCAAAGAAAATCAAAACTATAAAAATGTTTTCAAAAGTTTTCTTTTTAGTCGGATGATGCCATTGCTTTTGGCTGCATCTCATGATGATCGAATAGTAATATCACACTCTATAAGCCATGGTTCCCAACCTTCCTTACCACAAAAGCCACACTTAGAGCTAAGAGATGGTCGTGAGCCACATTTAGCTCTGAGAGATGGTCGTGAGCCACATTCAGCTCTGAGAGATGGTCATGAGCCACATTCAACTGAGAGATGGTCGTGAGCCATATTCAGCTGAGAGATGGTTGTGAGCCAACTTCTGCTTTGAGAGATGGTCGTGAGCCACATTCTGCTCTGAGAGATGGTCATGAGCCACATTCTGCTCTGAGAGATGGTAGTGAGCCACATTCTGCTCTGAGAGATGGTAGTGAGCCACATTCTGCTCTGAGAGATGGTAGTGAGCCACATTCTGCTCTGAGAGATGGTAGTGAGCCACACTCAGCTGAAAGATGGTTGTGAGCCATATTCAGCTCTGAAACATAGTCATGAGCCACATTCTGCTCTGAGAGATGGTCGTGAGCCACATTCAGTGCTCCATTCCTCCACAGTAGAGATGCTGAGAACTTGGAATAAAGACAGCCAAAGCTTCCTTACAAAAAGCATATTGTGACTTTGTGCCCCATCCCTTTGGGGCAGGATACCTACATCCCACTTTACCCCATTCAATATTCTTACATCAACCACACTATTGTGCCCAGCTTCCCGCTCTTCCTGCAGTTTACCATATTTATCTCTTCTCGCAGTATATGAGTATCCAGAACTGCTCTTCTGTTTGGGGCTACTCACAAAAGTCACCCTCTGGAGATAATCTGTTTATGGGTACGGTTCCACTGGCGTATGACTCGTGCAAGTCTCGCATCGGAATCACACGACACAGCCGCACACTCTCCGACAGGAGCGGGTCGGCTGCATGTATCTCTATGGAGAGACTTGCATGAGTCATACGCAAGTGGAACCGAACCCTGTAGCTGTTAGTTAGACCTGGTGCTAATATACCAAGCTAGCAGACAGCTGCGAGCCACATATCACAGGTCCGCAAGCCACAGGTTGAAGACCTCTGCTATAAGGCATCAGAAAGGAAGCGCTCTCCTTGCTTTCTCCTCCTGTACCTAAACCTGACCGGCCTATTTTCTTTTAAATATTGGGTTTTATATATTCAGTTTTTCACATACATGTTCCATCTGTATTTTTCACGGATATAGCATACACTCTTTATAGTCCATGAGGCTATTCACTGTGTGTCTGCAAAAACACAGAGACATATCCACTTTTGAGCCAAGTAATCTGTGTGCTGTCCCATTTTTAATGTTCTAATAGATAGGAGAAGCTTTATATATATTTTCTGTACATGAGAAAATCAGTAATAAACATTAGTAGCAAAAATTAACATAGCGTTTAAATGCTGAAGAAAATCAGATCCAAAACATCGAGGAAGATTGGATCTTTGGTTTTCGTACGTGACAAAAACCCCCCAGAAATCTACAGGAGTTAGAAGCAAAATTCCTGAATTCCAAGTTCCATTTTTATCTGTATGCTTAACAGTAGAACTACTGAGGTAGTCATTTTGACTACTTTGCACTATGTATTTCTATATAGGTGTCACGAGTCCAGTAGTTCTAGTGTTAAAGGCCTGTTGGATGGTCCAAAGTTGCAAGTTAAAAAGCAAGTGCAATTACGTAAGTGGTCAGCTGTCCTTGCTCCTGAGGGACAGTCCAAGGCTTTAAAGATCTGTCCATGGAAATGTTTTTTTCCCTGTCTAAGCTGTGAGCAAATATCTCTTTTTTCAGTACGTTACATTTTAATCTTTTCATCACCTGGGGTGACCTATTATTTAATAATTATTTTGATCTTGTTAATGAGATCTTAAAGGAGCTTGATAGAATTAAAAGTGCAAGGCACGTGTGTGCAATCTTTAAGGGTTGCCCAGGACTTTGTTATTGATGAACTATCTTAGGGCCACGTCTCACTAAGCAACATCGCTAGCAACATCGCTGCTGAGGCACGACTTTTGTGATGTAACAGCGATGTTGCTAGCGATGTCGCTGTGTGTGACATCCAGCAACAACCTGGCCCCTGCTGTGAGGTCGCTGGTTGTTGCTGAATGTCCTGGACCATTTTTTAGTTGTTGCTCTCCCGCTGTGAAGCACACATCGCTGTGTGTGACAGCGACAGAGCAACAACTAAATGTGCAGTGAGCAGGGAGCCGGCTTCTGCGGACGCTGGTAACCAATGTAAATATCGGGTAACCAAGAAGCCCTTTCCTTGGTTACCCGATATTTACCTTCGTTACCAGAGTCCGCCGCTCTCACGCTGTCAGTGCCGGCTCCCTGCTCCCTGCACACATAGCCAGACTACACATCGGGTAATTAACCCGATGTGTACTCTGGCTAGGAGTGCAGGGAGCCAGCGCTAAGCAGTGTGCGCTGGTAGCAAAGGTAAATATCGGGTTGGTTACCTGATATTTACCTTAGTTAACAAGCGCAGCATCGCTTCCACGCGTCGCTGCTGGCTGGAGGCTGGTCACTGGTTGCTGGTGAGATCTGCCTGTGTGACAGCTCACCAGCAACCCATGTAGCGACGCTCCAGCGATCCCTGCCAGGTCAGGTTGCTGGTGGGATCGCTGGAGCGTCGCTTAGTGTGACGGTACCTTTAGACTAGGGATAGGTAATCAATATCAGCTGTTAGCAGGTCCGACAGTGTCCAGAAGTAAACATTGTGCGTTGTGAAACACACCGGCTCAATACACTGTGTGGTGGCTGCTCTCAGGTACTGTGGCTTTGCTCCTATGAGCTATGGGCCATTATCAACTTGATATTGATGAACTATCCCAGGCTGTCTAATTGATATCTGCAAACAGCTAATATTGGTGATCTATCCTTAAAGGGAACCTGTCAGCAGAAATTTCCCCTAAAACCTAACAGATTCCCCCTCTGCAGCTCCTGGGCTGCATTCTAGAAAGGTCCCTGTTATTATTGGGCCCCCTTTCTGACCAAAAAAAAGAGTTTATAAAGAGGTACCTTTTTGGCTTCGGATTCTATAAATCAGACACGGGGGCGGGCAGCCTGATGGCCGTTATTCTGCCCCCTGGTCCTGTATGCCGCCCCCCATCGCTGATTTCCATACTTTTGGACGCCGCCCACTGCTCCAGCCATCCCCGCGCATGCCCAGTGCCAGTCTCACGGGACTGAGCACTGTGACTGCTGGTGACGTGTGCGCAGGCAAGTGATTATGGGAGGGACTGTGACTGTTATCAGCAAGTACCCGCCCATAATCTCGTGAGCGCGCAAACCTCTCCAGCGTCACACTGTGCTCAGTGTAGATGCTAGACTGTATGGGCTGCTTCCAGGTATGACATCCCTTTGTCACGTGATAGTATTTTGAACACGCCCCTATCACGTGACAAAGGGACGTCATCCCTGGAAGCAGCCCATACAGTCTAGCATCTACACTGAGCACAGTGTGACGCTGGAGAGGTTTGCGCGCTCACGAGATTATGGGCGGGTACTTGCTGATAACAGTCACAGTCCCGCCCATAATCACTTGCCTGCGCACACGTCACCAGCAGTCACAGTGCTCAGTCCCGTGAGACTGGCACTGGGCATGCGCGGGGATGGCTGGAGCAGTGGGCGGCGTCCAAAAGTATGGAAATCAGCGATGGGGGCGGCATACAGGACCAGGGGGCAGAATAACGGCCATCAGGCAGCCCGCCCCCGTGTCAGATTTATAGAATCCGAAGCCAAAAAGGTACCTCTTTATAAACTCTTTTTTTTGGTCAGAAAGGGGGCCCAATAATAACAGGGACCTTTCTAGAATGCAGCCCAGGAGCTGCAGAGGGGGAATCTGTTAGGTTTTAGGGGAAATTTCTGCTGACAGGTTCCCTTTAAAATACCCAGCACCCAATCTTCTCACCGATCTGATATTGATGACCTGTCCTGGAAACCACTTTAAAGGGATCCTATCACCTAATTCATGCTGTCCGAACCAGGGGCATCACATTCTGGTTGCATTATTGCAGCCGTATATGTTTTACTCTGAAACGCTGGTGTTTCAGATAGATTCTGCTTTGAAAAGCCAGGAACTAGCATCTAAGCTGCTTCTCAGATGACTAATCTAAGGATGGTCCCAAGCAGCTTCTCCTCACCCTGATCCCTTTGTCTGACATGTCTCTCCCTTTGCACACATGTCAGCCATGTGGCAAGGTCTGGGAAAAGCCAAAGGGACCAAGTAATCTGAGGCACATAGTCCCCGGATGGACTGTCAAAGTATGTTTTCTCTGAAACTTCACAACATTTCATAAACAGCTGCTATAAGATTTTGATGGGATCTGGTGACGATTTAATTTTTACAGGCCCTCTGTACAATCCCACAACTGACGATGTCGTATGGAGAAGAATCCAGTCTGTTGAATTTTAACAGCTGATTATTTTGTTCTGTGCAGATATAGGGGTCCAAAATGTACCTAATTCTATGTTCACAGACAGCATCTTTTCTTAACCACAAACATGCAGCTTTTTGGGGCTCAAAAATCGCACCCGTGGTAAAAATACATGAAAAACGCATGCGTCACTCGGACCAATGTTAGTCAATGAGGCAGAGCAGATGGTCAGCTTTTTTCTCATCCAGATTCTGGATGAGATAAAAGTCGCAACATGCTGCGATTTGCTGCCGAAATCGTCCGAGACTCGCCAATACAAGTCAATGGGTGCGATAAAAAAAAAAGACGTCACACGGACCATCCTAGTGACGTCCGTGTTTTTGGATTCATGTAGCAGAGAACACTGTAAATGGTCCTGTCAATGGTCCTGTGAATGACTAATCATTCGAGACTCGCCAATACAAGTCAATGGATGCGATAAAAAAAAAAAAAAGACGTTACATGGACCATCCTAGTGACGTCCGTTTTTTTTTTATTCATGTAGCAGAGAACACTGTAAATGGTCCTGTGAATGACTGCATATCACTAATAGCTGCTGAGAAAAAAATGGATTGCACATGGATGATAAGTGAGAAAAAATCGTCCTACTCTCCTGGATGAGAATGGGACCGTTTTTTCATGTGTTCGTGTGAGTCCAGCCTCAGAGCAAGGATCCACCTAGAACAGTGTTCCCCAAAATCCAGTGCTCAAGGCCCATCAACAGATCATGTTTCCAGGATTTAGTCACCTGCACAGGTGATGATTCCAACATTGGAATACTTGGACATACTTAGGAAATCCTCGAAACATGCACTGATGGTGGGCCTTGAGGACAGGAGTTGGGGAACACTGACCTAGAAGGAAAGGAAGATGTGGAAAAAGCCACTTCTTCAATAAACTGTATAATTAGGACGCTGTAGTGAGATGGACTATATAATTACTTCAGTCACCCCCAAGTTTTTAGGTTATGAGAGTTATAGGTCACAATATATTTGGTTACATAAGGTTATATAACATCATATTATTGGTGTTATTTTAATTAGCTTGTAATTTAGAAAGTTCTGTAATACTCTATTCAACTAGTGCAGCCCGTTCTTTCCAATTATGTGTCCATTATCCATGATGGGTAGAAATGCATGACATGTTTGTCTTATCATAAGGGAAACATGATCAATTATAATGGATTCAAACAAATCATAAAGAATTCTTTGTGGATGGATCTTTATGGCAATGTGAACAGAGATTAAACTGTTTTTTCCTAATAAATAATAAGTAATATAAGAATAATAGATAAGTGCAATTCCACAATTGTTTTTTTTTTTTTACCATGTTAAAAATATGGAAAAACTGACCTGGCAGTATGATTCCCTAGGTCAGTACGAGTTTGTAGATACCAAACATGTACAGTTTTTGTTTATTCAATTAGTGAAAAAAAAAACGAGAACCGAAATGTCTTTTTCCAGGATCTGGGGCAATGAGCTGACATTGTAACTGATACCATTTTTGGGTAGATATGATTTTTTGATTGCCTCATAATTCATTTAATTGCAATGTTGCAGAGGCCAAAAAAATGTAATTCTGTAGTTTTAATTTTTTTTTCGTTATGCTGTTTACCAATCGGATCAATTTATTTTATGTTTTGATATCTCAGACATTTATGAACATGGCGATACCAAACGTGTATTTTTTTATTATTATTTTATTTTCAATGGGAAAAAAGGGGTGATTGTAACTTTTAGTTTGTTGTTTTAAAGACAATGAGAAGTCATGATTTCTTGTGCGGACTTTGCGTTTCAAAAAGCATCTCAAAATTTGCATAAGTTTGGTCAAAAACCATGCATTCAGAAAAGGACCCTGTCAATTGTTTTTGCCATTTGTGGTGCGTTTTGTTAACATTGAAGTCAATGAGAAGTAGCAAAACGCAGGCAAAATCAAAATTCCAGCGTTTTACCTGCTTTTTCAGTGCAGAAAACATGCGTTTTGGTCTACCAAAACGCATGCTTTTTGGACATCAAAATAAAGATTTCATATGTCCCTTTACACACACACATAGTCCGACAATTAAATTTAATATGCATTTATTGCTATTTTACCGATAAAATGTATATTACCGCTATAATTTTATTAAATATATCTTGTTCCATTATTTTTCCCATTAATATAGATTTGTCCCTTTTTTTTCTCTTTTTTTCATGATCTTTGACTGTTTAAACTTTATTTAGCAGTGTCATGATGTTCAAAACGCATCTGTCAAAATGCAAGGGAAAAAGCATGTAAAAACCGCTGAAAACGCATCTAAAACGCGGTAAATACGCATGCGTTTTCTGCGCTAAATTTCTGGAAAAGGCAACTTTGGCTAAATCAATTAAGCCCAAAACGTGCGTTTACAACTGCATGTAGGACGACGGAAAGTGCTCACATAGCCTTAGGGATATTCACACAAGAGTGTTTGCTTTTTTTCTGCAGAAAAGGAGCTGCATTTTAAAGATATATGAGATTCCATAAATCCCACGCACAGACTGCTTTTTTTCCTCACTGAGCATGAGCAGTGCAGCAATTTTGAAAACCTTTAGGCTATGTGCGCACTTTGCGTCGAGGTTGTTGCAGTTCTAAACGCATCCTTTGGCAGAAATGGTTTTTGCCAAAGTTGCTTTTGACCACAAAAACGCAATAAATACGCTTGCGTTTTTACCGTGCTTTGGCCACGTTTTTACTGCGATTTACATGCTTTTTCATTGCTTAAAGTCAGATGCATTTTGATGACAAATACACTGCTAAATAAAGTTTTAACATTCAAACACGAAAAAATGGGAAAAAAATTATAACAAATATCAAGATTAAAATCATAAACAAAATAGCTGATTTTATTAAAATTATAAATGTTTGTTAATATTTATGTATACAATAACGTTTAATTGATGTTTTTCATAATTTTAAATGTCGGACTATGTGTGTGTGTAAAGGGACATATCATGCCCTTAATATAATGTCAAAAACGCTTGTTTTCTGCATCCAAAAAGCAGGTAAAACGCTAGGATTTTGATGTAGAATGCGTTTTGCATCTTCTCATTGACTTCAATGTTAGCAAAACGCTGCCAAAATGGCAAAAACAATTACATGCTGCTTCTTTAAATGCTGAGTTTTTGCCCAAAATTATGCAAAATAAACGCTGCGTTTTGAACAGCATGGTGCGCACAAGAAATCCCTATTTCCCATAGGCAGTGCTGGAAAATGAAAACGCATGCATTTTGGCATGAAAACGCTGCAGTTGAAAACGCTGCGGAAACGCAGGTAAAAACACAAAGTGCGCACATAGCCTTAGTATGTTAAGTTTTTCAGTTGTTTTTCATCCAAAGAAAGCAATAAAAAAGTGCAAAAATGTTAGAAAAACAAACAAAAAACCAACAACGCAGTATAACATACATTTATGCTGCACTTTTTGCAATGTTTTTAGCAAAAAAGAATGCCGTGTATGAACAGGCTATAATCATAGGCAGCATTTTTGATGGGGTTTTTTTGCAGCTTTTCTGTAGTTCTCATTGCTTTCTGTAGGTGAAAAAAACGCTGCATAAAGTGACCTTCTGCAGATTTTAAACTGCTGCAGTTCTCATATGAAGACAGGGGAAAAAAAGAGTGTGCATGAAAAAACTCATAGCTTTTGGCTGGTTTCACACTACGTCTTTTTAACATCCGTTGAAAACGTTATTTTAGCGGAAGTACGGATCCAGTGCAAATGCGTTTTCATTTCAATGCATTTGCAATGGACTCGCGTCCACCTGCGTTCACCTGCGTTTGCGTGCGTTATAGTGCGGATCCGGTGACTTGCAGTTTTTTAACATGTTTCAAAAACGCTACTTGTAGCGTTTTTGAGCTGCGTCAAAATACTGCAAGTCACCGGATCCACACTATAACGCACGCGAACGCAGGTGAACGCTGGCGTGCTGATAGACAGGATCCTGCTTTTGTACTGAGCATGCCCAGAAAGTACTGAGCATGCCCAGAACCAGTCTCGCGTGATCTGTCTCTCTCCTCCTCCCTCCCTCACCCTCTCTCTCTCTATCTATGTCTTTCCCCCTTCCTCCCTCCCTCCCTCCCTCTCCCCCACCTGAGAGCTGCGGACACTCGTAACCAAGGTAAATATCGCGTAACCACTTATCTTAGTTACCCGATGTTTACGTTGGTTACGCGTGCAGGCAGCCCGGCTCCTAGCAGCTGCAGACACTCGTAACCAAGATAAATATCGGGTATCCAAGGCAGGGCTGTGGAGTCGGTAAGCCAAACCTTCGACTCCGACTCCGACTCCTCAAATTCTCTTGCACCGACTCCGACTCCGGCTCCGACTCCGACTCCGGCTCCGGCTCCGACTCCTACATATATTGCTTAGTTAGGTGAAAAATTTATTGTAGTACATGAATATGTGTATGTGAACATCAGACATTTAATAATTTTTATGATACGATAATCAAGATATTTGGATAGAACATAAAATATATTTATTGGAATACAACTTTAGAACACAAAAAACTGTAATAAATTGTAAATATGTAATACACTATGTAATATACAGTAGATTACATATATATCTTGTGTGTGTATATACACTGTGTGTATATACCGGTATATATATATATTACATATTTACAATTTATTAGTTTTTTGTGTTCTAAAGTTGTATTCCAATAAATATTTTATGTTCTATCCAAATATCTTGATTATTGTATCATAAAAACAATTAAATGTCTGATGTTCACATTGTACTACAATAAATTTTTCACTTAAATATAAGCATTATACTAAATGTTATTATTTAGTAAAATATTCAGCACATTCTGCATTGCACTCCTGTCCCCAATTTATTATATATTTTAAGAGTCGGAGTCGGTGCATTTTATACCGACTCCGACTCCGACTCCACCAAAATGAGCTCCGACTCCGACTCCACAACTCCGACTCCGACTCCACAGCCCTGATCCAAGGCCGATGTTTACCTTGGTTACCAGCGTCTGCAGCTGTCAGAAGCCGGCTCCCAGTCTAGCTCCCCTCACTCCCGATCACATGACTCCAATGCCCGCCCCTAAACATCCAGTGCAGGATCCTGCAAAATAACATATGCGTTTGCATACGTTATTTGCTGTAAAAGCAGGATCCGTACTTCCGCTAAAAAAACGTTTTCAGCGGATGTTAAAAAGACGTAGTGTGAAACCAGCCTTTCCTGTAAGGCTATGTGCGCACGTTGCGTACAGTTCACTGCAGAAATTTCTGCAGCGATCTGAAGAGCACATGTGCGCTTTAAATCGCTGCAGAAATGTCCGTAGTGAAGCCGATTCCATGCGCTCTGCCTGCAGCTCCTGCCATAGACAGAGCAGGAGCTGCCGGCAAAGCGCAGGAAAGAAGTGACATGTCACTTCTTTTTACGCAGCGCTTCGGCAGTAGCCGAAGCGCTGCGCTCTAAAACGCCACGTGCGCACGGCCCCTGCACAATCTCCATAGACTGTGCAGGGGACGCAGGACGCATGCAGTTACGCTGCGCTACAAAGCGCAGCGTAACTGCATGTATTTACGCAACGTGCGCACATAGCCTTACTGTAAAATGCAGCTTCTTCTCCGCATAAAAAACCCCACATACTTTAACATTCTTCTGCAGTGTTCTAAGAAACTAGCAACCATATTCCAAAGAAGCTTTGAGACTGCAGAAACCACTAAATAATGGCACATCTATCTATCTATCTACAGGTGCAACTCAAAAAATTAGAATATTATCAAAAAGTTAATTTATTTCAGTAATTCAATACAAAAAGGGAAACACATATATTATATAGAGTCATTATACACAGAGGGATCTGTTCCTATATATTATATAGTCATTACACACAGAAGGATCTATTCCTATATATTATATAGAATAATTACATACAGAGCGATCTATTCCTATATATTATATAGAGTCATTACACACAGAGGGATCTATTCCTATATATTATATAGAATCATTACATACAGAGCGATCTATTTCTATATATTATATAGAGTCATTACACACAGAGTGATCTATTTCAAGTGTTTATTTCTGTTAATGTTGATGATTATGGTTTCCAGCCAATGAAAACCCAAATGTCATGATCTCAGAAAATTAGAATAATTACAACAAAACACCTGCAAAGGCTTCCTAAGCATTTAAAATGGTCCCTTAAGCTGGGTTCACACATAACGACAACGACGTCGCTGTTACATCACCATTTTCTGTGACGTAACAGCGACCTTGTAAGTCACTGTTATGATTGCTGCTTAGCTGTCAAACACAGCGACGCAGCAGCGATCATAACGTCGCTACATGTGCAGAGAGCGGGGAGCAGCGCACACTGCTTAGCGCTGGCTCCTTGCTCTCCTAGCTACAGTACACATCGGGTTAATTAACCCGATGTGTACTGCATCTACATGTCACAGTGCAGAGAGCAGGGAGCCGCGCACACTGCTTAGCGCTGGCTCCTTGCTCTCCTAGCTACAGTACACATCGGGTTAATTAACCCGATGTGTACTGCAGCTACATGTCACAGTGCAGAGAGCAGGGAGCCGCGCACACTGCTTAGCGCTGGCTCCTTGCTCTCCTAGCTACAGTACACATCGGGTTAATTAACCCGATGTGTACTGCAGCTACATGTCACAGTGCAGGAGCCAGCACTAGCAGCAGGAGCGGCGGAAGCTGGTAACGAAGGTAAATATCGGGAAACCAGGGAAAGGTCTTCCCTTGGTTACCCGATGCTTACAGTGGTTACAGCTTTCGCAGCTGCCAGACGCCGGCTCCCTGCTCCCTGCTCGCTTCATTTCGTCGCTCTCTCGCTGTCACACACAGCGATGTGTGCGTCACAGTGGGAGAGCGACGACGAAAAAATGAAGCAGGACATTCAGCAACGAGCAACGACCTCACAGCATGGGCCAGCTCGTTGCTGGATGTCACACACAGCGACAGCGACGGGACGTCGCTGCAACGTCACAGAAAATGGTGACGTAGCAGCGACGTCGTTGTCGTCGTCGCTGTGTGTGACACCACCTTTAGTCTGTTCCAGTAGGCTACACAATCATGGGGAAGACTGCTGACTTGACAGATGTCCAGAGGGCAATCAATGACACACTCCACAAGGAGGGTAAGCCACAAAAGGTCATTGCTAAAGAAGCTGGCTGTTCACACAATGCTGTATCCAAGAATATTAATGGAAAGTTGAGCGGAAGGAAAAAAAATGGTAGAAAAGGTGCACCAGTAACCGGGATAACTGCAGCCTTGATAGGATTGTTAGAAAAAGGCCATTCAAAAATTTGAGGTAGAATCACAAGGAGTGGACTACTGCTGGAGTCAGTGCTTCAAGAGTCACCACACACAGACATATCTAGGACATGGGCTACAAGTGTCGCATTCCTTGTGTCTAGCCACTCATGACCAATAGACAACGCCAGAAGCATCTTACCTGGGCCAAGGAGAAAAAGAACTGGCCTGTTGCTCAGTGTCCAAGGTGTTGTTTTCGGATGAAAGTAAATTTTGCTTTTCATTTGGAAATCGCGGTCCCAGAGTCTGGAGGAAGAGTGGAGAGGCCACAATCCAAGCTGCTTGAGGTCTAGTGTGAAGTTTCCACAATCAGTGATGGTTTGGGGAGCCATGTCCTCTGCTGGTGTAGGTCCACTGTGTTTTATCAAGACCAAAGTCAACACAGTTGTCTAACAGGAAATTTTAGAGCACTTCATGCTTCCCTCTGCCGACAAGCTTTTTGGAGATGGAAGTTTAATTTTCCAGCAGGACGTGGCATCTGCCCACACTGCCAAAAGTACCAATACCTGGTTTGATAACCACAGTATCACTGTGCTTGATTGGCCAGCAAACTCACCTGACCTAATCCCGATAGAGATGTCAGAGGAAGATGAGAGACACCAGACGCAACAATGCAGACGTGCTGAGGACTGCTATCAAAGCAACCTGGGCTTCCATAACACCTCAGCAGTGCCACAGGCTGATCGCCTCATGCCACGCCACATTGATGCAGTAATTCATGCAAAAGAGCCCTGACCAAGTATTGAGGCATTTGCTGTACAGACTTTTCAGTAGGAGCCAACATTTCTGAGTATAAAATTATTTTTTCAGTTGGTCTAATATAATATTCTAATTTTCTGAGATAATGACTTTTTTGTTTTCATTGGCTGTAAGCCATAATCATCAAAATTAACAGAAATAAACTATTGAAATAGATCCCTCTGTGTGTGATGACTCTATATAATATATAGGAATAGATCCCTCTGTGTGTAATGACTCTATATAATATATAGGAATAGATCCCTCTGTGTGTAATGACTCTATATAATATATAGGAATAGATCCCTCTGTGTGTAATGACTCTATATAATATATAGGAATAGATCCCTCTGTGTGTAATGACTCTATATATGTGTTTCCCTTTTTGTATTGAATTACTGAAATAAATTAACTTTTTGATGATATTCTAATTTATTAAGATGCACTTGTATGTGTCCATTAATCTCTTTGTTTATGAAAATCCTCAAACTACAATCGTTCTAAACAGTCAAAACACATAACTGCAAGAAAAACAAAACAATGACACAGCACAACCTGCGATTACAGATTTTGTGTGATAACTACAAAAACACATTGCCAAAATACGAGCTTTACTTATTGGGTAAGGTTAGTCAGATTTCACAATCTATTTGGCAAATTTTCAACACCACAGGGTGAAGTCTGCAGTACGTCCACAGTGTAGTAGTGATCAGTGTGGAAAATAAAAATAATGTATTTTGGACTAGAGAAATGCTGGATACTTTCAATAGTCCAGAGGTTACGCAAGAAGTGTTTATATGGCCATAGGCCACCTGGGAGAAACTAGATATCAATGATTTCCAAATGTTATCAGACACTGGGTTTACTCCTGGTGACACCCTCATTGTCCCTCCTGTGAACCTACATTACACATAAGCTTTATTTGTGATTCCCAATTCTCTACACTGTTCTTAAGCTGGTGTCACACTAAACGACAGCGACAACGACGTCGCTGTTACGTCACCATTTTCGGTGACGTAACAGCGACCTTGTAAGTCGCTGTTATGATCGCTGCTTAGCTGTCAAACACAGCAGAAGCAGCGATCATAACGTCGCTGTGCTACATGTGCAGAGAGCAGGGAGCCGCGCTTAGCGCTGGCTCCTTGCTCTCCTGCAGCACACATCGGGTTAATTAACCCGATGTGTGCTGCAGCTACATGTCACAGTTCAGAGAGCAGGGAGCCACGCTTAGCGCTGGCTCCTTGCTCTCCTGCAGCACACATCGGGTTAATTAACCCGATGTGTGCTGCAGCTACATGTCACAGTGCAGAGAGCAGGGAGCCGCGCGCACTGCTTAGCGCTGGCTCCCTGCTCTCCTTGCTACAGTATGCATCGGGTTAATTACCCGATGCATACTGCAGCCACATGTCACAGTGCAGGAGCCGGCACTGGCAGCAAGAGCGGAGGCTGGTAACCAGCGTAAACATCGGGTAACCAGGGAAAGGTCTTCCCTTGGTTACCCGATGTTTACGCTGGTTACAGCTTACCGCAGCTGCCAGTGCCGGCTCCTGATCGCTTCATTTCGTCGCTCTCTCGCTGTCACACACAGCGATGTGTGTGTCACAGCGGGAGAGTGACGACCAAAAAATGAAGCTGGACATTCAGCAACGACCGGCGACCTCACAGCAGGGGCCAGGTCGTTGCTGGATGTCACACACAGCGACAGCGACGGGACGTCGCTGCAACGTCACCGAAAATGGTGACGTAGCAGCGACGTCGTTGTCGTCGTCGTTATGTGTGACACCAGCTTTAGTTTACTAAGCACAATCAAGCTTTGTCAACGTAAGTAAGGATTAAAGTAGATTATCAGTATATATTCCGCATAAAATTGAAGTAAAATAGAACTTTCTGTTGACGTATCATATCACTGAAATAATCAGTAACATACGTTAATGGAGCAAAGTAGCATTTCTAAACCAGTTTGGCGATTATCAAGAAACTATCAAGATTCGGAATCCTTATATTTACATTCTATAGAAAATTTCTTTAAAAATATTACAGCTATTACAGATAAATACGTCAGTGATTATAATTTTTAATTCATCAAGTCACTAGTTCCCCAATGTCTGGCAGTATTACCTTATTTAGTTGTTCCTTTCTACTTGGTGACTCCCTGGGAATTATATTTCTTTCTGTTTTCTGAAGGGGTCACTATCCCAGTCACCAGAAGTTCCTGTGTGATAAAACTACATTACATGGACGATACGACTAAAATTCTCCACAGTAAAGGGGAAGCCGGACAGAAACTTCTATCACAGTCACTGATGATAACTAGGCAGCTCTTGTCACACAGTCATATTGTAGAAAATCATTAGCTTATTTAGAAAAATATAGAGATAAGGGCAATGCTACTGTCTTCACAGCATTCACAAATGGTTTTGACTGTAGCTGTAATGCTATACTAATGTATCGCGGAGTAATAGCAAGGCTTAGAGGAATACAATGTAGGGTGAAGTATGGGAATTAAAATGGAAGCTGAAAAGAAGAAGGCCGAACTACAGGGGAGTGAGTTATATTTTTTGAAAAATATTTCACTGGACTGCGTCTTTAAGGATCATTATCAAGAACACACACTTTACTGAAAAGATATAGAAATTTCTCCACTGCACTTATAAAATATGGCTAAATGCCAAGAGCTACATGTAACTGCTGGTATAAGAGATTATAAAATGGGTAATAGACAATTACATGCGTCAGTATTCCATAGGACCAGTTGTATGGCATAAAGTATTTCAGTAATAACATCTTGACCTCTATGCATGCAAAATACAAGCACCCATACAACTACTACAAAACACAGGGCTAGTACAATGGTACAATTACAAAACATTGCTTCAACATTCAGTCATATAAAGTAAATGACTCCCTGTACAGAGTACTTAATCTATCTAATGTACAGAGATCCTATACAACACAATGTCATTATATATTGTATCTGACATTACTAGCTGTTGGGTGGGTGAAATATCAAGAAGCATTTCTATAGCATCTTGCTATATTTCTGTAAAAATACCATTCAATGTAAGTCAATCAGAAACCAACAATGGCATACCGCCAATGGCGGAACACCACACGGCTGCTATAGGCCCCATGAGTAGGGGGGCCCAGGGCCAACAGTGGCACAGTGCCCTCGCACCCGCTGAAAGCAAGTTGAAAGCAAGGATGAAAGAGGGAGCTTTTTGCTCCCTTCATCATTGTCCCGCTGTGTTTGGCTCTGACATCTCAGCACAGCAAGAGAGGTTACATTGCTACTGAGCACCCACTGTGCCGAGATGTGCAGAGCTGCAGATGTCTCGACAACGACACCGGAGCAGCGGGGAAAAAGGAGATATGCGTTGTTGCTTTTTAGGGTATGTGCGCACGTTGCTTTTTACCTGCTTTTTTGCTGCTTTTTAATCTGCGCTGTTTAATGCCAAAATGGATGTGTTCTTCTATTCAAGCAAAGTCTATGGGAATTTGGGTTTCTTGTTCACACTATGTTGTTCAAAATGCTGCCTTTTTGTGGCAGAACTTTGGTCAAAAACTCAAGCTTTTCAAAGAAGCAACATGTCAGTTGTTTTTGCCATTTGGGTTTTGCACTGCAAAGCTGAGTTTTTGACCAAAGTTCTGCCACAAAAAGGCAGCATTTTGAACAACATAGTGTGAACAAGAAACCCAAATTCCCATAGACTTTGCTTGAATAGAAGAACACATCCATTTTGGCATTAAACAGCGCAGAAGAAAAAGCAGCAAAAAAGCAGGTAAAAAGCAACGTGCGCACATACCCTTAATCACTATGTACACTGGTGGCCAATGGCCATAATACTATATGGATGATGATGGGTGGTGCATTAGAATATATGGAGGACTATGAGGGTGCATTATAGTATATGGAGGACTATGGGGGTGCATTATTCTATATGGAGGACTATGGGATGTGCATTATAATATATGGAGGGCAATAAAGTGCTTTATACTATTTATAGGACTATGGGGGTGCATTATATGATATGAAGGACTATGGGGTGCATTATATTACATGGAGGACTATGAGGAAAGCATTAAAATATATTGAGGACTATGGGGTGTGCATTATAATATATGGAGGACTATGGGGTGTGCATTATAGTATATGGAGGACTAAAGGGGTGCATTATACTTTATTGGAGCAATGAAAGGGTAATCTAGGGTCATGGAAAAAAGGAAAATTATTTTGTAAGGGCTGCATAGTTGTGATATGTTCTTATGTGACCCAGCCAAATAATAATTAATTTATTCATTTAATTGGGGAGGGGTGGGGGTGCATTTAGAACTTCTGCTATGGAGCCTCATGATTTCTACGTACACCCTTGAACCAACAATCCTTTTTCCAATGCTGGGTTGCCACAAGCATTTTTCCATGTTTAGCGATCTACATACTTCTATTTTTGCTGTAGGTTTTTGTTGTCTTTTTTTTTTTTTTGAAGAGTAAAACTAAGGCTCTGTTCACATGTCCACTTTTGAATCAGTTTTATGATCATAAAGAAAGAAGATAAAATGTTCTACTATGGGACCCAATCACTTGAATGCTATCGGAAGTGTTATAAAATGTTGACATCTGCTCCTTTCAGCTAAATTAAAAAAAGCAATCTGTATAAAGACTGGTTTTCAATTTCCATCCTTTTTTTTTGCTCCATTTGCAAATGATCTATTTATATTTTTAAATACTAGACAATGTAAACAGCCTGATGGAAAATATTCAGTTTAATTAACTATAAATGACTCTGAAATGTAGTAAGTGCTGCACCTATGTAAACGCTGACTCCACCCAATATACCTAATAGCGCTAGTACTAGGTCACCCGTGGAAATACTTTTCACTTTCAAGTTTATGAGATTCCTAACATGTACTATAATATGTAATTACATTTAAAATAGGGAATATCACTAGCATAAGTCACCAAAACAAGATCTGGACTTCTGCCAATGCTGAGAATGAAGGAGGCCCATCAGTCGTTTCCCCCTGCACAGTGGCACCTCCATTCACCCTCTATGGAAAAAATGAAGCTTCATTCAATTTGTCATTCATTTTTGTGATAGAAACTCCTCCAAGAAAAAAAACCCAAACATTTAAGTATTGTAATGGATGGCAAACACATACCTTAGAAAACTGTGAATGATATAGGGGATCCATAAATTGAAGAACATCATTAAGTGGCGCAAAGAGCAACTATGAAGAATTTGTATTTTTGGCAAACCTAGCACATTTATATATTACAAGAACAGCCAGCTGATTTCAATGGGAATGTTCAATGCTGAAATTGACCTGTGGGGGCGCTGCAGTGGGACACTTGCTTTCTGAAGATCATAACTGATCACTGGGTACAGGATATTTAAAGGGGTGTTTCACTACTCTGCAGTAGTGACCACATCTTTGTAAAACTGATAGGGAAGGCTTTTTCTAAATACCTTGATCAGCCAATTTAACCTATGAACGGTGCTATCGCGGTCCGCTCATCCCCATTATGTAACCCTCTCAGGCTCCGTGACCTCTGGGATCTAATGATGTCATGTCAGCTTCTAATTGACCTGACATCACTGCGGCTGGCCCCATCACAGCCCAGCGTCACAGCACAGCATCTTCACTGCAGAGCGCTGCAAGCAGGATAGATGCTGGGTTGTGACGCTGGGCTGTGCTGAGCGGTGAAATGCCATCCACAAACCAGTCACTCAGGAAGACTGGAGCCAGCCGCGGTGATGTCAAGTCAACTGGAAGTTGATGTGACATTACCGGATCCCAGAGGTCACGGTATGGGGAAGAGCGGACCGCAATAGCGCTGTTCAGAGGCTGAATTAGCAGCAAAAGGTATTTAGAAAAAGCCTTCCCTATCAGGTTTCCAGAGATGTGGTCACTACTGCAGAGTAGTGAACCATCCCTTTAAGCACCTACATGTTCTCCATGAGAGGAAACATGCAATGTGGCGAAACTGGCTCAAAACATTTACTGTGATAAGTACAAGAAGGACTTGTCTGAATATTACTCATAACACAGCTCCTTGCTCTGTTTGACCTTTTTCATCGCTCGTCCTCTGGAGGAAACAAACATTTACTTTTCAATACTGTTGGCTGCAGAACACTATTTATTGTCGGGAGAATTTTATGAGTAAGGAAATGTGACTGAGACAAGTTTTCAGAGACATCGTTCACCTCAGAAGTTGAGCTCTGTGGTTGCTAAACATATCCCAAAGTGTATTTATGGAATAGAAATAAAGATCACCTTGATTTGCGGGTCTACTTTCCACTAAGGGTATATGCGCACAATATCATTTTCAAGCAGATTCCGCCCGGATCCTACTTGAAAACAATGCAAAAAAATTTGAACACAATGCACAGCAATGTAAAAATGACATTGCTGTGCACATGTTCAATCTTTCTTTTACGTCTTTTAATTGATTCGGAACCATGAAGCATTTAATATAAACTACTCACAAGAAGTTAGGGATATTTAGCTTTTGGGTGAAACTTTCAGGATGATCCTTAAATGCACTGTAACCTTTTCAGGTGAACTTAAATGTGACCATCTCTAAACTCTTGATTGCCTATATACAACTGTTCAATGTTTCAATACTTTGTGCAGAACTCGCTGTTCTCTAATAAGGAGCTTAATGTCAAAATTCAAAACAGGTCTTTGATCGATGAATCACCCCAAAAATTTTGGGGTTCAATTAGAATTGATATTAAACAGTCCTCCTCATCATGCTGGTTGGATTTTGACATCATGAGACCAAGACGACACCTAACAATTTAACAGTAACTCGCTATTGCGAGGCTTCAAGTAGGATGCTCTCATACAAAAGTCGCCATTGAGCTTAGATTGTCACAGAGTGTCATCAACAAAGGTACAGAGAGACTGCAAGACACAAAGAGAGGCATAGAAGTGGACGTCCTTTGGCTACATCCCACACTGATGAACAATTTTGAAGGACAGGCATGGCTTATGTACATATTTCAACAAATTGTAAAATGACATGACAAAAGATAAGAAGGATCGAAGGATCGGGGATAGTGTAGACACAAGATATCTTACTGAATACTTTATGACATCATAGGACATGCACTACCTCAATTCCAGGTGTTGAAGACAAATACGGTAGTTACTAGGACTTTCACCCTTTGCACCTATAAAATTAAGTTCTAGAGTGACATATGGAACACATAGCATCCTGAAACCCCACAAAACAAACAGAAAGCTTTTTCAAACCAGAAGTATTATGTTATCCAACTAATTAAAGAATGATAAATAAATACAAACTACATAAAACGCTGGGTAAATTTCTAAATTAATAGCATAGTACAGTAAAATTATTGAAATCTCAACACAACCCTATTTTAATCAGTGTGACCCATTGGACAACGTTTGGATCCATCACAACATTATGGAGTCCCCTATTTTACAAAATCCCTCTTATTTTTATTTTATTTTCCAAACATACTGTAAACACAAAATATGATTTGACAGAATTATATATATATATATAGAGATATATATATATATATATACACACACACACACACACACACACACACACACACACTTGTAGGTAAGGCTAGGTTCAAACTTATAGCTTGCTCTACGCAGAGCACTACATTGGGGTCTTCATTTGGAGACTCCTCGGAAATTTGTATTTTGACAGGAACCTCTAAAAAGTCATTCACTTTAATGTAGACAACGGGCACTCTTAGGGGTACTTTGCACACTACGACATCGCAAGCAGATGCTTGCGATGCCGAGCGCGATAGTCCCCGCCCCCGTCGCAGCTGCAATATCATGGTGACAGCTGGCGTAGCGAAAATTATCGCTACGGCAGCTTCACATGCACTCACCTGCCCTGTGACGTCACTCTAGTCGGCGACCCGCCTCCTTATTAAGGGGGCAGGTCGTGCGGCATCATAGCGATGTCAAACGGCAGGTGGCCAATAGAAGCGGAGGGGCGGAGATGAGCGGGACGTAAACATCCCGCCCACCTTCTCCCTTCCGCATAGCTGGTATGAGCCGCAGGACACAGGTAGGAGATGTTCCTCGCTCCTGCGGCTTCATACACAGCGATGTGTGATGCCGCTGGAACGAGGAACAACATCGTAATATCGGTCATTTCCAAATTACGGAAATGTCGGACACTACACCGATGATACGATTACGACTATTTTGCGCTCGTTAATCGTATCAAAAAGGCACACTACGATATCGCCTGCGACGCCGGATGTGCGGCAATTTCAATTTGACCCCACCGACATCGCAGCTGCGATGTCGTAGTGTGCAAAGTGCCCCTTACTATGGACACTTGTCTGTCCTTTATTCTGGCAGTCTTCCTCTTTTTTTTTCAGGGGTAATGTTTCTCCTTGTGGAGAGTGCCAAGATGGCATAAGGAGGCTTATAAGCCATGTAATGCTCCTCTGGGAATTTAAATTTGCATACAGCATCTTTAGACAGCAAGAGAACTGGAATTCTAGTGCCAGCTATTGGATGTAGTAATTTTAAAAGTCAATATCAACTCTTTAACAAGTCTTGGCACATAACGTAGGAAAAGCAGAAACTCCATTTGCAAACACGTGTTTTGGCATTTCTTTCCCCCCTTCCTCAGTGCAAAGCAAGAGATTCAATTCATATGCAAATGAGGCAAGAAATGCTCTGGATGTGACAGAGCACTTAAAGGGAATCTGTCAGCAGATTTTTGCTACCTCATCTGAGAGAAGCATGTTGTAGGCAAAGAAATCCTGAATCCAATGAATTATCACTTAGATAATTGGGTGCACCAGTTCTGACACAATCAGAATGTTTAGATTTAGCATCTACTAGAGCTGAGAGCTGTCCCGCCCACACCAGGGCATTGACAGTGAGGTGTCAGAGGGTGGGCCTGCCGGAGTGCCCTGTGCATGACATTGTAGTCTGAGCAATGAAAAGTCCTGATGGTTAAACAAATATAACTAAGAAACAACAGATAGGACCTTGACAAGATAGGCATCCCCAAATTCTGTTTTAACCCTTGCTGCATGCGGTCTTCAGAATACGTTGCAAAAACCTGCTGACAGGTTCCCTTAAAGACGCTGCTGTCTCCAAAGCTTATTTAACTGCATCTTTAGCTTGATTTATAGCTTACTGTCTGTTTAAAGGTGGTGTCACACACAGCAACGGCGACAACGACGTCGCTGCTATGTCACCATTTTCTGTGACGTAGCAGCGACATCCCGTCGCTGTCGCTGTGTGTGACATCCAGCAACGAGCTGGCCCCTGCTGTGAGGTCGCCGTTCGTTGCTGAATGTCCTGCTTCATTTTTTGCTCGTCGCTCTCCCGCTGTGAAGCACACATCGCTGTGTGTGACAGCGAGAGAGCGACGACCTGAAGCAAGCAGGAAGCAGGAGCCGGCATCTGGCAGCCTGCGGTAAGCTGTAACCACGGTAAACATCGGGTAACCAAGAAGCCCTTTCCTTGGTTACCCGATATTTACATTAGTTACTAGCACCGCGCTCTCACGCTGCCAGTGCCGGCTCCCTGCACACGTAGCTGGAGTACACATCGGGTTAATTACCCGATGTTTACTCCAGCTACGTGAGCAGGGAGCCGGCACTGGCAGCGTGAGAGCACACCGCTGGCTCCCTGCACACGTAGCCGGAGCCGGAGTACACATCGGGTAATTAACCCGATGTGTACCCTGGCTAGGAGAGCAGGGAGCCAGCGCTAAGTGTGTGCGCTGGTAACCAAGGTAAATATCGGGTAATGGTTACCCGATATTTACCTTAGTTACCAAGTGCAGCATGGCTTCCACAGCGACGCGTGTCGTTATGATCGCTGCTGCGTCTGCTGTGTTTGACAGCTAAGCAGCGATCATAACAGCGACTTACTAGGTCGCTGTTGCGTCACAGAAAATGCTGACGTAACAGCGACGTCGTTGTCGCTGTCGCTATGTGTGAACCCAGCTTAAGGCTAGTCCAGACAAGTAAAACAAAGAAAGAGCTATGGAGGCTGGTGTTGGGCAGCAAAAAGGTTCCCTAATTGCTCGATCACATTATAATGCTAATTTTTCAGGACTGCAACATCAGATAAAAGAAATTAAAGTGTCAGTGGATTTACATTTCAAAGACCATGTATGCTGTTGGGAATTGATTTTATTGACAGATTGTTAGTTGTTAATAGTTAATACATGTTAATAATAGCACTGCTGCTATTTTGTCAGCACAGACCTCAGCTGAGGACAACTAAAGATCACTGCTCCATTCAGGTAAATTAAACTTCGGGAGCAAGAACTCCTCCATGACTCTTAGCTCATTTTTTATCTTTAACCTGGCTATAGACATAATGATTTCTACTAACTGTAAATGAGAGCAATACCCCTTTATTGACAATTGATTTGTCCATTGTATTAAAACCAACTGGTTCCGACACTGCTGGACACAGACAGAAAAGGGCCCTGTGCAAGAACAATATAAGGGCCTTTTTCAGTCCAATATCTCATCCAGATACACTATTTCACCAGCTTTAGAGGTAGAAATTGGCCCCCTTACCTCTTGAGACCCTGTGTAGCAGCACAGGTTGCACCAATGATATGTTCACCCCTGCCTTCCAACTGATGGACATAAAGATTATTAGGTTATGTAGCGATAGGATTTGTTTTCTTAAGATGCTCAAAAACTATAAGGTTTTCAAGGGCCTACTGCTTCGGGAATTTTTGGCTCGGAATTTCTTGAGTGGTTTTTATTTTGCCAAAACTTTTTTTTTTGTAACCTTTTGACTTGCTGTGTTAAATTTGGAGTAGATTCCAGGAGAAATCCTCTTTAAAGACATGATGTGTACTTTTATTATTCAAAAAGGTGGCTTTCAAAACCTAAATAGGAAAGGAAGCCTCAAAAGACTGAATTCATGAAAGTCGGAGAAGATTCAAATTGAAATGTATAGGAGTAGTCTTGCAATCATTTTTAAGGCATTTTAATGGAGTGTATCCACCATGTGAAAATACCCTTACGTGCAAAAAAATTTTTAACTGATAATATTTGCATAATTTATTTTATTATCTTATAATAAAAATACTTGTTAATGCTAAAGTTTAGAAAAAAATCACCCAAATTGAGAAAAGTGCCTCAATGAGAATTCCAAAAATCAACGTATAGGTGGAATCTTAAGTTCTATATTCACCTTTAAGAAGCAAGACGGCCTTTCCAGTTATGACATTTGTCATATTACCTGCACCTAATAAACATTTACTTGACGTTCCATTGACCCAGAACCATGGAGCAAATATTTGCCATCTGCAAGTAAGCGTTACAAAATACTCACACCCGCTCCCAAAACTCTTCATTTGAATGTATGAGGCTTAGTCAACGCTAATACTTATTCATATACTTTTTTAAATCTAATATTTTAATAGAGTTTATTATCCTATTTTATCACAAGGATACGATCATATGGAAACATGGCAGAAAGATGTAAGATTTGCTAGGATGTTCTTTATCACAATCCATGTGCATTTAGTGACAATTATTTGTACATTTCCACAACCTATTAATTTAAAATAAGTTCAGTTTTCAGAGGAGGTGGACAGAACGATAGCAAAATCCACACAACAAAGTCCTATTCATACGACCAAGGCCTGGCTCAGCTCCAAGCCTGGTTTCTGCTGAAGCCTTCTAGAGTTAACTGAAAGGTCCTTTATGTACGTGAAATGTGAAGGCTTCACTGTAAACCTGAGCATTGCTTTATGAAGTGCTTCCCTGATAGACAACCCAAAAGAGACGCTGGACATTTGCCTTTTAGCAAGAAATTCAATGGCTCTATGTCCATGGAAACAAATTATGCTGTGTGTTGTCTATCGTTTCTACATTTTCTAGCAGGTCTCATACCAGGCGACTTTTATAATGTAGTGTTACCCATTTATATCAAATTCTATCCATAACCTTAAAGTGTAGGTTCACTTTTTCACTCACCATAAAACATCCCTTCACCTCCCCTACTGAACAGGTCATGGAAATCTGAAGAACCTCCAGCAATCAATGGGTATTTATTTTTGAGATCTTACAGGGTTCTCTCATTAAACCTGTAAAGGTGCCCATAGTTGAGATACCTCTCCCCCAACTTGTTCTCTCACTAAACCTGTAAAGTGGCCCATAGTTGAGATATCTCTCCCGACTTATTCTCTCACTAAACCTGTAAAGGGGCCCATAGTTGAGATATCTCTCCCAACTTATTCTCTCACTAAACCTGTAAAGGGGCCCATAGTTGAGATATCTCTCCCAACTTATTCTCTCACTAAACCTGTAAAGGGGCCCATAGTTGAGATATCTCTCCCGACTTATTCTCTCATTAAACCTGTAAAGGTGCCCATAGTTGAGATCTCTCCCCCAACTTGTTCTCTCACTAAACCTGTAAAGGGGCCCATAGTTGAGATATCTCTCCCGACTTGTTCTCTCACTAAACCTGTAAAGGGGCCCATAGTTGAGATATCTCTCCCGACTTATTCTCTCACTAAACCTGTAAAGGTGCCCATAGTTGAGATATCTCTCCCAACTTGTTCTCTCACTAAACCTGTAAAGGGGCCTATAGTTGAGATATCTCCCCTGACTTGTTCTCTCACAAACCTGTAAAGATGCCCATAGTTGAGATATCTCTCCCAATTTGTTCTCTCATTAAACCTGTAAAGGTGCCCATAGTTGAGGTATCACTCCCGACTTGTTCTCTCATTAAACCTGTAAAGATGCCCATAGTTGAGATATCGCTCCCAATTTGTTCTCTCACTAAACCTGTAAAGGGGCCCATAGTTGAGATATCTACCCTGACATGTTCTCTCACAAACCTGTAAAGGTGCCCATAGTTGAGAGATCTCTCCCGACTTGTTCTCTCATTAAACCTGTAAAGGTGCCCATAGTTGAGGTATTTCTCCCAACTTGTTCTCTCATTAAACCTGTAAAGGTGCCCATAGTTGAGATATCTCTACCGACTTGTTCTTTCATTAAACCTGCAAAGGTGCCCAAAGTTGAGCTATCTCTCCCAACTCCCCCATACAAAAACATTTGTCTCAGACAAGTCTTCATGTGTTTTCAGCGAGGAGAGGGACCTCAGTCAGCAGATTATCACCAATGATGACATAAGGAATTGAGTGTTCACAAATTAGAACTGCCTGATGCCTCTCCTACAGGAAAGATTGGGGAAGCCCCCACCCATACACATCACATGCAAAACTACTGTAAGTGACACATCGATGGATTCAGGATCTCTGTCTCTGCGTTATGCAGCTCTCAGATTATATTGCAAAAACCTGGTGACAGATTCCCTTTAACACTTTTTAAAATTTGTTTTAAGAGACACTTGGGACATAATTACTAGGTTAGATAGAGCATTATTTCCTTTTCCCTTGGCAAATTATGACTCACCATTGCATGACGAAACAAATAAATTATATTCTTAAGACAATTAAGCCTGGATTATCTCAATTTGTCAAATGCTTATACTTATACTAAAGTGACATGAAAGAAATACAAAGTAAAAGATCCCTAGCTAAGAAATTCAGGAACATAAAGTCCACATACTATGACCTTCCCCAGGTGACAAGGGTTGTCTAAGTTAACAAATCCCTTTAATCCAACTATTACAAATAATACAATGTACTAAACTCACCATGTAGATAGTGGACTCATCTATCCAGGAAACCACGTACACATCTAGATTGGCAAACAAACACATAACCGAGAACACACAGAGTGGAGGAAGTTCACAAATGTCCTGTATTTTAAGCTGGGTTCACACTAAGCGACAGCGACAACGACGTCGCTGTTACGTCACCATTTTCGGTGACGTAACAGCGACCTTGTAAGTCGCTGTTATGATCGCTGCTTAGCTGTCAAACACAGCAGAAGCAGCGATCATAACGTCGCTGTGCTACATGTGCAGAGAGCAGGGAGCCGCGCTTAGCGCTGGCTCCTTGCTCTCCTAGGTACAGTACACATCGGGTTAATTAACCCGATGTGTGCTGCAGCTACATGTCACAGTGCAGAGAGCAGGGAGCCGCGCGCACTGCTTAGCGCTGGCTCCTTGCTCTCCTTGCTACAGTATACATCGGGTTAATTAACCCGATGTGTGCTGCAGCTACATGTCACAGTGCAGAGAGCAGGGAGCCGCGCACACTGCTTAGCGCTGGCTCCTTGCTCTCCTAGGTACAGTACACATCGGGTTAATTAACCCGATGTGTGCTGCAGCTACATGTCACAGTGCAGAGAGCAGGGAGCCGCGCGCACTGCTTAGCGCTGGCTCCTTGCTCTCCTTGCTACAGTATACATCGGGTTAATTAACCCGATGTGTGCTGCAGCTACATGTCACAGTGCAGAGAGCAGGGAGCCGCGCACACTGCTTAGCGCTGGCTCCTTGCTCTCCTAGGTACAGTATACATCGGGTTAATTACCCGATGCGTACTGCAGCCACATGTGCACAGAGCAGGAGCCGGCACTGGCAGCAAGAGCGGAGGCTGGTAACGAAGGTAAATATCGGGTAACCAGGGGAAAGGTCTTCCCTTGGTTACCCGATGTTTACGCTGGTTACAGCTTACCGCAGCTGCCAGTGCCGGCTCCTGCTCGCTTCATTTTGTCGCTCTCTCGCTGTCACACACAGCGATGTGTGTGTCACAGCAGGAGAGTGACGACCAAAAAATGAAGCTGGACATTCAGCAACGACCGGCGACCTCACAGCAGGGGCCAGGTCGTTGCTGGATGTCACACACAGCGACAGCGACGGGACGTCGCTGCAACGTCACAGAAAATGGTGACGTAGCAGCGACGTCGTTGTCGTTGTCGCTGTGTGTGACACCAGCTTTACATCTAAAGATATCTGTAGGTAATTAGAAGAGGTATTTTGAGGAGTAAAGCGGGCTTTACATGCTACGAGATCGCTACAGCGATGGGGGTCACGGATTTTGTGACGCACATCCGGCCGCTGTAGCGATCTCGTTGTGTGTGACTCCTAGGAGCGATTTTGGATCGTTGCAAAAACGTCCAAAATCGCTCCTCGTTGACATTGGGGTCCATTCTCAAATATCGCTGCTGTCGCGTGGGCGAAGTTGATCCTCGTCCCTGCGGCAGCACACATCGCTACGTGTGACGCCGCAGGAATGAGGAACCTCTCCTTACCTGCCACACGCCAACAATGAGGAAGGAAGAAGGTGGGCGGGATGTTCGTCCCGCTCATCTCCGCCCCTCCGCTTTGATTGGACGGCCGCTTAGTGACGTCGCGGTGACGTCGCTGTGATGCCGAACGTCCCTCCCCCTTGAGGGAGGGATTGTTCGGCAGTCACAGCGACGACCAGGTAAGTGCGTGTGACGCTGCCGTAGCGATAATGTTTGCTGTGGCAGCGATCACCAAATATCGGCATAACGATAGGGGCGGGTGCTATCACGCTCGCCATCGCTAGCATCGGCTAGCGATGTCGCAGCGTGTAAAGCCCGCTTTACACATATATTTGTGCAAGAGAATGGATTATTATTGTATTACTGAATTCCGATTACTTTTCAGGCAAATAGGAAGAAGAGGACGTCAAGTATTCGTCATGACCATAGCCAGTGATGGGTCCTGTGTGTACATATCTCTGATAGACTTGTATTTGAGAATGTAAAGCTTCAATGAAGCCTTCAATTGATAAAAGAACCATGATTAGTTTTTAGGTCATGTTTAGCTCTACACTTTTCATACAGACGTTGGAAAGAAAACTTCCTAAGTTACACAATAAAAATGTGCAAAAGTTACATAAGCCCAACATAGGCCAAAATAGTGTCCTTTTGGCCTTTGTCTAGGCAGTATATATTAGCTATATTACTGCCCAATGCAAAAAAAAATGGCTTGGAAACAAACTATGTGTGGGGAACTACTGAATGAACAATTCAGCTGTGTCTGGGCTGGATGCTATGAGATTTTCTGAACCCTGGAGCAAACTGACCACGATGATAATTTATCCAGCATACTAATTATATGTCAACCAAAAGTCATGGCACATCTTAAAGGGAACCTGTCAGGTGAAATATGCACCCAGCACCACGAGCAGTTCTGGGTGCATACTGCTAATCCCTGCCTAACTGTCCCTGCATCTAGTAGCATAGATAAAGAGATCTTTACAAAAAGTGTTTCTAAAGCTCTTTTATCTTAAACTTATGAGCTCGGGCACTAGTCCCAAGGGCTTTACTTCTCTTGGCTAGTCCGCCCTCTTAGCATGATAGTACGCCCACAGGGGTATGCTAACATGCTATTCAATGCAGCATCACCAGCGGTGACGTGTGTACCTGTGTATGCTGTGACCGCGCTTCTGAATGCCGGTCACTTCCTGTCATGTGCAGTATGAAGTCGGGTGTATGCGTCCCGGCTTCAGAGAGGTCTACTGTGCATGAATGGAAGTGCGGGGCATTCAGAAGCGCGGTGACAGCGAACACAGGTACGTGCAGCATTACTGGTGATGCTGCATTGAATACCATGTTAGTACACCCCAGTGGGCGTGCTAACATGCTAAGAAGGCGGACTAGTCGGGATATATATAACGCCCTTGGGACTAGTCCCCACCCTCATAAGATAACCTTTTCTACAGATCTCTTTATCTATGCTAGTGTATACAAGGACGGTCAGGCAGGGATTAGCAACATGCACCCAGAACTGCTCGTGGTACTGCGTGCATATTGCACCTGACAGGTTCCCCTTAATTCACCGAAATAGACAATTGAACTAATCAGGCCAATAGAGGTGTTACATGACTGTTATAGTGGCCAGAGACTTACACTATCTATAGGTTTCACTCCATAATACGCTATGACTTTGTACAGGTACAGTCAAGTCCAAATGCAAGTTTTGGAGGCTACTAAGCTATTGGGTTGCGATGAATGAATAAATACATGCTTATGGAAAACTGTTTTGTACACCTTGAGAAAAACGTTTGTGGCTTAGGTCATCATGAAGCACAGGTATGTATTCTTGCAATAACTATTCAAGGATGGTCATAAATTCTTCATGTAGTTGTCAGGGTTGTAAGATATGCGCTTGTGACTCAGCTCATAAACTGGCAGGCATTCCTTTAAATTTACAGTACATAAGGAGCCTTTCTTTGGGTAGCAGTATGTAGGTTTTAATAAAATATTGATGGTGTTGGCCAGTCAATCAACGAACATATAAAAGCCTCAACTACCTATATTCAAAATTGTAATTGTGATTTGAGAAATTCTATTATCGGTGATTGTGACGGCTGAGCTCTATCGTAACATAGTTCCCAAAAGTGCAACCATCCAGAACTATTGTGAAATAGTTTGAACTTTTGCATCATGTTATTATTTTTCTCGGCAGTGATTGATTTTTTAATGCACATTCCATCGTTGTTTCTATCCTGATTAAGGCATTATGTGTCACTATCAGAAACTTTCCACAACTACAAGGTAGACTTTGATTTCATATGGTTTCCTTCAGCCCAAAGTAAAAAATGCAACATAATAAAGCTTCTTCAAATTGACATACTGTATTGCACTGCGTCATGGAAATACATCAATTTGTGTAGCACATACTATACTATAACGTCCTCTGGAAATGTTCTAACCAGAACCATGTGTACAGATAAGTCGTAGGAAATGAGAGTCATGTACATCTGTTCTGCAGATAGACTAAAATCCCCCCAAAAAATTAAAAACTAGATTTGCAATGTAATTATTCATAAAAAAAAGTCGTTCTAGAATCCTAGAGAACATTTTTTGAATGAGCGGTTGTAGCAGCGGCTCCCGAGTAAGGACTTATCAGTTCAATCCATTTACAGCGCTGTTCACAAAAGAAACTCAACTCCTGTAGGAATTGCCACCACATGGGATAGTGGGTTTTTCTGTTCGCTATGATATTAACTTTTAAAAGCCCTTAGGACTCATCGCCATGTTTCACCAGACAAATAGTATTGGTGGTCTACACAGAAGAGTAGCTTTCAGTTATTCCCCAAAATAGAAATCCTCACTGTCTGCAGCTTGAGGTTGAAGAGCCTTTCGCCATTTTCTCAATCTATGTTGCTTTTATACTCCGACCTCAGCTGCGGAGTCTTTCTTTTTTTGCTTTTTGTCCTACCATAATGGATTAATTTGAGTCCTTTTGCTTTTTGTTTCCCCACATGATCAGAGCTACATTCCCCACCAATGGCAGCACCATGCAACAATGCCTCTTCGGCAGTGTCCTGGTCCATGGGCCTTTGCTGATGCTGGCTTCTTTCTTCATCCCAACTGGAAGCCACAAAACTCCATTTTTAGAAACTAGGAAGGTTAAAGATGTTTGGCAATAACCTGATTCACAGCAGTTAACCAAATAAAACAAAAAATGTAAAACAAGCAAACATAGTGGGGGAAACACCACTCTTATCTTTGCAAAACTCAAATAGGACTTGGTATTTATCTAGTACTAGCTGTAGTACCCGGTGTTGCCTGAGATAGTAACAAAGTGTCTCTCTGTCGGCCTCTCTCTTGGTCTGTGTGTGTGTCTGTGTCTCTGTGTGTCTCTTTGTGTTTGTGTCTGTGTCTCTGTGTCTGTCTGTCTGTGTGTGTGTCTGTCTCTATCTCTGTCTCTGTGTATGTCTCTGTCTCTGTGTGTCTCATTTGCTACCGATATCATATTACCTCACACATAAGCTTCTTATACTAAGAATGTCCTTTGTTGCCTATAGCAACCAATCAGCGCTCCTATTTATGACCTGTAGCTCCCATCTCCATTGACTTTAATGTAAGCAGGTTCTTTGGTCAATAACTGTAAAAGTTTCCCCTAAAAACATAGTCTACGACGTTCCCAGAGTCAAATGAGGCTTCTGTGCAAAATTTTTGGATTGTAAATGCAACAGTGCTAATTCCTTTAGCGGACATACATACACACACATACACACTCAGTTTTATATAATAGATGAGGCTGACTAAAGGTTGCTTTACACACAACGATATCGCTAGCGATCTCGTTAGCGATGTGACATGCCCAGATCGTTGTTACGATTTGCCGAGATCGCTCATAGGTCGTTTTGTAGTGGTCACACGTACACATCTCACAAACAACGCTACATCGTTCAGCGATATATTGTTTGACCGAGGCGGCTGTGTGGATGTTGTTTGTCGTTGGCAGGGTGTCAAACGTACCAATATGTCTGCTGCGTTCCAAACGACGAACAATATTTTGAAACTGAACGACGTGTCAACGATCAAGGATTTCCACCCTATTTGCGATCGTTCGGAGTCGCACGTAGGTGTCACACGCAACGACGCCGCTAACGATGACAGAAGTGCGTCACGAAAACCGTGAGCCCAACGACATATCGTCAGATAAATCGTAGCGTGTAAAGCGGGCCTTAGGACGATCATTTTTGATGCATTTTTGGTGCAGTTTGTGGTGACCTTTTATTCACCACAAACTGCACTCTTTTCCTTCCAAGGCAAAGTCTATGAGATTTCAGATTTGCAGTGCACACGTTGCTTTTTTTTTTTTTTTGCTGCATTTTTGTGGTGACCACAAAAATGCAGCATGTCAATTCTTTTTGCTTTTTTCCCTGCATTTTTCACCCATTGGTGATAAAAAACGCTTCAAAAACACATGGTCAAAAAAAAAACCACACCAAAAAAGCTTGTGTTTTTATGCACTTTTTTTGCCACAAGATGCGTTTTTTTGCGACAAGGTGCATTTTTGTGGTTACGACAAAACTGCAGCATGCAAACATATCCTAAAACCACAATATCCTAGAAGAGGAAATAATTGTCAGATGATGTAATCTAACTTTAGCTCATTTAATGGCATCCCTAGGGGGGATATTTCTTGGACACTAAAGATAGATTTGTTTCATAGACTTTGTTTATTAGTCAAATTATAATGGGTGGGGTGAAGAATACACTAGACAAGAGTTTAAAAGGGGACTATGATTTTAGCGGATATTGAACCACTGCCAATCTGAAATTGCTGATTCTTAAAGGGAATCTGTCACCAGGTGTTTTCCATCTAATCTGAGAGCAGCATAACGTAGACGCAGAAATCCTTATTCCAGCGATGTGTCACTTACTCGGCTGCTTAGTGTAATATTCATAAAGGCACAGTTTTATCAGCAGTAGATTATTATTACAGGACTACTTGGTGTGCTGCCAGGTAGTCCAGCATATTCATGAGCTTTGTATAACTGCTAGATCTGCAGCAGAGAAAACATTGATTTGTATCAACGTGACAGCAAACAGCTCAGTGACACATCGCTGGAATCAGGGTCTCTTGTCTCTACATTATGCTGCTCTCAGATGGGGTGGCAAAAACCTGGTGACAGATTCCCTTTAAAAGGGTTCTCCGAGAATGAGATAAAATGGTATCCCTGGTATAATTCACACTGCAGCCTGTCCTAAGCACGTATCAGTATAGGCTACTGACTGAAGACATACAGCTCCTGAGACCTGCATTTCAACTGACAGGAGCTGTATCACACATATTTCAGTCAGCTGGGAGCAGAGATATCATATGTGAAGGAATATATCTCTACCTCCAGGAACACAATTGAGTTATCTCCAGGTTCATCCTCCTCAAAGTTTTTGTTTTCCAGTTGGGCACTGTCAGTTTCCATATCTATATATATAATTGCCTTATTCTGTCTGTCTGTCTGTCTGTCTGTCTGTCTGTCATGCTCCAAAATTGTGTCCTTACGGTGACACAAAGCTGATTGGCCGCTGGGCTCGCCATGGCCCCGCCCCCCCACGGATTGGCCTCTCGCCCCGGCTCTCTGCAGGCCCCGCCCCCCTCACGCAATGCACGCTCGCTCTGGCCCACCTGACACGGAGCTCCGACTCCCAGGTGAGTACACACACACACATCAGATCACACTCACTCTCACACACACCTCACACATCACATCCACACACTCACAACATCCTGGGATATCGCTTGCTTCTACACCGGCTCCGTCACGATCCCAGCAGCGCCAGACATAATCTTGCGATGCTGGGATCTTGACGGAGGCCGTGAACGCTGGTAACCATTATACACATCGGGTAACTAAGGTCCCTTGGTTACCCGATGTGTATCATAGTTACCAGTGTACACCGGCTCACACTCACTCTCACACACACCTCACACACACATCACATCGCATCCACACACTCACAGCATCCGGCGATATCGCTTGCTTCTCGGCCTCGATACTGTGCTGTTGTGACCTTCCAGGACCTGCCGGAGGATCACATGGCCAGAATCATGTGGTATCTCCGGATGTTGTGAGTATGAGCGTGGATGTGCGATATCGTCAGTGTGTGTGTGTGTGTGAGTGTATGCGATCGGGTGTGTGTGAGTGTATGCGATCGGGTGTGTGTGAGTGTATGCGATCGGGTGTGCGTGAGTGTATGCGATCGGGTGTGTGTGAGTGTATGCGATCGGGTGTGAGTGTATGCGATCTGGTGTGTGTGGGTGTGTGTGAGTGTATGCGATCGGATCTGTGAGTGTCGGCAGAGGAGCACGGCGTGCTGGAGGAGGCTGGGAGGAGAGAGGCTGATCCTGGGGAAGGCTGGGATGGAGAGGCTGATGCTGGAGACAGAGAGGCTGATGCTGGGATGAGAGAGGCTGATGCTGGGATGAGAGAGGCTGATGCTAGGGACAGAGAGGCTGATGCTGGGGACAGAGAGGCTGATGCTGGGGACAGAGAGGCTGATGCTGGGGACAGAGAGGCTGATGCTGCGGGGAGAGAGGCTGATGCTGGGGACAGAGAGGCTGATGCTGGGGACAGAGGCTGATGCTGGGGACAGAGAGGCTGATGCTGCGGGGAGAGAGGCTGATGCTGGGAGGAGAGAGGCTGATGCTGCGGGCAGAGAGGCTGATGCTGCGGGTAGAGAGGCTGATGCTGGCGCAGCATGGCGGATGGAGCACGTTTGGGAGTGAGCAGCATGGCGGATGGAGCACGTTTGGGAGTGCGCAGCATGGCGGATGGAGCACGTTTGGGAGTGCGCAGCATGGCGGATGGAGCACGTTTCGGAGTGCGCAGCATGGCGGATGGAGCACGTTTGGGAGTGCGCAGTATGGCGGATGGAGCACGTTTGGGAGTGCGCAGCATGGCGGATGGAGCACGTTTGGGAGTGCGCAGCACGGGGGATGCAGCACGATGGGGAGTGCGGAGTATGGCGGATGGAGCACGTTTGGGAGTGCGCAGCATGGCGGATGGAGCACGTTTGGGAGTGCGCAGCATGGCGGATGGAGCACGTTTGGGAGTGCGCAGCATGGGAGATGGAGCACGATGGGGAGTGCGCAGCATGGCGGATGGAGCACGTTTGGGAGTGCGCAGCATGGGGGATGGAGCACGATGGGGAGTGCGCAGCATGGCGGATGGAGCACGATGGGGAGTGCGCAGCATGGCGGATGGAGCACGTTTGGGAGTGCGCAGCATGGCGGATGGAGCACGTTTGGGAGTGCGCAGGATGGGAGATGGAGCACGATGGGGGGTGCGCAGCATAGGGGATGGAGCACGTTTGGGAGTGCGCAGCATGGCGGATGGAGCACGTTTGGGAGTGCGCAGCATTGGGGATGCAGCACGATGGGGAGTGCGGAGTATGGCGGATGGAGCACGTTTGGGAGTGCGCAGCATGGCGGATGGACCACGTTTGGGAGTGAGCAGCATGGTGGATGGAGCACATTTGGGAGTGCGCAGCATGGGAGATGGAGCACGATGGGGAGTGCGCAGCATGGCGGATGGAGCACGTTTGGGAGTGCGCAGCATGGGGGATGGAGCACGATGGGGAGTGCGCAGCATGGCGGATGGAGCACGTTTGGGAGTGCGCAGCATGGCGGATGGAGCACGTTTGGGAGTGCGCAGCATGGAGGATGGAGCACGTTTGGGAGTGCGCAGCATGGCGGATGGAGCACGTTTGGGAGTGCGCAGCATGGCGGATGGAGCACGTTTGGGAGTGCGCAGGATGGGAGATGGAGCACGATGGGGGGTGTGCAGCATAGGGGATGGAGCACGATGGGGGGTGCGCAGCATAGGGGATGGAGCACGATGGGGAGTGCGCTGCATGGGGGATGGAGCACAATGGGAAGTGCACACCTCCCCCCAACACACACACACACACGCGCGCGCGCACTGCACAACACACCACACACACACACACACTGGGAACCACAAACAACTGCCCTACACAGACACCCACACACACAGACACACACACAGACACACAAATATACGCACATACCGCACAACACACACATTGCACAAAACATACCTCCCCCCAAAACACATCACACACACACAAAGCGCGCAACACACACACAACGCTACAGACACACAGCGCTCCACAAACAACGCAACACACAAACAACACCGCTCTCACCCCCCATCACACCCAGACAACACCCAGAACATGTACAGCGCCCTACACAAACACTTGGTAACTACACACAACAACATCTATATATATATATATATAACAAAAATCATACATGAACTACACAATACGTAAATTCTAGAATACCCAATGCGTAGAATCGGGCCACCTTCTAGTACTACTATAAAGCTTTCAAATTGATGCGTGAAGCTAGAGATCTCCTCATTAAGCACAACGTGAGTTAAAACTTATTTAGGCTGGTTTCACACTACGTTTATTTAACATCCGTCCTTAACGTTATTTTAGCGGAAATACGGATCCTGCTTTTACAGCAAATAACGTATGCAAACGCATCTGTTATTTTGCAGGATCCTGCACTGGATGTTTAGGGGCGGGCATTGGAGTCATGTGATCGGGAGTGAGGGAAACTAGACTGGGAGCCGGCTTCTGACAGCTGCAGACACTGGTAACCAAGGTAAACATCGGGCTTGGATACCCGATATTTATCTTGGTTACGAGTGTCTGCAGCTGCTAGGAGCAGGGCTGCCTGCACACGTAACCAACGTAAACATCGGGTAACTAAGAGAAGTGGTTACGCGATATTTACCTTGGTTACGAGTGTCCGCAGCTCTCAGGTGGGAGAGAGAGGAAGGGGAGGAAGGGGGAAAGACATAGATAGAGAGAGAGAGGGTGAGGGAGGGAGGAGGAGAGAGACAGATCACGCGAGACTGGTTCTGGGCATGCTCAGTACTTTCTGGGCATGCTCAGTACAAAAGCAGGATCCTGTCTATCAGCACGCCAGCGTTCACCTGCGTTCGCGTGCTGTTTAGTCAGGATCCGGTGACTTGCAGTATTTTGACGCAGCTCAAAAACGCTACAAGTAGCGTTTTTGAAACATGTTAAAAAACTGCAAGTCACCGGATCCGCACTATAACGCACGCAAACGCAGGTGAACGCATGTTAACGCGAGTCCATTGCAAATGCATTGAAATGAAAACGCATTTGCACTGGATCCGTACTTCCGCTAAAATAACGTTTTCAACGGATGTTAAAAAGACGTAGTGTGAAACCAGCCTAATTCACATATCGCAGATGTGCTCCCAGCCACTGAGATATGTGTGATACAGCTCTTGGTAGTTGGGAGACAGGTCTTGGGAGCTATATAACTTCAAGCTGCAACTTGCACTAACGTGATTAAGGCTGGGGCCACACGGGAACTACTGCGATCCACTTGCATGACACTTGGCTCGTGCTGGCAGTACAGCAGAGCTGAGTGTCATGCGTGTGTCCTTGCAACTGAGGTCCGTTCGTGCGAGTAGATCTCAGCTGCAGGGGGCGGGCCGGCACTCAGGAGGGGAGAGAGGGATTTATCTCCCTCTCTCCTGCGTAGCCGGCTATTGCCATTCTCGCACTGCACTAGCGGTACACCGGTGTACCGCGAGTGCAGTGCGATTTTTCTCTCGCCCCATTCACTTGAATGGGTGCGAGAGAAAGAGTCTTGCATTACAGTCGCAGCATGCTGCGATTGTTTTCTCAGTCCGATTAGGGCTGAGAAAATAATCGCTCATGTGTGCTGTCACACAGGTTAGAATTGGTCCGAGGGGAATGCGATGTTTTATCGCACTCCACTCGCACTGTTTTTCTCGCCGTGTGGCTTAGGCCTAAGACAGACTGTAGTTTGAATTATATGAGGGATGACATTTTATCTCATTCTTGGAGAACCCCTTTAACCACATTGACAAATACGTAAAAGCTACGCTCATGGCCATGACTGTATATATTCACAAGTTGCAGTTGTAAAGATAGTGAACCCACTGAGTGCCTCATGGATCCTGATTTATGTGCCTACGTAACTGTACTTTCAGTAACTTTACAAACATAATTGCCTTGTTCAAAGACTTCTACTTTGTACTCCCCTAATCCTCTACTGAAAATGCTGGCTTTTAATTCCCTTCTGTGTATTTTGCTCTTGCCTTTCCTCAGTGCCAAATATGATGTGACAAAGAGTCTTTATATGAAACGGTGTCAATTACGTTCCATCTTCTCTGGAGACCCACCTAGACTGAATGCTCTCTTTTACACAGCGTCCCACTGACATTAATATGTCCACAACGGGTTATTTCACTGCCTGAGAGAAGTTGATTGATGTCTAAAAATCCACGTGTAGCAGAATACAGTAGCCTATGTAAGAATTATATTATTACAACTTGTTTCCAGATTCCTATTAATCTGTAATTGTGAGGTGGCTCCTAAACTGGGTTCATGGTCTCTAGGGTTCTGGAACAATTCCTGCTAATGGCAGTCATCCAGGGGGTCACATGGCAATTCATTGAAATTTCTTTAGTTACTGCAGAGTCCACACTTTGGTAATGCTTTCGGGCTGTGATACTTTGAAGCATCACAATAAAGATGTTATGAATATCCATACCTTGACTTTACAGAGGAGTAAAATGATTGAGAGCCAACTTTGGTACTTTGTGGCAATCAGACCAGCAAATACAAACTTCCTCGGAGTGCCCTGGAATGTTGGCATCTTGGGCGCCTCTTGCAATTACTAAAGGCCGCTTTACACACAACGACATCGCTAACAAGATGTTGTTGGGGTCACGGAATTCGTGACGCACATGCGGCCTTGTTAGCGTCGTCGTAGCGTGTGAAACGCACGAACGACCGTTAACGATCAAAATGACTCACCTAATCATTGATCGTTGATGCGTCATTCCATTCCCGATTATCATTGCTGCTGCAGGACGCAGGTTGATCGTCGTTCCTGCTGCAGCACATATCGCTATGTCTGACACCGCAGGAACATCACCTTACCTCTGGCCGCCTGCAATGAGGAAGGAAGGAGGTGGGCGGGTTGTTCGTCCTGCTCATCTCCGCCCCTCCGCTACTATTGGGTGGCCGCTTAGTGACGCCGCATGAATCGCCCCCTTAGAAAGGAGGCGGTTCGCCGGCCACAGTGATGTCGCTAGGCAGGTAAGTATGTGTGATGGGTGTAAGCGATGTTGTGCGCCACGGGCAGCGATTTGCCCGTGACACACAACCGATGGGGGCGGGAACGCACGCTAGCGATATTGATAGCGATATCGCTGCGTGTAAAGTGCTCTTAAGCCAATGCTTCGAAATGAGACATTCAGGATGGACCAAGGAAGTTAACACAGCTCTAGTCTGATTGACACCGAGCACTGGAGTGGACGCTAGTCCAAGGAAGTGCAATCTATTTGCTCATCTCTGAAGACATCATGTGAAATCTTGATACTCAATTCATGCTGATTAGTAATAATTTTTCCTTTTTTAGAATGTGATAACCTGATATAGTTTACCTGCCCGGCAGTATTCCTCAATCCACTTGTTTGAGCATACTTGAGAAATCAGGATTATTCTTGCCATCCATATAGTATTTATATAATTGTGTGTCATCCATACTACCTGCCCATTACTTGTAGGTTTTTTAACCCAGATAGGGTTGTATTAGGATAAGGTCCCAGCAAAACGAGGTACGCCTTGTCAATGGCTGTTGAGCTTACATGTATTGGACAATTGTACACTAAGTATCTCATTTTTTCCAATAGCAGTAATGTAGTGCCAAAATTCCTTTATTTGTTTACATATTTTAGCTTTTCTGAATGCTGCTGTGCATATTTTCTGTAAACTTTGTTGAGTTTTCAGCGTGCACCTGTTCACACCTAGTGGATGTGCTGGTCAGTCTTTTTACATTACTCATCCATAATAATGGCATATTACAAAAAACAGGTTGTCAGATGCACCCCATAGAAGTGACCAGACCGTAAATATAAAAGCCACAATAAATTATGGTAACAAATTTGGTGCATTTTGGTCTCTTCTTGAACTAGAAATTTGGGCTGCTTTTTTTTGCCATTTTATGTATCACAAATTGCCATAAATAAGTCAGAATAACAGATAGCAATCATTCATTCATTGATCTGAAACTCTCTTGTAAGTTTTGTTAAGGTCTGCTACAAGAGGTGCAAAGTGCTGTAATTTACTTAAAGGGGTTGTCCAGTACTTTGACATTGGTGGCCTATCCCCAGGATTGGTCATCAATGTTTGATTGGCAGGAAACCGACACACTCCACCTCCATCGATTAGCTGTTCTTGGTCGGAAATGCGGCCGTAAATGCTCAGTTCCAGAGCTGCTCCATCTTCTGATAGTGGCCATGGCCAGTTACTGCACATCAGCCTTCTATTGATTAGAATCACCATCAGAAGATTGAGCAGCTCCAGAACTGAACTTTTCTGGCGGCATCCTGCCGCCGACACCGTAAACAGTTGATTGGCAGGGGACTGCGGGGTATTGGACCCCAGCTGATCAGACATTGATAACCTATCCTAAGGACATGCAGTCAATGTTAAGGCCCCGTCACACACAACGAGATCGCCAACGAGATCGTTGCTGAGTTACAGTTTCTCTGACGCAGTAACGATCCCGTTAGCGATCTCGTTATGTGTGACACCTACCAGCGATTAGGCCCCTGCTGTGAGATCTCTAGTCGTTGCCAAACAGTCCAGCCCATATTCTTCAAAGGTGATGTCCTGCTGGGCAGGATGCATCGCTGTGTTAGACACTGTGTGACAGGGTCACAGTGACTGCTGAGATCGTTATACAGGTCGCTACTGCGACCTGTATCGTTACTGCATCGTTGGTAAGGTCTGACTGTGTGACATCTCACCAGCGACCTCCAAGCGACTTAAGCTGGTGTCACACACAGTGACAACGACAACGATGTCGCTGCTACGTCACCATTTTCTGTGACGTTGCAGCGACGTCCCGTCGCTGTCGCTGTGTGTGACATCCAGCAACGACCTGGCCCCTGCTGTGAGGTCGCCGGTCGTTGCTGAATGTCCAGCTTCATTTTTTGGTCGTCACTCTCCCGCTGTGACACACACATCGCTGTGTGTGACAGCGAGAGAGCGACGAAATGAAGCGAGCATGGAGCAGGAGCCGGCGTCTGGCAGCTGCGGTAAGCTGTAACCAGCGTAAACATCAGGTAACCAAGGGAAGACCTTTCCCTGGTTACCCGATATTTACCTTCGTTACCAGCCTCCGCCCTTGCTGCCAGTGCCGGCTCCTGCTCTGTGCACATGTGGCTGCAGTACGCATCGGGTAATTAACCCGATGTGTACTGTAGCAAGGAGAGCAAGGAGCCAGCGCTAAGCAGTGTGCGCGGCTCCCTGCTCTCTGCACTGTGACATGTAGCTGCAGTACACATCGGGTTAATTAACCCGATGTGTACTGTATCTAGGAGAGCAAGGAGCCAGCGCTAAGCGCGGCTCCCTGCTCTCTGCACATGTAGCACAGCGACGTTATGATCGCTGCTTCTGCTGTGTTTGACAGCCAAGCAGCGATCATAACAGCGACTTACAAGGTCGCTGTTACGTCACAGAAAATGGTGACGTAACAGCGACGTCGTTGTCGCTGTCGCTTAGTGTGAACCCAGCTTTCCCAGCGATTATTATCAGGTTATCGTTGTCGGGATCGCTGGTAAGTTGTTGTGTGTGACTGGGCCTTTAAAGTAGTGACCAACCTAAATTGAATGCTACAAGCCAGTTTGTCATCATTGTTTGATATTGGATTGAAGAAAGGTAACCTATGAAGGCCTATTCTACTGGAAGAGATAAGCTGTGCCAACACTTGACTCTGTAGGTTCTGCCATAAAAATGAGAGTCTGATAAGAGGCTTACAAAAATGTCAATTGAAATGTTCTCTTATCACACCATTTACTTGCAGATCTCCTGTGTCCACGGATTACATGTCCTTCCTTTGTATGTTGATTCTGATTTCCATGTAAGGCCTGTTTCACACGTCAGTGATTCTGGGACGTTTGTGCTTTTTTTCTACGTACCAGAATCACTGACATACGCAGACCCATTATAATGAATGGGTCTGCTCACACATCAGTGATTTTTCACTGCACGTGTCTCCGTGCGGTGTACCCGCGTGTGCGTGATTGCCGCACGGGGACATGTCCATTTTTTTCTGGCATCACTGATGTCCCACGGACCACGCAGTGGTGTGATCCGTGAAACACGTGACAGAAAAAAACGTGCATATAAAATAAAAATCATTTTTACTCACCCGGCTCCAGCGATGTCCTCTGCAGCCCGTGCAGCCTGCTGCTTCTGAGCCGGCTCATTACTGTCGTGCATATTCATGAATGCACGACACAGCCGACCCGGAAGCAGCTGCTGCGGGGGTCAGCGCCGGCCGGATGCTGCACCGCGGGAGCGTTCAGCACCATGGAGAGCGGGTGCGCGCACAGGTGAGTTAATCTCTATGTGCAATCATGGACCACGGAGAACGGAGCCCGGATTGCACTAAAGGCCCTGTCACACACAGAGATAAATCTGCGGCAGATCTGTGGTTGCAGTGAAATTGTGGACAATCAGTGCCAGGTTTATGGCTGTGTACAAATGGAACAATATGTCCATGATTTCACTGCAACCACAGATCTGCCAAACATTTATCTATGTGTGTGACAGGGCCTTTAGACAACCCACGTGTGCCCTGAATCACAGCACACGGAGGGACATGGGCGTGTTTTACACGTCAGTGAAGAACGTCTGTGTTTTTCACTGACGTGTGAAACGGGCCTAAGGCTGTGTTCACAGGTCAAGTAATCATCTGTTAAGGCCCTGTCACACACACAGATAAATCTGCGGTAGATCTGTGGTTGCAGTGAAATTGTGGACAATCAGTGCCAGGTTTGTGGCTGTGTACAAATGGAACAATATGTCCATGATTTCACTGCAACCACAGATCTGCCGAAGACTTATCTCTGTGTGTGACGGGGCCTTTAGAAGGGATTCGGCAGCAATCCATTGGCAAAAAACTTGTGCAGACACAAGGTTTTTTTTGTTGGTTTTTTTTTGTGCAGACACAAGTTTTGTGTCTGCCTAAAAAAAATTACTTCTACTGTATCAGTTTTTTTTTAACTTTGAAATTTATGGTAAATGGATCCGTTAAATACCCATACGTTTTTCTTTAGTTGGGAAAGGATCTATTTTTTTGCTTACTGGATCAGTTTTAAATAGAAGATGGTTACTTAAATGATCCATTTTCCATAGACTTCAATGTAAAAAAAAAAAAACAGATCCAGCCGAAATAAAATTTTTTTACAACGAATTGTTACTTTAACCATTCTAACATATGATTACCGGACATGTATACTTCGCTTAAGAGATTGCTATCATTCTGCGCTGGACACAGAAAAATGGTCTGTAGGAACAGCCGAGCTGACTGCACTGCTACACTGCTTCTGTAACTCCCATTTACTTTTATGAGAGATATGGAAACAGTGTAAAGGGTACTTCTCACATAGCGAGATCGCTAGCGAGATCGCTGCTGTGTGTGACACGGAGCAGCGATCTGGCCCCTGCTGTGAAATCGCTGCTCGTTACACACTGCTCTGGTTCATTTTTTGGACGTTGCTCTCCCGCTGTGAAGCACACATTGCTGTGTTTGACAGCGAGAGAGCAACGATCTGAAAGTGCAGGGAGCAGGGAGCCGGCTTCTGGCAGCCGGCGGTAAGCTGTAACCAAGGTAAATATCGGGTAACCAAGTGAAGTGCTTTGCTTGGTTACCCGATATTTACCTTGGTTACTAGCGTCCACCGCTCTCAGGCTGCCAGTCCCGGCTCCCTGCTCCCTGCATACGTAGCCGGAGTACACATCGGGTAAATAAGCAAAGCGGTTTGCTTATTAACCCGATGTGTACTCTGGCTACGAGTGCAGGGAGCCAGCGCTAAGCGGTGTTTGCTGGTAACCAAGGTAAATATCGGGTAACCAAGCGCTTGGTTACCCGATATTTACCTTAGTTACCAAGCGCAGCATCGCTTCCACTCGTCGCTGGGGGCTGGTCACTGGTGAGATCTGCCTGATTGACAGCTCACCAGCGACCATGTAGCGACGCACCAGCGATCCTGACCAGGTCAGATCGCTGGTGGGATCGCTGGAGCACCGCTAAAGTGTGACGGTACCCTAAGGCTAAGTTCACACATCCTGTAGTCATCCGTTACAATGGATCCGTTAGGAAACTGATTTCTGCCATATCCGTCTTTTTTTAACATTGGAGTCTATGGACAACGGATTCGTTAACAGATTGCTATTTAGCCATCTTTTGCACTTGAATTTGTAAAGGATCCATTGTTTTCTTAATGGATCTGTTACAAATCGACGATAAATAGCAATCCATTATCGGATCCGTTGTCCATAGACTCCAACCGACATCCATTATTTAACAACGGACAAAAAAAGTTGTGTTTGCGCAACATTTTTCCAAAAAGATCTCTAAAGCGGGCTTTACACGCTGCAATCTCGGTAGTGAGATCACAAGCGACCGTACCCGCCCCCGTTGATTGTGCGACACGGGCAAATCGCTGCCCGTGCCGCACAACCTCACTTAACCCCGTCACAGACACTTACCTGCCTAGCAACGTCGCTCTGGCCGGCGAACCGCCTCACACGGCTGCTGTCCAATAGAAGCGGAGGGGCGGAGATGAGCGGGACGTAACATCCCGCCCACCTCCTTCCTTCCGCATTGCCGGTGGAGGCAGGTAAGGAGATGTTCGTCGCTCCTGCGGTGTCACACACAGCGATGTGTGGTGCCGCAGGAACGACGAACAACATCGCTAATAAGCAGAAAACGATTTTTTGCTTCAGGACGACCTCTCCGCGGCAAACGATTTTGCCCACTTTTGCGATCGTTTAAAGTTGCTCATAAGTGTCACACGCTGCGATATCGTTAATGATGCTGGATGTGCGTCACAAACACCGTGACCCCGACGATAATTCATTAACGATATCGTAGCGTGTAAAGCCCGCTTAAGGAATCCGTGATAAGGGATGACTCCAGGATATGTGAACCCAGCCTTATTGGCCATGTACATCAGTGGGCAGCATGGTGGCTCAGTGGTTAGCATTAAAGTCTTCCAGAACTGGGGTCCTGAGTTCAAAACCCAACAAGGACAACATCTGAAGAGTTTGTATATTCTCCCCATGCTTGCGTGGGTTTCCTCCGAGTACTCCAGTTTTCTCCCACACTCCAAATACATACTGATAGGGAATTTACATTGTGAGCCCCAATGGGGAGACAGTATTGCTGATGTATGTAAAGTGCAGAGGAATTATTGGCGCAATATAAGTGAAAAAATATTATTATTAATATTACTGTCGCCATAGGAGAGACATAGCAATTATCGAGAACTGTCTATCATGAGCGTCTGAGATATGAATGCTCACTAAAATGTCCATACACATTCATTTGGTTCTAAAGTGTATGGGCAGCTTTAGACGGCATTTCGCGGACAGATTTGTATTGGAATTTCAAATATCTTGAGATCTTATCATGGGATTACTCTACTTTTAAAGGGAGCATGGGGGATTATCAGAATGTATAATGATGTATACAATGGAATTCCTTAATGAGCTGACCTACACATGAATGTCTACTTTTGGGTAGCATAATAGAAATACATTAAAATTATCAAACTGAGACAATAAGTCAGGCCCAATAAATTTGGGTTAAGTTCAGTCTGGAGACTCTGAGAACAGATGTGCTGGACATTCCCGCTCAGTGACGGCTTCTGCTGTGGAAGTTACAAGCCATTTCAACATTTTAAAGCTAATGAGCCTCATTTATCAAAACTGTCTAAGCTGGATCCACACATCCGTGTGTCACGGCTCGAGCGTGGAGCAGCCGAGGGCTTCCTGAGCCATAATCAGCAGCTTCATAGACATATATGAGGCTTCAAAGTTCTGGTCTGGAGACCCACGGCTGGTCGCCAGGACACATGAATGTGTGAAGCCAACCAAACAGAAAAAAATGTCTGTTGCCTATAGCAACCAGAGTTCAGCTTTCATTTTTTAAACTGCTCTAGTAATTAGAAAGCAGAGCTGTGATTGGTGTGTCACGGGTGACAGACAGTCATGTGGTTTCTGGCCATAGAAGGTCAAAGCGTCTGGCTGTGCAAAATGCTCCCTGACTTTCCATTGTTCCTACTGTCAGTATTCATTGGTATAGGTAGATTTCCTGCTGGATTCATCTCTCCCCCTTTTGGACCCAGCAGAAGCTCGCCTTCCACCCAGCTGCGTATCATCAGTATTCCCTTGGTGTTTAAATACCTCTTCCTTCCATGATCTGGTGCTGGTGATATTTCTCAGTTCCTTCAAACCTAGGTTGCAAGCAGGTGGCTTGTACTTCTTTGTGGTATCGATGCTGAAAACTCTGCTGAACTTCTTATCTAATGATAAGTAGCTCATGCTTTCACCCCAGTGTGTCCCCTTGGGTCTTCTATACAGTAGTTGTTTATTGGGGTTGACGAACAGCTTATCCCATTTGTTGCCTATTTAGGGTCCAGCACTAGGGATACCGGTCAGGTATCCGGCTTGGCGCATAGGTGCGGAAGCTATTTAGGGTGGTGAGTACTTCCCCATACTTAACATGACATGGTGGCTATGAGAAACACAGACAGTTTTTCTTTTAGAAATATTGAGTAGTGCTAAACTTGTAATATTGTAAGCATTTTGGAGGCCTACATATAGTGACGATTACTACATAACATATGGAGAGGAGGATCCATGACCTGTACTTTCAAGACTTCATGTCTAGTTGTCCTACTGAATTACAGTTTAAGTGACCGATAATAATTGATGTTTGGTTCCATTGTAAATATAAATTATTGTACAAATTATCTCAGTACATCAAAGCATAGGGAAATTTATACAAACTGCACATATTGCATGTTTCCAGGGCAGGCAGAATACAGGCTGCTGTAAATGGTAACCTGTATTCCTTTGAAGGTAAGTGGTGATCTTCAGCATCAACGATTTACGACCACTATACAAGTCAAGCTTATTTCTGATCATTGTTACTTTCGTTCATTGTATTTTATTTCACGACTATCATCTTCTATGAAGGAAGTTTAAAGAAGCCATGCGGATGTGATAGCATGGGCCCCCTACTCATGATATAATATATATACACAGTACAGACCAAAAGTTTGGACACACCTTCTCATCTCTAGAACAACTGTTAAGAGGAGACTTTGTGCAGCAGGCCTTCATGCTAAAATAGCTGCTAGGAAACCACTGCTAAGGACAGGCAACAAGCAGAAGAGACTTGTTTGGGCTAAAGAACACAAGGAATGGACATTAGACCAGTAGAAATCTGTACTTTGGTCTGACGAGTCCAAATTTGAGATCTTTGGATCCAACCACCGTGTCTTTATAGAAAAGGTGAACGGATGGACTCTACATGGCTCGTTCCCACCGTGAAGCATGGATGAGGAGGTGTGACGGTGTGGGGGTGCTTTGCTGGTGACACTGTTGGGGATTTATTCCAAATTGAAGGCATACAGAACCAGCATGGCTACCACAGTATCTTGCAGCGGCATGCTATTCCATCCGGTTTGCGTTTAGTTGGACCATCATTTATTTTTCAACAGGACAATGACCCCAAACACATCTCCAGGCTGTGTAAGGGCTATTTGACTAAGAAGGAGAGTGATGGGGTGCTACGTCAGATGACCTGGCCTCCACAGCCACCAGACCTGAACCCAATCGAGATGGTTTGGGGTGAGCTGGACCGCAGAGTGAAGGCAAAAGGGCCAACAAGTGCTAAGCATCTCTGGGAACTCCTTCAAGACTGTTGGAAAACCATTTCCGGTGACTACCTTTTGAAGCTCATCAAGAGAATGCCAAAAGTGTGCAAAGCAGTAATCAAAACAAAAGGTGGCTACTTTGAAGAACCTAGAATATAACACATATTTTCCGTTGCTTCACACTTTAAGTATTTCATTCCACATGTGTAATTCATAGTTTTGATGCCTTCAATGTGAATCTCCAATTTTCAGTCATAAAAATAAAGAAAACTCTTTGAATGAGAGGGTGTGTCCAAACCTTT